>NC_087489.1:10000000-12400000 GCF_036417665.1 Passer domesticus | reverse complement strand
CAACTATACAGACTCTGAAAAGTTTTTCTGTTTCCTCCCTCCCCCCTCTGGCATGGCTCTATTTGCTAAATATGCTGTAAGTTTATTTTTTACTCTTAAAATCACACAAGAAGGTCACCAATTAAACTACTCTTCCCATATGGAATTAAGCAGAAGCATATTAGTAGTTAAAGCAGGGACTCTCTTGTGAGTCTTCTCTAGATCTTAATGGATTACTATTTTAATATTTGAAGTTTACTCTGAGTATCCAGTTTAGCTGGAAAAGAAGTCACAGACCTCACAGAGTTTTCAAATTTGTCTGTGCTTTTTATTTCTCTTCTTTTAGGACACCACAAGCCTGTTTATTCAAAGGTCACTGTGCTGAATGCAATATCTGCAGATAACAAGAAATCCTGAAGACAGTCACAGAAGGTAGAAAAATATGAGTTCTATAACCCTTCACCTCTCTTCCTTTTTTGGTCTGTCTATTGGTTTTGCAGATGAAAACAGAGGGAATTCTATTGTCTTGAGTTTGCCTGTGCAAAATAAATTAAATTTTATTCTTGGTTCCCTCCCCCTCTCAAAAGAACACACTAGATTCTTCAAGAAAGCTTTGGGTATGTTAACCCTTCCATGGCTCCTGCAGCTTCAGCAATCTCTGTTCTCTACTTTCCAGTCAAATAAAAATTTCCACACATTTTAAATGAAAGCACTGTGAGTAGGAGGAAATATCCTCCAATGGTAAAGAAGCACATTTATACCCTCTCAAATGTTTTGATTAGATCATAATTCAAAATAAGATTTGAGTCTCACAAAACCACTGATCTATTAAAAACTCCTCCAAGATATATTCTTCCACGGCAAACACAGAGCACTTGTGTACATGGCTGGAAAGGAAACCTGAGTCTCCAGAGTCCCAGCTTCTGCTGCTCCAGGCTGTTCCAGTGGTGTCTGATGTCAAAAGAACACCACTGCACAGGAATCAGCCAAGGGGGTCGACTTGTTGGCATCACTTCTTTTCCAGAGAAACATCCCCCGTGGCGTGACAGTGACCTGAGGGCAGCCAGCAGCCCCTCACTGCCTGGGACAGAGGTGCCACTGAACTCAAACAGGTCAGCAGGACACAAGGTGACAACACCCAGCTGCCTTATTCCAGATTTTTCGTTTTGACTCCTGGAACGAGTTTCGGGAAGGGACAGGTGAGGTGGCCATAGCGACCAAGCAAGGCCCTGCTGTGAGGGCTCTGTGACCTCCCTTGGGCTGTGCAGGGATAGTAGCAGATCCATCCAGTGTGCACAGAAATGTGTATATAGGTACATCTGCAAGATCTTTTTGGGATTGTTCTCTTTTCAAATTCTCTAAATGTTACGTAACACTCCTGGAACAGAATCCTACTGAAAATAAATGTCTCCTGTAAGGAAAACTGTCTATCCCTTCAGAAAGAACAGTGAAGATTTACAGACAGTGCACACTGGTAAACTTTTTCCATTCATTACACCAATGAAAGCATTTCAAGAGAAGCAAAATTTCCACAAGCACTGAGCTTGGAAAGCAGAACACAGGAAGCTGACATGTGCAGCCAACTCAGCCAGCGGAAACTGGACATTAATATCTTCAGACTGGATCTGGGGCCCACAGCTGATCATGTACAATTCAACAGCTTTGGTAACCTGTAGATTTCCAATGGAAGCCAGAATCTCGTATTTGGAATTTAAGCAGAACAAAAGCTGTTCTACTGACAAAAAACATGTGGAGATTGACCATAATCTCATCTCGATTTTTTTGCAGCCTTTTCTTTGGGTGTATCTGTCCCACAGGCTCCTCAGAGGTCTTCAGACACACCAGGATTTCCTTTGAGCTGCAGAAAAAGGGCTGCAACCAGGCTCACCCTGCAGAGGGATGTGGCACTCTTCCTCCCTAACCAAGGACTCATCTTCACCACTTCTGTGAAGGACAAGCTCCCAGGCAAATCCCTAGAGCAACCTGCATTTTTTCCATTAAGCCTTTGTCAAATGAGAACATTGATTTTCTAGGAAAGAGTCTGCTTTCGTAAAACATTTTTGTTATTTCATCACAAAGTAAACAAACACGGTCCAAAAAAGTGAATTATCTTGTGTTCCTTGGCAATTTTTCAGCCAAAACAATTCATAAGGTTTTCAGTTTTTGACCTTGCAAGAAAAGCTTCATTTTCCCACGTGAAGGAAACCCTTTTCCTGGATGTTGCTAAACTCATCAGTTAAGTAGCAAATAATTAATGTGTAAAAGGATAACCAGGAAAATGTGGGTCTGCTGCTGATTGGGGCAGGGGTCCTGCAGAAGGGGGACCTGGAACACCCCAAGGCCCTCACTGCCTCTCCCATCCTGGGAGCAGCTTGCCTGGGGGCTGTGAAGAGAAGGCAATTCTGGTTTGGGCTGCAGCTGCTGAAGGCACCGTACACAACGTGAGGCTGCCCTTTATTCCTGTGAAGGGAAGGTGCTCCCTGCAGGCACTGGGATTCCTGAGGCCAGAATGGAGCAGCACAGGCTCTGGGCTGCCCTCACACCCCAGCACAGCACAAACCTCCTGCTCCTTGCAACTGAGGCTTGTAACACAATGGGTAGTACACAATTTCAGCTCTAACAGTTACTAAAATGATAAACACCTGTCTATCTAATCACCAAAAATGCCAGCTTATAGCACCTATTAAAGCTCTTTTTTATGCAAACATCTCCCATTTTTAGCTTGAGACTTGTAAGAAGCCTGCTGCAATTCTGTAACCCAGCCAAACCCCTGCCTCTTTCTTCCATTTGCTCTCTCTCCCTCGCCCTTCCTTCCTTTTCCCACCCACATATTATTTACTCAGAATACGACCTAATTACAGTTTGTGCTTATCTGAACGACCTGCACTCCTCCATTTCAGCTAAGGGGGATCTGAATGAGGATGGACAAAGGACCTTGCTTGTGAGAGAGGGAAAAAGGGATTGTGAGACTTGGTGGAATAATGAGCAGAACCCCTGGGGGAAGGTACCAGAGGAAAAGCAGTACCTCCTTGAGACTTGGATCTAAGGCTCTCACTGCAGGTCTGGAGCACAGCTTATTGTTTCAGCCAAAGTCAGTTTCTCCTCTATTAAACTCAGCTGGGGTTTTTCCTGGCCTAATCTCACCCACACTGAAGTAAGTGGTGATTTTGCTGGAAGCGATGCCGTGTCCTTTGTTGCTAACCATAATGACAGTGCTTGCTGTGTTCCTAGCCAAGATGCTGAAGAAACTCCAGAGAATTATTTTTCTTCCCTGTAGTCTCATAGAACTAGTTTTACTTTTCTCTTTTTTTAGGACAAATTGAAAGAAACAAGCAGAGCACAACACCGGAAAGTGGATGAAGAAACAAAAGCCTGCCTTTGAAAGAGATCTCTGTGAATCTCTGGCACGTAGCAGCAAAAGGGAGGAAATGGGAGGCTGAGAAGGACAGAGCATCTGCTCACATTGTGGCTGCACTCTCCATCCAAACATCAGGCTCTGGAAGGCCAGAGCTCAAGTTCTGACTGTGAATATCTTGGCTCGTGTCAATGCTCTTCCTGCACCCACCTGACTTCAGCTGGATTTTTGCCACTGTCTTCTTTGGGGGTAGCATCACCAAAATCTGCACTGGTTCAGTCTTAATACCTAAGGATTAATAAAAATAACCCCTAAGACATACTGGAGCAAGTGAATTGAATAAAACACGAGTTAATGTGCTGGCTAACATGTTTCCCAGCAGCTGGCCTCCAGCAAACAGCTAAAGGTCCTCACTTGGTAATCAAAGGTGCTGCTGTGCTGAGAAGTTCTGGCCACCACTAAATCCTACAGCAGCTTGGTCAGCAGCCCTCTGGGATTCCTGCCAGGTAGGGAAACACCTGCATTTGCACAAGGCTTTATTTGTCACATGGGTCAATCAGATAAACTGATGAATAACCAAGGAAGCCTGTCTGTGCTGCATCCATCTCATTGATCACTCCCCTCACACAGACCTCAGCACAGCTGGGACAGGGTTATCCTTGCATCTGAAATGTTACTCAGTGCAAGAGCACCAAGGGATTTTCACCTTATCGAAATTTAAGGAAATGTGAACTGCCCAGAGAAATTTCAATTTGGAGCCCTATGGTGCACCAGAAAGCTGACTGCACAGAGCTGGAAAAAGTTAAAGAACAATTGGAGATGATACAACTGAAACTCAACCCAATGGGAAAAAGGATGAGAGAGGCCAGTGGGAATAAGTGAGGATGTGAAGATTAGCACCAGCTAATGTAGAAGTCTTTCAAACATAAACAGTCTGGGAAGGAGGCAGACTAGGGAGAACTTGTCTGAAAAAAAAAAAATAAAAAAATCCCAGCCTGAGGCTGGAGCAAGTTAAAAGAATAGTTAGAAGACAAAAGCAGATATAGAACTGCTGATAACAGCCCTGCATTGTGCACAAGTTCTATTTTTGCAAGCTAAAGGTAATGGGGAAGAGCAGGAGAGCCTCATGCCTGGCCTGACCATCAGAGCTGTTCCAAAGAGATGGGAAACATCTGCGTGGTAGGGACGGTCGTTTACAGGGATATCTGCCCGGATGCAATTTGAGACATATTAAATGTTGTTTGTCAGGTTTAGTGTGACAGCCTAATCTATTATGTGAGTCAGTATGGCTTTATTGGTGAAGGATGACTTGGCTGTAGAAATCTTGGGAGTTTCCATCTACACAGCTGCCATGACAAAATGGGAGAAATGCAGTGGACAGGAAATAATAAGGACTCAATCCTGCCTTCAGTGATATTTATGCAGCTGAGCTGAAATCCACAGGCCCTTTCTTTCTCATAAAATGTTTGGGGTATTTCCCCCAGTAATCCTTCAACAAGCTGACATGGAGTTACCTTCTAAGACCAATGAAGTGCAAGGAGAATTTTGTTCACTGATCTGTTATGAACACATAAACAAGGGAAGAATTTGGCAGGTGGAATTTTGCATTACACTTTACTGGAAAGAGTCATGAGTTGGAGAGAAAAATTATGCTTTGGGGGATTAAGTGTTTCAACACACAAATTTTGTCTAAGAAACTGAAATTAGCTGCACCACAAAGTCTTTATGGCCAGAACAGGCATCTCCCAACTTTCTTCTTCATCAGTCACAGCACCTGTGCTGGTGATTTACAGGCTCTTGATGTCTGTGGGAAGATCCCCACTGATGTCATTGTGCCTTGGGTAATTTCCAACAGACATCTTTTACCTTTCCAGCCCAGGTAAAATCAGAAGTTTTGCATTCCATGAATTCTCACAGATTTTATAAAGTAATACCACAAATCCCGAGATAAACTGATCTGTTATCAGGAATCCTGAATGGGTTAAATAAGAATCTCAAATGAAGAGGTTTGTGTCTGCTGACAGCATTTACACTGCCAGTATGAGGACAGACAGAAAACACAGAATCAGAGATATTCTGGTCTTTTAGAAGAATGAGACAGAAAACTGAGTGCTGCTTTCCTGGGGCAATGATCTAAACTAGAAAGGGTTCATTAAATTAATCAGCTATTCAATTTATTCCTGCAAAGAAAGGAAGATTTAGAGTGCTATAATATGAAAATCTTTGTCTGTCCAGTCTTTGGCAGTTATGAAATCAAGAAATAAGAAGGATGTGATAAGAACGAGACAGAGAAAGAATCAAGGGAATTATACTGTTGCCATATACAAGGCTGTGATTCATTCTTCTGGAGAAGGCCAAGCCAAATTCAGTTCCAAGTCACACTGGTACCATTTCTTTGTCCCCAAAAGCTTTCACTACTATAAAAAATGTGGAATCTGTTTCATTGGGTAATTTTCTTTCTTTTTTTTTTTTAAGAAAGTTTATTTCAGTTGTGCAAAAGATGTCACATGAAACTAATAAGAGAATTCTGTGAATTACGAGTATTTGTTGTGAGAAAATGTTTGATCATGCAGGTAAGAATTTTTCCAATGGATCAGAAACAGAGCTAAATCCAAAGTGATTTCTTGAGATAAAAAAAAAATATGCTCATGAAGTTCCTTCTTCAGTTGGCTTATCTGAGAATGCATCTTACAAAAGTGAAGAGCTTTGCAGTAAAACAGAAATGTGAAACTCACAGCAAGGTTTGCTAAAGTTTCCAATAGGTCTGCTAGTTTCCAGCACAGCAGGAATAAATACAGCAGCATTATCAGGAGAACCTGCAGGGCTGTGGGATGTAATCACAGTCACTCCCTACAGGACTCACTCGCGACCAAGTACTGCAAAACCTCCAGGTTCTGGCTGGCTTCTGCAAGGGGTACCAAGCCAATAGACAGCTTTTCCAGCCTGCAATGAATAACCTGCAATGTCTGTTCCTTATTTATAAGCATTCCAATTACAACAAATGGTTCTGATGACAATTACATCCCTTCTTTGTTTACAGAAACATACAGCATGTAGATAAAAGCCCAGCTCTGCATTGATAGTCACATATATGTAAATCTGGTAATTATCTCTGGACTTGTTGAAAATGCACAAGCTGATCAGGAAAAGTGGCACTATATTGTTTGTTAAAGTAAAAGAATATCTGTTCATCCTGCTGGATCCATTTGGAGTTAAGTTCTCTGACCTGGTGCTTGGAATGCGAAGCCAACCTTTGTGCAGGGAACACAGAGAAAGCCACAGAGCTTTAGAGAAGTCAGATGCATGAGTAAGGCATGAAGTGGAGGAGATATGCACAAAGCCAAAAATTTGTGAGGAAATTTGCAAGGAAGGAGAAAGCACTGTGTCAGTCACACACAGGAAGGGATGGAAGGCAGGAACAAAGGGGTAGGAATAAATCCAAAATCTTGCTGAGACTCTTGGAACACAGATTTCGGTGGCAAAGGTTTATTTGGAACATGGATGAGCCTCAACACCTCAGCCTCTAGTGAGTCATATGCCCTCTTAGGCTCTCCAATCAGCACTGAAGGGATACACAGGTTTTATGTAGACTTTCTGCAGCCTGACTCTGCATCACAGTCCAGACTACAAGGCAAACATTCTCTCAAGCACTAACATTTCTCCAGAGCAGGGTTGTTCCAGCAGAACTCAGCTGGATCAGAGCATGAGTCAGTTCAAGTTGGGATTTCATGATTTTTCAAAAAGAAGAGGGTTTGTTCTCTACATTAAATATTCAGTGGCTGGATATTACCTCCTTGCACAGTAAGACAACCCAGTGAGGTGTTCTCTGTGTTTTGTCATCTGCCATTTATAGAATAAAGGAAATGGTGCTTAAGCTCCTAGAGATGCTGGAACATGGATCTACTTCTCATGAGCTGCACCATTGTCCTTCTTTTCTGCACCTTGGCTGGCAGGGGAGAGGTGTTGTAAAGAGAAAAGAAAAGAGTGAACAGTGACTTTCCTCCAGCTGGGGAAAGAAGCAGAAGGTGCTGAGTTAAACAAACATCTGCCCTGGCGAACAGCAAACAATGTGTTTGTCTAGTGAACTGAGCAAAGAGGACTTGGAAGTCAGGGAGAGGGGAGGATGAGACAGAGGAAGCCAAGAGGACCATTTTGCCAAATGACTTTTTTCATGCTCCAGCAGTCTTTGTTGTAATTACAAGGATCTCTAGGGAACTGAGCAGTCTCGATCTTCAGTACTTTAGAACACTGCCAATAAGATACAAAAATTGCTAACACAGTGAAAACATTCATATGTAATGGAGTTTGGGGTTTTGTTGGGGTTTTTTCATTATTTTTTCTTTTTTTTAACCAGCAAAATGTCTATTATGCAAAAGAAAAATCCACTATAAGTTCTTTCATAACACAAAGTTCATGCACATCCAAAGGGCCAATTAACAGTGGCAGGAACCAATGTCCAGTGTCCATTCAAAGGGGAGGCACAGCCATTAACTGGGAATGTTTTCCTGCCAACACATCCCAAGCCTGCCAGGGATGGCAGATCCAAGGTCAGGTCAGTGACTCCTCCTGGACAAAAAGCACTTCCAGCCAAGGTCACAGCACAAGTAAGGGTATGAGCAAATGAGCACAAGGCTGTGAGGAACACAGAGAACCTCTCAGCACAGCTGCCTCGGGTTATGTGCAGTTTCTAGATTTATTGAAAGATCAGGAGCACACAACTGCACATTTCCTGTTCATGTGGGACACCCAGTTAATGAAATTATACAGACACATTCACAAAGCCTGAAAGCTCTGCCAAAGGCTGTGTCACTTGTGTTCTCCACCATGTGTGTGGATATCACAGGCAAATCTGCACCTTTGTAGGATGAGGTGAGGGTGGAGAGAGCAATCCCCCTCTCCTCACACTGCAGAGGTTCCTTCTCCTCTGACCTTTGATGGATCCAGAGTGAGCACATTGTTCCCAATAAACCTTCAGGCCTCCACATCCACCAGCCTCGTCAGACCTTCCCCCTGCAGCCCTTAGCCAAGGATCTGCATTCCCAGGGCAGGCACTTGGCACTTAAAACCAATTTTTTTTCTTCTTTCCTTCCTTCCCTCAGCCTTTTCTCTTCTTTTTTAAAACCACTTCTATGTTGGGTCACAGCTTTTTCTCTTCTGTCTTCAACTTTTGTGAGAATTTGTGCCTTATTTTGTGCTTAGGAGCTCTAAATATGGATCTTTAAATCAGTTTTTAGCCCTGAACTCGGCTCTCAATAAATGATGGCAAGTGCTGAACATATGGCTCCCATGTGCCATGTTTCTGATCCCTCAAGAGCTCCATATAAGGTGCAGTTTGAGACACCACATTCATTCAGGGTGGCAAGAAGCAACCACTGACCCCACAGACACTGAAGGAAAGAAACTAAACTTGGCATTTCCTGCTTTTATTAAATTTTCCCCTCCCCATTTTTTTTTCTGTCTCACAATTATTTTTCCATCACTTTTATGTAAGAATGATTCTTTTTCTATGTTAAAAGCAAGGCTGGGCCTTCAACCATTGGTCTTGTCCTTGTTCAGGAGAGAGGAATGAGTGTTTTATTGAGACAATGAAACCAGTTAACCCTCAGAATGTGTGTAAGGCTTTTCCTAACCCTGTAAATGCTGAGCACTGCTGTAACCTTCAGTGGTGGCTGACAATAACCCAGCAACCGCTTCCCTTGATTCTAATGACTACAAGAGTTTTTGTAATCATTTTGTTGCTATGCTTCAATGATTTAAATTTATGACATGTAGGGTATATTTCTCATCTCCCTTGTTTCACAAAACCTCTGCAGGCACCGAGAGGACAACAAAATTTGCAAACTGGGGGAAGGAGAACCAGCACTATGAGCTGGTGGCTGGTTTAAGATATTCCAGTCACACAGCCTTTGGTGGAGCAGACCCAGTGCACTGCAACAAAAGGAGAATTTCATTTTGTTTTTGAAATACTGTTATTACATTCAGGAAATTTGCAAAGGCACCTTGACAGAAAATGATCAAATATCTGAACTTCCAGTGCAACAACATTTACTTAGTAAATGACATTTTAATGCAGAAAGTCAAATTTGCATACTAATTAAAATTTTCCTTTAAAACATTTAGACTTTTTGGCCTTCCCACCTACCCACAGTGACAGAGATTAAAAGATTTTTTTATTAAGTCCTGTCAAACAAAACACACTTTCATAAAGTGCTACAGTACAAAGTGGCACTTTTAACCTATTTTCTAGTCATTCAGAATTTAGGCAGAGGAAGCATTTTCAAATGCTCCCTGATCTCAGAAAGGCACTGATGGCAGAGCAATGGGGAAAACGGAGTTTCCTCCCTCACTAAATTTATACATTGTGGGAAAGCAGCTTCATGTACTGCATGCTGGGTAATAAAATAAAAAGTCATTACACTTGTAAAACTACCCTGGTGCTTTACTAAGAGATTTATAGAGGTGCTGTGAGTTAGAGTAACACTTCAGCTGCCTTCACCTTGTGTGACTTCCAGGCAGGGCTGGAGGGTGGCACGGGTAGAGCAGCAATGAAGAGTGTGAGGTGGCAAAATGAGGGTGACAGCAGCAGGGTGGAGCGGGGGGAAGAACTCAGCAGCTCCTACCTCTGCTCTTCCCAAGCATCCAGGGTCTCCCAGGCCAGCCTTGGGTTGATGTTGCTTTGTTTTTTCTAAAAATCAACCACTGAAGTAAAATTCCTCCTCTATTAATTTCCTGGCCAAGCGGTTTCTTAACAGTGAAATGAGGATTTCTGTATCTTTTAATGGAAATAAAAATATTTCAGGAGGATCAAGAAAAACTTGTTGCAGCATTTTTTCCAATCTCCTCTTTGCATGTGCCTGTTACCAGCAATAACTTCCTAAGATGTGGCCTCCCCACAAACCACAAGGATCACTACAAACAGAAAAGCAATTCTCCTAAGCTTCAGTTGTTTTTCACTCTTTTGTCAAGCCAGGAGCTGAAGGCTTTGCCTCTGTTTTGCTTGACACGACAACTTTCAACACCCTTCAAAGGCTGTTTTCTTTGAGAATTTATAAATTTCTGTCTGTGATCAGACTGGGCCATTCTGTGCTATAGTGTGTCAGTAAAAGCATATTAAACACCAAGTTTACACCTTGACAGGATCATTTCAAAGACACCTGAGAGGCAGATCCTACAAGTACTGAAACTGCAAACACTTAAGTCATTGATGCATTACCTGAACATCACCCAGACCTCATTCACAGATTCCAGAACTGCACAGACTTCTTTTCCCTGACCTCAAGGACAAAATGATGTTCCTGGTCTTTTCTCCCATGGACACTTAGGCCATCCTTTACTGCTCTGCCAGATGTCTTTAAGTGAAGCTAAATTGCATTTGGTGTAAGTGCCATCTGAGGGTTTCCCCACACAGTGGAACAAACAGGGCAGCTCCCATCACATGAAATTAATGTCAGACTATTAATTAATGTCTCATCCATGGTTTATGTACAGAAACAAGGGCCATTTTGGACCTGGAATGGGAGTCATTTGTGATTCTCACCCCCACCTAATAGCCTGGCCTTTGCATCACTGTCCTCTGAGTGCACAAATGCCACAAACTGGTGTTCTTGGAGAAAGGGAAAATGCTGTACAACATAAGGCACTTGGTAACCTGTGTAAGGACTTACACAAAAGGAGTTCCACTGATACAAATACTTCACTGAAAATTATAACTCTGGAGGCAAATTATACCCACAAAATGCACTACCATAGTCCAGCCCTCAGCCCAAAACAACAATTCTCTGCTGAAGCACAAGGTCTCTTGACCAAAAGTTTGGGGCTTGTTCCCCCATAATGATGAGCAACCCATTGCTTTCTTTAAAGTCTTTTTCTGCAAAGTTCTGAATATTCCATTTAAAGGTACCAATAATCATCACATCCTGAAAAATGCTCAAACAGTTTCACTTGAAACCCTTACTCTAATTTTTCCATCTTTCTTCTTCCCATTGATTTGAGCTCTGAAAGGTTATTTCAAACACAAGCACCTGTTCTGCTTTTTTCCTTCCACACAGTGGATCCCTTTCCTCCTCCTCCTCTGTCTCCCCCTTTTACAAATTTAACAAAGAAATCCCCTCCACCCTTTGAGGACAGTTCTTTGTCTGCAGGGGACTGTAACAACTTGCTTAATTTAACCCTTTTAAAAAAATAATGCTTTAGCATGAAGTTCCAGCACATCAGCTGCAAGGAGAGAAGGCACAATAATGGAATAGCACAGGGAAAACCAGAAAATTCTAATTTTTGACAAAGAGCCTAGTTTGTCTTTAAAATAAAGGGGGAGAGGAGCTTTGCAAATGCTCCAAAATGTCGATACGTTATTTCCACACAGGGGGATGTTCTTAACTTTGCTGTCTCTGGAGGGGACTTGAACATCAAGATCACAGAGTCTGATATCAGTTGCAGCAAGGCATGTGCAACCCTTGGGCCTCGAATCTTAATTATATCTGCAACTGTTTACAGCTTATAATTATTGATGTTAATTTACTGAGGGAAGTTACACTTCTCGCCTCAAGTTATATTTTTGGCATGTTAATCCGTTTGCACACAGACTATTGCATCTGATTGTGCAGACTGAAATTAAAGCATATTTTTCATTTTCATTTCATTGGATTTTACCATATTCTACATGATTCTAAAAAGCAAAAGTAGTTTGACTGTTTCTAGCAATATTATTTATATTGTTTGAATAAAGCTCAGCCTCCCACTGCCCAAGAGCAGCAGGATGTCGAGGCTGTGAAGGACAGCAGAGCAGCCTACATTTTCCTAAGACCTTTGAAATCCCTAAAGCAGTGGAATTATCACCATCTGACAGCAAAACCAAATCATGAAGTTAGTATTGCTGAGCTTTATTGCTCGAGAGCTATGTCCTGCCAATACTTGCTGCCACACAAGGTTTAGCTCTCTCTGTGTAAACTGGAGCACTTGCAGAAGTTTTAATGGGATCAGAATTAATTCTTTGTAGGCCACAGCTTTGTGATACCTCAATCTGAGATATTCTGAGCAACCACCATCATTAAATTCAGTGCTTTGGGACCAGAATTTTATTTGTTCCTTCTTCTTCATCATCCTGGCCCAAGCCCTTTCTCTGTTCCTGTCTCCAGGTAGAACGGCAGAGGAATTTGTACAACTATAACAGGAGGAAGAAATATTCTTCTAGAAGGAGTTCTAACTCATCAGGTTCCCTGGGAGCCCATGATGTGTCTGAGCTGCCTCAGCCACTCCCACACGTCCATCCAGGGTGAAGAACAATATTCCTGATGGTTCTGTCCTACCAAACACCCACCAGGAGAAGCCCCCCTCCACAGCTCGTCCTGCTCTATCACAGCAATTCTCTGCAGTAACTCGGGCTATCAGGAAGAATGATAATGTTCATAAACCAAGGTATTGAATACAAGTCAAAGGGAATATTCTTGCCATATAGAAGCACAAATTTATTGCACACTCCTACTTCTCTTATCAGGTAATTCTAAGCTGATGTGATAGAAATGCAAGGTACAGGAGAGGGCAGACAACGATAGGGGGATGTTGGATTTTTTTATCTTGTCTAGAGGATTAGAAAATCTGAGTGCTAAGAGGTTTTTTATCTGGCAATACTCACAACTGAAGACATAAGATATCTCTAGAGTAGGCAAAGCAAAGCAAATTCTTAAGAATATGGCACTGGGATGTCCTACAGCAGAGATGTTTCACTGTGTGCTGACTGGGAGACAAGCCATTAAAAAACCAGCCCACTTTGAATCATAGCTATTGGAACAGCAAATTAATTTATTCTCTGCACCCTTTTTTGTTTTCATCATGACAAAGCCACTGGGAAGGTTTTATCAACGTGAGATTCTTATTAAATTTTTTAAACCCTGATTTTCCTTGCTAGGGAAATTCTGGTTATTGCAGTCAGTGCATCCAGAACAATCCCTAACATGGAGGCACAGATGGAGACATATGTCTACATTGCATCAGCTTCATCTACATTATATCTCTCAACACTACAGGAACAGTTTATCCCATAATATACACTTGGCACTTCTGAAGCAGCAGTTTTGTCATTCCCAGGTGTTGGTGAGCTGTGAGGCCCTCTGAGGTGGGGATTTTATGTGTCACTTAGGTGTAAACCGAGGCAGAAAACAGTTCCATGATTTAACCTTAGTCATTAGGAAGGATTGGAAGTGAATCCAGGACTCTGAGCTGCTTTTATCTTTCCTACCAGGAATCATTCCACACATGAACAGGCCTGTGGAAGAGGAGAAGGAAGGGGAATGTGCAGCCTGAAAAAATGGTAACAAATGTGGATTTCCATAACATTCAGCACTATCCACAGCTTCCTAAGGCAAATGGGACTGTTACCACTGACTCCAACAGAAAAACATTTGGCTCAGTGGTGAGTGATTTTGAAAATGCTGCTTTGACATTTTAGGCCTGAAACCAGACATTTTCCCTGACATTATGAAACACAGCGAGGTAATATTACAAATAAGTGTAAAAAATAAATCCAACTTGGAAAACATAAATGACCTTTCAAAGCCTGAAATCATGTAATAATAACTGGCCTGACCCATTCTGAGGTTTTATTGTTTGAGCTTCACTAATGTTTCTGCCTTTCTCCCTTGGATAAAGTGAACAGTTGGGGACTGAAATCCCAGAACAAGTGCATGCCTATTTACCAACAAAATGAAAAATGTCTGGAAAGAGTTCCAAATATCTAATCTGCTGGGGGGATGGACAGCATACAAAGGAAAGAGTCCAAACCTTCTCACCCTGCTTCCTCCAGGGTTTTCCTGTATTGTTTGCTACAGACAGCCCATTTCTAATGAATCCAATAATCAGCTGGAACTTGAACCTGCTCTGCCATCTCTCCCTGTTCTTTCAGTTCCAGGAAAGCTGAAGCAAATGATATTTTTCTTGCCTAGCAATAAAAAAGCCATAATAATACTGATGTGGACATCTGGTTCCAAAACCAGTTTTGGGGCTTCAGTCAAAACAGAGATGAAATTTAATACACACGATGTTCAATGTTTTGGGAACACATAATGTTTTTCCTTGGTTGGTTTTTCAAATCTTTTTCTTCTAAGAGCTTTTCTGTCTTACCTTACTCTGTTATGTCTCTAACATCTCATCCTTGACAGTTTCCCCGGGCTGCTCCCACATTTCCCAGATGTTTGGATGGACAAGGAGGACCATCCTGGTTCAGACTGCTGACAAAGAATATTCTTGTTGAGGCCAACAGGTCTGACCTGCTCTCCAGCCTGGGAATGGTTGGAGTTCTATCTCCTTTCCCCTCCATGGAGACCCTCAGGGTCTCCTCCTGTCTCAGTTGCCAAGTTCTGTTAACTTTGTTGGAATTCTGTGTGTTTGAAAACTGTTCTCTGTGGTCATTTTTCCTTGATAATGGCAAACAGATGAATAAATTAATCGGAGAGGACAGATGCTGACAGACAGAAAGGCAGAAAGGCAGACAGCCTCATTTCCTTAGGAAACAAGGCTGAAAAATGAACACGCTCCCCAGAGGCTTCGGCAGCAGTGACTTAGGTACAGTTGCACAGAGCTACCTTTAATTGAATACTGTTGGATTATTATGTTCCATTTTTCCTCTTGTCCTGACCTGCTCGTTGAGTAAATAGAGCCATCTGCCAAGGCAATGGCTCCTGGATTGGAGAAGTGCACCTTCCCCTGGGACAGCAAAGTAGGCCAGCAATTCACCAGGGCTTTCTGCAGCTCAAATTATTATTCAGGTTTCCACACTGCAGGAGCAAGAGATCTGTATCTAGCTGAATAATCTGGCAGGAAATGTAGCTAAATCACAAAAACATACTGCCTGGGAACCATAGGTATCTTATGGAGAGAGTTAAAGTGACATTTTCAGATAAAAGTTTGTCATTCTCTTTCCCAGCTCCTAACTGGTTTTTATTCACGGAATGCACTTCTCACCTTAGAACAAAGTGTTTGCAGTGGATCCTTGGCCAAACAGAGAAGTCAAAAGTCCTTGGCCATAGGCAGCCAAACTGTACCCTGACTGTTGTTTGAACTCTAGATGAACAGGAAAGCAGTTGTTTATCATAGGAACACATGGTGTGGTTTTTTTTCTCTTCCTTTTTGTCAATAAAAACTAATTTTATTTTTACAAGTAGTCCTACAAGCAGAACAGTTTAGATTCCTCCAACTACTGTCTTTAATGAAGAAGGTTTGTACTTCCAAGGACAAGCATTTTTATAGCAAAACAGAAAGAATTTTCCTAGAATATGTCTTTTCATGGTTGAAAGTTTCTTGTTAAAAGTAGTTTTTTCTATAATATTTGCTGGTAAATGTGGTTTGGCTTTTTGGCAAAGACAGGGGAGGACTGAAGTCCACAACCTCCAGGCATTCCTGTGAGGATCTAGAGAGCTCAGAGCAAAAAGCAAAACCCACATTTAATCCAGTTTGGGAGAGAATAGGGTGTTGCACAATTAAGCAGCCATATCTCAGACAGGTTTGTGCCAATAGGAGAGATAAGGCAATGCCTCCCTGCCCAGGAAATCCACACCTCAGAAGACACTGCTGGAGAACCAACTTCCCATTTCACCTCTGAGACAAACCTACTGAAAATAACAGATTAAGATTCAGGTTTAAATAAAATTTTAAATAAAGATTCAGCCTGCCAATCCATATCACTCTCCCTTTTTCACTTAAAGAAGCTATTCTTCAGTTTAAAAAATTAAACTTTTTTTTTTTTTTCCTCAGAGAAATACTCCTTTGGCATCCTGAGCACCCTGTGTTCTCCTACAATCATGTCAGACCGTGGGAGGCTGGCAGAGGAGAGCAGGGAGTGCTAATCCCCCTGGATCCCACACGAACCAGCCCTGCAGACTCATCTCTGCCTTTTAAGAACAGCACATCCTTGATGGATGTTACTGATGCCTCCACAGGGACTCTCTGGGCACCTTCTCCCCTCGCAATGATCTTGCCACATTATTACAGGATGCTGTGGGAGCGTCTGGGAGATCATCCCAACTCCTGCTTGGATGGACTCTGCCCACGTGCAGGGGAGGTTCATACCCTGAGCACTCAGCCAGGGCTGGAGGTGTTTGCATCGTTTGCTGTCTCTGGCATGCTTTGGGCAGCCAGGTGAATTCTCCAGCACGGAGCCTTCCAGGTGCTGCAGCCTCACAGCAATGCTGGAACAGCTCAGGGACCCATTTCTGGAATCCAGAATTCAGGACTTGAATGAATCAGTTGTGCTAAACCAGTACAAAGGAGCTATGAGACACCATTAAATCAATATAAACTTAGATTATATCCATTTAAATGCAATTCATTGGGAAAAAATCAAAACCAGTCTAAAATAATCCTTTGCTAAAGCACAATAACTGTGGTTTTCTTTAAAATCATTTAACTAATCTACTTGAAAACTAATTTCAGGTATGGTTCTGACATATGTAGGAAAAAACCTGCTGTGAACATCACAAACAGCTACTGAGGGCTCACATAAGGGCTCTGAAAAGAGATGCTTCTGGAAATTAGATGTGTTCAGAAAAGCTTCACATTCTGTAGGGTTTTTTCAGCCCCGATGCAAAGAGGACCACTCTATGATTTTTCAGTTCAAATCCACCACTTTCCAACTGTTTCTACAAAGTTTGAGAAAATTTTGTTCAGTGATGTTTCCAAGACTCCACAGGCATTTTGGTTAAAACAAAATAATTTTTTTTTAAACAGTGAAGCAGCACTTTTCAGTTCAACAGCAAAGCAAGGACATCAAGAAATGAGCCTCTCAAGCAGAATGAGACATGAGTCATCAAGCCACTATTTCAAAAGTGAGGGAGCTTCCCACCTCCATGCTCCCACCTGCCCTCAGGACACTCAGAAATGAGGAAAACTATGGCAAGAACATCCAGAAACAAGCCATTTAGGCAGCAAAGTCTGAAGCTGTAATGAACATAAATATGGAAAGTTTCTTGAACATGAGGCGCTTTTTGTCTTTCTTGTTTGAGTCGGCAAAGCACCTAATGGTGTGTGATAAAAGCAAAGCCAGGCAATTATTTTCCTCTGTTCTGCAATCTGTGAAAAAGGATGTGGGGAAACGTCATGTCTGCTTGCAAGTACCGTGCTGCAAGGTCTGGAAATCCACGTTCTCCCAGCCCAGACAGACATGAATTGACAAGCACTGGCCATTCCCAGAGCACATGTCAGGTTCAGAGAGGCCTTTCCTCAGAGAAGTGCCCCAGTTTTCCAGGCACACACGCAAACCGGGTCTTGATCCTTGACAACACAACAAGCAAGCACATAAGGAACCTTGAAATGCTGATTTTCCCTCTTTCTGATGGACTGGAAGGCCAGTTAAAAAACGTCACAGAAAAAATTTTAGGAATCCGGTTCTCCAAATCACATATTGGGATCTTTGGTTTCTTGACAAGTAAACCAAAAGATCCCAGTGTACCAGAAAATCAGCCTACAATAAAATTGCTAAGTCTTACAAGAACAACGTACTTAAAAAAACTTAAAAAACCAGATTGACTTTTGTGAGAGTGCCAATAGCTGCTCTGGATGATGTTTACTTGTTGAAATTGGTTTTAGTTTGGGATAAATTGTCAGACTTCATTCTTTATCAATCCAGAGTTATAGTCTAGTTCTCTAAGGAACACACAGAGATACAGAAATAAAAAAGGAGCCCCCCGCTATATAACAAGAAATAGAGAAAAAATAATTATTAGTTCTGTTAAGTCCTTTAACCCATTCTGGCTAGATTAGGAAGTCCAAAATATTAATTATAATGAGATATAATGTCAGTGTTTTTAAGTTAGTAAAGCTAAATTTAAATGTTAAGATTTCCAGTTAAGAAATTTCCAATTAGTTTAACCTCCCAGTTTCCTCAGGATCTGTTTTCATAGTACCCAGGACAACCTTATCTCTCTAGGCGTATTCAGGGTATGTTATTTTACACTTACCTCATCCTAACCAGGTAATTATCTTGCACATCTTGTTTCTGAGAAATAATGAAATAAAAGATTTGCTTCCCACTAACCCACCCACTCAGAAGCAGTGTCTTCTCATGCTTTGCTTGATAGGGCACATGTGGTCCTTTCAAACAGTCTGATTTGACATCTCGAAGAGATTAAAAGTCATATCAAAAAGCTATCTGTTGAGTGACAACATAAGTACTTATTTAATAAGTATATTAAATACATATGCATGGCGATATACTGTACATGCAAGGTTTTAAATATATACCCTAGCTAACTGCCATATGGATATGTTGTTGTGGAAAAAAATATTTATAAAATGTTTTTTCCAAATGTTTAATCTACAGCAGATGCGCCTTGCATTCATCTGTTTGGCTTGGCATTCACTACAGGGAGATCTTATTAATCATACAGACCTCCTGTAGTAGAGGAAACAGAGGCTATTATGGGATTCATCTGTTTATGACTAAACAGAAAAAAGGATCTTCATCAAATGAGAGATCCCTTTCTGAAATATAGAAGGTTGTGAGGGAGCCACATGCTGCCTCTCATCTCCAGCATTGTACCATTGTGCCCTTACTCCTCCTCTTTGTGTTGCAACAACAATCAGGACAGGCTGTGTGGGTCTGGGGCAGAACACAGCAGCAGGAGCTGCTCTGGGGATGGACCTGGAGATGACCAGGTTGCATTTGCTCCCTTTCCGTACTAAGATTGTGGAAGTTTTTTTCTCCTGACCCATTTGGAAAAATACATAGGATTTATGGAAGGTGCTTCAAAGTCTCATCTTGCTCTCCACCCCTCCTGGACCTGTCCCTCCCTCCCAGCACTGCTTCACAAGGCAAGTCAGAGCCAACACTTACAACAAAACTCTTTTGACTTCACTGCAGCCCATGATTTTATTATTCTTCAGTTGTTGTGACAAAGGGAGTAGCTGTAGGTGACCTTCTGAACTGGGCAGGAAGAAGCAGAGAAACCAGGGAGGAAAAAGAATGAATCAGGTTCTGCTGAGTGGAGGAGGTCAAGTACCCCGAGCACCTTGGCTGAATGGAAACCAAACAGGAGGCAGCAGATCCCAGGCCCCTCAAGGGCCTGCTTGGAAACAGGGAAATTTCTTAAGCCTACTTTCTACTTGCCATATTTCATAACTAAATTGTGGGTCCTTACAAAAACAGACATATTCACAATTTCTTTTCTTTTTAAACTTTACAGCTTTGCAGACATGTTATTAGAATTAAATATCTTAATTATAACAAATCCCATATCTAACAAATTGTCCTTTGTCCTTACTTTCCAGAGGCACACTGACAGATCACCAGCTTGTCTGCTCAGCCATTTGAAGACCAATTTATTCCATCTCACAGGTGTGTGTACACCTGGAACATCATCACGAAATTGGAAATAAATATATTCAGGGACAAAACACTCCTGTAGTCACTGGCTCTTTCTCAATTTCAGTGACCAAGTGTTAAACCTATCTCCTGGTTCCCAGCCCAGTGCCCTATAACTTAAACCTGCTTGGAAAGGTTTAGAAAAGAACTTCTGTCAATTTGGATCCAAGTTCACAGGCAAAATAGAGTATGAGAAGTGGAATCTTATCCCAAAGCATGCCTGGTTTTAAATCTGACTGTTGTACATAACATCCTATAATTCACAGCTCTGTGTTATCAAATGTGGAAGTCAGGGGTGATTGAAGTCTTGGAAAACATTACATTACAAAGAAATAAATTAAAAACCTTTCCTTAATGCTGACAGCATTTGCTGAGATCCAGAATGCCCTGAACACTTCTACAGACACAAATAAATGCACAACTAGAGGCAAAGCATTCCTGCGCTGATTCCAGATGGATTTGTACCATCCAAAAGGTTAAACTGAATGCACCCATGGAGGGACCCACAAAAGCAGCCACGTGAAGGGAATGAGCATTGTGTCCCCAAAGTCTTCACTCCTTCTGGAAGGATTTTCTGGTTAACACACTTTTGTCTGAATGCTAGGCCAAAACCAGCACAAGTTGTCATCTGCATTTCTGAATTATTATGGTTTATTTAAAAATACATCATATATGGGCCAAATACCCCATAAATGCAGCTCAGTACTTTAAACTGAGCTCAGTGAACTTGCATCAGTTTATATTATCAGAACAGCTGTCCACTGAATCCAGATTTCCCTGCTCCATTTTCCTGCTTTAAACCCTAATCTGCCTCTCTCCCAATATTAACTAGATCAAATCAGCTTAATTTACTGGTAATGTGAATTCAAGTTCATGCAACATCTTCTTTCTAAAGTGGGTACAACATTTTACAGTATCTGAAAAATGGCTCAGCTTAACAAACTGAGGGAAGAAAAATTCTTTAAAAATAATCAAGGGACAACTCTTGAATCCAGATTGCAGCATTACCCGAAGAACATCTGCACAAAATCCTCCTTCAAGGCAAGTGCTTGCACGACAAGCAATTCACCAACAAAAGAATTCCAATGGTATTTGAAATCCCTTTCTGGCTTCTACAGTGGAAATCTGCATTCTCCTCTACACACGAGAGCTCAGAGCTCAGACAGTTGTTCCACTGGGCCGGCACTGATCCTGCTCCCTGCCCGTTCCACGTGCTCTGTGTCTCTGTGGAGCATCTCTGTCTGTACCTGCCATCCCTGTCACCTGGCTGGACACACAAATGCTGCTCCAGTGCATGAATGAGCCTGGGTACCCTTGGAAGCACAGCATCCTTTCAGGTTCATTTCCTGAAACACGCTAATAGCTTTTTTCAGACACTTGATATACACATTTCACTGAAGATGGTTAAAACCAACACCCATATTTAGACCACTTGTGTCTTTTCTAATTTGTTCACACTCATGTATTGTAACCTTATATATAATACACAGCATTTAATGCCACATTTTGAACTGCAGGAAGCAACTCAGCTTTAGCTCTGTTTTTCATGGTTCAGACATGTCTGAAATATAATGAGAGCAGGGATTTGTCTGCCCTGATTTAATTACTACAATCCAGATAACTCTGTCAATCAATTTTTCTCCTTGTGACTCCTGGCAGGGTGAAAAATGCCTTCATTATGAAGACTGATCATTAGTGGATGTGAAGTTGAGAAGATGATGAAGATGGGTTGTTGGCTCTGGCAGAGAATTGACCCATCAGTGTCATTAAGTGAACTCTGGCAAGCCCAGCAATTCCCATGGGGTAAATCATTGAATTCCTCAGGAGCAAAGGTCTGTGTCTGTCTGCACCAAAGCACTTTGCAAAGTACACACATGCAGTTTGCAGCAATCTGATGGATAACCAAACAATTACACAGGCAATAACTGATTTGTCCTTCCCTTTCCACCACAGAAACAACTTTTAAGGTACCATATTTTAGATTCCATTTTATGTGACAGTTTAAGTAACACCCAGTTACATCCATTGCCCTTTCAACTCCACATAACAAAAGTTCAGCTCAGAGCTGCATCAACGTCCCAAAGCCCAAATGCTCTGTTTCCTACATAAATCACAAATCTAAATCCATTTCCTTGTAAGTATTGAAGGACAAGACTGAGCCACTCCAAGCACTGTATTAGGGTGGACTTTTAATCAGTGTTTTTCATCCAGCAGTAAAGACAGTACTGGAAACACCTCACATTTACAACAGCTCTGAGTTATAAGTAATTCAATGACAAATGAGCATTATCTGCTCAATGTTTTTTCTAAATTATGCTTTAATTGCAAAAGCTAATTTCACATAATTGACTAATTAATCATTAATAAAATGAAAATAAGATAGATGCAATGATCACAATGCCAAAAAATTGCTAACAGAGCTACCCACACAGAGAAAATTCTGCTGGAATCAAGGACATACCCAAGAGACCTACAGACAATGGTGATCAAACCAGGAACCAGTGTGGGTGTGAAGGCTACAGGCACAAAGCTGCTTTCAGAATAAAGGTGAGGCACATCCTGAGGGCATCCAGGCCTGGCTGTGTGCTCAGTGTACCTTGGTCCAGCTCTGCAGCTGCAGCTTTGAGACTGCAGGGTTGTGCAGTCACCAGCTCAGCTCCCCTGGCTGTGTTAAACAAACTGATGCCCTCCACAGCATCGTGTCTGATCCCGAAAATTATCCCAACCAAACACCCCGGGACTACATTTCCTCTGGAGGACTACAAATATTAACAGAGCTGGTTTGATTGCAAGGGCTTGGATTTCTAGCACAGGCTCCAAATCCTGGTTTGAAGAGAATTTGAACATGTAGGTGTGCAAGCAGGGCAAGGTGAAACATGCAAACAACCTTTGGGTACAGAAGGGAACACAGCTTTGGGTATTTCTGTTATTGAAGTTATTGAATCAGGTCTTAAAACTGAGAAAGGAGGGAAGGTGTTACTTTGATGGGAAAGGTGCTGGCTGAGCTAATTGATTCAGCAGTGAGACTGGAGCAGCTTTTTAGTGCTGTGAGTCAGAAGATCTCAGCATTAACTGCACTAAATACTTGGAACTTTTCCTCCAGCTTACAAAATCTCTGAAGTATTTTTCCATCTTGATGCCTGGGATGTGTTTAACCACTGAGAAGGCCCTCAGGCACTGCTGTGACACTGACATTGCTCAGGGTCTCGTTCTTTCCTAGCCCACAGCTCTGAGAACAGAGCATTATTAGCTCCTGGACAGGCACTATTCAAAAGAAATTCTCTTTTCACTGCAGAGGGTCACAGCTGGAGCCGTAGAGGCTCTCCTAATTCACACAAAGGGCTATCCAGTTCATGCTGGCCAGACTAATTATTGATAGTGTTTACTGAAACAGTGAGGCAACTTGCATCAATGAGGCATCCAGGGCCTTAGTAAATCACAATGTAAGAAAAAAGTGCTTTCCCAAATATTGTCAAAGCATAATAGAAATGAAGGAAGGGAAGGAAAAAACAGGACTATGGAAAAGTGACAGTTAAATCTTCGTTTTGTCATTTCACGTAAATCCTCAGCGTGACAGGAACTGGGATTTCCACAGCAGCACTGAACAAACAGTGCTCAGAGCTTTGCTGTGGCAAACACTTCCAACAGGGAATTCTCCTTCACTCCTGACCACTCCTGCCATATAAGAGGGCAGGCTGGAAAATTACTTTAAAAAGTCAGATTTCGGGTTTTTTCCCACCTCCCTTAACTAATGTGGGTTTCTTAACCGATTTTCTTCACACTTTCCAAAGCAAGTAGCATTTTGGCTGAAGATAGGTACAATAGGCCTGGTCCCAAAATATTTTTTTTTCCAGAAAGCTAAAAATGCATGGAAATGTTCCTTCCCTAACTGAGCCTGATATTTGGCCTCATGACCTATGTCACTTCCAGCTCTCCACTCTGCACCTTTCTGTAGATAAAATATTAGAGAGAAAATAACCTGATAGTGAAACGAAAAACAGTCCAAAAATTAAATTCCAAAGGGAACTAATCTTGAAATCTGAACATGGAGTTGTAGCTCTTAGGCCCAGGCTCCA
The DNA here is from genome assembly GCF_036417665.1 of Passer domesticus. NCBI lineage: Eukaryota > Metazoa > Chordata > Aves > Passeriformes > Passeridae > Passer > Passer domesticus. Next base: position 12,376,242 of record NC_087489.1, on the reverse strand, counting down.
CAACCAGTTGCATGGAAATCACCAAGGCTTTTTAGGATCAGGACCCCAAGGGACTTACAGAACACAAAATTTGGGAGAATGCTGACAAAACCAGGAGTGCAGGAGTGGGGATAACAACGTGGCAGAGGTGTGATACTTTGTGGAATGTGTGAAAGAAAGTAAAAGTGGCAAAACCTGATCATTTCTGTGATTCAATCAAGACAACAGGAACCTTCCCTATTTCTGCCTGCTTAAATATCTTGGATATCCAAATGTGTGGCTGCAATTTGAGATGACATGCTTAAAAGCTGTTCCCTAAATAATTCATGAACTGGAAAGATCAGAACCAAGAGATTCTTAAAGCAAGCCAGTAATCTTCAGTAATCATGAAAACTACATATAATTCAGTATATTTACATTAAACAAGTCAACCAAGACAGAGCCATTGAGCTCAGAGCACATGGTGATACTTCAGGAAGCAGTTGTGATGGTGGCTCAGATTTAGCCACGGTGTCATTCCACCCATTTCAGTGAAGTTACAGTGGTGATGAACACAGCCCATTTCTGAAGGCACAAAGCCAGTAAGTAGTCTGCAGTGGGATTCTGATAAATGCTGCCATCTGCAAAATGTTATATCAAATGCAGGGCAGAAACAGATGGAAAAGCTTTTCAATCCAGAGTACCAACTTAAAATAAACATCCTTAAATGTATCTGTTCCTTCAACGGGTATTGAAGAACAGGCAAAAATAAATGAATGAAATGAAGGAGGCTTATAAATTCTTTTTTTCACAGTGACCAAAGTAAAACCTCTTGAGCTCACATAAATCTTCCACATGCAGGGATCAAAAGCTTCTTGTTTTCAGGACAAAATGAGCATGTAAGTCATAATGGTTCCTGAAGATAAAAACCACATGTGTGCCCATTCTGGTTTGTTCTGATGAGAACCCCAATTTCCACCCAGTCATCTTCACCTCAGCTCCTTCCAAATACACAAATTGTTGCCATCCTCTTTACAGTGGCTGCAAAATTTCCCTCCTGAGCCATCACCGAGATCTCCTGCATGGTCAAAGTTGGCCATTAAGCACTACAAGGCCTCTTTCTTTCCATCAGGACACCCTAAATATGCTGCTTCTATAAACCAGGAGGCCAGGTTTGAACAGCAGAGTTTCTGTTGGTCACTGCAGATATCAGCTCCTGAGCATGGGAAACAGCAGAAGATCCAAGGCTCAGTCCAGCAGCCTCTTTGAACAAGAGCAGGGAGGAAATATGCTGCCAAATGAGAAATGGCTCTGCTTCTTTGTCAAATACTAAGGGAAGACTTTGTGTACATAGATTGGAGTCAGCTTTGAGCCCAGGAGAGCAAGCAAGCAAATATCAACTATCCCTGGTTTCCAAAACAAAATTTGAGTTTGGTTGCCCTTCATTATAAGACACCTTTTTGCCTATAAAGTCAGGATCATTTTGTTTAAGAGCTGCACGTCTCAGAATGCAAAATAAATGGCTACAGTCACAATGCTGAAAGGATTGACTTGGAAAATTGCAAATTGAATGAGGAGAATTACTTTGGCTAGACACACACGTCATTAAGAATTATTGGCACAGGGGTTTCAACAGTGCTGGATGCCTGAATGAGAGAATTTCAAGCTTAGAGGAGACAGATTTAAAAGGCTTTAAGATAGACTAAATACACTGCAGATTGCTTTATCTGGCAAATCAGTGTGCCATGGAAACATGCAACACACAATGAAACATATGTAACCAAGCCTAATTTTATGGAAACATTTAGGAAGGTAGTTTGGACATGCTTTCAAAGAGGTGGAACTGAGCTGAAGAACAGATGTGGTTTTTTACCTAGCAAATTGTATCCTCAGGATTTAGGAGATAATGAACTGGTGGTTGGCATTTGAGTCAGCAAGTCTTAAACTCTCCCAAAAGAAAATAGGATGTTTTTCTCCTCAGCTCTCTCCAGCAACTTTCTCCCTATGCCATTTGCAAAAATAAATCTCAGGAAAAATCTTCATTCAGTGTAAAATTGGTGTCTCTCCAGAGCAGTGATCTGTGCTGATTTAAACCAGCTGAGGGTCTGGTTCCTGCTTTTCTGAAATAACCTTGAGGCTTTTATTATTACAGCTGTATTTTGGAGCTATCTTTGTGCTGGTGTTGTTCAGGCAGGACAGTGGGACAGCCCAGAGAAACTGGGGTGTAATGGAACTGCACTGAAATAAACTGGAAACTATTTTCAAATTATGACCCAGAGGCATCCAGACCAATCCCTGAATCAATGGACTCACACCTAAGGAGCAAGAAAGAAAGCAGAGACAGCCTCAGTGTGTAGCTGCAGAAGTTTACACTTTTATGTTGTCTCTCCTCATGATCAGTCCTTTTTTTTTCTCTGCTAATTCTGGCATAAATAGGAGTGACTTCACAGAAACCAGTGGCAACATCTGCAGTTACAGGAAATGTGAATCCAAGAGGCCAGGACAGAGAAGGAAAAGGAAGTGTGAGAGCTAAGGACAACAAGCAGGTTTGGGTAAGGAGCATTCTTGGAAGCTTCTCCTTCAGTTTCCCTACACTCAAGTCCCAACAAGTCCCTCACTGCAGAACATCAGATCTCCTTTGGAAGTCACAACAGCACCAGTATCAGGCCTCAACTTTTTGAACCCTCTCAGCTGCCCTTCTTAAAATACTCAAAACCACCCCCTTTTTTTGTTTCCTGCATTCCTCCCCAACATCTAATAAACATCTCCAGCTCTCTGTCTTTCTCTGCAGGGCTAAACTTTTGATACACTGTCACACATCATGGATATTCTTCTGTGCTAGGAGTACTAATGGAAAAAACTGTCCTCTTGGAGGAAACCAGTGTGGGCCAAATTTTGCTTTCTATTACACCACCATTACTCAGTCTTTTCCATCCTGAAACTGTTCCCTTCATCCTGGCATTTAATATGCTTCTTCCTTTTAAAAAATGTCAGCAGAAGGTGAGAATGGCCCCTTGGACAAGTGCTCATGAAAATCCACGGCCGCCAAGCATCTGCTCAGACTGAGAACTGTTGTGTATCTGCATTGCAAATGCAGAATAACGCATTTATTCTGCTGTAACTAAAAAACGGAAGCTGGTTCTGCAGATTCCTCCCACTCCTCCTGGTGCTTGTTTCCATCCATAACATTTTTTCCAGTAAGCACCTGCCTGACTCCTATTTAATACATCCACAGCTGCAGTTTCCATAGCTGCTTTTTAACAGCACAGTCCAAAATGAATCATTCTCTCTGTGAGGAAATTTCTCCAAAATGCTTTTTCTTTCTTTCTCATCTCTTCCTTAATCATCTCTGGATTCCCATTCTTTCTAGAAGGTATATGATTAAATTCCCATTAGAAGATGACACCACCCACTCAGAGTCAAATCGATTGTCATGGAACTAAGTTGTCTGGTCCTTGTTTTAGTAGCCAGGCTCTTACAACTCCCCATGTTGCCATCTCTCATGAGCCATCACTGACAATTCTGCTACAGCTCCTTTATGGATAAAGTATATTCTGTCAAAAAATGCTTTGGATGAAGCCATGGGTTAACCTCAGCCAGCAAAAGCCCCACACAGCCCCTCCACAAGCACAAGCTGTGTTTTGTCAAGCTCCTTCAACGAGTGTAGAATATTAATCCTGACAAGTATTTTAAAACGTTCTGCCAACGAACCTCGATATTCTCAAGAGGAAAAAGCACTGCATGGCAAGATTTCTTATGTTGAAATTTATTTTTGCTATGTGAGATCGTCAGCTCATCCTCAGTAGTTGTTATTTTTCTCTGGTTTTGAGAAACCCAGCAATAAACATTGATCAGATACTCAGGTGGAGGAATTCCTTCCTGTTCCCTTCAATCTCATGTTGCATGTTTGCATTCTCAGCTGGTCAGGAAACTTCTACATCACTTAAACACACACAGATCTGTGGGGCTGGATGGGATCCACCCAGGGGAAGTGTGGGAGCTGGCAGGAATGTTCACAGAGCCACTCACAATCATTTATCAGCAGTCCTGGCTAACTGAGGAGCTCCCAGTTGACTAGAACTGGTCGAGTGACCTTCACTGCAGGCATTTAAAAGTTCTGAAGATGTGGCACAAAATGTGTAGATGTGGTAGAAAAATGGTTTAGTGGTGAACCTGGCAATGGTTGGACTCAGTGATCTGAAAGGTCTTTTCCAACTGAACCAAATCTATTCTATTCTGTAAGGAACCAACACAAGATCTCAGGCAGGCAGGAAAACTTTCAGAATATGGTTTCACTTGGTTCTCTCTCCACATTATTGAACAGCCTGTGTTACTCTATGCAAAGGAAGCAGAAACCAGACAAAAGTGAATCAAAAATAAAGACTTTAGCATGGAGATTTCTCCCAATCAGCTGTGCCCATTTCTCACACATGCCACACATTTCCTCAGGAATGTCTGACATTTCAGTGATGTGTTCACTAGAGACACATACTTGCCCAGTATGTGCCATATTAATAACACCCTCTTATTTATATCAGTGACCAGCACTGGAAATTAGGGAAAAGAAGGAGCATACACAGGCAAAGAATTTGTCCAGTAATTAAAAATCCAGTCAGTAACTACAGCAAACTCATCACCATGGTAATAAGTTCATATAGATTTGCATCCAGGTGCCACTGTGGGATGTTTTTTACCAGTCTTAAAAAGTTCCTCAAGGAGGCTTGTCAAGGACATTGATTACTCCTGTAGTTGTGCTTCCTGCACTGCAACCTTCTGGAGTGGCTGAACCAGAGAAGAACAGACAGCCCCTCAAAGGCATTTGTTCCTGGCTTCCCTTATGGAGGGCCTGATGCCAATGGCAGGGGTGGAAAGGTCATGGCTCCTCACAGAGCTTCCAGTAACACAGTTCTTCAGTGGGGAAAAAAGGTATGCTGAACCAAGTGATGCTTTCCTATAAAAACATCTGATTTCCCCCAAAACAATAAGACTTCATTTAAAGACATATGGCAGAAAAACCATAAATGATCCAGTTTCAGGGCTGCAAAATATTAATATAAGCTATGGAAAAAGTGTTACGGTATTAATCTCAGTTTTAAGGAAGAGTATAAATTACCATAGTCACTTCCAGCTACAGTGGGTTTGATCCTTAAACCTGGAGGTGAAAGGTCACCACTCAGGGTATTACAGTTTCTAAAAAAATATTAGATCAGAAGTCAAAAATCAGAGGTCCTGATACAACTACCTGCAACTGAAATCACATAAAAGCAAAAAAGAATGGCCAGGAGCAGGAAATCAGGAAGGTGATACTTGAAATCTCAGTCCCAATTGATGTAGATTCTAAAGCGCTCTTCCATATTGAAACAGCTGAAGTTGGGAATGCAAACAAAATTGTTCTAGTAAAAATATTTCACATACTTAAAAGGATTGCCATGTGAATTTACAGAACTTCAATTTCCAAGTCATTTTCTTAGGTATTTTCTTCCCGCAGCTGAAATAATAACAATGAGCTACTCTCACTAGTCCTTTCCTGTAGCCTTCCCACAAGCAAAACAAATCAGCAGAAGAAACAATGTGGAAAGAACAAGGCCATGGTCATTGGGGTACTTTGAGGCTTCCTCTTGCTGAGACGAGGACCTCACCTGGCTGTGCCTTATTCCCTCCAGAGGAATGGCAGAAATGAGAGGGAAGGGGCGGGAAAGAGAAGTGCAAGATTGTGAACTCCTGTTAAATGGCACAATCTGTTCTGCTCTGGGAGAGTGTCCCAGAGCTTCCACCAGACCTTGACACAACACGAGCCACCAGGACAGGCTGCCTCCCATTGTGCTCTGCCTTTTCAAAGCAAACACTGCTCATAACACGCATGTTTTAAAAAGGGTGTGCTCCCTTCATAGAAATGTTTTGGCACATGGATTCGGGCCAGAATCAACACAGATGAGTCTCCTGAGTTTTCTGCCTTAAGAATTGTCACACACATGGCAAATGCTGTCAATCTGCTCATGAACATCACTCCCTGCTCTCCCCTTCAGTGCTATGGTTATACCAGAACATAAATATAGGGCACAGTGTCTCAAGTGGGAAAGGACCCATAAAGATCATTGTGTTCAACTCCCTGCTCCTCACAGAACCACCTACAACTAAACCAGAGAGCAACCACCTGCTCAGTGAAGAACCTTTTCCTAATGTCCGACCTGAACTTTCCTGATGTAGTTTCAATCCATTTTCACATGCCCATGATTTAGATTTCAGCATTGAACCTTGCTCTAGATTTGCTCAAAGTTTGAGGGAAACGATTTTGTTTCATCACTGAATACTGCATCATCAAAGAGAGCAGAAAATGAACAAACAAAGGGCAGAAAATGAAAGTCTATTTGGAACAGACTGAAGCTACAGGAAGCTTTTTGGAAAACAGCATTTTCCCCTTTAGTTTCTTTGGGCCTGGATTAAGATTAGCATTCCCAGAGCAGCAGATCCATTTCAGTGGCTAGAGAGAGATTTCCCCACATCACAAGTGGGCACACAAAGTTACACACACAGCAGTAGCTGCATGGGAGAAATCAGAAATGTGAGAAGCAAATCAGGATAACAAAGAACACCTTCCCAGAAGACTGGTCCTGGCCTGGTGACCATGTCTGTCTGCCAAAATACAAGCTTTTCTCATTAATAACTCATTTTCTAGCTGGACCAGTCCAGGGTAAAGCTGCTGACAGCTCAGCTCTTTGTTCCTTTTCGGAGCAAAAGGTGCCTGACATCTTCACCAAATGAAGCCAGTGGATCCTGCAAGCAGCAAGATCTATTGTGAATTGTAGCCTGTAAAAATTTCTCCCTCAGGATAATGTCAGGTGCCAGTGCAGCTCCATGACAGTAATTCTGGAGATAGTGTGGCTCTTGCAGCCATGATGAATAAACAGTGGCAGCCCAGCAGCTCATGGTATTGATTTTTGTGATAAACCTGCCTTTGTGCTCTGTGCTTCACCCTGACAAAGATGTCTGCCAGCTTTTGCCAAGTCTGGATAGTGATTTTTCTGGAAGCAGCCACCTCAGATGAACATCACTGCCAAACCACAATTAGCCAGAGGCATTGTCAGATTCTCAGCAGCTTTCTCTTAAAAGAGAGCATGTCAAAAGGAAACTGGCCAAAGAGGTAATCTCCACGACAATGGAAAAACACTCCCAGGAAGAGAAGTTCCCTGGCTTCTTCTGCAAGCACATTGCTGAAGTAGCACCATGATCTTATTTGCAGCCACAATCAGTCCCTGCAGGCCTTTCTCCCCGATGAGGTGAAACCTTATCCTGCTTTGCTTCCACCCTCAGTGATGGCTGTCATGCCCAAGGAAACCAGAGGGGAGGATGCTGCCTTCAAACAACTTTCCCAGAGCTGCAGCCTTTGCCCAGAACTGTGTCATGGAGCTCCTGGGAGAGAGCACAAGCCCTTGCATTTATACACATCTTGGTGATTCAAAGCATTCCACACCTGCACAGTGAAAATGAACTTTGCTTGTTATATCAACTTCTGTGGGCTTGTGGATGTCTATTCCCATTTCCTGATCTTGGGTTCCACTATGAACATCAGGGACTGTGGAGGGCAGAAGGAAAAGCAAATGCAAATAAAGGAAGAGCTTTGTATACATCCCCAAAAGAGCAGACAGAAAAGGTCAGATAACACATATTAAAAACAAATAGCTGGGAAAATAAACAGGATGCCTTGAAAATGAAACAGATGAGTCAAAAGGGACAGGAGGAATCTTAAAAAAAAAAAAAGGTAACAAAAGGGAATGTAGGAGAACACGATTAAGCAAGATTGTTCCAACAGGAAACTCAGCTCCAGCAAAAAGCAGTAACACACCTCTACAGAGGAAAAAACAGCTGCACAAAAATAATACAGGGAAAATAAATAAGGCCATAAATTCATTCAGAGGTCCAAGATTTCTTAGAGGAGTGGTGGAGAAACATTCTATAAACCAAAGATGCTGTTTTCACAAATCCTGATCCAGGGCTGGGGGACTTGGGGATTTCTGTTTCTCACCATTTCTGTTTGTCTCCTCCATGTCCCAAGCCATCTGCATTGCCATATTTGTTTGACAAGGTGTGTATATACAGCAACCTCTCCGGGTCACTGAATACAAGGCAGAGCTGGTTTCCCATGAAACCTTTACAAGAACTAGAAGATTTTGAGGAAATATGACAGCTTGAACAAAAATGTTGCTTTGTGTCAGATATGGAGATAACTGAAGAAGCTGCAATCCCAAAGCTGAAATAACACTCCGTGGGACTAAATCTCCCATTGTCCTGCCCTGGTAAAACACACAGCCTGCTCTCTGCTCTGGGGCCTGCATCCATCGACCTGTCTCAGGGAATTTTAAAAGGCCTTGCTGTCATTTCCTATCGGAAAATAAATACACTTCAAGACCTCAGAATCTTTTGCTAAACAGAATGGTTGTTTTCCCAGTCCAAGAGCAATACTCTCCTCTCTGCTAAATTCTGTCCTGTTTTGGAACCCCACGGCTTGTTCTCTGGATGTTGATTTTAAACCAGCTTTCATGGGCAGCTGCGGTAAATAAAGCCCTCAGCTGGTTTTCCATTGCACAGGGGGTGGGAGGGCCAGGTCAGGTCCCACGCTGCAGAGATCCTGCTCCAGCAGAGCCAGGCACTCGGAGCTGCCTGTGAAGCCCTCAGATCTCGGCTGAGCTGCACGCTGCCACACCAGGGCCTGAAAACTTCCATATGCCTGAACTGGATTCTTGCCCTAAATTCATGACACAGTTAGCCAGGGCAGCTGATGAGAGTGTGATGAGGTGAGGAGGCACTGGGACAGGAGCAAGACATCTCCAGCGCTGCTGTAACCAAAAGTGAGTGGTACTGCAGTAAAGTCAAAGAGAAGGGAGACTCTATTATCAACAGAAAGCTGGAGTTTAATAAGTTAAACCTGTCAGTTAAACCTGTCAGAGCCCAACCAGCATAGGGCCATGCTGGTAATCATCCTGAAGTGTATTTTAATGTTAACATCTGTATTGTTTGCACGTCTTTAATATAAAACTATCGTTCAGCTAGGGGTTTATGGCAGAGTTGTTACTTTCTGATTGTTTTACTTAGTTTATTTGCAGGCTGCAAAACAGTAAACTCTTCCAAGAAAAAAATGTTATGACATTATGAAAAATCTCCATGACTTTAAAAATGTATTTTATAAATGAGTAAAAGGCAAAAATGAAATATACCCAACTAAAAGTAGAAGGTTAATGCTGGATGAAAAGCAGTAATTTTGCTCCATGTTGCACAAAGACTCACACAGAGTTTGGAACATCCCAGACATGAAGTTACTGAGCTCATCCTTTTCTGCCAAAACCTGTTTTGTGGGGCAGTACCCAACAGGAAGGTCCAGTTGTAAGAACTCCTGAGCTAACAATCTAACAGGAGACTAAGAAGGGTTTAAGCATTTAATATGAAGAAATATCCATGATCAAGCTGAGACAATAATTTTTAAGTGATCTAAACTAGATATTGCCCATATTTGATACATGGTGAAGTGACACATAACCAAAATAGAAATATATGAACACCAAAAATCTTATCAAAATTATATATTGCTTTTCATGGGAAGTGGATTTAAGGGCTCACAATGACCAGGAAAATGGAACAACAGAAATACACTGCTCTTTTCCTTTCCTATAAATTTACATGGAGCAAATTGAAAAACAGAACAGCCACAGCACACCAGGTCTGAATCAGTCTCTGAAAAAATTCTGGAAAATGCCCCAGTCCACACCAGTTAGCCTAAAAGGAGAAAATCTCTAGTGACTTCAAGTAGTTCTCAAACAAGTTATTTGAATTAACTGAGATACCATTTATAAAGTGTCTGTCTTCATGCTATAAAAGCATCACCATTTCAAAATTCAGACAAGAATTGGAAATGTGAGCTCCACAACTTTCTTTTCAATCTGCTTTGCTTGTGGTCTTGGGGACTAACCCACATAAATATGAATATAATTATATATTTAGAAATAGCAAAGAGAGTTCATTTGTTACAGAAATCTACAAAGAACAAGAAAGAGTTTTATAATCCAGTTTTGGATTTTAAATTGGATTCTTCATTGTCTGAAGTCTGTTAGTCATTATTCCCTGGGTGCAGTGCTTGAATTGACGTCTGCAGGGTTTGTGTATGTATATGCCTCTAAGAAAACATTCTGAATTGTGAGATTCCCCAGGGAGTGCTGACACAAATAAAGGACACAACATATTTTATCTATTAGAAACACTTCAGGCTTTTAAGTAGTGCCAAAACCCACAATTAAATCAATATTAGACCCATAAGAAGAGATGATTCAGAAAAGTTCTTCCCAGTAATACACAGGTGGGTATTTGCATTGTGGGAACAAGCCAAATGGAAATTATTTTAACTCTGAACATGCAGAATGTTTCCTGGGACTGACAATGATCCAAAGCTATCTTATTCCAAAATTACAGCCCAGTTCCAGAAACTCTTAGGTGAAAGTAACTCTTTCCCAAAATAAAGATTTGTAATAGAGAAAAATGCAGTGAAATCATGATCTGATCATGTGTGTTCTAGGTGTTCAGAGGACAGATGTACAGATCTTAGCTCCAGAGAAATCAAGAATCTACAAAAAGTGTAGATGTAGTGTGTTGAGAAATCCACCTTTCTTTTAACAGAAGGAATTATTTACTAAAGAATTTTCCTTTTTGTTTAATTTCCACATTTCACCTTTCAGCTTTTCACTTTGACTTGAGTTTTGATCACTTTTGCAACAATTTTCCTCTTCATTCTGGCCATGAAGGTGTCCAGAAGATGGGGTTTAGTATTGTAGGAAAAGCACTTGAGTGCTCTCTGTGCCCATGGTAAGACACCTTTGGGACAGCATTTGGCATTCTATGGAAAAATTATGCAATCTCAGTGATTTCTGAGAAAGGGAAAATGAAGAAATTATCTGAAATGTAGCACCTACTGCATTAGTTAACACTGTCCCAACTCCCCTTCCCAGCTTGAGCTGTTGTGAATGTTATTCTGCAGCTCTCTGTCAGTGCTAAAAGGCAACCGTGCTCATTCTTTTGTTCAGAGAACAACAGGTGCCACCGATAATCTCATATCTCTGCATCAGCTCCTGAAAGCAGGTGCATTTGTTTTTTTCCTGCACTTGCAATGACACATGCAAGCATGCAGGGACTGGAAAAAAGCATTTTGCAAATTTTACCAGTTTAGACAAACCCTGCTCCTTGCAAATTCCTGTCTCTAACCAGGACAAGGCACAGATGAGTCTTGGCTTTGTTCTGAGAACAATTTGCATCATTACTTGCCCTGAAATCGCGTGTGTCCCTTGGTCTGCACGGTCCCTTATCTGTAACTTGTTCTTCCACTCATCTGACACAGAAATTTCCAACACGTTTCCCGAAAATTTCTGCAGTGCCAAGGAGCCTCACTTCTGATCCACATTTTCCCATCTGCCTAGCTGCAATTTTGGCTTATCCATTTTCTCCCACTCATGGAAAAACCAGCCCATTGTTTGCTTGTTTTGCTGTGGAAGTGCAGAGCCCCAGGTATGACCTGCTGCTATAAAAGCACAGCCAGCAGAGACCACACCAGGCAAGGGGGAGCAGCTGACGTGAGGACAAATCCCACTGTGGGCCTTGATCCTTCCCCTTCCACGGAACAGAAGAGACCCACAAAAATTAAACAAGTCTTGTTTTGACCTCCACAATGGTATTTAATGTGCCTGTTCATAAAACTGTTTGTGTTTGGTCCTCAAACTGTTTTTAATCAGTATTTCGTTTGGAAATATTTGCACAGAAGACATCTGTAAGAAGGAGAAGGGCCAGTCCAGGGGTCTGTGCATGTCACGGCACTTGTCTATGGATTGGTCTATCAAATAAAGTTGTGAAATGGTAGTTTATGTTCCATTAAAAAGAGGGGGGGGATAATTAAAAGCAAAGCAACAGAAGAACAAACAGTGGAGACAGATGTTTTCCAGATTTCCTTGACAAATTAATGAAATATTTAAAGCCCTATAGTCTCCTTCACATCACTGGTTATTTGCAAATATTTCACAAAGGCCAAGTTTCCCAGCATCCTGAGCAAACCAAGGTCTGTAAACATGAAAGCACTATTAGAGAAGGTGAAATATCTACAGCCAACTCACAGGCAGCCCAAGGAGACTCAGAGAAGGCAAGAACACCTACCAGAAACCCCATCTTTACTTTTACATTTACTTTTCATCTTGTCCCAGCATTCCTCATGCACCAAACTCCAAAATTAAATGGATATTATGGGCACACAAATATTTTACCAACTTAAAAATAAATTTGAAAGCAATCCTTTCATTTCTGTATCCTTCAAATGTAAAACAGCTTCTTGTTTCTGTGCATCTGAATTATTAATAAGATTAGGGGTTAGACTCCATGGGTTTCATTCATTAAATCAACTTTAAATATACATATACAAATAATAACATTCTTGTCATCAGTTTGGCATCCTGAGAAGAGAGACAGACAAGATTGCCTTGGAAAATTTACCTTCTCCCTTGCTTTAATTTAAAGTATTTCTTTGTATAGCAAATGGAGATTACAGTGGAAGAGAGGTTTGGAGGCTGCAGGTAGAAGTCTAAATTGCCAGATTTAGCTGAATAAGTTTATTTTAACATTCCTCTTCCTGTTCTGTATTTTCAGCTGGGTATGCTGGAAAATCTGGTGCTCAGATTCCACTGGCATCCAGATCCCACCCTGACTCTGTTGTGATCTTTACAATTCCTTCCTGTCTTGCTACAAATATTTCTGAATGGTAATAAAAATACAGACAGATTGAAGGACAAGAGAACTGCAAAGGATACATGCACAGAAGAGAGAAAAGTTCAGAGGGAAAGAGATGTCACCATATTCTAAAATACCTCAGAATACAGAAATATGTAAAGGAATTTTGCCATCAGTCTCTATAACATTTTCCCATTGATTCCAATGGAGATGCAAAAGTGTGCCATGAAAAAAAAGCTTTGGGAATCATTCCCAGCCTTGGAACACAATACACAGCACAAAGCAGTTTCAAATTAAGGCATCAAATTAGGAAAATGTTCTTAATAAAAAAGAGAGAGAGAGAGAAAGACAGCAAAATTCCCCAAGGGACAAGGCATCATCACTGCACAAACCAGAGAAGGGACATACACAGGAATGATGTCAATAATCCACCAGTACAGGGTTCCAGACCAGTACAGGGTCCAGATCTACCAGCTGCCTTTCACTCTTGGATATCAAATTCTAATATATAGGCACATACATGAACCATAGCAAACAACCCATCCAAAACAGTTCTGGGGGATTTGTGTTAAAATGACAGAGATCTTTGAAAACCAAATGGAATCATATGGATGTGTAAGGCCAGGCAGCAGTAAAGGCAAGCTGGGTGCCTCAAAAGAATCAGTGGTGTGGGACATGTGAAGAGTTGATGAAAGGCAGGACGAACAATTAAGGCTGATTTATAACATGTGACAACCATAAATGGCTCTGCATTGGGGCTAATCTAAAGCAGCAATGAAAAGATGACACAAAAGACAGACAGGAATGTGAGCAGTGCATGAAAAGCCATGGATCACATGGAGTCTGGCCTGTGCTAGGATGAGGACTCATTTGAAATGCAGGGAAATAGGATACATAAACTAGAAATGCAGTTGTGTTTTCTTTGGGGGTCTTGTTTATTTGTTTATTTGTTTTGCATTTAAGAACAAATTGGGCTGCAAAAAGAGATTATGTGACTGTGGTTTGGACCTCATTCCAAATACAAATCAGCCACAAAATGGGAATAAACAAAACCTGCACGTTCATGGATCAGATTCCAGGATGCTTCTTTGCCAACAGCAGGAGGAGCTTTTATTTAATTGACCTTCTCCTTCTCAGCATCTCCTTCTCTTCCTCAGCATCTTGGGGCACCTTTTCTATCCACCATTGGCAAAAAGCAGGGAACCCAGTATCACCAGATAGAGGGAATCCTGGAGTCCTTCTAGGGAACCTTGCAGTGCTATTTTTCATTTGCAGGGCTCTCTGCCTCACAGTCCTACAAGATTTGCCAGGTCAAGTTCATTCACCATTCTGTCACACAAAAATCCAAACCACCTCATCAATGTATCACACAGGTAATGCTTTAGGAACGTGCTGCCACAAGGGCACTGTGAGTATCAAGGTACTGCATATATCATTTCCCATAAATACTAATTTTGGAGTGTGAAACAGCCTCTAAATATCCCTGTTCTGCAGGAGCACATGTGCACATACAGGTAGATGAGATGTTTAATAGCAAGGAGATTTCTGCACAAAGCCAGTGCATTTTCCCTGCCTGTCATCCATGCCTGGCACTGCCAGCAGTGTCACTGGAAATTCGAGACAAAGACCAGACTCTGGTCTACTGTTTATAGGCACTAGAAAAGAAGGATTAATCTTCTGATTGTGACTGGCAGAGAAATTTTGCTTCATTCTTTGTTAGGCTTCTTTTCCACTTGGAAATGATCTGGAAAAGTGCACTGGATATAGCCAAGGGAGTGCCTGTGTTTACATTTGTAGCTGTTCTTGGGCACATACAGTAATAAATTACTCTAATTTAAAGAGCGGCCTTCTGACAACTTCAGAATTATGATTTAGCTCTACAAAGGAAACATATGAACATGATGCTTCCCATGGTAAATCAGCCAAAACTTCATCTCTTTTTGCATGAGGATCCTGCCTGACATAGCTATGCACAGATCCTTATATGGCTTGAGAATGAAGAGGAATTTCAGTCTCTATTTTTAGTTGTGCCATAGTTATACCTTTTAGCCTTTTATTTTAATTTTGAAGTCATGTCACCAGAGCTCAGGTCCTTGCAGTGATGACCTTTCCTCAAGGATCTCAAACATCATCTGACTAAACCTTCCAAGGAAGCATTTTTCTGGGACAGAAGAGAAATATTAGACAAGGTCTACAGAAGAGTAAAGGAAGGTCATAGAGAACCAGTGCTCATGGACACACACAGGCTTTAGGTTTGTTTGGAGCCAGGAGCATTTGTTCTAAACCCAGCATTAGTATAGGCTGAAACCCAGGACCTTACATGTTCCCAAGAGACACACAGCTCATTTGCTAATACAAATAATTTTATAACTCTTCCTCATAATATTTTGAATTTACACTAAATACACAGATGAGGGCAAGATTGTCCAAGGTAAGGTGAAGAAGCAGCAGAATATGCAAAGAGGCATTTCTGTACTGTCCTGTTTCCTTTTTTCAACCCTATTTAGTAATTTTAAAAATAACCCCAAACAGGCCACAAGCTATTGCAGCACCTTATCAAACCACCTTAGAAACCAACATTAGAAACACATTTCCAGAACAAAACCTACCTTGCAAGTAATTTAGCATTTTGGCATTAAGAGAAGGAAAAGATCTGTTAGATATTAAACCTCCAGGCATGGAATCATTCAAGAGGAAACAGAGAACCCTGTATTCCACCTCACCATAGATGCTTAATTCTTACTGGTGAATAGTCTCCCTCGGATGCTTTCTCACAGCTTTCTCACTACAATGAAAAACAGACGCTCATGAATTTACAGTGAGACCCAAGATGTCTCTATACTAATCAGTGAGAAATACTTCCAAATACACATTTGGTATAAGTTTAATAATACAAATATTGTTAGATTTTTTTTTTAAAAGCCTCCTATAAAAATACTGAATTACATTTTTAAGCGAGTCACAGTTTATATCTGAGTATACAGCCTGGGGTGACTCGAGGGTCCCTTCTTTTCACAAATGCTCAGCTTTGATTTTCTGAAAACCAGGCCTGGATGTGCTGTGGGAAAATGAGCATTCACAAATGGAGGCATCCCAAAGCAAAGGAAACTTCTGAACATGCTGGGTACTGCACAGTCCATACAGTGACCTGAGCAGACTGATTGCTGGAACATGGTTCCCAAAAGTTAAAGGAAAAACTAATGCTGCCCTTCAGCACTGAGAGTTCACAAGCAGAAGTTTTGTGTGCAAAGTAGTCCCTGGCCAAGCCATTTTGTTCCTTTTTCCACACTCTCTGCTCATAGGCATAGAATGTCTCAGTGGAAGTGATGGAGAATCCCCCCCGGGTATCTCATTCTGATATGAAGATCTCTGTCAGAAGACAGTGCTTAAGAGTCACCCTCTCCTTTGTCCTTCTCTGGGATAACTTTGGGAATGTCTGAGCAGTCAGGACACAAACAGACCTCCATCAGCACCCTCTAAACCAGTGGTGCATTCTAAACCAGTGCACAATTCTACCAGGTCCCTAAATGTGTAACTACAATGAGCTCTTAGATATTATTCAGTTCCATTGATCATCCTGCTTCAGTTTCTCAGGATGCCTGTTCAGCCTGTGTCTGCATCCAGCCCTTAGTAAGACACCACTTCCAACTCAGAGCTCCATTTCCCAACCAAGACCTTTCTATGTCCCAGTCTTGGCCTTGTTTTCTTCATTTCTTGCCTGGACCCAGTGTCTCAGACCACCACTGAAACACACCCACCACTTGAAATCTGGTGTTCCATCAGACTGAATGGAAGTCATCCAGCAAATAACAGCAGCCTTCCTTAACCACAGCAAAAGTGTGGCTTTCTGCACTATTCCTCCTTATTCCTGCTCCTCCTAATGTGGGATTGGTGGCTTATTCAGCCTTTTATGTAATCCAGCATTCCATTTCTGTGCAGCCTCAGTTTTGTCTGCATTCAGCACAGCTCATTTTTCATCATTTCCTCACTGGAGATTAGGATGCTGAAGAATACATGTCAATCAAATGACCTACTTTTTTTTAAGATAGAAACTCCTAAGGGTGAAGTGCAAAACTCCAGCTTAATTAGCAGGCTTGCATAGCTCTGTGATGAGGCTTCAAGGGGATGAGGGGAAAGGGAGCCCTTGTTTCTTGCCTCTGTCTAGACAGTGGCATTGAATCTTTTCCAAAAGCCTGATCCTCAGCAGCCTCTTCACCAACACTTAGTTGAATGAGCAGTTTGCCATGGCCCTGTCAGTGTTTCCCCTGAGATATAAGAATTATAAAAAAAGGTGTTTGCTCAACATGCAGCACAAGGCATATGGCTGAGACACAGCTAAAGCTACAACAGACACAGAAAGCTGCTCCACAGATCAGAACTCCCTGTTTTACAGCTCTACCTGCACACTTACTGCACCTAGACACACAGAGCCCCAAAACTTGGAAGTAAACACCAGGTAACTTTAGCAAGATGTTCTTTCACCTTTAAATATTCATAAGGCCATTGGGAAACACCAATTTCTTTCATATGCTTGTCTGAAAGACTCAGGCACTGCCAGTGCTTGTGTGAGATGCAGACAGCCACGGGACATCCAAGCACAGTCCCAGTGTGGAGCTAGGCTGAAGAATGCACTGCTGTTCTCTGCCATAATTAGCACAGCTGCAGCTCCTGTCACCCACATAGGTGTACTATCACCTAACACGAAGCTAAAAAAACCTTACTGAATAATAGAAGCAGCCAAGGATAGAAGACCCAAAGCTGTTCTTGCTGATAGCAGTGAGTTTAGAATCCCAGATTCAAACTCCTCAGGTCTGCGTCAGGCTTTTATTTGTATAACACAGTCTCTCTTTGATTTGATATTCTCCTCATCTTTAAAGTCTTCATTCTTATAACTCATCCAGGCAAAATACTTATCAATACTAGCTGAAGCTTCATTTGCACACAAAGAATGAGCTGGAGTTTGAAATGCATGATCCCTCTAGCAGTAGTGTCAGTGAATGGGTTAATTTAATTCAATCACAATCACTTTATATGTTTATTAGTTCTTGTTACCTCCTGGCTGTTGCCAGGTAGAGACGAGGATCAAACAGAGATGCTGAGCTAGGATTTAAGATTTCTTCATGTTGCATTTATATGAACTTCCCTCATGTCAGCTGAGGGTTTTAGCAGACTTGAGAGCCATACTCAAAATATGCCCCAAAGACTATAAATTAGGTAAAGAAAAATTGTAATGTTATTGTTATCTTTGTATTACAGTGATATCCAGGGATGTGGGCCTCATTTTAGGCACAAAGCCCTAAAATACTTGGGGAGATTTACTACATGAAATATAATCAAGATGCTACATGAAAAAAAATGACAGAGTTTTTCATTGATACAAGCATGCAACATTCAAATTGTGTAATTCAGTGGTTATTGTGTCTCTCAGGGTGGGCACCAGGTCTGACACTCTAGTGACAAAATTAGCCTTTTGTAAGTCTCTACAGGCCTGACCTTTGAGAGAAAACATTTATAAGCCAAATCAGCTATTGCAGCGGCATTAGAAAATAGTTTTCCATCTTACTAATTACAAAAAGTATTGTATCCACACCAGAGCAAACAAAAACCTCATCTGAACAGGCTGAGAATACTTATGTTGGTGCCTGTTCAGTTCCAGTGCTCTCAGCAGATGTAAAGCAGCTGTGCTTTTCTGCTTGTGCGCCAGGAACGTGACTGGAATGGTTTAACCAGAGAAACCCTGCTTCCCTCCTCCATATTTTCTCTTCCTCTTGGCACCGCCTTCTCATTCTTCTGCTCAATTGTTCCTTTAATCCATGAAAGCAGTGCAATGATGAGGCTCTTTCATGTAGATCTCATTCACATTGGCAATGCCCTTCATCTCCTCCCTCCCTTCCTGAGGCACATCAGAGTTTGTGGCTTTTGCTCTTTCACTATTGATCTTCAGTGGTGCAGGCTGGTGGGCAGTGGTTTGTGGCCTGTGGTGTGGTACACACAGAAAAGGCAGCCTGAGGACTTTTCCAGGCTCATTGAGACTGAGAGAACCAAAGGGATGTACCCACACTGCTGCCTTTCTGTAACCACAGCTGTAGGAAATCTGCTTGGGGGTGTTTACTGAGTAGAGCCTGAAGCTGCAAAGACTTTAACACAACCATGAATCTGAGACTGTGGTCCCTTATCACTCTGATCCACACCTGGCCTGTTCCTTGTAGAATAATTCACAGAATCATGGAATTATTTGGGTTACAAAGGACCTTAAATCTCATCTCATCCCACCCCCTGCCATGGACAGGAACACCTTCCACTATCCCAGGTTGCTTCAAGCCCCATCCAACCTGGCCTTGGACACTTCCAGGGATGGGGCTGGCACAGCTTCTCTGGGCATCTGTGCCAATGTCTCACCACCCTCTGAGTAAAGAATTTCATCCTAACATCTAATCTAAATCTCCCTTATTTTAGTTTAAAACAGTCCCCTCCTCATCTGCCCATGTAAATTCAAACTGAACTGCCCAGAGAGCAGCGCACTCAAGATCCTCTCAGAGTCTGGTACTGTGTTTCACATGAATTTCCCTCCACAATTCTGCTCTCTGGAACAGCCTTCCTCTCCAGGTCATCAGGGCAGGGAAAGGGTGAAGCAAGCAGGGGCGTTTGTTCTAACCCTCTCAGAGGTAAAAGAAGATCCTGACCTGCAATACTTCTAAATGGAAAGACATATGGAGCTCAGCTTTTCATTTTGGTCATTTAGGCATATCTGTGCTCTCCCTAGTTTTTCTGCACTAAGAGTCCATTTCCTATCATCTGTCTCTGATGTCTCACATCTTGTGCTTCCAGTGTCTGCCTAAAACACAGCAAACAGGTCAGGTTCACTCAACAGATCAAAGCCTCCTTCACAAAGACATTCCACGCACAGTCTGTACACTGCTAAGAGAGCTTGAGGGAGCAGTTCCTGTGGTGTGGGGTAGCCAACATCAGTGCTGATATCCACTGGTCCTACTATCCTCTGCTTTGCTCTTTCCTCTTCTCATTAATGCCATAACTTGCTTTGATTTCAGCAAATGTAAAATAATTAATTCTTTGAATCAGCATAATCAGCAGGGCTTTTGTACAGCACTTTGATGCTCAGCCAGGCCATCAGTTCAGTGTCAGTTCTCTCCCCTCCCAGATAAAATTATGTGAGGGATGGACTGGGTCCCATGGAACAGCAGATGAGGATTTTATGACTGACCCCACTGAAAGCAGATATTTGAAATCATGTTCTTGATTCTGTCAGAGTATTTGCACATTGCCATAATTATGCTGTCATTCTTCTCTTCACCAGCTACCAGTTTGATTGTATGTGTTTGTTCCTTAGACCACTGTGGGTATTGTACCTTGTGTACTGTTTTCAAAGCACAAGACACTCTAATGCATTATTTGCATATGCAAATGTTATGTTTCCATGTGCAAATGACAACAAATCCAAGAACTATGAGCATAAATGATAGTGCAAGTAAAGTGATTCTCCTGTTAATCAGAGGCTAGATTTGCTTCTTCATTGAAAACAAAGCTCTGTGATGTTTGCCAGAAATTTGCCATTTAATCTCCAGCACCACAGTTGAAGACTTTTGGCAGCTTGAAGAAGAAAGTAACATGAGAATCAGAGGCAAATATAATTACAATATGAAATGGGGAGGGAAGGAAAAAAAGAGGATAAAAAAGAAAAAAAGACCAAGCATAATCACTTCTCTGCACTTTGAAGTTTTCCCTATGTTATGCTATAAGCAGTTGTAAAAAATCCACTATTTGCTTCCTTTTCTTGGTAGGGGCATTGGTAAAGGAAACTCTGAGAAATAAAAAATATTTTGAAGACAAAGTCAAGATCTCAGCTATAAATCCATGAGATCCTTCTGTGAAAGATTAAGTTGATCACAAAGGAGCTTGACAAGTTCTGAATTTCAGAATTGTTGAAATCAAACCCACACTGAGGAAATAACTGTGAATATAGCTCAAATATCTGTAGTGAACTGAGGCAACAGTCAAGCCACTGTTTTGGTAAATCTGAAATCAAGAGAAATCTTGATTCTGTTATGAGTCAAATTCAGCTTTGTTACTGTTTTGTTATTATGTGGCAATTGCTGAACAGAAGAGGCCAAACCTTAAGTGTAAACAAAGTCAGTTCTACTGTTGTTCACCAGAGGAACAGCACTAAAGGATCTTGACAACTCTATTTAGAATAAACCTCTCTGCACAGAAACCTCCAAATACCATTTATTCTTCTTAAATATTCTTAATTAATATTCATATAATTGTAATGAATGCTCTGATGTTACCTCATTTTTCCAGCTTTAGGTACTTTTTTCTTATGGGTCAAAGTAACAATAATCCTGGTATTTGGATGCTGTGAAACACCTTATAAAAGCAGAGAGGTATTAAAACCAAATCTGTGCAGACTATGAAGTCCTTTTCCCAGGGTATTTTTACCCAGTTATGGTGTAGAACCATCTATCTGCAACAAAAACATGCAAGTGTTTTGAATATTGAGAATTTCATTTTAAACTCCGCACCTGCAGAAGTGAAGCATGATTAGGCTCTTCATAGTATAAACCAGCACTGGCTTTCCTTCAAAATGAACTTTTGAGCCTGAGTTTGTTTCTATCTGCTTAGAAGTGGCTCCATGGAAACACATAGAGCCTCTAAGCTTTAAAGGAAAGTAGGGGGAGTTTAAAAAGTAAAGCTGTTTGAGACTATTGATTTTACAAGTAAGTACTGTGAAAAAGAAGGTGGAAAATGTACTGGGAAAATGTGGAATTTAAATGAATCCTATAAATAACTTTTACAGCATACACATCTGTACAAAGGCAGAAGGAACAGGGAGAAGTAGATCTTTCAAATTCACTCTAGTTAGGGCATTAGTAAGTACAGTCCTCATTCAAGTGCAGTGTAAAGGCTTAGATTTCTCTATTCTTATTTCCAAATTATTATAGATTTTCTAGATTACACAGAAGACCAGTGCAACCAAGTCCCTGTAAATTTAAATGAAACCTAAACCTCTGTAAGTGCATTCTTCTCAGCTCTGTATTTCATGTAGTTCAGAAACCCTGAAGAAATATCATTCAAGATCCCTGTAGCAAAGGTATACGTAGCCAAAAACTTCTTTACAGCCAGATGAAAAGGATGACAAAACAAGCACTGCTGAGTGAAGACCACACATATGAGAAAAGGAACTGGGAAAAAACATCCTAAAGGGGAAATAAACTGTAACAGACTAATCCATAACATTAAACCCCAACCCACGGCTCCTGTCCCTGGATCAGATTCCTCCTTTTTGCATATTCGTTTTGTTGCCATCGCTTTTCATCTTCTTCCCTCTTTCACTGTGACACAAAGGCAGAGCCCAACCACCCCTGCACACAAACAGAGTCCACATGGGTGCAGTTGTTTACAAAAGGGATGGCAAGCTCCAGACTTCCCAGTGGAGTTTCTCATCAGCAAATCTGCCTTTTGCTCCAGGATTTGATTTTTCCACACTCATTTGTTGTCATGTTGATGACAACAGTTTCAGAAGTACAGTATGTTTATCAGAAAGATGCATATTCAATTAATATTGCTTTAGGCAATCTTCACTAAAAATCAAGGCTTACAAATCTCTCCACAATTCTCACAGATCAGCCCCCTCCAGAAGGATGTTTCAGCAGGATTCCCAAGATAATGCTACCCTACCCTGTAAGACCCTGCCTTGCTCATTTGGAACTTGACTAGAACTTTATTTACAGTCAATCTAAACCAGATACACCAGGAATGGAAACCTAAAATGCTGATCCTTTGATCTGTCATCACAGTTTCCCAGACATTCATTATCAAGCAGTTTGGTACCAATAACTGTTTGAGCCACCTTAAAATAGTCTGTCACTGCAAAAGCAGATATATATTTATAATTGATACATACACACAAGAGCAACACACAGCTCCTGCAACAGAAATACAAACCCAAAGCATTTACAAGTTCAGCTTCCCTCCATTATGTCTCTCTACATTTTCAATTAGGAGAAGAGATGTGGATTTGGGTTTTATTTTTTTCATTAAAATCTTCCATTCTCTACATTTTTAATTTTAGTCCTAAAGAGCAACCTGATGGGTCACGCCAGGAAAGCAAATACAAGCAGATGTGTACTCATCTCTTCCCAGACCTTCACTAATATCTCATTTTTCTTGTCATTATGTTGCAGAATGGCTTAGCTGGAACCAAATGCCATTGGGTTAATTATGTGAAAACAAATGTCTTTATGGGGAGCCCTTTTTTTGGAGGCATCTTATCTGTGGCTGGTAGTGTATCCAACTCACCGTGTATCCAACAATTACCCTTTCAGAGGGGTGAACATTTCCAAATATTTATGTTGCAATGCAGAAGAATTCAAACACATCAAAATTATTTTCATTGGTATTTCAAAAGAGTATAAATTTCTACCTAAATAATTTGGAGAAGAACCTCACCACAGACTTACAGTCATCATTAAATACACATAGGGGGAAATTAAATTTTATTTCATGTTTTATGAGTTTCTTTTCAAGGTATTAGACTGGAATTCTGCCATTTGTTCAATTCAGAATTGATTCATCTCTCTCTTTTGCTTCTGATTTTAAGAGAACACAGCAGCACTCACATATCAGACTGGATCAGTCCAAAACTACACCTGCCCTTACCACAACAGAAACATCTTAAAACCAACTTTCCCTTCACCTGTTTTAAGTCATGCATTTTGCTGTAGCCCTATTTCTTAATCTTTCAAATGGAGAATATGTAAAAGCTCCTGTAAAGACTGATCTTGTACTATAGCTGAAATGTCAGTTTTGAACTAATGATCTACTGGGCTTGCCAAGGACATGATTAAAATCCAGGACCCCGAGGTGTCAGGTAGGGAACCAATCCCTCAAGACAAACAGCAGAACTGGTTTCATCAGTGCAGACATAGCCTGATAAGCATTCTTAATTTAATGGAGCTCCTGCAAATAAACAAGCTTAATGAAGATTACTCGCTTCCTGGAATTCATTGTGCTGCTCCAATTTAATGCTATCACTTCCATGAGAGGCTGTGACAAAGTCTCTGGAAAAAAATAAAATATGCAAATTCAGACACTTCAAAGGCTTTTATTTTAATTGTGCAGAAGGCAGAACAGAACAAGAGCAACTCCACTAAAAATGGAAAAAGCGTAAGAGAGGAAACTGATCCATTTCCATCATTGCTTTCAGCTCTTTAAGAACTACTCTC
The DNA here is from genome assembly GCF_036417665.1 of Passer domesticus. NCBI lineage: Eukaryota > Metazoa > Chordata > Aves > Passeriformes > Passeridae > Passer > Passer domesticus. The sequence continues at coordinate 12,352,291 of NC_087489.1, read as the reverse complement.
AAGCACACAAGTTCTCTGAACTACCAGCTCCCCTGAACCAGGGCTGTTCTCAGGACGGGTTTGCTGAACTGCAAGAAATGTCCACAAAAAGAAATTAAGACCTCACTATGCTCTCTCCATTTTGGTTTTCTTGCAACCACTGAGTTCTGCCTCAGTTTGCTGAAGTTTCTAAATACTATGATTCAATTTTGGATCATGTTCAACAGAATCTGTGACCACTTTTTAGTCATTTTCAAACAAACCTGGGCTGAACTGCGGCTTGGCACTCCAGCCAGGGGAGTTTAGTGGTTTTGAGAGAATTTTGCCCAGAATTTGGGGGTTCTTTTGAATCAGAAATGAACTCAACATGAATAATTCAGATCTGGGCCAGGATTTGTGGGTATTTGGATCCACAGCTGTGGTTCTGGCCCAGTTCTAAACAGAGTCAAAACCACAAATCAAAACTGAAAAAAGTACATGTAAAGCCAGCCAAATACAACAACCAAATTTTACACAATTCCCTTAGTTTAACAGTTTTACAGTGGATGTTTTGGGCCATTTTGCATGTACTCATTTCTCTCAGTCTGCCACAGGACTGTGCAATGGCTTCGCATCAAATGAAAATTCCTTTAATGAGTGCAAAATAAGTTTTTAGAACTTCACTTTATATTTTTCTGCACTACACTTGAATTAGGTGGGGATAGGAACACTTTTGAATTTGTTTTATTTAGCAATTCATTTTATCTCTGCAAACAAGTTTAGTTTCAGAAACAGGACTAAGAATAAGCTCTTCAATAATGCTGAAATAGCCAGGTGAGGAACTGTAATGTTAGATTTAGAGGGTTGATAAAATCTAGTACAACAGCATTAAAGCCAAATAAATTATTCCTTAGTTTCTAGCCTCCGTTTATTTTATCATTTTGGACAAGTTATCCAAAACTGAAATCGAAAATACCAGGTTGCTGTGGAATCCACTCCAGTTTCAGCAGGAGGCATAACTTCTTCTGACTTTTGAAACTACCCCTCTTTGTCCTGAAATATCTGGCCCCTGCATCCAACATCATAAATGCCTGCAAAAGCAGGTTCTGAAGGCATGTGGGTTGTTTGGGAAAATGTAGATTGGAATATAGCAGTAATTGTCATGGACAATGAATTGGTCTTTTAATGAAGCCCCATCATTAAAAAACCAAATCAGACACAGTGATTTCTTCCTGACACAGGCCCATTTCTAGGACAGGAGAATTCCCACCTCATCTTCAGATTTATTCCTTGATTTTTAAAGATACTTAAAAATTTAAGGGGGTGTGGAGAAGGTATGTTTTCCTAAAAGTAAGATTTTTCTGGCAGCCAATTTTAAAGCAGAATTTTTCTAATATCCTTTTAGCACCAGGGCACCAGAAACTTCTGAGACACCTGAAGGGAGTCCAGGGGTGAGACTTTCCCTGCCTACAACATCTCAGAAATGCAGCTGTTCTGCAGTGAATTTCTCAATGCATACTTTGTTTTTACTTAAGGCTGTACTTTGCACTGAGTAACATCATGTCTAGGGAAAGGAAACTGATCTCCTTCCAGTATTCAAAAATATTTTCTTTTTAGGTTCTTAACTCCCTCAGCAGTTAATACTTATAAAACAGCTCAGGAAAAAAAAATCATCACAGAAAATGAGAGATTCTTTGCTGAAGGGCCTCAGACCCTGGGCTTTCTTGGTTTACAGTGCATGCTTGTATAAATATTTATCTAAAAGAAATGAAGTGCTGGTATTACCGAGGACCAAAAAATTAATTCTGAAACACATGTTTTCCCCAAATATTAGTTTGTAAGATGATGATACAGTTTTGTTCAGTGTGTAAATTCAGCCATTGGATGTAAGATAATGAAAAGCAGCTCAAACTCCTTTGCTTTTAATTTATAGGTGCATTCATGAGGAAGAGGCCCCAGTTCTTCAAGCTATCCTGCACAGCTTGTCAGGCTGAATTAGAAACAAGCAGATGAAAGGCAATATCAGGATTCCTTAATTTTGTATAGTTAGTTCCTATATAGCATTTTTAAAACTCATTTGAAGAGAATCATTACAGAGTAGAAGAAATTTCAAGAAAAAAATTAAGAGCAGGTATGAAAAGGATTCAGGAGAATCTATAATTAAAGCCACATGCAGAACTAGAGCACAGTGTTCTTGTGCTTCCTTTCAATAATACTTCATAACCCTAAGGATATTATCCCAGTCAGGGGTCTGCTGAGCAGGACAAAAGAACATCCATATCCCAAACCTCTTTAAAGTTTGTATTTGGCAGGATAAGACAAGGGAGTGATCTTCAACACTGTTTTGTGTTCAGGGTGTGGGCTTATAAAGGCAGATGGAACTAAGAGCCAAGCCTTGTGCTTTTATGAAGGGAGAATTAAGATCTGAAAAGAAGGACCCTGGGAAAAAAATGAAAACCCAACAGCCTACATCATAACATTAAAAATTTGGAGCACTTTTAAACCAACACACAGTTCTAGGAAGATTGGCTGTATCTATGGTTTGTGGATTTGCCTGAGCAATACACCTGCAATCCATATAAGATCCAGCTTATACCCATCAGCTATTGCTGTCCCTGCCCTGTTTTTTAAACTTCATGTGAAATACTTTGATAAATTCTGTGGCACTACCTGTACATCCATTGACACCAACAAAACAAAGGGATACTCTCACCAGAGAGGATGGAAACAACATACTGGAAGAAGGATGGGAGAGAGGCAGCTTTCTGGATATGAGTTTCTGAGTGCAGATAGGAGTTTCTGAGTGCAAAACAGCCACAAACACTGTGATTCTGCTGAAAGATGTTTGGTGAGCCAAAAGAGATGCAAAAAGGAGAAGAAAAGAATCCTACAACTAGCAAATATGAGAAGACATAATAAAGAGACACAGGGCTGAAAAAACAGATGAGGATTCAGGCTGCTTAGATATCAAAGATGAATGCATCTCAGTAAAGATTCGATATTTACAAAGCCTTTTTTAAACTGCCCGTTCACAGAGAGTTAAAGACCTCAGAGCTGAGTTAAAGACCTCGAAAGGCTGATTCAGCCACAGCAGCTATGACAGGGTAAGGGAGCTGCCACCAGCCCAGATGTCCCTGCTCCAGGGACCCTCACACACTGTGGAGCTCCTTCCTGAGCTGGCATTTGGGAACAGCGGCGTGCAGAGCTCAGCACCCCAGCATGGGCAGCAAGGTGTGGAGGGAGCAGATCCCTTCTGGAGGCTTCAAACAAAAAACAAACCTTGGTGTTAGAATGTATTTGATCAGTCACGTGTGCCAAAGGCTTTTCCCGAGGAATGTCTGTGTACACATCTTTCAAAAGGGATCAGTTCCCTTTCAGAGACCTGTGGGAGAGGCAAATTTCCAAAAATGCTTCATGTTATCTGATAAAGCCAGCGTTTACTGGCATGTGCTCTATTAAAAATCTGGACATTTAATTGGATTCCTAAATGGAACACAAGTTCTTTATCTGAATTTTGGCCCTGGAAATCCCGTATTTCCATGATTCAGATACAGTGGGAGCAGCACAGCTACTCACTTCTTCTGCATTCTAATCCTTGCCTACAAGCAGTGTATGACTGATATCTCAGATATGTATTAAAATCGATGGAATGTGACTGTCTTGAATTTCCTTTTGGAAGAGGATCATGTCACTGGAACTCCTAACACCACGTGTTTGTGTTAGCCCAGCCCTTTTTCTGTTATCAGCAGAGGGACATGTGAACATGGAGCTGCATTAACTTTCTATGCCTGCTCTTTTTACATCTTATCAAGATATTTACTGGACAAGGACAAAATATTCTTATTCACTAATCTGGCAAACTCAAGAGTTTGAACTACAAACAAAGAGAAATACAGACTTGTACAACTGGAAAACTTTCCTGGCTTTCATTCCATTTCTGGAACTCCTATTGTCTCCTTATCTCTGCACTTTTAGTGTCGGAAGTTTATGACCTATCAATCAATGAAGTATTAAGAGTAACTATTAAGGACATATTTATGTGAGAACCATGTGTAGCTCTTGGCATCGTGTATGGCCTCAGCCTCCCTTTGAGCCCACTCATTTTTCTGGGAGCATTTTACTCTTGGAAGAATGTCCTACTGTCAAATTAGTCATTTAACCATTGACAGAATGCCTGCTTCTCCCATGTTCAATTTGTGATCTGTGTAGGAATAACTGTTTGATCCAGGCACTTCTGTGGGCAGACAGCTTTATCAAATGAATCATTAATGGAGAATGAAATTTAAGCACAAAAATCAGCAGAGATACACTAGAATTTGGTCTGGTATTTCTTCCTAAAATGAGGGACAGACCCTTTGGTTCTACAGCTGGTCCTGCCCATGGGATGAGGGGATCTTGCAGCTCATGGCTTCATTCAGTAATATTTTTCTCCTAACCAAATTCTGAGATTACTGCTCTTCCCATAAAAAAGCAGATTTAATTCCTGGAGCTAATGCAAGTGTGGCCATAAATTTCAAGGATAATAAATCCTCAAGACTGTCATCGGATTATTTGATTCTTTAGCTCAGAAGAGACCAGAAGTAGAGAAGGCTGATAAAAAATCTGAGATGTAAATAGGAGAGAAAAAGTGATTGAGATACTAGACTGAGATTCAAAATATGTAGTTTCAGATTTCTAGTTGATCTAAAGAATTAGTCATTATTATCTGCATAATCTCTAATCTCCCCATTTTACCTATTTTGTCTGTTTTACTCCTGAAGATTGATTAAATCTGAAAGGCAAAAACTGGTTTTACTCCACAGGAGCACAGCACACCCATAGGCACTTCTTGCTGTAATATTAACAAAATAACAAAGATATAAAATCAGCTCACACAGTCCTCACATGTTTGAATATTCTGAACTTTAGCACGTTTTAATTTTGTATTTACATTTCAGAATTCCAACACTGATTTTAAATACTGAAAGTCTGGGGACAACTTCAGGGTTACAAAATTTTCTGAGAAGAGCAGACAAGAAATGCAACACCGACTGAAACAAATTATGCCAATCACAATGAAAGCAATTAATATTTAACTTTGATTTCTTAGTCTTCTCTCCCTGTGTTTTACCTCCATAACATCCCTCCTATCTCATACCCTGCAATAAGCTCAGGCTGGAACAATCTGTTTAAAGGGCCTGAGGAGAGACAGGAGAGGAGGATATGGGGAACATGAAAGCAGCAACAAAGCCACATCTCCTCCTGTGATTACAAGAGGCAGAAGATCAAATATGAACTTTAATAGTAGCAAACTCAGGACTAGACTTAATAGTTGCAAATTGTTCCAAGTGCTCAGCACACCAATGTGCAGCAACAAGCAGAAATTAATCTAAGGAAAAGCTCGTAAAGGTGGGGGAACCCACCAGAGTGATAATGCATCATGGAGAGCTGTCACAAGAAATGAAAGTACAGCAGCAATTAGCAGACACAGTACTAAGCACTGTGCCACTTTCCCCATTTTAATTGCACTTCATCTTAGTCAGAAACTAAACTCAAGCTGAACTCTGTTGGAGATGGCAGAATTGACTCGTTTTGAAGAACACAATGGCCTAACAGTTAACTTCTACTTTTCTAACAAAATAAAGAGTAGGAGTTGGAGAAAAGAAATGCAGGAAGAACTGGGAGTAGTGATGGCTCAGAATGATTTGCGCAGAACAGTATTCATATTCCAAAGGAAGACCTCAGAAAACCCTAATATACCTCCCATTGCTCTCTATTAAATTTTGTGTACATTTCTACCTTAAACACTGTTGAGAACTCAGCTGTTCCTGAGGATCAGGTACTTTTTATTGGGATCCTTTCCTTGTTGGCTGGAGAGCCTCCATCCTCTTGTTCCTCCAGGAGAGTCAGGCACAGAACCCATGGCAACATCCCTGGGGCCAGACCAGCAAGTCCCTGGGCAAAGGGCATTTTGGGAAGGCAGCAGCACAAATAAATCCATTGGAGCTCGATGGGCAAAGCACTGGAGCCCTACCCCTGCCCTACAGCAGGGGTGAGACTCAGCCCTCCTCCATTTTTACCCTCATTGTACTTGGCCTAACTTCATAACTCACAAGGGCTTATTTTTGGTGGTGAAACACACAGTTGTCTCTTCCCAGCCTGTTTTTCTCCTTGTTTTTGAGGTTGCAAATGTTGGGAGACAGAGCTGCTTCCTGCATGGTACCTACCACTGGGCATCCCAGCATTTTGTTCTGCCTGTGGGTTTCTTTGGATGAGTGGATGTGAAGTGGAAACTACACGGGACAGCTCCGAGGAGCAAGATTCAGTTCCATATATTTACAGGAGTTCCTCTGCAAAGTGTTCTTCACAACAGATATCGTTTAGATGAAGAGATAGCTTTTCCTTTTGCAACGTGACACTGATCTGATGAAGTTTTTAAATCCAAGATTAACAATCATTCTTCTTGACATGACATTCTACTTTTTTTAGCTTTCAACGAGCTTTAATAACAGAGAAGAAAAGAGAAGAGAAAGAATTTTTGGCACACTGATTCCTCACACAAAACAATAACTGTTTTGGCATCTAGAGATGTCGGCTCCATACTGAAATATAACTTCACTTATTTTTACACATTGCTGGAGGAATTACCATTAGCTCTAACAAGCTCAATAAAAAATAGTGCCAATATGAGACCTCCCACTGAATAGAGAGAAGGTATGTAAATCATGTTCAGTGTTCACATACACATCATCACATTGCTCAGGAACACATCAAACGAGTGACCAAGAATGATGAGCCAGACCCTGGCATGTCTGCTGTGACAATAAACCTACATCTTCTACATATTCAACCCTCCTTGCTATCTTTTTCTTCTTATTTCTTTGTCATTAACAGACCTTAGTGTCTCCACATATTCTCTAGCAGAAGCACTAATAGTATGTAGCTTCTAAACCAAACCTATTTTAATGTAGTGATGTGCTTCCAGGATTTATACACCTGAACAGTTTGATCAAAGAGCCATCTCTATGTGAAGTCCTGTAAATCTAAAACCACACACAATGTAAGTTCACAAATTCCTAAATATAAAAAGTAAGCACACAAGCAACAGAATTCATTATTGATGCCAAGACCTATTTAAAACAAGCCTTGAAATTTGAATAATTTCTTCATTATGATTTCTGCTACCCAGAGAATGCAGAATAAGACAACACAGATCAGCCATCCAAAGTCCATCATTCTCTCAGTATTTAATTGCCCAGGACAGCACCACAAAGAAGTACTAATTCTTCCTGCTAACCATTCAAAACCTAATTTGTCTGACACAATGTTTCAACCCTGAATTGTATGATTTTTTTCACCATTATTTTCCTACAAGAACAAAATACCAGGTATCAACGAAGCAAAGAAGGCACATTTCCAATAACAAAATAAAGAATGATTCAGAGTAGAGGGGGTTTGAGACTGGCCCTTTTCAGAGCCTTGTGAGCAACCATTTAATGGCAATAACATGAAGAACCAGTAAAGGTCAGACTGACCGTCAAATGTCAGTCCCAGTCATTCCACTGGACCAGCTCCCAAGGCTCCTGACTCATTTTTTTATTCAGGCAAAACCAAAGTCCTCTGAGGGGAGGAGCTGTGTTTCCAGCATAAATATCAGACTGAGACTGAAGAACTGGTTTCAACTCACTCCTCCCCAAAGAGAATTCCTTTTTTGTTTCAGCAGAATCACATGGGACCACAACTAGAATCAGTCCTAACGATTATGAATGAAAAAACCCATTTGACTTGTACCTGTACTGTCTTTAACTGAGGTCCATAAGCAACCTGACTGAAGTGGAAAAAACCCACAATACTTTGAGCTTTTTGGATTAATTCTTCAATCAAGACTTAAGTCTGGACAGAATAAGAAATGTAGACTAAAATCTGAGACATCACTACCTGCAGAAGAAAAGCACCCACTGTACAGTTAAGTAAACCCAAAATAGTCCCATCATTACTAACTGCTAGACAGCCTCTTTCAGTGAAATTATTGCTATTGTGTTTCCCATGGAGAATTCAAAGTAAGAACCAGATGTCTCTTACTTTTCTGTAAATTCAAACCTAAGTGAAGTGACAGCTGAATAACAGTAAAGGAGCTATTCTGAGGTTTCCCATACAGAGTATGGAAACCACTTCCTTTGCCTGCAGGTGCTTGCATTGATTTCTCACATGGACTATGACCAGTAATTATGCCACTGTGAAAAGAAAGAACAAAAGCACACAACCCTCAGCCACCTCAAAGTACAATATTAAAGCTAAGAGAAACTTTTATTACAGATTTCTCCAATGAAATCCCTGGAATTTTGTCACTGTCACACCAATAAAGTCAGCACAGAACTACCACCAATCCCTCCGGAACAGTAAATTTTTAGCAGGTGTCAACAGTAAGAAGATTAAATATGACCATGGTATGCTGCAGTAGCAAGTCTCCAAATTTCATCCAACTCAGCTTCTTTTTTTTGTTTTTGTTTTATTTTTTTTCTTATATTTGAGCTCTAACCATAAAGTGTAAACATGTTCCATGTCAGGCAGCAGGAACACTGATCATGGATATCAGGGAGAAGTTGCTGAGCCCAAAGTGAATTAGTCAGCCAAGGAAAGATGGGTGCATTGGCCACCTTGTCAAACTTGTTAAGAAAATTAGCAAGAGAAATAAGAACCAAGGAAGTAAAAATTCCATATCCTTTTAGAACTTTCTCCCTCATCAGAGTGGGGCTTTTGAAGAGAAATATGCAGCCAGAGGATCAAAACCATGGTGGTTTGGTAGAGATAAGTGCATACGATTAAGAGTTTGTTGTCCCAAAATCCTTGTTTATGCAGCAGATAAAAAGCATCCAGATGTCACCAAAAATAAATGCCCTGTTCTGTACGCTGCACCGTACGTCACTCTCACATGCTGCCGAGTTTGACATGGATTCAACAACCAGCAACAGATGGTTCAGTTCTCTGCTTCCAGGGTGTGAGTTTAATGCTTTTTTTAGGAGGTATTGGGGCAATTCTTCTCTGCCTTTTATTTAGGCTAGAAATTAAATTAATTCACTGCCGAAATACTTAAAATACAGAGGATATCAGAGATTGGTAATGAGATTTTTTTAATTTATTTCTTAATTCTGAGAATTTATTAGAGTTTTTCTTCTTTTAATTTAAACCTAGCAGCCAGAATTCATTGTGGCACTACCCTTCCAGGGACTAAAATTTATTTCTGGAGTGTAAAACAACCTGTAAATTTATGGGTGCTATATAAATAAATAATCCAGTATTATTTTTGTAACTCTAAAGCATGTTGGCTTTTTCAAGTTCACATGATGAATCTGGAGTTGGGCCCAGGATTTTTGGAATAACAACTTATATATTGTTACATTAGTGCAAGATAATTCTGTGGATGCAAAGATATTGAAAACTTTAAAAATCCTTGAGAATGGTGGTGGTTGAGACATTTAGTATGGAAGGAAATAACTTTCCTTGAACAATGTGTTCTGGGGTTTGGGCTTTAGGAGGTTTTTTCCCTCTGTCTGAGGTTCTTTTTATTTAATTACAATTGGTAAAGGGTTTTAGGACATCATTAGGTCATTGTTTATAGCAAATCATCCCTCTCTGCATAAGAGGTATAACTTAGACATCTGGATTTAATTTTTTTGTTGTTGTTTATTTGTTGTTTTCTGGTTCGTTTCTTTGGGGGATTTTTTTGGAGGTTTTTTTTTGTTTGTTTGGTTTTTTATGCAGAGATAAGAATTTAGATTGTGTCCTTCATTAATTTCCACAAGAAAATGGCAAATCTTCCTTCACAGATATCATGGGCCTCCATGAATTGATTCCAGTGCCAACTTCCCCTAGCAAATCCTGAGAACTTGATTCTTTCATAATCCATAACAGTATAAAACAGATAAAGACAATAGTTTTAGTGATGTAAAAGTAATCTTGGTACATTTACAAAAACTATTACCTGTGCAATGAGATGTGAAAAAAAGAAATCTGAGAATTACCAGCACAGTAAGAGATCTCCCAAGTCCCTTTCCTTTTGTTATAAATACAAAATGCTGAGTTTATTTTATTTATTTGAATATTTCCCTTCCAGAGTGCACAGCTGAGGGACTAAGAATGATTTCTGCTGAGCTATGAATATCTCAAATTAATATTCCCCTTAGCAACATTCACTGACCAAATTAGAAGACTTGCCAAGTTTTCTCTGGCAGGTGATGTTGTCAGTGCTCATATTTCTTTACAAGGTTACTATCATAGCATGCTCTTCTAAAGTGTTTGTCAGTACCTTGCTACAACTATCCAGTTCCTTTAAGGAAAAACACATATCAACATTTTTGTAAAAGTAAGAATTTAGACTCGACAGAAATTCAGGACTTAATCCTAGAGATTCCACTCACATTAATATTCTTACTGGCTTATTGGATTTTCTCTGTGACTGAAATACAGCTACACAAAGGACTGTGGTCTTTTGACAGGGAGAAGGGAATTTCTCTTAACTAGTCCCATCTAAACGTCAGCGCCCACTGTGCAGATTCCTTCTGCAGTCAACAGAAAGAAGAACATCTGGAGAAAGTCAGCACTGATAAGGTATCTCTGACAGTAATCCCAGGATACTTTAAAATATCCCTCTACCCAGGTCTCTGTCCTTGACCTTAAGAAACCACTCTGAAAGTAAGGACACCACCTCATCCTCCCCTGCTCAGTGTCAGCTCCCAGGTTTGAGATTCCCCATTTATTATGTCAAGATATTATAAGGCCCATAAATCAAACAATTCTGAACTGGTTGACATTACAAGTAAAATAATTTTCTACCTCTTTACCACACAAGGTGGATCTAAAACATTTTAAGGAAGCCAACAGAACACATCACCTGGAGACCTGTAGGCAAACCACTGTTTCTAAATAATTTCATTTTCCAGACAATGCATTTCACTACCTACAGTAACTCTTGGGCTGCATTCATCTGTTTCAGAAATTCTTTCACTCACTTTAAAGCTGAAACACCATTTTTTCTGTAGTCAGTGTTGCCTCTGGCTCCATGTCATACTGTCTTACTCAAAAGCCAAATCAGATGTGAAAAACAACTCGGTAATTAACCAGCAATTTGTATACAAGATAAAATATCTCCCTAGTAGGGGTATAATGGAATCATTATTGAAAGCTGTCTAAAAGCACTATGTGGAAATAGAGAGAAAGATGTTTGACCTCAGCTATAGCAATTTCACAAATAAAGCCTTAATAATAGGCTGCAATCACACTTGGCTGGGCATTATTTCCCAGACACGCAAGGTCTGCATTACAGGGCCAGAAGCAATGAGTCACTGCCAGCTGCCATGATGGCACAGGGCAGCTTGCTATTCTGTCATAAGTTGTTTCATGCACATTGTGAAAGCTTCTGGACATCTGATCCCTCAAGAAAACAGTGTCTGTCTAAAAACAAGAAGGTAGGGAGTTTCCTCCATTTCTGAGGCTTCATTTAAAGTTAATTTTTTGAAGGTGAGCAAGGGAATCAAATTATCCTTTGCTCAAAGATGCCTCAAAAGGTACCTTTTTTAAGACACAACTAATAAAGGAGGGTTGAATGCTTTCCACCCAGAGGCCACACAAACACATGTGTTTGATGTTATGTGGCCATTCACATCCCTGAGCACCTCAGGCTACGATCACCAGGCAGTGCTGCACTGCAAAACAAACCCACAATGCTAAAAGGCTGCACAGCTTTTCTGCCCCAGTCCCTGTCTAGATCCTCAGCTGTCCAAATTCCCACCAGCTGCAAGGAAGAATTGGAAAGCCAGCCGAGTCTAGCAGTTCTAAGACAGCTGATGATCTGTGTCAGTAAAAGCCCTTATGATCACTGCCGTGCTTTAGAGACTGTCTTGTGTTTATGTCTTTTTGCCCACAGAGTATCTGCTATTTCCTCTTGTCTTACAGGCATGACAGTGGTCACACCTTCAGCAAAAGGCACAGGTTTATGTGACTCTCCAAAGGTTTGGAAATGAATAATCAGAATTCAGCAAATTCAGCTGACTGAAAGCTTACACAACTTGTCTGAATGTCTTCATTTTTGCTAGTGTATCTGAGGTTCTTAGAGATTGGCTTACCTCATGAGATTTCTAGGATTCCTCATTTCTAAACTTCCTGGAGATAATCCTGTCTCTTACCATGCTGACACTGCTGAGTCTGCTCCTGGAGAGTGCCCAGACTTTTAGAGGCACAGCCAATGTTGGACATATTTTGCAATAGCTTCTTAAACATTCAGAGGGAAATCAGCAATATATCTTGTTGTAAGGTGATGAGGGTCTTCGTTTTTCTGACACACATCATCTGGTTCTCCAGTCTGCTCTCTGCAATAAACAAGTAAGACAGGAGTCAAACTTCAAACACACACTGCTGTTTTCAGTAGTTTTTACCATTTCTTATTTCCCACTGACACTCTCTGCAGATCCCATACGGTGCTCACACCTCTTCAATACCTTAGAAAAACCGAGGGAGTGAGATCAAGTTGAAAAGATTGTACATAAATTTTTCTACAGAGGGAAAAATCACAGACAAAAATTTCCTGCTTGAGGGTATAAGGTAGCCTCTACATGCCTGAGGTTAGGACAGATGGGCCCTTTTGAGCATATAATAATTCCAGGATTGTCTGCTGTAGGGCTTCCTTGCAACTTTTTCATGTGGGACTGGCCACTGCCAGAGGTATGGATTGGACCAGATGGCCACAGCCATGACAATATAGTGGTACATTTCCTGTCTTAGCATTATAATCAATTGTTAGTTTTATCTGATATGCTGTCCCCTCACATTATAATAAACTTCAAACTTTTAGCTGCTACAAGAGAAGTTTTTCTCTTCAGTCAGCAACAGCGTTTGTCCAGTAACTAAAGCTGGGCATCATTTAACATCAGTTTCTCTACTACCACAGAAAACAATTACACAATGGCTGAGTCATATCTGGGGTTTGAAGATTGAATTTCTGCTTAAATTCTTCAGAACTAGGGAACCTGAAGCAATAGTTTTGCAGATTTCTGGAAAAGTACTATGAATGTTCCAGCCTGAAATTCTAGCTACATAAAGGAATCCTGCCTTACTTTTAGTGCATCTTTCATAGTGTTCAGATTGAAGCTGCAGAGGAAGCAAGTTGAGGAGGAATGGTTCTCACAAGAAAGGACAATTGTATCACTGCAAAATTGCGTGTGACCCAATTCAGAGCACAAAGCACCAGGAAAGGCAAAGACAGCTGAGACAGCAAATTCTCAATCTGAACACTTCTGAAATCTTCCTGTAGGTAAAAGAAAGAATAAGACACAATTAAGGAGAAAAAGGTAATGAATGAAATTATAGAAACTGTTTGTTTGAATCGTAATAATGAAGGACTGAGATAGATCTTCACTTAAACAAGGAACTCATGCTGGAGAATCCCATGTTAGCTGTTCACAGAAGCTGAATACCCCAAACTGCAAGTACAACCAAGTTTATGTAATAACATTTATCACACATTATTTAGTCAGTCAGATACCCCAGTCGCATTCTGGGATGATACAGAATAGTACAAATCACATTTCATCACAAACACTGCTAGAATATGGAAATCCAGTCACAACTATTTAAGTATAAATAAATATTGTGAATGGAACAATTAGAAGAGCAACAATCCCTAAGTTTTTCCACATCAAAAATATAGTCAGCATCTGTTTGTATTTGAACACACACTGAAAGCAGCTCCTTAAACCCACAGATTTCACAAGTATCTGCTTTAGTAGCTCTATAAACTTTCAGACTGTGATGTTTGCTGTGTTTAAATCTGGTACTGATGCACCTAGAAACAATAATGAGAAAACTGAGGCACATCCTGACAGCTCACCTGCTTCTGACCTCAGGGGGAGCTCGGCTGGAGTAAGGTGAAGCATTTCAAGGCACGAGCCAGCTTGAGTCTGAAGGTGCCTTCATGTCACATAGGCACTCAGATAAGGTTCTCAAAGATTGTTACAGAATTTTAAAAGGCTTTGTCGAGTGAATCCATTGCCTACATGATAGATATGACAAATGATTGCACACCATCTTAGCATTTCCTGTCTTTGAAGTGATGTGCAGAGCCTAAGATAATAAGATCTCCAATAATGCTCTAGAATCAGAACACAAAAGAGTCTGCCAGAGGCTCAGTTCCCCTGCAATGCAGGGAGACACAGTCCAAGCAACATCAAACACGAGAACAAGTGAGAAACTATTCCTTGCTTCCCTTGCTGTCTTAATAAACCAAATCAGCCTAAGCAGAAGTAAACAGCATTTGCCAAAAAGCATCAGTAGAAAACTGATCATCATTTAGAACTGATGATAACTTTTTGTTAGAGTTGTGCTAATTCTTCAGTTAATATGTTAAAAGAATGATAATGTTTTAATCTGCCTTAAAAAAAAAATAACACTTCAGCCAATCATTGCAGTTCTACATCTCTCATAGCTGGAAAAACACTGAAATGCAAAACATATATTGATCAGTAATATTTTAGTTTTCAGAAATATTAACAGCAGTTTCAGCTTTAGAAGAAAGAGCTGCAGCCCACAGTGAATGTAAAATACTCTAGTATGCATGAACTAGCAATGGCAAAGATGTGCTATGTTTACCATTAGATGAATTTTTCTTTTCATCCCTATGTCCCAATAACCTGCTCTCCCATTCCCTGTGGAATGCTGTTGGCTTACACCACAAAGGATATCTTCACCCATAAGGCCAGAGCTGTGTTTGTTTCTCCAAAGTGCCCCATGAAAATATAAAGTATCTCTTAGGCAAGAGTACAAACTCATCAGAATTTTGTGTTCAGACAGCTGACAGCTCTTGTTTCAGACTGGGGTAGCACCTCACTGCTAGAATTCACATTCTGATTCCTGATAAAACCCTTCTGTGGTTGCTTTGCTGCTTCCAGCAATGTCAGCCTTTTTCTGCTTTTGTTTTGTCTTACAAATGTGCCGTCCTTTGCCACAGTCATCATTGTTTCGTAATTTTAAGATTAATTCATGAAACTTGAAGTGATTCATAAGATGCCCTCAAGGTCAGAGCTAAAAGGAATCATGAACAGAGTATGATCCTTCATGACTGACATGGCAGTGAGTGTCTCAGTGCTGTGAAAGGCAGGGATAATGGGAATTTTTACATTTCACAACAATACTGAAGGTTACTTTACAAGCTCCTAATTCATATTTTCCAGCAAAAAGACTGCCAAGCATAAAAAAAAAATATTTCTGCTTAGGCCTGGTATGTGGTGTGGTAGGGCAGTGTGAATGGTCCATCAGCCCCCGGGAAGTCCAGTGGAACGTGGTGGAACAAATCCCGAAGGCAGCGCACGGATGAGTAATGGTGTTACACTGGATCAGGGTTACATGAGGAGAGGTGAACAATGGCAACTGTATTTCCCAGAGCCTGGAATTTCTCTCCATTATTTTTTCTCTTCTAGCAACAGGACTTTCTCACTTTCCACTTTTCTTTGGGAAAAACATGCCAGTGACCAGACTGATCGCAACCCAGACAACCACATTAAATCAGTACAGATTTTACCATGGCAAAGATATATCCAAATTACCTTGTGCATGTTTATCTATTTTGAATAAAGCAAAAACAAACTAGGTAGCTCAAAATTAAGAAGATGTGGTGGTTTCAGATTGAAAACTGAAAAACCAAACAAAACTGAAAACTGAAAAACCAAACTGCAAAACCATGACATTAAACATTATGATGAACGGATTTTCTGCATCACTTATGTAATGAATAAGTAGTAAATATTATTCTCTACTACTTTGAGAGGAAATGACAGTGGAAAGTAGAGGAGAAAAAAGGAATTTAAAACTCCAAAATAAAAATAAATTCTAATTCAATACACACTACAGCTAAATCTGATCAAGTGCTGAGGACTTCACAACAGAAGCAGCATCTTTATCCTGAAGATTATCCTCCTCCTCTTACACCGAGTTCTCTTCAAGGCACCTTTTTTTTTCCACATAAAAATGCCTTGATTGATAATGAAATTCAGTGACAAACCTGTGGGTTCTCCAAAGACAGATTGCAACTTTTGGAGAATTATTGTGTCTCCTAAAATGTGAACACAGACTGTTTTGCTCAACAATTCCAAGAGATGTCAGGAACATGGTAGGTTATGCATGCTGTTTGCTTTTGCATAACACAGACTTCTGTAACATGTAGGAGATCTCTCATCTTGAAATTAATTTTTAAATTAATTTTTCCACAATTCAGCACCATATTCCAAGTAATATAAAAGACACAAGGCACTGAAATCCCACAAGGAACTCCAATAACATACTATGATACCTTGTAATTTATGAGATTCATATGAGAGTCTTTGCACTGTGGAAACAATTTTACCAAGATTGCATACGAAGTGTGATCCTTCAGTATGACAGTGTTCTAGTGTTCTCTGTCAGAAAGCAATGTTTGTTTGGGGATTTTTCCTCAGCACCAAAATAAAATTGACAGAATACAGTGATGCAAAGAATCAAAAAATCATCCTTTTACCTTCAAAGAATCTTCAATCTAACCCCTAAGTCTAAACTTCTGACAAGGAAAGGAAAAGGTAGAACATATCCTGGTGGTGACAATGAAAGGAAATGGATTTTTAATACGAAATAGGTCACCTTTATGACCAGGTGTCAGCTGTGAGTGAGTGATGGATGCCTCAGAGAGATGTTTCAACCTACAGATGTATGAGTGACACATGAAAATTGTCAAGCAGAAGCTGCTTGCATAAAAGACAGAGAACGTAATGAAGAAGTGGTATCTGACCTTTAGAGGAGAGAAAAATGGAGAGGGATTGTGCAGCTGACTGATACTTCTGCAAAAACAAAAGTTAAAGTTCAAGCTGTACTACAATCATACTGGGGCTTGTTCTTTCTCTTGTACAAATTACTACAGTCCCCATGACCAGCAAGATAACATTACCTGAAGTAAGAGGTACAGAAAGAGGTACAGAATTTCCCTAGGACTCTGCAAGTATAAACATTTAATTATTCTTCCTTTTTTCATGGATGGGTTCATCATATGCTGTTTGTATAACCAACAGCCAAAGGTAATTCTGGTTCCTTCTTACACATTGCTTACCATGCCTAATTACATCCCGTGCTTTTTCTGACATGGATTTCTCCCTAAATTTCTATACACAGTGCATTCACAACAGTTCTCTCCACAGGGTGCTGCAGGGTGGTGGATTGTGTCCCTGAAACTGGGAGATGCTCAAGGAAGGAGAGGCAGGGAGCACTTAGGGCAAGTTCCTCTCGACCAGGCTCTCTACTGCCCTCAGATTTAAGAATGGTCCCTCCTCCCCAGAACTTAATTTATACAATTTGTCAAGAACAAAGAATGCACAGATTAGTAGCTCCGTATTAATCAGCTGAAATCAGCCCCTGTCATTCTACTCCCACAAAATTGAAAGGCCTTTCAAAGAATCAGTGCCTCAGAGCTCTGGATAATCATCATTTAATATTTGAAACCACCACTCAGGAGGTACCTATCTATCAACATGTCACTTCACACACTAACAAAACAATTCTTCTTCCATTGCACCTGAGCTCAAGAATCTCAGGGTGTTTTGGAAGCAGTAAGCCTGAAAATTCTTATGGGAATCTTGTGATTCCCAATGAAAAGGTTGAGTTGGGACCTCAGTGGTTGCTGGATTTTGGGAAGAACTCAATACGGACCAATGAAAATTAAATTTCTTTAAAAGCATGTTTAGCTTAATGCTTAAAACTTGAAACAGCAGAAGTGGTCATTCACCTTTAATTTAAGCCATAGTCTGTCAGGAGTTACTAATGCTGCTCAATCCCCTATTAGATCAGAGCCATCATAGAACACAAAGTCTATCACATGCAAACAGAATTTGTAAAATGTTTTATGCCACTTGATCATAACCTCAGAAAAGTATTGATTAAATTTAAGATATAAAGAAAAGAATGCTAATGAGAGATAGCAAGGCTGCTGACACATCAACATTTAAAAGCACTTGGCGGAGTTATTTCTTTTTATCTATCAAGAATGACTTTTGCATATTTTTATAGTCTAAAAATACAGGATTAACTGCATCTGTTAGATCAATAGCATAAAGTATCAATGCTGTCATCCATAAACACCCAGTCAGTTTTATGAACCAGATTATTAGTAGTTAAATATTTAAAGCTGCTTGCCCTTTGGATCTCACTTTGATGCTTGTAGCCAGAACATACTATCTTCCAACACCACATCCAGGCTCCACAGTGTGGGAGGAAGATTTTGAACCAGACCAAGAGCAAAATTAATTTTCCATCCTTCCAGACATGAAAAGAAAACCAAGAATGGGTTCAAAACAATACTGTACATTTTGGCTCATTAGAGACTGTCTTCAAGGAACGATACAGAATGAGCCATATGAGAAAAGGCACAACAAATTTCAAGGGACAGAGTTAGGAATAAAGGTTTGGTTGTTGCTGTGAGTCCTGCCACACACAAAGCAATAGCCCAGCAAAGAGTGAATCATCCAGCCACGCTTGCTTTGTCTCCTTTTGTTTCATGACCATCTCTTTCCCCTGCAGTGTTTGTCACCCTCAGCCCTCTCTGTTCAAGTCCATATCATTCCCCATGATTTGCTCCCTCATCCCCTGTCCTGGTTGGTTAGAAAGCTTAAAAAGTAAATATATACCAGAGACCATCTATTACAAGTAACTCATTGAAACAATATTTAAATTAAATCAAAATGACTGGATGTCCAAAATCTGGGAGAGCACAGGCAGCAGCAGAATTGGAGCTGTTTTTATCAAGAGTATTCCAGGAGCTGATTCAACAATCCCTGGCATGTCTATGGGAGAGAGGCAGTGAGGGGTGGGCAGGGAAATGGCAATGCTGTGACATGGTCCTTTCATCCAAAACAGGGTCAAGGCAGCAGCAACCACAGCACAACACATTTAACCTGGGAACACGATTGTCTCCCTGGAATTGTGCCCATTTCCCCAGGGTACTCGTCAGGCTGTGCACTGAAATATAACAGTTGGTTTCAAACAAACCCACAGTTATATGACACTGAAATTTTAAGACTGAAATCCTGCCTGGTTTCCTTTCATGGTAACCAAGGAACAAACTTAGCGCTACAGAGTAAAAATCAAAGGAATCCAACAAAAAAAATATAGTATTTTGCTAATTCTTGGTGTCCAGTTGCATCTAAAATGACTCCTGTTTTGTCTTTTTCAGTTCCTCCAATTGCTTATTCTCTTTGTGGGCTGACCAAGATGCTCTGAGCTGTCTGTGGCAGGTGGGACAAGACTCACATTCTGTGGACACAAAGAGGTTGAACTTCAAAGGAGCACTTCAGCATCCAAGGCAAGGAGAGTAGGCACTGAGGTGTGGAAAGGATGCTCACAGAAATAAGGTTACAGTGAAATGTGGGACACCTCTGTAGACAACATCTGTGTACAAGCAACAAGAAATGGGGACTATTCTGGGCTCTGTAGGAGATGCTCTGCTGGGACCTGACAGAGATGGTTCTGATGGAATTCAGAGAGTGAGAAAAGCACAAATATTAATTACAACCAGACCAAGGCTGACTCCCAGAGTCACCAAGCACAGACCTGATTTCTAAAAATAAGGGATATATTTATCTAGCACGCTGTCCCCATGATTGCTACTTAGCTGCATCACACAGGAAGCAATCCAATGTGTTCATAAATTTGTATGAACTGTACTGGTAAATGAAATAATAATTATCTTCCCAATGGATTCCCATTGATTTAGAAAATGCACTGAATTATTTTAAATAAAAAAGTGGATGTTTACAGATGTCACAGTCAAAGAGGTAGTGTGGCACAACCACTTTGCTCGCTACTGCTAATAAGTCTGTCATCATAACAAATTAGCATATCTGTGTAAAAATATACACGTATTTGCATATATTCATGTGCAGACATTTCCGTTCCTGTTTTAAAAGTACTTCACAATGTCATCTCAAACCCTGTAGTCAGTATTAGTATTTATATGAAGTCAGTTAAAGTTAAGATGCCAAAATAGTGCTTTTGTTTCCAGGAGACCTCTCTGTCAATTTATTTCAATTTAACTATAGCATATTAGTTTTCTCTAAAAAAGAGGAAAGAAACAGAACTGAGCTTTTTGTCACTTGGAATCACATTATCTCCTAAGTATAATTCACATAAAACAAATTATGAGGCTGATCAAATGCTCTGTTAACATAATCCTTTAATAATAATATCACTTAGATCTTAAACTGCTTAATTAGATTTCAGTCATTGCAATCAACAGCCTCATTGAAACTGTTCATCTATAATTTATACTCTTTGCATTTTACTGTTCATTTTAAAAACAGCATTAACAATAAGAGCCAATAGTAAGTAGGAAAAAATAGAAAAAATTAAAACCCTCTAGGTTTTGGGGTGAACTTAATTCCTGATTCACTGAACATCAGTGAAGATATTTCAACTGGTTTGAATGGATTAATGATTTCCCTTTAGGAAAAATACATTTGGACTTTAGCCACACATCTAGATACAGCTTTTGCATCTGACCACAAATCTGAACTGAATAAGTTGTGCTTTTATTGGAAAGTTGATAAATTAAATAGAACTTTCAGACACTTGAAGCCTAAACACATTCAATTTAACTTCCAGTCATTAATTTTTCTAGATAATGAAGGTGTAAAGACCAGGCCTAGACAATGCAACATTTGCTGAAGTCACGTTCTTTACTTTAAAGACATGTTTACTGAGAACAATGCAGAAGTGTTCTGTAAGGAAGTATTTGTGCATTTTTGAACATTAGAAACAGCCATACCCAAAATAACTTTTTTTGAGTGCAGATGGAAATAGGTCATCCAGGAGTAGATGACTTACTGTCTTGGAATAAACTACAATTATATCTTCAATTGTAAAGTACAACCTTTGGGTCTGGCCTGCAGGAAACAGAACTCTCCATCTGATACCAGCTCCCTGCACAGCACAGATGGGATATTACAGCTCCAGGACTTTAGATAAGATTTGAGGATTGTGGTTCCTCTTTGAACAGAGAATATCTTCATGTGAACAAGTCAGGAGTTTTGCTTTTATTCCTATTATTTTAATAGCCAGATGTTTATCTGTTGTTATTGCAAGATGGTATGTTTATATACTTCTAGATGTATACATATATTCCCTTTAAACACACAGTGATTGGTTAACACCTTGGTGTTTCTTCAATAACTATTTTAGCTGCTTAAACTGAACATATTTCAGTAGCTCCTTCCTAGCAGTGCCCACAACAGACCCCAGCAGGATTTTAACACCCTTCCCTCTAGAGCATTCTGCTGATATGCTCAAAATATAAGTGTAAACTAGCAGGCATCTGCTAAGCTACTAGGGAAGTATCCAGTAAGTAAATAAATGCATCTGGGTTGCAGCCACTGAGATTTATAGCACTTTTCCCCGATTTCCTTTTTCACACTACAGTAAATACAGTAATGGTGCTGGCTAATAAACAGCCATAAATCTGCCTTCCTGTGTTTATGATGTTTGCTGATTGAAAAGTAATGCTGTGAAACTGATGAAGTCAGGGACTGTGAATGCAAGAAGGTTTTGGGTGCTGGGGGGAACATGTTTTTAGTACATTTGAAACAGTCCATTTTGCAAGAGGTCTCTACTCCCACATCAATAAGTTGGGGTTTTCTCATAACCTTCACCCCCTCTATTTTCCACATGTTGTAAACTAGATTTTTATTCCTAATAAATTCAACAGATCCAGTGCAGATGTAGAATAGAAGAGGAGGTCTGGAGTTTTGTGAACATGGCTTCTCACCAACAACTTAATTCAGTTCCCATGAAGTCGTCGGAAAAATTCCTGTAGACTTCCATGAGAGTTGAATTGGGCTTCTGTTACTTCCTTCCTTTCACACTGTTTCTTTTATCCCCCTCTTCCATCCTTGAGGGCAGTTTGGGAGCAGTGGTATAGAACACACAGCTGCTCTTCCAACTCAGTTCATAGAGCCCTGCACCAAACTTCTAAAAGTGCAGCAAATGTTGGCTGCAGGATCTCTGCAGGCAGAGAGCACCCTCCCAGGAATATCCATACTGATTCTGTCAGCATCTCACATTCTGCTGACCCTGATGGGGCTGTCCGTAAAAGTCAGACATTTCAAGTAATGACACTGATGAGAAAAGTGACAGTGGGGGGTTTTTTTCAGACATTTGGAGGTGTTAGTTTGAGAACAAAATCAGAAGCAAACACAAAAGGTGACTTAATTAGACAACTTTAGAAACTCTGGAAACAACTTATTTTATCAACTAAAGGCTTGGCACTTCTGTATGTTGGAAGTGCTATACACTTGTGAAAGGTAGCTCAAATATTAATTAAATCAGTTTGCAGATGTCAAATCTGTGAGATGTCAAGTGATAGCTAGAGGGAATTAGCTGTGTTTATATTTAAAAAGAGAGGAAATATATTTTCCTTTCTACCAATGAGAAGACAGACACTGTTGGCATCAGGCAAGAGAAGTTCTTTGCAACTTCTTTGCAATCCATCTCCTCTTGCCCATGTATCCCCTTCCCTCCTGGCAGATGGGCTAATTTCAGCATAGTTTAAAGTGAATTCCCTCAAAGAAAACAGTTAAGACAGGCCTAGCGATGCTGACCTGTAAAAGGTCTCTCAAGAGGAGGCACAGTTTCATTTTAACAACCTTTATCCCCTCCAGCAGTTACAGCTACCAACGCTGCAGACTGATATAAAATCCCCAGGGCTACAGGAACCTCAATACAAAGGAGCAGGTGAGACTTTATGACTGACTGAACAAGAAATCCCATTATTTTCCTTCCACAAGAGCCCATGCAAGAGTCTTCCGCATCTCCTCAGAGTGAAACCTGCACTAATGCTAAAGGGGGAAACTCTCAAGTCCAGCAGGTTGCTACACAGGGAGAATTCCCTCAGGAATTGTAGTGGACACTCTCCTTCCCAGCTGTTATTGACTCCTCAGAACTGCACAAGCCAGGACAGGTGAACTGTCAGGAAGTCATCAAAGTTCACAGACTGGGGGTAACATCCATTTTTATTCCTGGTTTTGATACACACAAAATGCACAGAGCTAGCAGTTTTAGGACTGACGCAGGTGGGAAAAAATACCTTTTTGAACAGGAGAATATTTTACTTTCTGTAACCAAACTATATTTTGCTCAATAATACTTGAAATGGGAGTTAAACTGTACACCAGGACTAGCATAATTTTAATAGATATTTTGCAGTAGGAGAATTGAAAACTCTACATTTCAAATGCAAAAGAGAAAAACAAACCCTGTGCAGCTCTAACACTGAAAGGTCACTGCTTATCTTGCTTTATCCCTGCTATGCCCAGTTTATAATTTTTTGCCATATATGAATCTCCGGACCCATTTTTATTAGTGCTAAAATAGACTGTTCTCCCACTGTCACACCATCTGTCTTTTCCTCCTGCCTGCCAGTACACAGAACATCTAGGAGTTGTTCTGAAAGGAGAAAAATGGGAAAGAAAGAAAACTGTATTGTTTTGGTCACACACTCTGCTGGTGACAGCCTGTTTCCAGCAGCGACTGTCTCCACAGAGGGACACATTCAGCCTTCGCCAGCCCGTGACACACACTGAGTTTAAAAAAAACCCAACAAAAACGCAAAACAAAACCCTCACTGAAATGAGGAGAAATGAGATTTGCTTTCTGCTCTCCCACTGTGTGATTCCAGAGAAGGGCAACTCCTCCCAGTATCAGCACTGCCCTGTCGACATTTCAGGTTCTGTCTCGGAAATTTGTCCTGACAAATTCCTGATTCAGACTGAGCCTGAATCAGCACCAGCAAGACCTGTTCACAGCACACACCAGGAATGGGATTTTCAGAAAGTGACAGCAAACACAATA
The DNA here is from genome assembly GCF_036417665.1 of Passer domesticus. Classification (NCBI taxonomy): domain Eukaryota; kingdom Metazoa; phylum Chordata; class Aves; order Passeriformes; family Passeridae; genus Passer; species Passer domesticus. The sequence goes on along the minus strand of NC_087489.1, from coordinate 12,328,450 downwards.
TGGGCTGTTGGTGCCTTTTTAGAATTTACTTTGACTTTAAATGTAAAAGCTTTTGGGGGGACTTTTTGATACAGGTATCAAATTCCTTTTCTCCCCACATAACAGCTCTTTGTATGACTGGCAATCCAGGAGACTGCAAGCTCCACTTATGCTCAAGACAAGAAAGAAATGAAAACGTCCTGAGTGGCACAAGTGGGGCAACAGGCTGTTATTACAAGAGTGTCCTCACAGATAATTTTATACCTGCCTGACACAGCAGTCACATCTCATGAAACAAGCTGGATCACTCACATTGTGTTGTGTGTTAGAAATAGCTGCAGACATTTTTCTAACGGGAGCACATGGAATCAATGGTCTGTCAGCGGAAAAAGAAAAAGGTAGAGTGAGAATGCATCATTCAGAACAGATGATGAGACTGACCATCACCCAAGTCCTGTGAGGCTCTACAGGAGAGTGAGAAGGACTGAGAAGCACAAGATTCCTGTCAGTGTTCAGTCTCTGTCTACTGCATTTAATACATTAAACTCGTACCTCAAGAGAACAGTCAGGCTTGCTTAGTCCCTGGGATGTGGAATGAAGTCACCTCCTTGTTTTGACCATAGGATATTTCAAAAGCAATAAAAGAGTGGGTCATGACAAAGAATGAGGGATAAAATAGATTCAGAAATACAAAAACCCAGAAAGTTCTGGAAGCCATATTTCCCACTTGTTTGCATGCATGAGCACTTAATAACAAAACTTAGTTTCACAGAAATGAATCCCAGCAGTGTATGAGCCCATTCCAGTATGTGACAGCACTTCAGAGCTCGGACTGAGAGGCTGCTTGGACAAAATAGAGAGGGACAGCTCTGGAACTGGGGAGCTTCCATTTCCTTTCCATCCACTACCAGAGCAACACAGCTTCATAGTCTAACAGTCCTTGCAACATCCTGGCTTTTTCCTTTGGGCTAAAAATGAATTGGCATTGAAGCCATTTGATTTTTCAAACTTTTAAGATTTTCATGGGAAAATAGCACCATCTGTAGGAAAAGAAATGGACCAAATTTGATTAAAATATGCATCTATTTTCAAGCCATTAAGCACAAGTTAGGATTTCTAAGAATAAATACATTCTTTAACAAAATTGTATCAGATTTTACCCTCAGAGAAAGTCAAATGGACTTTTGCTGGTGTTGTGAAGGAAGGACAATGCCATTCCCACCCCATGTTAAGAAAAAAGGTGATATGACAAAATTTTTTCTACTTTAATCCCTGCTAACACTGTTCAGAAGGACAATCATATTGATAGCCTACAAACCCCAAGTTCTTCCCCAAATACCACCATGACAGCAAAGTTATATCAGGCTATTGTTAGAACTATCTTTTAGTTATTGACAGGGAAAAAGAATCAGCCTTTTCAGTAAAGTTCTCTGACTGCTGGCCAATTCTCTTTCTAACATATGCATCTTTTATCCTAAAGCACACATATGTACTAGAGAATTTGGCTGCCTGGTGTGAATGAGTAAAACATTCAACAAGAGAAGCAGCTCCATAAAGACACAACAGACTTCTAGTTGCATGTTCTTATTTAATGAGAAGATGAACATTATCTCAATTGACACGACACTAATAGTGGTAGTAACTATTCTGTGAGCCATTTCCTCTCTAAAGAGAATCAAAAAACTCCCATTGCTAAATACTCACTAGAAAAAAATCATTTCTCTGGGACTGAGTCCTACTTCTACCCTCACCTTGCTGGAAAACACTGCAAAATCATTTAAAAACACAGTTTAAAATACAAGGAAAGTCTACTGGCTTTGGAAACATTCATAGTTTATCTCACAGTGCTTGAAATGTTTATATAGACTGTACCTTATTTCTTAGCATGAACACCATTTGATTCTTTGGAAGCCTTTAAGATGTATCATGACATTTGTTGCTTTTAAAGGTAGCATTTCAATTAGCCTAATGATGGTTTCCTAGGAGAACTGAAGATCCACTTAAAAACACTGCACAGATCAGAAAAGCAAATGTGTGCATGTAGACGTGCTTATGTCTGTCTTCATCAGATAGTCAGAACAGTGTTGTTACTTGCCTGTGGACTTCTCTCTTCTTAATTTAGCCTTCACATTTCACTCCAGTTTCTATAGTGACCTTTATTTCTTAGTGACAGTTGAACTATGCCTGAATGTAAAATTTAAGAGCCATCCTTGTCCACATTGCCTGCGAAAATCCTTAGGGATCTTTCATAATAGCTGCACCACAGCTGCACAAACTGATAATTCAAGAGATATTCCACTTGGCATGGAACTGATAGTTGCATCAGATAACATTACTAATGCCATTTTATTTGTCCAGCCTTGAGGTGAGATGTGGAAGAGCAGAGTGTTAACAAAACCCCAGCAGCAGTTTATTCCAGCAGCGCAGCTGTTCCACAGGATAACAGAAAAGCGTGGCCCTGCTGAACCCAGCCCAGCCCAGGATGGGCAAAGGGCTCACAGGAACAAAGCACACTTCTTTCCAGAACTACATCAACGTCTCCCTGGGAAGTCTCAGGGGCATGTAAAATCAATCTCTCACCACTGCTGGTTTTGAAGCTACAGAACAAGATGTGAGGAGTCAAAGAGAAAGCTCTTAGTTCAGCTCCTCCCAAGAGCCAGCTGAGGGCTCATCACACATGAAATGCCATCCTATTCCTTTTGGAAGCATTTCTTTCCACAGTTCATAAGAAAAGTTTATATGATCAGTTGAGGAGGGGACACTCAAAAAGCATCAGCAGCTGCAAAATCAAGTCTTGAATGAACTGAGGCAAAGCTTCAAGACAGCACTGATGCCAGGTGGCATTAGCCTGCAGTGAGATCTGGGCATAAAAATAAGATACATGTTGTTCTCATCAATGAAGCACACCGAGCCTGTATTTAGTAAAAATTGCAAATTTGTTTGAACAGCCCAGGAGAGATTAATCAAAGACTGATTTGTTGCAATCTGCCATTCCCTCACTTGTCTTACATGTCTGGCTTTGAAGTTGGAGAGTGACTTTGAGTCTCTGAAGTTATTTTCCATTTTCTGACATAACACCACCAGCTGTTGCTGCCTTCTGGGATGAGGCAGCCCAGGTAAATTCACCCATATGGAGAGAGCTGGCTAAAGGGAGCCTCCACTGCAGTTGCACACTCATTCAAGTGCACACAGACACATTCTGCAGGGTATTCTACTCCAGGCTAAATTTCATTTAAGCTCTTTCTGAATCTGAAAACCTTAAACGAAACAGTGAGATTTTCTTATGGTCTTCCATGTACGCAGAAGTCATGATGCTTAGGATGCTCAGGTTAAAATGTTTCAATAAAGCAACATTTGTTTATTTTACTCAATATGATTTTAGGACCTGATTTGAATTTGCAAATTGAATTTGCTCCGTCACCACAAAGCAAATTTCAAAAAAGTGAGAAGTTTGTTCTTACTGTTTTCTATTCTTCTCATGCTTATTATTTGCAGCACCCTGAGATCTGAACAAATTGTGCTTCATCAGAAAATTTCCACTTTGCAGAGCAGCTTTTCTGCCCCCCTCAGGGAAAACTAATGTGAAAATGTGTTTTCCTCCAACTTTTTCCTGTGCAGAAAAGTTAGATTTGAGCCTCCACACCAAAATGTGATGAGTAGGAATGGAATAAATGGGTCAGGTTTCAAGAGATGTCTAGCTGCAGTGATATTTGAGGCTCAGGAATGTAACCTGGCAGACAAGCTGTCATGGGAAAAACGTAGAAGATCTCAGCATATTAAGTAAAAGTCTTACCACAACTCTTTCTGCAGCCTTCCCTTGCCTCACCTGCAGCTAACGAAACATAGTGAATTATAATAACCTCAGCAATTTCATGAGTGTAATTAAACCTCCACATTATGTGACAAACCCAGAGTAAAAAGACTTCTAAATTCTGCAGAGCTCTGTGCAGGTATGTGACATAAGCAAATTTCAAGGCCTTATGGGTTTGTGCTGAGTCTGAAATTCATACACACAAGCCTTTTGTTCAGAATCAGATGCAAACTTCACTTCTCCACTTGCACTTTACTCTGAGCCTGGGTCCACCAGAAGCTACAAATGATAGCAAAATTTGGGGGTGGGAAGTGATACAAAAGGAATGAATTTACATAATGCAGGAAATGAAGGCAACATTTGCACGAGCCCCTGCAAAGCCCAAATGCCAAACGTCACAGAGCAACAGTCAGCATGTGCTGAGAAACACAAAATATTAATGACACTACGACAAAGCTCATGCACTACAGCTCAGCAACAGGACCCCTACTGCTCATGTTTATATTTGATTTTTAAAAAGTAAGAGCATGCACCACAGATGTTGGGATTTCTGCAGCTCTGATTTGACTTGGAAAGCCATGATACAAACTGATAAGTGAATTCCCCAAGAGTGACTGTCCCACAGAGACTTTTTCATCTTTCAAGACCTATCACACTTTGTGGGATTACACTGTACATGATATGTCTGAATACAAATCACTGTCTTCCTGCTGAACATGTAAATAAATAAAAAACAGACCTTGCCTTCCTTTTTCTTTGGTACATATTCGGAGAGAAAATTGTAAGACAGTGTCTGAAGTCAAAGGAGCGACAAAACTTCTCTGCCAGCATCCAAATCACCAAGGATACAAATGTTTCATTTGTCTCTCTGTTCAAACAAGGTGGGCTGTTTTCATTTATTAATGCCAGCATAGATCTCTTTCCCTGCAACACTCTCACATGGCTCATCAGATGCCTCCTCTACTTCAAAAACTCTCTTCTGATGTTTAATACTGAGACAGCTCTCACTGCATCAATTGGGAAAGGAACAACAAAGCACCTCTCAAATTACAGTATAAGGAGTCAATGTATATTAAGGGTAGTCTTGTGTACTGAGCCAGTGTAAATGTAAACTGAGTCCCTGGAATAGCAGGAAACAGCAGACCAAAAGGAATGCATAGACCTGGAGACAATCACAGGAATTAGCAGCATGGTCCCATGCCAGTGTGCCAGGGGAAGCAGAGTTGGAAGGCTGAGCAACCAACGTGCTCTCAGCACTACAACCCCAATACTTCCAGCTGTACTTCCAGAGCTCAGCCATCTCTGGAAACTGAATGCCATCTTACCTCAGATATGTTACTCTTGATTTATATCTTGCCCTTGATTACCATCTTCTTGACAGCACTGGACAACTCAGCTCTTCTATTAAAAAAAAAAAAAAAAAAGAAGAACTGAAAACCAATCATGTTTCAGCTGAATAAACCTTCCTCCAACGTCTCTCTCTTTGAAAGGTCATCAGCCTAAAATTTATTATATGGCTTCATCCCAGCCTCTTATGAAAGCTTAATCTCTTAACTGAGCTCCTTGGCTTTTCCCCCTCTACTCAGTTTTCCTGCTTCAAACAAGGACATGAAAATAACTTGATTTATGCCCAAAACAAGTCACCCAAGAGGTTTCTTATTGTCATTATAGGGGTAAGCAACCTGTGTGTAGGGTCTAGATGCAAATGGACTGCAGTTCCTGACTGCTTCACAAGAAAATACAAAAACTGCCACCTTTTCAAAAAGCAATGTACAGTCAAAGTGACTTTATTTTCTCTGGCCCAGTTTCTAAAGGCCACAACCAGCCTTTAGGAACACCAGTAATTATACCAGTGATTTATTTTACACAGTGGGAACAGTATTAAAGGCATTCAAACAAAATTACAAAAACAACTGCCACAGAGAAAGTCTTTAAATTCCGATTTTTTACACCAACCACTGCTTTAAAAAACCACCACTCTTCACCATCTGATACCACACAGAACATTAAGATTCTGTTACTATTACTGTGCTGAAGTATTTTCTTCCAAGGAAAAAGATACTGGTTGCAGAGACAATTTTTGGAAAAACCCCAAATCAGGAGAAGCAGAACATGCCACTTTCCCAGTCATCTATGATATTTTTCCAGCTCTATGACCTTCATTAAAAAATTTCCTACCCAGTCAAGTGATTAAAGTGATGAAAGGTCATTTAGCACTTTCTAGTCCTTAAAGGCATTCAGTCACACTTTGTGCTGCAGAGAGTGTTTGTCTTCTCTCAGTGTTTACCACCACGGAGATGGCAACCAGCAGTGTCATGATGGAAGAGTTGTTCATTTCTCTTACATCAGTTACACTTTAGGACTAAAAGCTTCTATAGCCTGACTCCCTTCTTTTGCTGCATGTTCACAGTGAAAGAGAAATCTTAATCAAACAACTCAGGAAAGACTTCATGCATTGGGTCAGTCTGACACTCTTATCTTCCACTTGGCACCATGTCTGAGCATTTCCTTACAGTACCTATGCTTTGATATATTTTTTACAAATATTGATGCAAAACTAAGTTTATCTTGCATTGGTGTTAATTGTCAAAGTTATTTCCAACAATAATTTATTACTATAACTACCAGGCTATTTAAAAGAAAACCTCATTTCTTATCACAAAAAAATCACAAGTGTTTTCCAAATCACCTGGTTCACTCTGCCAAACTGGACAGCAAAACTATAAATAAATACTCTTAGAACCAGAGTGAGCTGCTGAGCTTACCTGGCTGCTGGAATAGGGAACTGTCAACATTGTGAGGGCTGGGAAATTGAAGGCCTGATTTATTTGTTATTGATTATTACAACCACACATTAACACCCAAATGTCTCCTCTGTCCCCTCACAATTCCTCAAGTCTTAGATTTTACAAAACAGAGATCAACACAGAATTCCTCTCCTGAATACCTAAGAAGGCATCAGATAAATGACAAAAGTAAGGAAATATTGCTAGAACAGAAATGAAAGCTTAAATAATTTAACCAGAATAACACAGCAATTATTCTAAGCTCCAAGGAGATCCACACCCATAATCTAGGTGCAAGACAACTCTTCCTCTCAAAACACAGATTACTCATTATTTCCAGGTACACTTAGATGGCAAACACAGCGCTCTTCTCTCTGGACATGTCCTTCCCAGATCACAGAGAAGAACTGCAGTTTTAGACACTAAATGAAGCCTAATTATATCATGAATTTGAAACTGGAGACAGGAAGAAAATTGATCTAGAACACTTTTTATCTTGATCTTTCCCCTTTTAGGAATTTTACTACTTTTTATATTTTAATTGTTGAATCGCAGATTAAAGTTGATGTAACTATTTCTTTTTTAATCCTGTCACTGTAGATTATATGTGGGGCATAAAGTTATTCAATTTAAACTTGGCTTGGTCAACCCATCATTCTAATTGATTTGTGAAAAAAAAATAATGAGGTTTATAAGACCATGGAAGCTGGTAGCTACATGTGCATATTGACTAACCTTTTCTTTTTCCACACAAATTGTTCTATTCCTTGGGAAAAAAAAATTAATCAACAGATCACTGGGAAAAAAAATTCTAAATCCAAGCTTGAGTACAAACAGTTTCCTAACAACAACCGCCACCAACATATGCGCACGTACTCCGATACCAAATTGTGATCTCCCAAAAGTTCCTTAAAATTGGCAACACTGCCTCTCCTTATCTAGGACATGCTCATGAATTCCAAACCAGGTAACTTAGGGCTCAAAGGCAGCACCTGTGTTCTAAGCAGTTTTTTACTTCATCTTTCTTAGACCAGACACTAAATTTATATGATCTATCCTCAGCTTGCATGATGTGTTCAATGCTTTTATATAAGAACACATTTAATAATGGAGAAATTCTTTTCTCTGAAAGATGGAATTCATCTCAGTTACACAGTAAAAAGCTACAGTTGAATGAATAAAGTACCCTACCTATCAGTGTCCAAAATAAAATAAGGAATTAGAAGCTAATAAAAATTCCTGAACTGGCAACAGCCTTGCAATTTGGTATTTGTTGGAGAGGCAAAATGTACATGACATTCCAAAGATTCCTAAAATAATCACCCATAATTAGCAGTGCTGTGACAAGCACACAAGGAAGAAACAGTCAGTAGGACACAAACAACACCATGTTCATTCATAACAGGGTCCAATGTGTTGAGAGAAGGCTTGGGCTTGAAATGAAGGCTCATAGTGGATGTATTCTCACATGCAGCAAAGCATGGAGAAAAAAACTCTGGAATCATCCCAGTTTCTTAACTGGCTTGAATCCTGAAGGAGTCAAGTCATTTCCCTTGCTCCATTTCAAGGCAATTTCCCTTAACACAGACTTCACCTTATAGTTTTCTCAAAGATTATCTTAAAATAAAATGCAGAATTTTTAAAAGAAAAATAGCTACCAGAAAACTTGAAAGGAAGTAAAGAACTCATGCAGAGTAGGGCATTTTCACGTTTTCAGGTATTTCCATCCTTTTCTATTTGTTGGCTGATTTGAGCTGCAACATTAAACACTTTGGCAGAAGAAAACAGAGAAAACAGCACCTCTCTCATTATTGCTGCCACCCTATGGACCTCACCTCACAAGCATGAAGAATCTCACCCAGATGAAGTTCTGTCACCATAACCAATGACAAAGAAGCCACATCACTCTCACAAATTAAATTTGGCTGGAAGAGTAGCAAAGAAGAACAGAGTGCCAAGCATATTTTTGTTTTGCTAAATGAAAGGACGTTCCATCATTTCAGCTAGAACCCATATGTCACTCATACCAAGGGATATCAGTAACACATTTCCTTCTGAAGAAAGAACACAATGAACCAATTAATCAAACCTTAAAACGAGGATGAAAATTATTACAGCCATTTGTTAAAATACAAAAGGGCATTAAGAAAATAAACAGCAATATCTGCTATGGTTAATGCATTGATATTTTCAGTATCCCAGGCTTGCAGAAAGTTGGCACTTCCTTTCTGGGACTTGAGTGCTTCTGAATGCAGGAGTTTCTCAGCACTCTCTCTGATTCACTAAAAATCAAGAGATAAATTCTGTCTCTACCTAACATGAATCAGGGATAAGACTATTGAAATAAATGTGTCTGATTCTTTAGAGCCCTTATCCCTAGTGTTAGTGCCAGCAGCTGGGCAGCTCACAGCAGCACTGGCCTGGCCCTTGGACAAGGCTTCCCTCAGAAGGGAGACTTTCTTACACAGACACCATTTAGTTCACTCCTGTGAACTGCTGAGGCATTTCAGACTCACTGAATGGGTCAGGAGAGAAAGGACCACACTACTGGGTCATCTGGTCCTGCTTCTGCAGTGTCATCCCAGAGCTCAGTGCAAATAACCAAGAGACTTCAGGATTTTAGCACAGAAAGGTGTTCCATTGGTTTCAGCAGAAATCCAGGTGAGTGCTAAGGATTCCAGTCCAAAAGAAATTCAAATTAAAGCCCTCATTCCAAACAGTTAAGCATCTGCATTGCCTGCTTGAATGAACAGTACAAGTGACTAAATTGCTAAATCTAAAGTTATATGTGAGCAGAACCTTTGCAAGAACTAACCCCCAAGAAACTAGAATTATCAAATTGGAAAAGCAACACTCAATTTCAATTACACAGGACAGAGCACTGGTGGCTATTGGTCTCCTTATTTAAATGGTGTTTATTTAAAGCCATTAATTAACAAAACCCTGAGATCACACATAATGTTGCCTGGGTAGAATTTCTGTTTCCACACCATACACACATGAAATTCAAAGTGAAAGGCTTAAAAGCTTAATGCAGTAAAGACAGAAAATATGAAACTTTTCAAATCCTCATTTCTCTGGCCTTTTGCTCACCCCAGTCTTCTATCACTTTTTTTTTTCCTTAAAAGACATTATGTGTTAGGAGAGCAAAGCAGCCTGGGGAGGTGATATTTTACCATTGTCTGTGCCATTAATGCAGTTAAAAAATCCTCAGACTGGAAAAATCAGACAGATGCATCTTCCAGGTTCACATGTGCCAACTCCATCTGTTAAATCATTAAAACACAGGCTTGGCAGATTCTGGAGAAAAACACATTTGTTTTCACTATAAAGAGGAAGAGTAAACTTTCTTTCTGTTCTTACCACTCCCCCCTCCCCCATAATTACTTTAATGTGAAAGTCTGCATGAGTGGGTACTATTTAAGATGCCACTGAAAGAGGTTTTGATTGAATTGGGATGTGTATGTGTCAAATTATATGTCATAATCCAGGTTAGTCAAAGCACTATTAAACCAAGGTCTATAGATACATTAGGGTGCTTAATCATTTACCATTTATTGCATATATCATGTTACACCACCTATTTAAACACTGATTTTCCTTACAGAAATGAATCTTTCAGGTTTGTTTTAAAGGCACAGATTACATAAGGAGCAGAAAATCTGATCAAAAAACCCTACCAAATCTTGAAAGAAAAAATTAATAACAATAAACCTTTTTTCCAAATCTGTAATGAAAAAATATTTTCTACCTTCCAGATAAAGAAAAGCAACAAAGTCCTAATCTAAATGTAATACTAACAGCCTATATTTTCCCAATATCAATACTACTGATACTGGGAAAACAGATTTATGCTGTTTCCTACTACAGAACTGTACAACCATTTTCACTATGGCAACATTACCTATAGTGCATACATCAAAAAACTGAGCATTTTGAGTGCAACTAAGTATAAAATAAGATGAACCCGGACACGAGTATGACAGTGTGAATAATTTAAACCCCAAGACCTCCCAGAGCTGCTATTAAAACAACAGATTGCTGATGAATGTACTTCTTTCTCTTTGTATTCTACAACAGAATGGAATTTCATTCTCCAGGCTTGTTACTTTAAGTAAAATGTATCCTACTTAAAGCAAATGTTTGGAAATTTTGTCTTTTTTGTGTTTGTTTACAGTTCTGCAGCTATTTTCTACCATCATCTAAACAGAGATTTTCTCTGTACTGTTCTTAATGGCAGAGTGCAGAAATTAGAAGCTATTGGAGGTCAAGATATCTACCTTTGCAAAATAAATACATTTTCATAAAGGATATTCCACTGCAGTATCCTGAAATTTGATCAGGTCATCATCCCTGCCATTCTGTGCAGCAGGGCTCATAAAACAGACTGGAAACTGAGATCCCACTTTGTGTTATGCAACTGCAACCTTTCCTTCTGTCAAGTACCCACTAAGGGGCTGTGGGAGCTGCTTCTTTCCCAAGAAGGGGTTGAAACATTTGACTGGAAGTGGAAACAAACATTTCTTTGACTGGAAATTCTCCTGCTTTTGGGCGGACTGCACCCTCATGTTTCACCCTCCTCCTCTTCCAAACAACTTCTGAAAAACCTGATGGGAATTACTCCAACAGCTCTCTCTGCACAGAACTGATGGTGCACTCTGTACTCCCAACTATGATTCTTTTATTTCTGCAGTCCTAGAAGTGTTCTTAGAACCTGGGAAAATTGCAGAACCATTGCTTTGAGTCATCCAACACTTTCCCAAATGTCCTCTTTCACATTACCTACGCACCACTCCCATATGGCTGGGGTCTCTCCGGGGAACTGGCTACAGCTTCTCCACTGGAGATCAACTTCAGTTCAGATTTAGTGGAACAGAAAAATTTTCCTCCAATATTGAGCAACATAATATTTACAATCTTATAATTTTTTTATAGTACCAGCATAATTTCAGAGCTGTTCTCAGGCAAGACCAAGTACAACAAGAGTGCACCAAAGAGAAGAAAGAAAACACAGGCATATCACAGAACACAAAACAGAAAGGGTACCAAAACCATTTTCCAACAAAAAACGGTTATTCCAAGTATGTACTTTCTTTCTAGCAAGTATTTTAATTTATATGCTCAGAGAACGCAGAGGAAAATGTATCCAAAAGAGACAACAACTTCATCATCTGATGGCTACAAATAGAGAAATGTGAACTTATAACAAATCCACTCTTAAATTAGAATACAATTAGATGCTGATATTCCCTCAAGGGAAGCAAAACTGCATGAGACTAACAGAACATTCACTTGTTTTAAAATTTACAGGAGGCTCAAGAAAGTTTCACATGCATTTTTCCTCAGAAACAATGTGCTACTTTATTCTTCCTAGCAATGATTTTTTATATAGCATTCTGGGATCAAAATGTAATTTCCAACAATAACATATTTTCTGACATTCTCTAAGGAAAAATTACTGGTTTCTTCCTTCTAAAAGGATTTCGATGGAATAACATCTGTGTTGAGATTATTGTGAATATGTTAAACTGACAGCAAGTCTCTAAGGGGCACTGCTCATTAATGTTCTGTGCATAAAATTAAAACTTGAAATATATTTTCCAATCCTTTTTGAATCATTTAAGCAATTCTCATGCAAAGAAACCATTGTGCAGCAATCATATATTTGCAGAGTAGGCAATGAAAGCTATTAAAATGTCCCAGACCCCCTGCCTTTCAGGCAAAAGGGAAAAAGGAGACGCTTTCTGATTTCAAACATGAGCTGTACTGAAACAAAAAAATACTTTCAAAGACCATGAAGAGTTTGATTTCAGTTTATACAATGCAACAAAATTTTAAATTGTGTCTTTCTCCTTCATCTTTAATTCATATGGTGCCTAGGTAGTTCTCATACCAGGAGAGTTTTGTTAAGTGCTGCACGTTGGCATTTACAACAAACTCCTGCAGTGGCTACAAGTGGTGGCCGTTTTCTTTGGAACTGCACCAGGGCAGCATCCTGCAAGCTCTCTGCCACAACAGGTGAGACAAGGCTGGCACTCAGGGATTTTAATGCAAACACCTTCTCCAGTCTGAAAAGGTCTCCATGTCTACAGGACAAATAATTTTGTTTGGAGGGCATGGATCTTCTTCCACCCAGTACAGCAGGAATGTGAGTGTATCCATCAGGTTTACTGTAAAGCAGTCTCTCATGTAAATCTTTAGTTTGAATAAAAAGAAATGAATCTGCTCAAAACCAAATAAAATCCCGGGAATTATTGAACTTTTCAAGCACAGAAATCTGCATAAAGCTGTAGCTGTAAGTGCCATTTTATGGATTAAAAAAAGGAACATATCATTGGGAAAACAAACATGCCCTCGCTGTTTCAAAAGCCACTGGATAATTATAGCCACAATAAGATGAGAGTTCTAAATTTTGCCACAACATGTAATGATTCTAACCAGGCTGTTGGATTACGTTCATAAATGGAAATTCAGGAACTCCAATTAACATGTTCTTGATGTGATAGACTTTAGCAGGGCTTTTTTAAATGAAACCAGTCTGTGTCAATGGGACTTCATTACTTAAATCACAGCAATCATAACAAGGCAGTCTCGGGCTGCCTACATCTGAAATATTATGTAAAAACATTACAAAAAGACACTGAAATTACGCTCAAATTTTCCTCTTTTAGACTTCCACACCTGACATTGCAAACCGTGGAGCAGCAAACACAAAACTGCCAGTACTAACTAATATTTTTTGGTAAATATTTTTAATGCAAAACCCTAAGCACAGATACACGTGGATCTATAAATGGATCTATAAATGGATCTATAAACGGATATATAAATGGATCTATAAATGGACCACTATAAGAGGTTTCACCTCTCCTTTCTTCTTGACAAACGCACTTTCAGCCCTGACACAGTAAACTACAGAGTTGATTGTTTCGTTAACAAATTATCTTTTTTCAAGGAAAGCATCAAAGCAATAAGAAAACTCCTGAGATAAATGTGACAAAGCAGCAGGAGTTAATTAAGTAGGACAATGAGTAAGCATTTATGGGTGTGATAGGAGACCCAGCTGATTTAATTGCGAGCCTAATTATCAATTAGAGAATCAAGAAATGGCGTGCAAGTGAAATATTCCATTTGTTGATACTTTAATGATTTTCAGAGACTCAGAAGAGCAGTATTAATTGCTATTTTAGAACTACAGAAGGCATTTTTATTCTCATCTTATACAAACAGACATTCTTAGTACTTCTAAAATAACTAAGAAATGCATATAGTCTTCTTGTACTCAAATATTTAAACGCTTTAGGTACTTCAGATTTTTTTTTAAAGAAGTCTAATAATTAAACATTCAAACACACTGCCTCTAAACCACTCAGCTGAAGTCAAAACCTTTCTGCATGTATTTTCTAATAAGGATAATAAGTGCCCAGTGGTGTGAAAGTCCCATTAACTATTTTCAGGGTGTTTACACAAGTCAATTTCCAGACAACATGAAAGAGGTCGGGGAACCATTTAAACCCACCAGGGCAAAGAGCCAGCTGGCTCCACTCATTGTTGAAATATTTTATCCAGCAAATGCAAGAAAATAAAATTACTTTAAAAATTAATATATTTGGGACACAATGAACTATTATAACTGTATATATATTCTGGGTTCTCACATAGAAGCCATAAAGTATGTGGAGATCTTTCTCAGAATTTCTGTCATAGGCGTGTAGCTCGTAAAGGACATTTATCAGAAAAAGAGACCAGACACTGGATCGCAGGACTGGTGTTGTTTCCCAATGAAATTATCAAAAAATAATTTGGATGTGTAGCTAGACGACCCAGAACAGGTCAGCAGGTTAAAAAGAAGCTTTCCACAACCTTAACCCAAATGTGTTTTCCTTCATTTAAAGGCACACACAAAAAAAAAATTACCGCGCACTTCCCCTGGCCTCCTGAGGGGCCTCAAGAAAGCAGGGAGCGCAAATTTTTTGCTTGTTTTTCCCCTGAGAAATGGCTGTGGTGCCACCTAAGAACTTCCAAAAGACAAGAGAAGGCAATCCTGCCCTTTAAACAGTATATAAACACATCCCGATATTAATTTATTACAGCGTTATGACACGCCCCCTCATTACCTTGGCCCCGCCCCTCCGCCATCTTGCACCGCCCACACGAGTTCCCGCCCTTTCCGCCCGCCCACAGGAGCCCCCCCCCCCGCCGCCATCTTGTGCCCGCCTGAGGGGCCTCGGCAGAGCACCGAGCGGGAATTATTTTGCTTTTTCCCCCTGCGGCATGGCTGTGGTGCCACCGGAGAGCTCCCAAAGGGCCGAGAGAAGGGGATCCTTTTCCCCTCGGGGGGTGTGAGGGCGCTTCCCAACATTCCACTGAACACGCTCCCGCCATCTTGTGCCCGCCCACAGGAGCTGCCGCCCCTCACGGCGCCGTTGCCCCGCAACGCCCGAGGGGCCGCGGCCGATCGCGCTCCCTCAGGCGGGGCTGGGGCGGCGCGGCCCCGATGGAGCCCACCAACTTCATAGCCAAGGACAACAACTGGTAACAGCCCGCCCGGCCCCGGCAGTACCGCTGCTCTGCTGCCGCGCCGTCCGCCTTGCCCTCCCGGCCCGCAGCTCCGCGCTGGGAGAGTCCTCATGTTTTTAAAGAGTTGGGTGAAGCGTGCCTTGGTACCAGAGTCGCGTTTAGAGCTGCTCCAGTGCCCCCCTCCTGCCCGGCTGTGGGCTCCGGGCATCTCGTCAGTCAGTGCAGTAAATGAAAGTATATTTGAAAGCATCATTGGTGCTTATTTTTCAACCTCCTCCGCTTCTTAACATAATTTAAAAGCAGCGCAGTGTTCGCGTGCAGTGTTCACTTCTTCACATGCAGTGTTTCAAACCTCTAGAAAGTATTTTCCCATTAGCTCTGAGTCAGATAATGATAATTTGTATATGAACGTGCTGCTTTGAGATGGAAGTTTAAAGGTTCCAGCTAAAGTGCTGTGCTTTGTGACATCAGTAGTTGGCTTGGTGTGTTGTGGATTTTTTTAATTCAAGTTTTCAAAGTAATCTTGAATATTTTGTGTTGGTTGCAGGAAAAATCGTATTGAAAACGAAAGAGATGCTGCAAAAAGATGGGCTGAGAAATGGGGATTTTTGAAAACGCCTCTTGAAGAGGTAAAATTGAATGGCGTGTAATATGGCTTATAATATAAGCAACACATGAAATGTACTCGAGCACAAATTTATCTGGACACAAAATTATGAGAGCACAGAAGACTAGAAGTGTACTGAGTATGCTTTACCACACTGTCATCCAAGGTAGCAACTGCACTACTTTTGAAATGGTTCAAATATTCAGTTTTTCTTTTGAATAAAATACATCAAGTGGTAATTTATATGCTGTGCATATTCTGATATATTTCTCTTGAGAAGCATGACTCCTAATAGTGCTAACAAGTACTAGATGCACACTGACAGGAAAATATTTCCCCTTTGTCTCTCCATATGGTATTTTAAAAATCTAGGGGAAAAGGTTCCAGCTAATTAAATTGTCAGTGGGGGAATCTACAACAAATGAAAATATTTGGAGTGATGTCTCTTCTCCGTGATGTTTACATACTAGAATACAGTAGCACACGATGTTACAATTGGAATCACAGTATTTCATTGCTAAAGAACAGGATTGATGCAGCCCCTGCATAGTTATAAATGTAGTTTTTGTGTCTTCTGAAACAAAAAAAGTCCAGTAATTTCCAAAGTACTGAAATAAGTAATTAAAAGCACTGAAATCCTGTTTGAGGTGGAAAGAACAGGAAGTTCATAAGCAACAATGAGGGGAATGGTGTGGATTTCACATACTGTAGTATATTTCCAAAGATAAAGAGTGCAGTTTTTAAATATGTTTTCTTTTAGTTGCTTGGAGATGAAAAGAAAGAAGCTGCAAAGCCCAAGCTGCAGCTTCCAGATCACCTGCAGGTTCGACCTGTGACACCTGTGGAAAAATACATTAAGGTTAGAAAATTAGATTTTAAAATTGCAATACAGCAACATCTGTTTTAAAAAACCACACAAGCTCTGAAAACCAGTGTTCTTATAGAGGGGGAGTCTTTAACTAAAGGTCAAAGTAAACTGCATTTGCAAGCCAAACTATGCTTTTAAAGCATTTGTTTAAGACAAGGAATTGCCCTTTGGATATGGTTGCAATTTTTCTACCTTTATTTAAGAGTCTGCTTTTTGTCAGAGACAATACCACTGTCCTCTTCAGCACCACAAATTAATAAGAAGCCAGTTCTAATAAGCCAAGTCATAATTATTTTGTTTTCTGTGATTTATATGTATATTCAGAGTCTCAAAGCTGTCAAACAGCTGGAGAGTAGAATGTGACCTGATGGTTTAATTTGTAAATACAGCGTGTCAGGCTCACCAGTGAACAGGGTGAGTCCACAGGCAGCTAAAGCAGTGACACTGGGAGAGGAACTCACAAAAGGGGAAGCAGAATATGCTAATGAAAAGGAAGGTTAGTCCACTTAGAGAAGATTAGGGAAATAAAGGAGATTGGAAGTTCTTACTTGCTGAAGCAGCTTTCTTTCAAAGGATTCCAAGGGTGGGGAGATAAGGTATGGAAGTAGTAAAAGCTTTCACTGAGATTAAATTCAAATAAAAATTAAGAGCTAGTGCTGAGGTATAGCAATGAAATGGCAGAATTTCTGCCATTACTGCTGCTTGTTCTTCAGTTTTGCCCCAAACCTCCAGCCTCAGCCCAGTGTCAGTTCCAGTGGAGTCCCAGCCCCGTGAGGGTGCTGGTGCTTGAACAAATCCTGAGTTATCAGTGCCTGGTGCACGCTGGAACAGAGTTCCCATTTCACCTCAGAACTGGGAGGAAGAGAAGGGCTGGCTGTGATTTAGGTCACCCTTTACATATTCAGAGTGAAGTTTCATACATCCTTTCAGAGCTGTCTTTCTGCACATTTACCTTGTGGTAGCAGTCAAATCTGTTCTCTCTAGGTTAGACTAATAAAAGCTCCTGCACAGTCCCCTCCCCCAGACCGAAAGTGGGACATGATTTCCTTCATTATCCCGCTCAGTGGGTGGCACTTTTGGCCATAAAAATTATCTTTTCTGAGGAACTGCTCCACCTAAATATCATAAACATTTTCTAATCTTGGCCAAAGAACAAAGTGAAGCAACTCTGGCAAGAGAACTGAAACATTGTTCTCTTGCTGTGTATTTCTGTGCTGAGTCCCCAGATGCTGAAATGATAGAACGTGCCCAATTGAGATGATTCAGCCAAAGTAAGCACAGCAGTCACTGAACAGAGTCTGTTGGCCTTTGTTTTGTTTCCTTTTTAGCTAGATTAGTTGCAGATTAACTTGCTAGCCCATCTTTTAAAGTAGAAGGAAGGTAGGATGAATAAGTAGTTCTTGATGTAAAAGCCATCTTGGTCAGTAACATCTTTGGCATTTGGATTTAAAACTATTATTCCATAGCTGCATTGTTTCCAAATATATTACAGCAAGGAGGAAACACTATCTCTCCTGTTTACAGAAGTTAATTGGTTTTAAAGATGATGGTGATTATCTTCTGCTTGAGCTTTTTCCATACGTAATAATAATAATAATAAAAATTCTAATAATGTTAAGCAATTAAAGCCCTTAGTATTGAACCAAACTTGGAAAAAATAAATCCAACATACACTACTAAACATGGCTTGATTGTTGGTTTTAGAACACTACAGCACAAAAACAAAATTTGGGTGACAGAAACTTTAACCAAAAACCTTTTCATCACTCAGCTTTGCATGTTACTCTGATTTTAGGTGCTTCCATCTCCTCCAGTACCAAAAACGACCCAGGGATTTATTGGCTGGAGATCAGGTGTTCCAGCACTGGCACTTGAACACGATTATCAAATCCAAAGCTGCAAAGGATCTGTCTGTAGCATGAAGTGACCATGTGAGCCCTCTGGGTGACATATGAAATAAAGAGGCACAAAGATGCATCTGCATTCCTAAGGAGATATCCTGGAGTGGACTGTTGGGCATTTCTGCTATTTATGTAAAAACCCACAATCATTTTGGTGAAGTGTGAACATTTTCATTTTACTTCATTGAATCTGTGGCATCCAGGCTGCTAACTCTGCTTGAGAGCTTCTGCTTGTAACTTAAAAATAACAATGAATTAACTCGGGTAAAGATCACAGAACACTATTTTTATTATCACTAATAAGACTATAATATAAAAATATTCATTGGAAATTGGAGTGACAGTACATTTTTATAATTGCTTCTCCACGAGAACCTCTACTTATAAAATAAAATACTCTGGGTCTTGTGTTGGGTGTGCTTTGCAGGTATTTTGTGTAGTTACACACAAAAGTAAGTGAGTAGTTCCTAGTAAAGAAATAAAGTACACAAAGGCCACGGTGAGCCAGAGTCACTTTGAAAATCAGTTTTGGTATCAAAGCAGAGCTTTTCCATTCGTTGATCAGTGTGGAGATGGGTCACAAAGGATTTCTATTGCTGCAGATTTGTGTACAGCAATATTTGCACCAAGCAGGGAAGGATGCTCAGAGCCAGCAGTGACAGCTCTGGGAGTTACTGGGGTAGCTCCCTCAGTGCCCTGAGCTCAGTCTTGCTCTTCGTGGTGCACCTGAAGGTTTGCCAGGACTTCTGCCAGGATTTCTGGAAACCCAGGAGGAAACTCACTGAGCTGCAGCAACTGCTTGCCTGATACAATCCTAACTGGCCAAGGTGTTCAAACCAGGAGGTTGTTTAAGCAAAAAAGAGCCTCCAGGAAATGAACACAGGCAGCTCCCTCTAACTGTTATCACTTAGAGGGGAAAGGTTTTCCTCTTTAACCCTGCTGCAAGATCTCCTTGTGTTCTGCAGCCATCAATATCCACTGCTTGAGTCAGCACTAAGTCCTTGGCTTCCACAGCAGTAAGGCAGCAGCCAGTGTTTGTTCTTCCCTTCTTCCCAAGAAATGACTCACAATGATCAACATCCCACCTTTTTTTTTTAACATCCATTTCCAAATGCCCACAAAATAATAATATTTTACTTTTTTCCATACTCTTTACAAATAATGGAGAAGTGAGTCATATCCTTTGGAAAGATTACCCAAGAAGGAGAATGCATAGCAGAAGTAACTTCAGACACTTCACTTAAAAACCAGAATAAAGAGTAACTTGGAATCAGACTCTGGAAATTGAATTTAAATTGTAGTTTAGCTACTAACCATAACCTGTGTACACTGTTCTTTGGACAACCAAGATAATTGTAAGAATAATATTTAAATTCACTGTGCTTTCTTGTCATTGCCAGGTTTGTATCTATTGCTTATTTTAATCATGTGGTATGTGGTTCTTCAGTTTATTTTAAGGTCATAAGATCTTATTCTTGTCTGATTTATATAAACAGGTATAATAATGATTGATATGTCATTTAGTAGCAATTAAATTACATTTAGTTTAGGCCAAATAAAAGGGGAATTCCACTGGCTTTTCAAGAGTTATATTAAAGAATCAAAGCACCAAATACGCAGTGGATGTTTGTATGAAGTGAAATCCAAATCCAGATGAGCCATGGTTTGATTTTGAAAACCAAAATAAATTCTTTGTGCAGCATCTACAGTTGGACATTCCTGACTCTTATTCCAATATTAACTCTGTCCTGACATTAAGGGTTTGTATTGTGCATTCTATCATTCTGCCATTTATCTACCTTTACTTCAGGAGATACTTTGATAGAGACTAATTTGGGATGTGCAAAGAATATAATCTAAAATTTCAAGTAATTTCTTTATCATAAATCTGTCAGTTGTTATTTGTCCCATGCATTCAGGGTTTTGGTGTTATGTGAAACTATAAATCTAATTTTTTTCCCAACACTTCTAACATTTACATGAAAAACTTTTTGTAGAAGTTGTGGATTTGCAGCTGTCAAAGGGCTGCTCAGTCATCTGCCCCAGTTGTGAATCTTAAAGATGTTATACTGGAAACCTGGCCTTTAATTAGTGGAAATTAACCTATTTATGTGAGCCAGGTTGGGTACATAAATGCCACTGCACACTGTAAAATATCACACCTCTCCAAGGTCAGGACAGTGTCAGTAAACTCTGCATACACCAGAAAATGCTTCAAAACGAAATTAAATCACTTCAAAAGTGCACCAAAAGTCTAAACAATTTCAATTCTGTGTAAAAGTGTTAGACCTGTGTTTCTGTGCAAGTCAGAGCAGAACCAAAACATGAGAACAAGGTGTAAGAGTATTTAGATGTCTTTGATGCTCCAACCAAAATTTCACTTGGTCTTTTGCAAACGTTCTGGTGAACCCAGGGAGCTGCAGAGAGCTCCTTGGTTGACAAAATTTTCTCAAAAAGCTGAAGCCATCTGGCCTTTAGTTTGTTTCCAGGTAAACTTGATAACAGACTCATTTTCCAGAGCTGTGGATGGCCCTTCAGAACAGAAATGTGACTGGATCTGGTACCCAGGCACCAGAGGCAGAGGTGGAAACAGGTCCCCCCACATCTGCCACCAAGGATGTGTCCCTGCAGTGCTCTCCTGGCTGTGTGATGAAATAACAGCAAAGGCTTCAATGGTAGCTGTATTTAAGTTGAAGAACAATGAAATCAAAATTATCTTTTTCACAAGCACTCACTTGACAAACAACAAAATTGGGGGACAAAAACCTGGTGTTTTGCTTCACAATGTGTTCTTTTCTGTGCTGTCAGAACTGGCACAGAACTGGCACTTGCTATTTATAATTTCATTAATATAAGACACTTTACCAGGAGCTCAGAGTCAAAAGATTGGTATTTATTTAAAATGCATCTTACAGAGAATAACCATTTTTAAATTAGATCATAGTTGCTGGTGATTCTGAGTAAGTAGCACTGCTGAGGTTGCAATCACCATACAAGAGGTGCTGTACATTTGGAATGAACCAAAGTGAAAAGCAGCCACGGGCTGTGCACAGACAAGTGATGCAGTGCCTGAAAGGTGCTTGGAGAACAAACTCAGTGCTCTGCAGAGACATCTCTGCAGTGACATCTGTGACATCCCAGTGACACTCACTGCAGTCCTAAGGCTGAGCAACAAACTCCTGTTTCCAGCTCATCCTGTTGGCTGCTCTGTCAGCCCGAGGTGACTTCAGCTCTGAGATTGTTTCCCTACAAACCAGAGGATGTAGATTATATTATTGTAGTTTCCAGAGACATAAGGCTCCCCTTTCACACACATCATTTTCCTCCTTTAGTGAAGGATTCTTTTTGGTTCCTTCCACACTCTAGAAGGCAGCAAAGTGAAACATTGATCTAACAGTCACTGGCAACCAGAGCAGCAACCTCTGCTCCCCTGTGAAGCCCAGCCCAGCCCCTCCTTGCTTCAGGTTCCTCAATGTTGTGTTTTGTTCCCCTTGTAGCAAGACAGATAAGGCCTGCTCACAGACTGTTACCTTCTTCCTGACTCCTGTGGTTTTCACATCCCATCAAATTGTCATTTAGCTGAAAGCATGTCAGGCCATTTCACAGGACCATACTGGAATAAATTTAACTGTACTGGAAATTGATGCTCTTGTGCTGTGAAACTGATTGGGTTGGAAGTGAACAAAACATCGCTCCTCAGTCATACACAGGAAAGACTAATGGTATTGAAAAATAGTTTTAAAACACAACAATTCTGTTAACCTCATATGTCCTGCTTTAGGTGAGCTGCACTCTGCAGTCTAGCTGAAATTTGGAAGTGATGGGTCAATATAATGTGCTTTTATTAATGGAAATGACACCTTTACACCTTGTGGTCACAGGTTGTGTATGTGGCCCAAGTGACTCTGAATTTAGCCCCTTTCCTCGTATTTTCCCCCTCGCTGCTTTATCTGCCTCACTAAAGAAGTGAAATAAACTTAAAATTCACTAAATATTGAAAAAAAAAGAAAGAAAAAGAAAAAAAAAACTGCAGACCACAAAAACAGATGAAACCATGAAGAAATAAACAGAACAAAGAACAAAGAATCTTCACTCCCCACCAGCCCCACACTTTCAGTTTGGTGGCTCCAGTGACAGCAGCTTCCCTGGGTACCAGATTTGCAGGTACCAGATTGGGATTAAAAGTGGACACAACTCTTGTTAATTTAATTTTTTAACAGCTCTAATAACAGCATCATTTAGAGTTCCAATACAGGGCTGTAGAAGTGGCCATTTTCTCTGCTTCCTTGACAAAGGGCTCTTTATTCAGTCCCTTTTCC
Organism: Passer domesticus; assembly: GCF_036417665.1. Classification (NCBI taxonomy): domain Eukaryota; kingdom Metazoa; phylum Chordata; class Aves; order Passeriformes; family Passeridae; genus Passer; species Passer domesticus. Next base: position 12,305,659 of record NC_087489.1, on the reverse strand, counting down.
TGCCTGCTTCCCCAGAAGATGAAGGATGCGGAGAGCCGGGGCAGCGCTCGCCCCCAGCCCCGCACGCCCAGCTCCGTCCGCGGCTTTGCCAGCGCTGCCCCCGGGCTGCCGAGGGCCGCTCCAGCCCCACCGAGCCCCGCGCTGCCTTCTCACTCCCCGCAGCCCCTCCTGCTCCTCCCGAAGTGAGAGACGGGCACTGCTTTTATTCCCCACGGGGAGCAAGACGAGCGCGGCTCTGCTCGTGAATCTCCTCTGACACGCGTCAGACACAACATTCCCATCCTTAAAAGCTGCAGCAAAACAAAAACGGAGCATGAGCCCAAAAAACCCCAGTGAGCTCCAGTCCCTGTCTGGAAAAAATAAACAGCCGTGATGCTCCTCTTGCCAGAGCCCAGCCTTGTCCTTTGTTTCACGAAAGCCGTGTGATTCCTCTGCTCCCATCACGTGCATTACAGTTCCATCTCGGCGCTGCACTGGTTAATGAACAAACCCCACACATTTACAGCCTCTGGGGAAAAGCCGAGATCCAGCTGACCAGCGTGTGAGGAAGTGTGGAGGGACAAGGTTTGTGGGTTCACTTGGACATGGAGATCTTCTCCCCACCTCATTTCCTGCCTGGCTGCAGGCACAGGCCAGGCTGGGAGCTCTCTGGGGCAGCAAAGCAGCCCTTGCTGCTTAAGGCCAAGGCTGGCTCTGCTGCTTCTGCACAGGACAGCAGAGTGTGGGGCAGTGGTGCTGCTGGGTCAGAGAACTCTGCTCCAGGAGATGGGCCCTGAATATTTACAGTTGGACAATTCACTTTAATCTACAATTTTTGGGAAGTCTTGAGGCAGGTGCCAGGTAAAGGGAACACACTGCAGTGCAAAACTGGACAATAATCTGGTTCCCAAAGAGCACTGCTGATGCTTTTGTTCTCCCAGAAGCTGTGTCCACAATAATTCCAGTTACTTTTGTGTAAATGAGAAAAGCTCTTGCCATAGATTTGACCAAACCAGGTTTCTCACTATGTTTGTCTGCCCTTCTGCTTGTTTAAAGTAGGAGTGCTGAGCAAATCAGTATTTTACTGGGATAGCCACAAGCAATGGACAGCTTGAGCCTTGCTCCTTCCCCGTGGGCCAGAGCTGTTTAACTTGAGAGGGAACCACCTTCTTCATACTCAAAAAATCTCAATTAAAATGCCCTGCATGCATAGACACAGAATTCTACACTTAAATGACTCACAAAGGAGAAAGAATTGCCTAAATCTGCTTTCCGTTTCCCTTTAATTTGCACTGTTGGAGTCACTGCTAATCCACCCTCACCCGGCAGCAGGACCTGGCTGGTTCTGCTGGGCAGCCAGACCCTGGCACTCCCTGTGCCCCTCTCAGCTCACTGGTCCTGCTGGGGTTAACCAGCTGTTGAGGGTTTCTGGAAGACACAAGACACCAAATTACATAAATACTGCAATTATTTGGAATGTATTTTACATTCATCTCATGTGTGTGTTTGGCAGTGCTGGTGGACTTGTTTTGAAGCTGAATAAAGCACATGGAGAGTGGTCATGGATGTGTAAAAGCATCCAAGTAGGAGAATGGCTCTTCAAACCTAGTGAGCCAAACTTTTCCCTTTTGAAGAAGGGCTCTATAATGATCATTTATACATTTTTACTGTGGAAAAGTAGATAAATACACAGCATTGTCTTGTAAGCCTCCTGAGCAGTCCCCATAAGGGCAGACTGCAGTCTATCCTGTACCTCAGGTTCCAAAATGTTGGTCTGTTCACCTGGTCTTGCCCAAACCCTGTGAGACATAAAAATACAAAGTCTTACAAAACTCTAGTCCCAGTTCAGGTCTCTCACAATACTAACAAAACAAACAAGCTTCACTTTCTTTCCTGATGACTACAGCCTTCCCTGAAAAATTCCAGCTTTATTATGCATAATTCAATTTCATCAACTGCTTTTCTTTATTGTCCCTCCTAATTATGCACACATATACTTGTTATTTATTGCAATGCATAAATTATGCCTCAAGCATAGCACAGACATACACACACACTTCTTATGCAAGAAGAATGGAAAAATCAGTTAGGCCAATCAGGGATTTATTTACTTCCCTGTCCCATTCTGGATTTGTAGGTGTTTGTACAGATTCAGAAACCACATCTGAATTCTGTCTGAATTCTCCCTTTGGTCATTACAAGGGCATTAATTACCTGCATTCCATAATGTATCACACCAACTTTAAATGCTTTTTATTTCTGAAAAACAAGGCCAGATGGACAGAAGTTTTTATGCTTTTGACAGCCTAATGATGACAACACAGTAACTCAATTTGTTGCCTGATTTTGGCTGAGAGAGGCTCAGGTCAGTGGTGTTTGATGTGCCACATGCATTACTTTTAAACTCTGGTCATCATTCAGGACTGCAGTCCAAATTCAGACTTTAAATGATACAACACAGGATCCCTGTTCTCCACAAAGCTACAGAGGGAGCTTGGGCAATGAGATCTTGTCTTTAGACTTCAAAGGTATTGTCTGGAATGAGTCCCTGTGGATAAACCCCTTCAGGGCAGGACTTGCTCCTCCTGAGCCCACTTTGACTGTGCTGACCACTCACCCTTCCCTGCAAGAACATCTGCATACCACAAAAGTAAGCCCAGGGATTTTTCCAGCACATATTGAACCACCTATGGAATATATGGAATATAATTAATCTCAAGGGTACATTCCCTCTGCAAGGTGTCAGGATAGCCCAGAGTCCAGAGGCATTTGTGTCTAGTGAAGAATGTAATGCCTGCAGGTCTCCCTTCTCCCCCAGGGGAGAGAGATTTGAGAGCCCCCTGTAATGGATGTTTATTTGTCTGTGGTATTGATTTATTAATTTGTTACACACTAATCATTAATCAGCATCTGGTGCTCAGACAGTGCAAGGGGTGACACAATCAGCCCTGCAGCATCACCCACTGCCCTGGCAGGCCTCTCCAGAACCCACAGATGCTAAAACAGCAAACTTTAATTTCATAAAGTAAATGCCAACACTGCTTTGCAGTCCTTGGGTGAGCCCAGCCATGGAAGCTCTCCTAACCACAGCAGGGAGCACTCCTCTCGTGTCCCTGAGGTCACAATTTGGCTAAACACATGCAGAACATGCTTGGCTCATTACACATGTGCATATCAAACCCACATTCAGCAGCGAGGGAACAGAAGACAATATATGGTAAAATACTGGAGCTGCACTTCAAAGATCAGGATGCAATTCCATGGACTCCCAGGGTGACTTTGGCCACAACAGTCACCTCCCCTGCTTCAGCTCCCATCTGTAAAAAGCAAAATAACCATCCCTCATTTTTACTTCATCCATCTTTGCAATTTAAACTCAGAGTTCTTTGTAGTGGTGTCTCTTTCTCAAAATACATCCTGCTCTCAGTACACAATGTCCTCCTCAGAACAGCCTTATGAAAATGCATCCAAAAAATAAAATAAAAAGAACCATATAAAACATCCACTGATGAGATAAGACCACCAGCATAACAATGCAGAGAACAGCTGTAATCTGTGGGAGGATTATTTCTCTTTGCCATAAATGCCATCTATTTTTCAAGACAAGCTCTTCTTTTTCATAGATCAGGGAACTCAGGATCTGCAGACAACTTCCCTTCCCACCAGCATGGTTTTTAAAGGCTCACATTAATTTGTGACATTAATTAGAAGATGTCACATCTTAATGACAAATATTAGTACTAGTCTGCTTGATTAACATAATTTATTTCTTCATTGGACATTTTATTCCAGATGAGCTGCTTTTCATCCATCCATATTTGCTGGGGAAAAAATGCATCCTGACATGCAATGTTAATGTGCCCTCTGAGCTGACCTCTTCTCTCTTAACTTTTCATTCTCACCCCCCCATTCTCTGCAGGGCCTGAAATGAGCTTTAGCAGCAGCTCTTGGTCAAGACTTCCATACATTGGACCCCTGCCAAGGCTTTTGGGGTGTTTAGCTCTGACTAAAGGTCTATTCCTATGACATACACATTTAAATTTAGCACTAAACTGGTGGGGAAGAAAAGAGAAAAATATGTAAAATGCCACTTTCTGACAAGCAGAAAATTAGAATTCATTCCCCTGAGAATTAAATGGACTTTTCTGCTTCCAGTCACTAACTATGACAAGGTTAACATTTTTCAGTCTAATGACTAAGGACATTAAGTGTGCATGTGAATAAGAAATAAAATTACTGGAGGGTATTAGCTAAGTGTGTGACAACAGCCCGAGCTGACAACAGAACTCTGAGGCTGCAGATTGTAGCCAACACTGATCCTTGCTGTGGAGAACCAAGGGAGACCATAACAAGGAGGGCATCCTTCTGTCCTTATTACTGCAACAACATCAAAATCACAGCAAGACCTGGGTGGGGGAGAGCTCATCTCAAAGGGGGAAGAGCTGATCTCATCCAGCATCTCATTCCCAGTATCCCAGGCAAGGGCACCAAGTCAATCAGAGGCCACAAACCCCTGAAGATACTCCAGAAAGAAAAAAATCCCAAGTGCATCTCTTACTTCCCCAAAGATTCTTTCACCACTCCTGATTTAATTCTGATAGGACACGAGGATCAGGGTAGGAGATTAAGTTATTATTTGTGACTTGCCTTAGCTCCTGTCCTTCCCAGTTCAGTTTCCCCTGTAGCTCTTCACTGTCTTACTCAAACTGTGGCTTCCAGACAATAAAAGATTTCATGGGATGCAGCATGGAGAGCACAAAGGAAAAGAGAAGTCTCTGTTATTGATATGCCCTTAATGATAGGCATTAAGATATTGAAAATAATGGATTATTGGGAGTCTTTCAGTATATATGTAAAACTGGGGCATTAAAAGGTAAGACAGGAAAATTATATTTTCAAATATCTAATTTCTTCAGTGGAAAAATAGGTGTAAATATGAGATTTAGAGATATAAGTAAAGTTAGAGAAAGCACTTTTAAACAGGGACAATTAATATGGATTCTATCAGAACAATAAAAGCTGCAAGGATATTGACAGAATTCAACACAGAACTCTCCTTTTATTGTTTCTGCCTTTGATTTGGTTTCAAAAGCTGCTTGGCCACAACTGAGAAAAATCCAAAGCTTACAATTTAGGGGATAAATGAAACATTTAAAAAAAATTAAAATAGACATTAGGACTAAAAAGAAGGAAAGAAAACCAGAAGAAAACAAGTACTTTCAAAACCACAGAATCCACCTCTGGATTAGCCAGCTGGAAGGAGTCACCAATTTCTCTTTGCTTTCCTGTGGCTGTCAGGGCACTCATCAGTCCAAAACAATGCATTTTTAATTTTTCTAGTCTGAAATCAGTGTGATGAACTATTAGGCAGCTCAGTTCATGTTTGCTGGAACATCAAAAGCTGGATTCACATCTCAGCCTCTGCACGGTTTGTGCTTTGCCAGAGCAGTTGAGAGGATTCCTGCATGTTTGACACCAATGACAAGCTCTGCACCTGCCCTCCCACAAGCCCTGATCCACATTCCACATCTCTCACTCTGCTTTTGGTCCCTGCTCTCATTACCTCACACATCCCTACAATAAACTGCATGAGCCACTTACCTGCCTGCAATCCTGATAAATCCAAATCATTTGGAACGAGTTTGTTTTGTTCCTCTGCCCCTCCAACTTCCCCAGCCTTATTTTATGTCATCAGCATATTTCAGGCACTTTTGAAATTACATCCTGCTCGAGGTCACTGCACTCATTTTAATTCCAACCCCCCAGCACATCAGTGCTTTAACTCCCTTCTGATTTATTTATACTGTTTATTATCAGAGCCCAATTCAATCAATAAAAGCTGGAATTCAAACACATGCACACGTTTGAATTATGCATACCAACACTCATCAGGGGACAGAAGACAACTGCTGTGGTCTAGATCATTCCTCTAACATATGGCAGCTCATAGGTAAGGGGGCTCAGAGCCATGAATTTTTATACCTTGACTTCTGCTTGACCCCAGTGGTTGTTTGGCTACTGTTTGGAAACCAAATGAATGGAAATAGCATCAGAAATTCCATGGAAGAGGCTTGGCCAAGGGATCTCTGCATTTCTTATCCCAAGCCACTAGAACTGTATTTATGGCTTTCTGAGCTGACAGTTCCTTTATTAGCTCCTGTACATACAGGAATTCCAGAAAAACACCAGCAACCCACACCAGACAGTCATGTCAAGCAAATGCTGCAAACAGAACAGTGTACAGAGAGCTGGAACCTAAAGGGAAACCAAAGCACAAACCTCAATTGCAGCCTGGCTTAGGCATCAAACCAACCTAAACAGGCTGCTGGAAGCAGAGTAGGAAATTAATAACTTTTGGCTCCCCTCTGCAAACCACCTCCCTCCCCAAACCTTACTGGTCAGCAGATCCTCAGGCACAGCTCATGCTGGCCTTTGAGCACAGCTGGTGGCTACAACCCAACAACACTGCAAACTCAGAAACTGAAGGCAGAGAATGTGTGGACAATGCTACAGGCCCCAGTTCATCTGCAGTTCCATTTCTCTCAGCCCTGTGCCACCTCCTCCCTGCTCTTCCCTCCCCATCCTCTCCCCACCATGGATCCTAACAGCCAGCCCTCAGAAGCAATCATCCCCCCTGCTAATCACTCTTTTGAAAAAGCTGTTCCTATTTTTCCTTACTGCTCCAAGCTCTTGTGCCACAGCAGAGCAGCACATGGAGGCATGGCCTGAGTGCTGGGGACTAAATCACAGCCCCTCTGCCCCTCCCCATGAGTTTGACACTGACAAAATTTCCTCCTGAATCTTCTTTGGCCTAGAGTTATGTGAATTCCAGGAGTCTCTTTGAAATCCTGTTTTAATATTTCACAATTTGCGCACAGAGTATTTCTGCTTTTCTATCAATACATTTCTGCTTGGTAACTCCCAGTTTGAATGCTGATTGTGTTTTGCATAAATTAACTAAATTGCAGCCCTTCTGTTTCATTGGTACTTTTTGTGTGCTTCCATCAGGAACAATGTCAGGGAGATTGCAAGCTGACTACAATTCTCTTTCCTAAGCAAGAGGAAAACATGTAAGAGCCCAATCAGCACCAGTTTCCTGATGGCTGTTGGGCTTTATAAGCTGTATTGTACTCTGGCATTTAACAATTTCTGTTCATTTGGTTCCCTTTAAGAAGGGAATGTAACAATTGCTACAGTGTTCTGAGCCTCTGGTGTCTATTGATAAATATGGAACAGGTGTAACAACAGCTTCTCTTTCTTTCTCCTTAAAAATTCCCTGAGCTGAAAAGTTGTTTGTGCAATGCCAAAGCAAGAACAGGTCTCTGCTCCCAGGTTCCAACTCTCAGCTTCCACAGGGAGAGGTGCAGCAGACTAGAGTTCACAGGCAGGACAAGACCAGCCATGGTGTGAAGCTGCCAAGAACACAGAACTCTGCTCAGGTGCTCCTGAAAGGAGCTTCCCTGTAAGTTCCATATCCCCACAGGCAGGGGAAGTTCCAGCAAGTGATGGCACATTTTAAAGATTCTTTTACTACACAGCACAAAGAACGCCCATTCAGCCCTGGTCTGACAGCCAGCAGTGCTTACCTCTGGGACAGGTTTCATTAACCAAGAAATGCACTCACATCTCACCCACAACAAAAATCAGTTACCACAAGTTGGTTTATAAAACAGTCACAGGATTTATTGAGATAAATACAAAGTTACATAGATTCTTTATTCTGACAAATGAATGACACTTCCAGAGTGTCCCCACTGAACTGGGCTCTAAACACCACACTGTAGTGACACAGCTGCCACGTGCTCATCCCACCAGGGCCACCAGTGAGGCTCAACCTAAGCAACATGACCAACATGCTTTGGATCACAAGGGCTGGACCATTCCCTACAGCACCCCAGCAATATTGCACCAACTACTGTTACTGTCATGTTCCTTAGCTAGAAATGCTGAGAAGTGATATCCCTGCTGCTGCTGTGAAAGTGGATGGACTACCTAACTCTGCTCCACCTGGCTTTTTAAATACATATTTTTGCATAATTTAAACAACCCAGAGAACTGCATGTGAACACACTCATTGCATACATTTGTCTAGGACAAGACGTAAAGTGCAGCCTTTTAGTCATGCTGAAATCATTTCTAGTTTAAAACGAAACCAAAAGGACAAACTTGAGGGTAAATCTGGGTAACAGACCTGCACATTGTCTACAAAAAACCCTCCCCAGAACCATGCTGGCCCCCACTAGGACATGCAGCTGTGGAGTGTAACAGGAGGTTTTAAACGCTCAGCTGAATCTCCTTGTTCAAAACCAACCTGAATTTGGGAGCCAGAGAGGTACCAAAATATTGTTAAAAACCAAAAAACTTTGTTCAGCCTTTTAGTGAACTTTTATAGCTGGTGGCTTACCCTTTAGACACATCCTAGTTAAAAACTCCTACTGAACACTACCCAAACATGCTGAACCCTATGGAAGCTTGTGTTTTCCAGTGGATTATTGCAAGTCAAGGTAACTATTGAAGGTGATCTGACAAACAGCAACCTGGGTTGGGTTAACCTTCAAGGTATTTAATTTATATACAGTATATTTCAAACATACTTACATATACACACACTTAAAAAAATCTGTTCAGTGCTGAGAAATTTAATGAACTGATAATAAAAAACAGAAGTGAAACCTTGTCAGAAAGGCCTTAGAAAATCTGAACTGTTAGAAAATATCAGTATAATGCCAGCATTAGAAAAAGATATTAGAACTAGAAAAAAATTAACTTGAGGAGTCTTTTTGTTAAGAAATTGCAATCATAAAAATTCTGTACTGAAGAAGCATTTGTTTTAAATTATAAAAAAAACTGTAAAAAATTAAATGCAGAATATTGCAAAGTTTACACTGTTTGCTGCAATAGCAGTGGTGTAATTTCTGCCTGCAACTTCCAAAGAGCATTTTGTGATCTTACAAGAAAACAATTTGCTACAAATACTGTACATATTATAATACATGACTGGTTAACTCATACAAAAGTGAGCCCTCCCAAAACACAGAACCCAGCTGAGGAACCTACTCACTGTATTGCCACATTCCAACAAAACCAAACAGGTATTTCTGTGAAAACCTTCCCCCACGTGAATTACTTACTATGAACATGAAATAAGGGTGAGTATTTACACAGGTCTGCTGAGGAGAAAGGACTCTGCTCTCAGAAAGAAAGTAACTGTTATCACATGAAACCATTTCTTTAGTATTTAAGCATTAGTTTTTGAGCAGGACAAAGTTTCAATCCACAGTAAAGACTTTTTTCCAGGACCCACATTATTGCAGATTTGGGATCCAAAAGAAGACAGGGTCCAGCAGAAGTATAAGCTTTAGAATTTTTCTGAGGCTACTCCATTTGGCGAAGACAATTCTGCTCTTTCTTCCAAGCCCCTGTTCCAACAGACAGGAGACATCCCACTTCACCTTACGTGTCTGACTTGGTGCTTGCCCCAGACCCTGCCCTACAACCCACAGAGGCTGCAGAGCAAACTGTGGCACCACCTTTCCCCAGAACATTTCTGTGCTGGGGTTTTGCAGAATTTAGAGCTCCTTTGTTTCTTAGGATAAGCTGTTTGGGGTTTGACCACTGGGCAGGTTAAAAGGTGTTTGTTAAATGAGGTGTGCATGTAGAACAAACAGACTCAAGCCTGTATCTCTCTGCAATACCCTTGTACAGCTCCAGCTGCTGCTGCAGAACTGAATCTCAACTCGAGTGACCTTTGCTGGGGCAGAACCAGGAATTTTCCGCTCAGGAACTCTGCAGTCTGCCTGCTCCTGGGAGAGGCAGCAGCAACAAAACCTGACCTCTGAACACCTGGAAGGGCAGTCAGAAATGTGAAATGGTGCTATTAGGATCTGTTAACACTGGAAGGGTATTGCTCAGAAGGAACAAATTAATAGAAACCTCATAATATATAAAGAATTTTGAGCTCTCTGTGCTTTGAAAAATATCACACATTAAAATGACCAACCAATGCTTAATTATAACAGTGTAAACTACTTTAAAAAATGAAATTATTTTTCAGCTATTCCCACTGATACAGAATTAAGTTCTTCATAATTTTTTGTTACAATTCAAAACTATTCACATATATACAATTTTTTTCAAATAAATGCAATAGGTGAAACATTACAAATATTATAATAAAAGTGAGGAAAGAACAGTTTCAGGAAAGTTTGCTATAATCAGGTTTGAAGATTTAGCAATCTTTTTAAGCTTATAGCAAACTTGTACTAACGGAAATATTTTGTTAAAAAAATGAAATGTAAATTCCAATTATGCTTAAACACAGAGTGTGGTGTAAGACTTTACAGACAATAGTGAAGTGCAGGTGGGGTCAGAGTTATCACCTCCATTTATAAAGGGAAAACCAAAAGGAAGGAATTACTCACAGGAATCAAACACACCGCTGTAGATGAAACAAGGTCATGAAATGAAGACTGTAACATTTCTCAAAACCCTTTTCCTGCTCAAATAGGTAACAAAACCCACCTTATCTGTCCTCATTACTCACACTAACAGAAACAAGGTGAAAAACCATCCTGCTGTTCAGCCTTCACTGCACAACAACTCCTTAGTTTTGTTTTTCAATGGTGATATTGTCCATGTTATCCTGTTTCAGTTTTATGGTGGCAAAGAAAGACACATCTTGATCTCTGTCAGACTGCAGGGCTAGAATGGTCTCTTCTGCAGCTTCTAGATGAGGATTGCCAACACTTTTAAAATAAGCTGGAATTAGGGGAGAAAAAAAGACCATTTTAATCAAATACAAAGGAATAAACCCTAGAGCATAAGTAGTGCAGAAATACAGAGAATGCCAAAACCATCTGGGGCAGCTTATCCAGAGCTTATAGATTCCTTACAGAAACTACAGGAAACTAAGGAAGCTGACAGAGAAAGAGAAATATGCTGCTTCTGATTCATCTTATTCGGTACTTAAATACTTAAAGATAAATTTTTTTGCTGAGCCCTAAACAGAAATGTATCAATGAGCAACAGGAAGCTGCTGCTGTGCAACACATTCCTAACCCTTCTCCATACTTTATTCTGAAAAAAAGACGGGAGATTTCTGTTCTTCTTCCTCTGACCACTCAGAGGGCAGCACCCAGCTGAGGTCTGGGATCCCCCAGAGGAAGCCAGACGGTTATTCTGGGGAGGAGGAGGGCGGGATGGAGGCGCAGCCCCGGGCGCGGATCGCGGGGCCGCAGTGCCCCCGTGCGGGGCCGCCCGGCACCTGCAGCACCGCCGGGACGAGCCCCCCGAGCCTGCAAAGCCACCGAGCGCTCTCAAAGCTGAATTTAAATCCTAAATTACGGCGCGCGACTGTTTACAGCCTTGCACCGAGTGAGCTACAAGAGCTGTGCGGGCAGAGGAGAGCCCGAGGCGTTGATGTGTCCAAGGAAAGGAAGGACTGCACCTTTCTCCAGCAATGTCTGCCTGAGAGCCTTGGCGAGCAGGACCCTGACGTTTGGCACAGGATCTGATGCCAGGCTGAGAAGGCTGGGGAGTAAGTGTTCAACAAACTGGTCCACAGGCATGCACTCCTCTTCTACTACAGCCTATGAGACAAACACAACAGAAAAAGCAAGGTTTAGGTTAAAAATACACTATTTGCCATTCATTTCTTTTCACCTTGCCCTTAATTTGGCCTGTTAAAAAAGCTCTGAACAAGAACACCCCACTCTGTGTCTCACCATTTTGAACTTCAGCCAAAGATGGGCCAGAAAAAAACTCATCTGCTTTTTCAAGAATGTTTTAAGAAATGCTGCTCTCTTGCCTGTCATCACCCATTTCCCTTTCAATGTTCAACCCTTGCTCCTCATTCCTACCCGAGTAAGCATTTTTGGTTTGGAGGGGTGAGTGGTGGCAATAAAGAGGGAAATAGCTCCTGGCATCCAGCACCCGTTGGTGGTGTGAAGAGCTCTTGTGATCCTTTAGCCTAACATTTGTTTAATCCTTGGCCATTCATCTCTGTTTGGGACTTAACTCTTGGCTTTGCCCCTGGGATACCAGACAGCCCAAGGACCAGCTGTGGCAGCTGGAAGCACAGACCCAGACAGGGATCCAGCTCGGGGTGGGACAGCCAGATGCCAGCACTGAGACCACACTGACTCCGACCAAACCAAAAATAACAAAAAAAAAATTGTGAGTCAAATTTCAGTTTTGCCCACATTGCTGCAAAACCCCAAATTTAATGTACACATAGAAACAGGGAGAGAACATTCCAACCTGACAAATGAAGGCAAAGGCTTGTCTCCCAACCCACTTGGAGCAGTGGCGAAACCGCACGACGAGCTCATTGATGAAATTTAATCCCAGGGCATTGGCACTGTTTGCATAGAACTTCTGTAGTATTGCTACAACCTGTGAGCCAAAGGAATGGGAAAAGGAGGGGAACAAAAAGAAGAAATTGAAGTTCAGCTTCAGCCCTTGGACTGAAAAAGGCATAATGTCATTTGAATTCTGCAAGGGACACTGTATTCAATGTAGTCAGCTCTGCTTGTAGACTTCATAACAAATTCAAAGATCAGTAGTTGGTTGTTGTCTGTTTTATTGTGGGTTGGGTTTTTTTTTTCCCCAGAATGAAGGAAGGTTTTCCAAATCACATATACTGGCCTTCATTCACTTCAAAGGATTTCTCATTCACGTACAACCACAGAGAAAAATTTCAGTATCTGTGGCAGTCTGACAACTCAAAATATTTTATAAACTTTCCACTTCACTTTTTTTCATATTCATTCCTGTGTTTATCAAAACATCCCTACTGTCTGAAAAAGAGTGATTTCAGGAACCCTCTCCAGGACCACTTTGCTGCTCTCCTGCCAGGAGTGAACTAAATCCCCTACCAGTTTGAAGGAGATCCACCGAACTTCTGAAACTTTATCGGAGCACAGAGTCAGTGCAATGTGCCTTAAGTAGTCATAGACATCATTGGGATTGTAGAGCTCCAGGATCAGGATCAGCTGCCTGGAACACAAAGGAAACCATTACTGTACCAAGTGCAGCAGCAGCCTGCTGCCATTCCCCAGAGCTCTCACAGGTGGGGAAGGAGCACCAAAGCAGCAGGGCTCCCACAGAGCCCTTGAGCGGTTTGTTCTTCTCTTCACTTGTTACAGGCTTTAATCCATCAGGGAGGCCCAGAAACACTGTGATCCAAACTGCATGTACCAGTGTATCAACATTATCCAAAAGAATAACCAAAAGCTACAAACAGATGCATGAGGAGCCTTCTTCAGCTTCAAACCAATCCCCTGTACACTCTTGCAAAGCAAACACTGAATATTTACCTCAGTGTAGAAATCTACATTTCAGAAAATAATTCCTATCACAGAACGACACAGAACTCACTCCAGCACCCACACAGAACTGGGGCAGTGGCAGCTCCCCACCAGAGCTCAGGGAGCTGCTGTGTAACTTCTGTACCACTGTGAGTTTGTTGTGCCAAGCTGGAAAGGGAGAGCAAGTGCTCAACAACCCTAACACGCAACAAAATAAACACAAAGGTCAGACTTTATCTGCAAACTGTGGCTACAATGGTGCTGCAAATATCAACAGGGCTTGTAGAAAAAGAACTGTGGGATGTTTATCTACTTCTGTTATATACCCAGTCCAGTCTTATAGAAATAATTAAAAAAAACACAACTTATTTTTTAAGAACTGTTTTTTCTTTCCTACATGTTAAAAAATTCCTTTTTACATGTGTTTCACTAATTTTTGCAAGGGAGTCTTGAACTAATAAACTCTCACTAAATACTATCTATCAGATTGTCATGTTTCATCAGCTGCAAGCGAACCCAGGTCTCCATAAAATCACAGACATTTAAGTTTTAGTCACACATTACAACACAATTTGTGAAAAAAACCCAAAAAACAAAACCCAAACACCCTCAACTCCCCCCAGATAACCCTAACAGCCAGTGGCTTTTTCCTTCCTAAAGAAAGATTGTAAACTTCTAGCTTCTAATCAAGATGTGCTAACTTCTGGATATAATTACTTATTTCCAAGTTAGTAATACAGGTTAAAAATCAGAAGTTAACAAAATTACATACTCTGCCAGCTCGTAACGAAACCTCCAGTTCCTGCTGTTATCAGTCACCACAAATTCTTGCAGCTGGTAAAGGTACTCTCGCCTTTTGTCTGCATGAAGTAGCTAAAGGAAAAACATTACTGGTATAAAACTGATCAAACTTCACACTTGCAGTTCTCTGGTGTGTCACTATTCACACCTATGTGCATTTTCCTACTTGAAAGCAAGTGACCAATCACAAGGTGCTTCCTAAAAACTGTGCACAGTCAGCTGAGTGCCTGGACACACACAAGTGACATCCAAAGTGCAAGAAGTCATCCCTTTAGCAACACCCAAAGCACCATCTCAGGGCATGACAGCGAGTAACCAAAAGCTGAGGATCAGTGTGTGTTCTACAGCAGCCCACCAGGATCTGCCCTCTTCTCTCCCAGCCCCAAACACAAATTGCTACTGGGCCGATTTTCCCAGTTTACAACAGCCAGCAGCATTTACAACCACATTTACAAAGGGTTTTCAGCTTGGTATTTTGTTGGGATATGAGAGAAAAGAGAAGTGAGGTACATTAAAAGAAAGAATAGAGGCACACACACAAAATGGTAGCATTGCTAAAAACTAAACATTGATTAGATACTGAGACATGCACAGCTCATTCAAAAACTCTTTTCATTTAAGAGAAAAAAATTCACGTTGAGAAATGTATTACATTTTCCTACCTTCAGAAAGTCATAGAGATGTTTGAGGACACCGATACGCACTTCATCCAGGTCTTTCAAGAAGCCATTGAAAATTGGCACCAGATCAGCAGCTGTTAACTGATCCCCCAGGATCACAGCCAGCTCGTGGATGGAGAAAGCCAGAGTGCGCCGCACCTTCCACTGCAACGGGCCAGCAAGGGAACCACATCAGGCACCATGGCTACACTGAACAGCTTTTGAACTACCCCGTGTGAGGATTCAGACAGCAGGACAAAGAGGGCTAGTAGGAAGTGCTAATCATACTTATGAAGTCTGATTTAAATCTGGGATTTTATATTTTTAGTGCAAGCTTATTCCGTTATATGAAATTATGTGATCTTCTAACAACAGTACAGACTGAAGAAAACACCTCCTCCTCAAAATTCTGATTTTTGGGTAACAAAACTTTCTTTTCTTACCTGCACATCTGAAGCCAGTGTCTCATAGGTGTCCTTGAGGCAGTGCCAGTTCTGCCTGCCCAGAGTCAGGGCCACCCCAGGCAGGCTGTAGGCACAGTGCTTGGCAATCTCAGTGTCAACAGTCTGGGCCCGAGCAGGGTCAGTCATGGACAGGTACTGGTCCAGTAAAGGCTGAGGGATGATGTCCTACAGACAGAAACACTTCCATTTAAGAGCAGAAGGAAAATACAGCTGCTGTGCTGCAGTTCTACCAATCAGCCAGCACCTAAACACAAGAAACAAGACACCCCTTGTGTGTGTTACCCTCACCAAGGGTACATGACTCCAGTGGTTATTTATCCTCTCATTAGGACAGAGCAGTCAGCAAGGAGCAGTCATTACAGCTTTATCAACACCTTGCACCAACTAAGCCGAAAATTCCTTCTTTTCTGATACCAAACAGTAAATCAGTGACAGAGCAAGAGTCAGTGTCTACCTTGGATGCACAGGTTGCCTCTAAGGCACCAAAAAGGCAACAGAATGTTCCTAATTTTCTCATCTAAAATTTTCTCATCAAGGGTTCTCCTTGAATTTTGGAGCATTCCTTCACATTCTGCAACTGATCCACTGCAGAAGGTATCACTGCACTAAGGGGAAGATGAACTGTTCACAGTGCTCCACTAAATCCATTAGATGCCATTTTAATCACCTGTAATTTTGACTTGTCATCTTCAAATGGTGGATTATTTTCTTGCTCTTTCCTCAAAAAGACACTGGTTCCTCTGTGTTGTTCCTCTGAGTCCTACAAAAGAAGGTACCAGGTAGTGAAATGAAGGAGACTTGGTGCTTTTTGGGCTATTTCAAAGCATCACAGTGCAGAACAACAGAGCTCAGATTCAGAACAGCCCTGCACAGGCAGAGCCTTGTTCAGTGTGTTTATGCAAGTACAAAAAGACAACAGTTGCACACTGAGGCAAACAGACTTTAGCAGCAGCAAGGACAGCAGTAGTTAAGATTTACTTCTAAAGAAAGGAATCTAACATCACAAACCCAACATTCATATACATTTTGGATGGTTACTTCTAAATAGTTTTTATCCTTGAAATTAACTTAAATTATATCAACAGAATTTTATGAGAAAAAAAAAAACTGTACAAAACTACTGCAAAACTTTACCTCCTGGATTATTTGTGTGCAAACAGAAATTATAACCCTTAATGGCTTTCTTTTGTTAATTAGAGTAAGTAGAATATGATAGCCTTGGTCTAGTAATGTTCAAAGGATCAGAAGTGGGTCAGTTATGCCAGGGACTACATAACCCTACACAGCTCAGACATGGAGCACAGCATGTACTTACTGTGCTTTTCAGCACACTGGTGCTTGACTGGTCACTGATGTCACCCTGGGAGGCAGGGGATGAAAGAGTGTCCCCCTGCACCTGGTGGCAGGCAGCATCTGAAACTGCTGTTTCATCCAAAATCATTTTGTTCTGAAGATTGTCACCACTTACTTCCATTTTTTTGGCCTCACAGTCACCAACAGAATCAAACTGGGCAGCTCTGAGAGCAGCAGACAACACTTGGACCTGAGCTGTATAAAGTAGAAGATGGTTATTTAGTCTCATTTCTGCATTTAAAGACATTAATAATAGCCTTGTGCCAATAGGCACTTGTGATTAACTCATCTGAAAAGATAAAAGGTAGCCCAGCAGGAGCTGCACACAAATGCTGTATTAGCAAACATTTGCTCTTGGAAAGAAAAGGCATTTTACTGCAGAGCACTCAAGAGATTTGGTGAAACAAGAAACTGAGCTGACTATGGATGGCAAGGATTTGGTCCATGAAGCACAGATCCCACTGTCAGGCCAATATCCTTCCAATGCTTTTGACAAAGGGCCTGTCTCAGGTGGGTAAGGACAAAGAACTTGAAATTAGGGCCATTCTCAGTCAGCCAGTATTAGATGAATTCAGCTTGTAACACTAGTTTTTGTAAACTAAAACAGTTTAGTTTACTGTCACTAAACCCACAGTACCTACAATACTCAAAACCTGCTAAAACTGTCCTTAACAAGCTGGTTTCCCTTCTGTAGTTAGATCAATTTATTTTTCAATCAAACAGAAGCCAGAAACATTTCCCCAGCTGCTCCAGTCTTAGGAAAAAGCTGTTGTATAACCTTCTACATTAATTTATTACTCAAGATAGGTTCATCACCCTATGAAGATCAAGCTAATTAAAATGCAGTCAAGTGTTTTGTAAAGGCCAGAAAATCTGCTCAGAGAAAAGACAATTTTACTGTCAGAGAGTCTCACCTTGAACATCTGGATCATCTATGTGCTCCTGTAAGCTTTGTAGAACCTTTTTTATTTCACTGCTAGCAACACAGTTATTACATGGCCCAGAGCAGGCATCGTTGTGCTTCTCAGCCTTGAACTGCAGCAGCTCCAGGTCCTGACTTATGTCGGGCAGAGGAGGGCGCCAGTACAGGAATGTGTTAAACACGTCCTCGGCAGACGGCAGCACCGAGCTCAGCCCCGGAAAACTGCTCTCCTTCGTGCCTTCTGCAGTTTTGTCACCCTGACACAAGGCAGACACATCTTCTGCAGGGTTGGCACGACAATCTGAACCTTCTTCCCATGAATTTTTATTTAGGTCCTCAGAGAGCTTTGTATGAACTTCTGCTGAAGTCTCCTCAGTGGATGATTCTGGTTTGATTTCCATTGGTTGTTCTGAGCTGCAAATAAAATTATTGAAAGTAAACTTGAAGTACTCTGTAACAAGAGGTTTTCAGTGAAATACTTTATAAAAGACAGCAGCAACAAGAGAAGCTTTTCTCTAAAGAAAGACAGAATTTGTTACCACTATGCTTTAGTTCAGCAGTTTGCCCTTTGTCCTCCTGTGAAGCCAAAGTGAGTTTTTCAATAATGTGGTTACTCAAATGTGTGATCTCACTTTTCAGACCTTTTCTGGAAGTGCATTCTCAAATTGAAATTTTTAGTCTTGACAAGCAACAAACCCCCTTTTTTAACCCCTTCCACTACATCACACCTTTCCCAGGATTTACCTGGGCAATGCAGCATTTGCACTGGAAGACACCACAGTGACATTGTTGCTTGGCTGACAGGAATTGGAATTCACATCTTGTGCTGGTGGTCGGATACTCAGGGTCCCATCTTCTCGAATGTAAAGACCAGCACTTGAAGGGTTTGCAAAGGTAGAAATAAATGGACCAAGAGACTGAAAAGCAGCCTGACGAACCTGTGGTGGTGTGAGAGCAACAGTCAGGCTTCATGCAACTCTCACAGAGTGGAAAAATCTTAATTTGGTGCAATTTTCAGTAAGAACCAACTGGTTCTTAAGAACAGCTTCATTTAATACCAAATATAACCAATTACCAAATAAGTGACACCTAAGCAAAGGGTGATACACCTAAGCATATATCTACAATTGTACAGAAATCTTTTGGAAGCTACAAATTTGAAGGACATCTGTTTACTTCAACTCATCTATTTAACACAAGCAACCTTTTCTCAGAAGAGTATTTAGACTTATAAACTGTTGAGAGAGAGGAAATATAAGAAACAATCTCATTAGAGATTAGTTTTTGGCACATGAAGCTCTGGTCTCAGAAAATGCACTTCAAAGCACTACGGAACTTGCCCATGATTTGTTTAGGATCTGCCTGGGAGGAGGCACCCATTCCAGAGGGAGGTACTCACCCATCTGCAGGTGTCACTGATCAGGCTGATGAACAGGGGGGACAGTTTGCTCCTGCGAACTTCTGGGGACGTGGTGTAAGACACTGCCATAAAGCATTCAGCACAAGCCTTCCTCATTCCCCACACACTGTCAGAACACAGCTCAAAGAACTTGGGAATCTGCCAAAACAAGCCAATCCAAAACTAATTCAAGACTAAACAAAGGCTGCAGTGATATCAAAGTATTTGTTTGAAAACTGCAGACAGTAAGTAAAGAACAGAAGAAACAGGGACAGGTTAAATGCATACACTAATTAAAGAAATTGGAAAAAACCCATCTCTCACTTACTCCATTAGCAATGTGTGTACAACTATTTGCAGAAAGAAAGAACAGAAAGAATTATTAATGGCCTATTTTCCCTGAAATCATAATTGAATTGATGATCATCTAGTTCAGGGAAAAATAAAAGTGGTAATTCTACAATGCGTGTGCATACATAAATATATATGTGTGTGTATATATATATATATATCTGCTGTCAATTACATTGTTAAACATGTTTTGCAAAGCAAGAACTTTGCATTTCTCTTAATTCCTAGTTTTGCTGTGTAATTGCAACCAAGGTCTTAGCCAAGTCAATTAAAAAATGCATGCATGCTGATTAATTTATAGAGAAGACAATAAAGGAACTCATTATTAAACTTTCTGAACTGAGAAATACAGGTCTTGCAAATTGATTTGGTTTTTACATACCAGCAGTCTTTCAGTGGCTTCTTGCCCAACAGCATTACAAATGTCACCAAAATTAGCTGCACAAATCTAAGAAATAAAAAGTCATTAATAACACTGTGTCTCTTTCAAGGGCATTAGTTTGATTATCAACTCTGCCATGCATTATTTATCCCATCAAACAAGTGCACATGTTTTGACTCTTCCAATTTCAGGTCTGTAACTGCATCATGTTATATTAACTCATCCAAACAAAGAGTCACTGCAGCAAGTGTCCACACACCACATGCCTCTGGGATCAATAGTAATAAAGGTTTCTGCACAAGGAGCATCATCTGCTCCAGTAACCACCAGCAGGGACAATAAGCCCACATGAAAGTTTAAATCACTTTGAGCAGCAGCTGTCAAACCCAAAGCAGGCCAGAACATGATACCAGGGTCAGGACTTAGGTGTACTGACAGCACTGCCCTGGCTCAAGGGGGCTTAAGTGCTTTGCTGAAGCCAAGTTTAATCAAGGTCTCAAGTTCATGCCATTTACAGAAGCTCTAATTAAGGCAAAAGGGACATCCCCTCAGGCTGGAAAAAGATGTTGGCAAAATCTGAAATCATTTAAGATAGAGCTGTGTTCATACACGTTTTAGTCACTCTCTGTGTGCAGCTCAAATTCCAGCAAGTGCAGCTTATATTGCAGACCAAGCTGAAGCTTGGTGTGACCCTTAATGCTACACAAGTATTGTAATACTTCTTATGCTACAAGTTTCCTTTTGTACTCAAACATGAGTTAAAGTAAGTCTTACACTTTAGGGGATTTCTCCTGTCAATAATAACAGAGGTTTTTTTAAAGAAAGGATGTCTCAAATGTCTATTACTTTTGAATTTTGAAATAAGATGCTAGAAATTATAAAACTTGCTGCCATCCTATAACCAAGCACAGCAGCTTACAAAAAAAAAAAAACCATTGTGCAAAACTATTAAATGTACAAGACCAGTTTAACTACTGAACCCAACCTACTGGCCAAAGTCTATTGTCTGTTTCTTTACTGAACCACAGAAACTAGAACCGTGTCAATAAATCAAAACTTCTCTTCCAGATGCTTTGAAAGCCCATCAGCTAGAGTTATGACTAAATTATGCAGAAAGCATTTGGACAGCAATACAAACTCATTTTCAGGTGGTTTAGGGTTGGACACACACCAACCTTTCGGACTTGAAACAATTTCCCATCACTGCACAGTTCACAGAAACGAGGAAGCAGCATGTGCTCAACTGTTGTTCTGCTCAACATAGAAGCCATTTTACAGATTATCTGAAAATCAGAAAAGGAATATGTGTAAGGAGAAGAAAATTATAAAGCTTTTAAGCATAGCTAAATATTCCTCCTAGAAATTACCTCAGAGAGCAAGACAGTGATTACAATCAAACAGATGAAACTGCTACACATTATTTGTATTTCCATACACCTGTTTTATTTAAAGCACAAACACAGCTTTACTTTATTTAAATCATTCTATGCCAGAACATAATATTTCTGCATTTCATTCCTTGTCTTTTTTATCTGGTTAGACTTTTACTAATAGTTTTTTTTCAATGTGTTTGCAATGTGGCAAACACTGGCATTTTGTATGGAGAAGACAAAAGTTCCATTGCACTAAGGATCTTACAGAAACTCCTCTCTTTAAGCACACTAGAAATATCCCAAGGTTCAGCATGCAAGTACAACATTGGTCTTTAACAGCTCAGATATTTAAAATCATGCTCAGTCCCAGCTCTGTAGGCTCAGATAGCACAGTAAAATACAAGTTTGCCATACAGCAGGAGACAAAAAAAGGGAGTGCAAGAAAAACGAGTTATTTAGGGGAGCCAATGCACACTTTACAGGAATGATGCCCAGGAATTTTAGGAGTTAACAGTGTATAATTAAAGGAAGTTAGCAATGTGCTCATTAATTCAGCTGTCTCTGAGGAACCATCAGTTTCCTCTACCAACACAAACCATGTTTCTGCTGTGAAAATCACGTGCTTTGGGTTGGCTGTTTCCTTCCAGCTCCCACTTTCTGGGAGAAGTTGCTGTCATTCTTGTATTTGCAAGAGGAGAAAGCAAGGGGCTCTGATGCACCAGGGTTTCAGTGCTTACACAAACATCATCAGATTACAGTCCTCATCTTTCTGGTTTTATTTTTCAAAAAATATTGAAGCTTGCTACCTTCACAAAAAATAAGCTTTATTCCTTTCCAGGAATAAATGCTTGCCTTTGTAATACAATGCTAAATAACAATTAAGGAAGAGACCATTCAAGGACTTTCCTACAAATTTTCAAACTCCTAAAAGGCATCTGGTGCTCAGATGTCATCCTGGAAAACTGCCTAAGCAATTCCCAACTCCCAAACAAGGAAGAGGAAAATCTAGCTGGTAAAATATTTTACAGGTCAAGTGTCAGATATCCATGCTGAAATGTAATTACACACCAGCACTTTTCTGTGGAGTCAACTGATTTCTTGAAAGTCACCAGGCAATGTTTTCTTCAAAACACTTCAGAACAGAGATCAGGTCACATTTCTACAACATTACTGTGAAACCTGGTAAAGCAAATGTAAAGAACACTCTGGGGAATGTAACAATCCTAACAAGGATTTTTAAAAAGGCTGCCAAGGACCAATTGTATTTTAAAGCTATTCAGCTACTATTTTGACATCATTTAGCATCCTGAAGCATAAAGATAGTCTCTTCAAATCTGATATTTTCAAAAATTCAGAGTAAAAATTAAAGACTTGTTTTGTTAAAGTGAAAATCCAAATATCTTCCTGCATAAACACAAAAAGTTTGATGGCTTACTTTATTTAATGTCAGCACTATTCCTGGGCCTCATCTTAATCACCACTATAAATTAATGTTATCAACTTACATTGACAGCTTCCACCTTGTACTCATCATCACTGTCAGGAGCAGAGAGGTCCAGCAGAATTGGACACACCTTATTTTCAATGTCACTCTGAGCCACAAGGTCTTGTTCCAGCAGTATCAGCAGTGCTTCCTGGCCTGCCTTTCTGACCTATAAACAAACACACAAAACCAGTCTGTCACTAGAAAAACAACATTTACAGAGACAAGAAGCACAAAACCCTCTATCCTTTGAATGGACACACAGGTACAAGCTAAAAAAACAAACCCAGAAAAAAAAGCCTTAAGTTTTATTATCAAAAGGAATTCGTAACAAATACTAAAGTTTAATGTAATCA
Organism: Passer domesticus; assembly: GCF_036417665.1. Lineage (NCBI taxonomy): Eukaryota > Metazoa > Chordata > Aves > Passeriformes > Passeridae > Passer > Passer domesticus. Next base: position 12,282,830 of record NC_087489.1, on the reverse strand, counting down.
TTAGATGACATTTTATCACATTTGGAAAATGAGATAAAAGATGAAGTAGAAGACAGGGTTTTCAAGTCATGACTCCTGATCTGTCCATGTGCTGTCAGGCAGATCCTGAAGTCTCCCATTATCTGCTAGGAGAAGTATAAAAATAAAAAACCCAAAACACACTAAAAAAATTAAAAATCAGGCCTCCCTAGAGGAATGTGCTGAAACCAATAAACACAGAGCACTACATTAAAGTCAGATATCAACCAACATGGAATTTCCTCTTATCTCTTTCTCATGCCTTAAATTCACTGAACCACACAGAATTTTCCAAGGATCCAACTCCTGTTGTCTGTTTTTCCTACCTGATTGTTAACATCTGTGAGGTACCTCACTACTATGGGCATAAGGTATTCAAAAAATGCTGTTGGGAATTTTGGTCGACTTTCCTGCAGAAAGATGGCAATAGGAGGAATCTGTTCCATCAGCTCTGTGCGAACAGTTGGCTCTGGAAATAAAAGTCAGATTACATTAGTAAACATGAAATGAAGATCAGGTACCTTAAGAAAAAAAAGTGTCATTTTTCTTTGTTTTCACAACAGAGGAATATTAATATAATCAAAACATAGAAATAGCATCACTGAGATTGCCTGTTCTTAAAGGAAAGCTGAATAAAACAGAATAGCCTCACATACATATCACAGTTCAGAGACTTGGGATCAGTTCCCAAATCAATCCTATAAAATGAGATCACAAGCTGGAAAATCCAGTCACCATGAATGTATGCACAACAACTATTAAAACACACAACTGCTCTGTGCCACTTACACCAGATATAACAAAGCAAATTTACCAAATTTCTTTGCAAATGTTGCTTCAGGCCCTATACTAAGAATAGGCCTTTAACATTTACCATACAAAATATCTCAAAAACGAGACAAAAATGAATCTGTTTTCACTGACAGATCTTCCTGCTGGATGATTCAACTTCCTTAGCTCATTCACTGCCTTCTCAAAATCGGAAGTCAGCATTTCCTATGTTGCAATTTAAGTAAAATAGCTTACACAAATTAAAAAACAAACAAAGCAAACTTTCAAACCTGCATCTTCAGAGAGCCTGACCACTATTTCCATTACAGTCAGAAAGTCTTCTTCATTGTTACTGAAATCTCGAAAGACGTCCAGAAGACCCCTGGCAATAATTTGCCTGTGGAGTGAACACAACAAATGCCTCAATATCCAGCCAGTGATACAGAGATGGGATGCAAGGGGAACTTCTCAAATGTAAATTGCACCAGAAAACAGATCAAGCTTTTCTCTGAACATTCCACATACCAACAAAATAAAGATGGAGTAGAGAGATCTTATTTGATAACCAACACTGAAAATCTCTTTCCATGGAAGTGTTTTACAAGTTATTCAAGTAGAAATAACATCAGGCATGTATTTGGGAGAATAATGAAAGACACAACAACATCTTAACACGCACAGTGCACTCAGACTCAGGTACCACCAAGTGTGCCTGAGTGCCCTTACCTGTTAAATACATTATCACTGAAGGCATATTTCTCTAGACGAGCCAGTGGAGTTAAGTTATCCTGTCCAGGAATATCCAAGAATGCTGTTATCCTCATGCTATCACAGTCTGGGCCATAATCTTCAAAGCCAACTTGAAGGACATGAAAAGTAACCCAAAAAAAAAAAAAAATATCCAAGCGTCAACAAGAGATGTTACAATGTAAAATGCAAGAAATCAGTAGCTATTTCTTTAAAAGAAAAGCAATTGCACATCACTGGAAACAGCTTACAAAATCATCTTAAATTGTATCTTGCATACAGACTTGCAAATTCAAGCTTTAAAATTTAACAAAACTGTCAAAATCCTTGGCTTTAAACACACTCGACTTTGCCCTTTCAATGGAGGATGCACATGCATTGAGTTAGGAGGGCTCAGCTGACACAATTGCACACCACAAACTGACCGACACATTCAGAAGAAAAGTAAGTCCCATTAGAAGAAACTGGAATTTTAACAATCATAGTAAATTTCAAACTGCATTGCTTTAAACCAGCAAATTCTTATGTCTGTTTCAAAGTTTCTGAGGTACGTTTTTGTCACAGTAGTTACTGGGCCCCACATACCTAAATCAAACAGACTTTGGGGAAAAACTTCAATTTCACAGTACTTGTGAACAGCTGGGAGCTCCCTGCTGCACTTCTCAACTACGGACTTTTTTCTGTGTGAACCCACTCTTCTCTGAATCTTTTTTGTATTTGCAGCCTCAGATTTTTACCCAAACATTACCACATCAACTGTTACAACTTGCCTTACCAAGTCTAAGAGTCACCATCATAGACCACAGGCAGGAGGTATGACTGTGAAAAGGAAAGGGAATGGGAGAACTTTGTTGCAAACTTATTTTAATCCTTCACCCTACAACCAAGTGAAATAATGTGCCTGCAATAGAAATCTTTCACATAAGTGCTCTTATTGAAGCACTGGATACAGGAACTCCACAGAAGGAGTTGCACTGGAGTAGTCAATACTGCTGCTCCGGGTTTACAACTGTCCTGAGCACTCCTAGATCCAGGAACATTTCTGTCACACAAACAGAACAACTGGGATCACACTTAAATAAATGCAAATTCTGCCAACACAGCTTCTCACATGCATGAAGTATCTCACAAACCAGCCCATGTGCTGACAGTGACAACCACTGAAGACAAGAAGCTGCTTCTTTGGTCTAAACTCCATTAATAACCATTATAAATCACTTTATATGTTAAAAACCCTCTGTTCCAAGCCTCAGGTTTTCGCCAACATTTCCTATGTAAAACTCCACTTTCCATTTATTCAGCAAAAGTCAAAACACCCTCAGAAATACAGCTCAGTAAAAGAGGAAGTCATCTGAACATACTTGGGGAAAAATGCTATATCTGGCTCTTCAGGGGAAAAAGAGCAGATTGGTTTAAGGTCTCCAAGGAACCCAGGTGAGTTAAAATACTACAGAAGTTCCAGATTCTGCTTTTCTCGCAGACAACGCGCTCAACAAATTCAACAGATTTCAAACAAACAGAACTGTGGGATTGGATTAAACATTGACATTTCAAATGTGCACACAGATACTACAAGTGAACCCACAGCCACACAATAGGAAACAGATGCTAATTATTCCCAGCTTTTTAGAATGATGACATATTGCACTGACACCCTTCTTTCCCCTCCTGGTCATTATTATTTCTCATGCCTGCTCCTTACAGAAGGGTCTGTCGGGTTTAAAACATTTTTCTGCACAAGTGTAAACAATTTAGAGAGCCCAGGTCTGTCTGGGATAAATCTGCTCCAGGACTTCCCCCCAGTCAAAGCATCTGAAGAGGGAACATCCAGATTTGCTGCTTCAGAAGAAACTTGCTGTGTCCCTGACAGCTCAGGGGAAGTTACACAGTGTCTGTAGCATTGCAGATTTCCCTTCTGGGGTTGCCATCCTTAAGTCTATGCAATTATAGTATATATATATTTGAAATTCCACACAGACAAGACACTCAGCAGCTGATTTCTGAGGTTAGTCACCTGTTACACAAAGAATGACTGATTAGAATCAATATACTTGCCATTAGCTTTACCTAGTTCCTACCTGTCCCTAATTAGAAACTCTTTAACAATTAAAGCTATTAGTTCACTTCGAATAGTTCAGAATTCCTACCAATTCAAATGACAATGAAATAAATCCCAGTTCTAACTTTGACTACAATACCACACCTGGGACTAATTTTGTAAACATGATGAACATGTTTAATTTTACTGCATGGAGCAGCTCCATTATTCATTTAAAGTACTTAAGCCCAGACCTGTGCTTCCAAGAGCAGAGAGAAAACAGAGCACCACTACTTATGCTCAGAACTGAGAGTTAAATACCTGGAATTTTTTCCACACACTCTCACTACACATAAGTAAGGAATAATCATAGCAGAATCCATTTTGCCTTCTCTCAGGAATTTCAGTTTTCTTTTCCATAAAACAGGACACCATGGATACTCACATCAAGTACTATAAAGCAAATTCCAAATACTGAACTAGTATTTCTTATCTAATGCTCCTTCGTGGGTACATCTATTATTCAGTAGTTTTCCCTCTAACTAGATCAAACAAGTGAGCTATGAACAGAAATAAATGTGACAGTATTCACAGCTGAACTTGAGTTCACTGTGCTTAAAAGCTGCTCAGAGGTGTGAGAAACTCAGGGTCACAGGACCTGGTGGGGCAATTCAATGTCATCACCCAGGGTCACCATTCAGATTTCACAGCACAAACCAGTAAATATCAGCACCCAGCACAACAGTTTAATCAGCTCCAGAAGGTAATTTTCCCTCCTGGTGTTTGTAGAAGGAAAACCAAATTATTTAAATACTTTCTTATTAATTACACAAAGGGCATAAATAAGCTAATTCTTTCTTCCAGATGACCCATTATCTTATGGAAAACAATTTTAAGTTGCACTTGAATTTAGCTAGATTCTACTACAGCTTTTTCCCACATTCAGAACAAGTCCCTAGACTTCCTGTTTCAACACAATTGATCTGCAGTGTGCATGACACTATTTCACCAATTTACTTAAGCAAGAATGCAGTTCCAGTGATTTATTTCACTGAGGTTTTCCTAAAACATATCCTGACCTCTTTGCTAGCCTAGTTTCTGGACAACAATATCTTAGTCATGGGACACCTGAACTCTGCTACAACAGAGAGCTTTTGATTCCATAATTCTAAAGGTATTGTCAAATTGTTTAACATAATTAAAGAATATCTTTAAATAACGAAATTAGATTTTCATAAAGCTGTAAAAGGTACATTTATTTACATGCTCATCCTGGAATGGATAACTTTTTTATGAATTATCATTTATGGCAAAACTATCTTTATCTGGACATTTTTAATCACTCGTGTTTCGCCTTACAAGCATCAAGCTTCTTAATCAACTTAGCAGACAAATCTGCTACAGCCTAAACAGAACGGCCAAGGAGTGAACACTAATGGACAACAAACACTTCCAGGGAAGGTCCAAGGCCAAAACCCTTAAGAAAACGACTTTGAACTTTGCATTTATTTCTGCTTCTCACACTTTACACACTGCTACCTACTAGGGAAAAGCAGAAACCTCAGACTGAGAGCAACAACCAACAGAATTCCACAGAACCAGCTCCTCCCACAGAGGCAACGTCCCTGCACATCTTCCAAACAGAAGACTTTAGATCCCAGTTGTATTCCAACATTTCCCCTAGTATCTTTCTCCTATCCCCTGAAGACCCCCCTTCATGCTCAGCTGGGAAGGTGGGTGGGATAGGTCCACCTGTTTCACACTTCCAAGCAGTATAAAACAATAAAAGTCTTGTAAGAAACAAAGTTTCTCAAAAGAAACAAATAGAACATGTTTCTTTTTTAATAGGAAAGTCAACAAAGCATACAACAGCATCGAGGAAGCCACCCCACAGAGAGAGCTGCTTTCTAAGGCAACAGAAGTTCATATCACTGTTAGTCAAAGCTTTATCTCCTGAAGTCACAGCGCTTACCAGGCTGCTTCACGTCTGACAGGTGTGCAGCTCTTCTGGAGCACAGCCCGGGACTACACGGGCGTGTGATGGAGCCGTTCCCTGCCCTGGGACCGGGGTGCTCAACCCACACCCACCGGTTTGTGCGATCCAAACAGAGCACACACGGAGCGTGTTCTTCCCTTCATCCCGAGGTGCGCTCGCAGCACATCCCCGGGATGCAGGAGCAGCGGACAGCGCGTCCTCGCAGCCTCTACAGCTCTGCAAAGTCTCACCGCAGCTGAGCAATCCCTGGGCTAGGTATCCTAATTCCCACTGACAACGGGAGCGGGGCTGATCCCCGCGTCCCCCCGCGAGCCTTTCCCAGGCTCGGGCGCTGCTGGAGCTGCTGTTTACACCGAGCCCAGCGGCCGCTGGAACCAGCGGGGATGGTCCCAGCGCCCCGGGACCCTTCACCTGCCAGAGCTGCCTCAAAATCCTCCCCTCGCCCTCACCGGGGTGAAAATGCCGAGAGGGAAAGAGGGCGACAGGAGGACCCCGGGGTGGGAGCGCGGGCCTGAACAGGGAGCGGAAAAATAAAAAACAGTTACTCACAATCATCTAAGTCATCCTGCAAATCCACAAAATACAAAGGGATCCCTACAAACAAAAAACAGAAGAGAGATACCAGGGGGTTGGTTTCGGAGGGACGGCGGCAGCCCCGGCTGAGCCGCCCGCCCGCCGGCCCCACTTACCGGCCATCTTGGAATGGACATGGGCAAGGAGGAGGAGCGGGAGGGCACAGGGAGGAGCCGCGGGTGCTTCCTGTCGCCGGGTCAGCCCCGAAACGCCACCGGGTGAAGGAGCAGCGGCTGCCGGGGGTCGAGCGGCCCCTCAACACCCGAGGGGACAACAGCGAGCGGGGGGCACGGGCGGGGACTCCGGCGGCCGCCCAAGATGGCGGCGCGTCCGCGCAGCCTGAGGAGGAGCGCGGTGTGCGGGTAACTGGGGCGGGCGGGGGGCGGCCGCCGCGGGGACGGCGATGATCGTGCTGGGCCGCGTCTCAGGCGCTCGCTGAAGGCGCTGCCTGCCCGGCCATGGCTCTGAGGGAGCTGAAAGTTTGCCTTCTGGGGGTAAGTGCTGGGCGGCCGGAGACAGGGTGGGAGCGGAATGAGGGACTGGCTGGAGAAGCTCTGTGGTAGCGGCGAGCCTCTTGTCAGAGCTCCGGGAAGCCTCTGGTGATGGCGGAGAGCCTCTGTCAGAGGCTGGAGAGGCTCTGTGGCGATGGCGGAAAGCTTCTCTCAGAGCCTGGAGAGCCTCTCTCGGAGCCCGGAGAGGCACCGAGCGTGGGGAGCTCTCCCGGGCGCTGCCGGCCCTCGCCCCGTCCCTCTGAGGGGACCGGGCGGACGCGCCTTCCCCTCCGCGAGGGAGGCGTCTGCCAGGGGTCGATATCGCTCCTCTTCTGCCCTGTTCTCCTTTTTAAAAAATGACAGAGGAAGCATGAATATCCAGTGTATGCTTCCCTTTTCCTCCCAGGCCCTTTCAGGCTTTGAGTCCACAAAATAAATAGAAGCACCTGAAAGCAAACTGGTGGGAGAAAGGGAGGGGCCTGAAGTTATATTGTAAGAACATATGCAGGAAAGTCTTGCAGGTGGTGGAAGGAGGAGACATGGAGTAAAGTGAAGCAGAAGTTTAAAAATTGAAGGAAATGAAGCTGCTTGTTTGCTTGGTTTGGTCGGAGAGACCCGCGTTGAACAGGTGGAGGTGTCACCACCTGCACCGAAACCCTCTGTTCAGAGTTGTTTTCTGCTTTTAAATGGCCACCTTGCCCTTCAGAGGGGAAGATTATGTGTTTGTGTGCCCTTCGTCTTACGAAGGTATCTGGGGTAACTACTGTTTGTGTTCACCTGGCCTGAGAAATCTTTTGTCACGGAAGAAAAGGAAAACTTGTCCTTGAATTCCCTGAGCCAGGAACTGCATCTGTGTTTCTCTTTTTAAGATTTGCTCTGATTACTGAGACTGCAACCAGTGTAAAATACAGAGCTATGACAATGTGCTTTTTCTGAAGAGGTAAATAGATTGGCAAGATGAACACAATCGTACATAGTGTACCCAAATTACTGCAACATTCAGGAGTTTGGGGGGGGGAAAAAAAAAGCATGAGTGATGTAAAACTTCATTTCCAGTGAAGCAGTTCCTCAGGGTTTATTTCTTTAAGTTTTAATGACTCAGGAAATGTAAAGCAAAAAGTTTGTCTTCACACGTCTTAAATAAAATACAGCTTCTACTGAGAAGCATTTTACTACTAAGAGTTTAATTTCACTTCTAAATGTGACTTCTCTGTCTCTTGCTTTTTGACGATGGAGTCGCTGGTGCAAAGATATACACAATCCAGAATTGTCATGGTTTGTTTCCTCTTTTGCCATTTTTAGCACTGTAGAGTTGCATTAGTAACATGTTTCAGGTGTGTCACAGAAGAAATTTCAAGTCTTTCATTAAGCAGGGTGGGACAGCATTAGTCAGAGGTTGAATGCGTGTGTCACACTTGTATAACTTCATGTACTCCACTGGTCCTCCATCCTGCTAAGCTGTACTCAACTGCTGTATGTTTTACCAAAAGTTGTCTTTTCCCACTGCTGTTGCATTGGGAGGTGTGCATGGCTTTGTAAAAAAGCCCAAAGTTTGAGTAATAATAAGTGTGAATGCAGATTTTTGTGGTCCTTCAAAGAAAATCAACAATTTTGTTTAGAAAGCTGTAACTTGTTACAGGCCTTTCATTTTCTACTAAATTAATGTAATACCTGAAGTATTTCACAACTTCTCTGAGATTCTCTGCAGGAATGTGTTACTCACTGCAGTGTACTACAGGATTTGAGGACAAAAAGAATCATCTGTCTACAGTAATTAATACTGCTTTCAATTATTTCTGTTCTTTTCTTAGGACACTGGTGTGGGCAAATCAAGTATCGTGTGGAGATTTGTTGAAGATAGCTTTGATCCCAACATCAACCCAACAATAGGGTAAGAAACTAAATGAAGTAAATGTGATTTATGCAAGAATAAAATGAAATTACCTGAATAGATCACTTGGGAGTTCTTCGTGTGTGGCAGCTAAATGTGGTAATAAACATAACTGCAGCCTTAATTAAGCTTGGGAGCTACCTCAGGACACGTAGGAGTGTTCTCAGCACTCCTGCAGCTTCCATTTTCATCTGAAAGGTCTGGACCCATTTTTGTATTGTTAATCTAAGCTAACAGTGAATAAATTACACTACAGATGCTTCTGCTAAAGGGGCAGCATGCTTTTCTTGTGCACAACCCTTAAATTTCAAATTCTAATTGTTGTGCAACTCCACAGTTTCTAATTCATATTTTTTAAAGATTCAAGTACTATAAGTCTCCTGAGTTTTTGAGGGTGGTTAACATAATAATTCAGGTAGGTCTCACCATTAATTAGTTAAAATGTTACACATCTGTATGCAATGCACACATAAATCTAACTGATTAAACTGGTTTTGCAGTTGGTCTTATAGGTAAGGGGGATATTTGAGCCTCAGAGTAGCAACATTATTGATTTCAAATCTTTGAATTGACAGAAGAAAGGGCAAGCATCTGGAATTCTTGGAGTGGTTGGATCTTTTTATTTCTTTTGCTGTTTTTTTGTTGTTGTTGTTGTTTTTGTTTTTTGGGTTTTGTTTTTTTTTTTGCTTAGCAAGTGTCTTTTGGGCAGCTTTGATCAGAACCAATTTTTGGCTTTTGGGAGGACAGCCTTTGCTGGATGCCAAGAGGTGTGTGGGGGTGTCAGTACAACTTCCTGTCTCAGGTGTCTCACAGGCTCTGCTACAGCTTTGACCAAAAAAGATCCTGCTGATAAAGATCAGCTGTGTCTCATCCTGTCCTTCTGAAAAATTGGGGTCTCCGAGATCTCTCTTTTTTCCTTTACACCCCCCTCTTTTTTTTGAGTGTAAATACTGACATTGAACTGCAAAATGTTCTGTAGAAGTTTTGTTTAAATTCCTCTGTTAACAGAGGTTTATTAGCAGTACTGAGATCATTATAGTTGCTTGAAGTGACAGACTGAAAATCTACCTCTTACCAACCTTAACAAATCATTCATGGTCTGAGGACTGGTTATTTTGGTCATTTTCTATGTAAATGAATCAAAACTTGTCCAAATGCAGGGATTGTGTGAAGTTCCAACAAGATACACAGTCCAAAAATTTAAATTAATTTTTACCCTTTTTTTATACCTTGCTTTTAGTTCCTAATTGAGACTAGTAGGTGGAAAGGACAAAATAAGGATTAGAAGAGCTTTGAGCATCTTGTAAAACTAAAGCTGAGAATGTTTCAACTTTATTCCCTGGGTCTTTGAGTTCATGAGATATGATCTTGTTTCCTGTCCTGTTTTCATTCCTCTTGGAATCAGCTGAGCAATCACACTTTGTTGTTGTCAATGTTCATTGCTCAATTTCTGATAAGGGCAGCTGCAGAAGCCCTGTCAGAATCTGTAACTTTTCTCCCCTCAGGATGCTGAGGGGCTTAAGGAATGGGGAGAAGATTAACAGCTGAAACATTGTGTGACTGCTTCCTTTCCTTTTCTTTAATGTATCTAGCTAATTGTCCTCTTATAGCATTGAAACAAGTCCAAAGCCTGCAGTTACATTTGCTACAAAAGTGTCAAGGACATCATTAAGTGGGTCTTAAACCCCGAGATAAGCTCAAGTTCAGAGTCCTGGGCTCAGGTATTCAAGGCTGATTGTGCTGCAATACTCTTGCTCTCTGAGTCTGACTACAGCAAGTTTGGGGTACTGTAAGAAGCTCCAGTCAAAACTGGCAGAAGAACAAGTTTGGAAGTCTGCAGTATTTTCAAGTGGCAGGAATTAATCACACAAGAAATGTTCAAGTTCACAGTGTGGGATCTCATGTGCCTAAAACAGTTATGTCACCTATAGTTCCAGCTGTACAAGGATTTGAATTCAGTGTGTGGTTTCTCCAGTGAAAAATGTGCCTGCAGGTGAGAGATACAGCAAAGGACTCCCTCTTGTAAAAGAGTAAGGTCACTGAATTCATGTTCTTGTGGGAAAAACACTCATTCAGCTAAAGCAGATCAAATAAACCACAAAAAGTGGTTTGCAACTGTACTTTGCAGCTGTCAAACATCTAGAATTTGGGCAAGGGGAGAAGAACCTGGAGAGTAGGAGAGATCTCTTTTGTCTTCTAGAAGTCCAAGAGCCTCTGCAAACTGAAACATGGAACTGGGGAGCTGTACAGGGTGCAGACAACAAGCAAGTTACTCTATTGATTTCTGTGTCCTGTTAACACCTACCAATAGTGATATCCATCTCCTATTTTATTCCCAAGTATGGATTTACCAGCACTTATCTGAATGTTAGTACAGAGATAGGAAAAGATACAAAGGGAAGAATTTGACCTCATTCCCCCCAGAAGTTTCCAGTGTGCACTGAAGTGATGGCTGTGATGCTGTGAGGAAGGATGTTGTTAAAAGGCTGACCTTTCTGGCTTTTTTGGTCATACATCCTCTATATTTTTATTCAAAGCTTATAAACAAAACCTATAATATGTTGTGTTTTGGTAGTTGAACATCAGTCTCTGAAATGAAATTTCTTTCTCTCTTAATTTCAGCCTTTATATCTGAAATGCTTCATCAATTTGTGTGTTTATGTGTAGGGAAAGAACTTTAATTGCAATGTGAACCTTCTTGAAAGCTCATGGTGGTAACAAATGTTCTAAGGATGTTTTTATATTCTCCAAAAGTGTGAATTGTGTCTTTTTTTTCAGAGCCTCATTTATGACCAAGACTGTACAGTATCAAAATGAGCTGCATAAATTCCTGATTTGGGATACAGCTGGACAGGAGCGGGTAAGTAAAATCAATATCTGTGGAGAAAGTTTGGGCCAGAGCTTGGGTTATTTTCAACTGTGCCCCTGAAAGTCACAAAGTGATCTGGTTTTACAAACATGTATTAGAACACTTGTTTCTATGCAGGTTCCCATCAAGATGTGGGTGCTGTACATATGTTTTTATTTTTCATTGTTGTCATGATTTAAGTGTACAGGTAAGGAAGATTACCTAAGAGGAGTTTATGAAACAATAGTCTGGGTTTATATTCTCTGGAAGGGAATGGTCTTTTCACAGAAAACAAGGCTGGGGTGGGAGGAAGCCAGCAGCTCTCTCTAGTACCATTTCTAGCTGTTTAAGCCTTCAACTGCAATGTTTTCAGCCAGTGCAGCAACACAAGAATCAAAGTGAGATGAATTACCATGTTTCATAGTACAAGTAAGGCCTTGATTCTGGAAAAATGCACAACTGCTAACACATTCTGTTAGCTTCACTGTTAGGTTGTCAGTGTGAGTAGGATGTAGATTTAGGCTTTCCAAAGAAGAGTTTCAAGCAATGTTACAGGTGATAACTACTATTTATTCTTCTGTAAAGTTTTACTAATCAAATCTGATTGTGTTAGAAGCTGTGTTGAGGAATCTCTTTTGAAATTTAAATTTTTATTTGGTAGTTTGGGGTTTTGATCTCTGCAGCATGCATAGTTCTGAGGGGAGGCAACAAAAGCTTTGAAGAAAATGACTAATCAGATGAAATCCCAGCTAATTAATTTGCGTGATTTTTGCTTGGAATGAAAAGGAAGGCTTTGCTAGGGAACTTGCTTGCTTATGGGTTAATAGCAAGAGTGGTAGAAATTACAGTAGCTGTATTAACAGTGCTTATTTTTGCTGTTTCTTGACTGCAAGTGAACTACTGGCAGCTGCCACTTACTCAAGATGAGTTTATTTAGGATGTGAGGTAACTGTGACAAAGGTTGGGTTATAACTTTGGGATAACAACTGGCAAATACAGCTGTACTGCTTTTCAGGATTGGCTTGAGAAACAGCCCAAACAAAAAAAACCAACAAAACAACCCCCTAATAATAACAAACAAAACAAACACTTTGTAAAGCCTCAGTCATCCCTATCCACAGGCCTTTAGGATTCCTGGTGGAACTGAGTTGCCAGCTGTTTGGCTTGATATTAGCCTTGATGGCTAGGAAGTAACTCAAGTGTATTTGTATTGTGATTTAGTGCTGTCAGTTTTGAATGACAATTTATTTCCTTCCAACAGCACCATATAAAGCAAACTGGAGTTGTCAGGGATGTTTCCCAGGAATATGTCCAACAGCATTTTGTGTTATCAAAAATATCCTGAGCCCTTCCATTCCCAGCAGTCAGTCAGCATTTGCTGTAAATAGTTTGTCTTAAGTGAACATCATAGCCCATTCTGGAATGTTATTGCTGCAAAGTGATATTCTGAGAGGTAGAGTATGAATTTTTAGAGGTTGGTACTGTTAAATGGAAAGCTTTATAAACATGCCTGCCACTGTTTGGCAGGAAGCATCCATTACATTTTAGCATTCCATCCTGTTCACTTTAACTGTGCAAGCAATGGGAGGATCCTGTAATTTGGCTTTAGCACATCTAATCTGAGGAAGCATCTCTGTACATGACCAGCATGTTCCTGATCTATTTTTGGACTCTCTGTGATACCTCTTTAATTGTCTTCCATACAAGTTGCTTGATATCTTTATTGAAATCAAAAAAGGAAAGGTGACCCAGGAGCTGTGATACCTGTGAAGTTTATATTCCATATCTGAGAGAAGTCACTGGAGACCCCAGTATAACCAAGGAAATCAGTGAAATGTGAGCAGGGATGTTTACTTTGAAATGATTCAGTATCTTCACAAAGGTTTCTTTCTCCAGAGCAGTGTCACTGCTGTCACAAATGGGCTGTACACCTGCCTGGCCCTGAAATCTGTAGCACTGTTTTCTGGTCATGCAGCATATCTGCCAGTGAATTATGGAAGGGATTCCCTCTGTGGAATAGATCTGGAATACTAAAAATGTCCACACCATTCTTGGAACTGAAATGTCTCTGCTGAGCTATGATGTGGAATGCATGGAATTCACAGCCCTGGCTTCTTGAGGAGTGTTTGCTGTTTCCCATTTCAAAAGCCCAGCTGCAAGTAGTGCTGCACTGCCCTGGGCACCCCCTTGCTCTCAGTGGCTTTGGGGTGCCTGGATAGCCTTGTTCCAGAGCTGGGAATGTGCACCAAGTCATTCACACACCTCATCTACACACAGACCTTATTTCTTCTCTCGTTTCTTCTACACTGAGCTCAATTGATAGGAGGTCACTTACAGTAATTAGGATTTTTGCCTTCTTACCTAACAGTTTTGAGTTTCCCTGCATAGTTACATTATGCATAATTACATTAATAATTCTGTAAAAACACAAATCGGAGGCTGGGGGGCAAGCTGAAGTCTTTGGAAAAATTGCAAAAGGAAAATCCAGTGTTTCTGGTAACATCTGTTTTGTTAATATATTTTATCTGCCGACTGCTCTTAGGTGGAAAAAAGTATCTAAGTGTTAGCAGACAGGAAATGAGAGTAATACAAAATCAGCAAGTGAAAGTTGGTTTATTCCCAATGTAAATAGTGAAATAATCAAAAAGCCAGGTTGCAGCCAGTCCAAGTGGTGGTTTACCAAATATGTTTCCCTTTATATTTTAGTACTTAGAAGGAAGAGAGGGATTATGTCCCAATGTGAACTGAATGCCTGCCCATGTTTCCCTTTCCCACTATTAAATATTTTTATATTCTGAACTTTGCATTCAAAATCCTATTTTCAAAACAGAATTTGAGAGCCAAATGTAAATGGTCTGGAATTCTGCTTTATAGCAAGATTTTTATGATTTATTATATTGCTCTCAGTTGAACTGTACTAAGCAAAAGGAAATTGGTATTTTATTAGAAATGAATAAGCCTTTATGAAAAACTGTATCCAATTCATTATTTTTACCCTGAGTAATAAGATGCACAAAAGCTCTAAATCATAATGCTTACATGAAACCAATACATGCAGTTTACTCTGCACTTTGAAGGAAAGTTCTGGTTGCTAGATTAGTTGTCTTGGCTTTTTTAAAGTTGGCAGAATATCCCACTGTTCTTAAGAATGCTTCATTGATATTTTTGATGCAACTTGATTGTGTACTTTATTGCTCTTTTTTAGCACTGCATTCATAAGGTTTTGTCCACTCAAAGGTACAGCCCTACAAAGCAAACAGACGTGCTGTAGATTTAATTCTGAAAATTGCAAGAAAGCAGCCTTTTATCTAGAGTGTTCCTTAAAGCTCTGCTTCCAACAGGGCACATAGTTGTGGGCTTTGGCAGATTTTTGGTTTAAACATGCTTCTAAATTTGAGGGAAAAACTGAAGCAAAATCCTTAAAATCATAAGTTACATTCTGAAGAAATCAACATTTCTAGCATTTAAGTCTGATGACTGATCCACAGGGCTAGAAGTTGATAGTAGCTTCTGAACACTTCAGATCAAAATTAATATATGCTAGTTTTCTTAACATTTTTGTCTTAGTCGAAGTTGACCTTGCTTCTCCCTGCATTTCTGCCCTTGTTTGGTGTTTCAAGTCGAGCACATGCATGTTTGTGTAGACAGTCTGTTAAGGGAGAGGTTCTAATCTAGGCAAAATAAGATCAAGTTTGCTTTCCTGCTCTTTGCAGTAGGTGCTGCTGAGTCCCACACGATTTATTGCCTGGCCTTAGCAGAACAATGCCTTCCTGGCAGATCATGTGCTCTACTGCACAGACCAGTTGTGACTGTAAAGGAAAGTTTTTCACTGCTCTGATCTTGGTTTTCAGTTTATCAATAGTAATACTAATGATAGTGAGGTTCTGGAGGTCAGAGGAGACCAGGTTTATGTTTGCTGTCTTTCTTGCAGTTCCGTGCTTTAGCCCCGATGTATTACCGAGGGTCAGCAGCAGCCATCATCGTGTATGACATCACAAAAGAGGTAAGAAACCTGATCTTGACCCAGCATTACAATGTCTGGGGTTTTTTCTTTGTGTCATGGGCCAGTTCTGACTCTTAATTTCTTAATTCCTTCCGTCTTCTTTCTTTCTTTTTTTTTTTCCCACATTAGGAAACTTTCTCAACGTTAAAGAACTGGGTTAAAGAGCTTCGCCAGCATGGACCTCCCAACATTGTTGTAGCTATTGCAGGAAATAAGTGTGATCTTAATGATGTCAGGTAAATAACTGCTGTCACTTTTGAGGGTTTTCCTTAAGCCGTACCATTACATATTTAAGATTTTAGAGCAGCTGAAAGGTACAGAACAATTCAAGCTGTTCTGCTCTAGTGTTGTAGTTTCACAAGGGATTTGAGCTGTTTCTGCTGTCAAAGGACATGGGGTTTGAGCTGTTTCTGCTGTCAGAAGATGTGGTTAGTCTGCCCTTGGATGGTCTCACCCACTTCCTCCTGTGTGCTGGTGTGAGTACACGTGTGATTGGGCAGTAAATTGGGCTGTAAAATGGATCCAGATTAAAACTAACCCTTAAAAAAAAAAAAAGAAAACTGATCCAAGTATATTTATCTTTCTCACACCATGAACACTTGCTGGCATAACGGTATGGGGATAGCAGGGTTAGGAATGAGCAGTTTACAGGGAGACAGGATTACCTTTTCTGGTGGCAGTGCCAAGTTACACAAACCTAAACTGCCTGTGAAACTATAGTGTAATAGAAGCTGTTTACCTCACTTTACAAGAAGTGCCCCTGTCAGTCTGTAGCACCTCATTTTGTTAGGAAAAACACCAAGCCTGTTGGAAAGCATTGTGTAGGTTTTTCTGACTTGCTTGTTCAGGTGCCTTCCTTCCCTGCTTAAATATTGGGGTGGAATTGACTGTGGCCAAAATAGTTGCAGGGAGCAGGAAAAGCTCTTGAGAAACTTTATGAACAGGCAAACTTTCAGGAAGGCATGTACTAAAAACAAAAGAAGGCCTTTTTTATTGATGTCCTGGTTAAATAAGCCAAAATTCAGAAAGAAGGTGTGTGTAAACTTCTTGGGTTTAGGTTTTGCTGGAAAAGGCACCACAGCTGGTGTCTCAAAGGGGACAGCTGGTTATATGTTTAAAGAACCACTGCAAAGGTTGCTCTGAGTATGGTTTTACAAATTGTTAATACCTAGAAGTTATCTAGTGAGCTCTAATAACTTTCATTAGAAGTAGCATGTCTTTTGAAGGAAATAGAGTGTAAAATTATTTGGAACAGAATTCACATCTCACATGCTCAGCTGGCATCATAAGTGCCAACATTGCTCTTGAAGCTAATGAGGAAGATTCCTTGCACTTTAGTCAGAGGCAATATTGGAGTCACTGCTCAAAGTCCATGCTCTTGATATCCTAATGTCCCTCATTACTGAAAGTAGCCTGTGTGTTGTAGAAATTGTATGTGAAGTGATATAACAAAGTCCAGACCTCCCTACAGCTGCTGGGGTTTGTATTTTTCATTTTGTTTAAGGAAAGATACAAAATCATTGACTTGCCTACTTTGGGGTGCAGAATAACTTGTACACCTCTGTGTGCTCAGTATAAAAATACTCCTTTTTTATAGCTGCATATTCATGCAAAGTAAATGCTGTGCTGATGATTTTGGGAGATTCTTTGGTTTTGTAAAGAGTCATAAGAAATGCACAGGATGATTGGAAATAACGCTTTAGGCTCTTCTTAGGACATGTAAAGCTGGTGGAGTGAACAACACACCAGAAGGATTGATTGCACACCCAAGCTTAGAGCACTCCAGACAAAATCACTGCAGTGTTGTCAGATGGATTAAGGCCTTGGGTAGTTCATGACTGTGCTCATACCTCAAGGCAGGGAGACAGCACAGAGTAAAGAATGAGCATCAGCTTCAGCATGAGGGAGCACTGTGATGCTAAACAGGTAAAATATTCATTATAGGAGACACTTAAAAACTTAATCTGTCCCTTAAGGTTTTGAGTAATGGGGTTCTTTTGCATTCATGAATTTTTCTTTGTTTCTTTTTTTCCCAGAGAAGTCATGGAAAAAGATGCTAAAGACTATGCAGATTCCATTCATGCAATATTTGTAGAGACAAGTGCGAAAAATGCAATAAACATTAATGAACTCTTTATAGAAATTAGTAAGTATTTAAACAGTTAATGCACTTTCTTCTGAAAAAAACTTGAGCAGAAATTTGATTTCTATATTACTTTTTGTGCCGTTTGGGTGAAAATTTACAGACTTAATACTAAATTCATTACGATCTGACGTGACTACAAACTGCAAAATGAGCTGCATGAATTTCTGGTCACCTAATGACCTCTCAATATTCCTTCTAGAGGTTTTCAGCCCACTGTGATGCTGCTGGATAAATAGCAGGCCAGGTAGTCATGTCAGAAGTCAGTGTCATCTTACCATGTCTGTTATTGAATGTTCCAATTAGTACTTCCAAGGTTAGGGAGGAGGAAGGAAATGGCGTGAGGATGATCCAGACTTCACACATCCGAGAAAAGGAATTAAGTTCTCACTCTTAGTGCTTGTACTTAGGCTAAAATAAGTGTATTTTTAAAAATACAAAAATTCATAAATGCCAGATTACTGCATGGGGAATAGCAACTACTGCATGTAGATTTTCCGCAAGTATGTTTGTAGTACCTTGGGGTTTTTTTATATTAAATTGCAAATCTTTTCTGTCCCATTTGTGGTGAGGATAACAATGATACTTTTTATATATGTGAATAAAAAGCAGACAGTATTCCAAAGTGAATTCTATGCAATATTATTTGGAGGATATGTGTCAAGTAGCAGCACCAATGTGCAGGTTTGTCAGCCTGTTTGTGAAAAGAGGACTAGCTACAGAAACATCAGACTTAAGAAAAAAATAGGGTCTATAGAAGCAGCTGAATATATTGAAGCTGATGTAAAAACTATGTGCTGTAGATTAGCTTCCTGATTTATTGACTTAATAGTTGCTCTCTGAAATTGATCTTGAATAAATTATGGGGGAAAAAAATCATAAATCTTCCTCAGAAGAGAATGCTCAACCAGGAACAGTCCATTTTAAAGACTGATGAGATGAGTAAAGCAGCTCTCTCCACAAGCACTCCTTTGTTAAGCCCGATGCAGGTAATCTGTGGAAATCCAGGTCAAGATGGTTGTTCTCAAGCTATTCCAGATGGTATTGCATCCTGCAAAGTATTCTCCAAGTGCTTTTACAGCTTAGATGTCCAGGCCTAGATGAATCTGAAGTGCAACTGCTGCTAAATTGACTTCTAACTGCCTCTGCTGTCCTTTTGTGCAGCCGTCCCTCTTACAGACATAACACAGACTGTTGCTGCCATCCTGCTGGGCAGGAATGTCATCCCTAGTGACCTGTAGCTAATTGAAGGCACATTTTTTGTATACAGAGCATACACCGGATGCTTAGAATGAGTTTCAAGTATAACATTTCCTATATATTTCTTTTTCCTGCCTCCTTGTAGGTCGCAGAATTCCATCCACTGACACCAACCCTGCATCCAGTGGGAAGGGCTTCAAACTTCGACGCCAGCCATCGGTGACAAAACGCAGCTGCTGTTGACTGACCCCTCAGAAAGTCAAACTTTATACAGTAGGTGGTCTTGGAAGTTAATGGTTCACGTTGGGTTTATATTATCAGTCTTAGATCTTTATCTGCTGGTGTTCATGCACCCGGGGTCCCCCAAAGAGGGACCGGCTCATCTGACACCTGTGCGCGCGCAGAAAAGACTGCAGTGCTCGGGGCAGCCCGCTGGCTGCACAGCGTGCAGTGGCCCCTGCATTCAAAGGGAATCCATCATCACTTCTTTGGCCTTGCTTGATTGGAAGGTGACTGCGTGGATGGTAGAATTCAAATGTTTTCGTAGTTTTGTAATCAAGGTTTTGGGAGGTTTTTTTTGTAAAAAGGGAAATGAGCACTTTTGTGGGAGATTGGGTTAGGAGGAGTCTGGAAGTTAGATGTCATTTCTTCCTTTTCTTCAGTGAGCCTTATTTTAAATTTTGGTGTAGCTACTCCAAAGTATGGGACAGTTGATGTGAGATGGCTACAGAATAAGCAACTGAAGACAAATAGTAGGCAAATCAGTCCATCCAGTCCCCAAATCCCATTTGCACTTTTTATTTAAGGATGATCTGCACTGGGGGTGGGGACACAAGCAACAGATCTTAAACCACAGACAATCTTCTTTTTCATGCTGACTGTAATCACTTTAAGGCAGACTGGTATGCTTTTAGGCATCTTTTTGTTGTTACAAGTTTTTTAATATTAAGATGTTGGTTGAAGAAAATTACTTGTAGATCTGACTAAATGAAGTGGTTACTGACTAAAAAGAGATGCTGTAAACAGGTGCTGCCAGTGGTTCTGATAAGACCAACAAGGTTTTGGGGAAAGCTTTTAATTGCTTGGCATGTGTAAA
The DNA here is from genome assembly GCF_036417665.1 of Passer domesticus. NCBI lineage: Eukaryota > Metazoa > Chordata > Aves > Passeriformes > Passeridae > Passer > Passer domesticus. The sequence continues at coordinate 12,263,015 of NC_087489.1, read as the reverse complement.
GTGTTCATATTATATTTATGAGACCAGTGTTTAAAGTGTTATAAATTATGTAAAAACAGTAAAAAATAATACAATCTTCTACACTCCTTCCATTCCACACCTAGGGATAAACTCTTGGGGAATCTCCATCAGGGGTTTTTTCCTGCATTTTAGGTATTGTCACTGTGAGTTCATCCAGAGGCAGATGAAATTCTTTCTCTTTCAATGACATTTGAAAGGGCCAACAGAACATCCTGTTGGGGCAGCACAAGGCCTGTCTGTTGAACAAGCTTTCATCTGGGGTGCACCCAGTCTTTCCTATTTTAGGCACAAAAATACACATAGGAAGTAACCTTAAGACATGTGGTAATGTAGATCGTTACCTCTTGGTTCCTGGGGTTTTTCATCTGTGAGGGTTTTTAGCAAATCAGTGTTTAGCTTATCCTGTATGGATTTTAGTAAGCTTTCAATTAAACTATAGGTTGACCATACCTGTTTGTGCTATTTTATTTATTTTTACTTTTTGTTTCTTACCAGCACTAGTGAGAAACTTTTATACTTTTGAAGACAAAGAGCTTAATAGACTTGAGTATATACTAAAATATGCTGGTTTAGTATCCAACTGAACTCATGATGATGCTTATTCTTTTTTTTTAATCTGGTTTTCTATCATCTCAAGTATTTTCTGTGAAGGAAATGTAGGAAAATTTGTAAGAAATGGAAGGACTTGTACTTCAGATTCACTTGTGTTATTGAAATTTCTTGGAGAGCTGGAGCAGAACAGGCAAACTGGTGCATGGAGGTTTTTGGACATGTCAGTGAGTTTAATGACATTTGGTGACTACATTTTTGCCATGCCTTTTCCTTACCCTGCCTGCATTGCCAATTCTGCCTTCTTTGCCATGGTCCCACAGGCTCCATGCTTCTAGAGAGCCCAGGAAATGCAACTGCATGGGTATGCACCCTCTCTTTCTGCAGTTCTGCTCTTGAATTGCTGCAGGTGAAGTGTAACAGCCAGTGTTCCAGATTGTCCAAACTGCCAGCCCTGGAGTGAGGCTGCTTCTTAATATTTGCCTATTTAACAAGACAGACAGTTGATGTAAGTTCTTCTGAGTCCAGAGGAGTGTTTATTGATCAGTGGCCCTGCTGAATGCTGGAATGCAATCATCCCTGCATGAGATGCACATGCTCATTGTTTCCTTTCTGGTGGAGAAAAGTGGTTTCTTTTGTATTAATAATTTGTTAGGTCAGCTGCTTTGATCTTGCACTAGGCTTGCTGGAATTGATTATATTTTGTCCTAACATAGCTTCTCTATTTGGAGATACATGGGTATTGGAGTGTTTGGAGTGCAGATTATCAACCATTCCAGCTCAATTTTTAATAACTTTTTTCCTGGTAAGAAGTTGTTAAAAAAGCTCAGGATTAAAGTTTTATTCCACCATGTCTTTCTGTCTAATGAGTGGAGCTCATCAGAGAGACTCAACTTTCAGATACTGTCAAACACAATCTCAGAATGGTTCAGGTTGAAAGGGACCACAGTGAGTAATCTGGTTCAGCCTCCCTGCTCAAGCAGGGTCATCCCAGAGCATATTGCACAGATTAATTTCTGCAGAAGATGTTTGAAAGGGAAAAATGTCATGTATGTAAAAATGTAACAAGGTGTATGTTATATCATTGATCCAGAGCATTTTTAGCTGAAAAAATATAACTATTGCAACTTCTAAACACCACCAGTTCTTTCTCATCAAAGTTATAGAATTGAATAAAAATAAAACTTGATAAACATTTCATTCTTAAGCTTTGGAGCAACCTGAATGTGCTCTCCAGGTTTTGGAAGGTGTCTTCATCTGACCCTCTATTGGAACAGTCACTTAGCTGACTCGCCAGGTTCTCAATCTGTGCTGCAGTTAGTTTTCTAGGATATTTTATGTACATGCTGAAAACTGGTATATAAAGTGCCCAAGTAGGTGAAATTTGGAAACTGACATTTAGTAGCATTTAGTAATCATACTACTGAAAATTGTTGTAGGTGCTTTGAAAAGTTCTAAGGCAATTCTAACAACTTTTGCTGTTACTGTGAAGGTAAAGACTTTATTTTAGGTCCAGCAAATCTCTGCACTCCAGATCCCTGCTGACATCAGTGAGACCCTTCCTTTGAGTGCTGCAGGATCAGACAGTTAATGGTTTAGAGGGATGTTTTATGCAGCCTGGAGTCTTTGATGTGTTGCTTTACATTTAATGCCACCAGCCTGCTCAAGAAGGATTATTTACTTGCTTGGGAAGAGAGTAAGAGGAGAGGAGCCAGGACCTACTTATTGATTTGGAAGTCTAATCCTTTAACCTGGTTGAGGGAGAACTACAATCTTGGTTAAAGCTTCATTTTAATCATCAAAAAGTAATTCATGGTGAAAATCTTGAATGGTTTAAAAGTTGGCCTCGGCAAGATTTTTGTTTTTGTTGCACTGTTAAGGTTAAATTATTCCTTCACATTAGTGTTTAGTTCCAGTATAACACATTGCTAGTTGGAAAAGGAAGCTTTAGCAGTGATGTTTGAATTAGTTGCTTGTGAAACAGTCTTTAGTGTGTGTTAAGGATGGGGTAGGCTATTTGTGGTGAGCTGTGTCAGCAATCTGCACAGGAATGGATGATTTACAGGGCAGAAGCTGTCAGAACAGTGGAGCTGCTCACCCTGGAGTGAACCTCACTCAGCAGCAGTAGCCACAGACAAGCAGGGCAAAATCATCTCCAACACAAGGAGAACCTGCATAATTCACTGGCTTCAACTTCTACACTCCCTGCTCATTTGGTAAAAAGGCTTCATGTATCTCTCCTGGATACTTACAGCCTCTAAAAATGGCTTTTTGGCTCATAGTTGAGAGAAAAGGACAAACTTTCTTAACTTTTCTAGCAGGAAGTCATTGTACAGCCACCTGAGATGGTTTGTACATCACCAGTCAGTTACTCAAAGCAGAAGAGTTGTGTACTTTGAATTAAGTCTCTAAAAAGCTGCAAAACATTCCCTATAGAAAACTGTTGATGTTTCCTGTTCAGGTCCCATCTCTGGTAATAGATCACAGCCTAGTGATGGTAGGTGACAGAAGATTTACAGAAATATGATGATGGTGTGAATTACCAATGTAAGATGGAAATACAGGTTCTAGTACTAAAGTAATGTTTGTTCTCCTTTGAGTCATATGGTTCCAGCTTGTCAAAAGGAATATGCTTGAAAATACATATTTGTGTATCAGACAAAAATTCAGGTGCCAAAATATAATTCCCTAAAATTATTTTAGGCCTTCTGACACTAATGTTGTTTCTGAAAAATCCCTTCTGATATTCTGGAGGTCTCAAAAGTCTGAATGCAAACCACTTCTTGCTTGGCTACCATCAGAAATGCACGGCTTGGAAAAAATTGAACAAGCATTACCAGACTTTATCCCTAAAGTGTCACAGATTAAAAAAAAAAAACTTTCAAGGATATAAGACTATCCTGAAATCCAAGAATACTGATGAGCTTCTGACCTGTCAAAATGTTCCTAGGGTCAGCTTTCTCCTCCTTCCCCTCTCCATTTCCTCCCACCCCACCCAGCCCTGAATTTTTATCATAGTGTTGTCAGAGTGTCCATGCTATGAAGAGCTATTCAGAAATACCTAGAGAAGTTCTAATGGCTGAGAGTTACTTGGTGCTCCCTATTTTACATGAAGAATCAAGGCAGTAGGATGAGTTTTCTCAGTGCAGAATAAAGACTTCTTAGAAGAAACAATTTTGCTGTTCCTGTTACATCAACCTGCAAATTGATGTTCCTAAATTTTTGCTTAAACACTAAGTATAAATTTTATTTAAGGAGCTAATTACCTTTGTAAAGATATTCTTTTAAGATGGTTGGGGTTTGCTTTGCTTGGCTTCTGTTGATGTTTTCACATACGTATTGTTGAACAAACCAACTTTTTCAAATGTTGAAGGACACAGACCACTCTTCTGTCATGCTCTTCATCACTGTGGGTGTGATACTCCATCCAGTTGTTGCACTTGAATATTCTGTAACTCTGACACCTTGAGAGATTCACTGCTACTATCTTGCCTCACTTTTACTCATGTTACAGTATGTATTTCCTATTAAATCCATTATGTTTTCTTGGCAATTTGTTCTTTGTTTCCTTATGGGATTTAGACAAGGATAGGTGGTGAGTGTCTATTTTGCCACAAAGTTCTAGAAGTATCTGTCACAGCAGCAAATATTTGTAAGCTAAAGGGTAATTCATTAGCACAGCCTTATGAAACTGTTACAGCAGCTGAGACCTGTGCCATGACTGTATTTTACCACATAACAAAGGCTAAAAGCACATTCACCTGGAGGAGCAAGTTATCGTAAGCCTCTAGTCCACTCTTCTGTATTTTAACTTCCTTTCTTGTACTTCTTTCTGAAATTGTGTATCCAACACTGACACTGTGATGGTGAGTTCATTGAGTTAAGGCACAGAAATGGATTGCATTTCTGTAGCTAAGATGCTTAAGACTTCCTGGAATCTTCCCACTTGTACCCCCCCAGTGAGGACTATGAAGAAAAAAAAAGTTTTTTTCTGATTGAGAAACTGCATTTGTGTGTTCAGGACACAAAAATAACCTGATATGCATTGAGCTCTTGCAGTGTAGTAAATGTTTGCTGTAAAATGTGTAAAGGTCAACCTTTGTATCAGCAATTCTTGTCACTCATAACAACATTCTGCCTTTTCATTCTAGGATGGGTTAACCTGTTACAAGGGTTGAAAGGTCTGTGCCTTCTATTATCTCTTACTAAAACAAACTTAAGCCGCTCAAAGTTACAGAGCATTTGCAGCACTGTAAACTGCACAAATTTCCACCCATTGCTTCACTGCATGAAGTGTAGTCAGATTACTAGTGATGAAATATTGTAGTGATGAATTCCCAAGCTTATGAATGTTTTGAGACCTTTTTTTAGTCTTCTCTTGGGCTGGTCCTGAGAGCGTGTACAGGTTTGTCTGTATTGTTGGTTTGTAGATGCTAATGAGGAAAACCAGGCTTTTGTTCTCTCCTTTTTGTTTGAGTCGTTACACTCCCATATAGTGCATAGAATGCAAATAAAGAAATGTTGATTTGACATAATGTAAACAGCCTTTTCAGCCTAAGCATTCATAATAAACTTTTATAGTGTAATAACATGCTAAATCACTACCAGTCTGATGTATTGTGCAAAAAAAAAAAGGTGTAAACATTTTATTAATAAAAAGCTTTGTTTATAAATATGCTGGCTTATTTATAAATGCTTCCAAAATTCTCCACACCTTAAAAAACAGTCTCTATAGCAATATAATTATAGAAGAGGAATGTAAGCAATAGCTTACATGTACAAATGACTGGAATAGCTGTTTTGCAGGAGTCCTGACTACTGGTGTTCAGAAACTGGAGCTTTTCCCTGGTCTGTGTACACACAGACAAAGGCAGAAGATCCTGTGCAAAGGGATGGGGGCAAACAGCAGAGAGAATGCAGCTTTTGTGTAACACTTCCTTTCTTTGCAGCACCATGCCTGAGAAACTGCAGGCCACACACAGGCTTGTCAAGCAGGGCAAATTCTGTCAGGGCCAAGTTATTTAATCCATTGCTTTTACCTTAGACTGCATGAAGTGCAGAGTTCTCAACTGCTTAGGCCAGGTTTCTGTCAATCAAAACTGTGAAGTGCTTTTAATATCGTGGGCCTGTTGTGCTGGGAAGGGATCTTCTCTTGTTTGTTAATACAGCCAGCTGGTTGGTGCCTTGCTTTTTTTAAACCACTGCTCTGGTGCTTATGTAGTCCTCAGAAATATGGATTTGGCTGCAGTTAACTCACTTGTCTTACATGATGCTTAAAAGATGTGGTTTGGTTGCTTTAATCTGGGATGCACATCTAACCTGTTGAGTTAATAGCAGCCTTCAAAAGCTAAATAAACATAAAGTCCTCTTTCTGAAGTGCTGTTTCACATGAAAAGGTTGGGTACAAGTTTTTACTAAACAAATGGCTGCAGTTCCTATGCAGGAAACACGTGCCATGTCATCTTTTGTTTAACAGAGACCTGGAATAATTTCAATTTCTTGTCACCTGCAATTTTGAAGTTGTGCTCTTAGATGTGAACAAACTGCTTTTGAATAGTGTGGGGTTGTCTAAGATAGCATGAATGTGCATCAGGGAGAGCATAAGAAGGGTAGACACAGAAAATATGCTGGAATAGAGAGCAAAAGACATTTGTATGTGTTTGCATAGGGAATCTGAGAACTAAATGCAAACCACTTGGTTTTCACACACACAATGAGAATGTTTCACTTGGATCAAGTCTTTCATAGCTTCTAAGGTAAAAGTTTTGCAAGAAATGAACTTGTTCTTTAAAATTGTTTCAGTACAAAGCTTTCAGGTGCTGTCCAGCATTTCCCTGCAGTGTTCATCCCAATTTTCTCCTGTTAATCAGAAAGCCCTGTGGGCAAGAAGTTGCCTTTCAGTCTTGTGGCTGCATTGTCCCCAGTGAGAGCTGTCTGTGGAACAGGGGTGGGGTATTGCAGGTGGCCTCCATGCACACCCATTTCAGTGAATCTGACCTGCACAACGTTAAATGTACACACATTATTTACATGCAACAAAAACCTGACAACCTACATTCATTAGACTTCATACATTTCCAACTTAAACAACGCTGTGCTTAATAAAACCCTCAGCCTGGATGAAAACATGGGCGACTCCTTCAAATACAAACAGGTAAGTTCAGAGCTGCCAATTAGGGCAAGGTGATACATCTTGGCAAATCCTTTAGAGGTGGATCATAACGCTTCAGGGGCATCTTTGTACTTCTTTCAGGAAAAGTAGAACTCGGAAAGGTCTGCGCAGCAACCCTTAATGGTTGTTTACTTTAGGGCTTTTGTTATGCATGACTATATGCTGTGTAAAGTTTTCTCTCTTACTCCTCAGCCGTTAGTTTGCAAATAACTTACTGATATGTACAAAGCTTGTTTTTTCTGCTAATTACTGCTCCAAGACTGCCTGGCTTACAGAGAGAATCTGTTTATAAAATGAAACTTGAGAGATTAGGTAAAAGAAGTACCCAGTTCCCACAGTACCAGCCAAGAAAGCTGCAAATTATGGACTCAATTCTCTCCTGACTGAGATTTAAAATGTTATGACAAAACCTGTAGTTTAGGCTAAAAATTACCCACTCACACCAAGGAGCAAAAATAATAAGACCATCCAAATCTAGTTTCCTGGAAAAGAAAATGCACCCCTTTATGATGTTATGTGACCATTCTTTCCCCAAAAGAGAAGGAATTTAAGGAACAAGAGCAGTATTTGAGTGTATTGCCCTGCAGTGCTGAAGCTTTAAAAAATCAGTCCCATTGTTGTGGCTGGAAGGAGTTGGCAGGTTTCACTTGTATCATGCAAAACTAAGAGTTTTGTACTAAATACAGGTATGGGTTTGGTTTGTTTTGGCATGGAATGAAAGAAAACGGAGAACAAAAAAGATGAAATAGGTTGGGAGGTGGTAAAGCAGAACAGGGATTGTGGTGGACAGGAGCAGCTGAAGGTGTGGTACAAACACTGCAGATGTGCTCAGGGCAGTGAATGCCCACTGTCCTGCTCAGGGCTGTTAATTCTAACACACACATCACTCACTTTACATTGCTCTTAGTGCCAGAAAGGAGAACACTCTTGTAATTCTAGATCTTTTTAGCTACCTTATGCATTTTTGGCATTTATTGAGTCAAATAACATGATACAAAGAATTTGTGTGAAAGGTGCACTGCATCATGTAGATTATAGTGATGTGAGAAATGAATTTTCTTTGGAAGCTTTTTATTTCTGCAAATGGCATCTCCTCCTGAAGTCAGGTATGTATAAAGTCCAGTGAATATGTATAAAGTCCATACTTTTTAGTGTATGTAAATTACCAGTTTTTAAGACCAGCATATTAATGCTGTTAAGAGGGGCATCTTAAACTCCTGCCTCTGCCAGGTTACAGGAATGCTTTATAAATTCTTAGGAACTTTTCAAATGTTTAAGACAACCCGAGGAGAGAGGGGAGTAAAAAGCAAAGTGTTGCTGTAATTATACTGGCCTAGGGCTATCAATAAAGCTGCACTCTATATTAAACCATGTTGTAAATTTCAAAGAAATGCTTTAAAACATTGGAGTAAAAACCAACCAACCAAAACTAAACACAAATTCCCAAAACACAACCACCACAAACCACCCCAAAACAAACATAAAAACCCCAACAAATAACCCAAAGCTTTAAGAAAGGGGAGGATGTGTTAAAAATCTGAGGTGCCCTGAAGTTCTGGTTTTATTCATTAAAAAGCGAGTATTGCCTGCAGCTCGCTACCGGTTCCCAGGCTCGCCCTGGCGCTGTAGCGCTGCGCCCCGAGCCCTGCGGCCCCGGGAGCTCCTCCTTTTCCCGGGAGCCTTCCCTGCCCTTCCCCGAGCCCGGCCGGAGCTCCGGGCGCCGCTGGAAGCCGGGCGAGGGCCCCGAGGGCTTCCCCTGCAGCCCTGAGGCCACCCGGGGCAGAGGCCTGAAAAACCGCGCTGCTTCTGGATAACAAGGCGTTTATTACAAACCACGCTTTCCAGTGAGGAATAAACGTTGTTTATTAGCCCTCTTTGTTCCCGAAACGCTCCGGCGAGGCACCTCCGGCCACAGGAGCGGCCGGGGAGCGGCGGCGCGGAGCCTCCCCCCGCGGCCCCTCACGGCGGGGCCGGGCTCACGTCAGCCGCCGCCGCAGCCTCTCCGCGGGCCCGTCCGTGCTGCATCATCCCGCCTCCCGCCCGCCCTGCCCGGCAGCGTGTGCGCCGCCAGCCGCCGCCCGAGCCTGCCCCCGCTCCGGGGACACCGGGAACAACCACCCGGGCGAGGCTGAAACAGCACCCGAGCGAACGAGCAGCCGGGACAGGGCGAACCAGCGCCCGGGCGAGGAGTGAACCCGCTACCGGGCGCGCCCCCCGCCCGCCTTCCCTCCTCCCTCCCTTCCTTCCCCTCCCTCCCCTCTTCCTTCCCCTCCCTCCCCGTCCCTTCCTCTCTCCGCCTGGTGCCGCCACCGCCGAGGAGGAGGAGGAGGAACATGGCGAAAGCGGAGCAGGTCCTCAGCCTCGAACCGCAGCACGAGCTCAAATTCAAAGGTACGCGGCGGCCGCCGCCATCCCTCGCCGCCGCTCCCCGCGCCGGGCGAGCGGCGCGGCCGCGCTCGGGGCCCGCTCCCCGGCAGCCATTTTCCGGGGGCCGGGCAGCGCCGGCAGCTAAAATGTCCTTCAGCGCCGCGCCCGCCGCCCCGCCGCGGCCCCCCGCCCGCCGCGGAGCCGCCCCCAGCCCGCGGGGGTCCCCCCGCGCCGCCCTCAGCGCTGCCGCAGCCGCCGCGCGGGTGGGGGCGGCCCGCGGGCGCGGTGCGGGGGGGTCCCGGCCGCCGCCTTCCGCGGCCGGCAGCGGGAACGCCGCGCTGTGCCCGGCTGACCTTCCCGGGGGCGGCGGCCGGGGAGTGCGGGGGACCCCGCGGGGCTGGGCTGCGTTCCCCGGGACCCCGCGGGGCTGGGCTGCGTTCCCCAGGCCCCGGCGGGGGTGTGTGCGCGGCCCCGGCCGAAAGATCTGGTGCTGTAATGTAGGACAGCGATGTCCGTGAGGTAGCACTGGGAGCCCAGGTGCCACAAACCCTAGGAACGGATGGATAAAGGGCTTAATCAAAAGACAAAATCAGGAAATTGCTAGCAGTGGAGCTGTTTAAGTGTTCTGCGTGGGTCTTCTGTATAGAATCTAAACGGAGGAAGGATGTTGGGAATAAGATAACGAATAAGGGTTTCTTCTGTAATGTGTCCCAGGCGCTGTGGGGTTGCAATCGTGTCTCTGGCCAAAAACGCGAGGCCTCTGGCCAGGTGCTGGGCAGCACTCCCTGGCTTTTCCTGCTTATTATTATTATTATAATTTAGCAAGCTGTTTGGCTAAGTAAGTCACGAATAGGCTGCCTGTGCAAAAATCCATCCTTTAAATAAAAGTCTTCAATGGGCTTGGGCTTCCACTGGCACTGAAATTCCTGCCTTGCAGCCTGACAGCACAGCTGTAATACAATATTCTGGGATTACAAATAAGCAATCAGCAAGTTTATTTATGCGACCAGAGTCAGAGGTGTTTTATGGCTTCACTTGATTATCTGGCAAATAAGCTTTTTAAAAAAAAAAGGGGATCTGTTTATTGGCCTCTGGCAAAAATAATACTCCTTTAAAAAAGCTTTCATGTACGTTTTTAAATATAGAGGAGGTCTTTACCTGTTTTTGTTAGTAAATATATTTGAACGATTATTAATACAAAGTGGGTTTTATCAAGCAGCCTGTTAATAAACACTGTGAGGAATGAATATATCTTTGTTGTAAACTGAAGTTGTTATGGCAGCAGTATCAAACATGCTTAAGAAGGAAACTATTGTTGTTTTGACGTTCTTTGTGTTAAGTATGATTAGATTAAAATCACCTCTTGTTCTGGATAAAATTGCTTTCAGCAAACAAGCAAATCCAAGCTCAGGTGGGCAAAAAGTGGGGCCTTAATTGGCGCTGACTTGCTAATGAGACGAAATTGTGGTTCAGGATTTGTTTTTCTTTCTTTTCTTCATCACAGGTAGATATAAACCTTGCCAGACTCTGTTTTTTCTTGAAGTAATGATAATTTGTCAGGCTGTCTGTCTTTCAGATGAGGTTTTGGGCTAAATAACCAGTAGCCATTGAAGTTAAATCAACTAACCATAGCGCTTTTGGTTGCCAGGTCTTTAGCCAGCAACGTGTACTCCTTATAACATAAAATGCTACTTGACTAACTGCAGCTATTAAGTGGCTTAGTTTCAAAGTACACTTAAATATTAATGTTCAAACAGACTTAATGCTGCGGGCAGCATTCATATGCTTTGGCAATACCTCTGCCTTACAGTCCTTTCTAGCAGGCAGTGCTGACCGCTGTCCTTCATTCAGGAAACACCAGGTTGAAGTATTCATGAAGTAAATTCTGCTCTAAGCATTTCTTGCCCTACTGATCTTGTGATGACATGCTGCCTGGTGATAGGGCTGAAATGATATTGTTACCTTTGTAAATAGTTGCATTTATTTCCAGAGTGTTCCTTGGCCCCGTACAAGTAGATCCAGGCTGACAGAGGTCATGGAGCTGCTGAGTGGTACAGGCATCCTTATGGTGTGTGCTGAAAGACATGGTGCTCAATGTAGGAAACAGAGATTGGGCTGTAAACCTAATACTGGAAATGGTGAAGGGCTCAATCCAAATGCAGACAGGTAGAAAAAGCAGAAAATTGTTCGCTCTGATGCTGTTGAAAGGCTCTGTGTAGCTCTTCAGTATAAAATTTAGAAGGAGATAGGATGTCAGGAATAATATAGTGAATGAGGATGTCTTCTCTAATATGCCCCAATCACTTTGGGGTTGCAACCATGGCCTGCACTTTCACTTCTTAAGGGTTGAAAACCATTTTATAGAAGCTTTTGTATCCCCTTGGTTTTGCAGTGAATCTCAAATTCATTTGGTGCTCCGTTTCAAAATACTGTGCTTGTATCTCGTTTGGAAAAAAAAAAAAATCAAAGGAGTTTTTCATGCTGGAATTTTTTTTCACAGCATGTGAACATGAGCAGGGGTTGTCTTTCCTCCCGCCTCGCATCTCCTACAGCAGAGCACACATGCTCCAAAATAGCATCAGCGTGTGCTGTGCTGAAATGCAGCTGTGAGTGTGGGAGGCAGGACACCATTAGGTGCCTGAAGGTGCCCACTTCTTGCCCTGCTCTCTGAAATAGGAGCTTCACTGGCTTGCCAGTGGCTTCCTCCACTTCTTGGTCATCGTAGGCTTGCAAAAAAATTATCCAGCTAAAGGTTTACAGCTCAGCATTTACTGGTAATAAATGGTGAAAAAGAACGTTGTTGTTGGTATACGTGACATTTACATTTATGTTTCCCTTTCTTTCTTCTTTTTTTCAATCTAAGAGATGACATTAATCTGCCAGGAATTTGTTACATTTGGGGCTCTGACTTTAAGGATTGCTAGATTTAAACCTGAAAAAGGATGTGGAATTGTGCTGCAGGATGCTCCTGCACCTCACAGGAAGGCTGCCCACCGAGGCTGATCTGTCTTTTCACCATATGTGCCCACCAGGACTAGAGATCGGCTGTTTAATGTCAGCAAGTAAAATTTTGTTAAAATATAGCATATTTTAGGGCTCCCCTGGGTTTGTAGTGTTTGAGATGCTGCTGCATGTTAGCAGACATGGGGTGCTGGGGCAGTGTTGCTCAGCAGGGGTGGCACAGATGGGAGGTGGCAGAGGCTGAGGGACATTTTGGTGGCGTTTCTGGAGGTTTGCTCCAGGTTAGGCTGGACTTATGACTCAGCAGTCTGTCCGTGCTCCCCAAGTGGCTCCCGGCAGTACTGCCAAGCAGGGATTAGTGCCTTGCTAAACTCTGCAAGTCGTGCCAGTTGGAAATGCAGGTTCCTGTCCCCAGTATGTGATCCTGGACCTATGCAATATGTCACTGTGTAGCTTTGCTTTCTGCTAAGGGCACAACAATGAACCAGAAGAGCCGATCCTCTCTGCTGCTAACAGAGCCAATTCATCCCTGACCTGGGGCTGTCACCTCTCACAGGCTCAGGGACAAGCCCTGGCTACCTCAGAGCCCAAAGGCCTGTGTCGGTGTCCTCAGTGCAGCAGTGCATCTGCAGCACTGAAATGTTCAGAATTCAGTGTTGAGCCCCAGTCCTGTGCAGTTTGTGTTTCCCTGGTGGGGTGGCTGCTGCTCCCTGCTGAGACGCTCTGAGCTCCTCCAGGTCAGCCTGCGTGAGCTCCAGCCAGATCTGCTCATTGCAGTGGGGTGTGCAGAGCCGCCTGTGTCTGACAGGAATATCCCGTTCCTACCAGATACCAGGCTGAGCCTCTTCAGTCCAACAGGCCAGTAACATTTGGGATGTGAGATTAGTGTTTGCTGAAGCTGCGGTTGCCAAGTCTCAGAAGAGAGGTGAAGGGCATGTGGACTATTCACTTATGTCTCTGTCCCTGTCCTGATCCACTGGGAATGGTTAAATCACTCCTACACTGAAGGTATTGGGAGGAATTTGACTTTGTGCTCATTCTCTCCGGTATTGGATAAATAGGAATTTCTAGTCACAGGCCATGTTTAAGAATGTAAAATAGTGACATTATTGTGAGTAGTTGGCTGTTTAGGATAATTAACACGCATCTTTTAAGCTGAACATTTATATGCTCTTTCTTTAAACTCTTAGAGCCCTCCTGGTATTCACAGCAGAATGGCAGCCAGTACTAGGATTTCTTTACTCTTTGAAGGCTGCTGTGCCAATGGCTGTCTGCTTTCCTGCTGAAAAATGTACCAGCCCTTGCTTCCCTTTGTCTGGCCTGATTCCAAGTCAAGTCATTGTTACTGCATTAAATATGGGTAAACCTATGCATCTCTCTACTTATTTGAGTTTAATTATCAAATCATAGAGGACATAGTATTTAAATAACAGGCAGGCTTCCTAAATTTACCCAAATTTATCCTAAAATATACCCCAATTATCAAAGAAAATCAGTCTTTTTCTGGTGTAGTTAATGTTGCACTCACTTTTCTTGCAGCTTAGCTAAAATCAATAACTTATTCTATTAAACATTTGTTTAGTTGCACAGGCCTGCTGCATGTCGCTGAATTACTCTGATTTCACGTGCTCCATTGGTTTTATAATTAATTCATCACTTTGCATAGTCTCTTCACTTTAGAAGAGAGGTGTTAGGGGGAAAAAATCTGGAGGTAAGAGAGGGTAGTGATGCATTGTGAATTTCTTACAACACATCTCTTTTGTGAAAGGTGGAATAAGTTGAAGATTGTGCTTCTCTTGAGCTTCCTTAATCTGGTGTCCTGTACACCAGAGGCACAACACTCAACAGCTCCACTGGGAAAGGAGAGAGGAATTGTACGTGTGGGACTAACAGAAATATGAAACTTTGAATAGGATGGTTGGAGCACCAAAGAACAATTGAGATGTGTGAAGCAGTCAAGGAGGTTTAACTGCATTTTCTGTTAAATTTAATTAATGTATTTAGGTCTCCCAAGACTATTTCCAAAAATACCACAATCTCCTTGAAGGCTTTGGTCAATGTGATTTACGGGTTAAGGACTTTTGAATCATTTTGTACTGCACAGATTTTAAGAATTCCAGTTGAAGTTAGGAGCATTAATAGGATCAAAGTATTACTATTTCAGGGAAAGACCTAATGCAGTGATAAAATTTGTTACTTGGCCATTGCTTTCTTAGTTTTGTGGGATTTTGTGTTTTGAATGTGATCAACTCCTTGCCTTTGCTGTACAAAAATGGGCCACGTACATTCACAACTTCCTGTTCCTTGGGAATCCTGTGTTTGTCCATGGATTTTCAGCTCACTTTGAGCTATGGAACTATTGTAATGATACGTGAAAAAGTTTTTCAATTTTGTTATTTAAAGCTCATCAGGCTGGCAGCCTGCCAGGCTGATTTGGTTGCTGCGATGTGACCTCTATTCATCACTTCAGAAGATATATCTGATAACAGATTATATTGAAAATACAGATGGAAGGGGTGGCTCTCTCAAGTCCTGGGAGCATGGCTATCATGGCAAAATGAAGACACAGTTAATGTGTCAGAGTGGATGCAGGTTCACACTGGTACTTAGCAGTAAATTGTATTTACCAGCTGCTGCCCTGCATGCCGTGTGCAGTGTCCTGTCACCCGTGAAAGGAATATAGAGTAGAAATTTATACAGCAGTTCCTGATAGTGCCTCCTCTTTGGAAAATAAATTATTACCTATTTTTCCTCACGGTGCAAGATTGATAAATTAAAAACTTACCAGTAATCGTGTAATGCCTTATTTCTTTTAAAATAGGTTAGCTGCCGTTAAATACAAGAGTGAATCTGTTTAATTGCTCTCTATTCAGAATTAGGATTGTAAAAATTCAAGTACAAGCCTTTAAATAGATTGTCAGATCTGTTTTGAAACTCAACTGGAAAAAAGGCATCATCACCATAGCAAATGATCCAACTTCATGAGCTCAGGTCAGCTTACATCTATGAACAAATACCCAATTTTAAAAGCAGCTTAATTTGTTCTATGCAGCCAGCTCTGGAAGGTATTGATTGCATCAAATGAGTTTTGGATCAAATGAGCAACTTCTACATATGTTATAATGCAATTTTTGGAGGAAACTGGGCGAGGGAGGGTTTGTCTTGTTTCTGAGTGCCTCTGAGCACAGCTTTCTGCCCAGCTGAGGCAGCGCAGGAATCAAATGACCCTTGCTAATTCTGCCCACATCTTGCAGTCACACTCATTTTCTACTATCTTGTTACCATATTGGTCTTATGTTTGCTGCCTGCTGGGAACAGCTAATAACTACTGAATGCATTTCATAGTTGGTACAATAACAGCCTCTTTACTTTCCCTGACAGTGTGGCTGCTTGGCTTTGAAAGCCTTATTGATGGTATTTGCAACAGTTCTGTTTGTGGTGACAGCTGTTGTTTCAGACTTAAATTTCATCTTTGTATTTGTAAGAAACGTGATCTTTAACATTATCATCTTGCTGCTGCAATTGTTGTTTTGTTGGGGTTTTCTGCAAGTAAATCTCACTGATTAGGTCAGGAGCTCTCCTCTGGATGAGGGACTGGCACTGGTGTGACAGTTCCTACCACAACACTGAAGATCCTTTGTCTTCCTGTGTGATGACCAGAAGCAGAAAGGAAGCTTATTTTACATACATATATGAATATTTAACTACCAGTTTGTCCAAGCTAGGGGTTAGATTCATGCTAAGTCTCTTCCTCTGGCATTTGACCCAATATTTTTTTTCAATATATAAACCCTTGCAGTGCTTTGTAGACCAAGATGTCTGTAGAGCCATATAAGATACTTTCTGAGATGCCTGGGATGTTGTTGAGTTTAAAATTTGGCCTGCTAGGCAACCTTTTGTAAAGAGGGATTTGTGCCGTGGGTCTGGAGCAGCTGTCACAGTCCTTGCTGTCCCTGGCAGTGTGTGCAGAGCAAATCCCCACTGTGTGATTCAGGGCAGGGAGGGTGCACTCCTACCCTGGCTGTGGCTGTGTGTTCACACCAGCAGCACAGCCCACACTGGGCCTGGGCTGTTCTTTCTCTGTTAGAGCTGTTCTGAAAATTGCTCAATTCAGCTGGAATTCTCCAGGCCTCAAACACATTTGTACAGATTGGGTACTGCTGCTGCCTGCAGTACTTACCCCACGTTATTATAAATACTTCATGAAAATAATCTCTTTACTAAACTACTTTAGTGTCTAGTTCTCTGAGCTGTAAACGAAGTCCCTCATACCATGGTGCATGGATTAAAGATTTTATCATTCTAAATTTAATCCTGTTTTCTTGGTTGGTTTCCACGAGGGGTGGAAAAATAGAGAAGGAGGAGGTTTGCCTGGTGATCCAGTTATTTAGGATGCAGATTATAAAATCATGTAGGTGTGGGGATCACTATGGAGCCAAATCTTATGTTTTTGCAAGCAATTTAAGAGACAAATTAGTTGTGCTTGTAGAAGGCATGTCAAATGACTATGTAATTCTTTTAAGAAAAAAAATTGCACTTTCTTGTTTTTCCCAAGACTGCTACTTTTTTCATCACACTAGTTAGCTTCGTCCTTGCTGGTGCTTCTGATGTTTCTCCCAGCAGTTCACCCTCTCCCTTGTGCAGTTTCATGTTTGTTGTCTGTTGATATTTGCAGTTAGTGCTTCTTGTGATATGTGAATTAACAGTATATTGTGTTTTCTCAAAACGTTTGCATTTCCTCTGGATTGTGATTTCTCATCCTCTGGCCTTTCTATATTTTTACCAGACTAAGAGCAGTAACATTTTTTCCCCCCCTTAATTTTTGTATAGCTGGTTTTACACTGTGTTTAGTGATGTCATACAGTGGTGCAGATGATCACAGAATCATGGAATTGTTTAGGTTGGAAAAGACAGAAGTTTAGGCTTGAAGAACACAACTTGACATTTGTTTCTTGTTCTATGCCACACATATAAACTGTCAGGTTTTTTTTTTCCTGTTAAAATTTTCTCACTGCTTCTGGCTAAATTTCTGATTTTGTTTTGGTTTTGGTTTGGTTTTGGTTTTTTTTTTCCCTTTGGTCCTGAAAATACAGTTAATAAGCTGGTTTTCAAGTAGCTCCCCTGAAATATATCTTGCTAAACTCAGGATTCCTTTCTTTTTTTGTAGCCATAAATAGTATCCCACTGCCTATTTTATGTGGCTTGGGTGTTTTTTTTAACTTATTAGAAAAGCAGCTATTCTGTATGCATCCCCAGAATATCTAATTGTGTTTGTTTCTTCTGGTATTTTCGACTTAGGCACAGTTTTGCACTTTAAAATATTTGCTCATTTGCTATTTAAGTTGCACATCAAATTTCTCTATTTGAGGAGCGAGCGTAAAATTAGAGTAGTTAAGTTGCTCCTTCCCTAACATTTTGATGTGCATTGGAAATGGAGATTAGTGATGAAATTAGACCAGGAAAAAATCATTTTAGAAGAAAAAGTGCAGCTTGGATTGGTGATTAAAATCAGGATGGTTCTTCCAGGGAAACATTTTACTCTGACTTCAGTCTTCAGCAGTGTTTTTGTTGGGGAGGTTTGCACATCAAGGCTTCATTGCTCTGTTGCTGCATCCCCACTTCTCCTGGGAGCCTGGGCTTTGTTTTTGTCCTTTCCATAGCCCATGGATGGAGCTCCAGGCTGTGTGCAAAAAGGAGATGTCTTACCTAAGTCAGTCTGGCTGCATCATGGTTATTGAAAGAGATGCAGCTGCTGTCCCAGTGTTTCCTGAGCTGTTT
This sequence comes from Passer domesticus, assembly GCF_036417665.1. NCBI lineage: Eukaryota > Metazoa > Chordata > Aves > Passeriformes > Passeridae > Passer > Passer domesticus. The sequence goes on along the minus strand of NC_087489.1, from coordinate 12,245,167 downwards.
TCATACCTGGACAGAGTTGGTTCATGTGATATTTGTGTGCAGAATGAGCAGGGTAATACAATCTGTTTGGCACTCGGTCCTGAAAGGATCTGAAAGCACAGCTGAAACAGAGAGACACCTCTGAAAGCTCACCAGGGCTGCTCTCCGCCTCTTCTTCATGCAAGTGTGTGCAGAAATCTGGTTTAACTTTATGAAGATATTTCATGTTGTGTGATTTTGTTGCTGAAGTTTGCTGTAGGTAATGTTTGGGTGTTGAAAAACACTGAAGAAATCAACAGGGGAAAAAAACAAGTGACTCTGGTACCAAAATTATATGAAGGACATATTCTTCTGTTTCTCTTGGCAAGCTTATGTGTGGCCTCTCAGTTCTTACAGCTGTGAAGTCAGACTGTTAATGATCCTCTGAGGGATAAAAGGTGACAAGAATTACATACTAACAGATACCCTGAAAATAGTCTTCAGTCTCAGATTTGTTTGGGGTTTGGGCTTTTTTCCCAATTAAGCATGAGGCATGCTCTGAGAAAAATAGTTTATGCTAGAGTAGGCCAGGGAAGGACACTGATTAATCCATCTAAATGGAGTAACTTACTGCCAACCTTGCTCCAACTTTGGCATCTGAATCATCTAATTTTGTTGGGTTTCTGCACCCTTTTTTTTTCCCCTCTTAGGTCACTTTATTGATTGCATACTTCTTAAAAAAATTGCTCCACTGCATCAGCTGTTGCATAGGGAGTGATGTGGATGTTGTTTCTATTTTTGTAATATTTTTTAATCCAGGCATCCGCTGTTTGACACAGCAGAAGTGAAAGGGACCACTCCCCTCCTGTCACTTTGTTTCAAGGGCTCTTTTGGGTGAGGAGGTGGGTGCTGGGAGTAAAAGATGTTGATTCTACAGGGCTGGGGGTTTGTAGCTAATTCCCTTTAAAATGTGAGCTGAGGTCAAAAGGTTGGCATGTGGTTTACACAAGGATTTTTTTTAAATAATTACCAAATTTGGGGGATTTGGGTTGTCTCAGTGAGTTACTTGTGAAATCAGATATTTATGCAACACAGGCTCTTCTTGCTTCTGATTTTTTGGCTTCTTTGATTTCAAAAGTTGCGGATGCTCACTTAATTATGAGAGTCTCCAGAGCCAGATGATGATTAAACCTTGGCACTCGGTACTTTTTAAAACACTAATCTTCACAAGATTCTGTGTAATTAGGTAAGTATTCTCCTTACTTGACAGAGAGGGAAACTAGAAGGGTCCAAACCTGCTTCTGTTTTGGAGTTGCTGTCAACTCGTAAGGCTCTTAATAGCAGAAGATCAAGCCCTTAAGTGATTTGTCTAAAGACAAGTAAGGTGGTGGGAGAGTTTGATTGGATCTTGGGTGTTCTTGATTCTCAGGCACCTGGCTGATAGCTCAAGATGTCTTGCTTGACATTTCAGCTCTTTTCATTTTAGTGTTTATCTTCAAAGGTCATCAGCTTTATATATGACTTTAAAAGAAGCGTGCAGTAAGTCAGGGTCTTCACCTGTAATTGAGCCCTCTTGCACTTCACTACTGATTTTATTTTGCCTGTCTCTAATGCTGACAGACATCGACAAAAAGAAAATGGGAGAGCCCATGGAAATAAAATGAAATCACTTGGTGTTGTCAGAGGCAGTAAAGGAACTGAGAAACCACTTGGATGTGAAGATGAGAAAAGTTGCAGGTAGAAATATTGAACTGATCAGCTGGAGAGATGATATGGTGGCTGTTTGATGGTGCTGACACCTCCCAGTTTGAGGGGCTGGCAGAGCTGGGGCAGGCACTTAATGCCAGGGGAGAGGGGCCAGTGTAGGGTGTGGGATGGGGAAGGATCAGTATCATGTTCAGCCCCCATCCTTTCCCCTCACACAGGGCCAGTGTGGCTCTTTCACTGGATTAATTACTGCTCCATGTGAACATCTACCAGTCACATGTAGGATTTGGGCTCTTGAGGACAGTCATAAAACAATTCAGGTTTCCCCTCTATTGCTTTCCACCATCTCCCTTATTAAAGATTCTTCAGTTACCTTTCTATGGCTGATTAATGTGTCAGGTGATTAATGACTTTCATCTGACACATCAGTGGGATTAAACCATGGTGAAATACATCCTTCCCCTCCTATTATTGCATTCCACTGCTTTCCACAAAGGAAGTACAAGAGAGGTTATCTCATGAGAAGCTCTGCCTGTATTTCTGGCTTTTTCCAATTACTTTGCTGTTGGATACATGTCTGTGGTGAGCTGGAGTTGCAAAAGTTCTTTAGGGGAAGATGCTGAAAGTGCATCTAAAACACTCTGGGAATAACATGGGCAACTTGATAAGAATTTATTCTTAGTCTTGTGGATCAATGGTTGCCAGTTCTATCAAGTATTTGTGCAGTGCTTTTCTTTGAAGAGTTCACTACATTTTTTAGGAATGCCTAGCTTTTAGCAGATGAGAATTTGCATTAAATTCAGAAAAAATGATGAATGTGCCTTAATTACTTTCAGCAGCTATGCCAGCACTACAAGTGACTGCAGCACCTATGCCCAGATGTGCTTGCAAGCTTTAACCTGCAACTGTGAGACCTTAAATTGGCAGGATGCTGTGCAGGAAGATGCAGTTTCCCTGATGCCAGGTCTGAGTGCTGCTCATTCTGGCTGAAAACTGATTCTCCTTTTTCTCTTCCCCACTGCCCCCTCCCTCTCTCTGGTAAGTGGATTAATTTCCAGCCCCAGCAGCTCTCTGGCTCTGCTCTTGGCCCATGCAGAGGAACACAGTGCAGCTTGCACAGGCAGCTGGTGGAGATGAGAGGCCAGACCACCTCCTCTTTCAGCAGTGAGATGGACTCATGCAGGAATTAAACAGCCCTGTGGCCCACCCGATGTGTGTGGTTAATTATAAAGATGTAGTGATAATTGCAGGTACAGATCTGCAGAGGACTGTCCCTGCTGGGTTTGAACATTCCTGCCCAAGGCTGTGCCATCAAAGCTTTCCCTCTGCTGGCACTTATGCTGAATTCCTTCACTTGCCAAACAGCATGAGGAGTGATTATTTGCTATGCCAAAGCATGGAATTTTGGTTAAGGTGAGGATGGTTGTATTTAGATGTAGTACAAATGACGTGGCTGTGTAACGTGGTTTCTTTGAGGAGCAAGTAGCAAGGAACTCACAGTGAGTACTGTGCTCATCAAAAAGTTATCAGCCTGGATTTGCTGAAACAATTATGGGCAATTTCTATTGCAGTGAGGGTTATTTAAAATTTAAATAGAGTTGACATCATGTTCTTTTGACCTAATTCCCAGACTTTTTTATCATTACTAAAATGGTGTGGGTTATTACAATGCCATACTCTGCAGAATGGCTCTCTAAGGAAAGGTTGATACAGCACTGCTGTTTGAATAGGAAATGGGCTGTGGAAAATTCTGAGGTAACATTGTGATCTTCAAACCTGAAGGGTTGGATTTGTGGGTGAAAAGCCACAGTTCAGAAATAACCCTGCTGAAAAGTAGTCCTATGGAAAACCAGGATACCTCTTACTCTTTGTTGCTTTATGAGTAGAGAAGGTGATGTTTCTTTTCCTTTCACTACTGCTAGTTTGTGTATCACTAGATGCCCACTTTGCATTAACATGAGTTGACTTTATTTTGGCAGGGCAAAGTCACCGAACCCTTGTGGAGTATTTCAGACTTTCAGCACCAAATTCAATTTACTGCATTCTTCCATGCTCCCATGGCAACCCCGTGTCAGATGATGCATGTTCAGACCCTGTTTCCCATAACTTTGTCCTTGGGATGGCACCAGTGTCATTCTTCTCATGATCTTTAAAAAACACGTGAGAAAAACAGTTGGGATGATTTTAAAGAGCAAATTGTCATTTGGAAAGCACCCTGCCTTAGTACGAGTTCCACTTATCTAGAAATATTATTATGAGCAATTGAAAAAACATTCAAAACAAAATAATGTGATTAAGTAAGGGTTGTGGGTTTTAAGAGTCAGTCTTCATTTGCTGCTTTCACCCAAGGACCATCCAGATGCCCCAGTGTGGCTCAGCTGTGCTCTCAGCCCACCTTGGGAGTACAAGCATTGTCCAGGTGTTGCATAAACTTGTATAAATAGTCCATCCACTTGTAATGAGGACAAAGTTACCAGAAATATTGTAGAGTATTTTCTCTTACTGTATTTGGGTACGATTCCCAAAGTCCCAATGGCTTGCACTGGAAAATGAAGCTGCAGGGTTGATGTGCATCTCATCTGACTGTAATGCCCACACCAGCTTTATCTGCAGCACTCAAATCCAGATGTTGAAAGCCAAGGTGTATCTCCAGTGCAGAATTACTTGTGTCTCTCCTGGGATAAGTTCTCCAACATACACCAACCTCCCCAAAACCTGTAACTTTGGCTGTAGTAATCCAACAACAGGCGACCAAGATTTCATTTCAGCCCAAGCTGGCAGTCCGTGGGCCTTGCTCGTAAAAGTCAGGCCAGCCAGGTGATAATATTTCACTGCCACGCCCTGGTTACCCCTGAGTAATACCCTGTGGTCTGTTTATTTTTTTCCTTCAGGAGACCTTAATTGGCACGTTAATCCTGCATTTGTCTGCTGTGTTTTGTTTTGCTGCAGAGTTTGAACAGCAGTGCCATCAGAATGAGTGTGCTTGCCCACAGGTTTGCTGGGATCAGATGTCAACCTTCTAGTGGAGTTGTGGTGGCTGTAAAACCTGTAACTGGGGGGAAATGTAGCTAAAGAAACTGTTTAGGGTTTAGTGGACAGAACAGAAGAGGAAACACCAAGCAGACAAGAAGAAATTAGTTCCGTCTGCTGCAAGGTTTTGCTGCCAAATATTTTGGTGTGAGCTATGTTAGCAATAAGTAACTCCATTTGGAAATTATTTTCCACACAGAATTGTTGTCGTATTGCTATTTCAAACAGCAGCTCTGTGCTGGGGCACGCAAATCCCGCACACATTCATGGATCAGCCAAGTACAAACATGGTATTTCCCCCAGGAAATCTATCCCAGCATGCAGACCAGCAAAGTACTACTGAGGATGCAGCTGCAGATGAAGGGCTTTGTACAGCCAACCCTCCCCCTGTGCTGGAACAGCTCAAGCTGTAATTTTTTAGTAGAGACACATCCTTATTGCATAGGCATCCTATAATTTCTTCTGAAATGTTAGATACCTCTCTGTTAGGGCTGTTTTGAAGATCTGCTACTGTCCTTACACCTAAACGTTTGCTGGATTTTTCTGATAGTTTGGCTTGTTTGACTTCTTTACCAACTCGTGGCTGCTTCTGGCCAGTTATTTTCCATTAGCCTAAAGTCTCTCACTGCATGCAGAACACAGAGAAAACTTCACAACTGTGTTTCATTCTCTTTCACATCTCAGTGTTCCACCAGGCACAGGGCTGGTGAAACCTTTGCCATGGGATCCAAAAATTTTATTGCTTCAAGTTTTTTGTAGCTCCTGTTGCATTGCAGAGCTGGTTTGCTCGGTGCAGACAGAAGTGGTGCTGCCTTGTTGTCTGGTTGGGGTTATTATGTGTGTGATTGTTATGAGGCTTTTCCCCTTCTAATTACTTTAAACAAATTGGATCAAGGATAGAGGTTGCAGCACTGTAGTACTGTTACAGCTGGATTAAATATTGTCTTAGGAGTCAAATTTGTGTAGAATAAGAAGCAAATTTAAATCGCATCAAGGCATCCATGTGGAAGAGGAGGGTGGTGGAATGCTGCCTCTATTTTTAATTTTTTTAGTATCATCATCATTCACCCTTTTTCAATTTTAGGGTTGCCATTTCTGCAAGGAAAAGTTTGGTGCTTTTTTTTTTACTAATTTGCTTTTACTCTTGAGGACAAATGAAGGTATTTTATTCAGGCATCAAATTAATCACTTCTATGGAGAAGACAGTTGATCAAAGTGTGCTTATATTTCTTTTAATTTTACTTCTTTACCGTCTGTGAAGCACTGTGGTTGTGTGCTACCTGTCTGATTTATCAGTGTCTTGTAGGAAATCAGCCTTTCTTCTCCCTGAGGGATTTGGGAATTTCAGTTAGGTAGTGAGCCTGAGAGAAAAGGATTTGCCTGCACTTGGTTTTGCAGAACTTGACAATGGTTTAATTTTGGCTTTGCTAATATGGAAATCTTTGCCAGTGCTCTCAGTGTCTAAAAACTTTCCTATTTCCACATGGTTATTTCCTGTCCTGGGTGAGGTAGGCTCCATTATTTCTTCTGGTTTATAATTTCTAGTTGCCAAGACAGTTTATAAAAAAAATTAAAAAACTTGGTAGGCAAAAGGAGATGTACCCTGCATGCTTGTCTTGCTGTTTTTGGTGTGGCATTCCTGAATACCTGGTGGAATCCTGGTTCTGTGGAGGTCCATGTGCAGATGGATCTGTGGTAGTCCTTGGTTCCCATTCCTTGGTTAACAACCTGTACTGTACTCACTGCTTATCATCTACAGCACGGGTATCTCTGCTAGCCTGGGCTTCTGTGACTAGAATGGAGCAACTGTGACACAGCAGGGAATTTGGCATCCTTTGAATGCCATGTTGTGGTGTTGGCACAGCGTGTGAATGATTTCCCCCTTTTGTTTTGCTGTTAATGATGAGCTCTTGGGCTGGGGCCTGGCTGCAGCCTCAGCTTTGCGTGCTGATTGTCTGTACATGCTGCAGATGGAAATTGAACATCTAATTACTTTATAAGATTTGTGAACGGAGATTTAGAGCCTGCTTAGCCTCTGCTTGAAAAGTGCTTTCTGTGTGATTTCAAGTCTGCTTTTGCTCTCCTCCTCAGGTCCTTTCACAGATGTGGTCACTACAAACCTGAAGCTCGGCAACCCCACGGACAGAAATGTGTGCTTCAAAGTTAAGACCACAGCACCACGTAGATACTGTGTAAGGCCCAACAGTGGAATTATCGATGCAGGAACATCAATTAATGTTTCTGGTAAGCCATTCAAGCAGTTCTTTGCTGATTGGAAATAGCTTCTTATAATCAGTTATTTCTTGGAATGCCTTGCAGCCTGAACATGTTTTGGTGAATCCAAGAGGTTGTGTTTTCATGGAGAAGCAGCCATTTCATGTATCCTTACTTCCCTTACTCTTGGTCTAACAGGAACAGGTTTGTTCTTCTTGTTTTGGAGAGGAAAAAGGCGGAAATGCATAAATGATTGATATGGTTCATTAACAGCCTCAGCCAGCGTATCCAAACCAGTCCTGCTGCAGCCCTGCCCTCCCTGTGGGATTATTTTTGTACAGTTAGTTTTTTGCCAGCTTAACTTCCTGAACCAGCTCACCACGGGGTCAAACAAGTGCTTGGATGAGCACATTGAGGGAAGAATAAAACTGGGTGGACTGTAGCACTGGTTTAGACCAGTGTGGGCTGATGCCAAACTGCCTTGGATTTAACCAACAATGAAAACATTTACTTTCAAACCATGCTTGTTTTGTGTGCCTTGAAGATTCAGTATCCTTTGGTGTTAAAAATGTCAAATGACTAAATCTTTGCTGTTGCATAGGAAAAGTTAATGATTTTCTCTAATGAGTCAGTAGCTCTTGACTTGCCTAAGTTTGGTAATGGAAAAGCAAAGGAATGGCTTACTTTGAAAGCATAAAGAGCTGAGTATTCTCACAAACAGTATCTGTGTATTATTAACTTGCTGATAATATATTCTCTCAATAGCTTCTCTCATCCATGCTCTTAATAAAGAATTCTGTCAAAGGATGTAGTTGTGGCATATTGGATGAATGAGGTCAGACTTTAGTTAAGAAAATTATTCCTCTAAAAATGCATATCAGATTTGCTTTGCTGTTCCTAAAAAAAATTAATATTGGCATGATAAGAAATACTATTGATAGGTTATACAGTTTGCTCCTACCAGCCTCTTTTAGCCTGGGATAAAATTTTGGGATGCCAAAACCACTTCTTTTTACTTGAAAAAAATCAACATGTAAAAATTGAGTTCAATTTCTTATTTAATAAAATGTAAAATATTTAAACACCTCACCCTTGGAGACAACTTGATACAACAAAATAAAAATTGATCCCAAAATCACTTTGCACTGTAAAATTAAGCAACTCTAATCCTATGAGTCTTCTTCTACATGCCCATACTTGCACACTCATTGATCTGTTGTCTTTGGGATTTCTGTGGTGTCAGATTGAGTGTGCAAAGGGCTGCAGGATTGTGCCTCCCTTGCAGTTAATCCCAGGGGAATGTCAGTGAGGAGGTAACCAGGGAGTGCTGGGAGCTCCAGGTGGGGCAGGCAAAGCACTTCTGCTCCAGGAGGGGGCCAGCACATACCCAGTGAGCTCTGAAATGACTAATATGTAAATGAAAAAGCTCTCTGGAGAGAAATGGAGATTTTTAAAACTCGGAACAATTCCCAAGTAAAGCTGTCTGTCATCTATACTAGCTGCAGGCAAGCATATCAAATGCACTGAAATCAATGAAATGATAATGAAAATTAGCATGGTTTCTAGCTACAAATTATCTTAGTGCCATAAGGATGTGGATGCTTTTCATCTTGCAGATGAACTTTGAAAATTAAAAGCCTGCTTCCTTTGCAGCTCTTACCAGGCTTTTTGAAGTGTTGTCTTGCTCTCAGGTTGAGTTTTGCTCACAAGTGCCCCTTAGCTCCACCTTGAGCAAGTACAGGGCAGGCAGGTGTTGGGAGCCATCTCTTGTGATGTGCCAGGCTTGCTTTTCCAGCCTGAGCCTTCCCAGTGGCACACCAGGTAGAGTGTGGATCTTATCAGTAAAGTATCCCCTTATGAGACTGCTGTGCTTTGCTCTTGCTTACACGGCTTTAAGAATTTCCCTTTTCTGATAACCTTATTTGTAGTGATTTATGGTTTGGTTAGTGTGGAAAATGGCTGTGATGTATTTAATCACAAGCTCACGTGTGTGTTCTAATATTTCCATGCTGATTTTAACAGTAGTAATAAATATCAATCTTAAATTGCCAGTCCTTTCATTGACATTATATTTTAAAATGTAAATGGCACACTTTCATTGTTCCTTAGGTAATAGATTAAGCTCCTTCAAACCATGCATGGGACCTGATTTTGGACTTGAGGATGGCAGTGTCTTTGGTTTTTATCAGCAGATGGGATCCTTTGGATGGGAGGCATCAAAGAGGGGACTGCTATTAACTTGCAAAATACAATTGTTTTCAGATTCACAGAAAGGGGGGAAGATGTCTTTAACCTTTCCTTTGAGTAATATTGCTTGAGAACAAAAGACTGATTTTGGAGTTAATGAAGTGAAAAATAAATAGAATTTGTTTCTTTGCCTCTAAATCAGTTACCTTTTCAGCATTTAATTCAATTCTTGCCCAGGGCATAAAAATAGGACTTGAATAAATGGGACTTGAATTCCTTCAAACCTAGTGAAAATACTACTGATGAGAAATTATTTAAAATATAGTTAATACAGTAACTTCTGGACACTTCAGCTAATTGGGCTGTGTTTACTATATGCAGTCTGCTCCTTTCACAATTGCTGACTGGCTTTACCACAGCCACTGATAGCACTGCATTGGTGCTGCACCTTGTCTCCAAAAATCAGTGCCTCAGCATTTGTTAGTCTCAGAGAATATTATTGCCTGGAGCTGAATTTGGGACAGCCTCTTCTTTCTTGCTCTGTAGTAACCAGCTGCCTTTGTTATACTCCTGTGAAACTGTGTCTGTGCTATTTTGCTGTAAGTGTATGAGAAAATATTTTGCTCTAAGAGGCAAGCAGTTGCACTTCATTTCACATTAATATGATGGCTCATTTAAAGACTTACAAAATGCTAGAAAAATAAAGCTCACTTTAATCTAGTGGATTCTCAAATGCTGCCTTCTTATGCCATATCACAGCTTTTGCTAAATAGCAGCATTTGAGGCCCTGTCAGCATGTGCTGCCTGCTGGGATGTCAGGTTTGGAGCCCGTGTTTTCACCTGTTATATAATGGCATGTAATTTTAACAGCTGAGTTTATGTAACTGTCGGGAGCGTGTGTGAGCACTGTCATCTGATTCCATTGCACTGGGCTGCAGGGCTGGGGAAGGAGTGTTTGCACACATGGCACTGCTGCTGAGCACCTCTGATTTCAGCACAGAGAGCTGATTCTGTGGCTTTGAAACCTAAATCAAAGCCATGAATGGATTACAAAGGAAAAGTGAAGGAACACCAGCAGATGCTGGTGAGTCTGCAGTGGATGTGTAAGGAGGAGAGAGGAATTGCAGATGGTCCCATCTGTGCAGAGTCCCTCTGAAGAGAGCAGTCTGAGCAGCCTGCTGGAAGGGAGGAGGAGCTGACTTATCCTTGGGCTGCTCTCGAATATCCGGGGAGGATTTTTAGTCTTTCCTGAGCTTTCCTGGCTTTGGAAAGGCAGGAATGGAGCTGCAGCCCTGTGCTCTGCAGTCGCAGTGGGTCTGCCCCATTCCCTCAGGCACTGGTTGTGTCCCATCCACTGCTGCATTCCCAGACTTTCCTTGGCAGTGTCACTCCTCTGCCCTGTTCCCACAGATCTCCCAAGCAGAAACTACCAAGTTTTGGGTTGTTCTTGCCTGCCTGCTTTAAAATTCTATCTTGATCTTCACAAAGTCAACACTTCTTAATATTATTGAAATATTTACAGAAATTTTATGTTTATTTATGTAAACATAAAGGTGGGATGATGCAATGGGTTCTGCTTGTTTCCATGGATGTGAGTGTCCTTTGCTCACCTCTGCCAGAGCTGATGGAATTCCATAAGGATCTTGAGGCTTGCCCCTGTTTCTGGTTGGGGTGTATTATGTGACATAAGTGTGGTAGATTTGATCCATCCAGACCATGAAGGATTCCATACAGTTCCATTTGGGAAAACGATTGATAAAGGTAGAAAAGAACAAATAAATTGACAGTCTGTTGAATGAGCTGCTTAAGAATGAACAGTGATGTGGATGGAAATGTGAGAGCAGGGAGCTACCAGTGATGTTTCTCGAGAGTGATTCTTGGTCCTCATCTTGTTTAAAGCTTTTACAAGCAATTCTGGAACAAAGAGTACACTAAAAACTCTGATGATGTTGTAAAGTTGAGAGATTGAAGATATACAGCAGAATTAGGTGCCCTTGAAAGCTACAGTAAGAGAAGTGGGAGGAGTTTCATTAGAAAAACTGCAAAATCACATATTTGGAGAATAAAATACTCTGGCTGCAATTGCAAGCTTGTTGAATAAAAGGGCCTGATTGGGGTGAGCAGATAATAGACATAATAATAATAATAATAATACAGAATGTGGCTGTGAGTAAGGCAGATGTAGCATCATACATCTGGATCAGGGGAGAGGTGAGAGGGCATGAATGCTGTGATTCATGGCACTAGTAAAGTTTCCTGCATGTGTAATTAGAGGAGCTCAAACCAAAACAGGTGCAGAGGATGAATGGGAGCCTGGCCTAGAGAGAACCCACCAAGTCTGGCTTAAGTTTACCAGTAGGCCAGAGTTACTGTGATTGATGGCTTGGAGGGCCCCAGAAGTAAATGACTCTTCCCCCTCTCTGGTATTTCAGTATTAGGGCAGCGTTGGTCCAGGACCAAGTAAACAGGCCATTAATAAATTTAGATGGAAACTAGAGGAAGGTTGCTGACTATCTGAGCTGGGAGACTTTTCTGTTCCTTCTGCTCTTGGAAAGGACAGCTATAACCTAGCAGGTGTTAAAGGTGTTCCCTGCTTCAGATTTCCTCTGTTCCTTGAAAAAGCTGGTTTATTCTAGGAAAACCAGAGGAGTTTAACGCTGCTGTCATTGTAACTAACTTTGTAACTAACTTTGCCAGTAAACTGTTCTGTGGAAAAGAAGGAGCACGTTGGGTGGTCAGTGCCTCTCCTTAGCTCTCTGCTGAATATAAAATGCTGGGGATGTTGCAGGAGTGTGAGAAAACCCATGGCCATTGATCTCTCAGTGACTCTGCAGTTTTTGCTTGTGGTACAACAGTGCTGGTGCTCGAGCTCTGGGGTGAGCAGCTTGGGAGGTGGTTGAGATACATCTCTGCCTGATGGATGCTGCTGACTGTAAACTGGAAGATCACATTAATAATTTTGTTTCTTAAAACTCTGATTACTGATAAAAGCTGAAGCTTCTGACCAGATGGGACCTCTGATGTGATAAGGCATTCTGTAGGAACATACTTCTCCCATAATTTTTGCATAAGGTTTGTGATTTCCATTCAGAACAAAGGAGCCACATTCCCACTAGCAATTTCTCCAGCAATTAGGGCAATTTTATGGAGCTAATCTTTCACAGAAACCCCAATAGTATGTGGATAAATATTAAAATGGTTTGGTTTCCTCTTGAAAAAAGTACATATTTTTGAGCTTCCCATCTGGCTTACAAGACATTTGCTGAATAATTTGTGTCAATGTGGCTTTCATGTATTGATCTAAAAATACAAGTGCTAACAACGTCTGTGCTGTCAAGCCCTCTCTGGCTCTTGTGGTTCAGTGAATGGAGCTGGGGGCAGTGATCATTTGGCATTCCAGGATGGATTCAGCACTGTCCCTTGGGAAATGAGGATTTTCAAAAGAGCTGATAGCTGCACTCAGCAAAGCGAGCTGAAAAAGCCACAATCATAGAAGTTCCATAAATGCTGAACAGTTCTGGCTATCCAGTTGGATCTTACACATTGAAATTATTTAAGTGTTTGCTACAGAGGATAAAAAATGATGCTGCTGCTTTTCAGTGCTGTGTTCAGTGTTGAAATTGTTGTGCTTTCACAGTCACTCCTGTTAGCAGAATAGTTTTAAAGGTAAACCTTTAAAGCAAATTAATTTGCAAACTTTTTTTGGAACAATATCCAACTACTGCAAGGTGAGTTTAAAATGTATAATAATTTTTAAAGCACCTCATCTGAGAGAATTTATTGCCTGCCTTCTCTCTGGGCTTTAAAAGGCATGTGGTTGTTGATGGCCACAGATTGTGTGCACAGTAAAGATGGCACAGCTATAACATACCCTGCTCGTTAAGGGAGGCAAATTGCTTTGACTTGCCTTCATTTGTAACAAATGGGATCTTTGGATATTGCTGTTATATGACAAACCCCTGCAATTAGTGCATATGAATTTGGGCACATGATGTTAATAGCACCAGTGCTTGAAAATGATCCTAATTCTTGACCTGCTTCTCTTCTTAGTGATTGAATTGAGGGGTTGAAGTAAGACAGGTCATAAAATGTGAATTTTTAAACCTTACATCATTTTTTTTCTGTTAGCAGTAATGGCAGTATTTGCAAGCTTTGTTTTCAGTTTGAGGGGGTGGTGGCTTTTTGCAGTGTCTAATAACATGTTTGTGTAAACTGTGTTGCTTATTTCCACGTGTTCTGTCTCATGGTGAAGCCAAGCTCATGTTTTTTAATGCCCCAATGGCTGAATATCCAGGTGTCATGTGCAAATGTGGAGGTTCCAAGTGACCACAGTGATTAAAGATTATTCTGTTTAAATTAAATTCCCAACTGTTCCTCAGGTTGCTTTAACTCAGAAGCAAAGACATGAAAATTCCCAATATTGCTTAAAAAATTAAAGCACACCCACTCCCTAAACCTGCTGTTCCTTCCTCTCTGCCCCCTAAATAGAGTAATTTTCTGCATAAGTAAATTTTGGAATGCTTTTTATTTTTTTGAGTGAAGAGAAATACATTCCTTACATACCCTTCATAGGCAAAGTTTGCATCACATTTAAATATAAACTTCCATCTATAAATTGGTAACAAACTTTCAGTGACTTATTTGTGGAAGCAAAATTCTTGTACTTGATAAATCAAATGCCATGAGAGTCTTAAACTTTGTAGAGGAAATTTCCATCCCAAGGCTTCAACCTCAAGGTTTACAATGTTTGCCTCTGTAGTTTTTCTTGGGCACCATCAGCAATATTGTGTGTACAGCTCATCAAAATGCTTCTTACTTCTGCCCCAAGGATGGAGCAAGACAAAAAGATGCTGTCTTGGAAAATTTTTCCCTCTGTCCCAGAAGATATGTAAATGATCCTCTTTCCTGTAAATGACTATTGTTATCTTGCCATAACTGTGTACTGAATATTGTAGAGTGATCAGCATTTCCAGAATTCTCAGACCAAAGTCTAGACAGACTGAGGAAATCTGTTTCTCTTGCCTCTTTTCAAAATTCCAGTTTAAATTGAGGTTCCTGATCTCAGCTGCTGCTTTGGTCTTAAAAACAGACAGCTTGAAACCATTTTACTGTTTGTTTTTGTGAAATCTGGTAACTGTCTGATCAGTGCATGGCTGCAGCAGAGCAGTGTTAATGCAATGTGTTCTGGGTTTTTTTCTTCCAGTGATGCTACAGCCTTTTGACTATGACCCTAATGAGAAAAGTAAACACAAGTTTATGGTTCAGTCTATGTTTGCTCCAGCTGATACTTCAGATATGGAAGCAGTAGTAAGTATTGAAATTAATTAAAATGGATTTCTTTCTAATTGCAGAATTTTGTACGTCCTTTGACTGTGTTGTTTAAGGGGTGTTGTCAAACCACACTGGAATGGTCCTTGAAAGCTTTTCCAGATTTCCATCTCTGCATGACAGGGAGTTTTGTGTTATTTTGAGCCCAGGAATCCTGCTCTGAGAATTTTTGTCTGTGGTTGCTTCTTTAGGAAGCTGCTGTCAGTAATGGGATGCCAAGCCATGAAACAAGTAGTTGTAGTTTTTTGCAATATATCCTTCTGTAGAAAGGCCAGCTTGAACCATATATTCTAAGGATATACAGAATATATTCTGAGTCTGTGGCATCATTTTTATGCATCTACTCTCAGTCTTCTCTTGAGCAGCTCCTTTTGCAAGATGCAACAGGATGATTTACAAGTCTTGTATTTTTCTTTATCCCTACGTGTGTCTGCTGTGGCTTTGTAAATGAAAGGCTCTCATGGATTCTGTCCTGTGGATTACAAATGAGAGCAGTAGAAATATGTAGGTGCTGGAGCAGAGAAGGACAAAAGACATAAAAATAAGATGTTAGGCTACTGTAAGACAACCTGCAGAGGAGTAAACCATTCTGTCAACTGCTGGGTTTCCTTTATCAGCAAGATTTGCCCCCAGAAGAAGGCACAAGGAAGATCTCTGTAGCCTGGCTTTTGTTAGCTTGAGAGAACATTCAGTGGCTATTGAGGACACAATGTAAAAAGGAAAAAGACCATTACTCTAAAAGTGTGTGGCTTAAAAACAAAAAAGCCAACTCAAAAATACTCTACAGTAGTCTTTACAATATGTGTCTTCTTCTGAATAGCTTCTAAAAGCTGGGGCACTCTGCAGGTTAATAATTTCCCTTCTGAAACTGATTTATGGAACTATATTTGTTTAATGGGCTCAAAATAAGATCCAGTGGGAGAAACAGCAATAGTAATAAAATGTCTGCATCACTAGAAAGATAAGTCAGTCTGCCTTTCTTCTGAGCTCTTTAATTTTTATGAGTTACTTTATACCATGACAAATGTTATTCTGCTGGCAAAGAACATTTATTAGTACCTAGATGGGCCTTTCAGTTTTCCAGAGCTCTCCAGACTGATAAAATTCCCTTTCCTGTAGCACTTTGATCAGTTCTCAGTTTTGTTACCACTCTCCAGATCTCTTCCTATTCTGGATGAACAGGTGAGACCAGTTATGGGAGTACTATAAAGCTTTCAACACTTCACAGCCAAGGAGCTGGAAATAGATCTGACTTCAGCCCCAGAAGAGCTGAACTAGGATTCAGCTGTTTAGGATGAGTTAAATACTGCTCCAGGTTGCTTGGGCTTAGCCATAATTTGTCACCTACTTGAGATATGCTGAGGAATACCAAGCTACCAGGAGGATGGTCAGAGTGAAGGGGAGCACGTGAGAGCTCCAGGATGGAAGTGTGGGCACTTCTTGCTGTCCATTATCACTGAGAGTAAATCTGTCCACTTCAGGGTTACAGCTGATACTGAGCAAAGATTTATTACTGCTGCTCCCTGTTAGAAAGGTTGCGAGGAATCTTGTTTATGGCAGACTCCCCAGCTGAAGGGGAGAGAAGGTGTGGGGGGAAGTTATCCCCCTGTGTGTAGCACACCTGGTGCTGCTCAGACATTGATGCTGAAAAATAAGGGTGTGGAAAACAAAGAGAGGGGAGAACAGTCCTGTGTTCATTCCAGTCAGGAAGAAAAGCTCATGTGAAATTTGAAAAGTTTGAATAGGAACTCCACTGGCCAGAGAGTTGAGAACTCACTCTGTGATTTATTTGGGGGCTTGTTATCTTTCCCTCCCTTTGAATTCACCCCTCCTTTCAATATTTTTTCCTTCTTTTTTTAGGCAGGCTCATTACTCCCTCCATCTCTGCTAATTACTCTGATACAGCTCCCAGTTCTCTCATAAATTACCTGTGGAACTTTCAGACTATTTAGAATGATTTGCTTCATAGTGTCTGCTCTGTCTTTATGATACCACTCAGTTTTGGTTTTGATCTCATTTTTCATCCTGTGCGTGGTTAATGGTGGTGTGATAAACACCTGTGGGCTCTTTCTGAGTGAAATAATGAGATTTGTTTACATAATGCACTGCATTTCCAATCTGCCTGATTGTACTCATATGTTTAATATGAAATTAATATTAACTTATTCCAGTGGAAAGAAGCAAAACCGGAAGAACTCATGGATTCGAAGCTTAGGTGTGTGTTTGAGCTACCAGCAGAGAATGATAAGCCTGTGAGTATTTTCAGATGCATATTGAGTGATTTAACTTAATACCACAGTAAATCCTGTAAAATGGCATGTTTCTACAGACAGCTGTAAAAGCACAAGACACAATCCTCTGTTTCACTGCCTGGATGGCATCACTCTTCAAAAGCACAATGTAAACTGTTTAAAAGCTTGGTAATCCTTGGTGTAACTAACAGCCAGTTTGAACTTCATAAATGCAGCAGTCCACAAAGCAATTTTTGAGTTGATCTGTTTTCATTTAGTGAAAGGTCACAGGATAAAGAATACTTAAGAAAAAATTAAAGGTGCTGATTGCTGGTTGTGAAGCTCAGAGTTTATACCGAAGCAGTTATAATCATCAGCAATATAAATATGCCTGTCCAACACTTCCTTAATACAACTCTAATTTTGTCAGGTAAATTGATACAAAACTGGTGAGGATGGCACAAATGCAGTTAGGAATGATATTGAAATTGTCAGATATAATATTGTAGGATCCCTTCTTGTTAGGGTAATGGACATGTTAATTTGTAATGCAAATATCTATTGTCCAGTATAAAACTGATAATGGATTGAAAGAACTGAAAAATGCTTCCTAGTGTGCAGGTCCTAAAGGCACAGTTGTTCTACCTTGTACTGAACAGTCTGTAATTAGGATTATGTAATTGGCTGGGGAGAGCTTTGATTTTATGAGAGACCCTTTCTAAAGTGCAGAGCATGGAGGAGATCCAAAGGCAGGAGAGGCAGCAGGGTTGGGACACTGAACTTTGTTTCCCAGCCTGGGTTGCAAATTCCTGCATCCCCACAGAAACACAGAAATAGGAGAGGGGACAGCCAGGGGTGGGGAGGAGCTGCAGCCTGTCCTGGTCCTGCTTGTGCTGGGCCTGGCAGGGAAGGGGGGGGGACACCTTTGGTTGTGGCCCTGGTTTAGGGACATTTCTGTACATGCAGGGTCTGACAAGTCAGGGTCATTCTCTGCTCACTTACTGCTGCTGGTCTGATGTTTTCTGGGATAGCAGTAAAGTCACAGAAAGCAAAATGTTGTTTATTTCTTTTGCTACAGGCACGTGTCAGGTGTGCACAGACAATTTTACCTGATTGTCCTCCTATGTATCAGGTGTGTGGTGTGGTGTTAATAACTAACCAAAAATCACTCTATCCTTTTTTAACAGCATGACATAGAAATAAATAAAATTGTATCCACAACTGCAACAAAGACAGATTCCTCTGTAATGTCTAAATCAATAAGTTCTTCTTTGGATGACACTGAAGTTAAGAAAGTAATGGAAGACTATAAGAGGCTTCAAGTAGAAGTTCAGAGGTTACGGGAGGAGAATAAACAGTTTAAGGTAAAGATTGCTGTTGTTTTCTTTTCAGATTTACCCCTTTCCTGAAAAAGAAGCTTCCATCTTAAAGGTTTGGTTACCTGACCTTAGCACAATATTTTACTGCTGTCTGTAAAGTAAAAGATAATTCAGGTTTCTCTGTAAACTCTGAGAAGGTGCTGAAATCAATGGTTCCTTTGAAAGGAGGCACAAGTCATGCAGTCACAGAAGGAGATTGGGTAGCAACCCAGAGGAGTGAATTCCCCCTCTTTTTTTCTTTTCCCACCTAATTTCTCAGTCTGAATTAAGCATTCAGTGTTGGACTTGGCCCCTTCTCCCAAACCGTGGGAGCTTGAGGGCAGTGTTGTGCAAATACTGAGTGTTTCAGTAATTGCACCTGTAATGTGCTGCTGAAATGGCCAAATTAAGACAGATGAATGGGAAATGGGCTTCCTGTCATACCCAGCACATGGCTGGGAAATCCAGGCATTGAGAAGCCTTTATCACTCTGCTGAAAAATTCTTTTTACAGCAGCTTGACTTGCTGTAAGTGTCTGCTGCCATAGATATCAGCACCAAGGAAAGTGTGGATGCTGTGACTCCTGCAGCCCGGTGAAAGGAGCTCTGTTCTCAGCTCTGATCTGCTTGGCTGCCTGATGCATGAAGCAATTCTTGAAAACAGTTGTTTTGCACAGAAATAATATGTGTACATAACAGACATGGCCCTAACTTCTCCTTGTGTTCTTGTTTTGCCAGCAACTCATTACTCTTAAGTTCTATATGATTTTATTTAATTTTTGTGAAAATTGGTCTTCACTCTACAGGAGCTATCTAGAATTGAGCTGATGTCTTACAGTAACGTCCCAGATAGGTGAGATCTTTGTCCCTTTGTGGAGTGTCAAAAACACCTGTAAAACATCAGAGAGCAATGCTAAATCACTGCCTGCTACCAGGTGCTGTCAGTGTCAGGCTGGAGTCACTGTCAGAAGGAAATGAAAATATTTCAAATGAAAATGTGTTGTTTCTATATAAATCGTGTTGTATGTAAACCAGCTTTTTATTGTTTATGGAAGTCAGTTGTGCCCATTCAGAATTAGATCAGCAGTGAGGTCTGTGGCTTTCAATTAGTAAATAAATAAATTAATTAATAGAAAAATAAATTCACCTTCAGATCATATAGGTGCCCCTTTAAATTCAAAAGTGAGAAACACTGACATACCCCAAGCCCTTTGAACTTCACTTATCTGACAATTTTGAAGACTGCAGTAACTTTCATTACAGTTTTATTTCTTGAGTATTTTTTAAAGTAGAGACTGGAGATTTTTGCTTTGGTACCTTATCCTTTTGCACTATAATACCTTATCACATTAAAAGTCTAACACTGTTGCTTCAGCTGGACACAAATGAAGTCACAAAAGACTCATTACCCTCTCCTGAAGTGCTCTGGGTGTGTGTGTGTGACTGGAGTGTGCTAACACACAGCTGTGCTGCACAGCAGCTCAGGAGAGCTGAGGGGAGCACCATTCCCACCCGGGATGGGAATGTCTGCTGGTGTTCCTTTGTTTTAGCTGTTGTCTCATCTCTACATCAGGTGAGCTGCCAAATTCCTATCAAGAAAATATCCTAATTATTGCCATTAGGTTCATGTCCAAAATGTCAGCATTAATATGATGGGGAAACTGATTTCCCTTGAAGGGCTGGAAGATCTGACATGGGGAGTGAGGAGTGTAATTGCCTTGGCTTGTGAAAAACGTGCAACTGCTTCTTAGTTATACTGAGAAACATTTTCCCCAGCAGCACCTTTCTTGTTACAGGGCAAGAAAAGCACCTTCATGGCATTTTCTCCATCACTTTTCTGAAGTTCTGGAGCCATCTCCAGGCTTTGGACAGGAGTTCCTGCAGGGTTCCTCAGTGCTTCCCCACTCCCTTAGCAGGACAGAACTTCCAAGAGCTTGTGGCTTTCCCCTCTGCCTCACTGCCCTTCCCTCTCAGGATTATCCAGGACACAGAGCTCTAACTTAGCTGTAAATTCACTTTCACCTATTCTTTAACACCCACCTAAATAAATATGAGAAGCGTGAATATTTAAAGCTTTTTTTGGTAGAAATAATCAATATCTCTTCCTTTAGGAAGAAGATGGACTGCGGATGAGGAAGGTACCCCAGACAAACAACCCAATATCTCCTTCTGCAGCTGCTGTCAAGGACGAAGGGCTCAGCTCCAGACTACTTGCTTTGGTGGTTTTGTTCTTTGTCTTTGGTGTAATTATAGGAAAAATAGCCTTGTAGAGGCAGCATGCTGGAAATTGTAAATTGGTTTGATGGTTCTGCCATATCATTGGATTAAATTTATTCATAACAATGTTTAAAAAGAAATTAATGTATGACATCTCACAGGTCTTGCCTTTAAATTACCCCTGCACAAATACTATGTAACATAATCTAGAAAGTTCAAAATGTACGGTGAGGGAATGAATGAAAGAGAATATGCTTCAATGATGAAGGGGGGAGAAAATCCTGATTTAACACTACAATGGAATATTGTATATGTCATTTTAAACATTCTTAGACCCTGGTACATGTTGCTGGATTACCTCTTTTTAAAAAAAAAAAAGAAAAAAAAAAGGAAAACTAGAAAAACCTCTTCCTCCACTGCTGGAGCTGGCCCTAGGGATGTTTGGAGCTGGGTTAGGCAGGAGGTGTTGATAACTTCTGTAAAATACATTAATCCACCATTCTGCTCATGAATTTAACAGTTTCTATCAGTGTCTTCAACTCTGTGCAAGTTACCAATTTGTTGGCACTTAAATGAGGAGTGAGGAGCTGCAAAGATTTGTCTGTGGCAGCACTGAGGGAGCTGGGCAGCACCGAGGGGCTCGTTCACTATAGAGGTCAATGCCTTGTTCTCACCAAGGGACCAAGCTACATTGCTGTTGGTTCATTTAGTTGAATTAAAATGTTATTCAGAGATGTTTAATGCATATTTGACTTATTTAATGTATTTCATCTCATGTTTCCTTATTATCACGAAATTGATTAATTCTTTGTGGTATGAAAGGCGCCTGTTCAAAGCCAGTGACAAGAACTAAAAATCTGCTGCTGTAGTGGTGCAAGATTCTTCTGCCTCCTGGTGTTTTGGGCACTACACCATTGTTGGGAGTTTTGATCATCTGAGCATTGGGGAAACAGTGGTCAGAAACTGTTTTTGTATGTAAATAAGTCTATTTAGGGGAGAAACAAAAATATCAGTAGTAAACTAGTCCTATGCCGTAAAAAGACCAATCTTGTTTGACTATGTAGCATCTTAAAAAAGAAAAAAAGAAAAAAAGAAAGAAAAGAAAAATTAAATAAAGCCCCCAAATTCATGTTTCCTTTGTTACTTTTGTCCTGTTCTCACAGTTTTAGAGGTGGGGAGGAAACAGTGTTCTCTTGTCAGCTTTGTTCATGGCATAAGGAAATTTGCAGTCTGATTTCAGGGTGGATTTCTTTTTTTCCAGACTGATTTTAATATCAAAGCAAACCACCCCATCGTGAGCCTGACACACAAAAGTTGTTCAGAGTCACCGTGCTGAGGTACAAGGTAACATCCCACTTTCCAGGTTGGTTGGGTTCAGGGCTCAGACACTTGACAGCACCTTTAGAATAAGGAGATTTTGGTTCTAAGCTTCCTTTTACCACGAGGTGTATAAACAAACTCAGCGTGTTTTAACATGATGGGTTCAGTAAATTAAACAGATTTTGAGCAGGTAAATTCACATCTATTCTCAAATGGTAGACCCAAAAACATTCAGTGGCAAAATTTATTGTGGCATATTACAAGATGAAGCTGAGTCTTTTACAGATGATTTCTGTCATTCCTTCCCTGTTGCTGGGATTCTGTGGGAGCTGTGGGGGCTGCAGCCTGACCTTTGTTTGTCCCCCTTGTGTCTCAAGGGCTTCCTCCTCTGCAAGTGCAAATAAGTGACATTTTATGTAAGGCTTAAGGAGAAAAATAGGTGGGAAAAACCCTTGTGATCGGTGTGTTCATCTTATGAACGTGAGTCTGGAAGTATTTCTAGGAGATTCAATAGAAAGGAGAGGTGTATTTTTAGCATTTTAAAGTGCTGGTGCCTTGTCTGCTCAGAGGGAAGGGACAGAGCCACTGCAGCCTGTCCTGCAGGTGGGAGATGAGCTGGAGAGGACAAAGCAGGGAGTTTGTGGGACAAATTGGGCAGAATTGATAAAGAAGATTCTGCCTGGGCAGTAGAAGCTGAAGAAAACTTTCTAATGAAGCATTCTTTTCAGAAAGGCAAGGTTATGAGTAATAGTGCAAAATTGATTTTCATGGCTTTGAAGAACATATTTGAGAAAACCTTTGCTGAAGGGAGACTGAGATATGAAGTAGATTTTTTTTAAGTGGCTGTAAATATCTTGTTCTCTTATCAGAATTTCTGATTCACTTTGAAAAAAATAAGTTTTTTTGAGAGTCCATTGTTCTGCTCTAAAACAGCCTAAAAAAGGTTGGTTTAAAAAAAAATAAATCACTGTCTGCAGGATGAAGGGAGAGGATTGAAGGTTTAACCTGGTCTCCTGTGAGGGTAGCTGGAGTAAAGTTCCAGGCAGGTTTTACACCCAGAGGAAGCTACCACAGCTGCCCTTGCTGGGCAAAGCCAGCAGCAGCTCTGTGCTCAGCAGTGACTTCCTGGTGATCTGTGCCAGCCTGGAACTGGAGATGGTTCATGGGCAAAGCTGTTCCTGGTGTTTGCACTCCAGGAGCACAGAGAGGTCCCAGAAAACCTTCTCATGCTTTTCCAGACCCTTCAGACACTGAGCCAGGAGACCAGGAGAGGATTTCAGTGTAACCTGCAGCTGGGTCACCCACACCATCAGTCCTAACAATCAAATTAACTGCTTGTATTTTGGAATTTAACAAAATCCTGAGGTTTTCCCTCACCATTTTTCACAAGAGCCTGAACACAGTAGCCCTGAATTGTCTGGGTAATGCTTTGCTTTGCTGAGCTTGAAATAAAGTCACTGATCAGGGGAATTCTCAGTCCCTGTTTGACCAAACCCTTCTTTCATAGGCAGTAGAGAGAAATCTTAAGGATTTTTTTTCTTCCAAGGTTCCTAAAAGGCCAGTTTGTAGATAGAGTGCAAATATAGATTGGATGGATATTCGTAAGCCACCTGGCTCTTTGTGTAAGTTGTTCCTTTCATGGCAACACAAGAACAAATGTTCTCATGAAGTATTCACAGAAAGTGAATTATTCTGAAGGACATTCTATATCTTAGGAAGTTGTGCACAAAATGTAGAGTTTCTAAATAAGATAATTGTCTGGGGTCCTCACACAACATCAGATATTAGAAACCTGTGATTGATTCATGGTAGTAGAAATCAAGTTATTACTAATCTAATTATTGTCCTTGCTGTTACTTTAAGATGACCACTTGCACATTTATTGTTGATTTTTGTAACACCCAGTAGAGGCTGCTTGGTGCACTCTTTGGGCGAATTTGGGATAAACAGATACCTGAAATATCTTGAAGCCTAGTGCTGGGAAACGAACGGAAAATGGTTTCTTCTGTTTTTATGTTGTTCTCCACATCTTAAAGCAAATACTCCGTGCATGGATGATCATAACTATTGCTGTGCATTGGCAGTTGTCAGCTGGGAGTGCACAGCTGGAACAGCTGCATGTGCAGGAGCAGCTCAGGTTACTGGGAGTAGCCTGGGGGCTGAAGAGCAAGATCATGTCATGTTGTTATGCTGAGGGGGATTGATGTACCATAATGTCATTTTCTAAAAATACAGGATTGTAAAGCTCAATGGTGGTGTTACTTTTTCCTCCTGAAATGCTGTTAGTGGGATAAAGTTGAAACTTCACTTTGCAATTCACTAGAATTTCTTTTCATCAATAAACTCTGAAGGGTTTGTATCTGCTGCACATGTGAACTTGCAATTCTTGTCAGCGATTTTGCATCGTGGTGTGCACAAGGAATGGATCATTTATGTCTTGTCATGCTTGATGTTGCATTGCCCAGTGGAAGAAAACTGTCATCCCTTTTCTTCAGAAAATGGCACTTCTATTTCTTCAGTGGAATGTTCTTTATTTTCAGGCACAGTAGTGCTCTTAATTTGAAACTATACTTCTCTTGCCCTGTGTGATGTCCTGAAATTCCACATCCTGAGTTCTGTTTTCTGTATAAAGTAAGTGAGGAAAAAAGCACCAGCAAAAATCCCTGTTTGAAATTCAAGCCCCTGTAAAATAACACTCTGAGGCTCCTGTTTGTTGTGGCTGGCTCACAGCTGCACTGGTGCTGCACTGGTGCTGCACAGAGCCTGGAGAGCCCCTGTGCAATGTTTGGGAATGGGGAAGCATCCCTGGCCCAGGTCCTCGAGTGAGCAAGTTGGGAAGTGACAGGTGGTGAGTGAAATTCAGTTTATGTGCTCGGGATTTGGAGAAGATCAGCTTCACAGAACAAAGTAATTGTGTTTCCACTGCTCAAATCTGCTTAACTATAAAAGTTGGTTGATTAATGGGCTGGGGTTTTTTACTGCATAAATGAAGATTATTTTTCAAATAACACAAGTGAGAGCCAGCTAGGAATCTTGCACGTGGTACTGCAGTGAGCACGCACCTGCACACTTGTGACTGTGTGCCTGTCACTCACTGCCATTTCCTGTGGGTGCAGTTCCTGTTCAAGAGCTAAGTTCACTTTTGTACTTGAGGAGTAAAACTTTAAAGCCTTTACTAAACTTCCACGTAGATCTCTTTGCCTCCCAGTCCAGGCCTGAGTTTGTCCTGAAGCCTCTGAGAGAGTGAAAAGTACAAAAGGGACGTGGGGCTGTGAGCACAGAAATGAAGCTGCTTTTCCTTGGAGTAAACTTGAACTTTGGATCTTTCCTCCTGTGATCTGTCATTAGAAAATGGCCTTTTCCAGAGAGCAAAACAAAAGAAGCTAAGAAAACAAATGAATTAAGAAGAAATAATTGAAGCTGTGTATTACAAGTTGACATTATACATCTGGCGTTTCTGTTTATGTTTCTGCATTGGTACATTTCATTCTGATTTAATAAGTTCCTAATTTCGTGGGGGTTTTTTTCAAGATTCTGAAGTGCCTATGAAGAACAGCCCGTAGTAAAGTATTGTTCCCAGTTTAGCTGTACTTCATTTTTTTAATCAAATCTTTTTCTTTAGTGGATAAACTCACAAGATTAGAAAAGCCTCTTGAACTCCCTCATGTTTAGTTTGGCAAATGTCCCACACACAATTACCCACAGAGAGCTACTTTTAAAAGACTGTTATTAAGGCTGTACAAAGTCAAGCACTCAGGAGGTAGGAAATGGCAGAACCAGGTTTGTGCTCTGTGAGTTTGGGGAGTGCATTGCAGTGTCTGATCATTTCAGTGATCAAAAACTGAGCTGACACTGCTCAGAAGTTGTCCAAAACTGCCCAGGTTTGTGTGCCTGGATTTGGAGAACCCTAATTTCTCTTAAGTTACATATAAATAGGTTTTTAAAAGTTGAACTTCCAGTGTGGCACTGTGGTGTTGGGTGTAACCCATGTGTGTGCTGGGGGAATTCTTTGTGTTCTGTGTGTGGATCCCCGTTCTTGACCTGAGCTCCTGGCGGGGAGGAACTCAGAGCTGAAGCAGCAATTTCTGTTTCCACATTTCACTGGGAGGCCACACACAAGTGTGATTGGAGCCAGGAATCTCTGCCTCAGTGCTGAGCCCAGAGGAGCGTTCTGTGGGGGCTGCAGGCTCTGCTGCCCAGTCTGCCTCCTGCTCTGTTCTGCCTGAGCTGTCAAATCTCACCCCATTCCCTCCCTGAGCGCTTTGCTCCAGGCCAAGTCATCCTTGTTCCTTCCCTGCTCCTTGGCAGAGAAACCCTTGTTCAGCCGAGCATCTTTAATGGCTTTTCTTCCCTGCTGCCTGTTTCCATCTGGGTCCCTCTCTTCCCTTCACCCTTCCAGGCTCTTCCCTGCCTGTCCCAGCTCGTGGCCCAGGGGAGCCTGGCAGGGCTGTCCTGCCATGGAGACCTGACTGCTCCTGGTCCTTTCCCTGCCATGGAGACCTGACTGCTCCTGGCTGCCCTGCCATGGAGACCTGACTGCTCCTGGCTTCCCTTCCCTGCCATGGAGACCTGACTGCTCCTGGCTTCCCTTCCCTGCCATGGAGACCTGACTGCTCCTGGTCCTTTCCCTGCCATGGAGACCTGACTGCTCCTGGCTGTCCTGCCATGGAGACCTGACTGCTCCTGGTCCTTTCCCTGCCATGGAGACCTGACTGCTCCTGGTCCTTTCCCTGCCATGGAGACCTGACTGCTCCTGGTCCTTCCCCTGCCATGGAGACCTGACTGCTCCTGGTCCTTTCCCTGCCATGGAGACCTGACTGCTCCTGGCTGTCCCTGCCATGGAGACCTGACTGCTCCTGGTGCTGTCCTGCCATGGAGACCTGACTGCTCCTGGTCCTTCCCCTGCCATGGAGACCTGACTGCTCCTGGATCTTCCCCTGCCATGGAGACCTGACTGCTCCTGGCTGCCCTTCCCCACCCCATGCAGCCACTCACCTCCTGCTTCCTCTTTGTTTTCTCTTCCTCTCCACTCTTTGGGGAGTTTGGAGCAAGCCTTGTCACCCATCTCCTTTCTGTCTCCAGCTCCCTCCTGCTGTTCCAGTGCAGTGGATTTATTTATTTGTAGTGTGGGACAGATTTTTCTATTCCATGTGGATCATTTCTCAAACAAAGCAGTAGCACAATGCTGTTAACATATCCAAAAGTGCTTCAGATGGTTTTTGTTTCATTTTATCTGGGAAATCTAGAATGAAGAAATGCATTCTAAACAGGGAGGCATGAAGGTGGTTAATTGGAAAAATAAGTTACTGTTAATTGAGCTGTGTGTCAGACCCAGGTCTGTTTGTCTGGCAGACTTGGCTCACACTATAAACTTCTGCACCTGCTAAAGAAGCAGAAAATTGGAAAGGCAGCTTGTCTGAGGAGATTGTGATATTAAAGAAGGTACTGAAGGCTCAGTCTCAGTGCAGGAAGCCAGAAAATTGTTCGAGACTTGGGAAATTAATTTATTTTTGCTTTTTGGAGTGGTTTAAAAAATAATTAATCTTTTAAAAAATATTCTAAGAGAAGTGAATGTGGAAGAGTTTACTAAGACACATGTGCTTGTTACCATCAACTTCCAGCACACACTGGCTTGGGTTTTCTTCACAGGGACAGTAAAAATGTATTTATTTGTTTTGTGGTAGAAAGGAATCCAGTAGTCAGGATTAAAGCTCCTGGTCTGTATCCTAGACCTGTTTTTCTGCAGCAGTATTAGACACGAAGGGTGAAATTATTTAGTTTGTCTTGTTTATGCCAGATAAAGATAAATGAATGTCAGAAATGAGGTTGGGATCTTGATTGCAGTGGAGCTCAGCAAACAGCCGTGTGAACTGCTAATAAATTTAATTGGTGCTTCAAAAGGGCATAGTTGAGCAAATTTCATATCAGATCTGGGAGTGGGGAGGAAATTAGATGAAAAACTGAAGTAGAATTGACAGTTTTCTAAATGAAAGGTATTAAATGGCCAAAAAAACAATAATTTTGCAATTGAGAAGGGGGACAACATTGGCTAACTGCCCATCCTACTTCAGTGATGAAATGAGGGGAAAAATTAGATGGAAAGTAATATAAAACAAATAAGAAAAAGGGAAGCAGACAGCAATCAATTCAAAATGGGAGTTAGGAAATGTAGAAAATCAGGAAAGCACAACCCAAAGGAAAAGAAAAATGTGGGTTGGAGTGCTTGGAGAGAGTGATGAGGAGCAGAAGTTCAGAGGAAATCTGCAATAGGATAAGAACTGTTCAGAAATAGATGCAGGAGATAAAACCTAGGGATGATGTAAGAGAACTGGAAAGGTGATGTCATTCCTTAGCAATGCTCAGGATTAAAAATTGACAGTTTTTAATTCAGGAGGCCCAAAAACCTTGATCAGTGTTTGCAAAGGAGGAGCCTGGGGCAGGGTCTGAGCTGCTGCTGGGGGTGGTCAGTGGCTCAGGACAGTGGGACACCCTGGGAGGGGATGGAAAAGGAGGTGGATGTTCCTGATGGAGCTGGGTGTCAGTCCTGTCATTCTGTCTCTGGGGTTCCAGTTCTCTTTGGGATCAGAGTGGGCTGGGTCTGGCAGGCCCTGCAGAGCTGCGTGCTCCATGCCAATCTCACCCTGCTGCAGTTCAGAGAGAGCCACCATGAGGTGGGGATGCCCAGGGAAGGGTTCTGCAGGGACCTGGCAGATCCTGTGGTTCCAGATCACTGAGGAACACAGGCACTAAATCACTGCTGATAAACCATTGCAGAAATATCCATAGCCAGGACCAGAATGAAAAACAGCTCCATGCACACTCCCAGTGCAGTCCCAGGGTAAAAGCCTAATGAATACGAATGCGTTCTTGTTTTTAATTACTGTTAGCTGTAAGTGATTATCCTTCTGTATGTCTCAGCTGGGAGAGCTGGGAATTTTGGATGCAATTTGGATATTTACATTCTACAAGAGAAGCTGAGTAATTGGAATGGATGCAAAAAATATGATTCAGAAATTACTGGTGGAGTGTGAAAATGCCTTAGAGAGGGTGAGAGAAAACTCAGTTGGCTGAGTTTTTCTACCAGAATTGAGACTGTCTTGATTACAGTGCACTAGTACCTTCACAGGCAGAAAATACTGCACACTGCAGCTCTCTGATCTTAAAAAGCAACACAAGAATCACCAACTGGCAAAGCCAGGCAAATTCAAATTGGAAAAAGGCACAAATTCTTAAGAGAGAATAACTGTGTAATTTAGGAATGTGTCTTCAAAAACTGTGAACAGAACAATAAAAGTTATGGTATTTATGCAAATAGCTCTTCTGTGGGTTTTTTCCTCTCAGAGGTGTCCTTAGAGGGGGGAAGAGGACACGGATGAGGTTTCACAGGGCAGTTCAGCCAGCAGAGCACTGGTGCTGCTGGAGCCGTGGTGCCTGAGCTGCCGCAGGGCAGAGCCTTCCACGGGCTTGTTGCTGACATTGCAGAAGTGTGTGATGGTGTTTCACATCACCTTAATCCCATCCCCACCTGGAAAGGATCTCTGGCCTTGTAAGAGCTTTTACACCGTGCAGGACCTGGGCTCTTGTTAAGTTTAATCCATTTTGGTGCCATGTAAATGAAACACAGTATCTGCACACAGCTCTGACGCATGGGGGTAAACACAGGGCAGGAATTGCCCTGTCCCTCTTCCACACACTCCAAAGGCAGCACAAGGCTGTTCCCTGCTCTGCCATGGGCGTCTGTCCTGCAGAGCAGGGGCCTGTGCTGATGGGAGCCACAGCAGCCCTTCCCTGGGCTGTGGTGAGCACAGTGAGGGGAAACTCCTGATGGAGAATTCTGCCCGTGTGGGCTTACAGGGGGTGCAGCTGAGCTGCCCATTCCCAGCACCCCAACGGGAACATCCCCAAGGAGACACCACCTGCTCTGGGATCACCTCAGTTGCCCGTGGATCTCCGTGCAGCAGCAGGGAACAAAGCACAACCAAGACTGGAAATAAGATTTGCCTGCTGAAGTCTCCAGGGATTAGGGAGGGAACCCAAGGCAAGGCAGCCAAGCCTGGCCCTTTTGTGTGTCACCTTCAAGTTGAACTGTTTATGTGCATGACTAATCCTGGGTCATGCCTGGAACATGTGAACATGCTGACAACATTTATGTCACAACTGTAATGCATTTAATAAGCATCTCATTTGAATTATTAATGTACAGATCCCCCCAAAGTATTTTTGTGTTATAAACCCCATAATTTATCTAAGTACAAGCTGCAAGTTCGTAAATACAGCATTAAGAAGGTGGCTATTGCATAGCTGCTTTAACAAAATATCTTTTGTGGGTAAGATATACAGGCTTATTTGGAGAGGATTTAGCTGCTGGAGAAGGGCTTCTCGAGGAAGTTATATGATGCTTAGCTGCAGCAGACAGGGAATATAATTTCATAGTTTGTCCTGCTTGTCAGTAGGAATCAGTTTGACCTGACTGTGCTGTCTGATCTGAGCATCTCTTCTGCTCATTGTTCACCAGAGGCAGATTTATAAAACATCTGTACAGGAACGGGGCTGGAAGTGACACTTTGAGAGGAGAGCTGCATTAACAGCTGCTGTGCCAGTAACTGCAGAGGAGGCAGTGGAAATACATGGCCTGAGAGGGCTGGTGAGGGATCTTTCCCTTCCCACGGGGCACGGTGGCAGTGCCTGTGCCAGCAGTGACACGGGGACACTGCTGGTGGCTCACAGAGAGAGCTGGGCTAACGCAGCAGGGATGCAGTGCTGCAGCCAGGGAATGCTGAGCCTTGGAGCTGTGCACAGAGTGTTTTCCATCTACTGTAATCTATGCCCAGGGTCAGGTGGAAAAGTTGAGCCCCCTGTGAGAGCTGTTCTGGGCATCTCCAAGTGTTTGTGGGTCCCTGTGTGTGACATACACAGGCAAAGTGCAGAAAATATCTGTAAACTGCAAGAGGCATGTGAACCGTGCCCTTCTCAAGAACACTTGCTGACTGTTTATTGCTGACTGACTCTGCAGATTAAATTTGCATGAACAGCAAAAAGGAGTGTGATGGGAGGGAACTTAACCTCAAAGAAACTCAGCAGCCAACACTTGGATGTTTGAATTACATCTGAATCAAGCTCTTGATTAAATCTTAGCAATGTCAAAAGCTCAAAGCAGCAATTTTAATTGATGTCACTTTTTTCCCCCCTCATGATGCTAAATTATCTGTTGCAATGTGCAGTGCATCCGTGTCAGTACATTAAATTTGCACGCAAAGAAGGGAGATTAGGCAATAAAGCCACAGGACAAACAGTGTGGAGTCAGGCATATCTCCTTGGCTTCGTTCACTATTGGGTGTTTTTAAAAAGTGTTTCCAAATCTGAATAAAACTGATTCCAGATGTGCTCATCTGAAGGATATAAAAATCACGCTAGCACCAAGATTTATCTGATTCTGCATTGTACCTGAAGAGATAACTAGTCCCATCTTAAAAACAGAAGTGCTATAAACAACAAAAAGGCCACAGGCAAAGGTTTTAGTGCTTCGATCCCATTAGCATCCTTTCTTCCCACGTATTTCAGACTGATGTAGTTGGAGAATTCCTCCGGGGCCGCAGCACACTGCATCAGAGGGGCCTGGTAGGAGGTGGGTCGCTTGTCGGGGCTGTCGGGGCTGGAGCCGTCCGTGGGCCGCTCCCCGATGTAGAGGAGGCTGCGCTCCTGCGTGTCCCGCTCCGTTTTGAACAGCTCGTACTCGGTGTGCGGCAGCTTGATGCCCAGCGCCAAGCATCCGTTCGTGGGTGTTATATCCTGCTCCACGCCGGCGCTCCAGGAGCCCGCCAGCCCGCAGCTCCCCGCCTCCGAGGAGTTGAGCATCAGCACCGTCACCGCGTCCATGGGCGTCACCCGAGCCTGGGTGACTTTGAAAGCCAGCTCGGTGCCGCCGCGCACCTTGGACGAGGGGATGCCCTGGCTGTAGTGCCCGGAGGCGTAGATGGTGAAGGTGGGCTGCCTGCAGAGCGGGTCGGAGTAGTGATAGTAATGCCCCTGCCAGGTGTGGTTGTTGCCGTGGAAGGTGAAGTAGCGGGTGAGGAAGAGCACGGCGGGGCGCACCTCGCAGTGCGTGCTGACCCAGCTGCCGCTGAGCTGCAGGGGCAGCGCGGCCCGGGCGGGCAGCACGGGCGGGTGGTGCTCGTCGGCCCTGGAGACGATCCCACACGCCGGGCAAGGGTGCACGTGGTGCTGCGGGAGACAGAAAATAACAGCTCTGCCAACTGGGAAGCAAAAAAAAAAAAAAAACCAAAAAACCAACAACAAACCTTCCAGAATATTTCAAAAGCTGCGGCTCCCCTCGCCCACAGCAGGGTGCGGAACTGCGGGGAGCTTGGCACAGGCTGCCGAGCAGATTAAGGGGATAAAGCGCTGCCCTGCTCTTTGCTATTCTGGTAGCCGAAGGACAGCGGCTGTGCCCTGCGGGTGCTGAGGACAGCCCGGGAGGAGCCCGGGGCAAGGGCAGGGCCAGGAGGGGAAGGCTCCCTCGGGACACCCAGGGCGCTCCCGGCAGTTTTCCATGGCTGGGTGAGGATGGGGGCGCTGGGCGTGCCAGAACAGAACTCCTGGGAATGAGGGAGGCTGTGACCCTGGGCAGCTCCAGGACAGCCCAGGGTGTTCTGCCTCCCCTCGCCCCGATCCTGCCCCTGCTCCCACATCCCGGGATGCGGGACAAGCCGGGAGGGGGACGCGGGGTTTTCCCAGAACCGGGGAAGAAAGGGACCCTGGGCAGAAGGGGGCCCTGACCTTCGCTCCCCTGAGTCAAACCAGCCCTGCCCTGATCCGCTGCCAGCAGAGGTTTTGTGTAGCTTGGAAATTTTTCTTGTACTTCATATATCACAACTGATTTATTTTTAAATAAGCAGGGTTGGAACGTTATATAATTTTCTAGAACACGAGCTAATCTTTACTGAACTGTCATAGGCAAGAAGGTTAAATAACTCAGTAGTTAACTGTAGGGTGGGTAATTTACATGCAAGTTGATTGGAGTCTACTGTAATTTAGTCATTTTCAGCTTGCTTTACTGCTACTGTCACAGTAATGAGTGCTGACAGTACACAGTACATTATGGCTAAATAATCCCAGAAGTTGGCAAATATATATGCTCTCCTTAGGCAGGAAATTCTTTGATAATGAAAGGTAATTTGGGGAGAATGGGTTTCTTTAAAACAGATATAAATTTAAGGGGAAAAGAGTGGTATTTTCAAAAAGAGAGTTAAAAAATAATTCCTGACATAGCTGTATAACTCACCAGCACAGGCAAATGGATGTCAGTTCACAGGAAATAAAAAATTTAAAAAAAAAATCCTATGCCCAATAAAATTATCACTATGGACATGGAGCCAAAACCCTTACTTGCTTAAACCAGTCGTGTGAAGTTATTTCTAATGTATGGCAGCTTCTAATTATGGCCAAGTGGTGACATCATGTGCGGGTCCATTGGAGAGCTGTTGGCTGATTAATTACAGGGCTGCATTCAGAGAGTGAATTTCAGTATCTTTAGGTTTGGTTTTAAATTAACTTTTAAAAGTGTTTATGTTTACCATCTGGTTTTGCTCATATATATGGTTTTGGCCCAAGATAATACAAGTTTAACCAAATTGAGAATGTTACTTTTGAGAGGCAGAGGGGTATTGCTCTGTGTTTTTCAAAGTTCAGCTGGTGTGGTTGGAGGTGTGGGGAAATGCTGCCCCAAAATATATTTTTTTTAGATTTATTTCCCTTCTATCTGGCAAAGTTCAGAGAGGTTTTTTCACCCCATCTCACTGCTCCACCATTTCTGATTTGATCAGCTTCAATTCAGATGGAAAGCTGCTTTCCTGGGAATAAACTAAGTTGCTATAAAACAAAATAAAATAGAATAAAAGGCAACCCAAGTCTTCTGCTCAGTCTTATGTATATCAAAATGGAAGTCTGATTTTTGTGTAATAACATTATTGTGTTGGGGGCAAGTTCCTGTGCTCCTGGCATTGCAGCAAGGGCGGAAGAGTTAATGGCAGATCCCTTGTTCCCCTCAGCCTGGAGCACACCCCAAGGAGCAAGGAGAGGGCAGAGCAGATGAAGAGCAGGGCAGATGAAGGGCAGAGCAGACAGGCTCTAACAATGTGCAGCCTGAAGCCTTCACTGACTTTGTGCGGGAAACAAGGAAACTGCATTTCCTCGTAAAACACGGCCAAACAAAAGCTGCAGCTCCAGGCCCATGTCAGTGCGGGCTTGTTTCCCATGTTGGTTTTGCTGAGCTTTCACCCGCCCCGGTCCTGTCCTCTCAGGAAGGCAGAGGGTGAGCCCCACACACCCCAGGCTCCCACACCATCACCCGCGTGTCTTTAGGACCGCAGGGGCCAAGAGCTGCAAGGTGTGGCTGGAACAGCCAGGGAGCTGCTGGCGGAGCCCCGCGGCAGCAAGGGCACCGTGCCAAGGCCTCGTCCTTACCAGGGCGCTCTGCAAGGGGCGCTGGTAGCCGGTGGGGCGGTAGCGCAGCCTCTCCCCCCAGTCCGTGTGGATGTCCCCCAGGTAGAGCTCCTCCACCAGCCGGCTCCCGCTCTGCTGCGGCTGCAGCAGCGGCTGGAAGTGCCGCTCCACCCTCACCAGGCTCAGCTCGTGCATGGCGAAGCCCAGCGCCGCGGTGCAGTCGCGCTCCGTCTTGGCGCTCAGCACCTCGTACAGGGCTCCCGGAGCCCAGGAGCGCCCCGGGGGCAGGAACCCACGGCAGCCCTCGCCGGAGGTCTGGTTGATCCAGGAGGCCACCTCCCGCATGGCCTTCTGGCTGTGGAACACGATGCCCACTTTGTGGAGGTGGTAGTCGGCCTCGGTGGCCCCGCGGGTGATCCAGGAGGCCTGGCGCAGCCGGAGCTTGCCCTTGATGACCAGCGAGTAGGAGGGGTCGCGGCAGGACGGGTCCCAGTAGTAGAACTGCAGAGCCTTGAAGAGCCGGTTGGTGTAGAAGAGGTAGGATCGGGTCAGGAACTCGGGTCCCGGCCGCACCTCACACCTGCGGGAAGGCAGCGCTGAGCCACGGCGGAACAGGGACAAATCCCTCCCAGGCAGCTGGGGTGCAAACAGAGCTGGGAGCAGCTTCCTGGGCAAGAGCCTCCCACACATGATGGCCACCCTTGGGTGGCTTTACAGCCTGGGCATCTGCTACTAAAATCTGAAAGTGATGGACAGAGACCTTACACTTCAGGCATGTCCACAGGAGGAGTGTGGAGGGCAGCAGGAATTAAAGCTGCTCTGCCCATTTGAGCTGCAGCCCGATGGGGAAGTAGCAGGTGGCTCTAGGGACATCCGGGGGTCCCACACTCCTCCAGATGGGAATGAGAGCTTGGGGGAGAAGGAAACTCTCCTCTTGCTGGACAGTTTGCTGTACGGGGATGAACAGGGGCTGGGGCCTCTGGGGGTCGATTCTGAGATCCTCCGGGATCTGGGGATGTGTTCCCAGTGGATAGGAGTGCCTTCCCAGGAGAACGAGGTGGCTTACCGGGGTGTTAAGGGCGCGTTCCGGGGGATCTGGGGCGCTTTGCGATGGATGTTCCCTCCCATGTGTGTCCTCCCCGTGGCTTTAGGGGTGCATTGTCAGGGGAGAGGGGCAGGTTCCCAGGCTCTGGGGGTGCCCTCCCGGGGCTTGGGGCGCATTCCCGGGCTCGGGGGTGCCTTACCCGGGTCGGGGGTGCCTTACCCGGGCTCGGGGGTGCCTTACCCGGGTCGGGGGTGCCTTACCCGGTGGAGACCCAGCGCCCCTCCAGGCGGGGCGGCAGCCGCGCGGCGATCCCGGCGCTGTCCTGCAGGTGGCGCAGCTGCTGGCGGCAGCGCGGCTCCGCGGCCGCGCAGGCTGCGGGACACGGGGAGCGGGGTCAGCGCCGCGGGCACTGACCCGGGCGAACCCCCAGCAAGGCACACGCGCGGGTTTATTTCGCTCAAGTTTCCCACTTGAGTTTCATCTGAATCTAACTGGTTTGTAGATGAAACCTTCAAATAAAACGGAGCGCTCTTTGTTGGTGTTCTTCCCCTCTCATGCTATTGTTGAGGCAGTGGCTGGAACGGGGAATTACAGCATGGGAACGCTGGCCTCGCCTGTCGCCCGCCATAAGGACAGTAATTCTGTCACTTACCTCATTTCCCATAACAACGGATGTTATTGGCTTAGGGAATGTGTGAACACTCAGCTAAATCCTGAAGACCTTTGCATGCACGCACACATAAGCACACATATTCCTACACATTATTCACTCTTTGCTTAAGCACTCTGTGGCACTCATTGCAGGGCTGCTTCTCTAAGAAACTTGGGATTTCCCTCCTCATGGCACCATGGGAAGAGCTTTCAGTGAAGCTCCTCCCAAAACCCCGCTGATTCTCTGACCCTGGTTCCAGCGGAGCTCAGCCCAGCCAGGGCTTTACGAGCCCAGATGGGGTTGGTTTGCTCCAGCTGCACTTTGCATTTTACCCAGGAGTCTGCTGGACATTTTGAAGCCAACTTTTATTCACTCCATGCCAGTGTTAGGACACGGGTTGCTTTCCAGCCTGGCTATCAGCTGGAACAAAAGATCCAACATCTATGTGTCGCCTTCCCACAGAATGAGGATGTGAAAGGTTTGCACACCCTGTGCCTCAGTCAAGGAGATGAACACACAGAGTCACAATATACAAGCTCTGGACCAAGTCAGGTGGGAATTCAGTAATTAAATGTCTGCTGTGCAAGTCAGAGGCTCCTGAGAGGGAGGGAGCTCCACTAAATCCCCTCTAAAAGGAGAGGGAATCCCACTCAATAACTTCAGACTTGTATCTGATGGACAAATTCAGCCACTTCACTATGGTGCTGCCATTTTACAGGCCACTTGAAGTGTATTTGTGTATTTATGTATGTGAGCACACAAAGCCTGAACTACCACAAAAGGAATAAACACATGGAAAGGGAAGCCCCCAGTGAAGTGGGAGAGCAGCACCCAAAGGCCAGGGGAACCAGCCTTGCATTTCCTGGTACCTCACCCTTCTCTGGAATGCACGAAACAGCTGGAAAGACACATTATTAGAGTTCAGGGCTCTTTTGGGAGCAGACTCACAACTGCACTGCTCTTACCATCCTTAAGGGCTGGACGAGGTGAGCAGGCACAGCCAACTACTTCACCATTGCTTGCACTCGTGCTTCCTAAAATGAAGTTCCTGTGAGTCTCCATGTGAAAATGGGAAAATATGGGATGACAAAACCCCCTGCTATTAGTTAAACCTCTAATTTGGCAGCTGCAGCACGTGTGAGGCTGCCCCATGGGTGCCTATTTAGGAGAGCCATTAGGAGCTGGGGAGCTGTATCCTCAGCCCAGCTCTGCCTTGACTCTGCTCTGGGGTCCTCTGTGCTCCCTACTCCTGGGGCTTTCTTTTAAACTCACACTCAGAATATGCCAAGATTCATTTGACTGCCCTAAGAGACCTAAGTCCTGGAGAGTCATCAGAACAAGGGCAGTCCAAACTGAACCACACTTCAAACAAACACAAAATTATTATCCTAGAGAATACAGTCAACTAAAAAAGAACTGTATTTGTATTAGAGGTAATAATGGACATAAGGGTCAAATTTGCTCTTGCCCATAACCACAGAAAGACTCTAGAGGTATCAGTGCAGTCTATAGATACATAGAATGCAGCTATAAAATATACACAATATAACCCAGTCAACTCACAAGCTGAGCTCTGCGTGTGTTTATTGCAGCAGAAGCTTCAATATCTCGCTGAACCCTTCGTGCTACTCTTGGCAGAGACACTAATAGTCTACATTGTTTGGGAGCAAAGACACTTTGGCAATGCAAGCACTGCATTTTGACACATTCAATACAAAAGGGAATTTTTATAATGGGGATCAAACTTCATGGGAAAAGAAAAAAAAAAAAGCAAAAAAAAGGCCTCCAGAATGTAAATATTTGACATGATGGGAATTCCTAAGGATTTTGTCTTACTTAATTGTGCACAAGACTCCAAGCTGGATGCATCCTCAAACCAAAAGCTATTGGCCTGTGCCCAAAATTTGTGACTGCTTTTTTCTCCCTCAAATACTCCAGCCCCACCAGATCCAAACATCCTTTCAAGCTGGAAAAGTTTAGTCCCAGGCCTAAAATCTGTAGTTAGAGCACCTCTCTATTCCAAGAGCAGCATGAAGTGGCTGTCACTCATGTGTCACTCTGTTACTCAGCCCCTGGTAAAGCGCATCAGAGCAGCTCCTCTTTCTTAAGAGTGACACAAATTAACTGCTCTATAGAGTTCTCAGGCAGGAGGAAGGAATTATTCACAATTCATCTTCAAGACAAAAATCCTCATTCATAGGAAAATCTAAAAAAATGCCTAACTGTGATCTCTCCTCCCTAACTGTGATCTCTCTCTCCCCCTCGCTCGCTCTGCCGTCCGTCTGTATCGATTAACCACCAGCGTTTCCAGAGAGCTCCCCAGCACAGCACTTAGACAAGACAGGGCTTTTCCCAGCTTTTCCCAGCTTTCCCAGTGTGTGCTGCATCCCAAAGACCAGCCCAAAGCCTCGGAGCAGGGCGCTGCACAAGCACTCAGGCAGGGAGTGGCAGAGCCATCACTGCCATCAGCACAAACCCGACCGAGCCTTGAGCACACAGCTCCAGCAGCAGCTGTGACCAACCATTCCAACCCTCACTTGTACAAACCACGTCCAGGAAAATCAGATCCACGGCATCAAATTGACAAGAAGGGCAGAAATGGAAATTCTCAAATTCTCCTCACAGTAAATTGTTGGTGAAATTAAGGTGGAAGATTTCGAGGCAACGGCCAAGCCTGGAAATGAGAGCCCTGTGCTACACAAGAGCTGTGTGCTCCAGATGCAGAGCCACTTCTCACTTCTAAAGGAAAAAAACATCAACCAAGAGAGAAATGCTGTCATATTCCTCCTTGGAAACAAATCTTGTTTGTGCACCCCCAAGCAGATTGACTCTGGAAAAAAGCAAAGTTGAGTCACACATCTGTTTCTTCATAAATGGAGGAGAAAATGCATATATTACAGTTTGCAACAAATTAGTTACTGTGGATCAGCTCTTCTCCAGAGCTGGACTGTTTTATCTCTTACATGTTATTGCCTCCTATGGCCAGAATTTATCATTCCCATTTATAATTCTAATGTTTCAGTTAGTCACCCATTCACAGGGATAAGATCAGGGCCTGAAGTCACGGAGCGTTACACATTTCTTCATTTAGAGATGACATAAAACCTTTGATATTTTCTGAGGAATGTTCAGACTGGAAAGAAATAGGCGATAAGAAATGTATCAATGTATTTTGCATAAGTGAATTACACTTTTCCACACAGACTTCATTAACACAGCAAAACAGTGTTTCTTTAGCATTTTCCTCTCCTGAGTGCACACAGAATGGATTTTGGGTTAGCCACTAAAGGAATAAGCATTCTTTTAGAAGCAAACAAAATAGTTGTATTTAGCAAATCAATTTTTCTTGCATTTGTGTGGAGATTAAGTTAGTGGTGCCTTTAATTCACTCAGAAAAAGGCATTCCCAAGAGAACAGCTCTGTGGGAAGAGATAAATTTTATATTATAATATTATAAAGTTATAAAATTTAAATATAACCCACTGGGGATGGAAAAGTGTATCACAGCAGAACCTTGCATTTTGCCTAAATACAAACTGAACACAGTTCAGGACAGAGCTTAAGCACACGCTTAAGTCTAATTGGTTGCAGTGAAACTTAAGCATGTGCTTGAAATTAAGCCAGTGCATGAGCATTTTTCCTGATTAGTAATGCCTCCCTGAACTGAAGCCAGAATGTGGTCAAGTGGTTGAGGGAGGATGCCAGTGCTTTCACTGGAGCACTGTTTGGTTTCTGGAAAAGTATTTCTATTATTCATCCCTTCTCCTCTTTGTCTGTAAAATGGGTATATTCACATTTAGCTGTTTCACCAGGCTGGTGCTCAGTTCATGATATTCATAAAATGCTTTGAATTCACTAAATGTTTCTCAGTTATGCCCTCAGGGCTGGCACAGTAACTGTATTACCCACAAACTGTCATTGCAGAGCATCACCCTGAGCTTCCTCTGCACACTGAGCATAATCACACATGAAATCCTGCAGATCCTAAGAGGAAACTCGGCCGACTCAAAAGTCCCAAGTAGTTTGGGATTTTAGAGAAGTTTTCAAAACATATTTTCACCTCATACATTCAACACAATGGCATTTGAGTTCAGACATCCCATTCTATGGTTCTAGCCTGGCTTTGTTCTAAGGCTGTGAGCACTGCCTGATCTGTCTCATATCCAAAATTAAAATAGTGAAGGGCTTGTGGTGAGTTGCCTGGGGGTTTTAAAGGCACTAGAGAAGTAAATATTTTGCTCTTGGAATAATGGAATAATGTATTTTTCCTGTTAAGTGTCATGTGCAGCAACAGATGACAAGACAGATGGGATTTAGGGAAGGGGAGGAAGGAGAAGTACCCCAAAGATCTTCTTCAGTATAAACTACATTTAAAGAAAATGGCTTCTTCAAACTGCCTCTCTGGCTGCTTACCCCAAAGACAATCAAGCCTACCACTGTAAATGGGATTCAAGGGCTTGATCCCAGTTTTTCTGGAGTCTGTAAGAAGGAAATGTCTCATCAGCACCTTATTCAGAAGATGCCCATCCCCATAAACTGACAGTAAACACTGAGGAAAGGAGGAGAAATGGGATAGGGAGAATCACAGAATGGTTTGGGTTGGAAGGGACTTTACAGATCATGGTATTCTCAAATGGGGTGAACTAAGCAGGACATGTAAGAGCTGGGACAGAGGACTTTGGTGACAAAATAAAGCCCAAGAGCCAGATGTGAGTCCACTCTCCCATGAGCTCTCCTGCAGTCCATGCTCACCAAAACACTCTTAGGTTACACAGCAGAGCTCTACTCACAATATCCTTGCTGCCCTGACAGAGACAGGAGCCATTTCACTTCATGTTCCTCTTTCTCAGCCCCAGATGCTGCACAGACTCAGACCAGCCCACACTTTTCCTACAGCTGAACTGGCCAGTGCCAAAAGATTGACTGGAGAACAGCAGCAGCTCCAGGCAGCCCAATGGCCCCAGCTGGCCCAGCCACTGTGGTCAGCTCAGGGGTCACTGGCCCTTGGCTCAGAGCCCGTCCTGCTGCCAGCCCTGCACTGGGCAGCCCAGCCAGGGACAGCAGGGAGGGCAAGAGGGTTGAGAAGGCGGCTCTGCTGTGAGCCAAAATCTGAGAACTCACAGCATTAACACGCCATGACTTGTGTTCAACTCTGATCAGTATTGCCAAATTTGGCACAGGTAAATATGTAACCAAAACCCAAAGGAAAACAAAGGAAAGAAAGGTGATGTTAGAGCTTTTTTACTTGAGAACTGCTGCAAGTTTTAATTTCAGTTTGGTGAGACAGGTGAGACCACAGTGAGATCTCTAACCCCCTGGGTGCCTAAACAGTGAGAGGCTGGGGAGAGCAAATGGAGGGAAGCATTTGTTTTCCAAAATAAAAACAAGGCTGAACAATACCCCCGGGGTACCATCATGACTCAGTTAAATTCTAACCAGAATTCACATTCTTACCAAATTGCAAATATTACATCTATATGCTTTAATTCAGATGAGTCGGAAACCCAACTGAAAAAACAGCACATGGATGTGAAATTAATGCCACACTGTTGTTATAAATGTATAGAGCACCCATGCAGGTTTTGGCAGTGCCCCTGAACCCCTGCACAGACACATTATTAGTGGCTATCATGGCCATTTTTAATAGTGATGGCTAAGCATATTTTTTCCTGGAGTGCTTTGAAGAGCAGAACCAGTAATCAGCCATGGCTTGGCTATAAAATGTCAACCTCATTTCAAATGTCTAAATCACTCACATGGACCAAGAGTGCAGAGAGGACCACCCACCACATAATATTAACATAAATACAGCATTTACCCAAAGCAAAATGAGCAACTGGAACTGGCGGGAGTTGAGAGTAGAACAACAAAAAATGATGAGGGGGTGGGAGGGATTGAGTTACAAAGGAAGATTAAAAGAGCAGAGTACATATAGCCTGGCTGAGCAAGATGGATATGATAACAGCCTATAAATATTCACAAAGCACAAACACCAAGGAAAGGAAGGAATTCCTTGCAGTGAATAAAAGGATTCTGTTGGGAGCGAATGAAGAGAGGAAAAACATGTGGCTTGTATGGCAGAGTGAACTTCTC
This sequence comes from Passer domesticus, assembly GCF_036417665.1. Taxonomy (NCBI): domain Eukaryota; kingdom Metazoa; phylum Chordata; class Aves; order Passeriformes; family Passeridae; genus Passer; species Passer domesticus. The sequence goes on along the minus strand of NC_087489.1, from coordinate 12,203,387 downwards.
GAGGCACAATGGAGTAGGCAACCTAAGTCCACTTGCTTGGCAGGATTTGAGGGATTGAGCAAAGCATTAGTTCAGCAGGGAACAGCCCGCTCTTGGCAGGGAGTTGGCGGGATAATCTGAGTGGCCTTTCAGTCTCCCACTGCTACGGAGCCGCCCCAGTTCCCTGCTCCCACGGGGGACAGCTGCTCTCCTGTGTAAGCACATTGTTCACTGTCCTGCTCTTCAGACTCCCTCCCTGGCCTCCACGGGACTAGAAATGAGGGCTGGATGCACAAAGGCATTTAGGGATGTAGAGACCTAAGCAACTGCAATAGGTACTAAACTGCTGGACACAGCTGGGAATCCCAGCAGGTCCCTGCCATGTCAAGTACTCACTGCTGAAAATCTAAGTCCAGGAAATTAGGTTATAAACCCACTAAAGCAAGAACAATCCTTTTGTTCTCCCTTTATTTAGCACCTAACACAACAGGGCTCTTGGCGCTGCTGCAAGGATACTGTTTATAGTAATAAAATTAGGATCTAATAGGATCTAATACTCTGAGGCTACTTGGCTCCTGTGAAGCCAAGGATGAGAAGGGCATTCAAAAGCAGTCATCCTCAGGAAAAAAGCTCTGCAGAAAGGAGGGAAACTGATCCAGAGCCCACACCAGCAATACACACACGTTTAACTTAGAGCCACAAGTGACCACAGAAAAAGGTTACTTGTTCAGCTGGAGCACAGAATTGAAGTTACTTCTAACATGTGTTTTGGGGTCTGGGTGTGGTTTCTCGATAGCCTGAAATTTCAGTCTACTGTTTAGCCTGTCCACATTAGCCAAGTTTTGATGCGTTCCAGTTCTCCTAAACTCTGCCGACAGATGCTAAAATCAAAGCTGACATTCAACCTACGTGCTGCATAATCTAATAACAGGACTTGTGCTACTCAAAACTAACAAACTCTGGGAGCTTTTCTGCAGCAAAACCTTGCTGTCATTTATATTCTCGTCTGTCTTTTCCAGGCAGGCTAACTGGGAAATATGACTTCTTTTTTCTCTGAAAAGCTTTAAAAATAACATGTCATTGTGTTTTTGTATCAACAGGGGAGAGCCAAGCCATAACTTGCCGTGTCCAGCACTTGTGGATTTAGTGAGAGTGTGAACAAGGTGAATCCAATTGTCTCAGTGGGGAGCTTGGTGTATACATTGATCCCGGAGTGCCAGGAGAAAGCTGCTTCCAAAGACCACAGTCTTGGAGTTAGACAAGGCCAAAATGTCACACATTTGTCAATGTTTCTTATTAACCCAGGAGAAACCATGGGGGACTTTTTCAGTGCTTGACATACACTCAAGTTTAAAGCATGATTTTAAAATCTAAACTCAAGCAAATCTCCTCAAGCACTCTGTGGTGAGACTTCTCCTGTTGATTTATGTCCCCTCACATCAGCTGTAAGTAGGGCTTGCACCAATCCAAATATCTGTCTAACAGTGCCACAGGAGCTGAGCTTCTTTGCAGCATTCAGATTCAGCTGAATTCAAACCGTGATGATTCAATAAGCTATTCACTGAAAATGAGAAAACACCACTACGAAAGCCACAATTATCACACCATCACCCTGCTAAAACTCAAAAATAATGATGGATTTCAACCTCTTATCACTTAACACCCTGAAGCCTTGGCATTTAGAATAAATATCAGAGCTTCTTTTCTAAGACACGGAAACAGAACTGCCCTAATTTTGCATTTTAAACCATGAGACCTTTTAACTCCTTAAAGAAGAAAACTCCACAGATTGCAGCTTACTAACCCCTCAGATCTTACACAAATTAAAATGGGAAGAGAAGGAGCTGTTCTATGAATCACATTTTCAGTTTCTGGCAGCACTCTTAGCCTACAGAAGAAGGGTTACACATTGAAATTCTCACGTTCTCACTGTCAGTTTCTTGGGATTATTATATCTGAGACACACCATCTTAAAATCAGGAAGTTTCCCTTCTTTCACACCTTTATCTTCCACGGCAAATGAATAAGAAAACCAAAGCACTTGTGTAAGAGCATTGTATAGGTGCTTCCTAATTTGAGGTTGATTTTAGCAGTGATTGTATCTCACCCATGAAAGCGTTGTCTTTATAGATGACATATGCTCTGTTGTGGGGAAACACAGGATCCCACTGAAAGCAAAACCTCTTTCCAAACTTTGTTCTGCCAGATGCAGCCTCCCCTAGCATTGGATTCCAGCTTTGGTTTTCTTCACAGCAATTTCTGGCTTTTGAAAATCTCCTTACTCAACAATTTGTGCTTGTGGGGAAAATATAGAAACCACACAATATTTTTTTCACTTGTGCTTTTTTTACATCTCAGCCCTGTTTTTATCTATATCCATATACTTTGAAACGTGGCTAACCCTATAATTATTGAAAGAACAAATAGAGTCATATCACACAATCCAGCATAGCACATTAGTTGTTGATTTATTTTGGCCTGAGAAATGAAGAATAAAAGCCACCAATCTGGTAAAAAAAATTAGCTAAGTAAACATTAACCAAATAAATATTTGAACCAAAGACAATGATGTTGGTTTAGTAGTAGGAACAGATATATTATTGTGTAAATAGACACACATCTCTATGCTGAGTGTTGTTCTAACACTTATGGGATTCTCTTGCTAATCTCTAAACTTAGTGCAACTGGTGATGTTATTTTACTTCAACACTGTCACTTTCAAACTTAAAAGTAAACATTGAAAACAAGAATAGATATTTTATGTTAAAACCATGTAGGAGAAGCTACACATAAAAAATATCAGTGCCATGTTATTGGAATGTACAGACTTTAATGAAAGCTTAGGTAAAACTCAGCAGGTCTCAGGGGACATTTCCAGGAATGAGTGATTCTTTTCTGGAGGAGACTCCAAAGTCAGATCCAGTTACCTAACTAAAGTGGTTTTTCAACTAATTATGCACTGGTGTCATGCCCATGCTAATGTTCAGCCTTATGCAAAATGCAGAATGCCAGCCTTGCTCACAGTGAGCAAAGCTTGCTCTGATTTTAATGAGTTCTGGGTCCGACTTAGGTATTTAAACAGTTACTTTGAGGTTCAGTTTCTGTTCTTACTGAAATCAATAGAAATTCTCTCACTGACATCAGATGCAAGAAGCAGAGAGTTTAGGTTAGACTGGACTAAGAGAAACTGCATGAGGATTTAAGAAAGAATTATTTTAACTAGACTTCAGTGAGTAAACTTACATAATGCAGTATAACAGATCCCTGAGCAGAGCAACTTGACCTAGTAAGATACTTAGAGAATTCATATTTCTCAGCTTTATTTTTCAAACACATGACAAAGATCCCACATAAGGAGAACAGGAAGGTAACTCCACAAAAGTGCCCTTCTCAGAGATTTCTTTCTGTAGTCTGGTCCTTTACACTTAATGCAAGTACTGCCCAATAGCTGTCACCACACAGTTCTTTTGCCTTGATCACTAAGCCCTGAGCTGGAGAGGTGAGCCAATGTGGTTTTTGCTGCCCATAACCTCAGCTGAGTGAACTAAGTGGTAGAAAGAGCAGTAGAAACCAGGTGCCTGGATTTTCAGTGTCCAGACTGCACAGGGCCCTCAGGGACATCCTCTCACCCTTCCTTTCACCTGTCCCTTCTGTTCAGGAGTCTCAACCAAGGGTCTCCTCTGCATTTCCTAGGAAAATACTGTCTGAGGATGGAGGAGTCTCTCTCAGACTCTGCTGTTTGTCATAAACAGAAATAATTTTGCGTATTTTTCACAGCACAGTTGCCTTTGTTTTCCCATATGGTCTCTTAAGCCAGAACCTTTTCTTCTGAAACTGCTCCAAGAACCGTGGGGTTGAAAGATGCCTTTCTGAAAGGGAGCTGCAGAGATGCAGCTTGTGCTGCTCCGCGAGCCTGTCTGCACAGCTGGGGCTCAGAATCACGTCCCTGGAGCAGGAGGCTACTTGTGAGGTTGTCCCTTGCCAGGGCAGGTGCTGGATTCTCCTAGGGAGAATTCCCTACTCCAGTGAAAATCACCTCTAAGCCCTTCCTGCAGCTAAACTCTGCTCGATGCTCTCCGTGCACCATACTCGGGACAGCTGCGGTGACAAAGGGGATGCCCGACTGTCTCTGCCAGCACCTCCCTGGGCAGCTCAGCACCGGACTGCCAGCCCTTCTGGCATCCCTGCACGGCGCTCACTGGGAAAAGGCTTCAGGGGCTCAGTCTCCGCTCCCAATCCCACAGCTCGGGGGGAGCAACCCGGGGCTCCGCGGCGCTCCCCGCCCGTCCCTGCCCCGGCGAGCGGCGGTGGGGCTGCGGAGCTCCCGGCACTCCGCGGAGGCACGGCGGGAAAACCCTGCCGGGCCGGCCGGGCACCGAGGCTGAGGGAAACCCTGCCCGGGCCGGGCACCGAGGCTGAGGGAAACCCTGCCCGGGCCGGGCACCGAGGCTGAGGGAAACCCTGCCGGGCCGGCCGGGCACCGAGGCTGAGGGAAACCCTGCCCGGGCCGGGCGGGCACCGAGGCTGAGGGAAACACTGCCCAGGCCGGGCACCGAGGCTGAGGGAAACCCTGCCCGGGCCGGGCACCGAGGCTGAGGGAAACCCTGCCGGGCCGGCCGGGCACCGCGGCTGAGGGAAACACTGCCCAGGCAGGGGGTGACCCGGGCAGGGAGCGGCGAGCTCCGGGCGCCAGGTGCCTCTGCCCGGGCGGGGGCACCCCGGGAGCCCCGTCCCGGAGCCGGCCCCACCGAGACCCGCCGTGCGACTTCCTCCTGGTCCTCTCGCCCCCTCCTCGCCGCTTCTTTGCACCCTCTTCGCACTCCCCTTGCATTTTCCTGCATCCTCCTCCCCAGTCCGCTGCGCTCTTCTCGCACACTTCTTGCACACTCCTCGCTGTCCCCCTGCACTCCCCATAAAGTCAGTCTCGTTGCATTCCAGCCCCTTGCACCCTCCTGCCCGCTCCTGCCCCTTCACTGTGCCCGGATGGGTGAGGGAGGTGACGAGGAACCTCATGAGGGTACGACCCCCACTCCGCCACCCGCTCTCCCTCCCGTCCTCTCGCCGCGGGACGGCACCGGCCGCCGGTGGCACCTACCTACGAGCAGCCCTGCGAGCCACCAGCACCGGACCATGGTGCCCGCTGTGTGTCCCGGCCAGAGGCGCGATCGCCGCCGGTGCCCGCGGAGCTCAGCGGGGCGCGGCGCCCGGCGGTGCAGCCATGGGCCGCCTCCGGCGCTCCGGTGCCCGCGTCGGCGGCACCCCGGCTTCAGCCCTCAGGCGTCCTGCTCAGCCCGAGCCTTGCGAAGGGATAAAGGGGGGGCGAAAAAAAGAAAAGTATATATTTTAAAATAAAGCTCCGCAGCCCACCCCGCCTTCGCCGTGGAGCGCGTCCCCCCGGCTGCTGATGGCTTTAATGGAGCTTGGCAGCCACAGGTTCCCGCTGCCAGAAGAGGTGGAGACTCCGCCGCCTGCGCCCCACATGCGGCCGCGCACCGCACACGCGGGGGAGGAGGAGGAGAAGGAGGAGGAGGAGGAGGAGAAGGAGAAGGGCAGCCCCGGCCCGGCACCACGGATCGTGGTGGGCGCCCGCCTCGGGATTGATTCCCTCAGGGACCGGCTCCACCTTACCCGACCTGAGGCCTTGGTGCTGCCCTGGGCCCCGAGGTCTTGGAGGCGTTTGGGGGCCGCGGGCCAGGTCTGTGCTGTGGAACGCCATGAGGGGATCGTCCCTCTATCCCCACACCATGAGAGGATCATCTCGTCATCCCCATGCCATGAGGAGATTGTCCCCATTCCATGAGGGGATCATCCCTCTATCCCCAGGCCATGAGGGGATTGTCCTCGCATCCCCACAGCCTGGTCCTCCTGCCCACTGTGCCCCTGGCACCCTCAGACCCTTCATTATCACCAGGGCCATCAAAAGAATGCATAGAATCCCTTAAAAATCCTCTCAACACTCTACACAGAAAAAATATGGGACCCTTTGGGCAAGTCAGAATGCCCACCTCAGGTGATGCTTGCCCATGCCAGCCATTCCCTCTCCATTCCTCAAACCAGGCCTGCGGGACAGAGCTGTGACCGACAAAGGACTCAGAATCAGCTCTTGGCATGAAGCAAAGCACAAATCTTAATTTAGATGTGTTTGGGACAGAACAACACTTCTCTTTGTTTCGGTGAGTATCCATGAACCATCTTGTTCTCTCCCTTTGAGCACATAAAACAATGCGTGTGTCCCGTAGTGTGAGGGCTCGCTGCCTTTGGAAGCAGTGAGGGAAGAGGCTGGGCTGCCATGGCTCTGCCAGGTCAACACTTATGGTGCTGGCACTAAAGGCTGAAGTTTAATGCATTTTTCCAGACTGAAAAGCTAGTTTCAGTTTTTGCAAATGAGGCAAAGAAATCAAAACACATGTATGCCCCCGGCAGAACCCCGGGACCCTGCACACTCACTTTTCCTGGTCAAACTGGCTGTTTCACCAAATAAAAGGAAACTTTAGGGGGAAATAAGGAAGCTCGTCTCCAAGTTCACAGCAGTGTTCCTGCTGATTGCAGTGGGGAGAAGTTGAGGCCTGATTCCACAGTCCCATATTTGCTGAGCAGGACCTTCAGCGTCCTGGGGTGAGGTCTCACTGCAATGGGTTTAATGACTTTGTCAAAAATAATGCATAACATCTTTAATGTGAAGTGGGACAAACTTATCTGTCTTGGGTGCATAAAGAATTAAAGTTTAATGATACTTGCCAAGATAAAAAATAACAAAGTCCATTTGTAATGCAGGCACTCCTTTTTCTAGATGATGTTTTTATCTCTTTTTGTTTCTCAAATTCCCCAAACCAGTCATTCTCGGTAAATGTCCAAACCACTGTGGTTTTATTATATTTACAAATACATAAATTCTCAAATGCATAGGCAAAAAAGTTGTCATTTATAATGATAATAGAGAGAAAGAAATAGTTTTGCAAGAAGTTTTCTTTATAAAGCAGCACTTAGTCTTTTCAGGCATAGCCAATTTATATGAGAAAAATAATGGAACAGGTAGTCTTTTACCACTAACAAACTTTTATTTTGGCTACACACCTCTCATATGACACTTCCAGCCTCTAACACTAATCTCCTTGATTTCTTTAGGAGTATTTTAAAAGCACTTTTTGTGGGGAAGGAACAAAACCAAAGCAGAGCAATTTTCACACAGGTGTCTGAAAATTTTAATAATCATATGTAAACCATCGCAAGCTTTTATCACATATCAGCCCCACAGGGCACAGTGATAGATTTCATTCATCTGGCCTCTTTCATCCCTGCAGCTCCCAAGGGACCTTATCAAAGTATCTGAGCCATGAGCCCTTCTCTTTTTTTTTGGGAAGAATTCCTCCCGCCACCCTGGTGCTGCGGAGCTGCCCCGGCACAGCGATGCAGCTGTTCAGCCACACACTGCCCCGGGAGGATGAGAGGAGTGCCACAGCCTGTTAGAAATACCAGGAGGATTTAGACAGGCAATGGAGTCTTCCAACCTGGAAGTCTGCCAGGACATCAGGCTTGCATTCTCAGCTCGTGTAAAAATGGCTGGGTAATCTTCGGCTCCTGCAGAGGACCAGCAATGTAAAAATGCCTATAATTTTTATTATCAAATAATTACAGGCTACCTGCTGGGCAAAGCACGTGGAGGGAGACAAATGAGTGCAAATAGCCTGTAATTCCAGCAGAACTATGTGGCCTGATTTATGCATTCAAAGAGAATTAAAGCTGTTCCTATTCTGATTCAGGGGCACTTTACTTGCAGTGCTGTAAATACTAACACAGCTGCAGGGTAACTGGGAACCAGACCAAGGTGTTTTTACATTAGCTATGCTTCACTTGCCTGGCACCTTGTGTAATATTCATTCCTGTGCAAAACAGGTACAGAATATTTGAACTCAGGATCATGCACTCTTGTTAGCTATACAGGGCATTGAGTTGTCCAGTTCCCAAAGGCCAAATATTTTCTCTTCCCCTTGCCAGAACAGCAAGGATAGGCAACCACACGTGAAGGCAGCAGGCCAGGAAAGCAAAGATTGATCAGTTCTGAAAATACTGTTGTCTGAAAAGAGGGATCCTCTGAGCAGAGACTTGGGTCCCCAAAAAGCCCTATCCATAAGTCATAGCAATGCTGCTTCTGGAGTCCTGGCTCTAAGAGGGAATACCAAGGGATGTACTGGGTGACCTGAAAGTGCTGAGTATGTGCATTTACAATGAATATATACCCTCTAGAACCACTTGTGTTCTATTTCAGTTTCAGGGGCGTATATTTGGGGGGTGGAAATTGAATAATGGATCCCTCTTTTGGGGCACTTGTGGGGAAGAGCTACGTGTCCCTCTTGGAACTTCACTGAATCTCATTGGGAAACTCTGGAGGGAGCTATATACATTTAACACTCTTGGGCTCACCAACAGATGGACCATGATGCACAGTTGGAAATGGGGACTGAAACAAACAGTTATAAAAAAATGTATAAAAATAAACAAACCTGGCAAAAATTCTTTAATTTCTCAGGGGAAAAAAATAAGGTGGGAATGCTATTCCTTGCACTTCTAAGTAAAAACAGTTAATATGTGCAGAGCATTCTTCGGGAGAAATACAATGTGCAGAGTCTTTATTAATTAACTCAAAACAATTAGAGGAAGATAGCAGCATCTTTCCCACAGGGACACTGGAGCCATGGAGGACATGTCCTGCTCAGACATGTGAAAGGTGCCATCAGGACCTGTCTCAGGACATTTCCCAGCTGGAATGGGCAGTAATGGGTAGAAATGAGTATTCTGCTTCTCTCAACAGCACAGAGCAATACTTCCATGCTGTATTATTGCCACACCATTAGTAAAGAAAGCATAATATTGTCCTCCTTGACCCATCATTTCTTACATCAGCCTGATCTAGAGCAGGTAATTCCCTCTCACTTTTCCATGATTGGCAGCAACCTGTTTGGACTTGGGCATTTGAGGTTTGGTGGATAAAGACAGAGTTTTGGTTGTCTTTACCAGCCACCTGAGATGAGCAGTAAAGGAAGTAGCACCTTCCTTTAGCCTGTTACTTTGCACTATTCACTAAGAAATAGTATCAAAAAAAAAATATTGCAGAGTCATGCAATGCATACCCAGTGCATTTTACAGAGCAACAATAGGAAAATGTGAATAAACCTTGCAGAGCACCTGGCTCAGTGTATGTATTTATATATTAAAAAGCACTGGAGTATTATTTACATGCTTAGCTGGAGTTTGTCCTTTCTAGAGAAGTCTGGGCTGCTACCTGTTATACTTGGCTCACGATAATTTAAATAAGAATTTATAGACCCTAAACCATCTGCAAAATGTCCCAGCTCTTCAAGGCCAATGTAAATGCAACGAGGGGGGAAAACCGCAGAAAGAAAAGGTTAACAAGGTTTCTCCTTGCCTCCCCCTTGGCACATTTTATAATTAACTTTATAATGTCTGAGAGCAAAAGGTTGGAACAGATAAAGTTCCCACATCCTTGGAGATAATTGCAGCAGTTTGTGCAGCACATGAAGCAGCAGCAGCAGCTCTGGTGTCACTGCACTACACGTTGCTGAGTGTGTGTGCACTGCAGGGCACTCTGGAGCCTGGCTTCACTTCTCCACATGAAAGCAGCTTGCTGTGATTTATACCATCATGCTAATCAGGAAAACGCATTAATTCAAGGTCCCTTCTGGGGCCTTGGGAAGAAGGAAGAATCAAAAATGAGCCAGATTTCTATTTTGTGCAAGGTGCCACTGTTTTCCAAGGTGTGAAGGAATTAAATGTGTCATTAGTGTTTGCGGACTCGTTAAAAGGCAGCTAGAGGAGAGAGCTCACTGCGTGCTGCAGTGAGAGCCACTGGCAGGGAACCTTCTCCTGCCCCCTGACTCTATCAGCATTGAGGAAATTTAAAATTTAAATAAATCTTGAAATTCTAGCCCACGTTTTCTTATGAATGACAGATCCTTCCTGCCCTCAGTCCACCACATTTCTCCAAGCCTGAAAACTGACGCTTCCTTCTTAACAGCAAAAAGTAGGAAAGACGTTTGTGGTCTGGTGGTTACACCATGGGGTTGGAAAGCAGAAGAAGTGGTGTTTCAAATGTGAGCCAAGATTCTTGTTCACCATGGACTTGATCCTGCCAGATACCGAGCACCCACTGATTATCCAAGGCCAGGCCCTCACACAATTCATGTGAGTCCAAGTTCTTGTTCCAAAGTAAAAACTGGGCCTGTATTCAAAAAAATTGGTGCTGATTCTGTGGTTATGCTGCTTCCTTCACAACCCCAGCAGTCCAGCATTAATTTCCATTTTCCCTTCTAGTGGCATGAGGGCTGGGACAGTCATATTCCAACACTTGACACCTCCAAAGCCCTGATTCCTTATGAAAATCTCATTTTACTTCCCTCTAGCATTAAGTTTTTTCAGATTAGTGGGAGGTCCTGTTCTTTTATGTTTCTGCCCATACCCAGGAAGGGAGAAGAATAACAAACCTGGAAAGAAATTGCTCTTATTCTGATGAATTGCAAAATCACCACTAGCTCTCTCTTTGGCTAGAGGAGAATCTACTATAGATACAGACATAGTCTGTGCTGAAACTACTTTTTAGGGCAACTTGTGGCTTAGAAACAGCAAGGAAGGATAACCATATACATACTCTGATAGTTAGGCAAGTAATAAAACCTCCTCAAGGTTTTTTAATGCTCACCCATGAGGAGGAATTTAGGTGCTAGTGTCTTATAAATACCTTAGACGTGTGATTTTATGTATGTTTTCCATGGACCTTGTGGCGACTCTGAATTAGTTCTAAGGTTTTGCAAAATACATAACCAAGAAAAGCAGGTCTATTGTCAGAGACTCCATGGGGGTCCATGAAACCAAAAGGATTGGAAACCACCACCAAGGTCAATGGATGGATTATTTAGATTGGATATGTCCCCTTTTCTCACATCCTTTTATGTAATGCAATTTTCAGGGTGAGATTTCAGCGTGCCAGTTGCACCACTACAGGCAGAAAACTGCACAGACCTCTCTGACTCCAGCAGCTCCAAGCATGGCCTCTGCCATTCCCCAAAGACAGAGAAAATAAGAGGGAACTTGGGCCATCAGCAAGGAAAGGTAAAATAACCACATCTTTGTTCAGTGACCATAGTAACCATAAGCAGTTGTTAAAACAGGTTTTGGAGCATGTTAAAAACCCAAGCCTTTCTGTGGTCCCTAGTCCAGGGCTGTTGTAATAAGTCTTGTTTTCTCCTTGTTTAAACAATCATTTACTCCTTACTTTGAGGAAGATAAATGTTCTCAAGGCACATAATGATATCAGCAGAGATAAATCACAAAGGCCACCAGCCAACCTCAAACTGCTGTGAGGGCTGCACCATAAATTGTCTGCACCATTGCAGCAGACATGCACCTGCTCACGCCTCAGGCCAGCCCCTTGCATATTCCTGCAAGGCATGAGGAAAGCACACAATCACTTATTAAATTCTTGCTCTATCTAAAACTTATTTAAGGATGTGAACTTCGGTTCAAGCCTTGCATGTGTAATACCCTTATATGCCCAAAACATCATTCCATCGTGTGCATTTTTTCTGGTTTATGTATGTGCATTTTCCCTGACACTGTACAAACCTATCAAAAATGTTTTCAAAGCTTTTTTTAAATATATAAGGAAGCTGTGGAATGAGGGTGTCTTTCGAGTGCTTTGGATTATATGGCACATGTTCATGTGAGGGTGCCCCAGGGGTACCTGGGGCTTCAGCACTCTTGCCAGGATGTCTTATTGCACAAACCCTCCTTGCTGCCCCATAACAACCACCAACTGTCCCAAACTGCTGACCTATTAACCAAACAAACTCTGCTAAATATTGCCATGTGTAAGTGTACTATTATTTTTCTAATTGCTAAAAACATGTCCTTCCTGCGTTCAATAGCCTCTAGAAGAGATTGTTAACAGCTGGGTATTTAGCACAACAGAGGCTTTAGACTTAAAGGAACATTGTCCAGGTTAGCCAGTGAATTTGGCCATCTGTATTTTTTTATAGATGATTCTTTTCATGTTATCCATGTTCTGTTTGAAACTGTGAATCAATGGCTCTCCTGAGGATTAAGTCAGCAGAGAGCAGAGCTCATTATTAAAAGAAAAGACATGAGAGAAGATGGATGTAACCTTGGGTAGCTGATGATGGATTGGGACTGCTTTTTGACTGGATGTACAACCTTTTGCTGTGGAAATGAAGATTGGTGGGTGGTGAGGGGGAGCATGTGGAGAAAATACTTTCTGGTATTTTCTGATGTGGTTGTATGGGATAGCTTGGACCCAAAACGTCGCAATCACTCCCAGCTATTTAGGGATCATGGATAAAGAGAGCTCCAAACTGTGCTTTGCCCATGGTTTCAGTGGTGAGGGAGTCCATCTTACATATGGCTGCAATAATTTTGAAAACCTAATTTTATTTTCCACTACTAATTGCAAGAGGTTTTTTTTACTCTGGCTTTTTGCTTGCTATGGAAGGCCAGTTGTTTTTATTCTTGTTTCTAGACAGCTTCAATTCCTTCAGTTGTGAGCTGGTTTGCTGTTAGGGCATTTGTATTTTAGGCATGAAAAACAGATGTCTAGACCCATTAGTGTTGGGAAGAGAGATTTCTTTGGTATTTGAACTATAAATATGGCAGATTTCCCCTCATCTTATATTTTGTAAAGCTTTGTTTTTGCAAAAATATCTAATCTTAAATCAAACTGTCTGTTTGGTTATACCAGTCCTTTGGAGCCAATACAGTCTATCACATCAGCAGCAGCTTAGGTATTCCAAAAATAAGATGGTTGTAAATCTGTGCTCTGTACCCCTGTGTCCCAAAATCTTAGGGACAAAGCAGAGATACTCTGCATTTACAGAAGCAACATTTAAACCTCAGAATCTCAGTGAGCTGCATGTGTGCTACAGCAACGATGATGATCTTGAGCTGTGCTCCAGAGTCAAGTGTTCACAGGAAGAGATGATTTCTGTGACTTTCAGACCAGCCTCTCCCTTCTTCTGCATCACCACTGCAGCATCACAGAGCACAGCTGCCTGATTTCAGGGATGCTGAAGGGTCACAGCTCCAGCAGGGCTGGAAGCACCTCGGGATGCCCTGAATGTGCTGCAGGACTGAGGGGAGACAGGGACCTGCACCCAGCCCCCAAGTGACTGCCCAGGCTGAAAGCAGAGCTGCCAGGGGACCTTTGATCCTCTGCAAACAGAAAGTGCAATTGATTCTCTTCACTTAGAAGCATGACTGGTGTTACATTTCCTGAGCTGGACAAGGGTGGTCCAGATGTCCATGACAGATTTTTGCACAAGCACTTTACATTTTTTGTTTTTCTAGCTGTTTGCTCTTCTTCTCTGGTTTAAAAAAAGCTCTTCATACACTCTTGTTGAAATCACTGCCCTAAAAAAGGACTTACATCAGCCTTTAGCCTTCAATAGTTTATTGGATCTCTGGTTGCTAGTGGGGAAAATAGACAAAATTAGGCAGACAGGAAAAACTAGGGGACAGTTATTTATGTGAATTTTGGGTCATTTTTTCTTTCAAACAAGTTAGTACAACCATATGGTGGAAAAATTATGCCAAGTTTTACCCAATCTACTCACAAGTCAAATAATTGGACATATAAACTGATTATTCAACCACATATGCATTTTGAACAATCTGGGATATTATTTTTTATGGACCAGATTCCAGATTATTCAGACATTCTGCAAAGAGTCAAAATGCCATAAAAATGTCATGATTCTGTCTCCATTTTTATGTGTCCACTCCACAATCACTGTGCACACAGAGATCCCAGACCTTCATGGAGGGAGCTGGACAAGGTCCCTACAAAGGAGAAACAAAGAGCAATTGCACACCTTTGGGTTTCTGGAGAGATGGGCAGGTCTAAATCATAGATCCACTCACTCTCCAGTGAGATAATCATAGTAATAAATAATATATTAATACAGATCATTGCAAGTTGTCACAGGTTATCACTTTTGAATTCCTTCTGTCCTTTAACATCTAAGGAAATAGAAAATTCTGGCTGTGCAAATATTAGCCCATCTTTGTGAGTGTGCCAAATCACTGGGTTCAGTGAAAAACCTGCTCTTCTGCTTCACTGGGCTGTGGTCACCCCTGTGAGCCTGCAGGGTACTTATTTCCCTGACAATAAAAATAAACTTAGCCAGTTTCCAAGCCACTTCCAAGTTTGCTTCTGGAATATCAAACATAAGTTTTCATTCTCTTATTTCTTGATTAATGCATTGAACATCAACTTTTCTCAGTCACTTCTAAACTTTAATCAAGGATAAATCACCCCCAATGGGCATTTTAATCTTGTTTCCATATTTTTAAAGGAAATTAAATGTTAATTGCTGCTAGGTAAGTTTATCTAAAATACTGATTTTCAATTCATCCCACAAACAGTAAGAAAATAAAGATAATTGTGAGGCATTTCCTGCTGAATAAAGGGAGCAAGGACTTTTTTCCCCAAATAATATTTCTAAAATAAAGTATTTTTAAAGATTACTGTTATTGTATATTTTTAAATGTCTGTTACTTTCAAATGCCCAGCTAAGCTGACTGCAGTAATTGTTAGGAAAATATTTCTCTCCCTGTCTCCGAGGTGACTGTGGAAGAACTATGACTTTGTTTAAGGAGAGATTAAAAAGCAGAGAGAAATTGCCATTGCATATTCAACAGCAATCAGAAAATATAAAGCCCAGCTGCTTTAGTGGGCTCATGTGTGACATCCCTGCTGCTGTGTGTGTAGCTTGAATCCTCTGGGGGAAATCATCACTGCTTAGAGCTCAGCCTGTGCTCAGCTTCCAAGTCCAGGCCGCTGATTTGGGGCTCTCAGCACTTGTACTTGCCCTTTCATTATCTCTTGGGACTGCTCTTCAAATGTCCTGGCTACACCATCCCAGGAAGTTGGGACTTTCAAAAGATGTTCCAGCCTGGCTACCCTGAAATCAAGACATCCCCAAACACACGCAAATGGGGACCCACACATCTGCCTTTCCAACAGCATTGCCCACAACCATCTAAATTTTAGGATTGAGCTCTTGCATTGCCAAAGATTTAAACCTAAAAAATGGCTGTGGACTAAAGTTTTTATAAGACTTACCACTAAAATCATCTCTGTAAACAGCAAGCAAAATCCTTATGGTTTCAAATCCTACTTTTTGATCTTTTTCACAAAAGCGTTGGCATTATTCTCTGAAGCAAAGAAGAAGCTGTGAAGGTTGAATCTTCTACGTCATTGCAATCATAAGAAGAAAAATATAAATTGAAAAATGTCTCTATTATATAATCTGCACATTAACAGGTGGAAAAACAGCAACATAATTTACCTTTCGACACAGAAATGTCTTCCTTGGAGCCAAGCAAATTCACTCTGGTGTTTAATCTGAATAGTTGCCAATTTTCTGTCTGTAATGGGAATCCAGTGGAAACTCAGGAAGGAGAAAGAATTAAAGATAAATGCCACTTTCAGGGCGAGATCTTTGTCTAAGGATATTTGGTCAGGCTGGCAGAGCACAGACATAGGGCTGCTCTCAGGTGTAGGGCAGAGTATGCTGATTTGCTTTTGGGAGCCTGTGCCAGAGTACCAGGGTGATTTTCTAGAGTGCAAAATTGTCATTACCAGTTAAGACTTTCGTGAAAATACAGGCCAGGCCCTCCAGGCTCACACATGCACAGACACCACCTTGGCCACATTCTGGACCAGACATTTCAGGGATGCTCTGCAGCCACTCCCTCATCTAGTCCACAACCAGAGCTGATGCTCTTTGCTTCAGGAAAAGCTTAGAGAATCCACTCATTATGGTCCTGAAGGTTCCCTGCTTTGAAGAAACATCATATTATAAAAAGATGCTGAGACTACAAACTGCTTGCAGGAGGAGAGGATCACCTGCACTGGGTTAATAGACCCATTAAAAATCCAGAGGGGGTCAAAATTAATATTATTTTCTAAATTTCACAGATGTTGCTTTATTAAAAGGAAACCCCAAGATGTTCAAAGGAGGCAGGGAGCTAAACTGCCAGTGTCATTGAATTTTAATGATGAGTGTGTTCCTTAGGCTCTTTGAAAATCCCAGCTTTAATGTGTTGCTTCATGCAAGGCTAGAAGGCTTGATTGCAAGCAATAATTAAAAGTCTTCTAATCCCAAGAAAACTAGATTAAACCAGAGCTCCCCTTTATAGTGATTAAACTAAAAGTACTAAAATGTCTCTGAAGCTTCTTCAGAGACATTACTTTCCATTTTTTATTCTTAGTGTCTCACTCTGAATCAAGAGCTGCTAAAAGGGGTAAATGTAATGTTAAACAGGCTAACAAAGTTTTCAGTCTAATCAATCTCTCTGGTAATACAGCAAGTGCAATTATTTTAATGGAGTGCCAAGATAAGTAAGAAACTGAAAGTAATCTGAAAATTTCTCTAACTGCCTGTTAATAGTAGACTTTCCTTCATTTTCTCCTTTGAAAACATTCCAGGAGTGTTCAGAACTTGAGTGAAATATCTCCCTAAATATTGCCTAAGAATGACTTCTGTGCTGTCTGGTTCAAATGCAAAAAAATCTCAAAAATCCACCGAAAAACCCCTTTTTGTAAGTTACTGCAGTCTTGCCTTTTGCAAGGATGGTGAAAAAAAAAATCAGGAAGTTACTTCTCCTTTGTGTGCATTGATAGGTATTTTATTCTGGTACTGGAGATTAAACAGACATTCGGCTTTTCACCTTCAGTATAAAACCAGAAAAAAAAATAGGAAAATGAATAAAAATGCAGGAGAGAAGACTGATAAGACAAAGTAGCTGCTCAGAGATAATAATAAAATCAAATGCTTCTGATACCAAAGATACCTGGCTATAGCAAGGCCTCAGCAGTACCAGAGCTGTGCTGGAAGGGTTGACACAAATTACCCATAAATATTTTCAAAGCTTCTTGCATGAAGGGTAAGAGACGAGCATATATAAAGTTGCATAGGTAAGAGTTCTGTCCCAGCTGGCAACGGGATCCCACTTTTCCTTTGAACTGGCTGCAACTGGGGCAGGCTGTTCCGTGCTGTGCTGCTCGGGTGTCACAGGAGCCATCCTCTGGGGACAGGGACTCGGGGATCCTGTGACAGGCGTGCTTTGATGGGCACATCAGCGCTTCCACACTCACCTGTCTCGGCAGGCACAGGGACCACACACACGCTGGGAGCTGGGAAATTCTCACCAGTGCCACCCGCATCTCCCGGCTCCTCCCAGAGCCCGCCCTGGAGCGTGGTCCTGCAGAGATGCCCTGTCCTGGGCACCTGGGGGACAGGCACCCAGCACGGGCAGTTTTGGCAGAGCCTGAAAAACTTTTCATTTTTTTCTCCTCGCCCCCAGTGTTCCCCTCCGGTTGTGGTTTGCTGCCTGTGTACCCTCAGAGAGGCATTTGCAGCAGGAGAGTCAGGGCAGAGATGTTTTTCACTAGATTTAAATAGCTTGGAAATGCTCCATCCTGTTTGGAAAAGGACTTCGGGGTTTGTGCCATGTCATGGGGGCGAACAGCAAGGAATCCTCTCGCACCATTTGTGCTTCTAAATGCCAGCCACGCTGCACTGCTGCCGAAAGATCCCGGTGCCAGGCTCCGCTGGAAAAGCCCTCGGCAATTCCCAGGGGAATCACTGAAATCCATCAGCGACCAAGAGTTACTGAGCAATGGGCATCGCTGCCAGAGCCGCTGTGCCGGGGCAGGAGGCTCGCAGCCATCCTCCCTTCTCTCGAGGCTCGCAGCCATCCTCCCTTCTCTCGAGGCTCGCAGCCATCCTCCCTTCTCTCGAGGCTCGCAGCCTTCCTCTCTTCCCTCGGGGCTCGCAGCCATCCTCCCTTCCCTCGAGGTCGCAGCCATGCTCCCTTCTGTCCCCGCACCGCCTGCCCTCGGGACTCGCTGTTCCTGCAGCCTTTTGAGGTTTCTCCTGCCATCAGCTCTCAGAAGCAGGCTCCCTCCTGAGCCCCTCGCTGCCATGCCTTAAATCATCGTCTGCCATCGTTCCAGGGCTGTCCCGGCTTCCAAGACATATTGGTGGTGACAATAATGGCTCTCAGAGCAAAGCTTACACAACGTGCCCGTTTGTGTAGGTTTCCAATACACAGCACTCTAAAACGTGGCCATTTCTGTGGTTTCCTCCTAGCAAGCAACTGACTTTCAGCAATCAGAGGAAAATGGGCCGGGGTAATTCTCCTCTATCCTGGTTGTTCTTACCTGTCATGTCACTCACAGATATTTCAACACACCAGTCCTAGGACAGCTGTAGCATGTGAATAGTTCCCAGAGCTTCATTTGACAAAGCTTCTTCCTTTCAGTTTGTTTTATAGAGAGGAAGAATTTCTCTGTGGAGAGGGATTTCATTGCATTTCTTCATGTTTTTCAGTAAATTGAGAGGCCAGGAAAAAAAATACGATACACCTGGTGTCAGGATATTCAGTGCAGCCTAAGTGGGAAAACAACTGAGGCAGTGGAGAGGGGGTTCAGCTGTGTGCTCTGTTACATGGAACAACTGAAGTTATACGATCAGTTGTACATCATCTGAAGAAGACAAAGACAGGAGCACCTAACGGTGGTGAAAGAGGAACCCAGGCTTTGGTTTGGTGTTGGAAAAGCCAGGCTCAAATCTCCTGTTGCTTTAGTGTGCATGGCTCCAATATAGACACCAGCAGCTATGCTCACGTGGGAGCAGACACTCAGATATTGTCCTAATTTACTTGCTCACTCTGTTTCTCAGTGCTTTCTTTCTTAAACTTATGCAAAGTCCAGTGTGAGTTCAGGCAGAACTCCTCTGCCTAAAGAGCACTTCATTCTGTGTGGAAACACAAGCAATGCCTTCTGTACAATATCCCAGACACTAATGCAGGACTTTTAATCTTAAAACAGCAAACCTGGTTTTCTCTAAAGATAGCTCAGTCTATCAAGTGGCCCTGCTTACTGGAAACCTCCACTGACTTTTTAATAAGGTTTCTGTTCCAATGTATGTGCACAGAACAAAGTGCACTTTTTGCTGCACTAGAAGACTTTGAGTAATCAATCAATAGTTTTAAATAAAATTCAGATAACTCAATTTGAATTGAGTTGAAGTAATCTTTCTTTCAGTTGAAGTAGTCTTTCTTTTCCTGCAAAAATATTTTCTGTAAAATCCTTTTGACCTCTTATCTGTTTATTGAAGTGTATTGATGAACTCTGGTTTATGGAGAGACAGGGTGTATCAGCCAAGATTTGGGCTTGGGAGAGTTTCCATGTCCAACACCCACTGAACATTTACACAGATCACTATGCCACACCTTTGCAATCTGAACATCAATAAGTGATGTTGTGTCCTGCACTGCTTTGATATAGAATGTAAAAGAGTAAAAGCACTAAAATCTATTGTGTCTGCTGGCCCAAGCAGGAAGCAGATGCCCTGAAGGACTGCAAAGAAATTCCTGTGGGCTGTTGAAAATAGTGCAAAGGATTTGGATGCAGCTCTCTGGCTCTTTGCAAAGCCTCTCTTTTTATCTGCCACTTACGGAGATGCAGTTTTCCAGAATAAGATTTTAAGCCCTCCCTGAAGAGCCAATGCCATTAAAGGGCACAGGGAATCCCTGCCTCTGTCAAGTTCAGACCAGTCTTGATAACAAAATTCCGCTCCTGCTTTGCACCCCTGACTGCCTGTGCCTCCCTCCCTGCCTTTGCTGTCTTGTCCATAGACATATAAGGGTCCCTGGCACAGGAATTGTTATGGCCCATATTTGGGGTTTTTTGTAAGGTGAGAATTATGAACAGAACAAATACTAACGTTGCTGCTGACCTGGCTGACTTTGGTCAGGTCTGTACCTGGTTTCCCAGGTGCACACTCAGACTCCTGTCTGGTTCCATCTCTGATACACACATGTGTATCTCAAAGATTCAGAAAAGCAGTGTGAACCTAATAAAACATTTTTCCAGGCCCTTTGAATTGAAATTGAAAAGGAAGCCATTCCAGTCACCATAAGTACTTATTTTTCCTTTCTGGCATACTTAAGTAGGTGAGAATTTGAGGCAGGTGCCCTCCAGTGTCTGCTACTATTATTTGCTGAATTTTGTAATGTAAAAGTCATTCTTTTGGATTAGTGTAGTGTGTGTTTGTGTACACATCTACGAAAGCTGAAAATAAAAATGGATTCCAATAATGAAATCTTAACCCAAATTCTGCAGTACTCTCACATTATCCAATTATTTAAAAAAAAAAAAAGTGCTGTTTAATTTGGAAAGAGATGGTTCTAGTTATAGAATGAGTTATGTGGATTTGATTACAGAGCAACATTCTTGTTAAATTGGTATTACATAATGTGTGAGTGAGAGTTCTTTGGGTTTAATAACCTGGTCTTCCTGCATTTTTCAGTTTTCCTATTTATTGCGAAAAGTGAGCTCTTTGCTTCATGGACATGAGAACAGTGTCAAAAATTTAGAAACTGAAAGTAAAAAGGAGAGGACAATCAAATGAAATGACAGGGGAGCTGCTGGCCTCCTAAATAAACCACAGCCAAGAAAAATGCAACTGCACTCCTCTTGCTCTATTTTAAAGAATGCACTTTGTTCCTAGAAACTTTTCATTCCTGTATCAGTTAATCTACTGAGAAAATCACTTGACAATAAAGAATATAGATTTTATGGCAAGAATATCTGGGACAAAATTCCCTCTGTTAGAACAGGCTGGCTTGTTCCCTGCTGCTGCTGGCCTGGGTGATGGAGCCAGCAAAGGGCAGCACTCCACTGCCAGTCCCCTGTCCTCAGCTGTGCCAACACCACCAGGATCAGCATAGGCTGTACATTTGTAATTTTCTTTTCATGCACAAGCATGAAAGGCTCTGACTTGAAATGAGTCCCCTGGTGTTTCTGTAGCTTGGAAAAAATCAGCTCAAAATCTGGGCTTTGGAGTGGTTCCCTCCAGCTCGGGGTGGTTTGCTCCCACGTGTCGGATGCAGGGACCCAGTGGCACATGCTGGTGCAGGCAGAGATTTGGGGACCAAACAGAGAGCCTGCACACAGGACGGGCCACAGGCAGGGTGAACAATGAACTCCCACTGCTGGGAAGAATCAAATCCTCTTTTTCAAGTGCTGCCCTGGCTGCTCTGTGTGACGGAGAGCGGAGAAGACAGTGCAGTGCAGTTTGTGTCAGCTATCACAGGAGGGTGATAAATGTGCTGTCAGAGTCCTACAGCTCTGTCTGTTTGCTGTCTGGTGGTTGCATGATTCAGGATCAGTTTATGAGTTTCTTCTGGAACCAGATGGTTGCAAGGCAACAAAACGAATGCCAGCCACATATAAATGTCAAATGTTCAAACCATTACATGTCAACATAGCCAGGGTGTGCAGCCAGCACTGCTGCAGAGCACAGAGCCACAGACAGGCAGCAGGGCTTGTTTAGCCAAAGAAATAGAGAATTCAGGAAAACTCTGATTCTAAAAGAGATACTTGGTGAAAATAAATCAACTCCTTATAACAAAAATATGACCAGGTCTGTGTGTCATGAGATAGCCTGCAATATATGTCATGAAAGCAAGTCCTGTCAGATTTAATTACTTTTTTCTTGCAGCTTGAAACAGAGCTGGCTTCAGCATGAAGGCAGCTCCTTATTAAAAATGAAATATAAAAGATGAGATTACTAACCACGAGGAATTTACCAACAGAGACAGTATCTAATCCTGTGCAATATCCTGTGCAATCGTGAAATATCTGGGATATCTGCAGCATTCCAGAGAATTATATTTGGGCATTAATTATTCTTCTTAATTAGCGTAGTCAGACAGAACCTAACTGCAAGGCCTTCTCAGGTTGGTGAGCACACTTCAGTGGGTTCCATTAGCACATAAGATGTCCTGCTTTAATCCAGAACAAAGTATTCTGCCCAGTAGTTCTGCCAGTTTATGCCAAATCCCATGGACTTGAGTGGGGCCAGATTTTGTACTTTGGCTGCTTCTCTATATTCTGGCAGAGATGAATGCATTTCTATAATGAACTATTCAAAATCTTTCCAAACAAACTCAGTTATAAAAGGATTTCCCCGCTGTCAGAAATGAGGTATTTAGCTGATTCGTGATGAGTACAACCTTTTCTAATAAGGCCTGCATATATTTCCTTTTGAGCTGCACTTCATTCATTTGCTGGAAATCCAGGAAACATTTGAATCAAGTTAGGACCAAACAGCACAGAGGCTGCAATGTGGTTATCATCATGTCAGGCACAAGGAAAAGACTCGGGCAGAATCCACTCCCTCCAGAATGTTCCCATCAATATTATGGGTGTGAGAAGGAGCCTGCAGCCATCTGGCCTTCATTAGCTCTGTTTCAAGCTTGCTATACATAAGGAAGGAGTCTGAGAGACAGTCTGTTACAGCCAAAGAACTGCATCAAATGCCCAGTCCCTGTGTGAGTGATCCCAGCAACTACCTGCTAATGAATAGAACATGGCATTTGGCACCAAGGATGATGTTGAAGTGATAAGTTTAAAAAAGTAGTTTATTATTGTCTTCCTTTATAAAATTAAACACAATGCACCATCAATTTCAGAGCCTTTGTAACCACTCATTTAGCTCTGCATTATTTAGCAAGAATGAGACTTCTGGTAAAATTTGTGTCATTCTAAAACTGACTTTTCATGGCCTGTTGCAAAATTGTTAGTCCTCCCCATACATCAAGTTTTATTGCCATCAGTTGCAGCTGCACTACAGGATAATGTGATTATATTCCATAAAAGAATCAGGAGCAAATCACTGTGGGTGCATCTATAAACCTTTTGGGGTAAAGTGGTATCTCATACCTGTGTGTTCAACAGTCCAGACAGTGAATTAGTGTTGGACTCCTCCATCCTGAGAACTGGGACCAGCATGGATCAAATCCATATAAAGCTTGACCTTAAAAGACCTCTGCATTCTAAATTCCTACTGACTCCAGGGGCAGCTGAGTGTGGGAGGCTGGCAAAACAGAGCTGGGGTTTTGCTGCAGGAACCATTAAGGGACATCCCACTGTACACCCCAAGAAGGTTTCCAAGGCCTAAATTAGATGTGGGCACCATCTGGGTCAGTGGTTACTGGGGCTGCAGAGATTTATACAGAGTCCTCAAAGGACAGGCAGTCACTCCATCACAGTTGGTTCCTGGGTTGGTTTTCTGCAGTGGTTTGCACAAAATGTGGGGAAATGTCTCCCAAATCTATCAGCACATTCTGCAAAACCCCACTCCAGCCCCAGCCAGGACAGTCTTGGGGCTGTAATTACCAATGTGGTCCCGGCTCCTCCCTGGACAAAGCAGGAGCTTGCAAAGTCCTGGGTCAAATATGGCGTTTTTCTCATCACATTGAAAACTGCAATTCTTCCTAAAATAAAACCAACAAACCACCTATTTTAAGATTAATGTGCAACATAAATCAGAAGTAATCCAACTGAGACTGTTAAAACAAAGCTGCTTTTTCTTACCAAACTGAAATATTTGGATGTGACAAAAAATAAATGGTAAAGGCAGAAATGCTGCTTTTGACAATTTTAAATGAGATTTCACTTTAATCAGTGAGATTCTGCAAAGTGTTTCTGACTTGTTTTCCCTGGCTATTTTCAGAGCCTTGCTCTATTAATATTTATTACCCATATTTTCACACCTGGAGGACTAAATTGCTCCCTACTGTTAGTGAGCTACTATAACTTTGAATTTCCTATCATGGTCAGCACAGGAAGGGGAATAGCCAGGCTTTAGTCTTCCACATGGTTTGGGTTCATCATCTTCAGCTTCAGATTCTTGCCTGTGAAGTGGGAGCCAGTGTGTGCAATTTTACTTATCCACAAGGGAAATTTCCTTTGAGATGCTCAGATGAAAAGTCAAGAAATTAGGATGGCTGGTACAATTGCCCTGGTACAACAAGAGGTTTGTCTGCAAAGGACACAGTCTGCTTGGCTGTGCAACCTGCTGGTGTGGCATTGACATCTGGGTGCACTTAATTGTCTTTACCATGGTTCTCCAGCTGCTCCTGAGCAGCAGGGTGAGAGCCAGCATGAAAACACAGCATCTTCTACAGACAGAACTGTTGGGACACTGAAAGCAAATAGAACCTCCCTGCTCTCCTGAGGGGAAGCTCTTTTTCTGCTAGTTGTCCTTCTGCTCCTTCTTCCACCATGGACAAGCTGATGAAAGCAGAAAAAGTCACAAAAACCAGTGATTTCCAAGGAATATTTTTGCAGAGAATTTTCATACTCAAAAATGAAAAAGCACAACTCAAGATCTTCCAGCTCTCTAAAAGGTGGGACTCTGTTGAGAAAGGCACTTTTCTCCTTAAGATTATTCAAGTAACTGAAAATTTCTCCACTGAAAACCAATGCCAACAGGATCCCTTCAAACCACCCACATCCTGGGTCGGTATCTCCTTTTTCCTGGCTTGAGGAGCCCCTGGAGTGAAGAAGGCACAGTGGTGGCAAGACCAGGCTGTGGTGGGGAGATGGAGCTCCTCCTCATGCCCTCCTCTTGTCCCAAAAACTCAGAGGCTGTTCTGGGGCACAAGGAGATGCTCTGTGACTCTGCTGACTCTCTTGACTTGCTGTCTTCCACTTGATACACCCTCATTTTGTCCTTGTGCTCAGCAAAAGGCTTTTCAGGTTGCCTGCACAGGTAATTTTACCTCCTCACTTCTCTTGCCACACCAAACGAGCAGCCTGGCAGCAGCAGCTCGTCAGGAGCAGCGGTGCGTGCAAACAGCACGGCCTGAACTGGGTCACAACACCTCCACTCACTGCAGGGCACATCTTTTGATGCCCCAGACAGATACCTGAGACAAGACAGCACTTATACACTCCATTATCTGTCAGACAGAGATGGAAAAGGGGTGATAAGGAAAAGAGGTGGGGTGGGAAGATCTCTGTTGACATTGGTAGGGAAGAAATGAGTGTGGAGGCTCCTGGGTGGCCTTGGGGAAGCCAGGGAGGCAGATCCAGGCTCTCTGAGAGGGGCAAGGCTTGTGCCTCCTCAGCCCAGCAGCACGTACAGAAGTGACCCGGAGCACTGCTGAGCACAAGCTGTCGTGCAGCCAGGGCAGAAGGTTTGCTTTGTTTACCAAAGTGAAAGAAGTCATTTAATACAGAGACCCAGCCCAGTTCAGTCTGCCAGGAAAAAAGAGAAAAGGGCTGGGATTGGGCTGGGAACTGTTGCTGGTTTGCAGGCTATGGACATGGTGTCTGCTCCTGCTGTGATGATGCAAAAGCCTGTCCATGAGTTTTGTCTCCTCAAGCCTTAGCCACTGTTCTTACTGAAGAAGAAGGGGTCAAACTGTCTTTTCATCATGGGACCAGGTCAACCCATGGAGGAGCCTGGGAAGTGCTGCTTTATCCCATTCTCCTGCAGTTGGTAGTTGCCCACCAGCACCCCAGGTTTGATGGAGTCAGTATGGCAAGGCAGACACTGCCATGAGTCACGGGCTGCCTGATGCAGTGCCAGCCCAGTGCCCTGCCCACGTGTCTCCAGCACAGATTCCCATGGGAGAAACCCCTGGATGCAATCCCTGAGCAGGGCCTTGCTTAGCAGACACTCGCTGACAGTAATTGTATTCCCCAGAGGGGACTGGGCTGACTCACACTCAGAATTTTCATACAGCATTTGGGATGGGCAGTGTTTCTGCTCTGAGTCACACTGAGCCATTCTGTACGCTGGGAGGATGCTGCTGAGGGGTCCCAGCCCAGAGCTGCGGTGCAGAGGATTTCATGCAGTTGTCACGGGGCCTTTATGGAGGTCACATTGTTCTCAGGAGTATCAAAGTCCCCTGCCTGCCACAGCCATTCCTGCAGCATGCTCCAGGGGCTCAGCTTTGCGCAGGAAACGCTCAAAGCAGTCACTTAGCAATTGCAAGTAAATATGTAATTGGAGCTCAACACTTCGAAGTGTCAGCAGCCAACATCACCACCCTCCCAAGTCATGCCTGAGTTTAAAGATCCCAGGGAGGCCCTTGCTGTCCCTATTGTAGTCCCAGATGAAGAATGAGCCTCTATTCCTCTCTCTGAAGACAGCAGCTGCTCTACGGATGCTCAGCCGCTCCGGAGGACCCCAGCAGGCTGCCTCAAACTCCAGCCAAGAATAACATCAGAGCACAATGCAGTGAGTTTGTTTTTCACAAGGTTCTCCCAACTTCCATGGGCTGGGTGCATGACTCAAAATTAATGGAATGCAATAATGAATTTCACTTGTCAGGCCAGCATTACCCTATCTGCTGTGCTGAAACTGCTGTTGCATCACACCGAGTCCTGGGATAGGTTGGAATCCTGGAGGAAATTGTACATGGAGAAGTCCTGAGCAGGCCTAACCTGGGACTGGATGCAGCACATCTAAGAGGGACTTTTATGCCTGATAGTTTCCTTTTAATTAAATGTAAGCTTGCCTAAGAAAATAGAACTCGAGGTCAGGGTTTTTGGATGGAAAATGAAATTACCAGGGCACATGTCGTGTTTCACAGAGGGAGGCAGTGTGAGGATTTCTTATTCAGGGTGTAGAGATTAGCTGTTTTCCCTGGCATTTCCAAAAAATCCTTCAAGTGCAAATACCCAAAGAGTAAAAGCAAACAGTGTCCCTTCTTCAACAACACCTTATCTGAACCACTGCTGGCCTGCAGGGAGTCCTCAGAGCTGCAGGGAGTGTTACTTGGTGAATAAATGGGCAAAGAATGGGGTCAAGCCCCTGCACTTCCATTTCCTTCCTCTCCCTCTTGCAGACCCCAGTCAGCTCTCCCTGGAGAGAACCTGTGCTCAGATGTGAGCTGAACACCTGAGCTCACAAAAAAACCCAAAAGACTTAATTTAATACCCATGGCTCAGTGACTGTGCTGCAGGTTTCTCAGCCAGGTGAAGAGGAGCACTTGTAACACTGTGCCTTCAGAGAAATATCACTTCCCTCTGTGTAGCAGCAGGGCTGGAAGGACTGCAGTTGTATGAGCCACTCTTGCAATTACTGGTGTTGCTGGATGGATGTTTTCCTTCATGCTGTGCAAAGTTGTATTCTTTGGGAAAAGGAAAACAACTCAAACCTCCTCAGAAACCACTTCAGACATGAGATGTAGGGAAAGATTAATGAGAGGAATGGATAGAGTGCAGTTTCTCAGACGGAGGACGTGGCTTGGTTCAGCTGCACTGAGGCACAGGCTCAGAGGTGTCCTGGAGGGCTCTGGGAGCCACCGTGCACGGGGTGGGCTCTCAGCATGTCTGCAGTTTCTCTCTCCACAGCAAATGCGCACGCTGCCAGAGAGCAGGTGAGGCACTGGCTTGTGTCACTTGCACACTTTCCTCCCACCTTCAGGACAGATTTAGTCCTTTTTCTTTTGGCCAAAACCATCCTTCACTCCTAGGAATAAAAATTATATTCCAGACCCGCTGGGTTTTGCCTTCCTTTATTGCTGAATATTGTTTGCTCCAGGAGTGAAGAATCATGAAACCCAGACCCAGAAAAGTTATTTTCTTTGAAGGAAACAATCTTACACCAGTGAGTTTTCTGCATGAATATTTGTTTGCATCCCACATTTGTTGCTCTCTGAGTCAAGCCAGGCAATCTGGAGAGAAGGAGCCCAGGGTGATCTCTGTTGTCCCGGGAATCACGGGCAACACCACCTTACTGCAAGGATCCTAGTTTGTATTTGATAATTTTTAATGATTTCTTTTTTTTAATAAAATATTTATACTTGGGAAGATCTGTTCCAAATCACCTCAGCAAAGAGCAATTCCACCATAAGAAAATGATCCCTCTATTCTCAGTCCCTCTGGGACAATTACATCCTTTGGTAGATTTGGTCCAGCACAAATGGAAGTTACTAAACTGATCATATAAAGTTGTGTGATCACTAAGTTTCTGCCTGGCTTTATGAATTTCCTGTTGTTTAACCACCTATGCTTTAGTGTGGCATGTAATTCGTTGCAGGGAAATGCAGTGATCCACTTCATTAAAATTTCTGCATACCTAGGGAATTCATCTTCTTTCAGATAATTTATCAAATAAATGTGGAATTTTTTTTTATCCTCCTTTTAAATGTTGTGCTAATTTTGACCCTGATTTAAGATTATTAACATTGAGATTTGCCCTCTATGGACCTTAAAATTCCAGGCTCATGAAAACTATTTGATCTCTAGGAACTGATTTCAGTCCTTGAAAGGCAAGCACACGCCATGGGGTCATATTTATTTTATGAGATGATTTTTTCCTAGTGAGATCAGTTGATGGAGCAGCCAGTGTTGCAAAATGTGGAATAAATTTCCAATACTATACCACAATACCCAGAAAAGATCTCACCTGCAATTTAGCAGTCAGTAATAGGTGCATTTGAATAGCTTGTATTTTATGTACCTCTGGTTTCATAACTTCCCTTCCCTTCTATATCTCATATATGTATTTATTTATATGTATGAGATAGAATATATATATTTTTATATATATATTTATAAATGGTTTCCTGCTTTCTTACTGAACACTGGGGAATTAAAAGTCAACTCTGCTTCCTTGAGCTGCTGAAAGATTGCTTTCAGGTGCTGTAGGAGTTCTTCCCAAGGTTTACTATAAATCAAGACAGCATCCACACAGGCCACTGCATACCCCAAATGTTTGCATAGCAGCAGGCTGGTTACTTGAAAGACACTAAGGAGCAACCCACACAAACCACAGCTTTATGCTGAAAAAATCCAGTAAGCACTGAAAATTTTGTTGTGGTCTTGGAAGATTCTGCTCCAAGGTGTTGCCAATACCTGTTCCAGAAATCCAGAAAGCTGTTTTGTTCCCTCGGCCCTCACATCAGCTGGTACCCAAGGATGGAATTGTTGTTTAGCCTCAGTGCTGCCAATGATTTGGTCAAACCCCCACCATGGCCACCAGACCAGGATCTTCTGAAATGGTGCCTTCTGCCACCAGCACTCTCCTGATTCCAGCTGAGTTACCCAGCCTCACCGAATTTCAGGAACAGGAGCATGACAGTTTAAGGGCTGGGGTTAGATGTGGGCTGCAGAAATGTTCAAAACTGTGCACTGGCTGCATATCCCACTGGAAATGTTCAGTGTGTTCACCAGCAGCACCAGTTACTCTTTCCCCACTCCATCCCAGCAGGAGACCCTGGTTCCCACCGGGGCAGGAAAGCTCTCTGCATCCCAGATGCAGGCAGAGCCAAACGCTGCTCTTGTTCACACATTTCTCGCTAACTTGGTGTTCCAAAAATGATATTTTTTCCCGCAATAAAGTTTGAAAAATGCCAGGACGCTCCCAGGCAAGTGATTCATGTGCATGTTGAGGGGTTGGGGAGGGGATGGGAGAGTGTGGATGTTCACACTGTCTAATTTTAGATGTCTAATTCAATTAAGGTCTGGCCTGGTTACACAGTCAAAAAGACTTGCCTTCCAACGGGGGTTACTCAGAATTCCTAAATTAGGAGCCTGCTGCTGGCCATGAGCTGGGAGCAGCGTGAGCCTGGAGTCAGACAGGGTTTGTACCTCTGGACACATTGCTTTGTTCAGCTCTCCCCTCGGTGGCATATTGAAATACACCCTTCTTATTTTGTCTCAGAAAGGGCTTTATTGGCTTAGCCTTATGCCCCATTTTAACCTCTCCTTCCCATTTGTTATTTGTGAAGTCTCAGCCCTGATTAAAACCAGCCACATCTTTTATACTGTGTGATGGCTGTTGCTTCCTCTCCATGGATTTCTTCCCCAGGATTCAGAGTTTCCTTAGCCCAGCACGTAGGAAGCCAGCACACAGAGCAGGCCAGAGAACGAGAGCTCCTTTGTAGCTTTACTTTACTTTTCCTTCTGTTTGATTTCCAGTAGAGGGGCTTTATGTTGCCTGATTTAAAAAAATTACTCAAGAGTGCCCGACAGCCCTGCAAGACACTTCTAGACACTTCTTAACCCTTAGAGCTCTTGCACCACTGTCAGAGAGTTTATCAAAAGTTTCTTTGTCCTTCACCTTTCCTCACCTTCCCTATTAATATAAAGTGACCATGGATGAACTGATGCTCATTTTCTCTATTATTCAAATCAGAAGAGCTACATTCTCAGTGCATTTATCACATTCTGAGCTCTGTGATGCCAGAGATTAAAATGACCAAACCCAGAGTGCATTCCTGGCCCATTAGCTCTTCACCAGTAACTACAAAGCCCCCTACATTCTTGTGGAGCTGAGATTAGACTGGAGGTGTCCCAGACACCAGTTCAGTGCTGTCCTCATGGCCAGCAGATGATGGGAACCCACCGTGACCCCAAAAGAGGAACCAAATTAAACCTTATTGACCAAATCTATTTTCAACTGGTGCTACATTCTTAAACCAGTATGTACAGGGGTGTGGGCTTGTCAGATAAAGAAATAAACATCTGCCTCTTGACTCCACTGTTCATTCCACTGAAAAAGTCCTCTCTGGCTGTGGCAATATTCCATGAGTCTGAAGAGGTAGGAATTGTACACTGGGCATAGTTTCCTGATGCTTTGAGCAATTCCTTTTAAAATTATGCATAGGAAACCCAGGCTGTAACCCTAAGTCATGCCAAAACAGTCTCCCCCTTCTAGATTTATAAAGTTTGCCCAGCTTTCTACCACTGCCACCCAGGTGGTACTTCACCTTACTACAGAAAAACACCTATAATTTTATTTCTTTGAAAAACATGTGAAACTTTTGGCTCAAAGGCTGGGTGGGAAAAAAGTACATTTCTTAGTGGTTTATTGCCCTTAGGAAAACATACTTCAGTTATGAAGTATTCCCCCCTGAAAACTTACTTGACATTTTGTCGAGAAAATAGTAACATTTCTACAAAGTTAGCCAAACTACTTAATATCAGAGCTGTAAAGCAAAGACCTATGGAAATGTCAGAGTGTGGATGAGACTGGTGACCTGGCTTCATTCCACTGTTCTGAGCCTGCCCTTCTGCTGAGGGACCGGCCTGGGAAGCTTTGCCCACAGTAGCAGGAGTTGCTGCTGTGGGGGAAGCTGGAGGTGTTTCCATGCAGCAACACCATTGCTGCCTTGCCAAGGGGCTGCTCTGCGTGAGGCTGGAGGGTGGGAGGTGGAGGCAAGAGAGGTTTGGGCATCATGGTGAAGCTGCTGAGGGGCTGGACCAGGTCTCTGGAGATTCAGGTGGGCTCTGGATCCTTTTCGTCAGGGAGACCTGAGTGCAGAGCAGCTTTTCTCTACATCCTGGGAGCCCCAAGCCACTCCCAATCCTCTGTCCTTCCCCGTGCTGTATTCCCAGACATGTGCCATAAGGAGCTCAGGATGGGGACAGTGACACACTTCTGGCAGAGAAATAAGCCTAGCTCAGCTCAAATGAGTTAATTAATTAATATCTTCTCTCTGTCTGTCACCCATCTCTTCAGCTGGAGTGAAATTCTGGCTCTGCTGAAATCAGTTGATGTTTTGTTACTCACACATATGGGAGCACAGTTTCACTCCTCTTCTCTCTGCTTTTCTGCCTGACACACCAGAAGGTAAAACCCTGTCTCAGCTGCCAGCACTCCAGACACCTCTCAGGTGTCCCAACACACATTCATGGCCGTGGTTCTGCTCCTGCAGTTGCTCCCATCTTTCAGGAGCAAGAGAGTTAAATGCTATGTCTGAGCAAATATGAACTGCAAGAAAGTTCAGGCCCATGCTGGGATGTGAACTTTCTGTCTCGAGCCCTTTTCTAGCTTTGCTGTAAACAATTTCAGAATGTGATTAGATTTTAAGGGAAACTTGTAATAGAGCTGTAATAAGATATGATGTAATAGGTAATAATAATAATATATAGCAGCTGTTAAGGAAAGCTTTTTCTGCATTTATCCCAGAAGGATAAAGGAGTCAGCTGCAACTTCATATTTTGAAAGAGGGAATATTAAACACTAGGACTGTGATGCAATGATGTTATTGTAAACGCTAACAGCAAAGCCCAACGTGTGAGGGTTAAGACCAGCAGAAGATGCACGCAAACAGCTGCCCTGACACAAATTCCCTCAAGTTGGGGTCATTTTCTTTTATTTAACTCATAGTTAATACACTGGACTTCCAAATAATGCTTTCAATAGGTTTTGGGCTGCTGAGAACACTGGGATTTTTGCTCTTGCTTCCCACCATGACTCTAATGAACCCTCAGAGTGCACCTAGAGAGCTTAATGTGAGGTGTGTCTCCAAACACCCGCCTGCAGCAGTGTCACTCAGCTTCCAGCAACACCCTATCCTCAGTTCCTGCCTCTGGGAGAAAAGAAATATAAAATCAACAGAAGTTCAGGCTGGAACGTCAACTTCAAAATGGAATTTCCTGGTGCTTTTCGCAGCATGGCATTACTTAAGTGTTAACTAATATTGCTCTGTGTGTTTAATCTCCATGTGTTGAAGGAAAAAGATCTTTCATGGAAAGACTAGAACAGATAAACCTATATTTAGCCTTCTATAAACACCTCACAGGGTCACATTTCTGAAATGCAGAGGCCAAGGACTCCATAGAGAAAGTGGATGAACATGGGCAGAGTTATATTTGACTAAAAAAATGGGCATTTCTGTGTATGATGGACAGGACCCATTATAAATTAGGCAATGTATTAAAATAAAACTTTTAATTGTTGACTGTAACAAGAAACGATCCAATAGGGGAGAAAAGGAAACACTTTTTTTGGATCGTTAACCTGTCAGAATGTTTCCAGGGTGAAGTTATGTGCAGAAACATCAAACAGGCAGAGGGGCTGACTCTGCTGTACACAGCTCTTCTTCTCCACCTGCCCTTGGCAGACAGCAGTGCCAAAAACCTGCCCTGGGCTCTGCCAACCCATTTCTGACATCAGCTCTGCTCTCCACATAACTCACTTGACTTGAGCAGCCCAGGGGAGAGCTCTGGGTCCTGTCCTTCCTGCCAGGAAGGGGCAGTCGGGACTTCTTGGGTAGATGAGGACCCCAGTTCAGCATCTGCAGACGCAGTGAAATGGAGAAGTTTTTTCCTTTCAAACCTAAGGACATGCCGGGATACTTGTGGTGTCAGTGCTAGGGAAGAGAAACAGAACTGAGTGTCCCATTACACCGGCTTTCAGCTGTATTTGGGAACAACCATTACGTGAGAGGCACTGCCTACTGCCTGTTCTAAGTAATCCAGGCCTGGTCCAAAGCCCCAAACCATCCGCCCTGCCAACAAAAGCATGTTAAATAACTTACCAGAAAGTACATTAAAACAGTCTCCTGTCCTTGGTGTTATTTTGGTATTTTGCTGCCTGTGCAATGTTACCACATTGTGCTTGCTGCTCAACAGTTCAACAGTGTTTTTAGCATAATAAAGCAAGGACAAAAGTCATCCTTTAATATTTTTAATATTTAAAGCTGTCCTGGATTCAGACTGGCATTTGAGTTTTCTGTAGATTTGTCTCTTAAGTTGAGGGGGATTTTCAATAAGATTTGCCATAATTTTTGCTGTCTTTTAAGAAATTAACATCTTTGTGTCCAGTTGCATTTCCAGCTACAGGGAGAAAAACCAGGTATTGGCAATCGTGCTGATGAATTCAGAAGAATCTGAGAGTGATTAACTTGAAACAAAGAAGTTAGGTTGGTCTAATGATGAGATCCTTATCTGAGCTGAATGCATTTAAATGTGTATTTTACAGTCCACCAGTCAAGTCATAAAATTACAGTTAAATCTTAAAGGACAAACTGAAGGTTACTAGGTCAGAAATCAGCCACGGGATTTTACAGGTCAGGGAACAGCAGGTTTTATTCTTTTCAAGGTGCCCTGCAAGACAAGATGGACAGAGATCAGAGAGTTTCACACTCTGTAACAGGGGGATGGCTCTTGGGCAGTCACCATGCAGGAAAGGGAGGAAGATCACATCCCAAAATCTGGGCTGCCATACTGAAGAGAACAGTGATGCCAGCAGCAGCTGCCTGCTGTCCTTTCACAGGGACACAGCTCCTGGTGGTGCTGGCTCGATGGCACTTCATCCTTGGAAATCCCTGCCCAATGCCAGTGTGGTCATGGAGAAAAGGCCACAGCACAGCCTCTGCTTGTTCCTGATGAAGATCTAACCAAGCACATTTCCCATCTGCAGCAGGGCAGTTTTCTCTTTTGAAACGGCAATGTTGTTCTCCTGCAATTGTATTTATTTTATGAGTTGCACTAGGAATGCTGTGTGGCACTCTCTTGGCCCCTCTCGCCTGTGATTTACAGTAGTTATAAACATTCCAAAGTATACATGTAAGTTAAATGATACATTAATATCATAAAGTTACAATTCTGGTATAAATGTGTCATCGGTTTGAAAATTCAGTTTTTCCTTTGCCCAGCTTTGTGATTAGGCTGACTGGAATCAGCTCAGTGCAAAAGCACCACAGACATGAATTCAGTGTGCCTGCGTGTCCCCAAAGTAAAATGGTGTGAAAACAAGAAGAGAAGGGTATTCTGCCAAGCTGAAACACTTCTGAATATTTGACCGCTTACATACATTCTCATCATATTCTTCAATAAATAGAACGAGAGGGGAAAAGGTAATTGAGCCTCATGCCCATGACAGGAAGACAAATTAGACTCCCTGCAGCACTGTCCAAGGCCCAGCTCTTCCCGTGGGGTCAGTTCTGCAGTGCCAGAAACCGCAGGCTGGGCTCTGCTCGGAGGGTACGGCTGCTGCTCCCAGCGCTCGGATCCAGCCAAGCCCGCTCGGCAGTGCCTGCCCGGGGCTGGCCCGAGCGGGAAGTGCCCCGGGACACTCGCTGGGACACGATCCTTCCTTCTCCTGTGGCTGCCAGGGCATGGCAGCCCCGCCGCTCGCAGCAGCTGGGGCACCGCTGGACTGTCTCCCACTTGTCGCTTGGTGAAAGGAAGCGTTTCCATCTGCTGGGAGGAGTGACCCGGCCTAGCGTTTTCACAGGAGGATTTTCACAAAATTCAGACAGCTGTGTCTCCTGCATTTGCAGATTAACTGCAGCAGCAGCGGTGAAACAGCGAAATCAGATGATTCATTCAAGATCACGCAGGAAACCAGCATCACTGGAAGGAATAAAATGCAGCACCTGAGACCTCTACAGCTAAACTTTAACAGTAACATACAGAAAAATATACAGCTGGCAGGAATTCTGTAAAATATCACCCAGCTTTGCAAATCACACTAAGAATAATCACACAGTCAATGCAATATAATAAGTTAAGATGAAAGAAGCTATCAAAGGAAAAGGAAATTTGTGGCATTAAGATTTTAGGGGATCAGTCTCCAAGTTTTCTGCAGACTGCCTATGTGTAAAAAGATTAAATTACTGTATTTATGTCCATCCAGCTATGACCACTAGCCTGAAAAACCCTTAAGCATGCTAATTTTCAGATAAAATACATTAATGAACTATTTAATAAAAGGAGGCAAGCTAATTCCTTACATTTGTATCACAACCCTGATCCAGGTGATTAGTTTAGCTGATTCATGGGAAGGTTGGAAAGTCCTTAAGTCCCTGAAAATGTTACCTGCATTGTA
Organism: Passer domesticus; assembly: GCF_036417665.1. Taxonomy (NCBI): domain Eukaryota; kingdom Metazoa; phylum Chordata; class Aves; order Passeriformes; family Passeridae; genus Passer; species Passer domesticus. Next base: position 12,167,946 of record NC_087489.1, on the reverse strand, counting down.
TTAATAGTCAGCTCCTCATCAGTCATTCAACAAGATTTTTTTTTTCTTTATAAAAATCTCTGAGAGAACAGCTCGGCATTCAGAAGTTCAGCTCTTGGAAAACATTTCTGCCTCCTCCTAGACCCCGGTGAGGGGAGCTGGGTGAACTATCAGATGAAACAAGCCTACCACAGAGCAGCTTCAGCTTTCATTGTTGCAATATGAAAGTATTTTATGATGCCTCATAAGTCATGTGTGAGGCTCTGATAATGGTCACGTCAGCCCCCACATTTCACACTGCGTTTAAAAATACAGCTTGTTTATCTACCCCACGGGCTGCAGCCTGCCATCAGATTTACATTTGAAAACACTCAGCACCCTCACACAGCCTCAGACTGCCTTATGAAAAGCACCCTGACACAAAACAAAGCTGCCACCCTCTCTTTAAAATTAGTGGTTTAGAATTTCACTTTTTTTATCTCTGGGTTTGGAGTCAAACCGAGTCAAACCCATACTCGGTGCCCTTTCAGGAAATGCATTGAAGGTGTTTTGCTCATCCCTTTCTCCCTGTATCCCTGCACCCTGTGGGTGAGCAGGGTAGGTGGGTGGCCAGATGGCACAGAACCACAGCATGTCTGTGCTGAGGCTTCCCATGTCCTCTTAGTTTTATTGTGTTTTGGTGCATTTAGTATTTCACTTACAGTCCAAACCTTGCAGACAATTGTGAGAGGATCTCTGCTCTCAGCCATAAAAAACAGCTTCATAACCCATACCATTACACTGAAAATCCTCAATATGTAACTGAGATGAACCTTTGGGTCGTAATGAACCTCAAGCATGCATTTAAACATACAAACAGATAAAAATAAAACAACGTGATGAGCTCTAAACCAATTTCACAATTATGCTGCCTGAGTCACAAAATTAAATTGCTTGGAGTTGGCAGTAACATGTGAACTTTTATTTGGGCCTGTGCTCTATTCCATTCCTGTATTAGCTCCTTAAATAGCAAAATGAAGTATGACTTAGCATTCAGCAGTAAATCCTCTCCTTCTTTTGTGCCCTGTGCTGCAGCAGCATGGTTTAAGGGAAAGCAAAGCATTTTTTGACGGTGACAATAAGCGCAAGGTATTGCCTGACTGCAGAAGTGAGTTGGTGTTGCAGTTAACTATTTCTCCCTCAATGCAGAGCATTAAATGTCAAGCAGAGGCATTAAAGGAGCCTGTTGATGATTTTAAATATTCAGCTGGTGTTTTTCTGCCGTGTTTGTACAGTGCTGGGCAGCTGACAAGGAGTCCTGCCGAGCATAACGGCCGCACTGTATCACCCCAGAGCCGAGAGGGAGCCAGCCCTGCGATAGGAGGGACAGGGGCTTCCAGCAGGCCAGCACTTCTTGCTCCAAGTGTGGAGGCTGAGTATTTATCACTAATCCATGTGTATTCTGGATGGGGAGCCTCCCCCCATGTCCCTGGCTGGCCCATTCCCCCAGCGCCCCCGTGCACACCGTGCCATTCCGCCTCCAATGCCGCCTTTATCTGCCGGCTTGCCGAGGCTCGCTGCCCACCACACAGCGTCTCTTTAATCTCTGTAAACCCAATTCCCGGCCAGAACAAACTCTGCCTGCCAGAACACATTTGGGAGGGATGGCAGGGATGCGAGGCTGCCTGGCAGAGCAACGGGCAAAGGGGATTCATGGGTTAATTTCTGCTCAGGCACCTTCTTTTACCAGGCAGACCAGGTGGCAGAGAATTGTTAAAACCCCTTGGAGGTTTTTCCATTGATTCCAGCACTGCTCCAACCTGTATTCTCAGGCTTAAATCACACACAAACCACCTCGATGTGACCTGAATGTCAGCCCTGAAATGCCTTTTTGTGCAGAGTTCCCAGCCAAGGGCTGGGTTTGGGTGTTATTTCAGGCAGGAGGGCAGGTTGCTCTCCAAAAGCTCTGCCTGGATGCAGGGAAAAACAGGCTTTCATGAAAAGCTTATTCTGAAAAAAACACTGTATATTGTATTTGGAAGAACATAGGGGGTTATCCACACAAGCAAAGTGTTATGTTTTCCAATTGTCCAATAAAATAGATTTACATAGAAGCAAGGAAGAAATAAGGCATTTTATAGGACTGTTCCTAACCTCCATGAACTAAGACGTCCTGATTTAAAACTGCTCTGTGCCCAGCAAGAGGAAATAGTTTAGACTATATGTGAGAAGAGAATAATGGCTCCATCAGGTAGTCTGTCAGCTCATGTAAATTGGGCCAGACTGGGGATCAGGGAGAGTGATCTACTCTCCCAGGAAAAGGCACCAGTGAGGCATTTAATGAAACTGGAACAGATGGATTATTCCATGGGACTTGTACAGCAATTCCACTGGGTCCCTTTGAAAACTACAGGAAACACAACAGGAAAAATAGAGACTGTATTTCCAGGGGAAAAGTTGAGTGCCAAAGCATTTACAAACTCAGTCTGAAGTCTTTCAGAAGTACAAGCTGAATCTGTATTCCTTAAATCCTATCACCTTCTCTACAGGAACTTCTCCTCATTCAGTAGAAGCAGCACAAAATGTACCATTGGACAGTAATGCTGCTCCCTGTGCAAAACTGGACTGAATTTATGTTTCAGGATGTCTCTTTCCTGCTTTATTTCAAGCAAAACTTCACATTGCCAAAAAACTTCAATGCAGAACAAAGTTTTATGAACCTAAAGACCAAGGTCGATTGAAAATCAGGAATCATTCATGGCAAATTAGCAAATGTGACACACGCAGAGTGAAATCTGCATTAAGAACTGCCTCCAACTGGCAAGGCCCTAACCTGTGGGACAGTTTTATTGGATCTCCCAGGATTACAGCATAATTTTCTTTGACAACTCGTTCACAATCCAAACCGAGCAGAAACCCTTTCTGGGGGCAGCTCTGAGGCTGCCTGCTGTGTCGGGATCTGTGAAAAAGATCAAACCAGAACCAGCAGGAGGGAGTTTTCTGCTTTGTAGCGCATGAGGAAGAACCAGGTGTGAGATGGTGAGAGCACCGTGGCTCTGCTTCAGGCTCTGCAGCTCTTGTGTCCAGACACACATGGGACCCCTGTCAACATCAGCTGGAGCTGCACATGCCAGGCAGGAGGAGCAGATGTTACCCCAGGCCAGGCCCATGTGTTTCCAGACTCCGTCATGCCTCAGGTACATCCGAGGCACGGCGTCAAGGCTGAGCTCTTCCCACACCTCCGCCCACTCTCCAGCACTCCTCACTTCGTTTGACTGTTTATCCAAAATCCTGGCCAGAATAGATCATCAGAGCTGGTTTAGGGCCAATGAAAAGCCTGGGAGAGTTCATTCACACTGTGGAAAATGTTGGGGCTCTTGGGCATCACATTTAGCCCTTTGTGATGCCCTTCCCACAGCTGCCGAGTGGAGAAGCTGATGGAGAGCACCAACCCCACAGCCTAAAAAAATCTCTGTGGATTTTGGTGGGGGTTGGAACCATTCCCTGGTGACTGAACATCCCCAGGGTGCTTCATCCCCACTGTGGGTGCCAGTGGGGCCAATTACATTTTGGGTTATTGGGCAGGAGTGGTCACCAGGTAAATGAGAGGTATTTTCTGGGAGGAAAGCACAGACTGGCTCATTGCAGTGCTGTGGCAGCAGGAGTGTGGAAGGAAGGGTCTGGGGCAGCTGCATGGTGTGCAGGACAGAGCCTGGAGAGGATGCTGAAGTTGTGAAACATGGGATGGGGATGGGATGTGACCTGGAACGTGGGCAGCGATGCGAGGAAGGTGTGGCATGGGAAGCAGCCGCAGCCTGCACGCCCCGCTGAGATCGGCATATGGATTCAATGTCAAGAGATGAAAGGCCACACGTCTGGGGACCACCAATAAAAATGCAAAATATATTTTGGATGGAAATGTTCAGGAGGAAACCAAAGGGGAAACAGTCCTGCTGGCAGCAGTAGCTGCAAAGCAGTCGGCCAGGGCTGGGGATGGTGAGGGCTGGGGTTCCAAAGTGAAGCAAATAACTGCCCTCCTTCTCTGGCCACATCAGGAATTCTGTAATCAATGTCATGCAGTTTGGTTTAAAAATTACATGGGGAAAGATATTCCACAGGAAAAAAACTGGTATTTTCAGGGGCTGCAGTCTCAGCAAGGACCATCTTCTGCCTTTTTTCCCTCACATAAGCAGCAAATGGGTCACGGGATGGAAGTGCCAAAAGTAATCTTTCAATCTTTTGTTTTGTTAATATGAAAAATGTATTGCATTTTTCTAAAAGGAAAAAAAAAGACAAAGAGAAATTACTTTGTCTGGAACCAAAAAGTAAAAACCCCAAATCCTTCCTTGCAAAGCGAGCTAGGAGTGACTTAGATAAACACATCTATTGACTTTAAAATGTAATACTTTTCTTCAGAAGGAATGAAGGACATGGAGGGTGTGTGTATATCAGAAAGCTACTTACATTGCCTTAACCTGGATTCACCTTTCTTTTTCTCTATGGTATTTGTTTTCTTTGAATAATGTTCTTCTTCATGTTAGCCTTTCTGCCATAATTGCAGAAAAGGGTTTGCAAGAACTCACATTTTATTGAGTGCAGTTCTGCTTTAACCTTAATGCAACTTTTGTTTCTAGCAGACTCTTTCTAATTTTCCACATTATTTCTCATTTCATCTTCTTTTCTTGATTACTCCTCTGCCCTTGTTGAATCCTTTTTCCTGTTATTTTTCTATAGATAAAACCACTAGGACTGATTAGCAAAGTAATGTTGGCTTTTGCTCAGTATGAGCCGAAGCTCATACTCCAGAAGACTAAATTTGTGTCTTTTCTGTTTGTAAAACTTTGGTAATACAGCTTCTCACCATATGAACAAAGATCCACTTTAAAGAAGCACATGGTGTTAATGTTCATGCATTTGATTTATTGGTACACCCATTGGAGGAGGCTGTGCTGTTACCAGGAGGCTGCCAATACTCAGTAATAACTGCAGGGCTGTTCCTCTCCCTCCAGCCTCAGCACGAAGAGGGATTATTACTCCTTTACAGTGTTTTCCTTCACTTCCCCAGTGTAAGGAGATGTGTGGGATGTGGGAAATGGCCTCATCACTCTGCAGAATAACTTGCTGAAATACATGATGGAGAGGAGCTCAAAGTGTAGGGGCTTAGTTTGTAACCCCAAGGATGGCTGCAAAGAGACTTGAGCACAGCTCTGCGATCCAGGGGAGGCCTGAAAAGGATTGTAAGGACACAGGCAGGCTCAGAATCAGTGCTGTTAAACCAACATGAGCCACAGAGCTGAGGAGCTCTGTGCCTGATGTCTCATATTGGGAAAACAAAGCCCCGCTGCATCCAGCCACAGCAAAAAGGGAGTGCGGTCAGAACTGATCCAAGGATGGTTTTTTCCCATGTGAAACCTGATTAAAAGTACCAGTGGAAGCCTTTGTGGTTGAGAATTAAGCTTGTTCAGCAACCATATAGGATAATAAACTTGTCCAGAGCTATAATGGTTACTGTTAAACCCTAGAAGTATTTTTAAACCTAATGCTTCTGAGCTGAAACCAACTTTCACTCGTTACAGATTAAGAAGTGTCTAAAGCAGGCAAACCTCCCACACCAGCATCGTAGGCATTTCATACCAGCACAGGCTGGAGACTGCTCAGGGACCAGGATGGGTTTAATCAGTAATGAGCATCTTGAAATGAAGATGCTTACATGAGTGCTAAACTCCTTTAAAGAGCTTGGCCTAGCCCAGAGAGAAAAAGGAAGGGTTCTCCAAGGTACGGTTATTTCTTCGGGCTGTGTTGGGCAGCTGCCAGCTTTATTCACAAAACTGCTGTTTTCCTCCTTCCATAATTGCAGTGGGCACAGAGCCACCTCACAGAAAAGAACTGGCACATTCTTAAGGTCCTTCCTCCCGCCTCAGCAGAGTTCTTAGGATGAGCTGGCAGGTGCAGCCACTGTCTTCCCACAAAAAAATACATGTGACCTCTCTTTGCTCCTTCAAGCTCAGTGCCCACTCTCAGAGCCGAATTTTCCAGAGCTATGAATGTCAGCATTTGATTGTTCAGGTACTTTTTCACATCAAAAGCTTTCAGTTTTGCTCTTCCAGCATGTGAAAATTGATTATTTATCCTTCCAGTGCTGAGGCTGATCCTGCCTTGTGTCAGGAGCACCATCAAACCAGTGGCAGCTGTATCCAAGTCACCAGGAAGTTTTCAGTGAATTGGGGTTTGTGTTGCTGGAAAATGGCAGTTAATTAGAACCAAGGTTTTCTGTGCAAATGTATTTGTTCTGCTAAATTTAACTCCAGACAAGGTGTGAAACTGCTGAGCAAAGAGGCAGAGCAGGAGTGTACCCCTTTCTGTCTCTCCTGCCCTCATCATCCAGGAGAGTATCTGGTGTCCAGACCCCTCACCTGCACTGTGCAAAGTTATGTTCAAGTCTTTTTTATGGAATGGTGCAAAATCTTTCACCTGGTACACCAAACAATGGGTGAGGGAGCAGAGAAATCACTGGTTTCTGCACCGTGAGAGATGGACACTCTACCCTGGTGCCTCAGGCATTCATCTGGAATAAAACAATTACCTTATTTTTTTCTGGGGGAAAAAAAACCAACCCAACACCAGAAGTTTTCAATTTAATTCCTTTGCAAAACAAAGCAAATGTTGACACCTGTCTGTTTTACAAAAGATAACTGTTGGTGTTTCTGTTATCCCTGGCATTTGAGTGGTGTGGTGACCCTCTGGTGACCCACATTCATGCCCACCACCTTCTCCAGGCCCCTGACACCAGCACTCCTCCAGTCCTGGCACGTCTGAAACTCCCAAGGTCATTTGCAAAGACAAGGCAAAATTTTCCTTTTAATAAACAGTTTCTCATAGTAAATGAATAACGGTTCAGGTAATTGGGAGACCTGGGTGAGGAGTGAGGATCAGCCCTGTATGTCTTATCCTGGCTTCCCTGAGCTTTTACTCCTTCAAAGCCAAGTGTGGACCACAGAGGAAAAAGCAGAACAGTGAATTGCAAAATCACATTCTTTTCCTTAAAACACGAAGGAACTTGTTTGCTGCAGCACGTTGGGTTTGGTAATGATGGAGTGTAAGCAGGTTAGGGAAATAAACCTGTGTGCCCATGGTAATCAGCTGTCTTTGTCCCTGCATTACTGTACCTGTACCAGAGAGCTGCTGCCTGCCTGTGAGCTGCCAGCAAAGAGCCTCCAGGAGGCCAAAGCCTTTGCTCCGGGCAGTGTGGCTCATTTGGACGTGTGGATGAAAGTTTGACACCTTTTTGTTTCTCGAGGAGTGAATGTGGGAGCAAGGGGAGAGGAAAGGTGAGGCAGGAAATCTGGCTCCTTTTAAAGGTGCTTTGATAATCTCCTGCACAAAAAGCAAGAGCCCTCAGGTTTCTCACATTGTAACAGGGAACATGGGCTGCTTGAGACCTACAGTTATAGCTCAGTTACCAGGAGTGAAATGCTTTACTTGCCTCAGGAGACATGTGAAAGGAGAGCTGCCCCCAGTGCACTGCTAGAAGCCATGCCAGCAGTTCAAATAATTTTTTTCCAAAATTTTATGATCTGATGCTTGGATTACATTTGTTTAGCTGTAGAGGTGTGAGGTCTGAAAAATTTGTCAGAGGAAAGAATAGTCCCAGCTCCAGACATGTGTGCATTTGGAGTTCAGCTGCAACCAGGACACTGTGGAAATCCTCGAGGAGGGATGAAGTCACAGGATGTCTTGTCTGAGACTCAAAGTGCAGGAGAGGAGAGACACATCTGGTGGCAGAGAGTGGGAGAAGTGGCTGTGAGCCAGCTGGGGTGAATCCAGAACCAGGTGAAGCCACCTAAGGCTCACCTGGGCATGTCCCACTGTGCAGTGGATGTGTTCCACCCCAGCCAGACGTCCTGAGGAGCAGGAGGGGCTGGACATGAACCATCAGTGCCTCAGCCACCTGCACTGCTAGGAAAAGAAAGACCTTCACTTCCAAATATAATTTCATTAAGCTATTTTATTCCTACAACTTTCCCCTCAAATTTAAGGCTTCAGACATTTATTCTGTTGTTGGAAGGTGACTGTGGCACTCACCCTGCCATGCAGGAGGGGCACTGAAGCAGGGAAGTTTGTGACATTTCCAAGGTCACAAGTAGAGCCACCCTCTCCCCCAGCCCAGGCAGGCACTGGCAGCACACAAGGGCAGAGAAGCTGATGTGATAGCTTGGACAAGTCTGTGGGAATCCACCCTCAAAGTCCCAACGAAGGGTTAAATGTCAAGGCAATGACTCCAGGACCCCCATCCTATATCCTTCTTTGCCTCCTATTCCAAAGAAATCTTTTCTCACTTATCCCTCCCTGACTGCCTTTTTCCTTCCTCATTTCCTCACTCCAAAATCCCCTTTTTTCCCCATCATCAGCCTTCCCAGCACAGGTCCTTCTGCCAGCCCAGGATACCCTGACCCGCCATCATCTCCAAATTCATCCACTGACATCCAACATCTGCCCACTGTGACAAATCCACACCTACACACACACACACGTGCACTTCAGGGTTTGGAGCCACCTGGGTATGAGCTGCATCTTTCAGAAACCCAGTGGAAAAGATCTTGGGGGCGGAAAAAGAAGACAAATATAAGGGAAAAAAGTGGACATATGGTAGCCCTAATAAAGAGTGATAAAGTCCTCTGATAGGGCTGGAATGACTCCCACTTAATTACCAGAGCTTTTGACCAGACTCCAAAGCAGCTCCCTCTCCAAAGCTGAGATAAATCCCTGGCTCCTATTTCCTGCTCTTGTGCTCAGACTGCTCAACAGGGCCCATCCTCCTGCTTTTATTTATATTAGGGAGTCACTCATTCGTAATTCATCTGGGACTGAAGCTCACTTCCCGTGTCAGGATGCAGATCGTTTATAAAGTGATAAGGGACTGTATTAACATTGGAACCCCGTGTTTGGAGATGCTCACATTCTCTCTCGAGATGTTTATCACCAATAAACACAACAGAAAATCTGACTTCATTGACCTTTGCTTCACAGATAATTGTCTTTCACACTGTACATAAAATGTGACATTTATTTAACGTAGTGCTGTGCTGGGTCCAGTGGAGTTCAGCACATAACACTGCAAATAGAAGCTGTAGGTGCTCAGAATGTTTGAAAATACTCCTCTTACAAACCTAATTAGTGGTTTTAATTGTCACATGTGCCATTAGTACATTTTTACTTGATCATCAGGAATCTCCCCTACCACCTCAAACTCAAATTCATTTGTTTTCATTTGAAGAACAACAAAACATATAATTAGCAGGCACATGACAAGGCTTCATGATGGATTAACAGCACTTCACAGTTGAAAAGAGACCTGTAGACAAAAGGCCAGTATTAACAGATATTCACTCAGTGAGCTCAAAATTTCCACCCCATCTCTAATTGTGCTGACATAGTTTTTGCACACTGCATTTATGGAAAGGAGTAAGGAGCATTCCTCTTTTATCTTTGAAATATATTTAAATGCCTTGTCCTCTTCATGACCAGGGAAAAAAAAGCACCTTTATATATTAGGCAGATAAATATCAAAACAGTTTTTCATGTAAGATTGAAAGAACTAGTACAGGTGCCAGCAGCAAAGACTGAGCAAGGATAGGAAGTGCCTTGGGGACACCCTTTGGTTCCTATTTTTAGGAGTCTCATTTGCAGGTGACAGGTTTGACCCTACCAGCTGACAGTGAAGGGTGGAGAGGAAACTCAGATGGCATTGGGTGCATTCAGAGTGGGCAGCACTGGAGGGTCAGCCCTGAGCACAGCAACACTGGGGGCTTCTCCTGTGCTGGGATAACAGAACAAGGCACAGGGGGTGACTCCATCCCAGCCCTGATGCTGATGAGTATTTCCTCTTGCTTTGGAAATTACAGAGCAAGACTTGGGTGCCCAGATCTGCAAGCTTGAAGGAATGTGATTTCCAGTAAGTGGTCAGCACTCACCTCTAAAAATAGAGGCACTGAAAATCACTGATGACTTTTGATAGACTTGGCCAAAATCAACTATTTTTAGCCCATCTGTTCCCTCTGAGCTCAGTGCTCTCAGGAAGAATGTATATTTTGGGGGAAGGGGAGGAGGCAGAGGTTGTTGTCACTTTCACAAGAGTGAAAGTTGAAACACTTTCATATCAAGAGTACTAAAAAATGACAGAACCACTTAATTTCTTTAAATGGATTTGAGAATGTTGCCAAGTTTTGTGAGCAATTAAATTTAATGCAGGATAAGATGGCAGGGATGAAGGATAATTATATGCTCTCAAAAGCTTGGTCTTTTTGTAAATGAAATGGCCTTAGGGAGTTTTCCAGAAAAGTTTGGGCTCAGCCTTTTAGTTCCAGCAAAGCCAATTGCCAGCCGTGGCTCTGCACTAGGTGTATGTGACATGATTTTTAATGAATTCCCTCTCAGATTCCCATTCAGCTTCTCAGCAAACTTGACAATATTTTGTTTTTTCTTTGGCAGTTTTGTGCAATCAAACCTTGCCTGGTGTGTTCACTTCCCCACAACCCTGCACTCTCAGCAAGCCAATAATTCAATATACTGGACACTGGGAAATTTATCTGGCAGGTAAACACTGGAAGCTTTTGAGGTGATAGTGTAACAAATGCATCAATAGGAGCACTAATTACAGGCCCTGCTAACGAGCCCAGACCTGTGAGGGGTTTGATATCTCCTAAGAGGAGTTTAGTGCCACCATTCCCTTTGCTGAAAGTCAAGAGAATTAATTAGCTCTGAAGAGACAGGAACTGATCTGTCGGGCACATCAGTGAGAGTGTGTCCAGACAGCATCTCGTGGCAGTCTGAGGAAGGAATCTTTAAGAAGATTAGAGGCTCTGCCACAAGGCTCCATCCTTCAGAATCTGAGCACTGACTCATGTTCTTTTGAAGTTATTTGTGGGTGTTACATGAAATTATTAATTTATTACTCTTCAGACAATGTTAGATGATCTATTCATGAAAACTTTTTCACTTTTCAGAAATGCTGTAAACCCATTAGTACTGATTCTCCAAGATGAGTTGTTTAAGAAACTGGGGGAGGAGATACAATATTCTCTGTGTCATGCTCATTACTGCCCTGATTGGAAAGCCTCACTTAGCCAGACACGTAACAGAGGCAATACAACATGGTTTAGGCAGTTTATCCAATATCTCTGATAGTTAATCTGAACAAATTCCCAACAATGGAAATTTTAGGAGGGGATGGATTATTATAAAGGTCATGAATGATTAAAACATCATAAGAATGAAGGATTAGCCATTAAAAATGAGTAAATCCCTTGGATCACTCATCTGATGTTTGCTATTCACTCTTGCAGGTTGCAGTCTGACAGGTTATAAAACACAACCTTAGGCCAGAAACCAACTCGTTGATTCTAAGAGAAGGAAAGAATATTTATGAGCAACTTGTCCAAACATGTGAAAATATTTTTTCCATTTTTTTATTTTATCTTTTTTCCATTTACATCTTTTATTTAATAAATCTGTTTTGTGTTATTTTGGCAACACTGTCTCCATGTAAAACATATTTGATTTGCAACTAGCTACAAAAATATTTCCCAAGCACATTCCAACCAGCTGCAAGGATGATAATCTTACAGACATTTTTCTTTTTATGGGTTAATTATATTTATTTTTAGTTGAATTGCTAGGCTTATCCTTGGGAGCCTGTTGGATCCTGAAGATGCTTGCATTTGCTGTTGGGAATATGGCACAAACAGCAGCCCTGGATAACATTTATCAAGGCTCTAATAGCTTTGTTGTTGGGGAAGAGCTGGGAATGCTATTTTTCCAACCCCACCTACAGATTTCAGGACCTAACAAGCTCTGAAACAAATTTTGCATTTCAGTTTTGTGAAAATGATTTTATCTGTTGCTGGAAACCCCTCCAGCATTTTAGAATAAAAAGAAGGGGGGAAAAGAGATAAATATGGTTTTATCTGATACATGCATTTGCTTCTCCAAACATGGCTGAGCATAAATCATCCTGACAGGTCCATGGCATTGCCCAGCTCTGTATCTGTGCCCCTGCAGTGCCACAGAGCTGCTGTGGCCGTGTCACCCTCAGCCAGAACAGAACCAGCTCCTATAAATCAGGGAGATGCTCTGGTGGCTCCGTCCAGCTGGAGAATCCTCTCCTCAAGGACATGGATGGTGCCAATGGATCCTGATCAGTGCAGCTGAAGTGTCTCCTGTGATGGCAGTGCTGGATGGGACCTTTGGGAAGGCAGGTGCCCTTTTCTGTGGGTGACAGAAAACAGCTAATGGAAATTTCACCTCTCATGATTAAAGGCACCACGTTCTTTTCCGTAGGAAGCACTTAACTTCAGATTGTGTAATTGCAATTTCCTCTCTAGTTTTCTGCTCTCTTTGATCATTTCCTATCCTCCTTTCTTGAAAGGAGATTCTGAATGCTGTTAAGCAGCTTTTGTTTCAGATATTTACATTCAGTAACTGATGCCCAGTGCAGAGTCTGCTAATGGCTCATTCAGGAAGGAATGTGCTAAGTGTGAGGTACAGTGAGATTTATATTAAGCTTATGTGTTCACAGCAAAAATTGATTTGATATTTTCAAAGATTTTGATGAATTGTGCCACATTTGAGAAAGCAGAAAACTAAATAAAGCTGGAGTAAAGATTCCCTGATTCAACATTTTTCACAGGAAATAAACCTGAAATCAAAGTTGGCTCCAGAGATGTGCTCAACATGCCAGTAGCATGTTGCAGGTGGGTGGTTTCCTGTTTTCCCATTGTTTATGATTATGGTGCTTTGAAAACATAATAATAGCAACAACATGATGTTTTACTATTTCATAGATGTCCCATCCCTGTGGCTTGAGAGCTCCAGAGGCAGATGTGGTTCTCATCCCTGTGGTTCTCATCCCTGTGGTTCTCATCCCTGTGGTTCTCATCCCTGTGCCTCGAGTGCAGCAAAGTGTGTGAATCAAAAGTGTTTGTACTGCTTGCCTGGAGGGGTCCTGTGAGTTTATATTGGCTTAAGTCACACCAGAATCCTGTTCCCTAAACCTTGAAAACAAATACTTTGGCTTCAGGAAAGAAAATGGATCCACAACAAATGGTGTAGCATTGCTTAATGGTTTCCTCACAAATCCCTGTCTCTGCTCTGGAGCTGTGAAAACAGACGTGGAGACTGCTCTTGTTTCAGTCTCGGGAGGAACCTGACAGGTGCAGAGAGAGAGCTGGTCTGGATAATAAACCCAGAGGTTCAGGCACTGCTAAAAAGGCTTTCTGCACACTGAGCTCAGCTGAGGGCTGTCTGTGTCTCACTGCCATCAGAGGAGAGTCCTGCACTGCTGGAGTGTGCAGGGCTCACGTGTGCTCAGCTCCCTGCAAAGGATAGAGAACAGGGAAGGAAGGCAGGTTCTCCACCACCTGGAACTCCCCAGGATCACAGGGACACAGAACAGGGGCAGGTGAGATCAGAAAATGGTATTATTGATATTATAATATTCATTGAAAATCTGACAGAACTAAACAGACTCCATCCAACAACCTTAAAAATCCATGCCTCCCTTCTTGCTCCAGCAGAGTGGCAGAGCTGAAAGGGAGTGTATAAAGTAATAACCCTTCTTTTCCTCTTCAACAAGACCACCTAGGTCCCTCTCCACAATTTGTCTAGCCTGCTCCTGGAGACAGCAGCCTGCACAGTCTGCAGCTGTGCTTCCCAACCCTCACCCCTGGGAAGCCTTTTCTGATGTTTTGCCTAAAACTCTCCAGCTTTAGGTTAAGCCTCTTGCTTTTTGCTCAATGCACTTGGGTGCAGAGGAAGGCTTTATTTGTAAAATACTTCATAAATCGATAGGAGGTAAGATGGAGTTTTTGTGCTTCCATTGTTACTTATTTACTTTTAACCAGAAATTTGGAGGATTTATTAACTTCCTCGGAGTGATTCAAATAAACCACACAGAAGAGCAATAGGTTTCTATAGAATGCTTCAGGGAAAAGTAGTTTCATGCACTACTTAAACCTGGTGTGCTGAAGTCATGGGAAGTTTTGCCATGGAGTAAAACAGAGCCTGGATTTCTGCCAGTGAGTGGCAGATTTCATATTCATGTATTTGTGAGGCTCCACTGGCTCATCCATCCTGAGAGAGACTCAGTGTCTTCCAGGTAAATACACATAAAAACTGTGGAGCCTCCAATAGGTCTCACTGAGCTGTGGCCCCTTCACCTCCCTCCAGGGGAGAGACAAGAGATCCCCTCAAAGCAGGCTTGATTGGGGCTTGATTGATTTGTCTGTTCTTGACTTTAAATAGAGAAGAAAGAGCTGAGAGTGTAACTCTCTTACAAGAACACAGGCTTGGAGGAAGAAATGAAGAAATACAGATTGTAGAAGAGGTGAAGACTCATGGCAGAGCACCAAAAGCCTCAGCCCCAGCCATCCTTCACCCCAGGCACAGACCAAAGCCCATCAGTCACAGCAGTTTATTCCTGTCAAATGATTCCTGCTCCCAGCAGGAACCATGGGCCCAGCACCAGGCAGAGGAGGTTTGAATCATCTGAGCTTATCACACAGAGGTTCCACAAAGTTCACATTACAGAGCCCCAATGCATTTTACAGCTTACTTGAAGGAAAAGGACTGAAACATCCAATATATCTCCCACAGCCTGACAACCCAGTAAACACTCCAGCAGGATAACCATGATCCTTAGAACAATGGAAACATTTTAGTTCGAAACTGTAGAAGTTACAAGGCAACGATTTATGTGCTGTGGGGCAAATAAATATTCAGTTCCCATTAATGTTAATGGGAGTTAAGTGGCTAATTCCCCACACATTATGCTGAAGATTTACTTCTTTGTGTTTTATGGAATAAATGAATTTATAGTCTTCCTGGAGGTTAGACCTGAGAAAAACAAAGAGCTCAGAGTTTACTCCATTTTTATGAGGTCATTTTTTTTAAAGCAGGTTTATTCCCTGAACAGAAGGAAAGGTTAGAAGAGCACCAAGTTAAAGCAATCCCCTCCACGGGATGCCAGGGAGATTTGTGGCAGGCATTTAATCCAAACTCACAGACGGAGAGACACGCAAAGATCCATATAAAATGTCTTAATAACAGAAGCCGGAAATTTGTAACAATAATAAAGGCTGACATTTATACAGAGCCTTTCATCCACACATCTCCAGCCCGGATTTTGCATTCAAAGGCACTCACAAAATTCTGCTGCAAACCACATGTGATTTCACACTAAGAGGGCAAAATTCATCAAACAGGCTGACTTTGACACTGGTGACACAGATGACATTGGGTGGCTGTTTAATGCCCCAGGAAGGTACTTCAGCATGTTTCCATTTTGAAGCTCAGAGTATTCTCATTAAATTGAATTGATTTTTTCATGTGGTATAGACAGAAATGAGCACTCGTACCTTGATGAACTCACGCCTATGCCAGCACTTAACAGTCACTCCCTGCATCTCCATGAAAAAATCCCACAGCATTTGTTCTCTCTTTCTAATGCTCCAGTCTCTAAGATGACCCCATACATTTTCATTTCTGGCTAAAACCCATTTAAAGCCAGTTTTGTGAACAAGTTAAAAGTCACAAGGATCCATTGCCCAAGATGTGAACAGTATGTCACAGTGTCTGTGCTCAGAGGCAGCCAAACATTCATTCCAAACAAGCACATTTTTCTCTTCCTCTGTTAAGGGCTGCTACACATTTGTGCCGAAACTGAGATTAGAGATTATGTATGAGACAATTACACATTTGTTTCCCTTTTGCCTGATCTGAAAAAGAACAGCTTCAAAAAGAGGGAGAGAAAAATTCAGGGCAGTGTTTTCAATAGGGCACAGTAATCTGCCACAGATAAGCAGCAGTCTTTTTTCCTTATTCAAATGTTAAGCTTTCCCAGGAAAATAATATTTTCCCCTGACTGGTCATTCACTCTTCTATAACTCCATGCAAACAATTTCTTTTCATTAGCAGGGTCACTCTCACAGCTTCAATTTGGTCAGACATTGCTTTTGCATTGCGTGTATTGGTGTGGGTTTTTCCCTTTTGGCAGCCTCTCTCGAGACCTTTGGCAGTGAGTCCACGCTCTCATCTTTCATGAGGACCAAGCTCTCTCAGATCACTTGGTATTTACCAGGCCAAGGGCTGGGGAGGTAGAGCAGGATCACACGGGCTGGGCACCAGGCTCTCTGTCCCATTTTCTGGGAGCGCACAGAGGACAGCAGCAAGCACGAGGAACTGGATTGTCCCTGTCTTACCCAGGACACTGCTGCTCTTTGGGGGCTTTTCAGTGCTCACTGACATTCTCCTGATGAGGCTGATGGGAAACCCAAGTCAGTCTCTCTCTTCCCATCTCCTCTGAAAGCTCTGCAGGGAGCCTAAGTTCCATCTCCTATGGAGAGGACTCCCCACAGCAAGAACAGATCCTGGAGGGAAAGAAGGCAGCAGAGACAAAGCAGGGCTGGAATGTGATTTCCTTGCATATTTGAAATGTTATTTACTATCTAGTAAAGCTTTTTTATAGCGCCCTGCATTTTATTTTCAAACACTTCTATCGGCACTCACTGTATATCAGTCACTATCTGATTAGAGAAGTTTGCACTATGGTTTCCGGGCAGCTTTAAAAAGCTGCCAAAGAATTCAGTGCAGCAGAGGTTTGAACTTATTTTCTGTTTTCCACCAAAAAAAAAAAAAGGCTGAAGAACAAACAACAAAGATGGAAAAAACTGGCTTCAATGACCTTTGTGAATGCAGTAAGGTCCCAATAGTGAAAAAAAAAATGACCTTTTCAGGGTTGTAGAGTTCAGACAACCTGCTCACAACTCTCTGCCAGGGAATCATGAGATCTGTAGCCCCTCTGGCTTCTTTATTAATTCTTGATGAAGAGCAATAAATAAATGTCCTGTCATTACCAAAGAAGCACGTTTGAGACACAGAACAAATATTAATTGTGCTCAAAGTAGTCCAGTCAGATGGTACATGTGCATCCTAGAGAGATGATGGACAGGTAAAGAACAAAATATCTCCATTTAAAGGAGACAACTGACTCAGCCCATTTGTTTTTGCTGGCCACACGAGAATAGCATTGTGCCTGTACAGATTACTTTTACATTCTCTGCTTCTCCTTGGGGACAATACCTTTTCTTTTTAAGCCATTTAGTTATGTTGATAATTTTTATTCTTTACACTAGGCTGTTTGCCAAGGCAAATGTTTGTGTTGTTTTAAAAACTTGAAGTGTATCACTGTGGGAAACTTAAAATATACAGATAACTTCAGAAAGCATTTTTGAAAAAAATTGTGATAATATCCCATGTTATTTCACGTTCCTTCTGTTAGCTTTACTTGTAGCAGTGTTCAGTGCCTTCACTGCCTGTTTTTCTGTCCTCCTCCCTTCCCATTCCAAATATATGAAAATACTGATATGGTGATAATTGAACCAAACCATCAACATTTCTGTAGCAGCAAAAGTTACAGAAAAAATCAAAACCATGAAACCAAAAGTTATTTTTGTCTTTGAAAGAATGTGTGAGATATGCAGCTGAAATAAATAAAACACTTAGAAATGCATGGGCTAAACAGTGCTCAAAGCAGCAATGGAAGGACAGGCAAAACTTAATTGAAAAAGACAAAATTAAATAACACTCTGATTTCACATAGAGAACATTGGTCTTAGTCAAATGCTACCAGTGCTCTGCTGGGGCTGCTGAGCACACAGGGGCTGAAATTGGAACGATTACAATTTTGTCTTGTGAAGGCTGCTCAGGCTGAGTAAAGCAAAATCAGATGGATGAAAATATTCGAGGAGTGCTCAGCACCCACTGAGAAACCTGGGGAAAAGCAGAGTGAGGAGGATGGCGTCAGGGATGAAAGCAGAGGAGGATCTTCTACCCGGGGTTAATTCCTGCTGCCTGCTCTGCCCTGGAAGTGGATCCTGGGAGGATCCTCCAGCACAGCTCACTGTGAAGGCAGACACTGATTAAGGTGAACCTGACTGCAGAGCCTGGGGGGCAGATCTGAGCCAGCTTCACTCTGAGCTCCAGCAGGAGGAACCACTCTGCCCCCCCTGCCAGAGCTGGAGGACTGGAGCAGAGCACGTGGCCCCGGGCTGGCAAGGGCAGCTTTGCATAAGTTATTAGGAAAAACATCTTCACTGGGGCATGGTCAGGCATTGGGACCAGCTGCCCAGGGGAGTGGTGCAGTCACCATCCCTGGAAGTGTTGGATGTGGCACGTGGGACTAGGGTTTAGTGGTGACCATGATGCTGCTGGCTTAGCAGTTGGACTCAGTGCTCTTAGAGGTATTTTCCAAGCTTATTGATTGCCTGTGTGCTTCTGCCTCAGTTTTCATGGTGAGGGCATTGTTGTGTGTTTAGACAAGCCTGTCACGTGAAAGAACTACTCATGTGTCTGTTAATCAGGTGGTGATCAAGCCCCCAGGGTCTTCCAGCTAATAGTGGTCCTGTGTGGACCCAAATCTCCCCACCAGCTTGTCCTCACAAGTCACCATAACCTCAGCCCTACCTCCCTTTTCCAAGACACACACAGAGGCACAAGTCCTCACAGGTTTGTTGGTTTAGGGATGGATGACATTGAAGTGGGATGGAGTTGTGTAATGCAGCTTTACTAAGCATGTGCTTTCTATTTGTCACTGCTTAAGCCGTGCTTTCATACACCCAGCCCAGGAGTCCTGCTGAAATGTGCAAAACATTTCCAGCAGTGCAGATGAAGGTCCCGAACCCTCTGCAGTCCAGGAGAGCATCTGGCTGGGGAGGCTGTGCTGGGAAGAAGTCATTTTGATGGAATTAAAGGAAATAGTAATCAGGGTTGTAGTGAGAGCTCTCTTCCTCCCGTTAATGGATTTGGTGGAACAAAGCACAGGAAGCTCTAACAGAAAGCTCCTCTGTGCTCCAGAGGCTCACGGCGCCCGGCATCCTTCGGCTTAGCACAAATCCCCTTTGACTGGGGGCAAAGCAGGGATCCTCCCTCAGCAGCACAATCCTGGCCATGCCCCGTTCCATCCCCCCTTTGCCCACTCCAGGGATGCTTTTCCTCTTCCGTGCACCTCCTTGAACAGATGATCTGTTGGTGGAATAAAAGGAGAAATGTCGGCTTTACCTCCTTTTCAGTGAATTCCACTGCTCCAGCTCTCCTGCTCTTTGTAAGGGTGCTTGGAGTGTCTGTGTTTCAGCAGTAAGCATTCCCTAGCCAAGGTCACACACAGTCTGAGTGCCAGCAACCAGAAACTTTAAATTTCTTGCTGAAATAACTGTACAAATATCTTTTTCACAATCATCTGCTTGTTGTCTTTCATGTGTTTGCTAATGAGCTTTACCTCCTGTGGAAACTCAATGGGCTCTAGCTGCACAATTTTCCAGGATTTGAAAAATGTATCAGTTTTGCTGGAAGGGGAGCTGGTGTTTGTTTTTCTGTGGTGAATTTTGTTTTTATTGCTCTAACTGCAGCTTCACAAAATGAAATGTCTGTCAAAACAAATCAGGAGTAGGAATGCTCCAGACTTACATTTTTGGCACCGTTCTGCAACATCAAGTGTTCATTGTCTCAACTCTTAACTGCTGAACATGGTTAAAATGAACTTCAAGATCAAGACTGAGTAGATGTCCCATTAATTATATTTCAATGTGTAGCAAGCTTCCAAAGTGGAACCCGGGGCCATACGGAGCTTTTCTGATGCCAAAGCCTGAGGGCTTCTCCAGCTCTGCTCCTGCTGCTTTAGTCACTCTCCACACATTCCATCCCCACAACTGACTGAGAGCAGAGGGGGCTGGAGGAATCCCAGTTTTGCAAACATGTGCCACATTAATCATATTCTCAGTGCCAGTGCTCGCAGCACTTACACTGGAAGGAAAACACTCATTACCATGGGGTTTTAGGTGTGCAGTGCAAGCATGAGGAACATTTGCAGGTCCCAACAAATGCTCTCAAAGCACCACAGTGCAGTGAACTGAAGCATCTTGAATTATGAGCTGATAATAAAAGCAGGGAAGTGAAAACAGAATGTGTTTTGTCTTTGAAAATGAAATTATGTCAATTTTTAATTGAGCACAAGCAATTGGTGTGTATAAGATTTGGTCAGGTACGTGTGTCCTTGAGTGCATCCTCCTCAGCACAGCTCGTGCCCTGGGGCTAGAGCCTGCATTGGACATGGTCTCTGTGCTAATGCCAAATATCCTGAGTGTAGAAAGTCTTCAGGTAATTAGTAAAGAAATGCTGAAATGAGTGAAAGCATTTCAGACGAATAGCATTGCCATGATATTAGGCTCTAAAGCTGCTAGTGCTGAAAGCTGGTCATATTTATGATGTTACTTATTAATAATTAATTTCCTAGCTAATAATAATAATAATAATAATAATAATAATAATATCAATCAAATATCAGCCAAGAGCTACTAGTTGTGCAAAGCCATGTGAGCCTAGTCTTGTGTGCCTCAGGACAGCCCATACAAATTTTAATGTGCAATTTCTGTGTCCACAGCTGAACAGGTGCCTTCAGAGAAATGTTGGTAAATATTTTCCTAAACAAAAAATAAATAAAAGAAAGCACAGGTGGGCTGCCTTGTTTAATGTCTTCCACATGCAGAATCCCAAAGTCCAGAGATTAACAAGGGGAAAATTATTCTATGTCAACACTACTGCAAGTTTTAAAAGCCAAAATCTTCTTGAGTCTGAGCTCAGCTAGGACAATATTTCCTCCACGGAGAGCCAGGAATGGTAATGGTAATGAAATAATGGGGAGGATAATGCCCAGGGCTGCATGGGGAGTGGCAAACGAGGACAGTGCTTGCATCTACAGAAAAACAAACTCCAGGCTGGGCTCCAGGTCAGCTCTGCTGCTCACCTGCATCTGAAAGCAAGCACAAGCATTTTCTAAGAAACATTTTATTGCAGCATGAAGAATTGAAATGGGAAGATTCCAGAATTTATTTTTTTTGTAATTTAAATTCATCCCCCCTGTGCACCTGCATTCTGATGCATTTTTAGCAGTACATCTTGCTTTTTCTCCCTGATTGCACATGTCAGTGTGGTGGTAGCTTATCCTTTTTGCCCTGGTGCCTTGCTGGCTGACACCCTGAGCCAGCTCTGGAGGAGCCCCCGGCAGCTCCAGGGGGACACTTTGAGCCCCAGCTGCAGTGGATTTGGGGCCACAGCTCCTCCCCAGCTCCACAGCTTCCCTGGGCTCATTCTGCTGGGTGCTGGGGCCGTGTCATCAGCACATGCTGGGATTTAGGGGATATCCCAGACCACACAGGCAGATTTTGAGGTGGCCATGGCACCACCTCTGTCTAGATCTGCAGGATGGATCGTGGGGGCCACTCTGGCCAGGTCCTGCCCTGCAGCAGCACAAGGAGGAGGGTGTTAACACAAAGGTTTGCACATCACCATTCCCAAACATCCAGGCAGCTTGGCTGGGACACGTGGAAGGAGAAGGGTGGCCAAGAGAGGCTCTGCTCTCTGCACTCCTGAGAGAGCTCAGTCCCACAAACAGTCATCCTGAAAAATCAAGAGCAGCTGCTGACTGCTCCCTCCCCTCTCTGCACTGTGCTGAGCAAGGGTTTGGGCTGATAGAATATGCTTAACCTTAAGGAGAGAAATATCTTTATTAGTTTGTGGCAACATTTTTCTTTCAACTTCCCTTCACCAGGTTTTGTGTGCCTTTAGATGCTGTTTTATTGTGACTTTTAGCTGTTAATATAAATCCTGTTGATTAGTATTATAGCTTCACTGATCTTATTTCATTAATTCTTATCTTTGCTCCTGTGGATTTTATTAATTTCTATCAGTATATAATTAGATTTTTAAGAGCCATCATAAAATTTCTAGCATTTGAAATAGTCCTCAGAGAGTTGCCCTGTAAATGTGACCATTTTCTAGCACTTTTTCCCCTTAATAAGGAGTGCTGTAAGATCTTTTGTTTTATTCATGGAATGTCACATTGTCTAATATCACAGCACTACATCACATAACACATCCAGCTCTGTAGTAGTAAATCCCTTTATGTTTCTACATCGGATTGCAATTTGCAGTATTAATGCTGCAAATAACGGATAGTGACAACTGAAACTTTCAAAAGAACATACAATTTCCATTCCAGACACCCACTATCATTCCCAGTAATGGGAATCCAGTCTGAATGTATGTCTGCAGCAGATTTAACAGCACAACTGTCAAAGCACCAGTGGTACTTGTGAAACCACAGCTATGCAGGTAATCTGTGAACAGTGAAACATTCCAGGAACTTTGACTTTTCCATTCCAAATCTTAATTTGTTGTTATTTCTCCAAAGTACATAATAATGACAACAATCATAATTATAAAAACAGTAATGGTCGCAGAGTGACTGTGAAGTGTCTTGCAGTAATGCAGCAGTGCCCAACTGCATTTCTGTACGTGGCACAGCAACTCATCCTGTCTAAAAATACCAAAGATTTAATGACTAAACCATGGATGCTATCAAAAGGCAATTTTGATTTTAGCTCTGGAATGTCCCAGAGGTCTTCCCACTTCTTTCTGTGCCACCATTTGCTGCCTTCCCACCAAGTGACCCATCCACTGTACCCTTGGTAGAAATCCCTGCCCTCAGGGTTTCCAATCAGGTTTATCAGTCTCTTTTACCTCACCAGAAGTAGCTCAGGCATCTGCATATAAGCTGCCTCAGCAGAGAAACAAACCTACTACCTGGCCCAAAGTCCAAGGATTTAGCCCATAAATCTCAAGGCTTTGATTAATTCCTTTCCTTTGATTCTTTTTTTCCTTCGCAGATGTTAACATTTTCCAAGCAGTTCCATGTTACCTTGGTGAAGTGCTAAGAAAATAGAAACCATGTCTGCAATGACACACAGGATAAAGTAGAATAGCAGACATTGGTTTAATGCAGCAGTCAAGATTAGATAAGGAGCATATGCCCAAGGCTGGATCTGAGAAATTAGCAGGAATGCAAAAGACATCTTTAGCACGTGTTTCTGATAGAAAGTCACTTTCACTCAGAGGGGAAATCTGTTGTGTGCTAATACCGATATTTTCTCCTCTGATCCATCAGGTGAAAACATATTGGAAGAGGCAGGATAATGGCATTTCACCAGCAGCACAGTTCTCTTCTTGCTAGAAATAGATTTATTGTGCCTTCTCAGTCAAAACTGATAGCATCCAGCATCCTCCCATTTACCTCTCACTGCTCCTGTCATCTGGCATTCTTCTATAAACAGACAATGATTTAAGATTTCAGCAGAAATTAAATCATTTTGCCTGGTAGAGGATGGTAAGCTCTGAGACTGTGCAATCTTGATTATACAGATTTAACATGAAAATGCACATACAGCTAAAACTTGCTTCCTTATTTTCCCAAGATTTAGTAATTCAGGAACACAGTTGTTTTCATCATCCATTATCACAATAATGGTGATCGGGAAAAGACATATTAGCCATGCTTAAATTATTTATTTGGAAAAGCATGTTTGAATATGGAAGTCCTGTAATCAAATTTGGGAACACATAAATAAAGGTTTTCATGTTACACTCTGTAGCTGACGTGTGGCAGTACAGACGTACCCAAGAGTTCAGAGAAATCTGGGATTCCTACTGAGACCAGCAATCCCAGTCCCAGCTGCACTCCAATAAACAGTTTTCACTGGGAATCTTATGGTTTGGCCAGTGGAAATGAGATAAGGTTTATTTCCATTTTTGAGGGCTGTCCAGAAGGGATGGGGGCTGTTCACAACTCGCTGTGGGCGCTGGGGATCCAACAGGCAGGCACTGCTCTGTCCTCCTGATTCAGCCTGTGCAGGAGCCCCAGCCTCCCTCCGTGGGAGTCTGGCAGGATGAGCTGTCTATTTTAGGCACTCAAATTAAAGCTAAACAGGAGAGAATACTCCTACAGACACAGAAATCTCTTGCAAAAGAGAGGCTGAACAACTGGACCATTTCTGCAATTATTTCTGTGTATTTTTCAGCCAGATCTTGAAGAGCCTCAGTGGTTTTGCAGTGTGGTTAAACAAATACATGAGATATCCATCCCACCTGGTCAGCCCTGAGCACTGCTCTCAGACCACTCCTAGCTCCAAATTCCCAGTTTTATGTCTATATTATTCTTTTATGCAAGAGTCAAATTCCATAGCACACTGATTTCCACAAGGCAGTCATTAACCTCAAATATCTGCTGCTCACCTGATGCTGCTTCCAACATCATCAAAATCCCAGGGCTGGAATTCTGCCTTCTCCCTTTCCACTGAAGGGCACCACAATCCATTTTTTATAAGTTTGTGTACTCCCACACAGCCAGGGCAAGCGTGGTGCTGCTGTGGTGTGTGTGTATCTCATAAAAGAAATTCTTTTGCCAAAGAAGCCCCACAAATTATAGCCTGAGGCATAAAAAAGAGAGATCTAGATCCCAACTCAGATTTAGATGTGAACACACTGTGATCAAAGATCTTGGAACTGAAGATAATTACAGCCTACTGCAAACATCATTGCTGCTTTAAAAATAAATCAGGCTGGTTAGAATCTTTTCACTGAAAGCATTTCCAAATCCAAAATGGGAGTTGGATCCAATACAATTTCGGGAAAAATACTGGGTTTCTAATATTTAAAAAAATATTAGAAATCTGCAGATTTTTTGTATTAATTGCATTTTCACTTGAAGCAGAGATAATGTTGACATTTGGTTACCTTTAGAAATCACCCACCCAACATTTCAAGTGAAAAGAAATGTAAGCAGAAAAGATTCAGTTAAAAATTTAGAAGGAAAATAACACAGCCTAAAAAAAATGGAAAAAAAAGAGCATGATTGGAGAAAAATAAGCTTCTAAATTAATAATTATAGGATCACCTTTTATTTATAGAAGCACAGGTTTTAAATAGGCATCAGCCTTTAAATGTGGGAGCCCATCCTGTTGTCACCTGAACCACTGTGGCTCCATCCTTGGTGACACTGTCTGGTGACACACTGGGGTTCTCAAGTGCGAATGTCTCACCACATGAGTTAAGGAAATTATTCCTGTCATGCACAATACCAGCATTTTATAAATTACATGGATGAAAATTGAAATTCCTGATTGCTCTAAGCACAAAATTACTGGGATAAATTTAGCAACTCTTCAGATTTTCAGGGTTCGTACACCATCAATCCCTCTCTTTCCTCCTGTTATTACCACATTAAGTTAATAAGACCATAGCCAGGAGAACTATCACAAACAGAGTCAGCTGGTAACTAATACAAATAATTTATTTCAGTTCTGAGATTAATCAATATATGACCTAATTTTTCTAGCTGTATTTTCCTTTATGTGCAGAAACTGCAGAGAATCTCAATGGCCACTTCAAAATCCTATTTAAAAATTGAACACTAGAGATCATATTTTCCAAACCTGCCCAGTCTGTCTCTCCTAATTAATGATGTGGTGCACTAAAATAGAGTATTCTGTGTAT
This sequence comes from Passer domesticus, assembly GCF_036417665.1. NCBI lineage: Eukaryota > Metazoa > Chordata > Aves > Passeriformes > Passeridae > Passer > Passer domesticus. Next base: position 12,142,554 of record NC_087489.1, on the reverse strand, counting down.
TCTGCAGAGTGTTGCTTGAAGTTTGACTTGTATGAGTGCCATTGGCTTTCACAGCTGTTGCCATGAAAACCCCAAATCATTGTAAAAAAAAAAAAATAACCAGATGCCTGTGCAGCAGAATAAAGGCAGAAGTAGCAAGTAGCACAGTGAGAAATGAATCTGCCTGAGCAAGTGTGCCATCACTGCTGTGCACCAAAGGCTGCTCCTCCAAACTGGGCTCCAGCCAGCAAGAGAAGTGACAGGGATGAGGCTTCTGTGCCATTTCATCCTCAGCCCTGAGCTCGGCAGCAGAATTAGCACCAGCACCTTTCAAATCAATTCAGCAGAAAGGACAGTGATGAGTCATTTGGCAGAAGTCAAAAACTGATCAGCTGGGAACACTTGTGATCTCAAGCCCCTCTGTGGCCCTTCCGTGGCCACCTCGGTGTCCCCATGAGGAGGCCAGTGGCCCACAGGAGCTGGCAGCTTCCCCAGGAGCAACTTGTGACCATGGATTCTTTTTCTGGTGGATCTTTTCATAACTGAGTTCTGTTTAAAACCGTCCAGCTGCAGAATCTTGGCAAGGGGGCTGCTCCAGAGCACAGGCACTAACTCAGCTGTCACTCTGCACCCAGGGCTTTTGCACAGTGTGACATTTGCACTGATGGATGATGTACCCAAACAGCGTGTCCATGTAATAAATGCATATGAATGAGTAAGCACATTTCATTCCCAAACAAAAATCATGCCTAGGAGGAGGAGAAATCAACAAGAGCATTGCGGGAGAGAGGTCAGGGGAGGGAGCTTGTAACCCTTTAACTTCTGAGAAGCTGAAAAGAGCAGTCACTTGGTCAATGCACAGAGAGCTAAAGAGGCTGCATTGCCTCTTTCCTTCCCATCCGTACCTAACAATTCTGCAAAACATGTTGTGACTTGGTGTAGGCAAAAATCACTGCACTCAGTGCCCACAGATTCTGGCATATTCTGGCCTGTTGGTCACAGTTTTGGCTCCTGCCCCTGGGCAGAGCTGTGGCAGCATTGCACCTCTATCAGTCCATGCATGATTTAATTCAGCTGATGCCTTAAGTAGTGACCCACACAGATGAGTGGGTGGTGAAACCTTGCCCACACACCACACAGTCAGCAGATCCTCCAGATCCCACTGGTCCCTCCAGATCCCTCGGGGTTTGTTCCACCAACACAGCTCATCCACCTGTGTGCCACAGCTTAGCCACTACTGTTCCATTTCAATGGCTTCTTAGGGAGAGGAAAATTCTCTCCATCAGCACATTGTCTTCCTCTTCTCCATCCCACTGGCTGAGGCAAGAAGGGAGCAAGAGCCAAGTGAGCCCTGAGGCACGTCTGGCACAGGAGCAGCCCTTTCTGCTGTGTGCTGTGCCCAGAAAGCTCCCCCTGGCCATGGGGTGGTCCAGGATCCATAACTTGAGAACCACTGACAGGGAGAAACAGGCTTTCTCTGTTCTACTCCAACACCATTTGGTGTTTTCTCTTACAGGCTGTTCTCTCCACCTCACTGCACAGAGAAAACACCCCAGAGTATCCTGTTCAGAGCCACTTCCTCGCCCTACATCCCAGTGGATGCAGCTTCTGAAAGGAAGCAGAGTCGGCAAGGATGGAGTACTTTTGGGAATCATTCCCAGCATATGGAGACTGCATTCTGCAGCAAGCAACGGCAGCTCCCTCAGCAAGTGGAAAATGGGCTTCACCTCCCTGTGGTCTCCCTGTGGTTTGCTTCCCTTGCGATATTATTTTTGAACAGCAGGCAGGAGCTCTGTGCTTCTTGTTCTGTTTAGTAAATCCAATAACCAAACCTGGCCCACTTCTGGGTGGTCCTCCCGAAATACCCAAAATCCACGCCAAGGCCATGTGATATAATAATCATAAGAAATACAGGGATTGCTTTGACAGATACCTCAAAATCAATTTTTCAGGAAATGGGATGTTTCAACCAATGTGTCCATTTCATATGGACTTCTTCCCCCCCTATTTATTTTACTTATTCAGTGCCTTTGTCCTTCATTCCAGTAAAGCCAGAATTACAAGCCTGGAAAATGAAGATCACTGGTGCATGATTCTTAACTTGGTCTTATGCTGGTAGACGTTAGACTGCACAAAATGCCTCCCAAGTTTAGGAATTCAGATCTGGATTGCTGGGCAGCCCGACTGCTTTCATGACCAAGAAAAAGAAAGACGTAGAAACCCATCCATAAAAAACCAGCCATGAAAACCCAAACGTAAGCATGGTTTCCTTTTATTTTCCTGAATTTTTTCCGGAATGCTGTGCGGGCACGGGCAGCGCTGGCGGGGCGGGGGGATGCGGTGCCCGGCGGGGCCGGGGCCGTGCCGGGCTCGCTCCGCCCGGCCCCGCGCTCCCGCCCCGAGCCGCTCACCCTCCTCTGCCCCAGCAGCATCGCTGCCCTCCTGCCCTGCTTCCAGCACCGTCAAAATCCCGGGGCTGGAATTCTCCCTTCCCACTGAAGGGCACCACAATCCATTTTTTATTGGTGTGTACTCCCACACAGCGAGGGCAAGCGTGGTGCTGCTGTGGTGTGTGTGTGTGTCTCATAAAAGAAATTCTTTTGCCAAAGAAGCCCCACAAATTATAGCCTGAGGCATAAAAAAGAGAGATCTAGATCCCAACTCAGATTTAGATGCTCCTGGAACCGAGCGTCCTCTGCATGTGTGAGATCACTTAGGGGAAAGCAAAATAATCCGAGTTCCTGGTGAGCTGAGCGGGACCAGGAGCAGAGGCTGCTCAGAGATCCCTGTGCTGCCTGGTCCCTTGTAGAGCAGGGTCAGATCACCAGCCAGCTCATCTCCCTGCATGATGGGGATGTCCCTAAAAGTGCTCAGCTCTGAGGGAAAATAAACATTAAATTGCATCACTTACAAACTCCTTCCCAGCTACCAACTGGGAATGTTGTAGCAGTTTTTCATTCACAGCTTTTTGCTAGTTGTATATACACAGTCTTTTCTGGGAGGACAGGAACCCAACCCTCTTGAGATGGAGAGGACAGGCTGGCCAGAGACACTGTAGTAAATTCCTGTTCTGATAGCAATCAAATTAATAATTATTTGGAGCAGACAGTCTAGTCCTTCTTAAGGGCCTGATCCAAATCATATTACATCAGAAAAATTTCTTTATTTTCTCCATATGCCCGTACAACAGCCCCTAATTGGATGTCTATGCTCTTATTTGTCACTGCCCTGATTTAATTAATTGCCATAGAATTAAAAATACTGGTTTAATTCATGCTCACATAAATATCAATCATTCTTGTCTCTTTTCATAAACACAGGCCTTAATTCAAGTACCATAATTTTGCACAGCAAACATAGCCAAAAAGGTGATAAAGGAGAATTTCACGATCTGCTGGCTGCTACAGAAACAGCAGAGCACAGGATCAAAGCAGAGCAGTGTGATTGATTTACTCCCAGCTGCTGCAATTTTTGTGAAATCTGTCTCGAGTCATGGGATCCCATGAAGGGAGCAATTGGTGCCTGGAAGAAACAATCAGCATTGCAGGAGCTACACGTCCTTCCACTGCTTCTGGCATAGATATCCCTGTGGATAGACAATCACTGGATGCCCTGTCACCTCCTCCTGACCTGGGAACCCAGCTTTAAACGGTGCTTACTGAGGAGCTCGGGGTTCAACACACACACCCCGACCCACAGAACCTTCCTCCCGCTGTCAGCTGGCACTTCACAATCCTGCCGCCCTTTCTTTGCCACATTACCTCCTCACAGAGCTGCCCCTGCTCTCCCAGCATGTAAATAATGTAAAAGAGACTGTTCTTGTTGCACTCAGTCACTGAGGGAAATGGTTCATGGTTAATGGACCAGGTGGGACTCAGGAGATGTGACTTCAGTTCCCAGCGCTGGCACACGCTTCCTGCACAACCTCAGCTTCCCTCACAGCCTCGTCACATTCCCTGAGCCCAAAGGAGAGGATCAGAGCAGCAAGTGTGATTTCAGACAAGCCCAGGGTACCAAAGGCCCTGGAACAGGGGACACCAACACAACACTGCCCAAACATGGCCCCGTGCCAGCAGGGACACCGCGGTCCCTCCCTGTGCTCAGCAAGGAAACCGCTCCCAGTGCTCCAGCTGCAGTGACTTGGTGATTTTGCTGTGGTGATTTGGTGATTTTCTGGTGATTTCGAGATTTTTGCTGTGGTGATTTGGTGATTTTGCAGTGATTTTGCTCCCTCCCAGCCCCTTGGAGCAAGCACGCCGGGCCATAGGAAGCCAAGGACAAACTGTGATGGAGGGAGCACAGGCGTGAGCACAGAGAAGGGCTTGTGCAACTGCACAGGCAAAAGGTCAGAGCCTTTATTAAAAAAAAAACCTGTAAACGATTAAAGTAGCCACGAATATGGGAGGTATGAGTGCAGCATTAATATTTAGGGGAGTGGAGGAAGGAAGACAGAGAGATGAAAGCTGAACACCTTTTTGAACCTCAGCCAAAGCTTTATCAACCATATAAATAAGAGAACATATCCTGCTCAGTGAGACACGTATTCACCCTGTTTCATTACATTCTGTTCTGTCCTCAGTCATGATGGATCCTGCTGAGACTCGTGTTTAACAGTTCCTTCCTGGAGTGGCTCAAGCAACAACAAGAAAAAAAATATTGTGAAAGTCACACCCCATTGAAATTGCATCCTAAAGGGACCTGGTGAGCACGGTAATTACCAGGATGGCTGTGAGCACCAGGGCCACGCTCGGCTCAGCGGCTGCTCTACGTGTTAAAATTAAAAAGGACTTTAAGCAGATGCAAGGAAAGTGGAAATTAGGGACCAAAGTGTAGGCTCAAGAGCGATTCATCATCCCTGATAAGGAGCCATTAGGCTGGACTGTGATGGGAGCAGAACCCAGGGAAGCTGGCAATTTTAACTTACAAATGCAGAGTAATCCCCCTGTTTTCAGATAATGGAAAACTGCATTAACCTTGTGATATTTCCCTGGTGACTCCAGCACATTCCCCCTCTTACCTCTGTGCTACTTTGTTTTGCACCCTCTGATTTGTGCAGGTTCTGATTTCCACCCTCCATGGCCAATCCCAGAAGGTTTGGTAGGTGAGATCAGAATCCAGCCCGTGTTATTTCAGCCGGAACAAGATTTCTGGCTTGTTTTAGCCATCAGGATAGCCTTGACATGCTTTGACTTGCTTGCACCAAAAATGTAAACAGCAGCCCTAAGCAGAACAATTAACATTGTGTCTCTGCAGATGTTTGTTTCCCTTGAAGGAGCTTGGAATTTGAGTGGGGAAAAGCAGGGTAGGCAGCGAACAGAGGCTAATGCAGTCTGGGGCAAACTTCCCAACTGGAGTTTTATAAACAGCTCAAGCTGCTTCCCTTTCTATCAGTGATGTCACTGCTAACCTTAGTTTGGGCTGCAGCCTTGCTATCCATCATCTGCCAGCTGCTATTCCTTCCCCACTGTATAGCAGCAGGAATATGTGAGGGCGGCCGGAGACCCGAAGAGTTTCAGTTTCATGTGAATGGAAGCCAATAAGCTCCAGATTCCCTGGATTTTTCATACAAATTATCTCACCCAAGTCTGCAGATAATGCTGTCTAACAGTTGTAGGTTATAATTTCCAAACAGGGAGATAACCTTCATCATGAAGCAAAAGCAAAAATGCCATTAGCAGATAGAGAGGTGATTTAACTCAACCTAGCCATTTGCTCACAAGTCTGAATTTATGTCACCAGTTGTGATGAAATGAGTGTTTTCTTAGATAGATATGGACGACTAACACAGCGCAGAACTCAGCAATCTTCAAAGCACTCTGAGTTTTAAATTCCCTGGCTAAAGTCAAACATTTGTCTTTCTTATCACTTTCACTCAAAGGATGTGTTTTTGCAATATTACATCAGGTTCATTTGCCAGCAGAAGAGGCCAAAAGGTGATGTCCAGGAGATGAATGCTGCCTTCACTTACACGACAGTAACCCATCAGCTGCACCAGAGTTACTCTGGGATTCCAATGAAGGCCTTGACAGCAGGACCATAACATCCTGAGAGAACATTTCTTATATCACCATTGCAAGAGCTCCATAAATCCAGCACTTTCCAGCTGAGACATTTCAGATGAGAGCTCAAAGTAGATGTGATCAAACAGCCAGCAAAGAGGTGACTGAACAATGAACAGCAGTAGGACACTTGCCTTCCTTCCCCTGCCAAAAAAACCTGTCAGGTCAGAGTAATACTAAATGCAGAGTTATTCTGTTTCTAAAACCATTCTGACTGCAATTATACCCCTTTGCAGCATGAGACCTGGAGGCTTTGTGAGTAGGACATATTCTTTAACAGGTCACTTGCATTTTCTCTTTCTCCTCTCAAATGCCAACACCTGGGCTGCTCTTGTATCCTCTTTAAACTGTTTCTGAGCCAATCCTGTATGCTTCCTTGCAGTGCTGCTCTCATCCCTCGACAGGCCATGAAAATCAAAGCAGATTTCATTTGCTTTGGGAGCAGATGTCTTGTGAAAAAGCTTCTGTCTGTTTAGCAGCATGGCAGATTCATTCCTCCAACAGTCAAAAGGCTTTAATTTAGTGAGGTCACACAGTCAGAAATTGGCCAATTGAACACTCACCAGAGAACCTCTGCATAAGCCTGGTGTGATTCCATAGGACAGGGAAGTACCTGCAGCATCAGGTAGAATACTAGAGCATCTCTCATTACTCAGGCACAGCGAGGTGGTCTCACTGCTGAACACTGTTATTGTTACATACAGCAAATGCTGCTGCACAGTTTGACTTCCCTGCAGCCTCCCGTGGGGCTCACAGTGAAGGCAAAAGAAGAGAGCAAAGAGGGATCGTGGGTCCGGACTGCCTGAGGCACAGGAAGGGCTGAAGGTGAGTGACTGCCTTATGCAACACAGACTGCAAATCCTGCTCTGGTCGTTTGCCACTTTCCTACCAAGACAAACAAAACATGTCCCTACTCAGTTCGTGCAATTTTCCACAATGCCCTGAACCCTGCAGGTGACAGCCTGGGAGGGAACAGAGACAGCTCTGCACACACGCTGATGGGATTGCAATACACGGTTGTGACAGGTGGGGATAGTTTTCAAAAACTATCTCTGTACCAGAGGATTTGAAATGTTTCTTACCTGAGGCTACCTGCCAATAACTACTGCTATTCTTTGCAGCTGCAAACACCTTGAAAATAAAGGCAAAGTTCCAGCTGAGTGTGATGTTCAAACTCCAGCTCCAGCGTTAAGGTATGTCAAGAATTCATTCAACCTACTCCTGCATCTTGTTGAACAAAGATGAGTTGTTTTCATGCCCATAGTTTCTGGACAGTTGTGTCAAACCTTTGGCTATACCTAACCAAAGACCTGCCTAAACCCAGGTGCTTCACTGGGTAAGTTTAAGTCATGCCAATGTCTCCACAGTGGCATTAAAGAAGGCAACACTCTGCATCACGAGCAGCCAGCTTTGTGGCTTGAGACAGATGGATCAGCTGAGAATACCTAGGCAAGGATGACCAAAGGGCTTCTGCACAGAAGAAGCTAAAGGAAGGCACTCTCACACAGTGAATTTAGCCATCACTAACACTTATCGAGTCCATCACTAGGAAAAAAACCCAAAGGTAGCTGTAATTCCAGTCTCTGCACTCCCTGTCTTCAAAGAGCTTCCAAAGGCAGCTTGAATTCTTCACCCTGATGCTGGCACGCTCAGAGTGACATTGGAAGCCACTGCTGGCAGTCGCTGCTGTGACAGCCCCAGCTCCCCACGCTGGCAGCAGCAGGAACGGCTGAAACTGGATCCGTCCCAGCCCGGAGAGCCCGGGCAGCCCCACTCCCCTGCACAGCGGATATCTGCCCTGCACACCCACCATAGACTTGATGAAACATTATCATACATGAAGGACTAATTAGGTGTGCTGGGCCATTAACCATCTCTGAACATTGACTGATGAAAAACGTAATTAATGGCAGCTTTCATAAACAGACTGCAGAATGGAGAATTGAATTAAAAGGAAAACAGCTGTTGCTAATGGAAATAAGGGCCATTTCTTGATTAAAATATCTGCCTGTCTTTCCGTGGGAGTTTTTCCAGAGTGGTGGGATGGAAGAGTGTAACGAGATCTGGGAGCAGAGAATCTGCAAAGCTTCCTGCAGAAGAAAGTACAACTTCTCTGGCTGGTGAGTCACAATGTTTTCCTTTTGCAGATTGGAGCAGGGGAAAGAACCATACAATTGCCTTGTTCATCTTGCTGCCAGTCTGAACAGCTTTATAAACCTCGGGGATCAACCCTGACATGTAGGAATCCAGCTCAGCTTTAACATAATGTGATATTTCATTTTACATGAACCCACAGATATAGGAGGGTCTGGAATTCAAAAGCTACTTGCTCAGGCCCTACACAGTAGCACTGAGCTCTGAATCCAGGAGGCATCTCCACAAATCCCACTTAAGCGCATCTATTGATTCTGACACCAAAGTGCAGCAGGAATACACAGCTGAGAACATCTATCAAAGAGACACTTCCACCCAGGACAGCCACTAGGGACTCAGTAAGAGTTTGGTGACATGAGTCAAAGGGTCTGAATGATGGAAAATGTCAGAATCAAGATTCTTTTTCAGGTCATGAGGCCTTTCCTTCATGCTGTGCAGACTCTGATTCCCACTGACAAGAAACACTGCAGGATAAACCTACAGTGTGGAAGAGTTAACATCCAGATTTTCATAGGGACTGAGCAACAAAGCTTCCTCTGCCTCCTGTGACAGAAATCACACAGCAGTGGGGTGAAAGGCTGCTTTCTGAGTTTCTGAAGCCATTTTCTTCACTTAGCATAAAAATGTTCATGGTGCTTCCAAGTGCCACTGGGACCTGCATGTCAGTGGACGTGGCCTTCTCAGTTTTACCCTGTGTGTTGGAGTGTGTCCCCTCCAAGGCTCAAGGATGCTTTAGTGTCTCCTCATATAAAGTCTTGAATGGCAGGGTTGATTCCCTGGGAGGGCACGTGCTGCAGATGAATTCTGGTGCTTCACTGTCGAGCTGCTCTCTGTGGATCTGCACCCCACTGTGTACCTGGGGCAGGAGAGCTCTGCTCTGCTGCTCCCACTCCATCAGTCTCCTCTGCCTTGTTCAAAATGATAGATCTTTCCCATCAGTGATGCCTGAGAGCTAAACCCTGCAAACCCCAAGCCCCACAGAGCCTGCTGACAAGGAAATCCACGCTCCATCCCACCCGTGCCCCGAGGAACGGAGGCGCATGAAAGGCAGCGCTCAGGCCGCATTATCAGATCCAAAGTGGAAACCAAAGAGAGAGCAAGGGCTGAAAGATGAGCCAGATGGGAATGCCTCTTGCTTTCACCTTTGATCCACGTGGTGCTTTGATGTGGTATTTCAGTCCTGCAGACGAGGTAACTTATCCCAGTCTGCAGCTCAGGGCACCTCTGATGGATATAAATGAGGCAGCAAGCCGAGCTCCTGGGCTCTCGCTGAGGCACTGCCAGTCAGAGGCATAATTCAGCCCCAGCTCCCTTCCAATGCCCATTTTTTTTCTCTGCCTGCAGAGTCTAAAAGGAAATTCCCTCAAATAAATACAAAAGCACTTGATGTTCATCTAATGGCATTTCAGGGAAAGGAAGCATGAAACCACACAAGTTATTCATCTCCATAAAATGGTTTTATCAGGACCCAGAACACAATTCCTTAGCCTGAGGTGGTCTGATCTTCTTTGTGAGACGTAAATGCATGACATTATGTGCAGAATGGGTGCTGCTTAAGAACCCAGATAGATACAGAGCAGGCATGTGGGAATGATCAGCATAAAATATTTCCTTTTAATGATGTGCACACTTCTGTTCCTTTGAGGGAGAACAGTATGTGCAGTGAATACTTCAGCACATTTTTCTAGTGATATGGAGGTCTTGATCTGCTGGTGAGGGCTCAGACTCGAGTGTTATTTGTGTCACTGTCAGCCAAAGGTTTGCTTCTCCATTGCTCTGTGTATGATGTGGCAGTGCCCAGGTTTGCCAACAGCAAAATAGAAACAAAGTCCATGTCCATGTGCTCACCATTTGGGCAATAACCCAACCTGGAAAAACAGGCTCCAAACATCCTGGGGTTTGCTCCTCTCTGCAGTCAACACCAGAAATCTGTCCCAAAAAACAGAAAGAGTGGTATTAGTTTAAACAATAACTCCTCAATGTGCACATGAAACAAATCCTGGGAAGGGAGCAAAGCTGGAGCTGTTCTTACTTGCTGCCTCCTGTACAGGCTTTAATTGCACATTATTCATTAATCCTTTGCTCTTCTGAGCAAACAGATCTGTTTCAAGACACTTGTATTACATAAAAAGCCAGAAACCTTTCTGGATGAGTGTGTATGTACACATTCACCCAAGGGAGCACTGCTGCTCCTCATTTCCCTGTGCAAGTGCTGTTCTAGAGCTGACAGCAATTAGCATCTGTTGTGTGGCTTTGTTGGGCTGGTTTTGACATTGGTTTTACAAAATCCACATGGGAACCCCAAGCTATAATTGCCTGGAACACTCTCAGGGGTGGCACTTGGAGGGAGATGGATCTGCAGGACTGCTTGGAGCTACAGGAGGCATCTCACTGAGGAGATTCCTCCTGTCATCCCCCAGCATTTTGTGCCTGCTGTCACCCCCTGTGTTTGCTCTGCTGTCAGACCTCATGAAGATTAGATATGCAGTTCTGGTTCTACAACTGCACTGACCACAGTGATATGGTTTTGTGATCATTAATGGACAGCATCATTCTATCCCTGGGCCATGGAAACAGGAAGAGACTAACAACTGTGCTGCAGGAGAGGGCAAATTCTCCTTGTCCAGGGGTTTGATCTCTGTAAAACAGCTGCCATCATGCTTAAAATGGGAGAAAAATTATCCAGAAACAGAATGAGGGAGAGAAAGGTGAAGAAGCAAATGCAGGAAGCACAAAAATGTGTTCACAGGTCCTTGTCACTCTGCAGGATCAGGAGAATCAAACACAACTGTTGCTCTGTTGTTCTTCAGCAGCTGTGTTGTTTTCAATTCAACTGGTCCCACAGGGAGGAGAACAGGGTAACTGGTGCAGCAGGGAGACCTTTTGAGCTGGACCTGGAGCCAGACTAACTGGCCAAAGTCGTCTCTGATAGAACGGTGCCAAGGCCAGCTCAGCGTTCTTCAGCTCCCCTGAGCTTCAGCAGGGACAAACCTGGCTGGGCTGTGCTCAGCCTGGATAACCCAGCTGTGGCAGGGCCCAAGCCCAGCAAACCCATCAGCCTGGTGGGCACTTGCCAGCCTGACACGTCTGAGTTTGTGAGCTGCAGCTGGTGCTGGCCCCGGGTCCCGTTTTCCCTCGACATTCCCAGCAAATCCAACCAGGCCTCACCACAGAGCCTGGGAGACCGTGGGCAGGAAGGGATCAAATTTTCCAGTTTTGCCTCAAGTGTGTCACCACATCAGCACACAACTGCTTCGCCTCATGCCAGCGTGCTGTGTCACACCTCATATTTCACACGATAAAACACAGCCCAGTGATGTGAGTCCCTTCTCCTGCAGGGCCGCTGGTATTTATGGAGATAGCCATTACCAGGAAGGCAGGATTTAGGGCACGCAAGGGCTGGTGGTGGCACAGAGCCCTCGCTACTGGTGGGTGGGATTGCTTTACCTCTCCCTGAACTCCAGCCAGGCCACTCAGCACATCTCCAGCCACAAGAAGTTTCCAGCTGTTTTGGTTTGAAGCACCAGAGGAGGGGGAGAAGCGGGGGAGGCTCTATCAGCTCTTCCCAGGGAATGTGGTTCAGTTCCTCGCACCTCATCTTTGGTCAGGAAACTGAGATGGGGATAGGCAAAGCTGCTGAGCCTACTTAGACAGAATACCTCAAGAAAACATGCAGAGCCAAATTATGTCTCGCTAACTTCTCCCAGCCCAACACCTTCCACAGCTCTGCTGCAGGGAAGTGAGGGCAGCACTGGGACCTTTTCCTTGGCCCCTGCTGTGGAACAGCTCCTGGGCTCTCACACGCTCTCAGTGCTGGGGAAAGCCACTGCTGGGAGCTGGGACACTGAGGCACCAAGAACAGCAGATTCAGGCAGATCCCAGATTCCACGGTCCTCGTGCCCAGTGTTTCCTGCTGCTGATTCTGACAGCCTCTTCTGTGGATTTGAAAAGGGACACAGTGGAGAGAAGCCAGGGTGAGCATTCCCATGCAGGGAAAATGAGGTGGCTGTGTCAGAGTAACTGGCACAGACTGGACCCAGCCCTCCCTTGGGAGCAACAATTCAGCCACGGGTGTCTGGTTTTTTCCTGCAACTCAGCTCAGGAGTTTCCTGAGCCCTCTGTGGTCAATGTTGGATGTACTCCAAGCATGGGAAGATGTGGCCACCCCTGAAAAACACAGCAAACAGGCCCTGGACTACCTTTCCCAGCAGGGATACAAGAAGGGCAGCACAGCACAGAGATGGGGGCATACACCCTGGAGAGCACAGAGCCTCCCAGATCAGCCTACACACAGCAGCAAGGAGGTGTGGGGTCAAAATAACCCTCTGCCCACTCTGCCCACAGCTGACATCACCCACATCCTGACATTATTCACATCCTGATCCTCTCCCAGCAATGGGGGTGGATGGGGAGCTCAGGGCACGGGTCATTGAAGGAGGCATTCACTGTCACTGCAGAGCAGCTGGAGCCACAGCTGAGGGGTCCTGACCCAAAGCCAGGCATGGGGACATCAGGGGGAGGTGAGCTAGAGCAGTCTGGGCTGTGTGAGCCATCCAAGATCAGGTATCCATGACTCCAGAGGGATGAAATGTGGGTAGCTTGGAGAAAAACCCATTGTTGTGTTTCAGTCCTGCAGGCAGCAAAACAGCACCCAGCCCTCACTCAATCCCCCATGGTGGGATGGGGAAGATGACTGGAAAAAAGGCAAAACCTGTGGGTTGAGACAAAGACAGTTTACTAGGACAGAAAAGGAAGGAAAATAGTAATAAAAATGATAAAAGAATGAACAGAACAAGTGATGCACAGAGCAATTGCTTACCCCTCACTGAGCAATGTCCAGTCGGTCCCCAAACAGCACTCACCACCCCTGGGTAACTCCTCCCAATTTTTTTTGTCCAGCATTCTGCACATGGTCTGGAATATCCCTTAGGTCTGTGGGATCAGCTGTCCTGGCTGTGTCCCCTCCCAGCTTCTTCTGCTCCCTTCCAGCCTCCTTGCTGGCAGGGCAGAATGAGAGGATGAAAACTCCTTGGCTGCTGATCAGCAAGAACTAAAACATCAACACTATTCTCATCCCAAATCCAAAACACAGCACTGTATCAGCTACTAGGCAGAAAAAAATAACCTTCCTCCAGCTGAAACCAGGACACTGTCAAACCAGCATCACAATCCCTTGCCTCAGTTTCTTCAAACTGGGGACAATAGGATGTGTTCTCATGAGACTCTGGGGAGTGGAAGTTCTCAGACACTAATTCTTTTATCTGGGCAACAGGAAGAAAAGAGAAAGAAATAAAACCAGTTCATTTTTTGGAGCTGCTGTTCTGATGTTCCCTGCAATCCCTCTGTTTGATTTCAGATGTATGGTCTGCTCTGGGTTTTTTGGTCTTTTTCCCCACTGTGATGCTATTTATGGCAGAAAGGGGATTTCATCATCTCCCCATGGCCATTCTCAGCAGCTGCTCTTGCCCCCCTCCCTGCCCTGCTCCCCTTGGTCTAATAACTTTTTTTGCTTGGTCCAGTTTCCTTCCTTGCACATCATCTCTTACATCACCTCTGTACTTATCTCAGGTTCTATCATTTCCTATTTCCAAGCACCTCTGAGAATAGCAATAAACACCATGAACAGCAGAGTCTTGGCATGACCCAGCGGCTGCCGGCAGTGGTTCTAAGTGACAGAAAACCAGCCTGGAAATCTAGCATTTCTTCACCACACGACACCCACTTGGTAATAACTGGGCACCAGTTCATTAAGAAAATCAGTATGTGCAGCTCCTCACCCTACTGGAAGATCTAGGCCAAAAAAGTGAAAATTTGTTAAGCAGGACCCCACTCTTACGTGCCCTCTGCTGCTCCCAGCTGGCATTGAAATTCCCTCTTTTCACAATGATTTATGGCTAAATGCTATCATTATACAGCAGAACCAGACTACTTCTGTGCAAGATAACACTCATTAGGCAGACTTTCTGACTCGATTTTTTCGCTGTTTCATTGATTATTTTTACATTGTAATGTGCAAAAACCTATTCATGTCTTTATTAGCCTGACTTGTTTCCTACGTTTATGGAAAAGATCTTTCTTTGATAACAGTTGTTATTGCTGGAATGAATGTCAGACCATGATCTGCTGTAATACATCTTTCTGAATTACCTTCTCTAATTTTATTAGTTGAAAAAAAAAAACCAACCAACTCCTAATTTAAAGAGATAAAACCTTCTGGAAGTGGAACATTGCCACTAATTAGAATAACAAGAACGTAGGTATGAGTTGCTGGGGATACTGGAGTCTAAGCTTCTTTTCCTAACACAAGAAGAGGCATATTTTTCTGGAACAGTCTTTCTTCTCTTACTAAAATTCTGCTGCTTTGAGGGAAATTATTGACATTAATCTCTTTATCCATGATTCCCTTAGGAAAAATGCTGACCAGGATTCAGCAGCTCCAGGTTCAGGTTCTGGGTTTGCTACAAATACCTTGTACGACCTTGAGCAAGACACTGCTGTCCTGTGACTTAGTTTTTCCATCTGTAAAATGGCAGGAACGATGAATCCTGTGTTTTATTGCCAGCTCTTACACATATCTGCAGGGAACTCCTCACTGAATCTCCTCATGCCTTGGAGCCTCATCCCTAAAAGAGGAATAATAATATTTCTCTTGTCTACTTATTTTGACTACATTTTGTTCATGTTTGGATGTACTGGAAGTACTGTGGGAGTCTGCCCCAGGATGCAAGCAGCACGTTTCCCTCCTCTCTTACTGCAGGCAGGGAGCTGTTTGACCTTTGAATGTCTGCTGTGTTGTCTGTGGTGGTTTGACCTCTCAGGGAAAGCTGCTCTGTCAGTGACTGAGCTGACTGACTTGCACTGAAGCACGAGGGAGGCACTCACAGAGTGAGATAAATTACAGGGTAACATCCTCACTATGGTCAGCAGCAAACATTTAGGGGACAGAACATCTTGAATTCACACTATCTCTGCACATCAACCTCTAAATACTGCCAAAGCTCCAGCCCCACAACTTTTGCTCTGCTGAAAACCACATCCATGATGCTAGGAGTCCCACCTGGATCTAAAATGATATACACCTTACGAGGAAGAGACCACTAACACATTTTTATATTTGATTTAAAGCTCAATTTAAAACCAGAATATCCTCACATGACTGCTGGAGAGAGAATTAGGGTAAGCAGAGATATAAATGTCTACAATGAGCAACCTTTTATCTTTGCTGCAGAGGTGACCTACACCATGGTGACACAGAAGATTTAATATAGCGCCCAGCTGAGGGAAGGAATTTTGCACAATATTAGATGACAGAGTTGTTCCATTGTTTAAGTACCACAGGCATTATTAGTCTGTCACGAGACTGGGGTACAAACTCACAGACTGTGCCTCACATCTGCCTTTGAACAAGGTTGCCTGTGTAATTATGTATGTGAAGTATGTCTGCCTGTAAACACCAAATTCATGCAGCTGAATTTTGATTAAAAAATTCCTCCCAACCCTCCAAGCAGACACATCAGTCTTCACTGCCTACCCAGCTTAAAGACCTGATTCCACCTGGACTGATTGCATTTCAGTAGCAGGGGAGGAGTACAGACACATTTGCAGGATCCATTCTACCATTTTTCAGTGTGCAGAAGAGCAGCTGAACTCAAGACAACACTTGATGTTGAGCAAAAAAGGACAGAGCCCCTTTAGAGACAAGAATTTCTTTCTCTTTATTATTTAAACATCCATTATTTAGTGTCTCTGCATGCCCAAATTATTACTCTTTTCAGATGTTTTTCTGGAATTCGCTGGATTCCACAATCTGCTGTTAAAATGCTGTACAGTTAGATCAATATGAAAAGCCAGTTTGTTCAGCAGCACTTTTGCAGGCAGAGTTACAGAATGTCAGCTGTTTGAACCCAGAGAAAATAACAGCTCTCCTCTGTTTATGTTTCCAATGGGTGCATTCAGATTATAGCTCATCAAAATGAAGATATTATGGGCAACTCTGTCTCATTTTCTTGTAAGGAAGCTGGAATACCAAGAGCTGGTTGAGAAACCAAGGGACTGAATTTTAAAAGCAGCACGGGCAGTTCTTGTTCCCCTCTCCCTGCCTTGCAGCACCATCTACAGAGATGCTGTCAGAATCACACCCACTGCAAACCTCGGGAAGCTCCAGATCCCTGGACAAGCAAACCTGGCTCAGTGATTAACCTGCTCAGGAAACTGAGACTCTGACAGCCCTAAAACCTGAAATCCTTCTGCAGCAAAATAAAGGCAAGAACATGATCAGTTTTCCCAGGAGCCCCTCAATTCCTGTGCAGAGAATGAACCTCTAGCAATGACAGAGGAAACTCAGACACTTCGCTGGTTTTTTTTCTGCAGAAACTTTCCTGCAGAAGAACTTCTCTGGCAGAGAAGTGTTCCATCTGCAAAAGGATGGTGGGATTTTTCAGGGCAAAATGCACTTCATGGTCCATTAATCCTGAATTTGGCACCAGCTGAGTGCTCAGGCTTCAAAAGAGTGCAATATTTCACCTCCTCTGTGCATCTACTCAATTACACAAGATAAAACATGGTGGGGATTGACCTTCATCTGATCACTGGAGCATAAGGTCTGCTTGCCCTTCACATGGCCTGGGCACCCAAACAGTGACACAAGGGCAGCAGCACAGTCAAGGAGTTTCTAAGCACAAGCAAAGGAGTTTGCAGTTTAAAAGCTGGAGTTTGAAATATGTCTCTGATTAATTTACCATTAAAAAAAAAAAGTATGCTTATCTATTCACCTCAAAATAGAATGTTCTCCTGAATATGGAGTGGTTTTTTCCACCAGAAGCCAGATCCAAATGCCACAGTAGTAACTGGAAAGTTCCCCACCAGGCCCTGGCTGTGGGAGGAGGTGGGTGCAGGAATGTGCCAGTGCAGGCAGCGTTGCTATCTCCTGCCTCTCTGGGAGCAGCAGCAGGGAACAGGCATGAAAAACGAGATAAAAGGGCAAAGGAAGACACAGGCTCCAAAGCCAGGGCAGTGGGCTTAGGCACAGGCATGAAACAGCCCTGAACATTTCCAGAACAGACTGAAAAGATGGATTTAGGGATGTGTGCTGTCTCAGGAGGGGAAACTATGATCTGGGTTTTTATGATCAGATCAAGTCCAACATTCTGATGTGGCTGTTTGCCCTTGCCATGCCTGTAGGGAGGACACACCAGCACCCAATTCCTCTGATGGCTGAACATATTCTTCTCATTCCCAGCCTATATTTATTCATTACCAGGCAGAACAGAACTACCAGCTCTTATCTGTTATGAAAACCTTCCAAAGCCATCAGGGTAGTCCAGCACTGTCCACCTTCAGTAAATAAATCCATGTTAACTTTTAGCCCAGTTCTCTCTGCCATCATGTCTGCTATTATTCTTTCTTGCTAAATTTATCCCAAAGTCTTGTATTTTATTTGGATCAGACTTCAATCCTTTTTCTCTTTTTAAAAGCTGGAGGAATTTCTTCTGTTCTCAAATTGTGTTGTGTTGCCCATGCAGGGATGCTGTTACACAGCCAGATACAAAGTGCTCTTGGATGTCTGAGTCAGAAATTAGAATATTCCAGCTGAAAGGTGCCTGTAACGATCATTGAGCCCAAATCATTGCTGCATTATGATCTCGATGATTTGTTCCACTTGCATGAGGTAATTTCTGTCTCCATGCATTCATTTCCTCTGTGTACATTTCCACTACATATTATACATTCATTTGTGTCCTGCCTCCCCCCCTTTCACCACCTCTCCCCCTCCTCTCCTTCCTCCTCTGCTCTGTATGCCTGAAGAACATTTTGCTATTTGTTTTAATTTCCTTTGCTAGATCTACCTTAGCTTTACTTCTGGCACGTTTCCCTTTATGCCTACACTTCCTAAGATGTAGTTTTCTTTGATTAATCCTTTTTTCCATTCCTTCCACTCCCTTTGCTTATTCTTAATATCCACTTTGAAGTGGTTATTCACCAAGTCTGGACCCATTCCTTGCAGAGTTTTATCCCTCTGTGCACAAGTCCCAAATACTTTTTATAGCCCCTGCATAAATTCCAAGCCTGCCCAACATCCAAAACTTTTTTTTAAGTTGGCAAAAATCAGAAAGCAAAATACGTTAATTGCTGCTGTGTACCAACTTCCAGCACACTGGGGTTCCTACTGGGTTCATGTTCTCCATCCAAATGAGATATTCCAAAAGGTTTTTTCTAAAATATCACGGCGAGACCACTGATGGCAGGAGAAATTCCTCTCGACCTCCTCCAAGAGAAGGCAGGAAGGTCATTAGCTGCTCTCACAGTATAAAAATTGTTACAGTAGATTAAAAATTAGCATGAAGAAATGAAGCACACACAGAGGTTTTTAGAGGCCCTGTCAGGCAGCCAAAGTGAAGGCAGATTTCAGCAGACCACGGAGAGTGAAACGCGTGCCTTAGGCCTCGCGTGGCTCCAGCTTATTTCCTTGCTAAATTCCAAGTTTCAGGTCCCTCCTGAGGCACAAGGGCTGCTCAAGAAAACTCCCCAAATATCTTAAATCAGCAGAGGGAATTTTTTTCCCCCTATTTTTCACGGTGCAGTTTGCCCAGGCGGTTCAATGAAACGAGGTGACATTTCCAGAGAACGTGGTTGTGATTGCAGTCCCTGTTCTGCCTCGTGTGTAAATGTGCCTGTCTGGGGCTGTGGGAGGGTGCAGCACAGCTCCCTGGCTGTGCTGGCAGTGGCACTGCTGGATTTGTCAGCTGTCCCCTGGAATAAAGCATGGGATGCACTGCAGGCCTCGTGTCACCTCTGCCCCACACTGGGACTCCAGAGCAGCTGGGAAAAGCCATTTTAGTCATTTTAGTGTTGAAAAGTATCTCCTGAAAAGTCAAACACCACATTGTCATTTTAAATGGTTTGTTCACTTTTGGGGAACATCCTGGATTGTTAGGAATCAGGAAAAAAAAAAAGCTGCTTGTCATTGTTTGGAAAACAGGAAATTGACTGGAAGCAAAGGGAATGGCAAGGAAAGGGTGGGAGGGACTCAGAAGGAAAAAACCAAATGGGATGTGGGCATGGACATGGGGATGGATGAAGGGTTGGACTGGGGATGGATGGGACATGGACATGGGGATGGATGTGAAGATGGACATAGGAATAAACACGGGAATGAACATGGGAATGAACACGGGAATGAACACGGGGATGAACATGGGGTTGATGTGGGGGCTGGACGTGGAGATGAATGTGAAGATGGATGTGGAGATGGACATGGGGTGGGACAGGAGATGGATGTGGGGATGGACATGGGGATGGACATGGACACAAGACACACTGAAATCCCCACACAGGCCGTGGGGATGGACACGAAAATGGGGATGGACACGGACACAGGGATGGACACGGGGATGGACATGAAAATGGGGATGGACATGAAAATGGGGATGGACATGGGGATGGACACGGACATAGGGATGGACACGGGGATGGACACGGACATGGTGATGGACACGGACACAGGGATGGACACGGGGATGGACACAGGCACGGACACGAGTGTCGCTGCCCGGCCCCCGGAACTGTGTTGTCGCGGCCGCGGTGCGGGCGGAGCGGCGCGGGCGCGCGGCCGGAAGGCGGCGGGCGCTGCACAACGCGGAAGTGGCGGCGGGGCCGGGCGATGGCGGCGCC
The DNA here is from genome assembly GCF_036417665.1 of Passer domesticus. Classification (NCBI taxonomy): domain Eukaryota; kingdom Metazoa; phylum Chordata; class Aves; order Passeriformes; family Passeridae; genus Passer; species Passer domesticus. The sequence continues at coordinate 12,122,692 of NC_087489.1, read as the reverse complement.
CGGCGGCCGCGGGGGCCCGGGCTGGGGGCTCCCGGTCCCGCCCAGGCCCGTCCCGGCCCCGGCCCTCTGAGCGCTCCCGCTCGCGGCCCTCTGACGGGCCTGCGCCCCGACCCTCTGAGGGGCCGGGCTCGGCCCGGCGGGGCGGGCGGCCATGGCCACCCGGCGTCTCACGGACGCGTTCTTGTTGTTGCGGAACAACGCGGTGCAGAGCCGGCAGCTGCTGGCCGAGCAAGTGAGTAGTTTCGGCTCCTCCAGCCCTCTGAATTCACGTAGCATGGCTGCTGCGGTGAGTCTCCTCCCTTCATCCTTCTGTAGTCGCCGCGCCCCGGGCCGGGCCGGGCCCACCCTGCCCCGAGCCCCGAACCCGAACCCCCACCCCGAACCCCTCCCCGAGCCCCGAACCCCTCCCTGCCTCCCCCGGCCCGTCCCTCCCCACCCCGCGGTTCCCGTTTTCCCACTCCTTCACGTTAAGGAATAGAAGAGATCTGCGTGTGCTGCCCCGTGCATAACGAACCAGTTTCTGTTCCAAAAGCTCCGTGTGGGCATTGGCAGGGCGGGTTGATGCCTCCTTACCCAAAAGAAGTCAATTCGTGCAGCAGAACTCTTCTATTCACCTCACTGTGGGCACTGTTAAATACACTGGTGGAGTTTAGTCCATTGCTTGAATCTCTCCATAAGTTGCCCTGATGTTCATTGCCCTTTTTATTTATCCCTAAATGCAAATAATACTCGAACACGTCTGTGACAAAGGGCATTCTAGATTCTAGTGTAGCTCCTCTTTACAGAAACTACCAAAAGTTACTGGTTCAGAGGAGTTTCTGTGGGTTTTTCCAGGTTTTGAGCTGGTCAGGCTGTGAGGGGCTGCTTGGCAGCTCTGCTCAGCTTTTCACACTTTCTGTTTGAACTCATCATTTATTTGTCACAGCAGCCAGTAAATATCTCCTGGCAGTCTCATCACTCTAAATATCTTTAATGCCTTTTTGTTGGGAAAAGCAGTGTTTCCTGTTGCTGGCAAGGGTCTTTGTTCATTGCTAACTTCATTACACCTGTGTCTAAGAAGCTGTGTATTAAACTGCGTTTGCAGAACAGGAAATGTCAACAGTAATTTGTATTTTACCTGTGTACTTGTACTTTGCCTCTACGTTTAGTCCTTGTCCATTTTTCTAATGTCACCTCTGTAGATCCTTGGGCTTTTTAAAATATCACCTAGAAAAAGTGAATATTTTTTAAAAGTTTTATATTTTAGAAATATCACCTAGAAAAATATTCCAAGCTATTTTGAACTCACTTCTCCTGAGCAATAAACTGCACTTCCCCCAGCAGCCAGTGCAATGACACTGAGCATGTCACACACCTGCATCAGGTCCTGAGTGCAGTGTTTGTTCACACTCATGGGAGGGTTTTGCTGGCTGCTCTCGGGAGGGCAGTGGAGGCTCCAGTCCTGTGTGCAGGGGTGAAAGGGGCCACTCCTGGCCCTGCAGAGTGCCCCAGGTGTCTGCTCAGCCAGAGCTGTGCAGTGCTGGGGGCTGCTGCTCCCTCGTGGTTGGGTGCCTGCTGCTGGCAGGGTTGCAGCTTTCCCTGGGCTGGTGGCCCCAGGCAGAGCTGCCAGCAGGCCAGGCTGGCAAACTGCAGCCCACAGCACTTCAGCTTCCCTGAGTTCATCTCCAGCTTTCCCCTCGAGAAATCCTTTGCTGTGAGAGCTCTGGCACTCCTAAACTCAGACAATCCAAGCAGCACCTTCAGCAGTGGAGTCCTGTTAGAGACTCCACTGCTGAGTGGAGTCCCCAGAAGCTTGGGGAGTCTCCCAAGGGATCCTCAGCTGACGCTGCTTTGTTAAACCATGAGGGTTCTGTCCAGTTCCAGGTCTGACTTGCCAATCTTGGAGTGAATCCCCCTTTGCTCACACGTGCAATCAATTCAGTGAATCCCCCTTTGCCCTCCCCGGTGCAGGGGCTGATGAACAGAGGGTGCAGATTCCTGTCCTGGTGTATTTACCAGATCCCTGCAGGGGTGATGTTCCCTGAAAGCAGAGCACAGCCCAAGTGTGCACAGAAGTGACTGAACATCTGCTTTTGCATTTTGTCCTTTGCTGTCTTTGATCCTGTGAGAACTGGGGTGCTGTCAGTGAATGTCCTTAAAAGCTTCTCTGTGCCCCCTCAATCATAACCAGCCCAGAGGATGCTGAGTGCTGCAGTCAGACTGCCCTTGCTGCCATTCTTCACTGGGTTCTGTTGCAGCTTCTCTGCCTGACATTTCAGCATTTAGAAACTTCACTGTGCAATTACTTTGTGAAACAAACCAAGCTCTTCACTCGATCTCTTATGTTCTTGCTGTTTACCAAGGAACTGAAATGTTTTTTTTAAAGTTGGTGTATTAAGCAAAATGCTGACTTAAAATGCAATATCATGATGTATTTATTGATTAAGCATGTCTTAAAAGCCAGTTTGTTTGTTCTTGGTAAACCATCATGCTTTAAAAATAAATCAGTATTTTCTCAACTGACCATGCCCTATATCTGTCCTATGTCTCTTTTTTCCCTTTTGTCTTTTGCTGTCTCTAACTGGATGGGGCTGATGGGATCCACAAATCACTTCAGGAGCTGGATGAGGTATTGTTTTTCACATTTTATTCTGCCATGGTGCCTCAAGCCTACATCACTGAGCTAAATTATTCTGCTAGTTTATAGAATTTCCTTGTATAAGATGAAGTGTCTTTGCACAGGCTGCACAGAGAAATCAAACATTTTGTGATGTTATATTATAAATAGATAAATGTATGAACCAGTCTGACTTATTGTGGGCACGTGGGGTAGAGTGACTTTGCACGGTGAAGCCATTAACTATTCTTTATGCTGGGCATAAATTATGCAAACTTTATTGATCAGGAAATAAGGTCAGGGATGAAGAAATTGGTTTCAAGAAAGAGTTGCTTAGGAAGGAGGGGGAATTGTTTTTATAAAAAGGGATGGGGTAGGGAACCACAAAACTTTCCAGGCCTGATAAAGGAAAGTTACAAATTTGGGAGAAAATAGAAAGGGAAGTGTTTGTATGGAAGCTTTCCCAAGTAATCAGTTAATGTTGTGAGAGGTATCACTGATGATCATCTGCAGTACTGCCTTGGCTATTTGTGTTTTGCACAATTTAATTATCATTAAATAAGTAATTTAACCATTAATTTAATCATGAGATGCATGTCAGTTTGCAAGAGTGTTTGTTCTTCAGAATAACATTGTTTGAGAACAAGCAGTTACAATAAATGTTTTTTCTGAGATTTTCCCAAAGGCAGTTTCCAAACTTGCCAGGCCCAATATGAACCGTGCTGCAACATTGGCTGTGAAGTGTTGTCTGATGGAAATGCACCAACATAACAATTACTTGAATTCTCACTGCAATACCACCTTTCCTCCTGGAAAATTTGCTAGGAATTTATTCTTAGAGTAACTCTAAGCTTTCAGGTGCTGCAGGGAGAGAGAGGGTGTGACTCATTAGCACAGAGCGCCAAAGCAGGAGACGAGATGTTTGACCATGAACAAGCACGTGTCTGAGCTTAATTTCTCTGGGAAGGCATAGATGCTCTTTGTCTGGTGCTCAGGGGTTGGGATCTAATTAGCACCGGGCTAATTGGCTGTGTGTTTTCCCTGTGCAGCTGGCTGATGACCGCATGGCCCTGGTGTCGGGGATCAGCCTGGACCCCGAGGCTGCCATCGGCGTCACCAAGCGCCTGCCTCCCAAGTGGGTGGATGGGGCAGACGAGGTGAGTGTGTGCCCTGCCACACCCAGCTGCTCCTCACACCGAGGGCTCTGTCACTCTTGTCACTCCCAGCCTGTCCGTTTCGTAGCAGAAATAGTACTGGAAGAATGATTCAGAAAATAATTTTAGTTTGAATTTTTGTTTGAGGCTGGTGAGGGGTCCAGTTGAGTAGACCCTAAAATGGTGGAGAAGAGCAGTTCAGTGTTTGAAAACAGGAAATGTTAGTCTTTTCTAGCAGGAGAATTTTTCTGTCTCTTCAGTTCAGATACCTTGCAAGTTTTGGAAATGTTTGGACAAATGCAAGGGAATTATGCTGGAAGCATCTAATTAAAAACCTTTTCCAGTATTTGGAGTGTGAAGCTATTCTTGACTTTCAGGAAACCCTTTTTTTAAATGTACACTCAGAATGCATATTGGCTCATCAGTTTGTGTGGACAGAGCCCATTGTGCAGAAAGATGCTTAGTCTCCTTTTTACAGCTATCATAATCATCCTTACAGATTTATTTTTAATTACTTGGTTGAAAGCATGGCATTTAATTTCTACTGTTGAGTTGAGGCTATTCAATTTCTGACAGAGTTGAAGGCGTGACCTGAATTTTCATTTATTTTTTTGGAAGTTGACTAAATCTTGTAGTGATGCTGTATAATTATAAAACTATTATTCCAACTTGAAGAAGCATATTTGAAAGCAGCAGTCTTGTCTAAGATTAATGAGTAGGTTTAAAAAAGTAGCAAACTCAAAGTCTATTAAAAGTATTCAGATTCTTAGTCAGCTTTTTATGTGGCCTTTAATAGTATTTGGTCTGCCTTTTATGTTACAGATTTCTCTCAATGATTTTTGTCTAACATTTGTCAGAACCCTTTCCCCTGAAGCGTGAATTAATTCCCTTTCTTCCTGTTGGGCTTTCTGTTTTAGATTCAGTATGATATTGCCAGGGTTAAACAGAAGATGAAAGAATTAGCCAGTCTTCATGATAAACATCTAAACAGACCCACACTGGATGACAGCAGTGAAGAGGAACGGGCAATAGAAATAACAACCCAGGAGATCACACAGGTACAGGGTGCTTTGGCTCCTAAATCTTCAGTTTGGGCAATAGAAATAACAACCCAGGAGATCACACAGGTACAGGGTGCTTTGGCTCCTAAATCTTCAGTTTGGGCAATAGAAATAACAACCCAGGAGATCATACAGGTACAGGGTGCTTTGGCTCCTAAATCTTCAGTTTGGGCAATAGAAATAACAGCCCAGGAGATCACACAGGTAGAGGATGCTTTGGGTCCTAAACCTCCAGGCTGGCACATCTTTAATGCATTAGGATCAGGCAGTGGTTTGCTCTGAGCAAAGGATTTATTTTGTGATCAGTGTTGAAGTGAGCCAGAAGTCCCGGGCTCAGCTCTGAACTTCCCAACAAGTCACTTAAACCTCCCTGTTCTTTCCCTTGATTTTCTACTTGGAACAGGACTGGGAGATTATCAAATAAAATTTACAGTTATCTCAGAGAAATCTCTATCTGCAGATGTCTATTCTGAGGCTTGCAGTCCAGCTAATTCTAATGAAGCAAATGTCTTTGGTCAGAGGGAGTTGTGTCACTCTGCTGCCTTGTTAGCTCGAAGTTATTTGTTCATTTATGTTCTATTTCCATATCTTTTTAAACGTTGCACGGGGCAAATTAAAAAATTACTTTGAAAAATTTAGAAATCAAAATATTAGCCTTCAATATGGCATTTTTGCAATGTGCTGTTTCCAGTGTGTGCTGCTGTGTGGTTTTGCACTAATGCAGGCGTTCTCTCAGTTATTCCACAGGTGCCAGAGGGCAGTGCAGGTGTTGCAGAGCAGGTCACGTACTTGCACCGAGCAAGAAGCACGAGTTCTCAGGAACGTGGTGTCTTCCTTGGCACAGTCCCTTCAGGACCTCTCCACCAACTTTAGGCATGCACAGTCTGACTATCTCAAACGTAAGCATAAGAGGTGGAACATGGGTTCCTTCTGTGGAAAGCACTCACTGAGCTGTGCTTGTTTTCTTGGCTGGGAAAACTGAAGCACAGCAGGGTTAAGTGATGCACACAGGACTAACTCAAGGTTAGAATTGGAGAGTTTGTGGTTCACAGCCCATGTTCAGACTGCTTTGTTCTACTTTTTCTTGTTGCTAAAGAAGAAAAGTCATAGTTGAGCATATCAACAAAATGATATTTCAGCCATCCACAATTTTAATGCATTTTGCTTCTCAAATTGTGGTTTGCAGAGCTGCATCTGGTACAGTGGTGGTGAAGCAGCCACTGATCTTCAGCCATGATACCTGCTGCAGATGGCAGGCTGTGACAGATAAAGCTTAAGAGCTAGTCTGTGATAAATTAAAATTCTGCATCCATAAACAGATTGGAAGTGGAATCATTTCTGTTTAAAAGTAAAATTTTGTTCGATTCTGTTTTAAGCTGAGTCAGGTTTTTTTGATCTTGAAAGAAACCCACAAAATCTCTATTTTTAAATTTAACATTGATATTTCTTCCTCCTGTGATATAAATAGCACAGGTGGAACTGAAGATCACAGTTCAGACAAGGAGTGTTCTAAGAGAATTTGTTACAAAATAGCCTGCAGTGATCACTCTTTAAGGCTCTTAACCTTCCTAAATTTTTTAACTTCTTGGAACATAACAACTTAAAAATCAATGATTTAATCAGTCTTGCAAGTCTGGTTGAATTTGTTATGCTTTTATTAAAATATTTTAAATATTTTAATAAAATGCTTTTATTAAAATATTTAAAATAAAAAATGCTTTTATATAAAATAGTAATTAAAATAAATTACACAAATCACTATTTTAATAAAATTAAAATTATTTTATTAAAATAGTGATTTGTGTAATTTACTACCCAGATTTTCTTTTGTGTCCTTTTCTGTCTGGTACTTCAGACCTTACCCTGATTATAGTGTGCTTAAATATCATGCTCAAACATACTTTGTCTTTTACAGGTATGAAGAATAGAGAAGAAAGGTCCAAACACTTCTTTGACACCTCAGTCCCACTGATGGATGATGGGGAGGATGATACACTTTATGATAGAGTAAGTTGTTATTTCACAAATCCAATATGAATTGCATTTTCTCTTCTCAGATTGTAAATATCTGTCTGAGTTATGAAATCTTTTTATGCTTTTAATTATTTCCATGTCATTAATATTAGTTCAACATGTAAATCTTCTATTTCAACAGGGTTTTACAGATGACCAACTGGCACTGGTGGAGCAAAACACGCTGATGGTGGAAGAGAGGGAACGAGAAATCCGTCAGATTGTGCAGTCAATCTCTGATCTCAACGAAATATTTAGGGACCTGGGAGCAATGATAGTAGAACAGGTACATGGACAGCACAGTGTTAGTGAGAAATGGGACATTCCATGTAGTGTGAAGGCTTCCAGACTCACTTTTCCTAATTTGTTTCTTCATGCTCAGGTTTCCTCTGCTTGAAATCTGCCACAAGTTGAGTTAATGAAAATAAATGAATAAAGATTCAACTTGTAATGTGGGTTAGACTTAAAAAACAAAAACATGGAAAGCCAAAGTTCACTTGGTTATTTCTCCCAGAGATCAGTTTATGTTAAGTTTGTCAGCGAAAAGCAGCTGGTCTGAAATTAAGATGATTATAAGGGATGTGATGGGAGATGGTGACAGAGCTGCTGTTAGGAACTGAGCAAGGAATTTGCTTAATGAAGTTCCAACTAGTTCTGTAAAAGTTCATTGTTTACATAGCTCATGAGCTGTTTGCTGTGAGTGTTGTTAATTACTCTGCTGCTTATGATAACATTGCTTTATGAAGTTCATTTAGGTTCAATTTGGTGCTTGTTTTCTCCATTTTATTTAGGGAACAGTTCTAGATAGAATTGACTATAATATTGAACAGTCATGTATGAAAACTGAAGAGGGTCTAAAACAACTGCATAAGGTAAGCTGATGGAATACTTAAGCCATTTTGCATATCTAACAAGCATTTTTAATTAAATAGCTATTAAGTTAGTCAGTTTTCAGTTGGACCTTGTCCCTTTTAGAAGTTCCCTCTGTACAGTATGAAATGTCCAGCTGTACTGCAGGAGGAGCTTCCCATGTAACTCCTCTTAATGTCATGCTTGATGCCTCGAGTTGATTTCTTAAAAGACCTTCTGGGCATCCAACCAACGTGCTTTGATATTTATATTGCTGACCTGGTGGGACCTGTCTGCAATTCCTTCTCTCTTTGAAAAGCCAGGCACTTGGGAATAGGGCTGGTTATTGGGTACCCCACTGCAGATTTTAGTTTGAAAACATTGTCTCAATCATGTGAGCAGAAAGAATAATTATTAATGTTTTCTCATCTGACACTTGTTAGATGTCAGGTCCAACCTTTTGCTTTAATGTGAAGTTTTCTATGAACACCTGAAAAGTTTTCAAAACATTGATCAGAGTTCTGTGGTCATTTTGTTTCAGTTTTATTTTGAAGGCTTATTAATTAAAGACAAAATACAAGCTTTGTTTTGTTTAGCTTCTATTAATAGAGTTTCATTTGGCCTTTGGAGAGTTTCCTCTATGTTGTATCCTATTAATTCCCCTGCAAAAAGGAGGAGAGGGATGAGAAAATATGGTTGGAAGAAAGAAGGAATGAAGCAGAAAACCTGAGAACCAACTCAAAAATAAAGCTAATTGAAATTAAATAAAAATGCACAGCTGACTAGGTACAACAAACATGCCTATTAAAAAAGGCATTTTGCTGTGAATTTTAATGTCCTTCAAACATGATACAGGAATCTTCCCTCAGCAAACTGAGTCTTTAACACAGGTGGGTGTGACTTCAGTGCACATTTACCTTCCCTGGAGCTTCTGGTGCAGATCAGAGTTGCTGTGTGGGAATTGCCTGCAATATACATTACACTTACACCAAACAAGAGTCTGTACTTCAGCCTTGCAGAAATCTGATTATTAACACTTTCCTCTCTGTTTTACAGGCAGAGCAATATCAAAAGAAGAATCGGAAGATGCTCGTTATTTTAATTTTGTTTGTTATAGTAATTGTCCTTATTGTTGTTCTTATTGGTGTAAAGTCACACTAGGTTTCGCTTCATTTTCTCATTTTTGGAGTTTCTGTGAACTTTTTTCCCAATGTGAATGGATGGACCTGCACTCCAGAAAGCTGCCTTTGAATGTACGAGCCCTTGTGGTGCAACGTCTGTGCAATGTTTCTGTAGAATTCTTCAAAGTACAAGTTTGGTGGTCTGTGAGGTGTTTGTAAGGATTATATGGAAAATGTCAGGAAATTTGATACTCCCACACAAAAAAATTTGGTGCTCTATGCAGAGGTATTTTGAAACACAGTACTTAAGAATAATTAAAAATTGAAGTTTACCAGTGACTACAGTAATTAGTGTGTTACTGTGAACAAAAATGTGTTGTCTTCTATATTCCTGTGTCATAATTGTTACAGGCTGCAAATTTAAACCATGTTACTGATTCAGTGGGACTGGATGTCAAAAATTGATCTTGATGTAAAATTTGTTTAGACACAAAATTGTTTGATTGAATGCCCATTCTTCCAGACTCAAAAACTCCAAAGAACTGGATAGGCAGCTAAAAAGGAAAGCTTTTAGCAATCAGAACATAATCCAACCCCTGTGATCTTAATTTAGATACTGCACCATTACTAAGAATCAGTGCTACTTGATCTTGTAAATAACAAGATGTAATCACTGGCATAATTTAACATGTTTAGTTAATTAAAAAATTTTCTGAGCTTGAGTAATCATGGGAATGATTTTCCTTCATTGAGATGATAATATTTTTTTTCATGCATTATTTTTTTAGTTAAAGTACAGACATTACATTAAAGCAGTGAAGTTAAGCTGAAAAAATGGAGTAGAAACCCAAAAAGAGAATCTCTCTGGCCTGCTGCAGTGGGTCTTGGATCTTTCAAACTGCAGCTGCTGTATAAATTGTTTATTTTACAATGCATTTGTCCATATGGGTTATGGTTTTTGTATAAGGAGTAGCTTCACTACAGTAGATATTACATCCATTTTCCCTGACAGAAAATTCTCTTTCAAATGTCTGCTTGGGAGAGGTGTTTGGGGTCTTTTACTGACCATGAGAGATGTCATGCAAGTGACATCTTATAAGGCCTTCAGTGGAGAATTTGGGGTTTTCACTGCTTTTTTCAGTGGAAAACTGCTGCAGGCCATACAACAGAAATTAAGACAACATAAAGTAATAAAATACTCTTAATTTAATTCAGGCCTGAAATGGTGTGCAATTGTAGAGGCCTTGTCTTAATATTTTTAATATTGCTTTTTATATGTTTGGTTGTTTTTTTTATTTCCCCAAAGGGACTGTAACTTCCTTCATTTTCTGACTGATACAAGTGCTCCCCACAGACCTGCAGAGATGCTCTGCTCAAGCCCCAGAAGTGCAGGTTCAAACTCTGACACTGAAGCTGCATCTGTTGCCTGCCCTGAGTTTCTTTACTCTGTGCTAAAGAGGACTTGAGACGTGGCTTTAAACTGACCATTTTCAGGGATGGACCTGAAAGCAAAGACTGCAAAACCATGAAAGCCTTGGCTTTTTGTGGGGCTTATGAAAAGCTTTGTACCACTCTTGTTACCTCTAGAGAAAGGGGATGTTGAACCACCAAAAAAACTGCCAGTTCAAACTCTCCATGGAATTCATGGAGTAAATTGGTGAGAGGAAGAATGAGGCTTGTGTTGGGTGTGCAGCTCCCCTGTTCTGGTGATAGATCTTTCAATGATCGTGAGTAAAACTACTGTCTCCCTCGTGCTGTCTGCATCACTTGGTGTGAAGCAGCAAATGGCTATAATTTAATATACTGTATTTGCAACTTTCTCTCTAACATGAGATCGTGTTATTTATTTCTGTCTTGACCGGTGCTTTTGACATTTTATCATGGCAGATGGTTTCAAAGAAGTAATAAAACACTTCCAACCTAATTGGGCAATTATTCTTTTTTTATTTAAATTATAAACTGAAAGAAACTTTTGTGATGTTAACATGTTTCTGTTCTTCATAATAAATGAAAGTGGCAGTGATGTGAAATATCTTTTTTTAAAAAAGTAACTTTCTGTAGCACAATGGCATTTGCATTGTCACGAATTATTTCCCATAAGTTATGCCCACTGTCTACCTATTTTCTACCCAAATTCTGTACAAGGAAATGCATTTTTAATGAGGTTAAACTCAGATGTCAAGTGTCCTGTGTAACTTGAGCTGGAATTTATTGAAGCTTGATTCTGTTGAGGAAGAAAACTCGGGAGAGGCTGGATTCTAAATGCTGGTGTGTGGCTTACTGTGAGTCAGTCTGAATAACTGGCAGCAGTTCAGCCAGACCTGATGCTGAGCTTTGTGGGAGCATCCCCACAGGAGGGGATCTGTCTGTGCCTTTGGGCAGTGAAAGCCCAGCAAAGCCACAGCAGCTGCTGCCTCCTCAGGTGTTCAGGAGCTGCCTTCGCTCCTGCCCAGCCCTGGGGATCTCTGTGTGCTGCTGCAGCCACAGCCGCGACCCCCTCTCAGCCCGGGGCTTCTCCATGGCTGCTGGATTCCTCTCAGCCTGCATGGAAGCTCAGATTCCTTACAAAAGAACTCAACAGCATGGCTAAAGCGACTCCCAAGGATCTGTGTCTCCTCACCTGGTGGGAATGGCCTGTAAAGCTGTTGCTAGTACACAGTTTCTTCATTAAAATGCATGTGAGCGTGCAAAAAATGAGCTGCAAGTTGTTAACAGAAATTAATTACATGCCAAAAGGACAGTATTAAAAGCACTGTAATAGCAAATTTATTTTTACTGCAAGTTTTCTCTAGAAACTGAAAAGTAATGTGGAAGAATTGGTTTTTCGCTTGCTGATTTTTAGAATGTGTTAAAAATTAGAATATCTATCCTTAACGCTGTGTTCATTGCCTAGATCGCATTGATTTAAGGTTTGCTTTTATGAACCACAACACAGAGGAGTCTTAACTCTTTTGCTTAAGTGTTTGGAAACTGCTTTTGGTACACCCTTGCAAAACTTAAGTTCTTGGATAGGTTACAGTGAAACTGATTTGGTTGAAAAAAATATGCTCACTATTAAAAAAACCCCAAACCAAACAGCAACCTTAAACAAAACTCATTAAAACAGGGAATTCATTATAATTTTGCATATTAATTACGATGGATTGTGTAAGATTATATTTTACTGGCTTAATTCCATGAATACTTGTAGAGGATCAATAACTGGAAGACAGGTCCTTGCTGCAGCTTCTGCTGAAGCTCAAATAGAAATGTTTGCAGCTGCTGGTGGTGGGATGCTCACAGGGAGTTTCTGTAGATAAAATTTATTTCCTCAGTCCATTCCCTTCAGGAGGACCCTCCTCTGCTGCCCTTAACTGCAACAAAAGGATCGTGGGTTAGGTGAGTGTTACCTACTGTTTTATTTGCTTTTCAGATGCTGTGGCTTCAGGGAATGTGCTGGTTTTGGGCTCTCAGAGCAGCAGGAACAGCAGAGTTTGAACTCAATGATTGGGAGCTTACTGCCTGGAGGAATCCTTGGAATGTCTCAATCCTGAAGTAATTGCTGTGTGTCCTCTCACTCCCACGCCCATCTTATGTGTTGGCATAACTGGACCCTGAGCAGTGTTTTCTGAGGCTCAGTAGAGGCTCGTTAAAGCTGGAGCCTGTGTATTGAGTTACTCTCCCATCTGTGAGGATGCACGACCGACCTCTGCAACAGATGTTCCTACAGCTTTTATTTTCAATAAAGTTTCTGTGATGATCCTTCAAAGACCTTACTCTAAGCAAGTTTTTTTTGTTGTTTTTTTGGGTTTTTTTTTTATTTTTGGTTTTTTTGGTTTTTGTTTTGTTTTGGGGGGGGGTTTTGGGTTTTTTTTGGGTTTTGTTTGTTTGGTTTTTGTTGGGTTTTTTTTTTTGTTTTTTTTGGGTTTTTTTTGTTTTGTGTTTTTGGGTTTTTTTGGTTTTTTTTTCTGGAATTCAGCCTAGGTTTGGGGTTTTTTTTGTTTTTCTTTTAGGTGTATTTCCATTATATGCATCAGAACTCACTTTTCCCGCGTAGGTGGAAGATTGCACAGACCTTCCCGGCTTTCCTGGCTGCAGATCCATGAGCATTCCCCTTGGAATGGTCACAGCACCAAACCTGTCTGAGCTCCGGGAGCGCTGCCCGGGACAGGCTGGGACAGCCGGGGTGTCTGTGCAGGGCAGGAGCTGGCCTCGATGATCCCTGCGGGCTCCTTCCAAATCAGCCCACTCTCATAATTGTCCGCTGACCAAACATTAATAAGAGGCGCTTGGCAACTACTAAAAGATCAGAATAAACACCTTAGCCCGCTCCCACCCACCACGCCAGGGCACCACGAACAGGCACGTGGAAAGCCCCGCTGGCCGGAGCCGGCCCGGGCCGTGCCCGGCGCTCCGCGGCACCGGCGCGTCCCCGCCCCGCGGAGCCGGGGCCGGGCCCGGGGCGGGGCGGCGCGGCCGGGCCGGGCAGGAAGATGGCGAACGTGCAGCTGGAGTTCCAGGCCAGCGCGGGCGAGGCGGACCCGCAGAGCCGCCCGCTGCTCGTGCTGGGGCAGCTGCACAACCTGCACCGCCTGCCCTGGGCGCAGCTGCGGGGGAAGCTGCAGCCGCGGGTCACCGAGGAGGTGAGGCCGCGCCGCGGGTCCGCGCCCCCTCAGAGCCCGGCGGGGCTCCCGCGCCGCGTGTCCGCCCGGCCCAGCGGCCTCGCGGTGCGGCCGCCCCGGCCCGCGGGGGCTGCGCGGCCCTGGCCCGGCCCCGAGCGCCGCCGTGCCCCGGGGACCCCCCGGGCCCGGCCGGGCCGAGCCTGTTGCTGCGGCGGGGCCGCCCGGGCAGCCGCTCCCGCAGCCCGTGTGCCCGGCCCGGCGGGGGAAAGGCGCCCTGCCCGCTCTGAGGGGGCTGCAGCGAGCGCTGAGCCCCCTCCCCGCCCGCCGCCGCTGCGGTGCGAGCTGCGGACCTGTTTGTTTAGCGGTGGTGATGGCTGGTGGGAGAATGATAAACGTTTTGCATTGCGGCTTTTAGGTCGCTGGATGTTTGGCAGGGGTTTTTATGCAGGGCTCCCCAGTGTCTTAAGACAATATTTACCCTTCTTGGTTTTTATTTGTTTTTAATTAAATTGCTATGTGAAATAATAATTCGGAGCTAGTAAATCATTCCTTGTATTTATCACTAGGAAAACTGTCTCAAGTTAAGAAAGCTCTGAACCAGCCTGTGCACTAAACAGTGTGGTTTTAGGTTGTAATTCATATGGCTTAAAGCTGATGCTTGTAATGGAAAGTACGTTTATATTTTCTGGTTAATGAACAGGTTTGTCAAATTTCCTGTTTCTTTCCACTCCAGAGGTTGTTGTGCACAATTTCTTTGTTTCCAACACCTAAACCCCTGTCATTAAAAAGTGCCTAAATACAGCAGGAGTGAGGTGGGAAGGAAAGCCTGGCGCAGCTCTTTGTCTTTAAATCCTCCTTTTCTCCCCAGGTCTGGCAGTCTGCTCTGAGCACGCTGAATCCCAACCCCACGGACAGCTGTCCCCTGTACCTGAACTACGCCACGGTGGCCGCGCTGCCGTCCAGGGTCAGCCGGCACAACAGCCCCTCGGCCGCGCAGTTCGTCACCCGCCTGGTCAGGAACTGCCTGCCCGGGGGGGTCCACAGATGCATTGTTGTAAGTGCCTCTTGCAGTGCTGCTGGTGACATCTCTAGAGAGTGTTTTCTCGACTTTTCCGGGTTGTAGCTGTCTCCAAGGAGACTGGAGGTGGACGAGTTTGACTGAAATAATTACACTGACATGAGTGGTTTTGCACTGGCATGTAGGCAAGACCTGACTGTAATGGCTTGTGCATGCTCAAGCACATTAGGAGGAGGAAATTAAGGCTGGATTCATGTGGAACATCTTCAGCCAGGAATGCCCATGCAAAATGAACTTTTTGTGGCTTTTTCCAAGCTAGGATTTGGGATGTCAACACATGCTTCAGGAGGTTGATGTAGCCTGAGTGTGGAGGGTGTTATGTCTGTATCACAGAACCCATGAGAGGTGCCTTGCTTGTGTTGTTCAGTGAGTTTTAAAAGTCTTGGTGCAAATAATGGTCCAGTGTGAGCCCTTTGCAGCACTCACTCTTGGACTTCTTTAGTCATCTTCTATATGAGCCTGATGAATTTATTTGTTTCTGTGGGTTCTCCAGTTAATATCAGATTTGTGGGTTGTTCGAGAAGACTCAATCAGTCAGTGTCAGTGACAAAATTTAGTAGTATTCTTCACTTGGAAAACTTATTTTCAAGAACAATAACTCTGCTTAATTTTTATCCTTTGAAAATGTTTAACTGAACTGCTTTCCATTGGTAATTTCTTTAATGAACTTCCGATAAATAATCTACCTTTTGGGTTAATACTAGCCACATTCTCATACAATTTCTGCCTTCACATCCTCATATAATTTCTATCTTTGTTACTTTTGTTTTGAGCACATTTTGGTGATTCCTGTGCCTTTTTTGCTCCTGATGTGTAGGCTAACCTGCGTTAATTGCACTGGTATAATTACAGCAGTCCAGCTCCTTTATAAGGATGAACTAATTGCGGCAGTGTAATTCATCTCCATAGGGGAAATGAGCTGGAGCAGTTCACTGGGGTGCTTTCCCTCTGCCTCTCTGTCCGTGCAAACACCACCAATGAGCAATGTTATTTCCCACCCGGCTCCTTTCCCCCTCTTCCCCAGTGATACCCCAGCAGGTGTTTCAGTGCAGCCTTGCCCTCGGGTGCCGTGTGACGTGTTTGCTGCTGGCTGCTCTTGCAGATGGTGTGTGAGCGCTCCGAAGTCTTCGCCTCGGCCTGTGCCCTGGCCAGGGCCTTCCCCCTGTTCACACACCGCTCCAGCGCCTCCAGACGCACGGAGAAGAAAACTGTGACCGTGGAGTTCTTCCTGGTTGGCCAAAACAACGGACCAATGGAAGTGGCAACGCTTAAAGTAAGATTTTGGGGGTTTTCTGTCGCCTTTTCCTTCAGTTTGTTGCACGCGCAAATGCGTCTGTCTCAAAATGCCTCAGGAATAGGTGTTGTGTAATTATCTTAGCTCAGGGTTCCTTCATCAGTTCACAGCACCTGTGAGTGGAAATACTGAACAGATTATTGCAGCAGATGCTGAGGATGTTCCTCAGAATTTACATTTCAGGGGTGTAAAACACCAAACAAACAGCACAGAGAAAAATATCTCCTTTCTCATGTGTTATCACAGATGCAGACTCTGGTTTCAGCCTTTAATATTACACTGCTTTTGGTGTGTGGGCTCTCACTTTTTTCTACCCAGGCAAAAGCTGTGTGTGACTGTGCAGGTGAATGTCACAGTGAAGTCACTAAAAGTCACCTAACAGGGATCACATATGGCCTCTGCTATTTCTGTCTGGTGTAGCTCTTTGGCTGAGTTTTTCTGGCAGAACTGTGGCCAGAAACAAGACCCTAAGAAACAAAACAGCTTGGAGATGAGCTGTACATGACAGTGAAATATGTCCAAGTCATCTTTTGGTGGCAGAAAATCAAAGACTGTTTGCCTTGTTTAACTGTTTCAGAGAGGAAATTCCACATCAGGTATCTGTTGGCATGCCAGGTCATTCCTCCTCAAGATCCATAAACGTAAAAGCTGTTCCAAGATTTGCAGTTAATCTGTTAGGGAACTCCCTGTTCAGTGTTCCAGGTTCTGTGCCTTAGTACAGATGGATACTTCCTTAGCTGATCAGTCAGTGAGGTTACAGAAATCCCTTAAAAGTTTTGGCAATGCATTTGACAAAGGATATGGTGTTGCTGCATTTGAAATTCACAGAAGTACAGCCTTAGGGTTTTGGTTTTTTTCAGTGTCTTTTCCTCTGTGCCTGATCTTTACTCTGTGAACTGATTTGGCCCCAGAAAATGGTGCCAGCCCAGTTTTCAGCAAAGTGGCAATGACAGGCGTGCTGAGAGTACAACTCTTGATCACTCCATTTTTCCATGCCCCAAATCAGAAAAAGCATAGCTGGTGTCAAAAATAGTTCCTTCAGATAGGTAGATTCCAAACCACTTGGGTTATTTTTAACTTAAAAACAAAGCTGCAATTATTTCTACCTCCCATTTTTCCTCTTGATGTCAATGCCAAAAATATTACTGGCTTCCTCTTAGCTGAGTTTGCACCCCTTAAATTCAACCAGCACCAGACAGCTAATGCAGAGCATGGAAGAGGCATGTGGTAAGACATTTTTATCTCAGCCTCTCCCTTGGCATGTTGTATTTTACACCTAGTGCATTGTACAGGGTATTTTATGGTGAGGACTAGCAGGGATTGTCAGAGCTTTGCAAGGCACTTATTAAAGGCTGCCATTTTCCAGGTTCTCTGGAGCACTCTGGAAACACAAACACAGGCACAGCTTATTTCTGGAAGTTATGCTGCTCCCCTGGGGCTTGGCCTTGGGTTAGAGCACCTCCTTTTACCTGCCTGGCCCTAACAGGGAATCACTCCAGACAGAGCTTGGCTCCTGAGGAGGTCCTTACCCCTTCAGGGACAGTAAAGCAATCAGAAGTAATTGCAGGGAATTGGGCACCATTCCAAAGCAAGCCAAGGTTTAGGGGTGTGCTGGGATACAAATGTGTGGAGTCCTTAGGTTGGGCTGGCCAAGGCAAACTTCAGATAGCTCAGCATGAGTGAGTGAGTGTCCAACACCTCAGATTCCTGTGAAACCCATCTTGACTCACCCCCGTGCTGTGTGTGGTCCTCAGTGTAGTGTGGCTACTGGAAAGCTTGCACAAAGTTTCCTTCCCCCAGGTCTTACAGCTTCAAGTTGTTAGTTCGTGGGAGTTAAAAGTTGAAGCTTGGTGTCTGGTGTCTTCATGATCCTTCTTTTGCCAGCAGGATCTTCTGTAAGGAAACAGCCTTGCCTGCTTGACCATTTTGATTGTGTCCACTCTTGCTTAGATTAGCTTTTGCTCAGCCCAGGTGAGAGTCAGTCCATTCTGCTGCAGAAACCAGGGAACAGTGCATGTTTACACAAACATGGAATGTTCCAGTTTCCCCATGGGCCTGCCATATAGAATGTCTCACAGCAGTAATTTTATTTCCCTCAGCCACTCTGCCTGCCCTGTAGAACTCTGCAGTTTCCCATTTTGCAGATTACACAATCTCTGCAGGTTTCCAACCCCAGCAGCCCATAAGCTCATTGTGACTTCCTGAATTAGCTGCCTCTTATCTTTCTTTCCTCCATTTCACATTGCCTTCTTGGTCTCCCTTTGGTAATGGAGAAAGATACTCATTTTCAACACCAGTTTTGCTCAGTAAAAGAGTACAGTTGCTTAGAAATTAAAGCACATAGTAAAATAATCTGGACGCACACACAAAATAATGGTTAGCTTGGCTGACATTGTTTAACTGTGCCTGTGGTGGTGGCAGTTAAGCATTAACATGCTCCAGAGGAGCCACACACCTGGTGCTGGCTGCAGAGGGATGAATGCAGAGCTGTGCCAGAGCCCAGCCCCTCCAGGTGTCCTCCCTTGTGTTTGCAGTGCCTGGCCAGTGCCACCGAAGGCGTCCGGCTGGCCGCGCGCATCGTGGACACGCCGTGCAACGAGATGAACACTGACAGCTTCCTGGAGGTTGGTGATGCCCTGATGGGTGGCAGCTGCTAATTGGGGCTCTAGACTGCAGTAATCAAGCCCTGGTGTGGCTGTCTCTCGGCTGTGTGTCAGCAGGGGGAGGAAAATCCAGCCAGGGGTGCTCGGGCTCTTCCTCTGGCCTTTCGTGTTTCATAGAACTGTGCAGGGTTGGAAGGGTGCAGAGTTTACAGCTTGGAGTAGGGCACTGGGAAGGTGAAAAAATGAGTTCCTCTTTTGGCCATGGCTCTGGATTCTTGTCTTAAACCTGATGGTGACCAGAGTTACTGAAATCATGGGACAGCTGACATATTTCCAAAAGAGTTTTATCATGAAGATCTGGAAAGCTGTTGAGAATGAAATTATTCCTGTCCTATTACATCATGATCCAATAGGGTGAACAGTTGTCCTTTACCTCAGAAGATTTCTTTTACTGGCAGAGTCTAAAGGTCAAATGTATATCTCATGCCATAGTAAGTCAAGGATGTGCCAGTGGAATTAGGCCATTGGAAAACCAGCACCACTCCCAAAATTGTGAATGTTTGTATGTGTATGCATGCAAAATCACAAAAACCACTTGACTGGGTACCTGTTTGTGTGGAAGGGCACAAATGTGTCTTGATGATTGACTGACAGTGTCTTTTTTTCTGAATTATTAAGGAAATCAAAAAGGTTGGCAAGGATCTTGGGATTACTCCTACCATAATCCGAGATGAGGAGCTGAAGGAGAGAGGTTTTGGAGGTACATCTTGTTGAGTATTACACTTCTTAGCAGGTGACTGGAATGTTTTGCCATTGTGATGTTTCATTTGCACATTCTTTAAACTGTTTTATTGCCCATAGTATTCCAAGAAAACACCCACAGGTGCTCCCTGCAGTCTTTCTTCCCCACAGGTTTAATTTTCTGTTTTCCAGGTATCTATGGAGTTGGAAAGGCAGCTCTGCATCCTCCAGCCCTGGCAGTTCTCAGCCACACTCCAGATGGTGCCACGCAGACCATTGCCTGGGTGGGCAAAGGCATTGTGTATGACACTGGAGGACTCAGCATCAAGGGAAAGGTACAGAAACCCTTCTGCTGCTGCTGCCTTTGCTTACACTGTTGTTTTGTTGTTTTCTGATGGAAGCAATTCAGATATTGTCTGCAGGAAACAAAAGTGCATTTTTATTGAGTTAAATTCTTGCTCTGTTGTCATCCATGTGGACACAAACTGTCAGGGGAGAAGACCAAATGGGATTCAAGGACCACTGCAGAAAAATTCAATAGCAAGATGATATTTTGCCCTTGAAGTTTTGGCTGCTGAAGGGCAGAAAGTAGGAACAAAGATGTTTAATTTCTGGTTGCAAAGAAGCAAAACCCATTGGAGCTAGCCTTAGTGTGAAACTTGTAAACAACATTTTCTTTTTACTTTGCTAACAGTTTAGCAGCCCAGGTTTAGTATTTTTCAGTTCCAAGACCACCAATAAGCAGAGGCACTTGTTCCTTGTTTGTGTTGATGACAGCTGAGCACTGTCAAAACCAGGGTCTCAGAAGCATCAGAAACACTGGTTGTAGCAGGCATTGCTGTGAAATTCTCTTTCAAAGACAAAAAAATTCTGTGGTTCTGTTTAAACAGACTACTATGCCTGGAATGAAGCGAGACTGTGGTGGAGCAGCTGCTATTTTGGGTGCCTTCAAAGCCACTGTAAAGCAAGTAAGTAAAATGTGTTAATTGATATCATGTATCCCAGCACTGCCAAGGAGCTTGGATGTATTCCCAGAGACAGAGGCCTGTCTAATCCTGAAGTTCTGACCTGCCCCTGCTCTTAGTGAGCTTCAGCCACTCTGCTCTTTCTGCTATTCCAGGAAAATATTTCACATCTTTACTGGGATCTTGAGAATTGTGAGAAATTCCTCGAGTGTTGATTTTTTTAAGGGTCTTCCTTGAATTTCAGAGTTTGTTCTGTGGACTGAGTGGTTTCTAGTTCCTTGAATCAGGTCTTGATTCAAGACTGATTCAAGATTCAAGGTCTTCATTCAATAACTTGAGTTATCCAGTGCTGATTTTGTTTAAGCTGTGGGCTTTGGGGCAGCTGTTGTCACCTTAGCAAAGAAGGGGATGAGTGACTCTGGGATGTGAAGTCTTTCTGTATTCCAAATCCTGTGCCAGGTCTAATATTAACCTAGTGGGTAAATAGCAGCTCTGGTGTCATCAGGAGCTGCTTGTTGGTTTGCTTCTGTGGTCAGAAAGTAGTGGGGGAGCTGAGAAGAAGCCAGGTATTGAAATATGAAGAATTACAAATATCCCTATTTCACTTTAACAATGCAAACTGGGGAAAAGTGGCTGCTGCCAATAAAACTCTGCCCTCTCCACAAATCCAGTGACTGAGTCTTGCTGACAGAGCAGTTATTGCCTCCAAGGAGTATCCAAAGTTCAGAAAATATTTACTGCTGCAGATTAATGCATAGATCTGATGGATGCTTTGTCCAGGGGCTGATCAGTGCCAAATTCCCATTTCTCAATAGCCTAGCTCTGTGCCTTGGCCCTAACAGCATGTTTGATGTGGAAAGATTGTAAACTTCACAGTTATCTGCTGAGAATTGAAATTGAAAACAGATTTGTGAGCTGCATCTCAGGCAGAATAACTACCTTGCATAACTAAATCCTTCAGAAAGTTATGTCAGAGGTCTGCAAGGGACAAGAGCTGGAATGTAGATCTTTGGGATAGCCAGGCTGGGGGGACACTGGTTCAGTGCTTCAGTCCTTGTTTCCAGAGTAGTTCTGTGTGTGATTGCCTGCCCTGAGAGAAGTTCCATTCACAGTCCCACAGATGTGAGCACGAGTCTGTCAGTTCATACACAATTACTGCAGCAGTGAATAAACTGCCAGTGATGTGTTTGGACTAACTGAGCCTGGAGAAGTCTTTATTTGTAAAAACAAAAGAATGAACTCACTGCCTAATTTTACAGTCTCGTGTGAGAAGACCTGTAAATGACATCCCTGCAGAAAATATGTTCAGAGAGGCAGTGGGAAGAATTTGTTGTTACTATTTCAAGTCGGTTTTTTTAAATGCTTTTAAGACTAAAAGAAAGGGGGAAGAGGTTTCACTGAGCTATGCTTTGTCACAGAGACTGAAGTGGGAAATGTGTGCTGGATAGAAAGCTCAGTGGGAAGAAGGGCAGAGGTTATTTTCCATCTTCATAAAATATCTGCCTGCATGCTGTTCAGCAGTTATACATCATTATTTTAAAAGGCTTTGGATGGCAAAATTAAACAAGTGATTTTTCCTAGAAAGATGCATTTCCTCTATTGTGAGCTTTCCAATACAGAAGAGAAAAAGATTGACTTAAATTTTGGATTTCTTTATTGTTAACGTGATCCTGCATGTTAGCATAGTGAATCCTGCCTTTGAAGAGCTGCAGGCAGAATGAGCTTCAGGAAGAGGCAGCTGATACTGGAAATATATTTTCACTTTTTGACACTAGATTAGATTTTCTTGGTGTAGAAAAGTGCAGTGCAGAGCAGTGAGACTGTGAACAGTTGGGTCCTGGAGGGAAGGTCCATCCCCAGCAATGCTGTTTGCCCACAGCTGGGCTAGAAACTGGAATTACTTTCTGGCTTCTAAATGCTGCCTGTTATTTTGAAAGGTTTTGATTGATGCCTTTGCCCTTTAAACTTCAGAACATGAGCTGACTCAGCAAGCCCAGATTTCTTCAGCCACAGACTTTTATCAAGAGATTAAGAGCCAGGTTTTCCCCCAGAATTTGATGTTGTTAACTATCCCAGTTAAGGAGGAATGTTTTTATTTGTTAAATGCTGCTGACTCCCTGTCTGTTCCTAGAATCCCTCCACACAATACAACTGCTGTATAAATAACAGAATCATCATCCATTTTAAAATACCATCCATAACCACATTAGCACTTGACTTTAAACCAAAATTAAAACATTATGAGATAAACTAGCAGAGAGGAGGCTGAGAAAAAAAAAGAAAAACACAACAAAACAGGTTAAAAATGCTCTGTGCCCCTCAGCAAGAATGACACATTCTGAAAACCCCAAGTAACACCCACCCACCTGTCCAAAAACCCCACCAGATTTCCTTTGAAAATTGTAGCATTGCTGTGAAGGGGTGTTAATCCCTCTCTGATTTCAGTCCCAGTACAGCAGCTTGGTGTGAATCAAAAGCCTTTTCTCCCTCTGGTTGTTACAGGGGTTTAAGGACAATCTTCATGCTGTTTTTTGCCTGGCTGAGAACGCAGTGGGACCACGTGCAACGAGACCTGATGACATTCATGTTCTTTACTCTGGAAAGTAAGATTGTGTCTGTCCCTTTCCCATAAACAGAACAAACATCATTTTTCTGTTAATCTGAGAGCCATGCAGGTTGTGAAACTGTCCATAGATCAGCTTCCCTAAATATTGATAATTGCATTTCAGACATCCATAGTGGTGAGTTATAAGTGTGCTTAGATTTTCCTGTGGGGTATGTGGAGATACATCACAATACATGGATATCATGAGTTGCACTTCCCTTAAAGCATTCAGAATTTAAGGGGGTTTTGTAGTAGAAGCAGCTTTCTGTGTCCATCTGCAGCTGCACTGTGTGACAAACCAGCAAAGACAGGCCACCAATGGATCAGAATCTCTTTAAGAACAGATGTTACTTCTTTGGCAGTAATTTGTAGAATCCCAGCATCACACAGGCTCAACAAGTAGAGCCTGCCACGAGGGCAGCACTGTCCTTTCCCTTTTCCTTGTGTGCTCTGTCTGGATGTTTGGAGCTGGGGAATAGCAGCCCTACAGAATTAGAGAGTCAAATAAGAGAAGCACATGATTCTGAGGCTGCTCTCTGAAGTATTCCAGTCCAGGCAGGTGAGTCCTGACTTCCAGCCTGGAGCAGTCCAGTGTGACATGGCCTCTCTTCTCCCAGAACTGTGGAAATCAATAACACTGATGCAGAAGGTCGCCTGATCCTGGCTGATGGAGTTGCTTATGCCTGCAAAGACCTTGGAGCTGATATCATTCTGGATATGGCCACTCTTACTGGAGCTCAGGTACAGCACTTCACACTCATAACTCGGCTTCTCTTCTGTTCTTTGTGCAGCTCTTTTGCTTTTGCATGCTTCAATTAAAAGTGGTGTTCTGATGGCATCAGCAGCTGATGTGAGCAGGCCAGTACTCTGTGTTTGCAGTTCAATTTATAATTACCAGAACTGATTTCTTAATAGTGATCAGGATTTTCTTGTCCATGACATGGCTTCCATTTCAAGTCATACACAGAGTGTACAAGGGTACAAATTTAACACCATTATTTTCTAGCACCTGTTCCTGTTTTATACAAGGTTATATTGATGAGCAGTGGTGGAAGGGGACTTCTTCCTGATTTTGTCCTTCACCTCACCAGGGAATTGCTACAGGAAAATACCATGCTGCTGTCCTTACCAATAATGAGGAGTGGGAAAAGGCTTGTGTTAAAGCTGGCAGGAACTGTGGGGACTTGGTCCATCCTCTGGTGTACTGCCCTGAGCTGCACTTCAGTGAATTTACCTCTGCTGTAGCTGATATGAAGAACTCTGTAGCAGTAAGATTTCTTTTTTTTTTAAATTTCTCTATTACATAAAAATATGTGTTTTGTAGACAATGAGCTGGCCTGCTGAAAGCTCTTCATGGGGAGCTTTTGGAAATGGGACACATTGTCCTGGTGTTCAGGGTCCTTCACCTGGGGCTCTGCAGGCTGTCTTTAGTGTCAGTTTTAAACAGGGTAAGGTATCTTTGGGCTGCTTGCCTTTTGAACATGGCCCTAAATGAATGCTGAATTCCTGGATGGAGACCTTTTAGGAGATCAAGGTGGGCATTCCTCAGCTCATACATCACCAGCAGAGAAAGTAGCTGGGAGTGCAGAAACCAGAAACTGAGGATGGAGGCCTCGGAATTGCTGCAGCTGCTTTTGCTGCATTTGAGAGTTCCAGTGTGCAGTGAGGTTCTAAAAGCACTGCAGAAAGAAGTGTGGGCAGGAGGGGAATTGAGCAGGGCCACCCTGCTGCTAGGGACTAGGTCAAGGATTTACAGCCAAGTTGGTTTGCAAGACTGTTCTAGGGCCATTTGTTAAGCTTTGAATGAGATTTGTGTAACTGGCTTTCCTCTAGGCAGAATGAACCATTTACATTTTCTCTGCTGGTGAGACCAACCCTATTTTCATTGCTCCCACAGGACCGAGACAACACCCCCAGCTCCTGTGCTGGGCTCTTCATTGCCTCCCACATCGGCTTCGACTGGCCGGGGGTGTGGGTGCACCTCGACATCGCGGCCCCCGTGCACGCCGTGAGTGCCTGCCCTCCTGGGGAACACAGCTGGGGGAAAACACCTGGGGAACACAGCTGGGGGAAAATACAGCTGGGGAACATACCTGGGAAACACAGCTGGGGGAAAATACAGCTGGGGAACATACCTGGGAAACACAGCTGGGGGAAAATACAGCTGGGGAACACAGCTGGGGGAAAACACAGCTGGGGGAAAACACCTGGGGAAAAACACAGCTGGGGAACACCTGGGGAACACAGCTGGGGGAAAATACAGCTGGGGGAAAACAGCTGGGGAACACCTGGGGAACACAGCTGGGGGAAAATACAGCTGGGGGAAAACACAGCTGGGGAAAAACACAGTTGGGGAACATGCCTGGGGAAAAACACTTGGGGAACAGCACAGCTGGGGAACAACACAGCTGGGGAAAAACCAAACCTGGGGAAACACAGCTGGGGAAAAACGCAGCTGGGGAAAACAGCTGGGGGAAAACACAGCTGGGGGGGAACACAGCTGGGGAACACCTGGGGAAACACACACCTGGGGAACACAGGTGGGGAAAAGCACACCTGGGGAAAAACACAGCTGGGAAACAGCTGGGGAAAAACACACCTGGGGAACACCTGGGAAACATACACACCTGGAGAAAAACACACCTGGGGAACACACCTGGGGAACACATCTGTGGAAGAACACACCTGGGGAACACCTGGGAAAGCACACACACCTGGGAAACAAACACACTTGGGGAAAAACACACCTGGGAAACACACCTGCTGCTGCCTGCAGGAGCTCTGGTTAGGTCCATCCAGCTCAGAGGGACAGAAATAGGTGGAGAAAAGGTCCTATAGAAAAGCACTGACTCGTCTCTGTTGCAAGTTTCTTGGTTTGGTAGTTTCATCTGTTCGTATTTTTCATTTTGGTTTTCAAACATTCTAACAGCCACTTTAATCAGTGACATCTTTATCATTGTGAGCATTGACAACTTGCCTGGTCTCTGTTCATGGCAATAATCCCAGCCTTCCATTTTCAACCACGTTGTTTTAAGATGATTGACCAGAATTGATCATCCTTCCAAAAATATGTTCCCTTTGGTGGAACTTGTGTATATTCTTTTTTTTTTTCCTAAAAACCAAGCCAATTCACTCCACTTGCTTCTTTTCTTTTTTAAACCCAGTTTATTCAGCTCATATTCCAAATCCAGGCTCAGGCTGGGTGGGAGATCCCCTGCCCTGAACAATGCTGGCCTCTCTCCACCCACAAGTGGAGAGAGCTCTGCTCTCATGTGTTGGTTTAATCCAGCTGGGACAGATTCCAGTGGTGGTGAGGATCCAGCAGCACAGAGAGGGGCTGGCAGTGGCTGCTGACCACCACAGCTCTCCGTGGCTCAGTAGCCAAATCAAAACTCCTCCAGCTCCTCCAAGTGTGACCTGTGGTTTGGTTTTGTTCTAGGGTGAGCGCGCTACTGGCTATGGCGTGGCCCTGTTGCTGTCCCTGTTTGGAGGGGCCTCTGAAGACCCTTTGCTGAAGCTGGTGTCCCCCCTGGGCTGCAGTGGGGACTCTCCCCCTGAAGGGATGGAGAGGGACTCCAAGAGACGGCGCCTGGTGTGACACAGCCCAGCCCTGTGGTTACCTCACTTTGCACTGACCTGTCCTCAAGCAATGAAATGTCACGCCTCAGAAATTCCCCCTTTTTTTTTATTATTATCATGATAAGATTTATTACTTGTTTCTGATAAAAACAGCCTGATGTATTGTTTAGTTTGGTTTTTTTTTTAAATTATTGGTGCACACAGTTGCTGAACAATATCAGTGGTGCAGAGTCCAGGCTCAACTAACTGTATCAGGAAGAGGCCACGTCCTCCTCTGAGCTCCTCACAAACCTAACTAAGTGCATTAATGCATGAGAAGCTCTCTCTAGTCTGAAGAAGCAACTGCAGCTTTGCTTACAAAGCCTTCTGAATTACTTATTATATGTGAGGTTTTATCAGACATTTCTGCAGGCCCCACTACATCTCAGAACACAGGACAGGAAAAAGAACTCTGTAGACTTGGCTTATTCAGAGACAGTTTAGCTTAGCAGCAAAGGGGATGTAGTGAGAAAAGGCCTATAGGTGCTGTTCGTGCATGTTTTAATGTTCTTCTGACCAGTAAAATCAGCAAGAAGGGTTCAGAACATATCTCTATGTAATTTTCACATACAAATTACAGAATGTATTCATGTTAAATGAGGAAAACAATAGAGGGACTGTGATTGAGTAAAATCAGTTTACAAAGCAGAGTGGCTTCTTGCCACTTAATAAATTTATTATTATTAAAGAGGCTTACATATCCCATGTGGTGTTTTGTGGTG
Organism: Passer domesticus; assembly: GCF_036417665.1. NCBI lineage: Eukaryota > Metazoa > Chordata > Aves > Passeriformes > Passeridae > Passer > Passer domesticus. The sequence goes on along the minus strand of NC_087489.1, from coordinate 12,095,671 downwards.
TTATTTACATTTCTGAGAACACTGAGTGCTCCAAAACTCTGTGTACAACATCATTACCCTGCTCACATTCCTCTTCCCAGCACTCAGAGCTGAGAGAGGAACAGCTTGCAGCTTGCTTTGGGGCAGCCCTGCAGAACTCTCTGATTCACTTCATTTGATTCAGCAGCAGTCAGGGTGCTCAGAGTGAGTTTCTGCACAATCCAGGCAGCTTCCAGGCACTGTTTGGCTGGGACACCCACGGGAAGTGACTGGTCCCAGCTGATGTCATGGCAGTGACAGGGCTGGGAACAGAGAGACCAGGTCCCTGTGCTGGGGCTGCACAGCAGCCTTTGGAAGCATTTCCTGGCAGTGAGAAATCCCCCCCAGCACCCCCTGGCTGCTCTGCAGGTCAGGGCAAGCTGAGCTGTGAGGGATTGTCCCTTTCCCTGCTGTTGGGTTTAGCTGGAGCTCCAACACTGAGGGACACCAAGAGTTTCATTAAAGACTTCTTGGAAAGCTTCATGCAGAAGGGAGAAGGAACATGTTTCGTTCTGGTTGTGTGGCCCTATTTGATAGACAAAATGTAACTTAAAAAAAGGACACCCCAGAACTTCCTTACTTCCTGTATTTGTTTCTCCCTTGCTGTTCTGGCTCCCTGGTCCAGCTGGGATTTAAGAAATCTGTGTCTGAATGAGTTCTGCCCGTGGTGATTCTTAGCACTTGGTGTAAAGCACTACCTGGTACCAAAAACTGCCGTGGGAAATGTGTTGATGAAGTTATTTTTATTACAGATTCAGCACTGAAGCAAATAGCAACATGTTCCCATTTCAGTGCTCAGATCATCTTCAATCTCCATCTTGTAGAAGCATTATTCAAATCAATCAATTCTAATGTTGAAATGTAGTGTTTTGCCAGATTTTTACATAAAAAGTGCCCTGTGGCTTTGTGGCACGAGACTCAATTCTGATGTTCTTCACTGAATAACAGAGAAGTTTGATTTTGATGGCTGATTATCATATTCTTCAATTTTGCTGTGTCTCAAGGCATATAATTCTGCTGGATTTAATTTGGAAGGCACTTAATAGAAGCTGTTTTTAAAACTAAGTACCTCATATTAAAGAAATCTATTAAGAAAAACCTGAAAAGCAAATGAGCTATTTGGGAAATCAAAACCTGAATACCAGCTGAAGTTTGCTGAAGGACAGTAAAATAAATTAATTCAACACCTAGTAATAAAAAAGTCTAATGCTTCCTCTGTATCAGAGATACAAAATAAAAATCAAGGCTCTTTCAAATCTGTAATAAAATCTCTTGCTGTTCCTCATGTACATTATTATTTCCTTCTGTTTTGATAAAAGGTTATTCTCCAGAGCACCAGCTTTGGGCCTACACTGGACAGTGATTTGTGAGTTGAATTTGCCAAATAAATTACTCTCTTTCCTCTGTGCTTGACAGAGCTTGCACTGGGATCATTCCCATTAAGCTCACAATGTTTCTTAGCCCCTAATGAGTGGAATTTCAGTTCCCTTAGTTTACTCACCTGTTTCTGGTGCTGGGCAATTTTAACTCCTGGTTTTGCCCTGAGGTGTCCTGGTGTTAGACCCTGAAGCAATCTTCAGCAGGGGAGATCCCAGCACTGCCTTACAAACAGCAAATACATAAAATGAATATGTGGGACCATTACCAAAGTGAGAATAAGCCCATGCTGAGCAGCAGAGCTGGCATTTGTCCCTGCAGCTGCCACCAGCCCTGGGGTGAGCAGGTTCCAGCAGCCACCCTGGCCGTGTGTCCCAGCATCACTGACACACAAAGCTCCCTTCTGTGGCAGAGCAGCAATTATTTACAGGGAACACTTCCAGGCACCAGGGCTTTGACCTCTGGGTCTAGGTCTGCACTTGAAGTGTGCTCTGGCACCACTTCAGCAACTTTAACCACCAACCCTGCCTGCAGAGCTGTGCCAGCCCTGGTCCTGCTGGCCCTGGGGAGCCCTGACCAACCCTTCACAGGTCCCTCAGTGACCCCAGCTCCAGGTTCCCAGGTGTCCTCCCCCTCCCCAGCTGCCTCCTGAGCCAGCACAGGGGCACAGAGCCAGGGAGGTGCCTCCTGGTGTTGTTTTGTTGGTCTTAGAGCTTAAATTTCTGCAGCTGGGAGCCCAGCACTTTTAACAGGAGGTTGGCAAGCAGGAGCTCCTGCAGCTCTCCAGGAGATCTCATTTCCTCCTGGGGCTGTGCTGCTGTTCCCAGGGTGGCCCAGAGGGAGCTGACACGGGCAGAGGGTGAGTTAAGGATGGTCTCTGCCCTGGTCCAGCCCAGCCCTCCGGGCTGCATTTGCTGGGAAATGTTTGGCAGACTGGGAGGACAAGGCTGATCTGCTGCTTTGCTTGTTCAAGTGAAGTTGGTGCTCAGTCAGGGAAAAACCTGTCTGTGGTGTGTTCAGCTTGTAAACCTTACTGCAGGAAGGGCCTTTTCTGCCTTTGCTGTGTTTTGCCTGGAGGAAATTTAGCCAGCAGTGTGTTTTATCCCATTTTGGCACTGTGCTGACTGAACTGGGGACTGGCTGCAGACACGTCACCAGAGTTTTACCTGCAGCTCCAGAAAGATGGATTTGGGCAGAACAATATTTAGGAATTAACTTCTGCTGGGCAGGTCTGACCCTGGGAAGGTGCAGTGGGGATCTGGGCTCCCTTTGGGTGTGTTGGACCTCACCTGTAACTCTGGATTGGGGCTGGGTGTGGAGAGATCACCAGCCCTGCTCCCCCCGGGGCCTGGGAGAGAGGGAGGCACAGAAATCCCTGCTTGTAACGTGGACAAACTTCTGGACAAAGTAGTTTTTGGAAAATAGTCTTTGGGACATCAAGACAAGCACCCGTGTTCCAGGTTGTTGCAGGTGAGTCAGGGCATGTTTTATTTTCTAATTGCCTGTGCACAAAGCTATTACTGACCACGTTTGCTGCAGCTGGAAAAGCATCCATACAAAGGGACCACACTGCACTCTCCCTGAAACTGCACAAAGGCACACCAGGCAATTAAAGAGATTTTTCTCCATTTGAATGTGTAAGGGTTGGAATTAGCACGTCTCCCTCCTCCGTCCCCATTGTGGTTTGTGTCTTGGAAATTCTGTTGCCTTGGTATGTGATGTCTTCTGGGCTCTGGATGGGAAAGCAAGAGTTTTCCAAAACTGCTGTGCAGGGATTTTTATTTTTCCCTTTCATGTTTTCTTTCAAACACTTCTCTTACACAAAACCCACAGAGAGAGTTCCAGGCAGCGTCCACCCATATGAAACCAGACATTTTTTTCCATAATCTTTTTATAGATTTGATAATATTTAACTCGGCATGTATTAAAAATGTATAGAGTACATAAAATTCATTATAAATGTCACCAAACGGGCCAATGGCTTTTTAATATCACTGCCACAAGACTGTATTTTAACCTATTTCCTGTCTGGATCCATTCCAGTGGCAATTCCAGGAGGGGAATATATTTAGTCTATATTTACTTAGTCTGTTTAACTTTCAGTTAGTGTCTTTGGCTGATCCCGTGGCCGTGCTATTTTGGGATGATTTATACAATATTTACATTAAATTCTGCTAATATTTCCTTGCCTCTTGAAGTCGGATTACACTATTTACATCTCAAAGGCCCAAGTTGGAGGAATAAGCAGCTGTTCCAGGCACCAGAGAGAATTTAGTGTAGGGGAGGCTGCCAGCAATGAGACCATGAGTCTGAAATACTCGTGGAGGAATTATTTAGGATTGGACCAGTCTTCCATGAAGGAACCATGGAATGGTTTGGGTTGGAAGGGACTGTAAAGACTGCCTGGTTCCAAACCTCCTGCCATGGGCAGGGACAGCTTCCACTGTCCCAGCTGCTCCCAGCCCTGTCCAGCCTGGCCTGGACACCCCAGGGACCCAGGGGCAGCCACAGCTTCACTGGAAACAACCCCAGGTGTGAGGAGGTTCCCCTCACAGGGAAGAATTTCTGCCCAATATCTAAACAAATCTGTCCTTTTTCAACCTGAAGCCATTTCCCCTTGTCCTGTGGCTGCACACTCTTGTCCCCAGTCCCTCCCCAGCTCTCCTGGAGCCCTTTAGGCTCTGAGATTTCTCTGCAGCCTTTTCTTCTCCTGGCTGAAGAATCCCTGCTCTCTCAGCCTGGATTCACAGCTGCAGCCCCCTGAGCATCTTCAGGGCCTCAGCTGAAGGGAATGAAGAGTCTCTTTCTCTCTCTGGTCTGAGTGTGGTGTGGCAGGAGAAGCAGGACAATGGTCCTGAGCTGTGTGATTGAGCCTTTCACAAAGCTGAGAGAAACCTTCATATCAGAATTTGAATGCTGAGGTCATATTCCTTAACGGAAAAAAAGAGAGAAAATAAGTAAATTTTGGATTTATAACAAAAATTAAGGCAAAAATAGATTCAGCATCACTTAACTGCAAACATGCATCACAGCTGGAGGGGAAAGCATTCCTCTCTGCATAAATGGAAATTTACCTTCAGGATTGACCTGTGCAGTAATGAAGCAGCAACTGGATGAGATCAAAGTGCACAGAGCCAACCACCCTCAATCCCAACAATATTTGGCAGAACAAATTATTCTCCTGCACTGAAGGCACAATGTAATTTAGTGGCCCAGGGAAAAAATCCAAACTGTGAAAATATTTGACAGCTACTGCTCTCTATAGGGGAGGAAGAAACCAAATTAGCTGGAATTTTGGCCTATAATTATTCTCAGAGGAATCTACAGATTTTTAAGTATAGGGGATGGTTCCAACAGACATTCTTAATGGCTTGAAACTCTGGAAGCAAACCTTGCTTTGAAAGCCAGTGAAACTTTAGGATGAATAAATATTTTTTTTCTTTTTACTCAATTTAGTTCTCATTTTCAAGTCCATGAATTGTCTGCAGTTCATGAACAAAATGTTTCAAGTCTTCTATCCTTGCTAATCCACTCTAACATTGGACTGAAGGACATTCATTGTACTTTAAAAATCTCATTTGTAAAGTTCCTCACTTCAATACTAAGAAAAACTTCATCAGTAGTAAGAAAAACCTACCTGTGGAGAAATAATCTGTCATCCAGAAGGATTTTGTTGGCCTTGGAACCGATAAAATGACATACAAAAAAAGAATAAAGGGCAGAGCCAAAGCAAGAATTGAAGCAGAAATTCCTGTGATTCAGAATGATCACGAATTAGAAATTCTTTCTGGCTTGGACACCACAAAGCAAAGCACAAGGCAGACAGATAAAACACCTCTGACTCCTCCATTTCATTGTCATGAAATATCCTGAAACTTGGGGGTGGGAGGAAAAAAAAAAAAGAGTTCAAATGAATCATTTGTGTTTTCTAGGAACAAGAGGGTGAGATTGCTAAAGAGCATTTTTAGCTCAGATGAATAAATAAATCAGACAGGGGATAATGGAATTTTAACCACTGCAGGTGTGAGTGGTAACAGAACATTACCAAGTCTTTCCTGAAAGCTTTTGCTGACTCAGTCAGTGATAATCCCAGTCTGGGATTTATGATTTATGGGCACTGAAAGGATGATGTGAGTTAAACCACCTAAAGTGCACCCCTTCCCTAACCCCTCTGAATTTCCGGGGTGTGTTTGCACTTACCCATCACTCTGTTGCCAGATTACTTTGTCAGAAGCTGATTTTTCCCCAAAAGGCCACAGAGAGGATGCACAGTGTGAAATGAGCATCAGTCCCTGAGTAGGACACAGGGGCAGGCACACTGAGCAGGCAGCAGAGCCCACTTAGGACAACTGACACCCCCTTTTCACTCCACACAAGCATCACATCCTTAAAAACCTGAAAACTATTAAGTGTTACTATATTTAAGTTTTTTTAGAGTTTTTTTCCCTCTGATCATTGTGACAGGTAGGTTGGCTTTTGGGTTTTTATTGCCTGTTCAGAAGCAGATCCCAGAGCAGTGATCATAATGAGAACTTCATTTTGTATCCTGCCTGCTTCTTCACTGCTGGATGATGGGGAAGGGATGAGATCTGCCTCTGATGAAAGATTCTTCAGGCTGGGAACAGAGCAGGCAGCAGGTGAGGGATCCATCCCTGCACCTCACCCTTGGTGCTGCCTTTGGCTCCCACCTTTGCTGCTGCTTCAGCTCCACTTAATTCTTCAGCCCTGGAGTGCAAATGTGTGGGTTTGAACATCTCTGAGCCTAACAGTAAAGAAAAACTAACAGACAATGATCATTTTGGGCACAGGTAACAGGAGTGGCAATCATTTCCCCTGTGGTTTCCTGTGTGCCCAGGTCCTGCTCTTCACGCTCAGCCTCAAGGAGGGGTAACCACCAGTTCAAGTCACTAAAACAATCTAAAAATTAGTGGAGTCCAGAGTTCTATGGATGATTCAGAAGGACCAAATCTGAGGGAACTGTGCCTGTAAATGCTGTGTGTGCTGGTCTCAGTGCATGGGGAGATTTTTAGCACCAGTTAACCATAGCATAATGGACCACAAGTTCATGCTTTTAGTCCCTTTATTAGTGTTTTAATGTGATGCTCATATAGTTGAAGGCAGTTATTGAGCTCTAAGTAGGAACATCTGGAAGAAAATAATTTTCCATGTACACTGAAGTGTGCTGGGCAGCAGCAGTGTTTGGGAGGGACAGATGGAAAAAGTCTGGCTAAAACACACCGAGTCCCTTTGGGTGAGGGCAGCTCTGGGTGCAGCTCCTGGGGGACTGAGAGTTTCATTCCTGCAGCTCCTGGCTGCCTGTGGGGACTCATCCCCATCCTGCTGGGCTGTTTCCACCTCCCCACATCATCTTTCCTGCTGGAATTGTCTCCTTGGCTTTTCCCTGCCCCACCTGGGGCTCAGCCAGAGCTGCCCCCTCTCTCTCCTTTTGCTGCCATTTTCTGCACAGACACAAAGAGATGCTGCTGCTGCTTCACCTGCAGCTTGGAGATGCTGCTCTTCCTCCAGTGGGCTCTTGGCTTGCTTCAAATCCTCACATTTCTTCTGTCTAGTTTTGATTAGTTTCATCCAACTGGTTGAAAACAAAGTTAAGGCAATGGCTGCTCTAAATCAGTGTGCACTGTGTCTGAGCTCAGTGTCTTACAAACACTGTCCTCATGTCATAAACCTGTAACTTGAGTGATATAGAAGTCGCCAGAAAACTCAGTTTTTCTTCCGAAATAAGAAATGTTAATTTTTAAACTTTTTTTCAACCAGTCACGTAGCTTTATTTTATTCTATTGTATTTTTTTTTCATTTCCTGTCAGACCAGCCCTAATGAATAAATCCAGATTGCAAATTGGGAAATATTTTTCCTGAAGACGTAAGGTTAAACCAAAGCCAAGGAGACACTGGCTGTAGGCCTGGTGTTTAAAACACCAGCCATTTGTTTGTCATGGGCATCCACACTCACACACAACTTTATTTTCCATCTGGCTGTCACATCCTTTCTCCTGAGACTGGGTACCCCACCAACGTTCTTCTTCCTGAATCATCCTTCACAAGAAATTTCACAGACTTCACTTTTCCCATCTGTCTGAAATGCTTCCATGACAGCAAAATAGAATTCCCTTTGTCTTCAGCAGACTGAGCCATGGGCAAGCCCACAAACCTAACCCAAGCCCTTTGCATGAATGTCAGAAGGGATGAGGGTGGTTCTTAACGTGCATTTTGTTGGATTTCACTTTGGCATGTGAGAGGAGGAGACTTTAATCTCTTTGGCCAGCAGGAATTGAGCCTTTGCCTTTTAAAACTGCCCCCTCCTAGAACACATGTAAGCTCGCAGGTCAGGAAATAATAGAGAGACAATTATTCATCCGAGTATTAATACTGCTTCTGATATGATTGTTTTTATTTTTGTGGAGCACAGCTTACTTTGGAGCTGGCCAGCTCTGGAAGCTCTCCATGCCCAGATCTGATCTCCAAAACAGGAAGAGGATCTGACAGGCACAGGCAGCACTGCAGGCAAACACAAAGCACAACGTCAAGGGCTGGCTCTGCACCAGCTCTGGATGTGATGTTGAAACATTTGGTGTTCTGCTTAAGGTTTCTGCCAGGAAACATCTGTGAGATTCTGCTGCTGATAACACCAAGTGTTTGATCAATCCTACCTAGAGAGGCACTGGGAGAGGCTTCACTGCAGAACCAAAATGTGTTGGGATAGCCTGGTGAGCTGAGGCTTGCAGGGCTGTTTGTGTCACCTTGCTGGAGGTCCTCTCACCATTCCCTTCATCCAGCTCCTCTCCACTGGCTGTCACAAATATCTAAACAGGATTTTTGTTTTAAAGAACCTTTTACCCCCTGTTTATCCCATGCAGGTTAATGGATTATTTAGCCTACTGACTGAAGCAGAAGTCATTGAAATGATTTCTGGCTGACTGGAAAATACATTCCAGCTCTCTTTAATAGAGAAAGCCAAACCAAAATAGAAGGATGAAAGTTGGTGCAAAAGAAAAACCCCAAACCCACTCAGTGCCAGCCCTGCTCACCCTGAAAGGCTTTCCTTGTCCTGGTGAGCACCAAGCCTGGTACACAGCAGAGTTTGATGGTGCTTGGCCCTCCTGTGACATTGTTCCAGCAACCTCTCAGTGATTAAAGCAAGGCTCCAGCCTCAGGGCAGGGTCAAACAGCCCTGCTGCTCCTGGAGCCTCAGCACCAGCCTGGGAGTTCAGTGGTGTCAGTGAAACTGCAGCTCACAAAACCTTTATTTTTTCCTTTTCCCCAACAAAATCCAATAGAGAAGTGACAGCTTCTCCTCCCTCTGAAAATCAGTGCTAAAGGACACTCTTGGCTTGGTTTCCCTGCTTCCCTGGTGCTGAGCCACACAGGACCAGAAGAGCAGAGTGTATTTATTCCAAATGCCACCGTGCTGCCACTGAGAATGACAATGTGGCAGCACAGAAATATCTCCAGTATTTAACTACTGTTCCCTTAAGCAGCAGGCCAAGGATTTCCAAAAGAAGATGATGTGTTTGTCCCCTCCTGTAACAAGAAGAAAACAAATCTGTTGGGTGTGATGCTCTCAGCATACTGATTTGACACCTTTTCTATAATTATCCCCATGTGTGGCTGCAAACGCCCCTGGAGCAGGTGACTTCTCTCGCCTCAAACATTGTCACTTAGCAACTGAGGTCAAAAATGCAGAGACTGCTGTCCTGAACAGAAATTGCTGCTCCTGAACTCTTGTAATGGGTTCTCTTCTACCTTCCATGGCATCACTTGTCTTTCTCAAATACTTGAAACAGCAACCATTGAAAACTGAACTGGTGAAAACAAAAGAACATTCTGGGCAGCAGAAACTTCTGCCTCGGGAGCCAGGCATGGTCCTGGCAAGGCTCTGTGCTGCTCCCAGCTGGGGTGGAAGGTCTGTGAGCAGGAACCCCCTCCATCTCTGTTCCATGTGCTGTTTTGTGGGACCCAGACCTGTTCCCACTCCAGCACAGAGCAAAGCACAGCTGGGGGTTTGCAGGAGCACACGTGGAGCTTCCCAGCCAAGCTGGGTACCTGTGCCCTCACACCAAATGCTCGTGTTGGCACAACTGGCGTTAGTAAAACTGTCCCAAGGACATTTTGGGAACAGGTTACAGCCTTTGCTTAGCACAATGTTTGACTGTGCTGATGAAGGGAAGGTCAGAGCACCACACCAGGAGGAATTTGTGTTGTTCCCTTACTGTGCCCATTTCTTGTCACTTTTTGGAGAGATTCTTGTTTATCTTATGTCTCTCAATCACAAGTTGCCTTAGCAACAGTCAGACTGTGAATGCATAGAGGAGCTGCAATTAAACCACACTTGCACCTTATTTTTTCCACAGAAATTGTAGAGGTACACAAGCAACACCTTTCCTGGTGTGGTATTGACAGATTTAGAAGATTACAAACTACACAAGTCAGAAAGGCAGCATGGTTTGGAGAGGATGTCTGTCCCAGTGGCCATAGATTTTATAGGTGTAAATCAGGGAGTCCAGGCTTTGGGGGCATTGCACAGCACACTGTGAGGTCTGAGCACTATCAGATTATGGAGGTGAAGCCTAATTGCTGCATTTTTCTTCAGTATCAGCAAATGGCTCTTTTCCCTAACAGTTAATTAAGTCAGCATAGGAAGAAGAAAGTTTCACTTGGCTATAAAGAGCCCTCCCCTCTGGATTCCACGTCCTGCGGTGAAGTGCCACGGACAAACCAAATGACAAGTGTTTGTTCCCAACACCAGTGCTCTCCTGTGCAGCCTCCAGCAATGGCCACTCCCTGCTCCAGGCTCTCCTAAAAAGCCAAATTCTTGGGCTATGATAAACTGGCAGGGCTGGAACAAGCTCCCAGGGTTTAATAATGAGAGCTGGACTTTGCACGTGGCTGCCCTGAGAACACCCCAAACTGCAGGGATCTCACCAGTGCCTGTGCCAAGCAATTCTGGTTTGTCCCTCACATCATTCCTCACATGTTTCAGGTTGAGGGAGAGTACAATACAGCACCAGAATGAAAACACAGTTTTACTTTTCCCTGAGAGGCTGGCTCACCTGAGTAGGGAGTGAGAAAAAGTGGAATTCCTCTCTTTGTGCCAGTGCTGGGCAGTCACCGTGGTTTGGAGCCAAAGCTGATGAGAGCTGATTGTGTGACTGGGGGGAAGAATTCCTCTGGGGAGGAATTTAGCCCTGCAAAGAAACCTGGGGCAAGCAGGATGTTCTGCAAGCAGCAGGAAGGAATGGGGAACTGCGCAAGGCGTGAGCGCCTCTGGTCACGAGGCAGCAGCTGGGAACCTGAGGCAGGAAACCAAGCATTGTCTGGGGTGCTGGGGCTCTGAAAGAGGAGCTGCCTCTCACTCAGAGCCTCGAGGGCACCCCCACAAACCCCACATTTGTTCGGCAGCACTGCTGCTTCTGGGAATGAGGTATTTCAGTTCACTCCCCATCATCCAGCTCTGCTGGGCCTCTGAGGAGCCTTGAGCTGAACTTGACTTCTCTGCTGCTTGGTTTTGATTGTGCCTGCGGCATTTTATCTCCTTATGAAAACTGTTGTGATCAGAGTGTCCTAGACCCTCTCCCCGTAGTTTGAAGGCAAGATAGGAATGTGGATTGTTGGTGCATTTTGAAGGGGAAATGCTCTGATAAGAGGTGGAAGGTTTGGAGGGAGCAAGAGGTTGATATGAATGCAAATAAAATCTATCAACAAGAAGATTTGGGTAAACTTTGACTTTTAGATAATGAGAAAAGGATTGGTTTGTTTTTTAAAGTACAGAGAAGCACATTTTCCTGATTTCTTTTCTACCCCACATGTAAAACATCTTTTATTGAAATCAGAGTAGTTATTGCATAACCAAGTACAATTAATAACCTTTGATGAAGAAAATCTCTATTTTAAATTAATCAATAGCACATGGAAAAGCCCTGAAATACTAATTTTATTTCTTCAGACAGAAAACTGACAAAAAGCCAGTTTAAAATAAAATAAAAGAACAACTGGCATGTTTTGTAGGTCAACAATTTTTTATTGCCAATTTATTTCCTCAAAGTGTGGGGCTGTAAAATTTGGGTTGTTAATGGGATGGAGAAGCACAGATTTCAGCTACCTCTTCATTGCAGTGGGTATTGCCAAGCTAATAATGCAGTTACAGGGTGCTGCTTTCAATGAGAGGTAAGTTGTGCCAAAAAAAGCAGCACTCATAAATTAGGTCATATATTCATGTTGTCCAATTGTTTCATGTACCAAGTTTACTGAGTATTTTCTTTAAGGGTAAAGAATAACCAAAGGTATATTGTACAGACTATTCTTCAAAACAAGTTTCCAAAAATAATAAACACAGGAAAGCAAGTTCATATCAGTTATTAAAAACACAGCTAATAGAATTTAAAGTCAGTAAAGTAAAATTTTTTTTGTAATAGAAGAGGGGAAAAAATTATCCTTCTTTTCCAGGAGAGCTTTCCATGCTAAATTGCACTCATGTATGAGAACTGTAAGAATGCTACAGTTTCAGCAGGATAAATGAAGTTATATGTGACAGACTACAATTTAAACCATGCATATTTTATGAGTAAGAAGAAACCATTTATGAAAACAGAAATCCAACTGCTGATGAGGATGAGGTGCAAGGAGTGTCCCTGTGCCTACAGCAATTGTTCTCATTGCTTCAGAAAGGGGAAGAAGCTCACAGGGAGCTGCTCCTGTTTCCTTGCCCTTCAGCTCTCAGAGGGAAAGCACAAACTGTGTCCATCGATTGCTTTGCAGGTACATTTACTGTACACATTTCCAATCATCAAACCAAAGGCTGGGATTTGCTTTCTGTCCAATAATCCTCATTTTCTCTGAAATGGGAACTATTGATCCCTATGTTTCACTTTAATCCAGACTCTTTATTGCTGAACAAGTACTTTGAAATGTGGCTGTGGGATCATCCTTTCTCAATCAGAGTTTCTCTGCTTGGTTTCTTTCCTGATACAAACAGCTAGTCAGAGCAGAAGTGCTCTCCACATGGAAAACAAACAAACAACAAAACCCTGATTTTTTTATTAATGTTCAAAAGTCTGCTCCTTGAGTTAAGATGAATGCACACAGTCTCTGTGCAATGTATCCTTAAATGCTCAACAGGCCGAGTGAAGAGACTTGAGAGAACATCCTAAGTAGCAACCCAAGCATCACAGAGGCCTGCATGAGCTACCTAAAATAACTCAAATGCTTTTGAGGAATGGAACAGTGTTAAATATTTCCACCTATTCATCCTGTACCAACCCAGCTCAGAGCAAACTCGGATGGAGGCTGGGGACAGCAGAGGTACAACAGCACAAGACTTCTGGTTTACATTCTTAGTAATACTCAGGGCAGGATTAACCAGCAAGGCAGAACACAATTAAGTTGATCTGGTAATATTGGTAATGTTGCCTTACTCAGCAAATCCTCTTTCTGTCATATTAATTACTTGCTGAAGCCATTTGCTACTTAAACTGTGAAAGCTGAAATGCATCTGTGATTTTTCCTTTTAATCTTTGGCTAAGGATCTTGTAGTAGATAATCCAGCAGAGAGTGTATGGTGGGTCTGTGATTTCTGTTGCCAAATGTATCTGTGAATGAACTCTGCAGCTCTGAAAACACAGAGTCCTTTATGATTATTTGCCAAAAAAGCAATTACAAGCTGTTTGGAGGCTGGTACTTGTGTGCAGTCTCCTTCCATGTTATTGTTAGCTTTAAAGGGAATTAATCAGAGGGGGAAGCAGAGCTCCCATCCAGAGTTCAGTCAGAATGCTGGAATATGTTTGCACCCCTCAGCACATGATGGAAATGCTCAGTTGAAGCAATGCAGGTGGTCAGGCTGTGCCCTGCATCACACCAACTCCAGGGCTTCCCCAGCCCTGGCAGTGCCTGCTGCTCCCACACAGGAAAGGGAATTATTGCAGGGACTGTGCATTAATTAGAGCTGGCAGAGGGGTTTGTGTCTGTGGAGTGTCAGTGCTGCAGAGCCCTGCTCCAGTCCCCAGCCAGGCAGGGAAGGAGCCCCACTCTGCAGGCTCCACACCCCTCCTGCTTCTCTGCTCCAGCTCCAGGCTATGGCTGCTCCCAGTGGAATTTAATTCAGCCCATGTGAAGGCTGAGTGATGGTCAATTTTGCTTTCTGCACCTAAAATCTTGTTGGAAAGGCTGCAGACTGGCTGGTGCTGGCTGTAAGGAAGAACTATTTCATAACGGGAGCACAGATGTCCTCAGCAAAAATTAATAAAGCTCATCAAAACCTCCTTTGCTACCCAGCAAAAAAACACTCCTTGAGATACAGAAAAGCACTTTTTTAAATGGAAGAGAAACCAAAGTATCTTGTATCATGGAAGCATGTCTGTTTTGCCACATTGGAACTGCTTCCTACTATGAAAAGACTTCATTGCCTTCATTGTTCAATTCTCTTGTAATTTTTTCAGTAGTAATAACAGCAAGGGGGATCATGAATGCTTTCCGCTTCCATGAGGGCTTTATAAATGAGAGACTTCAGGGTGTTTTGACAGCACTGTTCTTTCACTTGAGCCTTTCCATTGGTTCAGTGGAAGCTGCAGGTCTCCAGGCCAGCACAGAAGGACCCTCCTGGGTGAAGGGCAGCTGTCAGTCTGTCCTAAAAACCACAAGTCCTTTCCTTGGACACTCCAGCCTGATGTGTTTTGGCTCTGTCCAGGCAAAGAGTTAATCCTTACTCTACAGAAACCATTGGGAAGCTGAAAAATATGACAATGAAGTAACAGCAAAATACAGCACGTGAGCAGGAGAAGGAACACTGTATTTGCCAAGGGTTTTTTTCTGTTGTCGCACCAGAAGAGGAAAGGTGATAAATCCCTGATCGCTCCCTTTTGTGCCTGCACCTGAGCACTGCAGCATCAGCAAGGAGGAACAAAAGGCAGACGTCTGAATTGATGAGACACCAGATGTGTGAAAGCCTGGGACGAAATAACAGCCAAAAAAGCCGAGACAGAAATTAAGCTGCGTCTTTCTTTTTTTACCTTTTAATGAGGCTGGTGTGAACACACAGGGCGGCACTGGAGCTGGCACCCCCAGCAGCAGCTCTGCCTTTGTTCCTGGCGCACTCGGAGGGATGTGGGATGCAGGAGCAGGCACAGCCCGTGGCACTGGTGACATCTAGAGGACTGCGGCTCTGGAGCCAGCCACAGCTCGAGCAGGGCAGGGATGGGCTGCCCATCCATGGGCATCTCCTGCTGCCAGCTGAGCTCATCCCGCCGTGCTGGGGCGGAGGGGAGCCTCAAAAACAGCTCCGTGTGTGGAGGCAACGCGGCAGCTTCAGAATTCACTGACCAGGGTGTGATCTGCGAGCAGGCAATAGAGCAAAGCCTGCTGTGACTGCCGTGTCAGGGAAGCTGTGACGCTGTCCCCAGACACAGAGCAGGGGCAGCTGCTGTGCCCCGGGAGCATCTCCCTGCTCCCCTCCCTGGACTGATGGGACCTTGCCCTGGGAGCAGGGCACAATAATCAGAATTATGGCTACAGCTGCAGCCACAGTGCATCGCTGCCTCTGTTTCCTGCAGCCCCAGTGACAGGCAGGTGTCAGGCAACACAAAAAAACACACAGAGAAGGTGTCAGGGGGAGCTCCAAGAGCTCTGCAGGGCTGCTGCTTCCCAGCTCTTGTGGGAATGTCACTGCAGAGCCTCCCTGAGAGCCCGGCTGTGCTCAGCTCCGTGCTGCTGGCAGCTCCCCTCTCCCCTGGCACAGAGGCTCGGTGCCAGGGCTGCCAGGGCTGCCTGGCACAGGGGACACCAGCCCTGCCCACATCCCCCGTCCTGGGCAGCCAGAGGTGCTTCCATGTTCTGTGCTTTTTTTACCAAGAAAGTAGATCCCTTGTTTCTCTGACATTTTCTCCTTTAAAGCTGCATGAGAGCAGTGAAGACTAGCAGGCAAAGTCAGCCTGACCCAGTGCTTCAATGGCAAATATTAAACTGCAGCACTCAGAGAAATTATGAAATCTCTACTGGTAGAATTTAACAACCCACTCACACTGGAGCCAACCAGGAGAGATTTATAAAGCTGTAAACTCAGCTAATTCTGTTTTAAATTATTTCAGAACCTGAACAGCACAAGCTGTCTTTAAAATCAAAGGGCAAATTTGACATTAAAAAATGAGATTATACATTGTGGCCAAAATTAAATGCTGTTGACCCAATCATATAACAAGCATTTGTGAGGAATAGCAGAGACGAGGATTTCTGGGATTGTTTCCACTCAAAGAGAAAATTGATGGTAGTCTCCTTTTCCCTCCAGCCTCTAGTCCATGCTATTCTAGAAGTCCTCTTCCACATGACATCCTGCCATGCCCACAACACCTCCCTGCTGCTTGTCTGCCCTTTCTCTTGCCCACAGAGGGCTGTGGGCACCGGCAGTGCCCAAAGCAGCTGGGCCCCACGTTTGCAGAGCGTTTCTCAGAAAAGCCCTGGGGCTGCAGAGCCAGGCCCGGGACTTGCCACACTCCAGGTTTGAGTCACTCCAGGCTGAGCTGTGCACCCCTCCGTGCCGAGGGCTGCCAGGGCAGCCACCCGCCTCAGCCCAGGCTGTGTTAATTCCGTGAATGAGAGCGCTGACACGGGCTCGGGGTTTGCAGCACGGGGCTCCAGCAGAGCGGGGTGCTGGCTGAACCCCAGCACATGCACTTGTCCTCTGCCCGTTCCACCAAACACGCAGCTACGTTATCCAAACCCTACATCTGAGTAAGGCTTTGCTGCTTCAACCGAAACGCTTTGCTCGGGGCTTACTTGCTTTTTCCAAAAGGCTGTGCGCTGTTTTCAGCCACTGATTCACAAATGAGTGTTTAATTAGTCACACGCACCGAGCAGCGCGGGCACAGCGGAGCAGCCTTCTCCTCCAGCGGGGCTGCTCCTTCAGGAGCTGGAAGGACGGGCTGGGAATCGCCTGTTTGGCAGGGAACACGCTCATTGCCAGCTGAGCTTTCCGAGCGCCCCCCCTTGCTGTCCGTCCGTCCGTCCGTCCGTCCGTCCCTTATCGCCGCTGCCGCCCGTCCCCGCTGCTGCCGCGGGCGCTATCTCCCTGCGGGAAGCCACACGGGCTTGTTTTTTCCTAGCCGGCTTGATAAGAGCCAACAGATGTCAGTGCAGCCCGAACAGCACGGGCCGTGCTCCGCTCGGGGCTCTGCCCGGGTGGGAGTTCTGCCCCGGGGCACCTGGCGAGCGGGAGAGCGGCGCCCGGGAGGATGCTCGGCTAAAAATACCCGCCCAAGTGTTCTTAAAAACACCTTCGAGGGTCCTCATAAACACACGGGGTTTTGTTGACAGAACAAGACTGCTCATTTATGCTGTGTATTATCCTTGAAAACCTGCTCTGTTTGTGCAGGGAGTCCCATGACAACCTCGGCTTGCCGAGGGTGCCACAATGATCTCAACAACAAATGCGTCCCTTTATCTGCTGGAGAGGGACACAGGGGAAGCAGGAAGTATCTGCAGGCTGTAGGAAAAGCAGTTAAGAAATGGAAATAAGCTGCTTTATCAAAATATTGCTTTGCTGTTTTCACAAGTGCAATCCCAGCGGCTTTGTAGCCCAGCTCAGGGCACCTCTTCTGGGGAAAGCAAATGCCAGGTTTGTGTGTAAAATCAGTAACATCAGTGGGATTGGCTCCATCATCTGGTTAGGTGATGTCTGAATGGAGGGAATTTGACAATGGGATTTCATCTTGTTGCCATAAGTATGTTTTCAGGTGACAGCTCTAGGACAGAGAAGGCCTCTCTAGGGAAACTCACTCATGGTCTCTTACTGGGGGAAAAAAAAGTGAAAGTATTTTGATACTCCTGAAGGCAAACTGGGGCATGAAGCCACAAACCGAGATAGTCAGGGGAAAACCAACCATTAAGATAGCCAAGGGGAGAGGTGGCAAGTTTTATTGCATTTGAGAGTGAAAATTTGTACTTCGGAGCTTGCATGGTGGCAGTGGCTGGTTCTGTGCCTGGTCTTCTATCCCTCACTGCAGGGTCAGAACCAGAGAGAAGACAAATGCTGGATCAGGGGATGAAAGATCTCATGGAAATCTCACATCTGCACAAAGTAAATCAGGATATTAACAAGCTGGATGCTTATCTACTCAGCTACACAGCACTCAAGGTGAAGTGCAGAGCTTTGCTCCTGGAGCCTTGGACTTCTCCCTGTGGCTGATTGGAACCAAGATGGACTGAAGGGTGTCAGCCAGAGCTGCCATTTACACCAGGACAGTGTCTCCTCCCAGCTGTATCTACATGCTCCAGTCTCTCCAAATAAAGACTTTGCCTTTTTTTTTACTTGGAATGGTCCTCGGTGTCCTGGATGGAGGTGGCTTTGCTCAGCCCATACCCCATGAGCACAGGTGGAAGCAGTAACAGCAACACATTTGCTGACCATGCCTTCAGTCACTCTGCCATGGCTAGAAGCACCAGTACCTCTTATCATTTTATATCCGAAATACATTTCAAATGGAGCTAATTCTATCCATCGTGCCTTATCTGTTCATCACGATGTTTACTTTACAGATGAGCCACCTTTCAGGTTAAGAGATGTGATGAGGGCAGTGATGGTGGCTTTGTGGTTATAGGAGCTCTTGATTTTCAGAGTTCTTTAGAAAGAAGACAAAAAATTAACAGCTTACATTGATACTTTAACAAGAATTTAGGAATCCATAATTTAAATTAGGTACTCGGTCACCATTTTCAATGCAGGAAACAGAGAAATGACAGCAAAATAAGAGTTAAGTGAAGGAAAGAACTGAAAGCAAAGACCAGATAGAATCCTCTTCAGCTACAGTTAATGGAAAACTCTCACAGTCTGCAGTGGGTGTTCATCATATAAACACTGAGCAAATCCCACAAATGTAGAGTCCTCTCCTTATGCCTGAAAGCTTTGTTATGTAACTGGGTGGCAGGATTTACTTTCAGGGGTGCTCAGCCCCCTTTGTTCTTCAGCCAGATATGCACAGCAGTCTCAGGGGCCATTCCAAGAGCCAAGCCTTTACTCAGCTGTCTTTGACCACCGTGCCAGGCTACAGCCACCTCCACTGGAAAAGCTGAGTGCACCCTGGGCCCCGAGAGCAGCTGCCTGTGGCAGGGCAGTGCCAGCAGCAGGGCTGACACGTGCACCAAGAAAGGAGGCTTGTACACATGGACCACTCACTCTAGCAGCAGTGGGAGTCTCAGTTCAATCAGCTATTTTCCATCCAAAGGTACAAGTAAATGCAGATTTTACTCATTGACATTTCTCTTGCTGTCGTGTTTCCTAGGGTTGATCCAAGTTTTTTTTTGCTTGTGTGTCCATGTCTCTTCTTTTAACGCTGCAGTCTCACAGTTGTTCCCTCTTTTCTTCCTTAATGTTTTTTGTATTATCAGATGGCCCATTCTGCTTTTTAACCTCTCCATCTTTTCCCCACTGTTGCAGGTGGTGGAAACAACAGAATAAACTGCAGCCCAGCACTCAGGAAAAGACAACTTTCTATTCCCTTCCTCCCTCCTGAAAGTTGGGGAGAAACAGATATTGAAGGTAATTTCCTCTTCTGTCTTTGAAACTGTGTGTGATTTCAAAACGCTGTCAGTCTGTGTCATGCAGCCTTCACCCAGGTGAAACGTGACTTCACCCTTGCTGTCACTTTTTGCCCCTAATTAATACTGTGTAAGCAGGGAAGTGATGACCTGTGCCTGGCGTTGTTAGCAGCTGCAATTCAATAACTACACCTATGCTGTAACCACGGGAGGGCCACAGCCAGGGCTACAGCAGCATGTGAAATTTCTGATTTCCTGAAATGAGTAATTTGTAAGTTTTCTAGGGGTTTGGAATAATAGGATGAGGGAAAGTCTCTTTTCCACTTTGGAATCCTACTTGATTTTCAGATTTCTACTTCAGAGGATGGACATTACAGCCAAGGTGGGCTTGGTGTGCTTTCCTGAACTTGTCACCTGCACTGGAAAAGTCTTCAGAGCAACCAAACCAAGACAGGCAGACCTTAAACTTGTCTTGCTGTGAATTGCACCAGGAGGAAAACTCTGTTTACCTACCCCCAGAGCCAGGAGAACAAATTTATAGGCTGAATGTTCCTACTAGTTTGTCATTTTAGTTTTTGGGTTTGTTTGTTTTCTTCACAGTCCTCAAGAGAGTTCCCTTTCCTTTTGGCAGGTGGCACATGGACAGATCCCCACAAAGCAGCCTGTTTCAAAGAACTGTCCTGTCTCTAAGTAAAAGATTTGTCTCGTCTCAGTGTCTCTCCAAAAAGCACAGGAAGAGAAAGAAAACTATTAATAATCTCCTAGGCTGACCTTTACATTTTCTTGTTACATTACATTCTCAGGGGTGTGTTCATCAGAAGAACGAACTCTGGGTCCCAGAGGAAAAGGCATTACAACAGTGGAGGCAGAATGAGTCATGTGGGCATCTTGAGCCTGATGTGAGATGGATTTGTTCCTGCAACAGGCAGCAACTGCTGTCAAATGCTGGGCTAGCAGTGATGTGCAAAGTGAACTTCCCTGCTGTGTAGTGATTTCATTCTTACACATACTAATTACTGTACCACTTGCAGGGGATTTTGAAAGAGAAATTCGCATCAAGAAGACACCTAACTTGTGAGCAAGCACCGAGAGGAGAAATGGGTTTGTTTGGTTTTTTTTTTTTGTTTCAGTGAGAGCCACACGGGCTGTTTGCAGAGGACAGGCTACAGCACAGAGAGCTGATTGGAAAGCTTCAATTCCAGAGTGCAGGATGTGTGGCCAGGCCCCAGAGAGCATTAGTCATCTCATAAGTAAATGCTCAGAGCTGGCCGGAGATGAGTACAAAATACAGCATGACAAAGCTGGCAGTGCTGTGCACAGCCCGTGCTGCCAGGGAAGGGGCTACAGCCACAATCACCATCACCACCCCAGGCCAGGTAAATTGAGAGAACTGAGAGGCTGAACGTGAAGTTTGCTGTCAGAAGGCAGACGTGGTGCCGCCAGAGGAAGTTCATCAGTTACTTCTCCACTGGATGACGGCATTGGTAGAAAATAACAAGTAACTGACAAATGTGTGTGTGGCAGGAAGCGAATTAAAAACGGGGCATGAAAATGGCACAGGTCTTAGTGTCCTCCTCTCCACTGGGCTCAGGTGTTGTGTCGAGGAGCTCAGGCGCAGTGTCCAAACTAGACACGAGCTCCCCGCGGACCAGGGCTCTCCCTGGCACCGCAGCATCCTCACCACGGGATGCGGGCTCAGCTCCCGACCTGGCAAACCCAGGGTGAGGCGTCAAAGCGGCGCCGTCCCCGCTGGTTCGGGGCAGCGCTGACCCCCGGCTGTCCCCGGCTCCGGGGGGTCAGGCGGGGGCCGGCGCTGCGGCGGGGCCGCTTTCCAGAGAATACGGTAAACATGTCCGCATCACGTGCGGCCGCTCCCGCCGGCCGCGGCGCGGGACCGGCCGGGAGGGCGGGACGGGACGGGACCCGCGCTCCGCCGGCCGAGCGGGGCCGCTTTAAGAGGCCGCCGGGCGCCGCCGCCTCGCCCTGCCCGCCCCGGCGGAGAGCGATGCCCGCGGCGCCGTAGGGCGGGCGGCTCCGGCACCATGGGGCTGTGCTACAGCCTGCGCTCCCGCCTGGCCGCCGCGCACCCCTCCGCGCCCTACGGCAGCCGCGGCGAGCCGGACACCCCCGCCGAGCACGGGGACCCGCAGGTGCGGCACCGGCTGCGGCAGGACCTGGTGGCCAAGGAGCGGGCGGACAAGAAGCGGAGCAAGAGCATCGACAAGACGCTGAAGGCGGAGAAGCGCGAGTACAAGCAGACGCACCGGCTGCTGCTGCTGGGTGAGCGGGGCGGCTCGGCCCGGCCCGGCCCGGCCCGGCCCGCAGGTGCGGGGCCCGGGGCCGCCGCCGGTGCCCGGGCGGGCGGAGGGGGCGGCGGCCGCGGGGGCACCGGGGCGGGGCGGGCGCGCACGTGGCGGCGGCGCCGGGCGGGGGCTCCGGAGGCTCCGGGCCGGGATTTGCCGTGCTGGCCCGGGCTACCGGGGCTGGGGGGGTCCGTGCCCGGCTGCGGGGTGCGGCAGGAGGCGATGCCGGCCCGCGGGAGGGAGCAGCCGCACCCCCGCGAAGGTGATGCTCGGCCGCCTGTCCCCTCGCTGTCCCCTCGCACACAGCCATGCAGCGGGACCGCGGCAGCAGCAGCAGCAGCGGGGGCGGCTCTCCCGTGAGGAGGAAGCCCTCCAAGCGTTCCGAGTGCGGGAGTGATTTGCCGCGGTCCGCTCCGCCTCCCCGAACGCACAGCGGGGAGATGGATGCAGCCTCTCGGGCTGTGCGGCTCCGTGCAGCGCTGCCCCGTGCAGCAGCCCTTGTTCCCGGCACGGCAGCTCGTCCCTGCCCTGGGCTGCTCAGGGACAGGGATGCTCCTGCACCGGCATTGCCTTCCCGAGGGTGCCCTATGGAAAGGCATTAGTGATGCAATTGTGTGATGTCTAGCATGGGTAGTACACGACCCCAACACAAACAGGCTTAGAAAGTCATGTATTGGCCTTCAGGTAAGTCGAAGGAGGCTGGCAATGTTTCCACTCCTCCGCCCCTCAGTGCAATGCAGGTGGAATACAGGTTGTGCTGAGCATCTTGGAATAATAGATGATATTTTCAAGTGTTCACAAATAACTTAAGTGCCTCTCACGCTTGGAACGTGCGTGGTTCCACAGGGCATAAACAGCAAAATTTGGCCTTCATCTTTTCAGTGTGTGTTTGCAGCCTGTAACAGAGAAGCAGAATTTTAAGGCGCTTTAGAAAACAATATTGGACCTAGTTTTCTGCATCTTGGTGGTATTAGTTTCTATTCCAGAAGCAGAGCTTCTTTTGATGTGGTTGCAGCTATACTGGTGCAAGTCTGTTCATAAAGGTGTCCCTCCTTCTCATGGGAAGGGCGTTGAGCAACACTTGTGGGAAGAGTGAAGCTGGTGTGCTGTGACTGTTGGTTGGAAATCACACCTCTACCCAACGTGCATTCCTTTCAAGCACCCCATACCTGTAGGTGTGTTATCATTTGGTGTTTTAATGTATTCCCAGTTTGTTCTGTAGTGAACAAGTGTGTGGAGGAGGAGCCGTGAGAACTTTTCTTTCTTTGTAGATTAAATAAGTCAGAAAAAAAAAATCCAACAGCAGGGCTAGTTTTGATGTTAATCTGCAAGCCTTTAAGTCATAAAGGTTATCTGATACAGGCTTCTGAAGGCAGTATTTCAGTTGCCTGATTTTAATAACGAGCTGGGTTTTGCTGCAATGACATTGAACACTGAGTGGGTTAAACAACACATCTGAGTGGTTTAGAGTTGTCTGTGGTGAAGCCAACAGAGCTCTCTTTGTCGAAATACTGATTTATAAATCTGATGGATATGAGTCAGTGTTATGCTGGCAGTCGTTTATTATATTTCAGCCTGGACTTGAATAGCAGGAAGTCACTTTTTGGCCCTCTTGTAAGTCTTGGGATGCCTAAGAGACCCATTTCCCTGCTCCTTGCACGGGGACTGACAGTTTTCCAGTTAGCTTCCTTCCCTTGCTGCTTCTCCCCTGCATCCCACTCTCACTGTTGCTTTGAGGATTTTCTGTTTCTAAACTGGAATATGAAGTTTGGGGTACATTTGGTGATCCTTTATGTGCATTAGCAGGTATTGCTGCCACAGCTGAGTGTGTCTGTGCTGGGATTGAGCGGGAGGGTGATGATGAATGCTGGGGCAGGAGCATCCAGCTGGGATTTAAAGCTGCAGCTGAACCTCCTCTAAGGAATGGAGTAGAGTGGGGAAAAAGTGCAGAGCCAGGAGTGTCTCCTCGTTTGGGCTGAAGCTCAGTGGCAAAAGCTGCAGTAGATACTTGGGGTTTCTCACTTGTGTTCCCAATTTTTAGGCTGACATGCTGCTGTAGGAGTGCATTGCAAGGGGCACAGCTCCTTCTCTGAGAGTAGCAGATTTTGGATGAAAACTGCTCTGATGCTTCAGGTCTGTGCTGTGCCCAAGGCTGAATTATTTGTGTCATGTGGCTGCAGTAGCTTGTGCTCTTCCAAGGGCTGTGCTGGGAGTGTGGAGTGTTCCTTCCTATGGCTGTGCAGGACACAGGGAGTGCACAAGTCACTGTGCCTGTGCTCTGTGGTCTGGTGTTGTAGTGTGTGTGTAATTTACACATCTGTTACTCAGAGTCTCACTGAGGTGATGCTCTTCAGCACACCTGATACTTACTTTCCCACGTCGTAGTTCCTTTTTTTGGAAGGACAAGTTAATAATTTTATCTGGGTGCTCAGGGGTGTGCAGTGTAGTTACTCAGCGGGCAGATTCATGCCATTAATTGATTCAGGTTTCTTTAATAATTTTTCAGGCTTTTTTCATCACCACTGCTGTATAAAATAAAATCACAAGCCCTGGAACTTCTCTTAATTTCAGCAGAGCAAAGATCTTGCATCTGCTCTGTTTTGGAGGCAATAATCTGACTGTGTACTTGCAGCAGAGCAGTGGGAGGTTTTTTACTTTGTTTTTGTGAAATGCTCAACCAGGTGTAATCTTACTGAATTTTGTTTAGTGAACTGCACAAGTCACAACTTCAAGATTACAATCACTGTTTTGTTGGCAGCATAGTGTGAGTTCAGGGATACTACTGGGAATAGGAGGTGATTTTTCATTGCATGGGGTTGTTTTTTTGTTGGAGAACAATTCTGGCTCTAAAAGTGAAAGTCTGTAGTTATGGGGGGAAAGATTTTAAACTTCGTCATAAAATAAATCTATTACCCATGTGCTTTCTTACTTGTGACAGTAATGTAGGTTTTCCTCTATATTTTTTTTTTCTTTTAAAGACTTGAAAGTATGAATCTGGTTTGTGCTAAGAGAATGAACTTGGGCTGGTCCCCTCTCAGTGCTTTGCCAGTCTCTGTGTCTTGGCTTTTTCACTCTCTCAGGCTGAACTCTTGCCTATGTAAAAAGTACTTGTAGCTTATTCCCATAATGAAAAGGGAATACCAATATATGAATAGAGATATATGCACTTCTCACACTAAATATTTGTATTAAACTACAGCTTCTAAAACAACAACCATTCTGAATCTTTCCTACATCAGTGCTTAAGGAAAAATGGTTTTAACAGAAATATTTATACTAGTGCAAATATGAATATAGGGTATGCAAATGGGAAGCTTTTATGGGGAAATATACAGAAGAAAAACACACTTTAAAAAGTTGGGAAATATCAGCATGAAGACTGACCACAGTCACCCTCTCTGTGTGTGCTGCATGGTGAGCCCCTGCCTGCCATATAATTAAGGACCGTTTTGTATGGTTTACATTGTATTTTCTTCCACAGGGCTGGTGCTCCGTTCAGGGCACAAGATGGATGTTGTGTAGTGAATGAGCAGCTATTCAATATTCTTATCCTCCTCACACAATGTGTGACCCTGTGCCCTATCTGCGACGCTCCGTCCATACCCTGTGCTGAATGAAGAACTGTTGAACTCTTCATGCTGCAGCACTGGTCACTGGCTGAATGCTCCACAAATGTCAGTGCATGGCACTGCTGTGAAATGAGGTGGTATCCTCCTGATTTTATGGATGCTGGAGGGGGAAATGCCACCAAAGACTAAAGCTGAAATTGTGCAAAGGCACCACTGATTTGACATGCCTATCTTTGCCAGACACTAATTTTAATTTATAGCACCCAACTTAATTTGGTTTATTTTTTTAGTGAATACTTTCTGTATTTAGATCATGGACCTCCTTGTTGTGAACACTCAGCACTTTAGCAAAGGGAGTTTTGGGTGCTCTAAGTGCAGCTCAGCAGTGAGAAGCACAGCTGGTTATCCCTGGTGGGAGCTCTGTAGCAGACTGGAGCTGGCCTGGCTCTCCAGGGCAGCAGGTAATGGCAAATCCCACAGAATATCCCTTCTCTTGTGGTGATTCCCTATCTTGCTAGCTCACAGGGTTATCTTGGCACTGCTTCTCTCGGGATGGTGTGGGAGAGGAAGACACCCAATTACAAAGACTGGCATGTGCTCGAGCACTTGACAAAATTCCATCTTGTTGACAAGATTTTCATTCACTTGCAGCCAGTTTGTGTCCTGTGCCCCATGTATTATGAGCCGCAAGAGAGGGCACACACCCTGCTGAAAAGCATGTTATCCTTATCAGAAGATCATGTAAAACATTTACAGGACAAAATAGACTAAAAATGTAGAGGGAATCTTTATCCTGGTGTTTCCTAATTCTCAATAACAAGTTTTTTCATGCTAAACATCTTATACCAAATTTCCCTTTTAAGAAAAGCAGGAATGGGACAAAAATATCCTAGGGAAAGCCTGTGATGTGTGTATCTTGTAGCAGGCTGCACACTGTGATACCAGCTGGAGAGGCAGCAGTGTGCACTTCCCCAAATGGACTGTCTTTAGTGGTGAAGGAATTACAATATTTTCCAATAGGGCTCCCAATAATTACCAGCTACTACAAGAACACTTGGACATGGGGATCTCTGTGGTTTCCATCTGCCCAGTACGTCCCAGTGCAGACATGACAATCCTGCTGTGGACAGCAGGGAGGTGGAATGCTAATTATGGATCTTCCTTTGCCATGAGGAGCCTCTGCACGAGGAGTCCCTACTCAATTCCCACTGCTGTATCCAAAATGTGATGCCTTTTCAGTTGGTAAATGGAGATCTTCTGGTTTGGAATATGTTGACCCCAAACAAAAATAACTGGGAAGCTTTGCAAACTTTAAGAAAGCTTTACCCAGTGTGCAAGCAATGCTGGCTGCAGCTGTGATGTGATTTGTGATTGTTTGCTGGATCTCAGAACAACTTCATGTCCTCAGCAGTGGCACCTCTATGCTTTAGATCACTTGGTAATGTAATTTCTCTCCTGCTCTCATTTTAAATTTCATAGGAAGGGGAGAGGCAAGCTACTTCTTATGTCCTGCTTTGTTTTGTTTTGGTTGGTTTTGTTTTCATTTGTTTCTTTTTCCTTGAGAGCTCCTGATAGTGACTTTCCTCCACATAAACAAAAAGATCATTAGCCTCAGGCAGACACAATGTGTGGAGAGCTCCAGCCAGCATATTTGAAATTTGGCAAAGTTTGAGCTGCTTCAAAAGGGTCTGGCAGTGGAAGGTGTCTGAAAAGCTGGAGCTGCACTGCTCTGAGTGTGTGAGGATGGAGGGCTGCTAATGGATGCAATGCTGTGGGAGGCCAGGTGAATGTTCTCTGCAGGGATCTGAACTGCAAACAAATGACTTTCACAGCTGCAGCTCATGCTGAAGGGGTGCTCTGTGCATGTGTAAGCATGAATTTTTGTGGGAAGGGGATGAGGAGTCTGAAGGGTCCCCTGATTCCCAGGACCAGCCATGCCTGTGCAGTCACACAGCAGCATAAATGTACACAGTTTCTCCCTTTCCCCAGCAAAGATGCCATCTCTGTGTAGTGGTAATGGTTTTTTTCACTCATTAAATACCTGGTGGCATAAAGATCATCATCCATCACTCTAGAGGGGCTGCATTGATCCATAGCCATGGATCCAATTTCAGAGTTATCTGAAAATTTTTATTTTTAAAGCTCAAACTCCACCCCAGGTGGAGTGGTACTCTCTTTTAGACTTGACTTTTTTGAGCTTGTGATCCTGTTGCTTGGTCAGCACCATCTGCTCCCAGAGCAGAGAAAATGCCTTGCTTGCTTCTGTGCAACTGTTGGCATCATTCTCCACTGGGACATCTCAAATTGAACTGTCTCCTGTGCAAGGGCTTCCCTGGAGGAAAAGCCTCGAGGAGAGCAGTTAATTGCATGCAGCTCTTCCCTGGCTCCCTTAAATTTGGGAGTGTCCTTATTCACAAGTATGCATGATTTCATTGAGTTTCCTTCTAATTGCCACAATTTAAAAATGTCAGGAAAAAAGCTTGGCAATTCCCTGGTGTGAGGACAACTCAGATGCTTTTCATGAGAAAGCTCAGTTACCAGGCATATAAATCCATGATTGTTTCAATATTCAGACCTGAAGAATGTGTCTTGAGGAGAAGTTGAACTCCATGACTTATTCTTATTGTTCCCCTGCTCAGTGAAGCATTTGAGAACCAAGCTATGCAAGCTTTATAAATAGCTCAGCCAAAGTTTTCTTTACTTCCTCTAATGTGTTCCCTCTGCAAAGAAAACCCACAGTGTCTGTCTGGGCAGCATTTTAAAAGATCTGTGTGTCACTCAAGGGCAGAGAAGCTGGTGGGTATTCTCTGCATTGAGGGATGTAGAGGGCTGGCAGCAGGTGTCACACAGATGTCACAAAGTTGGTATTTTTATTTTGCCAAGTGAAGGAAGGGGATGATGAGGAGGATGGGTTGGTTCCTGGCATGGAGTGAGATGCAGTTTTACAATCTAGTCTTGCTCTGTTTAGCCACTTCTGCCTCAGTGCTTTGGAAAAGGGAACAAGCGCTGTCACAGCTGTGCTTCCTCTGCGTTATCTTACAGGAGGCTTAAACCCAAATAAGTTGCTTTTGTAATGTAATGCTTGCATTTTGAGAGCATTCCTTTGACTTTGGCGGCAGTCACGTCTTGCCCTTGTGCTGTTTCTGACTGCTGCGGCTGCCTCGCAGAGCAGCTTGTGAGGTGTGTGCTGCTCCCTCGGCAGCCAGAAACCCGAGCCTCAACTGGAAATTGTTCCTGTCACATTGCAGGGATTTCACATTTCACTGATGCCCTGGAACAGTTCTCATCATGGGCTTGCTGCTGGTGAATGTGTGTTGTGTGCCAGCCCTGCAGGGACCAAAGGCTTCTCCAGGCTTCAGTCCTTTCTGGCTCTTCAGTTTTGGTTACAGCAGCTTGCCTGGGTGCTCTGCTCCAGCACTTGGGCTGTGCCTGCCTGGCAGCTCTGATGGGGAGATGCTGCTGCAGAAATGAGGGGAAAAAAGGCACTTTTTTAAAGAGTTTGACCTCCTCTTTCTCTGTGTCATCCTCATTGCACGTACACCACTTCTTCCTCTTTCCTACCCCACCCCCCACCAAACACAATTTTTAGTTTGTGGGCTGTGTTTGTTTGGGTTTGCATTTTTCCTGGTTGTTTTTCGTGCTGAAATCTCAGGGTGCCTGGTTAGCTGGGAGGTTTTGTGGAGCACGGAGGGATTTGTGTGACTGGGACTTAACAGAGGGAGGAAATGTAGATACTGAGGAGAAGGGCATGGTTGTGAGCTGAAAATCTGCATTCACATGTTTTGGGTTTTTTATAAATACCAGTTAAAACTGTCTGCTTGGAAGAAAAATACTCTGTGAAATACTGTCTTGATGCTTTCCCTGCCTTACCTCCACATGGGAAATTCACAATTTGATACAACTGATTTTTCTGTGCTGATGAAAAGCATGGAACAAATTCCTTTTAGACTGTAAAAGCTGAAAGATATTCTCTCCCCTGATCCCTTAACACTACCTGTGCTCTCATTTCTCCCAGCTTCTGGGAAGTTCATCCTCGTCTGTACCATTTTGTGGTTTTAGGTGGTGAGTGATGCAGGACTTCACTTGCTCATATTTCAGAAGAATATGTGTTTGTTTTTAACAGCACTCCAGATATTCACAAGGAAAATGTTTCTTCTCGTCTGTTTTCCCCAAACAGAAATAAACATGAAATTTGAGTGGTAGTTCTCAAGCATGTATATATCCTTGTGATTCCAGTGGGATTATTCATGTGAGCAAGGGCAGTGTCCAGTGTCCCCTCAGAGTCACCTGTGTGCTGCCATCCCAGCTGGACACCCCATCCCCTGGGCAGGGCACAGGGACACACCTTGGAACTGGGGTAACCACTTGAGTGCAGAACCAGCCAGTGCAGCCTGAATATCACTGTCAAGCCCAAATGGGAGTTTTATGGTACAAAGGAATTTAAGAAAATGTTATTTGAAACTTTGTTTGCTGTTGAATTATTCTGCATTAGGAGGTTTGAGAATCTGTTGCTTCTAGTAGAGGTCTAAGCAAAATCTAAATACTGCAAAGGTATTTAGTCTTCAGGATTATTTTGGGAGGGGGCTGAGGAAAGGCCTGATAAGTTATGTACTTGACCGCATGTAGTTAAAAATATTATTTGGAATATAAACTTCCTTGTCTAAAGACCAGCTTTATGTACCAAGTCAAAAAGCAGTTCTCCTCCTGGCCTCCATAAGTATACCTTAATGCTGCTGAATCCTGGAAATTATGCAGGGCATGCTTTTTAAATGTTGATTTTGACTTCTTGCCTGGGACCAAGTGTAAAGTCTTTCCAAGGAAATACTTAGAAGACTTGCAATGAAACCCAAAAGCTGCTGCCAAACCTTAGTTTTTAGAAAGGGAGTAGGGGGCAATCCAGCCTGTTAAAAACTTCCAGTTGTTTGTAATTAAATCCACTTCTTCTGTGCACAATAAACATATACTTAGAAAAAGATCATTTTACATAATACTTATGTGGTTTAGTGCTGCTTTTCAGCTGCTAAAAATCAAGCAGGAGGTTTGCTGGTTTTGCCTGGGAAGGTTGCTGAGAGCTGGGAAGCCAGGGCTGATGCAGCTGTGCCACTGCAGTGGCAGCGATCCATGTATCCAGTGGTGACAGGCAGAGCGAGCCAGGGAATCCTTTTCTCATCGTGAACCAGCTTTCCCACTAGTTCAAGTTTGTTTTGGATTGGCAGGGATGGGAATGAAGAGGAGATAAAAATACCCCGTCCGCACGTCCGTCCGCGCCAGCGGCAGCGCTGCTCGTGGCTTTGCTGGGAACTCTGGGGGTGCAGGAACTTCTCGTCACTTTGGGGGCTGGCAGGAGGCAGGACCACCAAATCCTCAGCCCCTGAGCTTGACCACCAAATCCTCAACCCCTGAGCTTGATCTGCTACGGTTAATTCGAGATTGTTTCAAATCCACTGCCATCGTTCATCTGGAGGGTGGGACTTGTAGGGTGAGGGGACAGCCTGAGTGTGAGTTCATCCAAGAGATAAATTTTATATTCACTCTTGACAAGGGAGGGGATTTTTTTCTAGGATGGCACAGAGAAATTGTCAGTTTTTACTGGGCAGGTTGCAGGAGCTGTTGGGTGCTGTGATGGAGTGTACACAAGGCATAGAAAGAGCAGAGAGGAGCAGCTTAGAGGTATTATCTCATAAGTGACATAAGAAAAACTATGAAGCCTTGTAGAGCAGATTTGTTGGGATTTGAAATAAAAATCCCTGTTGCTTGCTGAGATTATCCCCCAGCATATGGCAGGGAATGCAACAGAGAGATAGAATTAGCTGCTAATGATCTGGACACCTCTTGGAAACAGATGTTTGTAGTCCTGTATAACTGCTTGCTATTTTGTTTGTCCAAAGTCTGGATTACTCAACAACAGGCCTGGCATGCTATTAGAATGCTTGCTATCTTCATTTGCCACTGATCTCACCCAGTACAGGTCATCTTTTTCTTACTAATACTGCTGGAGTAATCGATTGTGAAATTGGGATGGAGAATGAAGGAAATGGCTCATGGCAGTGCCAGCAGATGGAGTTAGCCACGGGCCAGGGAGTGCTGGGGAAGCTGCAGGCATCTCCCTGGGCAAGCCAGGATGGCACTGTGGCACCACCCCGCTGCTGCTGCACGGGCAGTGTTCATTTGGGGTTTCCTGAGAAGATGAGGTTTTGATAGATCTCTACGGCAAATGGTGCTGCAGCTGAGGAGGAGATTGCTCAGACTCAGTGCTGCTCCTTGGGCCACCACCTGATGTAAAAAAAAGCCCTGGGTTACACCTTTTGGTAGTGTTGGTATCCCCTTACTCACCCTGACTTTGAGCTGTTGTCAATAAATACCTGACTTACCCTCGTCTTTGTCTGAGCACCGAAGTTTCCAACTCAGGGATGTAATTCCCATCGTTTCTCTTTGGGATCTCTTAATTTATTTAAGTATTACTTGAGCAATCTGCTCTATAACACTCTTGCTATGCTTAAATTTCTTTACATCTAAAAATGCTTCCTAAGTTACTTTTCTTAATTTACATTATTGGAAGATATCTTCTTGGAGCTGGAAACCTTTATTCAGGTGGGGAAAATTGTTAGCTGTCAGTTCAGCTCATCTCTTTTCCACCCCTTCCTTCATGTTAAACTTCCTTTTGGACTTTATCTTTTACAGTAAAAGTAAGACCTTAACCTCAACTTCTCTTTCTAAGTTAGATTCTTTTGACCTGGCGTCATCTTTGTTACAAGGCTTCACACACTGCAGTACAATAATATTTTTCTTGTGGTGCAATGAACAGCGCTGCAGACGCTGTTCCAGATGGGGTCATTTTTTCTCTAAATTAGCAACTGCCTTAATAGATATTTTCCGTGGCTCCCAAACTGTGTGGTGTTGCTTGAACGAAAATGTAATTCCACTGAGAGAGTTCAAACCCAGCTTTTGCTGGGCTTCCAGAATTTTATTTTTTTTAAAGTATTTGTACAATTGACAGTTGTAACGAGTTTGCTAGCATGTTGTGCTTGCATGTTGCAGTTGTACCTTTGGATTTAGATGGAAAATCAGAATATTATCTGGTGTATTATTCTCAAAGAACAGCATTTTCGTGCAGGGTACATTATTAATGTAAGGGTTAAAATATGGCAAATGTATTTTGAAACAACTGGAATATTTCTTTTCATCAAGAGCAAAAAGGCATTTCTGCCTCCAGAGATACTTGTGAAGCTTCACCTTAGAATGGTTAATTGTCTGTCATTTTAAAATAATCATTTGAGATTGCAGTTTTAATGTGAACACTTGCTTCTGATCACTTGAAACTTCCATGGAGGAGTGTAGAGGATTCTTACACAAACAAAATGGGATGTGGACTCGTGAAACCCTTGGTGGTGGCTGCTCTGGCAGGACATGAGTGGACTCTCAGGAGCATTTCCTTGAGTTCTTCTTTGTCACAGACAAACATGGAAAATGCAGGAAATAATGAAAAATCCACCAGGACATAGTACAAGCCTTAGGATCACAGATACTTTTCAGACTATCAGTTTGTAAAGAATTGAATTTATTCCAGAGAAATTCTTACATTTTTGTTGGTTCAACTAATATCATTAGCATAGCCAGTAAATGATTAAATTTAAACTGTGCTGTTTCTAAGTATTTTAAGATTATGGGATCTGTAACTGCTTTTGAGACGGAGAGTTTGCAGTTCAGTTCCATATTCTTTTTGTAGCTCACTGCCCCTCCTGGCTCTCTTGAGCCACCAGCACACTCAATCATTCCTTGTGCTAGGCAGGATTTTTTTTTATGCCAAAACCACAAGGACTGTTCTAATTTTCTTGCATTTCCATCAAGTGAAAAGCCCTGAACCACCTTCAGGCCTTGCCCTGGCATGCTGAGGATGGGCAGCCACGTTCCATGGAGAGCCTGGCACTGGCTGAGGTGCAGAAGGGACAGCCAAGGGCACTGGGCAGGCCTGGGTGTGAGCAAGAACAGCCCTTTGTGTTTGTGCTCTTGGGATGGAGCTCGGATTGTGTGGCAGCACGGAAGGGCTCATCCCTTCACACCCGATGCCTGGGAGATGCCGCTGGAGCTTTTGTGTGTGAGGAGAAAAAGTGGGATTTTTGTACAGCCAGAGAGCTGAAGCTGTGCTGGAGGGTGGCAGAGATCCCTGCCAGCTCCCCATGGGAACAGGGCTGGGAGGGCATGAATTTGTGAGGTCTGTGGGGGCAGTTTGGTTCAGTGGAGCTCTCCTGTGAAGATGTCACAAGGAGAGTGCGTTCCTTGGCCATTAGGAATTTGTCCACGCTGCACTGTTAGAAGAGATTCCTATTTTGTTTCTTAAATTTTATCCTCCACCTGCATCCTACTATGCATAAAGTCTTGCTTCTGTGGCTTGGGAAGCAGCAATTTTCCAGTGCTTCCCAAAATTTCCTCCGGAAAGGGATTATGTCACACATCTGACCCAGATGCTTATGGCAAACAGCGTGTCTCAGCACAGTGAGTTCCGGGAGGGACCCTCACACTCGGGAGCTGATCACAGCAGTGAGGACAGTGTTAGGGGAAGAGAGCTTTTCCCTGGATTAACTCAGGGGACAGTCAAACACTTCAGTTTGACTGGCTTGGCCCTATGTCCAAGCTGGACCTTCTTATTTCTCAAGTGGGAGTAGTGTCCCTGGACACTCTAAAACTGCCAATTTTTTTTTTCTCCTCCTGTCCTTTGATTAAGGACTTGTTTGTTGACACTTCAGTGGGTTGTGGTTCTGATGACAGCAGCTCTTGTGTCAACCAAGACAGAGCTGCTCACTGTTAATAGTTCCTGGCTTTGTCTCTGCTTCCTAGATGTGGTGAGATAGAGGTTCTAATGGTCTCCCAAGCTGTAAGTAGCGACAACTCTCAGCAGAAAATTCAATTCAGTGGATTTTTGCATTTCTCCAACTGTTCCCTGTGCATATATGTGGACCAGACAGAAGAACAGTGACAAAGCTATGCAGATCTCCAAGCTAATTTTAATAGTCTGCCTGAAAAAGCAGATGTGTAGCATGAAGTAGAAGGGTCCTATTTGCTAAATAAATGTTTAAAAAGTTAGTTCTGTACATATTTCAAGATAACTTTTCAATGGAAGTGACTGAACCTACCATGGTAGTTTCCAGTGAACAAAATGTAGTGTAAAGTTCAGATTTACATTTCCTATTATAGCTTAGAGGGTTTCATCTTAAAGGAGTTTTAATAGGTGCCAAATGCTCTCAATATCTGTCAAGGTCAATTATAGATGAGATTTTTTTTTTCTATTTTTGCATGGAGCAGGAAACATGAAGCATCTTATTGGAATTATTCCTAGAAGGTTTGAACTTTGCAGATGTGTGAGGTTTTCCTATATCGTGGTAAAATGCTAAATCTGAAGCTCAGCAATTTACTCTGCTGGCTGTTAACAGAAGATTCCAGCTAGTGCTGGCTCGGCAGGAAAAGAGATGAAACTGAAAGATTTCCAGCCCTGCCAAATGGAGATGTCCTGGTGGGTAACTGGTCCCAGTGGAAAGGTGTAGGAGCAGCAGTGTTGGGGCTTTGCTGCAATTGTTTTGGCACCTGTTTAGCCCTGGATCCTGGCTTTGTTAAGCCTGGCTTTAGCTCCATTTCTATTACTCTCTCTTAGCACAAAGGGGAAATTCCCCCACCGGATAGATGTGAGGGGAAAATCACACCAAAGTTTCCTTGGCAAAAATACCAAAGAATGTGGGAAGAAAGGGTGCAGAGGAGAATGCAGCAGGTGGAAGGTGCAGGAGGGATGTGGGTATATTTGTGAGGGCCAAGAAGCCCTTGCAGGGAGGATGCTATTGAAGACCAGGGAAAATAGAGCAAAACAGGGTAATCAACATGCCCATAAAGAACTACAGCAGCTCATGTATCCCTTCCAAGAGAAATGGGCACTTACATCTTCATCCCAAATTTTCTTTTTCTTTAGTTCCATGAACACGCATGCTTTCTCACGCTTTCTCATTTAACCTAAAGCAAGGAAATAACAATTTAAAAAATTCCAAATGAAACTGTTTTTGTGTCGTCCTTCCACTTTATCATTTCGTGCAAATATTTGAAGGCATAACTAGGTGCTAACCTTGAATGTTTAATGTTAGGACTAATTTCTGCTCGTTGTTTACCAAAATAGGGCCACTGTGTAACAGCAATAATGTAAGTCAGTGTCAACACCAGGCGCTGACATTTGAACAGAAGACTTGAGTTCACAATAAAACCAAGTCAAAGTTTTTAGGGCGAGTTAAATTTACTGCAGCAGCGCCCTCAAGTGCTGTGACACTTCCTAGGCCTGATGGTGTCTGTCCCATGGGACACTGCCATGTGCTGGGGCTTGATTCTTCAGCATATTTAGCCTGGTAAGAGTTTGTAAATTATTTTGGTGGAATTTTGAGTGCTCACACAAATCTGTGAGACTATTTAATTTAATACCAGAGTGAAGGGAAGGATGCTGGTTTGGGAGTTTCCCCTTTAATTGCTCTGTGGTAAGAAAGGTTCCTTTCCGGACCAGCTTGGTTGGAAGTGATGGTGGAAGGAGACCTGAGAGAGGAGCTTTCTTCAGACAGGTCAGCCATGGGTCAGGTCCTGGTTTGGAGTTTGGGATGCTCGGTGCCAGCAGAGCCCAGTGCACAGCTTTATCAGCTGCTCTGCAGCCCCCATGGCCTTGTCTTAGTCTAGGCTGCAGAGACAGGAGCAGCAGAACCTTCTCTGGTGTGACTCATTACCTAAACAGAGAATTTAGGATTTAGGCATAGTATCCACTCTCCTTTGCTACTAAGGGAACTGTGTCTGGTAGGCTGTGCATTTTACCAGCACACTATAGGTGTATGGTATAAACTGTATGGACAAAACAATGGCAGTGTAAAACAACTGTGGTCTGCTAGAGGTGTTACACATCCTAAACATGCATTATTGTGGTTGTGCAAGGAGCCTGTGAGCCCTGGACTCACTGGGCTGTGTCTTTGCCAGCAGAACTGCAGCTCTCCTTGAGGCAGCTGCTGGAGGGAGCCCTGGTTGCACTCACTCCTCAGCTTGTGAGTAATGAAGCCCCAGTGGCTCCTGGAATTGCAGCATCTCTCTCAGCTGTCTGACAAAGCTGTCTGTGTGATTTCCTCCCTTCTCCAGAATTCCCTTCTCTTGAGCTCTCCACCTCTTGTCTCCCAGCACTCTGATCAAAGTAGGTCAAGTCAGCTTTGTTCAAAAGCAGAATTGCCGAGTGATGCTGCTGTGTCTGGAGAAGCAAATTCAGCCTGAGGGAATGATTCCATGGGGGTAGTGCAATCACAGAACCTAATAATTACCTGTATCCACAAAATGAACATCTGAGGCATCGCTCAGAGCAGAAGGCATCACTTGCAACCCTCCCTGTGTAAAAGTAATGCCCTTTCCTCCTAATTATTAAGGAGTATTTTTGTAAAGGTACTTCAAAGTCTTTATTTCATATTTCTAGCATATACTATTCAAATGTGTGTTCTATAGTGTCCTTTTGTGTGGGTTTCTCTGGATCCAGAGGGAATAGCAATTGCAATAGTGATAGCAATCTGTGGAATGAGGAATTGCAACATTTGGGCCATACCCACCCCTTATATTTTAGTCTTGAATGAGCCTTTCTAGAATAAAACAGGAAGAAAGGAAGAGGTCAGAGGGAAGAGAATTTAGAAATCATTCAGTTGTTTGACTTATGAGAAAAATAGTGACACATCTTTAAAATAAACAAATACAAAGGTCAGTGGCCAGAAATTCAGTAGCCCAGGGCTTTTTTTGGCCATTTAAACAAGGAAGTTCTAAAGCCTTTGGCCCAAGTGCTTCTCTCTGCTGTACAAGAGGGAGTTTCTCACAGCTCCCTCCTTAGGTGACCTCGGGCTGGTTTTGATTGGCACGGAGGAAAAAGGATGGCTTTTCTTTTGCTGGGAGTTTTATCACTCCACAGCAGTGCTGTGAGGAGTTGGTTACTGGATTCAGTCCCAGTTACAGCTCCCTCAGTGCTCCCTGCTGCAGGCTGGAGGGGATTTACTAAAGGTACACCCCTCTCCAGGTGAGACATCCA
Organism: Passer domesticus; assembly: GCF_036417665.1. NCBI lineage: Eukaryota > Metazoa > Chordata > Aves > Passeriformes > Passeridae > Passer > Passer domesticus. The sequence goes on along the minus strand of NC_087489.1, from coordinate 12,058,802 downwards.
GCAGGCTCCTTAGGTATTCTGGACCAGAACACAGGGGCAGTGTGTGAAATACTGTATTTTAGATACATCACACCCTGTATTACACTATTGCAGGGACAACTTGCATTGTCCCTTTGTTCTCTTTGCACCTCTAACATCAACCTCCAAAAAGGAGAGGGAAAAGAAAGGAAAAAAAAACCCCAAAAATGCAAAACCAGAACGTGAGAAAAAAAAGGAAGTGGCATAATTTGGCAAAGCTTCAAGGGGAACTTGACCAGGGAGTTTGGTTTTGCTGACAGAAGAGGGGGCCAAAGCTGCAAGGACTGAGGGTGGGTTTCAGGTTAAAAAAGGAAGAGGGTGACAATGGGAAGGAGCCAGGGAGTGAAGGAGCAGAATGAAGGGCTGAGCACTCAGGGTGAGAGGGAGAAGCCTCTCCCAAGCAGTTTTGTGGCTGTGAGACTGGGGTCAGCCTGCCCAGCTTGGGCTACAGCTGCCACTGTCCTGGCTGCAGTTTGGACATCTGCAAGGGGCTATTATTTGAGGAGGAAAAAGTGTGTTGAGCTATACTTTGCTTTAATAGTAATATCAATTTCTTGAATGTTACTGTGTGCAGGCATGTATTCATAGCTTGGGCGAAGTTGTACTTTTTTTTTTCTGTCTTGCTTTTGAAACCCAGGGCACAGCATTTCTATGGCTAATTCAGGTCTTTTGGAGAGATTTGCACTCTCTGCCTGGTTGGAAAGTACCCCCAGCCCCTGGGCTGAACTCTCTTGCTCAGAAAAATATTTTGCAGAGCAGCCATGGCAAGGCAGGTTTGTCCAGAGATGCTTCCATCTTCCTGTGCTTCTGCATGCATGTTCAGCTGTCATTCTGCAACAGCTTGGTGATGGCTAAAAGGGAGAATAATCAGGATTTCTTGCAAACACAGAGTTACAACACTGATAGCAATGTGGCAGCAAAGTTTCCATCTCCCTGCTTAAAGCATCTGCTCCCAGAAAAGCATTTGCAGAACCACTGCTGCATTCTCCTATTAATGACTTTCAGGATCATGGTTTTCAGTGATTTTTGCTTCTAGCCTTTCTGAAAGCAGCCTGCAAATGGCACTTGATTGCTAATGTCACATCATGGGAGGTGGTTAGTCTGAACCCCTGCCTGTAGCAGGCATCTAAAAGTGAATGGAAATTGGTAAAAATCAGTATATTATAATAAAAAAAATTATAATGCATACAAGGAGCACAGCTCCAAAAAGTCTGACCAGGCTGCTGCATGTCTGGTTTGGTGATATGTAAAATTTTGGACAGGCAGTGGTACACATGGACAGTTTTTGTTCCTGTATAAACAAAGCATGTGAGTGCATACGTGGTTGAGCTATAGAGGGAAAATACAGCCTGAAAACTCTTGTGCAGGCAGGACAGGAGGTGATGTGACTTCCCACTGAAAGCCAATCAAGAAGAGTATCAGAAAAGCAACTGAAATGGGGCTATTAGGAGGAATAAATGTAGGTAATGTTGCCAACTGTTACAATCATTTTTTTTCTCTGGGTCTCACCATGGTTATTGCTTTTTTCCCCTCAGCTACAATCCATGGAGCACTGGCACTGAACTTCTGCTGTCAGTCCAAACAAGCCACGTTTTCTAGCTAAGAGTTCTGAGAAACGTTTCAAGTGTTCCCAAAAGGCTCATAACTGGAAGGTGTATTTTTCCTTTAAAGTCTCAAAACTTTGGGAGGGTTTGACCCCTTATTTTAAGTGGCTGGGATTTTCACATTTGTGATAAATTTCTCTAAAATACTGTTGTGTGTGGCGTGTTGTGTGTTGCCACTATTCAGTGATATGTGAGCTAATCTCCTCCTCCTGAGCTGGGATTCTTTGTTTTTGCAATGAGAAGAAAATGAGGAAACTTGTGCTTCCAAAGAGAGGACATTTTAAACCACACAAGCATGTCCATGTGAGATGGCAGGTGGCATTAGTGTGGCACCTGGACCTTCTCGTGGTGAGGAGTGGCTTCCACTGAGCTGGGTGTTGGGCCGTGCCCTTGGGACTCTGTTCAGTCACGCAGCTCGTCCTGCTGCACGTGCAGCTTCTGAGTCCTGCACATGCTAATGGCAATTCCTGACAACAAATTCAGAAGGTATTAGTGAAGGAATAAACCCCGCATTGTTAGAATCTCCTGGATGAATAATTACTGCAGATAACACCGAGTGTTTATGACTTTGTCAGTTGTGGTGCCACTTCGGGACCAACTTCTAGGGCTGACTCCAGCACTGCCCTCCAGCCCCTCTCCACACCCAAACCCAAGAACAACATCTGGACTTGTCTGGACTCAATCAAGCCGCTATTTCCAGCATAATTTCTAGAGCCACCTCTAAAGCCATGTCTAGAGTAATTTCCACCTCTAAGGTGATTTATAGAAGACCCTTTGAACTTGCCCCTGGGTCAGGGTCTGCAGTCGCTCCCGGGGCTGCTGTGGCGTGGGTGAAAGTGTTGATCCCACCTGGAGCCAAGCTGGAGCTGCCTGCGGAGCCCCCTGTGCTGTCTGTCCTGCTGGGGCCCCCTGTGCTGTCTGTCCGGCTGGGCCCCCCTGCCAGCCCCGAGCACTGTGCTGTGCCCCTGCCTCTCCCGGGACACGGGGCAGCGGGGCGCGGGGGCCAGGAGGGCATGGGGCAGCCAGCACGGCTCACTGCAGCGGGTTTTTTTCTTGTTCTTGTTTTTTTTCCCGTCACTTGTGCGGCTCTCGCCGGGAAGCAGCCGTCCTTTCAATGGGCGCTTTGTGGAAGCAGAGCTGTCTGAGCCCTTTAAGCGGGAGATGAGCTCAGGTAGAAGGAACGCAGAGAGCTCCTTTCATCAGCCAGGGCCCCGCCGGCGGCTGCGGGGCATGTCCGGCCAGTTATAAATGGATCATGTGTTGCTATTTTTAGCCGAGAGAGGATTGTAAATATAAAAGGGTATAAAGTGCAAAACTTAGCAACAGTGGCGTTTGTTTGCTTTTTTTCTTTTCTTTTCTTTTTTTTTTTTCTTCCCCTCCCCGTTGGCAGGAATGTGTTTGGAGAGGAATGAAGTTAGAGCAGGAGCTTTGCCCGTGGACTTTGCACTGCTTCTATAGACAGAGATATATAGATCTGTATCGCCAGGCGGGGAAGGGAACGGGCTTCTCTGGGGCAGTTTGAAGAGATCCAAAAGTGCAGCCTGAAAAGAGATGGAAGCGCTGGGAGGGAGAGCGGGGGGGACCCGGGGCGGGCTGGGGGGAGCGGGGCCGGCTTGGGGACAGAGTTCAGCAAATGGAAAACACTGACACGGGTAAAAATAGTAACAGCGGGGTTAAAAATAGCATCTGGTGAAATAAACGTGCAGTAACTCCTGAAACCCTCCTGGGAACTGCTCCCTCCCGATCGGCCCCTGCCCTGCGCCCCGCTGCGCTCCAGTCAGGAACCCCGAAGCAAACCCCCTCAGCAGGCTGAAACCATCAAAGCAGACCCTGCACTCCGCAGAGGACGAGCTTTGGGCACTTCTTTTTGACGATTTTTATGGATTTGTTTTGTTTTGTTTTGCTATTTTGCTTGCTGAAACTTCGCGCTGAAAGGGGAGACAAATCCCTCTTTCTCTGACACTCTCACGCGGTCCTGGGACAGAGCAGTTAGAAGGTCCTTGGGGTTTTCTCACTCTTTTTTCCCTCCCTTTTCACCTTTTTTGTGTGGGGGGGGGGTTTGTTTTTCCTTTTTTCTTCCTTTTTTTTTTTCCCCCTTTCCTGGTGCTGTTCTTGCTCGGTGTTTCAGTCCGTGTTGTCGCTCCTGGGAGTGCAGAGCTCGGTGCTGTCGCCCTGGCCCGGCCCTGGGCCCTGGCAGCGCCAGAGCCGCGGGGCAGAAGGAGCTGAAGCCCCGCACCGAGCTCCCCACACGTGAGGAAGGTGCAGGCTGTTCTCCAGGCACGGCGGGGTGGCAGAAAGAGAGGACAGCAAAAGGGCGACAGAAAAGGATGGCGAGACCTTGAGGAGCTCGCTGTGTGGAGCAAAGGCTTGGCTGGTCCCTTCTCTGGAGGCGCTGAGGGCGGGAGGGGGTCAGGGAGGAGCAGGGTGGGCAGGGGACACGCCGGTAGAAATCTCCCTCGAGATCTTTTATAGCTCTGGCTGTAAATGTGCCTGGTGAGACCGGACCGGGTAACTGAGGCAGAAACAATTGTTGTGACAGACAAGGCAGACCTGGTTCCTGAAGCTGCCCCACCACACGACAGGGACAAACTGGAGGCCCTGCCGTTCAGAGACAATTACATGTTTAATCAGATTTTTTTTCCCCTCCCAACCAAGCAGCTGAAAGTCTCCACCTGGCTTTTTGTTGCCCAGGTTGAAGGGTGGGTGTTTCAGGGGTGCATTTTTAACACCTCCTCACGGGGTAGTTCTGCTCTGGCTGTGGGTGGGGGAAATGCCCTGGCAGGGTTGGAGCAGGCTCTGCCTGTGGGATTCCAGGGAAAAGCTGGGAACCAGTGGGACTGCAGGGGTTCTGTCTTTAGAGGCTTTGCCGATGCCTCTAAAGCGGTTCTCAGTGGGACGGGAGCTGATGTCTCCCTGTTTGCCAGGTCTGGTGCAGCCCTCCAGGGTGGTGCCAGTGCTGGAGGTGAAAGGGAGGGCGCTTATCTGGTGAAAGGAGGAGAATGTCCTTAATTGTATTTAGCAGGCTAAGCCCTGAACATTTAATTACTTTTTTTTTTTTTTTTTAAGGATTGGACATTCCGCAGCTTGTTTCTCTAGATCATTTTAAATTAGTTTTGATGTTTAAATATATTTCATATGAAGCCTGTCTAAATCTTTTAAGCAGTATATTTTTGAACGCACAAATATGCTTTCATTTGATAGAGTACCTAGAAAAACCCTTTTTGTGTTTGAGCAAAGCTGTTTTGTTTTTCAATTAGGTTGTTCCAATCCTTCTAATTTGATCATTTCAAATTTGATTCAGCACACAAAAATGATGCAGAAACTCCTGTTATGAATCTAAACTGAACATTCATTTTCTTATCAAAATATTATTATCGAAAAATATTAGTCATTCTTCTTGGCATAGTAAACAAAGAAACATGTGGATGTATTAATTTATTCCAGACCCAGAAAAGAGGGATAGTTTATATAAGTAAAATAAATAATTCTTGACTATTTAATAATTGGATCACTTCAACAATAGTTGACTAATAGTCATATGTCTGAAATACATCTTGCCCATTTCTATTCTTTAGGGAAATTAAAGCTTAAAGAGTGGTTTTCTTTTTCCAGGGATTGTAATTTTAAAATTGTTACCTTTTTACATACTTAATACTTGTTGTCTTTCATAACTTATGAAGTCAGATCTAGGGGGAAAAAAGCTCAAATGTAGTTGAAATTAATCCTCTGGAAGTATGCAAAGAAATTAAACTGAGATGGTAAACTGTGTGAAGGAATTTAAGAGGAGTGAGCACAAGATAAAGTTATTTTGCAAGTGTATTATTTTACTGCCTTGCACAGGTAGAAAAGAGTTGCATTCTCAGAAATGGTGATGTGCTGATGTGACATTTATTGGTTTTGTGTCAATGGATTTTTGAATTACACACATCTAATTCCAAGTTGCATTAGTGGCACCGGAGTGAAAGTAAAAAAAAAAAAAAAAGAAAAAAAAAGTGAATTTTTTCTCACTACTGTAGTATAAATGTGCCAGCCTATAGCATATGAAATTCCTGTATTTCTACATACGGCTCTGCTAACTTGTTAGTTGTTCAATTGTTAGCGTTGCCTGTGGAGATTTTTTGCTCCTGTTTGTAACTATTTTAACACTTTGTTATGTTTTCCCCACTTGGAGAGCACAGGTGGCAGGTTGGTAATTGAAAACAGCCAGCTGAGCTTTAACTCCTGGCATTAGGTTGTTTGAAACAACAGAATTCTACATTTGTGTTTTTTCATTTGCCTGAGCTTTAAATAAATCAATCCTGTGATTGTTGCTTGTAAGTAATAAAATTTAACCCCCCTCATGCTAATGGATATTGTTTGTTCACAGAGTGCAAACAGATACAGGGAGTATTTAAATTATCCATGGGTATTTTACTACCCTCTAAAATATTTTTTTAAATATTTATGTACATGTATCAGAATCTAGAGTGCATTGATAAATTAGCATTTTATTTGAAAGTGATAACATTATTAAAATATCAGATAATCTATTTCTTTTAAAGAGGATATATTGGAGAGTTTTGAGAGCAAGTAAAAAATCGGCAATTTTTTGACAACATAGAGAGAACATCTCTGCAAAGTCACAGCTGAGTTCTTGCAGCCCTTATTTGTTCAGAATGATTTTTACAGAACTAGAATTTTTGGATGCATGGTAAAGAATTCAATACTGTTCTCTAGAAACTTAACAGAAGAATTATATTTTGTTAGAAAAAAAACCAGGCAGTAATTGCAAAGCCAAAAATCCCTAAAAAGAAGATTGTTACCATTTTTCCTGATGAACTTTTCCTGTTGCATGGTATCACAGTAAGGACATAAAGGAGGGGGGTTGAATCAACTTTTTTGATACTTGTATTTTTCCTTGGAACCTACCTCCCCTTCCCTTACCCTAAATGCATTCACTTTGAGGTGGCATAAATAAAATTTGTTAATTTTAAATATTGTATAATATTTTCTTCCTCATTTGTACATAGATGAATAAGATGGATACAGTTAATGGTTTTCAGAATTTTGATATATTGTTTTTCAATTTGAGGTTGGTCCACTTTTTCATATAAATAGTATTACATTATTCTCAGCTAAATATACTTAATTTTTTTAACATTTCTACAAACTCCATGCTAAAAGGCATGGAGACATATGAAACTGCTTTACATTGAAGATTATTCTGTACCTTTGTACTAGCTCAGTGCTAAGTCACCTTTGTCCTAAATGTGAACTGTAACCATAGTGTTAAACATGCAATTGCAACATCTAAATTTTGAGAAAAAGTAGGGAAATTGATGGCAGCAACCGTGATTAGAAATTTGGGTATCTTAAATGATGAAAGAAGGTAATAACAAATAATTTGTTTTGCTACTCTGTGAAATTCCTAAATCTGGTGAAAATAAATTTTGTAGCATTTTCCTAAATACTACAAAAAAGGAAAACAAGGAAAACTAATATTCTGGGAAGGTGTGGCATAGCATTTCTAAATAAATGAATGCAATTAGTGAGGTACTAATTATGACATTTGTTATTAATCCTTAGTGGGTTTTTTACCCCTTAGGGAACGCTAGTTAATTAAAACAATGAAAATGCTGAGGGTTTTTGTTGGGGGAAGAAGAACCCAACTTACTCCTGGCACAATTTAAATAGTAAAAGGGACTTGTTTAGTGATGATTGTGATTATCTGCAATTTTTTGGCAGTACTGGACCTGCTCAGCTCTAATCCCTATTTATTTGCATGTATTTTTAATTGTATTTTCATGGGTGAGAGACGTAGAGAAAAGGAAGCTTGGCAAAAAACCTCAGAGTATTGACTTGCTGTTTGCATATTTGGGAAGGATTCCCTTTGAAATACTTCTATGGCTTTAGAAAACTGGAAAGGAAAAATAAACTTTTTACAGTAAAACCACTGATGTAATTAGCATTTCTTAAAGTGACGCAATGCTTTCAGTTACCTAAATAGCCGCTTCCGTGCTAATACCAAAACCAAGAGGCAGACCTGCAGTTTTAATTTCTTCTGTCGGATTGTTCTGGTTCTGTTACTGTTTTGAGACAGAGTTTTCATTCTTGAAGTCTTTCCTCTTGCTCATGAGCTCTGCAGCTAAATTCCTGCTGCACAGGCACTGAGGGTGAGGGAGAGCTGCTGCTGGGTCTCCTTCCCATGGACAGCCCCCCTGGAAACCTGCAGAATATGAAACGTGTGCCAAGAAGCTCGAAAGTCATGTGTGGTTGATTTGCTTGATTTTTAACAACTGTGGGGGGAAAGAAAACGCACTCGTGATTGTGTAGTGATTAATAGCGCTCGCTCTGGATTTCTTCTTTTTATTTCCCCTCTGCAAATCCCTTGCAGTCAGAAGCACAGGCAGGTATTCAGTGCTCACTGCTGGTTTCCTAAAACATCCCCTCTCGCAGATCTCAGCCCAGGGCTGCCAAGGCAGGCTCCTGCGGAGTATCAAAGGGCGTCCCCTGCAAGGAAGCGCGGCTTCTCCCAGCGCTTTGACAGAGCAGCTGTCTGGCATAACCAGAGCTGCAGCTGGACGGTCCCAGCCCTGCTCATCCTGCTGCTTTTTGTAAGGAGTTTATAAATACACACTGCTGCTCGTGCAGTTAGCTGGGGTCAGGATTCTGTGGGCTGCTCGAGTCCAGAGGGCTCCGTGCGTTCCCAAACCCGCACAGAACCGCTCCCAGCCAGGAGTCTCCAGCTGCCGGCGCGGGCTGCGCTGCGCTCCTGGCACAGCTTCCTGTGCTTCCCATACCTTCAAAACAGCAGAACATTCCCAGCAAAGCACTGGCAGCTGCCACCAGTGGTTCAGGAGTGTGGTCCTTCACCCTTCCATCCAGGGTGTTTGCTCAGGTCCTTCACCCTTCCATCCAAGGTGTTTGCTCAGATGCTCTCCCACAGCCAAGGGAGATGCCTGTTAGTGCTCATCCTAAAAGCAGCCGCTCCTGGGGACTCATGGATCACACAGGAGTGTTAAAGCTCAGCCCAGTGGGATCCCTTGAGTTGTCCCAGGAGCTCCTTAGCCCAGGGAGCCTCCATGGTCTGTGTTCCCATACAGCCCAAGCCCAGAGGTTGACGCTGCTGCTCAGACCTCAGCTTTGAGCACGGCAGTATTGGATGTACAAACACAACTGGATGGAAGGGTTGGATAAACGTAGTAGTTTTATTGAAACAGGTTTAGTCAAGCTGGCAAGTGAGCCCAGTACTGGAATAATGTGGCTGCAGGCTTCTTGCAAAGCAGCATCCCCCCAGAGCAGCTGGGGAGAGCGCGGGCAGAGCAGGAGGCAGGGTCTGCACGCTCGCGCCTGGGGAGCTGGTGCAGCAGCAGCAGGTCAGCGTTCCCATATATGGGAAAACCCTGCTCTAATTTTTAAAGCTGTGTGGTGTGGCAGTGCTGAATATGGGAATTTTATAAGCAAAGCTGAATGCTTGTTATGTTCATCTGGATGCCAGCATCTGGCACGCTGTCGCTGCGGTTGCCAACGTGTGCTCGCAGTCTTTGTGAGAGCAGGTTCCCAGTGTTTTCCCACCTCTTTAGGGTTTTCTGACAGCTGTGTGAACAAGGGATATGGCACAGGGGAAGGCACGATGCTGAGATGCTCTAGAAAGGCAAATGACCAGAGGGCCTCATACGTGGGACATTTTACACCAGTAGTTTGGTGAGAGAGGCAGGAGAGGATAAGGATGAGCATGGCAGCAGTAAATATACTGGTTCAGGGGCCTTATTTGTTAATACATATTATTTTGGTATTATTTGGATTTACACTGAGCTCATCCCTTTACTAATCTGAGTGCTTTACTCTTCTCCAAGCTGTTGCTGGCTGCCCATACAGAGAGTAGACAAGCAGCCTGTCATTTCTGTAATTCTCATAATCTAATTACTGCCTGCCAGAGCAGCGAGGAACTTCTGCTAAAAATCCATTATGTACTTACTGCCTTGATGCACATGTCTGATCTGGAGTAAAGATCAGCCAAAAATGTCCTGAGAGCTCCTGGATATATCAGGAAGCTGAGATACCTCTGGGACTATGACCAGGGTTGAATTTTTCTCTTGCTTGCAGTTCACCTGTGTGTGAGACTCTTAAATTCAGCAATTAAAAGGCTGAGGAAAATGGGGAGGACGCAACCATGTCACCTCTAGGACAAGGCAGCTGTTTATGAGCAAGATGGGCAGAGCTCCCCTCTAGGCACTACTTAGCATTTTGGGTGCTCTAAATCCACTCATTTGGGGTTTTATGTTTGTTTGCTTTTAAGGTAAAAATAGAACATTAATTTTTATTTGTAAAGGGCTGGATTCTCACTAGTGAACAGCCAAGTAAAGTTAATTCATACAGTAGTTTCTTCACTCAGAGTACAGAGTGGAGTTTGCTACCCTTGCCCTGCTGACCACTGGTTTTGAGCCAGCAATGTTCAGAAGTGCCTGGTGGTGCTGTTTGTGGCTCCTCTGGTGTTTACCCCTTGATTTGGGGTGGCAGTGAAAACTCTCCTTTGATGCCAGCCTGACTACTCCAGCAGCAGAAGTGCCAGCCATGAGCAGGATGTGAATCTAGAAACTTTTTCCCTGAACTTGTTTAAAATCAGACATATTGCAGCTGTTCCAAAACCCAGAAATGAACCCACCCTGGCCATTTTGGTGGGCTCCAGTTATTGCCAGCCCGTGCCCTGTTTTAGGGACAGCACCTGTGGGAATGTGCCATTTTCTCAGGAGCTGCAGAGGAAAACATTGCAGGTTCTTCCTGGCTGGAAGAGAGGGATGCAGCAAGCAGCAGCTAGTTGCAAAATAGCCGCTTTAAAGCAGAAGCTGCCTTGCTCTGCCAAAGCTGAAGGGCCAGCCCCAGAATGGAATGCTTATAAAAATAAGATGGTAACCATGCAGCAGAGAGGGAGAGAGACCAGGAAGTTTCAGTGTTACATACAGCATGATACTCTGCTTGGAAAAATATTGTCACAATTGTAGAGATACGGGCATGCATCCATAGTTGAAAGGCATAGCCCAGTACCTATAATTAGGGTGATTTCAATCTCTCATTTCCAATTTTGTCTGTGGAAGAAAACTCTTTTTGGCTTGGAAATTCTCATGTGAAATGTGTAGCCAAAGGAGATGTCTGGGGAAAAGTTTGGAGTAATTGGTTAAGGCTGGTTTTGAATTATAGAGGGGGGAAAATTTATCTTATACCATTTCAAACCCTAACAGTATATTGATTTATTTCAAAATTTACAGGATGATGGATTTATTTTAGTTTAACCATGTTGATATTTATGTGATGGTTTGGATTTTCAACAAAGTGAAAGAAAGTGCTTCTTTCATGCAACCTGATGAGGAAATAAAAACATGACAGCGACCTTTGAAAACAGGAATGTTGCAGCTTCTCAGTCATCCTGAAAAACAGTGGGATATCTTGGTTTTTCAATACTTAGGAAATCTTGCAGTCTGTACAATGAAGGTTTTCCTCTTTGTTTTTTTATAGTGGAATCTGATTTCTGTCATCTTGAAGACAGACTATTCCTTGAGCTCTAATTACATCCAGAGAGAGAAGTTTCTGTTGGGACAGGGGCTGTAGAGATGCAAGAACTAATGTAAACTCTCTGACTTCATTCTCCTTCAGCAGGAGCCTCAGGGATGCTTCCAAGAAACCAAAGTGGGGCACCGGAAAAGGGGACAAACCCAATCAGGCCGTGCTGGGTTTGCACTTCCCTATTTGTGCTCTCAGCTGGGAAGATGTTAAGTTCTAGCACTCCTTTAGGTTCAAAAATTATTTAGGAATTCGTAGTCAAAGTGCTAGAGACGGGGGTGGACTACAATTCCTTACGAATTTAGGAAAAAAACGCTAAAGCATTACTTACACACTCTCTCTGTCCAGTGCTCCCCCACCCCATGGAGCACACAGACACTGAATTTTCATCTTTACCCATTAAAGGCTACTTCAACAACAACAAAAAAAATCACTTTTGGGCTTTATATCAAAGATGTCTCTGCTGAAAAGTGAGTTGGGTGCTTTCTTTTGAGCTGTCAGTTTCCAGGCGAGCTGTGCCTTCTTGCGGGATCCTGGCAAGAAATTAATAAATGACAGATTATTATTCCAACAATCCATTTTCTTTCCTCACTGTTTAGCTCTTATCACAGTAGGGACAGCGTGGTTCACCTCTGGGGTATTTAGTTGCAGGGTTTGTGTGGAAGTGGGGGCTATTCCACTTGCATTTTCCAGCATTTTGTGCTTTGTCCTGAACCTTCAGCCCCTGAATTTCAGTGGAGCAGATGCACCCAAAGTGAAATCACCCCGTGGGCTCTGGTTGTTTGTGTTGTGTCAGGTTTATCAGTGTCTGTAAAAAATGCTTTTCCAGCTCTGCATGTGGTTCTGTGTGTGTTATGCTGGAGGTTTTGCAAATCCAACAGGGCTGGGAAGCACTGAGAGGACACCCAGCCCTTGACTGCATTATTTGGGTCCAGCCGTCCTCTTTTGCAGCCCTGATGTTTGATAAGTGTATTTCTTTATATCACCAGACCCTGCTCTGGTTCTGTGCAAAGATTTTCCACTTCTGCTCTCCTCTATCTTTAACAGATAATGCTTTGAGAGCATTTTATTTATTATAAAGACCTTGGCTGACATGATTCATCTCAGCAAGCAGTGAAAAAATACTAATACATATATATATATGTATTTCTATGTCATCTTTATGAGGTCTACAAAGAGTGGGCACTCAAAGGTGGTACTTCTGTCAGAGATGTTGGTGTTTACTTTACAAGCAAGACAAAACTCTTTAGAACCAGCAAAAACTAGGTCTAACTAAAATAGTTTAAGTAAACAAAGATGTTTCTCTTCTGTGAGGAGGTAGATGTGTCTGTGTAAGGACATGGTCCCTATGGAGTCTGCCCTACCACAGAGGATAAATAAAAGGAAAAAAATCTACAGTGGAAAATAAATAACAATTTAAAAAATCAGGAGGCTTGTTGCTCTTGCTTGTGCAGTGTCCCATCATCAGGACATGGTTGGTGTGTGCTGGATGCTGCTTCCCAACAGCATTTTCCTCACTGCATCTTCCTGGGGGACAACTGCAGATTCCTCCTGTGCACGTGTGGCCAAAGAATTTCAGTTTTCCCCCAAAATGAGGTGTGGGCACGTGTGCTCACGACAGGAGCAGGGTGTGTGGCAGTGTGCTGAGTGTCCCCTGCCCTGCTAAATGTCTGCCTGGACTGAGCCAAGGGGATCTCTCAGCCTTTTTTATTGATGTAGTTGAAGGCAGGTGACCTTTGTTACTTAGCAGCTTTATTGTCCTCTGCTCCACCTCGGGTATCACCTGCATTTCCAGGAAGCAGATGAAAACATTTTGAAGCCTGCAGGGTGGAGGTCATCTTTCAGAGGCATCCTAGGAAGTTTCTTTCCTGAGGAAAGGATTTTTTTTCTTGTTCAGAAGCTTGTAGCTCTATTTAAGCTTTTCTTTTTGTACTCCATCAAGGCAGGAGGAGGATGCTGTAGTCTGACTGCACAGCCTGCTTTGTATTGCTTGGAAACAAATTGTTTCCCTTGACCTTGGTGGGAGATAGGATGAAGTCACAGCAAAGGAATATAGCTTAAAATATAGGGTAGAGGGTTATGCCTGCCCCCTTCTAAATCTGTGAAAACCACTAAGCCTAAGAATCTTCCTAAAAGGTATTTTGTAAGGAGCCTGAACAGTGGCAAGGACTGGTATTTTAATTTTAATAGATTACAATCGTTTGTCTAGGCAGAAAATTGAATTCATTCCTTCATCAAGCTTTATTTTTGGCTTATAACACCTAGTGCCTTTAGTTAAAAAACTCCAGTCTTGATTTAAAAGCTGTAAGATGTAATATAAATACTTTGAAATGCAAGCAGCAACATTAATTTATTTTTAAAAAGTAACAGAAAAATGTAATCTTTGTGATACTATCAGCGTGCCAGATATCATATCACCTGAAACTTCTTGGGAGGTTTTCTTACAGCCCTGTTAGCTCAGACCCTGCGTGGATCAACTTTTGCACATTTTTCAAGTCAGCAAGGCTGCAAACAAGGATTTAGAGACTGTAAAGTAGTAAAATTGCAAAGGAGAGACAGTGGCGTTAGAGAAAAGGGACACTGATATTTAGTTTCTTTTTCTTGGCATTATTTAGACTCCCAAATGACAACGTTTCTAGTTTTCTAGCACAAAGGAGGCTTCATGCTGTTCAGGATCTGCTGTAAAGTTCTAGTACAGATCATTCTGTATCCCAAACAATTTATCTAGTTAAATGATATTTTTATTTCACAGCTACAGTTTATAGGCCCATGTCTAATAGCTGGTATTTTTGGAAACCTCCCGTTTATCTAACAATAAGAGCCAGGATGGAATATCAGTTTCCACTTAGATTTTCCTGAATTCTCTCCCATTAAATCAATAACTTTTTTTTTTAGATTAAGCTTTCTTTTGCTTTTAAGGAGAAAGGCTGAGAAGGAAAGAAAAAAAGAGAAAAATCTATTTAAAACAAATACTGAGACATATAAAAGAAGAAAAATGCCATTAATTTCAGATAAGTTAAATAATCAGGGTGGGTTTTGTTACAACATTTACATCATAAAACGTGATTTTAATCAAAGGAATGTAACTGATTTACAACATGCACTGTGAGTGCTAGAAGTACATGTGAGCAGGCCACTGCAACTTTCGTTTGTGTACATCAGTGTCACGTCTTAAATCTGAGCTTGGGAGAGGGGCCGGGAGGCTGGGGAGGGAGAATCTCATCAGAAAACTTTCTGACAAACTGACTTCCAGAAAATAACAAAGCGCTGCTCCCGGTTCTCCATTAGTCCCAACTACCTGAAAGGAGCTTTCTGCAGATGTAGAAGCATGGCAGTAGCACTTTCATTTCTGTCACAGAGGTCTAAATAAATGAATTGGCCATCTGCAATTAATTCACATTGTACAAATAGTTTGAAGACTGAGTCGTCTGTCTTCCGAACAGAGCGATCTATTTTTAGCTTCTCAAGCAAGCCTGTTTTGTGTTCTTTGTAGAGTCAGCGACATTCTTTCAATTTTTCAGCTTAATTAACACAAAAGAAATTGTAATCTGAGAAGGCAGCAGAAACAAGAACCCCCTGAAAAGCATGAATTTGCAAGAAAGCAGAAGACGAGAGCTTTGCAAAAGATAGATAGCAAAAAAAGGAAAGAAAAAAAAAGTTCAGAGCAGTTTGTGGTTTTTGGGCTGGACACTATAGGCTGAATTGTACATAATCTGTTGATTTACAGTGAATGCTCACAGGTTTTGTAATTAATTTTGGATTCTTTATTGTGAAAATTATGAGGGCCACAAAAATAATGTTTTCACGTGAGGTAGCAACTAAAACAGAAGAATATTTGTGAATGAAGCAGATTTCTGTAGAGTTTCTTGCACAGGTCTGGCCTGGGTGTGAACCTTACTGTGTATTCCCTGGATGGTTGAGGAAACACTGAATCCCCTCTGGATGGACTCTGCATACTCACAGTTGTAGAGAAATCATTATTCCAAGCTTAGATATATTCATATACATGCAATTTTTATTAGAATCTTCTCCTGACAAATGTAAAAATACCCCCTGCAACACGAGATCTATTCCGTACTACTTGAGTTAGAAAATTTGTAGTGATTGTTAGAGAGAAGCAAGACACAGCTGACTGCTCACAGGGCTTTGAGTTAAAATGTTAGTGCTAGGTAAAAGAAAGGGAATGAAAAGCTGAAAAACTCAAAACATCAACTGCAATTAGTGAATGTTCAGCAGTGCTTTGAAATAATGAGATTTCTGTGCCTGCTGGCAAGTGCTTTTTTTGTTTTAATGTAATGCCCATAATATAAATGTACAACTTTTTTGCTAATTTTAATTTGCTGTGCACTAACATTATTCATGCATAGCATGGGAGCTTCCCAATTAAAGATCTTTCTAAGGGTCCGTTGGTGGGTGCTTGTCTGAAATACACAAACAAAAGCAGGAACAATCCTAAACACTCAGCCTCCCCTCTCTGAATCCAGGGAAGGAGCTTGAAAGGCTGAAGTACAACTCCAAAAATCTGATGGTTGCTGCAGCGCAGGGAGCAGGGACATGAATTCCTGCATCAACCAGTGCATCCATAGCCTTGTGTTCCAGAGTCACGTGTGCCCTGTTTTAAAGTAAAATGTTGTGTATTTTATTAGAATTATCTAAAAATACAGCAAGGTTCCCAGTGGGAGCCTACTGTTGTAGGTGTGGCAAATAGTCTGACCTCAGGGGTTCAGCTGGATGTCCTTGTTGATGTACCTGCATCTATAGCTTCTGAAATCTGGTCTCCATGTGCCTTTGGAAACTATTCCCCAGACATCCTGAGTATCAGCTTTTATCTGGTTCCTTCCCAAAACTGTGTCTGAAGAAGTTGTATCATGCATCAGAGGGAAAAAAAAAGCAGAAAAATGGTTTGTTTAATAAGCTGAACTTAGTTCCCAGAACTGTAAGTACCTTTGAGTGTATCAAGTTAAAGCAGAAGCCGTGACTGGCTTCTGATTAAAACACAATTAATTCTTCAGTTGTTGCAGAATGGCTCCTGCAGGATGCCACCAACCCCTCTAGCTCTGACCAGTTCTGAGCATTTCCTCCCAGATTAAGTGCTGGGGGAGATTCCTTTCACTGCTGGGGGGTTTGCAAGACTGTATCCTTGTTTTTCCTTTTCTGCAGAAACCTGCTCTATTTTCCCTCTGTAAATGGAAAGTGCTGTTAGTGGGGAGGAGGAAGAACATCCATGTTCTTGCTAAGAAACAATAAGAGAGTTATAGAGCTGTTGCAAAGCCCCTGTGGAGGATTGAGGAGGTGTGTGACTGGCAGCAATGCTGAAAATAAATGGGAATGGTGAGCAGTGGTGGGACATTGGTTTGCTCGCTTGGAAACTTGGAAAATCTGTATAAAGTAACTTGTGTCGTTCAAAGCTGCCTCACTCCCTGTCATTGATTTCCCAGTGCCAGACTGATACACAACTCTAACTACAGGCCATATAACAGTAATTTATCAATGCTGAAAGTTGGTGGTGGATATTAGACACTACCAAAAGTCAGTTTGCATCCCTTTGCATGAATTTGCGCTGTGAATTTTTCCCACACAAAGCTAAAGGAAGTGGAGGGAACTGTCAGTATCATCTGTTTCAGTGTTTGTAACAGGCACATCTAATCAATGATCTGGGGTTTAATTATTATTTGAGTTTCAGTTTTCCATTCTGAGCAATATGCAGACATGCCTTTTGTGTTTAAGTGCTAAATGCACACATACTAACGTGTTTGAAAGACTTCACTACTTCTGATGCTTTTTCTTTTAAGGATTTGTAGGTATTCATTAAACAATTTCAGTACCTTAAAAACAGTAAGATAGGTTTCTGTGATCTTTGTACCCCTAAAGTTGAATTTTTGGATCTTTGTTGAGGGAAAAGTAAACTTATTTTTTTAAAGTATATTAAATACTGTAATGAAACAGGAAGTATATTCTAATGTATATTTGTTTTAAGTGCTGTAAGAAAGTCTATTTAAGGATCCTTCTGATTCTGAAATACCTATTTAGTGTAACAGTTGTAAAATATGTGAGGTAGTCAATCATACCTTTGGCTTTTATACCCAGCCAGGTTACTTGCCAACATAAACAAGACTTGAAGGCTTATTTTTTAGAAGTTTCAGACAGAATCCAGTGAACCTTTCACTTAATTCATAGTACCCTAAATATTAATTATTTCTAAAAATACTCAACCAACACTGTAATTTCTAAAAACAGCATGAAGGTATCTTCCACTCCATCCATTTCATTCTCGTATGATCCTCAAACACATAAAATATTTCCTTTTTTTCTTTTTAAACCCAAGACACAATCTGTTGATCGTTTCTTTAGAAGGTCTGCGCCCAGTGTGTTTTCTGTTGAGTCATAAGTTATGTCTGTAGACCACTGCATTGTTGAATACCAGTAAATATTCTTTGCTGCTGAATCACCCGTGGGAAGGACAGACCCAGCGCCCGGGCTGCGGGCGCTGGAGCAGCGGCACAGAGTGCTCCGTGTTGTTAAGGTTTCAGGAGAATTCTTTAGATAACTGGCTGTCCACAGTCCTTCTCCATGCTCCGACAGCAGCCTCCTCAAGGGAATGGAGAGGAGTTTGTGCTCACATGGCCGTGATCAGCTGGGGCCAGCCTTGCTCCAGGAGCTCCTGGCAGCGCCGGTAGCGGTGTCAGGGACCGCGGGACGCGGACACTGCAGCCAGCCTTGAGAGACTGCCTGGGCCTCTTCCCGCGAGGAATGCCCAGAAACCAAAGCTAGGCAGGGTTATTATCCCATCCATTTGTGTGCTTTACTCCCTGCTCTTGGTGTTCCCTGCTCTCCTGGGGGCTCGGGCAGGAGGCTCTTAGCTCCTTGCAAGCCGCGCAAGAGGTCCATGGAGAAGAGAGGAAAGAGCTTTCCCTGCTTGGCAATCTTGGGTTTCACACATGGAACAACGTGAGTTTTCACATTATAGGGACTCCTTCTGCCGAGGAGAACTCTTGATTCCTCACCACCTCTTGCCGTGTTGCTGCAGAGCCCAGCAGGCAGCAGAGGGAGCACAACAGTCCCTTTTCCAGTGCCATGGGACAGCAGCGCTAATCGTGTGTAAAACAGCAAGGAGAAATGGAAGAAAGACAGACAAGGGTGAAAGACATCTTGGTTAGCAGCATACTGGAAGTAGATGAAAGGGCTGGAGGGAACAGGGTAAATGTCTGATTATTAGGGAATGAGGAGCTAAATATGGCATCTTAATATGGCATGTGGCAAGAGGCCAAATCTGTTAGCCTGTAGATCTTAACCTGCTTCCAATATTTGGCGTTGAGCAGGATTAAAAACCAGGAGGGGAGGGTTTTTTGGGTTCTGGTTTTGACAGCGATGGAATCTCCTGAAGAGCAATGTTAGTGCTGTGGCATCCAACCCAGATTCTCATCTTGTGAGACCTTAGAATCCAAGCCACAGCTCTCTATAGAATAATGTGAGTGCAGCTACAAAATGAGGTTAGGAGATCGCGGCTCTCTGGGAACAAAATGTATCATTTACAACTTATATTCTTATCAAGAAGAGTGAGAATTTAGCTTCTACTCCTGATTTAAAATGTGTAGCATCTCCGAGGTATCATTTTCTCATGCTCTGCATTAGACATGTTTATGCAGTAGCACAGCTAGAAGAAGTTTCTAAAATACAAGTTTTCTTGGGAATCAACTGCATTAATGACTTTGTTATATCTGAAGATATAAATGAAAGTGACATTTATGTTACAGATTTTCCAGTATAAAAGCCAAAGTCTACTGGCTAAAAACACTCAGAAGGCTTTACCATGAAAAATTATAGCAATCAGAGGTTAGATGAAATTCGGAGAAAATGTAGGATGAGATGGGTGATTCTACTATTTTTTCGTTGCTTTTTTCCAAGTGGAATTACTTGAGCTGAAGTTAACTTTTTACTACTTAAGAAGATTCAGTAGTTCATTGAAAAATAATTCAAGCTGCTTATTTTTAAAGCTTTTTTTAATAAGAAAACTTCAAAGAAGTTTGTTTTAGAGTAGAATTTGAGTAATGCAGGTAAGGTAGTTAAAAATTCCCTCACTGAAATGTAGTTTGAAAAATAGACTTTCATGGCACCTATACAAGTATTTCTATAGATCCTTATCTGTGAGAGCAGCAGCATATTTCTTTTTTTAATTAAAGATCATTATAATTGCTAATGTATGATTGTTTGGGGGCATATGTGAGTCAAACTGTGGTTTTGAGAACACAATTTTTGAGAACACCTTCACCGGATCCTTTGCCTTGTACTGCAACATCTGTGCTGAATTAAAATACAGGTTTAATGTTGGAGATGCCCTGTGTCCTTGCCAGGGAGAGGAGCACCTCCAAGAGGACAAATGAGAAAGCTAGGAACCATCCAGAGCAACTGAGGAAAAGAATTCTGTAAGATGTGACCATTTTGAAGAGAAGCTGATTGGCAATTCTGGATAGGAGGAAAAAAAAAAAAAGAACCTTGGATGCCAAAGCAAAAAGGCAGAAGAGGGGTTCCAATTATTTTCCAATTATTTAGGCAATAGGTGCTGTGTCACAAAGAAGTAAAACTTTCTAGACAGGGAGGAGGCAGAACCATTGTTGCTAAGAAAGGCATAATCAGGCTAAAAGGTGAATTTGAGCCTGTTTGATTTTTTTTCCATGTATTTTTTGCCTGGCTTATGCATTTTTCTTAGCTTTTTAATTGTTTTGGGGGGGCAAAGTTGGGGTATTTTTGAAGACCTTGGACTCTGTGTTTAAGAGGCTCCTTTACTAAGCCTATACTGCTTTCTTATCAGCCCTTTAAGGACACTGTTGGAAAAGCAGAGTTTCTCACAGATAGTAAACCTTACTGACACGTACTGCAAAACCTGTCTCCAGAAAATTGTTCCCCAAGTGTTGATGTGCCCAGATAGTGGCTTTCCATCATGGAGTGCTCTTCAGCTCGGGTCTTCAAAGGCAGTGATTCATTCTGTGATGTGTATCTGTCTAGACATGAGAACTTGATGCAATAAAAAAGTTTCTTACTTGGGTATTAAGAGACTGTAACAATTACATAATTGTTGTTAGGCAGGAGGTCTCAGGCCATGGTAGGTTATTTCTGTCGTGTCTTGTCCCACCTTTTCTTTATGCAGATCAGTTTGGGGTGTTTGCCACCTCTTACCTGGTCTTTGCAGACTTCATACTGATAAATGAAGAGATAAATTGATAAATAAAGAGACCTGCTTGAGGGCACTCTTTGGGGCAGTGACATCCTACAGTCCATTTTTTAGCTGGTGGAAGCGCTTCAGCACTTCACATTCTTAATTCCATGATATAGTTAATCTCAGTTCCAACTCTCTGGTAACAGGAAATCTTTCATTCATCCTTGGGCAAGGAATTTCTTAGCGTTTTTAACTTTACTCTTGAGCAGTTGTAAGCACATGCACATCACTGAAAAAGAGCATTCTTGCAAGTTGCTGCTGCACAGTCTGATCTCGTGGCTGGTGTGTCTTGGCTTGGGTCACTCTCCCTACACCCAGCAGCTCTTCCTGCCTTCCCTCCAGTGCAGCCCACACTGACCCATAGAGAGTCAGCAATCAATTCTTTCTAGCCCACTTTCTTCCCTCCAAACCAGCTTTTAGGGTGGAGAAGAATTAATTCTTTTTATTTCTGTGCTGAAAGATGGTCTGTGCTGGTCGTGGTGGTTCTTGCTGCTTCGGGCCATTGTCGTTCAGCTGGGTGCAGAGTACTTTGATCCACCACGGAGGGTATGATACCAAATAAATGTAAACAAACCAAAATTATGTTGGCAAAATAAAATGTGGCTATCATTTTGATATCATTTTGATGGAGAGCTATTTTTGCCTTGGTCCCTTTTGCCTGCCAGAACTGTGAATTTATAAACTACCTCACTGGAGGGAAGGAAAACCAGGAAACTGAAACTCCATTTTTCTTTCAAATGAATATTCATGGCAAATGTTAGGAGGTACTTGCTCTGCTCTGTAATAATATACATGTCCATTTATGAGATGGTCCAGACAGAACAGAGGATTAGGAATACAGAATTTAATACTAAATATGAAAAGGCAGCACAGGAACTTCAGCTCCCAAAATAACCTCTGAAAGTTTTGCTTTATTTCACACTGTCGGCCAGGATTCTCCTTACAGCACCACAATATTCATAATAAAGAAATAAATTAAATCCACCCCTTCCTGTATGGCTCACAACGCACAGCACTGTGCATGCTCAGCACATGTGTAGTTTTGATAAAGAGACATTATCGAGCCTGAAATCATTTTAAATAAAACAAATAATGTGGCTGCCCAGCACTTCCTCTGGAAGTATTTCCTTGGGCAAATCTTCCTTAACTCTCACATGCGTGCAGTTAGTGTATATATCCTCCAGTAACTCCAGTTCATAGAAAGGATGTTCCAGGCTCCCTGCACAGCTGTGTATTTTATATATAGGGTGTGAAGTGCAGCCCCACAGGACGGCCCTGCCTTCAGGGACAGCCAGGGCTGGGGGGATCCAGCATCTTCCAGGTGCCCCGTGGCACAGGGCAGGAGTGACAGGAGTGCCTGGCTGTCACCCCAGGGCTGGGGCTGAGGCCAGGGCGGGTTACCAGCCACCCTTGGGTTTTGGGGGCTGCAGCTCAAAGCCATCAAATCCCCCACCCCTTGCAGCATCCTTGGCTCCCTGGATGCTCCAAGGGCTTTCCACCAAACGTGGCTGTGACCCCAGTGAGCAGAGGGGAGGGGGCTCCCCATGGGCAGTGGGAGATTTTGGGGGGTTTGTTCTCTGGGGGTGACACTTAGGAAGCAGGCTGGGGCTGGAGGGAGCTGCTGGCCCAGAGCTCCGGGGGCTCAGCCCTGCTCGTTCTCTGTTTGCACAGCAGAGATGGAGCTGTAAAAGCCGATTGCTTCAGAAGGGAATAGGTCACAGTTAGACAAGGGAGCAGTGGAAAAACAAATTCGTTATTGTAACACCAGAGAGCATAAAGCAAACTGGGAGTGACCTGGGGAAGAGCACGGCACCGGGTTTCTGTCCTGGTGGGTGCTTCATGGTGGGCAAAGAAAGACTGAGAAGTGTGCAGGCTTTTTTTTTTCTCTCCTTGTTTTCAAAATAAAAAGTATCTTTGTCTGGTACTTTGAATGTAGCAAGCATGCTGGTTCTAGCTTTCCCTGGTTTTGCTGGAGGGCCTGTAGGAGAAGGACTTGACAGAGTACTAGCAGCTTTCTCACCATTTTCATTTAAGAAAAACAGCATTAAGATTTTGAATAGAACCTATCTCTTTTTTTTCATGAAATGCTGCTGAAAATGTCTGAGTTTAAAGAGGTGTTAAGAAAAGGAAGACAGACTATTAAAAAAAAAACCCTTGCTTCCTTTTTGAATAATTATTTTATGACGAAACGTGTAGCAGAAGGGCTTAAAGGTCACCAGTGAGACCAGGGCCCCTTGGTGCTCAGTGCTGTGCAGACATGTCGGAAGCAAACAGCTCACAACCTGTAAGAGAGAGGCAGATAAAAGATAGCTGGACAAAGAGGCACAAAAGAGGGAAGTGGCTCGTCCAAGGTCACCCAGGATCGGTGGCTGTGCTGGGCTGAACCATCTGCAGTGGATCAGGTCTCCTGGGTCCTGCTCCCCTGTGCGATCCCCGCGCCCATCTCGTCTCCTCTCACAGCTTGTGAGTGTTCAGACAGGTCTGATCATCCCCAGCTGCGCCCACAGGAGGGGATAATCCTTCACCTCTGCTGGTTTTAACGCGGCAGAGGCAAAATCCAGTGTTGGACCAGAGGTTCTGACCCAGCTCCTGCCTGCTTCCCACAGCCCTGGCCATGGATGTCTTTCCTGGCTTTGCCTGAGATAGAGCAACAAGGGAAACCTTTCATTGTGCACCTAAAGCCTTGGAGACAATCAGTTGGTTCATATACATTTCTAAACTCTAACAGACATAAAAAAACCCCAAACCACCAAAAAGACTTTTTCACTGCAAAAAGAGTCTAAATTCTGCAACTGCCCTAGGGCGTGTGGGGCACTCTAATTGAACATCAAGGCACTTAAGACGTAATGGTGCTGTTAGTTTGCCAGACAGACAGATTCTTCCAGGAAAAACAGGGTACAAAAGACCCCTATTCTATAACTGTGTCACTATGTAATCTTAGGACCTAGACTTAACGTTTTTTCATCTAAAGAAAAAGATGGGAGAAAATACCCTTTTTCAAAGGGAATACTTTTAGGCCTTTAGCAATGCAGAGACAGAGTAGCAAAATCACAGCCCTGTTTTCCTTACAGATCGTCTCTAATAGCTCCTGGTATTGAGAGTATTGTGGTTTGCTAGCACTGAAATGTAAAGTTATTTTGAGCATGAAAGCCTGGACGTCATCCTATTTTAAAAAACCTTAAAGCAGGAGAGGAATGTTTACAGCACATTAAAACCTGTGTGACAACTTAGCAAGAACTATTTTAACAATCCTCTTATTCCCTTTCCTGTTATGCACCATAAAATGAGAATGCAGTGTCAGTAATAAATAATATTGGCAGGCTGGGTCAGCTCTGCCACCCTGCTCCAGTGGGAGCTGGGGCTGGGGAGGTGAAGGCAGAGCCTCCTCTCCTCGGCTGACCCCCGGGCAGGAGAAAAGCTTGGGAGTTTCGGGCTTCTTTGCAGGAATTAACTCCAACCAGTGTTTAGAAAACAGCCTCTGCCACAACTGCCTCCCTGGGCTTTGAGACCCAAACGTAACGAGGATTAAAGCAGAGTATTTCTTTATAGAAAAAAAAAAGTTTGCCGTCAGGGGTAGGTCTGCAGTGAATGTTGACAAATACTGAAACTAAATATGAGAAAAGACTTGTTCCAATTTTTTTTTTAATCGGCATTCCATATGTGTTATGTGGAGAGCTAGGATGTGCTGCTACTTTTGTTGCATAAGAGGGTTTTTTTCTTTTTTAATAAAGTGCAGTGCAGAATGCATGAGAAGTGAGAAGGAATATCAAGAAAAAGAACTACATGAAAATAAGAAAAGCTACTAAGTGAAAAGCTCTTACTCAGTGTATTATTTCCATAATTCCACGAGTTCCTTAAAGTCTCTTTTTAATGTTTCTGAGGGAAAGCCTCGAAGTGAAAGGAGGGAGGCAAGGGTTTTTTTTTTCTTTGCTTTAAAGGAAGATCTTGGTTAATTCTATTAGTAGACTTTGGGCTTGTTTTTATTGAAAAACAAAACAAAAATCCCTCTCAAGTTTAGAATTTCTGTATGGAAAAATTCTTCTTCTTTGCCAGAGAGGGAAGTATCTCCTTTTCATTCTGTTTGTTTTGGAGTATCTGTAGTTAAGTGTTTTGTATTTGTTCTTTATTGAATACATTAGTGGTGCATTAATTCCTCCCTGACAATGCTCATTTCACTCCTTCCCATCTGACAGACAAACTTGTCCCTTCACATGATGATCCTGCTTTGCCCTCCCAGGGTTTGATTGGTAATTTCCTACCTTGTTTACCTCTGAATACTTTTTAATGTGATTTTTGTTCTGGCCCCCACAAAGGAAACAGATGAAAAAAAAAAACCAAAAAACCCACACTGAATTCTTGCTCCACTTCCAATCTGTTTGCTTTGGTTTTCCTTTTTAGATTATTGTTTGGCTTTAATTTGTTTGTTTCTCCTTTAAACGGGCTTGAGATTACTCAAGGGTTCCTTGTTCAGCAGGTCAAAGGGTAATTTGGAGACTTTGAAACCGTCTCCCTCTTTTATCACCACGTTTCGTTCTTCCCAGAGTCCAAAGGATTTTCAGGACGATAGCTCGATAGCTCGTGGAGGATGGCTCCATCTAAGGAAAACATGAGCAGCAGACCTGACTCACTGCAAGAAGCCATGGCAGTTTTTCTTAAATGAAAAAACCTCACTGATCTAAGTCTAAATCAGAACCTTAGTTAATCCTTATCTGTAACTTAAAGATTAAGTTTATTTGGGTTTAAATACATTGAGGTTGATGGGTTTGATACTCAACTACCAGCCCAGGATGGAGACCCTAAATTTAACTAACTTCAAGTCAGAGAGGTACCCATACACAAAAATATACAGTGTGTGCTATTAAAAAATGTCCTTTAACTGAAAGAGTCAATCTGTTCCAGAGTTAATCCCTGTTTTTAAAAGAGGAAGGTCAGTTCCAACAGCTCAGCACTGTGGATTTGTAGGACAGCAAAATGAAGCATGGGTTAACGTGGGCTCCTTAGCAAAAATCCAGGTGTTGCTGTAAGAACCATTTGTTTCATGTGTCCCCCAGGTTAATTGAGCTGGGGGACACGTGAAAAAAAGGAAAAGACTTGCTGCAAACATGCTATTTCCCACAAACAGAAACAAAGGAGATTGTACAATGAGATCAGCGCTGTCGCTTTCCCTTGTTGAGCTCCACACCTTGTCCCAGTGCTGTGTGTCCCGAGCCCTGCTAGGAGCTGGGGTGGAGGCTGTTCCAGGGCCAGGGGGGCTGGCAGCCCCCTCGGAGGCTGCAGGGCCATCTCAGCCCACTTGCTAAGGGATGCTGCAGCCAGATGTCCTCTGTGTCTCCTCTTCCAAAGGAGCACATTGGCTTGGTCACAGCTCCACGCCCACCGTTCACAGCCAAAAGTTGACAGGTCACATTCACTGTGGACAGTGAGAGCCCACAAGGAACTGCACAACTGCCCCGTCTGCAAATCAGTTAACCATTTCTTCTTTGCTGGAGGCACCCAAGTGCTCAGTGCCTTCAGCTCACTAAGAAATGTGAATTATTTGCAGTAGGAAATAAGGGTGTTTGTCACCTGGAGGGTTCGGGAGGAAGCTGTAGGGTAAGATGGGCATCTGATCTGGGTCTCATAATCAGCTCTAAATACAAAGAGTAACTCGAATGAATTCAGAACCTGACTCTGGTTAATTTCGAATAAAACTGATGCAACATCAGAACTTTAAGCAGAACATTTTATCCATTTAGTTAAAAAGATAAAAGAACAGAACAACATGAAATACATGTCTGAAAAGCCTTTTATCAACAGGCTCAGCATCTACTCTTAAGGCAATAATTTCTTCAAAACCAAGTCTTGCATCTACATTTCCAGCTCATGTTTGTGAATTTTTTCAGCAGTATTTATTTGTCTTTTACTTGTACAATTGTGAATATACTCATGCACTAGAAGGGAGACTACCACAAGGAAAATGCATTGAAATACATGTAACAGTCTGTCAGATATAAAATAAATATATTAAAATAGGAAAAAGTATTTTCCTTGAGGTCCTCTTGAGCGATTAAATCAGAAAGTATTACATGTAAATCTCAAAAGGACAGAAGTTCATGTGTACAGGATGGGGGAAGCATGATTTGAACTTTTCAACAAGTTCTCTCTCCTACTACTACTGATAGTGTGCTTCTACTTTATATCGAAATCTTTTTATCCATTTTTAAATCAAGCTAATACAGTTGTTCTATCTGGGAAGAATAAAGTCTGTATAACTAATGCACTTCAATAGGACTGCTCAACTGAGTAAAGTTCAGGTTTATTTACAGGATTAGGATATTGTTACAAATCCTTCTTTACTTTTAGGCACCAGAGAGTAGATTTTGGGGCAAAAGCTGTGAAGGGAAAGTGGAGAAAATAATTGCAATGAAATTCCTCTTTCAAAAAAGAAATTAACAAAATTAAGAGACCTGATGATTTTCATTAGGATGTAATAGAAATTGGGTCAATAAGACTAAAAATCCGTTAACTAAAGCAATCAAATGGACTGAAATGGATTATAGATATAAGGAACTTTTATACACCCTCCTTTTCTCCCAAATATTCCACTGAAATATTATTACTTTTAATTTTCCTGCTATCTCTCTCTCCTTGTGAGATCTTTTCTGGTTTGAGAAGTGAAAGCATTAGAATATTGTTTTACACTGTTAAACTCCCTGTTCTTTTTGTGAAATCCTTGCCCTTATATGTGTGCTGGTGTGTCAGAATCTTTGCATTTACTTTCGACTGAAAAATAAAAACCAGCAGCCTCTGTTCTACTCAAAGTGTTATATTCAAGCACAGAAGGAATGTCAGTGAATCTGAATTTAATCTGTAAGTGTGCAATGCTCACAATCTTCTGTGTGTAACCTTGTATTTCCCATTAATTTAAATAGTGCAGGATTGAGTCAATAGCCATAAATCTTCTGATGTCCTTTCACAGCCATTCCCATGTTCTTGTTGCCTTACCTTTTTGGAAAACATTTTCATTTAACATGCAGCAATGTCCTTTAGCACCCTATGTTCAAGCTTCAAATAGACTTTTATCACAGAGGCACTCTGCCCATACATATAGTTATTTTATCTTTGCATTATTTGTTCCTAAGGCTGCAGGTTCTTCAGAAGTGAGATTTAATTTTATGGCACGTCAGGGGTCAGATTGTGCCTGCACTTACCCTTCTGATGGCAGGAGTCTCGTGAAACTCAACTTCATGGACTTTTACAAGATGGAAGCTAATGGAACTAGTTCCAATAAGAAACACAATTTGTTCTAAAGACACATTAGCAGCCTTATGTTATTTAAACAAATAAAAAAGAGTGAGAACAGCTAATGTGTTGGTATGCTCACTCTTCAAACCATGGGCTCCTAATCAGGACAGCTCTGAAAAAACTCCTGGCAGTTCCCTGGGTTTGTAAAGTGCGGCTGGTGCCCGATGTCCTGAGTCCTGTCAGATTTCAGGAAAACAAAAACAATCTGTAATTGCTCATAGGTTACACAATGTGGGAGTTTTCTTTTTGTTTCATGTAGCTTTTGACACTTTCACACTTTAGCAACACTTGTAATACAAGGAGCTAATTCTTAATTCTGTTGTAAGTAACTGGGAGCTTTGTGAATTAGCCGAGTGTGTTTTTCTTTTTCAGCTGCCCCACGCTCTGCTCAGCCCAAAGACAGAGGCACAAGGCACCTACAGCAGGTAGCTTGGAGCTTGAGATATTTGGGGCTCCCTTTCCCCAGCTGGGACCCAGAGGGAAGCAAAGCCTGGAGGCTGGGGCAGATTTTCCTCCCTGTGAGGTGCCAGGTGCTGGCACTTCTGCAGTCTATTCATACCCGAAACCATAAAAAAAGTATGAGGTTCGCTAATTTCCAGTCCAAATTCTGCTTTGCTCAGTCTTTTATGCCTTGTAAACTCCACAGTTAAAATATATTTTAATATTGTACATGAAAAATACACAAATAAATAACCTATCAAAGATACGAGGAATTTTTACCGTATTTGCTTCAGATCAGTCTGGGCATTGCTGAGCCAAGTTTCTCTAAGACCTTTTAAAACTGCTCTCAGCCTAAAAGGACATGTAGAGAGCCCAGTAAGAGTCTCTCCTGTGCATTTAAAAATAGGACTGTGGTGTTCCCTGTTTCTCCTGAGGTCCCCCCCTCTTTCAGCAAGGGCAGCTCAACAGATGTATTTGATGACATTAGCTGTGACCTCCTACTTGTTTGCTCTATTCACATAATTATTTTACTGTGGGTGTTTCTAAATATAGTAACTGCATGATGTAAGAAGGTGTGTTCGTGGGAACAATGTGGTAGATAATCGAATTTTGCAAATGAGGGTAAATAATATTTGTACAGTAAAGGACATTTCACTAACTCATGTGTGGGGGTGCGTGCATAGAGAAAAACTACTTGTATATTTCAGGGATCGGGGTTGTACAAAGAGCAAAGCACCAACCTTTGTTTTCCAGGCGTTACTGATAAGTTGTGCAATTTTTGCAAGGAGGTTTTCAAAACATATTTTAGAGAAGAAAATGGAGCTAGACAGGGTAGAAGCAAGCTGGTCCAGAGAGCATCCCCTGGTACCTTGACCCCGCAGTCCTGGCTGGGATGGACATAGACAGGGAAGGGATGGACCCGGGCGAATCGCGGGGTGCGAGCGACCACCCACCCAAAAAAAAACCAGACACAAACCATTCACCACCACAACTCCCACACCCATCACTGCCAAGCGTGACACAGGGAGTCGCGGGGCACGACTCCCTTAGGATCTATTCGGACTCCCGCGAGCTGCCAGCCCAGCTCGGGGCGGGGGGCGGGCGGTGCCCGGGCCCGGGGCGCCCGGAGGCTCCGGGGCCGGTTCGAAGAGGGCGCCGGCGGCGGCGCGGGGTGACGCGGGCATCATGTGAGCGGCCCCGCTCGCTCCCAGCGTGCAGTGTGGGCCCGCTCGCCCCACCCCGCGCTCCGCCGCCGCGGAGCCGCTCAATAGGGGAAGGGAGGAAAAAAAAAAAAAAAAAAAAGGAGGAAAAAAAAAAAAAAAAGGAGGAAAAAAAAAAATGCGGGAGAGAGCAGGAAAAATAAGACGGGGAAAAATCCGCCCGTGAGGGGACAGGTTCTGCTCGTGGCACAGAGCAAACGGGCTTGCCTTTTTTTTTTTTTAAATTTTTTTTTTTAATTATTATTACATTTTGTATTTTCTTCTCGCCGGGAGGATTCAGCCGCCTGGAAAGCGCATGTGAAAAGAGCAGCGGCGAGGAAAAAAAAAAAAAAAAAAAAAAGGAAAAAAAGCGGGGGTTTGGCTTGGACCCCCCCGCCCCAGTGCGGGAGGAAGGACCCGCGGCGGCCGGAGGGCGAGGAGCTGCGGCGGCCGGCGAGGGAAGCGACCGGGGCTGCGTGACCCCCGCGGCGCGGGGGGAGAGGCGAGGAAGAGACGTTTCCCGATCCTCCCCGCCGAGCATTTGGGGAGGTTTCCGCGCCTGGAGCCCGTGCCTTTGGATCTAAAGAGGATTATTATTTTTTTGGGGGTGGCACTGAAGCTGGATTTGTTCCTGTGCGTGCGGCGCGGGGGGGGGCATTTCTGCTGCCTCTAGAGGAGCCGGCGGCCCGGCCGGGGCGCGGAGATCCCCGCGGATCGCTCCGCACCCCCCGGGAAAGGTGCGCCGAGGGGATCGGCGGGGGGCGGGGGAGGAGAGGCAGCTGCAGCTGCCGGGGAGGAGGCCCGGCGGAGCGGCAGCAAAGTCATCGCTATCGGCCCCCCCTCGGCTGGCTTCGGGCTCGGCGCTCTCCATGTCTCTGGCTCTGGGCAGCGGCCGCCACAGCAGCGAGTAGGGGGGGAGGAGGAGGAGGAGGAGGAGGAAGAAGAAGGGAGCCCGGGAGTGCCTCCCTCCCTCCCTCCCTCCCTCCCCCCGGCAGCCCCGGCCGCCTCCCGTCCCCTCGCCCCGCGTCCCTGCCTTCCCCTCCCCAAGATGGGCTGTTTAGGGAACAGCAAGACGGAGGATCAGCGCAACGAGGAGAAGGCGCAGCGGGAGGCCAACAAGAAGATCGAGAAGCAGCTGCAGAAGGACAAGCAGGTCTATAGGGCCACGCACCGGCTCCTCCTGCTGGGTAAGGGGTCGCGGGCCGTCCCCTCCCGCCGGGGCAGCGGCCCCAGCCCGGGCACGGCGAGGCCGGGGGAGAGAGGTGGGGCCGGGGGGGGGAGCGGAGCCGCAGGGCCCACCCGGGGCCGCGGGGATCCGCTACAGCAGCGCCCGGGGCGGCGGGGCCGGGGCCGCCGCGGGGACCGGCGCGGTGCGGGGCAGCGGCGGGGAGGGCTCGGGCAGCGCCCGGGGCGCCGCGGGAGGGGCCGGGGCAGGTACGGAGCGGCGGCGCGGGGCCGCTCTCTGCCCGCGGGGCAGCGCCCGCCGCCGGGCCGCCGCCGGGCCTCGGGCGGGCGTGGGGACGGGGCCGGGGATGCCGCGGCGAGGGGCCCGCGGCGAGCCGGGCAGATAAACAGGGCAGGGCAGTGACAGCGGCCGCGGGCGAGCGGCGCGGCCAGCGCGGGAGGGCCGGACACCGCTCCCCGCGCCGCGGCCGCCGTGCCGAGGGACGTGCGGCCCGGCCGGGGAGAGGAGGAAGAGGAAGGGAGGAAGTCGGGGAATGGTTTGGGGGAAACGGAGGGAGGATGTCGGTCCCGGAGGGAAGCGCGGCCGCGCTGGGGCCGTGGGCTCGGCCCGGCCCCGCGGGCTCGGCACCCTGCGCTGTCGCACCAGGAATTGAGGTACCGCGCCTCGGAGCGCCGGCACGCCCGGGCTCCAGGTGCTGCTCCAGCGGCTCCTTTGGGTTACCTGCTCGTGTTTTTCAGGAGACGCGTTTAGAAATGTGGGCTGTGGCTTTCAGGGAACGGAAGGGTCCAAATATCGATATGGGAGAGTGCAAGCAAACGTTTGTCAGGCTGATTATTTCAGAGTATTTAGAAGTAGTGTTTGAGGGTCGGATGCGGCTCGGAGCCGTGGGTTGTTTTGGTCACGCCGAGGGACTGACTGCCTGTGCACATTCTGCAGGGCTGTAGCGTGGAGCACAGGCTAGGCCTCGCCGAGCTGACTCAGTTTTGGGGGGAAAAACCCTTATGGAAGGAGGGGGGGAAAAAGATGAAAAGAATTTTTGAAGGCGGTGAATTTGGAAGCGTACTATCACCAGTAAAATCGTTCAAATACTCATTTGAAGAGAGAGACTTAATATAAATGGGGAGTGACTGGGAGTACAGCAGCACCTGCAGCGCTGAGGAGCCTGCCAGGGCTTCAGCAGAAATCTTTTAACAGGATAATTTGGACTTCAGCTCTTGGGAAATGTCTTGGACTTCCAGATTTCGGGCTGAACATTACGTAGATACATAGAAACTATTTGTCATCAGACGAGTTGCTTTCGTAAGAGGCAGAATTTCAGCAAACAGAAACATGATGGGCTTGCCTGGGTTTTGTTTCTGTTTTCTTTAGTTTTGGTGGCTGAAAAATAGTTTAGATACTTTCAAATAAAAATTTACGTGTGTTCAGCGATGGCAGTAAAGTCATCTGTGAGTGTGTTTGAAGTGATAGTTCATCTGTTACAGTTTCTGCCATGAATTGTGGATAGTCTGTAACTCAGACTCACTGGTAAAAAATACAAACGCTCACCTCCCTATTATTATGTTATGTTTCCTGTATAAGACACATGAAATGAGAAGCCAGGCACTTGGAAAGTGTTCTTAATCTTTTCAAATCACATTCAAATAACAACAAAGAAGAGCTGCTGAATATTCTAGTGGGGTTTTGCTGCTGCTCGTAGGCCCCGTCGCTGTACACGTGCTTGCCCCGCTGCCACGAGCAGTCTCTGAAATTAATGGAACTCTCCTTGGTGGTGAAGTTCAACGTGTGTGTGTAATTGTTGTTGAGAATATGGCCTTAACAAGCAGCCAAATATAGAGCTAGACTTATGGGGAAATGTAGATGTAATGCATCATTTTGGTTCACTGGTGTTGTATCCGATCCAGAGAACCCAGGTGTGTCAATACCAGACCGAATGTGTTTATAGCAAATGCAACAACTGTCCAGCTCCTTCTTGGACCAAGTGAGGTAAAGATTTTGGCTCCCAATCCTTATAAATATAAAATGTGATTTAGTGTTACAGCTGAAATTTAGTTGTTATTAATTTTTAAGTGGACGTATGACTATAGCAGATACTGCCTTCGTGAATAATTCTTAGTTGTGAAGATGATCCAGTCTATTTTATCCCGAGATACTAATTCTTGATTGGTTTAGCCACCTGTGTTTATTGCATGTTGCAGTCTGCCTGATCAGACAGAGGGTGTGTGGTATAAAATAGCAGCTTAGTGAAGAAGTGGCGTGTGCATAAAGAGTTGTAGATAAAAACTGCTCTCTAAATGCTTCCAGAACAGCAGTGAGCAAGGAGAGGAAAAAGGAGTAAGGCTCTAGGATTAAAGTGGCAAAACATGCAACCAGGTTTTACGGAGAGCAGAAGAGGACTTTTGGGAATTCATGAGGGAGAAGGAAAGGAAGGGAGAAAGCAGAGGGGGAGAGCATTTGTGAGAAAATGAACCTTGAAATGTGGCTGCTAAAATACAGTTTTGAACATGAGGCTCAAAATGGAGGCTTGTGCTGTCAGTGTGTGCTAGCAGAGGCCTGACATCCTATAAATACAAACTGTACCTCCCTGCCCGTTCTGCCACAGACATACAGTTCCTGTGGGTGAGACACAGGCTGGGGAGGGGAATAAACCAGTAGCCAGGAGATGCTAAGGGGAATCTTTCTAAATTTTGCCACGTTACGATACTACTCCTGCAAAAATACGTTTGCTTTATATAGAAAGCTGCCGATCTGGCAGCGTGGAGCAGCTCAATTAAATGCTGCTGTTGGAGTTGTTCAGCGTGCATGGAAAAACGGGTACTACAGGCAGATGGGCTGCCCTGTGCTCTGGCATCCGAGCAGCACAGCAGAAATAGCATCCATCTACTTATGGAAACTGGAGTAAAGTGGAGTGGGGTTTTTGCGCTGCAGGTACGCGAGGGGAGCAGGGGAGCTCTCTGGAGCAGGCAGCCACAAAAGGTGGTGTCTGCCTCTCCTCGTGCCTAGGGTTGATTTTGGAACATGTAGGGAGGGTGGGAGGCTGCTTACAAGACACAAATAAGAGGAGGTTTTTTGTAGCTTTGTGGGTGGAGGCTTAAAGGGATGCCTTCCTTTTTCACATGTGAGTATCTGCATATTTTATTCCTTGTGATTTAAGTTACGGAGTTTGACTGGGTGATGATGAACTGCAGCCAAACTTAGAGCTCTTTAAGGATACAACAGAATTTCTTTGGTTTGATAGGGACTTCAGTCAGTCTTTCCCTCTGTCACATAGTAGTGACAAGGCAGGCAGGTTGTGATGTTCGGTGTCGTCTTCTCTGTAAAATGTTGAAGTTGTCCATTTTCTTTCCAAATCCTGCAGTCTGCTTTTAACATTGACACTGGAAAAATGGACAGTGAAATGATCCAAGATTCAGATCTGACACATGACTTGAGCTGGGCATTTATTTTTAGCTACAACTGAAGTTTCCAGTGGCAATTATTTCTTTCACTTTTCACTCTTGCACTGAGAAACCCAACTTTCTCGTTTTTACCCCGAAGAAAAAAAATTCTAGTGTGTGCCTTAATCACTTATGCTTCCTTCTGAAATTGACTTACTTTCATTTTCTAGGTGCTGGTGAATCCGGTAAAAGCACAATAGTCAAGCAGATGAGGATCCTGCACGTGAATGGATTTAATGCTGAGTAAGTGCATTTGCTTTTTCACTTTACATTGTACCTTCCTCTTTTGTGCTGCAGTCACTGCTCCTGGTTTCTATCTTGTGTATTTTCCTCTTGCTGCTGTTTCACTCTCTCCAGAATTTGGATGTGTATTTTTAGATGAGATTAATAGACATGAAATTAAAGAAGTCAGGCACCAATCATAAGTAAGATCTAGCAGTATAAAATTATTTATATCAAGGCAGAGCTGATTTGATTAAGTTTTGCGTTTTGTGGGTTTGTTAATTGCAGTTTCTTTCACAACATGGCTGACACTGATTTACCTCAGCTATAGCACATTGGTTCACATTGCTGTAAACGTGCCTTGTGTCAGTGTACAAAATGAGCACAATTTTCTTTATTTGGAGCAAGTAAAGCTTTATTTTCTGTGTCCTCACAGAATGAATTCGTACTCTGAATTTTGGGGATTTTGTTGTGTTTGCTTGCCCAGATGTTTATGTTAAATTATCTTTCTAAAAGCTTTTAATTTTTGCATCTAATTGTTGTTTGGCAGTTGTGAAGAGGAGAATGGTATTAAGATAGGGAAAATGGATGTCTTGTCGTCTGAGAGATTTTTGTTTGCTAACTTTTTGACTAACTTCGCTAGAGAATAGGAAGAGATTCTTCTACATGTTAATTTATGTTTGCAGTTGTGTGTTTGTGTATATCAAAAATTGCTAAATTATTACTAATTGAATCAAAGTGTTGAAACTCCAACGCTTATTTTCTGTGTTTTGTTTTTTAGATTGTATTACTGGTTTTGTCTTGCTTGTTTTCAAACATAACAGTTTTGTTCTGCTATCCTTTAGCTTTTAGTGGTATCATCTATTTTGTGAATCCTCCATTTTTGGGAAGGTTAAGCTTTTATTAGTCTTCCAGTAGTTAATTCTTTAATAAGAATATCTGAGCTGGAAGTTTAGCCAAGGAGTCTGGACAGTACTTCCTCCTAATCAGCAAATGATAGTTCAGGATAAGGTATGCAGTTTTTTGGATGAAAGTTCAGACTGATTCATAAGAAATACATTATGTACTACATGTTTTAGCTCCTCTGTATAAGGAATATCTTCTATTTCCAAAATAACTTTTTCAGAAGTGCCTAGTGCTGCATCCTGTTACTGCTGAGCTGTCTCTGTCGTTTGGGCTGCTGCAGAGACCTCGTAAAAGACTTGTGTGACTTAAAAGACTTGCATGAGTTGACTTGGTTGAGTAGGTCTCAATATTGGGTGCTGAGTAAAAAGTTCATAAATGAAAGTGGAAGTGGATCCCTGGTACCTTTGAAAGTGTCAACCCATTTAAGCAACAGGGTTTTTCTAAGTTTTTAAGCATTCTCTTAGAGGGAAGCAGTGCTGTGTAGTGGATGTGTATGATGTGGGTAGGTAACCCCAACCCTGCAAGCTGCACACCCAAATCTGTGTGGACCTGGGAGCCCAGAGACCTGTGCAGAACTGGTGGGGAACTGGGACACACTGGGATTTGCAGCAGCAGGGGCTTCCTCCAGTGCCTCACCTTGCCCTGTAGGCTTGGGCAGAGCTGAGCCTGCAGCTGGAATCCGGAGCAACATGGCAAATGTGGCCTCGGGAGGCTCTGCTGGCCTGTGCCTTCTGTGAGCAGAGGATTTGAATTACGGGGCAGCCCCGTGCCAGCACAGCCCTGCTGCCAGTCACGGGGCATGTCCTGGCCACACAGGAGCTGTGGGTTGTCCACCCGTGGCATTCTGTCCCTTGTGCTTGAAATTTGGTGGGTAATATCTGTTGGAACACTGACGTGCCTAAAAATCCAATGCAGAAGTGTGGTATATTTAAAGTGTACAGGGAGTAAGTTATAACGCATCATTTTTAGGGTTCTGCTGCCAAAAATAATCAGTAGATCATAACATGCACTTTACAGCAGGGAAAAGGCTGTTTTTCAGTGTTTTGAAATTCTTGCAAGTTACACATCTGTCCTTAAATAACTTGCATTTTCTTCCAAGTAACTAACTGCTCTCTGTGTTGTCTCGCTTTCCATTACCCTTTTTGCCTGATTCATTCCCCTTCTGCCCTGCTTACCTTGTGGAAGGGTGATGTGGGATTCAGCTAATGAGAGAAACAGCATGGAGGTTTTTTTGGAAGGGTAGGAAGAGCAAAGCATTACTTCTCCTCATGTCCTGATCAGTTGCTCTGGAACATAAACATGTTTGCATAAAACGCACAAAAACCACAGCTGATGTGATGAATAGCAAGAGAGAGGTGGTGAAAATAGTAATATGCTGCAGATGATAATAGTGAAAATATTAAGATGCTGAGATGATAAGTTTTCTTTAATTTTAGTGTACTTGTACGTAACTAGATTTGAATTGTTTCTGCTGGTGCAGCTTATTCTTGTGCTTTGAAAGAAATCCAGTTTAAAGTCCTGTCTTAGGATTGTTTGCCTTGGTTGCCCTTTGGCAATGGATATTTGAAGCAGAGAGAGGTTACCTGTTAGGAAAAATGTCTAATGCTGTGAATGAAGGAATCAAAAGTTTTTATTTAGTGTTACTGTTCTTTCTGGTGACTAAACAGGATATCCAGTGCTAAAAGTGCTGGCTACTTCAGAGAGCGTGAGGGGATTTTATTTGGTTTGGTTTTAGGATTCTGCCCCTAAATAGTTGAAGTTGTTGTGTGCCTTTAGGTGAATTATTGTAGGATTTTGCAAGGTGAAATCTGTGTAGTTCTACGAAACTAGAATTTCCTCTGGGACGCCAATTCTCAATCCCTTTAGCTAATTAATTATTTGAGGAACTGTAAGGAATCAAGTGCTCCAGGTAATTAATGTGCTGAATAGCTAAAGCTAAGATTAATGTGATGGTAGTTAAAGTTGTAGGCAAGTTAACTACAGTAAAGACTATTTTTTTTCAATGTTCCTTTTTTTAATCCTTAGTTGAATTAGAGACAGAAATATATTTTTTTCAGTTGCTGTCGTGAAGATGGTGTGTGGGATGTAAGAGTGCTGTGGCATTGGGGAGTAGAGTATTGGAGAAGCAAGGCATGTTGTACAGCAGAGGTTTTTCTGCATGGAGCTTTTCTGGAAGGGCTTAGCCCACTTTCAGCTCTTTCAAAAAGGCTTCAGGTGGCCCTGCTATCATCTGACATCTTCCTGCAGCAATTTCATGAAAAATGGGAGTGTGGCCTCCCCACAGTGTTTTTCCAGTGCTGCTGGTTCTGTGGAAGAGCTGCCTTCTAATGTAATGAAGAAGCCGTATCAACCAAATTTTCTACTCTTTGCATTACTGCCAACAACAGAGGCCCTTTTGATGTAGAAAGGGTTTAAATTTGGCTTTTAATAGCAGGAAGCCTGCGACTTCCCTTCCTTTCCTTCCCTCCCTCCTCAACACTTCAACTGTCTGTTCACGAGGCAGTTCCAGAGGAGTAGGTATCTGCAAACAGTGTTTTGTGAGCATCCACTGATAAGGTGGAGCCAAAACCTTCTCTTTTTGACTGTGCAGAAGTTGAGATGGCAATCTTTCTAAGGATGAAAAATGGGAAAGGGAGGATAGGAGGAGTTAAGGAATATAGTTGGAAGAATTAAATGTGTAGCTCAGGTTGAAGAGGAAAAGAAAACTCCTTTTTGTGCTGTCTAGAGGCTGGGGTTCTTTGCTTCTAAAACACATGGCCTTTCACTTAATTCTGATTTCTCTAAGTCATCTTTCCCCTCTGTGATCACAGTGGCTTTGGCTGACAGACTCTAAGGAGAGGGTCATTGTCATGCACAGTTTTAGAAAGCAGGGAATAATTGGCACGGGCAAGAGACAATTTTGAAGTGTCATGGGAAAAACTGGGACAAGCAGAAATATTTAAATAGAAATAAATGGTTGAAATGTGACTTACGAAATCCACTACAAAGATTGACAAATAAGGGGAATATGCCTTTGTGATTATTAAGTTTGGATAGGGTTTAGGATTCAGGAAGTCTTGAGGTTACAGGAAATTTCAGGTAATGCTTTTCAGCCTCAGTTTCCCAAATGATGTAAAATGTTGACACTTTCTTGAACTAGTATGCTGAAGTGCTGAATAGGAGTTTGTGTATTTATTAAATCTGGTAGTGTTGATGGCATAAGCAGAGCTGAATAGCTTTGTTTTCAAGACTTAAATGACAAATGTATTTGCATTTCTCTTGTACTTTTAAAAATTATTTTCTCTCAGTGAGAAAGCTAAGAGATCCAAGTCACCCTCCTAAAGGTTTCAAACGTTTTCTCTTTTCTCACAAAGATTTAGGACTTTGTGGGTAAAGAAAAGTAGTCATTGATGGTTTCTAATCTTCTCTTAATACATCCATTACCACCATTATGTCACATAAAGCAGTAAATAATATTATCTAATCATTTTAGTCAGTGTCAGTCTCTCTTCTAAGTGAGACAACTTCTGGTTCAGTAACTTCACTTTTCAGTTGTCTGATACTGTGGGGTTTTTTCTAACTTTTGTCTTTCTAGCCATGTGATCTTATGGAAGAGAAGTTAATGCTATGAGCGAGGGAAAAGTATAATATTTATAACTAAGTTCTTCCAGAATAATGAATTCCCTCCTAATGGCTAATCTTAGCTTGTGTACACAATTATGATTGCTGTGTTTTTATAGTTCCTTTACATTTGTGTACCGATCCCATGTTTTCAGAATGGTCACTTCAGTTCCTTGCCAAGAAACAAACAGACTTTATTGTGTTTTACTTGACTGGCAGCAAAAGTAATTTTTTCCTGGTGTTTTTGAGTAAAATTGAAAGTTGGAGTGGGGGAGGCTTGGGGTGTGTGATTCCCCTCGCCCCCTTTCTTTCTTTGCATCACAGTGTCTGTCAAGAGGCTTCTGCAGCTCTGAGGCCCAAATTTTGGGGTTTTTTTCTCAGCTCCTGCTCGAGGACACCAGTGAGGTGCTGGAAAATTTGTGTGTACGTGTCTGTTCAATTCCATCTGAACAACTGGTTATGGTGTCAGATCAAAATCTGTGCTGCAGAACATCAAGTGGAGGTGTGGGCAAAGAGGGGAGCAGGATTTGTGTTTCACTCAGTTTTGGGTCTTGTCCTGAGAGTCAACACAATTGTGGAGGTGAATTTTGTCAAGAGACAAAGATATCCCAAGAGTTAATAAATACTATTAAAAAGAACTGACTCCTGCATATAGTTTGTAAAAGTTTATGCAGAATGTTTATACAAGTTAAATATAACTATCTTCAGCTTGAAAGAAATGGGAGGTAATACCTGGTGGTGTTAAACCACCTATGAAACCAAGCAATTTCTTAATTGTTAGAATATTTAAGAGAGTTTTTATGTGCTTGACATTATCTTTCCTTTGAAAATACTTTTTATTTCTACAAGGGCGAAAATTCTGTTCTGTGACAGAGTAGAAGTGAACTCAGTGAAGCAACATTAATATTTTTCTTACATGTAACAGAAAAGGAAAAAACCTTCTGAGTTTGGCTTGGTTTTTATTCAAGTTTCTTAGGAGATCTTGCCTGAAGATATGAGACGTTGTCCATTAAGAACTTGGGCAAATGCTTTGCAATTTAGATTTGCTACTCAAGTGTGATTTTTAAATGCCATAAAATGAGTTTTCAGAAAATGTTGATTGTTTATAAGACCTACACTGGGCCTTGTTTGGCAAGGATTTTTAACATACTGTGGCACTGAAAATTCTAATAGTCACTGGAATAACTCCTTCATCTTGCTTAGTGGCTTTCTGAAATCAAGCTGTTAAAATATTTCCACGTGCAAGTGAAGTGAATTTTTTTTTCAGGGTGAAAAATCATGTTATTTAGGTTCCTGAAATATTACAGAAAAGTAGTGCATGAAAGAATCTAAAAGTTGAAAGAGCTGGTTAGTTTTATCTGCTTTTAGATGCTCGTGGTAGGCTCAGGTTAACCATCAGTGGAGAGATGACAGCACAGTGTTCAAAGAAAGCATTGACTTTCATTTTTACATTGTGCTTTGTTTTCAGGTAGGTAAAAGAAGGAAAGGGCAAATTGAACATAATTTCTTTATTTTCATGGGAAACAAGGTATTGCTCAGAGCAGAATGTGTATCTTATCTGCATTTACTGGTTGGGAAATGCTGAATTCTCCTAGCAAAGCAGTATTTAAACTACCAATTTTATGCTGTTACATGTTGAGAGCTCTCTATCCTCTGAATTACTTTTCCTGGCTTGCAACTTGACATTTGTGCTTTCAGTTACATATTTCAGTTTTCTGAAAAAGAAACCCAACAACAAAAAAACCCAGTAGTAAACTCATCCCTCAAGCTAAGTTTGTATATGTCGCAGACATGATTTGGCATGTAAAGGGACTGGCCAAAAATATGGCAGTAGTTCTATTTGTTTTGAGGTTTAAATTTCACAAAAGCTTTTTAAGTATGCAGCTATCAACCCAGGAGAAAGCTTTATAGTTGTAGAGAGCTTGGAGAGCAATAACTATGAATAGCGGAATAAGCACGAGTGATGTAATCTGAGAAGCAAAAGAGAGAGACAGAAGAGAGCTTAAGGCTTAACTGTGTGGAAAACATTGTGAATGGGTCTGCGAGGGCTTTGACTTTTGATGGTGGATGTGGGATTTTACTCATTAGTTTTGGTAAAATCAAACAAATATGCAAGTTTCCTTTTATTTTCCCAAACAGAAAATAAACCGTTCAGTGGGTAGCTGAGTGAGGGAAGTCTGGGTTTTGGAACTTGTTCTGCCTCCCAAATCCTTCCTCTCCTGCAGCATCTGCAGCTCCTCTTTGGGACCTGTGGCTTTCTGTCTCCTGTTTCCTCCACTCCTCGTTTTTCTCCCTGATCCCTAAATATTCCTGCATCTGCCCACCTTTTATCTTCCTTTTGCTGCTTTTTTCTGCTACCTGGACAAACTCAGAATGTGTTGTGGCTGGTGTAGATGTACGTGAACTCTTCTTGCATTTCCTCACTGGAGTGCTAATTTTGGTCTCCTGCTCAGCCTCTGATTTTAATTTCTGGAAATTAATTTTGCAGCAACAATGCTTTGCCAAGTTTGGTTGCACAGCAGAATCTGAGATAGAATGAGACTTAGGAAAAACAGCTAAAAAAAGTCTTACTCTTCCTCAGTTCACCCCAGATTTTTAAAAAAATATTTTTAGTTTCCACATTCATGAGTTAAAGTGGAAGTGGTGTATTTTCCTCCATTTTCTTATCTTAAGCAAACATCTAGTAGTATAAACCAATGTATCGTGTTCTATTTAACTTGTTTTTTAATAAATCACAAACTGTATTAAATACTGCAAAAAAAACTTCAGATAACTTCAAAAATATAGCTCTCTGTGGAGAATATTAAATGTATGTGTATGTTACACACTTCCATGTCCTTTCTGAAAAATTCCCCTGGGTTTTTCAGTTTTTCACCAGCTTTTCTTAGTTAGATGGTGCAGAGTGATTACCTTGTCTCTAGCCAGTGCTACAGAATCAGCACTACGTGAAGAATTTTCCTCTGTAGTATCTCATGGAATTTCTTACTTTCTGTATATTTTGAATGGACAGATTGGGCAGTACTCTGATTTCTCAAAAAAAAAAGTTTTTACTAATTTTTCCAGATGGACGCTTGAATTAGTTTATATATGAACAGAGTGCTCCTTATCATCTTGAATTTAATGCAGTTACCTTTTTGATATTAAAACTATTTGTTCACATTATTGCAAACCCTGAAGATTCCCCTTATTTCATGCTGTAGCTACATTTTATCTCTTGCCAGTCATTCTAGCTGGGAAATATTTTTTTTCCATTCATTATGTTAAAACCTTGTGGTTTTGTCCCATAAGATAAAATGTATTATTAATAAAAGCTGTGCCTTTCCCTGCTCCTTCTAGCAATCTAGATATGAGTGGGGTTTCTTGTTCCTGTTTTTTAGGTTGTGAGCTCCTGTGTTGTTCTCTTGGGCTGGGGGAGCAGGTTTGGGGCATTTCGAGGCATTTTTCTGAAAAGTGAAAACGCTGCTCTTGTTCCAGTTTTGTGAACATCCTTCCCCAGTGTCTCAGATCAAGGCAAGCAGGGCTAAGGCTTTGAAGTATAATCCAGCAGGCAAAGTTATCTCTCTCTTTATTTTTAGATATATCATTAGTTTGTGTGTTAGGGTTGCCCTGGTCCCGTCTCTGATGAAGAGCTGAGATACAGAAATTGCTCATCTTAATCTTGGTCATTCAGAGCTCTCAAGTTGAAATGAAGGAATTTCCACTGATGAGGGTTTTTTTTTGGTCTAACTTGAATCTTGATGTTAAAAATAGCATGCCTTACATTTTACGTTAACAGTTGAACCTTGAGTTAATAGTAAATCCGAGCATTTAGGATACAGTGCAAGTGTAGCTGCATCAGCTTTTAATAGTTATTTCTACAACTGTACTCTTAATGTAAACATGCATTTAATTAGAATTACTTGTTTACAGCTGAGCCTGCTTAGAAACAGCAGTGCTCTGAGGGGTGGTTTTGACAGCTGAGAGGCAGAAGCATCCACTTTTTGAAAAATGTAGCAGTGGAATATCTCAATGAGATGTTTTATTTCAAGGTGCTGCTGTTACAGAAGTGCAGGAAAGCTTGTGACCTTCTCTCTGAGCTACCTGTTGCTGGCTGTATTCTCCACAGGGCTGTTGAATAAGTCATTGTGTTGGCTTCTCTGTTTAGTTAAGGCACTAGAAAATAATTATCTCTCCCAGCTGCACCCTTGCAGCCTCCCAGGAGTGGTGGTGAGCTAATGGAGCAGGCAGAGGTGTGCAGGGTTTCCTTCTGGGCTTTGGGGTAGGCCCAGGAGATGCTGCATTAGCCCTGAGTGGCACCTTCCCAGCTGCTGGGGGATTTACTGCTGCTCCTTAATCCCTGGGATTTCAACACTCCCTTCTTCTCCGGGGGTCTGCGTGCACACAAACGCTTTGGGTTCCTGCAAGTTGAGACATTTTTATTCTGTTTTGACAGTGCAATTATCTATGTAATATAACTGTTCATATTAATTAGAAAATGTTGCAAGGAAGTGGGTGTTTGTGAAGTAAATTTCTTCCTTAAGTTTGTACTAACAAAGAAGCCTAGCTTCAATCTTGTTTGGTTTCCTTTTTTTAAAAAATATAAATAAAAATGTGTAGTGAGACACATAGCACATTAAGCTCAGGGAACTCTGTGTAATGCCTGTTTTAACCCTGATAATTTAAATTAAAATAGGCTAGGTAATTTGGTTTAATGTGACATTACTATGGAAAAATTCAACTAGTTGGTTTCTTGAATTTTAATTTAATTACACAATAGTAACTGGCATAGCTTTGTGGGTTTTTTTATTGTTTTTAACAGGTTAAGACTATTTAAGGTAAAAGTGAAAACTTATAATTAACAACATTTTTTTAAATAAGCAAAATATAGTAATCGTGAGGACATAGCCATTTACTGAAATGATTTTATTGAATATATTCTGAAATTAGAGTGCAATCACAGCACTGCACTATTCATGGAAAAGAACTATAAGCACAATGCAAAGCCTAGGAAAATTATTTTTCCTTTAAATGAGAGAGAAAACAGAAAGGGGAAGGGCCCAGTTTAGCACTTGGGGTTTTCAGGAAAGCTGGGACCACTCAGTCCCAACCTGCCACACAAACCCCAAGTCCCACGTGCAGGGCAGGCACAGCAGTACTTTCTGCACTTCCAAATATTGGACAAAACAGTTGCAGAGCTCAGGGTCAGTAAAAAAATTAAGTTTCCGAGTACTTTGTCTCATTGTCTTCTGCAGCAAGCTTGTTACACAACTTTCTGGAATATTTGCTTTAATGGGGTTGTGTGGGGTTTTTTTTGTTATTAAATTTCTGTTGTGGGAAGCTACTGGATTTTCAGTTCTGGGGTTTGATGCACACTAAAATAGATGCCTGGAAATTGGATGCAATCTTTTAATTTTGCTATGTCAAAATGATTAATGTTGTTTCGAAGTAGTTACTCATAGGAACACTTTCTGCTTATGCTGAGCATTGTAGATAAAAATATGCTCTGTAACTTACACATAGGGCACTTGAAAATCTGAAATGTAACTATTTTGCCTGTTAGTTTTTTCAACTGGAACTGTGTCACTCCTAATTTCCCCTAACTCTTGGGAACTTGGGATGCTCTGTGCTGCCTCTGTGTTTTGCTTTCACATAATTGGACAGTCTTCACTTTATGTAATTGTATCTTATGCAATCAAATGTTTACTTTCCTTATGTTTATCACCAGAGAACTTGGGAACGTTCTGTTACCTAAGTATCTCTTTGACACTGTAAAATAAGGGGCAAGAAATGAGCGAAAAAGATTGAGTTCAGTAAAACATTTCTGTGTTCTGTGTAATCATAGGGAGTTGGGGAAAACACTTTGAAATCATGTAGGCAGCATAATGTCTGACTTTTTCCTCACAGTTTTATTCATGCTGAATAAATTTTTAATTTTTTTTTTCCTCAACCTAAACCTCTGTATTCTTTACTGAAATTCATAGGTTCCATTCTGATAATAATTTCAGACAATAATTAATAATCATTCAGACCATAATTTCAGACAGGAATTTTTTTTTTCAACTTAATTTTTAATAATACTGTTTGGACACAGATTTGTTTTGTTTTTTTTTTTTTTTTTTAAACTGAATGCAGAAGGTAAAGTTATACATAGGAAGAGAAAATAGAAATATTCTATATATATTATTCCTTACCCAAAGAAAGTATGTTTCCATCCTGGATAATGCTGCAAACAGAAAAGGAAGTTTGGTGTCTGTTAGAAGGGCAAATATTGGG
The DNA here is from genome assembly GCF_036417665.1 of Passer domesticus. Lineage (NCBI taxonomy): Eukaryota > Metazoa > Chordata > Aves > Passeriformes > Passeridae > Passer > Passer domesticus. The sequence goes on along the minus strand of NC_087489.1, from coordinate 12,013,905 downwards.
ATCATCTCTGTGTGATTCTGTGATACTGTTATGGAAATAGAATATGGGCATTTTCGATAAACAATGGAGAAAAATCCCAGAGGATATCCTGTGAGAAACTATGGGAAACACCAATTTATATAACTTATTTATAATTATTACTGGGAGGGGTGATCTGATAAGTTGTACTTCAGGAATTTGTTTTAATGCAGCTGAACGTGAGAGAGTCCCGCAGGAGTCAGAGTTTAGATTGTATCTGCAAAACTGGAAAAGGACTTGAAAGTCAATTAGTTAAATTACCTTAGTATGGTTTGGGATGTTTTTGTGGCAAAAAGACAAATGCAGGCTTGGATGACTAAAAAAAGGGAAAGTGAAACATAAGTGATAAAGGGGACTTCCAAATCTGATAAGAGTGTTCTTGAAATAGTATATCCCATGCTGGTGCCTTCACTTCATGAAGGATGTGGGATTATTGGGAAGGACTTAACATGGAAAGGAAGCCACAGGAGTTGTCCCAGGTCTAGAAAAGGAGTGTCCAGACATGATTTCATGGCCTTGTACAGGGGGTGCTGTGTGAGCAAAGTGCCTAAAAACGAGGGCAGGCATGAGAATGACTTCCTCGGCATCAGAGATACTTTATTTCAAATAATTTGTTGGGAAAGAGGAAGCTTCATTTAAGCAATCTTAGGGAGGGAGAGGTTTATTTTTAAACCCGGTTTCAATCCACCTGAAGACTCAGCTTTGCTGGTGCAGGTGTGTGTGCTGTGGCCTTGGGGAGCACAGAGTCTGATGCACGTGCTGCAAATTCTTCCTTTTCCTGCCCTGAACATTATTATGTATTTGCAATTCTATGTTGGTGTTTGAAGCCTTGAAACCTTTCAGCCCACGGGCATCAGAGAGGTGGGGAGGTGTGGGGGTTGACTTTTGGTTTTGGTTTTTTCCCTGAAGATAATTTTGCTGCTTGTTCTTTTTGTTCTTTTGTCACTGTTCTCACTTCCTCCTGAAGCATCAAAGATGGGGCAGGGTCTGAGGTGATGTCAGAAGATCCTCTTTTGGGCCAGATTGGTTCATTCTTACTCAAGTGATGCAGATAAAGCCAGTTGAAGAGCTTGAGATGAGAAACTCTTTCATTAGGGACTGCTGGGCTTGTTTCCACCTCCTTGGATGATCAGAACAGATTTTTGTAAGCAGTTCTCTGTCCTTGCAGGAGTCCTGCGTGCTCAATCTTACCTCATTTCAAATTGTCACCTTCAGAAATATTTGTTATATTTGAAATTTCATCTCAGCACTGAAGCATATGGAGAAGCACAGTGGTTTTTGAGCCACTGAAAGGCAAAATGAAGTATTCAACTACCCTCTCTGGCCTAAAATTCTTCAAAATACTTACCAAATATGTGTGTTTACTTACCAAATTTCTATTCTATGCTGTTCCAAACTGCTAGCCCAGGTCAAAGCTCTGGTTCTGTATCTGTTCTGTAGAGGGAGACATGTATGTGGCTGAGGAGGTGGCTGGCTGGGTTTAGTGCCACTCTGTGATTATGGATCTCTGTACTTGCAAGGAAACAGCAGAATTTCACCTTAGTGTGGTAGCTCACATCAGTATAGTCTGAGCACGTTAGTGTCTCCTAATGAAACCAAATATAGTTCTCTTCAATTCCATTCATTCTGGACCTTATCTCTCCTTCTGATATGTCTCACTGGTTGCCAAGCAACCTCAACAGTAGTTCTGCACATCCAGCAGCATTAAAAAAAAAAAAGTGAGTAGTTGTTGCTGAAAATGAAATGCCTTCTGATGACATGAATGAAGAGAGTTACGAGGGAAGGAAACGAGGAGTGGCGAGTTTGGAGCTGATGGTCTGAAAAAGCTAATAATATTTAGCACTTAAGGAGTGCTTTTTATTTTCCAAGCCCTAATCAAGCAATCGTAACATTATTAAATAAGGACTCTTCTTTCCTTTCAGTGAGTGATGCACAATTATGTTTATGCTTCCTAGAGCAGAGGGCAGGATTTAATCCCAAGAGTGAAGGAGTTTAGCATATGTATTTCTTTCTCTGACCTGTACTGACTTCCCATGTTTCTAGTTGGACTGCAGATTATCTGGAGGGTTGGGAAGATTTTTCTTTGTGTGTTTGCTGATAAATAGCCAGCACTCTCTATTTATTTCATGCAGATGCATGCGCAGTGTTTTGGGTTTCATTAAAATATTTATCACTTGCAAGGCCTTCCAAACTAGAGGTATGAAAGATTGTGTGTAGCTCCTTTATTACTTGATAATGCTGTAATGCTTATAAAGCAATAAACAGAATTTACTTTTATATTCTGTCTCCTGTGCAAAGTGTGATCTGAGAAGCAAACAATCTCAAAGGAAATCATAAAGGAAGTGGAAGCTGATTTGGGAAAATGATTCTGGTTTTAGGTTATTCAAAAGGAAAACTTTGTGTTTCATGTAGACTGGCCAAAGCAACATTACTGAGGATACACTTAAGTTAGAAAGTATTTGAGTTAAGATTGCCATAATTTATGTTCTTTTTAATTCTGCATACCATTGCCAATGACAGTCTATACAAAAAGGTAATTTTAAATCCTTTCACTAACTCCTAAAAAGCAGTTTTAATTCAAATGTGGGTTTTTTTACAGCAGTTTCTAACACTATGAACACTCACTTTCCCTGTCACAGTCTGCCTGGAATATTACCAAGTTGTGTGTTGTGAAGAGACACCAAGCGACCCTTGTAGGGCTGTCCTACAAGTTCTGGTCTAGAGGACTGTGAGCCCCAGTCACAGTTCATCCTTTCCTTCCCACTTGTGTTTTATTTTTTTTTCCTGAAGATGGTGATCTTGGGAAGATGCTTATTCCATTTCTGAGAGAAGTGTCAATTTATACCCGCAGTAGGATGTGTGTGAGTGGCACCCTCTGTGTCTGTGCACACACATCCACGTGTTGGACGTGCTCCAGTGAAGCTTTCTGCTCTCGTTTTTACAGCCTGTGCTTACACACTGCATCTCCACATGGCTGTCCTGACACTGTTCAGGATAAAATGGACAAAATGAGGCAGGGTTGTTGAGGAGGTGTTTGCTCTGTGATGCAGATAAATACAAAAAATGAGGCTCGGTGTAGAAATCCTTGCAGGGTGGCTTCCTGCCCTCCTGCCGCCCCAGAGGGAAGGTGTTCTGTGGGTACAGTGGTGCTTGGAGCTGCTGCTGACAGAATATACACATTTGGAAGCACTCTGTGTGTTCATCTGAATCACAGACCCAGAGCAGTGCCTGCCTGAGAGGAGCTGCATTTTGGTCTGTGTGAGGGGTGAATTGCTCTCCAGTTGCAGTTACAGTGAATTTAAGTTGTTGCTTTTAATGTGAGGACTAGAAACAATACTGGATCATTCTAGGCTTAAGGATAAATTGAATTAAGGAAGGCGTACAAAAGAACTATACTTGCAAGTGCTTAAAACACAAGTGAAATGGTTAAAACACAAATGAAAAAACTTCCCAGTGTTATATAGTATTTTTACCACATTCAGCTTCTAAAGGTTATTCGTGTTGGAGTAAAATTTCTTTTGACATTCTGCAGCTAATAAAGGTAATTTAGAGATAGAAAAATAGTCTGTGTGTGTGATGCATATACAAAAACTGTTTGCAGTGATAGTATTTTTGTCCTCATCTTCTAAAAGAAGACCAGTCCTAGTTCATGCTTTTTTTGTACGTGGATTTTGGCAGCTGCCTCTTGCCTCTAGGCTTGTATGTAGTTTTGTCCATGCAAGATGTGGGTAATTACTATATGTGTGTATGTGTGTGTGTATATATATATATATATATATATATATATACACACACGTGTGTGTGTGAGTGATGTGTTAGTTGCTGCACCAGTATTGCCATGTAAACTTAGTTGCCCTTTAATAAATATATATATGTATGTATTCTCTGTATATCTAGTTTTAAAAGGGTAAATATTATAAACTGGTTGCTCAAGAGCAGCACACTATAAAAAAATGTAATAAGCACATCAGTAAAAGTGTTGGAGGTAGTAATAAAACTGCACTATAATCCTTCTGCCAATTTATTGAACTCTAACTATAGTTATCTATGACAATTAACTGCTGCATGTTGTACATTAACCCTTTGTAAGTAGCTGTATATGCACTGGGTATGGCCTCAGTGCCTTAAACTTTAGATTTTTCTCTTTTTATCCATCTAGCAGCAAAATAGAACACCCATTTACTCTGGGGAGAATGTCTTTGTCACAAAAATAAACATCCTTTTTTGCAAAATGAGAATAAACATATGACTGAATTCAGATTTTTCATCAGTGTCTTTAAAAGTAATGACACTGCAAAAGGTGATAAACATTTAAACATGGCCATGTCTGCTTCATTGGAGCACACAACTCCTGTGCCCTGTTGGGTGTCCAGGAGTGGTTCTGATTCCCAAAGCCATTTCCATGTGCTGGATGTTCCTGAGAGCTGGGCTGTGGTAAGCTCAGGGCTGTGGTAAGCTCAGGAGTGCAGCTGGCGAGTTGTGTTGCAGGTGGATGATGCTGTGAGGTGAAATTATAAAACATAAAGCATTATTTCTTATTAAATAGAAGAAGTCAGTCTGAGGTTTAAGTTCTCTAAATTCTGTCTTCCAGGAGATGATTGTTTATATTTAAAACATCCTGAAGTTTCCTCAGACTGCTGAAGTGTGTTGGAAGTTGAGACTACAGCATTTTTAATTCAGTTGCTTGTTGCCTTGGCACAGGAGTTCCTATAGATTTAGTGACTGTTCCTGAATTCCAAGAAGATCCTTAAAATGGCAGGCAATTTCGTTTGAAGTTTGGATCTCATGATGTCAATACAGATATGTAGTAAAATATTCCAGGGTGTGGTGATACTTAATCATTAATGATTGAGACTTGGGGCATTTCCTGAATATTAATGCTGGATATGAATGTTGATTGCCTGCAGTGAAATTATCACCCAGATACTTCTCTCCCCTTTCTTTTTTAATTGGTTGCTAATGCAGAAAGGATAAATGCAGAGCTAGGTCAGACAAATATTTGAAATACTCCTGAGGCACAATGCTGAAGACAGAACACTTGCACTACCTTTGTAGCTTGTGGATTTCATAATTATCACGTAGTGTGAAAATGGTTATTTTATTTTTTCCCCTCTAGTGACTGGATCTGTAGTTACACATCTCAGGCTGTAAGTTGTCCACTGGGATTTCTTCCCTCAGAATCACTTGATAGAATTCAGCATTGTCACAAGCTTCTGGTTTCAAATGATGAAGCTGATGTAGAATTTTCTCTAATTGTGTAAGTTTAACTGCCACTAAAGGTAAACTGATACGATGCCACACCTTGGATGTACTTTAATACTTAATCTGCCCCTTAGGAAAGGATTGACTAGCTCATGTCAGTGCAGTGCTTTATAAAAAACTTACTCATAAAAATGTTTATGGCTAGGTTTGCATTAATATTTTTAGAGAAATGTAGCTTGCTGCCAACACCAACTGTTAATAACCTACTAAAATACATAAGTTAAACATTTCATAAATGTATTTGGAACACACAGCATGTGCTGTTGGTTGTGTTTTGTTCTATAAGTCTAAACTCCTGAAAGGTCTCTTTTAATTCCTGCACAGAAGTGCAGGAGGAGGTGCCAGTGAATATCGTTGTGCTGTAGGTACATTGGTGTGCTTATCTGATTTCCAGGCAGCAAATTTGGAGGGCATTTCTGCATATTGTTTGCATGTGTTGAAAATACACTCTTGTACCTGGTGGGAATAAACCTGGTTTATCTTTCTGTGAAACTTCCCACAGAGAAAGAGGTTTTTCAATGCTGTATGTTAAACATTTGGAAGGACAGCCTTGTCCCTCTTGCATGACAGTGATTGCTGCAGCAGGGTCCATCCTCCCCTTTCTCCTCCCAGTAGCTGGGAAATATCTTCTTACCCCATGGCTAAGGAGCAGCTTCTCTTACTTAAATGAAAATACTGTTTCCTGTAGTCTGTTTTATGTATCTCATAAATAATATATTTTAGAATGTTGTAGATACTGATGAGTCACCAAATTCTTTTAATCAAATCTGTGGTACTGAGCACACATTTTCTGTAGCATAGTGGCATCTGGTCTGCTGAAATTTCTAGGAAGAGAATTTCTAAGAATCAGTGCAACACTAGTTTAGACCAGTGGTTTGTGTAGTCCAGTATTATGTGTCAGAAATGGCACTTGGGGAGGATTAGGAAAAAAGTAGAAGAGATTCTCTGTGATTCCTCTTCAAGTCCTGCCACTTCAGGAACTCCAAGAAGCGAAATATGTAGCAAGTTTTGAAGTGAAGTCACGTTGAGTATATTTCTTTTAAAAAGCCTACTACTTGAATAATCTTTAAAAATCCTCATTTTCCTTTTGAAGTTTCAAGTTTTCCTTGGTTTCAGATGGAATGCAAATCCAGTGAAACAGTAGTTTTGCCTGGTTTACTACCTCTGTGTTAGCTGGGTGCCACTGGGGTCAGTCAGATTCAGGTAGAACCAAGGTGTCTTCAGCTTCTCAGAGCTTTTGCTGTGGTTTTGTTGAACCCAAGGCAGCAGCTGGTTGGATCAATAATTGTGCCCAAGCAATACTGTTTGAGTAATTTGCAGTTTTATACATGCTCTCTTGAGATTGTTCTCTTCAGCTCTGTATAAGTTTCTCATTCAAACAATATTATTTGTATTTAAAGGACTATGTGTTGTGAAAGTAATTGGACAATTATGGCAAGGTGCTGTATATTCTAACTGATGAGCTAAGTATCAGCAAGTAATTTCTCACAGAACTTTTGGCCTAACATTCTCATTCATTACATACTGTCAGCATGAACTGTGTCTTTTACTTTTTTGTTATCATTTAGAAATGTCAGGTCAGGGCCAGGACATGATAATTGTGCCATTGTCACAGTTTGACTTAAATTACAACAATATAACTTCCTTTTTATCAGGGGAAATGAAAATAAATGTGCTTATTCAGGTATAATTAATTTCCAATTTTAAGCTCAGTAAAAGGTCATTCTTCTTACAGGTTGAGTTCAAATATATGTAGATGTTAAATATAGTAAAATGAAAGTTTCTTCACATTGTGGTTTCCAGACTGTTTAATAAGAGCTGTTTGGAATTTTTCCACTTAATTTATGTTGATTTAGGGAAGGCTGTAGTTTGGATCCAGAATTTGTTTGTCCAAAACATCCATGAACCATTCTGGTTCTAAATGGTACCTTCATTAAATAAACCCCTTTGGTACTAAAGGTGGTTCCCTGGAAGTCCAGAATCGTGGTGGAGTGTGGCCTGAAAGTATTGTTCTCTTACTGTGCATTTTAAGTGAGTGAGTATAATAACAAGTGTAGTATCTAGGTACAGGAACTGTGTTTTGTGTTTTGAGATTCATTTCTACAGCTCCTCTGTATCAAAGGAAGATTTTTTTTCTCCCTACTTAATCCGAAGCAAAATTATTTCAGAAGTAGCAATACAGAAACTTGTGTTTCACTCAATAAATTGATTCCAGCTTTTCTGTACATAGAGCCCTAGATATCTAGGAAAAAAAAGTGGTATTTTTGGTCTTTTATTTGACAGTGTCTTCTAAAGTCAGGCCAGCAAGAACATCAGGTAGATGCTGTTGCCTGAAACAATATTCCCTGACACTGCTTGAAGAATTTTGCTAATGGGTTTAATGTGGTGCTGACGGTGTCTGTGCTTGGAAGGAAGTGAGGGTATTTTTGTTGTTGTTGCCTGGTAATATTTGGTGTTTACTTACAAATACTTTTCTTATATCATCTTCACTTTTGGTAGTACAAAACTTTTAGTAACTGGAAAAGACATTAAAATACCTGGTATCATATGAAATACAATTATAGAAATCACTGTTGATACTGTCAGGCAGCTATTGCCTGATACTTATTGATAACTGAGATAATTAGTACAAAAATATCTGAGTTTGGGTTTGTTACCAGTGTGATGTAGCCTTTGAGACTGATGGTTTTTGTGTCAAGTTGCTTTTGGAGAATTTCTTTACTCACAAATTTGATTCTTTGAGCTTTTGCCTCATGCTTCCTTTTTCCAGTGCTGGCCTTGAAATTCAGTGTGGTTCATCTCTTTTGCAGGGCAAGTTGATTATAAACAATTTCTGTGTTATTTCTGGGCTGTTAGGAGAGTAACTTTGCTTGTCGAAGTGTGCCAGGGTATCTGTGTGTCAATTCACTGGAGCTTCACTGAGCAGATGAGAAACGTGTGTTAACAGCTACAATTTTCATTCAGCTTTGCTGAGTTCAAAGTTTAATTTGGCTGTACTTAGAGACTGCCTTTCTTAAGATTATAATTTATTGAAGTGATTTTTCATTCCTGTTACTTTGAAGGACTAAAACAGGGAAAACTTTTTCAGAACATAAAACTGGCCAAAACCGCTGGCAGTTGCGCAAGTAAGGTGCAATGGAAAACTCCTCCTGAAATTTTACATTTTCAGGAGACATAAGTGTTGTTTGTAACAATAGGGGATTTGAAAATATTAGAAAACAAATTTTAAAACTTACAGGGGAGTCTGTGCTTCCTTGACTTCTTTATCTGAAACAACAATCCCAGAAGTTTCCCGTGAGCTATGTAGGAAACGTGAATACTTTGCTTGTTCACTTAACAGATATAAACCATTCCTTTTTCTTTTACACTGAGGGCAGCCTTAACTTGATCTGAATGACCTTTGCTGTAAGCAAGCCAATGTTACTGTACCTCAGAGCTTTAGGGTTGGAACGTGCTAATCTACAGGGGCGAGTTTGGTGTTCCCTTCCAGCCGTGTTCCAGGAGCTGTTGGAGCAGCTTTGGTGTCAGAGGGCTCAGTGGCACCAGGGACAGGAGGAGACCTTTCCTAAGAAAAAGCAGGTGTTGCCTTAGACCAACAAGCTTTTTACTGCTGAAATCTTTTTTTAGAATGATGCTGAGACTTGTGCAAGATGTTCCCTGCTGGATTTCCTGTGGTGGGTTTGTTTGGTGCCCACAGCAGCGTTGCTTTGTCTGAGCACTCCAGCTATGGGGGGCATTCAGCCCCTGTCTCGTGCCACCTTGAGATTTGGCACAGGCTTGTCCCAGCAAAAATTCAGTAGTAAAATTAGTGGTATGGTAGATGCAAAATGAATTAGCAGTGCAGTCAGGTTATTTGAGACTCTGTATGCAGGAGTTTTGATTTTGTGATCCAAGTGTTCTTTCAATGGCACTAATTCACACCTAATTTTGCTTTTTTAAAAATTCTCATTCTCTCATGCCATAATATACTTGTTTCTTGCTACACAGATACTAATAAGCAGTTGTGTGACTGTGGCATTAACAAACCTGTATAAACATGAGGCTGAGTATTGATCTGTGAAGCTCCATGTGAGCTGTCATCAGGGGTAACAGAGCTGAATGGTTTATTTCTGGTGCATGTTGGTAGCTTTGCTCTGTTGAGGATTACCTGCTCACTGACACTTGTGCCAGAGGTAAGGGAAGATCAATTAACAGCGAGTGGGACTCTGGAAAAAATACTTTAAAACCACCCTGAATGGAGAAGAAACTGCTCTGAATTCCAGTTTGTAACAGAATTGAAGTGTGGCTGTGTTTGAGTGTAGAGTAACAGCCCTGATTAACCCGTGCATTGCTGGAAGCTGTGAGGGCAAACGCTCAAGATAAAGCACATTCCTTGTTTTAAAGATGCCCAATGTGGCAAAAGTATTGGACATATTAATGTGAAATAAGACAGCTTTGGCTGAGTGCTGTGTGTGATGCTGAGGATTTCACTGAGACAAGCTCAGCTTTTTTGCAAGCAGGGTCTGTGGTGGGTTTTTTGTTTTGGTTTGCTTTTGTTTCTCTTTTAATAACGTGACAGTTCTGGTAAAAAGTGGAAATTCTGCAGTAACATAGTTTAAAAGCATTTTCTTTCTTTTGAATTGCGTTTAATGGAATTTTTAACTTCCCTGGTAGTGTACTTCATTTGCTGTAAAATCCATCTCATAATTAGTGGTATATAATTCCCTTGCTGCAGATATTTCAGAATGCATAGTCCACCCAGAAGATACTTGGTTTAGTGTTCTTTCTGCTGTTTGTTTACCAACAAGTAAAAAAACCTCAAACAAACAAACAGAAAACCAAGAAGAACATAATCTGTAAGTGATTTCTCGAATTGTTCCATTCTTCTCTTTCTTAGCAAATGATTTTATGAGACTTAGTCACATGTTGTGGAGCTGTATTAAGATAAAACAAGACCAAGATTTTCTAGTGAGTGGTTTAGAGATGGAGTAAGTCACCACTGATTTAGAATGTTCTAGCTAGAAATTCGCAGAGCAGGTGTGGGTTTTCACATCCTTAATATTGGCTGTGTAAAATACTTAAAAGAAATCCCAATTTTAGTTAAAGGCACAAATTTGCAGCAGCCTTGAAAATTGAAAATAAATGTTAGACGGGAATTACTGCAGCATTGAGCCTGTTGCAATTGGACACATATGAGGTAAGGAAGGCTGTAGTACTGATGCTTGCAAACTGCAACCAGGAGCATCTTATTTAAGAGTGTTACTAGTGGCTAAATTTTTGTGTATTTAATTAATCTCCCTATTTAAAAGCAAAGCATGATGGGCAGAGGTGACTCAGAGCTGTCAGAGAAAAAGAAGGGCAAAATGAATATTTGTGGACTTCTTGTACATGAGATTCCTCATCGTATTTTGTCTTCAAAGGCTGTGGAAGAACTTCCATCTCTGAGTTTACATAAGCATAGCTGAGTTCAACTTATGGTAAATTTTGCTCTCAAAGCATTTATAACTTAATTGCTCAGTGGGAGAATGCTGAATTTTCTCCATGTAACATAGACCATGGAGCATTCTTAAAGGTTCTGGGCGTTCTGGCCCCCATCCATCACAGTACTTAAACCATGAGTAGCCCTATTAAAGTTGATAGAATTACTCATGTGCTTAAAATTAAACATGTGCTTAAGTGCTTTGATGGATTAGAGCCAAAGTTGTCAGCACCTTGCTTTGTTGTGTGCTGTGTTACACCTACCTCTCCATGCCCTGGCCGGGGTCTTCAAGGGATACATTTTCAGATTTGCTCATTCCAATATTTAGCTGCTCTGTGTCCTAAAATTGCAATTTATGTGCACAGCCATAGTAACTTCATACACAGTCTGGAAGTATAAATACACAGCTACAACTCTTGAAATCTGTCAGGCCTTGACAAAATTCCACAAGATCTTTTTCTGGATGTATCAGAGGAAATTTTATGCTAAGTCTTTACATAGCAACCTGGCATCTATAATGTTTCTCAGAAAACTATCTTTCTACTGAAATTTGTATTTTAATAAAGTGTACAATGGAAATCACCATTTAGGTGTGTCAGCACATTCTTAAGAATGACTGTGAACTTGAACTTCCCAAAATCAGAGATCAGTAGGGGCTATTCTGGTTTCTGCTGATAGTGCTGAGTCTGTAATTCTTTGAGGCTTATGAGCAAAGTCGCATGTACCTGACAGCTCTTTATCTTTGAAGATAACTGTGGAAATCTTCCTTATTTCAGACTTTGTCCATGGTAGAAATTCTGGATTTAACAGCTCTGAAGGAAAGACTTAATTCAGTGACTGCAGTTCAACACTGTTTTAAGAAAGTGTGGTGAACAAAGCATTTAATGTTAATATATCTTTGAAATATTAACTTTCAGTGACAGCTGCCTAGTTTAAAAAACAGCTCCTTTTTTTCTTGTCCAAGTAGTTCCCCCTGGTTTTTTGGGTCTACATCCCCTGCCTTAACTGCTTTCCTGTTCAGGTTGTCATTCTGAACTTATGAGCTACCAATACTAAATCCTACAGCATTTAGAAAATGTTAAGAGTTTGGGTCATTGAGAGTTTAATGGAATTTTTTAGAAGTACCAGGGGGAAAAGGGTGAAATACATTAGATAACTGCTTTTTATTTGAGTGAGGCAAAAACCCTTGCCTTTTGTCACTGCTAGAGGCAACCAGCTTCCAGATCATCTGTCTACAATGTCACATGCCAGAAGTGTTTCAGATGATAACAGAGATCATAACCACTAAAACAAAAATATCAAGGGATTTTCAGGACCAGCCATTTTCCACCTGTCTCATCACTGCCTTCCCTACTGCATTGCATCCTGCTTTGGCTGCTCTGTGTTTACACTCACTTGGCATCCACTGTTCCAGCCATTTTTATTTTAGGGCTTCTTTCCATTTAATATTGGCTTGTAGCCAGCTGTGTACTTTTTCGGCTTTAAGTAGCACTGAGGTCATCAGCCATTATAGGAGCTATTCTTCTCATTCTTGTGCACAAACCCCAGAAGAGCTCTGGGATGTGATTGCCTTCTCTTCCAAAGCTTCCTACCCAGTCCTGGCTGAAGAAGTTACTGGAATGCAGGCATTAGAGAAACGGCTTCAGAGCAAATGGCACGCATAGGAAACTCATCAAATTGATGTTTCAAAGGTTGGACAGAAGTGCTTTGAAAGTGAGAACTAAGGTGAGAACAGGAACCCCCCACGAGGCTGCTGCTACCTGCCTGTGTTTGAAAGCAAAGGATGAGGCGATGAAAATGGCACAGATTTAACATTTAGCACAGCAAACGGCCCAGATTTAGCCCAGGTGCTGTTATCCACGGGTATGCAGTGCCTGGGCACTGTATACTCTCACAATAGTATTTTTTCTGGGCATGCAGAGATGGAGGAGAACCCAGGAGGTGATGCTGCTCTGAGGGGTGGCTGGAACAGCAGAGGGGACAATCCTGAGAGGCGTCGTGTGATGTATGTCAGTGCTGCTGCACAGCTGGGCAGAAGTGTTTAAAAAAAAAAAGTGATGTGCAATGGACATTTCCTTTATTCTGTGTTAATAATGGCTACATAGTTAGTGTTAAATAAATAACTAAAAAGGTCTCTGCTTCCTGACAGCAGTTTGATTGTCTCGAAGTAGTGGATTGTACAAGGCAAGATGATTCAGCAATTTGCCTTGAGTCCTCCCGTTCCTGCCGGTTCTGAGGTGTCCTTCCGGACCAGAAAGGAACCACAGTGTCCTCTGAAGACTCTCCAGCCTTGTTAATTATTGTATCAAGTGTCTAGAGAGAATGCTAGACTTCTGAGGACACCTTTTATTGCAATATGCTTTAATTACCTGTACTAAGAGCAAGAAAATGACACCAGTGTGTTCCCCTCTGAATGCCTGGGGAGCTACAGGCAGGGTTTGCAATTTACAGAGGTGTTTAATTGCACAGCAGGAACTGAAGGGCCTTTGTCAAGCTCGTACATCACAGAGCTCTTTGTGAACAACTCTATTTTCATCCCTTACCTAAACTATTGCTAGTTAATTAGTTGAGGTAAATGGAGCAGGATAAGCAGAATTATGCTTCTTAATATTGTGTCTGTGATGGTCTCTTTGTGCCACTAACAGGTATAAAGGGACTGTAAACCAGTTAAACTGGTTTTATGTAGGAATTTGCAAAGCTGAAGGGGAGCCTCAAGGTGGCTTAGAGCCAGAATAGCATCTCTGTGCCACATCCACCTGGGCAGGTGGTATGACCAGGGTGCCACGTGCCTGTGCCAGAGTCCTGGAACTTCATCAGGAGCAAAGTCTGCCCACAGCCAGTCTTTGCATCAGAATATCCATAGAGGCAAAATAAAGTTACCCTTTCACCTTTGCACTTTGGGTATCACAGGGAGCAGAGATAAAACAAACCTAAAAATGGAGTTTATTAGTTTATATTCAGGGATGTCTTTTTTAGGGTTTGGTATAATGTCATTGTGGTACCATTCCCAAGTCACATCTCAGCCTCTAACACTGCAACGTAAATAATGATCAAAAATGACAATTTCTGCTTTCACAGAGCTGTGATGTGATTTTTCTAATCAACACTTGAGTAATTTGTGTTTCTTGACTTCTGACTTGGAGAGTGATTCTGTCATTCCATTAACAGAAGGTGTCTCTTTGTGCTTGTATTTCTTATCATATGTTCACGTGTTTATGGGTGCATGGTAAGATGTGTGTGTTACTCATGGAGAAAAATATTGCAATGTATTAAAACAAGCAATGGTAAAGCAATTTGCATTGCTTTTCACAATCTTTAAAAGGGAACTTGTAGAAACCCTTTTTGTATTGTCTGCTCCATACATTGCATCACATATTGTATGAGAAAGTGATTATGCTTCAGGGGATAATTGAACTAAGTTCTCTCAAATAATTTAGGTCACAGTTAGATCAACATAATCAATTTTCAACTGTGTCTTTAATTCAAAGTATATAATGACAAAATTATTCATCCTGTTGGGCTTTTATTTTTTCCAAAAAGTGTTCTGTATTTACAGAGAAAGCAAATAGTTGATTCTCATAGCTGTTCTTTTTCTAATATTGAAAGATCTTTGGTAGCTGAATGGTACAGTGTGTTGATACCTGGAATTTTGGAGAAGTAAAATGAAGAATTTTCATAGTGAAATAGGTGTTGGGGTGGAGAAAAGGTGGTGCAGGAGGAACAGCATAGTGGTAGAGAGGGAACACTGCTCTGCAGGAGGGGTCTCACACTTCCAGGGAGATGCTCAGTCCCTGTGGGGTCAGAGTTACCAGCACACACTGACTGTAAAGTGCTTTTTAGGGTGCATTGTGTCAGCTTCCTGTGCCTTGGGTACTATTTCAGTTTACCGGGTGCTGACCAAGAGCAAAGCATTAACATGGTTAGAAAAATCTCTTTGAGCTCTGCTGCAGGTGAGGACCCAGGTAAATCCTATTTCCTGTGCAGCTGCAGCTCCTGCCCCATGGCACTGCAAGGGTTTGTCAGAACAAACCAGAAAAATCTCTTTGAAGCTGGCAGAACACTGAGCAGTGTGATAGCAATGGTGTTGAGTTTGCAGAAGATACCTAGTGGGTTTTGCTATTGCATTTTAGCAGTTTTGTCTGTAAAACTGGTCCTTTGTCACAGGTCTCAGATGAATTATTTCAGCTTCACTCGGAATACTCTAGGCAACTGCTTTTCCCCATTTTCAAGTGCCTCTAACTTGGCCTCTGCCCTCTTTGCTGTTCTAGCTGTTATATTTTGAGGTAATTGCCATGTTCTGTTAGAAATAACCCAGGCTGAAACAAATTTATCTTTTAGTTGAATTGTAAAGTACTGCACGATTTTTGTCATGTGGATTGGTAGCAAAGCCTTAATTGAATTTCCTTGCTCGTGGTCTTGTGTCTGAAGATCTTGACTGCACAGCTCTGTTTCTGTGAGGTGGATTGGCAGGTAGTGCTCTTAGTTTCCATAAAGTTCAGTAAATAAATTTTAATGCAGATTTTATGGAATATTTATTAAACCCATCAGCATGTTTCACTGCATCAAAGACACTTTATTTAGATGAATAGGCATGTTTAAATCCCACGTGCTTGTGAAGTGCATGACTGCCTGTCAAAGAGCTGAGTTGTGTTTTAAAACAAAATGGATCTATTAAGTTTTCTTTGGCTGTCAGTGTGTAATTGATGGGCTTCTGAAGGTGAGAAGGGGACAGCCCGTGGCTGCTTCCCTGGGCATTCCCATTTGTTGGCAATACCTGGAAAAGCAGGGAGATGCACCTGTGTGGAACACAGCAATGTCATTTTCTACCATAAAAAGTCAGAGGCAAATGAATTTCTTTGTAAGGTTTTCATTCTGGCTCTTGCACTTGCAAATTGACTCACTGAGTGCAGTGCTGTGCCTGGGGAAGGGAAGCCTTGCCCTGCTGCAGTTGTTCTGTCAGCAGGTTCAGTGGAGTCTGACTGCTTCAGAAATGAAGGTGATTTATGCATTACACCAGTCCCCGAAGGTGAGAGAGGCTGCCTGTTTACAGCCTTGTAAAGGAGACAAAGGCTCTGCATTAACACTCTCTGACTACATTTTAATATGCCCTATTAAAATAGTCTATATATTCTCCAGACTGCAGAACTCTCCAAGGTTTCCTAATGTATCTGCACTGACCCAAAAATTCAGACTTCTTTGCTTTTAGGAATTAGATTAATGGATAAAGGTGTCCCATCATCCCTGTCCATCCATCTGTGACCCCCCCCTAATTCTTTTAATGTGTTTTGTTGTTAGAATTAACTTCAGCACCCCTTTTTAAAATTACTTTTCTACCTGGGAGACGCAGAAGTTTTCAGGGTGAACTGAATCTTTATCCTCTGCAATGTTCTTTTTAAACTTGAAGTATTTTTTCCAAGTAGTGGTCATTTGTATTACCTGTAAACAAGAAATGAACATTAAAATTAAATTAGTTTGCTTTCTGATGATCTGTTTGTTAATGTGTTCTTTGTGGAAGATTTGATAAAGTCTGAGTAAAAATAGTAAAGCTCAGCCTTTTTAATAGTAAAGCTCAGCCACAGGTGGAGAAGTTCTCTATGAAATACTGATTAGGCTGGTTTTCAAGGAATATTTGATTTTTCTGACCTTTGATGTCATTCTCATTTAATGTTGCTTAAATTAAAATGTCATATTTTTTTGTAGTACCTAAAATAGACTTTATTAGTTTTCCTGAAAGCTATGTGCAGCTTTTCTTTGGCCCATTTAAATATTGAAAACAGCAGGATTTGAGATTTTTCTTCTAATCCTCAACTAATAGAGTTTAATGCTTTGTTTGGCCTACCTTGCACAGCCTAAGCAAAAGTTTTAAACAAGATTAAAAATATGACCTTATTAACCCATGACATCTAAAGATGCAGAACAGGCCTGCAGAGACATCAGTCATTCCTTGGCCAGGGGAGCTTTGGTGCCATTCCCAAACTACTCAGGATGTTCCAGAGGAAAACATTTTGGCAGCCCAGCTTTTTTTTTTTTTTTTTATTCTTTTGTGGTTTTGTGCCAGCACCTGGGAATGAGAAATTAAAAAGGAAAGAATCTAAGTTGAATATTTAGTCTTTGTGGTTGTGGAAAATAAAGTTGGAGTACTTGTGGAAATTTGAGGTGCAACCTGGCTGGGTTTCTAAAAAAAAAAAAAAAAGGACAATTTGGCAGAGCAATGGGATGTTGGTTTTGTGTGCTTCACCTCATTAGTCCCTGAGTAAAATGAGTGTCACCTTTTTAGGGCTCTTTTGGGTTTTTTGGTGAGAAGTTAGAGTTGTTTGTAAGCTGCTGTTGGATGGGTGATTGATGAACGTGCTGAGTTCCAGAAGAATAAAGTGTCTCATTGTCATGGAAAGTTTATGTCTAGTAAACATTACAAAACCCAGTGATACATTCACTGCTGTGTAATGGGATTCCTTGTTTACTGGGCAGGCTATAGGGCCATGGCAACAACACCAGAAATAGGAACTATGAGTATCCTTGTTGTAAGGATGATGATGGTTATCAGGCACTTTGTTAATTGCTGCAGGTTAACGTTTCTCCGTATTCATTATCACTTAGCAGT
This sequence comes from Passer domesticus, assembly GCF_036417665.1. Taxonomy (NCBI): domain Eukaryota; kingdom Metazoa; phylum Chordata; class Aves; order Passeriformes; family Passeridae; genus Passer; species Passer domesticus. Next base: position 11,996,566 of record NC_087489.1, on the reverse strand, counting down.
GAGAGGATCAGCCAGGAGGTGTAAATGTGGAAGTTTGACTGAAATCTTTAATTAAAATAATGAGGTTTATAGTATGGCATGGAAGAGTCAGGTCAATGTGCACCTCACTGATGCTTTGAGACAATTAACAGCAAGTGTTCCAGGGAAGGGAGAATAACCAGAGCTTGCCTATAAACAATGAAAACTCCCTAAACTTCTCTTTTTCTAGTGATATTCCAAACCAAAGCAAAATGAGTGCTAATTCCTTCAAAATACTGGTGTCTTGCTTGGCTTTCATCATATCAGTTGCCCTTTTGATCTAAACAGGGCAAAATCTGGATCCATGTTCATTCAGGTCAAGATCCTGCTGAATTTTGGAGGCAGAATAAAAGCCAGACAAATTGCTTACACTGTCATTGATAAACACTTCCTGCTTTCATACCATTATTTACATTTTTAAATAATTAAACATGCTTTTTAAAAACTGAAAGTGGATGGTGGCTTTGCAACCACGTGTGCACTGCTGAAAAACAGAATATTTGTGCACCCAGCATCTTGGTTGTGGAGTGGAGAGTTTGTCAAGAGCTGGGGATGTAGAAGAAGTTGGGAAGAGAGTGAAAAGCCCTTAGTTTTTTCTCTCTTATCCTATTTTATTTTCCTTAATTTGGTGTGTTTGGCCTTTCTTGGCTCCCTGCCTTGTTCTCATCAGCAGTGCCAAATCTCTGTAATAAAAACCTGGTAATTTTCAGGAATAAGATGGTCTGTAGGTAGGTAAAGAAGTCTAGGAAAACATTGAATTTTCATCTGATTATTGATCATTCAATTCTCTCTCTGCCTCAAGCTTCACTGACCTTCCTGTCCCTGCCCCAAACTTCTGAGGACCTGGGTCAGTGAGGAGCTGATCTTTTGGGATAATCCAAAACATTTTGTGTTTATTGGGGTTGTGCTGCTGGTTCAGAGCCATTCCCCGTGCAGCAGATCCTTGGCATGGTGGTGTTCTCCTTGACACTGTCTTTTACAAAAGTTGCATTAATTTTTCATTTGATAGCCAAAATTCCCACCACTCCTAGATGTCTGTGTCTGCCTTGTTATTGAAGTAGTCTTTTTTTTTTTTTCCTGCTGTTCTTCTGCATTCTTGATTGGTGAATTTGCTTTCAGTTTCATTTTGGTTTTTGGCTGTGAGTAATTATAGAAAGGAAAAAGTGATAAAAAGCTTTTGCATATGCTTACTGAATTAACTCCATAAAATGAAGTTTTCAGGCTGGGGTCTGTAAGCTGAAACTGAGTTACTATCTTTAAAAGGGTAAAAAAAGGAAATGCTGTTGATACTTCATAGTCTCTGGGACACTGTGCTAGAAAATGTTAGTTTTCAAAATGAAAAAAAAATTAAAAACTGAATGTTGTTATAAATATTCCATAATCAAAGAGTCCTGTAAAAGCAGTTCAATGAAGATTAAAAGGTCACTTAGACAGTTTAGCTGGCTTTTTTTAGTAATTACATGGCTAACTTGGTTTCCCTCAAAGTAGTGATTTTATGCTGTTTACAGCAAGAAGTTAATAATGTGAAAAATTTTATCATAGTGCTTTGCAATTAAGCTACAGTTTACAGGCTCAGTGCTAGTAGTACTTTTAGGGTGCTAATTCCTGGTTATACCCAATGTTTGCATTTCGTTTGATTGCACTATTTAGCATTGAAATTTCCTTGTCAGGTTTGACACAAAATGCAGAGCAGGGGAGCAGAGGGGTGGTTTGCACTGTCCTGCTGCAGCCTGGTAATGTGCCTGCAGTTAATCCCAAATGCCAGTGCTCATTCCAAGTGGTTTTCTAGCCTCCTCCTCTGCTTCTAGCCAAGGATGATTTTCTGTATCTGGATTAACCCTTCATTGTTATGTCTCACATCCAGACTGTTTGAATGTCTTGTGTCAGGTCGAGTGCTCTGCTGTGGTTTGTTCTGCTAAGGCATCATTTTTGTGATTTAATTTTTTGTGCTTTGAGGTCTTTTGGTTTCCTATCATTTGTTTCTACTTTTAGTAACTCACCTTTTTTTCCTTTCTGTTTGTTTCCAGTGTATACTTTCCTAAAGAACTTTCACGTATGTTTAGTATTTTGCATTCAAATGAATCAAAATCTGTTTGATTCTGCAGAATGTCTTAGTCCCAATCTAAGGCTATAGTAAGTTTTTATTAAAGCATAATTAGACACTGATTTTTGGATGCAAATAGATGTTACTGCTTAAAATAGATGCAAATAGATGTTACTGCTTAAGTAGAAAAGTTTTGAGATATTTAAATGAGTCTATTTACAAAAGTCTTCGGTGACTGAAAGCACTTTAGGCAATACAGCTTTAATAGAATATTTTTCAAGTTCATGTTGTGTTTTAAAAAGGTATTCTGCTTTGTGGCTTATAAATTTAACAATGTGTCTTTTTTATTACAGGGAGAAGAAAATGAAAATCCAGGATATTAAAAACAATATTAAAGAAGCTATAGAGGTAAACCTACAAGCTATTGTTTTTTAACTATTCCAGGTGGCTATTTAGACACTCTCTGCAATATTTTACTTGTGTTTCTTTGCAGACAATAGTGACAGCAATGGGCAATTTGGCACCTCCAGTGGAACTAGCCAATCCAGAGAACCAGTTTCGAATCGACTACATCTTAAATTTAGCAAACCAGATAGACTTCGATTTCCCTCCGGTGAGTAGTTCACAGGCAGCCATGCCTTCTTGCAAATGATTGTATTTCACTGCCCTGTAGTAAATATTTCCCCAGAACAGTGAGCTGCTCTCTGGGAATTATTGCAGTAGGTGCCTTTGATGAGTGCTAATCGAATTTACAGCAACACAGCCAGAATATTCCAGCTGATCCTTCAGGAACATGGAGGCTCTTGCCTGCTTTTTGTGCTCTGGGGAAAGAATTAGCCACAGAGATGGACAGTGCTGGGTGTAAAGTTTGGATATCTGGGAGTTGTCCTGCCCAAAAGGAGTGGAGATACACACAGCACACTCTTGATGATTATTAGCTGGTGTTTAATGGTGCTGATTTCCCTCTTCTGGAAGAGCAGTGGAGTTTTCTGACTGATTCAGACTGTGTCAGCCAGGCTCTGCAGAGGCTCCCTTGTCCCAGCCCTCCCAGTCCTGGTTAATCATTTGAGGTGCCAGCAGACCAGAGTAAATGCAGAAAAGATAATTATTTAGTTGATGATACAACTTTGTGCCCACTCACGGTGATTAATTTGTCCTGTATCTGAACCAGACTTGGAGCAGAAGCCCATGAAAATACAGTTTGCAAACACTGAACACTTAAACACTGAGAAGATATTTTTGTTAATTGCCATGAATACCTTTTACTTGCAGTAGTGCAGGAGTGTTTCAAAATTTGTATTTCTCTCTCTGTGTACTGTTCCAGGGAGCTGAGGGGAGGAATTATGATGATGTATCAAAAATCATGATCTATTTACACCAAAATTTTGTGTCCAGCAGTCCCAAATGCTGGAAATTAAAGTGCAAGTGCAAATAGCAGTAAGATGTGGGATAGTTTGCACCACAGCAATTCATAATTCAGTTTGTAATTCTTGATATGTAAACATTATTGAACAAGCTGGTCTGTGAGACCAACAACAGTTACCTTTTCCAAATGTTGCTGCTTCTAGGAATTTCTCTGCTTTGGTCAGTCTTTATCAAAAGAAAAATAACCAACCAAACAAACTCACGTGCTTTGTGTACAAGGCAGAAGTCAGGTGACTTTAGCAGTTAATTGGAAATACTGCACTGTAATCTTCCAATCATTTTCTGTGTAACAGGCACAGACAGGTTGGTGGAAGGGAATGTATGGTTCTCTCGAGCACATAAAATGTAGTCATTGTCATTTTGTCTTAAATCATCTCAAATTTGAGATTTTGAGATTTTTAACTTCACACCTCTGTAATTTAGACATTTGTCAGTGTTATTCACAGAAATACTCAGTCCTTTAATGGATGATCTCTCCTGCTGGGGGCACAGAAAAATTCATGCTTTGAAGGTAGTTTTTGGAGAATATTTCCGAGAGAAGACAGTGGTTCCTTGCTCCACCCTCTGTGCTTCTGCACTGGCTGTGTGCCCACAGCTCTCCTACTGCCTTGTTTGTGCTGTTCAGGTTCTGATCTGTAACAATGCTGCAACAAGTTCCTGTGACCTGCCTCCTACTGAAATGCTGGATTTTCCATGTATCTTCTATCTCAGAGGTCTTTTTTTTTGTTCCCTTCAATTGGAGTGCAGTGATTTCTTTTAATTTTTCCCTTTTTTCCACTGAGAGCAGGGTGCAATTGTGTGACTTACAAGGTCTATAAATAATTCCAAGTTCAGTGAAGAGTCTTTGAGGTGTTGAATGACACACAACTTCAGGAATAACTGTGCTCCAATAAAACCAGTTTTTCTTCTCTGAGCAAAGGTATTGTCTTAAATTTTTAAGCCCTGAGTCTACAGAGGTTTAGGTGTGTGCATAACTTTGACTGGTGGCTTACTTCATTGGCATGATTAACTATGTCATATGTAAATGTTTGTAGGGTTGAGGTTTTAAACTGGAGATGCATTAGCCACAGATGTTGAAGGACTATTGTTGGCTCTCTGCCCTCAGTGATTATATAAGTTATTTCTGAGTTTGTCTGAATGTAGGTTGTAGTCCTTTGGTACCTGGAAAACTGAACCTGCATTTTAATTGCATTATTTAAATCAAGTAAAGATCTAGAGTGTCCCTAGATGCCAGCTCTCAGTGCATGGGGACAGAAATCACAGTCCTGGAGTACCACTGTAAAAATAATTTTGATTTTGTTACAGATTAGTTAAAAGTACTTGGAAGAAAAAAATAATTGTATGGAAGCAGAAAGGACAGCCTGTGCTGGTTATGCTTTAAATCTAAGGAGATCTCCATCATCTGCTTCCTCCTCCAGTACACTGGGGGAAGAATTTCATAAACCTTTTCCTACACAGAGTATTGGTTGGGAAGGAGGGAGGGGATTTTTTAGCAATGATAGCCTTGTATAAATTTGTCTGGTTTGAGCTGCCGAACTTGCTTTCTGCCTCTTGCATTTTCTTCATGGAAAATCACATTTCAGCTGTCTGGAGCACATACTTTCCTCAGTGTAGTGTTTGATGCTCTTCTCTGCCCTAGGGAGAGCATGAGGTAGGGAGGAGGAACACTCATGTCCCAGGGGGATATTCCTTGAGGGCTGCAAGTACTCAGGACTGTACTCCTAAATACAGGGCTGTTCTGCTTCCCTTCAAATGCCCATTCTTCTTTTCCTAAACATTAATTTGGGTTGCTCTCCTGAAGAGAATGCACTGACATAGAGGCCAGCACAAGGATTGTGGGATTTCTTCTCCAGCTACACCAGATCATCATCTTCATGAAGGAGCAGTTGAAATGAATTTTAAAGTGGAGGCCAAAATCTGTGTTTATAATTCCCCGTGGGACAGGTGGAGCTGGAATGCAGGTCTCCTAACAGCAAGGTTCAGTGTAATGTGAAAGGCAGAATAAAAGTCAGGAAGAATGTAGGAGCTTTGCAGTGTGATAAATATTGGGATCTGACTCTACATGTAAATTAGGATTCAAAGAGCAACTTTTGTATTCTGATATTCTAATTCTTTTCTTAGTCTGGGTCTCCATCTGTTTGCTTTGCAGTTTTTGACTTGCAGGAAGTGTGTGTCATTTGTGTAGACCATATTGTTTTGAATTAAAAAAACCTAAAAAACAACAGCTTGAGTTAAAAATAATGTTGGTACAGTGTAATGCTAGGTTAAACATCCCCTTTAAAGCTGAAAATTTACTATGTTGGAGATTATTAATTCAGCACAGTTGGTATTAAGAAATTAAATTTTTGAATACAAGTAGTAGCATATGGAGAAAGGCAAAACATAGTATTGACTGGAAGGAATTCTGTCCACATAATCATGTTGGTATTTTAAAATATTGCAATTTCTAGTAGATCAGATCTATAGTTGAGGCTTCCAAATGGTATTTCCATCATTATTGTCCTTTGATACATTTAGCTTGACACAACTGTATGTGTGTGTTTTTAATGTCAAAAATCAACCTCATAAGTAGTTTGAATAATTCAAACTAGCTGTATATCTGTCTCAAATGTCAGGTGATGTTGGGTTAGCTGGGTTATAAAAGTGATATTTTTATTCCTGTTCTCCATACCAGACAGTGGTTAGGATATTTTCTTCTTCCCCAGTAATAGTGGCCTTCTTCTCATCCCTTTCTTTTTGCTCTTACTTTTAGAAAAGGGAAGGAAATGTTCCCATTTTATCAACATTTCACACTCCATGATCAACCCAATTGAACCAAGCTACCAAATAAAACCTATTTACTTTGGGTCACAGTCCATTTATAATTCTCTGGTTTTAATGAAATATTCAAAATAGCTGAGCAGGATTTACAGCTACCTATTTTTAATTTATCTGGTTTCAGCTGAGGAAGATGTCTCTTGAAAATACCATGCTAAATTCAGAAAGTGGTATTCAGAAAGTAGTAGAATCAGAGTATTAGCTGTTGAAAGGCAAAATGCCAGAGGAAGACTGCAGCCTATGGCTGTCTAGGTTGTGGATGTTCAGAAGAGATGCTGATGTTTGCACTTCTCTTGGCTTCAGCTGAAGTTTTATTACACTGCTCCATTGTAGTTATTTTGAATCTCCCACTACCTCTGCTGCTGAATGGTTTTATTATGGTTTTTGAGTGCTGTCCTTGAGCTTTACCACACTCTGGCTTCAGCCTCAAAGGCAGCTCAGCATCCCCTGTGCCCACAGCCACCCCTTCCCTGAGCTCCACACTGGGATGTGCCACCCACACCGGGCCAGGAAAACCTCTCTGGGTCCCGGTGTCAACCAGAGCATTGAACCAGCCCCGCTTAAAAATAACCCTGGTAACCCTTACTCCTTCTCTCTTCTATTTTGGGGAGATTATTTTTAACAGGGATCAGTTTTGAGGACTGATTTACAACCTGGCAGTGTGGTACAAAGAGGGAGGAGCTCGGTGTGATCCCTTAACCTGCAGCAGGGTCAGGAGCTCGGTGTGATCCCTTAACCTGCAGCAGGTCAGCCCCGTTCTGTCCTTAAAACGGTTTTGACACCAAAATCTTCAAGATGGTAATGAGATAATAGAGTCTCAGTAAGAAAAGATGAGAGCTGGGATCTCTTTGCTGCCAGAAGTGTTCCTTAATTATGTAGGCAACAGAACAAAATTATCTGTCCCTGTAGATAACCACCCTGATGGGTATAATGATAGATATATTATTATTCCTGTCTAAATACATCATGGCAGAAGAAGAGAGCTGCTCTGGTTTGACAGCATCACTAGCTTTACAAAGTAATGACAAACATATTCACTGCACTGGGGGACGTTTCCCATGGGGATATCTCAAATGTCACAGATTTTGGGGTGTGAAAGTAGGCAAAACATTTTCTTTGGTGAGGATACCCCTGGGAAGCTGGGAAAGGTGGGAGGCAGAGCCTGATTTCTTGGGTGTCAGCACAATATAGTGTGCAGTCTGGATACTTACCACAGAGAGAAAATTAGGGCCTCCAGCTTTTATTTGTCCAGATTTTCCATGATTTTGAGCAAGACACCTCAATGTCCTTTTTATCATTTTTTATTATGTGTAAAAGAGTGATAAATACATATCTTGGAGATGCATCTTGAGGAGCAAAACTAGTAGAAAATGTGGATATGTGAAATATTTTTGTCTCAAGAATGTTAATGTTGTTCCGAGAAAGGAGTGGGATGTCTTACAGACAGTATCAAAGATGTGGTGCTAGATCCTCTGAAATAATCCTCACTTACTCTTTTTTAAATCTCTATTATCTTATCTACACAGAGCAGCTCCCTCTCAATGGGCTGCAGATAATCCAATTGAGTTTACCTGATCAGAGCTTAACAGGAACTTATGTAAAGCTGGTTTTCCTATCCTTTAATAGCAGAATGAATTCTTGAATACAGATTAATTAAAGAGTTCCTCTGAAGCCTTCTTCTAGTACAGGGTCTGTGAGGCAGGCAGCCGCTTGATTTCATTTCTGTTTCTCATAATTGAAACACGTGTAACTATTAATGATTTGTAAATGAATCTCCTGAAATCTCTGATTTTTGTCTACATGGATAGATGCCTGATAGCAATTTTTTACTCTTAAGTGACTAGGAATATCTAGCACATTTTGTTAGTGTTTATTGGAAGTGTTTTGGTGGGGTTTTTTTCAGCCCTTTGAATTCTGCAGTGCTTTCACTGAGGTGTTCACATAATTCTGTTGAAATTCCATGAAGAATTTCCTGAAATTGGAGAATCTGCAGCCCAGGACTTGGGGCAATGGGATTACATACATGTCTTTTCTGTAGTCCAGTTGTTATTATAGTAAAAGAACCCCTATATTTTACTTTATTATTAATTTATTTGATTAGCATTTGAAGTAAATGCTGATGCTTTGTTCTGAACTTGTATTTTTACCCAGTAAATGCCCATCCTACCAGACCATATTTACAGGTTCAGAAGTTCACGTGACTTAATTTCTCTTGCTACATCTTCTTTGTTTTCCTCTCAGAGCAGTCTTAGAGAACAAGGACAGATTAATTCAATTTATGTTGAAATACAAGAGCTGTCAGCTGAATTAAACAGGAAATAGGCATAATTTAATATGGAAATTCTTAAACATTTTCTGGTTTTAATCACAGTAAGAGACTATCACAAAATATTGGTGTATGCATAGATGAAATAAAATTATACCTGTGAGCCTCCCTGGTATCACAGTGGATCCAGCCACAGCCCTGACTGCTCAGGGTTTTCAGCTGGGCTTTGGAGAGTACATGACATTTCTCCAGTGTTCCAGTAAAACTTAAGATTTTTTCTTTTTAAGCTCCCAGGAAACAGAGTGTCTTTTACTTTTATAAAGAAATACCAGTAATTAAGCAGAACATTCAGTTAATTTATTTTAAGTATATTTGAGCTTCATTTTTTGTGTAGACTTTATTGTGAGCCTGTGAACACTTCTGTGAGTACAGATGCTGCTGCTTCAGAAAGACTGGAGGAGGGTTAGTGAGCTCTCCTTGGGATCTGTGTAAATTTAGAATGAGAACTATTTTATCTTACACCCTTTTCTGTTGGTGGAAGTTTCTGGCAAAAAGAGGCTTTTTGTTTCCAATGTGAAAGGAAGCAGCAGAGTTTAGTGTGGTCCCAGGTGTTTGTTCTTGGCACCAGGTAAGGGAATAAAGTCACTTGGTTTGACTGTTCAAGCTTACTATATATTCATTAAACAAAAAGCAGCTAATGATGTAGTATGAAAGACATTTTCCAAACCCTGATTTAAGGCTCAAAGGAAATTTCTCAGAGTTTTATTAACCCTTCTTTCTTAGACTGAAGTCTCCAAAAATAGCCGAGGGTTGAGCTGCCTCTGCCACCACTCTAAACTGCTCTGAGAGAGCTGGAATGGGGTAGAAGATTTCTTTGTGCCTTTTATGCTATCAGGAAGTTTGATCCATTAACGAATTGCCTCCTTCTATGTATGACTTTGAAGAAGCAGAGGAACACTGGTTATTTGGGTTAAATTGCAGAGGAATTTTGACAATATAGGGAGCAGGCTTGCTGCTCTCATTCAAAGTGAATTTTCCTCCCTAATTAGCATGAGGATCTGTGTTCTGGTATCAACAGATAAAGTTTCTGTGGCAATTAAACTTCTTGTGAAAGTGGAAATAAAAGAGAAATGGTTTGATGTTGTATTAGTGAGGACTTCTAACCAAAGGCACATTGTAGCTTATGGGTATGGATTTGTGTGTTGGCACATTTCTGAAATGCTGTGCTGTTTTGAAACTCCTAACAAAGGGGAATAATGTGAGTTCAAACTTGACAGAAGTTTCTCAAATAGAATTCCCTTCCCATTGGCCAGTCCTTGCAGCAACATCCAGTTTAATTTCTACTACTGGAAGTTACCAAGCAGAAACACAGAATATTTCAGCATAATTCTTCTTTTTCAAGCATGAAAAACTATTGATAATGAGACTAAATCCTTGCTGAAAATATTTCTGACTCAGTTATGGGAAGTGCTGAGTGCACTGGGCCTCTCCCAAAGAGTTTTGTATTCAGCTCTGGACACATGCCAGTAACTGGAGAATATCTTCAACTATTTGTAGGTATGCGTTTCCTTTGTGATATCATCAGCGTATTTGCCCTAAAATAGCAAGCAATAATTAACACTTGTTCACACCATTAGGAATGCAGATGTTTCCCTATTCAAGTAAGTGGCTTATTAAACTGTCTGATTTGACAAATTTAACACATTCTGGTGTCCCTGCCCAAACTTGGGGAGAATGAAAAGATGCCATGAGCTCCCTTCCCTGCGCGCCCGTACAGTCAGGAGTGATGGCTTGGTTCATACAGAGCAGTGAGAAATAAATGACTTTGGTGGGTACTTACCTGTCCTGGCAGGAGAAAATCAGCTGGTGCAGCTGGTCCTGGAATGCTCAGTGCTGCCCTGCCACGCCGTGCCCTTGCCTTGCTGCAGTGCCTGCCTGCTGGAATGCAGCAGAGCTCTGCTCCCCTGGCAGGGCTTTGGAACCAGTGCTGCTTTTAAAAGCTGCACACATTGGGAAGCAAAGTCCTCCAGGAGACAGTTTTACAGTTAGAAGCTGGTTTGGTTTGACCTTTAATCATTTGATTTGTAAGTCGGTGACCTATTTAAAACTCTTATTATGAAATGTGCAGCTCCATGGGACAGTGAACTTTGCCCAGGAATTGAATCCCAGTTTTAACCACAACATTGTATAATGGTTGTACACACCTTTTAGGAGGTAGGGTTTTTTTTCAATGGCATTGACTTTTGCTGGAATTAGTAAATAAACTGTTCTGTTGAAGGATCCACCCTATATTATATTTTACAAAGAAAAGGTAATGTTGCATGTCCATGCTAAGTTTCCTGTGAGTCTGGTGTCACAGTGGCATGGGCTATGCCAATGTTTTTCCCTGCCAACATCCTAATGCCTATAAAACATTGCTTCATAAAGATTTTTTTAAGTCTCTTGAGTATTTATATATCTGGAGGGGACAAAGCCTTGTAGCCAGTATGTCCAGTTATGTTCTTCCATTTTCTACTAGTATTGTATCCTTTTAGAATGCTTCTCAAAAGCAGATCTTGGTTCCTTTATTTTTTCCCAGGCCTGGAGTTTGTCTCTTGGGGATTATTTTTTTTTAACAACCAAAGTTCTCAGCCCCCAAGTTCTTTAACACTTTCTGTAGTTTAACTTTGAGCAAAGCCACCGTTTACCTGCTGCCATTTATTCAGCTTGCTGAAATTTTCCAATACAAGTAGGTTTAAACTTGATTAGACTCTGCATTGCCCCTTTTCTAATCCAGAATTTTGTCAGCAAGATCTTTCTGGAACAAAGAACAATTTTCCAAGCATCCCTTCCACATTTCCACTGACGTTTTGGCTTTTTTTCTCCAGAGGTCTGCAGAGATTCCTGTAAGTGAATGCAAGTGATTTACAAATGTTGCCTATTGACTCATGGTATTGGGAAGCTTTCAGTAGGTGGGGAAAGTGTCGCCTCATAAATAAAATATTAAAAATGAAACACATTTCACATAAATGTGGCTTTTTAACCATTGTGGTGTTATGGTCTCATGAGACATGAGGTTTCCTCAGCAGCACCAAGCTGTGGTCCTTTGTCCTTCAGTTATCTAAGCAAGACCAGAGGAGGTTTCCCCAGCCAGAGGATTTTCCGGGGTTTTTTATGGTTTCCCAGAAGTGGAGCAGTTCGTGGGGATTGTGCCTGGAATTCAAACTGTGCCCTTGCCTGAGCAGATCCAGTCAGTTTGTTCTCTTCAGATCTCTGTTACACTGACATTCCTTTCCTTGAGTGTTCTCCTCAAGGATTTCTCCCTCTTCAGGGTGATGTGAACGTTTTGGGACGTGTAGGGTTTGTTCTGGTGGTGGATAAATGCTCCAGTCCTGACATCAAGCTCAGGAGGAATTCACTCCTCACCTCCCTGGTGGTGCCATCCTGTCACCACTTCTGTTGACTTTTGTTGCTTTACACAGCTTCAGCTGTACTTTAAACAGGATCTTGGGTGTGTATTGTGACACTGTAGCATTTTATTTTTTTTAATGGAAAATTACGTAATTTGGATTTTTCTTTTTCAATTTTAAGTGTGCATAGGGCAGGAATGGATAAGATGATCATATACTACAAATACTATGGATCGTTTGCAACCTAACATTCAAATCCTACTTTTGTGGAATGTCATCTCAAACCAAGTTGTTATTTAGTATTTGTTCATTTTAGCTGTTTTGTTAGGAGTTCCTTTTTCTAGAGCAAGAAAAACCTTTGTTGATGCTGCTGTAGAGTCTCTCATATTAGAATGTGCCAGCAAATCAATCAGTGTTGTGGAAAGAAGAACCAGACATGTAAGGACTAGTTTTCTGGCTATTTCTTTTCAGGAAATTTTCCTGCTACTTTTGATTAATTTGTTTCCTAACTCATTATTTTTAGAGCTCTCATACAAATTACACCTATTTAACTAAAAAAGAAAAAAAAAAAACAACCCAACCCTTTTGCTAACTTGATTTTTCTAGTGGCCTCTGAAGCCCCTGTTTTACCTAAATACATAACAAATCTTGTGGTTTTACTTGCCTTCCCTGAGAGCAGCCCCAGGCTACATTCCATGACTCAAATGGGATGCTGAGGATTTCTTGTGTTATTCCTTTTCTTAAATATTATTTCAGAGCTGTGGTTAGTGTAGGTGTACTGGGGAGGAGGGAGAATCTGGGTTTTTTTCAACCAGCTACTATGTCTTAATTCCAAAATCAGTCACTACAGTAAGGAGGCTTCTAATAAAGCAAGAGCTGAGCTCTGCAAGGCTGGTTCTCACTCTGCTTGGGTGAGCACCTTCCTGCTTCAGCTGTGGGAGCTGGCTCAGCATCAGTCCCAGCATGTGTGAAGAGGTATTTGATGTGGCCTAAAGACAAAAGGTTGTGTGTTAATGAAAGACCTTCATATTTGACCATCTCAAGTCATGCAGTTCACTTTTTAAAACTCAATGAATACAAACAAACAAGATAAAAAAAAGAAAGACCAAAAGTAACAGCAAAAACTCATCCCAAAAAACCCCACTGTGTCTTAGTGTAATGATCTATTGCTTTTTGGTTGTTGTAGATCTTGATTTTGAAACCCCAGTAAGAAGTTCAAAGAATGTGGAATTAAATTCTTTTTCCATCCCAGATGGACAATTAGTAACCATACTGAGAAGATTGCTTGAGTATTGCTGGTTATAGTTCAGATCAGCAGGACAGGCAAGAAGGCAGTTTTAAATATTTTATTGCTAATTTGGCCTAACAAGGCACAAACACTGATCTTTATCCCATTATTGTAATTCATGTCTTTTCTTAGAAGTGAAAACTGCCCTTAGAGCACAGGGAGGACTCCTGTAAACAATATGGAACTGTTCTGGTAAACTAAACCCTGGGCTTTCTGTTGTCAATGTGTTTATGCTGGGCCAGGAACTGGTTTTATTTTCATCCCATTTTAAGATCTGATTGGAGAAACTACTCCAAATGTAAGACATTATGGAGTTTGAAAGGTCTTTGAAATAATTGCTTTACGTCAGCTTTCCACCAAAGTGTCATAGTTGTAGTGAGAAATAGTAATTAGGAAGAGTTTTTGTGGCAGCTTTACTGTGCTGTGACTTTTCTTATTAAAGCACTGACTTTTTTCACTTTATGTCTATATTTTTTTGGCGATGGAGAATGTTTTACTGCTTTATCTGTAAGCTTATCATTGCCTAGTTATTTGTCCATTGAGCCAACTGCTGTTTCATAAAAAAAAAATCTTGTACAATTGCTGATTCCATTTTTCAATTTCCCAGCTTTGTACTTGTAAGTTGAGTGAGCCATATGATGTTCTGCATTGAACAACTGTTACTTTTAAAAACAAATATAGAAACATTCCCCAAAATGGGTTTGGTTCAGATACAGGGAGATTGCAGATAATTCCCCCTCTCTCCTTTACTTTCTCTTCCTTCTCCCTTTTCCTTTAGAAAGATATTTTCCTCACCGTGCTCTGATACAGTTGAAGGTGACTGACAGTCCTCCAACTGCCAAGAAATTGGAAATCTTCAAAATTAAAGTATCCAATGAGCATAATTCCAGCAGTGGGAGACAGAAAATTGAGGACTGGAATTAAGATTTTGATTAATTTCCTATTTCCTTTAATAGCAAAAGAAAAGTCATGCAAATATAAAAAATCTGCAAATAATAAAAATTAAGTAAAATCTTCTTACTTACTTCTAAAAGAAATTTAACTGCTCTTTTTGTTCATGAACAGTTCATAAAAGCAGGGAACAAGCTGACATCTAATACCATACATAAACATCACAATCTCTTTAAAAGAAATCAGAACAAAATTTAGATGTGTATTTTGTGTTTGCTCTCATTTTCGTGTATGTGCAGCTAGGGAATTTGGATTTTTAGGGAATCCTTAACAGCAATAAAAGGACAATCAAATTTGCATCTGATGTGCTGCTTCCACCATTGCTGTTTGTAATTGTGTGATCACACAAACACATATGCATCTTCTACCTGCCAAGGAGAATCAGCAGCTGCTCTGAAAATCAGCAGCACTGAATTTACTGTGAGATGCCTCTACACATCTTTGAGATGCAATTGAAAGGATTTGCTGTTCTGCTACAGTTCAGGTGTTAGTTAAGATTCTGGTAGGAATGTGAATTTTTTAAAAACTCTTTTCAAAGTGAAACTTTGGAATGTGTCCCCTTTCCTTGTACTACATTGATAGTAAAGGAATGTGAGAGACTGATATCCCACGAGATGGAGGAACCTTGAAGCAGCAAAAATAACACATTTTTCTTCTTTAAAATAAAATTCTGTAAAGAAAAAGGGTGGGGAGACACAGAATATATACAACAACTATTTTAAAGATCTTGCACTGGTCTGGATTAAAATAATTAATTATTTGCCGCTTAAAACCAGAATGGAAGTATTTTACCCCAAACACTTCAAAGCTCTGAGAGACAGCCAAGGCACACCCCTGGCTGTTGATAAGAGGAGCCCACCCTGATGTCTGTGTGGATTTCAGCCACCAGGCTGCTGCTGTTCTTTCTGAGTCTCTTCAGAGCTCTTAGCCTGATGGCCAGGAGTTCAGTCCCGTGCTGCACTGCCGGAGCCAAAGTGCATCTTTCAAATGCAGAATGAAAAGGGCTTTTGCTTCTGTTCTTAGCTGGTGTTACAGGTTCAGCAGAACTGAAGCACTGCATTTTTGGCTGTCTGCTTTCATATCTTGGCTTACAGTTTGTAAGGCTGAGACAAAACATGATCTAGCCTTCTATCACTGTCTTTCTTCTGTAGTTCAACGTCTTTTTACACTGTAAAAGAATAAATTTACGAAAGTGGTACAGAGTTAAGTAAGATACAGATGTCTGTACAGTCCCTGAAGATCCTCACTAGCTTGCAAAGTCATGTAAAACTTAATTATCATTATCATTCATGTAGGAATCATAGAGAAGTAGTGTTTCATTGAAGAAAAAAAATCGTGACAGCCACATAAATGTGGAATACAGTGACACCATGAGTTAAAGAACAAATGTTACCAAATAGCATTGATTATTAAATTGCCAATGAAATTGATATTAATGAGACATTAACCCTTCTTGCAGTAGATGGTTTGATTCAATCAGTGATTGATAAGCAGTTCTTCAAATGTTAGAGTGTTGAAGTCAAACATGGAAAGCCAGCTGAACTTGTAGTGAGGTTCTAAAGCATGGTTAAAGATTTTTGTTAAATCTGCTCCATTGCAAAATGAAATGATACATTTCTGTTTGCTGACTCTCTTCATCTCTAACCCGTTCCCATAACGCTGTTTTCCCATTTCAGGAGTTTTATGAACACACAAAAACCCTCTGGCAGGATGAAGGTGTGAAAGCCTGCTACGAGAGATCCAACGAGTACCAGCTGATTGACTGTGCACAGTAGTGAGTATTGCTCTGTGGCTGCTTTGGTGTCCTGGTGCTCTCCCTGATCCCTGTTAAAGCAGTGTGTGGTGCATAATGAATTGTTGTTAATGAGCTCTTCAGAGAGGTGGGACAAACTGCTGTTCAATTAGGCAGTATCTGCAGTGAAATATCTACATCAATATCTACAGGTGTTTCCAAAAGGTTTTAATAAAACCTTGGTGAGGGGACAGTTTTATTGTCTGCAGGACCAAATTTCCTGCCTCTTCCACTTGGCCCATCCTCTCCAGAAGTCAGCCTCAGGTGCTGCACAAGTTGCAGTAAGTTGGAGAGATCGTTGGTGGGAAATAAACCTGTTTGTCTCTTTGGTTTCTAGTGCAGTTTATTTAAGTGGAAACAAAGAGATGGGAGTGACAGTCATGGGGAGCAGCCTGTGATCAGTCACCAGAGCTCTGCCTGTGTGCCTTCATGCACATAGCTGAGGAAGAGTCATTCTCTTCTGCTATTTATACTGCTGGGATAATTAGTATTGTTTTGAGAGCCTGCTGCATGTTTGCAGTTATTTATCACATGCAGCAATATGCTGTGGCTCAGGATTTTTTATGGCAAGGTGCTCGAGTTAATTGTGACCATTCCTGGTACTTTTGTTGTGTGTACTCAAGAATTTCAGGGCTTAAATTTGAAATTCTAGTGGTTAAAACTGTTTTTGTTAGTTTATGTTCTCTTTGCTTCTTTTGGAGAAGCTGAAATAAGGTTGAATGGTCAAGAAAATGAAGGTTTCTTGTTTCACACAGTGATGGCAACTGCAGTTTGTCTGATACTGCATCTCTTAAAGATCATCTGATGAAACAAAATCTGTAAGGTTCTTCTTTTGTTTGTTTGTTTAGGTAGACTTAAAGGTAAATCAACAATTAGCTCTGTTTGAAAAGAGACAAGAGAGATAATTTTACTGTGCCTTGCACAGCTCCAGGTTTGTAGGAGCCTCTTTGAAGTTTTGCCATTGTTTCCAGAGTGAATTTGTTTGATGTGTAACGATGTCTTTTGCGTTAGGTGACTAATGTTTGATCATTTGGCACGGAGCTTTTTGCAACTTCACTTGCTACAAAATAAAAAAGTACAAAGATTTTCATTTTCGGACAAGCATCCAGCAACTTTCGTGTTTCTAGTGTGAAGTTGATAGAAGTGAGGGAGATCTGGGTTGTTTCTGGTTAGTGTTTGTTAACAGATTCTGTGCTGGGAAGGAGGAAATTGTTGAGCACTAAGAGGGTTTTGTGTTGCCCTTTTTCTGCCCTGAATGCACAGAAGAAAGCTGAAATTCTTATCATCCCTGGACATTGACTTTTCCATGGATCAGCAGGGGAGGTGGCCCTCCTGATGGCTTTGCCATCCTGCTCCATCTAGTGGAACACTTAATTCTACATCATGGGCTGTGGTGCCAGAAATAAACGTTGAACATTGCTGACAAATTAGATTTTTTTTTCCCTAAAGAAAATAAAATAAAAATTGCTGTCTCCCACTAAAAATATTTAATAATTCTGGTATTTGTTCAATATGATAGTAACACATATGACACTATAGTCTTGCAGAAGGAGATTTCTAATTGTTAATTTTGACCGTTTTTGTCCTTTCTGGCATTTTTGACCATGCAGTGGTGGAGTTTTTAATAACAGAATATGCATAGTAGGAGTTTTTTAATGGCAAAATGTTATCTTGAAGGTTAATGTCACTTTGAAATGCTGAGCTTGTTTTTATCATATTAAATTTTCAAGGGACCTAACAGAAATTGCTTCCTATAAAATCTGACTTGATTGATGCATTTAAATTAACCTGGTGAGCATATACCAACAAAAAAGGCAAAATACAAAATGTATCTGATATTTATTAAAGGAGGGCTGTTTTAATATGAGTGTGCAAGTTACTGTTGTTAGTGCTAAGAGAAGTTAAAAGAGAATATTGAGCAAATTCTGTTAGGGTTGTCCATTCTTTCAGAGAGGAGTTTTGGGTTCTGAACACTTTTCCCCTTTTGAAGTCCCCATTTAAAACAAGAAAGTTACACTGAAAATGGGAAATGGAAAAGTGGCTTTTCTCTTTCAAGATCAATCTGGCTTCGAAAAATCTTTTCTTGCTCTTGAAAATTGAATAAGGTCTTAAATATTAATGGATTCTTTGCTCAGTGATTTGCCTTAAAATTTAAAAAAAAAAAAGTTTATTGTTCACAAAAATTAACTTTTTAGAGTTTTTTGTAAAAAATTTTAATTCTTTTCAACTGTCATTTTTTGAAGACTAAAATTTTTAGTGTAAAGTGTATGGGCTTATTTAACATTCTGAATTTTTTAAAAAAGGAGGTTTTTTCAGTGTTGGGACACAGTTTTATGCAGGAATCTTTGCCAGGAGATTCTGCTGAAGGTTTGAAAATCAGTTTTGCCTGTCTTCTAGCAGTTCTGCTTTCCATGGATAAAAGCTGGTTCTGCATAGACAGCTTAGCTCTAGTCCGGGAGAGGGAAGGGCTTTCCAGGAGGCAGGGATGGAGAATCTGGAAAAGAAAGGTGCTGGAGAGTTGGCAGCTCAAACTTCTGCAGAGTTTGTGCTCAGGAAAGATGGGAATTTGCAGAGGGGTGAGGAGCTCTCCTGAATGGACAAAGCATGAGGGAAAAGCCACTTTTTGCTGCATATTCATTCCCAGAAAGTGGGAACAAATGTCATTCTCAATGTTTTATCTCCCTAATTCCAGTGTGGGGGTTTAAGAGTCCAAAAATGGTATTTTTCACCTGTTCTGGAGCTTTAAATGTAAGGTGCTTCCTCTGCATCTCTACAACTTCCAGTGTCTTCCCATAAGAAGTGACATTATTACACACTCTGATTGTTGCTCCACCAAGTCTCTGGTTGTGCTGGCTGAGAAAAGGCAACTTTACCAAAAGGCACAGGTACCATCCTGGCTTCCTATCTCCCTGCAGTTGTGATCTTTGGAGGTGAAGCTGGCCAGTGACCTCATCTGCTGGAGAGCCCTTCTGGTACCCTGCCCTGAACCCTCATGAAAATGTCACTTTGGAGCAGCTGCTCATTTTGAAGGAGTAGCTGCCTCTGCTCACCATGAGCTTTACTGTACTTCCTGCCCAGGCAAATTCTGCAGTCTTGAGAGGCAGAGAAAGGAAAGAAAGCTTGTTTCCCTTTTCTTAGCTGGCCTTACTGAGAAATCAGTTTCAATTCTGTATTTAGAACAACACGGTCTGTGACATTGTCACCAGTTTGTATTTCAGCAGTGAGGAGGGAGCTTTATCTGTGAGGAGACCAAATTTCATTGCTCTTGCATCTTGCAGGGATGTACACAGAGTGTTTGTGTGAAGCTGCCATGTGATCCTGCTCTTGGCTAATAATAAACAGAAGAACACAGAAGTGGCTAGAATACAGAAAATCCCAAACTGTGCTAAATTATTTACCATCCTTCATATGTCTTCCCTGGAGGCACAGGGTCACATTTTATTTAGAATATATTACTTATTATTAAAAATCCAGGAGCCATTTCCACTGTGATGTGCCAAAGCCTGTTTGTCAAATACAAACAAACAGGATCTCTCTGAAGCGCTGATGTTGCCAATGCTTCTACCTCAGGTTGCATTTGAGCAGCTCTGCTTTTAAAGCCTCAGGAGCACCCAGCAGAGCAGTGAGGGCCAGCAGGATCTGTCCCCTGGCCATGTGCTGTGTGTGCCATGAGGACAGGAGGGGTGCCCTGCTGTCCTGGCAGGTCTTACCCTGGAGAAACCTGCACTGATGTCAGGAGCCTTTGGGTCAAATATTCAGCAGCTTAGGAGCAAAGCCTGGGTCCTGCATGATCCTCCAGGTTTTTTAGAGTAGCTGATATCAGGCTGTGCCCGCAGATCCCTGAATTTTTGCTTTGGCTAGCCTTGACCACTCATTTCATTCTGTGCTTCGTTTTATTCTGGGTTTTCCCTGCGAATCCCCTCGCTGGCACTTCCTGGTTGTGCTGGGGTGGAAGAGGAAGCGGAGTGGGAGGCAGAGTGTGCAGCCCCTGCCGAGCTGCCATGCAGGAAGGGTGGAAGCAGCAGCGGAGCCGCTCTCACGCGATTTCCTGCGCTGCCATTTCGGGCACGGAGCAGCCTCTGGAGGTGCACGCTCACGTTTCTGGAGCTCCAGCACCAGCAGAGCCTCTCTGGTACCTTGAAACTGTGCCAGGCTCCTCCAGAAGGGTTTTATGAGGAGTATTTTTTAAGGTGTTTGTTTTTAAAATACTTATCAAAGAAAGGCAGGGAGTGCAGCTATTAGCCGACTGCTGTGCAGGGCTGCTGAAGGATCAGCACATGTGGACACATGGGCTTTTTAATTTCTGATGTTGTGAATTCTTTATATTTTTATTGAGATTTATGGTGTGTTTTATTTCTGGATTTGCAGACTCGCAGAGAGCAGTTAAGAGCCCCAATCTGTGCAGTTAATGATTTTCTTCCATGTTGATTTCTCTTCATGACAAAGTTCCTTTCATGGAACATGTAGTAAAGTGTGTTTGCTCAAAGTTTCACCTTTTTAAACAGTGCCTGATTTATCAGGGGTGCTATTGCTGGTCTAATTTCTTATCCATATTATTTATTACTTTTTTTTTTTTCCTTTTAGTTTCTTTCCATTCAATGTGATTTTGACAGAGCAGTTTCTCTTGTCTCCAGCTCCTCTGAGCGCTCACTTTCAGCAGGACAGGAATTTCCCTGGCCTGTATTCCTGGCATACACCAGCTTCTTACGGACAGTGACAATTACACTGTTAAACATTCCCATGAGGAAGAATAATATTCATGTCCCATTTCTCTGGAATAAAACTGACACAGCCTACTGCTGTGTGAATTCCTTGGCAAGACAAAGAATAGACCCAGATCATCTAACTCCTAATTTTTGGTCTTGATTACAAAATCCACCTTACTCTATTCCAGAGTGCTTAGAGATAACTGAATTAGGGTCTTTTCCCTGCTCATCTTCAGCTTGAGGGAATAGAAGATCATGTTTTAAACAAGGTTAAATTTCAATTAAAGAAATGCAGCCCAGGCTGTGCATTTTCTGCAGTCCAGTGGGGTATTAGGTGTATGAAGGGGAGCACAGTAACTCCTGTCTCTGCATGACTTCAGTGAAGTCACTACCAACAGCACGAGTCCCAGTATATAACAGCTGAATTATACCCAGCTCCTCCCTGTGTGTGCCCTCTCTTGCTGACTGTCAGTAGCAGGGATGTGCCTGCTGGCAAGTGCTCTGAAAACCAGATTACCTAAATTTAGCCAATAAATGGATTATGAATCCAGCGCATGTTCCCACTCTTGTCACAGCTAATCATAAATTCGTAATTTCAAGCTACACTCAACCCCAGATAAACTCCTCTGTCTTCAAAATAAATTACATCCCAGTATGAAGCCAAACCAAACCAAATGAACCAAAAGGTGTCCTGCAATAGGTTGCTTGAATGTTAGGAATTGGGTGCTGCAGTAAGGAAGACACAAAGTTGATGGGCCATAATGGCAGAAAGACCTTTACAAGTCCAAAATGAGAATAACTGAAGAAGTCATACCACAGCCTTTTGAGGTCTGTGTGATGCCCATTGCATCATCCTGAATTATTGTTAAGGGCTTTAACTGTTTGCTCCAGGAATCTGATTTCTGCCTCCACTTTTACTCCCAGCCCCCTGGATTCATTGCCTCCATTCATCTGCTGCTTTTCTTCCTCCTCTGTTCCACACATCTGTGAATGTGCCAGTTCCTTTCTGGCCCTTGGCTGCAGACGCAGCTTCCTTTCCCTGCCTGGTTGTAAATACTGAGGATTTGCCTTCAGCTGGAGGCAGGGCAGCCCTGGGTGTAGAGCACAAAAAAGCTGGGTTGGGACTTCTTCCCCAATTTCTTGACAGAGTTTATGTGTGCAAATACTCAGACTTTGCCTTTTAGTTTAAATGCATCACTTCCTAATGCCTGCAAGGGTTAAGGATAAACTTTGGCGTTCATGGATGCTTGATTCAGTGGAAATGGATGTTTTATATTTGCTTTCACGTGTGAATGGATTTGCTCTCACAACAGCTATTTCTTTGTTTCAGACATAATTCACATGCGCAACATTTGTTCAGGTTAAGCTTGCACTGGATCAAGAGTATTTTTCAAAATTCGGCCTGAATGTTAGCATTTTATTTAAATAAAATTTGTCTTAAAAATAGTAATTTTTTCTGAGATCAGAAGCAGACACCCACATGATTTGGTCAGTGGGTTGCTGTGCTCCAGTGAAGGCAGGGTTAGATAACAAACTTACTGACATTCTGGTTCTCTGGAGGAGAATACTGGAGTGGAGTCCAGGGTGTAGTTAGCTCAGGATGTATCTCCATTAATATTTTACTTTATTAGTGGGCTTTGAAACCAAAGCTGTTATTACCAAAGAATGTAAATGTATAAGTAAGTACTGCTGCATAAACCCAAGTGATGCATCTTCAGAAGATAATTCTGTACTAAAAGTATTTGGCTACAGTCCAGAATTCTGCAGACGAAGTTCTTTAGCCAAATCTCTTGATGGGTGGCCCATACCCATAATGTTAATTAACAGAGTTAAAAATAATTCAGTAAAGAGAAGAAGGGATTCCTTGTTAGTAGTGGTAAAAAATGGCAAACTGTTGTTTGATAAGAATATTATACTTGCATCACCAAGTGATTTTAAACATACAGATAAATATAACAAAATATGCCTAATCCCAGGAATTTCTGTTTCCAAAAGAGAAAGTAATCTTGAGCTTTTTTTAAAATAAATGTCAGATGCATATTTTTGTAATTGCTTTCAAGTCTGTTTGGCTCAGTAGTGTCTGGACTTCTAAGTCAACATATTTCAGATACCTGTTCAGGCTTCTGCTTTGTTTTTTGTGGTTCTGTTCTCTGCAGACCTACAAATGCAAATGCAGTGGAATATTTTTTTTTTTTGTGGGTGATGGGAAAGGGTTGCAATGCAATGCAGACAGGAGATGGAATATAAACCAAAACCTTTGGTTAATTAAGCTCTCACTAATTTCTGCATTTTAATGGCAACAGGTTCCTCATTCCTTCCCACTGTGATTTCTTTTTCATCCTCAAAAGTTTTTGTTGTGGCATTAAATCATAGTGTGAGTGAATGTGGTAGAAATGTATGAAAAAACCCATATTTTGTCCACTGAGGCTTTTGGAGGAGATGCTGTGAATACTGTATTGGTCTCTTGCTCTGTTGTTAGGTACAAGTTGGTAATAGAATGAGAATTAGTGAAGAATGTTGGCTCTGCACATTGTGCCTAAAGCTAAACTGACCTGGGGTTAGTGCTGCAAAAACAGGTACAGAGTTGCCACCCTGAAAAGTATGTTACCATCTTCTAGTCAAGGAGATGTGCAGGGTTGACTTTGTTGATGGATTGATTATTTGTGTAGCTTTGAGAATTCATAAATAATCTTCCACATAATTAAAACAATCAATGTTTTTCAAACAGAATGAATTAGGGTGAGAAGTCAAATGAGAGGAGGAATTGTGACTGTAAATTCTGTACGTTTGTCATGCACCCTGGGTGTACTAAACTTCTGTAATTTTTTAAAGTTTTAACCATTAATACAAAAAATATGCTCAGTTTTACCATAAAATTCCCCAAAGCTTATTATAAAGCAGAGCAAATAACATCTTGACTTGTGAGTATTTGTGACTTGTGAGGACTTAATGAAATAGCAGTGTTGGATTGCTGTACTGGTGAAACCCTGTGGCTGTCAAATGGTGAGAATCAATCCAAGCAACTCTTACAACTCACAGTAGTTCTGAGAGTGAATTTTCACTCCCCCTCCCAGGCCCTTGCAAGGTCCCTTTGTGCAAACAGAGAAAGCCCCAAACAATTCAGTGTGAGACAGAAACAAGCGGAATAAAAGCCTTCCACGAGGGCTGGAGCAGCCTTTCCTGGGAATCCCTCCTGCCAGGAGGAAGATCTGCAGGCACAAAATACAGGGCAAGCTATAAATAAACACTTGAGGAAGCAAGGAAGAGCGTGGCATTGCTTGCAGCATTTTTGCACGGCCCGTGTGAGGCTGGAGCATCGCTGCTGGTGGGTTCCCTGGCTTGGGGAGCTGCTGGGAGGCACTGGTGGATGGCAGGGCACCCCAAACTCTGGTTCTTGCTGCTGTGGGAGCCACAGAAGGCACTGCTGCAGCAGGACAGGGCTGCAGGAATGATGGGCACCCCTGGGGCTCCGACAGCCACCCTCCTGGAGCAGGTGGGACCAGTGTTTTTAGGGTTTTGTGTTCATTCACCTGGGTGGGTTGGGTGAGTGGGTGCTGGAGCTCTTTGCCTGGCCTCGGGAGCTGCTGTTTGTGGTGCTCCCCGTGAGCAGGCACGACAGCTTTGGGAGCACAAAGGGTTGTGTGAGAGCTCTCGTGGCTCAGCTGCATTGCTGCAGAAAGGGAACACCTCAAGATTACAGGATGACAATTAGGAGAATGCTTCTATCAAGCTTAAGACCTAAAAAGCTACTGTAAAACTTCATTAAAATTGCTTTTAAAAAGGAAGTAAAAGCAAGCATGTTTTGAAAGATGGAAGGCAACAGAAAATTCCTGATCCAAGGATGAAATGAGGCCAGCACATTTGCTGGCACAGTGTGAAAGCACCAGGTTCGATTCCCAATTATTCCCTGGGCTGAAACTCTGCAGATCCATCACTGCCAGTCCTGGGGAAAGGCAGCACTGGATGCTGCTGATTGCACGTTCTCCCCTTCGTTCTCCTCTTCTGTGAGCTCCACTGTTGGGTGATATGCCAAAGCCTTTCCTTCACTGGGGACTTCAGTTTAAATTTCTTTGTCTGGGTGCTTGCCTGCAATCACAGGTATTGCTGAAGTTACTGTTTTTTAGAGACTCCTGACAAAGATGTCTGGAGGACATTTGGTATAAATTTACTACCAGGCTCAAAAGTTTATTGAGACCATGTGCTTGCATGCAGAGAACATGGTCATAAAATCCTGACTTCAGGAGGGGCAAGCTGGAAATTAAAAAGTAGATTAAGCTCATATTAGGTGAAGAAGTTCTCAAACTGAAGCTGAGCTTCAGTAACTTTAAATACAGTATTTTTAGTGTGTGACTAAGTTCTAAATAAACTGAAAGAAATTGCTAGCTAATTTTACATGTGATTAAGAGTAATTTCGTAGCAGGATGTCATTGATAGGTTTTGTGATTTTGAACTGATTACTCTGTAGTATATTATACATTGATTTTGTAGCTGAAACATGTTAAAATAAGTTGTTGTAGTTAAATATAAATCTGTGTTAACTATATTTGTATTGTGGTACACTAATTAAGTCTCTGAGAAGGATATGCACCAATAAAGCTAAATCGTAACGTGTTCATTATGGAAGTGAGGGGTTTCAGTGCCTGGATGATAATTTACACTTGAAATGTGTTGGCTGCCCAGTAAATTTTCAGTGAGTGCCTTGGGTGCTCTGCAGGGTTCCCCTTCCCCCAGAGGGCTCCTGTAAACTGCAGCCCCAGTACAAGCTGGCACAGGACTATTTTTAGGAAGCCTCCTGCAGCTGGGGGAGGGAAGGACCTTGGCTCCTGGGCTGCTGAAGGAGCTGAAGGAGCCACATCCAGCCCGGGTCAGGGGGCCTGGTCTGCTGTGGGATCTTGGCTCAGAGATCTGTGTGTTTAAAAAAAAAAGATCCTTCTGAACCCCAGCCCCAATTTTTATTTATTTTATTTCTGCAGTTTTGGAGAACTCCTCGTTCTGTCCCAGGGTGGGACACTGCTTTAGGATGCACTCAGTTTCTTATCCCAGACACAGCTTGGGTGAAACACTCCCCATTTGTAAACTGATGCTTTGATACAGCTCTTCTTCAAGGGGATTATTAAAGCTCACATCTGCAAAAACCCTTGGGTGATTTTGGATAGTGTGAGTTTTAAATGAAGTCATATGAATGAAGGATGATCAATCTTTCATGGTTCTGATGCCAAGAAGTATTGTGATGTCATCAAGAATCTTGATCAAGGTCTTGTCATCAAGATTCTTGATCATGAATCTCACGATGGAGTAGTTTGGTGGAAGGGGTGAGAGGGTGGGTTTAGAGATCTCCTGTTTTACCATTACATACTCCCCAAATGGACATTCCAGATGCTGGGATCTTGCTGTGTCTCATTAAAAATGCAGATATTAGTACATTATCTGTAACTCTGCTTCTCTACCTCTGTTGTTCAAAATTTGTTTCAAAAATGAGGTGTGTGATATGTATGAAGTGTGGAATAGCCTAATGTAAGGTTACAAGTACAACAGACTCATTAGTGCCACAGTGGAACAGTTACCAAGGGAAACACTAATTAAAATGGCCAGTTTTAAAAAGCTTTTTGGAGAAGAACATGTCAGATTGTAACTTGCTTTACTGTGATTAATGTGGCTGTTTCAGTAAATCTGAAAATACCACAATTCCTCTGTGCTCTGTCAGAGCTCTTTGCTAGGTGGGATCCCTGGCCCTTCTCCATTGCTGCTGGAGCCCTTCCCCATCCAGCCCTCTCCCCCAGAGCTGAGCTGCTCCGTGACCCAGCAGTGTGTTACCACTCAGGGTTCAGTGGTATCATCACCAGACCCCCAGACCATCCCTGCTGTTTCCCTTCCCTCCCCGGGCTGTGAATCCTGCAGCTGCGCCGAGCTCAGGCAGGGAAAACAGCACGAGGCAGGACTGGACAGGTCAAAGCAGAGCTGCTTTCATTAGACTAAAAAAAACCCCAACCAAACCCCAAGCCTGGCCCTCAACCAACTTTTAGGATCAGAAAGGTGTTGAGCCACTTCCCAGTTTCAATCTGATTGGAGCCGAGCCTTGCAGACGCTTGGGAAGCTGCAGCTCCACTGCTGCTTAATTGCTTCTTGTTTTGAAGGATAATTAGGAACTTCACTTAAAAATAGTAACTTTAGTGTTCAGTCCATTAAATTTGTCACCAAGATAATTTCATTAGACTCCCAGCTGTTTTCTTATTGGAATTGTGAGCTAAAAATAGGTGGGATTTCTGCTGTTGTGTGCAGAGGCTGGTACCTCCATTTCAGCTCTAACTTTCCCTAATGATGTGAAACGTTTTTGTTTCCCTCAGAGCTTTCTTCTGGGCTGTATTTCAGAAGGTCCTGCTAATTATGCCAAAATTGTGCACTGTGGTTTTCTGATAAAGTCACGTGGCACTGAAGAATATGAAACTGATTTCCCTCAAGACAAGTCTCACAAATGGAAGGTTGATGCCGCACCCAATGCATTTTTCTTTTTCACCAGTCTGCAAGAGATGTTTGTAGTAGTTGAACAAATACCTTTTAAAAACAAACAAACACTAATGAACACAGGTTTGTTACTATTATTATGAGGGGTGTGATTTACTTTCTCAGTTCAGTTCTCATGAGCAGTCCCTTTGTTGTGCATAATTGAAATCACAATGTAGATTGTGAGATAATGTGACAATTACCGTGTTTATATTGTGTGAAACACGGTGTTTTTTTGAAACAAACCTCTGTAATTACCAGAATCTGTACAAGCACATGCTGCTTTTATACATACATGGTTAACAGGGTGAATCAGGTTGTAATATCCATGTTTAAGCAATGGGGTTTTTTTAAGTTCTGAACTGTTTCACATTTATTCCTGACATCCACACCACAAGGCATCATAATGGATTGATGGTGGACATGCAGAAAGGTGAAACAGATTTTTCTCTGCAGAGTTAGGTCTGTCTGTAAATGTGTGGCAGTTTCCCTGCATGCTTTGTTAGAAACCAGTAATCACGGGATCAGACAGAAGGGGTCTGGTTGGAGGGGACCACTGAGGCCATCTGGTCCCAGCTCCCTGCTCAAGCAGGGTTCCCTCAAGCACCCTCCTCAGGGTTGTGCCCAGACAGCTTTTAAAAAGTTGCATTTTTTTGACAGTGATGTTAATCAGAGATTTTTTTTCCCCTTGGGATACCTTTAGACTGAACATATGCAGTTTGCATTGATAAAAATTAATGTAGGTAACTGGAGGAAGTTCTGCTGCAGAGCAGCTTGGGGTTTTTTTTTAAAGGCTTCATGTTTGGAGCCACAACCAAAAAAGTCAGTGACCCAAATGTAAATTATATAGGGCTTAAGGTTTTTTTGTTACCTACTCTGTTATCTTTAAGCAAAGAAACTGAAAATCCTAAGATGTGTTAATAAAACAGGTCTCTCCAATGGAAGTGAGCTCATCAAAAGAGGGAACTTTTCTTCCTTAATTAAAATGAAGGATATGCTTATCTGCAGCAGTACTCCAGTGGTGTTCCCTCCAAACCTGTATTTAGATGCAGTGTGTAATTCTGGCACGGTTTATTAGCATCTCAGATCTTTTTTAATTTTCTCATCTGCTTGTTGGCAGCCTGTTCCCTGGGCTTCCTGTGCGTGTGCGTTCCTACAAAGCAGAGAGCTGCAGCTTTACAAGCTGGAGCTGAACGTGGGTGGGATGGCGTGAGGGAAAAGTGCTGCTTTGAAAGCTCTGCACCTGTCACTGGCTCTGAGCATCACCCTCCGTGCAGGGCAAGGCAGGGTGTGCAAGATGCTGCAGAAATCTCTTAGGCAGCAAAATGTAGAAGAAGAGCAGGAGTGGCTATATTTAGTAGTCCCATATTATTCACTTCTGTGTAACGTAGCAGTTGCTGTGCTCAGACACCCCTTTTTTGTGGTGAATTAATAATTTGCTGCTGAGGACAGGAAGTGGAGTTAAAGTGCTGTTGTGTGATAAAAGCTGTGTTCCACATCTGGTTATGGTGTTTATAGACTGTGTATGTATAAATAAGCACCTGATATGGGGTAGGTAATGTAGGAACACACCTCCCTTTCACCAGAACCTGGGAGTGTTCTCTGCAGACTTTCTCCTGACCCATCTGATCTGAGTCTCTTCCACCCTGAAGCCTTTGCTGCTGTTCTTGGTGTAAACCACGATCCGGAAGCTCTAATTATAGTCATGCAGAACAAATGGAAATCCTGGAATTGTCTCCAGCACTCTGGACTCATGCAGTTGCCAGTTGCAGGTATCAGAGCAATAGGTGAGCCAGCCCAGGATTGTTCTCCTGGAGCTGCCTCGTGCCTCCACTTCCCAGCACAGCTTTGAATTGCACATTTATTTCTAGATCTGTGGGCTCTGACTGATGGCCACTAAGTTCTAGAAATATATTTGAACCTAGACTGCAATCTGAAGGGGTCTGTACATCATTTAGTGATTCTTTAGACATGGTAAGAGGCTTGCTGGGTTTATGTCTTTTTGCAAAATAACAGGCTTGGATATTGGGCAGCCAGAAGCCCCAGCTGGGACTTAACAAATGTTGATGTGGAAATATTTGGGGAAGAGACATACCATTTTAGACCCCTTCTTGTCTTTCCCACAGCAGCAATTATACCCATGGTTTGTAGTCTTTTTTAGTTCAGTTCTTCTTCTGAGACTGTTTAAATGTTTCTTTCATGTAGAAGAGGAAATTTGTAGTCTGTTAATGAGCAATTTAGGTTTACGTTTTCATCCAATTTTGATGCAAACATGAGACACTGCCCTCTGCAGACAAAGAGATGGTGAAGATGTGCTTGTCTTCTACTGGAATCATGGCTTTTAGTCATCTAATGGATTTTGGACATTTTTTGGAGCTTCAGTGCATACCCTAGGCTCTTCAGGTTGGCTTTTCCTTCCCTTGGCTTCCCTGCTGCCTGGCTGTGGTTGAGTGCAGGGGCGTGGGGAGTCCACCCACTGGTGGTGCAAAAATGAGTTGTTATTCATAGCTCTGTGATAGTTTATTTTCAGTGTAATAAACAAAAAAAAAACCCCATAAACCAGTATCAGTGGAATTTCAGAATTAATGCCCACTGAGATGAAGTTCTTCACCTCCTGGTGTTTGTTTCATGCTCCCTGCACAGGTAGAGCTCACTGCACCATTTGGTACTTGCTTCATGACGACAGTGGTAGAATCTTTCTTTTGTTGTTCTCCTTGCCCTATCTCCAGAGGAAAGGTGGGACTGGAGTTAAGGTTTCCAGAGAACATGGCAGGAATTTGAAGTGAGCAGTTTTGTCCAGGGTAGCTCAGCTCAGAGGTTCTCTCCAGCCTCATCTGAAGGGTGGTTTGTGGTCAGGGCTCTGGCACAGCCTGGAGCACAGAGGGCTGTGGGAGAAGATTCCCTGCCCAGCATGTCCCAGTCCCTGGCCTCTGTAAAGGCTGCCAGCAAGGGGGCCAGTGAGGATGCTGAAGGGTCTGTGTCACCTCTGGTACCTCCTGAATCTTAATTCACTCTTACCTCTTCTGAGTATAAGGTTCCACCTCAAGACAGAACTGTGTCTTCTGCTGCTGAGGGGATTTTGGGGTTGTAATGCTTAAAAAATTATGTTGTGTGAATAATGCATTTTATAATTGTTTAGGTAATTACAACACTTTTATATAGGAAATAAATACAGTCAATGAAGCTCTTTCAAAAGAACTAATCCCACCCAAAGCAGCCGAACAACTTCCTCATTTTAACATTGCAAAACAAGCAAACAAGAGAGTAAGGGATTTTAAGAGTTGTCCCAAAATTTACCCATCCCTCACTCCAGTCCTGTCTGGATTCCGTGTTTTGCAGCACCTCACTCCTCTGTGAGCCAGGGACTGCCATGGAAAACCTCCCTGAGACTGCCTGGGAGAGGAAACAGGCGGAGGTTGTGCCTTGTCAGGGATTTTACTCTTCCTGTGCACACTTCATTCTGAATTCTCTGTGACTCCAGCGTTAAAAGCGCACAGCTTGGAAAAGTCCGCATGAAAAAACACATTTTGCAAATGTTAGAATATGGTTTGTAAATGCAAAGTCTGTCCTACTGTGTTTTACAGTCATTTGAATGACTAGAGTTTTTAGTACTATTTTAAGGGCTTTTATAGCCAGCTGTGTCTTTTCAGAGGTGAGATTTGAAGTTCATATTTTTGTAATGATTTAAATTCAGAGTGAGTTGAGTCAAGTTAGGTCAGTGGGGGAAGAGGGGGGAAGGCCAAAATATTGTATTTAAAAGAGTCTAAAATGGCTTGTCATGTCCCTTGTTAAATTAGGGCTGTTTGTGAGTCTTTGTAAGGCCACGTTATTCTATGAGGTGTCCATTTTAATTGCAGGCTTAAAAGCACTAAATACCCAAATGCAGTTCTGGAAACACTGCATAGTCAGTGGTGTGTGTTGGTGCTGTCACAGGCACGTGAATAAGCAAAGATGGAGGGTCTGTAGTAGATTTTCCTTTTAAGAGTAGCAAAACACTCTGAAAAAGCAGAACCATGAAACTGGATGACTGAAAGGTTTTTCATGGGGAATAAAAGAGGGCTGCACTATTCCAGAGCCATGGTGACTCCTGTGAATGGCTTTTGCACAGAAGCAGTGTGGGCACCTTTATTATTTACCTTTGATTTTGGCTTCAAGCTTGATTTCTTGCTCCTTTTATCTGCCTGAGTGTAATGTGTGCCAGGGACAGACAAGCACTTAAACTTGACTTCTTCATTTTGTTATACAGCAGAACACAGAACCAGATATTTGCTTTTCACTGTAGCCCAAGATGAGTGTCCCTGCACTGCTCAAAATTCACACTATAAAATGCTGTTGCAGCTCTGTATCATTTGCCTGGTTTAAAATGATATTTTTAAAATCTACCTGGTATTAAATTGCATGATCAAGCAAATGTTTTCAAGAAAAAAAAATAATAACTGTATTATTATAACTCTGTTCCAAATGAGAGGTGTGCTCTTCACCGATGCTTTCAACTCCAGGTGCCAGTTTGTGCCTCTGCTTTTACAGAGGCCTGGAGTTGTTTTTGCTGGGTTGAAAGAACATTTAAACAAGAAGGAGGGGGGAAGCCACATTCCTGTGAGGAGAGAGGAGCTGCAGTGTGAGCTGCTGTGAGGTGTGGGACTGTCAGCCCAGCAGGTACTCGGTGCTGTCCGAGACCCTTGCAGCCCTGCCCGCAGCACCAGGGACAGAAATGAACATTTCAGGGTCCTGTCAGCAGCATCAGGCTCAAAATCACTGCCTTTTTGCCAGAGAGCCCAGCTTCCTAAAGTACTGACCAGAAATCTCCGCTGGGGTGGTGCCTAAGCAGACAAGATTCCAGCGCTGGATTTATATCTCGCATCTAAATATGCGCAAACTATTTTTGTGAAGATTTTTGTACAAGTGTATTTAAATAGGGATGTGAAGTCCTCCCTCGCCACCCTGCTCAGAACGCAGCAGAGGTTTGTTTTCCATTGTTTGGGCTCATCTGGGGCCTGATTCCTTCCCTGAGCTATCACTGCTTCCTTAATTCCTGCGGAAACTCGGGCTTGGTTCAGAATTCCTTTTCTGTCACGTGAGGTCCTGTCAGCTCCACTGAGCCTTGTCCCTAAAATTCCTGTTACAAATGATGTTGCCCATTTTTCCAGTACTGATTGGGAAAGTGTCTGGTTCTGAATTCTCCCTGTTAAGGTTTAGATTTACAAGCAACACACAAGCTGAAAAAAATGTCCAAACCTCCATTTTATCTGGTTTTGCAGATAGCTCTGATTCTTCAGTTTGGGGAAACTAGTATGGAGTGTTAAGCTTGTTAATTATTTTATCATCTGAATGCACTTTTATTAATATTTTAAATTGTTATTAAATTATCTTATTTAATTTTAATATTTGTTATTAGTGATGTCATTAATTCTTCAGCTGAAATAAATTCTGCTGATTTGATGGCACTGGAGGGAGCTACAGACCGTGAGGACAAGATTGATAAAAATACTTGGTTGAAACACAATGAAAGGATATCCCATTAGTTTCACCTGTTTTAATTGCTCAGAGCAGCCTACAGTAGACCTATAGATGTACACCTAAAACATACGTAGGTTGTTGCCATTTTAAAAATGGCACCTGAGATTGAAGGAACATTTTATATCCTTATTTGAAATCAAATATGGGGAATTTCAAACAAACTCATATTAAAATTTCATTTAAAATTCTTAATTCTGAATTTGACTTCACTTAAACAGACTCCTTAGTCTAAGTTAACAGCAAATGTTCTTAAACCTAAGAAGATCCTTATTGAACCTGACAGATTTAAATTAGATTTGATTGTGAAAAATTACTAAATTTCAAGTTTCTCTCCAAATTCAGTCCCCACAGAGCACAGGAGGGATGCAGTTTTTTGTTTCTTCTGCAATATATAAGGTCTGTTGTCAGTCTGTGACTTTACCTTACAATTAAAAAAGATTTAAAACAGGAAAAGTGGTCATCCCATGTAGTGTTGGCTACTCTACAGCCATCTCCTCCTCGTCTTTCCCCCAGACAAAATGAGAAAGTTTGTCCCTTACGTGGGCCAGAAAGGGCTATCTTGTAATGATGTATGAGTTGCTTTCTTAAGGAAGAAAAAAATAAATTTTTATATTATATAAATCAAAACTTGCAGCTGGTGATAGGCTCTTAGACTAACTTGGAGTATCTTTACAAAAAGCAATAAATTTAAAGTGCATTCTCCAAAATCCTTCTGTGCCATGCTGTTCCTGCATTGTTCGGGTGCAGGGGAGCAGAGTGGATGTGGTAAAGGCAGGGGGAGGGCAGGGAAGTTTACATACAGCTCAAAGCCTGGGTGAAAATAACTCCACAATTTTTAGCAATGAAAATATCCATGTAGGGACCTAAAGGAATCCTGTGGGCTGATGGTGCAGCTTGCGTGGAGCGCGTGCACGGTGCCTTTTTGGCAGACAGAAGATATTTTACTGTGCCTTAATGCTTATTATAGTTGCAGTTTCTTGATCACCATCTGTAGTCTCTATTGGTTTTTGATAGAGCAACTAGGATTTTTATATTTTGGGAGTGGTGTTCTCTGTGTTATATCACGCTGACTTACTACTTCCAGTGTCTGTGAAATTACGAAGTCTCACAACTTCAGTCTGGTTCCTGAGCTGCTGCTTTCCTGCGCCGGAGAAAATATTGAATCTCCTCATTATACAAATGGCTTCTGTTGAGTAATATTGACAAATACACTGAATAACATTTTTGACATAACATTCTGTTCCCACACAGATAATTTGGATGTAATTGAATGGGTTGATCAAGAGCCTGTGCTAAAAATATGGCATTTTCTCACCCACTAATGCTTGCTCCAGGGCAGTGGGGCGGCAGGGAGCTGCTGGGCAGTGGGATGGGATAAGCTGTGGCTCTGTTCTGTCCCAAAGGGATGCTGAGAGCAGCCCTGGCGCAGGGATTTGGGATCCACGTCCCTGTCCAGGCTCCTGGAGGCAGGGAGCAGGCTGAGGCTGATTTTAGCTGGAGCAGAGCACTCCAGCCCGGGAGGATCCCGGCCAGGATGCCTGTCAGACCCACAGCAGCACTCACGCACTGGAGCCAAAAACGTACAGAAATAGTTGTGGGGGGGGGAAAGATTTGAAGATCTCTTTTCTTTCCTTCTGTTTTTCCTTATTTTAATGGTCTCCTGGGCAAAAGGCTGCATTGTTACAGTTTCAAAAGCAGGGTGGTTGTGCTGCAGACGGGTGGGGAAAAGAAAGAAAAATAGACCTGAGAGAAAGGCTGGCTGTTTAGCATGCAATAAAGTGACTTTTATACCTCTCCCAATCTCCTATCAAATAAATCTCGTGCTAACAAGCAATCAAACCCGTTTCCCTGCCCTGCTCGGCACAGCCCGAGCCACATTGTACCTTCGCAGCCTTTGAAACTGCCTGTGCCTATTTTTATTTGTCAGGCCGGGGCTGGGCTGGCCCCATTCCAGATGTGTCTCACAAGATTTGGTGCTGATGAGCTATTTATAGCCCTGTGGTTCCATTGTCATGGCAACCGTGCTAGAGGCCAAGGCGGCTGGGAGCTATTTCTGGACTTGTGCTGTAATGTAAAACTGATTGGGAAAGTTAGTGCATCCTCTAAGCCAGACTAACTTTAGACAGGCAGAGAGAGGGGGAAGGAAAAAAAAAAAAAAAAGGAGACAACTACAACCTCTTTAAATAGATTTTTCTCTTTCTCCTACCTTTTCCCCATTTCCCTTTTCGAGCCCTGGCAGTGTTTGAAGGCTGCTTTGCCTTAGCTGGGTTTGTCTGAAATTCATTCATGCCTCCCGGCGGGTTACGCTGCTTTAATTAGGCAGTTTGGGAAGCTGGCTGCGTAACCAGCCTCGTTTTTAGGGCAAGGTTTGAACTTCCCAGAGACACAAAACTGAAGGGGGTTTTGCTGGCTCGTCCTATTTTTTGGGATAGCCGCAGTTCTTCGTACCCCATAGTTTTAATACTCTATTTTTTGTGCGTGCTTCATGTTCTCCACGCCATATAAGGAACTGTAACCTTGATTACCACAAGATGATTCCAAATATATGGAGTCATACTTTTCAGCTTTCTCATTATTTGCTTCAAAATTAGACCCATGGTGCCCCTCCGCCTCCAAGTGGCTGGAATGCTCGAGGTTCTTCTGGAATTACAGCTGGGGCCGCTCTCAAAATCACTTTTCTGGGATGTGTACGCATTGACACCATCTATAATTAAATTCTGAGCTTTAGACTACTTGTAAACCTTTCTTACAGTTTCCATAACGAAATCTTAATAACCCTTTGACTTGAAACTGGAAATCAAAAAGTGTTTGCAGCTTCTTGGGAAAGTTTTCTGGAGACTTTAGGTTTATTTCTGTTCACGTCTTACGCTACATTTCAAGGTTCATTTCCAGCATAAATCTGGTTTTCAATGGGATCCTTATGTCTGAGGACTGACATGGAGAATGTTGTTACAGGAACATCGTATATGAGATGGTTTTAGGTGCAAAATAGTGCTCTCCTAATTATACCAATAATACTTGGTACAGTACTGTCCCTCTGTGCCTGTCTCTGTGAAAGTTTTTTTCTCTTTCCTAATTGTAAAGTTGTTAAAGTAATTACAAAGGCTTTGTGATTTATTTTCTCTCTCCTTATCTAGTTTTGTTTAGGCAGAAAAAAGAGCTGTGCCTTTCTGAGCATTTTTAATTTTCCAGTAATGTTTGTGGCACGTTTTCAGTGACCACCTCAGCAGTAAAAGCTCCCCTTTTGCAAATAATAGAAAATACCAGTACATCTGTAAAAAACAGTCTGAATCTACTGATGTCCCAACTTAGATTTTTAATTTAATTTGAGGAAAAATCTGACAGGTTTGCTTTCACGTGCTGTTCATGTTTGCAGGACACCACAAATACCAGCAGATCGAACATTTGCTTGTTTTATTTGCATCATTTCTGTATCTCTTCCTGCTGTTCTGCTCCTCTTGCAAAATAAACCAGCTGAAATCTTCATCACCAGTTTAAGGAACAGGATTCCCTTCTCTCCCCTGCTTGCTTTGAGCAGCAGGAAGGGACAGAGTTGAGGGACAGTCAATTTGTTCACACACAAATACCATTTTAAAAGGGAGTTTTCTGTCTTTGTACTCATCCTGTGTCTCTGGCTCAGCATAGACAGCATAGCTGAAGAAAGAATTTACCAAATAGTTAACTGCAGAGCTTTTAGAAAGCCTTGCTGAATAACATAAAGGATTATGGCAAGGACTGAAAAGGCAGGAAAGCAGAAGTGAAGCATGGTCTGTTCTGAAAAATAAAAAACGCACTCTTGTTTACAATAAACACTGTTAATGTTGAGTTAAATTTCAGCTTAAAACTACTTTAAGTAGTACTTTGTGGTTCTGATAGGGTGTAGATAAATAAAAACCCGCTGGACATTTGCACAGTTTGGTCTTTAGGGTGATCAGTAAGAAAAAATTAATTTCTTTCTGGTCATAGAAACCTGAATTGGAAAGACTGTTTTAGAGGTGATCAGGGGAAATGCCAGCATAATTCTTAGTAAAATCCTGATAATTCTTGGTAATATTCTGGTGGGTTCTTAGTAATATCTTGGTAGAAACACATGACTCAGTGGAAATGAAAAATGGAAAATCATTTCCACTGACTCAAGGGACTTGGGGCAATTAACTACTTAGTGTGCCTGCCTTTAAATTAGGGTTATGCCACATTTTGGGGTGTGATGATGGAGGCAGGAAATGCAGCCTCAGTGAAGGGCAGGCAGGAGCTGGAAGTCTGATTTACTGTCTGTAAAATACCTCGAGGCTTTCAGAGGCAAGGAACTTCACAAATGCAGAGTTTCAGTGCTACTGTTGAGGCTTATGAGTTATAAACAAATGTTGTCTTTAGCTGGGATTGAAATCTTGATTTCATGAAGTATCTTTCTGACACTGAAGATGAGATCTAATTGTGCCTTTTAAGGGAGACATTTTATATGGAAATTCAAGTTATGACTTGACCAGAAAAAAAACCTGATGGAAATAAAGCTCTTCAAATATAGGTGTGTTGTCAGTTTGAAGACACCTTTCCAGTGTTGTTCTAGGCTGAAAACAAAAGCTCTTCTTCACAAAGCAGGAAAAAAAATTAATTCCTGTGTGCCAACCATTTTGTCAGATGAGAGAGAGTAACATTTCAGTTGCTGTTTGTTGAGAAGGCTGTCAGGAAATGCTGGAGGAAAAAAGCCTGAGTTCCCTCCTGTGCTGCCCTGGCCAGAGAGGCTGTGCTGGTGCTGGGGGGAGATTTCGTGTGTCACACACCTTTCCAGCAGGGAAAACAAGCTGCAGTTTTTGTCTGGCAGCAGCTCTGCTCATTCAGGAAATTCCCTCCATAGGGATAAAGCAGCTCTCTCTGGATGAGAGACCTCCAGAATAACTCAGGTGCTGGCATATATCTTCATCTGAAAATTGGGACGTGGTTTGGACATAATAGGTTTTAGTTAGAACTTGGAAAGAATTGAGGATACATGTATGGTTTAATTACTTAGACCTGCTGGGGCTAAGGAAAACCTCTGTAGCTCTCTGTGAATCTGCCCTTAAATTAAAGACACTTTATTTGTGACAAAGATCTGCTTGGAACACTTCACGTGTGGTTTTCCTTCCCTAAGCTAAAAAAGGGGACACAAAAATGCAGCATTTTTTATTATTTCAGATTGTTTTAATTTTTTGTTAATACCTTTTATTTTAATATCTGGAGACACAACTGGTGCTGTCCTGGAGATGCTTCCTCTCAGTGTTGCTGACTACAAATAACCTGAAGTCTTTTGAGGGTTTTTTGTCAGTGTGTGTCAGAGCAGTATCAATGTTTTATAACACGGGCAGAAGAGCCTCTTACTACGTGACAGAATTTTGCAGAGCAGTAGCTGATCCTGTTATTTAGTCATGTCCAAAATGTGGCCCAAAGTGAGAATTGGCAGCGATGCTGAATGATCTATTTGCTTTCTGGAAAATAGCTTTTCCATATAATCTCTGGGAAGATTTTACAGAACAAAAAAACACTAACTTTGTAACTTGGTTCAAGGCTTGCTCGCAGTATAAAATTTGGTTTTGTGGTTTGACAGTTTTATGTGAATTATTTCATCAAGGTCACTTCTGTTTCTCCCTGTAAGTTCACTGCTGACACAGTAGATGGTGGGCACGTCTCCAGTAGGCTTAGAACAATCTCACAGCAGTGAATTCAGCACACAAAGTAGTGCTCAAGTGGCCTCACTTATGTTTTGGGTAGAGCATAGCAAGAATTAAAAATAGAAATTAATGATGGTGAATTTGTGTTTATTTTGAATTGGGCTTTGTTCTCATCTGACTGGATTATTAGTTTAATTTACTGGATAAATTGTTTGGTTTTGACTAACATTGACTGAGAAGACTCTGAACTCAGTGTATTGATGTTTTCTGAGCTCTCATGCTCCCGCTGTTGCTCCTTATTTTAGGTGTATCAGAGCAGATCAAATTTCTTCTCCCCTTTTCTCCTTACATTTATTTTTACATTGAAAGAACAATCCCTTTTCTTTACGTGTGAGCAAAAAAAAATCAAACTGCTTTTTAACGCCTCTAGCCCTTTCTAAAGCTGCTGGAGCAGACTTTGATGGAAGGCACAGGGGAAATCTTCATGGAACTCTGCTCCATTTTCCCTAAAATGCCCTGGAAGCAGGAGGGGTTTTCTGGTGACCGTCACACGGTGAAAGGCTTCCTTCTCCAGGAGCATTGTTAGGGGAAGCAGATGTTGCTGAATGTTGGAGCTTGTTTTGGTGGGGGGAGAATAAATGTTTATTCCATTGGAGCTTGTTTCACCTGGCATGAGCATTGCTGTTGGAATTCATCTCTAGTACAGTACTACTGCTCCTATGTGGCTGATGTTTTTCAAGGAAATCATAGGCCTAAAAATAGTCTGCATAAACAACAGTAAGAGGTTTGTACTTTCAGTTCCAGGTTTTAGCAATATCTTGTTGTTATTTTCTAATTTTCAGTTTCCAAAATCCATTAAGCTGATTAGCTGAGTGTTTAAAAATAAAATTTAAAAAAAAATTTAAAAAAAAAACCAAAACAAAACCAAAAATCCACCTCTTGTGGAACCCAGCATAAAATGTTCTGCTTGGATAAATTCATACAGAAAGGCTGGGTGATTGCAGTAATCACCTTTGTATCTTGATGAACATGTTCTGTTCGGAACGTTTTTCAAGCATCCTCCAACTTGTGAAATTGCCACGTGATTCTGAAACTGTGCTCTGAGGGGAGAGGACAGGGTGGAAACACTCGTGCTACTTGGAACTCAGGGCTGTTGTACTTATTTAACATCCTCTGTGTACTGAACAGAGAGTTTTATATCTTCCCTTTGGATTTAAAAAAAAAAGAAAAAAGAAAAAATTACTTAACAGCTTGGAAGATAGGAGGAAAAAATCCAGCTTGCAAATTGCAGAGCACAGTTTGTCACCACTTTATCCTTGTGGCCATGTCACGTTCCATGATAGAAATTGATCTTTGCACTTTGTCTCACGTGTTTTTGTAACGTGTTAACTAAGATACATTTTAATATGTTTAAATTTCAGTCATTCAGTCTAAACAAAAATTAATTTTCACGTGTCTCTGAAGCATCATCTGGAAGAGGGCATTGCACTGAAGCAGCTGTCAAAATATACAGGATTTTTTTTTCCCCCTTTCCCTGCTCCTCATTAGGTGTTTTAGTAAGTCACTTGGGGCTGAAACTGGGGCTGGGTCGTGGGGTGGCTTTAGTGGGAGTTTTTTGGGTTTTTGATTTGTGAATCTGACAGGGCTCCCTTTTCCCCTGTTGGAGCTGTGACTGTTGTTAGTGCACATTAAAGAGGCAGGGAAAACTCACCTTTCCTTTGTGATTTCTGCTTCAGAGGGAAAACAATTCATGCAGAGGAATTTCCAAGGGAGCTCAAAGCCTATTGGTTTAAAGGCTGATTAATCATTAATGTTAGGGGCAAAGCACTGCTGAAGTGGAAGGGGCTGAGCAGGGGGGCACCTGCAGAGGACCTGGAGTGGGCAGTGGGACTGGGGGCAAGCACCACAAAATCTGCATCCTGAGCTGCTGGTTTGCCACCACAGCAAAGCAGAATTCACTGATTCCTTGAGGTTTTTGCTCTTTGAGTTGAAGTGAAAGATAATTAGGAGGTTATAGTTAGTTGGTAAAAAAAATTTAAATGCTCCAGAGTATCATCTGTAGGTAGTGCCTAATGAATTTAAACGAAATATATTTCTTATTACCCATTTAGCCAACTGCTGGTCCAGAAAGTCACTGAACCACTGAAACAGCAGCTGACAGAAAAATCAGTGTCCCCTCTCACTTGTACTGAGATTGCTTTAGGGCTGCCATTTATCTAAAGAATACAGAGTTGATCAGTTGTTTAAAAACACTCATTTTCCTTTCTGGGGAGGTGCGTGTGGGCAGTTTTCTGGAGTCATTCCTCTGCGGGATCCCTGTGAAGAAATGACCCGAGCTCAACTCCGGGCTCTTGGTGGCCAGGGCTCCATGGATTCCCAGATGGATCCCAGGGCTGCTCTCAGCCCTCTGCCGGCTGCTGCTGGGAGTGGAACAAAAACACAAATTCTGCCTTCCCAAAGTGTGATTTTTTTTATCATTTTGTGAGCCTGAGAAAATTAAAATGCACCAGGATTTAGCTGGAGGTGTCAGTTACCAAAGCATCAGAAAGTTTGTCTGATTTGAGAGTGACGAGTTTCTCTCTTTTCCTTGCAGTTTTCTAGACAAGATTGACATAGTCAAACAGAACGAGTACACCCCCTCTGACCAGGTACGTGGGGCTTTGTGAGGAAATCACACCGTTTATCTGCCCCCTCATCTTTGGGGGTAATTTATTAATTTTCTAATCACCATTTCAGTTATTGCCATGCATTGTGGATATTTAGTATTCCATAAAAATGGCTTTTTCCTTTGCATTATGTTTATACAGATAAATTATGTGGAAAGTTGCATCTCTTATAAGATTTCCATTGTGCTTCTGTGACACTGAACACTCCAGTGCTGTTCCCTGGTGTTGTGGTCCAGCATGGGAAAAAAGGGGTTTCTTTCCATTGCTGGATATATGGAAGCTCACCAAGTATCTGTGTTGAATTAATGCATTTCCCTTTATGCTTTAGGATCTTCTCAGATGCAGAGTTTTGACATCAGGAATTTTTGAAACTAAGTTTCAAGTGGATAAAGTAAATTTTCAGTAAGTATAATTCTTTCTTTTTTATGTTTTTACAATTTTTAATATAACACAGACAAATACCAAGGTAAACTGGGAGGAAAGCCTACCATATATTCATTGAGCCTACT
This sequence comes from Passer domesticus, assembly GCF_036417665.1. Taxonomy (NCBI): domain Eukaryota; kingdom Metazoa; phylum Chordata; class Aves; order Passeriformes; family Passeridae; genus Passer; species Passer domesticus. The sequence goes on along the minus strand of NC_087489.1, from coordinate 11,955,032 downwards.
GTATTTCACAAGTATTGGTGTTTAATAGAAAGCAAGTATTTTATGGTTTTCTAATTTAGTAGTCTGGCTTGAAAATGAAATGCAAATTGGTGTGCTTTATTTTAAATCACAAAGAACAAAATGTTTTAAATCTATTTTCTCTGCATTCATGTGTTCATGGACTGTTTACCTGTTCAGGTTCTTGTAATCCAAGATTCTCTTTAACTTCTGTAACACAGAAGTCTTAAAAGTTTCTTGCCTTTTCTGTTTGCATGCAGACACAAACAAAAATCCCAGCACAAAATGATTCTGACTGGATTTATGTTTTTTTCTCAGTATGTTTGATGTTGGAGGGCAACGAGATGAACGCCGAAAATGGATCCAGTGTTTTAATGGTAGGATTAGAATTTCTGGTGGCTTTATAAAAAGTTTTCTGCAGAATTGTAGTGCCTAATCTTCCTTTTCTCAACTGTGTGAAATCCATCATGTTTCCATGTAGCTCAGTAAGGAGTTATCTAACAGTCATACAGGATTGAGTTTTTTCTTGACACCTAAGCTCCTGTAACTACATAGAACATCTTCAAGGAGAATGCAGGTGGAGAGAAATCTGATAACTTAACTTGTCCATTTTTTTGGTTCCCTCTCTTCAGTTAATCAAGTATTTTTGGAGGTGGCTTTGTGCATTATTTGCCAGCTCTGAGAGTTGTAAATTCCAAGCCATGTTCTGTCCTCCACATGCAGGTTTACATATGAATGTGCCTGTGCAAAATACAAAATACAGGATAATTATTACAGGCATAAAATCAGATTATCCCATTTTTGTGTATATTGCAGACACTTGGCTCTGTTGTGGTACTTCTTTCTGAACCAGCAGTGGCCCAGTAATGCAGAATGAGGTTGTAGGGAGCATCTCTCTGGTTAGACACATCTGGTGGGAGCTGCAGTCTCTTCACACCAGTGTCCCCATGAGTTCAGACCAGGTTTCTTTCCCTGCAGTAAGGCAGATTGTGTCTCTCCTGAAGTGTGGCAGGCACCTTCACTGCAGCTCTTTGTTTTACTGTGTATCTGTTTAGATGAGAAACCTTTCTCCACACAGGTTTTCATAAACCTAGACTTGGTGAAAATATTTTCTCTTTTTTGTTGTTTGGACAAGACAGCAATGAAGTTACACAAAAAAAGTCCACCTTTTTGTAGAAAAGTTACAGTGAGATCCTGAAGAATAAATAAAGCAGAATGCAACTTGGAATTCATGGCAAATTGCTGCAGTCCCTGTCACAGAATCACCTGGATGCTGTCTGTGTGTGTGGAAGGACTGGGCAGTATTTTCTTCTGTGCTGTCAGTAACAGATTTGTTTGGGTTTTACCTCTGCTCCTTCCTCTCCTGCCTCATGCTCTGACTCATCTGTTCTGCTGCTGTGCCCGAGGTGGATGAGCCTGGCAGTCAGTGAGGAGCTGGAGCAGCACAGGGATGCTGATCCTGATCCTGGGAATGCCTCCCAGGGAGGAGAGGGGGCTCCAAGCAGTAAAGCACATACAGGGGGACCAGAGCAATTAACCATGAACTCACTGCAGTCTGCTGCTGTTATTACTACTCTTTACACAAATCAAAAGTGCTGTTTGTCCTGAGGTTTCCCCCCAAGGACCTCCCTGTCCTTTCCTGATAGCTCATTGTTGTTTCCAATTTTCTTTCCACATTTTAAATCTTTAAATTCTCTTCTTGGCTTTCTTCAGTTTCTCTCTCTTGCTCCAGTTCCTTTCTTTCCTACATTTTCTGTCATTCTGTCAGCTTCAGTTCTGGGGCCTGCCTTGCCTGTCTTCCATGGTGTCTTCACTTTCTTTTTTGATTCCTGGTACTTAAAAAGCTGTCAGCAGCAGCATCCCAGCCTGTTCTCTGCAGGGAGCTGAAAGTCTGGCAGCTTCTCACTGAACTTCATGACTCCTGGATATTTCTTCTGCAGCTTGGCATTAACTAAAGGGTATTTCTTGGTTTAGATGTGACTGCTATCATATTTGTGGTGGCGAGCAGTAGCTACAACATGGTGATCCGAGAGGACAACCAGACCAATCGGCTGCAGGAGGCACTAAACCTCTTCAAGAGTATCTGGAACAACAGGTCTGTGAGAGGCTCTGCTCACTGGGATTGCTGCTCCTGTCACTACTCGTGGGGGGGAATGCCTGGGACAAAGTTCATTTTCTCCATAACAGCTCACAGAGTGCCATGGTTTGGGTTTTGCCCAAAACAATGCTGATAACACACTCATGCTGCTGAGCAGTGTGTGCAGAGCCCTCTCTGTTCCCACTCTGTCCCTGCAGTGAATCCTCAGGGCTGTTGGGAGGGGACACAGGGGGGCAGATCCAAGCTGACCAGGGGGTGATCCATGCCACATAACATCATTCTCTGCAGTAAGGGGGAAAAGAGGGGATTTTGGGAGGTTACCCAGCTTGCTGGGTATTGGTCTGCCCACAGGAGGTGGTGAGTGATTGCCTTTGCATCACTTGTTTTGTCTCCTCCTGGCTTTTACTTATCCCTCACTAATTAAACAATCATTTATATTTTATCTTGACCCCCAGATTTTTTTGCTTTCATTCTTCCTTCCCTCCTCCTCCACCTGCTGAGGAGGAAGGTGGGTGAGGAGCTGTGTGGTGCTTGGCTGCCCACCAGGGTTAACAGCTCTGTTATTCACATCTCCTGGCACAGTCTGGGCTGGTTCCTTGGTCACAGCCTCCCACCTCTAATGTTTCTAATCTCAGGTCATTGCAAAGAGCTCTGCACAGCTGCTAATTGGTGGTTGCCATATTGAGGCTGAAGTAATTAAAGTAGTGACGGAGCAGTGCTCTGGGAGGTGGAAATGCTCCCCTGGGACGGGTTTGGATTAACAGCACAAAGTGAGGAGCACCCTCAGGGTGTGCACCCTGGAATTACACCCTTGGGGTTCAGGTATAAAAGGAACCTTTCCAAATCATTCCAGTGTGTCATATGACCTTGTCCCCAGACATGTGTGACTAACTTTATTTTAAGTTTCTGTATGATCTGGGTTGTGCCTCCTCACAGTGTTTGGTTTCCATTCTGCGCAGGTGGCTACGGACCATTTCAGTAATCCTTTTCCTGAATAAACAAGATTTGCTAGCAGAGAAAGTTTTGGCAGGGAAATCTAAAATTGAAGACTACTTTCCAGAATTTGCTCGCTACACTACACCAGATGATGGTAAGATTTTTAAGCTTTGTTTGCAATTTATCATTTCCTTGTTAATCACGTTTGTGATGGTTTTGGTAGCTTCAGCTAAGACCTGAAAGCTCTTAAGATGTAATCATCAATGTCTTTTAGCCAAATTGCAATGTTGAATTTAAGGTACTAGTAATGAGAGATTCCTGCCTCTTAAACATTTAATATATTAATAATTCCATTGTGACAAAATCCTTCTTCTTTGGTGTAGATCACAGTCTGACATTTTGTCACAAATGTGTCCTCAGGACTCCCCCTAATCCTGCCTGTGGACATTTCTCTTACCTGCCAAATGCCTGGTACTGTGGCCATTCTAATATTCCCTTATTGTCCTGAAATGCTGCTGGTTTAAATAATGTCATGGTTTGTCTTGTCTCACAGTCAGTTTTGCCAAGTGGATTTCTGTCATATATGAGCAGAAACCAGAACAAGTTGAGATTTTTAGGTGCTATTACCAGAAAACACCTGTTTTAATAAGCTGCTTCTTTTATTATTAATCAGCAACACCAGAGCCTGGTGAGGATCCCAGAGTTACAAGGGCCAAGTATTTTATTAGAGACGAGTTTCTTGTAAGTATTTCCTTTCTTTGCATATTTATTCTGTGATTCTTCTAAATCCAAGCTCTTACTCACCTTCTGCTATTGCAAAGTGCTGTCATTTCTTGTATTGTTTGTATTTAACATTCACATTGCATCAACCACTGTTATATTTATGAGCTTTACTACTGTTTCTTTTGGATATTTGTTTGTACATAATTAAACAGTAAAAGAATAGGTGAGAATTAAGAAACCCTAAATAGAATAATTATTGAAGTCCTCCTGTTATTAATGTGGCCAGATTTTTATTCCATGCATTATTTCTAAAGATAGAGACTAATCAAAAGATGCCTCCTTTGTCAGATGTTGATGCTTTTTTCATATTATCTTTCCCATTACTGGTCAGCTGAAGCTATAATGGACACAGATTTTTTTTTTTTAATATTGTTACAATTATTTGTAATGGTGAGACTGACAGTCAAATTGTGGACTCATTTTAAAATGGAACAAAACAAAAAGTTGGGGGAGGCTTTCTGTAAGTGTAAAGCCGGGATAAAAGTTTTTACAGGGAGGCAAGATCCTGCTTTTTTCATGGCCAAAGGGACTAGGAGTTGTGTTGCTAAATCCACCAAAGCTGCATATAAACAATGGCATTTTCCTGAGTTCTCATTCCTCTCTGAAATTCCCCAGCTTGCAGTGACCAGCTCACCATATAATTCTGATCATTTGGAATTCCATGTTTCAGGTGAAAGCTCAGTGTGCATTTTGCCACCCAGCTGCACTCTTTGCAGGCCCAGCTCACACGTGTACCCCTCGCCTTCATTCAGCCCAGCTTTGGGGACGGGTCGGGGCTCCCCCAGTGGGTTTTATTTTTAACCCAGTGTCTCTCTCTTGCTCTGCACAGAGAATCAGCACAGCAAGTGGAGATGGAAGGCACTACTGCTACCCTCACTTCACGTGTGCCGTGGACACAGAGAACATCCGGAGGGTTTTCAATGACTGTCGGGACATTATTCAGCGCATGCACCTTCGCCAATACGAGTTGTTGTGATGGAGAGCACTTTTTTCTGTGTTTTGGACTCCTTATTCCTTATTAAAAAAAAAAGAAACACCCTTGCCCACATAGGGTGGAAGAGAACTGTTTGAATCTCCCATTGATTTGCACCCCTCAACTTTTTCTCCTTGCTGGACAATAGCAGCACTTCTAAGCTTGCTTCTGTACCCCTCGGACAGTTTGAGATGGCCCCTAACACTTAAAAGGCCATTTCCATGAGGATTCCCTAACACTGTTATTAACAAAAAAGAGAGGAAAAAACCCCAAAGCAAACCAAACAAAAACGAAATAAAACCTAATTAATTAAAAGCCCTGAATGTGGAGCACCTGAAAGAATTGGGGATGAAAAAATTAAAACGTTGAAACAAAAATTGGGGGAGAGAAAACTTTAGGTAATTTAGCACTGCTGTGGGCATAATCCTATAACCCGTGATCTCCACTTTGTATCACTCACTGCATCCGAGTAACGAAGGTGCCAAGTCACAGACCAAGTTTGAAGACAGACCCTTGAGTTTGGTTCTCTGACTGTAATGTGGCTTTGGGCGGAAATACTGACAATTCTCCAACAGACCTAGACAGTGCAAAAACCAACTGCTACCTTTCAGAAGGGTATTTTTAAATCCAGTCTTGGTGGTCTAAAGACAACCATGGACATTTATGAATTGAACTGCGTATGGCCTGTGATTGCAGAAAGAGTTAACCACACACTGTTTTCAGTTTGTCCACTGATGATCCCGTCTGCTCTAAAAATCATTATCTAGACTGTAGTCCTCACAGTCTTTCCCTTCTTTTTCTTCTTCCCTTCCCTCATTTTTTATTTTACTGCTGGATTATTATTCTTGTACAGACTGTAAAATGTATTATTTTGTACAACTTTATTGAAAATAACTTGTAGAAGATCTTTGTGCCTTGATTATGGCTGTACCTGTACAATGAGCTAAGATGTAAGTATGTTTGATTGCGCTGTACAGCTTTGTCAACCCTATCTGCAGCATTAGCTCAAGGTAGGGAAAATTTATCTGTAGTTTAGTTTTTCTGGTTTATAAAAGAAGGAAAAATACTGTTTAGTAAAAAAAAAAAAGGAAAAAAAAGGAAAAAAAAAAGAAAAAAGTACAAATTGTGCAAACTTAACCACTTTAAAAGTGAGGTCTTCAACAAGTGACCAGATGTTGCAGCATCGTGCTTTTTAATTTTTAGCTTTAATTCATTTAAATCTCTATCCAAATGCAAAACATGGCTTGTTTCTACATAAAACCAAATTTTGCTACAAATTATAAATGTTAGTCTTTGGTCATTCATAGTCCTTTTTTTGCTAAAGACAAAAAAAAGAAAAAAAAAAGAAAAAAAAAGAAAACAACCAGAACAATAACAGACACGTAGGGCATCATGCAGGTCTGGTGACCATCTCTAGACTGGGCCAAATACCCACCAACCTCGGCTTGCGCTGCGTGGGCAACGACTCCCAGAATGACAAGGTGTGCACTGCCCTTGGATTTGGCCACTGAATTCCAGTTTCAAATGACATTTTTATTTCTCTTTTAATAAAGAGATACTTTAGAACCTTTTTTTTTTGTTTTATATTAACTATATAAGTAGCTTAAAAGTGAAGATGTGTGGATTTTTTTCTTAAACTTGAATAATTTATGCAAATTATATGCTTAGAACAACATGTGGTACAGTAAAAAGAAAAAAGAGCAAAAATCACTGTAGCAATAAGAGAGCATGTAATTTTAGTAACTACTACACTGCTTTATATTTTATACCTAGGTGTTTTATGTCTCTGTGAGTGTGTTACTTTTTCATGTGTCTAAACCTACGTGTACAATTTGTACAGAGTCAGAAATTACAGCTGTAATAACACATCTAGAACAGTGTTAGCCTATATTACTCAAACACCCCTGTTCCCCCTTCATTTACACCCCTAAACTGATCTGGATCTTAACTGCAGTGACTTTAAAAGGAAAAGAAACAAAGACACCAAAATTCTTGCCTCTTTGCCTTTCACACTAGCTTCCCTCCACCCAAGAGACCGTGTTGGCTTTCTTTGTTTGGGAAGAGATCCAGTTTAAATTGAAGTGAGGGCGTGGTCAGTGATGTCTGTGCAGCTAGATTTGCTTCAGGTATCGGATGCCTTTTCAATACTAAGAACTGCAACTGTTCAGAACTGTGACTTTTCATTTGCTTTTGTGGCTAAAGTCTTAAAATGAATCACACAGTCCATTTTCACTGGAGAGCAGGGATGTGAGGGAGTTACTGTCCCATCTCAATTCAGAACTACTTCCAGAAAACACTGAATAGTTGAAAAAATCTTAGCTGCAGTTGTTACTCACCTTTCAAGAATGATCTTTCCTGTTCACAGGTTTAGACAGTTGCCACCTGAACTTTGTAGAACTGTAGAAAACATGACTGAAATCAGGCCCCTCCAATTCAGAATGTATCCAGTGCCTGTAGGTGAAGGGCTGGTGTTTCCACTAGGTAAAAATGGGACACACATAGTGGAAAGGAAATTCATTGTGAGCCTTAATTTTAGTTACAGGAGCCAAAATCTTTGTTTTAGTGCCAACCCTTATCTTTTTAAGCCTAGGAGGAGTTGGTGTGAACACCAAATTTATAAATGGAGAAAACCTGTAGTGGTGTGAGGAATGTAATCTCTTGTCTGAGAGAAACAAAGCACCTCCATTAAAAAAATTAACAAAATAAGCTTCTTCCTCTGATGAGGAGGACACATAATAACAATGAGCTATGTAAGACAGCAACAGTTTAAGAAACGTAAAGCTTTATATGAACAGATATGTTTAGGGGATGCTTTTTTTTTTCTTATTGTGAGGAAAAAGGCAATTGTTTTGAATATGGTTGAGTTGCACAAGTACGGAGCGTGTGTGTGTCTTAATGTCTCAGTATTGCCTTTGTTAGTCTCTTTATTAGTCCATGCAGTTTGGTGGCCTGGTAAATGCAAGTCTTATTTTTAACAGCTTTTTCCTTTTTTTTTTTTTTTTAAATACAAAACCATAAAGCTTTAATGCTTGCTATTTAATAAGTAACTGTGTTTTCTTCTGTCTCTAATTTAGTGGCCATAATTTGCAGTTAATTGAACCATTCCAACCTAATGCTTACCCATATTTCTTAGTTTTGTTTTATTTATTTATTTGAACTTCTTGTTTTCATGATTGAGGACTGTCACTTCTGTCTCATTCATCTGTTTGGAAACTTCTGACCTTACAGCCAAAACTTAACTCATTCTACTCAGTATTCATCGTGATGCTGAAGTGTAAGATACCTGCAAATGTAAACACTACCACTTTTATTAATAAAAGCAAATACAGTGTTTTTAGGGCACATTTGCATCACTGTAGTTGAGGTTGTGTCAGTATTTCCATTGTAAACCTATGGAGGGTTGGCACTAAACTGCCCTAAGCTGAATCTTTGCCATACAAGGCTTCTGCTCAAGCGTGATTTTGGTGGGTTGGTTTTTCAACAGTTTCCAACACAAACTCTTGTTTCTGTTTTAAGTTATACAACTGTTTTGTTGGATGGGGGTTGGTTTAAAAAGAAAACAACAAAAAAACAACAAACAAACCTGGTTCAAGATTGTTTTTGGCACTTCTGTAACTCAGAAATGGTTTTGATTTTAAAACAACCTTCGGCAAGCCAGTAACCTACAATATGGTCTGATCACTTTGGGTATTTTGTAAAAATAATAATAAATTGTAGAGATGTTGTGGTTTCAAAATCAGCTACTGTGCATTTGCAGTAACTTATTTCAACCCAAGAGCTTTTAGTAATTTGTGCATCAGAGCACACATTCAGTGTGGTGCAGCAGAGTTAACTCCTGCAGGGATAACTCCTAAAGATTTTTTTCTTTTTTAATAATCTGGAGAGATAAATCCACTGCAGACTAGAAAAGGATTCAGCTGCCTCTGAAATCATCAAAAACTGCTCTCAGAGGCTGAAACTGGAGCTCTGCAAGTTGATAGGAGCAGACTTTGATGCAAAAGCCTAGGAAGGCATCCTGGATCAGCTGTCATAGGCAGGAGTCCTGAGGGCTTTTCTTCATTTATCCGAAAGTGTTTTGATTCATGGCATCAGGGCAGGATTTAACTGAGGGTATGGCCTAACTCCAGAGGAAGGGAAGCTAACACTGCTCCACAGTGCTGCACAGAATTGATGCCTGCAGGCTAATTTCCTCCTGCCAGTAAATCTATGCACAGATCTATTCATGTTCATGGCTTCAGAACTTGAGCACCTTGTAATTCGTCGTGGTGTGTTGTTCCTGTAAATGATGGAGGATGTTTTGTATTATTTATTTTCCAATGTCAGAAGTTATGTGCCAGTAAAAACAAAAGACAAACAAAGGAGATTGACCCCAGACCTGGAGGAGAGCCCGTGACAGCTGAGTACCAGTCCAGTGCCTTAGTGACAATGCTCTTGGTGATTGGTGCTATACAAATGTCTTAAGAGTGATAAAGTTGTTCTAAGTTATAAAATTATGTGACTCATTGTGGAAGAGAGTAAATCCTCTTCTTCCCCCAACTGTACCTACTGTGCTGTGTGTATTCCTAACAATGCTGGCACTCCTAAGACCTCTTCCATGGAAGTAGATGTTAAAATTCCTACTAATTTAATAAGCAGGATCAGGGCCATAGATTGCTATCAGGGGAAATCTCACACAGGAGCAGGTCCTCATCTCTAAAATACATGTCGAGTTTGTATAACAGTAAAAATATTTATAAGCAAACATCTGTTTGCAGTCCAAAACTAAACTGTGCCCTCTTCCTCAGCTTGCTATCTCTGAAAATTCATCTGGGAAAAAAATCTTCCTGTTCTATGACAACCTTTGAAGCGTCTTTGTAAATAAAATAAGCTACAAAGGGGATTTCTGAAGCTCTGCTGATGAAAGCCTGACACTAAAAAATCCCTCTGGTGACTGACAAGACAAATTCCAAGAGTGAGCCTATTTTAATCCTGATCATACTCAGCTGGCTTCAGTCCTGTGAGTGGATGTGTGTCAGGGTAGGGAAAACTGCTTCAGAATTTTACTGTCGTGCACAGGCTGCTAAAACTTGAGCCATAAGTATGGCTTTGGAATTAATTGTTTTGATCCCTGATTCTCATTAAAAGCTCAAACTTCTTTTTATCCTGGTTACTTTCAGTGTACTGAGCTGAGAAAAATGGGTGCAGTATAAAGCACAAATCTGACCTGGAAAAGCAACATGGGAGGAGGTGGGAAGGCAAATAAGATCTCTCACTGCATTAAATGTAAAAATAATAAGGTGGAGGTTTTTGTCTGACATCTGTGTCCTATAAATTTAGCCTGGTCCCGTGGAAAACGGAATTCCCCAGGGTAACAACACCATTGATACCTCTGTAACATGGATAACTGACCAAATATGTAATAGATAATTAAAAATCCACCAAAAAACAAACTTACAGATTTTCCTAATTTTTTTTTTTTCACTTAGGAAGTCTGACTCAAAATTATTGAATGACAGAACAAAATAAAACCTTTGAACATTGTCCCAGACAGGGAGAAGGACAAATTTTTGAGGGAGAAAATGGTGACACTAGGAATTTTTGTGTAACATGCTTTCTAATGCTGGGGTACCAGCAGACAAATGTGAGCTAATTCAAAATTAAAATGTGAATTTATCTGTTCACTTTCATTTACCCAGTCATTTCATTGAATGAGTTGGCTAATTAATTATTTTAATTTACTACTACACAAGTTTGGAGAACGATAAGCCTAGGACAGAGGCAGTAATGTTGGGAATTCTCTCCGTTCTGTTGTTCTGTCATACAAACCATTGGTTTAGGCTGTGAATTTTATGTGGATTATTAATAGTGAAGTACAATGTTTCTGTCTGTAGTGTTCTGGTATTTGATGTGACTTTGGAACTGTGTCATTCTTGCAACTGGAATGCCAGTGCTGGCAGAGGGAGGAGCAGCTGTGTCAGGGTTGGGAATGGCCACATCAGAGGGGCACATTCCAGTTCTTTTTTTGCTACATTTTCAGTTTGCTGTTGGCAGGATGAGAAGGGCTCCCACAAAAAGACAAATTAGGGGTTGGGTGATAGAAGTAAATGCTGTGGAAGAACTCAGAGTATTAATGGGAAGTGTTTCAGACTGGTCTGAGGTGGAGCCATGGCGATGTGTCCTGAGGGGGGTGTGAGGGCTGGTGAACACCTCAGTAGTTTTAATCTCTGTTCTCTTACTGTTTGAAGGCACAACATCCAAAAAGAAGTTTCAAATTGTGACGGTTTTGGTGCTAACCCTGAGTTCTGTTTCTCACAGGGCAAAGCTCTGCTGGGCTGCAGGGGTTTGTCTGTGTGAGGCAGCCTGGAAGCCCAGAGCAGCCACGAGCAGCAGCTTTGGGGAACCTGTTTGTGATTTAAAACTGGGAAACTCAACAGCCAGCTGCTCTGTCCTGCAGCATCACCCAAACCCTGCTGCCTCTGGGCTCAGCTGCTTTCTCTTGTCCTCACCCCCCTCACTCTTGTAATGGTGTGGTTGATAAGAGAATAGAGCAGAAAGAAAGGTATGAGACAGCTTCAGAGTTCAAAATCCATCACCTTGGACACTGGAAAAGAGATATAGGGGGGAAATACTTGATTCCCCAGGTGAGTGACCCAGTCTGGGATCCTCATACAAATTTTCAAGGTCAGAGAATGATCTATCCCAAAAGACCAGATTTATCAAATTAAGGAGCTGGGGAAAAAAAAAAAAAGGCACTTGATGGAACTGTTAGAGCTGGGAGATAGTTAAGTGAAGGTGAGTTTAATGATCAGCGTGAAGATCAACTGGAACTTGCTTTAAAGCAAGAAAATGTTTCCACCACAGGCTCATCTTGAGAAGCATTTGGGGCGTTGGGAGGCTCAGCGTTTAAAGCAATCCTCAATATATAAAATCCATATATTTTAGGTTGACATTCGAGGGACACTAGAATGAGATCACATCAGCAACCTCCAAAGCACCTTGTTTTGTCTCAGAATATTCTTGGTTACCTGGTGAAGTGTTGTGTGTTCAATGTCTGGAATAACTGTTACCAGTACTTGAGGTACAAACAGAAATGCTTCGTCTTGAGGCTCTGCTTGAGAAGGAAGAACTCTTTAGCCAAAACTCATTAGCCTAATGATGCTGCTGTAATTTCCTACTCCATTGGAAAGTTATTACCTTAACTCTAGTTGAATGTATTGGCTGCTTTGTAAAGGGCTAACGATTACAAAAATACAAATTTATGCTAAAAGAATTTGTAGAGGGCAAGGAGCAGAGGGAATGACAGAGAATGCCAGGGTGGATATTTTTAAAAAACGTATGAATAAAAGGCAAACAGTTTTGTTGGAAGTTGGCTCTTCTGTTTGGGATTTTTCTTCTGTATTTTAGGAAGGAACCAAATGAAGTTGGATGATTTCATCAGCTGTATTACATTCAGCCCTTTAGGCAGCAAATCCTGAAATACAGTTGTTAAATAATTTGGTAAAAAATCGAGCAAATTTTGCTGTTGGAACTGAAACTTGAGCATTTGATACATTGTGTTTTTTTTGTTAAATAACAACAAAAAAAAAAAGTACAAAAAGAAAAAATAATGTAATTTTCCATGTTCCTGTACATCTGGCTCTTCTTCACACACTTTCATTTTCCAGAATGCTTTTACTGCTTCCTCAAACCATGCAGCAGAGACACCAAGGCTGACCTTCACTCTATATTTATTGGGCTCCAAATTCTCTCTCTGTCTCAAATCTCAAAATTTGCTCTCTGCCTCATCAAAATCTCATTAGATAGAAATTATCACTCAAGAATATTTTACACATAAAATGTAGTCAAATATGCATTTAGGGAAAAATTGTTGCATCAATTTGCTGCATAATAAAACCTTTCAGGGACATTCAGGTAAATCTAAGTGCTTTTAGTCATGAACATTTCACTGATACTTTGTAAAACACAAATCCATATGGGGGAATGCAGTTAAACCCAAGAGACAACCAACATTGTTTCCATGCAAAATTGCAAAGGTTTAGTTAGCAAAATCAACTTCTGGTACATTTAATATTTCATCACATTTTAAGTGATATCTTGAACTTGTTCGGTTTAATCTGATTTTACCTTTTGTTTATTGACCTGAAGTGAGGCAAGCTTGGATATTGCAATCTGCAAAGGGCTATTCAGCACGTGTCTGGCTGTTACAGATCTCTACTTTCCTTCTCAAGGGAAGCTGAAAGTAAATGCTTTGAGTATTGTTAATTCTTTATATATTAAAAAAAAAATTCTGTTACTGCAATCAAAATAAACATATAAATATATAAAGATGGAAAACTTCTAGTTTTAAGATTCAGGCACTGAAATTGTATCATAAATGTCTAATACCACCATGTCTCTTAATGGCAGTTGGTGCTGGGGGCTGTTCCCAATTTCTACTCAATTAAGCAGAAAGTTTTGTAGCATAATTACCACTGGAGTCCCACAAGTCCAGCTGTTGTCACCAGAAAAAACTGTTACCTGCTCTGAAAACACTTTACTGAGGCTAAGAGTGCTTCAGGCCATAAGCTCAGGCACAGTGAAATTCTCTGGGCTGCAGATCCCAATGTCCTGCCCAGGAGATACACAGCAAATTTTGGTTGTGGGAAGGAAGATTCTCCTACCTATATAAAAATAGTCAGGCAAAGTGTATTTAGTTGAACTTTCTGTAAAGAGCCAGATCTCTTCTAAGCCTCCTCCACAAGTCTCAGACTTGTGGTTTTCCCATTCAGTTTCATTGGAATGTTAAATTCTGGGCTCACTTTTTCTCCAATTTGAACTTTTCTGAACTTCTGTTAAGGTATTATAATGGTTACTCTGAAATCACCTCCAGAGAACTTGTCTTACACCTAACAGCTGATACAGGAGGTGCAGAGATGTTTCTTATGAGACTCAGTACTTTTTCTTTCTTGGTTTGGGATGGATTAAATTCAGGTCTGGTACTTTCTTAGGAAGCTCTGACTGGTTAATCACTCTGTCTGTTCCAAGTTCACTATTATTTCTCACATCTACGGGATGGAAATTGCCTGCTAACCAAATGGACATGAGCCAAAACCTTTTTCTCAAGGATATTTCCATTGGCTCCCAGCCTCAGCTTGTCACTTCACTCCCAGTTTGTCCCTCATAAAAAACGACCACAGGCACAGGGATGCCCTCACTGTCCCCCTTCCTGCAGTGGAAAATGTGCAAAACCTGTCCCTTGTGGCTCTGCTTCAATCCGTCTCGTTTATCCTGAAAAAGTCTTTTTTCCTTTCTGCTGGCAGAGCAAAAAGCACATTATCCCGGCTCTCCCGGCTGTGGGAGCAGTGTTCCAGGAAAAGCTGCTTCACCACTGTAGGGCAGCACAGGACAGCACAACTCTGCTCTGCTGCAGCTCAGGTGCTTCCTCTGTACTGAGCCTTGAAGTGCAGCAAATCCCTTGATTAGCACAGCAACCACATTTGAACAAGGATTTCATCTGTTGGAGATCCTCTACCTTATTTCTGAACAGGGTTCTTTTGGGCCTTTCTTACCTAGCAATGCATGGAAGACAATGTAATTTCTTTTTACTATTTTTCAGTTAGAAACTGAATGAGAATAAAGGACCTTTTAAATAATTAATCGGCAAAACTCCTGGCTGGCCTCCAAATCCCAGAACACACCCTCACCCTCCTCTTTCTCACAGTGAAACTCTTGTACAAGTGGAGAACCGGAGTGGATCTGAAGAGACACAAAGGGACTATTTCCTCACATGGTCTCACTAATGCCTCTCTCCTTGCCCGAGGCCTGATTATGTGATCAGTTTTCATTGTAGACTTGCCCCGTTCATCTAATTCCTTGTCCCTCCTTTCTTGGGGACATTCTTGACCCATTATCTTTGCTCAGCATCCCCAGAAGGTCCCAGGATGAGCACAGCCAGTGCTCTGGGGATGCAGTTTTGTGTGAGGGGACAAATCCTGTGTCACAGAACCACCCAAGACAGGGGACGTGGCTTTCACAGCCCCTCTCCTCTGCCCAGAGATGCCAACTTTCATTCTCCAAAGTTACCCCCTTTTTTTTTTTTTTTTTGGCGGGGGGGGGTGTTATTTTCCTACTTGTCAGTTTTTCTATTCTACTCTAACACCATTCCTATCAACTTGCTGTTGTTCAACATCCCCCTCATACTTCCATGGGAGGGAGGGAGGGAGAGAACTGCTGCTGTCCAGCTGCAGCCACAAAAGGAACACATCCTTTGGAGAACATTTCCTTCGGGGCAACACATCCCATGGAGAACACATCCCTTGGAGAACACACCCCTTGGAGCAAGGCGTCCCTTTCTTTCCTCTTCCCTTGCAATTCCTGTCCGATTGCTGCTGCGCTGGGAGGCTTTGCAGGGCAGTTTGGTTTTACATTTCCCCTGGTTCTTTCCCCCCTGAGGGGTGTGTGCCCGCTGCCCTCACAGCCCGCCCGCCCTGAGGGCCCCTCAGCCGCCACCATCCCGGGCGCCCGGCCCGCCCCCGCCGCCATTCCGCGGCGCTCCGCCCGTTCCGGCCGCCGGGCGGGGAGGCCGGGCCGGAGCCATGGAGGACGCCGATTACTTCGAGGGCAGCGCGGCCGAGTGGGGCAGCGAGGCGGACGGGGGCGCGGTGAGCGCTGGGGGGAGGGGGGCGAGGGGTGACCGCAGCCCCGGGCGGCTCCCGGAGCAACCCCGGGCACGGACTCTGAGCGTTCCCCTGGGTCCGGAGCATCCTCCGGGACAGTCCTGGAGTATTCCCCGGCAGGGACCCAGACCCAGACCCCGGTGGGTCCCGGAGCGCCCCCCGGGTCCCCCAGCCGCGGGCGCTCCGGGCTGAGGCGATGGCGCCGGCTGTGAGGGCAGGGGCCGGGCCCAGGGCTAAACAGGGAAAGCGGCGCTGCTTTTTGTGCGTTCTCCGTTAATAATCGCTGTTTGTCGGGTGCAGGTCGCTTGCGGTGCTGAGCCAAGGTGTGTGTGCCGCTGTGGGCAAAAAGAGCCTGGGTGTGGGAGTGTGGGGCGAGACGGGGCAGGGAGGCTGACCTGACTGTGCTTGTGAACAGCAAGATGATGAGGATGGCGAGGGAGAGGATGATGCCGAAGTCCAGCAGGAGTGCCTGAAGAAATTTTCAACGCCTGATTATATAATGGAACCGTCTATCTTTAACACGTTAAAGAGGTGAGTATGACCTGATGTGTGTTATGGTGAGGTGTCACTTCGTATGGAAATGTATGCAAATCTATTAACGGTGCTGTTGTTTTCCTTTTAAATTTAGACTTCTACTTATTTTTGGTTTTAATATGACTCAAATAGTTCTTTTGTAATCCTTTCATCAGATATTTCCAAGCAGGAGGATCTCCAGAGAACGTTATTCAGCTCCTCTCTGAAAACTACACTGCAGTGGCACAGACTGTCAATTTGCTGGCAGAGTGGCTCATTCAGACAGGTATGGTTCAAGATACAGAGTATTTTGGGTCTATATTCTGTCAGAGATGTCTGAATTTGTGGCAAATTTGATCATACACAGGAAGTGGATTGTTATAAAGTTGTCATCCTGTATGTGGCTAAATCCTTTATAATAATAGGTTTGTTCCACTTGGAGAATAATGAAGCAATATGTTGATGAAAGGCCAACAAACTGGTTATAGTTATAAAAGGTTTTATAGTTGAAACAGCTGCATAAATTGTAGCTTCTTTTTAATTTCATTGAAAGGGCAAGGGTGCTGTTATATAGACAGTATAAGCAGTGTTTTTATCCTGTAATGGAATTAATTATGTAATCGTTATTACATTACCAAATTATTGTACTCTGATTTCAGAAATGTAGAACTACTCATTGATATTTGTGTGTTATTTTGTCGAATACTATCAAAGCTGCTGATAACCAGTATTTAAAAGGATGAACTTTGTTGTGTAGCAATGTGGGTTTGTGCCCCAGCCCTGGGGATCCCTTTTTTGGTTAAGACATCCCTGCATTTTGCTGTTACACCAATAACAGTCCTGGGCATTGCTTTTTCTGTGTCTGATGAGGAGAGAAAGAGGAAGGTTGTGACCTGAGATCCTAAACAGTTCAATATTTAGGAAAAAGAAGTGGAAAATCTGTAAATCTGTATCAGTGTGGCTCAGTAGCAGAACTGATGGCTCTCCTCTCATCTTCTCTGTGCTGATAAATTTTGGAGCAGTGTCTGTTCTCACTGGAAAATGTGGGATGCTGCTGCTGTGTTCCACTGGACTGCACTGCATCTGCCAAGTGCTTTGTTCCTTCTGTGCAGGTGTTGAGCCAATGCAAGTTCAGGAGACTGTGGAGAACCACCTGAAGAGCTTACTGATCAAGCACTTTGACCCTCGGAAAGCAGATTCCATCTTTACAGAGGAAGGAGAGGTGTGCATGCAGTCCCTGTTGCTGTCCCTGCAGAGGATCCTTCATCTGTTGGAGGGGTGAAGGGAAGGGAAATTGAATCTTCAAAGCTCCTTGGCTGAGGAACAACTGGTTTCAGAAAACCAGCTCTGTCTCACTGGAGTCCTCAGAGGTTTAGAGAGCTTGGAAATTTGGAATGCATCCTCCTTTGTAATAAGGCTCTGTAGAACAACTGACAGGACTGCTGAGAGGTAAAAGCCTTGCTTTTTATGATCCCAACAACAAAACATTCTTAAACTTCTCTCTTGCTCCGTTCTTTTCAGACTCCAGCCTGGCTTGAGCAAATGATAGCACATACCACATGGAGAGACCTTTTTTACAAATTGGCAGAAGCCCATCCTGATTGTTTAATGCTTAATTTTACTGTGAAGGTACTATGCATAAATCTAATTAATAAGAATATCCATAGAGGGCTAATTGTTCTGGCATCAAATGTTAGTTGTGGTCTTGCTTGTATCTTTCATGTATTCCTGCTAATACTAATTAATAAAAGTACACCTTGGTGGGAGGACTTGTGCTAATTTCCCAGTTTAAAGTACTGTTTTTTCAATTTTTGTTGAGGTATGGGGCTTTTTCTCTTTTTTCCCTTGTTTGTTTTCCTGTGATCTCTTTGAAAATTCTGGATTTTTGGTGCAGTGGAACATCTCAGTCAGTTTCGTATGTTTCTGTGACAAGAAAAGAATGTTACAGTTTGGTGTGCTCTGCTACATTTTTTATTATTGTGCTTTATTTTTGCTACATCTTTAATAATTTCCTCTTCTGTAAACACAATATAAATGTGAATTCCAGTCAGTGTATGCAGAGGTAGAACTTAGATTCTCTGTGTTCTTCTAGATTTGGTAGGATATCAGAAATAGAAATGTAAATAACACAAGATTTCTGTGATGTTTTTATTTTTACAGCTTATATCTGATGCTGGGTATCAAGGGGAAATAACCAGTGTTTCAACAGCATGTCAGCAACTAGAAGTATTTTCCAGAGTCCTGCGTACATCCCTGGCAACAATTTTAGATGGAGGAGAAGAAAACCTTGAGAAAAATCTCCCTGAGTTTGCTGTAAGTTTGATTTTTTGGGGCTTTTTTCTCTCCTTTTTATGTGGAAAAATAAGTGTTCTGCTTTCCAGTTAGGAGGTACAGAGATCACTGTGGGATTGTAGCCAATCTTGATGTCCTACAAAACCTTATGAAGAGAAGGTATATCTGAGTTAAAACAGAAATTCATGCTTTTTGGTCATTCTGTGACCAAGAATTCTTTGGGTTGCCTATGTGACATTTCTTATATTTATTAAATGGTTTGTAAAAAGGTGGTGGTAGAACTGTTGTCTTTCACACGTACTGCAAGATCTAAAGATCAGTATTGTCAGTCCCCTGATCTGTAAACCTCTATCAGTGTAATTATCTTATCTGATAAGATAATTCTCTTATCATCCACATCAGTGTGAAAGTTGCCATCTGAATCAACCCAGCATTTCAGTGTCACGAAACAGCACAATGATTTTCAGCTGGCTTTGAACTTCTCTTAGTATTTAAATACTGCAGAGAAAGTACTGAGAATAAGTAGAGTAGATTTTCCTCTCAGTTTTGGAATTTGAGAAATCAAGTTCTCAATTCAGAAATTTCTCCTTGTGTGGTGTCAGTGCTTTTCTGTATTTTCCTCTTGGCTTTTGGGGTTTGGGCTTTGTTGTTTAGTTCTTTGTGCTTTGTTTTTTTTTTCCTTTGCAGTCTTGCTGTTTGTTTGTTTTCCCCCCTTTTGCTCTCACGCCCATGTAATCACAGAAGGACACTGGGATGTTTCCTTGCTGTCTGCTGAGGTTTGTGCTGTGCTTCCACAGAAGATGGTGTGCCATGGAGAACACACGTACCTCTTTGCTCAGTCCATGATGTCCATCCTGGCCCAGGAGGAGCAGGGCGGCTCGGCCGTGCGCCGCATCGCTCAGGAGGTTCAGCGCTACGCCCACGAGAAGTGAGTGCCAGCCGTGGCTCCAGGGGGGTTCAGCACAGCCTGGGAACTCTGCTGCCTTCTGCTCCTCCTTCATCACCTCTCACCAGCAAAAAACCTTTAGCTGCTACAGAGCAGTTCTTGTAGCGGGGCTTGAAGCTGTGGGACAGCAGAAAAGTTCAGTGTCTGTACTGGAGAGGCCTGAAACTGGAAAAGCAAAGACCTGGTGTTTCTGTCTATTAAGAAATATATTTTTATTTTTCTGTTAACATTTTGGAAATAAACAAGGCAAACACAGGCCTATTTCTGTAATTACCCTAAGGCATTACATCCCATAGGATATGCCCTGTTGACTCAGTGAGACTTCATCTGAAATGTGTGAATTAAGGAAATAAATGACTGTGTGTGTTTGCTCTTCCTGCAGAGGCCACGATGCCAGCCAGATCACCTTGGCACTGGGCACTGCAGCCTCCTACCCCCGAGCTTGCCAGGCTCTGGGGGCAATGCTGTCCAAAGGAGCTCTGAACCCAGCAGATATCACTGTCCTCTTCAAAATGTTTACAAGCATGGACCCACCTCCAGTAGAACTGGTCAGTATTCACCTGTTTGTAACCTCTGAAACTTTCTCTGAAACCTCTGAAACTGAGAAGCACTCAGAAATGGGGTGGCTTGTGCTATGTATTGTATGGACACAAAAATTAAATTAGCACTCACTTGTCCCTCTATAATTTTAAATAATGACTAAAAGTGAAGTTGCTACTTGCATTCTGGTTTTTATTAACTCATGGTACTTCTGTTGAGCTTTTTTAATAATTCCAAGTTTTTACTTATAACTAAATTAAAGAACATTTCCATAGGAAATAAAGATGCAAGGAATTAATGTTTTTAAACAAACAAAAAAAAATCAGGAAAAAAAAAATCCTGCCCTCTTTATCAGTTTGTTATAAGCAGGCCTAAATTATACATTTCACATTTCTCACTGCATTGTTCTAACATGGGTTTTGGTAAGAAAAGGCAAGACTTTGATACTTTAGAAATATGGTCTGTAACTGATTCCTTTTTTTTTCCTTTTTTTTCTTTCAAAAGTCTATGTCTCTTCAGAAAACTGTTTAATGTACTCTTAAAGGAAAATGTGTTTATCTTGTTCTATGCAATGTATACCAAATGCAAAACTCCATTCTTAGTCACCTCTCATGATTCTCAGGCTCTGATAAAATGTTTTTTTCTCTTCACAGATTCGAGTGCCTGCATTTCTGGACCTCTTCATGCAGTCCTTGTTTAAACCAGGTGCTAAGATCAACCAGGATCACAAACATAAATATATCCACATACTGGCATATGCAGCTAGTGTGGTAGAGATGTGGAAAAAGGTAGTGTTTGCTTCTGTGAATAATATTCTTTTTTACCTGCAGCAGCCTGCTTGTGCTGAAGAAAATGTTTGGTTGTGAAGTCACTCAGTTTAAAATAATACAGTCAGCTTAGCTTACTTATTTTAATATGAAATGCTTCTGCCTTCAGCTGAGGTGATTAAAAAGTGTAGATCCTGATGATCAAACAAAAGTCTGAGTGAGTCTGAATTTTGAGACACAGGTTGCAATCCTAGGCTTATTGCAGGTCAAGCTCCTTTCCTTAAATAACCAAAGACATCTGCAACTTTTGCATTCCAACTTTGCAATAATTTTGCAGAACAAGAGAGTCAGCATCAACAAGGATGAACTCAAGTCGACCTCAAAAGCCATTGAGACTGTTCACAATCTGTGTTGCAATGAGAACAAAGGGGCATCAGAGCTGGTTGCAGAACTGAGCACTCTCTATCAGTGCATCAGGTGAGCAGAGAGGCTGGCAGTCTCTCATGACTCATAAATCTTGTCTTTCACACACAACTTGTCCTCCTTGGGTGGCAGAACATTCTTTTCTATGCTACTGGAAAATGATGGCAGATGACTTTATTATTTTCCTAATCAAACTTCCATTTATTTTCCATGCTGCTGTGCTGAAGTGGTGTCTCCCTGCAGGTTCCCAGTGGTGGCCATGGGTGTGTTGAAGTGGGTGGATTGGACAGTGTCAGAGCCACGGTACTTCCAGCTGCAGACTGATCACACCCCAGTTCACCTGGCACTGCTGGATGAGGTAAGAGTGTCTGGAAACTGTGCTGGAGAGCAAGAACACTTCTGGCTCTTGTGTAACACTGAGTGCCTGTCATTTGCAGTAAGGCAGTAAATATGCAGAGGTTAATCTATTCAGAGTAAATTGTCTGGTTTTGTCAGCTCAGCATTATTTATGCCAGGAAAACTTGGGCATCATAGAAATGATGGAATGCTTTTCTAAATGAATTTCTGTCTGGCACTGAACATCAATGCAGACTTGTCAGGTGCATTGTGTTTTAATTTGCAGTTCTGAGGATCTCACTCTGCTGTGTTTTTTGCAGATCAGTACATGCCATCAGCTGCTTCATCCCCAAGTTCTGCAACTTCTTGTGAAGCTCTTCGAAACAGAACATTCTCAGCTGGATGTGATGGAGCAGGTGATACTCAGAGGATTCATTTTTTTTTGTTACTTGACATCAGTCACTCTTACCCAATTCATCAGCTTTTCCTCTCCCAGCAGGGTTAATGTAGAAGTGGTTAAAATGTAGCACAGCAGATATTGAATGTATAAAAATTGCACACTCTGAGGGCAGGTTCTGAAGTGTTGGCTCTTCCCTCCCTTCCCCCTCAGCTGGAGCTGAAGAAGACTCTCCTGGACAGGATGGTTCACTCCCTGAGCCGAGGCTACGTCCTGCCCGTGGTCAGCTACATCCGCAAGTGCCTGGAGAAGCTGGACACCGACATCTCGCTCATCAGATACTTTGTGACAGAGGTCAGCAGCAAAAGCTCTTTACTGAAGTCTAGAGATCAAGTTTCAAATCAGCTCCATGAGTTTTGGCTATTCAGAAATACTTCAGGTTCAGGTCAGAGTCTGAGCACTGTCTGTGTTCACCAGGATGTGATTTGGTCCTGCTGCTCCTGACTCCTGGGAGTAACAAAGTACTCATAGAGCACCCTGAGAGTACATAACTAATTACTTGCACTTGAGACCTCTTGCTCTCCATCCAACAACCTGTATGCTTCCAGGACTGGTGTATGAATTAAATGTTGTCCCTCCTCCCCCTCTAAGTGCAAGAATAATCAGGTTTTGTCTGCTGTTTCAGGTGCTTGATGTGATTGCTCCCCCATATACCTCAGACTTTGTACAGCTTTTTCTTCCAATCTTGGAGAATGAAAGTATTGCAGGCACTATAAAAACAGAAGGTGAACATGATCCTGTCACAGAGTTCATAGGTAAGTCATGTTTATTCCTTGCATACCTGCTTCTATTTGTGGCTGTTACTACTTGCAAATAACGTTTAGGAGGAAGATTGCTAAATGTAGGAATGCCTGCCAGCTATTTTCACAGACAACTTCCCTTTTAGGGGCCTGTGTTTAGCAATTTTCCTGTGATCAAGAATCTGTGGGTAGTAGTGGGGAAAGTGAAGATAAATACTGCTTTTTGGGAGTAGCACTGCAGCAAGGAAAGGAAGGAAGTTTGTCTGTCAGAATATTATACTCCATCCTAAACCAAAACATCTGCCAGACCCTAAAAGCCTAATTATTTACATATTGCAGAAATCCATATGCAAATATATAAATCAGAATCATTGTAATGTACTGAACAGTGTCTTTTTTTTTCCTCTCCTTTTAAGCTCATTGCAAATCTAACTTTATTATGATGAACTAAGCAGTGGAAAACATCAAGAATGCAGCCAGAGCTCATGGTCACTGCTTTGCCATGCTCTCCACCAGTGAGGTTCTACAAATGGGCAAAAAAAACCCCCAGAAAAACCAACAAATCTAAAAGAAGGAGGAGAAGGCTGAAGGGTATCTGAGTGACTTGCATGGTGACCTTGAAATTCTTAACCAGAGGAGTGTTTGTGTGTCATATCAGAGAACTGTTAATGTCATTGGGAAAATGGAATGATGCCAAAGGTCTTTCTGTTCTTACACAAATCAGTATAAATCTATGTTCTGAAGATGGATAGCAAGAAAGAAAGAACATTATTTCTTTGTAATAAACAAAATATGAAGAACAGGTAAGGTAATTCCTACTAAAACCACTTTGCAGATAATTGTCTGAATAGGTCTTGAATGCTCTAGGCTTTGATGTTGCAAGTTGTAAAAAATAGGAATTTGTGGGACTTGCTCTGTGCCTACAGCACAGAAGCCCTAACGTCTGTCCTCCCCTTTGCATTATATTAGAATGCTAAATATCCTACATGAAAACAAAAATGTGTTTTGTGTAACACAAGAGGAGCTGCAATAGCCAAGGTTAGTTTTGTATTGAGAGAGGAATTCTATGTGAGCGTGTTACCTTTCAGAATCTATTTTTTGCTAAATAGATGCATCAGATGTTACTGGTAAGTTTCATTACCGTGTCATTACTGTCCCAAACTATGAAATGTGTGCCGAAATGTCATTATTGCTTGCTGTGGCTTTGTTTTTATACTGATCTCTACTTTGTCCTGGCTGATGCCAAACTGTGGGAGAACACCCAACAATGTAACTTACCTTTAAATAAAGGTGTTTGTTCTTTTCCAGAGAAGTCTTTCAGTTTCGTTAAGATGACTCATTCTCTCTTTTCATTGGTCTGGATTCCTCTTTACACCCCTCACTTTTTAAACAAACAGTCATTTTCTTGAACAAGCACATTTCGCTTCACTAAGCACATCTGTTTTCCTTTCTAAAAGACACTGAAACCCTTAAGTCCAGGTGGATGTAAATTTAAAAAGCAAATCACCTGAAAAAGGCAAAAGTTGCTTCTGTAGAGGATGTTCTGAACTTCCTTTCTTATCTTTGAATAGATTTACTATTATTCCAGCTAACTCCCACTATTTAAAATTTGCCTGAGACCTAGTTTTTGTAATTTAAGTAAATTGTAGAATTAACAGCAGAAATTATTCATCCTATAGAGAATTAATGTAGGATACAGCCCTGTACAAGCTCTTGGTGATAATCTAGAGCAGTTTGCTCTGTGTCCATGCAGCTTTGCCAGCAGTTTAAACAAGGTTTATTTTTACTTCCCTGTGTTCTGCTTGGTATCACTTCCTCTAACCAGTTCCTCTGTAGATGATTTTTTAACTTCTAAATCCTTTGATCAGTGCTGTCACACAATCCTGTTCATACCCAGTTTTTTGAACCAGCATTGTTGCTGTATAAAATTGTCCATCAGGCCTTTCACAAGAAAAAGACCAGAGAAAGCAGCACCATCCAGGTGGAGACAACCACACACCTCTGTTAATAAGCTCTTACAATAAAGACCCAGTCATGTAAGAGAAAAAGTCTGTTTATTAAATCAGTTAGCAATGCCAGCTAATAACATCTGATATGGCACTGATTTGTCATATTAGTGAGGGGTTCTGGGTTATGGCAATTTATGTTTTGCCTCTTTAGGAGAAAAAGGGCACAGTCACATATTAAAACAAGAAATTTTAGCAAAGACAAGACTAACTCAGCAAGAAGTGTTTAGACTGTCTTTTGGTTAAAGTAATTCCCATTATATAATTTTGGTGGATAAAAGCAACTTCATTATTTAACAATTCCAACACCACTGTGTCAGCAGGAGCTCAAGAAAACAGGGTTTAATATTTTTGATTTATAATGTCCAGACTTCACATGGCTTTTGCATCACTGCAACATATTTGGTCAGTACTGTCAAAGAATTTAAAAGAAGCTCTAGACCCAAATATTGAGTACACTTTCCCAGTACATCTACATGATTTGTGTTTAAAAAAATAGATATTTACACATACAGGTTCTGTGATTCAGTCAGTGTGATTTTAATACTGTGCATCAAGGTAGACAACTCCTTCATGGGTGAATTACTTCAAGATGTAAATAAAATGAGGGCAGTTCTGCATTTTTTTGAAGGCATTGTGTGTTGCATCTGGGCTAATTCTGCAGACCTGCCTGATGGTGTTGGACTGTGAAGGAGTCTTAGGCTATGGTTCTTTAAACAAGAGGAGGTCGTGCTGGGAGGTTTCCAAAGTACCTAAACACAAAGCTGTAGCATGTAGGATCAAGGCAGTATGGGATCCCCATATGCACAGTCCTCTTCAATAGCCAGATTGTAGTCTGCTCCTCTTCCACCCTTGTAGGCACTGGTCACAATCCTCAGCCACCCTCTTTCACCCTGTAAAGGATTCAATTTGCATTGTAAATTAGGAAACAGAGCTGTAGAAACTGTGTAGGTGATTCTGTTCTGTCTGCCAAATAGTGATTTAAGTGAATGGAGGAATTCACTGAAGCTGTAGCCCTGGAGTCCTGGAGCAACCTGCTTTGGTGAATTTACATCCCACTCATCCAGCCCAGGTACATGACTGGATTTTTGCCTACAACAGCAATTTCCAGTTGCCCATAACAGGAGCTGCACATCCTTGAAAGGCAGAATTTGGGATAGACCTGAAAGTTATTACTCAAATAGCTTTGGCCAAATATCCTTGTCTTCAGATTGACTGGGTGTCTAGTTCAAAGGAAGCATCAATTTTATATCCACAGGCTGTAGCTTTGCCAGTGACAAACCCCTCCCTCCACAGCCAAAGTGTGTTGCCATGTCTCCTTACCCAGGGCTCCCCCCAGGAGTTACGAACTATCCAATATTCTGTCCCGTTTTCCACGCCCCAGCCAGCCACAGACACGATGTGGTTCACTGTAGGGGAGGGGTTGTACTCTGTGTACAGCCCCCCTGTGTAGGCATCCAGCTTTTCAGTAGCCATTATGCCACAGCTGCAAGAAAACAGAGAGAGGAGATTTCATACCAGGGGATCAGGGCAGGGGCCTGGCTAAAAACCAACTGGTTTTCCTGTATTTTGAATTCTGATCTCCATTTATATACAAACTAGAGCAGAGCTGCTGACATGTGCTAGAGTGAAAATGTACACTGAGTTTCATGTTTGGTTTTTTTTACCTAATTGGTCCATTAGTGTAGATTTCTGCCATCATTTTTTCTCTTCCACTGACAGACCCATAGTCAGCAACTTTCCAGAGAGTGTAGTTCTTGATCACGTGGCATTCTCCAAAAGTGACACAAGTTCCACACTGGTTGAACTTCTTGCACTCTGTAAAACAGAAATGAGATTACCACTGGAGATAATCTGCAGGAAGGTGCTTTTCTTCGAGTGAAGTGATTGTAGGACACTGAGCTTTTATAATTGAATTGAGGCAGATATTAGTAACTTCAGAGTAATTACTGATACATATTCTCTCTGGTGAACTCTATTTTCTGGAAACCACATTTAAAGTCCCTGTTATCACCACTTACTGTTCTTTACTTCACAGGTGTAAATACTTTGCTGAGGACAGAGAGAAACCATTCCAGTCATACATGACCAAAGGTTAAATTTCTTCTTTGTCCAGCTTGAGGTGACACTTGTAAATGTTTCATTAGAGATTGTGTGTCACAGATTTAAGAGATTAAGTTAAAACAATTCAGCTGTGCAAACTTGCCTGAGCATGATTTAGTGCTGCACTGTCTGGAGCAGGAGACACACACAGGTAAAGCAAACCTGTTCCGTCAGTCAAACAGCAGGAACCAGTACTCTGAACACCCAAAACATCTTTTTTTAATACACTAAGATCTGCTAAACCCAGGAAGAAATCCTCCAAGCAAGGCAGAGATACCCTACTTTGATCCTTGGCTTGGTAGTTGTTGCAGGTCTCGTCGGGGATGCCGTGCTCGTGGGCGTACCTCCAGACCCCGGAGTGGTCCCCGCCCTCACAGGAGCCAGCGTCAGCACAGTCAATGACATTCTGCACTGACAGGTAGGCAGAGGGCCAAGCACCCTTCCTCTTGATGTTGATTCGGTCTGCAAGGATAAGAATCTGGGGTTTGCTGCTGGAATACGTGGGTGGCTACACATTGCAGCTGGTTTTGAAACGGTCTCCTCTTCACTGAGCCTGTAACTGGTTGCAGACAGCAGCACTTGTGGTTGGAAAGGCCTCTGCTGTCTGCAGTGAGGAACTCAGCGTGACCTAATTCAAACCAGAGGCTGAGCTATTATTGTGGGTTTCCATTAGCAGGGCTTTTTCCATTAAAAACTCAGCAAACACATGGAGATGAGTAAGACTGTCTAAAGCCTTGAAGAGCCCTAGACCTCTTAATTCAAGCCACAGCTTCTGAAAACTTCCAGATCTGTTTCCTGACTTTGACAGCGAAGAGTTTTCAAATACACATCATAAAATCAGCTCTGAGCAGCATCTTTTACAGGAGTAGAGATTTATGTATAAGACCATGCATAAACATGAGCCCAGGCTGCTGGGTCTGTGAGACAGTCTAAAAGCAGGAGAAAGCTTTCAGAGTTATCTCCTTGCTGTTACATCAGCATCTCACTGTTATCCTGCCCTCTCAGACAGGCACCACCACCCTGCTGCCTTCTTTTGTCAGAAACAACAAGCTTACTTTGAGGAACAGCTTCCTGACGAGTATTTATAAACTGCTTTTCTGCATTAACAGTCTTAACTGATGCCACTGCAGTACTTTAAATCCTATTAGTACCAACACATTCAAATAAACTTACAGAACAGGGAGCTATCATCCCAGCCTAATCTTCCTGCAAGTTGCTGTATTTACTATCCCAGTACTTCATCCTGGCAGGTGTCATACCTGTCCACATCCTTGTATGCTGCATGATTCCTTCTGTCTGCTCACACCTGCATTATCCTCCCCCTTCACAGGTAGTTTTCTTACAGCCTCCCTGTGCAAGTGGTGCTTCTCCAGCACGAAGCTGTTGCATGCAAATCATGCATTCTCTCTAGAGCCACTACTTCTCCATCTGTAGCAAACCACTACTTCCCCTTGACTAAGAAAAAGGCTGAAATCAAATTTATGTGTCTGCTGTGGTGGTCAGCCCATGGAATGACAGGGCTCCTGCAGCAAATACCCCACAAGAGGCATCTTCTTTCATTTCCTCACTGCCAGCACAGCTGGAGAGCCCCTGCTGTAGTGAGGTACCAGAAGGGGGAAGGAGACCTGAGAAACTCTTTTGCATCTGCTGCTGCCACCACCACACCTCTGAGGGGAGGGCAGAAACCCCAGGACCTAAAGAGCACTCTGGGAGGAGCTATGGCCCCATTCCTTCTGCAGACAGGTTTTTAACCACACACCACCATCCCCCCTTGCTGCCTTTGGATGAGGTGGAGACAGCCTCACCCTGGTTGCTTTTCCTATTGAAACCAACCCCCCTTGCCATCAGCTTGGGCATTCCCACTGCTCTGGTGCACTCACAGACATCTCAGCGTCGGTTTTGCTGTGTTAGTCACTGCAGTGATTTGGCACCTCAGACCAGCTGTCAGCAAACTTGCTTTGCTTCCCGAAACCTCCCGATTCCAGCAGGGAGCCCACCCCAGTGGGTACCTGCCAAGGCGCTGGTGCTGCCGTGGGCCCAGCAGGAGCCGCAGTACTGGGGGATGTGCTGGTTCCGAGTGGTGCTGGCGTAATTCACCCCGTCCACGTTCCGCCAGTCCCAGCTCCGCGGCAGCGCCGCCACGTCCAGGTACTCGTGCGGCCGGGGGTAGGTCCTGCGGGGGCACGGGCGGAGCGAGGGGGCAGCGCCGGCATCCCCCGGAGCAGGGATGTTATTAAAAAAAAAACAAAAAAAAACCAAAAAACCCACGGATTTCACCGGGTTTCACAAGGAGCCCGCCGGCGTCACGTGACCGCGGCGTGACCGCTCCGGCCCCGCGGTCTCGTGACCGCCCCCCCCCCCCCCCACACCGGACCCGGCACGGCCGGAGCGGCCCCGGGCACCCCCGAGACCCCCAAACCCCCCCGGGCACCTCCGAAACCCCCGGGCACCCCCGAAACCCCCAAACTCCGCCGGGCACCCCAGAAATCCCCAAACTCTCCCGGACACCTCCGAACCTCCCGGACACCCTGAAATCCGCCAACCCCCCCGAGAACCTCCGGACATGCCTGAAATCCCCGGGCACCCCCGAAATCCCCGGCTCCCCCCGGGCACCCCCGAGCCCGGCCGTGCGTGCCCAGCCCTCGCAGCGCTCCTCTCCGCCGCGGGAGCCGGGCGGGCACGGCGGAGCGCAGCGCACCTGAGGCCGGGCGCCTTGCGCGGGGCCGGGCGGTAGCAGCGCTGCCCCTCCCTGAAGTGCAGCCCGGCGCGGGCGGGCGGGCACAGGCAGCCGCAGAGCAGCAGCAGCAGCGGGATCAGGAGCGGCGGGGCCATGCTGGGACAGCGGCAGCGCCCGGGCTGCGGCCGCGCCGGGGTTTGAGGGCGGCGGGAGGGGCGGAGCGCAGGGCCGGGCCGGGCCGGGCCGCGCTCACCTGCGGCGGGCGGGGACAGCGGGCCGGGCCTCGGGGCCGCCTCAGCGTGTCTGAGGGAGCTCCTGGGGACGGGGAGAGAACTCAGATCCCGCCTTCCCGGGATCAAAAATTTGGTCACATGGGTTGTGACAAGAGGACTTGAGTCTGGGACAGGCCCTGTCACAGGGTTCTTCACCTTTGGTCTAACACCTCAGCATTGTGCTAGACTGTGGCCAGCGACTGTGACTGCTTTTTTCTTGGGTTTTTTTTTTTTTTTTTGGTTTTTTTTTTTGTTGGTTTTTGTGGTTTGTTTTTTTTATTTTTGTTTGTGGTTTTTTTTTTTTTGTTTTTGTTTGGTTTTGGTTTTTTTGGGTCTTTTTTTTTTTGTTTTGTTTTTTTTTGTTTTTTGGTGGGTTTTTTTGGTTTTTTTTTGTTTTTTTGTTTGGTTCTTGTGTTTTTTCCTAGTCCCAAGTTCTGGATTTCTCAAGCCCTTTAATGCTACAATTAGCAAAGGAACACAGGCCTGTGTCCATTTTCTAGGCTGCTCCTGGAGGTTCTTTATTATTTGCTAGAAGATTTAGTCAATAGTAAAAATAGCTTTCTAATTTTCCTGCAGAAGCTTCTAGTAACTGTGTGAATGGATTATCAGTCTCTTTTGCATACATTAGCTAGAAGCTTGCATGTTTAATAAACAGGTTTAGTAAACCACAGACAGTTCTTTGCTCCTAGCTCCTCTTCCTTGGCTTCAGAACATTTTGTAGAGGGCCTGAGGTTTATTAGTTCCACGCTGTGAATAGAGAAACTGAGGCACAGAACCAACGCACCAAAAGGAACAGCAGAGCAAGAATGGAGCCTGTGAGTGGAATGCAGTGGTTTTTTTGTTTAATTCTTAAGGGTGATTCAGCTAGCTGGGGTTAGTTAAGACTTGCATCAGCTCGTCTGGTAGCCATTCACAGATCTCTGCAAAATTATCTGATGGCCTGTAGGCCAGGCTTGTCTTAAACTGAATAGGTTTTCCTCTCAGCAATCTTCTCTGCTTCTCTGAAAAGCCAGTTCCTCCCAATCAAACCATTAAAAAACAGTATCCCAGAATGCCTCCTTACACATATTTATTGAAGGAAGTGTTAAAAAAAAAAAAAAAGTCAACCAAGAAAACAAAAACAACCACAAAAAGCCCAGCGACCACAAAAGCCTGGTGTCTTTGTGCTCTCAGTCAAGCCCATCCCCAGGCTGTGGTGTCTGGAAGCCGTGGGCAGGCTGATAATGGCCACAGTGGGCCAGCTGTGCCCAGTGCCAGGCTCTCCTAATCTCCCCAGTGCCAAAGTGCCCAGAGCCAGCACAGCCCCCGTGTCCCCAGCGTCTCTCTCTAATCTGCAGCTGCACATGTGCACGGCCCTGCTGGGACAGGCCCGGGGCTTCTCTGGGCTGAGCAGGGCCAGGCCTGCAGCTCAACCCACGCAGAAACTGCCCCTCCTAGGCTGGGCTGGGGATAAGGTCAGGCTCAGAGGTTCCCAGAAATGCAGATGGGGAGGAGAGGGGAAAGAGGCCCAAGCCCACATCCGCTTCACAGAGCACCTCTGTGCCAGAATTTTTAAGGCTCTGTAAGGAAGAGCTTCAGAAGAGGCACATGATTCTAGGGAGCTATTTTCAGCAGGAGGAAAAACCCCTATGGAGTGATTGCATATTTATTTTACTTCCCTTTTCCCCCTTTCCTTGTGAGATGTGTTCAGTGATATATTTATTGCTGAAATTATTTTGTCAAAATTTTTGGACAGTGAATTAGCATCTTCAGCCTCTTCCTAAGCTGTGTCTATTGTGAATACATTGCATATTTTTAATTTATATTAATTTATATTTTTATAAATGAACATATATTTTATATTGTATTTCTTTAGTATTTGTTATTGACATAGTGTCAATATCTATTCAGAATGCAGCAGTTGAATACACAACTTAGATGTGCATTACTACTCTTAGCTAAGGATGGCTGGAGAAAACAAGTATGAAATGTGCACAAATAAAATTAGATATGCTTTTTAAGTAAATGTCCAAATAATCTTTTCAGAATTTTCTCAGGGAATTGTAGAAGATATCCAAAGCTATTGTGGGAAATACTGCCAATGTGGCAGTGGAACAGAACATTTTGTGTGTCTTGCTGGGTAAACTGAACAGCTTAGACACTACTTATCTTTTGGGAAATGACAAAATGATGAAATGATTGTGTTTTAAGGAAACAAAATTAATCTACCTGCATTGGAAGTCTTCCTTTTATTGCTCCCTGAGCAGTAGGCTCATAGAGGGTGACAGATGTTTGCTCTCCACTTTTTAAAATGCACTTCTGGTGCTGAGCTCTGTGTCAGGAGCAGTTGTCTGTTCCTTCATTGGCTGCTGGGGGAAGTGGAAGTCATCAAGTGCAGGGGAAGCCTGGAATAAGCTGATTTTTCTTCTGCAACCATATGGGAGCTCAGAAATCCCTTATCTCCAGCAGCCCATAAAGTGGTGGAGTAGTTAAGTTCAGTGAGTCAAGCCCTTCCACTGTCACCATTTTATGCTAAATAGTTTTAAGGTGCTTTCCTAATTATAGTTCCTTTCCCCATCCTTAAAAGGAACACTTGCAAGGCAGTGACAGTCATTTGATGTGTCATGAAACTGCTCTAGGCTTCCACAAGTCATTTGACCCTGGGTTTCTGCTGCTCGGTGATACTGGTGCTGGTTATCAGCAGCCAAACATGACTGTGCTGAGTTTTGTTCTGCCTCGCAGAATTTCCTTTAGCACAGGGAGATGTTTCACTCAGTGAATGTTACAGTTCACTTCAGAGAACGTCAGTGAAATGGGGGTTTCACCTCTAGCATTTTCCTGGCGAGTTCTGAAGCACATCTGAGATATAAGAAATTAGGAAATATTAGAAATGCTGTATTTCTTAATGTCAGGAAATGAAGGGAGAGAGAAAGAGCAAGAGAGAAGGGAGAGAGAAAGATCATCTGTGCAAGTTAGTCACAAGTTGATTCAAGTTTTGGCTAAAAATGATGGATTCTTATAACTATTTAAGGACCTGGCATCACTGAGGGTACAGTGTTATTTTTATGTGTTACAAAGTATTTTTTGTTCCTGCTCCTGTTCCCCTCCTTCATGCAGTCAAACATCAGGAATTATGCTTGTTAGTGGAGTTTGCCTTGCAATCCTGCTCACAAATTGTTACCATTTTTATTATGGGTGTTGTCCCCTATGACTCATATGATGCTAAAATTTAAATTATGTGGCAGAAGCACATGTGCTTAATAAATTAAAATCACTCACTTTGGGCTATAATCTCTACATATGCACATGTATTTGCATACATATTGCATACATAATATAAAATAATGCACCACAAACAGAATATGCACGTATATTCATGCAGCACACTGCTGCACAGAGAACTGGGAAGGGCTGCATGTGACAGTGCTGCTTCCCAAGCCAAAGCTTCCAAAGCTGCTTCCCAAGGCCCTCGGTGGTGCACCTGTGCTGCAGTACCTGCACCCAGGCAGGGGAGAGCCCTGGGCTCCTGCTGCAGAGCCGGGGGCTGGCTACTCCCCTGGCTGGCTGCGTGACAGTGCCCGGGGTATAAAAGGGCCCCGGGCCGGGCTGGGCTGGGTGCAGCTGATAGAGCAGCAGGCAGAGGGCTCGTTCTGGGGAGCTGAGAGCCTGGGACAGGTTGTAGCCACCAAGGTCCGAGCCACACAAAATGCGTGAAATCGTGCACCTGCAGATTGGCCAGTGTGGGAACCAAATCGGATCCAAGGTAAGGGCTCTTTTCAGCACTGAGCGTTGGCAGGGGACCACAGGTACAGCTCACACACCATCAGTGGACGGGGACTTTTGGGGGGACAATTACCTTGTAACTCAGTAGTGGGAAGCATGGCGTGTTAACAGGGAACGTGAATGTTTTGTTATGAAAGGCAAAAGTGGGATTTGCTCCTTTAAGTTTAATGTTCATTTGCAATAACCAGCGATTACAGGTGCACCAGAGCATTCCTGCTGGGACTCCTGTTCCCAGGGGGAACTCACATACTCTGCAAGATACTGGGGCAAGTGACAGAGCCAGTAATTCCAGGGCTGTGAAGTTGTGTTGCTGGTACTTTAGCTCAGCCATGCAGCAGTTCTGCCACATTTCATTCTTAAATATCACAGAATCATACAATGGTTTGTGTTGGAAGGAGTTTTAAAGATCATAGGGGATCATATTAATCAACAGCATAACCTGTGTTAGAGTGCAGAATGCCACAAAGTGTCACTGGCCTCCTGTGAGAGACAGGTGCCATTTGGAGTATTTTTGTGTAGCTCAAGCCCTGGCATTCTGTGACATAGGGACTAGTCACTATTGCTGACTTTCTGGGCAAGGAGTAAAATTACCCCTCAATTTCTATGCTGTGTGATGTCCATCCTTTTTAATTTTTTCAATTGATAAGTAGGAAGTTGTCCAAAGATTATCTGTTTTGGGCTGGGAGGTTTTTAAGACATGGGATAGTTGAGGGATTGTTCTGCTGTGTTCTTCCTCCCTTCTCCCATGCCTAACCTTGATTTCTTTTAATGGAACATGAAGCATGGAACTGTTGATAGTGGTGTATTTGTACACTCAAAATGGGACTGGATGCTAACCCAGCAGACCTTTAATATTAGAATAGCCTGGTCATTACAGAGGGTGGGTGTGTCTGCATGAACCCTGCTGTGGCTGCTGCCCAGATAAGAGCCCAGCACAAGAGCACATCCATATGAGTGTCAAGATAGGACATTTAGGACCAGCAGCTGTTTGTGGAAAGGCTTGCTCATGTACAAATTTGCTTGTGCCAGCTTTGTCGTGCCATGGTCCCATTTGTGCATGACAGGGCTCAAAGCAACTCTCCCTAATCCACACCCTCACAACCTTTTTGTTAAGCTTATGCTGAGAAGTAACTGTTATTTAAAATGTTAAACTCACATCAATTTTCTTTTAGTATAAAGAGAACAAATTGAGGCCCTCCACCTATTAGTGCACAGGTCATAGCTAAGCAGCATAAATGGTCTGCTAAACATTTCCCCCTAATTTATTTGGGAGGGGTAGAGAAGGATCCCTCTTCTGATCTGGTAAGTAAATGGCAGAGCATCCCCTGCTTCAGGCACAATTCCCAGAGCTGGTGCTGAACACGTGCTGAAAATAAATAAATAAATCACTCTCAGTGTGTTGTACCTCTTTCCTTTTGCAGTTCTGGGAGGTGCTTGGTGAGGAACATGGGATTGACATCACTGGGAACTACCGTGGGGATTCACCACTGCAGCTGGAGCGAATTAACGTGTACTTCAATGAGGCTTATTGTAAGTGCTCAGCAGAGCCAACAGGGAGGGTAAAATAAATAATTAAAAACCCCACAAAAAGCCTAAACCACTCTAGGTGGATTGGACTCTCCAGAGTGTATTGCAAGCCTTTGGTTTCTTTGACCACTAGCAGTGATTATTTGCATTAATTTTGTTTCTTCCAGCCCATAAATACGTGCCCCGTTCCATCCTGGTGGACCTGGAGCCTGGGACGATGGACAGTGTCCGCTCCAGCAGAATTGGGCCCCTCTTTCGACCTGACAACTTTATCCATGGTATGTACAGCACACTGCCAGCAAACTGACTGCAGGCAGCTGTCCCAAAAGAGCCTTGGGATCCTTTAAAAATTCTCCTGTTAACTTTGTGGCCGATCTTTCTGTAATTCTGTTCACAGGTAATTCAGGTGCTGGCAACAACTGGGCCAAGGGCCATTACACAGAAGGTGCTGAACTGATTGAAAACGTCATGGACGTGGTCAGGAACGAGTGTGAGAGCTGTGACTGCCTTCAGGGGTTCCAGCTCATCCATTCCCTTGGTGGTGGCACAGGCTCAGGCATGGGGACGCTCCTCATCAACAAGATCAGAGAGGAATACCCCGACAGGATCATGAACACCTTCAGCGTCGTGCCCTCACCCAAGGTGTCGGACACGGTGGTGGAGCCGTACAACGCCATCCTCTCCATCCACCAGCTGATAGAGAACACGGATGAAACCTTCTGCATTGACAACGAAGCTCTGTATGATATATGCTTCAGGACACTAAAGCTCACCAACCCCACCTACGGGGACCTCAACCACTTGGTGTCCCTAACCATGAGCGGCGTCACCACCTCGCTGCGTTTCCCCGGCCAGCTGAACGCGGACCTGCGGAAGCTGGCGGTGAACATGGTGCCCTTTCCTCGCCTGCACTTCTTCATGCCCGGCTTCGCCCCGCTGACAGCTCGGGGCAGCCAGCAGTACCGGGCCCTGACGGTGCCAGAGCTCACCCAGCAGATGTTCGATGCCCGGAACATGATGGCAGCCTGCGACCCCCGCCGCGGGCGCTACCTCACCGTCGCCTGCATCTTCAGGGGCAGAATGTCCACCAGGGAAGTGGACGAGCAGCTGCTGTCTGTGCAGACCAAGAACAGCTCCTACTTTGTGGAGTGGATCCCTAACAATGTGAAGGTGGCCGTGTGTGACATCCCGCCGCGAGGGCTGAAGATGGCAGCCACCTTTATTGGCAATAACACGGCCATCCAGGAGCTCTTCATCAGGGTGTCCGAACAGTTCTCGGCCATGTTCAGAAGGAAAGCCTTTCTCCACTGGTACACGGGGGAAGGCATGGATGAGATGGAGTTTTCTGAAGCAGAAGGGAACACCAATGACCTCGTGTCCGAGTACCAGCAGTACCAGGATGCCACTGCAGACGTGGAGGAATTTGAAGAGGTAGAAGTGGAAGCAGAAGCCAAGCCAGAAAAGGAAGCAGAGTAAAAAGTATCAAAACATTCTCCGAATGAGCCTGTTCACATTCACTAAAGACAAAGCAACAGCCATCATCTGCATATCCAAAACAACACATTTCTTCAGAACTTCTGCTGTGCATCTGGCCAAGCATATCTGATATTACAACACAGTGCTTTTGAAATTAATGGCAGCTCTGCTTTACTGTCTTAATGAACTGTTGAGATCGAATCTCTCCCAAAACCAATCCACTTGAAGACACGTTATCTCACACCAGCCTTTCCTGTAAATGGATTCACTTTTAGAATATGATCACCAGATACTGAATGTACTCTACACCACTGTGCCTGTGTATATAGATCAGGATCTTAAGCAATAGCAAAGTATGCTCGCAGCTCATCACATTTATTTATTCTCAGGTAAACACAGTCCCTGCTGATTGTGAACTTGTTACTGTTCTAGGAGCATGTGCACATCTCTGAGGCCTCCAAAGGCAGTGACTCTTTTATCACTCCACAGACTGACGTAGATCTGCAGAAACAACAGGGGGCAAATGACTAAAGATGCACATTCTTATAATTGTTCTAATTGTTCTATCACATTGCTGGCTTATATTATTGCAGAGCTTGTATTCATTATCATGGTGTGGTTTGTTTCTATTTCTAACTACAGGTTGAGCTACATTAGCACACTAAGTTGTGGCATTGTGTAAAAGTTTTGGTGTGGCATTTTTTTTTCCTAGGTACTAACTACTGTAAATTTTTTTTCCTAACATTCAGTACAACAAAATTGACATAGAATGGTTTGTAGTTTGTTAATATAAATTCTATGGCAGTCACTAAAATCTTATTTTGCCTTTGGTGAAAAAAATTTCTTGCCATCACAGCTGCCTACTTAATGTATTTATAATATTCTTTTAAATAAAGATTATATACCATTCTATTGAAGTTTTATACTTGCAACATTTGATAGACAAACCCCCATAGTTTATTCTTGAAAGAACTAACTTTGAATTAAGTTATACTCTTAGATGAAAAGGTTTGTTGTTCTCTGAAGGAAGTAATGCCTCATGTTTGAGTTCAGTCGTGGTGAGGGAACTTGAAGCCAATTCTCCCGTGCAGTGGGACAATCTCATCCCTGCTGTGAGGATACAGAGCAGGAAAATGCAAAAACTTCCCCCAAAACCACACAGCTTGCAGAGCAGCTTTGCCTCCCAGCCAAGGGCAGTGTCCCTCTCCCCCCCGTGCAATGAGGACAAACAATTCCCATTCCTGTGTCTCCTTGCCCACCTCTTAGAGGACACCAGCTCTCCCAGTTCCTGATTCACTGCTCAGTGTCTCAGACCTGGAGATTGATCTCCAGCAGCACATCCACGGCACAATTATCCTGCTTCCAGTCTTCAACTCTATATGCTACATTCTGTTTATACAGCTTTTAGGCAGAACTTTTTTCCAAAGTAATAATAAATGAAGTAGGCAGAAAAGTTTTAAACAGGAATCAAATCTCTCATTCATTTATATATCTGAAATATCAGCATGACCCCCAAAGAGATTTGGCTTAATAATAAACAATTTTGCTACTGAATGTCCAGATTGTGCTAAAAGCAGCCTTTTATTTTAACAGAACTGAAAAGTAAATGTCTCTGCAGAACAGAAACTTTGTTTCAAGAGGAACTACACTTTCCACACATTCAGAAATTACATTTATTAGCATGTCAATTTACATACACAGGCAAGTTCTACAGTTCATGTGATGACATTATACTGCAGCCTTGAGCTCGCCTACAGCTTTGCAGTTTGCTGTTATTCACCACAGATCAGCTCCTACAAGAGATTAATAATACAAGTTATTCAATTCAAGACTGTGTACAAGGTACACTTTAAACAAAAGGTAGTAATATTTAATCTCAGGTCAGGAATAGAAGCTGTTCTATCCAGAACAGAAAATAATCAGCTACTTGTGATGTATGGAACGGCACAAATAAAGGTACAAGCAGCATCTGTCTCACAGAGAGCAGAAAAGCCATAAAATGAAATTACTGATCAGGGGAAGGAGCAGTTCAGAGAGGCTGTGTGCTGGCTGAGCACGTATGAAAGGCGCAAATCACCGAGAAACCTGTGAGCATGACTGCAGAGGCGCGGCTGCTCTGGGTAAGCCACACCGGGTCTGAGCAAACCCCAGGCGGTTCAATGACAGGGACACACAGTCCCTGCCACCCCTCTGATGCGATCAGGCTGCTCCCCACCGCACACGTCACCAGGCCACAAACACCTGCGCACACTGGCCCCGCACCAGCCGCAACCCCACGCCTGGAACCCGAGCGGATTATCTGCAGATATCGGGGATTAATGGACTCAGCAGCCACTGCCTGCGGCTGACGCCACTCCCGCCCTACACAGCCCCAGCCACGCACCCAGCCCACCCCACCCACTTACATGTCACTCCTTTTTGGGCTTCACCGTTTTCACCGTGGCCACCGCCGCCCTCTCCGCCTCCGCTTTGTACTGCGGCTTCATGGCAGCCCGCACCGCCTGGGCGCAGATCTGCGAGTACCGGATGTAGCTGCGGCCGGGGCGACAGAGGGCGGTGAGACCCGGGCCCGCCCCACACCGCCTCCCCCGCCCCAACCCAACCCAACCCAGCCCCGCGTTCCCCCGGCCCGCTGTGACCCGGCCCGGCGCCCCCTCAGAGCGCGGAGCTGCCGCCGCAGCCGCACCTGAGCCCGGCCTGTCGCCAGTACGCCACCATGGCTGCGGCTCCGCGGGGCAAGGTCAGCGCGCGCCGCAGGGGACGCGCCCGCCGCCCAATCAGCGGCCGGGAGCCGCTCACGCGCGCCGCCGTTCGCGGGCGCGCGCCCCCGCCGGCGGCCAATCAGAGCGCCGCGTTCCGGGGCGCCGCTCCCGCCCTTTCCGCCTGACGCGCCCCGGGCTCGCCCCGCCCCTTCCCCTCGGCCCGGGCGGCCCCGCGGCCGTGAGGGGCGGTGGGCGGGGCCATGGCGGCTCTGTCCCCTCACGGCGGCCCCGGCCCCTCACGATGGCCCCGTCCCCTCACGATGGCCCCGGCCCCTCACGATGGCCCCGGCCCCTCACGGCGGCCCCGGCCCGGGCCGTGGGGAAGGTGCGTGCCCTTCCCGGGATGGGAACGTCCCTCCTGCGGCCGGCCGGGCCCGCCTGGCTGTCAAAGCCACGGGAGTCGGTTCAGTGCTGGGAATTGGCCTTAAATACACTAAATGTCAAATACCTAAAGAGCATAAGTTAAAGGGCAAGTTTTCTGTGAGGGTCAAGGCTGTTCATACAGCACCTGCGTTAGTTACACATTAACTCCTTCCTCGGCAATCCTGTTGTAATCGAAGAATCCCAGCGAGTTAAATTGGTGTCTTTTGCATCTAAATCTGTTCTTACCCCTCTGTGCCATCACTTGTTTTTTTTTTATATAAGACAGTAATAAAAAAAACCATTTTACAAACATGTGGACGCAGTGATGTTTTTCAAGCAGACTGTTTTAATTTTGGAGTTGATCGGTGTGTGGCCAGGCTGTGACAGTTCTGTCCCCTGGGGCACGGTGCCTTTGGATGTTGATACAAACACCTGAAATTCAATCATTTCCTCTAAACAAATCCAAAAAAAAGACAACATAGTAAACTAGAAGCTGTCAAAACAAAGAAAAAATAGTCAATTTCCCAGATATAAACAAAAAGCTATTTGAAGATTCAAATCATGTTTGATATGTAAGGAATTTGGTCCTTACCTAATGTTCATTTAAATAATTAATACAAAATACTTAAGGAAATGAAATACTGGCTTTTAAACAAATCCTTGCACTTTTGTTCTCTTTTACTTCCTTTCATCCAAAGTCGAACCATTTTTAAAGCACAGAGTAATTTTCAGCTTTATTAGAGATCTCATTTAGTCCAGAACCTTTGCAATTAACAGCCCACACAGTAATGTCAGGGAAGAGCCACCAGAGCAAAAAGAACAATTGTTCACCAGATATGTCAGTCTGTCTCCAGCACACAACAGTCACATCTGGACCAGTGATCTGTATTTTTTTTAACTGTTAAACAACTCTGATCCTATAGAATTTTGGGTTAATTTCTTAAATACACTTATTGCAATTGTTCCTACTTAAGGAAATAACTAGTGTAGACGAGGCAGAAAACAATTCTTAATTCACACATTTGTTTTCTTCTTTATTTTTTGTGAAACATTTTAATTTTGTGACAGACGTGGCATATTGGAGCAAAACTTCCAATTTGCAGAAATTAAATAAATTAAAAAATATTTGTTGTGACAAACACGTTTCTGCACTTTTAACACAGAAAGGTGCCAGTAATAGTGAAAGGAAATATATTTGGTTTCCAAGCCCCAGTCATAATGATGACAACAAAAATACACAAGACAGCACCAAATATTTTGGGAAGCCCCTCTGTGCTGCCTGAGCAGGGTATTTGATGCAGGACAAGCAACTGCAGTACTTACATAAATTGAAAAAGGGGATGTAACATGCAAATGCTTCTTTAGTGGGAACATCTGATGACTTCATAGGTAAAATAATTAGCAATAAGATTATTTTAAGCCTTGTGGGCAGCCCATGCTCCATAGATGGCTTGGCAGAGAAAAGTCATGCCAGTAGGGTTGGACATTTTTTTCCAGCTGGATGCCCCTCTGTTCCTGCCCCACGGCTGCTCTGCTTCCTCTCTCTAACCCATTTCTCACCTGTTTTTTGCTCCACAATTTTCTTTTCCCACCACATTTTCTCTCTCTGTACCTCCCTGTGAAATGCCTCTGCCTGCAATTCTGTGAAATTAACTCGGATACAAATCCATAATGGAGAAACACAACCTGGATGCAATTACTCACACTTTTAGCTCTGTTTACTATTTGTTGGTCTTGAGAGATACAAATTCAGCATGAGCTGAAAAAGCTAAACCTTTGGGAGAGGTACCAGCCATGACTGGATATCAATCAGTGACAGAAACCGTGCTCCCCCAAAATTCCAGAATGAACACTGATGTTTGTGCAGCTGTTCCAAGGCACCCTTACAGACTTGTATCACCTGTTTCCATGCCCAGTTTAGATGCCAGCAGATATTTTGTAAAACCCTAAAATTTCCTCAGGTAGGAATTTTCAGCGAGAGAAGAAAGGAGAGAGCAGGAAAAGGAGAGAAGCTGAGGAGGACAGAGAGAGGTGGCAGGGAGGAGGGGATGGGCTGGCAGGGTCAGATGCAGAGGTCGAGGGAAGCCGCTGCAGTGCGATTAGCAACATCCAGAAACGTCAGCGTGGACAGGTCTGGGGGAACTAAGGACCTGAGGTTAGACATGTCCAGAGAAACTGAGGGACTGAGGGAAGAATCATCCTGAAAGGTGAGGCTGGAGACACCCAGAAAAGGTGTAGAGATGAGGCTGGAAACATCCTCGGGAGTCGATGGAGGTAATCCAGAGGAGCGCTGAAACATGAAATAGTTAAAATCGGTGAGGTCTAGAGACTCTGACGAGGTGGAGGAGCTGTTCTCAGACACACCTGGTGAGGATGGAGGGATTGTACAGGAAAAGTCCAGGGAAGCTGAGGAGGTGTGACTGGAAACATCTGTGGAGGACGGAGAAGTGAGACTGGAGAGGTCTAGAGAGAGTGAAGACGTAGGGCTGGAGAAATCTGTGGATAGAGAGGTGACACTTGAGAGGTCCAAAGAGATTGAAGAACTGTCACCAGACTGATCCACAGAGCCTGATGAAGTGAGACTTGATAGGTCCAGCGAAACTGAAGAGGAGAAACTGGAGCGCTCCCAGGAATCTGAGGAGGTGAGGCTGGAGAGCTCTAAGGAAATTGAAGAGGAGGTACTGGAGAAGTCTGAGGAGAATGAAGATGTGAGACTTGAAAGGTCCAGAGAGGATGAAGAAGTGAGACTGGAGAATTCCACAGAGGATGAAGAGCTCAGACTGGATAAATCCAATGAATCTGAAAAGGGGATTTTAAAGAGTTCC
The DNA here is from genome assembly GCF_036417665.1 of Passer domesticus. NCBI lineage: Eukaryota > Metazoa > Chordata > Aves > Passeriformes > Passeridae > Passer > Passer domesticus. Next base: position 11,912,824 of record NC_087489.1, on the reverse strand, counting down.
AAGGAGGCTAAAGTCTTGGCACTGGAGGGGTCCAGGGAGGCCAAAAAAGTGAGACCAAGTAGGTCCAGGTAGGTTGAAGAGTTGACACTGAAAAGCCAAATAAATTCCCAACATGATGGGTGTTAAATCAGGAGCATTTTAAACAAAAGACCTCTATCATCACACCAGAAAAAAAGGACAGCATGACCCCCAAAAATTAAAAAAAAAAAAAAGATTCAAACTCTGTGCTCAGTCTCTTAGTAGTTTCTCTTTTGGTGCAGAAAAGCTCCAGTAATAGGAGGCCACAGAAGTAGTGAGAACACTGTGCTTTCCAGGGGCCCAGAACAGAATCACACGTGCAGTTGCAGACAATCTTCTCTCCTGGCATGCCTGTCCTTCTTCAACCAGATTTATTTGTCTGTGTAGCATGTGCAGGATTTGTTTTTGGAAGCTAACAATGTGCTAAACTGGTTCTGTGTCTGAGAAATACCCATTTCAGCAACAGCAGTTCTAACTGTTATCAGATAAAAAGAGGTCTTATTTTGTTACCTTTCTTTCATACCTCTGGATATAAAATCTGTATAGTAACAAAATTTTTTTACTTGTGCTAGTTTGAATTAATAAAAATAACATAAAGAGAAGTTGTGATAGAAGGCAGACGTGATTAAAAAGGGAACAGAACAGCTTAAATTTCAGTTCAAAAAGGTGCATCTAATTATAGTGTGAGTAGATCAAGAGGCTGATCCACAGCTGCCTCCTCTCGTCTCCAGACTGCACCGCAAAGCTCAGAGCTCCCAAACTGTGGCTGCCTCTCCAGGAAGGCACAAAAAACTCCTCTCTCATCACAACCACATTTTATGGACCAAGGCAGTACAAGGTACAGGAGGCTGCAGGTGAACACAGCCCAGCTTTGCCCGGGTTCTTACACAACCCACGTCCAGATGAGCGTGTAATGGATTTAACATAATCACCATGGGTGCAGCTCCCACCCAGGTCAGCTCTCAGCCCAGGCAGGTCCTGCTGAGCAGCCACTGAGCTTCAGTGGGGTCTCACTATGCAAACATTAAAACCGTGGGGATTTAGCACAATGCAAAAATTGCCACGCTAGAAAAAGAGCTGCTTATATACCATTGATGAGACCCCCAAAAGTTCTTGGATATATTTAACATTTATAGATAATGCTTCTGTCATTTAAGAGCTGTTGCAACATGGTTGCAATTCTTTCAAGAGTACAATGTTTATAGATCAAAAGGCAAAACAAATGGCTTTTTCTAAACATGCATAATTTAGGATGAAATTACAAGTTTGCTTGCTGCCCTGTATTCTTAATAAAACATAAAAGTAATTAATCCCTTAAAAAATCCCTTGCTATCTAAAAACAATATAATTTTGTGGCTATCTTTAATCTCAAAGCTTTTTCAAGTATATTTTACAGAGGAGAACAAATATTAAAAAGAAAGGCAAATTACAATACAATAAAAAGCCGGTGTCTATAAATTCCTTCATCTCTTCACTGAGTTCTTTCTGCCTTAATTTAAAATAATAAAGTTATTGCACTTTTTCCTATGAACTAACACTGTCTAGAAACGTGGAATTACGGTCACCTTTGCACAAAACGTAGAGGTCAGTAATAACATTTCCTACCTTGGGTAGCTGTGGATTTACCTCCTTTCTCTGCCCGGGTAAGCCATACTGGGCTGTGCTGGTAAAGCTCTGCTGCTCTCTGTGCTGACCCTAATCTGCTGCACAGCCACTCCAGTGATGCCGTGCTGATGCCAACAGGTCACCCCTGCTGAACCTGCTGTCTGAGCACAGCACTGCACAGTGCCACAAACGCCTCGCTGGAATCAGCTCTGATCTGCAAACATTCAGTTCTGTGCTGTTTCCTATTACAGGACAGTGTTTTGAAGGTTAGTTGATGAAGATGTTAATTTTCAACTTTTGGACACCTGGATTCAAAATAAAAATAATTTTGCAGTGTCATCCAAGTCTCAGCTGTCCATCCTACAAAACCTGGCATAAATAGCCTGAGGAGGGACCCAGGATCTGCAAAGAATTCAGGTACACTCAAGTTTAAAAAATCTTGTGCATTACTTCCTCTTTTCATGTGGTTAATAATTTGTGTTACTTTTTAAATGTGTTTATAACAAAATAGCATAATGATGTAAGATATTTTGTCCACAGCTGGTCCTCCTAAGGTAAGCAATGAGTTCAGCATGTTTGTAACATGTAGCCTTACCTTGGAATAATTCAGTTCTACAGCAGCATGTAAAGCTAAGCCATGGAGGTATTTAAGATAGAAATGAACAGATCCTGTGGCAAGTGAAAGAACAACCTCCACCTTAAGAAACGGAAGGGTTCTGAAGTGACTCCCTGCTTCCACACAAGCTCTGCAGCAGCACTCCTCAGTTCTTCCACACAAGAGAACCTCCACAGGTTGCTGACCTCTGACCAATGCTCTGCCGGGGCCAGCAGACTGGAAATTGCAGTTATCACACAGTGGGTGCTCATGTTTACTATATTTGACATTTATTGGAAATATAAATGCAAGTACAAACCACAGGAGACAGATCAGCAATGTTGTAGGAAATGGTGGTTACAATTTTTCTGCTTTTTTTTTGGATCAAACCCCCGGCTGGCACTTGTGGTTCACTGCTGTGGCTGAGGATGTGCTGACACCCATTGGTGGGCAGGGATCCATCAGGGCCCTCAGCACTGATTTGTTCACATCACATTCCTCCACCTCTGCCCCTCCACTTCCTCTGTTCCTTCCCCCTTATTTTGAATTCTTTCCTCCTGCTCCTTCAGGTCTGTTCCTCCAGCTGTAGCTTTCTCTCCTCATTTCCTGCATTCCTTCCAGCCCCAGAGCCTCCCTGCCCTGCCCTCTCAGTGCTGTGCTGCAGCCATCCACAGCACCCACACCGACTGCAGCCCATCTCAGCCCATGGAAATCCTTCCACAGGATGGATTCTCCACAGCAAACTGAAATCTGCTTGCTACTTAAAGCCAGACTTGCAGAAAAGCTGAGTTATTAAGAAGCAATAAAGACCACAGCAGCTGTGAATGTGCATTTTAGGATATGCATTTCTAAAAAAGCCACTCACTCCAGAGGTTTCTTCACCTTCACCCCTCTCATTTTAGATTACTCACCTCATAGTTCTAAAGCACAAATAGACCAGAAAGTTTCAGGAATTAGCCAGAACTGAAACAAAATTTTATTTAAAAAGCGCCACATACAGAAAGCCATACTCTGACAGAATGAGAATGCAGGCATATAAATAAAACAGAAGAAAGAAATGTATTGTCTTTCAAGAAGTTGTTGAATGCCTGTAGAAATTAAACAGTAAGGTTTTTTTCAGTGCAAGGCCAAAATGTGAGTTCTACTATGCAGTCCTCAGTGCAGAAAAATTTGGAAATGGAAAAACTGACTTTAAAATATCAAATGATGCTAATGGCTGAGCAAACATATAAAATTAATTTCAAGGTAACTTTTTTTATCAGAAATGATGGTACAGTTTGGCAGAAGTTTCACATACACTTTTAAAATTGAAATGTTATTTCAGCTGTAATAATCTCCTGTAAAAGTATGGCAAACCTCAATGACTTCAATTAGTAAGGTACTCTCAAGCCATTTCTGTTTAGAAAAATATTCTGTTTAGAATAGTTAATTTTTAAAAGTTAGATATCTATATTCCTGTTTTCTTCCCCAAGCACAAACCTTATGGAAGTGTTCTTGTTTGTTAAAATAAGCTCTGTAAGCAGACACTACTTAATAGGCAGTTTGATATAACAGAAATGGCATGCAAAATCAAATATGCTGGGCAGGGTGACATTACAGTTCATAAAGGCTAAGACAGCCTTGAAATCACTTGTAAGCTTAGAATCAAAATTCCAGGAAAAGCCTTGGGCACCAAAATGCCACATCAGCTCCTTCTGGGCTGTGCCTTTGCCTTTTCCTGTTCCCCTGGTGGCACAGAGTGCCCAGCAGTGCCCGCAGAGTGGCACAGCCTGGCACATGCCAAGGGCTGACCTTTCCCTTCCCACAGGGAACGACTGCTGACAGTACCAGGAGCCTGCAAGGAGTACCAGGAAACACAGACTGGAGAACACCCAGTGAAACCCCTGAGAATGCACAGGGCCTTGGACTGGGAGCAGACCAGTTCCGAGGGGGAAGGGAACTGGAACTCAGGCCCGGTTAAAGTGAAACACAACAGCCAGTGGATGGGGCAGGCTGTTTCTGGAACTGAGTATATTGTTAAATGCTATTTCCTTTTATGTTTAGGTATCTCCTCAGCCACCTTCACAGCTATTTTAGTCTTTAATTGGTTTTTTGAAGTGAACTACTGTAGCAGCTTACAGGATTTTAAGGCTCTGTGCTTATCGTACCTCTATGTAAATGGGCTTTCAGAAATGGAGATACTTATTGTAGGAGTTGAAGATAAAATTTAATTTTAAGGTACTGCATGCCCAGCTCACTGATGTTGCATTTAGGAGCAGGATTTAGATCTTGGTAGGTAGGTAAGAGACACTTTGATGTTTTACCTATAGTGCCTGAAAAATAATTTGAGTACCATGTTAGTTCAACCAGTCAAGTTAAAAAGGTTATCAAAAAATATTTTATACATTCTTTTATATTTCAAGCATCAAGTAATAAGCTTTCTGTTAAACCAAGTTGTATTACACAACTGTCAAAAATCAACAAAAAGAACAATTCTGGAACAACCATTCTGCTTAATTTTGGGTTTGGTCCCAAAAGAGGTAGTCCATAAGTCACACAAAAAATAAAAGTTAGCCTAACATGCCAGTGTCCTCCACCATATGCAGCCTCAGCACTAAATGAGGCTATTTCATATCTGCAAATATTATAAGTTAGTGTTCATGTAAATACAGGAACTACACTTGAAATTTATTTCTTCATAGGTCCAGCTGACCCAATACATTAAACAGCCTTTGAGCCTCAGCCTTGGGGAGAATTCAGTTTTTCTCCAAATTAAGTTTATAACATGCCTAATACACACATCCTTTAAATAACAAAGGATATATGTATTTAGGCCTGGAGAGAGGCTGCAGGTCGTTAAGCCTCATTACTGATACAGGTCTAATTATCATCATTTCTCTACAAATGCTGCTGCTGCCATTGAGTTCCTCATGGTTCCTCTTGCTGAAGCTGCAAACTCTTCAATTTCAGCATTCAGTCTTTTAATTACCCATTCCAATGCTTCACGGCCCTACAGTTAAAGGAAAGTTTATTAGTGTGTAAATCTTAGCAAATAAGTAAATCAGCTAAATTCTTACTGAAAATGACTAAAGACACAGCAGTTAAAGGAGGAAGGAACAGCAATACATGCCTCTGGTGTTATTTCAGTAACTGGAGTACTGCTGGAACATGTTCTGCCTTTGATTTCATTAAAACAATTCCTTGTATCAGCAGTTCTCACATTATGATCCACAAAAGACTTTTTATCCAGACTGCTTTATCGTTCTCGAGGCTGAACTCGAGATATGTTTGGATTGTCAGAGGAAAGACTATCAACTAAAATACTGCTTCACTGCTCCCACGTAACTATTTCAGGTCTGTATTTATGCATTCTGTATGAATGTAGATCCTTTTTGGACAGAAAAAGTGAATACATGGCATCAAGAGGGCAGCAAAAGAATGACAGTGTCCCACTGCTGAGTGAGTGGAGATTATTTCTCCAGTGAAGATTCAGACAGTTTTGCCAATTACAATTCATCTTATTTCCATTCACAGGAGGAAAATAAAGAATAAGTTCAGCATGCTGAGCATTCAGTCTCTACACTACAGGCAGCAGAACTATGTGGCTCCTTCCTAAGATTGCTGACAAAGCCAAAAAGTGAACCAGAGATCTTTACTCCCTTTGACATTTAGCCAGTGAGCACACATTTCCCACAAAGGCCATACTTACTTTTTTAGCATTGGAAGAAATTGTGTTTGCCATTAGCCCTTCTAGGTAACTGCTGAGACTGACACCTTTTACAGATATTATTGCTTCTTGTGTCAGAATGGTTCTGAAAGAGAGCAGGAAACTGAATTACTCTGAGTAGTTTAACAGAAACTCCCTCCTGCCCTACCAGGACATTCCCTCATCAGCTTTGCTCTGTAACACAGAACTTCTTGCCCCCTAAACACAACCCACTGCCACACTGTGTAACTGCTTCATGCTTCTACTTATAAAATAGAGCCCAAGAGTGCCTGGCAAGTCCAAGCCTCCCTTTGTGGCTCTCAGCCATTTCCATCTTTAGCAGCAGGATGTTAAGAGTGGAAACAGCAGATCTGGAGTTACTGAATACTGGGAAAACAGTATTAAAACATCCCCTTCAACAACAGGGATTGAACATTTCTGACTGCCATGACAGAAAAATCTCCAATGTTAGACTCTCTAGCATGATCTTTCAGAATCATCACCACTTCCAGCAGTACAGACTCACAAAGCTCTAAGTTGCCTTAAAAACACCAAGCAACCACCAAAACACAAACCTCCAAAATCAGAGGCTAAAGGCACATCAGTGTGGAACAAGGAGCTGAAAACTGCAGATGTGCATGAGTGCAGTTACAGACAGAACACCCTGACTGGACTCCAGCACAGCATGACCCAAAGCTCCCAGCAGAGCCAATGTCACTGCAGGAAGTGACAGTCCATTGAATCCTGGTTTAGACAATTTACTGTAACAAAGGCCATGTAACCCTCATCCTCTGATCAAGGGAAACCATGGACATTTTCAAAGCAAAATCCAGTCAGTCTCAGAGCAGGGAGGTACTCACTTGTGTGGCTCATGAGGGTGTGGTTTATAGACAAGCCTCTCATCCACTGACACCAGGTTTGTAAAGGAAATCTGGAGAACACAGGAAGGGTTACCCTTTGATACAAATAACAGAGCACTACAGAGCAGAATGTCACATGACTGGGGACAGTCACAGTGTCCCTACACCAAGAGGCTTTAAACATTTTTTCTTAACTCCACCCCCACCCCAAAGCTCCTGCTCATCAGTACGTTCACAGCTTCAACAGTGACAAGTTCCAAAAGCCAAGCAGCTCCTTCCTGAAAACCACAACTGATCAGCTCTAACCACATTACTTAAACCTTTAACTTGTGTTCTTCCAACACAATTTTCAAGACCATTTTCCTTGTCATAAGTACAAGGTGCTGTTATACTCTGTGCTCCATTTCAGAGGCACAAACACAACTACTTACATTGCAGGATTTAAGCTCCATTGTTTTTTTCACAGGGTCAACAACAGAGTGCTCCTGCACATAGGTCCTTGTCCTGCAGGTGCCAATGAGCTGGGGACAGGCAAACAGAGATGGCATCAATTCCACCAACCCACTGCAATTCGAACACAATTAGGATTTAGCTTTAAACAAAGCTATTCAGCTGAGGTAGATCTCATCTTCCAGCCTGAGATGCAGATTTGGCTGTCAGGGTCACTCTGTGCTGCTGTTAAGCTTTCCCCATACAGAAATGGTTAAACCATTAAACCTTTAAACCATATAATTATGCAATGATACACATCTATCAGAGCAGCTGGCTCAGCCCTGCGGTGTCCCTTCGTGGCCTGTGACACCACACCCACCGATTTCACAATGGCCGGGATTCCCCACTCGGTGCTCAGGAGCCGGTGGCTGTGCAGCTTCCCGCTGGGATCCACGTGTCTGTCCAGGACATCGACTCCCACCACGCTGGGGTTCATGGGGTTGGGGTATTTCCTCATGGCAGCTGTCATCACGGTTTCCCAGGGGTGACTGCACAAACACAATCAGGACACCGAGTTGCACACCTCTGTCTGCAATAGGATTATGTCCTTCCCTGGAGAAAAACTCTATTTCATCGAGTGGGCAGCGCACATGAAACCACCACACACCTGATTAACTGGGTAAGAGCGTTTTCCCTGTAACACCAGGCTAAAAGACTGCACTTCATCCAAAGTGTCGTAATACTGGAGAGGCTTACTGAGTTTCTGCTTCCCTCTAACGAGTACTCCCTTCAGGTTATTTTGGACAGAGGCGTTCCGGGGGCAGCACAAGGACGGCGCTGGGTGCCGGCAGCGCGGGCCCCGCGCGGGTTCGGCCCCGAGCCCGGCCCGGCGGGACGCGCGGGGAAGGTCAGGGGAGGGAGAGGCCGCGGCCCGGAGCTCCCGGGGCGGCCCTGGCCCGGGGCAGCCCCCGGCCCGCCGGACCCGTCCCCCCCGCGCCCGGGGCCGGCCTGGCCGCCGCCCGGCCCGCCCGGCACCTACTCGAACACGTGCTCCGAGGTCCAGATCCTCATGGCTGCGGGGCCGCCCCGGCCCGGCCGCTCCGGCGCCGCCGCTGCCGCCGCTCGGCTCCGCGGGCCCGGCTCTGCCGCCGCGCGCCTGCGCGGACAGCGCCCGCCAATCGCCGCGCGGCGCCGCGCTGACGTCACGGGGCGCGTCCCGCGTGAGCGGGGCGGTGCCCGGCCGGGGACATTCGGGGTGAGGCGGGGACAGCCCCGGGCGCCGCCCGTGACCCCCGGCCCGGCCCGGCCCGGGCTGGGCGTGAAGGGCGCGCCCGGGGGTGGCTCCGCCGGCACCGCCGCCCATCGCGCAAACACGGGCGGGTGCGCTCTGCGAGCCGCGCTCCGGTCAGGCCGGGGCTCGCAGCGCCCGGCCCGGCCCGGCCCGGCCCCGCCAGGACAGGGCGGCGAGGGGCGGCGGGGCCCGGGCTGTCTGATGGCGTCAGCACGGCCGCAGGTGGCCGGTGACGTCACGGCGCAGGCCGCTCGCGCGGTGTGCCGGCAGGGGGCGCGCGGGCGGTGTGACGTCACGCGGGCGGGCCCGCGGGGTCGGAGGTGCCGTGAGGGCTCCGCCAGCGCCGGCACCGGCCCTCGGCACGGAGCTCCCGGGGCACCGGGCTCGGCCCAGCGCCTCCTGCTACCGCTGCCGGCAGGAGCGGCGCGGGTGACCAAGAGCGGAGCGGCCTGAACCGCACAGGAATGGCCTCAGTGGAAAAGCACAGCGGGAAACTGCCCAGGACCAGACCGTGCCACACGGAGCCGTGGCTGACACCCGGCCGGGCTGGGAGCTCTCACCGGCTGAAATATCCCCTGGGCACCCCAACATAACCCAGCAGCTCTGCTACAGAAAAGCTGCTATTTAATAAAAAACACCAGGTTCGGCCAGTAGCAAACACATCACTGAGAGCTGTTAAGCTAACACATTTTTGCTGGGCATACCTGTGCTGATCCTGCATTCCCTGACTCCTTCACCTCGTTATTCCTGAGCTGCTCACTCACTGCTGAGCTGCCCGAGTGCACGGGGCTATTGCTGGCAGATCGTGAGGCAGCTCTGAATCCCCTGGAGCCTGGGTGCCCACTGAGAGATTGTTGCAACTGGAGAATTTTGCAAAGGATGTTAAAAACGCAAAGCATTTTGAGAGGTCTCCGTGTGACAGTTGTGGAAGGCAGTGACCCTGAAACAGGCAGGGACAGTGCAGCAGATACCCATCCCTCACCCATCAGGCTGCCTGGAGCCTCTCATCAGGTTTTTTTTCTTTAAAAGAAAAGTTATCTACTGGAAACAAAGCAAAATGTCATCTCCAAGAAGGAGGCATGCCAACATATGGTGCAAATTAGGAGCTAGATTTCAGCAGTTCTTGCTCATGTAAACTTCAGGCTATTTTAACAGGAGGTTGTTAAAGTTGGTTTCTATATCTGAGTGATATCAAGTGTGAAACTACTTATAAACCTGTCCTGTAAGAGAAATAACACAATTATAAATAATACAGCCAGACTTTAGGAAAATGAAATGCGCATTTGTGACTGCAGAATAAAAAGTGGCACATCCTAAACATTAGAATTATTTATGTTTATCATAATATAATAAAATCCAATAGCTTTACCCCGATGTGTTGTCAGTATCTGTCTAATAACTGCAATAAAAGAAAACATTCTGTCAGTTGAGTTTGTCAGGTCCCAGGCAGTACCAAAATGATCACTGAGGATGATGATGGACACCTACGAGAGAATATAAAACCTGTGATGAGATTCCTCAGTCCAAATGTGCCTTTCAGGGGCTGTTTGCTCACAGCTGCTAGATGTAACTGTGGGCCTTGTGATCTATGTTTCAGATTTTGGCAGAGCAATCCCCTTGGCATGGCTAGGAAATACTGGAAATTGCCCGAGGAATTCTGTGGGAAAGTGCTCTGGGGTCCCAAACAATTTATCTGCTCAATGAGGCATGAAGGTTTTGTGTTGCCAGACCCATGTTTGCCAGCAGGGAGGAGTGACTTGTCCCCTTTAAGCAGCCTCATAAAAACATCATAATTTTGACCAAAAAGCATAAATATCAGGAAATAACTCACAACCCAAAAGTCTCTTTATTTCCAGCATTGTATCCAGGTCATTCCTGCTCTCCATAGTGGGTACCAAAACCCCAGATTGTCAAACCCAATCAGCCCTGCACTATTATGTAAAAATACAGATATTGTGTGTCCATTGGCAAAGCAAACACCCCCCTGGTCCAGAGTCCTGCCCCAGAGATCAACCAGGCACAAAATGTCACTGAATTCCACCCTGGAAGGGTTTGGTGACAATGGCAGTGACTCAAGCTGCATTTAAAGGAAATGAATGCAAGCCTGAGGTGCCATTCCTCATGGGTCACCAGAGCTGAGCTGTGCACAGGTGACACTGCGGGGGACTGACACAGGAGGGTGGGAGGGGACAGCTCTGAGCTCACCTCCTGTGCTCCCTGCCACGGGCTCTGGGGTCTGCCCTGCTTCTTTATCACAACTCTGCACTTTTCACATGGCAGCTGAGGCCTTACTGTTTTTTACACTTAAGAAAATTGTATTTTGTGGTGTATTTTCCCCCTGTCATATTCTGAAATATGGCTGTGCTGCAGTAACGCAGCACAAGTTCCTTGATCTGAAATCCAAGTTTTATTGGTGTGAAATATTGGTATTCACAGGCAATATTAATGAAAACCATTCAAAAGTCTTGCTCTTTTCTTGAGCTGGAAAAACAAGTTCCCAGTCCCTCTGTCAATGTGGCAGTTGTAATGATAGAAAATTGTCAGTGTTTTCTTTTCCAGACATACCTCCTCAGTGACTTCCATGGTACAATTCCTCATGGCTGCCCAGCTATGAACACTCTTTCATCAGCTGTCACTTCAGGATCAGCCTCCCCATGCTTGGCTGTATTTTCCTGAATGTACTTTTCAGAGAAAACTTTGTTGGATAGCAAAACTGCTTTTCAGTGCTTCCAGAATTGGCTCATTAATTCCTGGCAAGTCATAATGCATCCCTGCATGACAAGGTCACATCAAATGGTGCTTTTAATAAACAAATACCTTTATTGACAGAAAGAAAGCACAGAAATACCTCACTGCAGGGTGGTACCAACTCCTCTAGCTTTGCCCATACTTTATAGGAGTTTTGTTCAAGTAATTTTGATCCTTCTGGATTTCTGATCAATATCTAAAGAAGACACCAATGGGGAAATGCCACCATTACAGAACATTCTGGAAAAGTGGTGTTAGGCACAAATGGGTTTCCATGATGAGACATTTATTAGATCAGAGCTCACACTGTAGCAGGGATTAACATGCTTTGGTGCATCTCTTTCTCTCTTTACTGAAACATAAATGGAATAAAAATATTTCCCTTTCAATAGTGAAAACGTGTTTTTATTGAAGTAACCAGCATTGTTTACCAGTTTTACCTCCTCTGCAAGCATTAACGGTTTCACTGTGATGTTGAGTCCTGACAGTGCTCCCCGCTGCTGCAGCAATCTGGCCTCCCAGCCCAAAGCCCTTCACCTTCCTTCAGAGCAGATGTTGTCCCAAATTCCTCATCACTGAGGCCTGGAGCCCTCCTTTGTCCCAGGGCAGAGGGGAAGGAGCAGAATGCAGCAAGCAGCACGCCTGAGCTCCATAAACCTCGGAGCCTCAGGCAGGGGAGCTGCTCTGCCAAAGTGCCCCAGTGCAGCTGCTCTGCAGCTCTGCCCAGGCTGGGGAGCTGGGGGGGCTGGCCCTGGGGCCACCTGAGGACATTTATTTCTGTCCTGTCCTGGGGCTGCTGCTCGTGTTGTTGGGACAGCCCTGTGAGGAACAAGCACCTCAATTTCTGTGTGCTCAGTGAGCCATAAATGACATGGGGGAATGACAGGAAGGCTGTGCTGGTGCTGCAGAGCAAGAACAACTGATCAGGGCTGGTTTGGCCAGTGCTGGAAGCAGCTTGGCTGTAGCCAGACCTGCAGCAGTTCTCTCAGTTCAGTGCATTTGTTCTTCACCCACTGACAAACACTGACTTGTGTGTATCATGCAATTCAGTTCAACTCAATTGTAACACAGAGCAGTGTAAGACAACCAAATGCCTGTGTTTGTTTCTGCACTTTAGCAGTTGACCAGGAGAGTTTTGTTTTTTATCCTGTAGTATTTGCTTCCTCCCTCAGTTTGAGGAAAAACAGCTTATAGAGATAGCCAACAAATCCCCTTCCCTTAGTCCTTCATATTCTACCAGAAATAGCCATCAAATTGCCTAGGAAATACAAATAAAAAATTTTAAATATTATAACTTTCTGTCCTCAGACTAATACCTATCACTCCCTAAGAAGAGGTGAAATGCCACTAACCATATCAGCTTTCAGAGGAGAGATGCAGGTGTTTGAATCATTACTAAGAAATCAGTTTGAGTTGATTCCTGCCTTCTGTGTGGAAAAACCACGAGAGGGGGCTGGCTCACATGTGTTGTCTGTGTATTCCACTCCCTGTGTGTCCCTGTGAGAACAGACTTTTGGATTTCTGTTTGCACAAGTCCTCATCTGTGATGAAGCAGCTTTTCTCCCCTTTGCAGATATTGGTCACCACAGCTACAATTACACTGCACAACTCTCTGGGATGTGATTTCAATAAAGCTGGTCTCAGGTAACCTGAGAGCAACTCAGAGTGCAAATGTCCTGTTGTGAACCTGTGACTCAGTGTCAGATAAGAGCCTTTGGTACTTAATGGAAAAGCCAAGGCCATCATTCACAGAATGCAGTTGAAGAGGCTCTCAACTTCTTGAGAAGGTGAGGAAGGGATATGTTTCAAAACTTTTAGGCAGTCTTTGGTTAGAGAGAGAATCTTGACTGTGGATTTGCTTTTTCTGAAAGGCAGAGTTGCAGTCAGAAGGAATATGAAAGAGTGTATCAAAGGTGAAACTCCCATAGATCCTCCTGTGGATCTCCCATGGTGCCCGCAGAGGGAATGGCACACCCCAGGGTGCCCCTCTGCAAACCTACAGGGTATTCAGACCGAGCATCACAGGATCAATAAACAAAATCATTTAATATTCCATTTACATTTGAAATAATTCTTAACAAGTTAAAACCAAAAAAATTGGTGATAAGATCTTCAGAAACCTGTGGCCACCTGATGTGGAAGGACAGCTTGAGATCTGAACTGCTGATGGTGAAACTGCTACACTGCTGCTACAGCCACTCAGTCATCAAGGGGAGACTGAGATTTTGTTACCTGCCATTTCACATCTCTCCCTTCCCCAAATGCCCCTGCACACCCTGAAGAATCCTGCCCAAATCCCACCAATATCCTGCTCCCTTCCCCCCGATAAATTCAAACCCAGACATTATCTTTCCTTCACAACACTGAGTTTAAGTTAGGTCACATTAAAAATGTGCATTTTTAATAGAATGATCTGGGACAACCATTTGATTTTCAGATCCTTTTTATTTTATTCTTCTACCATAAAATGTGCCAAGAGGCTTAGAGCTGCACACCTTCAGAGTGCTGTTGCCTCATATACCTTCCTCACCCAGCATGTGATACATCTCCTGCAGTTGGGAAACACTCTGTCTAACACTGCCTACACTAACCAGGCTCTGGCACTGTTTATATAATTTGAATGCAAATAATTATTTTTCTTATCAGCTTCCTCGCCCACCTGACAACATCCAAAATGTAAACGCCCTGCACACAGGATCCCACCCAGCTGGCCTGAGCTGCTTCTGACACTCACTCTTCCACCTGCCCTCTGGGCTCCTTTGTTTTACCACACTCCAATTACTACAGAGAAATGATTTACCACCTTACACAGCTGTGCTTGCCTTTATGTTTGGCAGCAGAGGACTTAAACAGGTAGTACATGGCCCTTAAATGGCTTTTGGCAAGGAATGATCTGGTTTCAATTTAAAACTGACTCAGAATTTGTAACAAGGTAGGTGCTGTTTGACTCACTTTGACTTTGTAATTTAGGTTCTGCAGTTTCCTTGGTTTGCAGAGTTCAGGCAGTTGGATTATGGCTCTACAAACATCTTGTCTGTGTCAGGAGTGGGAGCAGCAGCTGCCAGCAGGTGTTAGACTGAGCACAGGTCCACGGTGGTGCAGGGCTCGTGGATCAAGGGGACTGTGCTGTTGTCTGGGAAACAGTCTCTGGCACTGAGAATGTGACAGATCCCAGCCAATAATGTTTGCTCTTGCAAGCATCACAAATGTGCATGTGATCAAGTAGGCAGATGATAATCACATGTTATCACCCACAACTCATGAGCAAGCACAGTAACAGCACAATTAAAGACAAAACCACAAATTCTAAAGTACTTTGAAAATGCTGATGATTTTGTGTTGTTTGGAGATAATTATGTTTCTCTCCCAGTGATTCTTGTGTAATTCAAAAGATGACAACAGTTCTTATAAAAACACTGTGCTCTCAAACATTTGTTGGGTGCCTCTTTCAGTGCAAAGCCTGAAGGACCAGTGAGGACAGGTCGTGGTCAGAATTATGCATTAAATCACAAACATAACTCACAGTCTTCAGACTTTGCTCCCGTGTCCAACATTTCTGTCAAACTCTTGTTTCAGAAATCTTGTGCTCCATCAGCTATCTTTGGACATGGTTTAAAGAAACCACAACCTAGAAATAAAAGTTGTGACTTTGTCATACACAAAGTGCCACATGGAAGTGGCCACTTAGTCATCAGAGCTGACATCTTAACTGTCACCAAGACAATGATCAAATCAATAATAAACCAAACAGCCTTGAGGCACGTAGGCTTTCATGTGCCTGAGGCTGACCACACAGCTCTGGTGAAGGCAAGCCATTAAATTGTTTTTTTTTCTAAGTTTTGTGGGCCAGAGAACAGGTGGATCCTGGATTTTAGAGTATTTCTGCTGTCCTTAGTGCTGGGATTGTATTTGTTACTGCTTTGCAGGGAGGGGATCCAGTCTCAGCAGCTGAGAACACAAAACCTCCTCAGATCTTTAACAAGAGCAGCAACTTAAGGCTCAGTCCCAGCCTCTCATCTGGGCCTGACAGTGGGAATTTCCAGCCCCAAACTGAGAAGAAATGTTTGGACAGGCCTGAGAACTCACAGGGAAACAGCAAGCATGGAAGTCAAAAACTGCACCTGAAATGATCCTTGTCCTTCTGGGGATGAGGTGCTTGGACAGTTTTAAATTTTTAATATCTTATCTGGACACCGGTGGTTTCCTGTTTGTAGCTTCACTGAAAACACTTCTCTCTTCCAAAGAGCCTTCTGAGTGGTTCTCATGAGTTCATTTCATCAAACTTAAGGGATAAACTATAAAAGGAAAAGAAATAAAACATATTAATCAAATAGGAGAGTTTAAGATGGAAACATAATGCAAGGATCATCCATGCAAATAAAGTAACTCTTCATGCACAGTTGGGACAAAAGTATTTTCTTTCATGGTATGCTCTAATTACATATTAAACTGTAAAGTAAGCAGACTCCATAAAATCTCCATTAATGTCAAAGTCATAGATTCCATTTAGAAAAAATCAAAATCAAAGGCAATGAGATGGTGTGATCAAAACTGTCAGAGTCCATCTTGATAAAACGCCTGAATCTGCATTTCCTGTAGCCACTGTCTGACATCCCAGGCCATGGGGGCTTTTTAATGTACTTAGCTGTGAAATATTACAGCACTTAAAGAAAAGTGAGAGGAATATGTGGGAATACTTACAATCTTGGAAATCCTGCAAGAGAACTCCATTTTGTCCTGATCCAAAGCCAAACACATTTAACAGGCCTGCACAAACCTGCTACACACAGACCAAGAAGATTTGAGTCAAACATATGCAACAACTTGAAGAGGGTCTAAGAATTTAGTAAATATTACAAGAACATCTGAGCCGTTAAAAATCCATTTGCAGAGCAGCCCTGGGTGTGTTGCACTTGTGAAGGACTGCAAGTAAAATCCTCACAGCCTGGACTCAGCCCTCAGACTCTTCTAGGCCTTCCACCACCCCCATTATTGTTAATTAGCACAGCTTCATTAGCGATGATTAATTAGATTAATTTCTCCTTTGGGAGAAAACAGCTTTTTCACCATTGCACCGCCTAGACTTAATGTGCTGCTGAAACGAAGCTGTCTGCAGCTTAGTGTTTCAGCAGTAATTAGAGGAATAAGCCACGTGTATATATAAAAAAGGAAAAAGTCAAATTCCATACACTGAGAAATCATCAGATTTATCCCAGTATGATTAAGTCAGCTTGGATTAATCTCTCTCCTGAGGATGTATATATGTTCTCTGTTACAGAGTCCAAAATGTTAACAGACAGCTACAAACTGAAGTTAAAAATATTTTTAAAGGAATAAGTAGTTTTAGCATTGACTACTCTTCTTACAAAACCATTTAAAATGTAATTTTTCATATCTAAGTCTTGCATAGTGTACATTAAAGCACTTTCAACCTAGCTGCCTCAATTAATTTTTTTCTCTAAATTGAGTCATTTAGGAACCACTTCCAAGTTGCTGCATATATATCAGTTCTAGTGCACTGATTCAATAGGATATCCAGCAGGTTCATGATTAATAAGATGGCAAAAGTGGAGTTCAGGCTTCTTAGTGTCAATTTTTGGTTTTCGTGCTCAGAAATAAGAGGAATTTTTATATACATTTTCTAGTGATTAACAATTCTGAGTATCAGGAGCTCTCTGAAACACAAAATACTGTAAAGCAGTAATTATTAAAAATAAAGGTCTTTAAAAGGCAAGATGAAGAGCACAGCTCTTCTTTTTAATCCAGATGTGCATTCTATGTGTCTTCAAAGCTAGGAGCTCCCAAACGTGCAGTGGGATGAGTAGCATAGGAACAGGAGACACAAACACTGACCAGCTGGACACTCCTGGGCAGAAGGACTCACCCAGGGGTGGGTGCTGTACGATCATCAGCGAGGGGGGCAGCAGGCAAGGAGACTTCTAAGAAAATGATGATATTAATAAAAAGCCTCTACAAGGCTTCATTAATCACAAAACTTGGAGACAACCCAGTACCAGCAACAACTCAAACTTATTTAATTTGTTTACTCCAAACTGAATGTTTGTTCCCTTTGTAAATGTGTGTTTCAGAGTGTCACATATCTTAATCCTTGCTGATAAAAGAGGCTGTAAAGATTTGAAAGGAAAAAAAAATAGATGATTATGATGATGATATTGCTGAGGTATCACTGCATCCCTCTCAAGAGGGGGGAAGACCTGGGTTTCAAAACTGACACATTTCTGAGTAGATTTTGTTTTCCTGCTTCCCTGAAGCTCAATGGAGATGTTTGAATTATGCTCACAAATTCATTATGTTTTGGGAGATTTCTTTGTACATTATGAGCTGTAATCAGAGATATTCAGATATTCAGTGTTAGGAAATGTTCCCTTTACAAGCCATAATAACCAGCACTTGGTGTAGGAATAGAGATAGGATATAACCTTCTTAGGATGGTTTGGGTCAGAAAGGACCCTCTTGGTGTGGATGATTTTCATTAAAGGAAAAAAAAGATAAAGATAAAAAGTGTGAATTTACACTCTTAAGTTTCAGTAACTACATAGAAAAATCAATGTAATTAGGCAGGAAGGTCTTTACAGTTGACTATTAACCCAAACAGCACCTTTTAGTTGTTTTGTTTTAGCGTTCCTGATTCTTTGGTGGTTTTATTCAAGAAAATACAAAATCCTCATGCCCACAGAACTCTAGTGAAATATGTAAGTAGTAGTATCTCAGATGTTACAAATATGAAAATGTTGAGGAGATTTTCTAGGATCAGCTAAGGACTCAATTCCCAGGAAAAAAGTTAGTGGGAGTTGAGCTTCCAACTCACATGTTCTCTTTTCTGAAATCTGCCTTGGATGGCTTTCCTGAGACAAAGAACTGTTCACCTGGAATTAAAATGTGAGAATTCCCAGGTCAGTCATGTGAGCCACATTTTCTCCCTGTACCTTCTTATGTTCTGAACTTCATTTCCATGCTGGCACAGAGGATGGGTGTGTGAAGGAGCCCTTGCACAGAGCATGACATCAAAATTTGCTTTCCTGAGGTAGTTTTGTTAATGATTGTTGGGGAGCCATCTTTTCCCCAAACCTTTGCTGAGGGTAGGGATTAGGAGAGGTTGGTAATTATTGAAAAGGCAAGGTAATTCTAATGTATATTTTTTTCCATTGCTATATTTTTCATCTGGAGAAGCCTTGAGGATTTTATTAAATTGCCATGTACTTCTGGGACTTAGTTTTATTAAAATGAATCCTGAAAGGATAATTTAGCAATGGATCTTTACAAACACAATCACTGAAATACAGACATGAGTTGAGCTGTTCAGAGGACTGTTTCCATAACAGCACACAGCTACAGCAGCTCCTCAGAGACACAGGATACTGTTTCTATGGAAATAGAATGTCTGAGCCTGCAGGATGCACAGAAATCCATTATGAAAAACAGGAACTAATATTTTAGATTAAAGGGACTTCCTTGTTCACACTTATTTGTGTTTAGCCACTTGTCACCTTTTTGCCATGCCTGGATTTTAGGCTGGTGACTCTCTTGAGCTTGTTTTTCTAAAACAAGAGGTGGTGTTTGGACATTCTGTCTGTCCACCTCTTACAACTTTTTAAACTGTTGGTTAATTTGATTCCAGTTGCAGTGTGTGTCTGGCTGGGGCTCAGCACAAGGAGCGGTGACACAGCTGCTGGGACACCCATGCAGGGAATTCAGCTGCTTTCTGTCCTCAGCTGGGGGCAGGAGGGGCAGGAAAGAAAGGGCAGGGGTACAGGATATGCACTTATGGTGCTCTGTGAGCACTCAGATAGGCAACGGTAACAGGTAAATGGAAATTCTAGAAGGCAGCAGAGGAAGAATTTCAGGGCAGTGGCAGTAGAGCCACAGATAGTGCAGGAGTGTCACTTTTTGTTTCAAAACATGAATTATGTCCCTGCTAAGTAATACCAGTTGTTAACAATGCTGGTACTCTCAGTTCTTCATGCTTTTCCCATGTTCCTGCATCCTGAGTTGCCCAGATCCTTGGCTGTACAAATTCTTCCCTGGTGTCAAAACACAAAGGATCTGTAATGTGCTAATGCTGAGCAGATTCACAAGAGAACCTGTGCACTCCTTTGCAGGAGACCATCAGAAATTGAAAGTAATCCAAGTAAAGAGCATTACTATCACTATTTTCAGTAATCTCAGAGCACCAGTATGCAGCCTGAGTCTGGCTGCAGTGAGTGTTTGGCTGCTGAAGACTTTTCTGAGCATGTACCCAGGATTTCAGGACAAGGAGATAGCATGTTAATAGCTGAAAAACTGCTGATACAATTTCGGTGTCTGCTGTTGAAAATCGGAGCCATTAATGGTGTCAATAAATTTGAAAAAGTCATAGTAATCCAATTACTGCTATTTTAAAACACTAAGGTTCCTTTGTAGCTATGGAAACAAAAATGCAGACATTAATGAGCAAGGGGAAAAAACCCTGGTGTTTCCTTGACGACAGATAAAAGCAAAGCTCCATGAGACCCGAAGGAGAGAGGAACAGAAATACCTCTCACCATGACAGACAGCTGAAATCCAAGTCCAGTGCAGCCATAAACTTCCCTCTGCCAGGAGTGCTCCTCCACAGGACATTCCCTGCCTTTGCCCTGCAGTATCCTTGCGTGAGGCTCTCAGGGTAAGAGCTGCAGCCTTGGAGCTTGTGTGAGAGCTGGAGCCCTCCTGGGGCACTCCTGGGGCACTCCTGGGGCACTCCTGGGGCACTCCTGGGGCAGGGGAGTGTTGTGTGGAAGCTGAAGAGCTCCTCAGCTCCCGGGGAGAGGCAAAGTGCCAGGTCTGAGCCTGCCCTGGTGCTTTGCAGTGTGGATGTGGCTCATGTGCTCCACATGAGCTTGGTGTGGGCACAGGGGACAGCACCGGGCACCCCAGGGGCTGGAGAGCTCCTGTTCCCTGCAGTGCACCCTAAATTCAGTGTTCATATATACATTTATATATAGCACCTCTTCCACCAGAGAAAATCTGTGCAACTGTTAGATAAAAGTATGACACAGGTACAAGCAGTGTGCAACTGCAACTTAATGGTTGTCACTTGAAATTTAGCTGGCAGCTCTCACAAAATTCACAAAATATTGTTTGTCAGAGGAACTCAACCTTGTTCAAAGACAACCTAAGAGTGGAATTGAGACAGAGCTAAATGAGAAGACACCAGTCAGGTTACAGGGCTATTTTTCAGTGGATAGCATAGAGCATAATAGAATATTGATTTGTAAAATGATTAATAAAATAATAAACAGTAGAGTTAATTGGCAAGTTTCTCCCAGGCATTTTGGAAGAGCTGAACTTTCAAAAAAGGCTTCATTTTAACTCTATCCAGCTTATGGTATAAGTGAGGATCCCTTCATAATGGGAAGGAAAGTGTATCAATTGGTTCAAAATCCTAAATTTTGGGGTGTCAATAGCAATAAAGAGCTGGATACTGAGCTACAGGAGTGTAGGGTTTCCTTGACAACATGTTGGGAAAAGACACAACTACATAGAAACTTATGGGGAAAATAAAAAGAAATGCAGAATTGAGTAGTCTGAATGGTGAGGACCATGGCTTTACTGGTGACTGGTGCTGGCCTGGGGTCACAGTGATGGGAATGCTCTGCTTCTCTATTTCTGGTTACTGATGCTGCCTTTTATGGGTTTTGACGTTGAGCTGAGTTGGTTCAAGTGATCAATGACCCTGTCAAATTCTATTCTCTTTTTCTGTAAAACACATTAAAGTCAGTGTACTTGGTGGGCTTTAGAACATTTCTGACTACTGTCAGTCGTTCTGAGTTATCTGTTTTATATCTTTTTCTGTGACAAATAAGAAACAGATGGAAAAATGAATACATCTGTAGTTTGTGCACGTACAAACCACTGAACCTTGCTGCCTTTTCGAGTTGGAGCAACTGTTTCTCTGGAAGCTACATTGCTTCTAAGTGTGTCATAATGGAAATTATTCATGTTTGTGATGTGATACGTCTGAAAAAACTACAGCTCATTAATCCTGGAGCCTATAGGACCTGGAAAGACCCTTCCTATTCCTCCTGCACATCATCTCTTGTGTGGCCGAGGCACCATAGCATCCCCCACTTTTTAACCTTTCAGCTGTCAGCAAAAGGAAGATGTGGGCAAGGAGGAGGAACTGGAGCTCTTCATTCCCACCCCATCACCTGATGCTTCAGGAGCAAAGCTGGACTCAGCTGCTTTTTCTCTCTGATGTCCAAGATTTTTCTTGGATTTTAGGCTATCCTTGTAAATTAGTCCATAGAACAACCCTTCAGCATATCTGCTTGTGGTGAATTAATACTAAAAACCCAAACCAAATAAAGCCCCAAATGGAACTGTGTGATGATTCAGCATTTAGAGCCTTACCTAACACACATCGAAACTACATTTGGAAAAAGGTCTATGGGATTTTAGTGGAAGATGGTTTGAGGCTGGACTTTTTCCTTTGCTTTCTATTTCCTTTCTCCTTTGGGTGAGTGTCCAGCCCTGCAGTTGGGCTGTGGAAAGAACCCAAGTATTTTGAAGGAAAAATTCAATTCTTAGTGAAACTGAGGTTATGTCTGCAACCAGCTGAACCTTTTCAGCTTTGTGGCTGCCTTAGCACTTTCGCAGCAGCCTTGAGTCTTTTTCCTATGGGATCCATTACTTTTGCCTTCTCTTTTCATTTTCCTTGAACTGACTTTTTTGGCAAGGAGACCCATGTTTGCTTCTAATGAAGCTTTGTCTCTCCCTTTTGCTGTTCAAGCACATTTTTGTCTTTAAGTTTTTTTCTCTTGGTATGGCCTGACCAGTTTGTGAGGGTTATACTCCTCTTTGGGTGGTAGCTCTTGCTGGCTCAACAAACAGAAAAAACTGCCAGATGAATCTTAGTAGTTGTTATGTGATGTTGATAGGAGGGTGGTAGTTGGCTGTCCAGTTTAAAAGAATGTGGCTTTTGGAGTATTTTTCTATATTCAATTTTTTCCCCCCAGATTTTTAATAGTTACTTTAAAACATTCTGCCAATTCACAAAGCTGTGGTCTTTGGGAAAAAACAATCATCTTAAGTACCGTGCTGGAGATGGTCAAATGAAAGATGTGTAGGCAACCATGATTTCTGTACATTCAAACTTAAGAGCTCATGTCTATAAAAGAAATATTGCTATTTGTGATAACCAATATCCATATTACACAATGATTCTTCATGGGGATTAGTCCTCAGAGGAGGATTGGGTGCATTTAGACTTTCCAGGTGCTACTTCACCTGCAGCACAGTCACCAACATCATGGAGGAATGGTGACTTGGAAATACAGAAGCTACAATGTCATGAAATAGATGTTCATGTCATATTGAGAAAAAATGAGCCACACATACCCCTCTGAGAGTTACTGCTGCAGGATGTGTATTTGGTTACTTTTCAAACTGAGTCAGGAAAATAGTAATTAAAAGAAAAAGAATGATAATAAAAGATTGAGCTGATACCACTCATTAATAATGCATGATGTCTAACTGGGCCAAAAGGGTCTTCATTGAGCAAGCAGAACAAAAAGATTAAGAGTTTAGAGAAAGACTAATAGAAAAAAATTGTAGTTCTTTTCTTTTACTTCTATCCACATACAAAAAAAGTTTACAATGCCAGGAAAATGACCAGTTTTACCAAATTGATTTAAGCAATGTCAGCTTGCAGACTACATCTGGTTGTGCAATGGCACTGGGTCTGCATGAATGGAACCCTGCTGGCAGGCACATTTCTTGTCTCCCCAGGCATTCACTTTTCTGTATCAGCTGAGCACACAGATATTTCTCCAGCAAAATTTTCCTGGAGCTGACCTCAGCTGCTAGTGTATACATGGAAAAAAAATTTAAGTTTCTCTTGTGGCCAGTAGCCAGACCCCACTTAGTGCCAAGTCAGGCTGTACTGCTGTGTAATAATGGCAATATCTGAGAGTTTTACCACACAGACACAGAACTGAGGACTGTTTTTCATCCACTGTTGGGTGATTCACTGTTTAACTCCTTTATCAGTCTTTGTCAAAGTCTGGGATCAGCAGTCTGAAGCCCTCCAGTGCAGTCCTGCTGGTTTTAGTGGCACTGAGTTGTGCTGGTTTGACGTTCAGCTCTGGCTGCTCAGCCTGGCTGAGGAGGAGAATGACTGCCAGGGTACCCTGCTGTGAGCAGCCACGGGGCACCACCCAGAGCCTCCCCTGTCCCTCCCCTGTCCCTGTGCATGCAGCTGCTCTGCTTTTCATTGTCAGCACGACACCAAAGAAATCCTGCTTGATTTGGGGCTCGTCTGGATGTATGAGAAGATGGACACCAAAACCCCTGCACCCCACAGTGCACATGCCTTCTGCCCAAGCACAAGATTTTCAACCTGGCTGTCTCTTCTCAACATGTTTGAAGATACACATTTATCAGGTGTCAGTCCCTTACTATCAAGGAAAGCCAAGTCATAAAGATTCCTTGAAGTTTTCAAGTTCCCTTCTAAAACTGTTTTGTCTGTCTTTTGCTTTTTGTGGCAAAAATATGTTTGAGAAGTGTTCTTGCTTTTCTGACAAAACCTTCCACCTGTCCCTCCCAACAGCAGTGTGTTCATAACTGTTTTAGTCCCTGTCACTTGTGTCAGCACTTTTATATCAGCTGAAATCCCATTTTCCTCTCATTCCCCATGTGACAGGGAACAGCCCCTTTGTCTCACTCCTGTTGGTCTCCAGTAGTTACAACAAATATTCAAGTCTGTTTTCTGCCCAGTTTAGATCAGTAAACCTGAGGTGTTGCTGGACAGCTGAACAAAAGTGGGCTGCCAGCATGTCCTGGTTTTTTGGCTGTGCTTTGTGGAGTTTTCAAGAAATAGTCCTGGGCTCAGATGTCCTGCCTGGCCAGTTGTGGAGTGGCTGCTCTGTCTATTGTACTGTGCTGGTGATGCTACCAAGATTTAGGCACCTATTTAGCATGTCCTAAAGCACAAATGTAGATGTCCTCTGAAGACTTTCACTGGGGAAATCTGGATACCCTTCAGGAACACAAGCTCCTGCAGATTAATTAAAAAATAGCAGCAAAAAATGGTAACAAAATATTCATACTATGTAAAATATAAAACCTTCCTAAATACTCAATTTTATCTATTTTTCCTTTAGAGGCTGAGGAAGAAACTTGACTAGATTACATCTGCTAAGTTAAAACAAAGCAACAAAAAAACCTTAGAAAGAGATAAAAGGAGAAAAGTAATATTTTTTCATTTGTGCCTGATGGGGTTGTGTGTTTTGGTGTGTTTTTTTTTTTTTTTTAACTGTTTGCAAATCTTCAGTGTAATGGTTTGAAACCCAGTCGTGTCATTTCTTTACGCCCACACACAGAGCTGCAGTAGTGCAGACACTGTAGCAGGCAAACCATATTCCCAGCATCGGCCATTAAAACTCTTCCTACAGCAGCGTGGGCTGCCTGCACCCCCTGCTCTCTCTGCACACACCCCACCACCCACCCTTCACTGTTCAAATGCTTAAAAAAAAAAAGGAGAAGAGAAAGACACTGAAAAAAGAAAACAGGATGCTTCTTTTGTTTCAACGCTATTCCAGGGACCTGAACCTCTCCACCTGCCTGTGAATTGGCCACCTAAAGGTTAGCAAGTGTTTTGTTGTCATTTTCTATGGGCAGAGAGAGAATTCAATTCTAGATGGCAAGACAGAAATTTTAAAGTTACATTATTTTTTTTTAATTGTGGTGGTTCTTTCACTTAGCAACGAGAAGATTTTTTTCATAAAACACAAAGCATTTCAGTTCTGGCCCCACTTCAGCTTTTCAGAGGGCTTTAATCGGTATTTTTTCATCATTTAGTCCAACCTTCTAAACTTTAAAAGATGGATTAGGGTTATTATTTTTCTGTTAGAGCAACCTGTTGATTGCAGTCTGCTGGCTGGAGGTTGTTAACTCTTTCCTAACATGGGAAATGCACAGGAGCAAATTTGATGAAAGGATAAAAGAATTAAAATCCTTTGAGGTTTTTAAGCACTAAAAATCCTATTTTTTCCTCATTGTCAAGCCACCAAGCATGTTACAAAACCAACAGATATGTTAAGTATGTTTCTTTTTAGAAATAGTGATGTGAATCTAAACTAGAGACATATAATAAACTAGAAAGCATTTCTTGTAGCTGGAGCTGAGAAAAGTAGCAGTGTGAGAAGTAGAAAAGGAAATATTCTTGATACAAATTGCATGAAGAGGTCAAAAAGGCCAATACAGTGTTTACTTACACATTAAAATGTATTTTAGGTAACAATATTTTTACTGATTTAAGCCTTTGGAATGTTTTCATTTATGGATATTCAAGAAAAGGAACATAGGAAATGTAGAAAACTGTGTAATAATGATAAAAGCAGTTGCTGCTATTCTGGAACAAAGGGAAGGTAAAGCAGATCCCATTCTCCCTAAAAGATTTTAATACTGTATTGTGGCACAATATTTACAGAAATAATTGTTTCAAAAAGCCCAACCTAACCAGCTTTGCTGATATTATACAACTGTAGAAGTGTCAAAAATATTCTTCCTTAGGATAAGGTACAAGAATTTCTAAGTTCCCCCAGCAGGTTTTCCAGTGGCTTTGTACTTTAATAACACACTAAGAAGGGCAGAACTTCAGAACAATGACTTGTACCAGGCAGCAAGATTTCCCAAAGTCAGAAATTGAGATGTGACCATGGAGAGACTCTAAAGGTGTCAGGAGATGATGGAATGAAACACTTCCAGCCTGATTCTGCAGGGAACTGAGGCTCCCAGCTTTGCTCAGGAGGTACCGGCAGCGTGCGGGCTGCGGGTGGAACTGGCAGAGTTGTGAGATCAGACACAGCCCTCAAGAACAAGGGGAAAGGTGAACTCGGTACTTCTGTTATGAGACATTTCAAGATAGGAAGTCAAACTGAGAAAAGAGCAAAGGCAGAAATAGTTTCCAAGTAAAACGAGATTAACAGTCATTTCTGAGCTAACCAGGAAATGTGTCAGTTCCATTTTGCTTGATAAATTGAGAAATAAAAATCTCCAGACCTGGGGTACACTCACACACATTTTGCATCCATCACAGAAAGAGTGTTTAAAGTACCTGCACAAAGTTCATTTCAGACCCTACGGTTCACTGTGACTTTTTGATGCTGAGATTGAAGTAGAAGTTTTGTGTGGTCTGTCAAGGGAGTTGTGTCGGCTGTCAGTGTTGCATGAGCAAATGGAAATGATAATCCCACTGTCTGCATCTTCCTCTGACAGTAAGATACTGTGTGCTGCTCTCAGCATCACTGCCCTCACAGGAAAAATTAATAATTAGCAATCCTGGAAGAGACTTTCTTTTCATTTAACTTTGCAAAGTTCTTTAAAACGTGTAGTTGCAGGATGTTCGGAATCAATTTCCTCACCAGCACGGGAGGAATGTTTATTGCTGCTTTCACTTGCTCTCACCCCTGACAACACTCTGTAGGTGTCTTTGAAGGATGCAGGGTTTTTAACACCTGGGGTGGGACCTTTTCCACTTGGGACTCAGAAATGTGCACCAATGGTGTGTGGGTTTAACTCCTCAGATGCTGGAGGGGACAGGAATTGAGAGAGGAGCGCAGCCCCAGACCTCGCTCCTGTGCAGCACCTCAGCAGGCTCAGCTTTGTGCACAGTTTAAATTGACACTTTGCTGCCTATTGAGGCAGCTGAAGTTAGATGAGTTTCTCTGAGCAGGACAGTATTTTGAATTTAAATGAATATAAATAATTCTGCATAGACATTGCAGCTGAGGAAGCAACACAAGAAAAGAGAAAACAAAAATTACTTAATTCCAAACAGAAATCATGCAGTGTAATGCTGGTGCTCTGTATTTTGTTACTTCTAGCCGTTACAGCAGCCTGTTCATGCACATAATGGGAAGAATCACAGGATGCTATGAAGAACCCTGATTCCAGAGTCACTTATTCAAGATTTAGAGATTTTAGATCAAGTTTCAAAAGGTTCTGCTAAGCCCTGAAACCTCTGTGATGGTGGCAAATATCCAGACAGCCACTTGCTTTTGTTGTAACTTGCTTTAATTAATTATTGCCTCCTTAAGCCTCTCAGGGTAAACAGTTTGCAGTTTTAGCATTTGGAATTTGATACTGAGTGATGTAAATAATGAATTTTAAATGCTTATACATGTTTTCAATTTGTTACTAGATCCAGCATACTGCTGCAATTATTAGTACTGTTTAAATTAAGTGTCCCTTTTAAGTAAATTTACCTTAACTTAATAATAGTCAGTCTCAAAGTGGAATAAAATATAATGGGCTCCAGAAATGTGATCAAACTGAAGACAAACTAATTTTGACTGGTTATATAAAATGCCCATAATCATCTGTTTGTATGATTTGATTCATACCAGTGTTCTATTATAAGAAGTGCATCTTTTTTCCCCGTTGGTTTGTTGACTGTAGCATGCAGTAATCCTCCAGAAGATCTCACTTAGAGGTGAGAACACATTCCTTTAGGAAAGTATCTCCCAGCAGAGCTGAAACTACTTGCTGTATGTAATTCTCTCCATCTGGACAGCCTGAGTCTGTAGAGCAGAAGCATGAGTCACTGTAAAGCAGTTCAGAATGTCAAGTATTTTCTAGATTCACAGATTTGAAGTGTCTGCAGTGCCATTACCAATTACTGGGAGCATTTCAGGGTATGGGAGAAACCAGGCGGATTTTAAGCAGCAATCCTGGGTCCTGTTAAAATCTTTTCTGCCCCTTGAGTAACTACGTGACAGGCAAGAAAGATGGGAAGAACAAGACAGAAATATTTCTCCACCACCAAAATTAGAGGCCTGCTAAATCAGGGCTCCAGAAATAAATGGAAAGCAATCCAAACAGCAGGCAAAACTCTCCAGGATCAATAAAGCTGTTTGAAATGAAAATCCACCAAGGCCTCTGGCATTAGTCTATCACCAGAATTATTAAAAGAAAGAGCTCCCACTGAAGTGGATATTGGACAATTATAACATTACAGTTTCACCACCCCCCAGCAAGGGACAGGCTGCAGGGTCTGAACTGGGCAGCTGCTCATCACAGGGAAAATAAATAAAATAAAACTGAAAAGAAAACTGTATCTTCCAAAAGATGGTGTTCCTAAGGAAATTACACAGGCCAGAGATGGCAATTTTGTAACATTATTAGGAATGCATATTCCAGTTTGGGATTTGACAGTCTACCAGCAGAGGAGGTTGCAGCCATCCCAGTCCCTATGTGAAACAAAACACTCTTTTTTTTTTGCATAAAGAAGAGTGGCCCCTGCCAGGACCCCTCAGTGCTGCTCACTGTGTTGTCACCTGAGCACTCCTTAGGAACTCGACACACAAATAAAATAGAATTTTTTAAAAAACTGCACTTGACTGTGCCCTATCCTGTTTTCCCTGCAGCTTTCCACAAGTTTATGGAGGTTTGTTGAGCATGACCCAAGCACTTTTAACAATCCTGAGGCATTTCCCACCTGGTTCCTGCTTTCTCCTGTCCCACAGGGCACCATCAGAAGAAGCTGGATAAGTTTAGCATTTTATGTGTGCCAAGTGTCTTCTCTCCACCATTGTTTTCTTTCCCAACATATCTTAGGAGAACCCTTTACTGTAAACTTAAAAGAAAATTAGCTTTAGGATTAAATTAAAACCCTACCATTGTATTTCAGGACAATACAACTGAAAGCAGAGTCAAAACCCCCCACATTTCAAAGATTCTGTTTAGAGCTCCCTAATTAAATAGTGATAAAGGATACAGAGAGATTGAAATGCCACTTCATTTTCTTCTGTTTCAACTCTTCCTGTTTTCTGAAGGTTGTTAAAGTGACACCAATGTAAAAAAAAAAAAGAAAACCCCAACTTCCTACTTCTAATCTGTTTCAAGCCTTTGTCCTCGTTTCTCTCTGCTTGCATCAAGTATTGACAGAAATGAGAATTTTTTACTGAAATGCCTGGATCAATCAAAGGTACGTGAACTAGAATTATTTCCAGACTAAAGACTTAATTATTTCCAGACTTCCACTTCTGCTCCCTGGTATTTAAGGTAGGGAGCACTCAGAGCTTTAAAAAAAGGTATAATTGAATATACTGTGTATGTTCAGAATGTTGAAAATCTCCCTCTGTGGGGTTACAAAAATAAAGGAACTCTGTCATGCCGCCAGGTTATAGCTGCAGACCAGGGTGGGCACTGAGCAATTGAGCTCTGAGTCTGCTTAGAGACTGATGCTCTGTTTAGTGCTGTGTCAAAAATGATATGAAAGTGCAGAAAAGAAGTATTTACATGTTTAGCTATTGATTTGGTTAATAATGATGGACAGATGAGCATTGCATGTGCCATGCAGAAGACAAAAATCTTTTGTGTAGTCCAAAATTATTACAACAGTGCTGACAAAATGAAAGAAGTTTTCTAAAATATTTGTAATTCAGGAAATAGTCTATAAAAATAGAATTTACTGGATTTAAAATGAGGTTTTTAAATCAACCTCCTGTATTAAACTACTTTATAATTATAAACTAAGACAATTTCTGCTACAATGATTTTTTATCTGAAACTGCTCCACTTTTCAGTGTTCCACAGACCTGCCTGTGGCGTTTACCTGAAGTTAGAATTTCAAACCAGGAACAAAATAATTGCATTTAATGGAATTTTAGTGACCAGTTCTGATAGCTTAAGAAATCAATTAAGAAAATTCTGAGCTGGCCAAATCCTGCATTTAGTTTTGTTTATTGGAAAATTTTCCTTATCTAATTAGGATCAAGTTCTTATGCTGGTAGTTCAGTGCCACAAGTTACAAACAGCTGAGAACATGGGGTGGATGCTCAGTAACAGAGCCCGGGGCAAAACCAACAGAGGAAGTTCTACGTTAGGCAAGGACTACCCTGAAGCAGCCTTGGGGCAGAATTACTTTGAGATAAGCTATTTTTGTCAACGTACAAAGAAATACAGTGGCCTTTTTTGGAATATAAATAACAGATGTGAAAAGTCTGATAGTATTTGCCCCAGTAGAATACAAGTCATGGCAGTTTCACTCAGGAAGAAAGTATTTTTTCTTGCTGAGAAAAGCAGCAAACTACCACACCTCATAGAGATATGTTATTACATTCTTAAAAGATCATAAATATCACCTTTAGCTTACTTGTTGATCTTTATTTAAAACTTTACTTTAAATTTTCTGTCACCACGTAGGTATTTTCTTTGTAGAGCATTACAGAACACCAAAATGAGTCTCAGGCTGTGTTGTTGACCCCAGAAACTTAACAGCATTAAGTGAAATTACAGAGCATCTTGTACTTGGGAACCACAGGATTCCTATGAAAAACATCTGTCTGTGGTGGCCTTGAAGAGCCCATCAGCTCTGCATGGCCAGGAGGAAACCAGAGAGAGGAATAGTTTGTGCCCCTGGAGCAGGCTGGTGGGGAAATGTGAAATATGTGGAAGCGTATTTCCACACTTCTCTCTGGGGGAGGGAGGGGAGCAAAGACATGGTGCCTTGTTCTGTCTGATGTGGTACTTGTTGGATGTTCTTCCTACTGGGTGTTTAGGCTTCACTTTTCTTCTTGCTGTCTGTTCTCTGCAGCATATTTTTTCCCCTAAACTTTTTTTTAAAGAAATATTTTGGAAAAACTGCTGCATACTTAGTTTGTATCATTGTCTCATCCCTTACTGTATGCTGTGTTTAAATTGAAAAGTGACTGTATAACTTAGGAACCATCTTAAACGGACTTGAAATGTTGATAACATCACTTTGGAAATTAGAGAATTCCACTTTTATTCTGTAGGGGTAACCACACTGTACAATATGGATAATAACTTATTCTTTAACAAGCCATATTCTTTGACCATTCTTTCAACATTATAGTCACTACTATAATAAAAAGCCACTTAAGTGATTATTCCACATAGAAATGTCAGAAGTGTGTAGGAAAACTCCATGCTTGATAACTGAGCTTAATTTATAACATTCATGAGGAAGAAAAAAAAGGCAAAATCTAACATTTTGCTGTGCACAGATCAGTTCATTTACACGTTGTTGTCTTGGATGGAATCAGTAAAAATTTCAAACCACATTTTGAAGCAATTCTTTTACTGTTTCTCAGTAATGATAACCTATTAAAATGATCCAAGGCAGTTACAGAAGCACCACTAGAGATTATGAAGTAAAGCAACAAATTGCAGATTTCAAATTGAGCCACTGATTATGTTATTCCAAATGGGTTTTTAATGGCTGTTTGCACAAGAACAACCCATTATTCATAGCAGCCAGTGCATCCAGTGAGCATGGCTGAGCAAGAATCAAATAAACATTCACAGATCACCTGATTTTCACCCAAACTGTAATTACAAGGGGTTATGCCTCTAACTCTTCGAAAGAAAATTTTCACCTTGTTTATTTTGATAGTTTCCCCCTTTGTTTCTAAGAAAGAAATAAACACACTACAATTTTTTGCTGAAATAAGTAGTCTGGACCAGCACCAACCCTGCATATATCAGGATAGATTTCAAGAGAATAGGTTCACTTTTTAAAAAAGAAGATGTTTTCATTTTTCATTGAAAGTATCAAAAACAAGCAGGTCACCATAGTATCTCCATTAATTATAGCAAATTAATTTCGTGTACACAAAAGCCAGCTTTAATTTCTCACACTATTTTGCTGTGATATCATCTTTTCTACTTTGCAGATATTTATTCAAATCTGACTTGTAAAACAGGACATGAGTTTCATTTTGTTCACACATTTTCATTTTACTCCACTTGTTGCAATGTGATTTGCCTTAGCTCCCTTAAATTGGGGAAGCACAGATAATATGCAGGCATGTTTAATG
Organism: Passer domesticus; assembly: GCF_036417665.1. NCBI lineage: Eukaryota > Metazoa > Chordata > Aves > Passeriformes > Passeridae > Passer > Passer domesticus. The sequence continues at coordinate 11,880,768 of NC_087489.1, read as the reverse complement.
TCCTGTGTTTGGAACTGGGTGCCCAAAAAAACTGTGTAGTTTTTATCTCCAGAGGTTTTCAAATCCAGACTGGGAACACCCTGACAGCCTCATCTGACCTCGGTGCTGACTCTGCTGTGAGAAGGTGTTTGGACTAGAGAAGGCCTGAGGTCCCCTTTAACCTCAACTGTTCTGTGTTTCTGTATTAAAATTTGTTAATATTAATGAAATTTTAAAACATGATATGAATATGTAATGGAAATATGGTTCCAGAAAACTAAAATTGCATTATTTCTGGTGTGCTTAGAGCTCCATTTGCAAATCTGAAGCTCAGATTTGTTTGCAGTGCTTTGGGTACTCGGTGTAGGTTGTGGGAGTGGTTTTAAGCACAGTGTTGAGTGTTCTTTACACTGCACTGAACTGTAACTCCTAGAGGAAAAATGAAAGAGGAACCAATTTAATTGGGAAAGGAAGTGATGATTGTCTCTATAATGCCTGCATGTGTGATATTCTCAGTTGCTCATTTTCCCGGCCCAGGGTGGGGATGTGCGTGTTATCTCTGCCTCAGACCGTGCCTGTTCTGTGTTCCCTCCCGGCAGGTCCGTGAGCTGATGGCAGCCGGGCCCTGGCATGGAGGCCCAGAGCCCGCCAGGCCCCGCGGCCTCTCCATCAAACCCCGGCCCGGGCCCTGCCCCGCGGGGCTCCTCGGAGCCTGCCCGGGGACAGGCCCTGCCCCAGCCCCTGTACCTCAAGGCCCTGACGATCCCGCTGCTCCAGCCCGTCCAGCCGGGCTGCTTCCAGCCCCACGGGCCCTTGGTGGCCGGCAGGAGCTGCGTCCACCTCGATGGCGGCAGCGTCCCCCTCATCCTCAAGCCGCTCGTTCCTCCGGAAGGCGCGGAGCAGCCTCAGCCGCTTTTCCAGAAACAGCTTGGGCAAAGTCTGACCTTGAGCATAGTCAGCACTTTACCAGTTTTGTCGTCGCCAAGTTCTTGTGTAAAAGCAGCTATTGGAAGCCCGGGAAAATCAAGAAAATCTGGGAAATACATCTGCAAACACTGTGGACGAGATTGTTTGAAGCCAAGTGTCCTTGAGAAACACATTCGCTCTCACACGGGAGAGAGGCCCTTTCCGTGCACCACTTGTGGCATTGCGTTTAAAACTCAGAGCAACTTGTATAAACACAGGAGAACTCAAACACATGTCAACAACACCAGGCTGCCCTCAGACTCTGACACCACCGGGGGACCAGAGCAAAATGAGAGATCAGCAGAGAGCACCACCTCTCCCCAAGGCAGCAAAGCCTTGAGTAGCAGCAGTGAAGACCAGGGGATGCAAATCAAACAGCCCAGTTCAGAGACCAGTGCATCAACAGACTCTAAGAGATCTCACCAGCTCTCACTGCCAGGGACAAGCTCCTCATCAGCTACTTCAGAAAATCAAGAAGCAACAAATCAATTGTTGAGTTCAAAGGCTATTCAGGGGGTTCCTGAAAGAGAGCCTCAAAGTTTATCATCTCCAGGAGCTTTGCCAAATGGTCCGTGTCTGAGAAAGAAGATGCAGGAGCAAAGAACCCCGACTGCCAATAGGCACATTCAGCTGCAAAGGCAGCAGGCAACCTCTTCAGAGAGGCAGTGGGATTACAAACCCTTGGACTGCAAGCTGAAGAAGTGTGAGAGCACTGACTCGGGCTATCTGTCGCGCTCCGACAGCACAGAGCAGCAGATGCCATCGTCCAGCCCCTTGCACAGTCTGCACGAGCACAGCACGGAACTGGAAAGTGAAACTGCCTTCAGCAGCCCAAGGTGTGCCTCCAGAAGCACTGCAAAACCAGAGGCAGCTGATAAAGCTACAGCCTCGATGCTAGAGAAAAAGAGGCTGGAAGAACACATCTCAAAGCTTATTTCTCACAACAAAAGTGTGGTGGATGACACCCAGTTAGACAATGTCAGGCCCAGAAAAACTGTCCTTTCTAAACAGGGAAGCATTGACCTTCCAATGCCTTACACATATAAAGACTCTTTCCATTTTGATATCAGAACTTGTGATGTAAATAGGAAAAAGAATCTTTCTCTTTGTTCAGCAAAATCTACCTTTGCACCGCTGGAGAAATGCAAGCCAATGTTTTTCCATTCAGTTCCCACCCAGTTCTCCACAACAATCGACACTGTGCCTGTTACTCGGAGCAACTCCTTGCCTGTTGTGGAGGGAGCGAGGATGGTGCATGACAAAGCAGGATGCTCGAAACCACTTTCTCTTAGTAAGCACTCTGTAAACACAGGCACTGCTGGTTTGCTGCCTAGCAACGATCTCACTGCCAGTTCAGTGGATTTCCCTAATAGCCATCCCCGAGCTCTAGTCAGACAAACAGCAGTGGATGATTTGCCCCTAAGCCATGTGGCTGATCATCCTTCTCTGTCAGAGGAGCTGAAAGGGACTAAAAAGCTTGGGGCTGGAGAAGTAATCAGTGCTAAAAATAAGAAACACAATCAAAGGAAGCTGAAGATGTTCTCTCAAGAAAAATGGCAAATGTATGGAGATGAAACGTTTAAAAAAATCTACCAAAAAATGAAAAGCAGTCAAAATGCCAAGAAAATGAAACAGAGAGAGAATAAGATTACAGATATTGCAAGCCTGAATCCTAATTCAAGGGAATCAGCCAGCAGCACTGAAATAACTGAGGAAAGAGATGTCAGGAGCTCTGCAACTGACAGTCCTTCCTCCCTTGCGACAGCAGCTCCAACCATGGGTAAATCGAGAATGTCTGCTGATGGTAATTGTGTTCTGCAGAATGTGTCCTCTGAGGAATCTGCAGACAGAATGTCCAACCTAATGGAGACATCACATTCTGTAACTGCAGGAGCTGTAACCAGCCAAACTTCCCCAGAGCTCAGTGGCAGTGACACAGAGAAATGCACAGCTGGCAGCAGCACGCTGCTGGCTCCAAGCACTGGTGAGCTCAGGCTTCAAAATCCTGAGTGTCAGCTGAGCAGCCACGGGAGGAATGAGGAGTGCTTGCCAGTACAGAGTAGCAACTGGGAGAAACCAGGCCCTGGGAAAGAATCCAGTGCATTTGAGTTAGATTGTAAAAGCACTTCACACAATTATGGGAACCATCACAGGACTAAGGAAAGTGGCCAGCATGGCCTGATACCCCCTTGGGTCCCTTGCAACAACAGAGAAACTGCAGGGAAATCCCAGACTCTGCCATCAGAAAGGAAAAAGCTGAAATTCGAAGTAGAAAAGACAAAAAATGTGATTTCAGTGCCCTGCCCTAGTCCCAGTAGTGAAACCACTGCAGCAAGTGAAGCGGAGAGAGGCCATTGCTCTGGCACTCAGTCTCTTCCCACAGCTCCAGAGAAATTCTCCACTAAAGCAGAGGAGCAAAAATCAAGCACAGGAATTAATGAAGTCACTGGAGGTACTGAGAATGTGGAATACAGGAAAACAATCAAATTTCCCACACAAGCTCTCAATTACTGTGACATCAACCTTCTTTCCCCTCCTGCAGGTATCCCAAAAGCTTCACTGGTGGGATTTTTAGGGTCTGAATTAAGGGGAAGTGATTCCAACTCTTTTGCCTTGCACAATGCAACAGATGGAGATGACAAAACATGTCTTGTAAAAACAGGAGCAAAAGTGTCACTTCCCAGTGACAATGCCGTGGATGTGTCTTCTAAAAGCCATCATCTGCAATCTGATTGTTTAAGTCTAGTCCCACAACAAAATGCCTTCTCTCCAAAATATATCCTTAAATTGCCCCAGGACAAGAGAGCTTCAGATCTGTCACCTTTGCTTCAATCTGAACAGGAGATGACACCTGGCACACCTGTGACAGACTCCTTAACCACCCCACCCTGCTCTTCCAGCAGCACATCCCTCCATTCTCATTCCAGTGATGTGGTTTGGTCCCCTTTAAAATCTGAAGTGAGACAAAAGACTGGCAAAGGAGAAATCCAATGGAATCTTCAAACAAACTGGAAAACTTCTGGATTCTGTTCACCAGTCAGCTCAGAAACCACAAATATCTTAACCACAGCAGAGAACACCTTTCATAACCAAAACTTCAAGCAGCAGGATATTGCAAGAGAGGACTGGAAGAACAAACAGAACAAAAACAAATTAAATTATCAAAGGCAAACAGAAGAGAAGTGGATGAGTAAAAGCACTTGCTCTATACAGACTCCAAAGAAGAAAATCTGCTTTACTTCTGTGTATACAAGTGGCTTTTTCATATCTGCTGACATCAAAGATGAGAGGAAGGCTTTACCCCACCTTTGCTCAGGAAGTGACTCTTTGATAAAGACATCAGTTTCTAGCAAAGGTGCAGAGCCAACAATCCTGGGATGGGACAGAGAGGGAAGTCCACGCATCCTGAAGGACACCCCAGCACCACTGCAGGATCTGCAGCATTCCCAGAGCTCAAGAGACAACCCCACTTATTTTTGCCATTCTTTTGGCACTTTCTACCGCCACACTCTCAGCACTCACTGTAAAGGATTCCCAGTGCTGCCCCACTCCAGCAGGACCAGCTACTCTGGCACCTCTCCAGTGCCAGGCTCCAAGAGCACCTTCCCATCGCTGAGCGCCGAGCCGCGGCTGACCTGGTGCTGTCTGAGCAGGAGCCTCCCTCTGCCCTCGGAGCAGGGTGGCAGTGCAGCCTCTGCCCACCCCTCCCTGCCCCCCTGGCACAGGGAACCCAGCAGGGAATGCACCCTGTCCAAATACGACATCTCCATTTTCAAAATGAGAAATATTGGCAAGACTGTGGCATATGGCTTGACAAACACGAGCTTGAAAACGTTGGTTTCATCCTTTTCTAAAGGACACCAGATGCAGGAGGTAATATTAATAATTCTGTTTGCTTTGTCAAGAGGGTGTTATTGGCTGACAGCCCACCTCCACCCTCTTATTAGGAAAATTAAATAATTATCAGAAATGTATTTATGGACATTTATAGGCATTTGCTGATACAGAATTTAATATTTATATTTTTATAAGATAAGTCTATATTTGATAAGTCTATATATAAGTCTATATTTGATGCATCGGAAAGATATATTTCTGTGTGAATATTTAAGTTTCTTTCACTTTTCAGAATGCTGATAGTGAGAAGAGTGAATTTCTATTTCTTGATTTTTTTCCCCTTTATGGGGATTTTTAAATATTTTTCTCTAATAGCATCTGTTTTCATTCTAAATGAGTATTTGACTTAGAGTAGGACTCAGACACAGAGTTGTGCTACTTAACTCCCATGCTGTTCAGTGCCATTTAAAAAGTGCATAGATTTCCAGCTTCTCAGTCAATGTAATTCAGTTTCATGTACTTGATTTTTTTCCAATATTCTCAACAGTTAAGCTCAGATGTTCCTGGTGGTTCTTTCAAAAATATTTCAGAGCAAAAGAAGAAAACAGTAGTTTGCAAAAAGGAAAAACTCTCAACAAATAAACTCAAGAGGAGCCACAAACAGAAAAGGATTAAAGTCACCCCTAAATGGTAAGAAGTATGGCTTTCAGGTTCACTATGTATACATATATAATAAATATAATATATAGATATAATTTTGTTGTAACGTGTGTAAAAACTCCACAGAAAACAAAAAGTCATGCCCAAAATTCAACCTTATCAAAACTGGGGGAAAAAAGATAAATCTCTCAGAAAGAGCTGTTCTTGTACCACAGCAGGGCCCCAAAGGTAAACTCTAAAAATATCAATATGTTGTTTACTGTTAGCAACAGACTTTTCTAAGCAAACCAGACATATCCCACAGAAAGATGATGCCTGGTCAGTTGGCCCTCTCTATGATTTAGAAATTACTCTTATCTGTCAAAACTGTCAGCATTTACTTTTGTTTGAAGGGGACCAAGATGGTTCTGTTTTTAATCGTGTCCCAGCTCAGAGCAGTGCGTGAGACTCTTTGTCCTTGGAAGATCCATATCCTGAGCTGCTATTCACCAGAGAAGGCAGCACAATAAATATCAAGTTTAACACCAACTAACAGAACCATCTGTAGTTCAAAGGATCATTTGGTTTAAATAAAAAAGCAGGAAGAATTCGAGCATAAAACTATCAAGGGCACATTGTCTCAATCAGCACAGCTCCCCCCTTTCAATGGGAATTCATATCAGTGGAACATTTACCCTCTAATCTTTCAGGAGTGTGGGGTAGCAGGATGCCTGATGAATTGCTTCAGTAAGGAACACATACTGTGTGCACACACCCCTCTTTATTTCATGACCAAAATCAGACAGAGTGACTCCCTTGAGGACAAATCAGTGTCAGTAACTTAATCACCGTGTCCAGCTCAGCAAACAGCGCTGCGATTTTGAAGGGTCATAAGAACAGAAATAGAAGGCTCAGGTCTGTGTCACCCAGCTGAGTGACATTCTTCTGGGACTTTTTCCTGGTTTGATTTTCAGGTGCTGTTTTGTTGTTGTGTTTTTTTCCCCTGCTAGTCTCAGAATTTGTTTATATCAAATTTATTTATATCAAATAAGCACAGGGATTTAATTAAGTACTGTGTCCTGAAAGCTCAGGTCATGCTTATTTGTAGGTAACTGGCCCAACTGGTAGCTACCAAATGTAATTTAATTTAATTTAATACACCAAACACCTGAATAAGTGCATCCTTTTAGATTTACAGCTTGCTCTGTGGAGAGTGACAGTCTATTGATTTAGGGATGGGACTTTAGTGTCACTCGTTCAGAGTAGAAAGTAAAGCAGAGCTGGATTATTCAGTGTGGGTTTGCTAAATAACTAAAATCCTTATGTGGTCCCTTAGTGATAATGAGCAGGTAGCACTCAAGAAGTGAAAAGGAAAAAACCCAACAACCACACAGCCTCAGGTGATTCCTGTGTGGTTCAAGTCTTTGTGAAGTATATTGTTTTAAAATTCCAATATAAGAAAAATGATCTTATTCTTTAATCCTTTTCTCTTAGAAAATGAAGGATTTACTGAATCCTACAGAGAAAGAAAGATAATAAAATAATTGTGGGTCTCTTGCCTAAAATCCAGCTTTTGTTTTTGAGTTGACATAAACAAACATCTCTAATTGCTGTTAGACTTTAGTGCACTGATGAGGTGGTGTTATTCTGCTCTGGCTGCTCCTACATCTCCCATGTTTGTTTATCCCCTCACTGCCCCTGGCACTGCAGGTACAGAGGGAGGCACATCCATGGATTTGCTCAGCTGAAAATGAACCGGCTGAGCAAGAGGCCCTGTTTTCCCAACAGAGCTCTGGATGCTGTGAGAAAGGGCTGCTCATCCCAACCCCCCAGATTTAATAAGCATAAGAAGTGCCATCCTCCTCAATCTAAGATGCAAGGTAAGTATTTGGAATATTTGTGTGAAAATATTATTTCAGTGATATAATGAGAAATGTAACAAGTTCAAGCATGGGGGGTGATAAAAATCAAAGTTTATCCAACCTCTTTTCAATAGAAAATTATCTACACCAGCAAAAAGACACATCATATTCCACCTCAGACAAACAACTTTGCAGAAGGAAAAAAGAAGCAAAGAATAACTCAGGAATATCTTCCCATAATGAAAACCTAAACCATGGTAAACAAAAAGACAAAATTGATAAAAAAGTAAGTATTGTAACTTAATTCTTGTATTATTTTTATTAACAGAAAAAAAAGTGTTATTTAAAACCTGAATTATATTTAGCTGTTTTAAAGTTGAAGGTGAAACTATTTTGTAGCACAGATTTTGGTTAAAGGGTTTTAAAATGTGTTAAAGGTATTTTTGGGGGTTAAAATAAAATGAAAATTTACTAATGTTAGAATTAGCTAAAATAACAATTAAACTTGAATCCTTTGCATGAAATTGCTCTGGACTGAAAACTTTACCTGTAAATCTTTTCCCCTCCTAATTCCTACAGGACATTTCTGGGCAAATCAGGGAACACCCAAGAACAAACGCCTCTGTCCAGAACATTACAGCTCCTCTGGGAATCGCTGTGACAGCTCATTCCTTTTCCTCCAGAGCTGAGCCATCCCTGCAGGAGTTCAGCAGGGACGTGGCCATTTGCTGCTGGGTGTCACAGCCCCTCGTGCTGCAGCCGTCCCTGCCTGGGCAAGCCCGGCCGAGCCTTCGGAGCGACCCCCTGGCAGCTTCCTTTGGGTCTTGTCCTGAATTTACAAACACAGGTGACCAACCTGACAGCACAAACCCAGAGGCTGCTGCTCCTCTTTGCTTACATCCAGGAGGAAGCCAGGAAAACATATTGAGGGTAGTGTCAGAGAGCCAAATATTTGGAATATCAGAGCCGGTGATCCAGGCCGCTGGAAGGGAGAAGGCTCCGGGTGAAGAAAACACACATTCACCTCCCCCAGAAAACTCAGCTCCCAGTTCCCAGCCAGGATGTTCACGTTTGTTTGGATCCCAAGCAGAGTCTGTTCCTGAGACAGTCACGAGGGCTCAGTTACCCAGCAGGGAGCACTCACAGAGGGCAAACTTAGCTCAGCATCTCCTGGAGCTGCACGGAAGCGCGGACAAGAACAGATCCCACCTGCAGCCCAATCCCTGTGGAAGGCCACATGGAACTGCTACTGCTACCTTAAAAAAGCCCCCAGTGACTCTCAGATCCCCTGAGTTTAAGAGTTACTCTGCAACGCCCCCCAAGACATACAAAAAGAGAGGTTTAGAGATGATGAGGAAACAAACAAGGGTGGAATATGATGACACGAGCAGTGATGATGAGGACAGGCTGGTTATAGAAATATAGCAACAGGCTGCTGCCAGGGCTTGTGTGCCAGCCTGGAAATGCCAGGGATCTTTGATCCAGAGTTCTGAAACACCTTAACATCAGCAAAGCCATTCCTCTGTGCCAGAGACAACACCCTCTTTGGAAGAGCCCTTCCCTTCAAGGACTGAACCTTTTTTAAAAAATGCTCACTTGAGGCTGGCATCCTGCAAGAGGCAGCCCTGTGCTCCTGACAGGTTTCCAGCATTGCTCACGTTCCTGCCAGTCTCAGAATTCCCACAAGTGCTGCCTGCCCGTGGGTGTGTTACTCCAAGGCTGCAGTGGATTGGGTTACTTCAACAATACAGCTGCAGCAGCTTCCTCAGCTCAGATTTCCTGCAAGGGTTCAGATGGGTCCCCTTCTCTATATTCCAGTTTTTGGAGTCACTGCCTCTGTACTGGGAGTGACATGCTGGCATTAAGGGGAAGATCTGTTCCCTGAGTATCTGTGATATTGGAAGAGCCTGGAAAAAATGCTGGTCTTTTTCCATGTTGCACAAATGTCAATGCTTCTGTGTGAGAAATGACACAAGCATGCTTTGCTTTGTGTTTTGTGCCTTTTATGCCAAGATCTACTCAAATATTCTTGATTTTTAGGTGGATAATATGGGTGTTAGTTATTGGTATTTCCTAGTGTTAAAATTTTTGACAAGAATTTTCTCATTATATCTGTCACATTGTGTTCCAACTGATGTCATCTGGAATGTTTCATTTTTATTGTAATTTTAACTGCAATGATGCCATTTTATGGAGGGTAAAGAAGCTATATGGCATAGCTTGTTTTCTTTTTTAACAAGTTTTGTGCTAAAAACCTTAAAATTTACTGGTTTCTATGTGAATAAATAATTAGATATTTCAATTTGACCAAGTGTGTTCACTTGCTTGATTAAACTGATGAATGCTAAAAACATTCCACTTCTACATTGTAGTAAAACTCTGTACTTCAACTTCTCCTGTTCTTGTATTCTGATTCACACATAGGGATTAATGGATTAACCTGCATGGGATATTTGGAGTATTTTAGTCATGCTCAGGTAAAAGACTGAACAGATCATACAAAGAAATTCAGTACAAATTATCTGAAAAAAATACACGTGTATGTGTAAAAAATGCCCAAACAGCTCAGAGAGATAAACCACATGCCAAGTCCTGTGCAATTCCTGTGTGTTGGATGCCCTACAACCGTGGCAAGGCTTGAGGTTGTCAAAACAGAGCTTCACATTTATCCTTTACCTTGTTCAGTATTTGTGCTCCCAGACAAACTGATATTGGGTGACTCCCAGGTGCAGTGAATTTAAATGAAGTGAATTCAAAGGAGTACACAAATAGAATTTGGGAAGAAAAAGAGGAAAAGAAAGGGAGGAACCATCAATACTCACAAAATATGGAACCATTCAAAGTTTTGGAGCTTTTTTTTTTCTGATGGAGTCACTCACAGCTACAGCTGGATTCTGAATTTGTAGGAAAAGCAGGAGAAGAAGAAACACAAAGCTTATGGAGATGCTCAGATCAGTGTTCCCAGCAATGCTGTTGGCCAAGCACCTTTAGAAAGCACAGGACAAAAATCATTGCACCAAACCCCACCAGCACCTCCACTGCAACAATCTTCACCTCTTGCTTGTGCAAGAGCCAATTATTATAATACATGGACATGTAAGGAATATTCTATATAAGGGTTTTTTGCATAATGTTTGTGGCTAAATGATGTATTTTAAAGTGGAATTTCTAGATCAGTAATTCAGAAGTAGTCTAATGACAGACTCAGAAGTGCTGTGCAGAGCTTCTATCCTACATAGGTTTTATAGCATGAAGTACAGAAATTTCTTTGTCATTCTGCAGCTGTAGCTGGAAGAAAAATGGGACAAGGTTAAGGTAACTGGGAAAGTAAATTTTAAACTCCATTTCCTGACAGAAGTAATCCTTGACATTTTAGCTCCCTATCTCGTGTAACAATTTGACCTAACATTAGTTCTTTAAAAGTGCCACTAGACCCATGGTGGCATTTTAACAGGACCACTGCAGAAGGCAGTGACTCCAGCACAAATCCTTTTAGCCACAAGAGCCCTTGGAGCAGCCAGGTCTGAGTCAGGTCTGAGTCAGGTTCACCAGTGTGTGAGGACAGGCAGAAATGGTCTGGTCTAAGCTCGGGACCTCAGGGAGTCTGCACATCCAAATCCAACTGGCTGTATGGAAAACTCTATTCCAGCTTTCCAGAACACCCTGTGCTCACAAAAAACACTAAACAGACAAACTCTTCTGTACCTTTTCCACAGCACAAGACTCAGCCTCTGATGTGTTTAATTCACTCCCAAGTAGCTGAACATAAAAACCACAGGAGGGCACCAGGCACAGAGGGAAAAATCTGTTTCCTTCTCCTCCAAAGCCAGCAGCAGCTCTGATGGATCATCTCTTTGCTATAAGCAAAGCTGAAATTCCTTTGCACATGAATGCACCTCATCAACTTTATCTTCCTTTCAGTGAAGGAAGCAAATTAATAAGGAATGCTGATTACTAATGTGGTCTATATTCAACACCTACATCTACCCAGGCAGATGCAAATTAGTGGATGTTTCAGATTTTGCCTCTTTAACTGGGAACACATTTTTTATATTGTTTCAGACTTTTCTAGTAGATCTTATTAAATGTTGATACTTCACTGATCTGCCTGGAAAACCCCAGCTCTTACACAAAGGTGGGTGAGAGGGGTGTGAACCAACCAGGGCAAGCCTGAAATCCCCAGCAAATACAAAGATATACCTTGAATAAAAATTCTGACTTGGAGCTGCTGGAACTGGCTCTGTAGGGGAAACTTTCAGAAGCTTTTCACAGAAGCCACCCCTGCAGCCCCTGCTACCAAAACCTTGCCACACAAACCCAATACAGCATCATGTTATTTGGGGCTGGAACAGACTTGCTTTCCAGTCCTATTTCACCCATAAAATCTTGTTTGACATCTCCCCCAAAACACAATTCCTAATATATTTAGTGCTTCAGTGCTGACACACACAGGGAGCAGTACACACCCTAAACCTGGTTTTGGATCCTGCCTAAGCTTTATTTGCACTACCAAATTTGTTGCCATTCCTCAGTGTTTATATTGTATTCGTTTTCCTGTTGTTAAGCATTAATTTTACCTTAAGGATTTGTGTGGTGTTATGGCCACAGATTAAGACTTCTGGCCTGTATTTTTAATTTACTATCAGCATTCCATGAGTCATATGGATGAAAGGGCCAATAGTGGGATTTTTTTTTAGACTTTAAGATACTTTGAGATTTTTACAGCTGATTTAAAGTGTCCTGGTGGAACTGGATAAATGTCACGTAGAAGTACTTAGAGGCTGTGTCTTCCAGGGAGCTGTAATGTTACCACAGTTTGGTTATAAGCCATCCTCTTAAGTACTTAAACATAAAAAAGTGGTTTTCCTTCTCACAGTCAAGGTACCTATTGACTGCACATGACAACTGCCTGAATATGTTCTGCATTTATGTAATGCTTGAGGTTTAGAGGGACAAGAGCCAGTTAAACAAGGGATGAACTCACTTGAACAAATTTGTGGGTGCTTTGCAAAGTAGTTAGAGAATTCTTGTGCCATGGGTGTACAGACTATTTTAGCTTTAAAACCCTCACTATGAAAGTCTCATTACCAGTCCCTAATGATTGTCAGGGTTCAAAACTCAGTGCTAAACAAGGTGATTCTAAAAGAGTCAATTCATTAATCTCTAATCCATTTTTTAAGCAAGGTCTGTGCATGTGCATCTGCCTGCTGTTTTTGATTCACTGATTGACAGAACAAGCAGTGCTCAGTACAGCACCAGGAGCATGTTCTTAATCCAGCCAGGACTGGGAGTGTTTCACAGTGTGCTAGTTGGGATATATTAGACTGATTCTTTTCAAAGATTCTTATGCCATTAACAAAAGGAGGGATTGGATGAGAGCCATGGGAGCTGTTTCATAACCTCCTGTGGTCTTGTTTTCCAGCTGACTGTGATGGCCACTCAGGTTCTGCTGCTCAGGTCAGGCATTCTGGACCAGCACAGACAGTTAAGCCTTGATGGAGTCAGGCTTCAATTACACTTTCTGCTTTACACTTAACTTCTGCAAAGCAAAGCCTCTTACACATTACAGGGGTATTCACAGGGCAAAATTTAGGTCACATCAACAGCCCCCCCCCACTCTTTTTACTTTGATAGAGCTATAATCAGTGTTTGTATCTAAAAATCTATGATTTATCATTCTGTATCATATATATCACGGTCAGATTTTTCTTGAAAACATCCTTATTTCATTGCACATGCCCAAATTAAAATTCTGTCTCAAACACACAGCTGGGAGTATGACAGGTTCACTCAGCTGAGCTGCTGCCCTTTCTCCTCTGTAAAAAGAAGCCATTACAGAGATTTCCTCCTCGCCATCAAAATGGTTAATACAAAGAAAAAAAAATTGACTTCCCTAACATGCTTTGGCAGCAACTGAGGTGAGCAACTACATGGGGAAACGGGAGCCAGGGTTGTTCCCACCTGTGTTAGGAAACCACAGTCTGAGAAGAGCAATACTTCACTGGGAAGCTGAGCCAGGACTGTAACAGTTACCTCAAATCTCCAAACTTGTAAGTACAAATGCAATTAGGAGATTGGCACAAGCAGCAGTTCAGAGGGCTCTGTGCACATACACGTTTGTGTCTTGGCTGGGAGGAGGAACAGGTAAAATTACACTCCTTGAAAAGTAATTCGACCATTAGCTCCACAATGCCTCTTAATGCTCCCTTTGCTCACAGGGAATCATTTGCATTGAGCTCCTCAAATGGAAAGACACAAAAAGCCATCACAGCCTCTGCAGCCCACGATGCTTGGTGTTCCAACTCATCCCACTTATGAAAAAGTTTTGTATAACTTTGTTGGTTCTAGTTATGTATGGGTTATTTTAGCTCCAAATGGAGAAAATGTTGAAAAGTCTCAGACCTCAAACCACTGCTTGTCCAGAAGCAAGAAAGTAAATACAGCAAAGTAAGGCATTAAAAAACTGCCTCATCCTGCCCAATATTATAAGGCTTAAGAGATTATGTGAAAAAGGATTTACAAACTTTGATTTAAAAATAAGAACAAAAGCAAAATGGTCCTTATTACATGTTTGATATGGAAAACACCAAACCTTTTTTTATTTGTACCAGATGTGGATAGGCAGATGTGGCTGTTGGACAATATTCACAGAAGTGCAATTAGGGAAATATCCATAATTAATAGCATGCCTGTGGAAACATGTTCTGTGCTTCAAAAAGAATTCAGGTGGTATTAGAACTGGAAGAACCTCCTTACCCTGAAGATGTTGACAAATTTGAAGAAATTCCAAGCAGTGAAAAAAATCCTGATTGGAGAAACAGATTACTTGTGCAGAAACATTAAAGGAACCAGTCTTCTGCTCTCAATTACACCAATGTGGTCCAGTTAAATTCAGTGGCAGTGTACCAATAGAACCAGGAGAAAAAGTTGATTGTAACATATGATATGAAGTATTTTCTCAGAAATGATCAGAGGAAGAATTCCCTTTAGGAAGGAAAGGACTTGGTAAAACATATTGGGGAAACAATAGGTCCTGTAAGATTTAAAGTGCAAAGAAGAAAAATACAGCCAGAGAATGTTCCACTGCAGTAACATCTTCTAAATACCCAGAGGAGGTCCTCTGAGAAATTTAACAGAAGTCAGAACACAGTCACTCACTGTACAGAACAATTACACACAGGAGGTCTTCAGAGAAAGCCATCAGGCATATCCATATCCCCAGGCCATATCCCCTGGATATCCCTGTCATCCGTGGAATCCTCACAACATCTGTGCTCATCTTCTCTGTGCCTGCATCCGTTGTTCCTCCCCACCTTAATTCACACAGTAGTGACTAATGCATTATGAAAATTCATCCATGCTGGATCAGTTATAAAATGCAGTTGCATTGCCTATGTAATCTGTCTACCAGATGTTCCCTTTTGTGTTCATCAAGAACACATTGTGTAAGAAGAGCTCCTCTAAGCAAAACACCCTCACCATTCTCGGTTTAATTACAATGACACTGCAAAAAATGGGGCCAGAAAGAGAGAAATCTTATCCTTACCTCCTGGACAACAGGATCAAGAGAGAATTTCCAGGATAGATCTGACAATACATATATAGAATCAGAGAATCACAGAACCCTTAAGGTTGGAAAAGTCCTTTAAGGTCATCAGGTCCAAGCATCAACCCAGCACCACCACCTTGCTCACCACTAAACCATCTCCTCCCATGCCATATCCACACTTTTTTGCACATTTCCAGGGATTGTGACTCCACTACTCTCCTGGGTAGTCTATTCAACAACTTGTCGAGCTTGACAACCCTTTCAGTGCAGAACTTTTTCTTAAGATCCCATCTAAACTTCCCCTGGTGCAACCTGAGGCCATTTGCTCTTGTCCTGGCATTTGTTACCTGGGAGAAGAGACCAACCCCCAGCTCACTGCACCCTCCTTGTCAGGGAGCTGTGCAGAGCCAGAAGGTGCCCCCTGAGCCTCCTTCTCTCCAGGCTGAGCCCCCCAGCTCCCTCAGCTGCTCCTGTTAGATAAATTTACCAGTTGCTGGTCACAGTGTGCATTATTTTGCTCTCAGGGTTGGTGTGCTTCTTCTTGAAGTTGTGTGGTGCAACACCTTCCCTGCAGGGCGTGTTCCCTGGGTGCTGGCTGTCCCGTGGGAGCAGGGCTCAGGGCTCTGTCGCTGCCCTTTGGAACGCTGGCACACAGCGATGTGCAGAAGCGTTGTGGCACAAGCGATGTGGCAGAAGCGATGTGACACAAGCGATGTGACACAAGCGATGTGACAGAAGCGATGTGGCACAAGCGATGTGACAGAAGCGTTGTGGCACAAGCGATGTGGCACAAGCGATGTGGCACAAGCGATGTGACACAAGCGATGTGGCACAAGCGATGTGGCACAAGCGATGTGACAGAAGCGATGTGGCACAAGCGATGTGGCAGAAGCGATGTGGCACAAGCGATGTGACACAAGCGATGTGGCACAAGCGATGTGGCAGAAGCGATGTGGCACAAGCGATGTGACACAAGCGATGTGACACAAGCGATGTGGCACAAGCGCTGCTCCCGGAGCTGCTGCCGGCAGCCCGGCCAGCGGGAGCCACCTGCGGGAGCCACCAACAATTACAGCCCTGACCTGTCCCCGCAGCCGGCTGGGGAGGGGACACCTTCCCTAGGGAGAGGACACCTTCCCTCCCCTGTCATGTCATCACAGCGGCCTTTGAGAACGCTGAAAGCTCTGGACATCCCTGGGATGCTGAAACCAGCACATTCCTATTGCTGGGTACCAATACAGTTCCAGGTCTTGTTTGGGGTTAAACAAGTAGTTAAGAACCACCAACTGCTGTTCTGGACATGCTGGACCTTTAACATGAACTGGCGTGGTGCCACAAGTGCCACTCCTCATGCACCTCAATCCCTCTGGCACAGTTTGCTGTCCCCTGAGGGGTGCCCGGTGCAGCTGGAATCGAGTGCCCAGGGCTGCAGACACAGCCTGCCGTGGATTCCTGCAGGGAGGCTCCAGAGCTCCTGCAGTGCCCCGCTGACATTGCCTGTGGGGTGACACAGCATGTCCTAGCAAGGCACACATTCCACCAGGCCACCTGAGCCATTCAGACGACTGTGCCAACCACCCCTGCAAATCCCTGATGTTTCTGGCTTCAGAAATTGATAGAAATCTTAAACCAAAAGAAAAACAAATCTGGAGTTTAGCACAGCAAAGAATTGATCTAAAATTAAATGGGATTTACTTCGCCTCCCAAGCTCTGGATGTGACAAATTTCAGAACAATGAGATATGGACCATTTAGAAGTCAGTGATCAAAATAGAATTTCTGATGGAAAGATTCCAGATTGGACTGCAGCAACAGTAACTATGTTGCAGTAAGGCCAAGTCTAAAAAAGCCCCTAAGTCCTAAAAAAGCCCCTAAGATATACAAAGGGAAAGAGCCATTTTTTCACGTGTCCTCACATGAATATCGCCCCCCTTGATCACTGTGTGACAATAAGAGAGCTGGAGTCAACACAAAACTATTTAGTTGACTATCCCTGAGTTCTTTACATAGCTTGTATTGCTTTAAATATCTTTGTCCCCTGAAAAGTTAAATTAATCCCACATTCTTCGGGGAAGGCTCAGGGCTGGCGTTCCAGCAGCGTTCCTAAGGGAAGCCTTACAGAACTGGAATGTATTCACAGGTACTCTCCCTTCCCCCCAAGTGAGAAATCGCAATTATGGGATGCAGGGAGAATTAACATCATTTGGGAGACAAAGGTTTCATACTAAAGCACAACTTAAAACAGACCACAAGTCTGCATTAAACACAATCAACTCCAAAATAAAAAATAATACAGAGCACACTAAATGGCTTCAAGGGATCCTCAGCCTATGAGTCTTTTTTTTTCTGTTGTTGTGGGAAATCATGTGCTATTCTGCAAAAAAACCCAGGAATGTAAAGAAGTCCTAAAACCAATGAAATGCTAATAGTTTTGTAACAGACTGAAAGGATTTGAATTCTCCAACTAAATTAATTGATCATAAGATTGATTAATAAAAATTCATACTTTACCAATGTTGGTCTGCAGGGCTGTGCGACCCTGGCAAGAACAAAGATTGTGGTCAATGAAAACAAGACTTGTTCTTCCACTCAAAGCTGCAGATCCCATCATGCCTCAGGTTTTCCTAGTGCTGGCATGTGCTGGTGTTTGAGATGAATGCAGAGTGCAGGTTTACAAAACTTCCATATCCTGATTTAATGAAAACTCCTGTTACCAACTTTTCTAATGACGTTTTACCAACATAGTAAATTTAATATTGCATTTTCCTCTAAGTTCTGGCCAAAGAGAGTGTGAGCTGCAAACAAATGTGTGTGGAAAGATTTTCAGACTGAAAGGAGAGAACAGATCTCATCTCCTCGGGGCTGCACAGAAATCCTTCCTGTATGCACAGCTCTCAGTGGGTTGGAAAGGTGCAACTGCCAATATCTTCATTTTACCAATGCAGCTCAGAGTTCAGCAGTTCAGGTGGCAAATTTAGAGTAAATTTGATGTACCCGGCCTCATTTCTACTACATTCACATTATACAAAAACAAAATGCTTTTCTACTCTTTGCCCTAAAAGAAATGGAACAGCAGCACCTTTTGAGAGCCCTCCACTGCTGGTGAACATTACTAGTTCATTTTGTTCAACAATTGAACAGAAATATTTGTTAGTTGCTGCAGCTAAACCACTTTATAACTGGCATAATCATAATTGGTAAGAAATCAATTCCATGTGCCAGCTGCATAATTTCATTCACAATTTTACTTCATCTTTCAAGTGATCTCAAAAGCCCTCAGGCCCTCCCCGGATGCAGAGGAGAGAAAACCTCTGTTACTCTTTTTGAGAACAACCTCAACTGCCAGTTCAGTTTAACACCATGGATTTCTGTTTTAACATCCTTGGTTTTTGGGTTCCATCACAAAGCAGGTGCTTTTACTCATAGAGCAGAATTATCTCTTGCAATGCAGAACATCTGACTTGCACATCAGATTGCAGAGTAATTTTAGAATTTTCTGTTAAAATTTCTTTACAAATCTTTGTTTCAGATAATGCTGTGTACAAGGTGGTTATAGCCAGTGGTATTTACAGGCTTCTTGTCTACTCAATGAGCTTTTTCAGTTCTACCTAAAGCTGGATTTTCCTTTCATGAATAGTTCATGTCACACCTATCAGCTCAAAGGTTTGATCTTTATCTTTTTCATACAGGCCTTGGCATCTCCTGTGGCATTTTACTGTAGGGGAAGAATCTATTTCCTTATGGAAAATATAAATTGCTTACTTCATCCTTGATTTCAGAGCTATTAATGTGCTAAGAAAGAACATTTTCAACTGAAAGTAAAGGTTTTAGGCTTCTTCAAGGATAACATCTAAACCCCTAGCATGACATGACTGTAATCCTGTCCAACAGCACACACAAACCACAAGTTTCCAGTTCTCTGTTGACAGAGAACAGCCATCCACAGTGCTAAAAAAGCAGTTTCCCCATTAGGTGCCCTAACAAAGTTTTCAAACTATTCAAACACAGAGGCATAAATCAAGAAAACAAAGCTTTTGCAAGATGTTACATGTAAGTTATACTAAGAAGTTAAAGAAAACCATCTGGGCATAAAATGTAAATACAGCCAGCATAAAAAAATTAAGAGGAAAATAAAACCAACCATGCATTTCAAATGCCCCAAAGACAGAGCTTTCATTCTGTAAGACCACTGAAGTTTAACTCTGATCATCCAGCTTGGACAAAACAGTCATTTTTCAAAATACCAATGAGCTAGGGCACTAAAGCTTATGCAAGATGAAGCTTTTTCAGCTTTTTGGCTGATTTAAGATATGGTCCTTCAAAGTGGGGAATTATCAGCATCTCTTCAGTGGCACCTATGAATCAAAGAAAGAGATGGATCATCATCTAAATCATCATGGAAAATATCTATCAGGATTAAACCTAAAGGGTTTGGTTCAGTTTCCTGTACTGCTGAATATTCAGATTCTGAAGGGTAAATAAAGCACCCTGGGCTTGCTTTATAGACCCAAGAGATTCTGAGTAACCCCGGGAGGAGGAAAGAGAAGAAAGCTCCCAAAACCAGGAGCTTGCAGTGTTGGAAGGAGATTAGAAAAGACCTCAAAATCCTCTGTGCCTGTACAGCAGCTGTCTTTCAAAGGAGTCCACAACAAACAAAGAAAAAGGTTTTTTAAAATCAAAACCTAGAACATAATGGTATAAAATGCACGAACTCTGGATTTTTCATGCTGACTTAGTTCAGATCACTTACATAAGCAACATACTTGAGATTTGATTACATATCTAGATTTTTTGTTTATTTATTTACTTTTAAACAGGATGCTTGCTTGGGTTTAAGTTAGTTTGGGGAAGGGGAAGTAGGAAGATTTTGAAAACAAACAAATTACTTACAAACAGACAAGCTAAAGCAATAAACCTGCAGTGCCAAAGCTCTCCCTGCCTCTCAAGGCTGGTACCTTTGGATTCCCAGCACATTCCTGAGCTCATGGAGTGTCTGGGAGGGACCAGCAGCCTGGAACCCTTGGCAGAGCCCAGCTTACAGAAGATGAGACTCAATTTATCACTGATTTCAGAGATAATTATCAAGATAGGGATTTCTGGCTTAATTTCCTGATTCGAGAAGGGAGTACGTGATCCCAATCATAAACCATCCTGTGAGCAGCAAATGATGTCTTAACAGCATTTATAGCTGAAGTTTAAAATACTCATGGAGTTTGTATAAAACAGATGTGAATTTTCAAACTAAACTAACAAACTATTTTCCTAAGAGGAAAGAAGTTGAAGCAGCAGAGGAAAGCTCTGTGTCTTCCTCTGCTTCTGAGGAATCACAAAGGGAGTGATGGTTCTCTGACAGCTAATGGATGGAGTTTCAGTTTTCCTGCTGATCTGTTTTTATTCTCTTCTTCCCAATAATTTTTTCATACTCTGCCTTTCGCACTTCTGGGAAATTCTATCTACATGTGCTTTCTTGATAGGGCTCATCTGTTTATTTTAAAAATACATGTTTTTTTCCTTGCAGATATGATGTTTTATTAGTCTTATATATTGAAGCTATTGTCCCAGATATTGTATTTAGTTGGACCTTTGGCCTGAAATGTGCATCTGTTCTCAATCCACCCATAGGAGCCCTTATCTCTAATAGGCTCTGGAATCACCACTGTGTTGGGTTTTTTCTTCTCTCCTTTCCTCAGCCAGCTCATGTGGAATAGCCTGGGCCATAATTTCCCTGGTTTAGTCAATTTTTTCTAAACCATCTGACCTTCAGTTTTCCAGCTGTGTAAAACTGTCTTGACCAGGAACAGTCAGAGCAGAGGAAAGTAGCAACCACTTCTTATGCATATGCAGTGGATCAAACAATCACATCCTTCTCTTCTGGCCTTTTAAGTTGATGCTACAAACCAAATATTAAAATAAAATAAAAATAAAAAAGCTCCATGTCATTTTCAGGGAGGCCAAATTCTCATAGAGTATGTCCTTTAGCTCCAAAGAGCATATAGTGAAAAATTTGACACAGAACCATTGTGTGGAGTAATGGTGACTGTCAGGAAGGCAAGAACAACTAAATAAAATTGTGAATAAAGTTTTTCACTGAAAACTGGCAAATAAGTCTGAACTTTATTAGAAAACCTCAGGCTCGGAGCAGAATTTTCTTCATAGAAATAAAACATGCCCCTTTAATTACAGCTGAACATGTTCCTGCCAAGGCACTGCTGTGAAACACAGGCTGGGAGCACAATGGAGGCTTCCAGCGCCTGGTGTGGCATTGCCTTGAGTGGTGATGGACTGGAAAGATGCAGTTCTTCACTGTGTGAACTGTGACCCAGCCTCCTCATGAATGGCAGTCTCAGACATTCTGAAATCACAGGAACTGTTTGTCTGACAAAAAAAAAAAAAATCTCTCCAGAACATCAGGAAAACAACTTTTAGTTTTTGGCAAAACGGACACAAGTCCCAGTGGCCCAGTGCCACAGTGCCAGAACTCTGCAGAGTGAGAGGAGAAGAAATGCATTAATTAACTCAGCATTCAACCCCTCCCCTCAAACCCATGAAAAATGGCTTCTGTAGTAAATAATCATGGAGGATTTACCACATATGAGAAGAGTACTGAGTTTAAACAGTGTCATGCCCTTTATCCCACTGCGAACTGCAGTATCTGGACATTTGGCACAGCTGCTGTCCTTGTGTACTCTCACAGTTTGGTAACGGGAACCACAATCTCAATACCCCTGAGAACTGTAAATTTGTTACTTTATTTGTGTTGCTGCCTCATAACTTCTCCTTGATCTTCCTTTCTCCTCTTATTTTACTGGCAGTAAAACTCAGTAGATTAATAATGCTATTAATACTTTACTTTCTCTGCCAGATCTTCTTGGGTGGCCAGTTTCCAGCTGTGTAACAATCTTTGCTTGCTTACATCTCCTTGTTCTCAACTCCACTGTTTTTACCTTTTTTTTTGTTGTGTTCTGCAAATTTTAAGGCCTCAGTGCATTTTCAGAATTCAAGATAGCAGCTATTTGAAAGCAGTGGTTACAATTCATTAATAACTCATGCATCTTTTCTCAAAGTAATTAAAAGCAAATAAAAGGTACCTGAATGACACTCTAGCTGGTCATGCATCTACGAGATTTAGTGGAAAAGCTGATAATCGTGATTTAATTCATATTTTATGCTTATTTAACTGGAACTTATAATAATCCTCATTGCTTTTTGCAGCTACCCTGTAGTCAGTGATTTTCTGCCTGTCACTATTATGGCAATGATGGACATATAAGATCCTTGCCTGCAGATTTTGACTGATCACAAAGTGAATACAAGTCCTGTGTCCTCTTCAGCTATTAGTCATTATAGAGTCACTACCAGTCTGACTTTAATTCATACACACATTAGGTTAAACTTCGCTGGCAAATTTACAAATATCAAAAGCAGAAACTCTGACTCCTACTCCTCTATTCCTTGACTGAGAAAAGATAAAACGGTAAAAGGAAAAATGTCAAAACAATAATAAATTACCCCAGAGCCATGGATAATAAATTACATTATGGCCTTTCTAATGTGTGAAATGCTGTTACTCAAAACTGGAAAGGCATGGAAACAATTGCACTTCAGAGTGAGAGAAGTATGATCCCAGCTCTTTTGTTCCAGTTCAAACAGCACACAGGACCCTTGCTTACAGCTGTGGTGCATTGTGCCTCCTTAGGTCAGCAAGGTATATCCAGGCTCCAGAGAACAGCTTGAAGCATCATTGTTTCTTTGGAAGTGAGAGTCAATAAAAATACTGACAAAGGAATGCAGCCAGGCTCTTGGAGTTGTACAAATTCCAGTCCTCCTTCATCCCCTCCCTCATCAAGTCCTTCAAAGAATGAAACAGCTTTTTGAACTTGCCTTTTTTTTCTAATTTGCCTCAATATTCTTTTCGATGCTTGCTACAATGTATTTTCTAAAATATATGAAAAGTAACATTGTAATAAGAAGTTATCCCAGACTATTTTCCCCAAGCCTGTAACAACACAACCATGGCTTGACAATGTTTGCAGCTGAAGAATTTTCAACAGGGAAACAGCAGAGTACCTGGGAAGCTCAAATGACAGGCACCCACTCTAAACAGTCTGGTGCCTGCTTAACTCTTTGCTTTAAACAAGCACTCAGAGGCAAAAACCAGAAGCAAAACCCCATGCATGCTGCTGGAGGGATGAACTTGGCCGGAGATTAACATCTCATTTTCTTCCTTCACCAGATTTCTTTATTCCTTTTCTCTACATCCCCTACTAATGTCCTGTTGTATTCTTTTACTTTTCATTTATTCCTCCTCCTGTTTGCTTCTGTTGTCTGTATAATAGAAAATATACTTCTGTGAAAAGTGAGTTAATTTGCTTTCTCTTTTCCCCATCCCTTGTCTATTGTTTTTCCTCATTATCTTTCCCATTTCCCCACCAAACACTGCTACCACCCCTGTCCTGTTTTGGCTGATGCCCTGGTATTCCTCCCTGGGAGCTCATGGAGAACACTCTTTTGGCACCCACTCTTTCCTTATAATCTGATTTACTGAAACTTGCTTTGCCAACCCTGATAAGGGAGGGTGAAATGCAGTTGTGGCAATGTGAGAAAGCTCCATCAGCTGCATTCAGAACTTCCGTGCAGGTTGTATGATACAGTCACTGTCCCTCTACCTCTCTTCTTACCCTGATGTTTCAGCCACACAGGAGGTAGCTCATGTACTTAAATGTACAAAATGTAAGAAATCCTGCCATGCCTGAAGTTCTGCACTGCTGCTATTCCCAGGCTTGTGTTCTTAAGCTGAATGTGAGGTCAAGACCCTCCACAATAAGTACAACCATGTCAATGAGAACAGATAAATAGATTCAGAATTCCCATGTTACGTTAGGTTTGTGTCCATCTCGTAACTCCCTGTGTTTACTTTGCAGCCCTCTGCCTCTTCTGGAAAGGGCTGCTCCTTTTGAACCATCAAGGAAGATGCTGTCAACTCTTGTCCTTCCAGCAAACCAGACTAAACAAGACATTGCCACAGACATGAATTTCATAACTGGGGCAGCTTTGGATATCTGTGCCTTCTGGGATTTACCAACAGCACCTCCAGCTGAGAGCAGCTTGGTAACCTGGATCTGCCTGCAATCACCCCTCTGCCATAAGACAGGCTGGGTCTGTAATCACACCTTTAGAATGCACAAAGCCAGCTGTGCACCCCGAGCACTGCAGGAAGGGCTGGGACACTGCACAGGCACCTTGGCAATGCCATGAGCTTCCTGAACCTCCCGTGGTCAAACCTGCCCTGGCCCCAGGCCACACGAGGTCTGCAGGTGTCACCCAGGCTTCACTCAGCCCCCGAGCCCCCAGCCAGGCTCTGCAGGGCTGCAGTGGTGTGACCTGCTCAGCTCTGCACCAAACTGGAATAACCCCAGAGTGGTTATTCCACTGACAGCACTCACAGCACTGATGCCCAGCTTGGCCTTGTCTCTGCGTTCAGACATTTGTGTGATTTCATCCCAACAAATCTGGGGAATTATAATATCATGCCATTGCAAAATGTAATTTGTCCACAAAAATAGGTTCAGGAACTAAAGGTTCAGGTTCAATCAAAGCTTATCAACAAAGCAAGCTGCTCTCAGAGGGCTAGGTGTGAGCAGCACTAGCAGTTTGTCATGTCACACTGTTTAAATAATACAAGTTCATTTTTCATTTTATTTTCCCTTTACTAGTTCATACAGGCAGACACTTGTTTATTTCTCTCTGAAGGTCTTTTCTTAGTGAGAGATAAGTTACTTGGGGAGAGGAAAGGTTATATATTCAAACATGGTGTCAAGGTTGTTGCTAAACTGATGAGTCTCAGCTGTGCATCCTTCCAAAAAAGAAATGGTCAGACCTGTATTTGTCTTTAAAACTGGATTTACCAAGAAGTTGCAATAAGGAGTCATTAATTTCATTAGTAGCTGGAAACTGCTGCAGAACTTTTCTTTATTATACAAGGCAGCACCAGAAGCATTAATCTCTTACAAATGTTGTTAAGTACAAATTTGAAGAGGAGATTTGCTACAGAGTAAAGGTGGTTATGACCAGCCTGTTTGGTTTTTATATAGGTGAATAAATTATTATCACACAATATTCTGACTGCTGTACATTAACAGTCTGGTCCAACTGGGCACATAATATACAATAAATCAGGTTTTTGCCATCAATGTGCACATTTTTTTGCACCACATATTACATTAAGCTTTGCCTTACAATAAATCAGGTTTTTGCCATCATTGTGCACATTTTTTGCACCACATATTACATTAAGCTTTGCTCCAGACTGCCCTTGTTATGTAACAAGACTGGCTGGTAGAAAACACCTGTCTGACCTACGGATTTCTAAATAGATATTCCTGTCTATCAGGGCTCTAACACAGGGAATTTTTAATACTTGCAGTCACCTGCAGGTCACATCACAGAGCCACAGCAAGAGAAAAGCCCCAAACGTGCTTAACCAGGCAAAAAGGAATCAGCAGAACCCAGAGAGGCCAAGCTTCTCTGCAAAATTTGTGCCCTCAATTAAAAGCCAGCAGATGTTGTAAAGCTCTTCACAGCCAGAAGAGCTGTGAACCACATGATTTGCAGATCAAGCTTTAGGCTTTTATTCCACCCAAGCTGCTGCATCTCTGCTCAAAGAGAGCTGTAAAAAGTGCCCCAGACCCCCCCACTGCTGTTCCAGGAGCTCCCAGGGCACAACAGTGGCACTGGCCAACACTCACCTCTCCAGCAGCCCAGGGCACCCTCCCTGCAGGCTCTGCTCCAGGCAGGACAGTGGATTCAGGGCTTTGGTCCTCTGGCTTTCCAACAAATGCAAAAAAATCCTCTTCAAAGGCATCCAGGCAGGCTCCAGCTCCAGGAACGGGAGCTCCCAAGGAGGAGCTGTCAGAGAAGAACATGGATTTCACTTTTTGTATAATAACCTGAGGGTCAGCATAGCTCTGGGGACACCCCCAGTCTCAAGCCCCCTTCCTCCAGCTTATCTTTACACCTCCCTCTCCTCCCAGGACTGCAGACTCCCCCAGCCACTCACACTACAAATGATTGACCACAAGTTTCCTATCAGTCTGCTGAGGAAGGAAAACCAGGCCAGACCCAAACCCTTATACATGCACACCACTCCCTCCCTCTCCACACCACCCTCCAGACTGGCTTCTGCCCAAAATGATTTGTTTTGGTGCTTGAGTTTTCTTCCCTGCCATTGCACCTCCAAAAACAAGCTGTCCCTCCCAAGCCCCTGCTCATTTTTAAATGTGTGAAGTTCTTTTGGCAAGACAACCATGTCAGTTTTTCACCTCCAGCTTCTTATTTGCTGGCAGCCCCCTGTCCATTCTTTACAAACACTGGAAGTGTTCAGATTGATCACATTTTGATATGGAATTCTCTTTGTTCAGTAACATGCCCAAACATGAATAAATGTGAAGGAAAAGAACTGCTTCACATAATAATTATAGAAAATTCTCTTCCTGTCCAATCCTGTTATTTTCACAAAGACAGAGATTGTTTGGATCAAGGAAGGGAGGTCAGGTTCAGATCCTGGGGAGAGTGGTGTGTAGTGATAATAACACTTAGGATTTCTGCAGCATTCCTTATCCAGAGATCTGAGCCCCGTCTCCACTACATTACAACAGCAGGATATGTTATCTTATGCAAACTCCTTCCTAAATTTCACAATAGCTGTAACAAGCAGGAATCATTAAATTAGTGTGGCTGAAAAACAGTCAGAGAGCTCCTTCTTTACTTTGCTTTTATCTAAATAAAATGAAGCAGTCAGAGCTGAGGCATTAGTCCTCTTCACTGTTTACCAATTATCTACATTACTCTTAATGATATATAAATACTAAAAGTAATAAAAAAAGGGGAAACCAGAAAGGAGTATCCAAACTCTCCTCCTTTAAGCAACCTCCCAGTTGCAACCCCTACAAATGCTCAGTTGCCCTTTTACTACATCTGGTTCAAAGGCCACTAAAAATGGGATTCTTTGCACTGACATCAAAGGGCTCTGAATGGGACTGTCTGAAACACGAGGGGAGACAAGATTAACTTCAGCTTTCTGCCTATAGAGCTCCAGCAAAAAGTAACAAATAATAATCAGAAGATAAGGTTTTCTTGAGAACCTACTGATTTCAGCACA
Organism: Passer domesticus; assembly: GCF_036417665.1. NCBI lineage: Eukaryota > Metazoa > Chordata > Aves > Passeriformes > Passeridae > Passer > Passer domesticus. The sequence continues at coordinate 11,853,780 of NC_087489.1, read as the reverse complement.
TTTTTCCAACGTCAGCTACCACTGTGAAGTTGCTTGCTTTGTGAGAGTGGTGCAGAGTGTGCTACTAAACAGAGTTTGCAGCTTAATATGACCTTTTTTTCAATAACACTAAGGAACACGGTGACTAAGAAGGAAGCAAGAGGGTTGGAAAAGAGGTATGAATAGTTTATAAAGCATTAGATTGGTTGTCTTTATTTAGGACCATATCTGTATTGATCAGGCTTTCCTCCTGGCCTGCTGTGAAGCTGTAAGAACAGGCATCAGTGCCAAAAAATCCTGCACTGCTGCTGAAACCCTACCCTACCTTTTAACTACAGGCTTTATTACTCGTGTAAATACATCCTAGGAACTCAGCTTTTAAAGTGGTTTCTCTCAGTAACCAACTTTACTTAAACACATCTGGAACTTCTTTGTAAGTCACAACTGCTTTGTGTAGTCACCTGTGTGATGAAGGTTAAATGCTGTGGAATTACTGCTGGGGGCTCTGATTGCCCCACAATCACAGGAGTGGATGTATAAAGCAGGGATACAAGGGGCAGAGGAGTCCTAAACAAACCCAAGATTATGTTCCTAATTGAAATGGCAGCCCAGGGTTTTCGCATATAAAATCTGGAATCTGAGCTTACTTGCCTTAACATCATCTGTCTCAGCTGCTCCACATTCCAGGACTCCTTCAGCCTTGACCTCATCCCTGAGATTATTCTCCCTTCAGTCAATTAGAAGTTCTCAAATATACAATATTTATACCCAGCAATGAGGCAGATCTGCTGATTGTCTTTCTTCAGCTGCCTGGGTGGCCCTAAGAATGAGGAAGTGTCCCAGGATTGGGGAATTCCCATTGTCTGAGCCGGGCTCAGCACTGCCAGGGCTGCACGAGGGCAGCAGGGAATCTGGTGGAATTGGGAAGATTGAAGGTATAAAGGTATAAAGGTATATACTATATAGAATATACTATATTCTACACATTTTGTCCATGGCTCTCAAGATTTGTGCAAAGTACTCATCCACCCTAAATATCTTGAAACTGGAAAAGAAAAAGGAATCTATGGAGTTAAAACAATTTTAAAGGAAAAGCTGAAAAATACTGTGAATTAGATCTGTTGGCTTCCAATCACTGCCTGCTACCTCCAAAACTACTACTGTTTTTTTTTTTTGTTTTTGTTTTTTTTTTTTTTTTCTAAATGAAAACATAGTCATTAAATATATTTACAAAACTATTTTGCATCATATATTAATATCACTGACAGTCGTATCCAGATAACTTTTATTTCTTATCCCAAATAAAAAAAAAATTTGTTGCTATTTCCTTAATCATGTTTCTTGTTTTGAGAGTGCTTTATTTATGAAACAAAAAGTTCTCAAGTCATTAGGTAATATATGACCCAAACAACTTGATAATAAATGTAAATGAGAATCAGGCCTACAATACCAGAAGTATTAATTACTTTGATGAGAGTATCTTTCTTCCTGTAGAGTCTATGTCTTATCTTCTACTAAAGCTTACATTAGGTCATTTGGCCAAACCCTTGCCCTTAATTTCTGGACCCTGGTAGCTATTTAAGAATATATTTTATTACTCCTTTTGTTTGCACAGCAGTGGGTGTTTATATGGTCTCCCCTGGCTCTTCAGAGATTAAAGCACACGGAAGAAAAAGTAGAATAATGTGGAAGATGCCTTCAAAATTTCCTGTAGAAAACAATACTTTTTAGGAAAATATTGTTAAATCAGTTCACACACAACACAATTTTTTGTTTTGTCATATCTATATGTATAATACAGTTATATATGTCTCATTTCTATGATAAATTTGCATTATTATAATAAAAATTAGTAACAGTTGCAATAAGGAAAATGAAATTAATGAATCAGAATTTAGACTGATGTAATTGTTACTTGTAATACCTGCAACATGTAACCAGTACTTCCTACTCTCTCTGTGTTCTGTTAAACAGTAACTGCACAATAAATCTTCTTTTTCTTTTCCCGATAAGTTAGAACACAATCATAAGCATTTGCCAAAATCAATCCTGTATCCAACAGCATGAGAGTACAATATCTAGAACTTCCTGATCTGAAGCAATTTTTTTTCTAGATATATAGCAAATGGAAATAACTTCAATTCCTTTTTTCACAGATGTTTTGTCACAATATTTTTCAAAACGGAGCACCCATAGAACGGTGAGGCTGAACTGTAACTCTGCTGATGCTTGGGGAGCTTGACTTGAACACACACAGACCCTCCCTAACCTGGCAAAACAAAGGGCACAAACATTCAGGTCACTGCGGTTCCTCGTCCCTCAAGGTGAGCAAGCATTTCTTTCCCAGTTTGAGCATGAACTTCAATATACTGTCAAATTCAGTAATTTACAAAGGTTCTACTCCTCCCTGTATTAATTACGAGAACATCTTATCATTTGCACAAATAGTATGGGAAAAAAAGGGCAATTTAAATTTCCACAGAGAGCTGTGGGCTCGCTTGAGGCCATTGCCCTGCCTGGTGACCACGGTGCTTTTGTGAGCAGCTGGGAACATGGTCCACTCCAAACCTCTCAATCTTCAGGCACTGACAAAAGGCAAGGCTTGACAAGCTGACAAAACATGACATCTTAACGAGGTTTCTTTGCAAGTGTTACTGGACAGTGCACACCAGAAGCTGGAGTCGGGGGCAGGGCTGGAGAAGAATGTGAGGTTGTAGGGAACAGTGTTCCTCACTGGACAACTCCTGGGTGATCCTCCAACCAGTTTCTTACAGATTTTAGTGGACATGCTAAATTGGCATGATAGATAGAAAAAATTTTGGCTACATCTCTGTTAGTACTGAAACTTTCTTAAATGAAACATTTTGATTTAAAATATCCACAATTAAGTTTGCAACCTGTCTGCATGTGCTCTCTCTAACATGTGCTTCCCAAAAGAGGATATACTGCACATACCACTATAAGAAAAGATACAGCCAATTACCTTAAACCCTTACCTATTAGCACTTAATAACTGATATTATGATAGAAAATGGGGCCACAAGCTGGAGTGTTCTTCTAGGGCCAGCTATCAGGTATTTTACACAATATGAAATTTGTCTTAAGTGTTGCACTCTAGGTGGCTTTGCCTGCAAAGAGGTGCTCATAGGTAAGTAGGGAAAGGAAAGTATGAATAAATTGGTGACTTAATTTCATCCAGGGAAATCAGTGGCAGAGTCTTGGGGGTGGGGAAAGAAAAAAAAAAAAGCCCCAAGCAACACTCAAATCTGTATCCCAGCTTTGACACAAAAAGCTGGTTTTTATTACACAAGCGATTCCTCCTGGAATCAGACACGGAGCAGCAGGCTCAGGTAACTGGAAGGCGATGCGGGGAGCAGCAGGAGCAGCCCGGCGGGCTGTGGCTGCCCGGCGCGGCCGGGATGTGCTGCCCAGCCCGGCCGGTACCTGCCGGGGCAGCGGGGGCGGTGCGGGGCCGTGCCCGCCCCCGGCCCGCGCCCCGGGGGAGGCCGGCAGCTGTCGGCGGGTGGGAGGCGTCTGCAGCTGGAAAACAGCAGCTCGGGTTGCTGATCAGATTTGGGGGTGGGGTGGGAGGTGTGTGTGGGAAAAGCCGAGAGATGGATCTTCCCTTCTTTTGACAACACTCTCCCCTTCAGGACTAAGTCTGCACTGGAGGAAATTAACAGCGAGGGAGAAGCGCTAATCACACCTCCGTGTGGGAGCCAGCTCCCGGGAGCAGCGTGTGCCGCCAGCCCCAGGATATTCCCTGCCTCCAACCTGAAGTGATCCCTCCTGGAACGGTTCAGTCGCGCCTGCAGTTCACCTTTGCCTGCAGTTAACCAGCGTGCAATTTGGGTTTAATGGAGCTGGGTTTATTGTTCCTCTTTGGACTTACGATTACGTCGACTGCAGGTAACGTGAATTTCTTTCTTTCTTTGCCCACTTCCACGCATGCACACAAAGAAAGGCTGGGTGGTTTTTTTGTGTTGCCTTTTTTCTTTCCCCCTCCTACCAAAAGGCTGTAAGCAGCAGCCCACTCCGGTGCGCTGTAAAGAACGCGACTGCAAAGCCATCCCTTGGCCGCCCGTGGGTTTGTCCCGAGCCCGGCGGGCTGGCGCTGCAGCCCGGGGCGCGCACGAACATAACGGTGCTCCCGGCGCCCCGGGACTCCGCAGGGAGCGGGGATGGGTCGGGCCCGGCCCGGGGGGGCTGCGGGCGGGGGAGTGCGGGGTCGGGGCGCCGGGAGCTGCCGGGATTCGCCGGGATTTGCCGGGATTTGGCGGGAGCTGAGCGCGGCTGTTGCAGGGAGCGCGCTGCCCCGGCCCCGCTCCGCGCTGCCGGCGGCCGGCCCGGGACACCGCGAGCGCGACGAGAGCGGAGCGGCGGCGGCCGCGGGCGGCAGGGCCAGGGCGGACGGCGGAGCGCTGCGGCACCGGGCCCGCCGCTGCACTTGCTACACCTACAAGGACAAGGAGTGCGTGTACTACTGCCACCTCGACATCATCTGGATCAACACCCCCGAGTGAGTGCGGGAAATGGCGGGCGGGGGCGGGCGGGGTCCGTGCGGGACCGGGGAGCCCAGCGCGGCCCCCGAGCCCGCAGCGCCGGCACCTGCCCGGCCCGGACCCGCACGGGCGTGCCGGGCGGGGGGACAGCAGGGAACGGCGGCGATTTCCCACGGGAAATGCGGTTCGAACATCTCCGAGCCCGCTGGGAGAGCAGAGTGGTGTGCGTGCGTGCAGATGTGCCAGTTTTGATACAAATTAGTGTGGAAAAATACCGAGACGTTAAGATAATGTTCGAAAAATTCAATATGCCAGATTTTAGGGTGTTACAAAAGAAAGCCTTTTACAACCGTGCTCTGCGGAAACACAAGCTTTTGTTTCAACTCGTAATAAAAACAAATTTTGAAGCCGTTTGCCCTGGACTGGAAGTTCTGAGCTCCACACAGGGCGGTGGGGGTGGAGCACACGTGCAGAAAAGCTGCTCTGCACTGACAGTGCTTAATGGGAAGAAAGCATCCAGGAAGACTGACACTTTGCCTACATCCCAAAGGTTAGAGGCCTCCTTTTCCTACACCACTGTATATATCCTGTCTTGCTGAGTAACCAAAACAGATTTGTAAAGATTCTGCCAGCTAACAGGTTCCTGTAGCAACCCCAGCGATCAGTTCAGTACAGAAATAATTAGGACATCAGATGAACCTGAGAACAAATGACTTCAAGAATTCAAGATTTTCAGACTCTGGGATGTGAACTTGATGTATTCTGTTGTAATGATTCAGATCTGCCTTTGAATCTATTGCAAAGCTTTTAATGAGATTAAAATAAAAGGAGTAGAAAAATAGAAAGTAGCCATAAACTGGGTTAAGTCAAATGGGGTTTAGGGCACTTAATTTGTAAATTCACGTGTGTGTCCTGGCTAGAGGCCATGTCTGATGACGTCTTTTGAACTTCTACCAACCTGTGAGTATCATGTATTCACACAAGTCATTCAATTCTTCGAGCTCCATACCTGCACTAATCCTCCCCAGGATTACTTAGGGTTATTTTAGCCAAATATTTATGACTCAGTAAATTTAAGTCAGACCTCACCAGTGAAAATGGGGGAATGACATTCCTTCTCCCCTACGCACTGAATAAATAGACTTCTGCTAATTTTAAACACACGCTACTTTTTTTTTTTTTTTTTTTTTTTTTTATATCCTGTTTTAAGTCTACAGGACTTAAAATTTTCATTCCATGGCCAAAATTATTTAGTGTGCATTAATTCACTGATGTGGAGAGTTTTCCTACGTGAAAGTTTTGTGCCAGTATCACTAAAGAAAGAACAAACAATTAGAAAACAAGGCATTTAATATTTGCATGATACCTGTAGAATTGGCAATGAAGTCTGTATAATAATCCAAATATTAAACATTTGGGGTTCTAAGTCTTTGTTTTCTTAACTGGAGTCAGTTGTACATAAAATAGCAGCAGATCTGTAAAGTCTACCCCCACTGGGTATAGGTTAACCTGAAATGATTTAATGTGAGGACTAGGAAATTCTCTTTTTATAATTTTTATGCCATGTGATGGGATGTTTCTATGCAAACCATGGAATGAATACATTCAATTTTAATACTAATTATTCACACAGAATAATACCTTTTAGCTCCAAAGACATGAACTTGTATAACCTAACAACACTGCTGGAACTGGGTGAATTGCGGTGCTGGGAGGTTGACAAAGAGTGGGTGGGTGATGGTGAAATTAGCCTGGAATTAGTCCAGCAGGGACTGAATTTCCTGGGCTCTGTCTGAAGTGGGCAGCTTTGCTGACCTGCTCCGTGGACAGGCGACAGAGGCACAAAACTCTTGCTGAAACAGCACAGTTGTGATTTCAGAAATCCCAGGATTCTTCCTAGGAATGCTCCCAAGGCAGAGGTAAACATTAAATTAAGTGTATTGGATATTTTGAACCATTTCAGTGCAACAAGAGCAGGATTTAACATTCCATGTGCCAGAGCAGCACTAATTCTGCTCTGGTGATTGACTTGGAATTACATCTCAGGAAGTCAAGAAGTTCTTCTGGATGTGAATGAGGGGAACCAGGCCTGCTTGGGCAATTTAATATCCTGAGCAAGTTACACTACTTCTTTGAAATGGAACTAACCACGGGATGTGTACAGATGGCTGTTTGTGAAAGGGGCTTTTACATTGCTCTTGTACACATGTTGTGGAAAGTTTTTATATTTACTAAAAATTTGGCTCCAATGCAGCTTGCAGGATCATACACACAGGGAGAGGTCAGAAAGTTGGTGTTAAAGTTTGGAGAAGTTTTCCTGACATCTATTGATTCTGGTATTTTTCTTGCTTATTTATTTTTTTCCCCCACTACATCAAACCCTACAATTGCTTATGTTTTTCTTTCCTTCATCCCTGACTTATTTATTTCACTTTATCTCTTCTTGTTCCCCACAAAATTCCCTCAGTACTTTCTGTTTTCAGGCTACTCTTGCCTTTATACTTTAAAAACAAACTTTAATTCCTCCTCTGGCTTCTTCTGCTTTTCCCAACAAGAGCTGTTAAGGATTGTTGTAATATATTCAAAACAAATCTTGGTCATGGCCTCTCCTCCTTTTCTGGAAAAGCAGTTAAAGTTTTTATTGAAGCTGTTGGAGGCAGAGTGACAATAGAAGGTCTATTTCTATCCCTGCTGAGAAACCACTTAGATCAGCAGGGCGACAGTTGTAGAAAAGCACAAAATTGCAGAATGTGGAGCCTCTGACTCCCTGCAGCTTTCACCAATTACATGAGAAATTATCTCTGCACACATATTTTGAGTATTACTCTATACTTGACTGTGAACCACTGCTAGTGCAGACCACGAGGAGCACCAGTGTTGTTTGGATATAGTGAGTCTTTCATTCTGGGAACAGTGGGAAAGTGGAAAAGAAGATGACCTAAAGAAAGGCAGGTAAGTCAGAAGAGAATAATGCAATTATGTGGTGTAGCCAAACAAAGGTTGCATAACAAGGTAATTAAAAGCTGGTAAACTGCTCTCCCTGATAAGATTGATTAGCCAGGAATTAGTTTGCAATGTATTTTTTTTTTGTCAAGTGATTAATTATGCTTATCTTGATCTATAGTTACAGACATATTTTAAAGAATTGTCTTTCACACAGTACCCACTGACATAATACAGGCACAGCTTGATGCTTAATTTTGTAAATTAAAGAAGAAAATATAGGCAAGAGAAGAAAATATGGGCAAGACTACTTTTAGATCTGCACTTCTTCAGAGGGGTCCTATATTTCAATATGAACTGAGGTTGTACATCCAACAGCAATAACAACAGTTAATTATAACATTCCTTCAGATAATAACATGAATGTTGCTGCATGAAGCTCTATTGATGCTCAGAATGATGAGTGATAGATTAAAAAGGTGACAACTCCTAAGAAAGTGTTACTATCATGAGGGCACAGATACTCAAGTGGTCTTCAATTCTAAAATAAAAGTGTAGTGAGCATCTATGGCAATAATCCAGACATTTCCAAAGGAGAATTCCTCCCTCAAACTAAGCATCAAAAATAAGAACATTTCTTTTGAAGGGTCTAAACCAAAGCAAAAGTGTTTTTTTCTTTCCTAAATGACATGTCACTTTGGTATTTGTTATTATGTTCAAAAGAGGAGTGAATGAAATTCTGTGACCACACTGTAAAGTCCAGTTATGTGATGATCTAAGAGTTCTGTCTGCCAGTTAACATGAATTTCTGAGTCAGGAAGATTGGATGGAAAAAGTGAAAGGCAGATTTTGATTTTGTGTTGCTGCTCTGATCCTCTGTACTTAACACATGTTCTGTTTCCTCTGGGGAAGGACAGGGACAGGGACAGGGCTTGTGTCTGTCTGCTGTGTGGGACACACTGGGAAGGGATTTGGTCAGTGTCCCATGCTGTGGGAGCAGGTGGGGACACTGGAAGGATCTGATATTTTGTCATTTAATAAAAAAATTTGTTTCTGTGACTCAAGCAAGTCAGATAATCCTTAGCAACAAGTTAGCTCCAGATAGTGCCCAAGAGAAATGTGTTTTCCTGACCTCAGGTGACCACTGGCTGAGGTGAGAAAGGCTTTTCAGACACTTGTGGTTGTGTCTGTAAGTGATGATGAATGGGTTTGTCAGGAGCTAAACAGCCTGAGCAGATCCCACCTCACACAGCTCTCCCACAAATAAGAGTTAATGATCTTTGCTCATTACTGACTTAGGTTACCATCAGAAAGTCATCTCAGAATGGAAACAATCTGTAGCCTATCACTCACAGTTTTGCTCACACACACACAGATGATGTCTCAGGATGGTGTTCCAACAGACAAGATTTAATACAATTCTGCTCCAACTGCATGTGCTGCTGGCCAACTTTTCCTTCATAACATCCTTTTGTTACCTGCATCTCTTTGGTGATTGAATTTTGTTGAACAGAAGCCCACATAACAAAATTTAAGATGTTTTTAATCCTCATGGACATTAAGTGATGTCCTAAATTATTATAATTACTCCAATTCTGGATAATTATATTTATCATTAAATAAGGATAGGTGATGTATTGGTGTGAAGTATTTTACTGGAAATAAAAGTGCACAGCTAAAGACCTCTTGTTCAGCAGAACAATTAAGCAGGTGCTTATAAACTCTAGATCAGATTGAAAATGCCTGCTAGTCAGAGGCATGATGATAAAACAGTGGCTGCCAGCCAGGAAGCTCAAATAAGGAAGCTGATCTGTCAGCTGAACAGTGCACATGGTTAACCTTCAGAACCAAGTGCCAAAACTGAAATGATGAATCTTTGTTGAGTTGATTTGATTTTTCTGAATGAAGCTCACCCTGATTTTGCAATCTTTACTATCCATGGGAACATGTGGAATCTGTTTGTCTTGCAAAATCTTCATGTGAAATGAAGATTATTTCAAATAGATTTACTGAACATAGTAATAGGCTCCTGCTGTAATTGTTATATTTTATTGTGGACAAACTAAATTGATTTTAGGCCTCTCTATTCAAAGAGATATTCTTACATATTTAAAATGTGCACTGACCTCGCACTTGCAGTGTCTCACTGTCTGAAGTGTGCATAGCTTGCATGCCCTCCTCAGTCTAGAAGTAGAATATTTCCTCTGAGCTTACTGACAGAGCTCCCAGGACTGATGTTTTACAGCAACCTCAGGAAGACTTGAAATGATTTGGCCGTGCAGTTCCAATCCCAGCCCTGCAGGAGCTGGCCCTGAGAAGATGAGGTCAGGGATGAGACACGCTGATAGCCAGGGCTTTGAAATTTCACCACTGCTGCTCCTGCTGGTCTAATTCTAAGAATAAACACTCTTGAGGGCTGTCAAACCACAGTCACTTTCACCAGTCTTACATTTTAACACCATGTGTTTATTTTTCCCCGGGTTTTTGTTTTATTTGTTTTTAAACCAGCGGTGGGTTTTGAACTCTACAGGCTGTAGAGAGAGGTAGGAACATGCATTAGTGTGTGCTCCTTGTGTGCACTGCTGGGGTGGCTTCTGAAGCAGCAATAAATACTCTGAGTTTTAGTTTGAAAAAAATCTTAATTTGATTCATTTCATCCATATTTCCCAGCTGCTCTGCCTTTTGGGCTTTACCTCAGTGGTTTTGTGCCACTGTAAGTGACAAGAACCATGTACTGATAGTACTGACTGCCAGTCAGAGGGAGAACAGGAATAATGTGAATTTGGGCCTGACAGACAGAAGATGCTGCTCCAAATTTAACTTATTTCTTTAAATTAATGATCATATATCTTGTAACGGGGCTGGGAGCAGATTGGGGTTGACATGAGGCACTGAAGGAGATGCTGAGAGTTGTTTTGAGCGAGGTATTTCTGTGACACACTGGCTCAGTTTATTAGGTCAGGTGAGCTCTACCCAGCCGCTCTGGGGATGTGAGGTGTTAATGGACACCCAGGCTTGCTTCACATTGTTTACCCCAATAAATATACCCCAGCTCTTCACTGCACAACTCAGCTATTGTTCTGACCATATTTGAGAAACAGAACCTGTAACACCCCTTTGGCAGCCACAGGAGGAGGATGGAGAGTGATAAACAGCCTCCAGATTCTCACCGAGCCTGACCTGGGTACCAAGAAGCCCCAGGGGGAGCAAAATCAAAGAACTCACGTGGTCAGTGAACCTGAGCGTGAAGCAGATGTGTGCAATCCTTGGCTTATTACATTATCTAAGTTAGCTGTAATTAATGAGCTAAAACTAATTGGCATCCTTGCAAATTAGCAAGTATTAATTAAAGGATAAGATAGCAAGGTCATGGAGGTGCATGCTTTTGGATAATAGGAGCCTGTTCAGTATCTAGGAACACTGAGCACTACTCAATTGAGGGTGTGGGAAGGAAAGGTGTGGCTATAAAGGATAAAAGTTGTTTCATCTGAAAATGGCTTTAACTTCAAAAAACTACTCAGACAAAGTGCAGCTTCTGAGAATGTGGACAGGGTGACCAAAGGAACAACTCAGGCATCCTTTGGAGATGTTTTACTCCTTGAATAATGATAAGAATGGGTTAATATGGGAGGTGTCTCTATTGTGAGCTCCTAAAAACCCACGCCTGTTACAGGAAGAGCTGGAGCCAACTTCCAGAGCAGCCAATGATCTCTTCATCTGTAAAGCTACACAGTGCTACTGCAGTGCCTTTATATTAAAATATACACAGAAATATCTGTTATTTGCCCCAAGCATCATCCTTCATTCTAGGGACATTTTGTCTCACTTGGAGCATGGTAAATTTTGCTTCCTTTACTCTCAGTGGTCCTTACAGGGAACCCACACATTTTGGGATTGTCTGAAAACACTGGAGACTGTTGGGAGCCTTGCTGGCCTGGATGTGTGCCAGAAAATATATTGGCTGAATCCTGAAATCACAGCATCTAAGATGGTTGCTGCAACCCCCTCATCCCTTTGTTTTGGCTGAAACTCTCCAGTGCCCTGGAGGTATCTGCTGTGTTGAAGTGGCTGGGAAAGTAGAAGATAATAGCAGCTCATAGATCAATTATAACATAGCATGAGAAACTCAGCCACATGTTATAAAAGTAAAATAAACCAATTGGATTTGTCTGCCTGGATTCTGAGCCTTCATTGTGAGTGGGGGACAGCAGGACTCAGGCAAATCTTAATTCCCAATTCAACCTGAAGGTATTAATCCTTCAACAGGCACTTTTCTTCTGTGGAAGATTTCCACTCTTTCAGAATGGCTGTTCAGTGGAAAATTCACTTGGTACCATTTTCTTGGCACTTCCTTTCTTTTTTTTTCAACAAACCAATGCTTATTTCTGTTGATTGAATGGCAAAACCTTCCTCCAAGAACTAGCTGGCTCTTAGGGGGAGAGTTTTTCTGATTGTGTTTTGTGGACACGAAGTACACAAATAATCTATCTTATTTCAGCCTCTGATATCCAATCTGACAAGAACACACTGTGCTTGGGTTAGTTCTGTGCTGCTCTGTTATACATGAGATTATCTTCGGTTCATTGTCTGTTGCATTGACTAACCATAATTACAACACATGGAATAATTGCAAGTACTGGAGACCTGTGATGCTTTTTTTTTTTCCATACAGAGTAAAGAAAAAATAGCTTATACTGAAGAAGCAACTATTTCCTTAAACTCAGACCTTCTCTTTGTTAGAAAATGCTAAAGAACTGAGCATGCAGACCTTTATGCATCCACTGGCTGGCTGGAGTAATCAAAGTGAACCTCCCAAAAGAGTGCAATGCCTCAGAAATCACAGATTTGGATATTGCCAATCAGATATCAGTTCAAAGAAGTACCTTGGAAAGGCTGATTCAGAAGTGTCTAGGTTTGCTTATTCTCCACTTTGTAGAGAAGAAAGGCATAAAGGACTCACAGTACACCTTAGCTGTAAATATATCTTAAACTCATATTAGTTTACTTCAGGAGAATTTAATTCTCCTAAAGGAAGAAATGCTGCATACTGAGTTAAAAGTCAGGAATTCAAATTTTCTTGTGAAATGTAAACCTTAAAGAAAAAAAGGAATGAACTAAAAACCTGTGGATGCTGCAGAGAAATTTCCAAAAAATTAGTAAATGGCTTTGTCCAGGGACTGGGTCATAAAAGACAGTGTAAGGAACTGGTAGTTCAGGATCCCCCCAGTTCTCTGCCCCACTCCAGCTGATCCTTATCTTCACTGAGGGGACACAAAGTGCCCTGTGCATATACAATTCATCAAACTCTTTGTGATTATTGTTGGAAAGACTTTGGGTTGCTTTTGAAGTGTACCTTGTTTGAGTTTGAATTTTTGGATTAGAAGCCAAAACCAGGCATATTTGGATTATTGTATTTCTATCTCTGACTGGCAAATCTGTACATTACCTTACACAAAAACTTCACTTAATTCTGGTCAAAAGCTTTTGAAACTAAAACACTTGAAAATGTCATTGCATTGGCACATGCTGCTGATCCACTGAGAATGAAGTGGCCTTGAATACATTTTCTAAGATATGAAGCATAATGTACTTAATTAGAAAGATCAGAAGAAGTATCTAAAACATCACTTTCCTCCTTTGCTTAAGGCTGTGATTCATGGCTCTTATCACTTGTAATTATGATTATATCCTCCCCTCCTCCCTGTTTGCTGGAATTTGCTGTCTCTTAGGAAAGGCAGCAGATTGGTAATGGGCCTTTTCCTCAATCACTGGAGTTCACATAGTGATGGACTGAGGTAAAATCAAAAGTTGATGACAATTCTGGTTGGTCCATTAATTTTCCAACTGCAGCAATTAAGAATAAAGCTCATGCCCTTCTTTCTCTCTGGCTATTCAGGCAGAGCCTCTGATTCCGGGCAAACTGTGACTCAGTCCCACAGAGCTTTTGGTAAAACTTAACTTTAGAGTAAAAAAGCCCAGTATCATATTTTGAAAGAGTGAACTTTTGAACAAGGAACCACTTTAAATAATGAGAATAGCATATTATAGTGTTTTATGCCTCATTAGCATAATGTAGGATGACATCTGCAAAAGCTGCAAGAAGCTTCTTTATGCCCTGGCAAACTATCTGTCATTAAACAGGGCTCTCACATTGTCTAAAACACACAAAATTCATCTTTCCATTTCGGTCTCAGTTGGAGCAGGAAGTTGAATAACAGAATTTTACCAGACAGTTTTCATAGAGGGTTTGCCACTGTTAAAAATAAAGGAACTTTCTCCCACTCCTGCTTCTAAATACCAGTTCTTACTTCATAAAAAACATGAATGTATAAAAAAATATGACCATGGAGCAATCATTTGTCAGAAGTTCCCTGCATTAGCCATTTCACATTCATTATTGTAAAGCAGATGTCAGTATAGAATTATTAATACTCTTAAATTATAAAATGGGACTTGCTCCTAATCCTAAAGACAACAAAAAGCTTTTTAAATGATGGTTTGAGAAGGGAGGACAAAATCAAGTCCTAATGTCTTTTAAGACAAACATGGGTGTTCTTGGTCTCTCCTGGCATAGGAGTAAAGTGGTGAAAATAAGGAACATTTTCTGCATGGAGGCAGACCAGAATCTGCTGGAGAAAAACCATCCCCTGGGCTCTGAACACAGAAGAACTGCTTGTGGTTTTCTCTCTCTCTCAGGATGATTTTATGGTCAGCCTAACTCTGACAGGTTCAGGCTGTGAAAGACAAGATGCACAGTTACAAATGTACTACGAGTGCAGAGGCTTGAATAAATGATTTGCATCAGATGTACTGATGTTGCATCAAAATTATTGCACAGATTAGGAAAATAATGTTTCTGAACCTTTCAGCCCACCATGTGTGTGGGAAAATGGAAAATTTGCAGCTTTCCCATTAGCAGCCTAATGATGTTTTTATGAAAGCAAATGAAAGAAGCAGAGCTATGTGAAGGTAGTGGTTCCAGACTCATTATTCAGGCTTTGTTCTGTAACCTTTCTGTAACCTTTCTAGATTGACTCTGACTTCCTCTTCCCTGTCTTTTTTTTTTCCTTTACTTTTTTTTTTCCACTCCTCCCCTCCTCTTTCTTGCTTTTGAACATGAGATTCTCTTCAGATTTTTAGCTTTTGTGGATTTGTGGCTTGCTTGGCCCATCCCTCAAGTCCTCAGGAACTTTTGTGAGACTCCAGAAGTTTCATGGGGAGTACAGCTGCTGTTGATTGAGATTCTTTAACAGCTTCGAAGAGAGTAATTTATGACATCAGTCCAAACTATCCAACTCTTTTTTGGGAATTTTAGCAGGCAGTGATGCACCATGTCCTTTTCTGATAAGAATATTGACTATAACCCATTAAAGAGCAAATCATGCAGGGAAATAAAGAGAGGTATCTCCTACTATTTCTTGGTGTGCTGCAGCACAGAATAGGACCTCTCACAGAAAAGCAGAACCATGCAAGGAGGATTATCTGGGAGTTTCTTGCGTGTGTAACTCCATGGGTCATGTTCCAAACATGATGCAGTAAATGAATAGGGCTGACAGTTTTCTCAATTTCAATGATAAAATTAATGGCAAAATAGGCTCAGAACCATGAACTACATGAAAACGACACAATGTTCCTGATCTGGTGAAATCAGCACAGCTCCTCTGTCACTTCAGACCAGCCAAGGCACTGAATGTGACAGATTTTGTGCATTGGCTGGGGAAACCAACACAACACAGGAATAAGGTGTAAAATAAACAATAACCTGGGGTTGTATTTGCATCACCTCTTAGGTATTCCAATTTTTTTTTTTTACTAGAGTAGCTGGCAACTAATCCTTCCAGTTGAGCTAACTGCTAATTTACAACTTGGTGAAAGCCTGAGTTGATGGAGCAGAAGTTATGATCTGATACAGGGAGAACTTAGATGAGGACAGGGTTTGATTTTTCTGCCACTATTTATTGCCTTCCATCAACAGATCACTAAAATAGAAAAGAGATGGAACATAATTTTAATTGGTTCCTGTGTGATTCTCACGACAGGAGGACTGTGCCATATGGACTGTCTAACTACAGAGGCAGCTTCAGAGGCAAAAGGTCCACAGAGCAGAGTCAGAGTGCTCCCCAGTCCTCACTCCGGTGCTCCTGCTGGGATGCTCACGACAAGCAGTGTTTGCAGTTTTGCAGAAGGATGCAGGACAGAAGGAGGTGAGTGTCTTTCCCTGTCACTGCAACCTGGCCACGTGATGAGGCTATTTCATGGAGATAAATTAATCAGGATGTATTTATCAAGAGGAACTGATTAAAGGTATTGATTTTAAATAAAACTCCCCTCTGCAGTTGTGGTGGGTTAACCCTGGCCAGCAGCCAAGCACTTCCACTGATGCTTGTTCACTTCCCCTTCAGTGGGATGGGGGAGTGAACAGGCAGAAAAAAAGCAGGAAAACTCCTGTGTCACATCAGAGTTTAATAAGTGAAGGAAAGAGGCCAGAGCCAGCCAGTACTGCTTGGAATTTTCTTTTTTTTCTGTTTCTTTTTATGATGTGGTGATTTTGAAACAGCAGATCCGTCTAGTCAGGGGCATGCTGAACATTGCACTGCTCTAGAATGTTTTATGCAGTCTAACAAAGAGCATGACATTGTCATTTCATCTGTGGGGACATTGATGAGAACACAGTGACAAGTTTAGGCAATCTCTATTCTACAGAAATCATGGATCAATGAAAAAGACAGAGGAGAAAGACCAATGCAGGGAAGAGGAACACAATTTTGTTCAGTAGCACAGAGAGTCTGGAGGATTCTGAACAATCAGGTATGTGACAGATGCTTAATGTTAAAAAGAAATATTAATTTTCCATAAATGTTCTTTGTATTTGCAGAACCCTTCATTTTTTCAACTGAATATTATCACTCCTTCCAAAAGTAAAGGACAGAATTTGGCCCATGAGTTTGTTTGTTTTGTTTTTTTTCCTAATTTAGTTTTTAAAACAAACTTTACTGTACTCAGAACTGCTACAACCTTTCCTGTGCTGATGTAACTCCTTCAAAAGGATTATTTGGCTATAAGCCAATACATGTTTTGGCTTTTTTTTTTTAGGACAAGGGCTGTTCCTGTCTATCATGTTTTTCCTCATTTAGCACTGCAGCAAATTAAGCTACATATCCCAATGCAGTGCTCCAGTAAAAGCTGAAGTGTTAAAGAAACCGGAAAAACTTTGTGGAAGAAGTGTCTGGAGGGAAAAGTAAATCAGCTTTTGATGTCAGGTGTCAGGAGGTTACTGTGACCCAGTAGTCAGCTTCAAATATTGCCACTTCTAAAAAAGTCACACCAATACCCCAAATTTTTTGCTAAGAAGGGAAGCCCTTGGATTAGAAGTCCCCAAGCTGAATTTGTTGCTGTGATTATTTGAGTAGAGCTAATTAGAGAACTGTGTAGAGCTTGCTCTGTGTACACATAACCAAGAGGGCAGCCAAAATTTTCTCAGGTAACAGGGACTTAGTGCTGACTATTCAACAGTTTGGCTGTATTTCTTTGTTGGTTTGTTTTCTTTAAAGCTTTAACATTTATTTGCTGGAGCTCAGAAACAAGAACTTAAACTACAACTCTCCCTTGAGATGGACAAACTTGATGCTTCAGTGTGATGCCAGTGGAGAATTCCGCAGCAGGCAACACTTGCATTTCAGCAGTGCCCCTCTGAGGGCATGGGAACCTGGATGAAGAAGCTTTTCTCCCCTCGAGAGAGCCTCAGAAAAGGATAATCTTTATCATGTAACCTGGCAGGGAATGTATCACTATTGAGGAAAACTTCAAAGGCAGACCCAAACTTCAGCAATGCAAAGCTTCAGGAAACGTTTTTCTCTGTGATTTAAACAAGTACAATAGAAACTGTTCCACTCACTGCTTGCTGTGTGTCTGAAGAATCCATCCACAGCTCTGTGCAGGCAGCTGCAAGTGGAGAATGTGGAGAGTTAGAGGGAGATTGCCTCTACATCAGTTCTCATTAAGAATAAACAGATACAAAATATTTCTCTTGTTAATGTACGCAAGCCTGAATCATCATATTGTAACTTTGTGGCAGATGTTTAAATGACAGTATCTATGCAGAATAAATATGAATGGCTAATATAAATATTATTATAAACTATAGCAAGTTAAGAGTATACATTGAGTATTCAATAGATTACCTAATTTAGGCACAAGTTATTCCTGCACTTGGAAGTTCCATTCAAACACACTTGCAGTGATTATTTGGGGATGCACTGTAGTTGGTGAACAGAACTTCAGTGATTCATCCCAAAGAATTTTCCTACAGATGCAAGGCTAGGACTGTGGAACTTGATGCCATCAGAGTAATTTCTGTGCTGGCCATTTGCTGTCCCAGGCCCCTACAGGTCACACCCACAGCACATCTTTGGGCTTTGCCAGTGCTACAAATCCCACCTTTATCTCTCCATTGAAACACCAGCACCAAATGACCCAGAAACTTGGCAATAAGGATTAAATCCAACCCTGGACATTTTTCAGTGTAAACGATTTCTTCAGAAATTATGGACTTCTTTTTGCTACAAGGATGCAAGAGCAAGAAAAGGAAAAAGAGTAACTTTTGCAAACCCTGTCCTATATTATTTAAAAAGAGAGGAAATCCCTTATTTGTGACATTACAATTTTTTTTTTTGGGGGGGGGGGTTTACTGACCTTCATGCAGACTTTCCCCAGGGCACATAGGTTAAACAATAACCCCCTGTTGTTAAATTATATTTTAGAAGAAGAAAGATGGAGACCAAAAGAAAAGTGAAAAGAAATCAACAGTAAAAATATCTCTATAGGGCTTAAACCAGTGGTAATAGCTTTTGTTCAAAATAAGAAAGGGAGGTCTTTGCCAAAACATATGATATATTTTATATATATGTGGATATATTTCATAAATAAATTATTACAGTTATAAAATTAAATATATCTTTCAGTTATTGCATTTGTATCAGTTTCTTGCTGTGTAACTGATTTTGTACATTTATAGAAAATAGATTATTTATTGTATAAAACCACTACACATACTATTTTTCCGTATTCTTTTTTAAAAGACATTTTATAGTTTTGGGGATTTTAAAAAAGAATCAAGCTTTGTTATGAAGAATACTTAGTGTTCCTAATGTTCCTTTATGAGCAAAACCTGGAAATTTCTTCCCCTGCTGAATCCCTCCACACAGGTCCCAGAGCTTGCTGCCTTTAAGAGGTTGATAATTCTGACAGTCTGGGAGTTGAGTAGGAAAACAAGAGAACAAATTCTGTGCTAGTAATTATACATAAAAAGTGAGGTTTCAATGTTGTGTCCCTTTTGCTATAAATTTAACCCTCATCTTTCCCCTAACCCAGGGACAAACAAGGCAAAACTTATTTGTCCTGAGAGTTCTTCCAGTGGACAATGTCCACGGAGTTCAGCTCCAGCCCCAAGCACATCCCAGTGCTGAACAAGCCTCCAGATTCTCCTCAGCTCAGCCTTCACATGCCCTGCTCAGCCTGTGTTTGGAATTCTCCTGTCTTCCCCATGGGAATTCAATTTAAATGTTGCATTTGAAGATGGATTCACACCTTCCCCAGTCCCAAATGCTTTAATTTAATTTTAAACAATCACAAAAAAAAAATTCTAGCTGGATTCTTTCTTTGACATGGAGGCAGATTTAGCCCTTCAGTGGAGGGCAAAGATGTTATTGTTGTTTTTTCTCCTTAGGAAAGAGAAATCCCTTTTTTTTCCCTATATGAATTCCACATTGAAGGGGTTTGGTTTTGGGACTCTGGTGCCAATGTACCAGTTAATGTAAAAATCAGTCCATTGTGAATACAGCAAAAGAATGAAAATGAGAAATAATGTTGTATCAAGCTCACAAGAGGGAAAAGTTAACTGTAGATATTTCCAAATAAACCTATAAACCACAGAATTTACCTGAAAGCTGTGTGTGCTGGATTCTAGCTTTGAACTATCGTTGTTCCATCTGGGAACAGTTAACAACCATGAGACAGTTTTTACCTAATTTCATGTTTATAGAAAATGTCACCAGTAACATTCCTCATTGACTCACTTTACCTAATTTTTAATTTGTACTACAGGGTGTTAAGCAATTGGAAGCACAACTCTTTAAAAGTTATACATAGAAATAAACTCACATACAACTAATCTATGTTTTTAATTAAGAAACAACTCTTAAAATCTGATAAATCATAAAAGGATTATTTGCAAAAGTTAGAATTAAAGGCTCTTTCATCTTTCAACATGTAATGTTAGCATAGTTAGGTGTCCTCAGAATCACTCTTGTTCTGGGATATTATTTTGAGGACATTTGTACTTTTACTTTTGTAACAACAAATTAGTTCCAGTTCTTACTCCATTCAATGTAAAACCATATATGTACAAATCTGCTATAATTCTGTCAGAGTTCCATAGCATTCATTCTAATTCCCAGTACTAAAAGTTCAGTTTTGTGTTGTTAATAGCAATAAAAACAATAAATGATCAAAAGTAGAGAAAACTACGTAGAAAGGAGCTTTGGAAGAATTTAAGTTTTTATCCTCAAAGAGATGTGAGTGCAGCCCCCATGCAAAGGGCTGTGAGGGACAGGAGAGCCCTGTTTGGTTCCCTGTGTTCCCAGAAGGAATTCCAAGGAGCTCAGGGCTCAGAGCAAAGCCCTTCAGGCAAACTCATCAGCAGGAGAGGGGAAGTGCCATGGAACAAGGTCTCCATCAGCTGCACCTCCCCTCCTTGGCTGTGCCCTGTGACAGCCACCGGGGCTCTGGCAGTGACAGTCTGAGAGGACACCAGAGCTGGAAGGAACCATGTCCTCCATTCCCATCCCAGAGCACAGCTCATCCCATTCCCTGTCCTTTACAATAAATGGCTCCTTGCTGCTGTGCCAGCTTTTGGGGACAAACATTCTGGTGATTCTGATTCTCCCTACATCCAAAATTCTTGTAATGCCTGGAAGCCAAGTTCATCTACAGATCCTTTTCCTTTATGTATCCCTGCACTGATCCCCCACTGGCACCATCCAACATCCTTCACACATACTCAGATGCTGTTTTTAGGGGCTGGCTGTCAGAACAGCCAGGCAAAAATAACTCTGCTGTGACAGATTGCTGAGGACAATCATGAAAATTTGATTTAAGACAACAAAATGGTTTGTCTTGACAAAAGTAAAATGCAGGCTGACTTAAGACTGAGTAATGTAACTAAAAGTTATCATTAGAACAGGAACAAATTCTATCCATGTGAGCATTAAATCTTTCAATCCACAGCTTGAAATCTATTGGAAGAGTAATCAAGGAAAATTGCAAACAGATGACTCTGGAAACAGTGTTTGTTTTCACTACTAGAGTTTTACAATGCATAATATATAACCTGATCTGGAGAGCTTTATGCTACAAAGAAATGTCAGGACTGAGAGATTTAAAATGCTAAGCAAGTTAAACAAAGCATATTGCACCCTCTGTTTACCTTGCAGTAGTATCTTCCAAACTTTGCTTAAAAGTACATTTTAAGGAGTAGTTTGACTTCCAAGGTTTTCAGCAGTGCTTTAGAGGACAGATGTGCCTTGATGTGCACTTCAAAGCTATCTCTGCAGATTGTGGGTAGCACAACTGAGCTTCCAGAGAGGTTTGGGATGAGGTTCAAGCCTTGGCTCCTGTTTTGCCATGGGAACACCTCTCTGAAGCCTTGGGCTCTTTCCACTAGCCAGGAGTGGCCCCAGTGTTCACATCAAACACCTCTCCCCTTATCTAAGTCTTCTGGATTAGTTCCCTCCTTTTGTTTCAGTAGGATCCATTTTATAACAGACCAGGTGCTGGTCATTTCCTGAAGTCACCACTTTCAAAAATTAGGGAGATGTGCAGGTCTAAAAACTCCTTGTGCACCTCTGTGTTACTTTAGGGATCTAAATATCTTTTCCATGTGTTATCAGTGGTCATTGGTAAGTGGATACCTTGGCTCACACTTCCTGCAGATGTCTCCAGCAACATAAATGGAACTGACTGACGTTCGAGCCCTTTAACAATAAAGATTAGAAGCCTTTGACATTCAGACTCCATTTCCCCCATAAATATATATTTAAAAAATCCTATATGGACAAGATAATGTAGATGCTAAAGGGCCAACATGTTAAACAATGAAATAATTTTTGAGAAGGTTTTTTTTTTTACCTGTTACAATGGATATTCCATTAGACTATAAGTCACATTTCTTAAGTAATCATTTCTGCTGAAGCTGTTTCTCAGAGTGTGAAACAGCTCTCCCTTAGGTTACTGACTATTTATGTGTTTTATTAATGGTGCTTTTGCCACAACTTTCCAGTAAATCTTTGCTCTACTGCAACAAATTATAATAACTGTAATTTTTTATAGTTCATTTTGATTTAGCTGTCTTGTTTTTACAATTACTGCTCTCACCCCACCACAAAGAACTGACTGAATTTGGACATGTTTTAGTGTCTCACTGCTTCCCTTTGGTGTTCCAGGCCTGGCAATCTGTATTGCTCTAGAGAGAGCTGCCTTCACTTACCACTGCAGGCCCTCAGTTATGCAAATACTTCCAACGCAGATGTGAAGAGGGTGGGAGCCTTTTGTCATTAAAAAATAAATGTGCAAACTATTGTAGCAGTATAAAATATATATTGAACGGCTAGTGCATGAGGTGAGCTACAAAACCACAGAAAAGCAGATGTAAAAATCAAAGCCCAGAGGCTCCATTAGAAGATTCCTGGAACTATGCATATATTTATTCAATTCTGATATCATTAAGATGCAGTTCCCAAAGAGATGGTTTTTAAATCTGTAGTTTGTTTCCCCATATCTATCACAGAAGAGGAATCCATTAATTTCACAATGAAGCCAGTTTCCAGCTCCTTCTGGTGTCAATTTGGATAGTCATGGGTCAGCTACAGGTCACATTTTCAGTGGTTTTAAGACACTACAACTGAGAACCAGATTAAACCTAAGCACTTGAATTCTTAAATGCAAAAATTTTCTTGATACAAATCTGCTCATGAATGAATACATTCAAAACACCTGTACCAGGTCCCAAGGGTTGTCTTTGATTAACATTCTTCCTTTAAGCAAAGTTCCAAAGCGCTTGGATACTGTGTATTTGCAGAACAGAAGAAAAATGAAAACTGGAGGAGAGGAAATCCTGCACCAGAGTTCAATAACCCCCGAATCATAGTTCTGATTCTGCTATCTTGCTGTGGGATCTTGGGTAAATTACTCAGGCTCTTGTTGCAGACACTCACACAAGGGCAAGACCCAAGGCTGTGTTTGTGTTAGGATCCCTACAGAGCCAGTCCTAAGCCATTCCTCTCTAAGGAACATTTTTACTTATAAATGCTTCTGGTCATCTTTGAGAACACGTGAAGGATCAATGTGTTTTGGTGGAAGTGTCACTGCACCTCTGATTACTTTCAAAGAATTGATCAGCTACTGCCTACCAGAAACAGAAAGTCCCTAAAATGCTACCATAAAGTACACAGAGGGGCATGCACAGAGCAAACAGTGTTTGGTTCTGGTGGTGGTTCAGAGCAGAACCAAGGCATGGCAAAGGTGCCAGTTGGTCATGGCTGCCTGTGCACTCAGGCACACATTGGCTGTCTTGAAACAACCCAGTAGTGCTTTGGCTGCTTGGCTCCAGCCCCGTGTGCCTTTGAGCAGAAGGGTCAGAAACACTTTTAAAAGAACACTGACATGTTATCACCAATCTAAACTGAGGAACTGTAGCATGAAAGGGGCAAGAAGGGGCACAAAAAACTCACTGGCAATGCACATTCCCTGCAGGAACCCCAAAAATCAAACTAATGTCCATGGTGCTCATTGTGTGCAGGTGCTCAGAAACATCTCAATAGTGCTACTGGGACCAGTAATATTGAAATGCACATCACACTTGCTTGTGTGCATTCTCTGAGGTACCCCTTGGTGTAGGATCCTGCACATCTCCTTAGGGGCAGCCCAGGAGTGGCACCAGCCAGGCTGTCCCACCCTGTGCTTGCCAGGGAAAGGACAGTGTGGGCACCAGGCCCTGTGTCAGGACATGAACTTCCAGCACTGTGCTACCCAAGCCAAGGATTCCTGTCAAGGGCGTTTTGCTGCACCAGTTTCATTTCATTGATGTTGCAAATGTGTTCTCCCAAGTACCACAGAGCAAAGAGAGTACACATGTTTTACCAGTTACATGCCCTGCCTTCATAACAGTTCTCAAAGCCTTTATTTCCACATATGCAGCACTATGATTTATTTTATTTAGAAAGGCAATGTCAGTTGCCAAACTCTTTCTACTGTGCCTGTCTCACTGTGTGAAAAACACCAATTTCAAAACAAGCACTGCTTATTGGAAGAAAATGAGTTCCAAACTCCTCTTTCCTAATTTTCAAGAAATGCTGGTAAAGAAAGAACATGGCACAGCTACAGTGTCTGAAGTGGGAGGCCTCCAGCATCTGTCACCTCTGCTGCAGCAAGAGGAGCTTCAGTACAATCTTTCAACAACTCCTTTTTTCCCCTATTTTTGCACAACTGCCAGCATTCTTGATAAGTGTGTCTTTCCTCAACTGGCCTGAATAGGGTATGACTTTTTTTTACGCAGCACTTTTATAACAGGGTCGTCTAACATTCTGAGCTGGAACTTCAGCCATCCAGAACGTACCTAAGTTGTCAACTCCTATTTTTCAAGAATTCCTCTGTTTGTAAACAGTGAGTAATTTACATGCCAGTTTTTGTGCTTCATCTGCTTCCCCTACTGCCGATTCCATTGTCTGCAGATCTCACTTCTGGAAAACAGTCTTAAAATGTTTATCAACTATGATTTTCACTTAAAAACCCCAGGAACATTTCATGTTGTACAAAACACCACAACATTGAAAAACTCCAGAAATTTTTCATTTTTTTGGCAAACTCGTGCATAGCAGCTCAATCCTCCATGATTAGTTACCTTAACAAGGAATATGATCACTTGATATATTGCTAGCACTTGAAATGTGCTTTTAAATAATCAGCTGGTTTAGACATAACCCATTAGAATGACATTATTCCCACTATTTATTCACATTTTCTGTTACCAGAATCACATTAATGGTATTGGAATTGAGTCATTGTTCCAGTTTCTCAAATACAAATCATTTTCCTTGAAACTACACAAAGCTGGTTCTGCTGTCCATTGCTGTATTGTGCTCTTCTGTACAGAGACACCTTGCTCAAAGTCAACATTAATAAAAACCGGCCTTTTAGGTAATTAAGGAGAGGAAATCCTATGTGACATCACTCAAAGTTTATGTATTACTGCAATAGGAACACAAAGCCAGTAATTCTTTGAAAGCAGGTTTAAAGGAGTCTGACCTGTATTTGCACCCTTTTAAATGAATCTTTTATTCAAATAAAGTTTCTTCTTTTAATTCCTCACACATTTACACAATTCTTTCCTTCCCCCTGAATTGAAAATCCTGGTTATTCAGAGGATTTTGGTAGAAACAGGGAGGCTGCCTTGAGTCATGTTAAACATTAGTGCATGGGTGATTTTGGGCAAACCTGTAAAGGAACGTTCTGTTGCCTGATGATCTGCTTGTACTGAACCAGGCATTCAAGGATATCCAAAATTATGAACTCAGCCAGACATCTGTCAAAAGTGGTCATAAGCAGAAGAAAGTTTGAAAAGTTCAAACACTCACAGCATTTGCCTAAAAGGCAGAAGTTTGCTTTCTACAGGAAGCCAAAAATGCCTGGAATTTCAGAAATCTGCCAGACTAAAATAAAAATGTAACACGTTACCTAACTAAACAGCTTTTAATGCAGGCCTTCCCTCCTAAAAATAGCAAGTACACCTCAAAAGTATAATAAAATAAATTCATTTCTGTTACAGTTTCATAGAAAATGGCAGCTCAGTTGATGTAAAGGAAGAAGTTTATGGTTGAGATGCACTGCCAAAAGTATCCAAGCTTGGGTTTTTTTCCTGTAGTTCTCTTGAAGCAGCCAGAGGCTTCACTCTTGTCACTGCCCATAAATACAAAATGTCTCTGTCACTGTTTGACCATCTATGTCTTGGCATTTTCACACTCTACCTTCCCACAGGTAAAGCACCTACACTCTGGAATTTTCCCTCTTGGAAGAGAGGGAAAGTCACCCCCACCCAGGGTGCAATGAAGTCCCATGGGAGACCTGACTCCAGATTGACACCAAAAATCCCGCTATGATGCAGCAGCAGCTGAAATATTGCAGGGGGTCTTTGCTGTCCCAAAGTGCTTCATCTGAAAGAACAATTCATGTGAATAAAATTTCATTTCTGTCCTCCTTTGTACCTCTCCTCTGACACCACCACTGCAGGCAGGTGGCAGTCCTGGGTTTGATTATGGAGATTATTTATCGTTCTGGTGGAGAAATCCTCATATGGGAATGATTTGTGATTCATGAATGATCTGGACTTAACTGATTTAGAGGTTGGTCCAAGAATATCTGCACAACTATCCAAATGCTTGTGTAAGTTACTTTCACACACTGTTACATACCACTTCACACCCCCCAAAATCACTGAAGACAATGCAAAATCAATTAGATTTAAACTACAATACCTGATAGGCAGGTCATGGTCTGTAGCTGTCTAGTAATAAAAGCTTCTCAGTAATCTGAAGTCTTGATTTTTTATATATTAAAAAAAAGGTACATTGGCTGTGAAGTTTCTGGCTGTGTTGTCTTCCACAGTTGTATCATTTTATCTAATGATGTTAATTTTAAATTACTGACTTTTTTTCTTGAAAATCCAACTTTTGTAATTCTTGAAGTTTTAAGTGGAAATTTGAAAAACTGGGCAGGGATATTAAATACCCAAATTACCTTTTCATCCATATTTTTATTCTGCAGAACAGGACAAAAGCAATGACTGCATTTCATTTTTCTATTAAGGGCAATCATGTTCATTTACAGTTGTGTGGTGTGTCCAGCCCTTGAAACTTCACTGAGTTGTTTTTGTAGCACACCTCACCCTCAGAATACTCAGTGCTAGTCATAACATCTTTTGGAAACAATGGCACTCCTCCAGTACGTAAATACCATTTCTAGCAGACAAAGGTACACAGAGGAAAGCAGAAATGGCTGTTTACTTTTGAAATGCTGCCAGGAGTGAACCTATTTAGCTCCCTTGGGAACTGCAGAGATTCTACCGTACAGCCTGGGAGAACAGGATTATCTCACTCTTACATCCCAGAGTTTATCCACAGCTCTCAAAGCAATGCACAGAAATCAGAGTCACCACTTCTGTTTCACCAACAACCAAGAGAGGCTGTGAAACAGGCAAAGCTTTCCCCAGGTTCACCAGCTGGAAGCCAACCCCTTTCCCCACAAAACTGTTCTATCTCTGAGGCAACTGAGGCATTCTGGGGATCAGATTTTATCTTGCTAATTTTTTTGGGGGGGTGGCATGTTGGGGGGTGTTTATTATGTAATATCTTGCAGAATTCAAGTTCAGCTTGCAATATTGTGTATGTGTCCAGCCTCTCTTGAAGGCAGTTAGGAAAGACCCACAAATGCTGTCAAGGCATGGGAAAAACGCAGCTCTCGAGAAGTGCATGCTCAGAAGAATAAACAAGAGCCTGTCATTACTCATCTGCAGCAGCAGGGGACAAAGGGAAGTAGCTGTCCTGAGGAGCTCTGTTAGCTTCCAGAGAAGAATTTTATGCCTGCAAATGTGCCTTAGGCATAGAGCTGGTGAGGTCTGTACTGACAGCACTTCCACAGGGATGGGAGCTCAGCAGGAGGAGCAAACCTGAGCAAAGCAGGAATTCATCCTGGCTCAGTGCCATCAGTAACTTCTATTCATGTTGTTCAGGCATTTTTACCTTTTTGGTGATTTCCATGAAAGAATCTTCCCCACTCCAGGCAAGAGTATCTACCATATCTACCATAAGCAGTTCCCTAAATCTTAAATAACTTAAATAATTTCTAAGGCCAGACACAGAACCTTGTAGTGTTTTCACTGACCACAGTAAGATTTAGACATCACTAATTAATTAATTTCCTGAGCAACCTCATCTGGAAGGGAGGACCTGCGTTTATAAGCACTCTTGATAAAACAAATACATCTCTGACATTCAGTAGGAGTGGGATGACCTTTCTGGAAGAATACAACTGAAATGAAGCAGCTGAAATTGCTCACACCCCTTACATATTTAAGTACCAAAATTTATGTTCAGGTTCAGCCCAGACTCAGGAATTACCAGGCAAAACAGAAATGCAATTATAATTAGGATAAAGGAGAAAAAAACCCCCAAAACTCTATAACCTGGAGAGAACTGCAAATCACGAATTTCCAAAAAAAAACCCAAAAAACGGATTACTAAAGCCCAAACCTTCAGTTTCCTCCTCTTTTTCTACCTAGGAAACGAAAAGAATAAAAATTCAGTTTTTTGTATAGTATTGTTATGTACAAGTTTGGGGTTTTTTTAAGAAATGTGAAAGGAAGCCAGCCTTTCTATTCTAGCTTTATGTTAAAAAAAAAAAAACAAAAAACCAACCAAACAAAAAAGTGTTGGCTTAGTTACTAACATGGAAATGGGAAAGGGGAAAAGGGCACATCATCCCATTTGCAATCATGTTACAAGAGCATCCAGGCTGTTCCCAACACACACACAAATCTTTGGTGTTTAGTATCCAATAAACAAGAGAGTGGAGCAGGAAAGACACACAGAGGGATGGGCCCAAGCAGCAGCCCCGAGCATGAATTACCGGAAACAAAACTACTACAGCCAAAAGCAAATTCCTGCTTGCATCCTGCAGCTTGGTGGTGACATTCCCTCCTCCTTCAGCCACCCAACCTCCCCTCTGGAGCCTCTGTGCCCTCTGTGCCCTCTGGAGCAGCAGAGACTTCAGCTGCTGTGTCAGTCGTGTGGGGGACAGACTGCAAGCAAAGTTGAACAGAGAGCACACGCTCATCACGCTCCAGCTTTGTCATTCCTGGTCCCACCTACTCATCCTCTTCCCGTCTGCTTTGGGGGAGGAATAAGGAATTATCTACCTTTGACAGCACATGAATAGAAATAACCCTTTAGTTGCATTTTCCAGCCATTATTCTGACATTTACAAATTCCTGGATGAATTCTTGGAATCATCACACCTGGCAGAACTAAATCTAGGACAGCACGGACCCCCAAAGTCACAGATCACAGCTGTGATTAGAACAAAACAACTGTTTTGTTCTAGTGCAGCAAAGCAGCTCTTCCACTCAAAAGTGTAATGCTCCCAGGCCTCACACTGCCAGTACTCTGAGGGTTTGGGTTGTTTCAAAATAGAAAAAAACCCCTCAGGAAACAGCCACTTCATCTGCTCTTCGGAGCCACTCTCTTTTTGGCCTTTCTTTAATGGTGAAGATGAGAGCAATGAGAAAAACGGGGAAAAGGAAGAAGGAAAAAAGTGCTCATCATACACTTTTAAATTACTATAAATGGCTTCAATTAAAGAAAAAGTATTTTTTTATAGTAAGGCCCGGAGAAATCCTGCTTTCCTCCCTCAGGTGCAGCAGTGGCGCAGACTTAGTCCAGATGCAAACATTTGTTCTTGTAGCAGACAAAAGCACAGGCAGACAACATCCCAGTACTGGTTTGTGCTCATTTACTTTACCAGTAAAGACATCTGGAATAGAACAGCTCAAAAATTATGATTTTCAGTCACTGTGTAGGCTCTTTAGTGAGTCCTATTATTACATACAAGAAGACTCCATATGTCCTGCTTTGAACCCGAGCTTATTAAAGTCCAAGAACGACCTAAAAATTGAACATACACCCTTGATTTATTGCCTTGAAAAAAATTATATTGGCAATTGCTAGCTTTTAGTATTTACAACAGTTTTTTCAGTTATTTCATTATTTCTGCAGAATTCTCAATATGTCTCCCCACATACTTACCTACATGTGCACTCCATATGTGCTTCCTTCTCTTCTCCAATGTGATTAGTGCAGTATTTTTTCTGTTTCAATCTGTTTTTTAAATACACAGCTATAGGATTACACATTGCTGGGTTTTAATTAAGATGTAAGGACTGGTGTAATGGCTAGAACCATGACAAGGAAACATTTATCAGAAACCAGGATTAAGATTTTGCTATTTTTTGTAGCAAAGCTGGGATGTGGAGTTTTGATGTTGATCCACTCTGGTCTTTGTACATGGCACAGGTCTATGACACCATTCCTGACTTCCCATGCAGAGCTCCCAGTCCCTGGCAGATTTAAGCAATTAGTGCTGCTGCAGAGCATGATCTTGGTCTGATCCCCTGTTCCCGTGTGGTGCCCATGAGGAGAGAGATCCACACACTCTTAGTGCTGCAGTGGTGCTCTTGGCACAAAGCAAAAGTCCAGGACAAATGCCAGGAGAGCTTGGGGTGACACCCCCACTTCCTATGTGTCCAGCACCCAAACCTATCCAGGAGGATTCCTTTGGCTGCTACTTTCTTCTCTTTTTATCTCTTTTATTTTTTTCCATGACACATTATTTATTTTTCACCGCCCCTACACCTGTGCTTAAACAGCCATTTCTGGGACTAGATGGTGAACTAGATGGGTAAAAGGAAAAAATCTTTCTAAATATGCTGTATCATGTTAGAATTACAAATTTATGAATATTTTAGAGGAAACCTTTGAAAATCATTCGGTTCAATATTACAGCTATCTTCAAAGCTAGAGAAAATTCCAAGTTGTGATCAGGTTGCTCAGGACCTTGGCCTATTAAATTTTGAAAATTTCCACAGCTTCTCTCAAGCTCTAAGTGCATTGATTGACCATCCTCACTTGGAAGAATTTTCCCTGCTGTAAGCTGTGTGTCCCTGGGCACTGATGGGTCCCCAGGAGCCACCCCAGCCCAGTGCCTGCATGGCCAGGCCTGAGGCCCCTGGACGGTCCCTGCAGCTCTGCCCCAGGCTGGACAGACCCGCTGCTCTCAGGCTCTGCCTCCGTTTGTTCACTCCTCAGGGCTCCGAGCAGCACCTGGCACTCTGTATGAGTTCAGCAGTATCTTTCTCGAGCTTGGCTCCCTCTCAAGCCCCAAAACATGATCTCACAAGTGGATACAGGCTACAACCACTTCCTTGGCCCCCTGGCAGCTTTCTCTGGGCAGAGAGCATTTGGCTCCATTGACAGAAAGGAAGGAGCAGCGAAATTCTCAAGGGTAGGGATGCCTCGAATGTAAGTTTCCACTGAGACTTAATTCAAAACTTAGTGAAAAATAACAGAATCTTTCCTGGCTTTACCCATTGTTCACTGAGATCCTCACTAGGGCCAAATCCTTCATGCCTGGGGCTTATCTGCATGAACACCTTTAACTCAGAACAAGAGGCTTCAAAGCAAAAAAAGAACTTTATAAGTGCTTTGATCAAAATGTGTCAAAATGAACCATCAGTCTTTTCTTAACCACAAATTCTACTTCCCCAAAAAGGGGTGGATTTTTCCCTAGGGATATGAAAGCCCTGTAGAAGGGATAGAATGGATTTCTGCAGCTCTTTGTGTTGCTGCCATCTCATAAGGTGGGAAATAACTGGGCACGTTGGCATAACTACAGTGCAGAGGCTGGGATGGTGCCTGGCACAAACTGAACCTGGACACAAAACACCACACTGGCACCAGAACTGCAGCAAGAGCATTGATAGGTTTGGGGAACAGTATTGCTTGAAAGATGTGTGAAATAATCCCTCCTTTTCTGCTGCACCCTGTCTAAAAAGAATGCTCAGCAAATAAAGAAAGAGCCCAGAAGAACAATAAAGATGGTGAAACATCATGCAAATGTGCTTGCAAGAGCAGAGGCAAAATATGAAGGTTTTCTGCCCATGCTTTTCCACATTTTCCAGTCCTTATGCAGAATATTTTGGATTCATTGTGCAATGCTCCCATGCTAGTCTCCTATTTCAATCAAATAAAAATTAGACTAAACTTTCATTAATTTAAATTTAATTAATACCGCTCTCTCCTCTTTGCTGTGCTTGCATGAATATGTGCATACCTGGTTTAAAAAAAGGGTTGTCTACATAATTATTCCAAACACTTTTGCAAGCGGAGAAAAGCTGGTTTAATGTAAAGAACAGACAATGGGGGAGGACACACAAGGCAAGAGTTGTCAGCTGTGTTTAAAGCACCAAAAGAAAGGCAGTAATTGTTTTCTCTCTTGGCTACCTGAATAGCCTTAAATTACAACAAATGTTACTCAGGCCAAATATTGTTTCAAGGTTTTCTTCTGATGAATATCCATAAGAAAGTGAGCAAGGAAGATGAATTTTAGGAGGATGAAGAGAAGAGAATCCTGATGATGCTGTGAGATTTATTCTCTCTTTCTGGTACAGCTTCACTCTGCATTCTGCTCCTCCTGGGTCTAAAAAATGAATGTGGCCACCATATGTCAGAATGCTTCTCACAGCCACGAGTTTACAAACAGCTTTTGAGGCACAGGATTTCTGACATGGATTAGGGAATCTGAAGATACCCATGTTGTTGTGCTTCCCTCTTGCACGAAGCCTTTCCATTCACAAATGGAAAGGGAAAAAAGATTTCAGACTTTGGCTAATCACAGTAGGCTTGTTAATGATGGAGCAGCCTGAATGAGGAGCATTTACAACACCAGAACTTCAGAGACATCTCAGCAGTCTTCTATAAAAGTCAGATGGTTTAGGAATGAGCCAGTCAGTGCTAAGTGTACCTGTTGTAGAAGATTTGATGGAAAACTGAAGCACTAATTAGAACTGCTGTGATTAAAAGGGTCTTTGTTTGCACTCCTGGCTCACATCAGCTGCAGGGTGACTCGTGTGACAGTGGGGGACCAGCCACAAGTCCTGATGGGACACCTGAAATAATGGGGCAGTGTTTGCTGTGCATCTTAAGGATTTCTTTGCAGAACTCATTTCAGAATTAGTTTGTTCAAACAAAAATCCTTTCCCTCCCTGCAACACCAAGATGTGTCTAAATTTCAGATATTTCTGTGAGCTTTGTGAAAAGCTGCTGTTCTCAGCAAAAGCCAGTACTGCAGAGGTAAACCCCATAAGCCCATTATTTCCTTGGCAAACAATTCAAAGAGAAGATAGGACTTATTTCTTTGTGTCAAGTCAGATTGTTTCACCTTTCATCTTGAAAAGAGATGGAAAAACTGATAAATGCAATCTGCTGAAGGTGATATTTGTGAATTTATTCTTCTCTAAAGCCACTGGGGGGTTGGCTTTAGAGGTTGGAGGTTAATTTCAGAAGCATCATCATTTACTTTTCGAGAAAAAAAGAGGATCATAAAGTGATGAGCACTTAACAGGTTCTTTAAAGCAAAATCTCTGGTTACAGTTCTGGTATTTTCTTCTTATACCATGCAGCCTTTTTTTTTTTTTTAAATTAGGAGGAATCACTGAATATATTAACTCACTTCAGCATTCATATAAGTTTTCCAAAGCATAATAAAGGACACTTAAGAACAGCTCTGTAACATGTCTGTTGCAAAGCAAAGAACCATTTAAAAAATAAATGCAAGCTTTTAAAAATGGGTGACAGAAGAAACAGTGCTCATAACATGCTTCAAAGTAAACAAAAATTATTTATGAGACTGTAATTTATCAAGATAATTTCAGAGCCAATCAACAGGTCATATTGTCTCTTCATTCCTAAATATTGGAAGACATTAATTGAAAAATTGGGCCAGAGAGAGATAAACCTCACACAAATAAACTAGCAATGTGGAGTATTGATTTTTTACTAGTACATTATCTCTCCCTTTTAAAATTGTTTTAGACATACAAATTATTAGCAACTTGAATAATGAAGTACCTGATATCTGCATAAAAGAAATGAAATTGGAGGGCATAGGAAGGCCTTAAAGCCACATCTCTCCCCTCAGGAAGTTTCCAAGAATGATACAGGAACATGCATTGTATTTTTATTTGTTTGCCAAACAGGTAAAGAAAGGCTTCTTGAGGAAACGAAGAAATTCGAGATATTTAAAGCATGGTGATAACAACAAAAGAGGAGTCAAGTCTTTCAGTATTTCACCCTTAATCAGGAAAGTTGCAGGAGTGATTTAACTTTGTTCAAAACACCTCACACAGCCCAGGACTGCAAATTTACACAGGGACAACCCTGATACCAGAAAGGTGGACACCAGGCTGGTGGTGCTTTTAAATATTGCTTTCTCTGAAGTGTTTAATTTTCAATAATGTGCTGTTTTAAAAGCCAAGATGTGGTCTCTGGTGCTGCAGGTGTTGACCTGACCTGCGGCTGGCGATGGCAGTGAACAGAGGTTCAGTGCCCGAGGGCTCGGATGGGAGTGAGCGGGCTGGGAATGCTGCACCACGGAAAGGGAGGGCTGGAGGCCTAAATGGGCCACCCCAAAGAAGTCCAGGAGCAGGGTCAGGAGGCAATTTGTTTAGGAATTGTCGCACTGCTGACCAGTGTTTGTCAGGGGGAAGAGTGGAATCACCACCAGTCTGGCAATTCAAAATCCCTCAAGCAGAACAACAAACATTTGGAGATGCTCTTCCAGCAGGGCCTGCCCTGCACAGCCTGTCTGTAGGGGCCATGAAAAGCAGTTTTATGGAAAATCAAATAAATAAGACTTTCCACACTTGTATTGGTATTATATCAATTCCAAGCCATCATTCTCAGGGGAATCTCTCAACAGGAGAATCCCTTTACTCTCGTCAGAATGTTCTTTCCAGGCCTTGGTTGCCACTGAACTCCAAAGGGTTGATGAGGCTACAAGCTACAAATGCACCTCCCTCCCTTATATCTAGGACAAACAATTCTTACCATAAAATGGATTTAAATATATATAAAATGGTAAATGCAGCTGCCAACACTTAGTTAATAGTTTTAACTTTGGAAACAAGCCAAAACCATCTGTGTTTGTAACAATAGCTGCCCCTCCTAAAACCAGAAGACGAAGCCTAACTGAGAACTGAGAAGGGCATTCATTAAAAAAGCAATAAGCAAGAACACTTACAGAAGATTAGCTGTAATGTAGTGTAATGATGGAAAAGTACCAATTTATATAACAATTTTACAAGCCTCTTGAAATTTTTTTTGTTATTTTTCCAATGCCTGACAAGGTCTTGCTCTTTCATACTTAGAGTCTGATTTCAGATTATTTTACTGAGAATCACTAACAAACACAGGCACTGGGAAAAGTGCTCATGTGTAGATGAATGCAAAATGGAATATATTTTCCAATACTTGGTTCTGAAATATTTTGACTGGCTTTGACTAATTTTGCAGGAACAGACACTCAGAAAATTCCCTGCAGAAGATCATATCCAAGCCCTCTCTGGGCAGTCTGTTCAGTGCTCAGTCACCTGCACAAGCCAGAAATTTTTCCCCTTGTTCAGGTGGAATTTCCTGGGCATCACTTTCTGCCCAGTGCCCCTTGTTTTATTACTTGGCACCACGGAGAAGAAAACTGAGTTTACTTTGTCAGGATGTTTTTCATTAGTGCATCCCTAGAGGCACTAAATGACTAATTTTACAGACTTCATTGAGACTCCTCGAGTTATTCAGTGAAAGGAAGGCTCTCAGAAATGACTCCAAGCACTCCACTCTGCCGAGTCAAAGTTCCTTCTAATTCACTGGGCTTAAGATCAGAATCTGGAAACTCACAGTTTAATAACCATGTTTACTGAGTTTGCCAAGCAATCTTCACCCAGATCCAAAAGCATTTTCCTCCTGGGTATCCATCTATATTAGCAGATCTTAGTCAATGTTTTTAATTTAATTCCAGAAATTTTCTGTATTTTTTTTTTCTCTTCTGCATTAAGACATCCATTTAACCCAACTGTAGCCCAGGCAAGTATCTATCCTTACAGATAGGCTGATCCATGTGATGGGGTTTTCAAAAGTAGCTAATGAAGCCTGGGAGCACACATTCCTTGTGCTGTTAAGCAGCTGGAAGCTTTGAAAAGTCCCTCCCCTGAAGCCAGTGTTCCTACAACATTAACATCATAAATAAGGCAGTGCCTGATTCCCCAGCACTGCTTCTGAAGTAGCTTTAAAAACCTGCTGTACCACAAGAGCAGCTGCAGTTAGATTTTTTCTTCTCATGTTTACAATATCTGTTCACTCAATAAACACAGCTTATGTCAAGAAACATGGACATACATTGTCCAACATAACTACTGCTGGTTTGAGTGCAAGAGTGTCAAATCAGCATTCGAGGGCAATTTAAAATGTCATTTAGTCACAATCTTAAAAAAGCTGCAAACTGAACAACTTTTTAAAAACATTGCAAAGGATTTTAGAAAGCTAAAATGTGAGCAAAATTAAAATTGTGGATTTGGGAAGAACATGCCCTTGGTGCTGAAATGCCAAACTCCTTGGCCTAATAAGAAAAAACCCAAAAGTAAATACATCCCCTCAGAAGAAAACGTTACAGAATATCAGCAAGTAGAGCCAACAGTAGCAGTGACAGCCCAAATGGACCCTACCAAGGCACGTCTGTACTGAACCCAGCACCTCTGAGTCTCTGTGAGGAACAGGAAGCACTGATCCAAGGCCCAGACTAATCTGCTCTATAATGTCTAAATATATTTATTTAATACCGTGGCTGAATCATTCACGGTGTGTTATAAAAATGCTCATTCAGAACTGAAATTTAAGCCCAGTCATATCAGTAACACAAGTCCATAGTGTGCAACGTGCACGTGGTTTTTGCATTTTTGTCAAAGGAAAAAGTGCAAAAGGATGAGCTGAAATTGCACAGTGGGATTAACTGAAAAGTGAACAATAATGAAATAAAAGTTTCAAACGTGCTGCCACCGGCCAAAGTAGCTTCCAAATCCATAGTAATCTTGTAATAATTTATTATTCCAATTCACAGAACAAATATCTACAAAGAATTCTCCCACACACAGAACTTGTGCCTTATGGGGAAGGCTTTTCTCATGACTGATCCAATTCAAACCAAATGACAAAGCAGGAAATTAGGGTCAGAAAATT
The DNA here is from genome assembly GCF_036417665.1 of Passer domesticus. Lineage (NCBI taxonomy): Eukaryota > Metazoa > Chordata > Aves > Passeriformes > Passeridae > Passer > Passer domesticus. The sequence goes on along the minus strand of NC_087489.1, from coordinate 11,817,413 downwards.
ATAATAGAACAAGAAAAGAGAATGTTGTCCTGTAAACTCCATCCCAATTAAGTTATTTGTACAGATGGGACCCAAACAAACACTCAAGGAGTTTATCAGTGAATTTACTGGCAGATAAAAACCAAAAAGTCCTTTTATGAGGCTGCCACATTTAAACAGAACTTCCATCCTCATGGAGACCCTGAGTCACGCTGCTCTTGGAACCTGCTCTGTAACTGCTTTCAGAATCCTCATTTTGCCAAAGGTTTGGGAGCTGCTTCTCTGAGAGACCTGCTGTTCCCACTGCTACAAGAAAATAATTTGCTTGGCCAAGCGCAGAATTTTTAGTTACTTAATCCAATACTTTTGGCTGTGTCTGCAGCTGCCTCCTTCTCTGTGGCTACTGAAGGTAACGTTCCCCAGTGCAGCCCAGCAGCAGTGCAGGGAAGGAGGCTCTGGCTGACAGCACAGTGGGGCCTTTTGTTCACAAGTTATTTATTTTGTGGAGAAACCAGGACTCAGTCCCATAACCTTTGTATGGTGGGATATTGTGGAGGCTTATGTTAGAGTACAGATAATCTCTTCCACTTCAGACAAACAAAAAAGAGTATAAAAACAAAAAAGAAACATTAGACAGGAATATGAAAAGCTTGGAATACATTACAGTCACTTTCAAAGACTACACACAACCTCAAGGCAAAATTTGTTACGTAATGAAATCCAGTGGCTTATTTGCATTTAAACAAAATAGGTTTGGTTTATGCTGTGGGAATATTTAAGAATGATGTACTTGATGCAGGCTCACGCTTGGCATGTGGATTCAAGGACAAACAACTGGCCAGAGAAATCTGATTAAAGCTGTGAAAATTCAGAATCAGTGCTAGAGAATTCAACTATTTTTTAAATCTCTCTGAGACGCCTTGGAGAGACTCCCCTCACCTTCCCCAAAAACAATGTCTACACAACATTAATCAGAATTTTCTAGAGCATCTGGACCACGACCCAAAAATTGCACAATCCACAAAATTATTTTCTTTTGAGAATATGAAATGAGTGCCTCGCCCAAAAAAATCCTTCAATAGATTTTAGCGGTAGAGAGGAAGGGGAAATTAGTTGGTGTTTATTGTGTTTAGCTTCAATTAATTTTTTTAAAATCTGTGCTTCAACCTTTTGTGAGGATAGCAATTATAAATAATAAAAACCAAAAAATTCAGCTATCATTCCAACCAAATCTTAACAGTTTGTTCTCCATTCTTGGGTTTCATATCTGGCTTTTACAAAAAATTTCTCTCTTTTTTTTTTTTTTGTGTTGAGGCAAGTCTGGAAAAGGAGTTTCTTACAAGTTTAATGTCTTTAATACAGCCTTCTTTTGGCCAAGCTTGTTAATTGTGTTATCTTTTCTCATCACTTCTCATCCAAATATTTCCTCACCTTTTTCTTTAAACAGTCCTAAGAAAAATTCTTCATGACTAATTAAATATTCACAGTTAATTAGCCTGATTTTTTTTTCTTTTTCCCCCCACATTCTGCTCAGATAATGAGATTTCTGACATCTGAATATTTTCTTTGAAGGTAAATGCTCTAAATTATGGCAGTGCTGGGAATATTCCTGCTGTTTTACCTTTGGCAATCCATACCTGTAAGAAATCTGCCTAGAGAGGATGGGGTTTGCAGCACACAAACAGTAGCTGGGGGCAGGGGCTTGTGAAATTGCCCTACAAAGCTTGTTGCTCTGGGAAACATGTTTCCAGAGCATTCTGATATTTATTTTTAAACTCTCTTCCTTTAATTTTAATAACAAACCCTTGTGTTTGCTTTCTTCAGGCCCAACTCTTTCCTCTAATATCATTCTTCTCACTCTGATGGATTTCTACGGTGAATGGATGTGGCCACGTCACAAAGTCTGGATGAGCAGCCTCTGTGGCAAATAAAAGCTGCAAGTTGTGAGTGATTACACACCCTGCTCTTGTGCATTGTGTTGGTCTAGGCAGACACCCCATGTCTGCAACCCAGGCCAAAGGTACCATGTGTGTGCAGTGCTTTTAGCACACAAAATTCATTATTCATTAAAGGAGTTCCCACTTTCTGAATACCTGGCTGCCAGGTGGCCAGGAAAGCAGCCAGTTGGTTTTTTTCCCATATTTTTATGATGATACATGGAGTTTCTGCAATAAGTGTGTCCCCTCTGGGTATCCTCATTGGATGCATGCCTTCCTAATTCTGTCCTTTTGTAAAATCCAAGAATTCCCAGGCTGGGTCCTTGCTCTGGCTGATGGGTCACAACACCTCTTTGAAATGTAGGCTGGGGGCCAGGCCCTGTTTGCTTAGTGAGTTTTGTAACTTTTGCAGTTCTTCAGAGTCAGCTCATCCCTGCAGGCAGTTCAAACATGTCAAACTCTGCCTGTCACCCAGCAATTACCTCCAGAGCCATGGAACAGCTCCAGCTGCTCCGTGGCTGTGGGAAGAACTCCAAAGAGAGCCACCAGTGTCTCCTGAAAATGACCTCCTGCTGGCCAAGAAGGGGCACTGAGGCAAAAGTCAAGTGTGATTGAAAATAGAAATTGAATTGAGAATTCGATTGAGAATGAGAACTGGAAATATTCCAGTGGCTGATCGCTCTCCCTGTGGAAATTTGTAATTGTTGTTTCCGGCTGAAATCTCCCCAGAAGTCACTTGTACCTGTCACCCTTCATTTTCTCCATATGACTCCTGGTAAAAAGGGAGTCTCCACCTTTTTTTTAGCCACCCTTTAAACACTGGACCATGACAAGGTCTCCCATCAGCCTTTTCCCAACAGCTCTCTCAGCCTTTCCTCGTAGATGTTCCCCAGCCCTTGGATCGTTGTGGCCACAGCTGCCACATGATGAAGGAACTGCCCAAACTCAATTAAAGCAATGGGTGACTCTACAAGAGTTTAGGCCAGGACTTACATCTCAACTCAGCACAGCTTTTGAAGCGTGAGTTTTAAAGTGTGAGTTTAGCTTTCACAGAGGTGACTTTGCCATCGAAGGTGACCTGACCTCAAACAACTTGGCAGCTCTTCAGGACCTGAGCGATGAGAACACAGGGGGCACGTCAGCAGACACAGTAAAAGAAGGATACCCGTCAGGGCAAGGTGGAAATTTGTCAGTACTGGAATGGCAAAAAAAATTTTTAAAGATCTACTTATTAAGGACGGAAGGTGTTTAATCCATCCTGGGATTCCAAACCATTGCCGCGCCATTCCGCTGAGGGCTAAGGCGACCGCACAGCGCCACCTGGCGGCGCGGAGCCGCCCCCTGAGGGGCCCGAACCGCGGCCGGAGCCCGCGGGGACAATCCCAGAGCCCGGGAGAGGGACAATCCCAGAGCCCGGGAGAGGGACAGTCCCAGAGCCCGGGAGAGGGACAGTCCCAGAGCCCGGGAGAGGGACAGTCCCAGAGCCCGCGGGGACAATCCCAGAGCCCGGGAGAGGGACAATCCCAGAGCCCGGGAGAGGGACAGTCCCAGAGCCCGCGGGGACAATCCCAGAGCCCGCGGGGACAATCCCAGAGCCCGGGAGAGGGACAGTCCCAGAGCCCGCGGGGACAATCCCAGAGCCCGGGAGAGGGACAATCCCAGAGCCCGGGAGAGGGACAATCCCAGAGCCAGCGGGGACAATCCCAGAGCCCGGGAGAGGGACAGTCCCAGAGCCCGGGAGAGGGACAGTCCCAGAGCCCGCGGGGACAATCCCAGAGCCCGCGGGGACAACCCCAGAGCCCGCGGGGACAATCCCAGAGCTCGGGAGAGGGACAGCGGCCCTCCCATGGGATGGCTGTCCTGAATAAACAACATTCTATTTTCAGTGGGCAAAATGCTCCAGAACCAACCTGCATTGGTTATAAATATCTGACTCGATATTTAGTTTGGTGTGTGGCAAATGTAAAAAATTGGAAGACTTAAAAGACAGATTCTATTCCACAAATCAGCATTTCCACTTGGACATCTTTAAAGAAAAGCTTTGTAAGGATTAATCCCTACATTACAAACGTGTCAGCCTCATCTGTCTGTGGAACAAACTTATCATGGACCAGGAAGAGATACAGGTCACATTTTAAGTGTAAGGGAATTATCTGGATCAACTTTTCCCCTGCATGCAGCATTTTAAAATTTAAAAACTTTTTTTTTAAAGTTTGTTATCTTTTATTAGAATTTAGAATTCTAAAACTTTGATATAATGTGCTCAAGTGAAAAACACTCCAAATTCTCTATATCGCCTGCAATAAAGTATTCTGGCCTACTGCATAGTTTAGGATCATTTAAAAATAAACTACTCCAAATGCCACAGATTAATGTCACAAACAATAGGCACTACTTGGTCTGCAGGACAAGAACTGACCAAACCTCTCACAATTCCTTCATAGCAAAGATTAAAAACCAAATCAAACAATAAACCCCCCGAAATTCCCAACAAAATCTCCAACACAGAACTGTTCAAACACCACTGACCAAACCCCATGGGAGAGAAAACCACAAAAAATTATATTATAATGTTCCTGAGGTTTTTTTTTTGTCCTCCAATTTAAGCTTCAATCAGAAACAAGCATTTTGTACCAGACTGGATGAACAAAGCACTGAATGAAGTGACTATACAAGTAATTGTTTAATGTCATGACTATACAAATCATAATTTAATTTTATGAAATCGTTTAAATGAAGCTTGGACCTTGGTCTTTGAAACATCTTGAGAAAAATACTTTGCACAATTACGGATGAAAAGTCAGAGTTTGAAAAATGTGGAAAACATCAGAACATGTTTTCTGATCACTGGCACAAAACAAAAAAAAATATGTAAAATTTGCAATATGAATAGGATGGGAAGAAGGCAGAGCCCTTCTTGTGCCTCAGAAAATAAACTTTATCACCATCCTCTGTGAAATTTCATACAGAATGTGAAGAGGCAATTCTGCAAAAAAGAAAGCTATGCTTAAAAATTCACAATTTTTTTCTCCATGCTGATTTCATTTCTGTTGATTAAATTATTTCAAAGTTGACTTACTGCTTTTGAGTAGCAAGAGTAAAATACATGATAAACATTATATATTTCTTACTTACAGAATACAACTCTTATTGGGCTTTATTCCTCGACTTGAATATTAGCTGCCTGGTTTTGCTATTGATCTTGTCTTTTTGTGTGTGTAATAACTCCACTGAAATAAGATTTTCAGGCTTACTGCAGATGCAACTGGTTACAATTTTAGATCCTTATCTTTTGTCCAAAAGAGCTTTATCACACAGTGCTATCTATATTTAAGAATCTGAAATATATCAGCCACCTTCCAAACACCATGTGAACACTCCTTGCCAGATTGTGTGTTGCTTTTGAGAATAGAATGTAAGAATTTTTCATTTCTTCAGAACTGGCTCCAAGGCAGAAGCTAAGAAGGTTTTTATTTCTGTTCTTGAGTCTCTTGCTTCAAGGGTCACAAAACAATCAGATAGCAAAGTATAATTACCAGATGAGAAAAAATAAACAACAAATAATTTCATTATGACTGGATTCATACCATTGACTTCAGAGAGATTACTCATGAGCACAAGTAAATGTAAATAAGATTACAAAGCAAGATTGGAAACACAGTTTTCTGACTGGGCTGTAATCTTGGCATATAAAATTCTGATACAAAATGACAAATTTACCATGTAGTCCAACACAAAATCCAAACCACTGCAGGTCAGCAGCTCTGTGCAGTGCAAGGCTGCTTGCTCTTTATTCCCCAAGAGAAAACCTACTCCAAGTCACATTTTCATTACTGCAGCCAGGGAGAATGGACAGAGGAAAGGGAGATTTCTGAGCCTCCTGAAATGAACTGATGTGAAATGAATGGGAAATAGAAAATCATAAAGTTGGACAAAAATATAATGTATATGCATTTATATTTTGGAGTTCCAGGCCCCTTTTCCGAAATCTCAGCTCTCCCTCAACCCCTAATTTTCATTTCCAAACTTTAAAAAGCAGCAGAACACCTTGCTTGACTTGGAAAACTTTTCAGTTCTGTAAGAAAATTTCAGTATAAGATTTTCTTCAGGTTGTAAAAAGAAGGGAGAAAAGAGCAGAACCCCACCCTATAACAAATCACTCCTCAGCCATTACCTTGATTACCAAGGTCTGGATTAATTTGGGAACATAGTGGAGCAAGAAGAACTCTGAATATTCTCAGTTAAGCCTGAGAGCAGCTGAATGCCAATAACAACAGCTCATGATAGACCTTCTCTGGCTTAGTCTGGCTTTTCCTCTGTCTGTGTTACAGACTATAATTGCTGACTTTTCACAGTAAGGCCACCACTGATCCTTATTTTTCAGCATTCCTGGAACTGTGTATCAACACTCTGAAGACTTCTGCAAGCTTGAGTGTTACAGACAAGAATGTTTGCTAATGAATTTACATTTGGTCACAGTTCTTAAGCCCAAAAGGTACATCTAATGAAGTACTTTATAGTCTATTTTCTCCTTCTCTGAATACAACACTCCATTCTCTGTATGTGGAGTTTAAAAATCATTCCTAGAAGCATTTTTAATAGGAAACCCAATAGTCTTGCATAACTGTGAGGTCCTTCCTAATTCTTTACCATTTTACCATTGTAACACACAGAAGTTGTGTAGAATATTTAAAAACATTTGTTTTTAAATGCCAACATAATATGTAAGATTGGCATAAGATAACCATGCAATTTACCAAAATGATGAAAAAAATTCTTATTAAATTCTCAAGAATTCTTATGAAAAAATTTCATGCTGGCTAAGGAATAAACAAATTCATCTTTCCTTTTGGGCAGTGAGCCCACAGTGGTCAAGTCCCCCAAATAACTCAGTGCACTCAGTTATTCACATTTTTATCGTCTCAAAATGGAAGGCTTAACACTAAAGATGACAAATATAGCAAAGATCACGAGGGCTTCGAACAAATGTGTACCAGGGTGCTTAAAATTGCATGCGAGCAGCCCCTTCTCTTCCTGGCTTTGCTTTGTCCAGTTATGAAATGCATTTTGTTCTACAAAGTCTGGAATTCTCCTCACTGATGGGCTCACCCCAAGGATAAACATGTATAAAACAAATATAAATAAACTCAGTCCAAAACCAGCAAAGGATTTTTGCTGAGGACTGAACTTCTTACCAGACAGAGAACTGCATTTTGGGAGTAAATGGAAAAATTAGAGGGGCTTTGTTTTTTTAGGGGTTTGTGTTCGGTTCTTCTTTTTTTTAAGAAGAATGAGACACATGGACAAAGGGTTTCAGTCACTTTTCAGCTCCTATAAATATTCTGCTGGCTGGTATTTAAAATCAATATATTTTCACAGTTCTTACATTAGGATCCTAATTGCTTCAGAGGCATTGGTTTATGTTAATTTCTAAACAGATGAAGAGTGGATGCAACTGACACTTAGCAATTGTATCTAGTTAACATCAACTACATTACAATCCTACTCAGGAGTGTATATTTTGTAATCATTATTGTCCTGCTGGAGAACATTGGGAAGTTATTTCACAGTTACTCCAGCCAAAATGGGGATGCTGATATGACAACATGACAAAACGCTTTGAGACCTTTGTAGGACATGACTTCTAATTGGTGGGTCCTTTTATTTGTCAAGGATGGACTGAAGCTACATGAGCTGTACCTCAGACTGAAAAGCTATGTATCACCTAAAAGATAATTATTCTTAAAGCTCTCATTTCTTGTGTGTGTTCTTTGAAGAGATCCAATTGCTGTTTAAAAATGTCAAATGACTTTTAAAATACTTAATGCACAGAGTCTGGACTCCATCTGTTAATTAGCAGATTGGAGTTTTAGTTGAAAAAGCAAATATTAACATCCTATTAGCTTTAATTTTCTTGTTATTTCTGGTGCTTTAATATTCTTAATACAGCACATAAAATGAAGAAAACTAAACACACACTAAACTTCTTGGCCTTTGCCCTAAAACCCCACATCCATTAGAAACAGCCTCTTTGCCTGTGTTTGAGACAAGCCATAACTCTAAAGATGATTTTGATTAATCAGAGACTTAAAAGTAAAACAACTGTCTCAGTGCTTGCACGTTTTCTTGGCACAGCCCATAACACCAGAGCTGAAATCCATAGGCTGAGCAGGGCAGGAACAAAGTCATTGTGCACGTGACAAACTCTGGTTTTGCTGCTCCGCCACCAGTGGCACCCCATGCTTGAAGAATATCTGGCCCAGTTATGGGGAATATATTTTCCCAGCAGTCTTTTACAAAAAGCTGACCTGCACCCCTTAGCACTGATTTCACTGAGATGCAAGAGCTGAGAAGGGACTGAGAGGGGATTTCGGAACTGCAGGAGCAGCTCAAGGACAGGCTGGGCACTGAAGGGCCGAGCAGCAGCTCTGCAGAGCAGTTTTGGGTCCTGGTGGCACTGGAGGCACCAGGGAGCTCTTGCCCAGGGGCGAAAGGACAACTGCACCAGGACACAGAGCAGCAGCTCAGGGAAACCACTGCTCCCCTCTCACGGCACACGTGAGGCTCCTGTGGCTCTGGAATAGCATCTCCAGGCTTGGAACACCCACGAGGGTCCTGAACCCAGCCAGGGCAGCAGAGGCCACCACACAGCGAGGGGACTGGGGCACACCAAGGCCATGGAAGTGGCTTCAGGCAGCCTGGGACAAGGGAGGCTGAGGAACGACTGGCATCTTTCTCTGCCTGAAGTGCAATACAGAGAAGCTGGAGCTAACTCTTTTTATAGGTCCATGGGGAAAGGACAGGACAAAGGTCACAGTAAGGGAAATTTTGATTGGTTTTATGGAAAAAAATTCTTCAGAAGTACAACAATTAAGCACTGAAGCAAGTTTCTCAGGAGACTGGAATCTCCATCATCAGAGATTTTCAAATCATGACTGGACGTGGTCCCAAGTAACCTGATTTAACTTAACAAGAGGGCCCTGCTTTGAGCAGGAAGATCAAGGCCTGGATAACCTCCACAAATCCCTTCCAGCCTAAATGTTTGTAGGGTTCTGTGATTTCTAAAGAGAGATTAGATTTAAATTAAAAAAATATATACAAGAGATCCTTGAAACGCAATTGTAACATTGCTGCTTTTACATTTCAGACAACTAATGAGAGCCAATTAAAACACAGAGCCCTTCACTGTATGTGAACTTAGACTGACCAAGCATATTTCTTTCTAGGTAAATAATCACCAAAATTCTTTCAAAACACAGTGTATTTTAAGAATAAGAAATTACAAGTGACCATTCCTTTACATAACTGACAGTATTTTTTCAAAGCATTGGCTATTGTCATTTTAGGGACAGAGGAAGTTCTTGCAGTTCTATGTAGAGGTGGCAGCATTGTTTCAGCACAACAGATGCTGCCAGGATGGACAAACACCGATGTTCTTGGCCACATGCAAACAGTAATTTATAATCGTGGCACAGAGAGAAGAGTATATTCCATTTCCTATCACCAGGACAAGGGAGCTGCTGCAAACACCAGGCATGCAGATTGTGTTGTGGATTCACTCTCCCTCTTTTATTTTGCACTAACAAAAATTGGATTGCAATTATTAGAACACCTGCAGAACATTTATTTTCTTTACTCTTCCACATGAGTTTTCAGGGCAAAAGGGCACAACGCATAAATAGAGAAAGGCACTACACGAGAGCAGAAGGCATCAGTGTTCTAGATTTCTTCATAATTAAAACTGACCTAAGTTCAGTCTCTGAGAGCAAATTTAGAGGATATTTTTTTATTAACGTGCTAATGTGTCGCTGTTTTCCACACAAACTCTTCATTTGTCTAAAAGCCCAACTCGTTACTCAGCAGCCCATTTACAATGTTTACATTCATCAGGTCAACGACTTGCTGAGACTGAGCTACACAAAGCTCATTAGTTCAACAGGTTTATTTTCATTACACTTTGGTTCCTAAACTCAAGTGTTTTCTCTGCATGAGGTAAGTAGCTGTGGTTAGGTAATCAGAACTTAAAGGGTTATTGCTGGTATGTAGCACAGGAAATCAGTGAGATTTGGATGGTTACTGTGCCAAAAAACACTGCTAAAAGCACTGCTAATACAGATGTTTCTCCATTCTGGGACACCACAGTAACATGGAAATTTAGCACCATGGTGTAGGACATACCTAATACTGGAAACTTTCTGTACCATTCGTCATAACCAAAAGACTGAAACAAAACAAAAACCCCTATTAAAAAAAAAAAAAGAAAATTAGTTCAACTTCACAGATAAACTTTTCCAGATAATTGTTCTGCGGGATATATAAACATTGTTAAGTGTCCCATGCTTTGAGAGAGTCACTAAATGTTAGTGTCAGTTTATTCCTGGGACTGCTTTCCTACTGCCCAGATGGAAGCAAGGGAGCAGCATAGAAAAGCACAGTGAGATGCACTTCACAAAGCCAGGGCCACCTCTCGCTTCACAAAAGCCTCCAGGCAGGCCCAGCAAACTGGGGAAATCCCACTGTGAGCAGAGAAGGGGATAAACACTCGACAGCAGAGAACACAGCAGGGAATGTCAGAGCTAAAAGATGGAGCAAAGGAAGATAGATCATACTGTTAACTCAAAACAACCACAACACTGATAACATTCTTCATCAGAAGGAACTCATTGCCAGCCACTGTTGTAAAGTTTAAACATAAAAGAATGAAACAAACTTGAAGCTGCTTTTCAAAGAGCTACCCAACCCTGCTGTCCATACACATCACAAACAACCTTTGATGTTTCTGGCCAACTTCAGCCAAATGAATGAAGCGCTAGAGAATTCCTTTTTAATATTAATTTATAAAAGTTTGCAGAACTGATCATAGGTGCCAGAAACTGGTGCTGTCTTGGCCTGAAGGAGAACACTTCAGTATCTGCAGCTCAGTGAGACTAAAAGCTGTGTGGAATGCAACAGAGCAGTGAGTGCCTATTGCCCAACTGTTGGTCTGGGAATTCGAGAGGGAGTTGTGGATAGAGTGGGGACATTTTGTGGGTAAGCATAGAAAACAGGAGGGGTTTGGTCACCGAAGCAAAAAGCATTTGATAATGAGAGGCCAGAGACTGGGTAATGCCAAGAGAGCAGTTATGGGCATGGAGTGGGATTCTGCAAGACACTGGGCTGCAGCAGTGCTGCTGTTCTGGGAGCAATTCCCTGCTCGTGTTCACCCTCCATGGTCCGAGCTGCAGGCTGGGCAAATGCCACCAGAGCAAGGAAAATCGGCTCTGCAGCACGAGGTCTAATGCACAGAACTGGAGATGTGGTAGAGAAATGAAGGTCACTGACTGATAAGGCCTTCAGATCTCAGAAAGCTACTTCACAAAAGAAATTCTGAGCTTTACAAAGCAAGTTTATTACCTGTGCATAGCCCATTAAATTAAACCTTATCCTTTCCAATTTAGGTAAGACAGTATTTTCTTGCTTTTCCTTATGCAGGTTTGCAGTTTGTGGGTTTTGTTTGTCTTGCTTTTTTAAACAGACACTAAGGCCAGGCCTAGGCATTGACAACAGAGATCCAAACAATTCTGCATTTACCAGTAAACAAAAAAATGAATAAACTTAGGCTGCATGGCCAATTTAGACAATGAAACACCCAACACTGAGAAGTAAGCAGAGTAATTGATGTGCTGTCATATCATTCATCACAAGGACATTAACCTTTCAACCGTGGCTAAAGCAATTCCAATTTCATTACTCCCTAGAGGATTCACCTTGGCAATACTCTGCAGCCCCTCCAGGCTTTTCTGTGTAGATGTAGGGAGTCTTCTTTGATCTTTTCTTCAGCTCTACAGGAGTGGCAATAGCCAACTAACATTTTATGACTGAGTCACACCATTAAATCCAAGATAATGCTAGCAACATATTCCCCCTTGCATTGTTGTTTTTAATCCTATTTCTCATCTCTGCCTTCTCTGATTCACGTCTATTGCTCATCGTTGTCTCCCCAGAAGAAAGTGAATTGCATTTTACCAGTGAGGAAAATGAGGTTTTTGGGAAATACTCACATTGGTGGTAATGAGAACACTGGAATAAGATTCAACATAGAAAAACTTCCTTTTTGAAACTGGTCACTTATTTCATTTCTCAGTGCATATGGAAAAAATCACCTCACAAAAGAGATGTGAGAATACAGGATATTTGCCAGTTTCACCTCTTTCTAAAGAAAAGAATAAAATCTCTAGCAGACAAAGCAATATTAAGATAGAATCAATCAAGAAGAGTTCTTTTGCCATGAGTGACAACAGCAGAAAATACAGAAACCTTTGATTTAGAGGGAATGGATGAGTGGCCCCAGTCAGCCTGTGTGGCTGAAAGGTGTGTTGGGGGAAAAGACTCCAGACAATTTCAATCCACTGTGTCCAAACACGCTGCAGCTCATTTGGCACCAAGGTTGTTTAACTGCCTTCAGCAATTTGGGGTCCTAATTTGTGTTCATTATCAGACCCATCACACACCCATCTGATTTCCTAGTCTACATATTGGGAACAAACTTTTCTAAATATTTTGTCAGCTTGTAATGCAACTGGCATGGGGACAGTTTGGCTTTTCATTTCTCCTGTCTTAGATAGTCTCAAGAGGGAGGAGAGACTGAACAGGTCAGTAGATGTTTGCACTTTTTTCCCTAAAAGCATTTCTGTATTGAACCACAATTAGTTTACCGTACAATTATATTTTATCCAAAACAACTACCACAAATGAAGCTTGGACTGTGGAAAGATGCCATTGCAGATGAAGCTTTAATAAATACTGAATTATATATTATTGTACAGTGTAAACCAAATATAAAGGCAGCAACCCAACCCCAAGAATAAGAGCTAGGGAAAAAATCCCACAATATATTACACCTATGTAATTACATTTGCAGAGCAATTCACAAACCCAAATATTGTTGTATTGTGATTTTTCCAGAAGACATTGAATTAACAACCTCTAACTCAGCTGTGTGCAACAGCATAAAAGAAAAGAGTTGCTCAATTTCATGATTTGAAGTTGACCCTCCTGTATTTCTGCTCTATGGGACCTGAACCCAAAAACCCTCTCTGTTTGCATATTTAGATCTTGTGACTGTGCCACAAAAATCAACTAAGCCAACATTACTTACCAAGATGTCATTTTCCCAAAAAAAACCACATGTAGTTACATAAGTATAGGATTTACGAGAAACTGATGCAAGGCAAAGATGTTTATTTAAATATCACAGCATGAGGTCTCAGGCTGTCAGCTACACACGGAACAGGACTAACTCCATCCAAAGAACAGCTCATAGGGTTTTGTTGCTTTCTAAAAAGGAGCAGAGTTGCAGATGATTGAGCAGATATTTTAAACAAGACAAAAGCAGCAGCTGGAAAACAACGTAATTAATAAAGCAGGTAAGAGCACACGCTGTTCTGGTGAAGCACCAGTAATCCCAGCAGAGTGCACCAGGTTCTGCCATAACAAAAAGCAAATTCCACTGGGATATATTTAGCAATATTTTTGCACTTGTCCTTACATTATTACTGAATAAACACAAAGCACTCGAAGGCAGCAGTGGTTGTTCTGGTGGCTTGAGGAAACCCCATCAACTTTAGATGCACAATTCTATCTTAATAGCCAGGAATGTTGAGTAAACTTGTAACTTCCATTAGGAAAGAAATTTGAATCAGCAGTGTCATCCCTCTCTGAGACAGGACACCCCACAAACCCACATTCAAAAAAAACCCCAAAAACCCCCTAACAAATTCAGCCTGAGCAATAGTTTTAAAGAAAAGTCTAAATATTTTAAACAACTTTCGCCCCCACTGCCCTGTGAATAAAAGCAGATAGAAACTGCTCTGGCTCCAAGTAACTGCACGTGCCAGTCCTAATTCTGGCAACAGCCTCAGCTGCTCCAGGAAAGATAAGGGCATTCCACAAAGTCCTCTTAAAGGTAGGGCAAGTGCTATCAGGGAGCACAAAACCCCAACATCCCCATCCTCAGGGTGCCAGGCCAAGCAAACTTATCAGCCTTGGAATGCCTGGCAGGCACCAGCAGGGCCTTCACCCAGGATGGGTTATTTGCTCTCTCATTTCATTTTCAGAAGCAGGATTATGGAATAGTTACACTGCTCTGGCCAAGAAGCCGCAAATACTGAAAATCTACAATTTTTAGCCCCCTATGAGCCAACCAGGCAGGTTTCACTAACGATCTGTCAAAGTGAGCTGGAATTGGTTCAACTTTTGCTTCACCTAGACAGAATTTTTCAAATAAAATCAGTCTTTGATTTAAACATTTCCAAGCTACCTACCCAGAATATCACAGTCCTGCTGTATCACAAGTATCTTTGCTTCCAACTCCCCCACAGAAAGGTTTCTGCAGTTTCACACCAGCTCCCACTGAGCTGGGCTCCCAGTGAGAACTCAACTGGCCCAGGTGTGTTCCAAAGAACCAGCACTGATACATTACACATTACAAATCCAAACCCAAATGTTACTTACAGGCGGAAGTATTTTCTCCAGGTGTCACAAAACAGATGATGGCACCTCCTCACAAACAGGAACAGAAACTCTGCAGAGGAATTTCCCAGTGGTCACCTCAGCCTGTTCTCTATTTTTGCCCACTTTGAGTGCTGTGCTCTGCCAGATGTTTGCTGCCTCCCTCACCCGTGAGGCTTCACTTGCATTTTACAGACAACCCCTTCCACCTGGAACAGGAACCCTCCAAAACTCCCAGCTGCCTTGCTCTCCATATTCCAGTCTGTCCTAAGGCTCTCATCTCCTACTCTCCAAATCTAAACTCATCTCACTAGAGGAGATACCTGGCATAATATAGAAATTCCCTTGCCAATTCAGAAGCAATCTTTTTTTGGTTTACCATTCTCTACTCAGCCTCTTAATTTTTAGATTTGTTTTTTGTTTGGTTTTGAGGGTGTTTCTTTGCTGTTATTTTCCCACTCTCTACCTAAATTAGTAAGACACGATTTAAAAGGTCATTCTGGAGGACTGTGCCCAATAAAAACAAAATCAAGTCTATAAAGAGTACAATTCATTTATATCTAGGGGTGATGGTTGAGAAATTCTTAAGCTAAGTTCCTGATATCCAGTATAAATTTAATCTTTAGGTGTTCACATATTACTGTTGTCTCCTGAATCCACAGTCCACAATCATGGCCCAGCATTCACATGTACTCACTTCTTACAGATAAATGTAGCCAGTGATTTTAAGATAAGAGAGATTCTGACAAACCCAGAGAGGACAAAACTTGGCTTTTTAATCTTTTGAGTTGAATAACTGTTCTTGGATGCTCCCTAAAAGAGAGGAATGCGTGTTATAAAACCAATATTCTCACACGAGGGGTCGATCCTGGTCCTCTGTAGCTCAGTGATGCAGCTGATTTTATCACCAGCCTCTCAAAGCAGGAGGAAAAACCTCCCAAACTGAGGCTCAGGTATGTTACTCCCGGTTCATGTTTTTATCACCTTTATACAGGCTTGCTTGGCAGAGGGAGCGGTGATTAAAGCACACGAAGCAGCATGCTGGGCACGAAGCCCTTTCTCAGCTCGTTAAGGTGCTGCTGACATTGGTCTTTCAGCCCCGTTGCCTCCGGGCTCCCCCATCAGCCTCTCTCTCCCAGCACTAACTGGTCACACCAGTAACAGCATGTTTGAACCACTCTGCTGAGGTTTAATTATTGCATTTGATGACACCTGCATGATACAACTTCACACTGTTATGAAATATTAATTGCTTACTGTAGCATGTAACATATTCAAGAGTGAAAAATAAAGCTGTTACTGGCTTTATAATTTTTTTAACCAAGGATTTTAGATTTTTTTCCCCCATTATCACTAGACATGTCTAAAAGATTCTGTTTCTGCTTAAAAAACATGCACATTACCCATAGCCCTCTTACCTCTTTGACTAAAAGGAAGTTCCATTATTATTAGAACAATATTTCTCTTTCACTGTCACCTTCTGCCACTCAAGGCAAGAAGACAGAACTCCTACCACTGTATCACACAGAGAAAAATAATTTTTCTCTTATATAGGCAATAACTCCTTTACCTCACATGCTGTGTCCATTCTCCCCAGAATGACTGTAATCTTATGTCCCTCCCCTAGAGAGCTGAGAAATGACAAGAGACAGAGGTTTTGCTTTATGGAAGAGTACATGCAATAGTTTTCATTTTAAAAAAATAGACAAAATCTATGGTCTTAAGAGGAGAATATATTCTTCAAATGATTTCAGACAGCATCACTCCTGGCAAATATTTAAATCGGTATTACAGGAGATTTGTTATATGAATACAACATACATTTCAAGGCTAACTTTTAAGCTCAGCTGTTTACATTTCCTAGATTACTTTAATTAGGGACAGCCAACATGTCCAGGCTCGGCTACAAAGAGGGAACATTGCAGAACATGTAAGATGCAAAGTGTTCCCTGAGGACAGGGGGAAACCAGGATGAACTTCAGGCAGTGGCTCAGCAGGGCCAGGATTTCAGGGCTCTGCCTGCAGCAGCTCAGCCTTCACTTCTTTCTTTCTCATGCAGAGGAGCCCCAGCATCACATCAAGTAATGGGAATCCTGATTGATTTTCTTCCTCTATGAACCAGAGGGAAGAAAATCCAAGAAGTGGTGCATGCAATGTGGCCTCTGCCCCTGGCTCCCCTGTTTGGTGGGAGGAGTAGGAAAGCACAAACGGAGCCTCCAGGGTGAGTCTGCAGAAACCTGAACTTCTGTGATTCATGGAAATCATCTCAAAAAGTAATTAAGACCCATCAATAAAAGTTACTGTAAATAAAGACATCTTCACCTCTACCTAAAAGTGATCAGGGAACATTCTTTTGAAAAAATTAACTACAAATACTATGAAAAAGAAATATTTGCCAGTGCACTCATACATGTATGCATTTAAATAAGAAGAATATACAGTAATTGCCTCAAAATAAAGCAAGTTTAATGTTTCAAGACTGAAAGGGAGAGAGCAGATTCACACCACACATTTGGAGATGGATCATTAGCCAGTGCAGATCACTGCAGTGTCCCAGTTCAAGAATTGTTTTGATGAATTTTTTTCTCCTCCAAGGCATTTATTTCTAAGATAAAGCAGATGAGCCACTGACAGGTATACCTGGGAGGAAGTATCTGGAATATTTTCCTTGAGGGTTAAGATCCAATCTATATGGCTTTCACAGCCAGAAAAAATAGAAGGAAAAAAAAAAAGTAGAAAGAAGAATGTTTCTCAACCAAGTAGAAAAAGCAAAAAAATTTAGTCACACTGGAGCACACATGAAAAATGTTGTGCTTTGAAAAAAAGATGCAATGAAGTGGCTTAGAGTGGGCTGGAATGAAGCAGAATAACATTGCAAGTATATAACTGGATAACAAATGAGAAAAAGGGTTGGGTAACTAAACCAAGGTTAAATAACCCACTTGGAATAATTCTTTAGTAATTCCTGTAATTTTGTTAAATTTAAAGTAATAGACAAAATGTTACTGACTTCTCTCACCTCACTTTTCCAAGTGAGGAAAACAATCTTACCACTAATTCCAGTATTATATAAAAAAAACCTTGTTTCATTCAAAAATAATTAAGAACATCACCATTAATCTTGATATGGATTTTATTCTGCAGTTTTTTTCCTATAAGAGTGAAAACCAAAAATATTTTCTTTCAATAAAAGAATTTAAATTTGGAAGGAGTGGACTCATTTTGAAACAAAAGCAGTTTAAAAGACTTAAAACCTTTGTAAAACAGATTTTCCATTCTTTTCCAAAGTGGATTAGTAATATCCTTGGAGACATGTAAGAACTCCAGCCAGAGGCAAGCCATGTTGGAACACAGAGAGCAGACATTAAAAAGGAATGTTACCATCCCACTTCAAATAGAAAGTTTTTGACAGTGAGAATTTTATTGTTTTAAGAAGAACATATAGAGACAGATGAGAGCTGTGAGGAACTAGACCCTACCAGCTGGGTAAGGGAACCTCATGGAACAAGAAAGAAAATACAACTTAAAGAAAAAATACAGAGGAGAAAAAATTCCACTTATATCACATAATTCTGGACACCAGGGGAAGGAAGAAGTTTGATAAACATTTCTCCTAAAAAACTCCCATCTAAGCTAAGGGTGGTAACCAAGTTCATAACCTTGACAACAGCAATTTAAAAAAACAAGCTAAAATGCCAGTTTTGCTGTACAGTAAAATCAAATTAAAAAGTGATGAACAGAAGCCTTCCTCAGACAGTAATCTAAACAGTTTGTGGAGCTAAATGAAATGCCATGGTTATGTTGTCTAGACCAATAACCCCTTACTGGCTTGTAGCTCCATTATATTTGAGACATTTTCAAACGTTTTCCAAATTAGTGTATTTTTTCAAACTCAGTAATTACTTCCATTGCCTATAAACAGTACAGACTGCAGGAGATTTAATTATTAGTTGCCCTCAAAAGACAAACCAATTTAGGGATCATTTCTGCTGCTGTCTCAATCGTAGCAATGAAGACTTGATAATGTAGGCAGGAACAAATATAAGACTAGATTAAATGAAAAAATAAAATACCCCATTTTTTTCTTTTAACTTTAAGAGAAATGACCACAGTTTCTTTGGCAAAGATACACCTTTTAACAGTAACTGGAAAACAGTGACTCTCTCTCCAAACTCTGCTTCTGCAGGTTGATTTCTGGGCAGTCAACCTTACTAAGCCAGAGCTTCCAAATTACAAAAAAGCACTGAGAATTTATAATGGAAAACAAAATTTCCTAAAGGAGCTGGACACATGGAAACAGAAGGAAAACCTCTCCTTTTTTGGTTTTAAATCTTGCCCCAGTTATTTACAAGCATATAATTATTAATTTTCATTTGTTACAAATGGAAACCAAACCCAAACAAACAAAATAAACTTCAAATGGAACAAACAACCCACAAAGACAGCAAGCATTTAGGTGCTTAATCATGCAGAGAATCAAAAGGCGAGAGCAAAAACACCAACCACAATGAAGTGAAAACATATTAAAAAAAATTAAAAAATGCCTCACAATCTTTTCCAAGCTTTGTGTGGAGCTTAGCTGGGCCTCACATTAACTCAGCCCCGAGCTGGGCTGCAGGGAAATGCTCCATGGCAGGCACCAGCCACGCCTGGGGCCAGCAGAGCCATCCCTGGCAGGTGCTGGTTTAGGTTGGTCATTAAATCTTTCAGAGCTCTCTCCCAAGGTGTTTCCAAGCTGGCTCTGCAGGACACATTCTTCAACTGCTCCTCCCGTGTTGTACACCAGCACCGTGTGCCAGGGGCTTGGTGTGAGGGTTTAATTGCTGGCTCCAGGTGCCACTGGAACCCAATCTCTGAGCTGGTCCCATTCACAGGGCAGCACGGGGACGCATCCTCATTTAAAATCAGTGACAAATAATCTTAACCCTGCCTTAAATTTAAGATTTAGCATTTGGTGAAGCATTTAGATGGAATGATGGCATTCCTACTTCTGTTTTCACAGGGATCACCCCAAACCCTTTACACTGTGATAACAGTCTCTAGCTTGGTGTGGAATCACTGCAGTGAGATTATGAACTGTTTGTTCTCCCTTTCCCTGCCTCAGGAATTAGGAGCAGCCATGCATGGCAGGCTTGAATAAAACTTCTCCCTGCCAGCTTGGTTTTCTGCCACAGGTCTGCCAGTTCCTCACCATTTCCACGTGCACAATCCTCTTGCCAGGAAGGGCTCTCAGTACAGGAGCAGCATCTCCTGCCTGAGACACCAAAACAGGCCCTGGAGGGGACTGTCCCACCTCCCCTGGACCAGATTCCTGCAGAACCCGGAGGGCAACTTTTGTCCCTGAGGAAAGGCTCCAAGCCTCCTGGGGGCAGTGGCCAGGAGGAAGAAAAAAGAAAAACCAACCTCTTTTTCCCCCCGTATTTCTTTCAGCACCCCAATTTACTCAGGCTGTCCCAGCAAGCTCCACCCCCCAAGGTAATTAGTTGTGCCCTAAGGCTTCCAATTGCAAAATTCATTTTTGCCTGACAGGTGAAATTGTTTTCTTGCTGCTCCACTAGAATGAGCACAAACAACAAAGCCACTGTTTGTCCATGATACTCTTGAAAAGTATCAATAAATCTACTCTGTACATAGGATGTGGATGAAAAAACTGGGAGAAAAAAGAAACTTCAGGAACTAGGTTTTCTATGAGATCCCTGGGTAAGCTGAAAATTTACATGTCTTTAAAACCAAGCCAGGCAATCAAGGAAGATTTATGCTTGCAGAAACGCCTTAGAAGTTTCCACTGATTTCCCGTTTTGCAGCTTCTCCCTTTTACAGAAAATAACCAATTAAGATCAGTTCAGAACAGAGTTCAGGCTCTGCCACTGGGTTCCTCAGGAACATAACCTTTTTTCCCCTGGAAAAGGCAGGGAGAAAGTTGTGTAGACCCACAAGGGTAACAATGTCAGGCCAAGCAATCAGTGGTCAGGTGTAACATGAAATCTGAGCTGGTTGACAGCTTTACCCTGCTGAAAACATATTTTCCTCTCTTTATATGTAGACTGAAAGGATTAAAATGATTAGGTAGAAACCAAGACACATTATTTCACACGGAAGAAAAGATAACTTTGTGCTGGTGGGACTATGCAGCATTTCTGTGGTATCCAAACCATACCTGATTACTCTAGATTTTATCTTCATTCACATATCTCCATAACATTTACTTGGTGCAGAAGAATATTTTAATGTAGCAGCAAATTTTGAAAGTGCCAGGCATGGAATTTGTGCCCAAAAGACACATTTCCATGGAGCAAACATAAGAATGTTCCTGTTCTTATTAATCCCCTGACCTCAAGGCTATAGAGCCCTGCCAGGCTCCAGGCCAGGACCACTGAAGGCAGTGGATTCCCCCTGGATATCAACAGGGATGACTTCTGGGATCTTTCATTAACATTTTGTCCTGAAATTCACCCAAATGGCATCACCAAACCAACAAAGGCTCTCTGAGAACACGAATAAAACAAGTATCAATAAAGGCGCAGAGGTTGTTGGGTGGATGTGGCTGCACCAGTTCCTGCACCAGGATGTTTTGCAAGCCTGCCTGGCATTTTAGCAGTTGGAGAAATAAGCACCAAATTCTGTACAAAACCTTTAATATTCAGCTATCATACAGAATTTGAACCTCAAACTCTCAGGTCATGGTTTACATCTGTACTTATCTGTAAAGCGTGTCTGTGCCTGGGTCAGAATGAGCAGAAGGTATTCAGTCTACAAATCTCAGGTTTTAAATAATGCATTTTTTCTCTCGAGTGGAGAAACTGAAGGTGCAGTTCCATGACACTGCTACATCAATTAACACCTAGTTTCAGCCAAAAGAGCTAATCTTCACCTTCTGAAATAGAACAGAATGAGATAATAAAGTCCAGTTCACTGAATTATTGAAGAATCTGCACTCATTTGAGGAAATTATGTGAGGGGAAAAAGTATTTTTTGAAGTGCTATTGAAACTAGTTTTTAGAAAAATTACCTTCAGGAGTAAATCTGCACAACGATTTATGGCAAAAAAATGTGAGGGCCTCTAATGTAAGCACACAGGAAAGAGTTTTGATTTCTGATCTTCCCATTCCCACAGCCTTAGTTAAAACAACCCAAGCCCATAAATAAGCCAACCTACTGTGCTGTTCTGATTCCTAATCCTTGGTCAAATAATTTATATAATATGTAAAATAGGAAGTATTACACTTTTATCTGGAGATCTTACACTACTCAACAGAACTATTAAAAACATTATTTCTTCTTGATGCCCACAAAAAAGATGCAGAGGATTGGAATACACAAAGAATTTTCTGCAGGGCAAGCAAGGGGATAAGCCTGAAGAGCTCCAGTTATTCCATGAGAAACAGGTACATGCACATCCCTATCCTAAAAAGCAGTTATTTCAGAAGGGGATAAATTCTTGTCTTACCTGAGGAGGTGGATGGGGGTGGATTATCTTGTCTGTTTGGCAGCCCTGCCTAGAAGCTGATGCATTTCAAGTTCACACAATGGTTTGAACTATTTATAGCCTGAAATAACTTGTTAGGTGTCCCTGGCCAAAGGGAGTTATCCCAGCTCAGTGACAAAGCCGGGACAGAGCCATGCATCCACTGTGGGGCCAGCCTGGGGTGCTCACCTGGAGAGGAGAAGGCTCCAGGGAGAGCTCAGAGCCCCTTGCAGGACCTAAAGGAGTCCAGGAGAGCTGCAGAGGGACTGGGACAGGGAATGTTTCCCACTGCCAGAGGGCAGGGATGGATGGGGTATTGGGAAGGGATTCCTCCCTCTGAGGGTGGGCAGGCCCTGGAACAGGTTGCCCAGAGAAGCAAAGTTCGGAGCACAATTTTTATTCCTTTGGTGTTCAGGCACCTCATGCCTGAGAAAGAACAAAAGTGCAAATCACAGCAAAGCCCTTGTTCCAGGTACTGGGAAAAGTAAATGTAGCCACTGGTCATTCCTAAGTGGAAAAAAAAGAGCATTTTTTGGGACAAATCTCTGTCCCCAAGAGCATTTTCCCAAGTGCATTATGGAAACCATCTGTGTCAGCTTTGAAGATGAAAAATTCAATACTTGCAAGGAAAGTGATGCTGCAGCAGATACACAGAGCTGAGGGTAACAGAGAGACTGATCAGCTCCCCTCAGCTGCAATATGGAATTCCCAGCACCATTAGTGTTTGGTTAAAAATTCCACATCAAAAAGAGGAGAGGACTTTCCAGTTTTAATATTTCCATCCTTTATAATATATATGGGCAGATATCTTTCTGGAGAGGTTTTGCTTGGCCTTTTAGTTTTACTTGTTTACTTCAGGACATGTCCAAACAGCTCATGTAAAGGAAGAAAGAGAGTTCTAAAATCTTAATTGCCAGTTTGCTGGTAGATATTGCCTGATTGCAACAAGTAAATGAGAAAATTAGGTAAAAAAACAGGGGGAAAAAAAAAAAACCTGTTTTTTTAATGTACTGTAACTTTTATATCTTAACCTACCCAAAGAAGTTGCAAAAAGCTCCCATTTAAAAAGCAGCCATTTGAAAAATCTATTTCAGCTAATATGTGCTTTCCTTGGGGAAAAATAAATACAAAAAACTTAAATAAGATATCTGAGCTAAGGGAAACAGATTGCTGACCCATGTCTTGGGGCTTTTTTTTTTTTTTTGCCAGTAAAGATGCTATTTTAAGGTTATAATTAGAGTTGGCTTGAAAGAAGCAGTGAAAAGAAATGTGTTGGTAATTTGACTAAATTAACTCCAGTTTTGATGAAAGCCAGCTACTTTGAGTAACATCATCTACAGGCATTATAAAGTCAGTGGCATTTAGTTCTTAATTTTAAATTCTTCATGTTTCTGATTGTAGTAATTCTCTTGACACAGCAGCCATTCAGTGTAACATTACACCAGGAGGCACAAAAAAGTGGTTTCTCTAACTTGTCACGCCAGTTTTGCAGTTCAAGCTCTTCTCAAATGCTGCTTTTTGGCAACTCATATTGTGCAATGATTATGAAAGAGGCATTTTAGAGTTTCTAAAGGGTACTCCACAAAGGCAGCTGGCTCCCTCATTCCTACAGTGCCTCACTAATTATTTCTCATCCTACAGGGCTTCCAGTATGTAATTTTATTATCAGGATTAATCAAGGAGAATGATTCATGCTTAGTGGAAAGCAAGGTAAGTTCAACACAACATTAGGGCAGAAAAATGCAAAGTCTTACACTGAACTCACAACAGGATGAAGCTTTAACAACTGGCTCATGTAGACTGTTCTCTGCTGTCACTTCCAAAAATACAGTTCTATTCCAAGAGTGACAAATAACAAATGGTTCCACACCTGCTTCATTTCAGTGATGGTACAGAAATGGGTGCTTTGGCTCATTTTCCTAAACTGATGTAACACAAAGGGATGTGAAAAGGAAGGAAGGGAATGGAGAAACTACAACTTCTGTTTCTGAATCCACAAAAATTCAAGCCCCAGATCCTATCTCTTTTGGGACATAACATGTACTACTCTTTCCTTATAGTGTCAGCTCTAATAAATATAAAGTGAGACTTCAGAGCAGCTCAGTGCCTTTTTTACTGGGCTCATAAGGGACTGGCACCTCCTGGTGCTGAACATGTGTAGCTGGAGATCACCCCTTGCTTAGGAAGAGACCTGCAAGGAAGCATTTACATATTTATGAATTCTCCTTTTTTTTCCTTTCTTTTCTTTAATTTTTTTCCTTTTTATGCTAGAAGAAAGCCAGCAAGATAAGAATTTTTCAGGTAGCTCTGACAGATCAGAGTGCCTCGACCACACACCACCACACTGCCCCTGTGTTTCTGCTCCTCAGAAAAACAAAATCACCTTTGCAACAGACCATTGTGGGAAGATTGGATTTACTTTCACCTAGACCAGGAAAGTTACCTCAGGACTGAGGACAACAGCCAGGCAGCAGTTTAAAACTGCAGTGCCCTAAAGGAAAATATATAAGCATATTTTTCAAGTCCAATTAAGGCTTTGGCTCTGAGCATTTGGCAGAAGGAGAGGAGTAAACATTTTATGACATGCCTTTGCATGGATGGTGCTATGAGGAGTTCATGTATTAACTAACAAGGTCCCTCTGAGTGATTTTTGACTTTGTGAGAGGGACAGGGGAATCAGAGAGTGGAGGGAATGCAGATTGCACTCAAAGCTGATTTATCATCACTGCTGGGGGCAGTGGGTTCAGTAGTGTGTTTTCAGAGAAAAAAAAAAAAATCACTTTTGTGGTAACTGATTTTAAAACAGGAATTCAAGCAGTTTCTTTGCAGGATGCCTCCAGCTCCTCAGCTCTGCACAGACTGATTCTTATCTCTGACAGCAAAAAATGGGAACAGCTATTTCCAGGCCTTGAAACAAAATCAGGGCATATGGGATGTGAGGAGCTACTGCAATTCCTGTAAGGACTTCTGGAGGCAATTCCTGGAAAGAGTTTAGATCCAAGATTTCCTGGAAAACCTGGGAAAATTCTTTGGAAGGGTCTAAATCTAGGATGGGAAATTCCTTGAACAGCACAGGAACTACTTCAGGTTCTAGATCCAGGAATCCCTATAAAAAGTGAGAAAAGGCCAAGAGATGTTGTAGGTCCAGAAACTCTAAAAAAAGTCTCTGTCCAGGAATTCCTGGAAAAATCACACATTCAGGAATACTTGCAAAGCCCAGGAAAACTAGAAAATATTTAGATCAATTAATTCCCAGAAAATGATAGGAAATTCTTTGAAAATTTCTCAGTACAGTAAATCATAACAAAGGTCTCAATCTAGAGATTCCTGGGAAGAATCTTGGTCCAGGATGTCCAGGAAAACTCCTAAAAAACCCCAAATATTCCTAAAAGGTTTATAGGCATCAGAATTTTAAAAAATACCATATCTTGAATGTTGTTTATTTTAAGTTGCTTAAACAAATTGTTTGAGTAACTTTTACATTTCATCCCTTGATTTAAAGCCAGTAACACCTTCCATATGTTCAAATCACTTCTCAGCTGAGCACTCTGGTACTGGAAAGGTGAATAGAATTGGAGTCTCTCTTATGAAGTTTCTTCATTATTTGTGGAGAAGAGCTACAAAAAAAGCTCCAAACAAACCAAACAAATCCACAGGGACACCTGTGAGTTATTATTTTCAGCAGTTTGGTTCAACTGTCAGAGAAGCAACGTGGGCTTTGTCACCAAGTACTCCAAACCAATCCTGCTAATTAGGATTTCAAGTTTAACACTGACATAAACAGATTGGCAAACTAATTTTGGGATCTGCAGCTCAAGGAAGGTTTTTTCCTAGGTCTGGTCTTTTTAGGATGATCTGATGAATGCCATTGTTATGGGAGGGGTCTCACATCAGCACATATTCCATTTACACAGCTGGCCCAACATTTAATCTCACCAGGATCCAGTTTATTCCCCTCCATCTGCTCTGACTCGATAATGCTGACAGAAAAATTTCACTGAACAAGTGGCTCTGCCCCTCAGCACCAATTTCTGCAGGAAGGAAGGAAACACAATTCTGTAACAATTCCTTTGCTGACCACAGCTGCACTCACCACTCGCTGGAAGCAGAGCTGCAGACGTGGGGAGGAAAACTTTGGAATTCTGGGCTCCTCATTATCTTCTGAGAATGTGTTTTCTTCATAGGCACTGCCAAGTTTTAAGCTACAACATTCTGCTCATAAAATAAACTGAAAGATACCAATGATTTCAGTGAGAAAGTCCTCCCAAAAAGCACACAGAAGCTTTAAAAGGGCAAAGTGTAAACATTAAAGGTCCAGCTGATTTCAGAAGGATGTATTAAAAGAGAAAAAAAACCTTGGCACAGGCACTTCAAAAGCAAATAATGCATTTTTTTTTCCTGGGGGAATATGAGAGATAGGCCACGAGATCTAAAAAAATGCAGTGCCAGTCAGATAAGGAAACATCAAATACTTGGATCAGGAGAGACTAACAGGTTAATTCACACAGCATTTTCCCTTTAAATCACCATTTCCCTGAGTTTATATATTTCACATAGATACACTCCATTTATTGTTTGCTGATTTGAGAATGATTTGAGGCAGAAGGTTTTTCTAAGGATAAGCTAAAGCACAACTAGATTCTCCCAAGGTTATCTGTGCAGCAGGCAGCAAAGCATCATCATTCAGCCTTACAGTAAAAATAGTCTGTACATTAAATACTACAGAGGACTCAGTGAAACCCCACTGAGGGAGAATTACATGTTGATGAAAAAAGCCACCATGCATAATAATTATGTAAAGCAAGATGTCAGAGGTGCTAAAATCTTGGTTTAATATCCTCTGTTTTGTACAGAACACAATAGGACTCTTCAGAAATGTGGAAAAAAGCCTTTCACACTGTAGCTCACCACACCCTGCTTTGGAAAAGAGACAATCCCGTAGTGCTCTCTAGTGGCTGCCAGTCAAAAAACCTCGGCAGGCTGCACTGCCAAGTTTAAAAATACACAGAATTACCAAAATATTCGGTTGCCCCTGTAGTCAGCCACGACTGCCCAGGGACAGAGCAATCAGTGTTGGCATCAGTGCTCTGCACTGCCCGGGCTTGTTCTTCCTGCAGGGCTCCATTCCACCACAGAACTGCAGATATTGGTGTGCCTGAAATGGCACAGAACAAATTTAACACATTTGATGATGATGATGATGAAGTGTATGAGGTGTCTCAGAATTTGGTATCAAAACGTGGCACCTTTTGACTCCCACAAACTCCAGCTGTGCCAGATTTCTTCCTGAGCCTGTAAATGGTGAAGGGAAAACCATTTCCTTCTGCTTGATCTGGACTTTGCAGTTGAGACAGCCACGTTGCAGAATGGGTGCCTACTTTGGGCTATTGAAACTCTCTCACTGTGCTTAAAACACAATCCATAAACCAAGCCTGAGCCATCAGTGCTGTATAAAACCAGACAATTATCCTCTGCCCACAGTTAGTGACACATTTCATAACCATTGTCAGGTTACACTGTTCTTGTAAATTGTCTTATTACTAATAAATTATACATTGATATTTATTAATTCAGGTGCCTAAATAAAGCCTAGATGGCAAAATTACCCTTTCAGATAATAAATTAATTCCTAGGGTTGGCACACCAAGAATTTCCTGTCCAACAGTGTTTCCTCAGTGGAGTCTCTCAGCTCCACCAGACATTTATTCAGCTAAATAAAGAACAAATTACTGAGTGTAAAACCACTACCAAGGGTTTGCAGTATCATCCATTAGCTCCAGGATTTCCTTGACAGCACAAAGGATTGCAGGCTGCCAATTATAATTAAATAGAGCTCCCTATGGTCTTAAGCAGAGCTCCTCATTGCTCTGGATAGGAAAATGCAGGTTAAAACACAAGAGAAAATGGAATAGAAAATAGAAAATGGATCCAAACCTGGTCCTGGTTACTGCAATTTTTAGAACTGGAAATATCTCTGTAAACAGCATGTAGATGACACTTGCCCTGGGTAGAATGCACAGGCTGTGACATTCCTGTGGTGTCAGCTGAACTTCTACCCAGGAAATCCGGTCAGAGCCCATGAAATGAGAATTTCACAAGCACACACTGCACCTTCAGCTGCACACACAGAACACCCTTACAAATGGAGACACAGATTGATTTTGACACCTTCAGTTCGTAATGCATTAAATGCAATAAACAGGATTTTTGCAACAGCCACGAAGCCAAGGGAGAAAGAAGCCTAAATGTTAAAATAATTCATGACTTCTGAATGATTTGGAAGAAGCAGACCTACTGGCATCTTCCTTGACTGATCTAATTGGATTTATTTCCACTTTCTAGGAGAGGGGAAAAAACAACATCAGCAAAAAAACCTGTTTACTAGTTCATTAAGCAAGGGTATAATTACCTAATTATAAATACCACAGGTCATGCAATCCTTAGCTGCATGAACCTCCATACACAGGCTTACAAATGACAAGCTAAGCAGTCATTCATGTACACAATGAATTGCATATTTAGCAAAAATTTGTGTTCCCATCTCTGTATTTCACATGGGTTAGAATAAAACATTTTTAGACTACATGTTAGTAATTTAAAAAATCTAGTTCTGCAACTGAACCTTAAAATTTGAAGGACTTTGCCTTGCAGAATTATTTGTGGGAGAGAGAGGTATAAAGTGTCTGTGTGGTTCACAGATTATATCAAACTGATGTTAGGAATTCCTTTGCAAAGCATTTTTTTTGTGTCTAGACCTAAAAGGATACATTTGTGTAACAGCAAGAGGCACTTTTCAGGGACAAGTGAAAACAAAGGGACTCTGTGGCAACCATCTCTGACTTGACTGGAAGAATTTACCAGGAAAAGTCTGCACTTTACTTGTTGGATAAAGATGTTAAAGGATTTATTTCCAAAACACTTGAGATCCCAGCTGCTGGGTCTGGAGGTGTTCCTGTCATTACAGTTTAGGCTGGTTGGAAGCAAGGCTGGAAATGAGAGTTTTTTACAACAGAACAGCACAGAAAATCCCATGATTACATTGTTCTGACCTTGCTTATGACAGCCTCCATCTCCAGCCTTGACATCATGGAATAGAAGATCCACCTAATTCTGTCCTGGGCTGACTTTGCAGGTTAAAAGTTTGCTGTTAGGGCTGATCCTAGAAAAAAGAACCACTGCATGTGTGCATGAAGGGAGCTGTGATGGAGCTGCTGAGCAGCCTGGCCTTCCCCAGCTCACAGCAAGATGGCATTAAAAGAGCACACAGAGCTGCAGCCCCGAGGGGAGGGGATGGCCCCCATCTCCTGCTGCCACGGCAACCTCCACAGCTTAAAAACCCATATTTAAAAAGTAAACCGAGTTAGCTGGGTTTTGCTGAGGAATGGTTTCTCAGATGACTCACTGCATCTGCAGAAGAGCAAAGCATAACCTCCCCAGCAGAGATCTTGCTGCACATCCTCATTCTGCCTAGATGAGGATGCAAACTACTGCCTAAACCCTTCAGCTCTGAGGAAGCAGTAACTTCACTGTGTAGGAATGCTATGAAGCCCTACTTTCACTTAAAATTAAGCTGGAAATTCCAAAAATTTATTGGTAGTTCTTCTGCTTCCCTCCCCAAGTCTTGCTTGGAGTTGGTGAGCAGGAAATTGAATAGATGGAAGCAGCCCAAAGATGAGTCTATCCCAGCCAGACATAAACCCAACCCACAGGAGCACTCAGAGAAGAATGAAGGTGTAGCATAAAGCCACCACAGCATTTCTGCCTGTGAAAGCTCAAATCTGGAGCTTTAAATCAGTTCTCACACTGCAGCTCCCTGAGAATGAGACCTGGAAGGGCTGGCTGTGACTTCTGGGCTCTCATGCAATGCACAGCTTCAGTCTCAGAACAGAAACTATCCTGGACCTTGCTCACTGGGAGTTCCAATCAATTTGAGCTTTCATTCTCTTGTCTTAGCTGCTGATTATCTCTAGGCTTCCTGTATTTCCTTCCATGAACTGAAGCCCAGCTGAGGTTGTATCTTCAGAGAGATGCTCATAAATCCTGATTATTATGGGCTTCACTGGATTTCAGGTCCCAAAGAACTGCAAACTGGGACCTACTGAAGGAGCTCTGCCACTTGTTTCATGTCTCACTGGCCCCTGAAGTATTTTAACTCTACAACAACTGAATTTCTTGTGTATTATGGTCTGAGTGTGAAATACCAGCAGAAGTCCTGAGTTACCCAAGAAATGAAGTGACAATAACAAAATTCCATTGAAGTAAATGTTGAAAGGTACTAGCATGAGTGGAATCAGGATTTTGTCCTGCACTCTACATCAAAGACTCGTCAGCTCTTGTCTAATTAGCACAGAGCACCACTTTTCCCTTTCCACTTCTGCTGACAACTGAATGATCTTCACTGTTGGAATTAATTTGAAAAATGTATACGTCAAAATTATTCCACATTTGGCAACAAGATGAGATCTGAATCAGAATGTACTGTCTGAATGCAATACATAATAAGAAGAAATGACATCTCTGATCAGGCTACAAGATATCCAGACTTATCTGTGAGGCAAAAATGAGCTGCACTGCTTCTAAAACACAAAGACTTGCAAAGCACAAGCGAATCAGAAGTTCTTCTTTTTCAGATATATTTTGTTTCTTAATAGAATTTCAGTGCTCCAAATAGTTATTTAAAAAGTCTGGGATCTTACACTGTATTCTTTTATAATTACAACCAACACCAGTTTCTTGGGGCTATTTCTACTGTCCTGAATTGGGGAACCTGCAGGACTGATGTTACAAATGTAACAAGAAACAGTTCACTGGGTTTTTCTGTAATAATTAATAGAACTTGCAGGGTCTCAATTACACCAAAAATGGCTTTCAGAGCCCTCACATTGCTGCAGGTTTTTTTTGCAGTTTTGAGTATTTGAGATCGTGGAATACTTTGAGGATGGAAATGAGAATAAGGAACTTCCAGCCATGTGCCTTCTTAAGAACACAGTCCTGTAAAAAACCAAGATATACAAGAATATTAATTCCCCAAAAGGAATTAATAATCTTCTTGCAAAGGAAGGAGATTTGGACCTGCAATGGAATTTATATGTACATCCCTTCTCCTCAGACATCCTGAGGGGCTAAGGGGCTCAAAAAACCAGAGAGGATGATGAGATTCATCCCTTCAAACAACATTTCTGTGGCACATCAGCTGGAACCTCGCTGGCTTGGACACACCTCAGGAGTCCCCAGAGCTCCCCAGAGAGAACTTTTCCCTGCTCCTCCTGCACAGTGACAGTGCTCAGTGAGCACACCCTGCAGCTCCCTGCTGGCCTTGGCATGCTGCAGACAGGAGTTCTCTCCCCACACGTGGGGCTGTTGGTGTTATCACCTGCAAAATTTGAAATGAGAGTAGAGGTTCCCCTTCCCATCATCTCAGCATGGAAGGATGTGAGTAGAGCTGGGTGTCAGGGCAGGGAGTTGAGCTGAGGATTCTCCTTCACATTTTTCCCAGCCTCTTTTTCCTGTTCCTTCTCCTGTAAAATGGGAGTGAGCAGTGGAGCTGGGAAGGAAAGCAAACATGAAAATCAGATGGGCCATTGCCAGAATAGCTCCTGAGTATCAGAAATTCTCAATGTGCACACGAGGCCCCCAATAAACAAGCCGTTGATGCTTATTCATTTTTTATTTGCTTTCTGTAGTAGTGCTTTGGAGAAGACGTGTTTCAAGTCTTTGTACTTACAAAGTTGTGACTGCTGGCTGATATTTATCTCTTCCTGGTGACATGCATTTATGGTCTTGACAAACAAAGGCTCAAAATAGGCTCTGTGTCCTCTTTACAAAGAAAGCATCTGAGGGGAAAGAACCCCCAACAAAGTAAATAGAGACAGGAGCTTTTTGAGCATGGGAATGCTCATCTCAGTTATGGTGAGCATGCTGAGCTACAACAAGCTGGCATAAAAATGTTAAAAACTAGGTTAAGAGTCACAAGCAGCAGAACAAATGCTTTCTGTTGCTGCATCTAAGAAAACTGCTCCTAGCAAGGCTATTTGTGCCTTGGTCATCAGCACAATTTGAACATGAAAGCTGATTCTGTCAATCCAAATGTACCCTGAATTCATTTTTCTAAATAACAACACAAAACCCCCACATCAGTGGTGCTCAGAGATCACATGTAGGCTTCAGATTAAGGAAAATGAGGTTGTTTAATATTCTGCTGATTCGAGAAAAACAGCCCTGACATGACTCACCTCTTTCCTTTCTCCCCAGAGAACCATTCCTTTCATACACAAGCTTGGATTTCTCTTTATATAACCAGCTCATACAACAGACATTCAGCTGCCTGTCAGAGAGAAAACAAACTAATCAAATCATCCATACAATTTATATAGTTGCATTAAAAAAAATATCAAGGAAGGTCATAGCAAATGGACATGCATTGGTTTGGCTGTGCATAAAAAAAAAATAAATTTCTCTTCTGTGTTCCTTCTGTGGATATTTCATTTCAAGAAGTATTTTCCTGCAACTGAATGGATGCCAATTGCAGAGATATTTGCTACTAAGCTAAAAAAAATTCATCATAACTTTTCATCATAAATATAAAAGGCTAGAAATCCTCTGAGAGATAACTAAACAGATCAGATCATTGAACTCTGGGAAAATGCTGAAAACTTGTTTACCACAAGACTCCTATAGTGAGAAAATAAACCAAACAAAAGGGGAGTCATGTTTCTACTAATAGCCATTCTGATCCTGCAAACAGCTTTGTTTGTGACACCTACAGAATCACATGAAGTAGTGAATGGAAAATTGAGGACAATTTTTCAGGTGCTTTGTACCCACAGGTAGAACCAGGCTTAGTTTCACTCCAATTTCATTCAAATTGCAGAGGGATTTACAAATCAATACTCTTGGAATATATTAGTTAGTGCCTGCCTCCATCAGCTTTATTTAGCTCTGAGGAAAGGCTCCATTCCTGTTTGGTGTTGGTCTTTCAACACGAAGACAGGACTTTGCTCACATTTATCTTTCCCTCTCTAAAGCCCTGCCCCAGAAGGAATGCAGAGCCTGATTTAGGGTAAGGAAGTAGGAAGTGCCACAGATGCATCATCACCTCTGACATTTGAAAGTAAAAGACATGCAGACAATCCTAATTTTAACACAAGAGACATTATTCAGCAACATACGTTTGAATAATTCAACACTTTTTTTTTTTTTTTTTGGTACCTCCTCTCCCAACCATGATGATGGTTGATTTTGGAAAGAACAAGGTCCAGGGCAGCTCCATCAGCTGCCACAAACCACACCAGGGATTTATCCCCAGATTGAGCTCTTGGTGCTTGGTTTGTCAGGGATGAGAGAAAATGCTCTTTAAGTGAAAGCAGCAAGGCAGATTCCAGCCCTGTTTGACTGTTTTGTACCAGGCAATATTTTAAATCCAAAGGAATCCTATAAAATGTCCTCTACAGAGGCAATCAGTATGGGAGCTGGTTAAAAATACATCCCTCTCATCCTGTGTGCTTCTACTGCTGCTAAAGATGTCTTGGAGATATTTTCTTAGGTTGAAAATATTTGAATATATTCGGTCTTATACAAATGCTTAAATCTGATATGAAACTTCTCAACCCTACATTTTAAACATGAAATCAGTATCATTCTTCATCTCAGAAGGCAGCTATTGATTAGCGCAAACAGACTTTCACAGAATTCACTAGAAACCATCAGCATTTTCTAGCATGACCTAAAAGCTATATAGAGAAAAACCATTTAGAACTTGCTACTTCCTCTCCTTTTAGGACTAAAAATAGATGTAGCTCATTATCTCACTTGGCACCTTAATGTATTCCATGGCACGATGGCACAGCTCAGATTAAACCTCCACATGCTGCTTTTTCCTTAGGATCTACCTTATACACCCCAAGGAGGGGCAGTGCTCATTGAACCAGAGACTCTTTGATATTTTACTTTAAACCCTTTTTGGGTTCTGTTCTCAGGACAATACTCCTGTTGGATGCAGCAGCTCACCCCAGCCATGGGTGGATGCCACCCCAACAGCCTCCCTCAAATGGAAGCTTGGATGAATTTTCTCATCGAGCTCCACCATTAAATCCATGCCCACACTTTTTTCTTTCCCCCAAAGGTCAGTAGGATAACTGACTCTCAGGGACACACAGCCCAAAAGTGACTCCCAAATTAGGTGTATGCACATTTAACTCTGAAATTCCTGCTTGAAGAAAAGCTGCAAGCACACATCTCAGTGTGATAAATGTGATAAATTTGGGTTAAATCCCCCCAAACCACAACAAATTCCACATAACTGCTGTGTTTGCCTCTGCTTTCAGAAATGGCCAAACCCCATTTTCTTTATTTAAGAATAGCAAAGTGTTTTCCACATATCAATGTAAAAACAGAGCCAGACTCTTCTCAGTGGTGCCATGTAATAGAACAAGAGGCAGTGGTGAAAAACCGATCTTAGAAAGTTCCACCTGAACATGAGGAAGAACTTCTTTGCTGTGCAGGTGAGGCTGTGGAGTTTCCCTCCACTGGAAATATTCCAGACGTGTCTGGACACAATCCTGTGCCCTCTGCCCTGGGATGACCCTGCCTGAGCAGGGAGGTTGGACCAGGTGAGCCCACTGTGGTTCCTTCCACCTCAACCTGTGCTTCTGTGCACGGGAATGAAAGACTGCATTGATGGGAAATTGTCTGATAAAGGTTCATCACTAAAATTTTGCAAACTTGCACCTGTCTCACAACAGGAACTTGGTTAGCTGCGTGTACAACCACTGCTCTTGAGTCACAAAGAAATCGACTTGTAGGTGAGTGCATTCCTCAGCACTGGCTCCATGCAGAGACAAAAACAGAGTTTAAGGCAGACATGAGATGAAAATCCCAACAATCTCAGCAAGTGCTGAGCGAGCATTCCACAGGACTTTTGTGGGAGAGTGATTAAAAAGCATCCTTGTTTTATACATGTCAAAACTTCAAGAAGACCTGACCTGCATCACCGGCTGCAGACCAGCAGCCCCTCTGCCGGCGCTGCACAGGAGGAGCAAAAAAACCCCAAAATCCATAAAAGCAGTTATTCCCTTTAAACAAGTCCCCAGAGAATTTGCTCAGCAGAGTCGGAGCACCCCGTTTCTGCGGGGTCCCCGTGCGGCACCTTTGCCGCAGCTCCGGGCGAGCTGCGCGGGGTTCCGCGGGCGCGGAGCGGGTCTCCGCTCGTCCTGCCGAGGGAACCCCCGCGGGACACCCACCCCCGCGGGACACCCACCCCCGCGGGACACCCACCCCCGCGGGACACCCACCCCTGCCATCCCCGGGGCGAGGGGCGCGGCGGACCCCGAGCCCCGCGGCTGCCCCGGTCCGGGGGATCGCGCCGGTCCCTCCCGCGGTGCAAAGCGCCCGGCCGGCCGGGCAAGCCCCGGGCCAGCCCCGGGACGGCTGCGGGGCCGCGGGCGGGTCCCGCGCACCTGCGGAGCCCCCGCCTTTGTGCAGTGCAGGTGCGGCGCCCACCCCACCCCCGTGACGTCAGGCGGGCGCTCGCGGGGCACCATGGGAGAATCCCAATGTTTTCCAACGGATGCGCTCAGCAGCGCGGCGGCTTGAGGCGACTCCGGCAGCGGCGCTCGGGGGGGAGTCCCGGCAGGGGGCGGCGGCGGCGGGGGGCCGGGCGGGCGGCCCGCGCCCCGGCTCTTCCCCACCCCGCCAGGCGGCATGGCCCACCCCCCTGAGGCGCCCGGAGCTGCCCCCTGAGCGCCCGGAGCGCCGCGCCGCAGCCGTGCCGACGGCGCCGGGGAAGATGCTGCCGCGGCTGGTCCTGCCCGGCTGACGCCCCGGCCCCGCCGCCGCCGCACCCCCGTCCCCATTGTCCCCCGGCCGCCTCCGGCTCCATGAGCGCCTCCTCCTCCCTCCTCCTCTGAGCTTCCCGCCCTCCACCTCATGGCTGCATCGGAAGAAGGGACCGGCTGCTTTCTCCCGCGAGGCAGGTCGCAGAGTGACCCCAGCATCCTCACGGACCCCGGGGAGCACCCAGGTAACCGCCCCGCTCTGGCCGGCGGCGCTCGGGAGCATCCGCCACTTTGTGGGGAGCCCGTCCGCCGCGGGCGGGCAGGAATTGGGAGCACATTTCCTGCAGGGAGTGCTGAATTGATGGTGCAGCGGCTGAGCTGCCCACGGGATCGGGGCGAGCGCGGCTCTGCCGGAGCGGCTTCGCGTCCCGGCCGCGGCTCCGGGGCCGCCGGCAGCGCTCGGGCCCCGCGCCCGCAGAGCTCGCTCACGACTTCGTGGGGAGGGGAAATGAGCGCTAATAAAGCAGGCTGTTTGCATGGGATCGCCATGGAGACAAGGGAAGCAGAGTCATAATTAAACACTCTCTGCCCACAAGAAGGTAATTTTCACTTCACAGGGAGAAGCGTAATCTCCTTGTGGAGTGTGGGCTTAGAGGGTGGTGCTGAGGGGACACAGCCCAGTCGTTACAGCATAAATAGAATATTGTGATTAGATATTTTTTTTTTAACAATGGCAATTGGTGTTTTCATCTTCACTTTGAGGAGTAATTCTAAATGTCTCTTGGTGGTGACTCAGTAATTTCAGATAGTCAGAATCTAAGCAGGGTTGAGACCTTTAGAAAAAAAAAAGAAACAAATAGCTACATCACTTTGATGAGATGTGATTGCACGGAAAGCACAACAACAAGCTGGAAGCAAAGGGTAAGAGCCAGTTTTCTCTCAGTTTCCCTGAATAGATGGAGGACACACAAGAGCTGTCAGGTTTCTTTATGAGAAAAGAAGTAATCAAAACAGTGTAAAGACAATGAATGGGGTGTTGATCATCACTACCCACTCCTGATTCCTAAGCCTAGAGATGGGTTTAGGGTTTGGGTCAGGCACTATCAGCCAGGAGACAGTCCCTGGATGCAATTTCGGGTTGAACTTTGCTCCCTTTCTCAGATTGCTGAGTAAATAAAATATTCCAGGCTCTATTCATACACCTGCTATATTGCTTCCTTCTGAGCCAATGAGGATATTAATATTTGTATCTAATTTAAGTTCTTCTATTTATTTGCCTTATCGAGCAATTGTGAGCACACTGGTCTGGAGTGAAATACAAATTGAATTAAGGCAAACAGTGGATGATTTATCTCTGATTACCAACTGTTCTGATGCCCTAAGTGAAGGGAACAAAGGACTCTTCTAACATGAACTGCTCGACTCACTCCCAAAGGGGCAATCTTGGCTGAAAGAGGAATGTATGTTTCTGCCATTTGATTTCTGGAAGCAGAAGTGACTAATGAAAGGAAGGCGTGTGCAACCTCCGTTTTAATTCCTCTAGATTGCTTTCTGCTAATTAATTCTTTTGGCCTTTGTGAGATACACAACAAAGAAAGTACACAACATGTCCGACAAGTAGACAAAGATATAAACATTATTGTGCTTTTTGTTGGGAGAAGGAGCTGTCAATACCAAGGAGCATTTTTCCCCTAATACAGACCCCATCAGACAAACCAGTGTCCCAGTGCATGGCAGGAGCTCCACTAAAATGCAAGAGAAGGTGTTTTGTATGTATTCTGTCATTCGTGCAATGTGTGGAGACAAACAAAAGGTGTTAAATACATATGGGTTTTGTCCTGGTAGGTGTGAATAGTCAGTGGTAGGATTAGCATGTTTGGTAAGATTTTCAGGTTTTAAATTCATTCATCAAATAGTATTCAGCATCTGTATGCTTCCACATGATAATAAAATGAACCTAAATTGCTTAATTTAGATAAAATTTTATTCTGCAGTGTTGTGAGTAATCATTATGAGCAATTTCATACATTTGGCTACTTAAAAATCTGGAATACAATTTATATTATTTTAAGAATTATGAATGCTAGATGATGTAATAGCAGTTTATGTTATTTTACTGTCCTGGAAAATAATTGTATCATTGTCATTATACCAGCATAATCATCTATGGACTCTAAGTCAAAAGACAGTCTTAGGAGTGGGAAATGATGTGTCCAAAGTTTGTGTTTACATCCCAACTCTGCTCGCAGACAAAGCATGTAGGGAAGTGTGAACATGTAAGATTCTTCCTTAATCTAAAAATTAATGTTATTATCATTTAAGTTACATTTTTAGATTACAGACAAACAGACCAAAATTATACCAAAATATGAATATAATAGGAGGTAGGATCCCTACAAAAACCATTCCTGCTTTACCTGGCCTTTGAGTGATGCCATATCCCATTTTGTTTCGGAGCAGTTTTTGGCTGTGTGATCTGGTCAGGGGTTATTCTGCACCAACTCATTTGGATGTGCCTGCTGAGGAAAGGATACTGGGGTGGGCAGTGTGGGAATAGATGAAGGCAGCCTGGACTCTGAAAATTTTCCTGGTGGTTTTTTGGTTTAAAGACATATGTATATTCATCTTCTTGACCTGTACAATTACAGGATTTTTTGGTTTAGCCCAGCTTTATGCAGGATGTTTCAGTGCCATGGCTTAGAGTGTAGAGCTGGCAGCATAAAGATTTTCATGTATTTCCCAAAGGAAATCCTCTGATGCAATGCTTCATTTCCCTTCCCCTCCTGAAACACCAGTTTAACCAGTAGAACTGACCCATCCCAGCAGGGTTTGAGCCTTGCTGGCTGTCTCAGAATCTGCTCTCACTGGACCAAATCACCCCTTTTTAGCTGACCCTGAGCAATGTGAGCATCAGACCCAAGGAATTTGGGATGAGCACGCTGCAGATGCAGATGTTGGTTCACCTTCCCAGTGCTTCATTTGCAGTTTTTTCATGAACTGTTGCTTGGGTGAAATGTCAAAGGGAGTTTCCCCATGTGAGAGCAGAGCTGAAGTTTGTTTGTTTGTGAGGTTTTTGTTGTGTTTTGTTCATTTTAAAGAGGACTCTGTTTTCATCCAGCCAGAGCATGGGGTAACTCAGTAACTGGCTGGATCAAGTAGCCTTAGATGCTGATTTTTGAGAAGTCCTGCACACTCACAGTCCTGACTAAAGCCAGCAGAAGCTGCAATTATTCCAAGCCTTGAACAATAAAGGCTTCATGATAAAGCCTCTTATCTAGTGTGCCTTTCCTCACAAAGCATTCACTGTAGAAATGAAAAGCTGTTTTATAACCTTGATTTGGAAGAGCTGTAATCTTTACAGACTACAGTGAATTTTATCACATGTAAAAAACGTAGAAAATTACCACATGCCACTACAATCTTACAAATATTCCTGTAATAAGTCAGATAAACAAGATGTTCAGTAAACTAAACTAGGGACAGTTAATAGCTGTTTATTCCAAAACAGAAATACAAATTCACTGATTCAGGTGCTTCATGTGCAACTTAAATTAAAACAGCAGCTCCTCACAGTGATCAGTAAAGATGTCACAGTCTAAGAAGAAAAGATGGACTTTAGTTCAGGCTCTGCTGACAGGAAGATGATTTTCTCCAGCATTTAAATGGTGCATAGAGGTCCTATTGGTAATGCAGAGAATACTGGAAACAGTGTTTTTTTGCTTTAATTGGATCAGTTATTTATTTTCTCCTTTAAGATAAAATCATGCATTTCAGCCTGTATTTGAGTGAAGTATTTTATGGCCACTGAGCAGTATTTTATGAGAATTGCTGTAGTACAACAAACACTGGGCTTCATGTTCGAGTCTGTTTAAGTTCACTGTCACGCTGAGTGAGCAAGCCTTGAAATAGGAGGATGTCCTTAGTTTGGGAAACAGACATCAAAATACTCATGTCTTGCTTAACTGTAGACTGTCTCTAGGCCAGGCTGTTGTTAAGAAAGTGAATTTCATCTCATTCACAGAATCAGGGAATGAATTGGGTTGGAAGGGCCCTTAGAGATCATCTGGTTCCAGCTCCCTGCCACAGCCATGGCACCTTCCTGACCTGATTGGATCAGGTTGCTCCAAGCCCCATCCAGCCTGGCCTTGAACACTTCAGGGATGTCAAGAATCTCCTTATCTTTTATGCCTTTCCCTCCTCCACCTTTCCAGATAAGGAACAAGAAAGGAAGGAGAGTCTAAAGAGAACAGATTTCAGTATCACCATCTAATTGAGAGACAGTTGCAGGAAGCCAAAATATTGCTCTCATTATATCCCTCCAGCAGTCACAGGGCAGAGGGAAGATTGACAATCTCATTTGATTTGTATCAAAAAAGGGAGGGGTGCACAGACTGGAGAAGAACACACCATGCCAAAACTCTGTATTACTTGAGGAGATACAGACAACCATGACAATGTGTGAAAATGTCACCCCCCTTCCCCCCTTAATTTTGGGATAATCCATTTGAATTTGTATAAGTACACATTGATGCCATCACGTTTTGCTCTCTGTGCTGCTGCCTTTCCTTCCTGGCACCACACAATTAAAGAAAATCTTCAGGATGGGCATTACTGAGCTCTCCAGCAGACCTTGCCAGTGGTCCACCATGTGTTCCTTGTCCTCCAGTGAAGGATCTGTGTTGAGGCAGGGAGCTGCTGTGCTGCAGGCAGTGGTGTTAGATGTTGTTAACAGCTCTGTCATCATAATTTCTTACTGCCTGGTGAAGGGGGGCTCCTCAGCCTCTCCTCTGGTGTGGTGTGCTTCAAGACCTGACAAGTTAAAGCTACTGCAGAGTAGCTGTTCCAGAGATACATGATTATGTCTTCACCAGACACTAATTCCCTTTTTATTTCTATTGATACCACGTGTCATCAGCAGCATTGAGCTCTGAATTAACTCCAGGGCAGAACAACTGCATAAGACTTAGAAGGTCCTCCATCACTGTTTCTAGTTTTCATAATTCAAACGTTCTGAAGCAGGCAGCATTCTTGTTAGTATTCTTCTAGGATGCTGAGAAGAGAATTGAACTGCTATGATGTTTTACATCATCTTTCTTTGGGCTGGAGGCTGACCTGAAGCCCAGCAGGGCTTCCCAGGCAGTGTGAGGAAGGACATCAGCCATCCAAGTAACAGCCAGGGAAAGTCGTGATGCAGTAAACAGCAGGTGTGGGAATACTCTCTAATACGGCTTTTTCTTTCTTGTCTTCTGTTTTGAAGCTGTAACCTCCCATGGATGGACTGTGCCACTTCATATCTGTCATTGTCTTCTCTTAACATTTTTGGGTTGATTTAGCTTATAAAGATTTTAATTGACTCCTGCTTCTGCTGTATTTGTTCCTTGGACAAGTTTGCTCAGTCTGAGTCTCGAGCAGTCCTAGGGAGCCTGTGAGCCACTGGAAAGCTGTGCTGCCCCCTTAACCTGGACACTGGGAACCTCAGAGATGTTGGAAGCTACTGGCAGGGGATGTTTGGAAACCCAAAACCAGATTGAAAATAAAATGTGGTAGGTTTGGGTTGCAGGTGCTGGCATGGAGCAAAGGGAAGGCAAAGACAAGCAGGAATTCAGCTGGAGTGCACACACATTGGTGCCAGCTCTCTGGATCTGCTCGAGTCATTCTTACTGCAAATCTATTCATGCCAGGCCCATAATTCAGAAAATCTTCTGAGTGTGTGCTTAACTTCCAACTTGTGCTTTGGATGGAAGGAAATTGATGGCAGAGAGAGGACAGGGAGATGCTGTGGGTGCCCTGCCTGTCAGCTGGGCTGCTCCATCCTTCTGCAGTCATTTACATCACCATAACTTCAATCAGGGACTTAAAGGCTTATCCATGATGTCTTTAGCTGTTGAATGAATTTTCAAATTTGATCCTAATGCTTGAGCCAGGACACATTAAAAAAGTTGTTTGGGTTTTGTTTTGTTTTGTTTTTTCACCAGAAAGATTTTGGTTTCCATTTCATCTTTCTCTATCAACAAGTCTGTTCTGTTAAGGGAGTTTGTTTCACCTACATTATATTTCTTCTGAAATAGAATTTTACCAGGTCTCCTACATCCTTTCCTTTATTAATTTATGGACAAAATGATTGAATCAGTGCTTTTGCTCCAGTTTATAACTGAACCCTATGATTTATTTATGTGGAAGTTAGTGATATTCTCCCACTCAGAAGTTCCTATTCCTAACCAAAGGGCTCCCTGCAGAAAGTTACACACTAATGGGGGCTGTACTCAGGAATACTCAGTACTGACTAGAAACACGCAGGTTATTAGTTAATATCCCATTTGCCTTTCCATTGAAATCCAAATTGAATTCTATAGAGCTTCCCAGAACATTTGCTATTTGTGTGAATATAGAGTTAAGAGTTTTTTCTGACACAGCACCTGAAAAATCATCACCATATTACCACGTACTACGATGGGAGTTTTATTTTAAGAAATGATCCACTGTGCTTTTGAGAAAGCCTTTTTGTTTCTCCTCAAATTCCCAGTCCCTTCTTGTTTGGACCTAACTGGACCCCAAGTCCCTGTGATGCAGGAAACTCCACTGGAAGCACAGATGTCTCTTTTTCTCTGTCCTGCAGCAGAGAATCTCCTCCTTCCCCAGCAGCCCTTGCCCTGGCACCTGACTCATCTCCCCCATGGCAGCCCTGCTCCAGCATTTTCCAGGAGGGGAGAAGGATCTCTCCACCTCTGGAGAGGAGGATGGGCACAGTGCTGGGGAAGCTGCAGAGGTGGCACTTCCTGGGCATGGATTCTCTTGCTCCAAATGCAGAATTTTGGTCCTGCACATAAAATTTGTGTCAGTGCTGGGGTGTCATTACATTGCTCAACATGACGCACACTTAACACAAACTGCTTTTTGCTCTTGCCTGAGTATTTTACCTACTGATACTCAGTTTATTTTGGGAATCAAGAGCTTATGAAGTTATGTTTTAATGCTACTTTTGCAGGAATTAAATGAGGTCAGTTAATAAGTATGCTATCCATGCCAAGGGTAGGATTTAGGCTTTTCCAGGGTTTGAGTGTTCCCAGTGTTTGGAGATTTGTATTTAGCCAAACTTTAGAGTTCTGTAAAGGAAATGCAGAGCTTTAGTGGGGAAAAAAGTGTTTTAAAGTTGTCTTTTCTTCTAAATCCCAAGTTGGCAGGTAGTCTGAATGTTGCTGAAAAGACACTTAAACCATTAAAACCTCTTTATCCAAGAAGTGGAAATACTGATTATACACCATTAAAACCTAGACTGGATTTATGAGAGTGAGGTCATCATATTGGAAATAACCTGGTGTGTTTTTATGTTCATCTTTGTCTCTTTAATTCAGGCTTTCTTTTTTATGTTTACCTTTGTCTGTTTAATTCAGTTTTTTTTTTTAATAAAAGTAAACCCTAGATTTGATTGCATACCTTAAGTAAAAGAACTCAGACCTAATTTACACACCTAATAACTTGTGCACACAAATAGTTGCTTCCCTGTGCAAATAAGAGAAACTCCTGTCTGTTAAATAATAAAAGATCTTCACACTTTAGCTATGAAT
This sequence comes from Passer domesticus, assembly GCF_036417665.1. Classification (NCBI taxonomy): domain Eukaryota; kingdom Metazoa; phylum Chordata; class Aves; order Passeriformes; family Passeridae; genus Passer; species Passer domesticus. The sequence continues at coordinate 11,774,206 of NC_087489.1, read as the reverse complement.
GAAGGTGGTTTAGGATTATTCATTCAGTTAATGTTTGCACCAGACTTTGAGAATGGAATGAGTTACATAATGCTGGGAGTCATGTTTGTCTGGAAATGTAACTGTATTTTAGTGAGTAGTTAAGTAACAGTGTTAATTTTCCCCAAAATATTTAATTTGGGAATTCTCTTTCGAGACTGCCCAAGTCGTGCTGTAATGAATGGGCTACACAATTTATTTATTTATAAAATGGGGTTTTAAAATCAAATTTATGTCTTTGTATTTTTAAAATTTAATATGTAGAATTAATTGCCCTTGCTTCTCTAAGCAGGTCAAGTCTATAAATACCAAGAATAAGTAAAACTAAATATGATACCTTGATTTTGCTTCAAAATGTAGCCAGTTTGGATGCTAATACAATGGATTCTTTGTGCCCATTAAATCCCACGCTTTTGTTTGAAATTCAAGTTGATTTATGGCCTAACATATACACAATTTATACATGCCCCAGAGAGAACCTCATACAGCGACTCAAGGCAGGTCAATAGCTCCGTGCTTGAGTCTGCATAAATATTTCAGTGAAATATCTGAATCAAAGGGGTCTTCTCTTGTTTTCTGTAGTACACTGATACTCTGGGTCAGCAGTGTGGACCTGTGGTTTCAGCTGAAGGAAAGCTTGTCTTGTGCATTAAGCACTTCAGAACTGTTCTTATAATGAAGAGACAGTTTGTGTGTTAATTTCCTTAATCTAATTTTTTTTAAACATCCTCGCACTGTTCAGCTGCTGTACAACCAGCAAGTGGACGTAGATCACTGCATTACATCCACCCAGTGAAGCCTTCACTGTTTGCTGAGGGCTGCTCCATCCCTCAGGCCAGGCAGCCTTCCCTGTGCCTTGTCCATATTGATCTGCTGGGAATGGCTGTCACTTCTCATTCAGCTGCTCTCAGAACTCTGCATCTCTCGACTAAACAGCCTGGACTGCACCAAGACTTGGGCTTTTATCATTAAAAGAACATAAGAAATTCTGCCCTGGCTCAGGACTGAGGTGTGTCCAGCCTGGGACTGTTCTTGATGGGGGCTGGAAGCTCAGGACAGGCTGGGAGCAAAGGGAAGGGTGGCTGGAGGAACATCCATAAATTCCACATGAAATCCTCAGGGTCAGTCTCCTGTGCTGCCTTCAAACAACAGCCACAGGCGTTGATGCTTTGGGCAGCTTTGCTCAGCATCTCGAACAAATCCTGCTGTCTTGGGGAGCTCAGACAGAACCTGAGTGGAAATCAGCCTCCAAGAGAGGTTCTCGGCTCCTGGAAGTTCATTTGAGATTGTTCCATCATGAATGAGATGGATCTGTGTGGAATATTTAAATAGAGCGAACGTGATAGTGTATGCAACACTGACTTAATTGGGTTTCTCTGAAGTTTATGCTTTGCAGATGGGACTTCTGTAATTTTGTAAGCTCTGCATTAAGGATAGAAGAAAAAAATGTAATTTGTTTGTTTCTTTTTTTTTTTTTAATTATAGCAGCTCTGTAGATTGGGTAGCAGCTTTCTGGGATTGCAGAGGTTTCAAGGAGAAAAAACATCCTATTTTCAGACACAGCACATCAACTTAACTTCAGCTTAAATGTTTCCTTCCATGACAGTCGCTCATTTGACTTTGCTCAATGTTACAGTGCCTAGAAGGAGAGAATATGTAGTCACCAACTATGCAGAGAAAGCTCTAGCAAAAAGAAAATGGAGTCTTGGACTCATACAAATTCTCTACTTGTCCAGCATAAGTTTTAAATGCCTTGTTTCTTGTTTAACTCAAAAAAATAATGGAAAAATCAGAACTGAGATAAAGTGTGAGTATCACTTCAGATTTCACAGGAGATACTTAACTGCAGAGAACTTAATAACACATCTTCCTGCAAGTGAGGAACATAAGTGAGCTCCTGCCACCTGGGAATCCCCAAATTTAGGAGCAAAACAGAGGTTCCTGAGAATGTGCTATTTTACTGTGAACTGCTGATGCCAATTCACATGGAATGGCGTGACACAAAAACTGTGTATCCTCACTAAACCCTTGATTCTGTTTGATTTATAGTGGGAGCAAATATCAGCCACTGGCCCAGGCTGGTGCCTCGAACCCCTGCAGCAGTGGTGAACTTAACAGATGACATGATCAGATGTGGATTTTCTTAAGGCAAACGTAGGGAATGTGAACTACAGCTGTCAAGATGGATAGCAGAGAGACTTCTTAGTGTTGTGGTGTACATTTGCTGCTGCAATTCAACCAGAAGAACAAACTGAAAGGAAGCCAAGTAAAAGATAATTTTAACATGTAGAAGTAGAAAGGAGCGTCCTTCAAAAATCCAGAATATTGTGCATGAATGAAAATGTTTTAAGAAGGAACCCTAACTGATAGAAATTTATCCTGTATCTCTCTCCTTAGTCCAAGGATGTATCACTGAAGCACAGGCTGGTCTGGAAGACTGGCATTCCTTCTGTCTCACTGGGTTGGTGCCTCCTTACATTCTCTTGTTCTCATGTGACAGGGTAGAGCTTCTTGCAACTCTTTTTACTTCTCAGTCTGTTTTCTCTACAGTTTTTTGACTTTTCTGCCATCCAGTCCGAGTTCATTCTAGTAGTTAGCTCTCCTGTCCTAGCAAACTCAGCAGCTCCTGTTCCAGGGGCCCTTCTCCCAGATGGAGAAATAGAATGGGTGTTACTGCTGTACCAGCAGAGCAGCCAGCAAAGCCTGCCTCCCTCCAGATCCAGCATTTTCAGCCCTCACTGTGATCTTAAACTGCTAAAAATCCCATTTATCACCGAGGTCTTCAGATTGGCTCCTCTGTTGTCCGATGGAGAGTCAGGCTGGGTGAACCCTCTTCCCTCAAGGGCCTCCCCGCAGCAGCTCTCCTGTGGCTGCTTTGGTGTGGAACCAAAGCTGACCTCACACCCAGGCTCTGCCTGCAGGCAGCACTTTCCAGGGTCACTGGTGTCATTTTTCATCAACTCCATCCTTGCTTGAAAGTTGTCAGTGAGCTCCAAAGTCATTGTGGGTGGCAGGAGATGAAGGGGTTAAACAACCCTTGTTTGTGAAATAAGAACCCAGGAGCAAAAAAGCAGGAGAAGCTGTTTTCAATAACTTGCTCCATTTATATTTTTCTCACTCTTGCTCTCACAACACAACTTCTAGGCTTTATTCCAACACATCGAGGCTCTCTAGTTCTACCAACCTTTTCTGAAAAAGCTGCACTATGACCTGGGGCATTACTCATCTCTCTTATTTGGGAGATAATATTTTATATAATCAGCTATTTGAGTCCTGCACCTGCAGAAAATCTATTCTGCTTTGCACCCTGGAGTTTAATATTTGTTGATTAACCTGGGTTTTAGACATATTTTGCAATAACTTTTTAAAAAAACCCAACTGTAAAGAAACCCCAACCTGTCCAGCCCAAACACTTGGCACTGCCATGAGTTTATGAATTTTCAGATCATGATTTGCTTGGCTGCTCTAATGAAATAATTATAAAAGATTTAAATTACTGAATATACTTCTAGTGGATTAGACATCATAAAATACCAGCAGAGAAATAAACCCAAACTTTCTGAATAGAAAGTATGGGATGAGGTTTTCTCTCTATCCAGAAGGACAGATCTCTCAGAAGATGGATACACTTCATATATATTTTAAAATTTATTTTCTCATTCTATTAAAAGAAATGGAAAGCTAATTCTGGTGGGTTTATTTAATTAGTTTTTCATTCAAATTCCCCTCCCTGTCTTAAGAAATTCCCCTGCAATTTGCCAGCAGAGCATTGCAGAAATCTTTTTTAGACCTTGGTAGCTGCTGTAAAGTTGTCTGGGAACAAAATCTACTTTTCAACAGATTAATCTAAATGTACATATCCAAGTAGGGAAAAAGCGGCAGTAGCTTGAAAGCTAACTTTCATTTTAAGTAGTTTTTGAAGAAAGAGGAGAACTTCGGGTGTTACATCATGGTTTTTCAGAAATACTCATTTTTTAAACACAAGGAAACTTCTTTTTCCTGCTTTACAATAATAATCTGATTTTTAACCAGATACTGTCTGTTAAAATGAAATCACAGAGATTTAGAAATATCTTTTCTGACAGAAAGGGACAAGACTAAGCATATCAGAGCCGACGGGAATCGTGCAGTTTAGAGATTTTGTTGTTACAGATCATAATATTCTCATAATACAAGAGAGATTACAGAAATATGGCATAGTCTTATTTTGTCTGACATTGTAAAGAAAGAAAGACTTAAAGGATTAGTCTTGGTAACTTAGCTGTTCCTTTGCAAAGTATTGTGATCTAATAGGAAATAATGCAGCGCAGATCCTGAACACGAAATAAAGCCTCTGGTCAGAATCTCGTTAATGCCAGAAATGATTTAAAGCCAGCCAACAGCCCCAGTTTTCTGTCCCAGAAATGACAACACAAGACGTGACGCCTCTTACTCTAATGCTGCATAAGAGCACATCATGCATGTGATTAAGATATGACTGAACACGACTAATTCCTCAAGATTCACTTCTCCCCATTGTTAGAAACCCAGGGAGAGCACAAGAGAGCTGGCTTAGATTTTAGATGGAAGCTGCTACTTTGACAAGGAATCTGAGTGCTTCCTTCTCCAGTGTCTGTCAGAGGGATGGGCCAGGGAGGCAAAGTTAAACGTTTTTCACTCAAGTGAGCAGAGCACCTAATTTACACATTCATGGGACACAAAGCATCGCTCACTGTGCTAACAAATCACCGTAATGAGGCGTTTGCACACCCACACACATTGATACTCGTGCCTTGCTCAGCTTGCACCTGCAGTGGTGGTGAATAGATGTGTAATTGCATCTCGAGCTGCTGAAAGCAGGGCTGCAGCAAGGTCTGTTTAGCTGGAGTAAGTGGCTGCCTTTTCCCTTCACTTTGCTGTGGTCGGCAGCTTTTTGGGAGCTGTTTCACCGCATCAATCCTGCTTTTCTGTTATAACAGCTCTGAAAAGCTTTTCCAAGGAGCCCTACAGGTGTTGGCTTTTGAGTCACGAACGTTTTGGGTGACTGCTCCAAGGGCTGCTGTCTCTTGGAGCATCAGAGCACTGAGAGTCCCTCAGCTGATAACACTGGCAAACTCTGATAAGCTCAGAGCAAGGGCAAGGGCTAGAGAGCCAAAGTTCAGGCGTGCTCAGGTCTTGCAAGTAAAGGAATTAGTGAAAAAGTAGTCAAAAAGCTGGTGCTGCAAGATTATCCTGAGATAACAACTGTTACGTACTGAAATCTGCAAAATTTCCCATGGCAGTGCTGGTTTCCTGCCTTACAGCCTCAAGTCAGATCTTACCGTCCCTCTACACCAGAAATCAGCAATCCCGTCTTCAGGGGAACCATTGAAATGAAGTCCTTCCCCTTCATTGAACATCCAACACATGTTCCAAACTTCAGATTCATGACTGTCGCTGTGAAATTTTTAGTTACACCTTTTAAAGCCCACATTTTTGTTCCCTGATTTCCCTTGGAACATCCACCTGTGCACAAACCAAAACTGTTGCTAGCTGGGATGATTTTAAAGCTCCAGAAGAAGCACAGAGGTTCCACTGCAGGCATTTCACCACTGCAGCAAGCCTGACTGAGCCAGTGCCCCCGCTCTCATCTTGTCATTTGGGTGGCTTTCAGAAGATATGACTTCAAAGTAGAAATAGTGTGTCTGGAGTGGTTTTAAGAAACTGTTTTATTTCATCCATTTTCTGCCCAAAATGCACTCTGCCTTCTGAGATGTGAAGAAGGCTTTATCTATTCCACTGCCACATCTAAGTTTGCTTCAGGTGAGAGCCTGGTTATTTAGGATGTTTCTTGTGACAGATGGGTTATTTACAGCAATTGTATCCCAAAGATGTAGAAAGTATCATTTCCATAAATTGTCGGCAGCTTTGGGATCCCAAGTATTTCATTCAAATCAGCAAATTCCAAGGGGATTAAGAATCAGATTCCAATAACACTGATTTCTGAATAGCAATTATATATATTTTTAGGGTCTTGTCTGAAATTTAACAGTTTTAATGCATTTTTGCTGGGCATTTCACATCTGTTTGCTATCACTGACCATCAGTTTGTTGGACTGAGGATAATGGGAACTCACAGTTGCACATCTAATCCAGTGCATCACTGCAAAACTATTTGCACAATTTAAATGCCTGGACACTAAACTGTGATTCCCTTTCAGGTCCTGTGCTATCATATAATCCATATCCATTGAAAATTGATTTGACATGCATAATCACTGTTTAATTGTCATATCTCCTAAGGAGGCTATTTTATAGAAGTGAAAATAATAGCCTAGGACAAGTATATGGTTTTCTCTAATAAGCAAGTTATTCTGATTACCCTTCCCTAATAGCATAATTGCATTCTGGATGTTCTCTCCTCAGCAATAACTCTGGTAATTACAGTCTGTGTGTGGTCCAGGGCCTGGCAGGGGGCAGGAGGTGGGGTTTGGGGATTTGCTGTTGTTGATGTTGTTGCTCAAATCTGAATTTTAAAAATATGGGCCCAGATTTTTCTGCACTGCAGCTATGGTCAGGCTCTAGGATAATCTCCATGATGAGAGAGAGTAGCTATCAGGTTTTAATTTTTCATTTTTCACCACTGTTGCTGAAAAAAAACCCCCAAACAATTGCAGCTTTCATTGGTGGAGGGAAGTGAGAAAAGGAGAAGGAGGGAATGGCAGCTATCACCTGTTTACCTTTGTATTTTTTGTGTTTTCCTGTCAGCATATTGTGTGAAAAGCACAACCCAAGGGTATCTGGATTTCTGACATTTTCTTTCTTCATGGCTCATGCCACTGCAGATCCATCAGGCCTGCAGCCACAGCCTCACAGCAGCCTGGAGAGAGCTTCCAAGAGGCCAGCCTCGAGCACCCGTTCTGCCCCTGATATCCATATGGAAGAGGTTGCTCAAACTTCAGCTATATTTAGGACTGGATTTCAGCTGATGCAATACCACTATGAGAGCTCTTTCTCCCAGAAAATGTAGAGCCAGATATTAAGGCATTTAGTCATGAAAAGAAATGAGAACAAAGCTTTTAGATCCAAGAGGATTTAAGTGTGGAATAGTCCTGTAGGAGTGCTTGGACAAATCTACTGTGGTAGTCTTTAAGTGCTACAGAACCATCCTCATTTTCCAAAAATAAATATCCAAAATTGCATTTACAGCTGTAATATTCCAGTCCTCCTCTCCTTGAAAAAGACTCCAGAAAACCCAACCCCACCCAAAGTTTGGTCACCTAAAAAAGAGAGAAGCCAGGCAATTATGTATGTCTGTAACTAAGTTATTGCTAATGGGTTTATGCAGAAAGTGTTCAAATACTCAAATGACAGCATTTAAAAAAGTGTTTAACAGCCCTAGCAGAACAGCCAAGGTTTGACAGGGCCCAAATCCTGATGGTGTGGCTGAGTCCTGATGGAAAGAACAATTTCACTGCTGTTGCATGCATGGGGAATTCTTGTTCCATAAACAACAACCTCAGTTCTCCTGGGAATACTGCAGTCACTTCAGAAAATAATACAGCTTGCAGTTTGTTGGTTTGTGATATGCACTTTGTTTACTATGCAACAAGAGATTTAATGAAATGGCTTGGGGTTTGAAACGGGATTTTTCAGCTATTCATAATTTTGAAGCTGATTTAACCATTCACCTGGAATTGTGATGCAGAGCAAGTAATTGCACAAGTTAATGGCAATTACAATAACTAACAGACATAATGAAGTGTTTTGCATATGCACTCATGGGATTTTTGTGCATGCAAATCATTTGTAGATTTTGTACAAAGTTTCTTCATTTTATGTAAAAGAACTCTTTTATATATCATTGCCATACCTATTTTTTTTTTAGCACAGGATATTAAACTAAACATTCAGAGAATTCAAGCATACACCTACCACTGATATGTGTGTTATAACTGACTGACTGCTTAACCAGGTTGCATGAATAATGCTTATTTTTTTAATCAAAGGTTGATTCTTATATGTCTGACTAGTTCTCTGGTAGATCAAGGGTTGTATTTTTTACTAGAAATACAAAAATTTTAACTGAACTTTGAGAAAATCCCTTTGGGGATTTTCTTGAGAATCTACCAGTGGAAGAACTTCATGAGAGTTGATAGCACAGAGGGCAGAATCTGCCAGACTGCTCTTCTTCCTTTGGTTTTGTTTCATTACTTCAATGTTTCTTTTTTATTTTTTTGAGAGTGAAAAAGTCATGCTACTACAAGCCATTAAGGTTATTCACTTTTTCTTGCTCCTGGTTTCCCCACATCCAGTTCCTTTCCAGGTGACCCAAGCAGAGTCCTCCAAGAGCCCAGGCTCCTTGCTCGGTAGAGTAAGGGTTTTTCTTTGTACATCTTTGCTTTTGGAAAATTCTGATGAGATCAGCCTTCAGCTCTCTGCATAACCAATTTCATCATGAAATGGAAAAAAAAAGAAAAGAAATGGGAAAGAATCCCTAAATTCAGGGAACCAGCTTGCACAGGAGGACAATCCTGTAGCTGTAGCTCTATCAGTGGAATGGTTTGGCAGTTCTGTAATGCAGCCCAGACTTCTTCCAGGGAGCAGAATGACTCAGTGCAGAGGAGACAGAGTTAATGATGGCTGAAGAGTCCTAATGATGCGTGTTGTGTACAAACAAAGTACAAATCCATTATATTCTGCTTTCATTTTATTAATTGGTCATTCATTACCCAATGCACTGTCAATTAAGTGGCTCTAAAGAAATTCATGGTATCCTCCTGTTCCTTTTATTCATAATAAATATGTCAGTCTCTGATTAAATGCCTGAGTGGTTAGAACATGTTTAGAGGATATGACATTGTCTACCTCTTCACAGTATGACCCAGGGCTCTGATGACACAATTAAGGCATGCTCCAGCAGACAGACCAGCTCCCCACAGTGAGCTTCCTCTGTGGGCTCGTCCAAAGTCATAAGGGTTATGATTCAACCTAAAATCAGTCTCCAGGAGTGTCTCAATGTACACCCTGCAGGAGAGTCTCAGTGTGCTTATGGCTCAGAACTCAGAGTCTCAGCCTGTGCTGGAGTGAAGCTGGAAATGAAACCCTGGAACAGCCCCCCATGCTTAATAAAATCACCGATTCTTATTTCAGAGGATTTGGAAACAGATAATGTTTAAATTCTGACAAGCAAGGTACCAAATAGTCATCTTAGTCTGGGAACACAGTCAAATGGTTCCATCTATTCTAATTTGGCTAATTTCTCCTAAAAATTATAGTGGTCTCTCCCATTTAACAAAATTAGGCAGCATCTGTGCAAAGCAAGGTTTGAATAGCCAAGCATATGTTTTGCACACATGCTAATAAACTTAATTAAGAGTTGCACTCAGTCACAGAGTGACTGACATAAGGTATTGGACTAGGACTGAGCAGTGCCACTTGTGTTTGGCTGCTGCGTGCAGACAATACACATTTCACACGGTGCAGAAACAATCCAGCACATACAGGCTGGTGATGGTGACACGAAAACTGTGACACAATCAAGGGAATATGCAGATAGAAAATTAGGAGGTGCAGATATATTACTCATCAGGAACTATTTGCTCAGCTATAATGGATGTCATTGCATCTGACTAAATCAGTAAGGGCTGTAAAAGCAAATTTGGGTCACGCTACCACCTTAATTAGTAACTACCAATCTTACTAAGCTTATTGCCTTCTCCACCAGTCAAAAACCACCAGACTTTTGCCTCCAGTTCCCCAGATGATCTCCAATAACTTTCAGATTGCATTTTATTTAACTGATTCTGACCTGAAACATGAACAGGTTTTGTCCTTCTCAAAAAATAGAGAAGTAGCTAAAAATGTGAATCGGAGAGAAAGTCCTTGCTTCTTTTTATAGTCACAGTTTGAATTTCATGCATGGCAGTAGCTCTAAGGCACTGAAGCTATTAGATCATTTTTAGTTCTACCTATTATATGAGCTGTTTTAGAAGAGAGGAAAACCTACACAAATATATTTAAAGATAAAAGCAAAACATGAAACACAGCATTTTGAACGTATGCGGGCGTCTGCATCAATGGCATTCACGAGGCAAGTGCATTCTGAAACAATCCCACAGAGCCTGAATTCACAGCCCAGACCATTACATAAACACTGCCGGCTTCAGTGGATGTGGCTGCTCCATCTCCAGTGTAGCACTGGGAGGTGGCAGTGACATGTCCTGGCCATGGTGTTTCCTTTGTCACTGATTCACACCAGCCCCAACAATCAGTGCCAAGGGTGGCTTTACACCCAAACTGGGGGACAGCCCCTGCACTGGGACTGGTACCAAACATACCCAACCCCTGAGATCTCTGGATTCCCAGCTGGTGGAAGATGATTCTCCAGTGGGATTGGGAGAGTTAACTCAAGCTGGGGAACTGGAGTGTTCTCTCTCCTTATCTTTCACTTTCACCCACATACACCCCCATTATCTTTATAATGTTTTAACTGCTTCTACTGGGCAGAGGAGGAGAGGAGAGGCAGGATGGGTTTTTGTCAGGGTAATCTCCTTGTTCTCTCCAGTTCAGTCAAGAGGGTAGGCTTATGTGTCCTCACATTTGGGAAAGCAGTCTTGAATTGCTGTTGAAAAACCAGCCTGGAAAAGTCACCCAGATGTTTATAATGAAACATAAACTAAATGGGGTGCATTAAAATCTCTAGGGTATTGCCTAACAGAGGGCCATTCATTCTGTAAAATACAGTATTGAATCCTCACCTGAGCTTGCAAGCACTGCCATGTGCTGTCCTTTTTGTGCAAATCTGGGGGAATTCAACATCCTCCTGCAAATAATGCTTGTTAGAACAAGCTCCTGGGCAGTGGGAAATACCCATGAAAGAATTGTGTAGCTGCTTGTGTTTCCATGTACTGGAGGTAAAAACTTTACCTAAGGAAGAGATACAGAGACTACCTGCGATTTTGTCTGTGTTGAAACCACTTGTGCACCTTTTTCTGTTCTATTTGTGCTTCCTTTTCTTTCAAGGGGATTTGGGGGTGCTTGGTGCTTTGCAGTGCTTTGAACACAGTGAGTAAGGGGAGTGTGGAATTCAGACTTTGGGAGGACCTGTGAAAATCAACAGGAGATGGGTTTAGAAAACCTGAGTGTTACCATTCTACTACAAGGACTGCTTGTAATCCAGTATGGTGTTCAGTTTCTTCTTATGCTTTCATAACCAGGGGGTTTATGGGTTGTACATATTTTATATACACTGACAAGTATTTTTAGGCAAAGGTACTTTTGCTTCCAGATGCTCCCAGAGGATTGGAATTGGCCTTTTCCTTTGGTCGGGTTCAACCTCTGGGCTGACTCAGCACAGTAATGATGTCTTCCTGAGATACATCCTTTACCTAAGTGACACATTTGTGAGACAAGAAAGGGAAATGTACAGGGACTCTAGTGAAGATCAAAACAATCCATATCTTACATTTCATCTTGTTACTACTATGCAAGAATAGAAAAATACTTTTTCCCCATCCTCTGCACGACATGATTTTTTAGACACAAAGACCTTCATCCTGTAGTAGAAAGATGCTAAAGCAGGTTTCTTGTTAAAAACCACTGTTCACTCTCTTTTTCTAGTACAAGGACATCCGTGTTTTCCTGAGCAGAAGTTACGTGGTGCTGAAGTAATAACTGAAAAGATCTTTCTGTTTCCATTGAAGGAAACAGTTGAACTTCCATCTACATCAAAGGATCTCTTTCTGTACTCCTGGCCATTTTAATGGTTTTCTCTAGTAAATCTGAAGGCTAGAAGAGCAGTTGTCATGGGAACTGGCAACAGATGACTCAAGAAAACAAAATTAAATGTTGGCTTGATATCAACAGCTAATCTAGTGCCCTGCCAACTGCAATCACAGCTAACATGAGCCTTGCCCAGCAAGCTGTGATTTGAAAGGAGTTGCAGCCAAAGATAGAGTTTCTCACCCCATGAACAGAAGAACATTTTAAAAACTTAAACTAATGAGGGGACCCAAGAACTTTGGAAACAGTTAAACTTAGAAAAACATGGTTTTTAATTGCTGAGTTAGAGCCTTTACAGCCATAAATCAGAGTTTCTTCTTTGACATCAAAATTGTGATGTCAAATTAATTACCATTTCAAGATCTGTCTTAGCATTTTCAGAATCCATATGATTGATTTATGCTGGGACAGAGTCCAAAAATTGTTACAAATTGTGGTTTTAGTGCATCTGTTATCTGGAAAATCCAATTCCTATTCTATAATCTATTTTGCAAAGGAACATCTTTAAGTATGTAATTTTTAGACATGAAATTTAAAGACTTTTTTCTAAGAAATCATATCTGGCTTTTGTTTGTCATCAGTAGATTTTAAGGCCTAAAGGGCTGCATTGAGGCCTGTCATTCAGAGAATATATAAAAAATTGTCTTTTATATCCAGTGATGGAAAATACAGTCTTGGTTAAGAACAATCTGCTAATACTTGGCTCCTCCTAGTGACTGTTAATTTAGCCCATATGGAGTGTAACAGAAAATAGAACAGCCTTGAAATAAAATAAGAGCGTGTTTAGAGCTTGTTTACATAAACACAGCCTATGAAAATCCAGGCAGGTTCACTTACGAAAGTACAGTGGATTAATTAACTATTAAAATCTGCGTGGACACTCATGTTGAGAATTAAAGGGAGCTCAATTTAATTTAGCTTTATTCTGTTCCAAAGTAAATGAACCTAAATTGAATTAAGATTACTTTAATTCTAGGAGAGACTATTCATGCAAATATACTGTGGTTTAATTAAGCTACTTTCAAGCACGTGCACTTAGGTAAATTGGATTAGATTTTGTAAGCATTTCCATGTAAGAAAGCCTGTAGGATTCATGGAAAGGACAACTTCTGTGCTGAAGTGTCTTTGTGTGCAGTGATGTATCAGTCTGGCCACTTAAGTAAACATGCAGTGATTGATTTTTCTCTTTGTTCTGGGATCTCCCATGTGCATTTTTGCCATGTTCTCTCTAGTCTGTACACATTCCAGGTAACTTAATCAGGAAGATTTACTAACCTTACTGCAGTTGGGGTTTTATGAAGTATATACCAAAATTTTTTACACCCACAACACTTGAAAGTTGTGGAAATTTTGGACTCCCAGGCCAGCTTTGTTGTAGTAATTGTTAAAGAACTTGTTCAGAACCTACAACAATCTTTTCTCTAAATATTAAAGCTCTCATTATCTGGATACATAATAAATCCAGTAAAACCTAATTTGCCTTTTTACATGTCTAAAATATATTAAGATGCCTTCTGAATGAACATCTCACACACACCTAGATCAGTTTAAGTCAGGAACAGATTAATCTCAATCTACCCAATGCATCTCCAGGCTTTCCACACTCGGAGGGAATAAAAATCAGCTAAACCTACACAGAACCAATCTCTAGAGCCATCCATCCACTGAAGGGACTGAAAATGTGTGTCTGCCTCAGTCTGCATGCACGGGGCACACATTCTGGGGGTGTAGCTGAGGAGCAGACAAGAAGTGGAGGGAGCAGTAGGTTTTTCAGGGGTCAGTGCCCTGCCCTGGTGGGTGAGCATGTCCAGGATGTTGCTCACAGGCTGCTGAATGCTCCCACAGAACCTCATTTGTGGCTGGCCTATCATGAAGCCAAGAGGGAGTTGTGCTACAATATTATGTCTTTGGAGATTGTTCAGTTTATGATCTTTGTTCAAGCCTCTGCCTAAAGGCACGATTGAGCTCATATATTGTACATAAAGAGTTCAAAGAAAAGTACATGCAAGTGCAAGTGCTCAATTCATCTGGATTTTCCTCCAGTGCAGCTGCATTGTGCAGCACTGAAAGTAAATAGTGTTACAAATAGTGATAACAATGTGTTATCTCACATCTATTTGCATTATATTCCTCGTAGAATGGTCTATAAAGAATGCAGTTGATGAATAAAATATAAGTTTTAGATTAAAAAAAAATCTTCTCTATTTCTGTTCAGCAAGTGTTGAGATTTCTCTGTGGTTTTGATGAAGTTTTGACTTTTTAGTGCATCAAGGTCCTTTTCTATTGGCTGTGCATAGTCCTGAGCTGGCCTTGGTGCTGAACTCTGGTGTGGCCCTCCCTGGTCCTCATTCCCACATCCCTGAACTCCCAGGGTGAGAGACAGCTGTGAGTTTATATAAATAACACGTTGGGATATCCTGCTCTTATTAGCTGATTCATGTAGAGCCAGTCTCAAATTCGTACAATAATTTTGGACAGAGGTTGATGAAGAGAGGCCCAAAACAACAGTCCATGAAAGCATTACAGGAAAATCAACAATTCCTGATGTGCTGATTTGGATCTGTGGGTATGGATGAAAACTTTATCCACTTTTAATCCTCCAAGGAATGGAAATATGGTTCTAAGGCCTGTGCTACCTACACTGTCCTCATATTCAGCTGTTTCATGATTTATCCCATATAGGAAGGAGAGTCAGTGTTTTCAGAACTGACTAGAAACAAGCTATTTACTTTTGCACAGTGCAGAAATTGCCTTCTCACTGATTATTCTCTGGAAAAACCATCACAGCTTCAAGTGAAAAGGCAGGAGAGATTGTGAGGAATGCTCATAGAATGTGGGAAGTGATAAGAGAAAATCCTGCAGGGATTACAGTTGAGTGCTACTGCTTTTTGACATCACTCTTTTCACTTTATTTGATGTTGGCTGGTGAAAAATGGTCATCCCTGTTTCAAATGATATGCTTTGTGTGACAAATGTTAGAAGCTACAAAAGTCTTATTTTAACAAGGGAGAAGAGAAATACATTTTTTTTGTGTGATGTTAGGTAATGTCTGTAAAGCTTCCCTTAAAAATTTATTTAGTGCTCAAACTAGGAATTTCAATTGCAAATAGAGAAATTCATCCCAAGGAGTGGTGCTGGTTATCAACAACTGTCTCACTTTTGTATTTTTTGCACAAAATGAACCTGATTTACTGTTTCCTGCTTTACCAAAGGTACTCTTGCACTCTAGAAGAGTGGATAATTTACAGGCTTCTAAGCTTTTCCAGCTTTGGCCAAGTGGAATTTTCTGCTGTGCTTCAGTGTTTCTGCCTGAAGGTCAAAAACATATATTTGGGGCATCTGTAGAAATATTGGTAAATAATTGATGGATGTGGACGTGTATTTTATTTGTGGGGGTTACATAAGCAGATCACAGGATCACACAGTGATTCAGGCTGGCAGGGATCACAGGACATCATCCAGTCCAATACAAAGGTTCTTTGCAAGGAAGAGTTTTTAGTTTCTCAGAGGATGCTGTGGTTGGAAAACAAACTGAATTCTGAAGTTACTGAATATTTTGTTACTGCAGAAACAAGGGTACAGCATGATGATATTTCATTGTTCTGTCATATACCTTAAGAAGAGCTCTTATTCCTGTAGAAATCAGTGTTGGTGAAATAAAAACCCCAGTGTTGGGTCTCTCACTGCTTTTGGAGTAGTACTTAGGTGTAATCAGTAAAGGGCCCCATTATCCATCCCTCACTCACAGGGCAGTGCTTTGCTCTGGCTAATCACACAGTGGTCAACAGCAATAGAACTGATTTAGTGACCTGAGGAATGCTGGCAGGGTCTGTAATTTGCATTAATTACACCCTGATCCTCGCTCTGGAAATCGCTGTACCTGCTGTCACAGGGGCTCAGAAGCTGCCTCAGTGCCATCTTCACCAGCTGATAAAATTTCCCATCCACTGTATTCATTTACAGGATTAGAAACATGTATTGAAAGAAAGCCCTCAAGTCCTGACCCTGGTGCACTTAATGATGCATTTAATCATTCATCACCTGCACTGATAAATCCAGGCTTAATGATTTTAATCATAGCTCAGCCTTGCACTGAGTGGCTTCTGTTTGGAAAGCTCTGTGCTGGAATAATCACCTGAGAGCTCAGCAAGGCAGGTATGGCACTGCTGACTCCCCTTGGCTCCAGACTCTTGCCTGGCCAGCAGCTTTTTATCCCTGACATCCCAACATTAGGTGATCTTTTCCCTCTTGCCCTCACGGGAGCTCTACAAACCAACTCACAAAAGACAGAAATACCAACAGAAAACATATTTAAATGCTCAGCCCTTCACCATTTCAGTGTCTCCCCCTTACAGTAATTTCTGGGCTTGGACAGGGCTTTATACAACTCAGTTGCATAACAACCTTTCACTGAACCATTAAATTGCTTACACATACAACAGAATTCTGTGACAGATGATGAAAATAAAAATTGAAGAAAGGACTTCTTGAGAAAATAAAAGGAATTTATTGCTGCATTTAAAACCCCCAAATATCCTAATTAAGATGGAGCAAGACACACAGTGATAGTAGTATATGAATTTTCTAGCTTTTAAGTTTAATTGTTAGGACATGATGAAGGTGCTTCCAGGAATATATTGCAATCTCTGGTCTCTCTTTTTCTACGAAATGTAAAATTAATTTCAAATCAGCAAAGGTTGGAAATGTTAATTACTGCAGTAGTGACAAAGTACTCCAAACATGTTGAATGTATTCAAATGAAAAGGACTTTAAAATAAGAGAGATTTCTTTGGGTTCATGACAACAAGAGAACAATTGCCTCATTCTACAGTATTTCTAAATCTAATATTAAAGTTTTTGCTTTAAAGAGTAGCTGTTTCCAATTTTTATAAGTATGCCTTTCTATAGGTATTCATTAAGTCTAATTAGAAAAAAGTCTCAAAATTGAATCCAAACAAAATTTATGAGTATTTAAGAAATACTGAATGTTGTAGGCCTAATTTCACCTAATTTAAAACCTGTTAAGAACGATTCCTCAAATACCAATTTTTCTTCATTGTGAGTGTCTCAGAGAGTCTTCTGATTCTATATGAAGAGTTCTAAAATTAGCACTCAGCATTCTGACACACAGACAGACAGATTTTTCTCATTATCATTTTTTTCTTGGAAAACAGGTATTAAAAGAAACAGAAAATCCACCTTGGATTTTCAAGAGGTGACCTACCCCATTTGCATCCAGTGGCCCCTTCCTCAGTGAGGAAACAAGATTTTCAAGAGCCACACATGCTTTGTGTGCAAAGTTTGTGCTCTGTCAACTGCCCTAGCCATTACCTGGTAACTTTGACAATTTGATCTCTTTTTACTGGAAGACTTTTAAAGAAGTTGCTCAGTAAGGCATTGGAAGATGGAATGTTGGCCAGCTTCAGTAAAAGGAGTCACAATTTATTACCAGCAAAAACTGTCTTATATTTTAGCTGTAATCCAAGGATCTATGAATCTCATAAATAAATGAATGTCTTCTAACACAGAAATACATTGGCAGCTGAAATGTAAACTATTATCCAAAGCTATTGCCACATTCACAGAATTTTACATGAGACATTTGGGATGCTTTATGAAATTCACATATTTGAAGCATGTTTGCTAAGAAAATCTTGACTAAAACTTAGTTTCCCCTAAGAAATGGAGAATTCCATTCCGTGGAGAATACAAAGTGTATGAATGAAGCTCAGATTCTAAGAGATACTTTAAAAGGGTCTGTATGCACTGTAGAGATGATTTATTCCTGCAGTGTAAGTACCCAGAGGTGCTTCATATCTGGAAGTGGAAAAATGAGAGTTCTGAGTCTCATGCAGAAAGGGACGATTAAGTCTGAGTCCTGTTAAGGGAGCAAAATTTTATTTATGGCATTGAAAAATCTGAAGTTAAGCCATTCTAGGCTTTTGGGGAATTTTGCCCATCAGCAAGAATACAAAGCATCATTTTCCTCAAGATGTTTATTCATTTGTTTTCCCATATCCACAATTTCCTCTTGGCTTGGCTGCTGCTGTGGCTGTGACACAGCTCCTGCATTGGGTAACTTCTCTAGGCCTGAAGAGTGATGATTCATAGCAACTTCTGCACCAGGATAGATTTGTTTATTTCTCACTTGCATTTAAGAAGCTTTTCCCAGATTTTCAAACTTGTGTGCCTAAATTTCAAGTATTTAGAAGCTTAGCAAACATGGGTTTAAAACTCAAAGAAGCCTGTTTGGCATAAGGCATCTCCATGACAAATGAATCCTATTAACCTTGTAAAGACTAAGTTCTTGAATTGAAGCACACGTTTGGGAACTCTGCTTTAAGACTCTTTAATTTTTAATAGAGATTTTGCTTAACATTTTTATTTACATTTGAAGTTCAGTTTTTGTTTGTCATAGCTTTTTCCAGAACTTCAGTAAGCAGAAGGGAATGATTTCTGTGCACAGAATGGTGGGAGATGGACACTGTATTTTTTTTTTAAAGTAACTGCCACTGACATTAATTAAAGGACTCCCAGTGATAATAAGTTGTTGAAACAGTACTTCATTAAACTTATTCCCTAAAGTATCCCTTAGGGAATAAACAATGGGCTGTCCACTGAAGTTCTACTTATGACTGAAAGCTCTGTTTTTCATATGTGCATTGAATTAAACCAAATCAATTTGATATTATGCACATGATTAGTGCACTTTTTTCAGAAGAAGCAATTTACCTGAGCTGCAGTGGATCCTTTAGTCACTGCCTAAACTATTCTGGAAAATAAACGTGGGTGGTTGTAGATGATGCATAAGAAGACTCAATAAGAGAAAAAACTGTTAATATCTATTTCCTGGGGAAAAAAAGGACTGTGATTTACTTTAAATTCATAAGATTTTATCGAAAACGCATTTAGATTTTCTCCCTAGGTTTTAGCAGTTCTCTAGTCTATGCTCAGGGCTCCAGAGTGGAAATGTTTGCCAGACTCTTTCAGGAATTACATGATCTAATATCTACAGAAACAGACAGTGCTCAGTTTACTTGAAAAATATTTTCTTTTAGCAGAGAAGAACTTTAACTTTGGAACATGGATTTAATTTCCAGCATTTCAATGTACTACAGATGTAATAAAATGGTGTTCATTAGTAAAGACAAAGTATTACTGAGCAGTCAGTGAAATTTCAACAAAGAGCTGTGAATATTGATTAAAGTGTACAAGAATTCCTGTACCAGTGGTTTTTGGCCAGTTCTGTACAGACACCTTGCAAGCAAAGACCTTCTAAACCACTTTGTTTTTCACTTGGATCTCATTTTCTGCATCATTGGCACAGAATACTTCCACAGAACAGTCATTGTGGTTTTAAGTCTGCTGTTGTGTTCGTGCAGGAAAGCCAGTATTTTTAAATATAGATGGTAATAATATGTTCCCACTGACAAAATAATGCAGAAAACCATTCTGAAATACGGCTCTGTGGAAGCTGAGAGCAATGCAGCTGTTCACTGAGTCCTCTCCTGTTTCTTTTAAATCCAGAGCATCTGCCTTCCCAAACACTTCAGCATTAAGTCTCCCTAATGAAGGCATTTAGGATTGCAGGAAGGAAAGACTGTTTTCCTGCATTCTGGAACTATCACTAAGACTGGGTGGGGAATAATCTGAAATGTAAATATTCTAGAAAAAAATAGTAAGGGAAGAGGCCAGAACAGGCTTTCACAACTGTAATTTGGGCTGGAATCCTTTCAAGTGGTGCTGGAGCAGTTTGCTGACAGTGCTGCATGACAAAATTGTCTTGGGAGAAAGGAATCACAGGTTTGCTGACCGAAAGTTACACTGGGGTTGGAGGCATTTTAATGGCCAGAACATCCCCAGTGTGTTTGTTTCTGGTGTTACACCAAGTCTAGAGCTCTGCTCCAGCATTTCCAGTGAAATGTACTGGTTAAACAGAGATTTTCTGCCACGGGAGAGAAAAAGAGAAACTTTTGCAACAAAGAGAAGTTGATTTGTAGATTTTCCTCTGGTTCTGCGTTTAGAGAGCTGAGCCCAGCTCTGAGCATTCCGTGGCTTGCACTGTTGCACACAGTCACCATTAATGATCCCGGCGCCTGTCAGAGCAGACATGCTTTTCGTGGTGAAAGTAGGAAATGCATTCATCTGCTTTACATAATACACACAGACCTGGAGAGAGCCCAAAGGGTCCATCCTCGTGTTTCTGTGCAACTTGAAAGAGAAAGTGAAGGAGTTTCAAGGGAGAGCAGTAACAGGGGGTAGAAGGAAATATCTTTTTCTTCCTCGGATTGAGCTGCTGCCTTCTGTGTGCTCCGAGCAACAGCAGCTCTTGGAGGTGAGTAGCGAGGGATAAAAGAAATGAAGAGAAATATGGATAGATACTTCCTTCCTGCCTTCTAAGATGCCTTATTTTCTCTAACTGATCTGTTTGCTGGGAGTTGTAGCTGAGGTGAGTGGGCATTGAAGCTTCGGATGTTTTAAATGTATTTCTGGGGTTCTGTATTGAGGGAATGCTGTGGGCTTTTCACATGAAGGAATTAGGATTTCTCGGATCTTTTGCTTGTGATAAAATATGCAAGAAAGTATTATTTCTGTGATCATTGGGAATAGAGGAAAAAATTCCATTGGCTCTCTTTTACCTAAACAAGTAGGATTATTCTTTCATACTTTGGGCTCTGAAAATCCTCCATTCCATAACCAGGAATGTTTTCCTCCCAAACTGGGAGCTGGGGATGGTGCTGGCAGATCAATTGCATAACTGTTACACGTGCTTATTTCAGGATCAATAGATACACTTTTCCAATAGGAAGAGGGATTTACGTCTGCAGTTATGTTGCAGAGAAGCTGGAGGGAATGGGGGCAGGAAAAAAGGAATTTTTCTCACTGCAAGTGCCATAGTACTTTTGCATTTAGGACTGTGTTGGATAGCTTGTTTCTTTCTTCTTGGCACTGATGAGAAAAAGAGTTTTGCAAAAAAATTCAACAGTGCAAGAAAATTTCTGTCTGTGAAACCTCTAAATCTGGTCAGGTAATCTAACAGTTGTCCAGCAAGCCTCTGACTGCATTTTGCTGTACTTTGAAGATGCAGAAGGTTTTTATGCTGCCTAGTACTTTAGATATTGATGTATATTCATTTTCAAACACCAGCTAAAAAAATAAGGAAAGAAATGTATTCTTTTCTAGAACATTAACTTTTTCAATCATGTATATGAACCAACATATAGGAGCATTCAGGAGATTTTTTTTTCCTTGTAAATTTGGATCTGCATTATGATTAAAGTGCCTGGTGAAATTAAGTTCACATACTTAAAAAGAAGCCATCAGTTCCTTTCCTCTCTCACTCTTCCTACACATTATTCATCTGGTATGTGAAAAGCTGTTCTGTGGCTTCCACATAAAAGCAAAGGGAAAAGAAAGCCAGGGATGATTTAGTTAAATAACGATTATTTTCGGGATCCTTCTAAAGCACAAAACAAAATGTTCTCCAGATACTGTGAAAATATATACGTAATTTCAGATAATCACATGTTATATACCAGAAAGCTGCTATGTTAAAAGCACATTGTGAAGAATTTAAAAGCAGGCAATAAAAACTTAGGAAGTGCCAGAATTATGGTTGCCTCTGCAATCTTCCCTTGGTTTCTTGTGCATATGCATTGTGATGCAGCCTTAAAGTGCACATCACAAACATTTTTCTCCAGTACTCTCTGAAGGCAGAAGTTATTAATGTATTCAGAAGCTTTTATGTAGTGCCTGTCACTACAGTACCTGCTGCACAAAAGCCCTGAGCAGTGTGGGGCAGAGTGTCCACCTCACAGATTTGAGGGGTGTGCAGAGCAGCAGAGAGAGATTTGAAAATGCTGATTTTGACTGCCTCACTTGAGACGTGTACCTGTGATTTTCCAGACCCATTAGATAAGGCAGCTTTTTACATGCTTAGAGAATAATGTCTCACTAAGTTCTGTTGTGGATTCTCAACAACCTGAAGATTTACATGTCAGCTGTGCTGTGAAGATGAGCACCTTGTTTAAATGATTTACTCTTTCCCCCTGGCAGTCTAGCAGGAAAAAGAACCCAGATCTCCAGGGTCTTCTCCGTCTTCCTTTTTCCACAGTTCCCTGACCCATCCACAACTTTTGCAGCCAAGCCATCATACAATTTCTCAGGGAATGACTGTAGAATATTGCATAAGATGATGTAGCTAACAGCAGGCATGTGAGAGCTCTAGTAAAAACTTCAGAATATCAATTAAAACAGCCCCAGACCTTCTGCCACAGAGTTCAGCACCAGTGTTTTGTCAGCAGAGCTGCTGCAGGGACTCACAGGTGACAAACTGACCCGAGGGGGAGCCTTCCCCAGCACCCATCAGGTATTTCCCAAGAGAGAAACAGTGCCTGAAATATTGGATTCCATTTGAGCCTCTGGAGGACAGTGTGCTTTGAATTCAACTTGTTTCATTTCCTTTAGATCTCTCCAGCTGAATTTTCTCTCTCTTGAAATTTTCTTCCTCTCTTTTGTATTTCTAATCCTACACTTTACCATTCCAAGGCACGATTTTTCTTCTCTTAATTCTAAGTCTGGGACAGAGTTTTAGGATGTGCTTTGAAGGCCAGGCCAATCAAGAAGTGGTTCTGCCTTTAGCTGTTTGTTTCCTTTCCCACTTGCAGTCCATCGTCCTGCACTCAGCTCCTTGTCCTCAGTTTTGCCCACTCAGTGGTTTCTGAGGCAATGCTGTGAAATGTAGCATTGAAATAACCCTGGTTACTTATTTAAAAAAGAAGTTAAATAATGCACATTAAAGGGTTAAAGAGATTTTCAGTGTTTCTTTTTAAAGTGAGCCTAGAAAGAATATTTTAATCTCCATTGAAATGAACAGTGTGGGGTTTTTTTGCCATTGGATTTTTAGTATTAGTCAATAGATTGAATCTGTAATGTGTAATTTCTAGTAGTGGTGGCCTTCATAGCATAATAATCTATAATGGCTATGCTGCAAGCATGAAATGTTGGACATAAGAGCATGCTATGAGTGCTCTATGATTATTGATATTATGAGTGGGTAAATTATACTTGATTAATTTATGGAGCTCGAATCTTGTCCACCGCCAAGCCCTTCTGGAAAGTTTCTGCTGGAGATCTGGCACTATTTTGCAATTATAAAGCAGCCCTGAGCTAACAGAATGTGATTTATACAGTTTTTAATAGGTTGAAAAGGAACTGATTTATAGTAGATCTCATGGTATTTATTTCTGCATGGTCTTAGTAAAAAGTGCCCAGTGCAACCTCAGACTTGTGTGACTGGAGCACTTTCCCTCACTCTCCTGGTGGTGTTTGAGGTGAACAAACCTCAAATGAGAACAGGTAAAGGATTTCCAGTTCTGCATTAGTGTTTTCCTACTCTGTGGTTTTGACTTGAACACTCAACAGACTCATGTGGTAAAGAGAGAGAGGAGCACAAAGCTGTTGGGAGGAAGAAATCTGCTTACCTGGGGAAATAGGAATGTTTTCCTTAATGAATGGCCATCAAATGGAATCTGATTAAGCACAGAAGTTATGAAAATCCCAAAGGCCTGTGTGGTGAACAGAATTAGATTCCTGTTTGATTTGTGGCAGACACTTTACCTTTGCACTGCAGTTTGATTTTTCTGTTTCTAATCTCAGAAAGGGATGTTCAGGAGAGGAAACTTTGCATGGTAGGATATTTTCCATCCTTTTTGGCAATTTACAATAAAGACTCTCACTAAAGCAGCTGTAGGGAACCTTAGTGAATAGTGAAACTTCCTAAAATTAATTAGATGAATGACTGGTCAGATTTACACAGTTTCTACTGTGACCAGTGAACTTTCTCTTTGCTTCCAAGCATTGGAAAAAAAATCTATTTAAACATAATTTTTTTTTAAGTCATGGATTTTTTCATGGCACAAGAAATTTTGTGAATATTTCTAGTGTTTAAGAAAGCACTTTGATTTATATTGTTTAACTTATTTTGTACGGGAGAGTCCTGTGGCTGATCCTCAGTTGATATAATCAGTAATAGATCAACTGATCTCATAAGAGCTGGAACAATTTATAGCGCTGATAGTGGATCTGCCCTTGAAAAATTATATTCCAAAGTGCTTAGTTGTCTGTGGTAGGAAAAGGTTTTGTGGTTAGAAAACTGGATTAAGAAAAGGATCTGTTCTTTATTCAGTTCTTCAAGTCTTTGGAAAATTCTTTAAAATCTGTGCCACGGTCTGTCTAGCCTTCAGAATATTTAAATTGCAATCTCCTCAAAATAACATTTTTATTTATCAATTATTTTCTTGGTTGTTTTTCCATCTTATTTCTTGGAATTGTTACATGGCACCAAAAATATTCTAAACCTGCCCTGCAGCTTTTACAGCAATAGGTTTTCAATTCTGAGTTGCAAAAATCCCCCCCAAATTCGTATTTGGCAGGACTGTAGAGCCCACCACTGCGGGTGAGCCTGAGCCATTTACAAACAGGGGCTGGTTTGCTGTGAGTAGTGATCACACAGTAATCATGTTATGACAGAGATCTAAAACAAGAATGAAGATGTCAGAGCTACCTAGCAGCAAATGTAAATTTAATATTAAGATAAAAGCATATCAAATATACCCAAGTGGCTTTTTGCCAGAGATGCTAATTAGAAAAAGCTGGATTATGCAAAGCCATTTGTTCCAAATGGCTCTTCAGGGACCAGGTTAAGGAGGAGTTTCCCCTGTGTGGTTTGGTCTTGTTTACAGAGGTTGTTAATATTTGCAAAACCATCTCAGTGAAAGAAAACATGTCAAGTGGATAAAAGAGACTTAAATGGGACTTTGGAATTTTCAATTTTCAGTGAAAAAAAAAAAAGATAATGAGGAAAAGCTGTAAATTGCAGATAGTATCAATGGTAGAAGGTTCCCCTCTTACTGCCTGGATCCTTGTCTCTTCAAGACAAGGGGGATGAATAATTTTGGACACAGTAAACACTGCTCTATCCAACAGCAGTTTTAGCACCCAAAGAAATGAATTCTGAATTTCATCTTGAGTGGTGCTCAGGGCTCAGTTCTAAAGATTTGAAGGAGTAAGAGCCAAAATACAGATTTACTCTGGGGGGGGAGATAAGAGGCCTAGTGCCTCCAGGTGCTTAATTTCTAGGAAGGGGCCCATGTAAAAATGAGGTGAGCAGGAAAAAAGAAAACTCTAAAATGAACAGTCCAGAAAGCAAGATGCCTACAGAATGACTCTAAGTTGATAAAAACATACTATGTTTGAAACCCAGGTGAAAAATATGCCCATAACTCAAGATAGAACTGTCATAAAACACAATAAACAGCAGTGGAAAAATTAAGGAGATACTGCAGGGAGAAGGTTGGTATTCAAAAATTAAAGTTTTCCAGGAGGAATGGAGGAGGATCACCTCAGAAACTCTGGGCACATTTCTCCTTCTCCCTCCTGAGCACTGAAGTGCGCCTGTCACAGGGAAGGATCCTCCTGCCAAAGCCACTGCCAGGAATGTCCTCTCTATTAAACACACATCCATCCCTTATCCCAAGACTCCAGAGGACATTGCAAGTGGTAATCATACCTTTCAAAGTAAATTAAATTCCTTGTATCCCTTTTACTCAAAGAGGATAAATGAAACCCAGAGGGAAGGGGAAGGTTGCTCAAGGCCAACAGGCAAGTCAGTGGTAGGACTGTACAAAGAAAAAATCAACAGATCTTCCAGGTTTGGGGTATCTTGACGCATGCACACGACATTCTTTATGAAAAGTGACACAAGAAATGTAAATATCATCCCATTTATCAATATCTGCCTGAGAAAAACCACACTGAACAAAAATACCATAAAACCTGGGGTTGAATCCTGAGCTGACAACACTGGCTGTGTGAGAGAAGCTCCCTAAAATAATATCTAATTAATAATGAATTTGCTATTGTGCAGCCAGTGGAACTGTATCCGTTTATAAATAGTGTACATAGATCTCCCTGGCTGAATGACAGGATTACTGCTGTGAAATTTTTGCAAATCTTTGAAATCCTGCAAAAGGAGGCATCATCAGGCAGCAGAGAAAGGGATGACAAAGAGAGGAGGAGCCTGGGGAGAGGCAGAAATACAAGACTGGCCCTGTTAGCAGAAAGCTGAATTTTAACCTGCAAATACAGGTTTAAAACCTGCAAATGTGATACTCCATTATTTAAATATGCGGTAGCACCATCCCTCCTCTGACTGTGCTACCTTCAAAGATATTTCAGTTTTAATAGATTGTGTGACATTTAAAAATCCAAGTGTGGAGAGAGTTGCTAATATATTTAGACTGGGGAGCTTCATTTTGGTCATCTCTGCCTCCAGCTTCTTAAAACATTTAATGGACCTTCATTCCTCCTGGCTTCTCTGAAGTGGGGACTTTAATTTATTTATGCTGATGAGGAACTTTTCAATATCCTCTTCCCCTCCTGTCATTACAGAGAAGAGAGCAACCATTTTTAAAGGAAACTGTTTTTTTATCTAGAACATGCAAAATTAAAAAGATACTGGAAAATGCAGCATAATTCAGGCTCACAGCACTCTCGAGACCTAGTTAAATAATACCTGTTAATGGATTAATTTTTCATGCTCCACATATGCAGAGAAACATATTTCAGGGAATATATAGGCCTAAAATATAAAATCAATTTAAGAAGTAATGTGATGAAATGGTAGAAGCTGATGAAAGCACTGATTTATTTGAATATTCCATGTTTTGTTAATTGTACAGCAAATTCCTGACTTCCCCCCTTGTGCAGTGGCTGAGGAGGAGAATGTCACACGTGGCTGATCTGACAGTTACTGGAATATTTAATTCAGCCCTCTCTCAACCTTCTGCTTCTGGTTAATCTATTTTATATAGTTTGGCTACCAAGTATTCCTTTAAAACTAAAGCAAAGGTCAGGATTATTACACGTGAAGGATGGGTCTCTCTATCCTGTCTTCCACTGAGGCTGCTTGAGCCAACTTTGTGCACCAAATTCCTTCAGATTTATTCCCTGGTCTTTCCTTGTTCTTTAATTCTTTCTATAAAAAGTTCATCTCCCTCCCCCAAAAATCTCAAGATTTTTTTAGAAGTCACGTAACTTAAATTAAACCATGGGCTATTGAGCCCTTATGACTCACTTTACCAAGCTCTGCTGAATAACCGTGTGGGCCAGAAAATTTAATTTATTTCTATTGTCTATCTGCAAAATCTATTAATGCTTTTCAAGAAGAAATAAGCTCTGTCAGTCACAGAAAACTGAGCTATCAGACCCTAATGCTATTTTTGCAGCACTATATTTTTTGCCAAAATTAGATCTCAGTCTCTTGCAAGATTATCCAGACACGATCACCAGGCACCACTTCCTCAGCAGCACTTGGAAAGATGGACAAACACATCCAAGTATCAAACATTCAGAATGTAAATTTCTGATTTTCACTTTTGGGGAATAAGCCTTGAAAGTTTAATCCACATTCACTCTGCTGGTTCAAAAACCAGATGGCCAAGGGGATCCATCCCTTTCTCTTGCCCCCCTCCCACTGTTAAAATAAAAAAAGGGGAGGGGGATATATGCAATTTTCAAGGGGGTGTAATTCACACCCCTGGCAATGGTAATAAAGCCAAAGGATTGTTTCTCTCCCCATGTCTGCAAAGTCAAAAGTCTGCTCCCTTGTTTTCAGTGCCAGACAAATAAAGCTGGGCCTATTTTGTGGCACAGGCACAGTGCCCTGTGGAGATTTTCCCTGGTGTGTTACACCTGCACTGCTGCTGGCAGTCAGCTAAAAACACTGCCCAAATTAGAGAAAAGCAGCAGGATCCTCTCACCTCTCCCTTTACTCCAGATAATGAGAATTTCTCCCAGTTTTTATTTTTTTTTTTCTTATCTGGAAGATGAAAGATAGGTGATAATTCCTTTTCAATATAGGATTTAGCAATCATCTGGAAGGTGATAAATGCAATAATCCAGAGAAATTAGCACAGTGAAACCCAGTTAAAATGGGAGAGAATTGTGGTGATCTGCAAATCCAGAGGAGGCAATTTATGCCAAATGACACATCAGATTATTTTCTTCTGAGTGTAAAATTGCACAGCAGCTTCCCAAATATCATTATCAATGCCAGTTACTGTTATTTGCACATGTATCAAGACATATCTGTCATTCCATAACTGCTGAAACACTGATGTTTATCCCACTGAGGTACTTTTTCTGGGGGGAGTATTTAATGATTCCTTATTCAGAATTGATAATGGAAAATGACACACCCCTGAATGACATTTAGATTTTTTTGGACCATCTAAAGATAGGGGGATACTACAGAAATTGCCCACAGTTCATCTGTATCCTGCTTTGCAGAGTTCTCACTTCTCTCTCAGGTGGGAATGGAGCTGGATTCATAAGCAAACCATGAAACAGCTCTTCCCCCAGTCTGAAAGACAAGAGCCCAGTTTGAGAGGGGGGAAAATCCCAGGAAATTTGCATTAAACATTGCTGAAAATTCAAAATAGCATTTCAAAGATGTTTGTGAAATCCTTGGAATGAAATATTGAACAGGGGTCTAAAAATGAACTCCGGTTATTCAAAGTAAGCAGCATAGAAAGAAAATTGGTATTGTAAGAAGAGAAACAAAATGTTTACTTTTTCTATTTCTGCTCATTAAAAATGTGATTAAATTGATAAGGTGAGATAAGGAGACCAGGTGTCATGTATTTCACTGAAGAAAACCAGTTAGCATCAGATTTGACTCCAAACTGAATTCCCCTGTAGCTGTGCATCCTGGAAGAGCTTGGTTTTATTAAATATCCTGCTAGAAATTGTTACTTTGCTGTGTTTGTAGGAAGTAGCTGCTGGTGCCATTCCATCTTTGCCTCAACCCTCATTAGCTCTCATTTTCTACAAAGATGAATCTGTTTTGAGAAGAATCATGGCAAGAAGTTCTGCTGGTGCAGAGGTCTGGCTGTGGAGGCTGTGAGCCCTGTGAAGTTGTCCTCTGTTTGCAGGGAATGCCAGGGCACGGTGTCAAGGAGGGGATGATGAACTGAGCCTGCAGGAAGGCCTGGATTGGCAATCCCTGCCTCTGCTTGTGCAGCTGAGGGGATCCACATCAGAGCAGCCCAAACCCACAGCCATTATGTGATTCAAACCTCCAGCTGTGGCAGCTAGGTCTCAAATTAGGTCTAAATATGCACATGCTTCGTGTACAGCTGCACGCTGCAGTCATTGGAAATATTTTTCTGTGGCAGTCAGTGCAATCATTCTGCACAGCATTCAGGTTTGGTAAAAAAAAACAAACCAAAACAGTTACATTATCCATTTGTGCACCCTCAGACCTCAGAAACTCTGAATTCTGCCATGTTCAGAGCAGGATAAGGTATCATATCACAGGACAGCTCTGGGGAACTTCCCCAGCCTGTGACCATTCCAAAATTGCTGGGCTCCAGGATTTAGCTAAAGAAGCTAACAGTCAGAGTTCTGGACCAACATTCAGAGATCAAGTTTCTCTTTCCAGCACTGGATCAACCTGACTCAGGTCCCACTACACATTTTAGCTTTATTCCTTGGTAAAGCACTTGGGTATATAATTACAAAACAGGATTATGTAAGACTCAGCTGTTATGTTGAACAACTGGAAAACATGACACTAATTCATGATACTAAGCTACTTCATGTGGGCTTTTTATTCTTAATGACTGTAGAGTGCCCAGGTTAGTTTGTAGAACAAGATGTCAAGGACCACTTTAATTTAAAATTTGTGTCTTCAAGCCTCAAGTGGCTTTGCAGTTGCTATAGTAAAATTTATTTACTGAGTGCCAAAGAGCATCATGGAAGAAGAGAGTTGTTTTGCTTCTTAAATGGTCAAAACATAAGTTAAACCTGCCTTTAGGCTAGCTCAGCATAGCCTGAAGCCACCCTGGAATGCTTTCAACAAATAAGAAAAGTTGGCAATTTGGAACACAACCGTTCGGGTTTTTTTCAGCTGGCTTTGCCAGTTTTGGCTTGGGAGATGTCAAAGCCTTTCACTTTTAATATTGCCTAAATACAAAGTAGCACTGCCCTTCTCCCCTTGCCCTTCTGCCAGCTCTGGGGGCCAGGAGTGGGGAAACAGAAAAAAAAAAAAAAAAAAAAAAAAAAAAAAAAAAAAAAAAAAAAAAAAAAGAGTAAACAGAAGAATCAGAGGAAAGAAAAGCCAGGAGGGATGAGGAGACCCAAAGAACCCTTTAATGGAGCTGCAGTTAACTCTTGTTTACAGCCCTTTCACTGTGCATTTGGGCACTCGTGCATTATAAATATGAACATGTCAGACAGTGCTGTAATAGATGCCAAAATCTAACTTCTAACTCATGCCTTATCTTGTTTTATTTGAAAGTCATCATGCATGCTACTCAGATGAATGAGATACATTATTGAGGAGGGGTTGGGAGCAGCCTGGCTGAGCGAGGCAGGCTGAGCACTGGGGAGCTGGGTTGGGTTTGCAGGGTCTGTTGTGCTGACTGTGCCACTCTAAAATCCAGCTCCCAAACCCTCTCTCACCCTGACCTCCATGAGAAGCAGCTATTTTGTAATCAAGTCCATATTATCAGCAGAATCCTTGATGTCTCTTTTTAGATTTTCAACATGTGGTTATGTAATATAACGTGTAATGCTGTGTGCATACCCATATACAGTATAGATATATAGATACAGACTGCAGAATAGCTACTGAACTTGTGCTTAAGCCAAAAGCCCGAAGCCAAGAAGAGCAAACATGAGGGAAGGGCAGCTGTTCTGCTCTGGAAACAGAGATGTTCTGCATCCCCCTTGCTGGCTGCAGCTGCACAGCACAGGCTCACGCCCTGCAAAAATCCTCTCCTTGCTGCTCTTGTGGCAGGAGCTGCTGCTGAGAGTTGAGGTCACTGAGCACAGTGAAGTGCACAGGGGCTGGAGCCACCATGGGGTGTCTCATTTTTGCCCCCCCAAGCTCAGGGCTGGGGCACAGGCAGGGATGTTCCCTGAGTTTCCCATCACTTCTGGCACGTCCAGGCTCTGGCGTCCTACGAGAGGCTGATGTTGTCACCAGGTCTGTGCACGAGGGCTTTTAACAGCAGTACAGGTTTCCTGCAGAGCACGCATGGGCAAATGACCATATTTCTGTCAAATCAGCCAGAGCTGTGTTACACTTTATGCCAGCTCTGTGCTTTTATGCCAGACTGATGCCAACTGGGGGATGACAGACAATTCTTGTAATGGCACAAAGTGCAAATGGTGCAGAGAAATGATACCTGATCCAGTGTGGACTAATCAATGTATTTTAAACAATCTGAGAGGGCAGAATGGATCTATTGGATCTGCACTTTGTACCATTGGAATTGTGGTCATTTTGATCTGTTACTGAATGCCCTAAAACTCAATTTATTGGATACCAGCCCAAGAGTGTCTAAACCAAGACCTGCTTGACATGTCTGTATCTTCTAAGGAAAGAAGATACTTATTCTTGTGGAAGAAAAATTGTATTAGGGGGTCTGAGCTGCTGTATCTAATCCCATGCCATGCATACATCATGGAAATACGTAATTCCCCCCGTCCAGCAGCCTGCTAATGCGGAATGCTGCTTGGCTCTCCATTTTAGAGCTCACAGCCGTGCAGATGCTGCAGAGATAGAACTGGGTTTGGGTTACTCAAAGATCTCTAGCACAGTGTTCACTTTACAAATCCTTTGCCTCCATTTCCTTATTAAAGCAAGAACAAAATCCAAAGAAGTATTTGATTTTCAGCTTTAAGCCTTCTATTCAGGTTTCACTGTGTTTATTTTGAATCACATGTTTTGGACAACACACCCCAGTGTTTTTGTGACTGTGATCTCTGCATGATCCCACCAGGAATGCACAAGACACATAACTCATAACTCTGGAGTGGATGCCTAGAATGGCACCTGGGTGCAGAGTCAGCATGTGAAGAAATTGCCAAGTCCTAGCACATGTCAAGGAAGTGAAGCCTAATGGATCAGGTGCCTGGAAGCAGGATATGAGCTATTGAGTATAAAATGTCCCTTTAAACTCCTGGGGAGGTGTTCTGTTTGCTGATTTATTGTGACAGGAATTCTCATCCTTTGCCCACATGAAATGTCATCCCAGCTCTGGTATCAATTTCATCCCTCTGCAGGGAGATCATGGGGACAGAGCAACACCTGCTCTGCTCATCTTGGGGCATCTGGGTTAGGCTCAGGCTTGGCTGAGCAGCACCTGGGGAGCTTCTGCTGCTGCATTAGCTCTGCCTGGTTTTGGGCATGAAGGAAAATCTGTGGTTTTCAGGGCTGTCAATCAGGGATCCCCCAGTTTGCTTCCCCCAGCACTAAGGGACAAGGTGGGTGGGATTCTAGCAGGGGCGTAGTAGCCATGGGATGCAAATGGTGCCTTGTCTATCATCCTGCCTTCTTTCCAAATAAATGTGTGCATTCTAAAGCCACTATCTGAACTCATTATGCAAAGGCTATATTGATAGCCAGATGGCAGAATCATAATTTTTTGTTCTTTCAAGCTTTTCCCCTATTTAAAGTAGCTTTAAATAGAAGAATAAATTTTCCACAGAGAAAGAATCTTCTATTAATAGCATTAGATCATTTCAGCACTTGAAAGGAAGAAATTAGTTGAGGGTTTTTATAGGGTTTTTTTAATACTTTCTAAAATATTATAAGTTCTTTTATTGTGCAGGCAAGAGTGTCCGCCTTCAGAGTTTTAATTACTAGGGAAAAAAAATTCTCCTTCTCTGAGTTAAAAAAACAAATATAGTGAATAAGATTATGTGAAATGACTTAAAATAAACATCTTCAAACAATCTGGCCCTATGTGTCAGTTCTCTGTCATGCTTTGATAATCTCATTCTGTTGTTGAAATAGATTTACACAGATTGCAGAGGAGGCTTGGAGCTGATTGAAAAGATTTCTGCTCATCCAGTGCACTGAATTGCCAATCAGAGGTGATGTTCTGGGGGGCAGACTCAATAAATTCCTCACTGTATTTTCTCATAACTGAGAAAATTCAGCCAGTTCCACTCCTGTGATCACACATTCTATGATCTCTCCTCATTCATTAAAGAAAATGAGAGGAAAACAAGCTGCAGGCTTCGCTGCGTTTCCCAAATAAACTTTGTTATCCTCTTATGTAAAACACTGGGATATTCCAAGTGGCAAAGAGCTTTATACACAGCTTCATTTAAAAGCAAAACCATAAAACATGTTTTGTTCTGCAGTCACCGAAATTCCAGTCATTTATAGCAATGAATGGGCAATGTCAAAGGCACATCTGGTATTTTTAGCTCTGCTTCATTACCCAGTGTTGTAAGTGAACCCTGAATACTTGTAATGTCTAAAAGCTCTCTCAGAGAAGAAAGGTTGTTCCTGCATAGGCTTGATTAAAGTCAGGCTGTTCCTGTGCAGAGGCTCAGCAAACTGCACTGAGCAGGGAGGGGAGGCTGCAGGATGAGCAGTCAGGGCTGTGCAGAGGTGAAAAGACAGCAAAAAAAGACTGTGAAAGCAGAATGGCTGTGGAGAAGAGGAAGGGTAGCCCAGTGAGGAAGGGAAGAGTCTTTGGTAGGGAGATGTGATTTCAGTGTGACCAACTCCTTGTCTATGGGCAGGAATTTAGGAGTGAATCTCTGTGTTAGAGGCAGATAAGCTCCAGCCAACAGGACTGAGCCAGGGCACGCTAAGGCACGATCACACAGGCCTATAAATGCTGTACAGCTGATACATTTGATAGCAAGAGCCTCTGTTAATGTTTCACAACATCTTTTTACTCTTGTGTGTTTGCTCTTTGAATCCATTTGACCCCTCAGTGAATTTGGTTCATGGTTAAGTTGACCTTTTTTTCTTTTTCCTCTCACTGCACAAGATCCTTGACTTGCTTTGCTCTGCCCTGCTCAGTCCAGACATGAACCAAAGGAAGAGAGGTCTGGCTTCTTCTCAATAAGTTTATAATTATGGCATTTCAGAAGGAAGGATGGTTTTCCCCCATTGTTTCTAAATATTTCTTAGGCAGTTTGAAACAGATTTAGTTTGGATGTAACTTACACTGTACAGGAAGGGACATTGGATGAACTTATTTTCTTGGAACAGTGTGGAGCAGTGTGGCAAGCACTGAACACCCTCCCAGTTCTTATAAAAGCCTGTGGATTTCAGAGTTTCTTGGAACATCACAGGACCAAATCCAAATTATGCCTAGACCAGTGAAATGCAATACTATCATTACACAAAACAATCCACAAAGTCAACAGCAGTCTGAAATCTCTGCAGATGCTGGAGGACAATTACATGAATTTCAAGAGAGTTGTATGGAAATCCTCAGGTGTCTTTGTTATTATTACACTCATAAATTATCTCTTTTTGCAGCTAAGATATTGTCACTTCCTCTGTTGCTTCCTAGGGAGGTTTCTGGTACAAGGAAGCTTGCAGGAGATTTTTGTGGCTTTTTAGTGGTATCCCCCAAAACACAGAGAGGCTCCCTCCTGAGGAAGCAGTTATTACAATATTGTGGGGGGTTCTTGTTTCCAGCTCTCTGTGACTCATGCAGGCAGCTGAGAACACAGTTAAAATATGAATGCTGAAAAGAAACTGAGAAGAGGGAGTAGTTATTCCACTTCTCTTTCTCTTGGAAGAACTAAACCATACATAAATTTAGGTCAGACAGGGTAAAAATATTCCATGCTGGTTTTCCTTCCAAGCTGTTTGGGCTTTGTGAGACATAAAAACAGGCCCAGGATATGGTTGAAATTAACAAGATTATTATTTACTTGTTTAATAAAAACCTCTTGCACTGAAACAGAAATTCAGTTCATATTCTGTGGCGGTTATAAAATGATAGTTTTGTCACAGAGCTGGTTATTCCTTTTGTGTAAAAAGTAATAAATTAAGAACTAAAAAAATAGGAGAAGAAAGCAAGAAAAGAAAGTCAAATATTCCTGCTGATGAAAGGCAAATGTTAGAAAAACACTCATTAGAGGTTTCTGTCTCGAAAACATGTCCCGAATGAAAATGAAGAGCTGGAGACCAAGGAGCTGTCTGGGATTGTTGGTTTAAAATATGTGAATTTAAAACTTGTGGCCAGTAAAATTAACAAAATTTGTCTCTGTACAAACAGAGAGCCTCCTGTCACGCTTTGGTTTGGGAAGTGGTTGTTACATTTTGTACTTTTGCTTAAGTCCTGTCCAGAATAACAGAACTGCAATCACATGAACACTTCTCAAAATTGTAGATTCTCCACATATTTTTTTTACACCATTATATTATAAATTAAGTCTCTAAACATAGAACTGGAGTAATCTTACCTGTTCAGACAAAGTGTGCACAGCAGGACTTTGTAAATTCAAACTCAAATTTAAATTTTCCAAAACACATGGTGATTCACAATGAACAGACGAACAGCAATGTCTGTTTGTGGGACATGGTGCAGAGAGGGTTTGGAGTCATCCATCTGTGCATTAAATTTGCTTTTTCCTTCACGACCTCAAAATTCTAGGAATTTTGAACTTGCCATTGTTAATTTATGCATAGCAGTTTCATTAATGTGATAAAATGTGTTGCTGGAAGACCCTGGGAAGGTACCTGCCACTCTGGACACAGGTATTTATAATGGAAAAATGCAACACAAGGGAACGTCTGCTTTACCAAAAATTTAGGAGTCAATGTCTTGATGAAAGTTGGTGAATTTTGGTACCAACAAGTCTTATGAATTTACATGTGTGATTAGGGGCTTTTGAATTTTTCAATTTAGTAAGACAAATAATGATCTTCATCCATCCTCTGGGAAGAAAACACAGGCACTCTTGGTTTATTTTTGGAAGGCTGCTTGTTTAGTTTGGCTGGTATTTTTATTATCAAGAAGAATCTTGTTTCCTTTGCACTTTGTGAGGAAAGAGCTCGTTCACTGTCGAGTTGGAGTCACAAGATCACACCACTGCTGCTTAACAAATGCAGCCAGGAGGTGTTGAGTCCTCAGCACCAGCTGCTCACAGCCCCACTTCTAACACTGCATTTCTTGCTAATGCAGACACAGCCAATAAATCACATTAGCAAGAGGAATTGCAGTGACTTCCATAGTTCTCCCTGCTTGGCTGCTCGGTGACACAGAGAGTTAATGGACAGACATTGCCGTTCTCCTGCCAAAATTCTCATTTTGTAATTGCCATGTGGGACATTGTCTCTGTTTTGCTGTTTCTTACACAGGCCAAGGATTACAACTCAGCAGCTTGTTTGTCCTAGTTCCTATAATAGAAGAAGGAAACAACCTGGAATGGAGTAATTCCAAGAGCTGCAGAGGAGACAGCTTCATATGTTTAGAGTAATTTCCATGTTTATTCTTGCTCTGAAGATCCTGCCATTTCCATTAGGACTAGATTGTGGTCTTGGTTCAGGCAAACACTGATAATCACTACAGTAAATTTGATAAGCAATTATTTCTCTTGGCCCTCGACCAGTGAAGAATTGAATTTTAGAAGGCATGCTGCAGTTTGGTTAGACCAGTACTTTAAAACCTTACATGAGCTTTGAGAAAGTTCTATGCCAAGGATGATGTTTAATGCAGGATTCAGCTGGTGACAAGTGCCACCCCCGTTGGGGACTTGGTAGCATCTGACTCTGCTCTGTGTTTAAGCACAGACGTGGCTTTTCAAAGGTCCTGGAGGTTTGTGGTACCTTGCTTTGGAGAACTGCTGAGTATTTAGTATAATTGCCTTGGTGAGAGGCACCAGTAGACAGTGGAATAAATTATTATTTAAAAACAATGTTCTCCTTCAAGTATTTCCTACATGTGTCTCATACTTACAGAATAATACATACAGCAGAGAAAACCATCCCTAGAAAGTATTTAACATCCATTCAGGTGAAATGACCTCCCAAGAAGGGTTTCATTACAATTTCCATACCAACCAGGTGTATAAATCACTGGTAGCTTTAGAACAGTTTTACAAGGAGCCACACTGGATGCACAGCCTTAAACAAAAGTTGAATTCGGTCACTGGGCCTGTTTTCTATCTACCTTTCCCTGCAGCTGTTCTGGTTTATGTTAGAGTTTTGTTGTCTCAGTATTCCTTCTCCCAGATCCTGTCCTGTTCTCTGGAGCAGGCCTGGAGTGAGCACCAGACTGCTGAGGTGTGTTTGTTGCCAGTGGGTGTGAGGAAAGCAAGAGTGTGAAGCAGCAGAAGTGATAAAGGAGAAAACAAAACAAAGGGAGATGCTCCTGCATTTCACAGAGCACAAAGAGTGTTTTCCATCTGCAGCAGTGGCACTGAACAGTGACAGCACCAACTGAGAGCTGTGATGTGTTTGAGCAAAGAGGGAAATTATGCATGGAATTACAAGGGCATGAAAGTGCCTAGGACATGAGGATTTGATTAATTCTTGAATAGACAAGTTTGGGATAGATGTAAAGTGAGAGTTGACTGTGTGTCTGACAGATACAGACTCCCATCAGCTGGAGAAACTCTAAACAGGTCAGTCCTGGGCCACGAATCCTAGAAAAGAATCCAGAATCCCAGAAAAGAATCCAGAATCCCAGAAAAGAAGTCCCTGCTGGCAAACATGGTGCCCTTACACCAATGGCTTCCCTGGGTGTTCCATGTCCCTCCAAAGGCAGCTGCTGTCAGGGATAACTGCAGAGGAAGGGAGTTGAAGGTGCCTCTTGGAGACAGTCCAGGGTGTGTTTCAGTCTGCAGACTCCCTGAGGATGCTATAAAAAACATCCTTTCAACAGGTTTGCAGCAAGGCTACAGCTAATTAAACAACTGCAGGTGATGAAAGGCTGGTCCTGCAGTGCAGACAGCAGCTTTGCTGCTCTGAGGGCATCATCCAAAACATCCCCGTGCTGCCTGTGTCCTGCAGCACAGCATCCCCCAGGAGCCTGGGGAAACTGGCCAGCCCTGGGGATTTGTAAGGTGTGTGGCACAAACCCCCTGCAGCTGCAGAGGGACAGACTTGGCACAGCCCCCTGGCCCTCTGCAGAGGCTGTGCCCATTTGAAAGGATTTTTATTTCATTTGAATGGATTTTTTGTGGATCTGGGAGATGCTGCTCTGCTGCCTGAGCCAGCTCTCACTGGGGGAGAGGCTTTGCCCTCTCCAAAGACATTGTACAGGCTCAGGTAACTGAATTAACATTGATTACACAGCAATCCTTCATCAGGCTCATTTTCTCATTGTTACTGAGCTCTTTCTTACCCAGGTAAGGCTGTTGTGGGTTCCTTTATGCAAACACTGACAAACCTATTTTGCTAATGAACTGCTAATGTCAAACCGTGCATTGTAAATCACAGCAAGTGGTGTTGGAGCTTGACACAATGATCCAAAAGCATGAAGAGTTCCTAATTAATTTCTTTACACCTTGGCTCACTTGGTGGTAATGTTGGTAGGTGATATGTCAACTTTCCAAAGGAACGTTTTCTGGAAGAAGTCACAAGTCTCAAGCATACAAAGCACATTTTTATCTAAGACATTTAGCTGGAGTTGCCACTTCCCTGCTCCCTTTCCTTTGATAAGCATAATCTGTTTCCCCATTCATGTCAGGGTAACCTGGTTTTAAAATCCAAATACTTTGAAGGAGGCTCAGCATGACAAAATGGAAATAAACTTCCCTGGCAAGCACAGCCCTCTCCTACCACCCACAAGTTATGCTTTGGGGTTTTTATTTTATTTCCTTCCATTAGAGAAAAATGTTAAATCATAATTTAACATACTAAAGAGCAGTGGAAATTATAGAACAAGGACAAATGGCAAACCTTTTGAGTCTGAAGTAAAAATGGAAGTTCAGACTTTGGAGACCACATAGTAAACTTGCATTTCCACGCAGAGAATTACAAAAACTTAATCAGGATTTATATCACTCAGTAAAAGGAAAAGTGATTGAGGCCAAGCACAGCCTTTACTGAGGGGAAGCTGAATTCAGAGCTCTATTTCCCTGCATTCTCTGTATTTCCCTTCTGTTTATCTTTGCTTTTCACCCTGCCTTCACGGATCTCTGTGAGTCTGCAGCCTGCACAAATTTCCTGTGCCAGATTTTGCCCCCAAGGTGACTCGGGGGATGACGTGGATGCCATGTGGATAAACCTGGCCCACTCTCCATCTGCTCCTTGGGACGTTCAGCTCTCGGAGAGATGAAATCCATGGCGGGAAATCAGGAACATAAAGGGTTGCAATAAGAGAAGAATTCAAGCCATTTTTTTCCTTACACCGTTGACCATACAAACCTAAAAATTTGGATAGGTAAATGGCAGAATTTGCACCTGAAACCTGTAGTTTTCCCTACTTTATTTCAGTATTTTTTTGGTCTAACAAATAAGATGTGTCAGAGCAGCAGTCTATGTCACATAAGCAGCTGTGCGCCCAAAATCAGCTCATGATTATATTCAATATTTACTACAGGTACCTTGCCTTTCTAAATATCTAACTGTTAAGAACTAGGTTTTCTCTTTTACAAAGGATTCTGTAGAAGTTTTTTCCAAACTAGTCCCAAACCATACTGAAACATTCACAGCTTCAAATACAAAGTCCTTCAAAAATTAAATAAATTTCAGGTTCATCAAAAACTTTTCTCTTTTATAATTTTCAGTTCTAGTTTCTAACAGTCATTCAAAACTGCAAAAATAAAAATACTCTCTATGTTCAAAAAACTGAAATGGAAACTTCAAACTGGAACATTCTGCTGCTCTCTCTTTCAAAGAGAGTCAAGAAAGAGAGCATGTCTGCAGAAATGCAGGTGACAGAAAACATTTTTAGAACAAGGAAGAGCTCCATCACAGGAAACATCTAAGTGGTGCAATAAAAAAACTCTTCAGTTTGAATTCTGCTTCTCTGGAACATAAGACAGAAGCATTCAAAGGCTTCCAGACACGAGCAGCTTACCCCTATCCTGCATGTTCGGTCACTGTGGTCAGGTCTCTATTTTTCAGGATGCTAAACTAAAGAAAAGGGGGATTGTTCCTGCTGCTAATTCTCTTTCACAATGCTCAGGATAATCTTTACTCTGAAAGCTGACACCTTTCTGCCTTCCCTGCCCTGCAGGCTCCTCTCACTTCGTTGAGGGAAGTGCTGGCTCAGTTTGGGAGTGGCCAGGGGGACACAGGAACCCTTTAAAACCTCAGCTCCCCTGTGTCATCCTCCCTCACCTCCCTTCCAGAGGAACTCCTGAATTCCAGGCAGCACTGGAAGTTACTGGTGGTAAAGGCACCTCTATCCCAAAAGCCAGAAAGGTCATTTTGATTCCACTCACTGTCTCTACCCTCTGCAGTGGACCAAAGGGAACTTTTATTTCCTTTTTTTAGCTCAGTACATGAGTTGCAGAGAGAGATGCAATGACAGTAAAGGGGAAAACATGCAGAGCTGCATCCCAAACCAATTCATCAGCAAACAGAGCACGCCTGCCTTACAAATTTGCCTGCAGCTCTTGTCTGCTGTGTTATTTTTAAACTGCCTGCAGGTTGCAGATTTTTCAGTGGTCCTTCTCCTACTAATGTACACACAGGATTTAGCAAGGCACAACTTTCATTACTGTGAATTTGAGTTACCAGAATCCCCAGCACATTAAAATTCAGCATCCTTCATCTTCCCACAAACTTCTTGCTGCATTCACGGGAGGACATCCCGTGTCCCCTGCAGCCTGCCTGCATGGCAAGGTCAGTGTGACTCAGCCCTGCATCCCTGATGTTCCCAGCTGCCCTTCCTCAGCCTGTGGAATGCATCCTGCAGTTGCTGTAATCAGCAGGCATCCAGCTACACACTGCAAAAACCCGAGAAGATGAACCCAACTCAGTGAGCCCAGTGCTCAGTTTAACAGTGTTGTTGTCACCCAGACATGTCACCTCAGCACCAGAGCCAGCTGTGGCAGGGATGAGGGCTGTGGCAGCTCAGGGCACTCTCCCACCACACAATTCACAGAAATCCCAGCAAACCTGCTTTCCTCTGTGGGAAGCTGCCTGGGATGGAGGCAGGGTCTGGAGCTTCTATGAGCAGAAAACCTTCACAACCAGTGCACAATTCCCACAGAGAGGGGAACTGCAGGAAGACTGCTCTATTTATGGCACCACAATGTTTTAAAGAAGAAAGCAAGGGAGTGTTTTTCACCACGACTGCTGCTGATGTGAACAGAAGCTGCAGATGCTCAGACTTTCTGAGGGGTCAGGCCCTGGAGCCAAATGTAATGAATATTATGGTTTGTTTGCTTCTTCTTTGTTGCCTGGTTGATTCTGCAGCCCAGAGCTGCACTGCAGAGCAGTTCCTGTCACTTTGGAACCTCTCCCCTCCTCTGACTGGGAATGTCTCAGAGATTAACCCACTCACACTGCACCACTGCTAGGAACTCTAGAAATTACCCAGTTACCATTGGGAGAAGAACTTGCCCACATCATCAGCAGGGGCACAGCCACGTTGCTTTCCACCCCTTTGGCACACTTGTGAGGAGTTTGTGTTATGAGAGGGGTTTGTTCTGGGGCTGAAGCTCCAGCACAGGAGTCTTTGCCCTCAAATGTGTACAGCAAGGAATTTAAAGTGATTTTGGCATAAACAGCCAATAAGCTTCAGCCAGAGCAAAATCCTGTGCCCCACAGGGCTGAGGATTGCCTGCTTGTGGGGCAGTGAGGGCCAACAGGCTGGCCTGGATGTGCTGGGGTTAAATTGGTGCTCTCTGGACCTGATAGTGACTGTCCCTCATCCTTCCACAACACACAGCCAGTTAAGCTGCTGCTTGCTTCCCCCTGCTGATTTGGAGAGTCATGGTTTGACTCTTGGCTGTTTGTATTTTGCAGACATCCCCTCTGTAATTGCATGGCCTGGCCCCAGGCTGTCAGGCTCTGGGAGAAATAACCACATTATTCCACAGAACAGTTAGCATAATTAAAATATTGACTGCAGATTAAAAAAATGTGCTGAATGTTTCACAGAGTGGTTGGAGGGTTGGCAAGCCTTGGCAGCTTGTTGGCTGCAGGAGCTGGCTGATATTTAGGAGTGCCTTCTCCTCCAGCAGTCACTGCTGTACATGGGAACTGCTTTTTGGGCTGTCAACTTCTGATCTCCCAGGCAGCCAACCCACAACCAGGAGAAAATGAACTGACTGGAAATGAGGTGCTCCAAGGGCTCTCTTGTGACTCTCATTGCCAGTGAGACCACTTCCTTGTTATTTAGGACTTCAGGACATCTGTCTTGCTGTGTGTCTGTCTATTTCTGTGTCCATCTCTCCCAATGCACAGTATAGAAACTGCATATGGTGAGAAGGACTGCATGTACCATATGAGAAACATCAATAAAGTAAAAAAGCCCACAAAAGTCTCCACTAGAACATGTGTTTTAGCTGCTGTTCCTTCTTTGACATTGGATTTGTACCTGTGTTTCATCTGCAATCAAAGTCTTTGCATTTCCATAACAAAGAGGGCAGAAAGCGGGGGAAGAAACACAGTTGGCAGGGCTGGTGTAAACCACAGAAGCACCCAGGGAAACCTCAGTGTCCTTTAAAATCTCCCCATTCCCCTTCTTAGGGGACTATCTGGGACCATGAGCATTGCTGGAGACCCACAGGTTTGGGTTCAAATGATTTCCTGGTTCTTTGTGTATCCCCTACCTGCAAAAAACTTCAAATGGCCTCATGCTACCAATGTTAAACAAAACCTGTGGGGGATGTCTGACCCACTTTGCAGACACCTCCATCCCAAAGGAAACACAGTAAATCAGCTTCGTGTTTAATCCTCACTTCCGTGCTTGAGAAACTCCTGGCCTGGGAGGAGCAGCAGTGCAGTGTGACAAGGAGCAGGGACAGCTGAGCTGAGCTTGTCCCTCTCCACTGCGGCTCCCAGGGCTCTGATTCACAGCCTCATCCACAGCTACTTGGAGATGAGCTAATTTCATGAACATTTCTATTTCCACTCAAGAGGTGTCACAAGAAATGACCAAATGCTATTTCCTGAGGCTTCTATTACAGCTTTAAAGTGTTCATAATAGCAAGTTAATAGGAGATCTGCTCTGCCATTTTCCATTCTCGTTGCTATTGCTGTAATCAAGAGCAGCTCTAATTCTTCAAAGCTTATTTCTGTGGTACTTCTCATTTTTGAATACACTGTTAGGAAAGAAGCAGAATATCTTGGCACTCCAGCTGTGGTCTGTAGGCTACTGCCTTCCTTCTGTCCAAGGCTCATTGCTGTTTTCTGCTTTCAACTTAATACTGACCTCCAAATTGTAGATTATAAATATCACCTTGGGTAGGCACCATGTGTTCAAAGGAAAAAAAATATTACTTTAAATCTTTTGTAAATTAAACCCCCAGATAAACTCAGTGGAATGAGGAAAAGGTGCTCTAAATTCAGTACAAAGAAAGAGAATTTCACTGGGCATGCATGATGTGTGTGGGGAATTGTTAGAGCTTTTCTCTGCTCTAATAGCTCACATAGCCAAGTTTTTAGTTTGTCTCCACTGAGTGATTCATCTCTATTACCAGTATTTTCAAAATTAAATGGAAGAGGAGGAATGTGTTGATTCCCCTGCTGTG
Source organism: Passer domesticus (assembly GCF_036417665.1). Classification (NCBI taxonomy): domain Eukaryota; kingdom Metazoa; phylum Chordata; class Aves; order Passeriformes; family Passeridae; genus Passer; species Passer domesticus. Next base: position 11,730,961 of record NC_087489.1, on the reverse strand, counting down.
TTTAATAATCTCCCAAAAATTGTTTCCTGTTTACTTGGAAATCCCCACCTCCATGCTGTGATTTAGGCATTTTCACCCTGTTAACTTAAAAACAAAGCCTAGAAGATGCTGGATATGTATGATCTTGCAGTCATAAAGCAATTTATGATAAATGTTGCTGTTCCAGAGAAAAATCACTTGGTAATGTACATATGTTCATAGCTTCACATTCCCAATTTAAATCATAACTGGTTGTTAGGAAAAAAAATACAAATTGCTGCTCAGTTTTTATTTCTGTAACAGGTCTGATGGCAGCTTCTCTTTCAACAATTACTGTACTGGTGCTGTAATACAGATCTCAGTAAAGACATCAATAACTCCATTTAGGGGACTGTCCTGCTGTCCTCCGTGGCACTGGCTGGCACACAGCTGTGAATGCTCAGTGGGTATTGTTTCATGCAACACTTGTCTATAAGCATAACCTGTGGTGCATTTTCAAGGAAAATTATTAAAAATACCTAAATTGATTTTCCAGCTGAAGCATTATCTCTGAATTCCTGTGGCTTGGCTGGACAAAAAGGAAAGAATTTTCCCCGTAGCTTTCTCAAGGAATAAATTGTCACAGTAGTTCTGAGATTTTACTTACATAGCACATATCAAACAAACTCTTCTTTTATATAAGATTTACATTAGCTCACAAAAGTCAGTGTGTTCTGTGTTAGCTCATGTGAAGAGTTCATTTAAAAGGCAGCAATATCCTGTGACCCAGGAACAGAGCTGGAATCTGGGGATTCCAAAGGGATCTGAGCTCTCTCACACTTCCTCTCAGGTTTTCATAAAGGTCTGCAGTTTTTAAATGAGCATTACATTTATGTGATTAACTGGAGGCCACGTGAGCCTGATTTACAGATGTGTTGAACTTCCACTGCTCCTGTTAAAGCCATGGGGAGCTCTCAGCTCTCCAGGTTTCAGGAGGCTGTGACAGCTCCCTGCAGCTTTTGGGGGGACAGTGGCACCAGTGCCTTGGTGAGCACCTTTGCCTGCCCTTTGCAAGTCACTGTGGGGTTTTGTCTAACAGGATTTTCCTCTCTTCCCCTCTCAGATGAGATGGAGCAGTCCCCTGCAGTGCGTTCTGACTACTTGGTCTCAGGGATTAGAACTCCACCAGTGAGGAGGAACAGCAAACTGGCAACACTGGGCAGGATCTTCAAACCGTGGAAGTGGCGGAAAAAGAAAAATGAGAAGCTAAAGCAGACATCTGCAGGTAGGCTGAGAACAGGAGAGGGATGCTGCACAACAAAGCTTTCATGGGTCATGTTAAAGGTGACCTGAGCCAAACCCCATTCAGAGATTCCAGAATTCAACAGATTAATAATGTTTAAGGCTTGGAGGGGCCCATACAGGCTGACTTCCTGTATAACACAATATAGAGGAAAAGGTTAAAATATGAGAGTGAATCACAAGCCTTGCCCCCAGACTGCTTTCCATGGGCTGTCCCTTCTCCACACAGGCTACATTTATGGCCCCAAGTATTGTCACCCCTTTTATCTGGGGTGAAGTTTATATAGGTCACAGTGACATGATGAGAAGTGACAGGAGGGAGCTGCAGCACGTGAAATGCCTTCCCTCAAGCAGCTGTCTCTGAGGGGAAGGAGCCCAGCACACAGCACAGCATCCTCTCACTGGTCTCCAGGGATCAGTATGGAGACAAACTCACTTGCATTTTCCTAAGATGGGACAGTGCAGTTCCCTCCATTTGCTGCTGTATCCTGTGGGAGTGTCCCAGGGGAGGACGCTGTCCAAGGCAGCTCCAAGGTGCCACAGGAAACAGCAGGGAGGCTCTGAAATCCCCGTGGCTCTGCACTCAGAGTGGTCTGACAGCACCTCACATCATAAACCTCAGCTTCACATGGGGTGATTTTAACAAAGGAAGAGGCACAAACAGCTGACCAATCTATGCTCCCCAAAACAAATCCTTGCAGTCCTTTCCAGGAGTTGAGACTAGAGGGAATTTCCATGTTGCTTCTTTCTCACCCTGTTACATGACTGCTCTGTTGGTAACTGGTGCTGTCTTGTGCCACTACTTTGTGCAGTGCTGGAGAAGAAGATGACAGCACGGCAAGGGAGGGATGAACTCATTAAGAAAGGCCTTCTGGAGATGATGGAACAAGGTAAGTAAAAATTCTTAATTTTTTTTTATCAGAGGCTCTTTCAGGACAGTAGGAAACATACTTGCAAAAGCAGAATAAACAAGGAAATGAATAAAAACCTTCAATCCAAACAGAGAGGAAAACTCAATGTCTGAATTTAAGGCTTGTCATCCTTCAAGCTCCTCCCTGCTGCAATCAGTCCATGCAGTTTAGTGTTTGGTGCTGTCCCATCTTGAATGCTCCTCTGTGTTCCCTTGGTTTACACGTGGTGCAGCCCGAGCTGGTATGTATGTTTTATGTAATTGCTCTAAAGCCAGCTAAATCCCTCTGCCAAGAAATCCAGCTCAAGCTGGATAAATATAAACTTCAACATACAGATGCAGTCAGCTAACATGAACAACCTATGGGTCCAGATCCTGTCAAATGATCCTAATCTGACTTTTTCAGCTGTTTTTCCAAGTTTGTGATGTAACACATTGCCAGTCTGCCTGCTTTTCATTCCCATGGAAAAGTGAAGCATTTAGTGGAGTCATTTTAAAGCTTTCCTGAGTACAAACCAGAAGTCATGGAAGGAAAGTTGATAAAGTGTCAGAAACACTCACAAAGGACATGGTTCTTGTGCTCCAAAGCCCTGACAGATGCTCAAGGGAGACACAGATCTGGTTGACTGTTCTGTGAGATTAACTGAGCTCCCAGAGTTATGGACAACATCCCAATTGCCATTTCCACCCAAACAGAGATAAACACCACAAATCCATCTTTACTTTGAAAACATCATAGCAGAAAGTACTGTCATGAAAGAGGACTGGCCTTTTGAGTTTGATTAATCTCACAGATAGAAGTTATGTTCTTGGAAAGTAGTAATTGAGTTTCTTTTGTATAAGACAAATGCCGTGCCTGTAAATAACCCCTGGGACAATACTCAGTGATGCCAAGCTGGAGTGAAACTGAGCAACTGAAGAGTCAGAAAAAGAGCTTTTTAAATAGGATTTTTTCCCACGAGAGTAAAGCAATTTTAATACTATTCTGTTGGATATATTTTAGACTTTATATTAAATAATCTACCAAACCATTCATTTATTCTAAAATGGAAGTTCTTAGAAAGTTCATTTTTAATTCCTGTCCATTGAAGTCTTTGTGTCTCTCATAATTCTAGATAATTACTTGTCCTATTAGCATATTAGCATTACTGTATGTACATGATCTCCACTAGGAGCAGGAAAGTTCCCTATAATCCATGAATTTGAAGTCATGCTCTGCAAAAAACCAGTAAAATAGAACTTCTGTGGAGCACATTAAGAGGCAATAATGAGGAATCAATAAACCTCTTGCATGCATAAAGAACGGTTGGGAGGAAAAGGTGGTGCCAAACAGCAAGATAATTTTAACAAAATTAAAATAGTTCAAATAAATATAGTCCAGTGAGGTGTGAGGACAAGCTGTGCTTTTAACTAGACAGCTGCAAACAGACTGCTTACCTGTCTGCAGGAGAGTTGCCTGGAGCTCCTATAAACATCACACAAATTTCCAGTGCCTCCCTGTGCCCAGAAAGGGAAGAGTGGATCACAGTCAGCTGAAGGACATTGCAGCTGCCTGCAAGTTATTTTTCTTTACAGTGTTGTGAATCTCCAGGGTTATTTTATTATATTAGTAGAAGCAGCTTATTAACTGGAATAAAAACTGACCCAAATAATTCTCAGTAAATGATTAGTGCCCTAGTTGGACTGAGCTGAAGTGGCAGCAGTTTCAAGGCTAAGTCCTTGTTCATGCAGTTAAGTTGCAATTGTCAAAGCAGCAAAACTGTGCTAAAAGACTACAGTAAATCCTCAAATCCCTCTATTCCATCAGGCTCTACTCCACTTCCAGGGAGCTGATTCCTGCTCACTTTCATAAACAGCCCATCTGGGAGGATGCTGCAGCCTGAGAAGCCTCATGCATTTGCAGCAGGTGCCACTCAGACCCCCAGCACAAGGCCTGGAGCAGTGTTGGGCACTGGCCCTGGCCCTGGCACTGGCCCTGGCAGTGGCCCATGTGGCTCTGAGCTCTGCACAGGGCTGGTGCAGGACCTGCAGTGCCCTGGGAGCAGCCCAGCGTGGATTGCACTGTCCCTGTGTGGGTGGCCAGTCACCCTGGCAGGTTGTGTCCCCCTGTCTCCTCACACAGCCCCCAGTCCTGGCTGGCCACTGACAGCGTGGCCTGGGCCACCTCTGTCCCCTGCTCCTCTGTGGCTCTGCTCACACAGGGCAGATGCCAGCCTGGAAAACTCCTGAAATGCAGCTTCACTCTGGGGAACCAGCTGAGCTCCCTGAGAGATGGCCTGGGTCTGGCACTCAGCAGGGTTAATTCCCAGCCAAGTCCCAGCCCTGCTCCTGGTTACCGTGCAGTGCTGAGGGCTGGGGTCCTCCTTCCCCCTGGATCTGAGGCCCGTGCTTTGTCCTGTCCCCAGACCATCTCTAAAACACAGTGTTGGGACCCACTGGCACTCAAAACAGCACACCCACTTTGATCTAAGCACCAGCTGATCCTTCCTGTCCCAGAACATCGCTGTTGTGAGTCTCAGAAATGCTCCAAGAGGAACATCTTCCACCTGCCATCCCTTCATTAGCCCCTGCCCTGCCAGGGGCTGGACCTGAAGGAGCCCTGAAGGAGTGTCTGGTGCAGATCCATTGTGGCCCAGCTGCCTTTCCCAAGGGTGTGAGGAAGGTGCAGAGCAGAGTTACCTTGAACATGTTTAGGGAGCTCCCCCATCAATGTTTGTCCCCTTGGTGAGCACGAAGCTGATCAGGTTTATCTGTGCTTACAGCTCGGGGCAGTGGTTCACACACCCATGATTATGTACAGGCTGCCTTCACAAGGAGCTGAAATGTAGGCAATGAACTTTTTCCCCCTCCCCTTCTCTGTATCATAGCAACTGTGCTACTGCAAGGGCTATTTTAAGAACAGTAACTTTTCACCAAACGTGATTATGAGGCAGACTGAGTGAGCTCAGTGTGCAAAAATACTGCATCCCTTCCACAGCATCTCTGGGCCAAAATCTGATACCCTCACCCAAAAGCACAAGAAATTACCCTGCAGATTGTCCAAATAGCATTAAGAAGAGATAACTGTGAATGTTGCAGTTTTAAATCAATGCACAAGGAGCTTGTAATGATAGAACTGCAAGAAAACACAGCCCTGTGAGGAGCTTCCAGAAGGGAGTGTCCAGGGCTGAGAAATACCAGCTGGGAGGTGAAGGGTGGACAGCAGGAGCATCCATCAGCATGGAGAGCTGCCCAGGGAGGGAAGTGATTGCTTTCTGTGGTTTGCAACAGTGATGTAGATCTTGTAAATTCTGAGGGAGTAAAAGAGTAGTTTGTATTCTGAAGACTCTTGCCTGAATAAGAGAATACTAGAAAAGCTTCAGTCATCAAGATGCGTACAGCTGCAGGGATCACTGGCACAAAAATCTTTCAGAGTAAGCAAAGAGAGCAGTTTCTAGGTCTGCATGAGGAAGGATTTGAATTTCTGATCAGCTCAATCACACAGGATATACTTTTCAAAGCTGAGTAACTAAAACTGTGCTAAAATCCTGCAGTTTGGTAGGAATATGAGCAGCCTTTCCTTCCTCCAGCATGGCTGGATGGCAGCAGGTCATGCACAGAGCCTGGCACAGCCCAGACATGTCAGACCCACCTGGGAATGTGCTGCACCACAGGCTCTGCTCATGCAAGGAAGGAATTGCCTCCTCCTGGAGACCTCTGATCGCCCATTGCTCATCTCCACGTGGCAGCTGCTTCCAGAGCACAGTGGCCACTTGCTGAGGCAGCTGGATGCCCACATAAATAGGTTTCTCCTTGAGAAACCTGAGTGGGTTTTTGTGCCCAGGTGGGCTGGTGCCCACAGGATTTGCATCACAGGTGGTTAACACAGAGATCAGGTGCTGCTCTAAGAAAAGTCTCAGTCTCCTGAGCACAAGCAGCTTTAAGACTCCCTCTTCTCAAGAGAATAGCAGGAGGGGGCTCAGCTTTCACTGCTCATGGTTTAGCTAAGATTAAATGATTTGTTTCAGATACTGAAGGCAAAGCCTGCACTGGTGACGATGGCACGAGGGTGACGCAGAGCGAGGCTCCAGCAGCCGTATGCCAGGCACTCACCTCAGAGGAGGAGCAGCAGGACACCACAACAGCAGCCACAACGAATGTGACCTCCTTTGGTGAGGAGCTGCACTTGGATGAGCTGAAAGAAGATGCAGGTATTGGATATAAAACGTCTTCAAAAAACTCTGAAGTGTTATAAAAATATTTGTGCTGAGGAGTCTACTTTGTTAGTGCATTAAAGGTCAAAGCACCTTGTTCAGCCCAGCCCCACACTACGTTAGCAATTGGTATTTAATAGTGATTTTTGAGACTTCTACCAAGCTGAGGAACTACACAAAGCTTGGCATGATTGGATTAGTTGAATTATGAGATGATCCAGTCTTGGCATGGTGCCCCTTTGGTATCAGCAGCGGCTGCTGTGAAGATGAAATAAGCTTCTCTTGAAAAGATTTCTTAAACTTCTGTGCCAAGCCTGAATTTATTAGTCCTGGCTCGGGAGAGCAATGCCAATACACAGCCCACACTGTCCATGTCACCACTCTGTCCCCAGCATGCTGCAACCACCAGTGAATTTTGATTCCAGGAGCAGAGATCAGCTAAGCCAGGCTCCTTTGGTGCAGCTCTGCTGAGCTCGTCCATGGCAGCCGTGCCTGGGGACGGGAGCAGCCAGGCACAGCCCCGCAGCTGGAGGGCTCCAGTCACCTCCTGACAACCAAGAAATGCAAAGCTGCAGAGATAATGCTTTATCCTGGTTTGTGAGGACTGTCATGTGGTGATTATGGATCTTCCTGCCCTCTGGGCAATCTTTACACTTTCTCCATCTGCCCTGGCTGCCTTTTGTTCTCTGTCCCACCCCTTCAGGCCCTGCTTTCCTGGGGGTCCCAGCCCCTGGTTGCTTCCACCCTCAGAATGGAAATCAGTCCCTCATCAGCTGAGGCAAAACCCACTCATCTTCCTGTTCTTACAACAACCAGATTGAATCTTGACCAGATTACAGGTTTCTTTTCTTCTTTCTCTACTCTAGAGCATTTAATTCTGTATCACTAAAGAAATTTCTTTCTGAACTTGTAATTCTTACCATTGGGACGTACTGTCATGGAAGGATGACACTAATAAGATGTCATCTGTTGAACCTTATGGCTCTGCGTAAACTCATAGTGCGATTTCAAATTCACCTTACAGTGTGTTCAAAATTGTGTATTGAAGCTTTCAAAATCATCCAAATTTCTTAGGTCTTTTCCCCTAATCCTAGTTCCTTTTATTGTCTCCCTGAAACAATCTCTCCTGTCCTCTGTATTTCTTTTCCTCCATTTTTTGAGGTGTCATTTTCCCAGGTTCCACAAAAAATAACAGTGGGATTACATTCTCCTGTCTCCTGTCTGAGAGACTCCAATTTGTAGGAAGTATTTCTGCCTCTCCTATTGGTGGCCTCTGGCTTTCAAAATAATAATTGCTGATCTAGTTTTATGTGCTTATTTATCCCTGTCTGTACATCCTAGAATTCCTGTCTATAGTGAGTGCACCTGAAGGAATTAATTGGGTGGGAAAGCTCTTCAAAATTGACAGTATGCTGCTAAATTTATTATAATGTCTATTTTTTTATAACATTTGCCCTTGGGCTCAATCTAGGCCTAATGCAGTGGGTGTCTTTCCAGAGATTCACATCAATAAGTGACCAGGTAGAAACAAAAGGGATTTGCTTTATACCCAACGTGTTCTATGCCATCCTGAGGATGTGGGATAAAGGCCAAGGAGGGGAAGAGGAGAAAACACAATTTGCAGACTTCATGTTCATGTTAATACACAGCAAAAGAACAGCCAGGGCACAAAGAGGGCAGTTTTCCTCACCTAACCTTGCCAGTGGGCTGGGGGACAGTCCCAAGGGGAGGATTTCTACCTGGTAATGAGATGGCATTTTGACAAGTGGCACTCCATGAATAATTCTAGTGCTGAGCACTTGGAATACTTTCAGCAGGATAATATTCACTCTGCAGTATGAAATCTGTTAATGGGTTTGTGTGCTCAGGACTCAGGTCTGCCTGACACCACGCTCAGAGCAGGGTGGAGTTCAGGACCCACAAAGTCTGGCTGGGGCTGGGAGCCTTTGGGACCCACCTGCTCTGCAGCAGGAGTGCCACTGTGGCTGTGCCAAGCAGCCCCTCCTGTCCCAGGGACAGCCACTGATTCCAGGGGAGCCACTGCCAGGGAAAGCATTGCTCCTCTCAGGGGAATGCACTCAAATCTGACTCATTTTCCTCTCCAGCTCCTAACATCTACTGGGGCTCTTGATCTTTCACTAATGTAACCCATTAGTGACTCTGTTTTTCCCTTCCTCTATTACACATTTTGTCTCCTGTGCAATGGGCACAAACACCCAAGTGATGTCACCCTGGAACAAGGCATTACCCTAGAAGTGCATTTAAAAAAAATTATTTCCTTCTGTAATTCACATAACTATCCCATACAGCAGCTCTCCTGTCATGACAAATTTCACAAGAGCTCCTGGTAATGATGCATATTTATTCTTTCCTGTCTCTTTTGAATGATAAATACTCATTCCTCCCCTTCTAGGCACACTCATTAATCTGTTTGTCAACAAATTAAATGTCATTATCTTGCCAATGCTATTGTTTCCAACTGCCTGAGTGCCTTGGTGCCTCCCCACGCACTCTTGAGCACGAGGCTGCTGGATGTTCATTAATACAGAGAGTTTGAATTCCCAACAAGACAAAACTGAGCCAAGAAAAGATTTGTGATGCAGCAGCTGTGGGTGCCACTGCAGTGAGATTTTGGGAGATGGCTTGGAATGGTTTGGAGGGAAAGGTGCTCTGGTCAGACAATCCAGAGTGCCCAAAGGAGTGGGATTTGCCCAGGAGTTTGGGGACCCCTCTCATGTTCTGCATGACCCCAGCTCTGGATCCCCAGCACAGGAAGACATGGAGCTGTTGGAGGTCCAGAGGGCCACCAAAAGGATGAGAGGTGTGGAACACCTCTCCTGAGAGATCTGGGGTCAGCCAGACTGGAGAAAAGAAGGCTCCAGGGAGATCTTGTTGCAGCCTTTCAGTACTTGAAGGGAGCTTATAAAATAGATGAAGACAAAGTTTTTGGTAGGACCTGTTGTGATAGAACACAGGGCAGTGTTTTTAAAATGAAAGAAGGAAGATTCAGGCTAAATACAAGGAAGAATTCTTTTGTAATAAAGGTGGTAAAACACTGGAATACACTGCCCAGAGAGGTGGTTGATGCTTCATCCCTGGAAACATTCAAGGTCAGGTTGGATGGGACTCTGAGCAATTTGATCTTGTTGAAGATGTCCCTGCTCATTTCAGGGGATTGGACTAAATACCTTTAAAGGTTCCTTCCAACACAAACTATCCTATGATTCTGAGAGATTTAAACACTGATCTCCCCATTTTGATGAGTGCTTCCCCCTCTGGGGTAGGAAAAATAACCCTCATGGCTACAGCTGAGCCCAGAGTGGCTGGAAATGCACTTTGGAGGGAGCCTGGCCGTGGCTGGATCAGAGTCAGCCTGCAGGTTCCCGTGGGTCCCTCAGCTGCCCAGGCAGGGATCAGGACGTGTGACAGTGAGAGCCCAGCAGAGAGGCTCTGTGGGAGTCTGGGCACTGCCAGGGCAGCTGTATCTGAGCAGAATTCAAGGATGCTAAATTTGGACTTCATCACTGAAATTCCACCTGTGTCCTGCTTCAGCTTCATGCCTTTCTGGATCTATTCCCCTGTGCCCTCATCACAGCCTGGTCAATTTGATGAACTGCTCAGTGATTCAGCCTGCACTAACTTTCACAGCTAAGTGCTTTTGCCATCCTTGCAGAGACAGTCCTGAAATGAGCAGTGCTTCACCATCTCAAACCAGGGTCTTGGAAACTGATTTATTTTCTTAAGTACTTCACCAATTGCCTGTTCCACTCTTAACTGCTCAGATCCAATTGAAAATCTTTTTTTGTGGCAGGGTCTTTTTGGTTATCAACTTTAACCTCAGGAAATGCTCAACAGCTCTGGAATCAGGTACAGAAGACTCAGGAACCAAGTTGAAATCATGTATTAAATAAGATAAAAATTATATTAGGAAAATAAAAACACACATCAACTATTGGAAAGTCAGTTTTTAGGTGGTATTCTGGGTTTGATACTCCTTGCCCTTTGGCTGTGTGTTCCTAGACAGAAGAGTGCTCACCCAGGAACTGTTTCACCACAGTTGTGTGCTCTAAGAAAATTCATTGCAGTTCTCAAAAGTTGCTTTGCCTTGCTATCCTTGTTATTAAAAAAAAAGGGGCAAAAAGGCTTTAGGGAAGTAAAGGAAGCACAGCAGTTTTCTCAGAAACATCAAAACTAACATGTCCTCAGCATCCTTGTATGTTTTATTCTTCACCTGCCCTGGCTGGTTGGCTGTTTCACACAGTTACTTTCACAGTGGAAAAGAAGTGTTTCTAGCTGTGTGCCATGTGTTCAGTTTTTCTGAATGTTCCTGGCATTGTCCCGTGGCCTATCATTATTAACTTCGTGTTCCATTAATCTTACTCATCTTCCCACTAGCCAAGAAAGCTTCAGCACCCACGGAAGAACTGGAAGATGCCAGCCTGCCAGCATCTGAAGACAGTCCACAAGCCTTACTTGTACCTGAATCCACAGATTCCCCCCAGAAGCAGACAGACAGAAACCCAGCACAGCTTCCCAGCCCTCCATTGCTCCCAGCTCCACCACCTAAGGCAATCTCCAAAATCACCAAGAGCATAACAGGTCGGTCATCACTGCTCAGTAAAGATTTCCCCATCCTTGATGTGTTGTTCACCTCCACAGAACTGTCAAATCCTTTTCTCATGCCTTTTTTGATGCCCCAAACTGCTGAGAATCACTCAGTTACACTGAAGGAGCAGTGACCATGTCTGGCTGCCTGATAACAATGCACTGATATTTGTACTTCACATATTTATCTGCAGCTCTCAGGGGGTTATTTGTTGTGAGTCTGTAGCACTAAACGCACATAAAACAAATCGAACCAACTGCAAACATCTGCTGAATCTCATGCTCATATTGATATGCCATAAAACACAAGGAAGATTTAAATGTTTTCATTACCTGGACTCCCACTGGAGAGCAGGACAGCAGCCAAAATCTAGTTCAGGTCAAAGGTTCTGCAGAGGTTTCTGTCTGAAGGGTTTTCTCTCTAGGGCAGGTCTAAACTAGAGCTATGAAATCTGCTCTGAAGAGTGATACACCTGGCAATCCTCTGTGCCAGACTTTATTGAACGTTTCCAAAAGCAATTCCCCTGGGCCTGGTTTTCTAATGTATTGCCAATGTTGTTACATTTCTCAACATTCTGGCACTGCAGAAAAGGTGCTAAAATGAGAATGATTTTAGTTGGTTCCAATTTCAGGGCCCCTACATATGGTAGAAGCAGTTAAAAGGGTCTTATTGCAAATGAAAATCAAGTCCTCACATCTAAATGTCAGACCTGTTGGATATTTAGACTTTTAAATGACAGCCATTATGTGAGCCCTGATTTGCATCCACACTCATCATCTGGCACAATGAGCAAGGTTTTCAAAGTCACCAGGAAACAAAACATCAGAGGGGTTCTGTGACCTGACCACTGGGGCTTAGAGAAAATATTGAGGTTTTCAGTCTCTTTGAAGAAAATTACAAGTATTTGTTTCCCATGGAAACAATTCATACTTTGTGCTTAAAAGCTGTAATAACTCAAGTGGGAGCTGGATTCAAAATGGTGTTTTAGTGCTCCTCAGAAGCTGCTGTTCAGGTTATTTCACTGTCCTGTGCTGTGGGTGAGGCTCGAGCTCCTCTTCCCCCCTGCAAGAGGAACAGGCAGCCCCAGGGCCCCCTGCCTTTGCTCAGCTGAGGAGAAGGCCATGCTTGGCATCAGATGTATTTGGAAACCTGACCCACGCAGGGTATAGAGATTACACCTCCACCAAGCACTTCAGAGCATTTAGAGTTCAGATGTTTTGCTGCTTAACCTAAGTATTTCCTGTAGCATCTGAGATATTTTGAGTTTTGTTATTCAGTTCTCATTTACATCTTCCACAAGAACAACTTTTAATTTTCTCAATGACTCCAGTAATTCTAGACCCTTTTCCAGTAGTGATTATACATGTTTATTTTTGTGGGGATGTGGGGGCAGTGCTAAGTTAAAATTAAACAAATACCACAAATACCGTCAGTGAGTGAGAGGAAATACAAAAGTGTGGGGAGAGAGAAAGGGCAATTATGAAAGAAAAGGAAGATGAAGAGGCTGAAAAGCTCTTTTGTGTTTAGTTTTTTCCCCTCCCTTAACAATGCTAGGGATGCTGTCAGCAGAGGAGTGAGGAGTAAATCAAGCACCAATTAATCAGAGAGAGGAGGAACAGGGCAAGGTGCCAAGACATCACTTTGCAAGATTATTCACTGAACATCTGCCATTAGGACAAATAAGGTGTGATCTCAGGAAATTCTCAATATTGTCCAAAGCTGCAATGAGGATGAAATTGACCTTTTCCAGGAACAAGCTGGTGTAAAGACAAAACAAAGTCTTCTCTTTCTCTGCTTTGAGGTTGAGCTGAGCCCTGCTTCTTGCTCTGAGGAAACACAGACATCCTCTCTGTGTGCAGAGATAAAGTGGCTCAGGAGGTGGCGTTGTCCACCCCCTCAGGCCACGATTCAGTGGGCAGCAATTGCTCAGAAATCAATTTATGATTTATGATCTGTCCATCTCTACAGCAGCACAGAATCAAACCCTCCCTGAGTGCCAAACCCAGCTTTGCTCAGCAGAGTTTGGCTGTCTCCTGGTGGGAGCAGAACCCTGAGCAGTGCAGGAGGAGCTCTGGGCTGGGAAGGTGGCTCACACATTGCACATCAGGCACTGGCTCTTGCAGCCCCTGAGCCTTCAGATTTCCCAGATTTTAAACAGGGTAAGTTCTGGGCTAGTCTGAATAGAAATGAACAATGACATTGCTAAGGGTCCTGGGCTGGAGGGACACAAATGTGCACAAACACCTCCAGAGATGAAAAGTAATGTTAGACCTTCCTTACAACAAGAGAGATTTTATTGTGGATGCAGCTCTCCTCACTGAAGGATGCTCTCCTCCTCACCCCACAAACACAGAAAGAGAACAGGCTTAGTGTTGCCACACTCAGATTTTCAGTGTTTGACTTTGGTTATGATTTCAGGAGCTCTTCTTAAGCAAAATTAAGAAAATGCATGTTTTTGGTAACCCTTATGCAGGATGCTGGTTCAGACAGGAGATATTTAATAACTGAAGATGGTATTTTTTGCCCTCTCCAGTTTTCTAGCAAGTTACCCCGCTAACTGGAACCAAGTCCTTGTTACAGGACAATCCTGGCCTGAGCAGAAGTTTTTCTCTGCTATGAATTGAAGGATTTATCTCAAAAGTAAGAGGGGAAAAAAGGGAAAAATCTGCGAAAGCATGTTTGTACCAAAGCTGAGCAAGCTGAGCCAGTTTAAATTCCTGTGTGAAGCACTAGGTGGCAACAAGGGACAAGAAATACTCTGGGATGAGGAGCTCGAATTGCCTTTATCCACCCACATGGTGTAAACATCTGCATGTGCCAGAGGCGTGGGACACGGATACAGGGGAGGGGAAAGGGGAAGAGGAGAACAGAAAAACAAATCAGCATCTTTTTCAGGGCAGATGTTCAGTTATCCTAAGGGATGTTGTGTGAAGACACCAAATTTACAACCAGGGAAATGTCCGCTGTGCCTCAGACTCAAATACTAGGAAATGTATAAGTCAGTCTAAATGTGTAACTCTAATTTCAGACAAAAGGCTTACATTGCATAGAAAATAGCTGAATCTGGGGCTAAAATGAGATTAGATTGCCACACCCTTCTTTTTTTCTTGTTAGTGCTCAGTACCCCATCTTTCATTTGGATGTCATTTGCTTGCAAGTTTTGTTATGCAAACATTATCCTCATATTATAATGATTTTGGCATTTTCTCCACGGGCATATGAAAGACAGAGGTCTGGGCTGTGCAATCACAGAGGAGCAGCTAATAGACACTGGTACATTTTGTCCAGACTCAGAACCACAGGGCATAAATTTTAACACAGTCTGCCAGAGTCCAGCAGAGAAAATGCTAGATTGGAAAGCCACCACAGCCCAAGCTTTTGGTGGAGAGGAGCAACAGTGTGCAAGCAAAAATGCAGTGGTGGGCTGGGAAAAAGGAGAATCTGATCCTGTGAGAAAGAGAAGAAGTGAAGAGGCATCTGTTTTGCTAGATTAAAGATCTGGAGTGGTGCAGCAAGAGCCTTTTGAACTCAGTTACTCAGCCAGTTACCTCACAGCAAGAGCAAAACATCACCATTTATCCTCTGTTCAATACAACAAATTAAGTTCAGTGCAGACGCTGTGCAAAAAAAACCAATACCAAAAAAGCATTGCACAACCTCTTCCCCTCTTGTGTTTTGACGCAGGAAGCGAAATGGACGATCCAGCCATGAAATCTCCTCCTTCCACCATCCTGAAGAACTATGTCATTGTGGGTTCCTCCCAAATCTCAGGACAAGCTGCCCTCTTCCACCCCTCTGGCCAGAAAAGCTGCGAGCCCCATGGCAGAGGCCAGGTAACAACGCCCACCGGTTCCCCTCACCTGGCTGCCGTTCATCTGCCTTTACCTCCCAGCAGAGTCATTGAAGAACTCCACAGGGCTCTGGCCACCAAACACCGGCAGGACAGGTACCTACAGCCTGCAGGCACAGGGCTGCATGAGGACACTCATCCCACCGCTTCATTTTTCTTGGAAAATGTTCTTCCTATTCCTGTTGTTAGTGTTTTAATTGCTGCTGCAGCTTGGGTTTGCCTTCCTCGTGGTGTCACTGCTTGGAACAAACATCCCTGGTTAAAGTGACTCATTTGGCAGCTATTTCATTGTATGTTCTTCCTTTATAAGGAGGCTGCTGTGGTGCAGGAATACGTTTCCAAACAGGTAGAATCAGGCGATAATCCTTGATCTACTGCAAAAGAAAATCTGTCCCACAAGATACCAAGTTAGAGTAGCAAAGGCAAATCCTGCTCCAAGTACTCCCTACACATGAGAAATGATGCAATTTCTGTGTCCCTTGGCTGACACAGGAGCACATACAAGATCCATTTTTAATACAGATGTGTTTGTGGGAGTACACTGGGTGCTGAATCTGGGTTTCATTATCCTGTGTATCTGAGGAGAACAGAGATAACCTCTGCCATCCCAGAGCTTGGGAGTAAAGTTGGTAGCATTTCTCAGTTCCCTAAAAACTACTGCCCCAGGGAACAGACTCACATGATGTAATTTCCAGGCCCTGTTAAACCTCTGTCATGATCATACAATATCATATGAATGGTCATATTTCATGCCATGCATGTTTTACATTAGAAGGACGTGTTGTTGTGGGGTTTTTGATCACTGCAGTGTATCTTGTCAGATATGTCAAAGAAAAACATTATTCACCACCCCTCCATGTCTTATTTTAATGGCAGACAGGAAAGTAGATCCACATTAGCCATTCTCAACTTGAAAATGCCATCCTGTGTTGGTCCATGCTGAACTCCCTGCCCTGCCCTTTATGAGCTACAGGACGTTTTTCTCATTCTCATGTAAGTTTCTACTGCAGCAATAAAACAATCTTGGTAAAATCTGGGCTGTGCTTCTTCCACCCCTAGCTTCCATGGAAGAGAAAGCAAAGGCTCTCCAAAAAAAAGGGTGGATGTCCGTCCCTCGAGAACGTCAAGCATGGAGCGCAACAAAGAGAGGGAGAACTCACTGAGTTATGGCAGTGACTCAGAAAACAAGAGGAACTCAGTTAAAGAGTCAGATGAGAACAAAGAAAACATGATCATGAACTCAGAGCTCAAGGAAGAGTCTGTTTTTTATCAGGATGAGGAAGTTCTGAACGACTCTGTTATTTCTGGTAAGCACAGTCGCTGTGTTACAAAGATACACTCTCACAAACAAGGGAATGCTCTAAAGGCAGCAGAAAATATTGGGAAGGGTGAATTCCTCTACTGTCACATCAGCTTTTTGAAGGAACCCTGGTGAAAAGCTGAAGTTAAATTGGAGTCACAGTGATTGTGACTGTCCTGGTGTTGCACACTGAGCTGCATCACTGTGTTTTATCCTCTCAGTTACTGGTGCACCCTTGGGCTGCTCTGTATGAACAGCAGCACTCCCAGACACCCCCCATGAGCAGCCAGAGCTTTCTGCACACCCTGTGCCAGTGCTGGCATGGCTGGAATTTCAGGACTATCATTCCATGCAGTGATGGTACATGGAAAAGTGATAGAGGCCAGTCAATCTAGGAAGGACAAACATGTAGAGAAAACGTCTTAAAGAATAAAGTTTCTCTCCATCTGGTCCATTTCACTCATTCTTGAGGCATATGGGGAATGCATTTTATAATCCTGTGCAATTATTTAAGTGAGCTTTGGCAAAATAATCAGCTCTCGTTAGAAAATTTCTCATTCAAGGCTTTTAATGTTTTCCATGTTAGCAAGACAGATTCAATCTGAAATGAATCCTTCACTCTCTTCATGAATGCATTAAAAGAAGGCAGGCAGAGAACAATTTATCAAAAAAAAATTGTTATAGCAGATGAAAGATGAATTTTAAAAGGTGTCTTTGAAAGCATGAGCCAGCAGACAGGACATGGGTTCTGCTGCTGTGTCTTAAGACATCAAGTAACAGAACAGACTCCTGAGGTAAGGCAAAAGAAAAGAGTCCCTTGCCTAATTGCTGTGCATTTAGGGATAGCTGAAAACATGACAAACACCTTTTAAGTTCTGTTTTTTTTCTGGCTGTGTGTAAAAGTGGCCTCTTTTGATAAAAATCCTAAGAGCTAAAGGCAGACAGGCAAAAACCCACACATTATTCCCAACGAGCAAAACCAAATCTGAGTATTTAACTGTTGAAGGTAAATCTCTCTATATTTAAGAAATAATTATTCATTATTATGATGATAGGAGGGCACTGGATATTGTACAAGTTTCAGTGATATCTAGAAGCAGCTCTGGGCTTTCCACAATAAGTGCTCGAGTTTTGGAAAATTCCTGCAGTTGAAGGATAGTGCTGGTGTACTGGGAGTGGCTGAGTTCACCTGAGAAAAACCTATTAAACCCTAAAACCTATGAGAAAAACCCATTTAAAGATATTTTGGCATTATTGTGGCTGCAGCAGCAGTGCTGCTTGGGACAGAGGATGCTGAGCTCTCACTGATGTCCCAGAGCAAGCTGGGACATTCCCAAGCCATTTCTGGTGTGGAGGCGCTGCTGGTGCCAGTGTTCCCAGGGACAGCACCAGAATAATTCCCTAAACATCTCCAGATTCCTTCTGGTTTGAAGAAATCTGGGCTGGTTTCCAAGTTAGGGAGTAAAACTATCCATTAATGCTGAGCTGCTTTACAATCCCTGTCCTGTCCCTAGTCTTGTCACTGCCACCACCACGGGGCACAGTGCACAGCCCTGGGGCTATAAGGAGGTACAGACAGGTCACATAAGTCTGGAAAAAGTGGGGAATTATGCTTTGGTTTTCTATTCCTACTCAATAAATCATTATTTGAAACCTCTGAAAACACAATGCAAGATGGCCTTAAAAAACAACATTACTAGAACATAGCTCACAACTGATAACTGGTGCAATCAAGGTTTGTCCAACATCAGGGAGTCTTAGGATTTGCTTTTTGATTGATAGAACAGTGAATATGATAAAAAGAACAGTAAACATACAGGAAATTAAATGCAATGATTCAACTGAATTGAAACAGGGAGTTTTTGCAGGAACCTGCAACCTGAACATGAAAAGGGTGTGAATTTCCCAAGCATTCCTTTTTGACCTAGCTGAGGTGTGATAAATCACGAAACAATCCAGCCAAGATACTGCCTGAGATAGATGGTCAGGGGGCAGACTGTCACTGAATGTGCCTGACTGACTAGAAAAAGAACCCTTAGAAAAAGAATACTTAAATAAGAGTGTTTGCAGGTTCAGTTTCTACTGAGGTAGTGACCAGGAAGGAATTTGTCTCAGGGTGCTGAAAATGGATGTGGAGAAGTATAGCTTGGGGCTTTATTTTCTCTTTGTTCTTTAGTTTTGTTTTATTCATGTGCACTTATTGTTTTTTAAAATATACATTTTGCATGTATACATGCATTTTAACCTGTTTAATGATGTTTCATTATCAACACTCCACCTTTGATTGACAGAGGGAGCTGACACTGTTAATTCGGATTTTGACCCCACTTCCTTTGAAGTCAATGACAGAAATCCTATTGATTATATCACTTTCCATGCCCCCAAGGTGCCCTGCCCTGGACACTCTGCACTGGCCAGTGCTGCAGCTCCCGTGGGCACACAGAGCTCCTTGTCACAGAAACCTCCTGACATGGCCAAACTCCTCCTGTGACTTCTCTGACATACTCAGGTGAAGCTGGGAATGCGTGCAGGGATTCCCAGGAGTCTTCTAGCCCCAAATGTCTTTCAGGTTATTTCCAGCAGGAATTCTGTTGGTTCCTCTGCACCCACTCCCAGCGTGGTGAGAAACCCTGTCAGAGTCCCAAGTCTGTGGCTTTGTGAGCCAAGTGCTCCCGATGGAGTCAGATATTCAGTTAGCAGAAGGCTCTGTGTGGTAGCAGCCAAATCATTTCACTTCCCTACCCATCTGTTAAATGTATATCTGCTATTTCAGACAGGGCTGTGTGGTTTAATTTAATTAATGCTTGTAACAGACTGTGAGAGCGTTTCAAGGAAGGTGCTAAATAAGGGCACAGCTTTTTAGGCTTCAGAAAGGGGCTTTGAGCTGATTATGGTTTCTGAAAAGTTTAACTTTAGATCAATGCAACTACCAAGAGATTTTTCACTGCTCACAGAAAGAGACCAAAATTACTCTGCTCCACTCTTTCCAACAGGTAAATGTGGAAAAGAGGCTGTACAGACTCCTCCCTCTGCATAAAGAAATTTGAGATCAGTAGTGATAATAAAAAAGGAGGTCCACAGATCCCTAGCAAATAAAATCCCAGTATCTGGGAATGAGAACCTATTTAGGATTTAGAATCTTGCCAACCTCCAGAGCATCCTTTAAAAAATATACTTTAATCCTATCTCAAATGCCAAACAAAAATACCAATTAAATGTCATTTTCTTTAAAGATGAGGTGACCTTCTCTAGAAAAGGTGAAGCATTAAATTTTAAAAAAACCCAAACCCTTTAAAGCAAAAAGGAACCAAAACAAATTAACCTCCTATTACACACCGTGCTCCCAAGATGAAACAAAGATTTAACTGCAGTTCCGCATGCCCTGAGGAATATTTTCCCTCTGCATTTGCAGTAGTTTTGTGTCTGAGCCCTTCTCAGCTGCTTTGTGACAATAATGCGTACAACTGCTCCTTGCACAGCACCACACAGATCACTGTCACTCTGTGCCATTCCTGCTCTCCAGAAGTTCCTGTTCCATCCCCAGGAGCTGCCTTTCTAATAACTTTCCTTTCAATGCATTTCCCAGGTACTTTGCCAAGAAAATGCAAGAAAGAACTGCTGGCAGTGAAGCTACGGAACAGACCAAGTAAGCAGGAGCTGGAAGACAGGAATATTTTCCCAAGGAGAACAGATGAGGAAAGACAGGAAATCCGGCAGCAAATTGAAATGAAACTCTCAAAGTAAGTGTTGTGAATGAGAAGAGGGAGGAGCCTCCCTTTACAATGGAGCATCCTCTGAGCCCTGTCAGAGGCACTGCCACCCACCCCAGGTCCTTTGCCTACAGGGAACCATCCACAAACCAATCCAGCACATTCTCTGCTGTCAGTCAGCCACAGGAGAAAAAAATATTAACTCCCCCTTCAGTCAGGATTGCCTGGATTTCAAGGGAAAACAAGACAGAAGTCAATTTGGGAGACAAAATCCTGCCAAATCTACCTGCAGCTCTGCTGCTGCAGTCGAGATTTGGAGGTCCTCCAGAAAACCCAGTGCTTTAACAAAAATAGTAGTATAATTATTTATCAACCAGATTTGGCTTTGTCAGCTCGACTGAATGTGAGCATAAAGGCAATTGTTAGAGCTGCACATTGACTTGCCCAAGGGAAAGCTGCTGCACTGGTGGCTGCACTGGTGCCTTCAGGGGGAAGCAGCATTGCCCTCACCTGGGGAAGGTGCCTGTGTGAGTCCAGCTGCAGGCACAGCGGGGATGCTCTGGCTTGATCAGTAACCAGGGCAACAGGGGAGAGCTGTGAGAGAAACAGCATCACTGTGGTGTGCAGCCTAAAGCAAAGGCTCAAGGAAACTGGGAGGCTCAGACTGCACCATTTGGGTTTTGTGTGTGCTTTTTTAAGGGCTGCATTTGGATATCTGCAAACATGAATATTTTAGAGGAGACAAAGTGGATTGTTAAATAATCTGTGCTGTGCTGCCCACACAGGGACAGCGAGCGCTGCTCACCACCAAAATGCTTGGAATCAAATTAGGAAACATGAACAGAAATTCATTTTCAAGGCTTATTAAATATTAAATATCTCAAGCCTCTCCTGAAAGAAACATTTATTGATATTTAGACTAACTCATTCATGTGCATGCTTTTGATTAAACTTTACCTCTGGGGACAGGGAATGAGAACAAATGTGTGGATCAGAGCATGAGTCCTAATGGACCAGAGTTTATGGAGGAGAACATCTCTGCCATCACCACTGCTGCCCTCAGCTAAGGAGGCAGCTGCTGAGGGAACACAGAGGAGGGTTTGGGTGCCCTTCATGGTGCCCCTGCGACAGCAGAGATGGAGTTATGGTCCCTCCAGTCCCAGTGGCTGCACAGCAGCACTTGGCACCCAAAGGGGAGCAGTGCTTTGTGCCAGGGGCTGCACAACTCAGTGCAGGTGGCACACCCTGCCACAGAAAAGATGTACATCCAGACAAGCAGAAAAGATCCCCCTCCAATGCACACTGAGTCCCAAGAGTTACAGGCAGAGCAGATCAGAGGTGTGTCCCATTAACACCCATCACTTAAGGAAGAAAAGATGGGCCTTGATCACCCTGACCTTGCAAGCTTTGTGCATGCACTTCAGGAAAATACTTCACATTGCAGCTCAATATTATTAATTCCATTATTTCAGCCATTTGATAACTCATGAGATCTCTTAATACATCAAGAGCCTAATTTGATTGCTTTAAAATACACAAAAAATGGTTTCCACCCTACTGCATCCTTAAAACCAATTCAACCATCACAAAATATTCACTGAATGAGAAGATTTTCATACCCAGCCCCATCTCCTACTGCTGAAATGCCTGCAAGGTCACATCTCTTTTCAGCCCTGCCTGACTTCTCTTAGTGTGAAAGGTCTGATGGAATTGCAGCTTCAGGTGCTGTAACTACAGCCCTTATCCCTTGTTTTCATTTACCATTTGTCTTGCTTAATATTGAGACTAAAGCAATGTGAGGAATGCACCCCTAGAGTCAAATGTCAGTACAAGGACTTGCAGAGGACACTGCTGGACAGGTGACAGGGGCTGGCCACCACCAGGGAGCAGGAAATTTGCTCTGTGTAAGTGAATGCAGCTAAGGGAGCCTCCCCTGCCTGCTGTGATCTCATGCAGCAATCTGGGGTGCAGCCATCAGTGTCACTGGTGATGTCTAGAGGATGGCTAAAAGCCATCTTTGTTCCAAGTGTTGGAAGTCAGGCCTTAATTTGGTTCCTTCTTCCTGGAACGTGGAGGATTGAGCGCATTTCGGGGAACAGACGGCACGGAGATTGCTGGAATAGCCAGGAAAAAAGGCAAAACAGATTGGGAGCAGTCTCCCACACAACTTCCAGCACATATGTGCTGGCAGAGCTCAGCTCAGCTCTTAACTCATCCACCAGAATAGAACATGATCGTGCAAACAACTTCAGGTGGTGGATGAATGCAAGAAAATATTTACACCAGGAAAAGCAAGTGGGTGTCCAAAAAACCCAATAGCCAGCCAACAAAGTAAAAGTGAATTCTGGCAAAGGCCAAAGAGCCAAAGCCCTAGAGATATCCCTTTGGAGTTTCTGACTAGGACTCACCCCACAAAGAGCTCACACAGAGCAGAGCCTGGCTGTGGTGTGGAAATGAAACCAGACTGGGAAGAGTGAAATTCTTGGATGAGCTTTTGAGGTGTTTGCATTCATTCATTTCACTGGTACTTGTGCAGCACAGTCTCTGTGTGACAACTTGGGTTTATAGCTAAGGAAGGTAGTGCTGGGGTGGGAAGTGTCTGGGAGATGGGATCCAGTAGAAATATCTGTTCTCTCCAGGGCTTTGCTACTACCTGTGCAGAAAAGAGCAGCACTGCTGCTGTGATAGCAGCACTTAGATAACAGCAAATCCACGTGTACCATCAGGCTATAGATCTGTGTTTAGCACAAAGAATGATCTCTGGACAGATTAGCAAGTGGTTATTCAATGGCTGACTGCATAAGAATGGCACATAACCAGGCAGTTGTTAACAGGGTCGATATTTTTCAGCACAGTTGCAGGTGTTTGATGGTCTGTAGCTGTCTAGCAAATTGCCTCAGCCCCACAGCTAACACAGCCTTGCTCTGTACTCTGCAGGGAAAGATGTAGTGACATAGATAATGTGCAAAATACACCAAATAATGGTGTTTATGTAGCTTTAAAAATGAGGAGACAAAAGAAGAGCATCCTCTCAAAACCACTGTATTACTTAAGTGGTTCTGGTTGTAACACACTTCAACAGCAGCTGTGTACCTGCTGAGAAAAGCTACTCTGCTATCACTCTGATGGGAGTTTATGAAGTCAAAGCTAAAACCCCTGTTTTCCTTCACCTTCCCACTCCTTCCATCTCAAAAGAGAGACTGGGAAATTCTGTATTTTGAGACAAATTCTACTTTTACAGCAGTGCAAATCTACCAACTTCAGATTTATTATTGACTGACAGTGGCGTGAAGAGAGATTCCAGGATTCATTTATGTGCATCGCTGCTTCTGAAAAGTGTATTTCCTGTATTTCGTGCTCGCAGCCAATTTCATCTACCACTTGTTGCCGTGGAAACATGCACTTTTCCCTCCTCCTTCCCTCCAAAATGGCAGTATTCCAGTTTTCCCTATGCTGTAGTGCTTCTCTTACTAATGCACACATCCCCAGTGGCCCAGAGCATGGTGAACTCTTGGAATACTCTACTGTGCATTTGGCAACAGGGCTCCCAACAGGTCCTGGTTCCATTATTGTGTGTTCAGAGCACAGATAATAAACACTCAGTGGGATTCAGTGAATTGAGAGCTCTTTGTGTCACGAGGCAGAAAAGACATTTGCAAGTACGATTGTTTGCAATATCTGCTTCCTGTCTCACAGACACGCTTTGTTCTAGAAGGGGTTTCAGCTGAAACCTGGGGGAGTGAAACACTTGCTAGACTGAAGGGTGACTCAGGAAAAGGTTGTTTAATTAAATTTGATATCTGGCTGCTTAGAAAGTTGATGCTTGAAGTGCCTGGGTGGCTTGTGCTTCTTGAGAATGTAACCACAGTTAAAGACACTCCAGTATAACTTAATGTCTCAATGAAAATACAAATTCCTTGAAAAGATTATAGTTGTAATATTCATTTCATGTACTGCTTCGCCTGCTCTTGTATTTGTACAAGTACACACGATGCATGAAGTGGCACTTAGAAGATGATGGGGACAGGAATTAAATACAGAAACGTGGGCAGAGGAGTCAGACAGGAAGAACAAAGGGTTTTTGAACACAGAGAGGAACCAAAACTTGAGCACCTAAAGCTGATCTTTACCACATTGAAAACATTGGCTTGGGGAAGTGGATGATGCTGGACCTGGCAACTTCTTGTGGCCAGGGTTCCTGGCAACAAGAAGTGAAGAGGAGGCATCTTTATTCAGTTGTTCCTACATCTGGAATCTGTAGGTGTGGTGCTGCCCTGAGGTTCCTGGAGAAGCATTTTCGAGTTGACTCACCCAGGAACTGCAGATGTAGCTAAAAGCACACCCAGATGAGACCCTGGTTTGTCCCTCAAGTAACAGATTGTGAAGTTCACAGTGCTGCTGGAAACAGAACAATGCCAAGCAAAAAGCACTTCAGACTGGCAGCCTAAAAGCAAAACATCACCACGGCTCAGCATAGAGCACTCACAAAGAGAGTTTCACCTACTGACAGCACAAAAGCTGTGCCATTTTTCCCAAGGACAGCACATCCAGTGCCACTTCTCCACAGAAATGTCTCAGGGCAGCTGTGTTCACTGAAAAGCCATCAGCCCTTCACACTGAGACACTCAGCAGGGAACTGGGCTGAAGGCACAGAACTTTGGGGAACATTTTGTTTAGATTGACCAAAAAAAGTGGTAAGTGGGTACATGTACAGCCTACTGGTAGTCCTAATGCAGAAGTTTAGGAGATGCCAAACCTAAGCTCACCTGGGGATTAGCAAGGTTTTTTTGATGACTCTCCAGATGTGCTCCAGATCCCAGTCACTGCACTAAAAACCAGGGAACTGCCCTAATTTCAGAAGGCTGGGAAGACTTGACACAGATTCATCCCAGAGACAGGAAGGCAGGGGGGCAGGTACAAAGAGCAGATCAGCTGTCAGCACTAATTAGCTGTGTACAATTTAATGCATTTCATTACTGGGCAGGAACCATCCAGGTAAGCATCTCGCTGATGCTAAAAATAACCCAGTGGGCTCAGCGTGGGCGTGTGTGCAAGGCTCAGCTCCTCACAGCAGACAGGAGCTAAATATAGAATTGCAATTGAATTCTGTGGGCGTGGGGAGCCAAGGGAGTCTCCTGTCTCCTCACTCTGCTCCAGCAAGATGTGATGCAGCTGGAGGCTGCTGTCAGACCTGCTCATGGCTGCAGGATTTTACTAGAAGTGTGCACAGCACTCAAGTGCTCGGGGAGGATTTGGGATTTTTTTAATGCTTTGGCCCTTTTCAGTTACAGACTCTGGTTGTGAGGCTATGGAAAAGAAAGATGTTGGGAGGGATGGAGGGGGGAGCAGTAGGAAGAATGGAGGAGGTACCAGTGAAGCTGAGATTTTTTTTTTTTTTTGGTGCTGCCTCCAGGATTAAGAAGTCCAGACTCCAAGGCCTGAATATTCCCTATGCTCTTCCTTGGTGTCAGGCAGTGGCACACAGCTGGAAACCCTGCTGTTAACACAGTGACAGCACTGGCCTGGCCAGGGGCTGGGGGTTAGTGCCTCTGCCAGAGTTCCTGAGACAGCCTTCAAGGGTAAAAATCAGGAGGAGAGGGAGAAGACTAAATTGTCATTAAGGTCTCCAAGCAATGAGTAAGTTCAGCCTCTTGTTTACATGGCTTTTCAAGTCCAGGGGAGATGCAGTGCAGTTCAAATAAAACATTGGAGAGGTTTGAGTGCATCTGTACATGCTGTACCTTGACGATGCTATCCTCTTGTCTGAAGGGCTGAGAAAGGTTTGTTCCCTTTCAGCTATTGAACTCCAGGAATAGAACCAGCCTCACTAACACCAATCCCTTGGTCGGGTTTACTTGCCAAGCTCCCTGAGTGTGTAATCATACCAGCCCCTCTGGACAGCAGCCCTTGAACCAGAGGTGCTTCCTTGCTTCAGCAGCACTTGTACAATTAATTATGAAGCACCCAGCCAGCTCTGGGCAAGAGTCTTGATCTGCAGCTGAACCAGAATGAGCAATTTGCTGTCTCAGACCAGCCCACAGCTCATCTGGCAAGAATTGTTGAACACACTAATTCATTTATAAAGGGTTGAACCATGGTTGCCTCTGTCCTGGGTTATTTCCTGGTTTGAGCACAAGCACACGTCCCAGAGGTGCTCCCAGTGCAGGCCTGTGTTGCTGAGGATTCAGCATTCACCTCCTGCTGAAAATGGGGAGTATTTGTGCAAACACGAGGCAATGTCACTGCAGAGGCAGTAAATTCTGCCAGGCAACAACATGAAGTTCCAAATTCCTGGGGCACAGCTGATTAAAGATTGTCTTCTGGGAAGACACTATCTCCTTCCACTGCTCTCTTCTACTTGCTTGGCTCCAGTGCTGGGAATTCCTAATCAAACCTGTTTTCCACAGCACAGTGAAGGCAAGGGCAGCAGGTCAGAGCACAGCAGGCAAGAGAAGAGCAGAGCAGCAGGTGGAAACACAGATAGGAATATACAGGGCCTTTTCTGGGACACAGAGTCAATTCCTCGAATAGATCTGACATAAGTGGCACAAGTGAAACTAGAAATAAAAAAATCACAGTGCAGAGAGCTGTAAGTATCACAGAGGAGCATAATCACATAAATAAACTTGCAGAAAAACTGCTTAAGCAAGTGTTATTGAATAAGGAAAAAGCCTTTTTTGGGAAGAAAGCAGTGCACTTGTTTTGCCCTGCCAGCCCACCCACTACCAGCAGCTCATGCTCAGCTCAGCTCCTTTCCCAGAAATTGGGCACCTCCCCACGCCTGAAGATCTGAGCTCTACCCCCGTGGTAAGACAAGCAGTCACAAAGCAAAGAGGAAATGCATAAAATGCCAGTAATGCTCTGTAATGCTTCACCTTACACTGGATTATGATTCAGGTCCTTGAGCTCATGTGAGTCTGCAGTAAAAGTAATTACAGAAAGAAATTACTTTAATTTAATTTGCAGAGCTTAATCGATAGACACCAAAGTAAGCTGCTCTGGTTGTCACAGTGATTTGTGCTGTTGTGGGATGAAAAGCTGACCAGAACAAGGTGCTGGAACACTTGTGAGCTCCTGATAACCCAAGGGTTGGGCAGGGAGGGGTTCAGGCATTCACAGTGCCAGCCCTCACTTTGTATGGCATGGTCACTGTGTCACTGAGAGCATTTAGGATTACCTTTTTTTGGGTTAGATCTATTAATGAAATTTAGGAAAAATGTTTTCTGTACTTAAAGCCAAGCATTTATTTCACTTAGCTGGAACAGAAGCCAGATGGGATGGACAGTGTGTATCTGAAAGGCTGTGAACTGTATAAGCACAGTCTCAGCCAGAAAGGGGTTTGGCTGCTTTTTTTTATAACACATCCATTTCAGATGTGTCACTTCAAAGCATTTGAGAACAAAAGAGAGGGGTAAAGTTTGGATGTTGTGTTGGTTCTCCTCCCACTTGCCTTTTGAATTTATAAAACCAAATTTATAGGCAGACTGGACATCAGTGAGTGTCACCATGACTGTTGCAGTGGATTGCCTGCAGAATTCCTAAATGGTCACCTCTCCCACAAAATCTGAAATGTGGCTTGGTTTGGAGAAGAAAAAGCTCCTTAGTGTGCAGAGCCACAGCTGCACTCACTGTCCCTGGGCACAGCACTGAGCTATCCCTGCTTTATGGGGAGGGTTCTCCTATGAATCACCTGTGCTTTCCCATGAAGAACTTGATCATAATTTTGGGCTCTCTTCCAAGAAAACTGTCTCAGCACATGTGATCCAAGGAATCTGTAATTCATACCCTGCAGTTTCTGGTTCACCAGATTCTGTGAGTTACTACAGTTCCCTCCTCCTGCAGCTCCGAGCACAACTTCTGTAGCCTGGTTCATTCAGGATTTCAATTCCTCCAGGAATCACAGGCTTGGGCTTGCTGCTTTCATATGGAAAAAACTGGGTCAGTCTAGCACAGTTCCTGTGTTTTTGAAATAACTTCAGAGAAGGTGAGAGGGGAAAAAAAAATGAAAGAAATAAATATTTAGAAAACAGGAAGTGGGGGAAGGAGAGAAAACAGGTCAGAACAGAAGGTCACTGATTTTCCTCAATAGATGATGTGCAATTGTATCAATTATTAAAGCATGGCTCTAGCTAAATCTCTGATTCCATTGCCTGTACCCAGCTGGAAAGCTGCAGCTGTATAACCAGGTCTTGAGAGCTACTTGAGTCAGCCAGAGTACTGCAAGCTTCCTTCAGTATCTGTTTTTCAGGATAATTAACTCATCCAAATGGCCAGCACACTTCCTTGACCTCCCCAGACTCTGGAGAGTGTTTTGTTTTTTTTTTTTCCTGGAAAGCACTCTTATTTTTTATCTTTTCTTTTAGCTCTCACATACAACACACCAAAAAGCAAGCAAACAAAATCAAGCACTCCTAGGTTTATTAATCCATGCTCATGGTTTTATCCAATTAAATTAAGAAGAAATGGACCACACTTTTGGAGGTTGAGGACCTCCTCCTGTTCAAAGTCCACTTATGCAGAGGGTATCAAGGCAACTGGGAAACAAGAACCAGCAAGTTGGCAAAATCTGAGTCTTATATCACATTAGAAATAGGTACTGCAATCTAGTTAGTCCATTGTTCTGCAAAGATGTGCCAGTCACTTTGCTTTCATAAAGCTATACTGCATACAGGCAAGAAACAAAGAGCAGAATAAAACCTGAGTGCCTCACTGCAGGAAAAAAAAACCTCTCAAAACCAACATGGCTCACAGCTCAACCACCAGTGTCATTTGCTTGAGATGATCATATTCATTAAGCAAATTAAATTCTGAATGAATTAATACTTCATTAGTTTTTCAGAAATTATGTTAAAAAAAAATTAAAGCCAGGCCCTCTCAGCAGTCTCTGCAGAAAGCAGCTGGCCTGTTGCACAGAGATCAGCCTAATTTGAGGGTGTCTGCAAAAGCCATATTCTGGCCAGGCTACACTGCAGCCTTGTTATAATCATCCCTGGGAGTGGCTGCAGCACTTCCAAATACCACCCAGCTGGGGAAAAAATCCTCCTTCTCAAGAGAAGGTTAAACAAACCAGGACTGATGTGGTAAGGGAAGTTTTATTTATGGGTGTTGTGCAGTTACGCTTACAGAAATCCCTTTATCAGCCTGTTTACACCATGAAGGAAAAAGGTAACAGGGAATGAATGAATGAATGAATGATGTGTGTGGAAATGCCAAGCTCAGGCCCAGGGTGATGGGAGCAGGAGGCTCGGGGTCAGCTGGGAGTTTTGGTGGGGGAGAGACCCAGCCCTGCAATGCAGGGACAGAGCAGCTGCAAAAGGCAGGAAAATGGCTCTGAGGGAGGTGTGTGCACAGAGCCAGGGCCTGACTGAGCTTGGGAGCCACTGCCAGCTCCCACAGCTCTGCCTGCCCTTCCCCACCGGCAGTCCCTCCTCAGGCAGGGAACAGCTCTGAGGACAGCCACGGAGGTGGCACCAGGGGATCCTTCCCTGAGAGCACTCCCAAAGGTTTTGTGTGGCAGCCTTGAGCCTTGGCAGTGACAGTTCGTGTTGTACCACAACAAATCACGGCTGTAACTTCCAAACATGACGTTACATAATTGAATTCTTGCATTTTATTTAGTTTTCAGAAGATCAGAATATTTTGTTCCACATGAAATTTGCCAGCAAATTCTATTTGGATTTTTGTGACCATAGCTAAACACAGGATCCTAAACGAAGTTAGGGAGGGTCCCAGAAGGCTCTGGGGAAGAGTAGGCAGAATATGAGGATGACATTTTAATTCTCAAATCCTGCCTGTATTTTCCTGTAAATTAGCCTGTCTGCAGTGCTCAGTGTTGAAGTGGCATCAAGTGACAAGTCATACTCCTCATCCTGTCCAATTTAAAAAACAAAGGAAAACAGAATTACTGAAATACCACTTGCAGAGGGAAGTGAAAAAATTCCCAGAGGGGGTGCAAATCTGGTTTTTCAGACAAGACAGTTTGCCACATTCTCCTAATCTGTACAACAGATATAACCACACAGACCAGCTTTGCAGAGCACTGTGAGAGCTGCTGGTGAAAGCACGACAAAACTGATGATTATTGAGACCAGGGGACTCACACTCCTACAGACTTTCTGGGCCACATATTTGAACTGTCAATGGAATTTCTCATTTCACTCTGCACTGAGAGCAGGAACACTCTTTGCATTGAAAAGCCAACAGATAACCTCAAGAGAAATTTTGAAAGAAGCAAAATATTAAAAGCAAATAAGAGTGCAGTAAAGAGCAGGATTCAAAGCCTGCTGTGGGCAAAGGCTGCTGTGGCTCTGGCCAGCTGAGGTTGGTAACAGTGTGAGGCCAAGCTGTTGGTCTGACTGCCCTGGAAAATGCTGGGCCAGCAAAAGTGTGCACAAGAGGAACAAAAAGTAGTACAGCAGATGGTGAAATGCTGTCTGCAGGCAGGGATATCCCATCCTTTGCAGAGCTGTGTGGGTGAGTGACAGGCGAGAACAGGAAGGTGCTTGCCTTGCCAGGGGAGCGTTCCCAGCCAGGTTCCTGCAGCCTGGGAGCAGCTGTGCAGCCACACACAGCTCCCAGCAGGGCCTGGCTGTCCCAGCAGCAGCTGCAGCTCCACAAATTGCTGTCATTTAGGTTTTTCCTTCAGGGATTACACAAAGTACTCAGAGAGTACTGCATTTGCCTTGATTTACTTCAGTAATTCAGAAAGCTGCTCCTTGGCAGCAAACCTGTCACTACAAAGGGTTTGCAAGAAGTGTCACAGCATGTCCCCTCCTGCCTGGAGCTGCTGGGTTAGGAGGTTCACAGCTCCATACCCCAGCTCTGGGGTAAATCCTCACTGCAAAGACACCTTGCAGAGGTTTATTTGTCACCTCCCAGACTTAGCAAATTGCCAAAGGGTCCTTGGAATGCACCTCCAGGTGACAGGGAAGGATGTTCTCCAGAGTTGACACCTCGTGGGGAAATTCCCAGCAGCTCCCACCCATGGCAAGAAGGGTCACTCACAAATCCTTTTGCATCCAGTGAAGGGGGAAGGAAGATTGACACACAGCTGACAGCCCACACACACCAATACTTTGTCTGCTCTCTGCAAATCCAGCTGTGGTTTCTTCCAGTGACCCAAATCCCACAGCTGCACATTGCAGTGGCATCTGTTGTGGGGGCAGCAGTTTATGGATTAAGTGCACAGTACTGCAGGATCTTAGTGCAGCCCTGAGCATCCCAGCTGAGGCCAGGACACACTGGGACACTTCCATCCATGGACAGTAACTCTGAAATGGCTACAGACAGAAGTGACATGTCTCTGTCATCCTGTCCCTGTCCTCACTGACTGCCATGGCTGGAACTGCACTCCTGGCTTCCCAGGAAATTGAGTCACGAACATACAGACATTTCATTTTGTGCAGGGCACTAAGGTGGCTGACAAGCCAGTTCCAGCCTCCCTGGAGGAGAACAGGCACAAACATTGAATTAGGGATTGGTCAGACAGTGAAGTCAAAATGTAACTTTTTTATTTTCTTACCTTCTTCCCCCCCCCGCCCCCCCTTTTCTTATTTTTTTAATCATAACCCAGCAAGCACCCAGGAGTATGCAACTGTCACTAGGACAGGAAAGTCTCTCACTGAGCTGAAATTTGCCTCTGTCTGCTGCTTATTTCAGACTCCCTCCTGCTGCTCATGAAGTTGCTATCAGAGTAGATTTTAGTATCACTTCAGCAGAAGATATGTAGCACTGCTTTTTGCTTTTTTGTTCTGTGGGAACACAGAGTTCCATTCCTGTTTCAGGAGAAAAAAGAAAGGGGGGAAAAAAGAAAGAAAATCTCTTGCTTTACAATGAAATGTTATTAACCATTTTCAGTGACCTGCACAATGTGACCAGGTCATACTCAGCACTTGGTTTCTTTCTGCTGGAAGACCCTCCAAAACCCATTTTATACCCAGCCTGAAGCTCTCCTCAGCCTTCAGCAGAGGAGGGGCACTGGGAGCTGCACCACTCGCTCTGTTATTTGAAGAGTGTGTTCTTTTAGCACTTTGCCTTGCTGAGCTATTTTTAGCTTGAAAGTATTCCCCAAACCAGCTCTTTGCCCAGCTGCAAAGCAGAGCAGAAGTGAGAACAAGCTGCTGTTGGTGAGAACAGGGCTGCTCACACTGACATGGCTGCTGAACAAGACACTCATCAAACTACAGACAGGGACATGTCTTTGGCTGAACAACCCATTGTACTTTTGTCACCCAGATAACTAAATATTGTAATTCTAAACAGGACAGATCCACTATCCAGCAGCTCTGCTAAACCACAGAGCGGGGAAGCAGGTGGAAGGGAGATGAGGAAGCTGCTGCTCTGAATAAGCAGTTACTACATTTAAACCCCATGTCAGCATGATAGTTCTTGCATATTAACTAATAACTCAGATGAAATTTAAAGCTGTTATGTTGGTCCCACAGCATGCAACAGCATCCTCCAAGAGTCCTTGTCTGAGTGTGGAGAGAGGTATGAAAGCAAAAGCCTGCTGGAGGTGGAGGAGGGATGCTCAGCAGCTGCACTGAGCTTTGCAGCAGAGCTTTGAACTGGGCCCTGATCTGCTCCCAGCTGTGCCTGGCTCTTCTTCCTCACACCTTGGGAAAATTAGACACCCAAAGGTCAAATGCAGCAGGGCTTTCAGAGGTGGTGAGAGCAGTGATTACCCTCCAGCCTTCTCCACCTGAATCCTCTGACACAGTTAGATCCTGGCTGTGTTGTTGTTTCAGCCCACACAGTGCTCACAGCCCTGTGCAATAACAAACCTGTCACAGGGCAGGTCCTCCAGGGACAATGGGTTATGATACAAGGGTCATGCTGGGCAAGTGTGTGGTTTCTATTTCAGCTGAAATCTGAACCCTTTGCAGGGCTCCTATCACAGAAATGATAGTGATGGACAGCTGTAATTGCCTGGTAGATGAGTGACAACATAATTAACTGAACTCGTGCTGATTTGCAGCTTTGAAAATCCAGACAGAACTAAAGGCCAAACAAATAAATAACACATGTGATTAAGGCAACATTTATAGCCTCTGTGTTGATCTGCAGTTTTGTTATTTGAGTGCAAAAAATAGTACATGGTGGCATAGAGACACAAATATCAGGGAACTTTAAAGAAGGCAACTCACAGCCTTTACCAGAGCAGCTCACCCTTTTCACACTGCTCTGAGCTCCCTACTGCTGAGAAGCTCAGAAACTGCTCTTAGGATGATGCTCCAAGGGCTGGAGAACCTCTGCCTTGGGGTTGTTCAGCCTAAGGACAAGAAGCTTCTAAGGAGACAATGTTGGGGCTCCCAGGGATTAAAGGGGGTTCTAAGAGGGAGAGCAACCTTTTACATGGGCAGATAGCGATAGGTCAGGGGGAATGGTTTTAGACTGAAGGAAGGTTGGGTTAGATTAGATGAGAGAAAGAATATTTTTATAGTGAGGGTGGTAAAACACTAGAACAGGTTACTCAGAGAGGTTGTGGATGTCCCATTCCTGGAAACATTCAGTGTCAGGTTGGATGAGGCTCTGAACAACCTGATCTACTTGAAGATGTCCCTGCTCATCACAGGGGCGTTGGACAGGATACCTTTAAAGGTTCTTTCCAGCTCAAACTATCCCGATTCTATGATTTTCTTGTTATGGGAAATGCTGGCACATCAATTCCCACTTTTTACACGATCCAGAATTACCTTGGGGTAAAAACAAGTCTGTGTCTTGGTGTCTGCCTTCTAATTTTGTACAGACAGTAACAGAGAAGTCCCTCCCACCATGGATTTACTACTACCCATAATTGTACATTGCAAGCAGGCACAGTGCAGTGCGTGGGTGACTCAAAGCCCTGGCACACATCCTCTTCACAGCTACTTATAGGAAGGATGAAAATAAACTTCTTGTTGAATTGAACATGATGTTCTGGCAACAGAGCTGCCTATTTAAGAGGCAGAGCCTCTGCCTCCTGATGGGCAGCAGAAAGAAGCAGCTTCATGAGAAGCAAAAGCAGGGCACTCCCATTTCTCCTCCCTTTGCCTGGGCTCTGAGAGGGATCCTTCCCACCACCTCCCTTCCCAACTCATCTGCAAAACCACCTGACATGAGGAACAATCAATGCAGTTGCTGCTGGCTACAGCTCATTTACTGATGGCTGGATTGATTGCTCCCTTGTCAGTCCAGGGTCCACAGGCACATGCACGTGTCCAAGTCTACCCAGTTCACTCCTCCCTTTGGAGAGGATCAGCAGAATCAC
This sequence comes from Passer domesticus, assembly GCF_036417665.1. Classification (NCBI taxonomy): domain Eukaryota; kingdom Metazoa; phylum Chordata; class Aves; order Passeriformes; family Passeridae; genus Passer; species Passer domesticus. Next base: position 11,696,884 of record NC_087489.1, on the reverse strand, counting down.
ATGGATCTCACTAACACCAGCAACAGGATTCCAAAGTAGAACTTTCAGTTTCAGCTACAAATCCAAAAGAAATTCAGTTTTGTGGCAATTCTACACACAGATAATGTGCAACAGATTCTGTGAAAAAATATATTTGGGAAACAGGAACACATTTTGGGGACAGATAAGAAACCACAGAAACCTGAGCTGTTTTTCAGGATTCTGCTTGAATGCTTGCTTGAGTCTGCAGGGAGGTGAGATAGAGACTAATAAGAGGAGAGGAAGAAAGGAAGGATTGTCTGAGGTGTGGGAAGTCAGCACAGCCCCACAGGCACACAGGGGGCTGTACCTGTCCCAAACTGGGCTCACACCAGCCCACACCTGCCACCTGTGGCTTTGCTGGGGTGCAGCTCCCACAAGGGACAAAGCAGACTCTGTTCAGGGTAATTGTGAGGGCAGAGGACGTGGCAGCAGCCCCTGCTCCCAGGACACATCGCTGCATTGCCCTCTGGCAGCAGCCCTGGGTGCTGGTGACAAGCAGATCCTCGGCCTGCTGAGCACTCAGTCACCTGTGACTGTCCAGTATGAACAGCCTTGTGTAACAGTGCTCCCAAGACATTCATTCCCTTCAATGAGAAGGAGCCAACCTGGCAGTGTGAAGCAATATTGATCTCTGATCAGCAGGCAGAGGCACATGTGCGAGTCGCTGCCTTCACAAACGTGACCCTGCTCCAGAGGGGACGAGCCATTTGTGGCTTTCCCCCCAAATCCACATCTGCACTCGTGCTGGTGTCCAGCAGGATCCTGGCAGGGCTCTGATGGCAGAGGGAAGGATGTTTTGCTGCAGTTACACACCACACATGCTCACCAAGGGAACAAACCAGGCCCACAGCTCCCCTGCCCCTCTGAGAGCAGAGGGAGCTCATGGACATCACAGGATTCCCATGTGCTCCTTGCACTGGGGAAACAAATACCTCGAGGCCATGTGCAAACTGAGCACCCGAGGTGCCTTGAGAGCAGCTGGCTGTACCTGCAGGGTGCTCTGGGGAGAGCCACAGGTGACTGAGCTAACTTGCAATGACCTGCTCCTCTCACCCCCAGGAGGAGCACTGGGAGAACATGGGAGCAAGCAAAGTCTTTGGCTTCTTAGAGATTATAATAAATATATGTTATCATCTCTCTGAGCTCAAATTACTGGAGAAAACATTCGAAAAGTAGCCTGAAAATACACCCAGAACACTCCCCAAGCTTCACACCACTGAAGAATACCTGCTGCTTGAAGGTTTATGCTCACTTTGCACAGAACAACAGTAACACAAAGTCTTTGCAATTTTTCTGAACATGAGAAATAGCTGCACATAACATACTGTGTGTCCATCCCCTTTTACCCACACACACTTATGATGAATACTTTAGTATTATGAGGAAATGTTGGTGTCTGTCCAAGCTTGGAGCATCTCTGACATGTGTGCAGCAATCTCTGATCTGTACCAGACACCACTTGCAGCACAGTGGCTCTGGTGCCTCCAGTTGTGTTCAGTTCCCCAGAGGCAGCTGCAGTCACCTCTGAGGTGCTGCCAGTCCAGCTCCCCTCACTGATCTCTTGGCATCCCTCGGTTTAAACTACCAGAGGAGCAAAATCCTGGGCTGAGCACTCTTAATATGAGACCATGGCAATTCCAGTGACACTGGGGGAAGCTGGACAGAGGTAGGAGCAGCCTGCAAGTAACTCAAGCATTTTCAAGAAAGGTTCAAGACCTTTCCCAAAAGAGCTGGCCCCCCTCTGAGGTGCTCAGAGAACACTCCTGCCTCACCAGGCAGCACAGAAATACCCAAACCTAGGTTTTCACAACAAGGTTTCACAACCTAGGTTTTCTTGGGTGTTTTTCATAACACCCAAGAACAGAAGAGCATTAATTGGCTGTTTTTCCCAGAAGCAAGAAATAGATATCCAAATCAGCTGAAAGGAAATCATTACTGTCACACAGCAGAAGTGTTGGACTATGTGAGTGCTCCCCATGGAGCTCACAGTCACCTTGCTGAGGTGAGTCCACGTGGGGCTGAGTCCCTGGGTGAACAAAGAATAGAAATGAAAAGCACAAGACTCACCCAGCTGTGACCACGCTGTGTTGCAGCAGTGCTGGAGCCTCCTGTCCACCTCAGGCCTTCACATGGCAGCTCCAGCCATGGCTGCTGGGCACACAGGAGCCAGGCTGGCCCAGGTGAGCCCTCCTCACCCAGGGGCAGGGACTTCACTGGAAATGAGGCAGGACTGATTCAAAATCTCCTGCCTTACACAAAATCCTCTCTCTGCAAAGCCTGTGAGGACCATCCGTAGTCACTGAGGGCTCAGGTTTTAGCCTTCCCAAAGGCTCCTTCATGGCAGGTGCCTGTTTCATCCTCCAGAACCTCACACCAGAGTGATTCTCCACTGCTCTGCAGTCTGCTGGTAATTGTTATTCGGCTGGAGTTTGTTTCCTTTAAATCTGGGATTTGAGCATCCCCTCTCTGGCTCCTCAGGCTCTCCATGCCCCGTTCTGGCTGTGCTCCCCGTGGTGTGAGGGGAGCCGGGGCCATGTCCCCAGGCCCGGTGTCCCTGAGGTGTGCCGCGTTCCTGAGGCCACGGCTCCTCCCAGGGATGGACCGTCCCTTCTCACGAAACTCACTGAGCTCAGCACACAGGGGTGTTTCTGCTTCTGCCAGAGACAGGATTCCACATGTATCAGCTTCAGGGAAAACATGGAACAAATATCCAGAATAGAGCACCTGGTGCTCAGAGCCTGCAGCACCCAGAGGCCGGCTCACCCAGGCAGAGGCACAAAATCACCCAAAATGGTTTCTTACATTGAAGCTCCTGCAGGAGGGGTGTGGATTTTGACAGGGGTGACCTGTGCTGCCTGCAGGTGGGCCCTGAAGGTGCTCCTGGGGCTGCCAGACCCTGCTGTGGGGGTGAGGTGCCCTCACGGAGGAGCTCGGGCAGGGCGCGCTCTGCCCTGCAGCAGCCACGGGCGTCTCGCTCTGAGGGGTGACCAGACAAGGCCGTGGAGTCACTTCACACGTGATAAAGTGTACAGCACGTGTCAGAGTTGAGATGGCCACAATTCCCAGAGCATCCCTGTACAATCCCAGAAGGCTTCAACCCATACACAGCAACACCACTCCAGGAGGGTGCAAGTGTCTGCCTTTCTTGTTCTTCAGCCCACCCTTTTATACCCCTCATGTGGATGCACCATGCCCGTGTGCCCTCTGTTCCCTTGGTGATTGGTCAGCACACACTCCATGGCTCGTTGCTGTCAGTGCTGCTCACCTGCTTCTCACAGCTGTGCCCACTGGGGATGGGGCTGGGCCACAACCCCATCCAATGACCCCAAACTGTGCCACACACAGCTCCATCCCAGTGACCCCAATCTGTGTGCCACACACAGCTCCATCTCAATGACCCCAAACTGTGCCACACACAGCCCAACCCCACTGACCCCAAACTGTGCCACACACAGCCCCATCCCAATGACCCCAAACTGTGCCACACACAGCCCACCCCAATGACCCTAAACTGTGTGCTACAAACAGAACCCCACCCCAATGACCCCAAACTGTGCCACACACAGCTCCATCCCAGTGACCCCAAACTGTGTGCCACACACAGCCCCATCCCAGTGACCCCAAACTGTGTGCCACACACAGTCTCACCCCAATGACCCCAAACTGTGCCACACACAGCCCTGCTCCCACTGACCCCAAACTGTGCCACACACAGCTCCATCCCAATGACCCCAAACTGTGTGCTATACACAGCCCGAATGACCCCAAACTGTGCCACACACAGCCTCATCCCACTGACCCCAAACTGGGTGCCTGCAGTGAAGTCCTGCAGAAAGGGGGTCTGGAGCCCCAAATCCCCCCGGGCCAGCTCAGCAGAGCCCAGGCTGAGCTCCAGCCCCTGTGACCCAGCACTGCCAGGGCACCTGGAGCCCTTCACCTTCAGCAGCTGCCCAGGCCCAGCCACCCCACAGCAGCTCAGGAAGGAAGTGAAAGTTGTTTCTGGGCACAGAGAGGCTTCTCCTGAACAGCAGAAATAACAAATAGACCCGAAATGTCCCCAGACCTTGATAGCAACATTGTCAGAGGTTTTTGCCACTTCTCGTTTGATTGTGACTCTCCCTGTCCTTGCTGTTTTCACTCTATCCCCACCTTCCTGAAACCCTGTTAGAAATTTATTTTTAACCAAAGTCCAAAGTCTTGTGACTGTGACGCAAAGTTTGGAAGTGTGGTCTGTATCTCAGAAAAGGCCAGAATAAACCCCTGCAATGCTCTCATGTGCACATATTCCTGTGTCTGTCTGCACCTTTGCCTTCTGCTGAAGGTAAAGCTGAGGGTGTGCACAGAAAAACGAGCACTTACATGTATTTATCAAAGCCAGAAGGGAAATGGGGTTTAAATAATCAATCATCATACATATTGTATATAAATACAGAGCATTCACGCAGAATCAAAGAATATTCATATACATTTGCGTTCTCATACTGTTCTAATTATTCTATTAGGCTTTTAATCTCCCAGTTTAAAAGGGGCCTCTGGAATCTAATATATAGATTTGTGAGAATCTATTAATCTCGCATGTCAGGGCTATAATTAAGAATGGCTGAGAGAAGCATATGAGCAGCAGGTCAGGTGGACCTTTCATCTGCAGAGGAGCTCTCCAAGCAAGGCATTCTTCCCTGATTTATATTACAAAATGCACTTTATCCATTTCAAACAAAACCTAGCTGGACTTGTGTAATTTCTGAGACATGCAGGGAGGAGTCCCAGGGTAACAGGAATTTAAAATACATGTTTAAAGCCTTTAGTTTCAGCATCATTCCTGTTCCAGTTGGGATTATTGCAGCTTCTGCTGCTGGAGTATCTGACCCAGAGGTCAGGAGAAAAGCTTTAGGTGATACAAAGCATTAAGAAGGGAGAGTGAGTTAGGCTGTAGGTGTTTCTGCACAAGAGCTCTTCTATCTAAGGTTTCTGTTGGTGTGAATTTGGTGCAGTAGTTGTGGCGATTCCTGTTGCCAAAGATGAGAGTTTTAATTAAAGTCCAGAGCTTAATTAACAAAGGGTGAGGAGTTGTTGGTTTGAAAACATATGACCACAGAGTTGATTTAGAAGGTATATTGGGTGGGGCTTACGAAACAAGGAAAAACTAGAATTAGGTGATTTTACTGGGTTTTTTTTTTGCACTGTGTTGACAATTACTTCATTTTTCCATATTTGATAAAATGTAGATCCCGTTACAGCATGACTTTATAATAATTCATTTCCATACCCGGCAGAGGAACAACTGCAGCAGTTTGCAGTGTGGTCCCTGCTCTGAGTGCTTCTTTGTGTCTGTAACTTCATCTGAGGCTTGGCAACATCTGCTGGGAGCAGGCGATGAGAATCCTCAGCGCCGCCAGAGCGCAGGCCAGGCAGCATCGGGAGCTCTGTCCGATCTGCTGGCTGCATTCTGACACGAAAGCCAGCAAATGCAGCCTCTGTGTGTGTGTCTGCCTGCCTAGGGGAGGGCTCCAATTACCTGAGATCCTCTGCAGATACCCAGTGCCTGGTGGGGGAGTCTCATTTAGTATGCGCAATAAAATCGCTGTGGCACCGATCATATGATTGGGAGAGTCAATCCTGAGGCAGCACTACTGAGAAGGGGAGGTGGAACCAAGACACTCCGCTCAGACAGCCGGGCTGTGAGCAGCACACGAATTGCACTCAGCAGAGCTGGGGGATCAGGCTGCTGGATGAAAATCACAGCAGAGCTTTGTTTCTGCCCAGCCTGCCCCTTGTCAGGATGCGCCGCTGGTGTGAGTAGGGAAAAGGAAACGCGCTGCTGTGTGTGATGAAAAGGTGAAGGCAGTGATAGAGGCAGAAGATCTCTGTGAAACTCCTTTGATAACCACCTTGAGAGTGAATTTTACCTCTGGAGAGTGCTGACTGTCTGGAAAGTGAGATGAAAAGGATGCAGGTTCCAAGGAAGCATTTCACTGACAGCAGAGCAAACTAGAGGAGAACTTTTACCTGCATTCCTGGCACTTGGGAAAAATAAGAAAGAATTCTCTGCCAGGATTCTTTTTTTTTTTTTTTTTTCCTTCTTCACGAGTTCTGGAGAGAGATTTTGTAGTCCCCTCCTGAGGAAAACACCAACCAGAAGTCAGAATTCTACAGGCTTTCCAAAGAACAGGCATGGTTCAAAATGTGATTTTGGTGTTTTTCCGCAGGCGACTCAGCCAAAGACCCGCTGTTGAGGAGCTAGAAAGAAGGAATATACTGAAACGTGAGTACTTCTTTTTCCTAAAGTATTTTATGTGTGTCTGTTGAAATTAGTGATTGCATGTCCAGAACATATTATTTTGAAATAGACAAATTAATTCAGTGGGATAATTTTCTGTACCTAAAAGTTTTTTATTTTTCACAAAGACTTGCAATTTGAGGACAAAAAGAACTGTTCAGGTTCAGGCTTTCAAATAATTTTCATTCTGATTCCACTGTTACTGGTGTCCAAGAGGGGAATACAATCTGAGTGTCACAGTTCCCTGAGAATTGGAGTGACATTTTTCAAGACATGGATTTTCAGGGCAAGCACTGTCAATAGAGTGGCTGGGGGAAATATCCTTGCAGAGATGTAATTCTGTCCAGATCTTTTTGCTCGTGTCACTGGAGATCCTCCAAAGCCAAGTCACAGATCAGCCTGAGATACCAGAATTATTGGAGGGCCAGTCCCAGGCCTGTTGCAGGCACTGCCACAGGGGAGTGTTCTCAGCAGCTCTCAAATTCACAAGGCAAAACTTGCAACTTTTTTCCTAAGTGTTTCCAAGGGATCAAACAAGTGATGGACATAATCCCTTCCCTTAAAACTGCTGAATTAGGGGAAGGTGAGAGCCAGCTTTGAAATTGTCTCCACTATGGATCTCAAAAGGAGAAATCCCTCTGCTATTGAGTCTCTTTAGCTCTGAAAGACAAAACCCAGAATGATGTGAACTATAGATTCTCATTAAACAAGCATAAAACTGTCACACAAGCAGTGCTGCCTACACTGTTTGATTTGTATTTAATCATGAGATTGTAATTCACTAGGGAAAAAAGTCATCAGCGTTGCATTACCTACAATTTTGTGTCTCGAAACTTTCTTAGTGATTTCTAGGGAAAAACCTTATGCTCTTGCCATTGAAGTTATTGGGGATTTTATTTCAGTTTTCACACAAAGGGGTTCCACAAGCAGCCTGTATTTAGCAGTGTTTTCTGTACAGTTCCAATGCACAGATCACACACAGTAAAATGAGCTCTATTTTGCATGTGCACAGCTTGAGGAGGAAAGGAAACCTCTTTGCAACATGGGTGGGTGAACTTGCCCAAACTTCATCTGTCATGTACCAGAGAGGCAGGAAAATGCAGTAACCCAAGATCCTGAACTATGTGGAGACAGATTTTTAAGAGTCAGTAACCAAGATCTCTGAAAATCTGTTTCTTTGGGTTTTTTCCCTGGCTAAGGAAAAGCTGATCTCCACTGAAAAAATCTGTTCCTTTATGTTTACTTTTTGGAGTGTGTTGGTTACATCCTTAATCTGGGTTAAACTGACCAGTTTTAATAATAAAAAAGTTTGAATACATTCATATAATGAGCTTAGAGAGAGATAAAGCAGAAAGAAGATAAAGCAGAATTAAAGATACTTCCTGCATACCAGCTAAACATACTGGTCTAGATTTGTATCTCATTTATAGAGCTCCCAGCATGGAGCAGATGTATTGACTTCTGTTGAGTTGCTCAGGCTTTATACAGGTTCAGCTGGGATCAGAACCACTTCCATTTTATCTACCTCTGCCATTATAATAAAAGTTGAGTATCCTGTATAGCTGTAGCAGTATAAAAGCCCTTCAGTGAAATCCCCACAACCTCCTCCAGGTGTAATAAGGGTCTGTGCAAGTTTAAGATGTGCATTTCCCACCATCTTTGATGTCCATAGTTGGTACTGCTGACAGAAGTTCTTTTGTGGACTCAGAATTCACATTTGTAGAACTCTGGTAAAAGAAAAACGTATTGCAAAGTACAACTACTGCCCTTTAAAGCAAATCTCAGCAAGATTTGAAAAAATGATTTCTTACCTCCTTTAGGGAGTTGTTTCTGAGATAAAAGTAATACTTAAAGAGCAAACTTAAAGCCAGCACTTTCTTACAATTTTGTTGATTTTCCAAGTCCTTTAACCACAGAAACACTGCTGGCTTCCCACCAAGCATGAAAAGCAAACGAACTAAAATCACAGCCCAGGTGTCAGATGTGTCCTTGCTGAGCAGAACGCTGAACCCAGAGCCAAGGAGGCATCTCTTGAGCCCCACTGTGCAGTCCCTGCTTCACTGTGAGCCCAAGGAGATGCTTTAGTGTCACACAGAATGAGTTCCAGCACTGCACAGGCCCCCTCAGCACTGGGAGCATCTCTGCTGAGATTTACAAAACCAGCCCTCAGCAGTGAATGGATCTGTGTGGGCAGAAGGATGGTGATGGGAAAAGCCTCTCTGGGCTGCCTGAGTAATAATGCCTGAGTTCTAGAATCCCTTGCCAGCATTTCATGTCAAATCTCAGGTTATTTTTTTTTGTAAAAGAACTATTTCTTTTACCCCTTGGAGCTTGAAATAAGCATTAAACTCAAGTGAATAATTTAATATATTTGGAAAAGTATTTTTTCATCAGAAATGTGTATTTTGGGCTTTTCTTCAGGAATTACAGTCATAGAATCACTGAAAGGTTTGGATTGGAAGGGACCTTAAAAATCATCTTGTTTCAGTCTCTGCCATGGGCAGGCACCCTTTCCACAGGTCCAGGTTGCTCCAAGCCCCATCCAATCTGCCTCAAAGGCTTCAGGGACGGAGCAGCCACAGCTTCTCTGGGCAGTTCTTTCACTGCATATCACATCATATCTTTAAAAGACACTACACCACAGAAAATTATCTATTTTTAATTTAAAAAAATTACAAAATGGGAATATCTACTGTAAAATGGGTGAATTAAATCTGAATGAATAGCTTCTTGCAGGTGTCTCTATATCTAAGAATACCCTCTACTTTTGAAAGCCTGTTCTTTTACACATTGCAGACTGAAATAGCTGCTCATCCCTGACACAGCACTAATTTTAGCTGACCTGTTCTCTTTACATTTTGTGCCTTGCCACTGAACTGTAATGCAGCACATTATAGCATTTTAAATTCATTTGATTCCCAATTCTGCCCTAGCCAGGTGGAGCTGTGCGCTTCTATGTTATTTTAAATAGATTTGATTGCATCCCAGTGTCATCTAATGAGTGAAAAAATCAGCGAGAGAAATGCTTCATTGTTAAAAATATCTTGGAAATCCATCTGCAGTGCTAGTGGGTTTTGGAGGCATAGTAGAAATCACGTGTGTGCTTTAACACTGGAAATATCTAATGCAAGCAGTATAATCAGCCTCAGAGTAGTACCCAGAGAATCCCTGAATGGTTAAACCTTTTTCTCTGGCTCTGCAGCTTTGTTCAGGTCACGGGCTCACGCCTTAATTTAGTAACAGATAGTACTGGGAATAGAAACGCCATTAACTCCTTTCCTAAGGCAGGGGATCTATTTCTCAGCGTTACAGCACTCTGGGCTATTTTTAGAGGCAGTGTGTAGGAGTTCTCACGGCTGGAATGTTAATAGGCACAACACACAAAGACAGGGGCTGAGCTCAGAGCTCTGCACAGGAATCCTGGCAGGAGGAAGGGGTCTCATGTCAGGGAAAGCCAAGGTGCCAGCCAGTGCCAGGAGTGATGCAGCCTGGTAGAGCAGGGCTGGGGACAGAACGGGCTCTCCCTGGAGCTGCTGCAATGATTCTGAGCATCTGACAGCATGAATGGCTCCAGCAATATGATGGGGAGTAAAAAAGGATGATTGATCAGCTATGGAGTGTGTTGATTTTCCTTCTGAGGTTTATCCCAGTGGAGCGTTGGTGTGGCTGTTTCATTAAATCCCCGCGGAGTTCGGAGCTGACACTGGCACCGTGTCCTCACGGAGAGGTGACTCCGTGCTCCAGCTCACACCAGAGATGCACTGAGTTACCAAAACACACAGCTTCCAGCTGCTCCTTGGGCTGTGCTCATTATTGCCTGGAACCTGGGAAAACACCAACCTTCCTCATGAGGAAAGTCATCTTCTTTTTTATATTCTCCGCAGAACGAAATGATCAAACGGAACAGGAGGAGAGGAGGGAAATCAAGCAGAGACTGACAAGAAAGGTAAAATCATGCAATACCTCCTATTAGCTTTTAGAAATTTAGCAAAATTACTATAATATCACCTAGCCATGGAGGTTGTTATTACACAGAACCTCCCTTAATATGCATCCTCCTCAGCAGTGTCTGGTAGCAGTGTCTGGTAATATCAATTATAGACATACATATCTCAGCTAGATGAGATTTACTAGAATATTTAGATACAAACTTACTCAGAAAATGGGTATTATGGCATATTTGTCAGCTCCATTGCTGGTAAAGGACTTTTTCATTGTAGCAGAGCTGACTCCCTGCTGAACACCAGGTCTGCTCCCATAGTACATTTCTTTTTGCATTTAAAATATTCTCAGAATAAGGACGAGATCTTGTTGTTCTGTTCTTAGAAATCCCTAATGGAATTACAGACCAAACATGCTGATAACTTGTTCAGGCTAGACTGAAATTCTTACAGTAGATCTAGTGCTGAGAATCTCACACAGACAATCTGCCTCTGCCTGTAGTAGAACATCCTCCAGCATCCAGAATTGTCCAGAGATCATAAAAAATCCATCATGATTCCTTTACATGTTGAAAATATATTTTAGCAATATCTGGGTTAAAATATTTTCTACTTTTGTCCACGATAAAGGCACTGTGCTGTAACTCCATTTAAACCATTATTACTCTCCTAGCAGTTCTCCAAATGGTGAAATATTTCCCTGGAGTTTCCAGGGGCTGGGTAGTTTTCCTTATTTGTAAATGCACAGAGCCAAGATGAAAAGAAGCAAATATTGCATTTTTTACTGATTCATTTGTTATTAACCCTGGTTTTATTTCACAAAAATTCTGAATACAGCTTAACCAGAGACCTACAGTTGATGAACTGAGAGACAGAAAGATCCTGATTCGATTCAGTGATTATGTGGAAGTGGCAAAAGCACAGGACTACGACAGGAGAGCAGACAAACCATGGACACGACTGTCAGCAGCAGACAAGGTACTGGCAAACCACAAAGTTCTGCTTTCTCCTTGCTTTGTAATGATACATCCCATTCTCAACAGACTTGAACCTCTGCAACATTTCATCTCTGTAAACTTTACCATGATTTTTTATGTTGCAATCATACCAATGTCATAAGAAAGCCTATTTAGTACTTGAAAGGCTTCTACCCACCCACCCAGAAAGGTGGATACAATATTTGGGCTCCAAATCAAAACCATTTCCAGCCAATAGAGTATTAACCTTTATTCTCAGACTGGAAGTTTTGTCCCAAACATGCAAAGATTTCCTCTCCTGTTTCCTGTGAATGCTCCAGGAGGCACTGGACCCACATTCTCCCGAGCCTGAGCTCCCATTTTGTCCCATCACATACCTGCCACGCAGCTGATTCACAGCCCAATTTAAGTGTCACATTTAGAGGCTTGGGCAGTAAGAATAGCTCACCATGATTCCAGCCAGAACACTGGGAAGTTTCAGGGCTGCAGGGAGCAGAAGGAGCAGGATGCTGAGACAATGGCTGGAAAATGGCAAACACAGGACTGTTAACGTGGCTTTGTGCTGAGATATCAAACACTTTGGTTTCCATCCCAGTGTCCCCCCAGTAAGGGAAAAATGGGTTTAGAGGACTCACAGAAAAGGAACAGAGCACTTCTGCTCCTGTAGGTGCTCTCCCAAACTCTCTAAAATGGTGAATAAGCTATTCCATAGTAATCAACAGAATAAGGGTTTTATATTTTCCTTGTATGTACTTTTATTACAATTAGACTTTTCCTGGTTGTACTGTGTCAGTGTTCATGTTTCAATTAACAAGGCAGGTTTAAGAAAGTGACAGTTCTGCTCATCCTGGTGGCACACATCAGGAAGTCAGGGTGAGAGCTGTACCTTTGCATTTGTGACTGAAAAATGGATCAATTTCTTGGCAGCTTCTCCTAATCCTTAATAAATTTTAACTGGAATCTTATTAGATGTGAGACAACCAGCTCTGAGGTGTTATTGTGTCAGAATTGCTTCTAGACAGCAGTGACCCTGTCAGCAATCAATATCAAATGAGAAGTATTGTGTCACCAATCCATACAACCCAAACATTCAGCGTTTATACCAGCACAGAGTGCTCTGCTATACCCAATCCTTGGTTTTTCTACCCCAGAAAACTGTTCTGCCCCGCAGATCTGGGATTTTGCTCACAAACACAAGATAATTTGTTCATGTTTTTCTCTTTTTGATTCCTAGGCAGCAATTCGGAAGGAGCTGAATGAATACAAAAGCAATGAAATGGAGGTTCATGCATCAAGCAAACATTTGACAAGGTCAGTTTTCCACCTGTTTATTTCTGCTGCTTCCTAAAAACTCTGCTTGACTCCTGAACCTGTGGATTTCACTCTTACATGCTGGGTGTGGGAGAATATGCAAAGGGAGGTTAATATTAAAAGAAAATGGGAGCATTTCTTTTCCTGAAGAGAACCCAATTTTCTGATTTTTTTGTGGGGGTTTTATTAGCACATTCCAAGAAACCTGCAGACATTCTCCAGAGCATCCCTCAGCTGGCATTCCTTGCACCAAAGATAGGACAAAAAAGAAATAAAGTGTGTAACACAGAAAACAATATGATTTTTAAAAGTAGAACAACTTAATATACTGTTTAAAGATCTCTGAATGAAGTGTACTTGAGTCTGCAGCCTTATCACAAACACTGAAAATTCCCTGCTCAGAAGTGCAGGACTGCACTGACCATAACAGGCCAGTGCCAGGGGTAATGCCTTTGTTCTAATTGGATTTGTTCTAAAGGATTCAGCCTGGGGATTTCAGTATTCCCTGTCAGTGCAGTTGCTATTGGAAGGAGCCCCAGGTAAATTAATGACACTTAACTCCCTGGCAGGAGGGGGTCAGGAGAGAGAACTGGGCTGGGCTGGTGTCACTCTCCACGTGACTGGAGATTCCACTGGGAGCCTGGTCAGGGCAGTGCCTGCTCCATGTGCCAGCCCTGGTGCCAGGGACTGTGTTCAAACACAGATTAAAACATTCATTTCCCTTCTTCAAGAGGAGGAACAACATGAGAGGCTGATTGCACAGCCACTGGTATTTGCAAAAAGGCATCATGAAGGGCAAAGCAGCTTCACTGCATTGATGGAATGAAGGTGGGAAGGGAAAAGGGGTGGCTGCAGCTTCAGTCTGGCAGTGAGCTACACATTTCCTAATTGGAGCTACCTGGGGAGTTTGAGTACATGATAATGAGAGATTTGGAAATTTGTTCAGGATATTAGGAGTAAACAGGCTTCCAATTTACAATTAGTGCTAGGGCAGTACATATGATTGGGGTTTTAATTATGGATCTCAGCCAAAAGAACAAGCCTTCAGAGCAAGAAGAATATTTATTCCAGAATCCAAGACTATCAAACATTTCACCAACAGTATCTCCTCATACTTCACAAAGCATTTCAACATTGCTTAAATCTTAAAAAGAACAAGATCACTGCACAGTGAAGAATATTGCTACCAGTGACAAACTGGCTTCATTTACTAAAAGAAAAAACCCACATCACTACATACCTGGATTTGCAATTTTATTCCCAAAGAAATGCAAAGGTACACTGGCCCTGAGGACTGTGCCTGCACTGCAGTCGTGGCACAGGGCTGGGAATGTGCTGGGGAAAATCAAGAGTTGCTAATATTCTTCAGCACTGTCACTGTACCTTTGAACAAAATCAGTACTTCTGTGGGCTTTTAAAAATGTTGGTAATCTAAAATAAAATAACTGAATAAAAAATAATTGAATTCTATTGCAAAGTGGTTTGAAAAATGTCTCTCTTTTCTCCTAGATTTCACAGGCCATAGAAATTTTCTTCTGAGAAGAATCTGTCTTTACTTTTTGATATTGCTGCTGGACACACATCAGGGAACGCTGACGCCTTTCCCTGAGTTCAGTGCAGGCTCCCTGGACGTTGATGTGACAGAAGGACTCTGCAGTGAAGCCTCTGCAGCACTTGGGGACAGGACGCCAGCCCCGAGCTCTGGAGGCAGAAGAGTCTGGCCTGTGGAGTGGGACAAGCTGCTGGAAAAGACTGAATGAAGCGACTTGGGAGAGCCTCCTCCTCTCCTTTCCCACCTGAGTGGAACTGTTTGCAGGCTGCCTTGGAAAAGGAGATGTTGTGCATGTACAGGCTTCACCATTCCAAGGCCTCTGACATAAATGGACATGACACTCTGTCATCCAGTATTACGTTGACAAGACATTTTGAACTTACCACAATTAGTTTGTAAAACACCTGAGTTCATGTTCTAAAAACTAATTTAATGTATTATAATTTCATTCTTTTTTATATACTGTCTAACAGAATCACAGCTGCAAGCATTTTTGATTCCTGTTACTTTTGTTCTTTAATTAAATGACTACTTATTGCAGGAAATGAACATGTTTCCTAAAGCTCTTTTTTTCCCCAGGGATAATTGGGAAGAGATGATAATTATTGTGCACCAAACCATTTGACTTCTTCATCAACACAGGGTCTGCAAAAGGATGATCTCAACTAAGGTTTTCCATAAGCTGGTTGTCACTCTGCACCAGCTGAGGCTCTGACCCTCTAAAAATGACAATTTGGTTCACTGTTATTCCAAATTACTAAATTGGAACAACCAGAGGCAGAAATGTAACAATGTACTTTGATGTTGAGCAAACAAATGGTTTTAATGCTTTCTTGACAGTAAGAAGAAAAAAGTTACTAAATGCTAATAACAAGGCAAATGGAACTGGTTGAGAAAAATGTAAAGCCAGGCATTTTAATAATGCCTGACATGGAGAAGCACCTGAGGAGTTACTCAATGCTACTAAAAAAAAATACTTGTGAGAAAAATAACACATTGATAGCTGGGAATCACATGTGATGAGACAAAAAAGGGTGAATCCACTCACCAGACAAACATTTCTCTGCAAGACTCTGAAGTGCTGCCATTCCAGGCAGTCATGCAATGTTAAAAACTTGAAAAAGGCATTCTTGGTCCTGTAGCTTCATTGAGATGATCTCCATGAAGTGTGAAAATAATAAAATGCAGTTTGTCAAAGTGCTTGTATAGACTACAACTGAATTGCTGTGAGGTGGGGAACAGCCTCCACACAGTGTCAGTTCTGTCAGGCTGGGATGGAATCACAGGAACTGGAGCTGCTCCTGGAGAAACTGCCAGGCAGGAGTGGAAGGTAAGGACACAGTGCAACACAAAATCTGGGTCAGTGCAGTGGGAGAAGGAACTAAGGACTCCTGGGAGAGGTGGTGTCAACATTTTAATTTGACTATCAGCTGAAGGCTTGAATGACCCCATCACTTGGTCCAAAGATGCTTTTTTTCCTCTTTATTGTAATTTTTAAACTTGCTGACTTTTCACAGAAATATGTAACATCATAACTAGCCTTTTAACATACACATATCTATCATTTTATTATTAATAATATAGGAGTAATTCTTAACAACAATACAATGATAGTCCAGGTGCAATGTACAAAAGGGCTGAACAGAAAGGAGAGCAAAGTTTCATCAGCAGAAGAAGCATTTTCAGTTTGAGATGAGCCACTGTTAACTACAAACTAAACCTGGCTAATAACCCATGTACAGCATGTCCTGTTTAGCAGGGATGCCCACTTCCACTAGCAATGAATATGATACAAAACACATGAATATTATATTGAAAAACATAATAAAAATAAGTTAGCAAGGCTAACTTAAGAGCAGGTTTTAAATGCCAAACAGCGTCCCTGAGCTGTCACTGCTGCACCTGAAGCTCTGAGTGGCTCCATCCTCTCCGTGCTCTGATCCTTCCTCAGCCAGCCCGGCCTCTGCTCTGCTCCTGGGGAGGCACAGCCTGTGACAGCTCCAGAGCCACGGAGCCCTGGCACCCAGCACTGCTGGGGGGCTGTGGGGCTGTCTGGACACTCCCTGGGCCGTGGATGTGCTCAGCTCCTGCTGGAATTTGGGATCACACCTCAGAGGGCACATTCGGCTCAGGGAGGGAAAGGGAAACAGGCCGGCAGTGCACAATTCCTGGCAGTAACTAAAAACAAGGCAGGAGTATTATTTTTCCCACATGGCCTCATTGTAAGAGAGATTTTGGGCCTTGCAGTGCACTTTTAAAGCCTTGTACAGTTTAGAGAAAAGTCCTGTTCCATTCAGATGAAATTCAGAGCAGTGGAAAGAACAGTTTAACATCTCAAGGAGTCCATCTAGTGGAGATCACAGTGAGCACAGGCCCAAAAAACCCCAAACCACACAAAAACCGTAAGATCAGAAAACATTTGTACACTGATGTAAATGGGATGAGTGGACCAAATTATTTACTGGAAATTTCAGTGCAATTATTTCCAGAGAGACAGCACAGCCTTGTGGCTTTAAAATTCTGACCCAAAATATTTGCACAGCAGCTTTATCTGACTTCTTACTGATTTAGAGGAAAATAACAATGACATTGAGTAAAAAACCCAACAGACAGCATCTGGTTTTCTTGACTTGTTTAATAGAATTATTTGCAACAATTCCAACACAAGTGTTGAGAGTGTTCTCAGAAAATCCTACTGAAGTTTAACACCACAGACTAACAGGACTGAGATCAAACCAGGTGGTTTGGTCCCTAAATAATTCCTGGCTTGTATTCTGGATCAGATCCAAAACACAGATTCAAAGTGAAATTCAAAGTGATTTCTCTGAAAGTCAGTTAAGTAATCTGTAAAAATTGTTAATGACTTATGTAAAAGTAGCATCTGCTAAAAATAAAATGGCACATTACATTTTAGCAGACTCAGTAAAATAATTCCAAATCTCACAGGTGAGTGGGTCAGTCTTGTCCACACAGATTTTAATATTATTAAGGAAAATATGCTTTCATTACAGTAGTGTCCTTGAGTGAGACCAAAAAAAAGTTACCAAATTTTCCATTACAAAAGTGTTTATATTCACCTCAAATTTCAGGAAGGAATCTGAAAAATCACTTCAGAATTCTGCCTTTGATTGAAACAAGGTCTGCAGTCCCCTGCGAACGTTACACAGCTCCTCTTCTTGCTGTACAAAAAAAATACATTTATCACTTTTATCACATTTGTCACATGCTTTTGAAAAAAAGCAGATTTTATTTTATGTATTGCAATCCTGGTGCACTGTACATGCTGCTTAGTCTATCAAAGATGATACTTTCCATCATTAAGACAGAACTAAACGAGTCCATTCACATCTCCCCGTGGCTCCCATCCCTCAGGTAAGGTTTTAAATACAGTAAGTCAGTGACATTTGCATTCTGACTAATTTTTATTTTTGACAGGGCACTAGAAATCAAAACGTTAGTAATTTAGTGTTCAAACTGCAAAATAAATAAAAATGAGGACAAGATAAATTTATTTACCATTTCTTTTAGAAATTTCTCTTGGAGTCCTTTTATGTCTTCTTTCAACAGATGCATCTACAAAAAGACACTGAATGCATCTCCTCTGCTCACACTACCAGCACATTTTCAACAAACAATGACATCCCTAAATGTGTCATAACCAAGAGATACAGATGCACCTGCCTATGGAAAAGGATGTTTTAAATTTTTTATTTCTTGGATGAGTAACACCAGAAAACAAAATCACAGAATCCAAGGTAAGTCCTGATAACTGCACACACTTTGCAATGGGTGAAATCTAGGCATAAACACTGAATATTGTAAAATTAAGGGACATTTTATGGCAAAAGCTAAAAAAACTATTATAGACCATTAATATAATGCTGAGGATAAAATCTTCAGGAAAAAAGTCAATATCTCTATCTGTGGGCACAATTGAGGAATTATTAAAATGAGCAAGAAATTCACTATACCTCTGAAGTAAAAACATTTTCTTCACAGCCAACAGAATGGTAGATATTCTTTTCAAATGAAGTTTTAAGAATCTGAATTCTAAAGAAATAAAGGCAGTTCAAACAGCTTTGCTACATAAGAACTTCCTACAAAGAGCACAAATACATCCCATTGTTGGGAGTCTATTTGCATTTAAGGCACGGATAAATATCCCCATCATTGTTACTGCTGGAACAGTCCCTCAGCTATGTGGAGAAGTTTAACTGGAGAATAATGCCATGAACATTTTAATCTCATTTTCTCATCAACCATCTCTCTTTTACAGAAGAAGTTGTAGAGAGAAGTTGTGCTGATCTCCCTCCAGTGAGCAGAACACAAATTTCATCCCAGGATTAGTGAACCCTACTGACCTCTGCTGCTCATTTTTCATGAACGTACTAAAAGTGTGGGAATGCTTTTTCCAAAAGGTCTGGAAAGAAAAATATTAAAAGATATTAATCAATGGGAATTGATTTTCCAAACTAAAAGTCATTAATTTCTAATGTGAGCAAAATGACAGCCACAGACTGAGCACAGAAGGGGCAGGAGTTACACAGCCCCCTCAGGAGCTGGAAAAACCCAGCCCATTAAAGCACTTGTAAGAGTTTATTGAAGGAGGAAAAACCTACAGGAGTTCATACAGTGGATACATGTAGGAAAACACAGAGTGACCTTGGGATTCTAGGAACATCCTGACAAATACATCATCTGAAATTTGACCCAACTAGAAGTAAAAATGTACAAGCTTTGAAAATCAAAATTAATGATATTAAATTAAAGATGATGTGAATGATCTACAGATTCCAAAGAATTCCCTTTTACCCATGATCAAACAACTAAAATACAAACCGAGAATTCTTTTTCCATGATTTTCAGGGACTGAGAGTCCTTTTCAAATTTCTCAAGCTCCTCAGTGAGAGTAAAATGAAATTTGTCCAGCTGCCTGATCCTACCAAAACAAACCAGGTTACTTGCAGAAGGTATTCACTGCATTTTAAGGGTGTTGTAACAGAAATCTGCCATTACTGACCTGCATTCATGGAGCTGGCAACTCATTGTGGCCAAGTGCTGATGGGCAGCTCTCAGTGTTTGCTTATTAAAATTATCCATTTTCCGGGAGCGGTTCTAAGAGGATGTTTTAACATGAAATTCAGATTATTTGCACTTTAGGGAAAAAAAAACAAACCCAAACCCTGTAATATGTTCAGTACTGTAACTGCTCAATATCACAGCAAACCCCTTTAGAAAATGTAATGGTGTGGTGCAAGCCAAGCTGTCACCCATGTGCTCATGTACTCCCCCCCAAGTGCTGCACACAGAGGGTCTTGCCTCCATTTTCTTGGTAAATTCTTTCTGGAGCTGCTGACAAATGCTGATGGTTGAGCAATCAGGCTTCCAGAACTCCCCATCCAAACCAGACAGGTCATTTACAGATTGAGTGGAGGCACTTTCAGACACTGAAGAGAACAAAACAATGTCAAATTCAGTATTATAAAGTCCCCAGTCTGAAGTCAGCACAGGGCGTAGGACAACTTTTGTTCTATATAAATTAATGTCACCAATTAGATTAGAAGCAAGTTTCTATTTCCATATAAATTTTCTGACTTTTTATATGGATCCAGTCTCTAAATATTTAGCAATTTTTGTTATTTGCTTTAACACCTAAAATGCCTTTTTAGGGATATTCTATTTCCTCGTTAAAACTTGAATTTGCCACATTATTTTAAAACTTTGTACTGTCAGTCCATGACCAACCTCTGCAAGCAGCAGCATCATCTCTTTTAAATAATTTTTTGGGCTGTAAACTTATTCTTCTCCTTCCTTTCTTCTCCTCCTCTTTGCTTGTTTCTGCCTCATCAGAGCTGCCTTCTGTGGCACTGTGGTAAGTTCGTTTGAGGAATGCTGGAACACTTGGTCCTTCAATAAACATGGAAACAATGCTGAATTTTAGCATTATTTAGAACAATGAGATGAGAGGATGAACAACATTTTATTGACAGATTGGATGCAAACTCTAGGAGGATGTATCTTGGTTTTAAAACATGAGAATTATATAGAAATTAATAACCATTACATTTACAGAGGGCATGCTCAACTGAGCTCTGTCTGAGGAAGAAGTCTTGGATTTTTTTCTGGTAAAACCATTATCCCCATTTTTTTCCCAGTATCAGTAGGAATGTCTCTAACTTCTTATCTGGAGCATAACTAACTCTTTACTAAAGCTGCATTTTGGAGCCTGATTTTCATTTTTTTTGGGATAATTAAAACAGCAGAGAAAATGAGAAAAGGAGTAAAAAATGGAATAATACTGAAAATATATAAAATATAAGAAGATTAAAAAGCTGTGACCATATTATTATGCAAATAAAACATTTTTCTTAGCCCTTATGGAGACACACAGGAAGTCTTTTGCTTCAAATTAAATGTCTGTACCTGACTCATTCATGGGGGAATAAGGTTCTCTAATCCAAGACTGTACTCTACTCCTGCTGGAAGCAGCCAGTGGGGATGGTGCTACACAGTCCTAAAAGAAAAGATTTATTTATTAGCTTCAAAATGAAATTGCTTTGAGAAGTGTCTGTCAGAGACTCACACTTATGTTGTGAAAAATTATTGGAAGTCACTAAGAAAATATTTACTCCGTTATTTTTTTAAAGTATGAATTGCAACTGATCTTGTTGGGATATAATTCTTTCACTGTATCCAGATGATAAAGAATTATCTAGTTTAACCCCAATATTTAAAAATTAACTATTAGCAGGTCCCAAGATCTGTGTTAAATACTGAGATGCATTTCCCTTAAAGCTCAGCACCTGGAAAGGAGATAAGAGAGAAGCCAAGCTGCAGCTCTCTTCTGGAGAGCAAGGAATGCACTAACTCACCTCTTTACTTTTAGTCAGAGGTTTGGTGGGATCCTGGAGTTTGCCTTTAGCACAAATGTCTGAAAAGCAAGACTGGGGACTTGAATCCTCGTTGTTATTCCCTGTTTCCAGCACAGCTCCCTTTGCAGGTTTTCCACTGTCAGCTTTATATGCTGTTAAGCTGAGCTACACATTAAAAAAAATAAAATCATTAATGAAAGGAGGTGTCCCTTAAACCTCACTTGTAAACTGATAAAGCAAAAAGCTGCAGGTCTCTTCTGAAGAGCAAAGAACTCGGGCACATACCTCTTCCTTATTTTTGGGGATAGGTTTAGTGATATCCTGAAGCTTTCCTTTAACAGAAAATGTGTCTGAAATGCAACGTTGGAAACTTGAATCTTCATTATCATTACAGGTTTCTGCTGCAGCTCCCTTGGAGTTTTTGCCACTGACAGTTTTATATGCAGTTAAGCTGAGCTGCACATGAACAAAAAACCCCAAACATTATTGAGAGGAGAAGCAAAAAGCAGTTGGCAGCCAAATGAACAATTTCAGTTCAAACAACTCTAGGAAAAGGTTAATGCTCTTACCAAAGATGCTTCAGTTAAAACTGGTGAGAAGCTTTTCCTCCCAAATGTCAACTTTGTAACTGCTGTCTCAGGGGACTCAGTTACACCCAGACTTTGCACAGTCTTGTTTTGTGGACAGAAATTACTAGGAGAGGTTCCTTTCTCAGAGTTTAGCATTTCCCTGTCCTCTGGTGATGACTCCTGCAGACCAAGGGACCTCTCACTGGAGCTGGGCTCTGGACTGGCATCTCCTGACACTCTCTCAGCACCTGGGGAACAGTTCCTGCACTGTCAGCACCAGCAGGGGGACCTACACAAGGGCAGCCAAAGCCCCACACTGCCCCCTGCTCCAGCCCTGGCAATTCCCAAGTCTCAGATGTGTGGAATTTGGCACAGCCTTGCCACCCTTGCCCTTTCTGTCATTTTCAGCAGTGTCAGATCTGTTCTAACACTGACATAATGGGTTTCTGTATTACCCCGATGTCAAATACCTGCACCAACCTACAGAAGTGTTAGTGACATATTAATACAACTCCTTCAATTATGTGGAACAACTGGAATTATGGGATATCTCATTTTAAAAGCATGAAATAAATGTTAAATTCTACTGCTGTGATAACCCTCAATTAACCCCCACCTCTTGTTTCAGTACTGCTAGAAATTAAAAGTGAAAACACCTACATCTCATTGTCTCAAGGGAGGCAGGGCTCTCAGCTGAAGGCATTTCCAGCTCCTCCTGCTCTGCAGAATTCCTGGATGCAGCCAGTGCTTTCTGCACATAGCTGTCCACCCTCTTTGGCTCCACAGGTACAGCCTGCAGTACCTTTGGCTGCTTGTAATCCTTGTTTGGCCCATTCACGTGTTTCTATCAAAATACCAAAGTTACATAAACATCTTTGTAACCACAGTGTCCATAAAAGCTGATAAAGAGAGATAGGATTGACTATCTATATACCATTGATCAAGCAGAAGGAGCATCAACAGAAGTACTTAAATCAATAAGCAGATCAGGTTTTCCAACATTAATAAACACTGAATTTCTTTAACTCAATACAAATTTCTATTCTTATGAACTACTTAACTGCTGGAGGCAATCACTGTTTCAGGATTTAATGAATAAAGTTTATAAACATTTTCATATATATTGACATGTTATGCTAAAACAATGAAAATGTTTCAGCAACCAGTGTTCCTTTACTAAAAATCCATTTGGATATTCAGCAAATGTATTGACACAACATTACATCAACTCAACAGATTTGGCTCACTAAACCCTCCCATTTAAAGACATTTTCAAAATATTGTCACATTTTCAAAATATAGCACACAGTAGTTCTCTGCTGCAGAATAAATCTCATAAATAGAAACAAAAATCTATTATGACTAAGAAGATTATTGAGGACTGATTTTCTTAGCAGATCAATATTCACCATTAAAAAAGGGGAAATATTAAAAAAAATAAATTAATTTGCTTCTGTTGGGCACTTAAAATTCAGGAGTACCAAGTACAAAGCAGAGCAGAGTTTGCTTTGCAAAACATGGCAGGAATGGATTTTTAATAATCCAGTGGAACTGCCCACCTGTATTTTGGATTTCTCCTCCTTGGAGGTGCATGCTGGAATCCTTTCTTCACTTTCAGACTCAGAACTGGAAGGCTCTTTATAATTTTTTGTTGCTGCTGCTCTTCGAGGGAGTTTTTGCCTGGTGGATTTTACCATCATTTCATCCATTTTCGAGTTCTGGGGTTCACATTTGTTTATCTTTGGAAGAATAAAACCATCTTCAGTTAACAAGAATGATTAATACATACATGAGATAAAATGGCAGATAACTGGGTTTAATTACTTGAAACTAAAAAGTTTAAAAAGCTTTTTACCAAAGCTCAGAGAATCCAACCATCAGTCTACAAAACCAGCACCCAATGTAGAAAATCATTCTAACTCACTCCTGACTGAAAAACCAGCTAAATATTACATTAAAAGAATACAGTACTTGGAAAGAATAAATTGTATTTAACAAATGATCTGGGAGAAATATCACGTATTTATGAAAAATTATTTTAAAACAGTTTCTGGGGGAATAAAGAGATTTTTAATCTACATTAAAATTCTAGTTACAAATTTATGTTTACCTTTTTCTTATTTGTATTTTTGCCTTTAGCTTTTTCCACGTGGCAAGCAGGTTTCAAGGATTTTTTTGCTGCTAAAATGCAAGAAGGTTGAAAAATCAGGAAAATATTCAAATGTTTGATATTATTTTCAGCTGTAAAATAACAGAATCACTTTCATGCCCACAAATTGATTGATTCAGTAACTCCTTTCAGCCCATTATTTTGAAAAAGACATTTTTTAATTGTCAAGAACTTATACCTGTCCCATCCTTCCACAGTTTTCCACATTAAAATACAGAATTTATGTAAATTGATCTCTATAAATTATTAGAACTAACTCGAAAATTCTTTATGCTTGGAAACATGACAACAAAAATATATGACATTTGCAACACAGCACATGCCATGCTGTGCACTTCATATCTATGGACAAATTACTGCAACATTCTTCAGAAATATGAAAAAAAGTTCTTACTTTTGTCTGTGCTCATTGGTTTCCCTGATTTTTTACTTCTACTGTAATCAATTATCTGGGCTTTAGGTTTCCTCTTGGATTCCTGCAGCCAGCTAATCTCTGTCTTGCTGTCATCCCCTCTGTTTTCTGTGTCTGAGTCACTGAAGAGATGCTTCTTGTCTCGATTGTTTCTAGTCTACAAAACCCAAAAAAGTTCCTAAGTTATTCATTTTTACACATAGCCCACTTACATAACTGGAATTTAAAGGCAGGAGGACAAGCTGTACTGATCCATAAAAATCTGAGCCTTACCTTTTTTCCTCCCTTCCCTTCTGTGCTGGGTTTATTGATGGTTGTGCTCCTTAATTAGAGAAATAAAACCCATCTTTAAACAATACATTTAAAAATAGTTGTTCTAAAGCTTTCTACTACTCCCATGCTATCTGGATTGAGGATTCAAACAAAGGTACCTACTTTTGCTTCCACATTATTTTGGGATTACCTGTTCACCTTAAACCCTAAAGGCTGTGTTTGTTTCCCAATTATCAGTAGGAGCACACAGCAAAAACAAAGCCCTTTCCAGGAGGATCATTAACCAAAAACCATCCCCCTCTATTCAGCAGTTTCTCTCCCTGTAGTATTCCATGAGGAGAACTATTTCCTTCATGGAACACATCCCTTCCTTTTTATCACCTTCCCAAAGGACCATCAAGGAACAGCCTAGAAGAACACAGCAAAGTTTATTGCTTAAAAACACCAACAGAGCCAAGACATTCTGGTCATGCAGCATTCCCTGGAATATTGTGACTGCCTGCTGGAGAGTGCAGGCTGTACTAGGATAATCAGCAATCAAAACAGAACATCCTACCCTTTTTTGTCTGGCTCTGTATGAACACTCAGTTCAGTCACACGCAATTCTTGGAGCTAAAAATGCAAATAGAGAAGAAACAAAGGAAGATTTTCTGTGGTTATAGAATCTGTACAAAATTAAACAGGCTACCAGCCAGTAACTGCTAAGGAGTTTTTTTTCCTTAGTTATTACACTCAGTAATTAAGGGTCATTAATTTCTATCTTACAATTTATTTAATAGAGCTGACAGTTAAAACCAACAGCAACTGACTGAAGCTTTCAGGATGTCAAAGCAATAAAAGAGCTCCCACCCACCTGCTTCACAACCTTCCCCAATTCACTCCTCTGAGCCACAAGAAGCAAAACTATCTTTAATCATCTTTCTTTATCATCATCTTTTACTTTCTTTTTGCTCAAACATCTGCACAAAGATGTCTTTAAAATGGGGATTAGAAAGATGCCAGTAATGTTTTCAGGATAATTTAAAATAAAGATACTCCTAACACACTGTTTAATTCTTAATTCAGGAAAAACATAATCATAGCCTGAAGTGGCCAGAATCTTAAGAGAGAGTACATTGTTCAATATTTGAGAATGCTGGAGGTATTTACAAGGCAAACTTTCTCCTCCACTTAGTTCACTGATATAATTTGAATTTTCAGATCTTAGTTATACTTTCAGTAAAACATTTGACTGATTTCCTTTCTATTCTATTCATAACATATAAATTTCATTATTTCTTACTCCAAGCTTGATTGTAGGCTCATCAAACCCACTGATGTTAAAGTTGTAGACATCATCCCTGCCAAACAGAGAGAGATCAATTTTATGACTGAATTAATGAAAATTTGACAGTTAGGTGTGCGTAATCATAAATTGTGTTTGAAAATGTAACTACTTACAAAATGTGACCAGCAGTAATATTAAGAAAGGAAGCAGTTTTTAGGGTCCTGTCCTGAACTTCTTCCTATCCATAAATGAAAAGTTAGCTCCTCTGTCAAATCTGGACTGTGCATTCATAGACACTGTCATCTCAAAAAGCAACTTCTTCATCATGAAGATAATCAGGCTGATTACCAACAGTTCAATATAGCAAAACATATCTGCAGTCAATGCATAATTAACATCCACAGATACTTAATATCCTATGGTATTTATGAACTTTCCCTTTACACCTATTGACTTCCACTTCCAGTATTTACATATTAAAAACAATTCCAACAAAAGCACTGATGTGTTACCTTGGAGATCCAGGATTTATTTAAATGTGTCCTAAAAATAAAGATACATTTAGTTAAATGCTAATTAGAATAGTGCCTATATAAAAAAAATCTCATCAAACCCAGTAAATTTATTCACGCATTTAAATACAACATCAATTAAAAGATGGATTAAAAGAGCCCAGCCCCTTTCATTTATCAGCATTCATGGGCACATCACAGAGACAGCCAGAGGCACACAAAAACTCAGCACAAAGGGAAGTAGCTCACATTGTACCTGTTAAAGCCCAGGGAATCTCTTGCTTTGCTCTTCTCGTCACTCTTGTCTCTGTATCTGTCACTGATTTTACTGATCAGTGATTTGGCTACATCTGCCATTTCTTTAGACTTTGGTTTCTATAAAAACAGTTTAAAACTCAACATCCAACAGAAGAACAAAGCTGCAAATAGAACTTCATGTTCCTAAACACCCCCTAAACTTCATTAAATGTCTCCTAATGGATTAAATTACATTCATTTGAAAAACATTTTCCCTTGCATGACAGTAAACCCACCAGTTCTGAAACACTGAAAACTGGACAATTCTCTTAAATGCTAGTGGAAGAAACAAAGGTAAGAAATTCTCACTGTCTTTGACTGTTTTGGGTTTGCAGTCTCTTTTCTGAGGAGAACATCAGGGTCCTCTTGTGCAAGGTCAGAATGTAAAGATGTGTCAGACACTCTGGCTGAAAGAAATGTTTTAAACCATGGTTCAGTAGCAGTTTCAGAATTTTTCTTTTCTGTATTTAACAGTTTCTGTTCCAAACAATCAACACTCTGACTCTCCACTGAGGATGGTATCAATTTAATTTTCCTGGTTCTGTTTTTTTCATTTATCTGGAGAAGTTCTTCAAAAAGCTGAATAAATGCTTTTTGTTTCACAGCTCTTTTACTACCAATAGCAATAAAGGGAAAAACAATCATCACTGCAAGTTAATTTCTCTGAATCTATTTTTGAGAGTAACAGTTGACCAAGTGTGACCATCACCTGGATGGGATGCACGTGCCAGTGATAAATTTGCCTTTTGCTTGTCCCCAGTTGTTATATTCTTCTCAGGAAGAGGGAATGTTCTTTTTTTCCATGTTTCAGTTTTATCAAAAGAAGTCTCCAAAAGACCAGGCAGCCTAAGAAAGACAACACCATCCTACTGTCAGAAATTGAATGATAATTATAATAAAAGTGCATCAGAAAATAGGAAAATTATTATATCTGAGAGATATCAAAGCATTTTACATTGCAACAAAGTATAAATTCTGGTAATGCTTGAAAATTCTCCCTTCAAAGTGAGTGACAACAATGACTTGGAATTCACTCCCAGTACTTACAAAGGTTTGGTGCTTCTCCCAACTGGCTGAGAATCAGGAACAATATCTAACACTTCATCTAAATGAGACATTAATTTGGTGTCAATTATTATGGCAAAAGAAAAAATTAAAATATTTTTATAAATAAGGACTACCAATGCCAATGCTTGTAAAATTACTTGCCTAAAGTTTGCTTTTCTGTGGCCTCTTGTACAATTTTTATGACTTCTTCAGAATGCATTTGCTACAGGGAATGACACCCAAAAGGAAATATTAGTGCAGGACCATAAGCAGTACAACCTCATAAACTTGTGCTTTCTCTAATAAAACATGACTTTCTTGCTCTCATTTCTTGGAAGTACTGTTCCAGTACCTTCCCATGTATTTCTGCCTCATTCCTGGTATCTGACCTGATCTGGTTTGTTTCACAGAATTCATTGTCTCCTGTGCATCTCTGCTCACTCTAAAAAGCACAGTAAGTACCACGGCCACTTACAGCCCATAATGCTCTAAACAAACATTCTGTACATGAAAGCCTTTTCCAAAGCATGGCTGTATCAAAAAATGTTTCAGAGCCCCACAGTCCGGGGCTTGATCTGCATCTGAGCAAGGCAGACATTTACAACATTTAGGTATTTTTTTTATAGTAGTGAATGCCTGATCAAAAATGCACTAAAAAAAGCAATGCTTTAAATGCTGCAAGCTGAAGAACTGAACATTTCACAAGCACAGCTGAGTGTATTCTGTGGTTTATGACTATTTCACTACTGCACAATCAATTAGAAATTATTGCATATACCTTTCTCCTATTACACACAAAGGAAGAACTGAGGTTCCAGAAATAGAACGTTAATTCTGGGCTCAGGACTGATGAGTGAATGCAAATTGGGCCTAATTTTGTTAGAGTTCAGTCTGACTTCAAACATGTTAAACCTGAATTTCAGAGGGCAAGAAAATATAATGCAATGAAGTAAAACACACTATTTTCTAAAAATGACTTGCTTCCTGTAAAACTCAAGTTCTTTAAAATATGAATTAGGAACAAATTAGAATAGAAATGAATTATTCTAAGAAAATGCTATTCTTAGAATAGAAATGAATTATTCTAAGTTATTCTAAGAAAAAGACTTAGCTACAGAGGACATGCATACTCCAGGAGGTTCCTGATAGAAATTATTTGTTCTGCTCTCATATATTGTATCCTTGTCAGACCTCTTAGTAGAGCTGGTCATTTCCAAAGGCAATTTACATCTCCCTTTAAAAGGAGTGGCTGAAATAAAACAGATGTGTTAGAATTGCATCAGTTCTCTCATTACAGAAGGAAGAGTTTTGCCCACCATCACAGATCTATTCCACAAACTCCAACAAAAGCTGGTTAGTTTTGATACCAGCCCCTTCTGGACTTTTAATAATTCCATTTATTCCAACACTGTTATGTGGAGATTAAGAGCTCACTGATTATGGATGTCTGGAGGCAGAAGCAAAGCTTGTTACAGGCTGGCTTTGGCAGAAAATAGCTGGTTTCTATTTTAAGATTTCACTGTAATATATTTTTACTGAGTTCTCAGCTGCCTGACAGGAGGAGTGCCAGGTGACCCCGAGCTGTTGGGAAGGCTGTGCAGCCCCTGTCCCACACCCTGCCTATGGACCAGGAGCAAGTGCCCCTGAAACATTTCAAGTTTTAAGCATCTGCTCAGGAGATTTTATCATTTCTCCTTTTCATTTCCAGCCCTGCCAAGGATCACAGTTCACGCCTGAGTTTCAAATACCATTTACAGTGTGTTTTTACCCTGAAAGCCCTTGCAAACTTACACGTGCTGACGAAAAATGAGCTCCTTGTGGACACACTTGCAGGTCCAGGAACAAGCACAGATGCTTCAGACACTTTCCTTTTACGGGATGGAGTTATCTTGAGGAACAGAAAGAACTTGGCCATAATACACTGACTTAAGGATGACAGCACAAGAATTCAGCAAATTTATTGCCAAGAGTCTCTTGTCCATTATTGGAGTGTCAATTGCTGCTGCTCCAGGCATCAAGGTAATGTGATTTTATGCAGTTATATTTCAACAAAATATTTTTAAATTGAGATACATGATTCTTGTTTTCTAAATTAATTCAATGAAGTATGGGCAAATCCTGCCTCTTGTTCACCAAGGGATTCCCTGGAGATTCTGCAAAGCTACAAACTAAGGAGAAATATGTTTATGGACACCCACTACTGCACCATGAAGACACAGGAACTGTTTCAGTTTTCAGCACCTCCCCTGCAGTCCCTGAGGACTTGACTTCACCATACTGGGACATTTGAGCATATCCTCAAAAACTTCTCTTTAAAGAGAATTCTCAGAGCATCATGGTCTAAAGATCATTAACAATTCCTTTTTATTTATGTCACATTACTGTAGTGTCAAAATACTAACAATTTTTTTAGCAAAAGGATTTTTCTAGCTTTATAAAACAAGAAAAACAATCAAACTCTTATTACAGTACTAACTATATTCCAACTGTCAAATAAGAAGGGGTTTAGACTATTAAATACTACAAATATTTAAACTGACATGCATTTTCTTCCTACTCCTCTTTTTTTGACAACCCTACTTACCTTGGAGGAATCACCTCTGAGTTTTTCTTGACTGTTACTTTTACTCTGAGTTCTCAAACTTGCAGGAGATTGCTGAATTTTGTATTTACTGAGTTTCTCCTTCTCCTCTCCAGATTTTTCTTTGAATCCTGGTGACAGCTGACTTTCTGGTACCAGAACCTGTAGAATATTTTAATTTTAATTTCTTTTCATTTGTATACATTATTTGGATTTTATAACATTTTATTTTTATACAAACACACATAGCAACTTCTTTACCCCAAGTAACACATCCCCCACTGGAGATTCTGATAAACTTCAGAGGTCACAGACCTTTAGTTTGAAAAACTTCCAATTTAATTGCTATTTTTGTCACAAGGATGGGTTTTCAAGTAACAATGCACATAAAAGAACTTGCCCTGTGCATATTTGTCTATTATTTGGATATTCATATCTCCCCCAAAAAAACAATACATGCATACTAGACACCACTTGCCTGGCTTTAGACTTATCCATACTTATTCATATTTTAAAGTCCTTGTTTTTACTGTTTATAAATTATGAATAATCAGACGAATTAAACAAACCCAAGAAAGCATCTCAGCCCACTGAGGTAGAATACCTGTGATCCACTTTCATCAAAGACAATGTGGACAGCTGTTTTGGCTACTGATGCAGACTGCTTCTTGCTGAAATCCTGCAAAGGGAGATGTCAAAATAGACACTTTGCTCTTTTTTAAATAAGAAACAAAATATTTAAGTGAGAGATCTTAAGTGTCTGAAATCAGATGACAGAGGAAAACAGATTGTACAAATTCACAGCAGATTCATCCCTCTTGAGTTCCTCATCAGAGCTCAGGACAAAGCAGTTTGTTAGAAGCAGAAAGGAGGAAGGTATGGCTTGCTAAAAATGTTTTACTAAATGAGTAAATTCATGAGTGTTAATTCCACTGCAAAACAAGACAGCTCATGAATCATTTCTGAAAGTATTTGTAAGCAACCAGGTTGCATTTCTGGAAAATTAAATATGCACAATGTGACCTTAAGGTATGGTGTTCTCTTTGCAGCCTGGAAATTTTTGTTGCAATTCATTTTCAATCTCGGTATGAAAGATCCAATTCAGGTGATTGAGTCCAGCAAGCTGAGCCCAGCACCAACCCCTGTCCCCAAGTGCCACTCCTCAGGGGTCTCAAATGACCCCAATGATGGGGACCCCACCACTGCTCCGGCAGCCTGGGCCAGGGCTTGACAGCCCTTCCAGTGGAAAGATTTTCCTAAAATCCAGCCAAAGCCTCCCCTGGTGCAACCTGAGGCCATTTCCTTTTGTCCTCATCAAGCATCTCTCCCAAAGCTCAGCATATGAGGAGTTCTGTAGCAGTGATGTTAATGAGAAACTCTTGGTATGGAGAGATTCCAAAAATCACAGCTGGAACATTTAAATGGCAATGAGACATTGAGTTTGAATCAATTTAAAACTATTCAAAAAGGTGTTTCAATCTTACCTTGCATTTATGAAATCCATAAATCTTTATGATCACATCTTTGATTTCCAAGATGGAATCAAAACATAAAAGAAATTTCTCTCCTTCAAGATTGCCCACACTCATTGGGCTTTTTAGATCTATTGTTAATAATTTCTTTGAATCTTTTTCTGGACAAAAACAAAATTTGAAAAGCAGTTTCATTTCAATTTAACAGCATCTCATATAATCTTTGTCAACACATGACACATCCTTCAGTTCAGGTACTAAGATTAATTTTTATTTAATTCCCTCCAATCTACAATAATTTTATTAGTAACACAATTGAAATTTTCATATTTTAGAAATACCTATTCTCTATATTATTGCACAGAGTTTTCTTTGAAGGTTATTTACTACAGCTGCAGACACATTACAGGTATTTATTGTTCTAACAAGTTTAAAAGGAATATTGTTACCTGTCATTGTTTTATGCCTTATTTGGTATTGAAATAACTCTAAGACACAATTATTAAATTATTCTCCTAAAATCACACCAGCATGCCCACAGTGCAGATGTGACTGCAGTGCAATTTTGTCCCTGATAAAAACAGTTCCTACAATATTTTAAGTGAGAATTCTGCTTTGCTAGAATTAAGTCAGTACTTCAAGATTAATCAATTTGAAATTATATTGAAAATCCAAGTTAGAATATAACAAAAGGTCCCATTTTTGAGTCCAAATACCTTCCAGGCTGTAGGTGTTGACATCTTCTTCTTGTATAATGACTGTTTCCCACTGCTGATCCTTGTATGAAAAAGACATTATGAAAGATAGACAAGTATATTACAATTTAAAGAAATCCAGTGATCAAAGTCATTCAGTGACACATTTCCAACTTTTTAAACCTCTGTTACACAGTGACAGGAACTTGTCCTTCACTGTTGCTCACTATGCACATGTTAAACTATTCCCAACAGCATTAGGAGTCATTACTGTGAAATTAATTGATCCAAATATCAACAAATCTGGATTTTTTTTTAGCCCCATCAACACTGGGATGCACATGTAAGTTCAACATGTTGAACATGGGGAAATAAATTCTGACACACTCCAAGGAATGTGGATTTGCTGCCTCAGGAGAACCCAGTGGAGACAAAACTCAGCTTACTGCATCCTCTGCTGCCACATAGAAGGAAATACTTCTGCTGCCAATGTTGAAATCAATCCAAAACTCTTCCAGGTTTTCATCCAATGGTATCTGGAGCTAAAACAAAAAGAATAAGATAAAACAGTAAGAGCAGAGCACAGATTACTACCAGCTCAGAAGGCTCATGTTGATCTGAACCCAACAAACTTTGAGTCCATGCCTATTTGTATACCTCTGAAAAAAGTTAATTTTCTTATTTTTATCTCTATTTTTTCTTAACTAGAAGGCAGAAAACCTTACCTCACACTCATCAAGAGCTGCTGATAAACATGGGAATGTAAAAACCCTGTAAGAAAAGGATATTTTTTCAAGTATTCTATAATGCTGTAAATAAATTTTGCAGATCTGAACATAGCAAATGGATTGTGTTTTCACAAACTTTAGAGACTCAGAGATCCCAGCAATGAAAGTGATTTTTATCCCAAGGAGGTAACATGAAATTTAATCACAACATAAAATCCTAAAAAAGAAAATATATTACATAAAAAAATCAGTTTTACCTTCTTTTGTCTCCAAGCATGCCATTCACCTGGTTAAGAAATTTTCTGCAATCCTATTAAAACACAGAAATTTCTTAAAGAATTGTAAGATGGAAGTTTCCCTCCCTGGAAATATTCCTCATGTGACTTACTGTCTCAAACTCTGAATCTTTAATTCCTTTAAATGCAGTGGACACAAACTCCATGGGAAACCACTGGGAGGCCAGAAGTCTCCTTTGCTTCTCTGACACCATCCTGCACAGAGCTTCTGTGATGGCCACTTGTGTGTCATAGTCTGCAGCACAACAATTCACAGCAGGAGCAGATTTAAATAACTGCTGAGGTGGAAAATGTTAGCAGGAAACTGGGGTAAGCAGTGCTGAGCACAATCTAGATCCACACATGCAACCCATAAAGGACAACTAGAAAAAGAAGTATGGGAATAACGATGACTAAAGAAGTTCTTTTTCAAAATGAAACCAACCAAAGTTTCCAGGACTGTCAGAGCCACACCAGGTTTAAACAAGAGAAGTTTTCAAGTTTCATCTCTCTGAGCTGGGAAATTGCTGGATACCAAAATGATCCCTGAGGGAAGTTACAGTACTACTGCCCATGGCCACAGCTCCCAGCCTCAAAGATTGACTTGTTTATCATATTTCCTATTTGAAAAATTTCATTCTAGAAAACCAAAAACTTCAATGAGTTTTCCATACACAGAACAGACAGAAACATTCCAGGTTGCAGACTACTTCCATGCAGTATTTATATTTTTCAAATAACTCTAACCACAATATTCTGCAGTTTCCAAATGCCTTCTCTGGTTCCTTAATGGGTCTGCAGCTAATTTTTAAGAAGCTCAATACCAAATTCAGTCCTATGCTCACCTCCAGCATCCAAAATTGTCCTCCCCATTTCACTCCTGCCAAACAAAGGAACATTGCATCAAAATGTGAGAGCACCACAAGGCCCAGAGGAAAGGTTTGTTATACACTTTCAGTGTGTGAGACAAACCCCTGATTCCATGGAACTGTAGGACTTCCAAGGGGTAAATACCTCTGGTAGCACTGCTTGGGGACCTGAATCACCTGACAGATACAATTTTGACTCTATGTGCTTTTCTAAAGTGCTGTAAAATGATTTCCAGTGCCAACAGCCCAACCTTCCAGTGACTGATGCAGTGTGCTGAAAGCACATCCTTACAAATAGGAGTTTAACAGTTTTATGACAACTGGGATGGGGAGAAGCCTGATTCAGACTGAGAAAGAGGAAAATTCAGGCTTCTGATGGAGAATAACCCATGAGAATACCTATCCACAGCCACTAACACTCAGAATTCAACAGCAAGTGCAGAAATTAAGTTAAACAGGGACCAATCTGCACAACAGCTTGGTAAAAACCACCTCCCAACTCTGCAAATGATGGAATGATACAAAAATTATACTGAAGATCATTTACATGGCAAGTAACATCTCCTTTGTAGAAAGTATCTTTTTCCTGGCATCTCGAGGGATCTTGTCAAGCAATAAATTCAGTTTTTTTATTACCTAAGAAGAGTGGAAAAAAGGCAATATAAAGTAAGTTTGTTAAACTTTGAGCTGTTCTTATTTTGAGCCCTTGTCATGTATTTTATACCACTGAAGAAAGCAACAGGCTTAAGAAACTGCAAAACAAGAAAAGCCAACGAGTCCTACATGACTTTAAATGGTATTTATCTTACTAAAATAACCTCAATTCCAAGAAATTACTTTAGTTTCAATGGGAACAGTAGTTGTTCAACAGTTGTTTCTTATTTGCAGGTTTAAATACAGAAAATCTTCCAAAGCCAGAATTCTGTCTGCAGTTGATTGCTGAGCTAAAGTGTACCTTAAATTATCATTAAAAAGCCTTTCCTTTGGGGATGTAGCCTTTACAGAAGACTTTTTTGTAACTTTCCTTTTCTTTAGAAGGAAAATCCCCTGACAACCTGAGGTCACTAAAACAAACAGGAGAAATTTGAAGATACTGGAAGGAATGCAAATTTCCTGCAACTGACTAGAGAATTTACAACCAATAACCTTAATCTTATTCCTAGCACTTGTAGAGCTAATTTCTTCCTATGCTTTTATACATATAATACATATATATACATATACAGAACTTTGATATCACTGTTTTGGAATTTACTCTTTAAAAAAACCCCAACAAACAAACAAAAAGCCCCACAACCACAGGTCAGTGATCTGAAACACCCCAACATATAAACAACAACAAACATTCCCAGAGACACATGATACAATCCTTCTGATCCTAGAGCACTACAATATTCTCTTTTTTTGTAGCATCTGCACAAAACCTCTTAACACACTAACCAGAAAACTGCTGCTTAGAAAGAAGGATGTTTACCTCCTGCTGAACATAAATATTAATTCTTGCATCAGTAATGAGGGAACATGTTCTCAGAACAAAGTTTTCTAGTATTTGCATTTTACCTAACAAACAGGAAAGAAAGAAATCAAAGAGTTGTCACGAGTGTATCAGGGTGCCCCTCATAAACATTTGGGAAAGGATTAATTTTCATTTAGAAATTAAACACAGCATGTCTGTCTTTTTATAAAGGGTTAGTGATATGTAAAACAGAATAGTTACTTCCATTTACAGTAACCATGCTTTTATTCCTTGCATCACTGTGTAATTCCCCTGGGTAGGAGATTATTAATTTTTTACACATAATTGTTCAATTCCATAACTCAGCTCCCTGAGACACAGCTCAGGTGCTGGAATTTATCTCCCCAGGGCCAAGGAAATGAATCTTTCACTTGGATCATGACACCATCAGTCTGCAGGGACCTTCCCCCCAGTGCCACGCTGAAAGGTAAGGGCAGGGTGGCACTCACCAGGACAAGGTCAGTAAGGAAGGATCACTGGGCTGTGACAGGACCTTAGAAACATTATTCCTATCTTTTAGGAAGATTTTCTTATTTTTTAGTAATAACTCAATTCATCTGCCATCTCTGAGACTTATTGTGCTTTTTTATTACTGACAACAGAAAGTTACAAGGAAATCTGTCCACAGAGAAACCCCAAACTAAAGGTGACATCACAGGAATGAGGAATATGATCCTTCATGTGTTCTGATAGAGACATTTTAAACTCCCATTTCTGCTTTTCAAGCTCACCTTCAGGTCTGCTATCACACACAACCTGCAATAAAAATAACCAAAACAAATAATTTTGATAAAGAAAATATTACAGCATAAAAAAATTATACAACATGGAGCTGAAGGAAGTAATCAAAAAACATTTAAGATTTTGAAATTATTTTGTCCTTAACAACAAATCTAAGAGAATATTCCGACTAACAAGTGTTTTCCCAAAATTATATTTCAGTTAAATTTACTGAAATTATTTCATGAATGACAAAAATTTTTATGAAGAGAAGAAAACCGACCTTATAAACTGGATTAGCATCCCAATAATGGGTGTAATCTAAATTTGATCGAGATGAAATTTTTTTTTGGTCATTGAGCATTTACTGTTACTGTTTTTTTAAACTTTATTTCATGATGCCAGCCATGAACTGAAATTATTATGGATACAGCAAACTGTTTAACCAAAATGATTTATAATCTATTCAGAAGTCATTGTAAAGTTAACTTTAGGAAGATATTAAACAGAAACATATTTAAGGTCCTTTTATTGCTAAACTAGTAACAATTACTTTGACAAATTTTATTATCAATGTATATTTACCAGCAACACGATGAAGAAATCCTCAGCCAGACTTGTAAGTATTTCATTCTTTTCATTTCCTCTGAGGACCAAAATTCCTTTTAACTTTTCAAACCAATTGACCATGTAAAGGGAAAACAAAGGTAAGTCTATTTTAATAGCCTGGAACAGGACTGTGGTTTGTATTATACGTCAGTAAAACTGTACAAACTCTACAATGATTAAACAGCAGCATTCACACTCTGCTGAGCAGATGTTAGCCCCAGACTGAAATTCTTCACTCAGGCCAAACAAAATTAGGTGATTTTAAGGACTTTTTAGTCCAAAAATTGGAGATCACTTTGACACCTGCCACCACAGACAAAGGAGCTGAAAATTGATAATGGGCGAATGGAAGTGTGTTGTTTGGTGTGAATACAAGCATAAAGTTATCACCCTGGTTTTGTTTATTGTTAAATTTTGTTTATTATTTTGGGCCCGTGTCATGTATTTCATACCACTGAAGAAAGCAACAGGCTTCAGTAACTGCAAAACAAGAAAAGATAACGAGTTCTACATGACTTTAAATGGTATTTGTCTTACTAAAACAACCTCAATTTCAATAAATTACATCAGTTTTAATGGGAACAGTAGTTGTTCAACAGTTGTTTCTTATTTGCAGGTGTATTATCATATTATTTATTATTTGTTTATTATAAAAGCAGTTGATAAGCAATTAAGTAACTCTCCTCTGATATTGCCATTAATTTTCTCCAGTGAAATCTCTGGTGAAAGCAGAAAGGAAGTGTGTCTGTTGTTCAGTTTTTGCTGAGTTACAAATGATTGATCTATCTACCATGCAGGTTCAAATAACACCAAAAAATCAGAATAGCACTAAAATCTGTTGAAAGAGCAGGTAGAAAATTACTGCTGTGGGAATTTACAAAAAAAAAAAATTAAATGGCATCAGGAAATTGTATTTCCTGAGTCAAAAGCAATGTAACAAAGCACATGAAAATACATAATCTTGTTTCAATTGCTGTAAGCATATCTAAATTAATGATATATTGCATGATTTTCAAAGCCCTCACTGGGACAGAGCAGCATTCCTTTATAAGGGGCCACATGACAAAAAACATTTAAATATGAACAATCTTTGTTGCAAAGTTATGGGAATTTCTTAATTCTGACTCAGTCAAGGACCAAATCAAACACTGAGCTGCTCAGCACTGCACCATTGCTTATGCACTTTACTCATGTTTATAAAGCTATTGAGAAGGTCACAGATGCTTTATGGTTTTACTTATCCTTCCAACAAGACCGTGTTTTATCATTGCTGGGAGCCCATCTTCTCCTGCTATGCTCATTTTTCTCCCACATTTATGAACAGCATTCAGTAAAGTAGAAATGCTTTTGATTTCTTGTTTGTCAAGTGCCTGAAATCAAAATTACAACAGGAGCTTTAGTGTGAAGTCCCACACAAACCTATATTTAATTAACCAGAAGGTGTTTTTATTCTCAAAAGCCACCTTAACTGCAGCTTCAAGGAGAAATTTCATTCATAAAATTTATTTTGGGTTCTTAAATCAACTGCTGGTGTCAATCAAGCCAAATGAAAAAAATCTTTTTCACCCTCTTCCAAAGATGGTGTAGATGATTTGATGCAATGATTACATTACCCAACACAGAAGCTTGTCCAATTTGTTGACAAACTGTTTGCTGCATTTGTGAGAGACATTTTCACATTCTTCTGTGGCCAGAAATTGTTCTAAGGATTGGAAATCCTTTTTTCCTGCAGCTTCATCAATTAACTTTTCAAGCTGTAAGCAATATACCAAAGCAACTATATTACTGTGTGCTTAACACTGATATAACACATCTAATTAACACAGATTTGATGCAAGTTTTACACAAACGCCTGCTGCACTAGAAGCAAATATTCTGAGTCACAAAATACTTATGTCTAAAACCTTAAGTACAGAGCACCCTATGTAATACATTAATCTTGCAAATGCTTATGCACTGAGAATTTAATTATTTGCTTTAACTAGTTTTTGTTTCTCCTATTACAACTAAATTCCTACAGAAGTATTTGTTGTATCAATGCCCCTTACTTGGTATATTCAGTACTTTACACTTCTGAGTTACTTTTATCCATTTTGTCCCTTTATTCTTTCTAAAATTCTTTCAATTACAACTAAATTTCAACATTGTGATCTTAAGTATCACCTCAGTTGATCACCCTGTGCCAGATTCCTATGATTTATTTTCATCAGTAGCAATTTCCAGTTCCTCTTGCTTTCCACCCAGCTACTTTGCACTAAGCCACACTGCACTGCCACACTAAATACTTTCCTTACAATTAAATGCTATTAATTAAAACAATCAATACTTATATCCTGCTCCATCAGCACATACCTGCATCTCACTCCTGGCTGGCATTTTTGCAATTCACCAACTCGGCTGCATAAAAGGGAACAATCATCACACTTTAAAGTGGTTTTGCAAACACATTGGCAATCAGTCAAAACACAAACTCCAAAGACACAAACTCCCAAGTTTGTCAGTGTGTAAGTGCTATATAAAGGCTGTTTAAACAGCTGGGGATATAAGGAAACTTTCTTGCATGGATAAACAATTGTTTAAAGCAAAGGAGAGGAAGGAATGCTCAGTTCCATGGCCAGAGGCACAGAGGGGCCTGAGGACCCTCAGGATGTCCCAGAAAGGAGAGGGAACAGAAGGTCAAAACCAGGTTATTCAGGACAGGACAGTCAGCAGCAAAACTGCACACAGGCCTCGCCAGAAAATGGTAAATTAAATAATTTAACACAAATATGATATATGACACAAAAAGACTTCTGGATTATACATACAGTGATGGGCTCCAAAGTGATTGGCACCAGCTAAAAGCAACATCTGGGTAACAGAGGTTTCTGAAAATAGTGTATTAATACTCAAGGGCAGGAAAAATATTAGTTTTGTGGAACATTTAAGAAAAGCAACTAATCTGTACATGCTTTGTATGAATTATTTTAGACCAACCAAACCATGTGATGTCGACAAAGTGCAGCTTTGGTCTCCCTATCCCAGACATTATACAGACAAACAAATAATGATTAAAGACAGGTAATTACTTCTGTGGGACATGAACTGTGAACACAGCCTAGCTATCCCTGCACTAAATAACACAGAAATAACAAAGGGTGATTTTTAATTACTTTTTCCACCACAAGAACAACGGGGCTCCTCTGAGGCCCGTGCTGGCAGCTCACAGCTCTCCCGTCTCCGGCCCGCTCAGACAGCCCTGAGGAGGGATCAGAATTCCCCTTTCCCCACAGGAGCCCCCGGGCCGCCCCGGCCGGATCCGGGCCCGCGCGGCCTCACCGCCGCCCTCAGCCGCGCGCCCTCAGCGCGGGCCGGGCCCCGCGAGCCCCGCCGGCCAATCAGCGCCCGGCAGCGCGGGCGCGGGCCAATGGCGAGCGGCGGGGGGCGGGCCCTCAGCGCGGCCGGCCGGAGCGCCCTCAGCGCGGCACCGCGGGTTGCCTTTGTCCACAGCCGCTGTTCAGGGCTAATTTCCCCCCGCACACAGAAATTACCGGGCATGACTTGCTACACCACTGTAATCCATTCCTGGGCTTAATTTAGAAACGCTTTCACTGCCCGAGTGAGTGCTCGGTTACAGACCCGCTGTGGGCAAAGGGCTCCCACTGACGTCTGTGGTGTTTATTATGCAGAGGGAACGGGATAATGTGCTTAAGTGGAAGGCAGCCGTGCATTGGATAATGTGCTTAAATGGAATCCAGCAGTACTGGAAAATATGTTTAAATGGAATCCGACAGTGCCAAAGGGGGGCTTTACCTGTACTGGTGTGGTACTGGTGTATCTATTGCCATATCACAAATACAGATGATAAAATTTATCATGACGCTCACATACTCCAGAAGAGTATCGAGAAGTGTCTCCATTCATACCTAGAATAAGCAGCAGTAGGGGAGCATCTAGGAGAGAAGTCACCTTTCACAGCAGGTAAACCTGCAGCAATTGTAAATAAAATAGAACTGCTGATTCCCTGAAATGAGAAAGATAAAAACTCAATACTATAAAAGAAATAAAAACACTGCACAGAAAGTATTTAAAATACCACGAGATGTCACTGTAATACAAGAAAATGACAAGTGGTGTGAAAAGTGGAGTATTTGCGCTGAGGAGCTGGGAGGGAGCGGTGCTGAAGCAGATTTGTAAAACAGCTTTATTGAGAAACCTCCTAAGCACAAAAGTTTGCCTGAGGAACTTGGAGCATCTGAAGTTTTCTATGGAAACTAAACCCTGAATTGTGCTTTCACCACATGAAGCAGAAATAATCAAAGCCTGTTTGAAGTGGAAGTTTCCCTTACCATGAGCCAGCACAGGCTGAGCCTGTCCAGCCTCACTCATTCTATGGCAAAGGAGAAGTGGGACAGTCCAGAAGTGGATCACACGCTTTCCTTCCTGCCATCCACACTGAGATTACTTCAGCTCGTTTCTCATTTTGTAACATTAGTCTGTTTTGTTTGCTTTAGCAGAAAGGAAGTCAGAAGTTTCATCCAGTTACGCATTAAACAGACCAGAACCAACAGTGAAATTACTTGCCCACAGTCATTCCAGATACATGTGAAAACACCAGAGAAAATGGAACCAAAACTCTTCAGGGGAGGGTAGCACTATTTACTGGGACTCTTATTCACTACAGTAGCAGAAATATTTATCCTTATTACAGTTAAAGGAAGACATTGTGCTGGCCAAGGTGATTTCAATCTTTGGCACAGCTGCTGTTGTGTGTGAAGGGTCAGAAGTGTTGATGCCAACAGTTTGAATATCAAGTGGCAGCTGAAATACTTGCAGAGCTGAGATCACAGGGAGAGAGAAGTTGGGAAAGAAGTCACTACTAACATTACACTCCTGTTGCCAAATGAATAATCATTCACTGCAGTTCTAAGTCTTTACCAGCTGTAAAGTACAACTGAGCTCTGATGATACACTACATTAAGTGCTGTAGTTACTGACTGTACATGCATATTACTGTGATTAAATTTGTAATTTTTTTCTTTGCAAAATAAATACAAATAAACAATGAATTTGAAACAAAGTGTAAAAATATCACCTATATGACAAGTAGCACCAGCAACCTGTAAGACAAATTTAATAGTTGGATGTTTGCAGAAAATAACTATAATTTTCTTAAATAATCTTAGATTTTTGAGCAACTTAATACAGATATGCCCATGTATTTAAACTGATTTGCAGTAATTAGCACTGATTAAAAAGTAACTGGTAATGTGTATTTTTATTAATTATGTCTGCTAGTTAAATGTCTTCATTTTGCCTTAGGAGAAACCTGGCAACAGAAAATTCCAATCCTCAACTCTATCAAGACTGACCCCAATGGAGCTGCATTTCACGTGGAGGATAAATCAGGCACTGCACAGGGACACTCTTAACATGGCACAGGTAGATTTTCATGAAACCTGTCAGGGGAGAGAACCTGGTTTGGGAGGAAAGGCTGCAGCAAGGAGAACTCAAAGAAAAGAAATAGAACAAATAATAACAAAACTGTGAGGCTCAGAAATGAATGTGGTAAGTAAAGTCCAGCACAAGTGCAATTTGAGGAAGATCCCCTTCTTCTCTTCTCTTCTCTTCTCTTCTCTTCTCTTCTCTTCTCTTCTCTTCTCTTCTCTTCTCTTCTCTTCTCTTCTCTTCTCTT
Source organism: Passer domesticus (assembly GCF_036417665.1). Taxonomy (NCBI): domain Eukaryota; kingdom Metazoa; phylum Chordata; class Aves; order Passeriformes; family Passeridae; genus Passer; species Passer domesticus. Next base: position 11,654,247 of record NC_087489.1, on the reverse strand, counting down.
CTCTTCTCTTCTCTTCTCTTCTCTTCTCTTCTCTTCTCTTCTCTTCTCTTCTCTTCTCTTCTCTTCTCTCCTCTCCTCTCCTCTCCTCTCCTCTCCTCTCCTCTCCTCTCCTCTCCTCTCCTCTCCTCTCCTCTCCTCTCCTCTCCTCTCCTCTCCTCTCCTCTCCTCTCCTCTCCTCTCCTCTCCTCTCCTCTCCTCTCCTCTCCTCTCCTCTCCTCTCCTCTCCTCTCCTCTCCCTCCCCTCCCCTCCCCTCCCCTCCCCTCCCCTCCCCTCCCCTCCCCTCCCCTCCCCTCCCCTCCCCTCCCCTCCCCTCCCCTCCCCTCCCCTCCCCTCCCCTCCCCTCCCCTCCCCCTCCCCTCCCCTCCCCTCCCCTCCCCTCCCCTCCCCTCCCCTCCCCTCCCCTCCCCTCCCCTCCCCTCCCCTCCCCTCCCCTCCCCTCCCCTCCCCTCCCCTCCCCTCCCCTCCCCTCCCCCTCCCCTCCCCCTCCCCTTCCCTTCCCTTCCCTTCCCTTCCCTTCCCTTCCCTTCCCTTCCCTTCCCTTCCCTTCCCTTCCCTTCCCTTCCCTTCCCTTCCCTTCCCTTCCCTTCCCTTCCCTTCCCTTCCCTTCCCTTCCCCTTCTCTTCTCTTCTCTTCTCTTCTCTTCCATGAAGCTGTATTAGAATCAAGTGGCAGCAAGCCTTTTTTCCAAAATCATTGGAAATTCTGAAGTAAAAGGACAACACGTTCCATGTAGGAAATGGCAGCCTGATCATCTTTGAGATACACATACTGATCACTGTATCTTTATCAAGTGCTGTTCATTGTTTAGCAACTCAAACCCACGTTACTTTCCAGAGTATGTTGCTCTTTAAGTGACAACTCAAAATTAAGTTTCTTTATGAGCTTTCTTAATAGGACTACCATTGACAGAAACAACAAAAAATTGTGAAAAGCTTTTATTTCAATCTTCTGTATTACAATAGGCATAGTTTTATTATTGCTTTTTAAAATTAATTAAGCACTTTGCAATTGTACAACTTCTGGACCTTTTGTCCAGCATATGTGCTTCATTGATATACTGTGTAATGTACAACCCCTTTTTATTTACATGGATTTCATGTTTCTTTAAAAAACATGCTTGAAAGAACCTTGAAACTGTGGACTATTAGACATTCATTTACTGTATGACAATAATAAATACATGTTTTTAAAAGTGCATTATATGGTGATAATCTTTGTGAAGAATTCACTTTTACAAAATCCTCATTATAAGGGAAGTGCTCAGTTTGAACACAGTGCAAGCAGTCAAGTTGTCCTGAGAAGATACAAATGTGGTGTAAGTTTACCTTCACAACAGGTGCATATTAGCACTAAATGGCTTAATCCCATTTTTGTCAACCAGAAGCCATTTCATGTTCACTACTGAGTGTGGCAATAAAACCTAAGTGCAAATATCAGCTCTGCTGTGACAGGTGTCAGTGCTGGTGTGAAGATTTAGCAGCTTAACCCGGAGGTGGCTCTCTGCTCCACTGCTCCACTGAGCCAGCAGTGCCAGAACTGCACTGTCAGCCCTTCCCCAGCAGTGCAGGCCAGCACAGAGCAAAAGGAAATTTGGAATAATGCTTCAGTATTTAGTATTCAAGACCTTGCACATGCCAAAACCCTGAGAGGTTGTGGAAGGAAGACAATAGAAGCGCAGCTGAGACTGCTGAGACATTCATTTCTCCACCCCTCTCACAGTGTGCTACATCTGGCATGAACCCTTCTTGTGACAGCCTCAGCTTTACAAAACCTGACCTGGCCAAGGGAACACTCAGCTCTGACATTTGCTAGCACATGACAGTCTGTCCCAGAAGACAGAAACATCCTTCTGGCACGAAAGCAAGTATTGCTCTGAGCTCCAGAGACACCCACTGTGAACTGGTGTCTGGTAATAGAGAGGTTTTTATGGTGTGCTGGGTCTGCTGGTGGAAGAACAACAGTAATGTGAGAAGGAAAAATAGGGGGGGAATAATGCTTGAAAACAGTGCTTTTTATTCAGCACAAGTACTTCTGTGCATGTTCAGATAGGACTGAGCTTTCTGAGTACTCTGCAAAAGGTGCTCAGCAGTTCACAGAATCCTCATTCCTGACTCTGGTTCCTCTGAAAGGCAAAGACCAATGGAATGAGGCAGCTTCCCCAGCTTTGCTAAATGGGTATCACGACAAAGAAGCAGCATTAAGTTGCCAGACAAATTAATTTTCTTGGGGTTTCTGCACTTCCAGAATTACTCAGTGGACTTCTCAGACTAATACATAACTGGCCAAGGGTTGCTTACAACTGTGACTTTACAAACAACTTGTGATTTTGATAAATAAGCACCAATCCAAAATAAGATGCACAAGTAAGTGGCCTGATTTTCACAGCATAGTCCTAAAACACAGCTCTTCTAATATCTCCAGCCAGCCAGCTCTGAAAGTCTATGTTACACACATAAAGCTAAACTTTCCATGCAGTAATGATTACGTATGGGAACAATTATGGACAAACTTTTACTTTATAAATTTAAGCCTGTTGCAAATCTTAAACCACACTAAAACCACAGAACAAAAATAGTGAAACAAGAAGCAGAGGAAGGTGGTCTAACAGTGTTCCTGAGCTCTCCCTGCAGCAGAAGGGATGCTATTTATGGGTCTGTGTAATTCAGTGTTTTCCAGTTTCTGCTTGTGTTGCAAGGCTGCAGTCTTGGGAGTTCAACTGTTTTATAATGGCAAGCAGATAAATAAAGTAATCAAAGCTACTTCTGCAGTAGTTCTGGAACACTGGGGAACAACTGTGATTCAGGGTTCTGGAATGCTATTCGAAGCCTCTGTACCCTGCTCCCTGTACTATTTCTTTTCCTTATATATACTTAGTTATATCATATCCATTTCTTGAGCTATTATTTTACCAGGAACAGTGATAAAATCATGAGCATTCATGCAGTGCTTTGAGACCTTAAACTGCATTTGCAACACAAGTCCAATATTAGTCTTGTTTCCCTTAGTAAAAGCAGGTGCACCAGAAAAAAACACAATTCCTGTACCACACCTTGAGAAAAACCTACTTGGGCATCACTTGACAAAGGTGAGAATTTCCCCAGGCGGATCTGCCTTACACACACTTTGGTAACAATCACTCCTGCTGCAAGGAGGAGACAGGAAAAGGCACCTTTTGTTTTTTTCCCAAGGGAAACAGAGGGGCTGATGGCACATTTTCATGTATGTTTTGCTCATAGTAGCATTGAATTTCCAACTCAGATATTAATGGGAACACTTAACATGGTTACAGCCTTAGTAACATATACATATATAAAAATACAAGTACTCCCTACAGCGTCTGTCATCCAAATTATGCATAAATGGAATAGTGCCCTGACTTGGTGAAGTAATATAAACAAAATTAGAAACAAAACCAGTTAAGCCACACTGTCCACTTAGAAAACAAACTGTAGAAAATGGTAAGAGAGATAAGTTTGAAACATTCTATGCAACCAAGAGTATGACTAGCAACAAGAAATGTGTTGTTTTGCTCTCTGGTAGCCTCACAGCATTCCTGGGAACCATTCTGCAATGACTCATGCAACTCAAAAAACCCACATGGCTTTTCTGTGATGGTATCTCACGACAGATTCTGGCCCTTTTAACTTTCCCAGAGGTTTAGGGCAGTTTGTACAGGCCACTGGCTGCCTCCCAGCCCTGGCACACTTGGCCAGGTTTGGCAGGTTTCAAAAAGAAGACTGTTGCCATAGGAGCAGAGTGCCATGCCAAGGGACAGAGTGCCACCAGACCACTGCTCAGCACCACTCCCTCTGTTCAGATGAAGTGGATCCAGCTCTCCTCACACTCCCTGGGCAGCTTCAGGGGGTGAGTCCGGCACCTGAGGGTGTAATTCTTGCCTCTGTTGTTATCCCAGTACTCCTGGCCGTTGACTTGGTACCTTGCTGCAAACTGGACCAGAGTGCTCAGCTGGAGGAGGAAAGGAGGCACAGGAAGAAAGAAAGTGAACACATCGACCTGATCCTGCCCGTTTTCCTCTGGGATGCTGCAGTTCCAACGAGCACACACCTCGTGGATGCTTTCCCACTGGTTGAAGGTGTAGCGCACGGACACCTGCTTCTCAAAAGCAACATTCCGAACCTGGATGGTGCCACTGAGCCCCAGATCTGAGCTGGTCACCCGTTCCAGACACACCTGCTGCTCCTGCAGTCGGGATGAGAAATCCAGACAGTCTGCAGGCTGCTGGAAGTCAGGGACCAAGCACTGCATAGTAAACTCCAAGCTCAAGTTGCTGTACCAGAGATCTGAGTTTATGGACAGCCTGGAAAGGACGTGCAAAGGGATGGATGGATCCTCCCCAGTCTGGAAGACTTTCACTTCAGTGAGCTCCAAGCCTAAAGCATCAGCAAACCTGACGCGGTTCATGCGGTTCTGGCAGCCGGGCTCCTGACACTGCAGTGCTGCTTTCTTCCTCCTCTCGGGTGATGTCGGCAGGGACCTCGCTCGACGACGCATGATGGGCCGCAGGGCTGGGTCACAGCTGGAGGAGGTGCTGCTCGCATGATTTTTTGCCTGGGGGCTCTCCTTGGCTGGGGCACTGCTCCGAAAAGTCTTGCTGCTACTTGTATGGACTGCTGGGGGCTGCTGCTGCTTTTGTGCCACTGCTCCTTGTGCCCTTAACATGTTCTCATAGAGATCTGACAGGTAGCTGGGATTCCTCTGAGGAGCACGCACTTCCATTCTCAGCTGGTGACAAAAAATCAGCAGTAACACTGCAGGTAATAATGGGCACTGCCCCTCTGAAGCACTTTATTTGGGAATGGCAGCCACAGTAAGGTCTGAGGTTATTGCACTGGATACAGCAAGGATCACCTGGAACAGTATCACCTTCGAACGAAGGGCAGCAGCGTGGCACTGGCAGAGAGCCAGCAGCCGGGCGTTGTGCGGGAAGCCGAGGCAGACTCACTCCCCGATCTCGAGATCGCTGTGCTGGCTGGGGGCCCCCAGGCTCAGGCTGGAAAGGGATTCAAGGCTATCACCGCTGATACTGGAGGAGCTCACACCCAGGCTGGAGAGCGACTGGAGGCTGTCGTGCCGGATGAAGGACTCCAGGCTGTCGGAGAAGTCGCAGGAGGCGCGGTGCCCGCCCAAGCACCGTGTGCCGGAGCCGCGGGCCAGAGCGGCCTGCAGGCTGTCCTCGCTGGCCGCGGCCGAGCCCTGCTCCCGGCAGCGGCAGCAGCACGAGCAGGGGGGACACTCCAGGCTGTCACACTGGATGCTGGGCGAGTCGAGGCCGGGAAAGGCTTGGAGGCTGTCGGGCAGGAGCGAGCCGGGGCTGCTGCAGAGGCTGGAGGGCGGGCGAGGGCTGTCGGGCGCGGCCGCGGCGCCAGGCTCGGTGTCGTGGCTGGCGGGGGACGGATCCGCGTTCGGGGTCGCCACAGCGCCCATGGGCGGCGCGGCTCCCGCTGCAGCCCGACCGCGGGCACTGCCCCGGGCCCCGCCGGACACCGCGGCCGCTCCGCTCCCGGCGCAGGCGCGGGGCCGCTTCCCCGCCTCGCCCGGCCCCGCCCGGCCCGGCCCGGCCTGGCCCGGCCCCCACGCTCTGCGCTCGGGCGGCGCTGCCGCTGCCGCTGGCGACGGACGCGCAGTAAGGGCAGGTACCGGGCCGGGGCGAGGATGGCCGGGGGATGCGGGGCGGCCCCCGAGGGAAGGAGCGGCTCTTGCGGAGCGCGGTGATAGCGGCGGAGGGAGGGAGCGGAGCGGGCCCGGCTCGGCGGGCAGAGCTGCGGGCACAGTCTGCGCCTGCTGGCATTTGCTGCCATCCACGGCGGGCAGTGCCTGCCATAGCCTGCCACCATCCCGGGCACTGCCACCGTCCCGGGCGCTGCTCGGCCCCGGCCCGTGCGGGACTGCGGCGCTCGGGGCTCGGCTCCGCTGAGCGCGGCCGGGACAGGATGCGGGGAGGCGTTTGAGGGATAGGACGGGATCAAGTGTCAATAGATACGGACATTAATATGACTGTAAATGCATAAACAGCACTGGAATAGAGGTAAAGGTGGGTCATGAGAGCTGTTTGTCGCCTGTCACATTTGCATTGTGAACCCCGCAGTTCACCGTGCAGTTCCTTGGTATGGGAATGCAGTTCCTCTGAAGCAAAATAAAGCAATGGATGCTGCTCTGAGTATTTTTAGTAGGCGCTGATGAGACATTTGTTTTGGAAAAAGAAAAAAAAATTAGGATAGAAAATTTGCGTATATGCCTATCGGAAGAGCGCATTTTGTGACGGAAAAAGGAGCGCTCCGCTTGCCCGGCACGCAGGGTTTGGGGGATCCTCGCTCTCCATGAAGCGGGAGCAGGAACGCCCAGCCCCGGGCAGCGCCGGGAGCTGCGCAGGCTGAGCGTGGGGATGGGATGGGGATGGGATGGGGATGGGATGGGGATGGGATGGGGATGGGGATGGGGATGGGGATGGGGATGGGGATGGGATGGGGATGGGGATGGGGATGGGGATGGGGATGGGATGGGGATGGGGATGGGATGGGGATGGGGATGGGGATGGGGATGGGGATGGGGATGGGGATGGGAATGGGGATGGGATGGGGATGAGGATGGGGATGAGCACCTGACACTGCTCGGCAGCTCTGGGAGCACGGCCGAACCCGCAGGCAGCTGCTGATATCGGCAATAGTAAATTGAACCGTGCTGCTTCCCGCTAAGCGAGTCCTGGGGGAGGGCACTGTTTTCAGTTTGGTGGCTGATGATGTTTATCTTCCTGCTTTAAAAATAGAATCGCATCGGGAGGATTTTGTTTGTCGCCAGCATCTCCGGGACGCGGGGATGTCTGCATTGGATATATTGTGTCTTGCAAAGCCAAAAGACTGGAGCCGTTTGAAGATTATGTAACAGTAAAGGTTCCCTTTGGAAAGAGGAATAATGGGACCAGGCATTCAGGAATATCCCTTAATACTGCACAGAGAGACACAGCAGAAGGAAAGCCACAGCCACACCAATGAAAACCACAAAGGAATGGTAAAGTAAGGAAATTAATTTCGCTTTTTATAGTTACTGGAGTGTCAGCATGCTGGGCTTAGTTAATAAGTGCCTGGCTGTCTTATTCCCACTGCCTTCCTCTGCCCTGGTCCCAGTGACAGAAATGATTGTGCAGGATGATCGTGCAGGTCACAAGGTCACAGAGGTGACTGCAGCAATGCTGGAGGCACAGGACTTGGTTTCATTCTTTTATAAGATCTTGAATTTGTGAAATCATGTGTTTTTAACAACAAAATCCGAATATACTGATATAAAAACTGAACAAGATGTACAGCCTGGCAAATTAACTGAACAAGATGTACACCCTGGCAAATTAACTGAACTGCAGGAATGCTAGATTAGATAGAAGGGCACACTTTGATGATTCCTGTTCTGAAATAATATTTTGGAAATCAGTAATGCTTCTTGTTTGTAGAGCAAACACTGTTCAACGTGCAGAATATGCTGATTTATTTATTCTGGGTGCTTACACAGAAATGTAGCTGGTTTAATTAAGGAAGCATGTTGTGGTTCTAAGCTGCCCAGATCAGTAATGCCATTCCTTTTGCTTTCATATGAACTTTTTCTCTTAATAATATTTTCACAACCCTATTATAATATGAAAAAAGGAATTTTCTTATGCCTTCATTGTGAAATAGTTTGCATTAATATCAGAAGAGACCTTATGCTCCCTGTTCACTTCCACTCCTTATCTTCAAAGGAATAATCCTTTAAATTTTGTTGAGAATATGCAAATGGGAAAGACAAGCAAGATTTGGCTTCATATGTGACCTTCATATTGTACTTTATAATTAATTTTGGTAAATTGCAATTGGAGCACCTACTAGGTACTATAAAAATCTGTAGTTAAATATCTGTAATATTTATTATATCCAATGAAGCTTTGGGATCCTCTGACAGAGGATTCTATATAAGGGCTACATTCTATTATTGTATCATCTGATAGAATTACTCATTTTTGCATTAATAATATTAAAAATATAGCAGTGAATTTGTAGTATAAAAAGTAGCCATAGTGGCATAGTCCTAATGAACTTCAACTTTAAGAATGACTGCAATCAGCCCTTTTATAAACTCAGTTGTACTCTTAAGTTTTTATTGTACTTCCACTCTGACACTCATATATGCTGCTATTTATATCTGATATTCTGTTTAATCCTTTGTGGTTGCAGTAATGGAAAAAGCCATCCAAGCACCAAAGGACTAAATAAGCCAATTTCTTATGCGAAATCTCCTCCTGGAAGATTAGGCAAAAATGTATCAAGTGCCATTGAAAAGGTAAATAATTCCCTTTTCTAACGTAAAAAGGGTACCTACTCTAAGTCAGTTTCTTAATAACATCACAAACTTTCATATCCTTCAGATTTCCCATAACACTCAAGATGGTCACCAACCAAATGTTTATAAGAAGGGAAGGAACCAGCTGGATGTCAATAATCAGTCAAAAAGGTAATTTTATGTTAAGATTATCTGTTTAATTTTTAGTTATTTCAAACTGGTTGACAAAATGCTTGTGATGAAATTGGAGCTGCATTTGACTTCACTGGCTCAGAGTTCAGCATTTATGAGAACAACAAATGTAAGTTATCAAAATGGAAACTTGCTATCCTGCTTTAGTGAGTTCTCAGGCAAAACCATAAAAAAACCCAACAACAAATCAGTAGTAGGCAGTGTTGCCTCTACCAGCAATTATTGATTTTACCTCATTACCAAGTTTCTGTGCCAGTTTTAGCTTCAGGTGTGGAGATCCCCATCCTGGAAGGGGTGGCAAGACCTTTGTAAGCTGCTGTTCAAAGGCACTGACCATGCATGAACTTCCTTTTCCTTTAGGATCCCGAGTGTTTGCAGCTCACTGCACAGTGCACAAGGACCAAAGAGGAGTCCCCCAGAACGAAGGCAGAATGAATCCTTCCTGCACAGAAGTACCCCAGAAAGAAGGAAAAATGAATCATTCCTGCACAGGAGTCCCCCAGAAAGAAGGCAAAACGAATCCTTCCTGCACAGGAGTCCCCCAGAAAGAAGGCAAAACGAATCCTTCCTGCACAGGAGTCCCCCAGAAAGAAGGAAAAATGAATCATTCCTGCACAGGAGTCCCCCAGAAAGAAGGAAAAATGAATCCTTCTTGCACAGGAGTCCCCCAGAAAGAAGGAAAAATGAATCATTCCTGCACAGGAGTCCCCCAGAAAGAAGGCAGAATGAATCCTTCTTGCACAGCATCCCCCCTGGCACAAAGGGCAGCACACAAGAAAACTTCTGTAGGGCTAAGGATGTCCCAGTGCAGCACTTTTATTGCAGTAAAAAAGAGCAGTTGGGAAAGAATCACGAAGAATACATAGCTGAAGCCAGTCCAGGCTCTTCCAAATGGCAAGAAGCATCTGTAGGTGAAATGTTTCTTGATTTGGAATCGGTACAAATTATTAAAGAAGATGCTGAAGATGACAGTGCCAGTGACCTCTCTGACTCAGAAAGGATTCCCATTCCCCCCTCTCCCTGCACACCACCAGAACTCATCCTCAGAGCCGAAGAAATCGACCCAGTTTGTTTGGAACACATCCCTGAAATGGGATTTAAAGAATCTGAATATTACTACCCCGACTTCCTGCCACCCCCTTTCAACTCGTGGGACTTGAAGCAGCTGGCCACCTTGGAAGGGAAAGCTGATTTCCACCCCAAGCCCACGGGATCCCTGGAGAGGTACCTGGAGCGCCTGCTGCAGCTGGAGTGGCTGCAGCTGCAGACGGTGCAGAGCGAGAGGGGCAGGGCCACCAAAGCCCGGCCCCAGACTGCCCCCGGGCCCAGCCGTGCCCTCAAGAGCCCTGGAAAAGGCAAAGCCTTGCTCAGCCCTGTGCCCCCCAGGCAGGCAGTGCCCCAGGACAGTGCTGCCAGGCTGCCCAGGAGCTGTTTGGGTCACAGGGCAGAGCTGTGCTCTGAGGAGACTCGCCAGGCGCGTTCCCATGCAGGTCACCTGAAGGTTCCTGAGAGAGTGGGCTGTGCATCTTCTCAGAGGCAAACTGGTGATGGAAGGAGTGAACTGAGAAAGAAACCAGCTGCAAAGCAGCAGCTGCTCAGTCTGCAGCCCCCCGAGAGCAGCTCTAAAATCCAAAGTGTTGGTAACATCAGACCTCCTAAGCAAACCCCAGCATTCCACGGTGCAGCTGCTCCCATCAAAGGCTTAAAAACATACGCGTGTACAAATCCAAAGAAAAATGGCAATGCCAGCAATTATGTTCCTCCTAAAAAACCAACAGTGGACAGGAAAATAAAAACAAATGGCACAAAGCAAACACCACGCAAATTTCAGTGAGGGAAAACTCATTAGTGAATGTTGGTGCGCCTTGACTGCTAGAAAGCATCTGGCCAGTGCAGAAGAATATTTTTTCTTCATAGGAAGATCCTGAGAAAAATGTTCCTGGCACGTGGTTCTGAGTCAGCACTGTTCATTTCTATAGATTTGATCTTAAACCAGCAGGAAATGTTTTACCTGAAGGCAAATGTCTTCCATTGGTCTTTCCTCAAAAATATTTATAATTGCTCAATGAAGATAACAATAGCACAGTGTGAAGTTTAGAGAAGTGTAGAACATCCTGTCTGCACCAGCTGAGTGTCCTTGTACTTACCCTGCTGGGTGTGAGGGAATAGGGTCCACGCTCTTTCTCCTTGCCCAAATGTGCTTTTTGTAAGACAGGTTTGATTTTGGTGTTTTTATAAAATAATGGAGCCTGTTGTCTATGCAAAGTCAACTCTAATTCTTCATAGAAGATGATGAATTGGAATTTTTGGATGAAATAGGTATTATTTTTTTGAGAAGAAGAAGAATGGAGATAACGTTCTGAAATATTTTAATGCAGAAAGAATTCTTTTTAAGACAAAGTGTTAGGGACCAGACAGCTTCAATAATGACAGATTAAGAAAATGGAATGTGTATTTTTATACCCTGGAATCTTCACTGTGTTTACAGACAGCTTTTCTGGAAGTTCATTTTGTAGGCCATGATGCTTTTTGTCATTTAGGGGAAATGACCAGATTACAAATTGCACATGCTTGTATTTGAGTCATGCAAACTAAGGCTTTTAGCACAGACTGTATGGCCTAGTTTTCAGAACTGGTAGCCTCTCAAAACATAAAAACCAGATTCTTAAGAGAAAAATAATTTAAAGGGTGTTGTAAGTTCAAGTAAAGATATATTTTGATACAGAAGATACCTATTTTTAGTCATCTGAGATGACTCTTAGTTGTCCTATGGTCCAATCTAGCTTGGCTTCTTAAGGTTTAGGAAGGTGAGATGAAGAAGTGTCCTGCAGTAGAAAATTGTACAACCAGGATTGGGTCCTGTCCTTGGGCCTTCTGTCTCTCTTGTGTCTGAGATACGGGAGAAAGGAAAGTTCTGAGAATATTCAAATGTCACTTGATCTATTACAGCAGCAGGAGACAGGATCTTGTTAAGACGAAATTCTGAATAATGTTTCTCACTTTCACTTTAAAATTCTGGTCAACGTATTTTCCTCCTCAGCCACCAGTCCCAGTCATCTTCAGAAGTGAGCTGAGATCTGATGGACCAGATTCTGCAAGAAGATCCTTCACATTGTGATAGAAAATGAAAAAGTAGCAAATACTAAAGAGTACATGATGTATATAGCTAAATTGCACTTCTCTTGGTGAGCTCATCTTGGTTTTAAGATGCTTAGCTGTTTCTATCTTTCATTGTGCCTACCAGATCTTCAGCTTTGTAAAATTTCAAAGCATGAATTTATATGTAGTTTGAAAAGTGAGAATATTAAGAAATGTAGTAATAAAGTAGTATTTTACAGTACATAAAAATATTGCTCAGGAATAGTCTAAGAAATATTTTTAGTGGCTTTTTCCTAGTCTACTGGAGACCAAATGTGAAATTTTGAATTGGTAAAGGAAAAGAATGTAATAGACAGTATTACATGTTCAGAATCAGTATTTGTAAAGTTACACTTAATATGAATTGTAGTTGCATGTACATTCAGCTCTATGCAATTCAAGTGAAACTGAATCTGAGATGCTCAAAGACCAGAGAAGGTGGCTGTGTCAGAGGCATGGTGGCACTCAGGATGGGACTGAACACCAGCAGCTGCAGAGGACCAGCACATCCCAGTGTTGCTGTTTCACCCTTTTGTTTTGGTCCAGCCTCATGTATTTCAGCTTTTTTAGATGAAATGTTCCTGCACCCAGTGCTAGTATTTCAAGCTCTGGCCAAATTCTGCGAGCCTGCCTTAGCCAAGTTTTCCTGATTCACATGAGCAGTAGTGAAAAATAGGAGAGCTGCTTTGCCAATAATCAGGATTTTATTGCAGTGTTCTAGTTCACTGTTACAAGCACCAAACCTGAGGTGAGCAGGATCCAGGCAATAATCAGAATAGCAGTTTTTTAAAAACAAATTCTGTTAGATGCAGTACATAATTTAGCATGTTGTTATAACATTGAATATTGCTGGATGCTAAATTTTCTAAATTGAAGCTTTCCTGGGTTGTAAGGAGGGCATGTAGATACTGGCACATTTTGCACAATCACTTTAAGAATAAATAAACCCCATTTCAACCAGCTGTGACCAGAGCAGAGGTGATTGGCACTGGGAAAAGTCTTTTGTCACAGAGTAGGAAAGTTTTAGTGTCATGTTTGTCATCTTATGGACACCATTCTGTTGTTGGAGACTAAGAAGGGAAGCAGGTGGAGGTGGTGATGGCACTTTAAAGAAGTCTGAAAACATGTTTGTCACTGGGCTCCACCTGGGATCTGGCCAAGTAGGTTTGTCTCATGTGATAATCACACCAGTCTAATTTCTGTTATTGATTTGACACTTCTGATATGCTTGTCTTTGTTCACACACAGAAGCAGAAATTCTGTGTTTGCCTCAACAAACAGATCTTGGCTGAGCAGACCTGCAAGGGCTGGGTTTTATCCTGTTTCCATTTTATCTTCACTATGTTCTGGGCCTACAGATGAAAAGAGCTCTTTTTATGAAGAGGACTGTGGTTTATATTTCTTTCATTTTGTATTGCTGGATATTGTCTTTAGAAGCACTTCTGAACAGAGCAGAAAAATTTATTCCATCAAACACATTCAGTTTAAAATGAATTACTTAAAATACTTCCACAGCACCATGTTTGTGTGGCTATTAGCCTTTTTTTTTTACAAGGTTTAGCAATATGATCATATGGATCTAAGCCTAGCACTGGTGATGCTTTTTGAAGAACAGATTACTGTGATGTGAGATATTTAAACAGAGTGATTTATTTTTTTGCTAGAGAATGTAAAGATTTAGTGTTCTGCAGTATTATCTACAGAACAAATATGCTCAGGTTGTATTTCAAATAAATAGCCAGACTCTGCTTCAAGTTGCATGAGTATAAACTTCAAACAACTCAGTTTTTTTCAGTGAAATGACTCTGTTAGAAGATGTGAAGAAACAGAATTTCACTCTAATATGTATACACTGTTTTCCTTTAAAATTTAAATATTTAATATTTAAAGCAATATTGTTTTTCTCTTGCTATATTCCTTTTTTTCTCCATTGCTTGCATCTCATGCTGAGGGCAGTAATTTTCCCACCTCGTTTTCAGTTGGATACAGCAGGATAATGCTGCAGGGAGGAATGTGCTGATTCCATTGGGCTAAGCTGTCCTGTTTGACTCCAGACTCCGAGATCTGCCCTCATCCTGTCACTGTTCATGTCCTTTCTGTGTTTCATTCATTGTTTCAGGTAATTTTGACCTTGTATTTGTTATTTAAAGGATCTTGTTAGAATTCCGAGAGAATTTTGGCAGTTTTTTCAGCCAGTATGTGCTTTTTTGGAGCTGATACATAAAATTTCTACAGTGTGACATTGCCTAGAATGCACTATTTTTTGCCTTATTTTAAAGGTATTGAGCATTTGTTGCTCCCATTGCATTAGTGGTTTTTCATCTGAAAAATACACAGACCACGCTGGAAGGACTGAATTTGATTAACTGAGGATTTGCAGACCAGCTTTTGATGTTGGTATTCATGTATTCTTATTTATTTGAACTTTTTGTGGATATTTTTGCTAGTAATTCCTTGGGAAAGTGATCTTGTCATTCAAAGGTCCCGTATATTTGCTACAATAAAAGTGAGATACTGCCCTGTTTGTTTCTGAGTTGTATTTTTTTTTCTCAAGATGGCACCACTGAATTTTCTTGGAGAGAATTGCAGTATTGCAGTGTTGGGTGGAGGGGGCGGCTCAGCACACCCCGGCTCCTGCTGGCCAAGGGAAGCCAGAAAAATACGGAATTTTCCTTCATCTTCGGCAATTCCATCCGGGACTCAGGGCGTGGGGAATCCTGGACTGGATTCCAGCTGGAGTCTGGAATGGAGTCGGCAAAGGGAAAACCTGGACTGGATTCCAGCTGGAGTCTGGAATGGAGTCGGCAAAGGGAAAACCTGGACTGGATTCCAGCTGGAGTCTGGAATGGAGTCGGCAAAGGGAAAACCTGGACTGGATTCCAGCTGGAGTCTGGAAGGGAGTCGGCAAAGGGAAAACCTGGACTGGATTCCAGCTGGAGTCTGGAATGGAGTCGGCAAAGGGAAAACCTGGACTGGATTCCAGCTGGAGTCTGGAATGGAGTCGGCAAAGGGAAAACCTGGACTGGATTCCAGCTGGAGTCTGGAAGGGAGTCGGCAAAGGGAAAACCTGGACTGGATTCCAGCTGGAGTCTGGAATGGAGTCGGCAAAGGGAAAACCTGGACTGGATTCCAGCTGGAGTCTGGGATGGAGTCGGCAAAGGGAAAACCTGGACTGGATTCCAGCTGGAGTCTGGAATGGAGTCGGCAAAGGGAAAACCTGGACTGGATTCCAGCTGGAGTCTGGAATGGAGTCGGCAAAGGGAAAACCTGGACTGGATTCCAGCCGGAGTCTGGAATGGAGTCGGCAAAGGGAAAACCTGGACTGGATTCCAGCTGGAGTCTGGAATGGAGTCGGCACAAGCGAAAACCTGGACTGGATTACAGCTGGAGTGTGGAATGGAGTCGGCAAAGGGAAAACCTGGACTGGATTCCAGCCAGAGTCTGGGATGGAGTTGGCACAAGCAAAAACCTGGACTGGATTACAGCTGGAGTGTGGAATGGAGTCGGCAAAGGGAAAACCTGGACTGGATTCCAGCTGGAGTCTGGGATGGACTTGGCAAAAGGGAAAACCCGGAATGGATTTCAGCTGGAATCTGGAATGGACTTGGCAAATTGGACCGGACTCTAGGTAAAATAAGCTGAGTGTGCAGGGTGTCACAAGGCCTGTCATATTGTGAGATTCAACATCAGCTAAGCTGGGTGAGCTCAACTCACTTGTGTTCCAGGTAGCAGGCATGACTGCCAAAACAAAGGTCATAACTGCTAATTAACTGCTAATAAACTGCTAAAAGGGCATATCTGCTAATTACACTGCTTTTGTCTGGGGTTTTCAGCCAAAAGGCAGTAGGAGCTTTTGTGCTGATTTGCATTGTTTCTTCCTTTCTTTTGAAAGTGTATTCCCAAAGCACACTGGAAGGTTATGGGACACCTGTGAACCTTGCAGATACACTGAGGAAGGAGTTAGAGCCCAGAAACTCCCCCTGCTCCATCTCTATTGGCAGTGAGGACTTGTCTGATGATTTTTTGAACACTCTGAGACCAGTGTTTTCTGCACTGGAAGAGTCTGTCAGAAGTGATCTCCATCACTCAGTTAATGTCAGAAAGCTGTGACTATGGTGCTGCAAAGGCTTTTGGCAGGAGCAGTGACAATTTCAGCAAAAAGGACCATCTGTGCTTGAAGGGATTGCAGTGTTTGCAGCATGAGCACCTGGCCTTTCATTCTGCCTCCCTGCAATGTTTCACGTGGGCAGCCAAAATCCTGGCATGTCTCGAGGTTCCACTGTGCAGAGGTGGTGAGGGGATTTTGACACTGACACAAATAGGAGATCTGATATTAAGGATCCTCAATTCAGTATGCAAAGGAAAAATATCCTAGATAAAACTAGACTTGAAATTCCAGGCTGAGTTCCATATGAAAATAAGTCAGTTTTGAAGACAGAAGGCAGTTACCTGCTAGAGCAGTGTATAGTCCTCCAAAAAGTAGCCTCTTTAAATTCAAGATTAACTTTAGTACAATGCATATTTTATATCTTTTATACATGACAGTGAAACATTGAAGAGAAAGTTTACTTCTCTGGGTTCACACACTTGGGACAGCTCTACACTGTTACAATCTGCTATGGAACAGTTGGCTTTCACTATTACAGATTTTCATTTGCAAATTATTATAAATTGTAACTGCTTTTGTAGATATAGTGCAAATTGTAATTGCTTTTGTGAACAGTGTAACTAAAATTGTGCATGAAGCAAGGCTATCACAGGGCTTGCAAAAAATTGATCACAAGACATGACTGCTCTTGCAAAAGGTATTGATGCCTCAGGTTTTAACTTTTATATTTTCAGATTCTGTGCTGCTTTAGTGCATAGTTCTGGGATTCATGGTAAGGGATGGTGAGCTCTGTTCACAGAGTAGGGAGACAAAACAATTCCTTCTCCAGCTGGGGACCAAGGACAAATGATCCAAATGTCAGCCCAGGAGCACAAACCCCGTGGGCTGCAGAGAGAAAAACAAGCAAGATGGGACTGCAGGGGCTGCAGTGGGGTTGGACACTGAACTGCAGTCTGCACATGGAGCAGAGCTGATCCCAGGGAGAGACCCCGGGAGCGCTCGTGCATTTTGGGACCATTTTGGTTCCTCTTGGGTGCAGCCCTGGCTGGGCTCTTGTGCTGCCCAAGGTGGATCCATTGAGGCCTTTTAATAAATCCTTACTTTAACTCTGTCTAGCCTCTGCTCTAGGTCAGCCTTCACAAGGCAGAAGTCCACGACAGCCCAGGCAGAGAACAAAATGCCATAAAAGCAGAAAACCAAGTCTGAAGTAGCATCAGAAGCCCACTCTGGAGTGCCTCCCTGCTGGACCCTCCCAGGCTGTGGCTGTGACTTAGGCAATGCTGTGGCAACCTGAGGAGAGCTGTGGTAAACGGGCTCTGAAAAAGTGCAGTCATTTGGGGAAGTAATGCAATTCAACAGTATGAGGGACTGCTTGCTAAAGAGTTGGGGGTGCCTCTGGCTGTTGCCATGCACCCAGAACTGTTACTTTTGCTTTATTGATCTGTCCTTTATTATCCTGTATTAAACTCTTAAAGTTTTGAGGAGAGGGGTTTGTTTCTCACATGCACCATCCCTCCTTTAGCATGAAAGAGGCACTTAGTGCTCGTGTGTGTGCTGGCATCTGCTGGCTGTTGGTGTCATGGCACTGCTGTAAATAATGCCCTAAATTCTAAGGAATTGTTGTCAGACAAGGTTATTCCTTTCAATGAGAGAACTTCTTGCTCTAAATTAGCCACAAGTGCCTCTGAGGGGGAAACTTGTGGCCCTGCTGATAAAACAGATGAAATGATAAAAAGGGATGGTATCAAATTTCCCTATCGGGAAACCACAGATGTGTTGCTTTTAAATTTTGAGGTTTGGACATGTCTGACTGTGTGTGATTGACCTCTGCTCATGAAGGCTGTTGGTCTTACAATTCAGAAATGAGGGAAGAACAGCTCAGGAGATTGTGTTCTGCCATTAGGTAAATTATACATGCAGGAAGTGTTGGAATTAGTTACAAATCTTTCTCCTGTTCTATTACAATTTTGTGCTGAAAGAAAAATGCTTTGCCTAAGGCAAGCACTAAGTCTGGGAGCTAAGACACTGTTTTTATGTTTCAAAGTTTACTCAAACAATAAATTATGCTTTCGCTCGGATATTATTAACTAATAATTCAAGGCTGGGAACTTCAGTCAAGTGTGATAAAAGAATTTGGCTGAGTGGCAGGCAGCCACGTTCTCCTAAATGCCAGCAGCAAGATCTGTTTACACAATAAATCACTCCTGTGATAAACTGTCCTTAACTTACAACTCCAGATGGAAGACTTCAAGTCAGGCCAGTGATTTAGCAGCGTTGCTAATACCTGAGGTGACATTTTTATTGCAGATGATAATAACCATATTGGTAAGATTAGAGTTATGCTGTGCTTTGCTGTTTCTTCTGAAAATTAGGCAAGGCTGAAAATAATTATGGAAGTGTTCTGCGTGTTCATTGCTCATGGGGTTGGAGCACACTGTGCCTGCAGTCACCCAAACCTGAGATGTGATCAGCCCCACGTTTCTTAATGTTTGCAAAGTTCTCTCTTGCATGGGACAAAAACCTGTTACAATAAAACTTTATTTCTTGGGAAATGAGAAGGTTTCCTGGAGGTTCTCACAATTGCACAGCCTGTGCCCACACTCAGTGTTTCAGCTTCTTCAGGGATTTGAAGAGTTGCACACACTAAGCTAACTCAGCTTCCCAGCACCATTGTGAGATAAAGATGCAAAGTTTACACTTTAAAAGCAGAAATTTAGGCTGAAGGAGCTGGTCAGCTGAGCATAGTCACACGGAGCTGTGGCAAACTAAGGAGTGACACTTTTCAATGGTGCTGCACAAGTATCTTGCCTTTCATCAATGCTGGCCTTTGCAGCAGCTTTTAGCCCATTCCTTTTGGGCAGACCTCAGGGAAATGTGCTCTGCTGTGGTCACATCAAACCAGTACAAAATCTCTGGGAACAAATAGTGATGGAAGCAGCAAATAATTAAAACCTTCATTTTACAGCTAAGGGACAGAGGCACAGCAATTCTAAGTCAGCTCCTGTAATTAAAAAGAGACCTGTAGAATGGATCTGGATGTTCAAAATCCCCTTTTGTCACTTAAATGACTGAAGTATCATTATAGCCATAATTCCCACCAAGCCCTGTCATTTATGCAACTACCTGGCCAAAAATATCCCTGTTTTTTCCCCCTAAGCATTTGCAGTCAGCAATTTGGTGATGTGACACTTGAACTCCTGTTAATGATCACTGAATACTTTTATGGAGGAATGACAAAACATGGTACAAACACCCAAATAACCACTCAAACTGCTGAAAGCTGTTATAAATCCTGTTGCCAACACAGGGACAGGAAATCTGTCACACATCAACTGGGGAAATCTGGAACACAGTAAACTCCAGCACTGACTCTGGGTTGTAGGTATGTGTGGCAGCTCCATATGACAATTACTTCTTTTCTCCATCTGTGCATTAGGTTTGAGTTGACATTTTTTCCCAATGGGGAGTGAAGGAAACCTGAATTAGATTTTTAATCTCCCATTGTTTCAAAACCCAGAAACTTCTGCTTGAGATACCAGTAAGTTTTTAGAGGAGTTTGGCAGAAAGGAGGCCCAGGCTGATGAGGAACAGTTCACTAACAAATTATTACAATCAAAAAGGTTTATTTAGAGGCTTTCATGAGGAGCAATGGTTACTAAGAAGTGAAAATGAGGCATAAACCAGCACTTTTCTCCCCTGCATCACACTTTTAAGGCACTATTGTAGGCTCAGTGAATGGCTCTCAACCACAGGAGGCAACTCCAGGAGACAAACCAAGAGGGAAGAGCTGGAGACAGAGGGTTCACTTGTGCCACACCTCACAGTGAGTATTGCCATGACACCCCAAGCTGCCCCAGTGTGGCTCTCACAGCTCTGCTGCCCTGTCTCCAGGGGTGAGGGAGAGCCATCAGTGTCCCATCACTGAGGGAGCCTTCAGAGGTTCTCCTGGAGGATGCTCTGTCCCTGCTGGACCCACACCATCCCTGCAGTGCCCACAGCAAACCTGGGCTGTGCATTTCACCTTTAGCACAGGAAGGTGCGTCCCAAGGTCCCTCTGCTCGTGCTTTCTATCCCCAAGCCAGGCAGAGAACTCAAGCAGAGCCCACAGGATGAGCCCAGAGTGCTCTCTGTGTGTTATCCACGGCCCCAGCCCAGGCTTGGCTCATTCCTGCTGCCACAGGGAGTGTGTGAAGCCTCTGGCTCCCTCAGGGTCTGCTTTAAACTAAGTACCTCCATGGCTTGCTGTTTTCCCACTGCTGTAGTGTTTCAATTACCTGTTCACAGTGAGAGGTCTAATCAGGACTCCTGTGAACCCCCATTACTTCTGGCCCCTGCTGTGCCCAAGCCAGTGGGAGTCCCAGCAGCACAAATGTTTATCTCTGCACAATCTTCATCTCTGTCTTTGTTTTGCCTCGTTTATAAAGATCTTACTTAAAAGCAAATGACACACAATCAGTAAAGGGGAAATTAATCAGGCTGGAACCAAAGTTCTGAGTTTTAAAGGAATCAAGAGACACTGATCATAGGCTGGTCCTACAGAAAGGGGATGTCAGCATGTCAGTGATAAAGTCTTTTTGTGTCAGACAGAAAGCTCTTCCCTGTCTGCTGTTTCCTCCACTCTGCTGAGCAATGGGATCCCCTGGGATCTTTGGGCTGCCACAGAAGGACTATGAGTTTTAATCAATTCTTCCTGTGCCAGTTTGGGGTCATTTTCTTCCCTCTGAAAGATCCATTTGTCCTGATTAAGGTTTTACAAGAAGTCACTTAAAGGACAGATAAATGACAAGAGATTTTATAAGTGAAGGGGAAACCACATGCTGAGAGGGTTATAATTAGTTCCTTCTATTAATGCCTTAGGTGTTGTTGTATTTCACAAGCCTAATAATTAAACACTTAGTAGCAGAGTGTTGGATTAGTGTTTAAAAAAAACCCACAGACCAAGGTGGAGGCTTCTCTCAAGGTTTTTTGAACAGACATCACAGCACGTGTGGAAGTGGCAAAGTTTCCCAACTGAGTCCAAAGGCCATGATCACCCTCAAAGAAACTGGAAACGGGTTTTTCCTTTTTTAACATGTGCTGATGCTGACAACTGAGAACAATGAGAGGTTTATACCATTCCAATGGCTTTCCTCTACAGCCTGTAATAGCACTTGGACAGAAAACTGGTGCTTGGGGAAAATTGAGGGAAGGCACATGCAAAGCACAGTCGAGCAGGTGCTGAACATCCATCCCCTCCTTGTGCTGCTTCTGCTCTTTGCACTCCCATTATTCCATACTTTACAAAAGTGGTGAGAAGCCTTCACAATGGAAACATCTGCTGCTGTTAGAGAAATGTGGCTCATTGGCCTGGGCCTGCCCAGGACCCCTCCTTGGTGCCTGGAATAACAGAACTCTCAATGCCTACTGTAATTACTAAATTCTATGCTGAATGCACAATTCTTAGGGACTGGACATTTCTCAAAAAACAGAAGACACTGGAAAAATGTGAATATTTGGTATTTCAGATGCCCACTTTGTTTTCCTTAACACTTGTAGAAATCAGCTATTCCTAGTTACTCTGTGAGGTGTGAACTGAAACTCAAATTCACAAAGTATTTTTTACTCTGAAGGACAAATCCCACCATTTTCTCTGCTCTGCCTGTGCCACCTTTCCCACTGAGGATGCTGCAGGCAAACCCAGTTTGCAACAAAACCATTTAATTCTATGGAAAATAAGGAAAATGAGGTTCCAGAGGACAGTGAAGGCCCTTCAGCCCTTTCCCCTGTCCCCTAGACAGGTGTAATTCCCGAATATGAGACTTGGCAGGATGGAATGAATGAATAGAACAGCAAAGCTGAAATTTCCAGGAGCTCATACAACATCATCTGCTCTTTGTAGGTTCTTGTACTGCTTGCTTCAGAAAGGGGGAGTCCCACAGCACCATTATCTCCAGTAAAATATTTTGTGACACAGCTAACATCTGTTCCTTCTTTCTGATCATCCCCAAAAGATTAAATCCCAATCTTTTGAGCAAATGGAGCTCCCATTAGCAAAATATCAGTGCAAAAAATTAATTTTTTATAAAACAGAACTTAACTAAATATATCAGTATTGTAGGGGCTGCAGTTACAAAGATCTTTTTGGTATAATCTACTGATTTTTATAACAGTTGAATATGATATGTTATTAATAATCCTGTAGTTTTGAATTGTTCTAAATTCTATGACATAAGAAAAAAATTGCTTCAGGGATTCAATTAGCAAATTATTTCAAGGCACTGATAATTATTAATGCTGCTCAATAGAGGCTGTGCCTGTGTAGAGACAGTTCTGTAATTACCCAGGAGATGGCATAAGCAGGCCAGTTATCAACCTCTCAGTACCAAGGAGTTACACCAAGGAAGGATTATTAATACCTTATTTGAAAACAAATCTGCTTACAAAGTGTATATTTTGATATGGTCAGTGAAAAGGAGGTTTTTTTCCTTAAGAAATAGCCCATTTCTCACCAGCATCACACAAAGAAAGGGTCACTTAATGGCTACACAGCAGTCTGAGGAAAAGGGATGTGAGGAGGCCAATATGCAAACCTTAAGCAGATATTCTGTTTTTTTTCCCTTAAGCTATGTCCTTTATATAGAAAACTTTCTATTTTTCTGCTGTTTTTTTATGAAGAAGAGACAGCAGCAATGACTGATAAGAAATATATCTGTATTGTTCTCTGTCTACCTCATTCCATCCTGGTTGCTTTTCCAAAGGGTTTTTTATTCAAAGAATTTCTAAAAATATAGAGGACATGGTAGAATCCATTTAAACCAACAAATGGACACTTTCAAGCACAGAGAAGGAATTAATGTTTGCCTCTGGCCTTCAATATATAACTTTCTATATGTCCATTTTGCATGTTCTGGTAAATATTTTCACTATTCAAACCTATCAATCCCATAAACAGAATGGATGCTCTGCACACTGTAGTAATGGATACCTCAAAAAAGAAACAGAAATCTGAGATCAGCTTCCCTCTCTCCATTCAGTGTTTCAGAATGCCTAATTCATGGCTGAGGGAGACACTTGATAGTGTCAAACTGCAGCTCCTGATGATATAAATGTACTTGGGGTTAGTGTGAAATTTCCTGACTCGAAATCTGCTTCCTGTCACACTGAGGTCATTGTCCAGAAGTGAAATGCAATTAAACAAGAAACCCTGCCTTGGACCTGGGGTCAAACCCTGAATATGCAGATGCTGAGAGTGATCTCCATGCACTCTGCATTCTCTTTTTTTGCTCCCTAGGCATTTGCAAAGTGCCCCAGAGTGTCACAGTTGAAACCTCCCCTTTGAAAGGGCAGGAGCTGAGTTAGAGGAGTTATTGCAGATCAGCTCAGCCATGCAGGGGGGTTTGTAAACAGCTGGTGAGGCAAGCACCACAGCTCTAAGTTCTGACTTAATTACAAAGAAGTGCTAAAGGCACCATGTCTAGGATTAAGGGGATGAGTATATTAATATAAAAGAGAAAATACTAAACTTGCCTATTTCTTTCAGAACTGTAGATTACCAGTTCATCCTTCCTGATCTCCATCAAACATCAGTGAATGTTATCCATGGATTGTGTGGGCAGGTGGCATCTTTTAGTCCTTGACAGAGCCTGAAAAAAGAGATTTTAGGGCTTAATTAGGGCTTCAAGATGCTTCTGCAAGAAAAGCAGTAACAGATAGAGCTACTGTTTGTGCTTTTGAATTTTTTGGACATATTTTGCGGGATATTTGTGAAAGGGTGGTTTGTTTTTTTATCCTGTAATATTTTCTTCTTGCCCAGAATAGCTTCTACATAGCCAGAGATAGCAATCTCATGTTTAAAAGCATCCGTGTTTTTGTTTTCAGACATTTTGTTTAAAAACCATCAGCTGTAGCCAGGACTATCATAAACCCAAAAAATCTCAGTCCAGTACAGCTTGTCACCTTGCCAAGAATGCTGCTTAGATTAATACAAACACCACCAAACTACTTAATTGAATTGCATTTGGGAGAGATAAGGAAAAGAATACAAGGTGATTGTGGAAGCTGCACCAACAAATCTTGTAGAGAACATGTTACAGAATTTTATATGGAAAAAATAATAGCAAACATATTACAAGGCACTGGCACTCACAGTTGCTCCTAGCAGAAAGGCAGAATAAAGAAATGGCTTTTAGTGTAGAAACTGGAGTGTATCCTGGATCCTGCAAAGCTGCTGACACAGGCTGTAACTGATGGAAAACCAACAGAACCTGTCATCCCCATGTTTCAGTACTGACAGTGTAAAAGGCTTTTTTTTTTTCATTTAGAAATTCATTTGAAAGCAGTAGTGACAAGTGAAGTCCTATTTCCATCTACAGTGGAAAGAATTTCCCACTCCTTTTTGTTATTTTCTTCTTTTTGTTATTTTAGGGAAAATCGGGGATGATTCTGGCAAAGCCAGAGTGATGGAATAAAGCAAAGGGAGAGGATGGGAGCCCACACTTTCCTTGGTCAGAGCATCCCCAACTGTGACCAGGACACTGATGCCAGCAGGACACAATAGGAACCACATCTTGATGAAGAGAGGATGTTTTGAAAAGTTTATATTCAGAAGGGGACACATGGAATTGGGAAAAAAACAAGCTTAACTTTCCCAATGATCTTGGAGGATGAGAAAGTCTGGACTGTAGAATCTGGGCAACTCCTTACTCAGAGATGCTCAGAAATCACAGTGGAAAGGAGTACCTCTTCAAATCCAAACTGGAATAAAGAAGGAAAAAGAGCTGTGGAGTGACTCAAGACTAAAGCTGGAGAGGTTGGATGTTAATTGTTAGCAGAGCCCTGTCACGGGCAGGGTGTAACTGCAAAGACATCACTGCCTTGTGCAGGGAAGAGTAAAACTGCAGAATCCCTCTCCAGACACTGCACTGGCTCCTCCCAAGAAAATCAGGATCTCAGCTGCAGGAGGCAGTTTGTGTTTGCATCTTGTTCCAAGAGAACAGGAAAAGGTAACTGGAGCCTGCATCCATCACAGGAGCTGGGAAGCACTGCCAAGGCCAGTAATTAAGAAATTATTTCAGTTTTCTTGCTTGAAGATCCAGGTGGCTCCAAAGCAGAGAGAGAGAGAGCAAATACCACTGTGGTGTGATGGATAATGGGGAAGGTTTGGCTCAGACTGAACTGAAAACCTGAGCTAATGCTGCTCTATACACCTGGTCATGGTATTTAAAATAAAGTGCCTTCAGCATGAGGGGAAAATCAGGCAGGTTTGTGTTCCAGCAGGTTCACTGCTGATCCACAGCTCTGAAAATCACACTTTGTGAGACTCCTCTGTGACCCTGGGCAAGTGACATGCAGTCAGATTTTAATAAACTACTCAGCATCTGGAATTAGTGGAAATTAAGTGTCATAAGTCTGTCTGTTACATCTCTCCAGCTGTGAAATGGGAACTGTCCTTCCTGTCTCAAAGAAATACTTCCAGAGATTCTGAAGAGTTTTGACAGGGAAGTAATAGGAAGTGTGCACGAATCCTAAACAGAAATATGAAGTTTCCTCAGCTGATGCTGTGCTGATGTGCTGAATAAATATTGTCTTTAGTTTTCCGCAATGTTCAGGTTTATGAGCCAAATGAAAGCCAGGCATGGATGGTATTTTTAATGTGCTGAATAAATATTCATCAGGATATTCATCAGGATATGCATTTTTTAAGCTAAAGAGCCAATATTATTTATAGTCTGTGCTTTCATGTAGAGAAGCCAGTTATATGAGAAATGAGGAGGAAAAGTGACACCCTGCTATGAGGTTGCTGGGTATTTGCTAACAAGACCAAGATGAGGGTGAAACAATCCTGTGCTTGACTTGAATGGGGAGTGTGGGAGATGAAAAATCGAGGTTTATTTCAGTATCTTGTTGAACTTGGTAACTTTAGGAATTCAAATAGTTGGTGCAAGATACTTGGCAAACATCAGAGTGAGACATTCACAGAAACAGGTGAAAAATCCAAACACACACATCTACTGATTCAAAATCCCGAGATCTTTCAGTGTAGGTGGTTTTAACATGGCACAGGAACATCATTATTGGAATTTTTATTTTTTTTTTAATGCTCAAAAAAAGCTTATGCAAAGCCAGTAGCAACAGTGTCTCTTCTTCCCCCAGGACAACTCAGGGACTGTTTTCAGTTTGTGCTACTGTATGCATTCCATCATTATGTGCCTCTAAAAATGAAAAATAGGTCAAGAAATTGCAAGGTGAAGGAGTTAATACATAAACCATTATCATATTCAAGTGCCTTACAACTGAATACCTTCCATTTAATGACGAGGCAGTAGAGTCAGTGCAGCGTGGTGACATTAATCATTACAATACTGAAATTTTGTTACCATGGTGTGTCTTTTAAGAGGAAACTATTTTAAGATGTAAATTAACTTTGCCTTAGAATTTCCCTCCTCACACCCTCAGACAAGCAGTAATCACTGTTTGTGGGCATTGTGTTGCAAGAGCAGCTCAGAGATGTTATTAAATGCTCTCATCAGAGCTACATCCATCCTTGTTTTGGCCCCCTTGCAAAGCCTTCCCATTTCCCTGCTGTCTCTTTGCACTTTATAACAGCTATTTTAGCAGTCAGGGGATGTTATGCAGTGACAGCTATGAACTTTAATATCCTTTATCTAACATGAAGAATCATAAACCAGGCATTATTTCCCTCCCCATGGCCAGCCCGACTCTCAGGGCAGCAGGATGTGTCTCAGCCCTGTTTGTTCTCCAGACAAGTGAGATCCTTTGCAAAGGGACACAGCTTTTTGTGCACATGCAGATATTTACTATAACTTATTCCTCCAATATCTGCCTTTAAAGCCCACGAATTGAAGTGAATCTTCACCCAGCCCTGCAGATCCATCCACATCACACCCAACTCTTGGCTTTATGGCCTAAGGTGCAATTTAGGCTCTCCCAGCTGGACAGCAGCACTGAGATGTTGGACTGGGGTGATTTCTGGAACCAAACCAACTCCTGGGGGGAGAGAGCTGGGAATAAAGCCTTGGATCAGGCCCAGTCAGAGATGCTGAGGAAGCATTTCTGGCCTGGGCTGAAGGTCTGCTGAAAAGAAAAGATCTGGTCAGGGAACAGACCAGAGTAAAAAGGTTTTTTGGGTGTAAGAAGCTGGAGGAGGTGATGTTATCTTTTAGGCAGAAACTTCTGATTGTAAATCTGTATTAAAGTAATCATTCCCATATCCTGAATTTTCCATTGAGATACAGTTTGACATCCTGATTGTGACCACAAAACAGTCCCTGGAAGTCAGACTAGATTATTGTTATGGCTTTGAAGCAAATATTCTGTTACTGTAAAGGGCAACCATTTTGTGCTTCCTGAGCTGAAAAACTATTGTCAATAAGTTACGAATTCAGACTAGAGCCTGAGGGAGTCAGACACTCAAATGCCATTGAACTTCATAAACAGCTGAGTGCTTACATCCTTTAGGCTCCTAAATCCTTCCCTTAAATTACAAATCTGGTCTATAAACACAAAAATCTAATAGTTTGAAAGAAAGGTTTGCAATAAAGTATAGATCCAGCCTAAATCCTTTGTTCATGAGATGCTGATCAATATACATAACTCCAGTGTCAGCTCATCACTTGCAAAATCTTTTGACCTTGAACTGTTTTTACTTCATAATTTCACTTGCTTAATTTTTTGTGCCAACTATCTGAATAGAAGCTCTCTGAAGTAAGGAAAGTCATATTATTAATTCTGTGTCCACTGGCTCTAAGCAAGGTGGGCAAATCTGTATCTTTTTGCTTACAGGCAAATCCCTCTTGCAGAACAGTTGCAAAGTTTTCTGTGTAGTCATTTGAAGCAAATTTTCAGCCTCTAATCTCCTGCTGGAGTGAAATTCAAAGCACAACGGACTGAGTGGGATTCCTTTCTTGAATTTGTTTTGCTTTTAGTGGAATTTCAGCATTTCTGCCTTTTGACTGGAATCCCTTTGTCTTGTCCCACCCATCAGAGAGGTCATGCCTAGCTCCTTTTGGCACAGAGATGCCATTTTGCTGGGAAAAAAGGAGCTGCAAGCAGCACACTGTGCATTTGCATAACCTCTTTGGTAGCAGTTTGTCAAGAATCCCTCTCACTGTTTTTTCTGTATTGTTCTCTGTCTCGCTGAGAGAACAGCACAGTTTCTAAGGATGCAAAATGATAGCTCTGTCTGGTGTATGATAGAATATTAAATACATTATTAAATCCAGCTACTTCTGAGAGTGTTCTTCTAGTATCTGTCACTTAAGGGTTTGTTGATCTCCCAAAAAGCACATTTTCAGAGCACTGAGCACAAAGTTTCTCTTGGCAAGAAAATTTTGAGGTGCTTTTTCTCTTTTTCTTGCTTTGCTTAACTGAGATGATTATCAGACATGTAAACAGGTTTTATTTAGCTAAATATCAACACATTCAACTGCTTCACTATTTCTAGCTTCTGATCTTAATCAAGATTTGACCACAACATACCTCTGGAACCTTTAGCAAAATACCAAGTGCCTTTTAGATTCCCTGAACCTCTGTTTATTAAAGCACTTCCACGACCATGCAGGACAGCTGAGGGAATAACCACAGCTTAACCAAACATCCCTACACTTCCACATTTCAGTCTATTTTCTATTTTTTACCTATTCTGAGAGGCGTTTTGCACATTTTAGGTCAGAACTGAGACGCTGTGCAGTGGTTGTGTCTGTTGAGGTGCATCCACGTTAAGGATGGAGTTCTGGCAGCTCCTGGGCTGTGGGTGCTCAGCAGGTGGCACTCGGTGTCTGGAGCAGACAGACAGACTGAAGGTGCCTCTCCAAGCAGGAACAGAAGGCAGAATGAGCCACTCAGGCTCTGTGAGCACTGACTGCAGATCAATGTAATCAGTGTCAGCCTGCAGCCCCCCTTTGGATCTCTATCCCTGCACACATCTCCCATGTGTCTGTCTCAAACTGGGAGTTAAAAAAGGGGAGCCAGAGGCTGTGAGGGGAGCCCTGGCTGAGCTGGGAGCAGGGCTTACATGGTTGTGAAGCCCACCAGACACGGGTGTCATTCACATGCCATTGCCCTAACACTGGGGCCATCCTCTGTTACTCCCCCCCATCAGAGACACTTTAATAAATTTAGACAACAGCAGAATATAAAAGAATAAAAGCCCTTTGTTCCATCTAAAGTGGGTGCTGATAAGCAATCACCATCAAAAAGATGCTGCTGGAAACCTGTTGTGCAGACAACATTCAGCAGTCTGTAAACACTTCCCAGTTTCAACAACTTCAGATTTAAGATACAAATGCCCCTGTATCTTAGCAATTGTTGCCTGACAACTCCTAGATTGTTGGGAAAACATATGAGTCCAGCAACAAACTCCAGTTGCTCTCACTTAGCTTGACTTTCCAGGAACTTAATGGAAAAAATAAATTGTATTTTGTTTGATAGATTAGCTGATAAGTCTGGTGTGAAAGGGGTTGCATGTACTTGTTTTGTTCAAAGGCATGAGTGAAACTGATTTTAGAAATGTTACATACATAGGTAGATTAAATACAAGGTTATACACAAGGTTAGATTAAAAAAAATAAAAGAAAATAGAGGAAAAAAGAAAATTAAGATTAAATCACTAGGCATAGTTTGATTTAAGAGCAATGCACATGAAGATACGATTTTTTTCTTGAATGTCTTAATGAAAATGTGGATTTCAAAAGGATTCAATTGCTCCATATATTGAAATTAGTAGGAGTTGAATTTCCCAAGCTGTAGCTGTGTTTCAGAATTCCACCAGAGCAGCTGGACCTGCAGCATCCTCGTCTTGTCATTAATGAGAATATTTGTCCTGCACTGGAAATACCAAGCCTAATACCAGGCAAACAAGCATCCTTTAAAATCCACACTAAACCTGGGAAAAATTACTCACGGTATTATTTGGCCACAGGAATTATTTTAACTTCTATTTTATACTGAGAAGTAAAAAAGTGGTACAAACAAATGAGTTCTCAGGAAGCTCTGAAGCAATTTTCCCACTGGCCTGTGGGGCAGTCCTTGTGCTCCAGCCCGTGACAGCTGAGGAGGGACATGGATTGCTGGAGCTGCCTCCTCTCCCTGCTCCTCTCAGTATTTACACATGGATTTTGAAACTGAAAGGTGGAGCAAGGGTACAGATGGAGAAGGGGATGAGATGAAGGAGCTGCAGCCTGGCTGTGGCACAGCACTTGTGTTCTCCATGGAACATCATTCTCTGACATAAAAACAAACCACAAAAAAAGCCTCAAACCAAAACAGCTGCATTGGTAGATGGGGAAACAAATCCCATTTGGAAAATATACAAGTTCTGATGTTTTATACAAACCTGATTATACTGGCTGACATTATTGATGCTGACAGCAATTGTAAAGTGAATTTGGAGAGATTAAATGTATAGGAGCATTGTTTGTAATTTTTAATAATCCTCTTCTCTTAGATCCTGAAGAAAAGGAACATTATTGTTGTGGATGTATTAATGGAATCTGCCTGTCAAAATAATGAAATTGAAAAAGCTTTTATTGGGTATGTATATCATAGAAATGTTAGCATTATATATGTCCCTTGTGCCAAATGTATTACCACAGCAATAAGTGGAGAAGCATCAACAGGAATACAGTATATAATGATGCTTAAAAATCCCTCACATATTGACATTGCTATAAATCTAGCCAGGTCTAGGAGCCACATTCCCCCAAATAATTTGCAACCCTTTCTATTAGCATTTAACATTTATTGTTTCCTTCATTTTGAGTATTATTCCGATAGGAAACTACTAAAAGGTCTGGAATGCAAATCCAAAGCCTTTCATGTCAGGTGCAGCATTACAGAACCCATTTCCTCTCCTTAGCAAACCTGATCAAGTGAAATGTTATATATCCTACCCCTTTCCATCATGAGGCTGAGGCTTTCCATGAATGATTGGCCAACCAGATACAAGAAAAATTTCAGATGAAATCCAATTGAATAATTGCTAAATACTCTAGTCAGAAAAGTATGTAACATGCATCATAATGCTGAAGTTTTGTGGGAGCTGTGGGATTCTCTCTGTGTATTCACTGCCACCATAAACTCTGTGGCAGTCAATGAGGTTATGTTATTGCAGAAAAAAAAGTAAAATAAATGCAGTCTTGGTAAAATACAGGCAGTAATTATTTGTTTGCTTCAACAAGTAAATTATCTCTGGATGTGAAATTCATGTTTTGGGAAAGTTGTTGAAAAAAATGAAGTCAGAGAAGAGGGACTAAAATGGCAGCAGATGTGAACAAAAGACTTGGACTGCTCTGCTTAAGCAAAGACAACACTGAGGGAGAAATGAGGACTACAAGATATTTCAAACATGTCACCATCAAATTGTTCTCCCTGTGTATAGAGACCAGGAAAACAAATGTAGCATTTCACCTTTATGAAGGGAAAATGAAAAGAGTCAGTTTTCTAATGTTGGTAAGGGATTAGATTGCCTTTGGATACAGTAGAATCCTCACTGAATAATTTAAAACATGTGGTAAGAATGGTAAAAATATTCCTGATAATCAAGAGGAGAATGGACTAGATAAAGGTACCCACACTGTCACCCACCTGTGATCTGCAAGGCCACTGCGAGTGGCTTAAAGGAAATGTGGAATCCCAGAGTGAAGAGGACTTCTTGATGTCCTTTAATGCAAAGATCTTTTTTTCATGGGTAGTAGACTTCATACTGGTGTAACTACAACATTACATACTGGAACACAGCCTCACTTAAAACACTGTACTGTAACACAGGTTTAAATGAATATTAGGAGTCAGAAATGTTCGTTAGGACAGGAAACTGGCAGTGGGGATTAATTTTTTTTTTATCTTTTGGAATGGATTTTTGAAGCAATGACTCAACTATTTTGTGTGGTTTTAGTATGCACACACATAAACTGGATCATATATCTGCAGGAAATTTGCATTCCTGAAGATGAAGGATTTTGTGTCAGTGTTAAACAGTGTGTGATGTACAACACCACCACCCCATCTCCAGAATTTATGTTCTACTTAGGGAGTCTATGATCAGAAAATTCTAAACAATGTAGGAAGAAATTACTGTGTCAGCCCTTAATATCAGGTTAGAGAGTCAAAGTCAGTCTTGGTAAGGTAGGAGACACTTTTTTCTCATCCAGCTTATTTTTTCTCATCCACTTCTGAGAAAATGAAATCTAAAGTTGGTGCTGCAACTGTAAATTGACAAGTTAAAAGTGCTGTGGAGCTGCAGCAGCAGCAGGAACGGCGAGGGAGCATCTCCTTGGTGGCAGAGGCTGATTGGAAGGAGAACCTGTGCGAGGCACTTGGCAGCCTCTGCAGGTGGGGTTCTTCAGAGACACTCCTGCTTTCCCTCCCTTCCAGGAATGATAAATTCCTGCCTCTCAAACTCAGCCCAGCTGTTTCTCCTCTTTTGCAATGACTGCGTGGCAGGGCTGGGGCCCTGCAGGCTCAGAAGGGTTAGGCTGGCAGCACCGGCTCCTCCCGGTGCATGGTGCTGTCCTGAGGAGCTGGGAAGGGCTGTGCTGACTCTGCTTTCCCAGTGAGGAGAGCATGCACAGGGGAGTGCCAAAGCCTTCCATCCAATTAGTGAACATCCCTGCCTCTAGCAGCAGGGCTGAGCTGCAGCTGGTACCAGAGAGGGACACTCAGATGTCGCTTTGCCGCCCGTGTTCGCGTGCAGTGATTTGTTCTTGTATGTGTGAATATTTCAGAGATGCCTCAAACACTTGAAAGAGCCACTCTGCCCCAGCCTCACTCCAGCTGCTGGCAAGCATTAGGCTGCTTGTCTCCTCTTTGTTGAGCTGGCATTGCTGGGAGCAACACCCCTGGCAGGGCAGTGACTGACAGGAGATGCTGAAGGAGAGGCACTAATTGGGGGAAGCAGAGCAGCATCCCAGGGCTCACCGGGCAGCTCAGGGATGGAAGCACTTGGAAAGGGGCCTGGAATGCTGCTGATGGGGAAAGGGCAAGGCAGGAGGGCTGAACAAGAGAGGAAGGACGTGCCTGTGTGAGTGTGTCACCCTGAGCAGCGGCACAAGGTCGTGTTATCAAGCTTTTTGCCACGGAAGGAAATGATGTAACACTTCTTTTTGGATTAAAAAATGAGAATTACTGAGGTGCCTACAAGCATGAGAAACTTATCTGCATGCCCTGCCATCTGGAACGTTGCCTCCCTTTCCATCCTGGGTGCTGTCACATTTTTCATACCATGGCTCAGTTCTTGCCAGAAAACCTTCTGATGGACCACTTCTTTCTTTCTTTCTTTATCCCATCATGGACTACATTGATTTCCTCATGGGAATACATTATCTAGATCTCTCTGGCAATTACAGCAGCAGCTAAAAAGCAGCCCAGAAGGTCCCTCTTCAAATCCAGTTGTGCCAGTTAAAAAAATGGACTCTTCATTGCCATGACAAATACAAAACAAATTAAATAACACCATCACCTTGATCACCAAGATCAAGGCTTTAAGAATCTCTGTAAGAACTCATTGTAAACACAAACCTCAATGCTGGGCATTGAACCCTGATCTTCTCTCTGAATTCATTATGGAAACATGGGCAGGAGGGTTGTCCTTGCTGTGGGGAGAGAGATGCATGGCACAGGAGAAACACTGTCACTCCCTGTGCTCACAACCTGATTTTCCTTACATGTGGACTAACCTCTCTTCCACAATATCACCATCATTTCTTTATTCACTTTAGATGGTAAATGCTTTTCAGCAGATATTACATCTTTGTATTTGCTAACAAGGTAGCAGGACAGATGGCACACCTAAAGTGTACCAGGAGACATATGTTTTTGTGTAAGGTTTTCAGTATGCAGGAATGTGTATTTATTTTTGTTAGTAGCACCTATATATCTGTATTGGTCAGCTGATGATCTGGCATGGCAATCTTGTCAATTATGAGACAAAATTTCTGAATTCCAAATGTCTACCTGATCTTTAAAGGCTTAAATTAAAATTAATTCTGCTATTCAGCTACAGGAGGTTGATGTGGTGTTTGAGATCTTGTGTTAAAACTCAGAGCCATGTAATATGACTTAAAGAAAGGAAGATTCCTTTAAATAAAGACTCTGTATAGATGAGTGGAAGATATTTAGCCTTGCCAGTCAGGTTTCAAATACCTCATGGCAGCTGAAAAACATGCAGGGCAGAAATTCTGTAAAATGCATTTGTGGCTGTGGAATGGATTGCAAGAGAAGGGGGGGGAAAAACCCAGACAAAACAAACCCACAACTTGCTTTTGGTTGGGGAAAAGATCAAAGGTATGGCAGTGCAATTGCTTTTGGAAATCTCTCCAGGAGCAGGATTTCATGCAGACACCTGCTGGTGCCTTCTGCTGCTCCCTGTGTTTGTGTGGCCTGTGCCAAGGAGATTTTGGGGAGCATCTGCAAAAATGTGCAAGTTGCTGATAGAACATTGCAGAAAGCGATAAGTTTTGTTATTTAATTCACACCAACCCTTTTATTTTTATGTATGGATCACGTTTCCCCTGTGTACTCACAGCACATGTGGGGCTGAGCACTGGCAGAGCCTTGGAGTTCTCCTGCAGGACAAGGAAGGACTGGCTGTAGGGGTTTCTTCACATTGAGTAAAACTGAACCAATGCCTTTCAAAATGGCCTCAATGATCTCTCAGCTCCAAGCTGGAATCACTGCATTTCTCAAAACATGAATCTGGGCTGGTTTGAGGTTCCTGTCTTCCAAGCAGAAAACAGAAGCATCTGTGAAAAATTTTACTTCCTTCTGACATTATGTGAAATATTTCACATGGAGGACTTGCAGTTAAAAGTGGCAAAATTAATTTGTCTTCTTTTTTCCATGTGCTTGGTTTATCCTACTGCTGAAATAGTTTTAAACTACAAATGGTCAATAAGAAACAGATTTTTAATTATTCTTCATCAATGTCCCTATTTTGATTATTAAACTGTATTTTAAAGAAAATGTGGGATCTGGGAGCTATAAATTTTTCCAGCTTCTGGATGAAATAGGGACACTCTGAAACAGGGACGCTATGCATGAATACAAAAACTCTTTTAAATTATGAAACAAAAGCTGGCCACACAACCAAGCCTCCTTTTCATCTTCTTGTCAGTCCAGCTCAAGATGCAAATACCCTGAGTGAGTAATATATCCTTAGAGTGACAGCACTGGGCCATCACTCACTTGGAAAAGCCACACCAGCTGCAGCTCTGACAGAGGAGATGGAAGCTCTGCAGCTCTGGGAAGGCAAAGCAGTGAAAACTCATCTGAAGTGCAGAGGGATGGACGTTCTCAGCAGTGTGAGGGGATCCAAGTCTTCATGTGGAGTGCTGGGAGAAGGTGTGGGAGATGTCCAAATCCTCCAAAAGGACACCAGGAGCTCGTGGTCTCTTTGGCCTAAGCACAGGAGGACTCTGCTACTCAAAGGTAGCACAGAGGAGAAAAAGGAACTTAATTAAATGAGTGGTCTCTAGTGCAATGTATCAAGGTTCAGTAGGGGACATAAAATTGTACTTTTTGAAATACTATTTATTGTAAAAACACACTGGGAGAACTAATGAACCTATCCATAGCCATGGGCTGCCACTAGGATCTATCTGATCACAGAACATGACACTGAGCACTCAGTCTGGTGCTCAAGGAGCCTCTTGCAGGAAGGATGGTGGATTTTTCCAGCTGCTCTTTGTTGGAAAGTTGTGACACAGCATCTCCCTGTAACAGAAATATCATTTTTGCCATGTGGTTTATGCCAGGCCTTTTGAAACATCCAGGGAGATTCATTCTTTGGTGACTGACACTCACAAAAGTTGTCAGGGCCTAAAGGAACCCTTCCAAACAGAAAAGAGCTGGGATTGTTCAGCAGGCTCAGGCTCTGCTTGCCCCACAACCATTAGCACCTAACACCTGATGCAGATATCATCAGAAGGTTGAAAGGCATTTGCAGCCACGCAGATTCCTTGTACACAACTTTGGCATCTCAGATATTTTGATATTTTGCTGTTTTTTTCTCTCTGAAAAGAGCATTACAGTTCTTCCAGCAATTTTAGAAGAATTATCTAAACAGCCACCTACAAACCTGTGACAACTTCCATTCCTTTAGCACAGGGCCAGCACAGCTCCTCTGTCTCTCACACTTTGGGGGTTTATAACCCTTCTTTTCTGCCTCTGTGCCCCTCTGTCAGCCTGGTGCTCTCATTTCTCTTGCCCATCCTGAGCTCCTCACCAGAGCAGGCTGAGCAGAGCAGCTGCCTCTGCACAAGCCAGATTGATGCACATGATTACATGGACTGTTAACTTGGCTTTAAAAAAATTATTTACCTGCCAGCACTCACAGACACCTTCACAAACCACTTGCTGATGGCACTGGTGTTCACCTTGGGAAGGACGGGGAGGGAAGAGCAGGGTGTGACGTCCTTAATGGATTGCCTGGAATTTGCTGCAGTGTCTGACTCATGTCATGTCTGAGAAATACAACTCCTCCAAGAGACCCAAAGATTTACTGAGGGAATAATGTCTGTATGTCTGGATTATTGAAGACATGACGTATCTCAATTTTATAGTGCTTCTCTCAGTTCCATGTTCAAAATACATTTTTAAAAGGTAGCAAAATATCTACTCTGGAGTACAAAACCACTTATGGCTCTGTTTTTCCATGCTTTGTAGGCTTGTTGAAAAAGGAAAATTTTGGCAATGATGGGAAACTTTATGTTATTATTTTATTCAGATCTGTCTGTGCACACTTGCATAAGTGGAAAAGAACTCTCAGAAAACTCAGCAAAGGGCATAGCTGAACACAGAAATTCTCTACTTTCACTAGAGAAAGTGCTGAGAAGTCTCCAAAATGGTTGATTTTTTCCCAACCAAGACAAAATCCACTACCTGGCATTGGTGGTGTTCCCTGACTGGGACCACTTATTTGATTCCTTCCCTCCTGCTAATTCTTAGGGGATTTCTGTGGGCTTCATGACTATTGTTTAT
The DNA here is from genome assembly GCF_036417665.1 of Passer domesticus. Lineage (NCBI taxonomy): Eukaryota > Metazoa > Chordata > Aves > Passeriformes > Passeridae > Passer > Passer domesticus. The sequence continues at coordinate 11,617,510 of NC_087489.1, read as the reverse complement.
CCCAAATATTACATATTCTATCAGGAAGTAAAAATGAGCTTTAAATAATGAACTTCATCTTCTCCTTTTTTTGACCCTATGGACCAGACTGTGAAAGACTTCACACTTCTGAAACTGTGAAGACCTGAATTTTCTGGTGAAAATTGATTAATTCCCATTCACTTGACTCATATTAATTTGATTTACTTGACACTGTAAAAAGCCACAGAAACAAAACGATGAGTCTCAGTCTTTGAGAGAGTTGGTAGCCCTGGCTGTACTCTTGAAGTGGAAGTGTAATTACATGGCACTCACTTTGCATAATAAATAAATAAAGACATATAAATTAATAGATGCTCTGTAAGACAATGGAGGGAAGTGCAGCAGTGACCAGCTCACAAACTTTGTTCTAATAAGTAACTTAACAGAAGCTCAAAGAAATCACACCCTAAAATGGGAGCTTCTGCAGAGAACAGTTTCTTTGGAGTCTAACATTCTGAAAAGGTGGATTTGATGCTTTTCAAATACACTCCATTTTTATCACTATTTTATTTTGATCTTTTAAGGTACAGCTCTATTTATGGAAACTTACTGATATTCTAAAAATGGGATGTGTTCCTGTGCTATCTCAGATAAAATGTGCCATGTTGGAAGATGAATGTCTAGGATCTCTCTAAGAGAAAACAAACAAACAATTGTTTTGCCTTTTGAGAACAACATTTCTTTGTCACAAAGAGATTGAACTCTGGATCTTTTTAATCCCCATGAAGAATTTTGTGAATATTTGCAAGATGTCAAAAATAATTAGACAAAAACAGTTTCCCCATCTCTGGTATAAATAGTACATACATTGTAGAGATCAAAGGACTTCAGTTTCTCTCTTGTAAATATAAAAATGAAGGTTTCTTTGAAGAAAAAATAGGAAACAATGGTAAAGAAAAAAAAGAATGCATCACATTCTTCTATTAGAGTAACTGCTGCTATTAAAACTGTGTCAGAAATAGGTCTGGATTAAAGGCAGCTGATCTCCAACAGAATGAAGAGCTGAGCTCCTGCAGTGCTACTCAGAGCTGCTGATTCTTAGCAAATATTTAGAATCACTCAAGATTTGTCCACTGATTCATTTGTTCAGGTTTAATGTCACACAATATTTTTTGAAATTGTGCTTGCCAATTTGAAGTATTTCAAAAGAAATTATTAAAATTGCAATTGTTAAAAAAGAATTATATGGTAACAAAGAGTATCTACCCCAAATGAAATAGAAAAAGGGGAAACTCTGCTTGTGCTGGCCTGTCTCCTGTTGGTTTGTCCTGCCACATCCCCCCTGCTGGCACAGGCACAGCAGCACAGACACAACCACACTTTACACCAACAGCATCACATCCCCCAGGATTTTCAGTTAAAAAGACAAAGAAAATCCAAGGGGAGGTAAAGGATCTGAAATCCCTTTTATACTCTTGCTTTTTCTGCTTTCTCTCCTTATCTCTTCCCTGGTCTATCAGTTTGCATTCATAATTTCCATTTAAATTTACCAAAATGTTGTTTCTCCTCACCAGGGCATGGCTGCTGCAAAACCTGACAGAACACCCAAGTCCTGTTCTCATAGATCAAGAAACTGGGTGAGACCACATGAAGAAATGATTAAGAAATGCAGATTTTGGACAGAAAAAGCCCTAACCAAACGGACTCAAACAATAACCACAGAGCATACCAAAGAAAATCCAGATGAGGTGAAAAATTATTAACAGACTCTGTTAGGGCTGGTTGCATGTGTCACATTTAGTGCACCTACCAATGGAAAAGAAAACCCACATCTTTTTCTGCCTCTGATCCATGTTCATATTTGTGGGAATCAAGGGGAAGTAGTCCTCTGCTTAAAGTTAAGCCAGGTACAAACCTAAATGTTTGCAGGAACAAGTCCTTGGACTTGACAGAATAAGCAGCTCTTCCTCCAGCTCATTCAAGTTCTCAGCCAGGCAACTTTTGGGTAACAATATTCATTATCCAAAATATCTTATGATAAAATATGGAGCTGCAGTGTCTTTCTGGCAGCTCTGCCACTGCCATGCTCATGGTCACATCGGGCATTCTGTCTCTCTCCCATGTAAAGAAAACCTATCCCTGCTCTTAATGGAACATAATCTCTCGTGTTCTGAGTGCTTTGATGATGTAAAGTGCAGTTTAATTGCTAAGTATTGCTGCAAAATACAGAAGCTTCCAGTGCCTACAGCAGAAAATGCTAATTCAGACACCACCCATTTAATCACCACCCCACATTAATCATGCACACATCTCTCAACTCATCTTCAGTACATGGGTGGAGACATGTCAAGTCTGTCAAAGTAGTAATTTATTAGTACATCTGCTCTACTTATTTGGTATTACAGCCATTTACAGCCATTACAGCCAGCTTATCAAGACAGAACAGAATCAAAATATCCACTGCTTCCCTTTTTGTTATCAATAGTGATAGGACCCTTTACAAGCTGTGGATGTTTGAGTAGCACAGGTCTAATGTTTCTGCTCTAAAATACAACAAAAGATAACTCAAGTGAAGGGCGGAAGAGCAACACCAAATGAAAATTGCACAGATCTCTAAAGATTTAATAAGAGAGCTCCATTTCATAGAAGAGGTGATGGAGGCACAAGATGGTCTGGTGGTGGAGCTACCTGGCAAACCACCAGGACCTCAAGGTTCTAACTCATATTCTCTCAAATATTCACTTTCCCAAAACCTTCAAATCCACTATAATTGATCATTGTTCTTGTCTGCACAACTGGGATAGGAAGCTGCATTTTAACTCTTGCTAGAAAGTACCCAACTCACAAGGAAGAGTATAATCATTATGTTCTACCAGTAAGTCAAAGAAATGTCGATTTAATGACACAACAATATCTTTAGAACACAACAGGATTGAACCAAAGGGCCACACTTGGAAACTACACACAACAACTTAGGAACATTTACAAACAGTTATGGAAAATGCTCACCAGGTGCACGTGTGCTCATTTCAAGTCTGTTTATCCACACCAGGTTGTGTCTCCTGCTGCTCTACTGAGTGTGGGTTTGGCTCAGGCATGACTGAGAAGGAGGACAATAATGGACAATAATGGCAATTATCAGGACTCTCACTACTGCCTTTAGCTCTGGCATTTTAATTTGCCTCTACTTGGTGACTTTTTAAATAGTCATGTACATACTGATTTCCTATCCTGGCACAACATTAAAGCTTTCATAGTTGGTGTTTCCTGACCTCCATTTTCCTCTTGTTTTTACCTCCTTTTCCACCATTTCCTACTTCCATTTCAGTTAAATGCCCTTTCCATTTATGAATGACATTTAAATTTGGATTGAGGATGTGACCCTGCCCCCAGGAAAGCTTTGCTGACTCCTGCAGCATAAATACAAACAAGGCTGAAGTGCAGGTCAGCAAGATGGCTCTGCCCAGGAGAAAAGGAGAATGCATTGAATGGTTGTCTCATAATTTGTCCCACTTTTCTTTCTCCTGGGGAAAAAGTAAACTCTCATTTCTTCAGCAAGTAGAGGCTGCCAGGGTGTTCTACCCTTTGGATGTGAAGCAGGATCAGAGAAGGTTTATTTTGGAGGCAGTCTGGCACTAATGCTGAGAAAAACTTCTGGAATATCTTTCCTTTCTAATTATCATGATTTTGTTTAATTTGAAACTTTACATTATTTTTACAGATGATGTGAAAATTGTTGATTCCATTTGTTGATTCCGTTGCTGATTTGTGCATTTTCACAGTGGAAAGTAGGCAAACATGGGAAGTAATTGGGGGCTTTCTTAGGCTTTATTTTGCTAATTTCAACATCTGACAAAAAATGTTTCTGCAGTATATGTTTTTGTTAGGAGTAATGGTTTTTTCCCTGAAATAAATGGACCAACTCTAATTATACATTTTATATTAATGAGACACTTTTCTAGGTGTTCATCCTGCTGGCACTGTTTTGCATATCAGGCAGAGACAGCCCTGCACTTGTCTCACAGAGGAACATCAAGATCCATTATTCTTTTTGCTTTCTCACAGTACCCCAGTCTGTAATGATGAATCCATTAATAAAACAATCCAGCTGAACACTCTGAATGTTTTCCTGTTATAGTTTCTGTGCAATTGGGCATCACTGTACAGCAACATCTGGCAGGACACTTGTCATGGTTTAACCTGCAGAGAGCTGAGCAGCACAGCTCCCTCCCTGCCTCGTGGGATGGGAGAGAATTAGGGAAAAAAAGGAAAATTCATGGGTTGAGATGGAGACAGTCTGGATGGAAAAGAAAGGGATAATAATAATAATAATAATAATAACAACAACAACAACAACAATAACAACAACTACTCAGCCATCTGGGTGTTGTCAATCACAGCTCCTGGGAGGAAAAGTGACTCCATCCCAGCTGAAACCAGGACAACGTTTTAACAAAGTTGCTATTTTGAAATTACAGCAGTAATTCATTTTTTAGTTAAAATCATGAAGAACTGAGTTGATGAGCAGGTGTTTTATTAAGCACTTACCAACCACCTGTAGCCTGGACAGGTATCAAAAAAATCACTAGAGACTTAGCAACTGCTTTTTGAAGTCACTTTAAATTAATAACAGCTTGAATTTTTTTTCCCTTTCCTTTGCTTCACTGATTTTAATCACTTGTCACCAAGTTGTATATGTGTCACTGTTTTTTTCTGAACAGCTGAACTCCCCATTCCAAGCAAACTGTTTGCAGGTACTTGTTGGAGGATTTGGGGCAGCAGCTTAACCTGATGTGCTCTGAGTGCTGGTGATGCTCAGTTTCATGCCCCAGGAGCACACGAGATAAGGAACAACAAAAGCTTGGAAGAGATGCAGCTGCACCACCAGGAAAATTGCTTGTTATTCATAAGGATCAGTCTCAAGTGACTTCCCTGTCTGAATGAGTTTGCTGTTGCTGTTTTTTTTTTTTTTTTTTCCAGGAGCTCTGGAGTTTGTTGGCAGTGCAGAGTTGAGTGAGCTGATAACAGCTCCAGCTCCTGGTTTGGTTCCCAGCTAACACAACCTGCCTGAGCCTTTGGCTCTCATTGATTGACCCAAGGTGGGTTTGTGAACCAGAGCCTCATTAAGCACAACTTCCCAGCCCCTCACACAGAGCCTGGCTCATTCCCAGGACCTTGCACAAAGGCAGAAGCAGAAGGAACAGCCTCACCTGTCCTGACACAAGTGAATTGAAGTAGAATTTCCAAGCTTTATACTCCAGGTCACATAATGTTTTATCTTTCATTACACAGAGGGCACTGTTTTATAAACTCAAAGGTAATGCTTTTAAAAAGTGCCTACAAAATTCTAATTTTTTTTCCCACAGCAACACAGAACACTGAGGGGGTTTATTTGCAGTAATTAAAAAATGTATAGTCCAGAAGAACTACATCAGCTTTCAAGAGCTACACCAACTTTCCAAGCAGTGTCTTTCTTGAGAAGGATGACATGATAAATAACATGATAAATAGCATTACTAGAACAAACATGGCACAACACGAACATGCTTTGGAAGTGGATATTGGATTCTTGGCCCCTGGCAGTAAGAGGATGATACCTGTGGAGTGAGGGGCATAAATCTTTCAGGTAACAACTGCCAGAGGCTCTTTGTCCTCTGTGCTGACCATCTGCCTGAGGGAGTGCAATCCCCTTTCTCAGTATAAGTTTTCAGGATATTTTTCCTGCACCATCCATTAACTTGTAATTTTTTTCTCTTTTTTCTTTTGAAGTGGTTGTTTTGTATCAACTTCCACCACCTACCATTAGTAACTCACTTTTTAAAAATCATTATCATTATGACTTAAACTGAGCTGGTAATTCAGCTAGAAACAACATTTTTAGCACTCTTTTTCACCAATGTCCTGTTTGGAGCTTGTCCTGCTCTGTAAGGTTATGACAGTCCTGAATCCTCTATTTTCACTGACACTACAAGGCATTTCCAGCCAAGACTTGTAAATCCTGACTGTGTGAGGGAAGATGGTGCTTTGTTAAAGCAGCAGTTTCTAAAACATTATGTTTCCATAGTGACATTACTGGTGTTCTCTATTAAACCTTTTAAAGGTGTCCTTTGGCTACCTGGGTAAGCAAAGAGAGAACTGGAAGCGTGTCATGGTCACAATCTGTTCAGACTGGGGACATTCAGCTCTGCTGAATACATCAGTGATATAATTGGAGAGCTTTAATCAGAGCTCCTAAAGAGGTGCCTATGTAAATGTCATGCAACGTCAAACTAATCACAGAGTCAGATATGAACTCACACCAGGGTGTCTGATCCTCCAGGGCACACTGCCCTTCCAGCGTGATTTCATCTCCTAGAAAGGAGCTCTGGTGTGAAAACAAGCTCCCTGGATCCCTTCCAGTCCTCCTCTGCATGTCACACTCACTGTAGAACAACTGTAATTTAGCCAAGTCTTTACAGACTTCAAATGTCTTCAGAAACCATCTTGATTTTTGGCAAGGAAGGAAAAACCCCGAAATTACTTAACCATCTAGTGATTGCAGCCTTTGGAGCTGGCTTTAGTTCTTGTTATTCGGTTGATATCTTAGCTGAGGCAAACACAAAATCCAGCTGTCTGTGCTTTGTTGGAATTGGCAGCACAGGATTTGTCGTGTGTAGGGGTTTCTGGCAGTGTGGGATTAACTGGGAGCAGCTCCTGAGTTAACCCTGGCACCTTTAAACTGCACCTCAGGGCAAAGTGGGAGGCTACAGGACTTGTCAGCATGAGAGCAGGATGGAATAAAGTTTGTACTGTAATTAATACAGATCGTGTAATTGTTAGGGCTTATCACTAAAATTTCTAAAGATAGGGACAGTAATAGCACAAATAATTAAACTGTGCTGTCTGCAATATCTTCTACCAGCAAGTATCACTTACTGTAGCATTAATTATTTAAATAAACCTTACAAGAAGCTCAATGAAAGCAGGGAAATGTGTTCAATACCTGCAACTCTTCAGGGAAGCAGAGCTCTTTGTCCATTTCCATCACAGAGCACAGGGAAATGTTCTAAATGAGCAAGTGCCTTCACAAGCATAATCAAATTCCTACCACAGTTTTATGTAAGCAATGTCCTCTGATACTTCTAATGTTAGGTAAACTCTCACTAGTTAGTAACACATTTGAAGTTACTATTAAAAAAAAAAAAATAGCCAGCTTTCTAATTTGACCATTTTAGAGTAACATTTAGTGATATCTCTATTTGCTGTCCTCCCATGAGTAATTACCATATTGGAGTTAATAGAAACATTGCATCATCTTTTATGAGTGCATCAACTCATCTGCAATTAAGTTTAGATTGTCTAATAAAGTCCTGTGACATTTCAGCCTACATTTTATCTCTCAGTAAAAGACTCCTCTGAATGTTATTGCCATAAGAATCCTGGTAATGAGGGAAGATAAACCATTTCATTTGAGGCTGGCCAGATGAATATGTCAGCAGAAAACACAGCAGGTGATGGATGAATATACAGCAAGGGAGGCAGCTGAGGTGAGGAACTCTGAATGAGGTGCAGCCAAAACTGCACCATCCAAGCTCCAGAATTGTTTAACAACAGAGAGGATTCCATGGAGTTGGCACTTTCAGCTTTCTGCTGCTCCTGCTCTCTGTAGAAGTGCTTACGCATGTGAGAGAGAAAGACAACCAAGGACAAAAAATTTGCTGAAGAAAGACCCAAATCCTCCGGGCAATTTACTTGTTCTTTCCACACCTTTATTTGCAAGAAATGGATGACTAGGGCACTTGGAGCTTGAGCTGAATTCCCACAAACTTGGAAGTTTGTTGCTGCCCAGTATCTCATTTCTTGGGAAGTCCCACCACAACCGACCAGATCCAACCACCCTGAACTGAAGGCCCACTAAAGAATGTAATTTTTTTTGGTTCCAGTCCAGCTGGGTAAAAAGTGTGTATATTGTGTTTCCTTTCCCCAAACAGAGCACTTCATGGGAAGGGATAAATTCAGTGTTCCAGTCAATCCTTGGCCTTGTTGAAAGCATTACCAAAGTTGCTAATTAATGCTTGTACAAACAAAATTGTATTCCTGGATATGGATATCTAACATGGCAAGGCTCCAAATTTCCCTGAGGATATTTAGACTGAAAGCACAGAGTGCTCTAACAGACCATTCCTCAGCATTCTTCACTTTCCAATTAAAAAATTCTCCCTCTTTGCTGTAAAATTTACATTACCTTTTCCTGAATGTCATGCATTATTTATTTAATTAAAAACCCTTGTCTTCCAAAAGAAAAGGATAAGACATGAGGCAACTGGAGTTCTGGAAAGGTTGATAGACAAGGATGGATTGCAGCCAAAACCTAATTGAAGAAAAAGTGTCAATTCTCCATTTAAAACTGAAAGCAACTTTCCAGCTGAGGATTCATCTTCAAACATAAGCCTGGTTCTTTAATGAAAAAGAGAGCAAAACACACTTTAAAGAACTGTCCTGAGAGACTTTCAAACACTTTGAATTTGTCACACCAGCCTAGGTTAACAAATGTTATTGGATGAACCTTTTGTTATAAGACAGAACACGTGCGAAATCCTCCATGATTTGGGGTTTTTGAAAATTTCTGAGACTGTTTATGAAGCAATTTAATATATAAAAGATCTTCCTGGCCCTCACCCAGAGGCATTTATATTTTTACCCTAGATACCAATGTCTAGCTTGGAGGGAAGAAAAAAAAAGGACAATTCATTACAAACACTGTAGGATCAGTTTTACTGTGGCACATTCATTTAGATCTCAGTTAAAATGAAAAGAAATCATGCTGGAATTCTGCATGCAAAAAAAAAAAAAAAGAAAAAAGAAGGAAAAAGCAGATAAGTCACCTTTCTTTTCCAAATACATAAAAACACTGCTCCATGGAGAAGAGTTAAGACAACTCCAAACTTAAAAAAGTAGGTAGAGGAAAGAAAACAACAGCACAAAGATTTTAATCCTTAGTGTTTTGTGAGGAAGTTTTTCTACCACATAATTTCTGATCATTTTGTGACTCCTCTTGAGATACTTTTCCATTTGACTTAAACTTCAAAAAGATGGAAAAAAATTGCTGAAATTAAACTTCCCCCAATTCTCTCTCTCTGCTTTTCCATAATATGGCACAAGGAAAACTTCACTGGACACTGCTCATGGATTCCTTTGTGTGCCTTCAAAAATGAAATCACATCCAAAAATTTGGAGGAAAGTAACATTCCTAAGTAGTCTTCAAATGGGAACGGAATGTAATTTTTATAATAGCTATTGCTTGACTGAAATGATGTGTTATTATGTACTCTAATGGTAATTTAGTGTATTTACTTTAATAAAGCATAATAGGTGCTTGAATCAGATATGCAATTTAATAATATTTGTTAACAAAAATGTTTACAAGGTGTAGCTATTTAGAGGGAAGATACATTAGCCCAAAAATTAATAGGCTGTCCCTTCCCTTTGCTTTATTCAATACAAGAGGACAAAGAGAGTCTTCCTTTGGTTCTTAATCTGAAATACTCTGTTATTCAACTTGGAATAATGTATCCAAATGATTTTTACACAACAAAGAGCTGCATAAGCCCAGCACTAATATTTAAAAGTGATGGATATAAACAACCTGTCCATATTTCATCCTCTTGCAATATTTATTCAGCAGAAAAGAGATGCGGGGTGGGAAATGAACTTTACAAAGTAATTACTTTGGATCTTGACAAAATCTATCCACAGGCCTTCAGGTAAACATCAGCTTGATGGGTGCACTGTGGTTTGCCACAGGTACGTGTCCTGCTCAATGGAAATGGGATGAAACTTAAAACCAACAGTTGGTCTAGGGAGGAACAGAAAATATTTAGGAAAAATGTAACTAATAAGAGATGAGAAATGTAGGAATTAAAAAGACAGCTGATGGTAGAACTGGATTCCACACCGCAGCAGTCACCACAGCCAGCATACACCTGCATTTAACCCCATTTTTTCAAAAGGACTGTTTACAGGCTTGTACATAACAAATATTTTGTATATTCAAATATTTTGAAAGGCAGCTGGGAAAAATCCTCAAGAATTATAGATATATTTTTATAAATAATAAGGAAACAACATCACTATTAATATCTCCCAAGCCCCTTCAACAAACAAACAAAAATTTGGAGTTGATATTCAGAGTGTGATCAGGTCTCTACTTCTCTTGGGAGGGACTTGTGGGAGTTCAGACCTTGCTGTGAAGTCCCAATCTCAGTGCTACCACCAATAAAGATTTGTTATCAAGATTTGTGATATTTGTGATTTGTTTGAATGCCTCTATTAGAGAAAACATTCTCTTGGAGATGGTGAGGCACCAAATCCACCCCCAAAGCTCCCAGGACACAGCACTGGACCCTCACTTTCCTTTTGAAGCCACACTCGTGACTGCTGGATGTTACCAGTCAGCCATGGGAAGGTGGCTGCATTCTGCATTTCTTGATGTAAAAGTCTGGAAAGCACATTTGGATCACTCAGAATGAAAGTCATTCTGTACATGTGATTATAAATGGATGCTGCTGAATTTGAATAAAATTTACAGTGAACAACAACAGACTTTACGTCTCTTTCACACTTGCAAAGAAAACTGAGCATAATGGAACATTCTAAGGGGAATAATCAGTGTCAAACAGCACCATAAGAAACTGAAAGCTGCATATTACAGCAAGCAGCTCTGGAGAAGGTGGTAGGAAATGTTTTATATTCATATTTTCCTTATTATACTTTGAGCACACAAAAAAGGTACCTTTTTTTTACAACAGTACACTTAGTATGGAAGTTGTTTTACTACTCTACTGATTTTATCTTCTGATTTCTTCACAGATAAGCAGCAATAAAGAAAAAATAGTCAATAAAACACTACTTTTTAATTTTTTGCATATTGCTCCTACTCTAGGTTTCACTCTCAATGTTCCTAAATAAAAATCTTATTTAATGATCTCTGTTATTGGTTGTTATGTGAGGAAACAGAGCTGAGAATTTGAGAATGAAGAGTCTTCCAGATGGAGCTTACACATTAACATTTAATATTTATGACATGGAAAGGCCACCATGCAAAACTTTATACCAGCTGGATGAAAAGTAAATTTAGAAATTAGGACTGGCTGATGCTCAGTTTGTGCTGTGGATGTTACAGCCTGGGAAGTGATAAGGAAAATTTGAGTTTCAAGGAAACGAAAAGAGAATCTCACTTGGGGTAAACATTTTGGTGAAAATACTGTTTAACAATCTGTGCTGGGGTAGGACTTTTTAGGGAGGTGCTGTGTGAGTCTAGAAAAACCACCCATGTCCAAGAAGTCTGAGCCTAAACAGGCTGGGTTTGCCTTTGTCTCTCCCTTCCCTCCACTCTCTCTTGATATTTACTTTTCTTGGGCAGCCACGTGAATGTTGTAACATTTACTTTGGGCTGGTTGGGAAAAAAAGAATGGCAGCTTACAAAGTTAGACTCGGGTCTAAATCCCAGCTCCTGTTTCCATTCTTAGCTACATCCTTCCCTCCAGTTTATTTGTTTTTCTATGTTACATTTAGTTCTGGTTTTGCTCAGATGAAATCTTGTAAGAGAGGAAAAAGTCATTGTTTTATAGATAACTTGCAAAAAGTCCTTTCCTTTGTGTAAGAGATCTGGAATAAGTCAACAAAATACAAAGTTTTGTCTCAGTCTCACTTCAGTGCTGTGGTTTTCCTCATTTTCTTGTTTCTCTGTACAAGAGAGGAAGATGAGATGAGTGGGGAAGTGAGGAAGAGCAGGATGTTGGGAGCAGCAGCATTTTGCTGAGGAGGACCTTTAAGCCTTGCACGTTGTTAATTAAAAGATGCAATATTAATGGAGATGATCACTGTGACAGAGCCTGGCCACAGGAAGGTTCTCCTCCCACCAGCCCTTGGGAAAGGCTTTTCTGCTCTTTAAAACCCCGACTTGCAGGTGACCCTGAAAAGAATTACAGTGCTGATCTACCTGGAAGGGGCAGTTGCTGCTCTGTTGGTCTGTTCTGCTCTTACAGCTTGAGAATTCTTCCCTGTTGGCCAAAATCAGTGGCAGGAAGGCTTTGTCAACTTCTCTGCATCAAAGGCACAGAAATGCAGCCCTGAACATGCAGCTCCCCAGCTCTGTGCTGGCTTCCCCCAGGAGCAGGAGAGGGGCAGAGCCTGCAGAGCCCCCAGGTGAGGGGGTGAGATGTTGGATTTAACTCTTTTCTGACCCACAGGTGGGGTAACAGAGGCATTTTAAAAACTTTTATTCTATTATTTTTTCTATTCTGTATTTTATTCTATATTTGTATTCTATTTCTATATTCTATTATTTTACTCTATTCTATTCTATTCTATTCTATTCTATTCTATTCTATTCTATTCTATTCTATTCTATATTTTATTATATTATTTTTAAACTTTTATTCTATTTTTAGTCTTTCAAGAAGGGTGAAACAATACAGGTGTTATAATTCACACTATCACAATTTGAAGCTAACTATTTCTCAGTTACAATACACTATAAGCATTTATTGGTTTCCCAGCTTTAGTCACACTATACTGTAAATACTTTAAAGCTAATCACTAAAAATGACTATTTGTGGGTCCTACTATGCACCTTTCACAGTTCTATTTCTCTAAAGAATAGAACTTTAGAGTTCTCTAAAGTATCTAGTCTTACTAGATACTTTATTAGTATTTACTAGTATTATTAGTAAATACTTACTTGTATATACTTCTCCAGTTAATATATAATAATAAATAAATTAAATTCTAGTAAGTACTTTCTAGTATTTACTTCTCTAAAATATCTAGTCTTATTTGTAAGGCTATGTTTTGAAACTTGTTTCTAGTTTAATTTTTCTCTCAACAATGTTTGTTTTATTTTAACATTTACCCTCTAACATTTACCCTGGGTGCAAAAAAAAAAAAAGGAGGCATTTTTCAAAGGTTTATGACTCCTGATTTTATATAGATAGAAATTTTCTATAAATCTATTTCCCACATTGAGAGCCCCCAGGATGTGCAGTGCAGAAAGGTGGGAGAGGCAATGCCACAGCACAGAAAGAGCCTGGTGGTGCTGCTGAGAAAATAACAGCAGCACTCTGGCTCCTGAGGTGCTGTCAGCACTGTGGCAGGGCTCCCAACAAGCAGAAAATGGGTGTGTGTGGTCAGGGGCACAGGAACACACAGAAAACAGCACAAAACTGTGACATTGGAATCATCCAGGCACACAGCTGGGTGTGCCCATGGAGGTTTGGGAACAGGAGTGGGGATCCTCTCTGGAAGTGGCTGAAGTTATCAGGACTGTAAGAGTCAACAGAGGGAGGTAAGGAGGGGGAGAGGGAGGCAGGAAGGACTGTACTGTAAAATCCCATAATAGGCTTGATATTAATTTTTAACTCCCCAACCATGCAAACATCATTAGGTAAACTCTGCAAGGCAGTGAGCAGCAAGTCACTCTCAGCTGTCAGGTTTGTGACTCGGATCAAGCCAGGCCAGCTTGATAATCTGCCTTTCTCTGTTTGCTGGCTCAGAAATGTGCATTTTTCCACCTAATGTTCTCTCAAACCTGGTGTTAAAAAGGAAGGGCAGAGATGTTTTGCCTTTCAGCTAGTTTTAGAACTCCTCAAACAAGAAGGTAGAGTTTTCCCTACAGAGTCACTTTTTCAGAAGATCAAGACTTTGAAGGATAAAGAGGTTTTCTCTCTGCTGGGAACAGAAGAGCCTTGCAGGTAGGAGCTGCCACGTGTCTCTGATCAATCAGAGCCCCAAACCAGTGCCACTTTCACCTCCCTCTGGTCACCTCTCTGTCTCTGCTTTGTTCCAGTACCATCAAAATGAGAATATGGCCATGAGGACTTGCAATCCTCTGACAGAGGTGATGAAGGTTATTACCATTTTCATGATCTACACCAAGTCCATGAATTTCTGATCACCTGGTTAAAAGAAACTGTCTGGGAGCAACTTTTATATCATGAAGCTACCCTACTAAATGGAGATATCCTGTTAATGCCATCATTTCTGCTATTTAGACACCCCTAGAAAACAGCTTGTCACAGTAATGGGCTGCCTTGAGTGCTCAATAGAGGAGTTTTCAGAAATCAATCACATCTAGACCTGTTTGATACTCTTGTCATAGTTTGTACCTGAAATAATGAACTGAGCAAATCTATTCAGAATTGGCTTCAAAATTATACAGCAAATTAATCAATAACTTGATTGCAGTCCTCTTTTCCACAGCAATGTTGCATTGACATTTTCAGGTTATAACAAGTGCCTCTAGCTCTGAGTACACAAAAAACATCACTTTTGGCAATGAAAATAACTTTGTGGTTGGAGTGCTAGAGCCTGGGGTCAGCTCAGGTCCAGGATCAATACAGCAGCAAGAATTAGTCAGTTAATATTAAGAACAAACTGCTACAACATCCAAACATCAATTGTCTTCTTTTGAAGGTAATTTGTGCTCTTCAAAATATAAAAATAATAGCAAAGTACAGAAGATAATAGTGAAATATTAAGCTGCTCCTCTGTGCAGCTCAGTCGAAGCCTGTCTGTAAGCTCACAGGTCACCTGCTCCCATTTTCCTGCCTACACACACATTTCTCATCATTCCAAAATCCTCTTGACACGGTTCTTATCCCCTTCTTGTCCTTTGTTGTCCTGCCCCATGATCAGCTCTGGAGGCAGAGGAGAGATGAAAGCACTAAAAATCTGGACCCAAGTAGTCTTGAACAAACATTCATGAGTGGAAATAATTTTTTTTTTATTTTTCAGTATTCCATGTGAACAAATAAAAAAGTTTTATTTAGGCTCAATTCAAGCAGAATTTATTTTTCCCTCAGTTTGGCAGCTGAACCAAAAAAAAAAAAAAAAAAATAAATTATTCAGAGAGCCCTAAGAGCCTCACTGAAGCCACCAGGGACCAGTGCTCCACTAACGATTTTTTGTGAGTTATTTTGGTTTAATAGTAAAAAGGCTGTGTCTTGAGTTGAGCCAAGAGCCTTTTGTAATGTTTGTGTGTCAGCATTACACGGCCTTTATTTTCTCTTCTCTAAAGTCGGACTGTTTGAAGCCTAATACTGTGATCATTTATTTACACATAGCCCAGGAGGAAGCAGTTGGGCTTGGTTAATATTCAGCACAGATTTCTGCAGTGATTGTCCCTGCTTGCAGCTTCCACACCAGACACACGCCCTAAGCTTGCTGTGCACAAAAGGGTGTCCTTTCCACCATGACGTTGTAACTTTGTAATGGACTAATTTTCATTTTAATCCGCTCATGGATGATCTTTTGGGGGGGAATACAACTGCCAGGTCCTTCTGGGCTTTTCCAGAGCTATCACAGGAGCACTCTCCAAGCACCAGACCACTGTTTTCATCAAACCACTATTGCATTTGCAGGGACCCTTGTGGCAGGAAGGAATGATGAATCTGACTCCATGTTCTCAGAAGGCTAATTTATTATTTTTTGATATTATATTATATTAAAGAATACTATACTGAACTATACTAAGAATACAGAAAGGATACTTACTGAATGCTAGAAAGATAATAATGAAAACTTGTGACTCTTTCCAAGTCCCGACCCAGCTTGGCACTGGTTGGCCAATGAGTGAAAACAACTCACACCAGAATCCAATGGAACAATCAGCTGTGGGTAAACAATCTCCAAACACATTCCACATGAGCACAACACAGGAGAGGCAAATGAGGTAAGGATTGTTTTCCTTTTTCTTGGAGGCTTCTCAGCTTCCCAGGAGAAAATCCTGGGCAAAGGGATTTTTCAGAGAATGTGAATGGGACAAACCACAGGAGCAGAAGAATGAATGTTAGAGGAGGAATAATGCACATGTACCTTCCAATGGGGAAAAAATGGGGCTTTCTAAGAAACAGAATCATTTGTAGATAAGAAGGTGTAATGAAACACTCATAAATGATAAATGACCAATATTTTATCCAGTATATGCTGAAATCTATGTAAGGTTAAAAAAAATATTTTTTTCTCTTCAGCCTTTCCAAACACAATGCCAGCAGGTTCACTTACAGAACTTTGCCTTTTGAATGTCCCCCTCCATGAGTGTAAAGGCATGTTTGGAAAGGCCAGTGTATTTTGAGAGAGATCCCAGTAAAAAATTACAGAACTTCTTCCTCTGCAGCAGGGACCCTACGAAAGCAGCTGTGACAATTACATTTATTGAGATTGCAAAGTAAATTTAAACCAGTTTCATGCACTGATCTAGTCCTTTGCATTCATGTGTAAACCCCAGGGAACAAGATTTGACCACAAAGTGAAGCATCTCTACCTGATAAAATGGTTTTATCTGCTTGTGCTCTGGGTTAGTGCCTCAATGCAGGTTTTATTGCAGTGCCATTGGTAAGAGGTGCTACTTTAGCTTGGATCTTTTATCCAGTGTACTTGTGGTATTTCCAAGCACAAAACCTGTGTAGCTGATGCTTGCTAAATGCAAATTCCAGGCAAGCTGTTAGAAGAGAGCCTTGAGGCACGTGTCAGGGTGCTGGGGGGTGTGCAGGTTCCCTTTGTTTGAAAGGAGGGAGCAATTATGTAGGGGAATTATTCAATTTAGATACTACAGTTAATACAGCATTAACTGATCTTTTATCAGCTGTTCCAAGAGTGCACCTCGCTGGTGGAAACAATGCAAATTTTAATTCCAAATCTGGAGTACTGAGTAAATCCTCTGAAGAAGATTGTAAACTCCCTTTTCTCTTGGTGCAGCTCAGCAGCCTCCTGCAAACCAGGACTCAGAGAATTTATCTGAATAAACTCCTACCACTGAGACCATAGAGAGAATGGAATATTTTATATTAAAAAAAAAACCAAACCAACTTTGTTGTCTGCAGGAAGAAAGTGGAATTAATTAACTATAACAGTGAAACAGAACTTTGCAGTTTTTTGTAACTTTCATCTTGTGTCTATAAGCACACTGGTCATGGCTATATAAGCTGCATATTAAAAATTAATAATAATTAATAATAAAAAATTAAAATTACAATATTGTGCTGTTTCTTGGGAAATGATAACCTTCAGAAACCATGAGATTTATGGATTGACTCACGGATGAGTCAACTCCTTGATAAAAATTACCAAATAATGTGTTTCCTAGAACAGCAATTCTGGGTAAATCCAATACACACAGTGTTACTGTGGGGGACTGAGATCACAAACCAGAAATCAAACATTGGGACTGTACCTTAAAATCTGTGAGGACTTTTGTAAAATGCAGGGGTTCTGAGGTGGAGATTTAGGTTGTTATGGATGGCCCTCTCTTGAGGAATCTTTTGCTGGTTCTGCTGCAAACTCATTACTCAGTTTGTTTAACCTTTTAAATTCCATTTCAATTTCAATAAAAATGCTGTTTTCCCCACTTTAATGGCCAAGCCATGTCACCCCTTCCCTCTCTCTTTTGCTCATCCCAAACTATTATTTTGACATATATCTGCTGAGGATCTGCTTCATTATCTCCTGAAGAACATCTTTTTTCTCAAATGTCAAAACAAAAGTATGCTCAGCTGTTCTGCAGAAATTTGCAAACTAATGGACCTTTCACTCTAGAAAGAAAGGACTTTAATTGAGTATTTTAATGTGTTTGGGAGGATGTGGAAGATGGATGAATGAAAGTGATACGTCTTTTACCAACAAAGACTAATGTTGCAAGAATGTAGGGGGAAGTGCATAATTAGTTTCCATTTTCATCAGAGCAGATATTCAGCTTCCAGAAGGTCTGAAATGAAACAATTTGGATATGTAACCTTTTCAAAAGTAGTTTTTAATGCTCATCTACTGCAAAAATACAGTGAAAGTTGGTTTCCACAACTAACATTAAAAGTTCAAAAAGCTGGATTTTTTTTGCTAAACTTTTATCTAAAATATTTCTATTTTCTTCTAAAGATAAATTATTTTAAATTATATTTAAGTGCATTCTTATGCTAATGGCTTTCAGGAACAGCATCTCTCTAATTTCCTGCTCTGATAAGTCTTTGCCATGGGATCTCCTGCCCATGAAATGAATCCTGTTGCTACCAGAGGGTTTGATGTATCATAGCAACAACCACTGATGTGGAAAATTCAAACAGAAGAAAGACACTTGACAAGCACTCAAGTGATAGTCTAGAAGACCTTGCAGGAAGTTCCTCAACTGCTTAGGTTATTTTAAAAAAATAAAATTTCAAAAACCAGTTTCTGCTCCTACTTTCACAGAAATCTTACAGCTAAATTCTAAGGCAAACAACACTCTCTCAGTATACCAAATTTTGATCATCAGGGATTTTGCCTCAGTGCAGAATAGGGGTGTGAGAAAAAAGTTTTTCCATTGTTGGAGTGCAGGCTGCATGTGGGATCCCATATAACAAATATCAAATAATCAAATTAATTTGGGGGAAAGGAGAGCAGATAGCTCATTAAATTTTCCTCAGTCCTTTTCACTGTTCTAATAAACAATGTCTGAACTCTATGGAATTGAAACAGTTCCTGAGTGTTAAAACATTAATCTGTGCTTTTTCCGTATTTTTGCCTATCTTTATACTTCATTCTGAAATGAATTTGAGCACAGGTGTGCTGATGTACAGCCAAGAAAAGGCTTTTTTATGTTACTTCTCATCTAAGAGTCTAGAAGTATTTTCTTTAAAATTGAAATGTGATTTCTGCTACATATTTCTTAAAAATACCCCCAATTATTTGAACCCACCAGCACCCCAGTGACTTATCTTTACTAGTGGTAAGAAACTGAAAGAGGCAGAAATGGGAAACTTGTCTCCTGCAGTGAAAAATTCTAACCATTAAACCCTATGCCAAGCCATTTGGTTTCAAAATTTATTTTGTAGGCTTTATATTCCTGACAATTCTGCAGCAATTCTGAATCCATCCAGCCATGGGATGGGAGAGAACAATGGGATTTGTGACTGATGCTGTCAGGTAAGACAGCAAACAGAGAGAAGCTCAGGTTTTTCCCCAAAATCTTGCAGCCGTGTCCCATGCCATAAATGTTCCTGTGAGTGACTCACAGCAGTGCAGGCAGGCCACAGCCCAGTGCTGCAAAATCCAGGGAAATGTAACAGGAGACCCTTCTCCCCAGTGCACCATCTGTTCTTTCCCTGCAAAGATATCAAATTGTTTTGTTATTTACATTAAAAAAAAAAAAATTGTGGTGATTTGAGTTTATTAAGAGCTGATGTATCACCAGGGGGATTTTGAACATAACTACAATGCAGATGCTCCAAACTTACTTTAGAAAAAGACAGCCCTATATGGGTCAGGGCTGCCCTGCATGGAGTAAAAGGAGTCATTAATAGATTTGGCTGGTTTTTCACTGCAGTGTGCTGCTTAAATAAACCTGTTCATGCTTCATTCCCTTTTGGTTTAGCAGGATTTTTTTTCCCAATCAAAAAAATGCTTTCAGCTGATCTACCACAGGTCTATGTGGTCAAGTACAATATGGGCATACTGGGACTCCTGTGTACTTGGACTGTTTTATCTAATTTTTACTGTCTGTAAGAGCCTAAGTCCTGGAAATGCCCTGAATACTAATGCAAGAGCTACAGCTCTATCCCTTGGTTTAGGAATACTGCATTTCTCCCTCATCCCACAGCAAAGTTTAATTTCTCAAGTTACTTCATTTTGATAAAGTAAAATTTTGGTGTTTAAATCACGTCTCAGGAAAGTGGTGGCAAATTGAAAGTGAATACAATTTGTTCGTTAACACCTCATGTTTCGAAATAATTTATCATACAAACATTTCCTGGAAAACAAAAGCCACTTATGTGCAGGCAACTTATAAAATGTTACTTGTTTATCTAATAAACTACCCTGGGGCCAACAACTACATTAGCATTGCACAAACTTTCTAACTTATTCATCATCACTATTTATTATTAAAACTTTATCTGTTTCAAGTTAGTGAATAGCTGCCTTGGGATACACTGCTCAGAGCAGAGGCAACTGAATAAAGTTTACACAATTTGCATAATATTGTACAGCAGATATTAGCTTAGAACAATATGAATCCCCTGGATCATTTGCACAGCCCCTTTGGTGTTTAATGTTGGTAAATATTTAAATAACAGCGAGCCTATGTAATTATGAAGATTCCTCTTCCTAATCCGCGCAGATTGTACAAAATGTTGTAAATCATGCCTGCTGCACAGCCATAGCCAGCCTGAGAATAAAGAGGTGATTTAGAGATGCTCAGTGTCTTTTCTGGGAATTTTGTGGCCCCTCATTCAGCAGAGTTGGCTGCCAGGCAGGAGGGACAGTGTGAGCACAGCGTGGCACTGGCTGTGACCAAGGCTGGTGCTTTGGGTGCTGACATGGATTTCACTGCTCTGCTGTGTTTTTGTTTTTACCACAAATCTGCTGTAGGTCAGGTGCCTGAGAGGTTTACACTGTGTTATTTTGTGCTGATGCACAAAGTGCTGGATAAAACAAAGTAGGATGAGTTTTTCTCCACAGGACTGGTAACACTCCTGAAGGAGATGTCACCTCACAGTGCAGATTAAATTGTTTAATTTAATCTGGTAAAATATTCCCAGTTTGTGGACGAATTTAAGGGCCTGATTCCCCAAACTGCAGAACACCTTGGCATTTCTGATGTACTCTGCAACAGCAGAGTCCCTTAAGATCTTGAGATCTTTCCTGAGACTCTGATTATGAAACTCATGGCCTTCATAAATCACTTGTTTGCACATTTAAATTTTTTTTTAACATTTGTTTCTCTGTTTTTTGGCTTTTTTTTCAATCAGAGATCAGTTCCAACCACTACTGAGCAAAGGCAACTTCTACTAATGTCAAAGCTGGAACATGTTTTATATTATGTAAAATTCTTAATATCTGCAAGGATCAAGTTCAGTTTTAAGGTCTAAAAGTGTAGCCTGGTGGGTGATGTCCTGGATGAACATACATGAGACCTGAGATCTATTTCTGACTCTGACACCAATACACCACACATCAATCAAATGTTCTTTACATTCCCTGTGTGTAGAATGACATTTAAAATTATCATTTAAACTCTTCAGTGCAGTAAGGTCAGGGATCTTTTTGGGTCTACAGATAGTTGAATGCCCTCCTATTACTGTAACAAACAAAATTACAATCAAGCCAAGATAAAACCAAATCAATGGTAAATTTATCAGTGCTCCTAAATTTATCTAGGCCAACTAATAGCTGATTTCTAATCCATCTCAGAAAGTAGCCCAATACCTCCCTTACATTTTCATGACTGGTACAAAATACAGAGAACTATTTTTAAACAGAATTCCTCTTTTCTGTGTCACTCAGTGGCCCATCCCAGGCTTTTAGCAGTTCAGTAGAGAAGCAGAGTTAATCCACTCTTTCCATCACTGTGTTCAGGAAAGTGAAAATTAAATAAAAGGACCAAGAGATATTTTGATGACTCTAACATATTTTTTCACCTTTTCCCCTTAGGACACACACTGGTATTTAAATAGATATGATTTTTGATGTTTTTTAAAGAGACTAAAATGGATATGTGTGGAGTTAATAAAATATCTCATCCCTGAAGAGTGATTACATTTCTTTCACTCATGAGAAAGTCCTTCATAATTCATTTATACCTGAGGGTCTTTTGAGTTATGGGTCCTTCACACTTTTGAAAGACACGTAATACCCTTCATGGGTGACGTCTCTTCTGTGTATTGAAAGTGTAAAATTAAAGCATAGAGGTTTTGAAGGCATATTCTACATGTAAAATATAAATGCAAGTACAGAATGTTTCCCTCTCCTTTTTAAAGGGCCTGCAAGACCTTAGAAGGACTTGACAACGTGAAATATTATAGTGGAATCCATTGTAGGATGTGCTGCATGCAAGACAAGGAGTAAGAAATTGAGTTTTGCATTCATCTATGTCAGCAGAATGCACTGGTATAGCTTTATTTGCAAGGCTTTAGATTTTATACTTTCAAATTACTAACAGAATATGAGTATTTCACCTGAAAGTATAAGCATTATGTCAGCAGAACATCCTGATGTTGAAGAAATATTTTATACACTAAAAAGCCATAAGCTCCTGTGTAGAAGAGACTGAGTGGACACAGCAGGGTGATAAGCACTACATAGATTTGCAAATATAATACTGTAAATATCACACAGGTGCCACAAAGAGATTGGAACACGGCTCACCAAGTTTCCTCTGTGTTCTACTTAACATTTATAGCTAATTTTTAATTAACTCTCCCATGACACTGTTTAGGTGCTTAAATTGGTACACTGTCCTTCAGACCAATACCTGGAAGCCCTGGAGAAGAGGCAGATAATGAAAATAGAGATTTTAAAAGAGTCATCCCACAGATGCTATGCAAATATGTCACAGTCACTGACTGCTTTTCCTGAGGTCCAAGATTAGGTGGATGACCAAAGTATTTAAAAATCATTGTTCATTCATCCAGTCGTTGCAACGGTGCCAGGAAGGACCTGCACCATCCTGTGCCCCAATCCTGGTAAAACCTGTGTCCCCAGGAAGGCAGGGAGCTCATTCTGCTGGGGTGTCACACAGAGTCCACAAGGGCAGAGCTGGGGCTCAGGGGGGCTCCAGGGGTGTGCAGAGTCACTCCTGCACCCCTCAGCACAGGAGCCCTCGTTTCATCAGCTCCCCACTGCAGCCCCAGCCCCACCTCCCCGAGCAGCTCCTCGGTGCCAACCGACAGCAGAAATAGAATTATCGAGGCAATTAAGCACAAATATATTTGAAGAGCTGTCCAAACAGCATTTTGCCATCAATGACATGGACAAATGTTTCCTGCAGGTACATCTTGACTGCTCCTGCCTCTGCATGCACCACTAATCATTGTGATGCATATGAAAACACGGCACGCAAGCGAGTGACAAACGAGCACTTGGTTTGGAGGAGAAGATGAAGGGAAAAACGGGGACAGATGTTGTGCAGAAACATTTTAAATAAATGGACAGAGTGTCACAGTAGAAGCAGAACTGTCAGCTTGGGAGGATGTGAGATTACAGACAGAGATCAAACACGAGGCTGCCAGAGACACGCATCGGTCAGCACGGGGCTGCAAGCAAAGTCATGGAGGGTGGTGAAGTCTGGAAGGAACTCCAGCTCAGAAATAAAACAATTAGAAGGGCAATTAACTCATCCATTTTGTGGACAAGTGTTGTCAGCACGTAGCCTGAATAACAGTAAAATGGTGGTTAGGAGTGATTCTAATGCATTAATGCAGCATAGAATAATTTTGTTTTATTGAGCTCATTATGGCACATCTGTATTCCCAACACTTTAATCTGTTACTGGCAGAAGATATTGATGTAATCCTTCAGGCAGAGCAAATCAGCATGGTCCTTTTCTAATGCCTGAAGTCCTCCAAGCTCTCCATATCCACAAAAAACCCCTGGACCTGTGTCAAGGTCTGGCTGAAGGCACAAGACTGGATTTTTCTGGGTAGTCCCACTCTGTCTCACAGAGCTGTGGTGGTCAGTCACCACACCAGAAACCAGAACTCCCTACAACAAAATAATACTGAATTATCCTTCCCTACCTCCTTAAGACCAGGCAGAAGATCCAAGATTAAAGATTGCACTTTTCCTGCTTTTTCTTTCATTTATGGTGGTTTTAAACAAGAAATGAGTTAATAAGGGGCTTCAGCTCTCTGACCCAGCAACCTGGCATTGGTACTGACCAGGAACAAAATGTAGTCCCTTTGGATTTTATGGGGAAAAAAATAAAAGAAAAAAAGAAAAAAGAAGGGAGTGTGACCTGAGGCTCAACATGAAAGAGTAAATGAAGATTGAAGTAGTCCTTAGCTCAACTGATGGCAGAAAACAAAAAAGCTTCTCACTGAGGAGAGTGTTGATAAAAGGAGGGAGGAGAAATAGAAATTTCTGAAGATAAAACAATATGCTGTAATTTTCTAAAGGAAAAAGGCAGGTAAAATTCAGTTGAAGTGTAAACAATCCCTTCTCTTCTTATTTCCAAGGAAAAGGCATAAGAATATTCTGTAGTCCTTGTTTAATTGGGGAATGATTCTGATGGACTGATGAGCTGAAATGACTAAGATGTTTTCCTTTTAAAACCAGAAAATGTTTAAAGTGAAGCCAGGTACACTATGGTAGTATTTGCTTTCAAATATGAAGGCTTTTGGCCCTCAAATATTCCAAGTATTATATAATAAACTTACTCAATTAAAAAAAATACTTCTCAAACAGATTAACAGAATTTTCTGTAAAGAGCAGAGGCAGCAAATGTTGCTTTGGCATAATTTGAAAGGAAAATGGGAGTGAACAAGAAGCACTTTTTATATATGTTAAGACTACAGAAGATGTCTTATACAACATTCACAGTTCATTGTTTCTTAAGACATTTTGCAGCTTAAAAGAAGCTTTGAAAGAGTTCTTTGGTCTTTGATTCTCCCTCCATTGCCTCACTCTATACTCTCTGTAGGGTCTCTGGGACAGCACTGCTTTCATTAATCTTTCTCTCATGACCTTTATGGAAATAAAAACAACAAGATGAGGCACAGCAAGGAATACATATTGCTCTTGGATGTGGATAAGAGCAGGGAATGAAAGAGGAATTCCAGGATTTCACTGGGCACACTGTCTGCAAAGCTGCCAGAGCAACTTCAGCCACAGAATCGAGGAAGAAATCATCTTCCTCAAAGGGAATTCCCTCAAAGTTTCTTTCTTCCCCAAAGCATCAAACGAGAGATGATTTGGATCATCATCTACCTGCTCTGCAGAAAACATTTCCTAGGTACAAATTCTCTTTTTTGTATGAATTGGCATTTTCAAGCAAATGAACCTTTTGAATTGAGCAGTGCCTAGAGCAGAAACCCACAGCATTCCTAAATAAAGAACATGGCAGGGCATTTTGAGAGTATACTTGAAGATATATATAGATAATTAATGTCAAAATTTTCCCAAATCTGTGCCAGAAGTCCTGAAATATAATGCATACCAGAGAAAACTCAAAATTCAAGCCTAACCAAGTTAGTGCAGGTATTTCCATTCACTGAATTAATGTAAATTTTCTTTTTTCTTTACAAAATTTTGTTTCATATATCAAGTCCCAGATTATATTTACAAACATGCATTTCATAAACTCTGAATTTTGTGTTCTTACAAAAATATTTTAAATAACATTTTACCAATAGTAAGTAAAATCAAAAACACACTAGAAGAAAATTAACTCAAAATATTCTAGCAGAACTGATCAAATACTTTGGTGTTGTAATGCAAATATTTTGCTTTTCTAATTGAACAAAGAAAGTGATGGTGTGGAAAAGCTAATGAAATCAAAACTGGGATGGGAAGGATGTACAGTCATGTCAGTCCAACAATATTTGTGGTGGTTTATAAGTACTTGAATGTGAAAAATCAGCTTGGGCCTTCCTGTCACTGCCACCCGTGGCTGCATCCTGAAACATCGGGAGGATTTGCTCTGGAAGCTGCAGCTCTGCTCCTCCTGATTGAAACAACCAGGAGTGCTAAGGGGCTTTGGGAAGGGGAGATCAGCTTTGGTGAGCCTTGAGCACTTTGATCAGAACAAGGGGGGAACACCAAGCACTCAGTGAGCATTTTTGTGTTAATTATCTCAGTTTTCTGTAACACCCAAGGGTGAATCCCACCCAACCCCATCACCTGCTCCTGCACCCCCTGGACAGATCCACAAGGAAGGGGAGTGAGTCTGTCCTAGAGATGGCACTGTTGCATTTCTGTCATTTCTGGGGGATTGGCAGTGGAAAGCTCTTAGGTAGGAAAAAAGGAAATCAATCTATGCATCAGCTGTCATCTTACAGCATATTTAATGTTAACTTGCTCCCAAAGATCAAAATCCTCTCACCTTTTTTTCCTGTCAAACTCAGATAACTCTGTTGGTCTACCTAAAGCAAGATAAAAGCAGAAGGTTCTATTTGTCTGTATAACAAACTATGGCACTTTGCTCTTTGAAAACCAAATTTTTTCAAATAACTATCTTAATTTTTATATGGAAGAAAAACTTGGAAAGATGAATTTAAATACCAAGACTCCAGTTATGTTTGTTCTACTGCTTTAGACATTCCATTTTATTTTTGTGCATGTGTGGGAGTGGACATGTAAGTGTTACATTCTGGGAGCAATACCAACTGAGCACACGAAGGATGAGACACCCAGGAGCACCAGGAGCGGGAGCTTCCCACCTTGGTGGTGTCATTTAGTGCCTGACAGAGGAAGATGGAAAGCAATGCAGAAATAAAACTGGTAACTTCAGCTCTTAAAACCCCTAAATCCCAAACTTAACAGAGTGGCTTCTTGCCCTGAGTGCTGCCCCAAAGTGGGAAACTCCTTTGGGAAGGAGGCATATCCTCAGGAGGCTGCAGAGCCAAGTTCTTGCTCTGAGAGAGGTGGGACCAGCAAGGCATTCCCAGATCATTCCTTCAGGGCTCTTTGCTGACTAAGGCAAGGAAAGGTGCCAGAACTGGATGACAACAATGGTGGGGAAAATCCCAAACCCAAACTGCTTCCTCAGAAAGGGGAAGGCTCAGTCCCAGCCCTGTGCCTCGTGGCTTGCAGGAATAAAAGTGTCACAGTGAACAAACAGAGCAGATCTGGGAAATCTTGCCTTTGCTTGTGGAGGAGGCAACACCTGACCTTGTCCCTTGTCTGGAAGTGGTCTTGATAAAGCTGAGTTTTTGCCAAGAAGAAAAGATGAATTGTGGGCATGGATTGGTCAGCACAGCTGTCTCACCTCAGCCAAGCTGCCTGAACAGGTACAGCTATTGCAACACCTTTAAATAAAGGTACCATTGGAGGCCTATATTTAAAATGGAATTCAGTGATGAGGTGACCTTGTACAGCCAAGTCAAGCACATAAATCTGTTAGAGTATTGAAATCCTTGGAGGACACACTTGTTCCTGTTCATATATTCTCACTTTTTTCCTAAATATGATTTAATGGGCATTTACAGACTGAGAGCAGCTCTTTGTTACAACTCAGTGTACAAAAATGAAATACCTGATTAAGTGCTCTGCAGGACCAGATCCTCATTTCATACTATTTTAAAGTAGCTCCCGTGGAGGAAAAAGATTAATTCAAAGTTTTATAAAATTGAAGTTATTAAAAATTTGTTTATAAAATTGCTATGCTAGAATTATATCATATAGTTTGGATAATTTTAACATATACCTAAGACATTAAATAGAGTGTTGTAAAAGCGATGGCTTTGCCAATTAACAATGGTTTTTTAAGAACTTAGAAGAATGAGTGTATAAAAAATGTAATTCTTTATTTGAGAGTGAGCTTCTGTCATTAAAGCTGAAATGCATCATGAAGTGGGCAGGTGTGGTAAAACAATCTGTGTTTTCTGGCAGGCAGAATAGCAGGTGATTCTTCTGTGCCCTTATGCTGTGTTCATGTTGGAAAACTGCATTTGCTATCAAATGAGCACCCCTGAAACATCATTGGGCCTTAAAGCATAACTCTGGAATGTTTTTGAATGTGTTGTAAGCACCGTTATAACAAAATTTGGAACATTGTGTTCACAAGATCTGCCAGAGCAGTGTGTCCTGTCAGGAGTACGTGGAAGAGCACATCTGCAGGAGCAGCAGTTCCATGAGCCAGGAAATGCAGAACCTTCCCTCTCCTCACGGGTGGAGCAGGGACCACAGCAATAACATCTGTATCAGAAAGGTTTGTGCTCTTCCCTTCATATCTGCAGATCAATGGGTGCAAGGCTCTCATTTTAGCAGAGCTTTCAGCCGAGGTTTCATAATGAATTGTGTGTCTGCAGCTGGCAGACATTCCCTTCAAAGGCCAAGGCAGGAGAAAGGCTTCGAGGCGTTCTGCCCCTCTCACCCTTGTGCCCCTGCTCCCCTCCCTGCTGAAGGCTCTTTTGGCCATAACAAACAAACACAAGTCACTTGTTAGTCCCAGGAAGGGAGCACAATTCAATATTGCACCTGTAAACAGTCACATATTTCTATGGCAACTAATGTTTGCCAGTGTGGTCAAAGAATTCCCTTTATCATAAAAACCCAAGGAGAACAGTAGGGGGAAAATCCATTACTGAAGAAATACCCAGTTCCAGGCAGAAAGGTCAGAATTGCTCCTGGGCTCTCAACATTGGATGCACATACCTCTGGGCACTTCAGCAATTCACTCAAGTGCTCAAACTGCATTTTTTTGTACCACCCACATGCTGCTGCTTGAAGAACAAAATTTTTAACAGTCTTAAAAGGAATGAAGTTAGAGTGAAATCCAATGCACTGTAGTGACCATGTAATTTTTTCTCGCCTCTCAATTTTGAAGTTAGTGTTGAAAGTGGTAAAACTAGAGCTGTCCCAGAGTAGTCTGGGATATAAAATTTTGGGAAATAGTTCTCTGAGAACCCCTGAGGTAAATCCCTGAGTGTCTGCTTTGGACACAGGATAAACTATTCTAGTTTGGTAGCACAAGTTATTAGTTGTTAGCCCCAGGACTTCAGGTGTTATCCATATGGTTTCCATGGAGTTTACCACAGTCCCTATCAAGTCCACAGAGGATATCAGGGTTGTTTTGATTAGGAGTAGTGCAAACCCAAAAAATAACAGGGAATGTTTACAAGCTGGGTTAAGAATTGGTGCAAATCCAGTAATGATGCCACAATAGGAGACCCAGTGTCTCCTTATCTCATCTGCATCCAGGAAAAAAATTAAATTGTGTAAAAAACAATGCAAAGGTCCTGCCAATTCATGTTAATGATCTGTATTGGCACTCACTGTAGGGCAGGCAACAGCAATTCTACTATAATATGCCTTATCTATTTCCCACTCTTCTTTTACTTAGAAATAATTTTAACTAGTCTGGTTTCCTCCTTGCTCCATACCTGTTAGTAAAATTGCTGGGCAGAGTGAAAATCACATTACAAATGTCTGTCTAGGGACTATTATTTAGAAGGAATTGTATGTAATGGAGGTGAAACATTTTCAGCACTTTCTGTATTCAGGACTCAGGTTAAAATGGTTTTTGTTAGGGGGGAAAAAAGGGGACAAAAGTGTCTGCATTGTCATAATCAGGCAAAGAAGTGTTGATAAATTGGCTGGGCAGCACTTGTCAGGACTGAGTGACCCTTGGAGATCTGGGCACTGCTTGTGTCACTCAGTGCCAGCAGCCTGGAGTGGGGACAGAGGTCAGGACAGGTGCTGGGAGTTTGAACAGAAATAGATTCATTGCTGAGCTAATGAAGGGTTGTTATAACATGCTTTTTGCAACACCACCATCTTGTGCAAGATCCCATGAAGCCTCACCTGGTTTTATTAGGACTGAGAACAAACCTCTGCCCTGCAGAATATCATGGTGTGGCTACAAAAGCAGTGCAGTTCAGCCAGATGGTGTCAGGAGCAGGATAATTTGTCTTATCAAAGCCTCCATCAAGTACCAGGCTCCTGGTGCTTGAGTTAATTTGGAGAACTGTGAGACAGAAAGGCTTTGCACAGTATTGACAAATCCTACACTCCAGAATTCCCATTTTGGAGCGAGGAATCCAGGGGACACAAGTGACATGAATTTGTTCAGTAATCTCAACAGTGTGCAGACAAATATTCCAGAGACACAATGGCCCTGCAGCCATGCCCAGCTCTCAGGGAATGCTCAGTGCACACTGGGAAAGGCAAAGCCTGGAATTTCTGGAATTGAGGATTTACCTCTGGAATTGAGGTAAATAACTGTAGAATGGGAATAAAAATCCAATGTACTCTACCTACTCCAATCTCTTCTTGTCCAAAAAGTGGTGATAAATTTTTCCATGTGGAAAAAAGTGTATTAAGTGTTCTGGATTAACTAAGGTGAAGGATGAAATGCTGGATGTTGCAGTGGAAATAGTTGATAAATGGGCTTTTTCAAATGCAATCTGCAATTGTTTCAGTAGGAAATACTTTGCCCCAGATTTTCAGTGGTGCTCACTTTAAAAATCCAGTGATAAGTATGCTTTGCTGAAACTGACATTTTTATCAGTCTTAGCACATGAAATCTCTGGTAATTAAATTTGTTTAAAATCTAGAAATAATTCCAATCTAATGGAAAACAAGCTCAGGATTCCCTAACTTCAAATTTTATTTGAAACCTAGAAATAATTCCAATCTAATGGAAAACAAACTCAGGATTCCCTAACTTTA
This sequence comes from Passer domesticus, assembly GCF_036417665.1. Lineage (NCBI taxonomy): Eukaryota > Metazoa > Chordata > Aves > Passeriformes > Passeridae > Passer > Passer domesticus. The sequence continues at coordinate 11,587,438 of NC_087489.1, read as the reverse complement.
TAACAAGAAACCACAACACAAACAGACAGATAGAAACCCCCCAAATCCTCCAGTGAAAAAACCACACCAGCTGTGCTCTTCAAAGGTGCTGCCATGAGGAACTGCTTTGTCCCCCATGCTGTGCAAATCCCCAGCAGCTGGATCCAGAGGAATGGCCGTGGAGATTCATCATCCTCTCCTGCAACATCCCTGTGAGGAGCTGCAGTTGGACGAGGTGTCTGCCCTGAGATACTGCCACAAATAAATCTGACAAGCAAACAGCTCCAGGAAAATGGATTGCAGCTGATGGAGTGTCAGCTGGCTCGGTGAGCTGGGCTCTTTTATGGCTGCAGAGAATGAAACACAGATTTTTGTGGGAAATTCGGGTGGCTGGTGGAGCCAGTGCTTGGGCACAGCTGTTTCAGAGCACCCCCAAGAATTCAGAATATTCCCAACTGTCTGGTCACACAGGGATCAGAGAATCCCAGTAACACTGAGGTGAGAGCAAATCTGACAATTCCAAGTCTCATTTTGTGTATTTTGGACACAGGTTTGGAGATGCAACCTCCCACTTCGTTGTGCAAAGAGGATTTCTGGTGTTTTATTTGTAATCACTTCCCAAGAATGGAAATTTAAAAATATTTATTGAAGTGCTAAATGATCTCTGACCCCTGGATAGTCTCTTTTTTGGAAAGATTAACCACTGTCATATGCATAGTTAATTGTATGTGTACAATTGTCTTTTCTCCCTTTTCTCCCCTTTTTCCCTAATGACAACTTAAATATTTACTCTAATAAATTAATTTAAATTATTTGGGTTGGACTCATTCCCATATCAGATATTTGAATTAGTAATTAAAAAAATTATTTTATGCTTTAAGAAAACCAGTGCATATTAAAGTTTCTTAAAATATATTTTAAAAATGTTACAAATGGTTATGTCTATGAAGGAAATATTATTCCAATAATAAGGTATGAAATAGGCTACTGGAATATACTGGATGTTTATGCAACTATTCTTACATAATGACTGTGCATTTGTTCCTATGATTACTGCAAATTATTTAAATATATGTTAGATCAATACAAAATGTTCAGAGAAAGATCAAAAAAATTAAAAAATCAGAACCACTCTTTAAAAAGCCTGGAAATATATGTATCTGCACAGAAGATTAAGCATTTAAAAATACAGTCTACAAACCTGAGATAAATTCATAGCACAAGATTAAAAGCTTCCAGTATATGTAATTCTAACTAGATCATACACTAAATATTTCCTCATTGTGTTCTAGCAGCCAAGTATTAATTCAATGTATGCACATCTGCAAGATTATTTAACAAGAGGAGACAGAAAAATAATTCAAATGACAGACAGTGTGTTTTCCTGGCTATTTGTGTGTATAGTGTAACTGCAGGAAATGAACAACTATTTCTGCTTTTTGGGAAAATAGAGGTCTCAATTTCCAGCCACTGAAATTAATTTTACATACAATAATCTGGTCTTTTTTTGCTTTGCTTCACAAACAGAAGACTTTTGCACACAGTGCACTGTAAAGGCAAAATGTACTGTTCTCAAGTGTTAGAAAATAACATTATTTCAGGGGCAGAACATCACTCACAAATATTGGCTATTTAACAAGGAGTCTTAAACATAAACCTGCTGAGCTACTGTGTGCCATTTTTCCAGGGAAAATGCACACTTGCCAGTAAACTGCATAAATCAGATTAAGGGAAATGTAGGGAGAAAGAAAAAATGCAGTCCAATTTTATACCATTACATAGCTTTTTATATGACAACATATATGTCAAAAGGCACTGCAGAGAGGAACATTTGCATCTCAGCTGTAAAGGAGAAACCTCCCCTGCCTCCCTTCTGCTGCCCTGGAGTCAGAGGGATCCCCTGAGCTTTTAGAGGGGGGGACATTTGTTCAGCTGCCAGGCTCTGCAGACCAGGCTGCCTATCCAAATTTCCTGCAGCAATTCCTCATCCCCTCCCCTCTCCCACCACTAAAGGCTATTTGCTTCCAAAGGTCTGAAGAACAAAAACTGCTTGCAAAAGGAAATGATCAGCAGAATGAAGGCAGCGGTGTCTAGGTTGATTTGCTGAAATTTTGTGTAATTTGGGGCTTTCCTTTGGACTGGATTTAGTCTGGATTTAGGATCCTGTGCATCATACACAGACAAAGCTGCCTGAAGGAGCAGGTGCTGGTTTGGACTCACTGCTGGGTGGCCTGAGGACTCTTCAGGGGCTGAGATTCTGATTGATTTTTCTCAGGAGAGAATCTGCTCTGAACTCAGCAGAACCCTCCTGCAACTGAACCAACACGTGGCAAGTGGGGACAACAGAATTCATTTATGAGCAGCAGCTCTGAGCAGATTTGTGGCTGTGGCCCATTAGTGTGAAACACGTCAGATTTTGGAGGCTGGGAAAATTCCAAACCTCTCTCAAATTCCATGTGATGTTGTCAGCATCAGGCAGTTCAGTGAAGCAACTTCCATGGTGCAAGGACTGAAACCACTGGGGTAATTCCAGTCTGGGGAAGTGGCAACAAAGAAGATGCAAGCTGAAAGCAAAGCCCTCATGTGGAAAGGCTCATTCTTCTGGCAGGAAATAGGAGACACTTGGTGATTGAACAGTGAGACAAACATTGGGAAGCAGGTGAGGGAGAAGTCTTTAAAATAGAATAAAAAACAGCTGGGAAAGCATTTCTGAAAGAAATATAAATGCTATAGTAGTATACTGATCTGAAGCACTCCCTGGTTTTTATGTAATAAATTGAATTTGTGAATTTTTTTTATTCATTCCTGTTTGTTTGATTCCATATGCATACCACACATCCACCAGCATTAATATTATCTTTGTTTCTCTGGTTCTGTTGCAACAGGTTTTCCATTTCCAAGGTTAAATTTCCCCCTGTACAGTAGAGCAGGAATATAAAAGTCTCAAAAATGTTAAGATTGCACAGAACCATGACAGCTGTTCTTGCTAACTTTGCTGCTTACCAGTGCTGAGGCTTCTAGTGAGCAGAGAATTAACATCTGCTGTCACAAGCTGATTCCAGAAGTGACAGCAAGTTGCAAACTGAAAAACGTTGGCACAATTTCTCTTATATGCCTTATACTGAAAGCAACTTATGGAATTCACTGTGTGCAAGGGAGGCAGTATGCAGTAATTAATGGCATGTTTAAAATCTGTGGCACATTTGCATTTGTCTCTAGAGAAAGAGGAAGATGACAGCATCTAGGTAAATACTCAGCAGAATTTCACACTCAGGATTCTTCTGTCAGTAATCTGTAGGCTTGCTGTAACCAGTTAAAGATTATATTTGCCCCACCAGGAAAAAAAATCTTATTAAAATTAAAATAAAATTAAAGAGTTTTCTGACTATTTGTGCAATTTCTTTATCTCTTTTCTTCTCCCCCACCCTTTAAACAAATCAATTTTAAATTCACGGAAAGAATCTAAAAGGAGATGGGAACAAGAATCTAGAAGAATAACAAGAATCTAGAGGAATAACAAGAATCAAAAGAATAACAAGAATCTAAAAGAAGATGGGAAGATCAGCTTCCAGGGGATGGCATGAGGGAGAGAACAGCTGGTTCATCACTGTCACTTTTACTTCTGGTTTTGAAATCAGCTGAGCGAGCGCTCCCATCTCCCTGTGAACCTGTCAGGTCTGCAGTGGGCAGTAAAGCCCTGCTGTCTTTCCAGGTGAAAAACTGTTAGAGAATGAGAAGTGGCTGAGATGATCAATGCCCAGTTTGAAGCCTGGCATGTTTGTCTTGCTGAGCTTGGTGCCACGTTTGGGATCTGAGCTGACATTAATGACGGAGAGCATGGAGCCTCCTGCTCAGCTGTCTGTCCGAAGGGACTCTGTAGAGAATCCCAGCTCCAAAGGCTCAAAACACCTACAGAAAACTTCTAGGAAGGAAAATGAGGCAGTTGTAACCACAAGAGGCTTCCTGGCTGCCAGGAATACACAGGTACCTCACACCTCTTACTCAGATGACTTGGACAGGCTGCAACAACACCAGAGAAAAACCCAACTAAGACTAAATCCCATCTCCTCTGCCAGGGTGGCTTTTCTCTTTGCTGCAGCTGTTTTTAAAAAAATTTGGAGAAGCATCCCAGTCACTCTCTTGGAAAGAAGAGGGAAGTTCATCTGTTTGCTCTCAGAAGACATGGCGAAGCTGTCACTGCAAATCACATTTGAAATAAGTGTGTGGGAGTACGTGTGAGACGGAGGGAAGATGAGAGAGCTTACATTTAGATAAGACAAAGACAAGCTCTTCATACACAAAAGCTATTCTTTTGTTGTTCCTACCAGTCCCACTTCCTCCTGCCTGAAGTTTCCACTTCCTTTCACTGGATAACATTTCTTACAGCCCCAGGTAATGCACTCTGGCAAAATGCTGTGCTAACTGAGATCTAACTTTTAAGACGCACAGAACACATTGGTAATTTCACACAGGAAAAACATCTTCAGCAGGCAGCCTTCAACAATAAGGAGCATGAAGTAACAGCTTCTGAAACATTCCTGGTAGAATAAAAAAAAACCCTGACTGACAATTCATTCCTCATAATATGGTAAGATTGATTGCCTTAGAAAGCCTATGAAATCACATTCCCAGGGATGTTATTTGAAGGCTCTGTATAATTCATCGACCACTCTGTCATGCATTGTGCATGTGATGTTATATTTTGGACACACTGGGAAGTATTAGATATAAAATTACTTTGTATGATGCAGCCCAGAAGTAAAAAAGTGCATTGCTTGGGACTACATGATTCAGTGAGAAAATATAAATGGGAAATTACTGGAGCTGAAATTTTATTGCAAAGTTATTTATCTTTGTTATTACTTTCTGAGTCCTTTTGTGCTTATGGGTTGCTACAACAGATAGAAAAACTCTTATTTACACTTTGCACTGAGGATTATGAAGGTGGAAATAGTCACTGCATACAAAAAAAATAGATTAATGTGTGGTCCAATTTTGTGTTTATTCTCCTAATGTCTAAAACTGAATTTTATGTATATTGATATGTTTATGCATACACAGACACACACATTCAGTCTGAACAAACAGTTCTAGAATTAAACTGAACATGAATAGTGATATATTATTTTAACAGAGAAAGAAGTGAAGATGATTTTAAAGAAAAGGAAGGGTCTTTTCATTGTAAGAAGAAGGAAGTATACATATATAAAAATGCCTTGGCTGCACAAAGATTTCACAAGTAGAAACACAAGTGTTTGCAAGGAAAACACATCTATTCATAAAGGTGACTATTTCCATGTATAGCTTCTGATTCTGAAAAGCAGAGAATGCTTCCAGTTCTCATCTCTGCAGTGGCAGCCTGGCTCAGGACTTCATCCAGGTGCGTTTAGTTTGTCAAATTAATTTCCTGTTCTCGTATGCAGTTAGAGCACTGCTGCTCCAAAAATGGGCTTTCACTGGCACTGATGGCTGTGGCTGGGTAAATCAGTCATGTCCTGCCCTGCAGCACCAAGCGTGCTCTGGGTGTGGCAGGATTTAACCTCTGCCAGCTTCAGTTTCTGAGCATTTAAACTTCTCAACTTTCCTTACAGAAGACTCTGACAGATGACACACAAAAAGCTGGAAGAGAACAGGTTCTGTGAGAAACTCACACAGTTTGCAGGTGGCTGCATTATTCTACCAACCCCCCTCACTAATTCCATCCTTACTTCTCTTTTATAAATGTTCCCACCACGTGATCCACCCCTCTGGAAGAAGATGGAAAGGAAAAGGGCTGCATTCCAATATCACAGCGTCCAACTGGATCTCTGTACTGCCAAGAGCAAAGGGAATTAGGGACTTCCAGAGGAGGCTTCAGCCCCACAGACATCTCCAAAGCCATGCCCTTTGCTCCAGCTCCTTCCCCTGTGCACACTGGGCAGGCTGGAACTCCTGCTGCTTTAAAAGCATCTCCAACAAATACAAGAAAATGAATCAAAACCAGGAGACTGAGAATCCCAGATGATGCAGCCAGCTGAGCTCTTTGCCTCATTTCTTATTCTCTGTAGCCTGAAAGGATTACAATAATGCTAATTTTTGTAAATTCCACTTGCTCATCGTGGCAACTTGAGGGGGAAGCATATCCTGCATTGGTTTGTGGAGCCATAATAGAACTTTCTGTAACTCAAAAGAAGAATCTAAAGATTCCATGACCTGTACAACTGTTCAAATACAGGATATCAGCAAAAAGCCTAAAATACACAAAGAACCAGATTTACCAGAAACTGGTAAGTATTCTGGTCAAGACAGGATCTGTTAAACATGTAAAATAGAAATACAATTGACAGGAAATCTTATATTTTAACAAGACATTTGCAGAGCTGCTCATGCCCATAATCTCAGGGATTGGAAACTTCCAGATGAAAATGTTGTGTATTGAAATCCTTGCTCTTAATTGTGGTTATATGATAATAATGTTAATTGAATTATCTTGTCATTATCTCATATAGGTGTCTCTAAATATCTACATATTAAACATGAAAGTGCAATTGCCTTCTTTATAGTGATGTCTTGGAAATAAATCTAAAAATTAAAATAAATCCTGACAGTGGCATCTCATAGCTTCAAAGGGAAAAATCTTGAGACATTCAGAAACAGAATATTTTTTTTTCCAGTGGAGAGGCCCAACATGCTAATTCAGAGTAGTTAATGAACAACTAAACTGATTCTCCTTGTAATTAGGAAACACATATTTGGTGTGAGAAGGTATTTTGAAGGTAAAGAGCAGAGGAGATAATTTTTCATTTGAAGAAAGTAGTACTATTTAGTGATTAGTAGCAACAAAAAAATATTTCTAGCTTTTCCCTTGCCTGTCATTTTCCTGTGCATGTCAGGTTGTGTGCAAGCATCCATAAATCAGCTATAATGAAATCCAACTCATAGAAATGATATCAGGTTATTTAAGCATGCCCAGAAAGAAGACATGGGAATGACAAATAATACTTTTACAAGATAACAACTTCACATTGGCTATTAATGGGTACATTTAATTTGTGTTTTAATTTAAAAGGCAGATTCATAAGTACATTTTCATTGTCCCCAAATCAAAGGATATATAAAAAGAGAGAAATGCCTATGTTTAGTTAAGGCATATAATTTGCTCAGCTCCTTAATCAAGTACTAAAGTGTTATTTCTTACAATCCAGTGCATATTAATTTTTGCTGAAAAACTCCTCTGCTAAGCTTTAGTCCTGCATATATCAGCTGCAAAAATGCATCAGTACACTGCTTAATAAAAGGAACTATTTTACCCTTTTGCAAATCTAAGCCCATTTTCTAAAGGTTAATATTGAACATGGAATGAGCACTGAACAAACAGAGATTTTACCCCAGGCGCCGTTAGCCAAGTGCTTAAAAATCACCTTTTCTGCATGAAAGGGTGATTCCAAGAGACTAAACCCCAGACATTCCGCTGGTTAAGTAAATTCCTCCACCTATCTTTGCTGAGCAAAGACTGAAACCTGCTCACCCCAAAGCCCTGCAGGGGCTGGGCTGCTGAACTGGGGCTTTTCCCACTCATCCCAATCTACCCCTTCAAACTCTCTCTTCTTATTAAGGAAATACCTTTCCAGAACAACTTAACTGTTTATTTTGTTACAGCAAACTGTGCTGCAGTCTCCACAGGAAACCAAAGCTGGGCCCTGCGTGGAATTCCCAATACTATAAATATTCATTGCCAGGTAAGATTAATTTCTTACTCTGCACACAGAGCCCTTCAAAACACATTCAAGCACCATGCAGCTAAAAAAATTAATTTCTCTTTATTCTTCCTCTTTTGCTATGGATTTATAATTTTTCCCCCCTCTTCACTAAATATAAGACAATTTTTAATTGAACTATCTCAGCATGGTGGGGTTTTTCTGTATCACTGCAGCCCTGCAAGTGGTTGCCTTGTGAAAAATTGTCCTGCATTGATCTAACCTGAGTTTGCACTGCCTCCCTTTGTATCACGAGCCAGACTGGCACTGTAACCTGAAGAGACATGTCCTCTAAATGTGTTCTGGCTGTGGATTTTTTAAGATTTTGTCCTGTACAGAGAGCTGGGTAACATGTCCTCAAATCCCATCTAGCTCAGACAGACAGACTCATAAACTGACAGTTTTAGGAAAGAGCCCCAACTTTTCATTGTCTATTCACCTATCCATTAAAAACAAATTCTTCAGCTATTTATTTATTTGTTTTTGGATTCATAGCAACTTGTACCAGTATTATGAAGTAATCAACACTTGGAAAATGCAACTTTTGACTTTTAAAAAATGCTCTTTTCCAGCATTATAAACTTTCTTAATTTTGTGTTGCCTGGTACGAAATGGCCGGGAAATTGGGCTGTAGGCTGAAATTCCTTGAGTCCACAGCCTTGTTTGTGGCTCTCCTGATGTAGCAGCTGACCAGAAAAAACAATTTCCTCTGTCCCCAACTCCGTTTTCCCAATTCTGAAACCCTGAGCCAGCAAAAATCTTTAATTAAGTCTTCAGGAAAAGTACCAGTACAGGCCAACCTACCTGCACATCTCACACTATAGACAGCCTGTGACTCACAGTCGAGACATCATGATTTTATGCATGAAAAGCAATAGTTGCTCTAATTATCCTCTAATTAGTTCTCTATTGACTGCAAAGGAAAATGCACGTGCTCCTCTGACAGGTGTGCGAAACACAAAAGAGAAGAGGAAAAGTACAATACTGTCAGATGTTCCCAGACATGCTCACCAATATATCATTCCAAAAAATTTCAGCTTTGAGATGAATATAAAGGCTGAACACATTCTATAGAATAGGTCTAGACAAACTGCCAGCAAGAAGAAGGTCTTGAATTCACAGTGTTTAATATATGATCACATCTCCAAGTGCAGTTAACTCAGAAGTGGGAGGGTACTGAGGGAATGTTAAATGTAGGGCATTATATATTAATATAATTTCTTTCTTTCTCCAAGATAAAGAATATTTTTGCTCACGCAGCCTTAATTTAGATGGCCTGTCAAGTCCTCCTTTCTTCAGTGTCATGATGAAAGACACTGATGTGGGCCAGCAGAGGCAGTGCTGGGGTTTTTCAACAATTACTGCAGAAATGCTAATGAATCTCCTCCAATGAAAGGCCCCAGCCAGCTTCCTCAGCTAGACCCCCCATCACAGCACCCATAAATTATCCAGTAGTTTGCTTGTGCTGAGTCTCAGAACATTTTTGGATCTGCTGAAATCAGCACGAGGTCTCACAGTGAGTTCAGAGTCCTCAGCACCTGGAACATCCTGCTGTGAGTCCACGCTTGTGTCTGGTCCTGCAATGAGGCTCATGGGGCTTGTGCAGAGCCTGAGCAATGACAGAGGATCTGTCAGTGTCAAATGGAGATGGGAGTTCAGCTTGGACTCTGCACACCCAGCCTAACACAGCTGCAGTGCCATCCCCAGGCTTAGGGCAAGAGCTGGATGTTGGGAGGCAGCAAAATTCCTGGGATGCTGCTGCCTGTTTTACCTGTTAGAGCCCCACAAAGCCAGGCAATCCCAAATGGATTTGGGCACAGTCCATATGGACTGTGCAGCAACCACCTCTACTGGGAGCCAGTTCACCAGAAATCTTTCCATTTCCATACAGACAAACAAAGCAGCTTCCCATGGGGCTCCCCTCTCCCTGTTACTCCTGTCCCATGTTCCAGTCTCCCATGGGACACTCATATTGGGGCCCTGGCTCCTCTGGGGACTCATAATCCAATTTTGCCTGCAGTGTTGAGAAAACCTGAACCTGTGCAGATACACTGAAAACTCTGCCTTCATCTTCACTTGTCATTACACAATCGTGTTATCAGAGCGTGCTACAGACAAAACTTTATTTTTCAGGGCAAGCACATCTTGCTGTTTTTCCTGTCAAATTACAGGAGACATTTGCTGGTCTGACCATCCTCATTAAGCAGCTCCTTTATAGCCATGTATTGCCACGGTACAAAGCAGTTTTAAGCTCTTACAAATAAAACTGTTTATCATAATTAACTGCACAATGGGATAGAGCTCCCTAAAGACAGCTATAAATATTGCTTCCTTGCTCCTGACAGCCTGGCAATGAGGATTTGCCACGAGGTGAAAGAACCATCTATATTTTACTACCTCAAGTAGCAGAGTGGGCTAACCAGAGCAGTAATTGCAATGATCACAGTCTTTACCACTCTTGACTGTGCAGAGAAATATGCAGTGACATCACTGGAGAGTGGTCTTTGCTGAGCAGGATCAGTGGGATGCAGCCAGCACTGGAATGTTAATGACTTGCAGTAAAACCAGCCGATTTACCTTCTCATCCATCACCATCCCTACAGACAGCAGAAATGCACTGAAAGGATGTCCATTGAAAGCAGCTTTAATTAACTCTCAGCCTCACTCAGCACAGAAGGGCTGGGCCTGATTCAGGCTGCTCCAAGCCTGCTTTTCCACAGCTGCAGGGTGGTTTGATGGAGCAGCACCTCTCAGGCAGCTCCTGCAGACCAGCACTTCCCAGCTGGGAGAGCCACTAGGAGGAATCAAAAGGGTCAGGAGGCTTTGAAATCTTCACTGTAATCTAAATCAAAGTGAATCATGTTCATCCACTCCCTTTACATGCTCCTATCTCAAGGTCAAGTGTTTTCTGTAAACTTTCCCAGGTGCACTCAGAGAGCTCAGCCTTGCCACAGAGGCACCCGAGCCCTGCCAGGGTAAACGGGGAGAGTGCAGTGAAAAATTCAAGGAGGGGAATGGACAGTCAGTGGGGCCCGGGCTGCTCAATCAATATGTAGCACAAAAACCATTTTCAGTGTGGAAAAATTTAAACTAGATATCTCTGGCTGTCAGCACCTTCCTTTGCAAAAGAAGCTCTGATGCCTCGCTCCTACAGGATGTGGACGCAATGAAAATGTCACACAGTGTGCTCAGACTGAGAGACAGCTCAGGATGGTAGCTTTGAAAGAGTAAGAAATCTCCTGATGCAGAATTGTGAACTCAGCCCCAGACAAGCAGGAAATGGACTGACTGACAGCAAAAGGCTCAGCAGGCTAAGCCTGGCCACAAACCACAGTTGTGTTGTGCCTCCAAGACAGAGAGTACTAAAAACCAAATAAAATCTTAAGAGCAGAAAGTCATCGGCTCCAGATACAACACGTGTTCACTGATTCAGATCCTTTCCTTATTTTTATGCCACAACCCTTAATCCCTGGTGTCAAGAATCTCATCTAATTCTTTCAACTTCTTGACTATATTCTCTCACATTGTTACGCAGGGGTGCAGGCTCATTACTTGCTACATGAAGCAGCTCTGCAGAGTTTGTATTTGACTCCTGATTTTCTAAGCCTTCAGATTAAGTCCTCTTATTGTTAGGCTCTTTTGGATCAACTTTATAAAAATTTTTATTTCTTCCTTGACTTATTACTTTATTAAGTTTAAATCTTTAATAAAGTCTCCTTTCCCCCATGACAATAAACTTAGCATGAATAAACTTTTCTCACAACTTTTGCAATTTCCCAAGCCTTTATTTTCTCACTCAAATCTGAAAGGTTTCTACTAAGGTGTGTTATTTCTCTAGTGTTCAAAAGAAATAATAATTAAAAAACCCACACTAAAATATGAGTTGAGGGTGAAACTCCTACCTGCAGCTTACCATGGATTCTAGGATTTACAGCTGATATCTGGCTTGTCACTGGAATGCCTGTGCTAGGTTAGAGATAACTGCATCTGTGGCAATCCATTCCAATTCCTGTTGATTGTATCCACTTATATAAGCTAAACCCAGCTCCTCAGTTATGTTTTACCTGTGTGTGCTCATGGTAGAGTCCTGTCACCCATTCCAAGTTTGTGCTAATTGATGATGGCTTGGTTTTGATTGTGAGAGAACAGAGCCAAATAGCACCTCTGCCTTCCCTACTAGATCATGAACCAGGGCTTTGTTTTGTCTTATTCCTCTTCCTTAACAGCATCTACTTGCACACCATCCCTGCTCAGCTGCTGTGTCTGGAGCAGCAGCTCCTGATCAATCCAGGGGAGCAGGCAGAGGCATCCTTCTTCAACTGGCAGGCTGCACTTCTTCAGGAGCATAAAATCCATGCAGGGTCAGGCAAGCAACACTTGTGGTGCTGCAGACTCCATTATTCTTTGGCTGGTTTCCCACCAGCCCTGCAAGTCAATCTCTCAGGGATGTGCTAATTAGAAAATGGCCCATGGAATTATTGAGACTCGCACCTCAGAGCTCTGTACTGCTCCTCCAAGCTCTCTCCAGAGGGTGTTGTCTGGATCTAGTGCTTTGTCACTTGGAGCTCAGGGCTCAGTGCCTTTAATTAGGGATGTGCCAAAGCTCCTGGATGCAGTGGGCATGTTGGGGACAGCTCTCTCCATCCCACTCCTGTGCTGTGGTGTCGTTGCAGGGGAGGCTGCAGGGACAGCCTGTGCACACCTTGGAGCAGCTGATCTGGAGAGCTGGGGGTTGATCTCTGTCCCTCTTGTGCTGCACCACGCTCCTACACTTCAAACTCCCCATTTAGCTGGGCCACACAAGGAGCTGCCTGAGAGAATGTGGCATGGCACTGAATAATCACATTAATAACCTAATAATGTGACACCTGGTGTCCACAATTACACAATTACAGTGGCCACTGCTCAGGAGTGTGGCTCCTGGAAAAGGGAGGGATAATGAATTATTCATCAGCTGCTCTGATCATCAGAAAAGTCACACCTCCTGTGTCTTCAATAAACCTTTTCACTCTTATTTATAATCAACCTTTTACTTTGTGATGATAGATGCTAAGTACCTGTTAAATATCTCTGCCATTTCCTGAATAAATGATAGAGACTGAAAAATACTAATAGATTTGCATTATAGTAATTTTTAATGTTAGAATTAAGCTAAAAAAAAAAAAAGGGGAGAGAATATAATCAAGGTCAACCAAGAGGCCTGATCAGTGTAAAATAAATGCCTTGATAAATAAGAATAATGATTTGTTGACATCAATATTTTTTACAAGTCAGTAATGGTATTATTACATTCTAAATAAGAATGAAAAATGCAGTGGCTCATAGCCACAGATTAGATGAAATGTTGGTGCCATCTGCTTTAAACTTCTGAAAGTATTATTTGGTTATTTAGACTAATACATCAGACTGAGATAAAATCAGTAACTGTTGCATATACAGCTCTTACAGTGAATTTTCAGGAGCAGTTTTGCTCTGTGTATTAACCCAAAATATACTAATAAAAAGTCTGAGTAATGGAATATTGTGTGGAGAGTCTCATAAAAGTTGGAGGAAATTTTATTCCAGCTCACAGTAGCTGTTTCTATGCTAATCTTTGATGCTATTGTGCTTCTTCCTCTATACTGTAAGCACATATACATTGCAGTGGAGGCCTTGGGTAACAACAGGGATTGAACCATTCCCTGCTGTGCTGAAAACCTGTTTTGGCCTTTTGCAAATCATATTCCTGCTGCCCTCAGTCTGCAGAGATCACAGACAAGCCAGTTACAATGCAGTAGAAAATGCACTTTTCCAGCTTGTTTCTGGCTTCTTTAAATCCCACATTTAAGCAGCTGCTTAAGCCTCACTGTTTTCAAAGTCACTGCCTGCCCAGAGCCTGCTCTATCTTGCTGTGAATATTTCATTCTTTGATACTGTGTTTGACTCAATACTCTAACTTTTAGCACCAAACTTCTAAGTATTTGTCCAGTTGTACTGGTCATGTCCTTTCTGCATCTAACCTGCTGAAATAAACCTTCAGTCCAAGTTATAGAAGTCTAGATGATATTTTGATTGAGTTCACTGAGCTTTGGATTAGGGTTATGTGTAAAATAATTTAAGGGTAAAATAATTTAAGTAACTTAACAAGTCATAACTTTCAACCCAGGTGAACTTTGATCAATTCAGGCCTGACTGTAAGAAGTTCTGAGCAATTCTTGCTTACTTCTAAATCAATAAGTGGCACAGCAGCTCTCAATCTCTCTTTATTTGATCCACAAGTAAGAGCTTAAGAATTTGACCCCATAAGGCAAAATGTTTCTACATAATCAATATGTGAGACCACAGCCATATCCAAGGCAGCTCTACTGCCCTAAGCCCTGCTTAAAAATGGTATCAGTGTCTGTGTTGTAGATAACCTGGGGCTCTGTGGAATTTCAGGAAAACAGCTGGGATTATCAACTTTATAGAAATGGTTTTCAGAAATGACACAATGAAGTCTTTAATAAATAGAAACTTTCTGCAGTACTGAGCTATAAATTACTGTATGATAACATCTTCCCAAAGACAAAACCTCTCAGCACTGTGTGTTTGGGGCTGCTATATTCTGGTACCAGAATCAATAATGTCCTATCAAGCCTAGGAGAAAATGAAGAGAATTTCCAGGACCCACAGCTGAACTCTTTTCAGGATGACTTAGACTTCGATACGACAAAGTAAGAAGGTTCTCTACATTGATGCAAATGCATTCCTAAAGGTCACCTTAAGTTTAAAGAAAGTGAGGAAAATCTGATTTCCCAGTGCTGATTCAATAGCACAATGTGTTAGCACTTTCACAATGTGCTAGCACTTTTCAGGAGACTTTGCCACTGGCACTTGCTATTTTTATCTACCCACCAGGCAGCTCAGCAAAACCCAAGAAACAATTTAACTTTGTTCATTCTTCCCCCTTGTGTATATAATAATACAGGAAGAAGAAATAAGGTGAAAACATAAAATGATCATTAAAAATGAATGAGAAGAGTGTGGATAGAAGACTTTTGGGTAAATGGACTGTATCCTCATTGGCACGTGGATTTTTTTTTTTTTTTTTTTTTTTTTTTTTTTTTTTTTTTTTGCTGTAGGTTAAACAGAATATTAACTACTTGCTCTGATTGAAGTGCATCGTGTTGCTGCACTGGAGAAACAACAGGGGAATAAATTCTGAACAGGAGATCAATACTGTCACTGCTGCTTCTCCCTTGCTCCAGGGGAAGGGAATTCTGTATCTCTTGGTCTGCAAGCCAGTTCCACTCTGTGCTCAGTTGTTATCTGGTACTTTAGGTGGAGCTACAACTCTGCCTGCTGCTCCTCTCCCTCCATGGACATGAGAACAGCGTGGGGTTTGCAATATTTCCACACACAGGCAAGTGTTCAATAATTTATCAATCTGATCTGAAACCAGTGCTTGTAGAGATCCCTGGTTTGCCACTGAGTTCTATATTACATGTTCCAGTGGTAATTTTGGTACTATTGGAATGGTGATCCTCTATGAGGTAACTTTACCTGCAGAGTAGTTCTGCTGCCATCTTTGGGAGTCTTTTCAATGGTTTGTTGAACTATGCACTAAGGTTATAAAAAATAATCTAAAAAGGAGCAGAGACCTGGGATAGCCATTCTCCACTACATAATTAGCTGCCTAAAGGCTCTCCTCCTTGAAGGAGGAGTAAGGACATCCACAGCAAGGCTTAGTGTGCAATATTTTATTCAAGTTTACACCTGAGCTCATTTCACAACTTTCTCACACAGGTAAGCAGAATTCATTCTGATTAATGTAACTAAACAGCCTTTCCATAGCTTTGTCATAAAGGGGGAATTAAGGAAGCTCGTGTCTGCTGGAAATTCAAGGAGTTACACTTAACATAGGAGAGTCTTGGTAAGGTGTTAGATCAATCTGCACCCCAAACACTCTGAAAGAGACAGTCCCCAAACAGAGGCTGTTTGGATTTTGTGTTTGCTGTGAGACCCTTGACTACAACTGCTACAGCTTTCCTAAGCTGATGTACACAGGAGCCCAGGCACAAACTGCAAGCAAGGGAGCATTTCTGGTTCAATCTGTTCTACAACTGCATGACCATATTTATCACTTAGCCAGCACTTATTTCTACAAAGTGACCTTGCTGCAGCAGTTTCTGTGGTGTTCACACAACACTGATATTACAAAGTGAAATTATAATTCATGGAATACACTGGTAGCTTTCGAAGGCACTCACAAGAGCACTGAGACAATAGAGCAACACCACAGAAAACAAACAAAACCCCACATTTAAGGCTGTAGAGTTTAAAAATTGCTTTAAGTCCAGCAGGATTCTGAAACAGCAGACAGTTTGACAACCATTTTCCAGCAGTGCAGTTAGCTGACAGAGCACAATTCTCCCCCCTCCACAATGCTACTGTCTTCTGATCAACAGAGAAAACAAGAAAACAACAGAGCTTGCAGTGGCACTCCCCAAGGAGACCCTAAACAATACACAGCATTATAACAACCCACTAAAAGCCTTCCTCCTGCCCCTGCAGTGGGGTCCACTGCCTGTCCTGCAGATCCTGTGCCACTGTCATCTCAGATCACCCCAATCTGTTCATGGCCAGCGGCACAGAAGCTCCCAAAATGTTCTGTGTGGCAGAATTTCTGCCAAGCAGGGATCTCAGCAGGAATTTTCAGGAGTGCAGCAGCAGGATGCAGCCCATTACTGCTTTAGTCAGGAAGCAGATGGCAGCAGTAGTTTGTCTCAGAAATAAGTGACCAGAGCTGCTCAGAGCTGAGCCTCTCGCTGCATTATTCCACAAGGAAGGAAGCACCCTGCTTTTTACACATTTGTTATCCTTATTTTTCACAGAACAGCAAGAAGGTACGTGGGAGGGAAGAACACATTGTTGCTTAGCAATGAGATGCTCATAGCATGGTTGGTTTTTTTAAAGCTTTTGCTAAATGTACACATACAAAACTAAGATAAAACCACCCTGAGCACAATGGAGAAGTAAAATTGTATTCCTAAGAATGGAATTACTGAGGCCAAAGATTCCATTTCTCTCTCTTTTAGGTACCCAACCAAATGAATATTCTGGAAAAAAATTATGAGAAATGTGGCAAGGATGAAAAGTGGTAATTTCCCCAGTATTCTCTCATTTGTGTCAGCAAGCTCAGAACCCTCTGAGCCCCACATCCTTGTCATTTCTGTATCCTCATGGAAGTATCTTCCACTAATTCACAGTGTAGTTATGGAATGTGCTAGAAATCCTGCCAGTTTCTGTTGAAGCTGCATCCTGGTGATCTCACTGTCCCTGTCTGTCATTGTTCCTTATTCCCCCCTCTCCTAACTGGTGTTTCAGGCATTGTGCTCTGAAAAAAGATCTCCTCTGAACCCCTCTGTGGACAAGGATTTGGGATTAACCCCAGGCAGGGTGTGGGGAGGGAAAGGAAGCACAGGATCATCTGTGCTGCACATCACAGAATCATAAAGGTTGGAAAAGACCTGCAGATCATCAAGCCCAACCTTTGACTGAAGACAACCATGAACACCAAACCATATCATGGAATACTGCACGTACTGGTTCTTTGAGCACTTCAGGGATGGTGATTCCACTTCTTCCCTACAGAGCAGGGGGATCCTTGCCCGGGGCCTCCAGCTCCACTGGGAAATGGGAGCTCCAAAACTCCCCAGACTACCCTCAAAAAGGAAGGTGCAAAGTTCTTTCCCAACTTCACTTCAAAGTATATATTCAAATACTTAGGAAATACAGAGCTGCAACACCTATAAGCTGCTAAAAGACCAAAAGATCCCAAAAAAGATCCTGTCTGCTGCAAAGTATGGAATGTCAGGTTTGGCAAAGGAATGGCAAAGGCACCTTAATGCAGATACATTTAAATGTAGATACAACCTCCCCCCCAGCAATTTATATTGAAGCACCAATGAAGTTTTGTACTTCTTTTTGCAAAAGTTTTTTTAAACCTAAAAGTCCATAGAACTAAAAAACCTCTAAGTTTATGACTTGTAATATGTTTCATAAGTTTCTTTTCTGCTATGATTCACTAATATTCATGCTGATGAAAGAAAATCTTATCTACTTTTTCTGCCTAATTAAAATGTGAAGAATGCACAAAAAAAGTGAAGAAATAATCAAGCATATTTTTCTAGTTCTTTTTTGCTGGAATAACATTTTGAGAAGAGGTCCTTCTTGTTTTTACGCTATTAATAATCCTCCATTTGCAAAATCATCAATGTCTGCACAATTATAAAACTGTAATTTCAATTACTGGAGTATGAACAAGTGGGATGAAAGCATGAGTTATGAGGGAGAAACACTGCTTTTTCTTCAACATCTCACTATTAAATCAGGAAACTAACAATCTGTGAGTGGTAAATGGACTTATTTCTAAACAGAACATTGGGTAAAATTAGATTACACAGGCAAGTAATTTCTGAAGCTAAGCAGATTTGAAGTGCTATCAGCTGGGTGGACAAGTTGCACAGCTGGTGTTCTTGTGGGAGACTCTAAGCCCTGGCAAAGAAGAGATGCTCAAGTGAATACACAGCAGTCCAAGTATTTTGGCTGCTCCTGTGCTGTGATTTTCTCCATCATCTTCTGGCCTCTCTGATGGGAAGATGGGATGAACTTTCTCACTCCGGGTAGCAAAAGGCTTTGGTACAGGAGCTTCCCCTTGGACACTTCAATGTCCCCTCTGCAAACAACAGCAGTAGTCCACAAGTTTCAGCTGAAACCATCCAAAACACAATGGCACACCAGCCTTTGGAGCTGGCTTGCCTCAGAAGTCAAAGGTTTTCTGAAAAAATGGCAGAAGCCTGTCTTTTGGGAGAAAATCTCCAGAAACACCAAAACCAAACACAGCACCCAGATCCCCCTTGTTTTCTTCAGAGCTGTCTGTGGACTGGAATGAGCAGAACTCTGAGAAACTGCACTTAAATAATACTGAAGTGTTAAGGGAAACATGGATTTCATGACATGTGGAAAGCAAATGGCATCTGTGAGACCCCTGTTCCACCTCTCTGCTGACAGAAAAAGTTTTGTCTGTAGTCTATAAAGAAAGGGAATTACAAATCTCCAGAACTGGATAAAATAACTCTTAAGATAAAATAAGAAGCGATAAAATTTCAATTGTCTTATGTAACTTAATTTTATTTTGTGAATATATCAAATATAGTCAAGCTCCAGCACATGGTTTGTTGCTACTGCTTTCCTTGCATTTGTTGCTGCAGCTTCTGAAAAAGAGAGGACAAATTTTACTTTGGGATGTGATGAGCTATATACTCTCATAGGCAACCTCTCTTCAAGGCAAACCTTGGTTTGAAGGTATGTATTATCATTTATTCCTGGTATGGTTAAAAAAATACAGTTCTAAATAGGCTGAGTGATTTTTCCAATCCAAGCATCTATTTCCAAAATATCAAGAACTTGATAAAGTTATGAGAGGGAAACTACTGTAAATTTGTTTTAAAAAGAAACATCACTATTTTTAGTCCTTCATCTTAACCCCAAAACTTTGCATTTTGAAAATGAAAACCACAGCTTTGCAAAACTGAGCTTACAACCTCCAGCCTTCTAAATTCTGCTGCTTCTCCTTGCAGCGTTAATAACCAGAGAGAAGACAGATAATTAAACCATAGAAACCACTGCATTTCCACCTCCCATCCCTCCTTGGTTAAAAAATGTAAGAAAAACATAGCAAATGAGATTTTGTCTCAAGTGTTTTTCCCCTGCTATTAAAGATGCTTCTCTGAAAGGAGCACTTGCTGTTTTTCTGCTATTAATAATCCTCAATTTGTGACATCAGCCCATCCCCACAGCAACACGCTGTGCTCAGCTACTGCCTCAGATCCTCTGGCTGCTTCCAGCCAGAAGATGGACTAAAACCAGGGAAAGCTGGTTGGATTTCCTAAATAAGGTTGGAAATTTGGCTCCTGGTTGTTTTTCCTCATTAGGTCACTTTTTCATTAACAAGAGCAATGTTCACCTATTTAATGCAGCAGATCTGCATCAAAGCTTGGCAATTTAGGCTTATTGGCCCTCATATAAGTAGAGGTGAGTTGACCATCCCTATAATTAATTAGGAAATGCTCTAAACAGTCTGGTAATAGCAATGGAGGAGATTGATGCACCTGAGTGGAAATTTGGAGAGCTTCTCACTGTAAACCTGCTGTGCTCTGCACAAAACAAAAAAGAAAGGAGGAATGAAAAACAACAACCCCCTATGTGATATTTAGACTATTTTAGAGCTGCCACTGTTTAAATCTCTGAAATACTGTGTTCAGGAGTTCTCATTAACATGGATTTTAATGGAAGATATTTGTCTGAGCAGCTAAGTCATTTATGCTTACATAAGGCTGCCATTTACAACAAGAAGTATAATAGCATCTTTGAGCTTTTTAATTAAAAATTAATTAGGAGATTTAAGAACAAAATCATTGGGGGTTACTGTACAATAACATGTTTACAAAATTAGGTCTGGGCTTTTTGTTTTTGTTAAGTGTTTCAATCAATTCTGTGTCTATTAAATATAATTACGTATGATGCTTCCTCAAAATTATAATGTAGCATTTAAAGAGCAGCTGGGAAAAGTCTGTAATTTTAACTTCAGAACTAGGGTAACCATTAAAATGCAAATAGGTGCAAACAGCAGTTTGTTGATGAAGAGACCCCTCAGCATAAACATTTTATCCATTAATCTTGAGATTACAAAGATTCCTTCTGTTTTATTACTACTTATTACTTTTGCCAGTCAGGTTTCCTAGAAGATGTCAGGTTCCCTCAAGAATAATTCACTGTTAGGAATAAAAGCCCATTCTTACTGAGCAGGATAACACAGATACAAACATTCACTTCTGTACATATACCTGTGCTAAAAATATATTATGTAGAAATGTCTACAGTGAATTA
Organism: Passer domesticus; assembly: GCF_036417665.1. Classification (NCBI taxonomy): domain Eukaryota; kingdom Metazoa; phylum Chordata; class Aves; order Passeriformes; family Passeridae; genus Passer; species Passer domesticus. Next base: position 11,566,814 of record NC_087489.1, on the reverse strand, counting down.
AGAAGGAAAAAGAAGGAAGAAAAAGCTTTTGTTCCCTTTTCTAATAGAGTTATCAGTTTGAAAAGGAAGCTGTGTTCCACTTCTAGCCCAGCTTAAGGAAGTAGCTTAAATGGATCAGACTTCAATCTTCTCCCCTGATTTAGGAAGGCATTCAACCATTTGCTTAATTTTACTTTGAACAAGGGAGAGAAAGAATGAGCTCAGGTTTCACAGATGTACTTCTGGCCTAGGGATTTATTTATGTTAAATTTATTTGTTCCTAAGCTTTAAATGGAGTTATTCTAATTTGCTACTGCTTCCCTAAGAAGATAATTTGATCCACTATTCTTCAATGAAACTATATGGATGAGTAAGTAAGAAATGTATATCTGATTGAAATACCCCATTTTCCAAATTTAAATAAATTCAGTTTAACAGCAGTTTATCCAACAGAACTTAATCTGCAGCATTCTGAGTAAGACTGCAGTTATGGCTGTCACACTGAGGTGGGAGAGAGGGGTTTTCTGAAAGGTGAAACAGGTAAACACCAAACCTGGCCATGCAGACTCTTGATTCATGGCTCAGCTGAACGCACAAGAGGAAAGTGAAACCTCCAAACCTCTGCTCTTACAGGGGATTGAAGACAGAGTGCTAAACACTGCCTATAAAGAGATGATGGTATTACTTTTTATTGCTGCAATCCATACCACACAGTGGCTTTCACCATGGAAAAGATCAGGTCACTCACTTCATCCTCACTGCCCCAAGCATGTACCAATCAACCAGCTCCTCAAACTGTGTCCTTTCCTGCTTTTATTTTATGGAAATGTTTTCCCTAATTATTTAATGTCTTTTTCTGTGAGTATTATGTAGGGTTCAACAAATCCTGCCCACTGCCATCTTGTACCAGGCTACTCATTCTCTGAGAGGTCATTTCTTTGCAGGAATTTCTTAGCCTTGGGATGTGAAAAAACTAAGTGAGGGATGGGCAGTGAACAAAGGAATTAATTACTCAGCTAACCACAAAAGGCTCCACATCATTGTGGCTCAGCCACGGAGCTCATTAACAGACAGATGTTTGTATTACAGGTTTCTGGGGGATGATGAGCCTTTATTACACTTGCAATCACAATGGGTGGCTGAATGCAACCAGCCTTAACATTTCTCCAGTTGTGGGTTCAGAACAATGCTCCCCAAAAAGGATGAGGAAAGAAAAGAGATTTTGATGTCGAAATCCAAATTTAGACTAACACGAGACAAACTTGTTCAGAGAGAGAATGAATTTTCCTGAAATTTAAAACTATGATTTCAAAGTGAAGATGAAGAGGCTGCCTGATTACAGGAGATGAGTACCCAGAGTGCCAGAGGACTTTAATCAATCAGGAGAAATTATCTCAGACTGAAATTGGCTGCTGATACAAAGGAGAGAAGACACAGAACTCTGGAGATCAGGGGAGAAATCAAGAAATACGTGGAGAAGGATCAGAGGGACTATTGGCCAGTCACCCTCACCTCCCCAAGGACAAGACACAACTGAAATGCAGGAAATTTCATTTAAATATAGGAAAACTCCTTTTTTTCCCTAGAAAAGTTGTGGAGTCTCCATCCTGGATATTGAATCTCTGATTCTGAGTGACCTTAATTGACCCTGCTTTGAGCAGGATGGTTGCATGAGATGCTTTCTAGAAAGAAATCAGATCTGTAATGTGACATACTTTGTAGCTTTTAGACTTCTTTATTTATGAGCTCTTCACATACTTATGAAGAGATTGCTTTTCCCTCTGACTTTAGTATGTAAGATGGTTCCATAGAATCAGCATTTTCACTAAAGTAACAATTAGTGAATGATACATTGTTGTCCAAGTATGAGCCTTCTGTCTGTCTCAACAGCTTTATTGAACTTTAAATGAGGCAGAAATGAAAGGACTATTAAAAAAAACTAATTAGAAGAATATGAAGATAAATCTAATTTTGAAAAGTTTCTTTGAAAATATTAAATTTTTCCATTTTTACCAATTTTGCTCTCAACACAGAAAAGACCTGTCAACATTGTCAGAATATCTGTAAAGAAAATAGATGAAAACCTGGTGCTGTCCACATGTGGAAATTATATTTTTGTCCTAATTAACAGTAATTTTCATGTTGCTGTCACCTTCTCAGTACACTAACTTTGGAGATTAGAACCCATGGTTGTGCCTTTAAAAGAGCTGTAAGACATTAGTGTGAAAGGTTCACAAAACCTTCATCAAAGTGCAGAACAGGGAAGGTGAGAAGAGCAGAGGTGATGTGCAGGCCCTGTGCTGTGTGAAGCACTGATTTTGTTATTCACAGTTTAAGCAAGGAATGGAGCTTGTTGTTAAACATTCAATTTTCAGAGCAATATCTTGAAATCAAGGCTGGGCTTCTCAAGGATAAAGAGTGATTTTGCCACAGAATCAACTTAATTTATCACATTTAAATAGCTGCCGTAATTCATAGTTTAACTGTAATTTGTTTAACCACAGAACAACAAGGAAAAAACCTGAAGTTTAATAGTTTTGCTGCCAAAAATTACTGGGACTTACAACCTGTCATGGGAATGTGGCCTTCTAGAACAAAAACTCAGTGCTGAGATATCAGTACTTCATCCCCTTTGCTCACACATTTAACCACCAAAAAAAAATTTCTGTGACTGCCATCATTAAAAATTTTAACAAGTTTACGGGTGTGCAAGTACCAAAAATGCATTTTACTTGAGCTATATTTGATGTACATTTCTGTTCATACAGTTCTGCTGTGCACAAAAACATCGTGAGGCCGGAAAGGATAAAAGATTGCACTTTCACATGAGTCCATCAGAAACTGCCCAACCAAGTTTTAAAACCCTAATAATCCACAGGATCTCAGGCTACTTTGCAGCCATAAGAGCAGTGCAGTTACCAAGCCTTCAACTCAGATGTGCTGCCCAGGCTTTTCGTCTTTGACACTCATCTCCTGCTTCTCACCCCATCGCTGCACTTGCAGACATAAGATGAAATACCTCAGGATGTTGTGTGAACCTCTGCCTCCTCAAACTGTGAAGAGCCTGAATTAAAGGAAGCCCCTTCACACATCTCCCTCCAGGCAGCGACTTGAACCTTTCCTTGGGAACAGTTCCAGACATTCCTTCCTGTGCTGGATGTTCCTGCACTGCAGCAAACCCAGGAAGGACAAGGTTGGTCACCCAAAGTTCAGAGCTCCTGCTTGTTGAGCTGGGAGGAATTGCTGTGTGGAGCTGGGGGGATGATTCATATTCATCTATATTCAATTTCATAGCTCCTGCAGAGAAAAGCAGTAAGGTTGAAAACCAATTTTAAAAATATGATTTATATAAAACCAGCTAATTACCCAATTTTGACCCATTGGGACTGTTATGAGTAAGTTCAAGGGACTGGAATGTCTTGTAATAATGGTATTTTGTGGTATGAAACTTGCAACTAAAGACTATGACAAAGTCATATTGAAAACCAGTAGATTATTCAAAATTATAGCAAGTAACTATGCAAGGAACCACACAAGTCAGAGATGATCACTTGTCTTTTAATACTTTGCTGCTGCAAGAAACAAATGTTATGATAGATCAGTGTCAATACTCTTAATGTGTGCTCACATCCATTGCAAAGGAACAATTTTGACAAGATTTAACCCATGAATTCACAATAAGATTCCACTTTCACACTTGACACAGAGTTAGTGTCTGGAAGATTTAGCTTTTAGGAGCTGTCTGACTACTGAATTTTTTTTTTTTTTTGCTTACCCTATAATAAGAAAAAAAAGGATACATACAGTATTGAAATGCATAATTTATGGGAGCACATAAAAAAACCACATTTCCCTAGCAAGTCACTGAAATTTAATTTAGTGATGGAGGACTAAGTCAAGGAATATTTTTAAAGCCATATTTCACCTTTTCAAGATTTATACATCCATTTCTTTCTGGAAGAAAAGTGCAAAGCTGTGTTTTCACATCCTATATAGAGCTGGAGAGAATTCCCACAACTGCTTATGTTGTGACTGGGATAACTTTAGGTGCTGAACTTCTGTTATGGATGCAAAGTTTCCATGGTGTTCACTGAGGAGAAGTTATGTGGTAAGATGTTTTCAGTCAGAAGAATTTTATTGTGTTATTCACCAGAAATTACAGATAATTTGAAGAGTCTGGCTGCACCTGCTTCTACCTCCCCACCAGGCAGCAATCACACTTCATTCCTCTTGCTTTTCCACCTATTTTTGTTTAGATTTATATATGTGAGATAAAAACACGTGTAGTATGTAATAATTCATGAGTCTCATCAGGGAATCTTGGAATAAAGTCCTACAGAGAGATGAAAATGGAAGCTCAGTCAAACTCAGCCCTTGATTCCCTGTAGAAACACTTCTGAAATCCAAAGCCACTGAAGACAAAAATAGGAGCTTCACTGAAGAGCAGTAAACACAGACAAAAGCTTTCAATGACTATTCAGAGATTCAGTCCACAGCCAGTGCTCTGTGTGTGCAGAGCATTTACTCCAGAAATGACTGTAAGAGTGCCAGGAGATGGGAGCATTCAGGAAAATGTGGCTTTACTTAGAAGATTTTGATGTTTTCTTCCCAAAAATATCATGTGAGGTGTGGTGGTTCACCTGTTACATTCTCTAACATTTCACTATTTGGTCCATTGCCTGTTCTCTGCAGAGAAATAATGTTAACAGGCAAGTAATTATATTTTCAGCATGCCAAAAGTGATGTGCTCTGCTGTCTGCTTTAGCAAGGTCAGATATTAAATCAACAGAATCAAATTAAGATGTGATTTTGGAGTGGCTTAGACATCAAATCAAATTCGCTTAGATGAGTCTTGGATTTTTTAATAAACCTATCAAAAAAAGTTGAGGAATTAATAGAAGGAAATAATTGAGATGAAGCACAGACCTCATACTAGTGAAGTTTGTAAGGGTTTTTAAAATTCCTTGTGCCATTTGGGCCCTACATGTGTTTCTTCCTATGGTTCAGGCTGGAGAAGTTAATTGTCAGAGTTCCTGCAAACAATGCTCATGCCTTCAGAGAAGTCACCAAGAATTGAAATCTGCAACAATATTTTTGACAGTAATGTTTTTCTGGGCTGAAGAACTATGAAAACAGGGAGAAGTTTTGTGATTTCCTGGAATATTGATGTTCCACCCAAGGGACTCTTCCAGCAGATCTCACCTGGGCTGTCCTTGCTCAGGGGACCAAGAAAGGAACACCAGAGAATTCAGAGGAGCACCTGCTGGTTTCTCTCTCATTATTGCTCCCCAACAAAGATCAGTAAAGAACACAGGAATTCCTCTTGGCACCTTTGCCCTCCCATTCCACTTCTGCTGATGGCCAGGTGTCACGTTCATATTTTCTGAAAAATTCCTTTGCCCAAGATTTTTCTTCTGGGAAGCTGAGAAGCCTCAGAGAAAAGGAAAACAATAATTATCTCATTTGCTTCTCCTGTGTTTTGCTGCTTTGAAATGTGTTTGGAGATTGTTTACCCACAGGTGATTGTTTCATTGGTTTTTGCTGTGAGTTGTTTTCACTCATTGGCCAATCAGAGCCAAGCCATGTTGGGGCTCTGGAAAGAGTCACAAGTTTTCATTATTATCTTTTTAGCATTCAGTAAGTATCCTTTCTGTATTCTTTAGTATGGTTTAGTATAGTTTAGTTTAGTATTCTTTAATACAATACAGTATCATAAAATAATAAATTAGCCTTCTGAGAACATGGAGTGAGATTCATCATTCCTTCCTGCCACGAGGGCACCCTGCAAATACAATAACCAGGACACTGAAATTTCCAAAAAAATTCTTTTCTATCCCGAAGGCCATCCTGGCTCAGCCGGTGTGGAAATGCCACTTCCCAGATCCTTGGCACAGCACATTTTATGAAGGGTTCACAGCATGAACAAGCCATTAAATGGTTCAGCCCTAGGACAGCCTCCAGACCTTTCCAAGCAGCCATCAGGGCATTTTGTGCCAATCTGCCCTGTGGAGATGTTTATAAAAGGCTCTTTTGCAGAGGACAATATAATGGCTCCTTCAGGGAGTCAAAAAATTAATAAGAATTGTCACAGTGTGGAGCCTTAAGAGTATAAGAGCTGATATATATTAATACATTATGATGAATTACCATGGAGGAAAAGCAGAGAACATCTAAACATTTTTTGGTTTATGTTAGATTTTGGTAAAATAATTCTGGAAGCATTAATACAATCTCCTTTTGTTCACAGTGGACTACATTCTGGAGTTTGACGGTTGTATTTTTAGTTTGTTTTCCTTTACTTTTTCTTTTGATAAATTTCTAGAATGCTATGATTTTACTAATTTTTACTCTGGATATCATCAATCTGAATAACCAAGAAACCTGAGGGAAAAAATATAATTTATGTCAACCCTTATTAGGCTGCTTTATTGAAAGTAATTACAATGAAAGTAAACAAAGAAAATAATAATTTGCTTGCCAAAACAGCTTGTGGCAGTGGCCTACTTGAGAATTAGGAGATTAACTGTGAGTAAAAATAAAAAAATGCTGTGTATATATTGGTCTAGTAATTTTGAATTAGGGTTTTTATATGCCATTTGCAGAGGAAAAATGTTTACTTTAGCTTAAAACTCACTGTCACTGGGATGGAGCTTTTCTCAAGGAGATTTATGCATGAAATTCAAACATAGTTAAAATTTTGCTTTTATGGTTTATGTAAGCCGTGTGCAGAAACCTACATTTTCAGGTGTTAACTTATTCATAGGTATTTTTAGCTTTTCATTGGATGTAAGGGAACGTTTTCAGAGCTACAAGTGAGGTTTGTTTTAAAATCCACCCAAGAAGTATCAGTATGTACATTTTTGGGGTTGATGAAAAAGAGACATGCCAGTATCTTTGTGTAAAAGCATTTTAGTTTGAAATATTGCAGAAGATTTCCAAAAGCCAGGAAGATTTTACTTCTTTATATGTGACACAGAATTCACCCTTGAAGATGCAATAGGAGGGGAAAGGAAAAACAACTTCCTACACAGGAAATGAGATTAAAACCTTGCAAGATGCTACCCAAAAAATGCCACAGACATAAGGGAGATGGCAAAGGTGAGGCGCCTTCCCTTTCCTGTGCAGAATCATCCTGAAACAGTGGAATTCACATTTTTGACACTGATAGATCCTGCACTTATTGCTAAACCTCTAAAGGAAGAAATGGAGAATCTCATCAGGCAGCAGGGTTCTCTTTTGGGGTCTTCCTTTTCCCAGCCCAAGTGTGGAGAGCACCTCTGCTCACAAGAGGTCAGAACAGGAGGTTTCTCAAGGAGGGTGCAAACTTCTCTGTGCCTGCTTCCCCCTTTATTAGAGTGGAGAAAAATGACAAGAAAATGGGACGTGAAGTAACTGCAAAACATGGTCAGACATTGTCCTTTCTCAGAGATGAGGGGAGGCACACACAGCATTTCCAAGAGACACTCATACAGTGTGTTTTTGAAAAATAACAGCCAGAGACAGAGAATTTGTAACCTCCCTGCCGAGGCCACTGCTTATCTGTTCTCACCACTGAGAAAGTTCTTCCTAATGTCTGTTCTGTGCTACAATTTAAACCCATTATTTCTTGCCATTTCCAACATGCCTTTGGAAAACAATTTACTTATCTCCTGCTTGCATCATGTTAAGGTTAAAACTTCACTTTTTAGACTAAACCTTTCAGTTTTTCCTGTACACTTCTGGTTTTTCCTGCTCCTCTCTGGCCTGTCTACCTTTTGAAGTGATGTGGCCAAGTTAAACACATTGCCCCAGGTGAGGCTTTGTTAAAGTAAAAGCTGCTGAAGTGCTGCACCAATGTATGAAATCAGTTGGGCTTTCCATCAAAACACGTATGGGAGCATACAAACATTTCTTTTTCCTCTCTGTAAGCAGAGGCTTGAGGAGGCAGCAGACAAGGCCAAAACCCGCATTTCCCCACAGCAGAACAGGATGTCTCTGCATCAGAAGCACAGAGTGGGCTGGAACACTTTCTGTCCCTGTAATTTTGGTTAAAAAAAGCAGCAAACCAGCAACATGCAACTCCATAGCCACAAAGATCCTTCATTCACCTCCTGCTAAAGGTTTACCTGCAGCAACTTAGCAATTAGGAACAGGTGACACAGTCTTCATCTAGACAAGAATTTATACTAAAAGGAAGCATTTATTTAGGACAAAATTATATGAATTTAGGTACAAGTTTAGCCACTGTTTTTTACAGAAACAGAAAAGCAAACAATGCCCCATTATTTTACTTTCAGTAATAAAAAGTCAGCTAGCCTTTACTTTTCCTATAGCTACAATTAAGTTGATAACAGTCAGGGTGAAAGATATCTATCCCTCTATTGCTACAAATTAAACAAAAATCACTTATAGAAAATTGTGAATAGAGCCCTGGAGAGCCAAAGAGCAGCTTAGCACGTTTCAGAAAGTAATTTTCTGCAAGAATATTGCATGGGATAATAAAACTGCAGATAAGAACCTCATTTTAGTGCATATCTTTTGCCTCTGCCGTGTTGTTACCTCAGGATTATGGTAGTGTTTTGGGAAGATAGGAGACAAAAAAGAAACCCCAAAGAAGATATGTGTCCTCATTACTCAGCCATTGTGATGAGAGGTGACATAAAAATGCCTCTCCACCATGAATGAGATACCCAGTGGAACCCTTGTGCCAGGTGTTGTCAGGTTCAGTTACCCACAGGCTCCAGCTGGGAAAATTAAACAATTTTGGCATAAGCCCCCACCCAGTGAACCTGAGAAAACCAAATTACCTCCCCCAGGTACCCTTGACAAGGAATAGTTCTGAAAGCTCCAGATTTACAGATTTAAAACAAATCATGCTGGATTGAGAACAAATGAAATTTCACATCAACTACAGATAAAAATTAGCAATTTCCTCTAGGGAAGGGCAGCATTCCCTTGAGGATCCTGCCTGCAGTTTTAACCTCCACCTTTATCACACACTGGAGTGGAGTGATTTTTGTAATGTTATCCTTCATGCTTGTCCTGCAGAGCTGAGGGTTACCTGCACGGCTGGAAGTGTGACCTGCCCTGAATCCACAAAATCCCTGTGAGGAGAAGCTTTAACCCCTCCTGCCCCAGCTGGAGAGGGCTGTGCTTGGTTCACTGCTGCTGAGGCTCCCAGCAGAAGCTGCAGCTGTGCCAGATGTTTGACATCCAGGATTTCCACTCAGGAGACCCCAAGGGCAGGGACACCCACGAGGACACTCAGAGCTGGGTGGGACAGAAGATACCACGGGCATCAAAACCACAGCACAGGGAAGGGGGGAGGAAGAGCAGCCTCCCCTCTTCTTCCTCCACCTGACCTCTGGATTTTGCTGCTGGACCATGCACAGCGTGGGGGATGCAGAACCACCCTGAGCCCTGCTGGAACTCTCTTTGCTCCACCTCACCCTTCCAACTTCTCTTTCCCTCTCAATGAATCAGTGCAGCACATTCCCAGGACAGGACTGGCAAATAAACCCTTTGAGCACAGCGATGCTGGCAGTCCCAAGCCAATATTATTTTAACCTCTTTCCTGTGCATTTCCATAATGGCACTGGGCAAATTGGCAGCAGCAAAGCAGCAGAACACTTCTCTGAAAAGCTGACAGGAATTTATCTCACAAAACCCCACTGCCTTTCTTCCTGGTGACTTGAGTCTTGGTACAATTGTTACAGTGAGTGAACTATTCAAGCTGTAGTGAAATACAGGGTGTAGATAAAGTATATGTGTCCAAAATGATACAGAGAAAAGGAAATGTTTGCTTTCAGCTCCTGACCAGAGTGCCCCAGCAGTAAGAAGTTTTCTTATTTTCTTCCTTTTTTTGGCTCTCTCACTGGTGTGTGTGAAGTTCCTACACAGTGGGGCAGGAGAGTTGTGCTGTGCCAAATCATGCACAATATTTAGGAGGTGAATAGCAAGAAAACTTGTCCTGGATAAGAATTCAGGATTTCATTTTTAGGGTATGGAAAGAACTCACATTCAATGAGCAGCATGATTCTGCAATGAACAAAGGGTTATATTACAGATATAAGAATGCTTTTTAGAAAAAGCCTGAAAATAATATCCCATATATTAATAGACATCTCCTATAATTTTTGTTAAATTAAACACATGCTGAATTTAACTGACTTGATCTCCTGTTTGCTTTGAGAGCTGCTCCACTGATAAGAAAAACAGTCACTTTTTGCATGTCTTCTGCCTTTTATCATGGGAGTAACTTATTATGTCAGGTTACATTCTAACACATCTATTGTGTGATTCTGTACAACAGATTGCAGCCTAATAAACTAAATCAGGAAATTCAAGATATACGTGAGGTCTTTTGTGATTTGCCAATGTCTTATCTGTCAAGCTGCTGGATATCTGAGCTGAAACAGAAATGACAGGGAAAAGAGGAGGGTAGGACAAAGATATGAGTTCCATAATGCTGGTTTAGTAAATATCAACCTGCAGATTGCTCAGGCAAAGGCAGTGGGAGTGCAGGTTAAGTCTGCCAAAGCACAGGAGAAAACCTGTGCTGCTCCTGTTGCTGTCAGGAGCCGACAGACAGCAGCAGGGGCTGTGTCTGGAATCAAGGTACAGGCACAGAGAGAAAAGAGGAAAGGGCCCTGACCTGCTCTTTGCTCCCCTTTCTCCCACCCTGGGAATCTCTCCCATTCCCTCATACACAGTGAATGCTGCTCCTTGCAGAACAGGAGCTTTGGGGATGGGATGTCCACGTGTGTCCGTGCAGCAGGAGGCTCACAGGCAGAGCAGAAAACTCCCCAGAATGGGTTTTCTGTTGTGTGACAGAGATTTGAGCTTCTGAGGAAAGCAAACCCCTGCAGTGTGTCCCTGCCTGAGCCATGGTGAGCTATTCTAACAACCCCACATGGGCACATCCATCCTCCCAGCCATTTAACATCATTTACAGCTCCAAAGGAGAGCAGCAATAGAATGTGCCAGCCTTAGCAGGAGAGGGAAATGTCCCAGAGAGAATCATTCCCTCTCTCCTGCCTCATCTGCAGGCCCTGTCCCTGCTGCCTGTGGGGAGAGGAGCTGGCAGTGGTACCTGAGGGTGCCTTTGGGTCAGCATCCTCCCCAAGTACAGGTCTGCCTCAATTTTATCCCCTGGCTCAGGACAGAAGAGACGCAAGGAAGGAATGTGGTGAATAAACTGACAGATGCATCAGGAGGACTACAAAAAAAACCCCTTAAACTGTTCTATAAGCTTCTGAGAAGGAAAATATTGGTCATATATTAGAAGGTTATCAGTGGCTTGTGGCTGGTGTGTGCTGCTTGTTGATGCAGCAGATTTCTGCAGTCAAAGCTGTGAATGACACTCCTGCTTTTCCAGCACTGTCCTGGAAACTGGGAGTAAAAGGCTTAATGCAAATGAGATTTGGATGATCATGTTCCTGCAGGAATCTATTATGGGAGGACAGATTGCTGAAGAAGTGTTTTATAACTGATCCAGTGAGGATCTGTAGAATACCTATTTAAAGAAGGTTGCACCATTAGCAGAGAGAAATCCTACATGAAAAATGTGTTTGCAGTTGCTAAACAAACTTTAAAAATTAGTTGTTAACAAAAGGGTGTCAAGAAACCAACACTACAAGACCTAAGAAGAGTAAATTTTGCATTTTGTTCTCTGGTGAACTTTTAAAACACAGACCTGAGAGCTACTGATTAACTGAATTAATAGTACACACCTATTCTGCCTGTTAAGTCCTGATCGTTGTGTGTCAATTGATAGATATCAAAAGAAGGACATATACACTGAACATATTTCTGATAGCCTGTGAGTTTGAATCCATAGGTTTCCTAAAAATTCCTTATTCTATATTTGTCTCACACAATTTTAAAAGATAACATGATGTCTCTATTTCTCACAGTTGAGGAATATTTTCCCTAACAGGGATTAATTCTTTGTTTATATTTATAAATATGATGTATTCTTCTTGTGACACATCCTCATAATGAAATAAATAAGACAGCTCCAGCACATATAACTGTCTTAATAGAATTGTTTACTACACATGAGAAAACACTTCCAGAATATGTTCTAATGATACCCTAAATAGCCTTTTACTTTCAATCTGAGAAACACAGTTGTTCCCGGTATAAATTCAAATCAAGATTAGTGACCAGAATTGCCAATAAAATAAATGAATAGTTGGGGAATATTTAGATCTATCAGTGGAGTGCATGCTATACTGAAACAGCATTATGTCCTTGCAGGTAGAGAATTTTAAATCAAAGTAACATTATTATCAGTGTCTGCCGTCATGCACTTTGCTTCACAGACACTATTCTGCATTGAGCAGCAATTAGTGAATCACCAGGGATACTTTCCTAGACTCCTCAGGTCAGAAAAGCTAATTAACCTTCCTCCTGTATTCTGAACAGACTTACAATTATCAGTGCCAAATCTTATCCTTCTTTTTTTCTTTTTTTTTTTTTTAACAACTTTTAAAATATTGGTGGCAAATTAGGAAAAATGTAAAGAAGCTCTCCAAATAAAACCAGAAAATCCACTGAAGAGGTCAAAGAGCCGAAGCTGTGACCCAGGTTTGTTTGTTTATAGCAGCAATTCTTTGTTTAATAGATTTCTTACAAAGCTCTGGGAGGGCGATTTAATTAACTGCCCATTTACACCCCAGGTGACTGCAGACACTGTGCTGAGCGAAAACAGCTGCGTTTGCTCTGGCCTGGGCTGCCAGTGAGTGACATTTGCCATTGCTGGCCTTGGGCAGGGGTGAGCAGTGACCAAAGGCACCGCAGGATGTCACCGAGCAGGACGTCACAGCAGGGCAGTGGGGTGACAGCTCTAGAGGGGATCTGAGCCCAGGGTCAGGGATCTGAGCCCAGGTCAGGGATCTGAGCCCAGGGTCATGCATCTGAGCCCAGGATCTGGGATCTGAGCCCAGGGTCAGAGATCTGAGCCCAGGATCTGGGATCTGACCTCAAGATCGGGATCTGACCCCAGTATCATGGATGTGACCCCAGGATCCGGGATCTGAGCTGATCTCTCAGCCTGGACCTGCTGCTTTACAGGAGGCTTTGGGGAGGATTTATCAACAGCTCCACTGCAGTGCCAGTGCCACCAAAAGGTGTCCAGAATGTCACTTTAAAGCCATGGAATTACTGGTTATCTGTGTTGGAGTTGAGTGGGACATGCATGATTTTAATGAGCCGGTTCTAGGTTTGGTACCTCATGAGAGGACAGAAGGTTCTTGCTCAAAAACAAACCCCAGAGAAGCAAACTGACAGTCTAAGCCTTCCCATTAATTCCTCTCTAATTCTTCGTGGCCTCTTGCCTTGCAGTTTGTTCTGAAAATAATGACACATTTATTTCTGATGCAGCTGCTGTTCTGGCCTCCCTGCAGCTCATTCAGTTAACCCACAACCATGACACAATGATTTTCCAGGTGCAAGAAAGGAAAACTTCCAGCATTTCAACAGCATTGCTATGGCCTCCTAAAAACAGACCAGCAAAAGGATCTCATTCTGAGATAATTCCAGCACCTTTTGCACAAACTGCTCATTGCATTTTACTTGTAGAAAAAAAGCAGAGGAAAGGTTAAAGCAAATCTGGGAACATTTATCTTGGCAAGGCACCTTTGTGACAAGGGCCTGCATGCAGCTGAGCCCACGAAGAAGGGAAGGAGCTGCAGATTTTCCCTTTTTTTTCCAGGATGTGAGGCCCATGTAGGACCCTGCTGCATTCACTGCAATCACAGAAATCAAACCTCAGCCACAGGGGGTGTTGAGAAGGGAGAAGCACCTCACACATCCCCTGAGCAGCTCAGAGGACGTCAAGAATTTGACAAAAAATAGGAAGGAAGAAGTAACGTGCATAAGGGGAGCAGGTTAGAACAGGTTTTCTGCAGCATTTAAATATAGGGAAAGTTCTTCAGATCCTGGTGTCAGGTGTACTTAGGGAAAAAATTCAATTTGATGTTTCCAGTGTTTTGCCACACACTGAGTAGTGTGAGTCTCAGGACCTGAACTATACAAAAGCAGCCTGGCATATCTGTAAAACTAATGGTTCAAACTGCTGTGTGATAAATTAAAATAATTCCACTCATCATACTGCAAAAAAACTGGCTGCTCAGAAGCCTTTGAAAAAGTACTTTCAAGATAAAATATGTGCTTGTTGTTTCTGTGTCTTTTAAAAAAGATGTTGTATCTTCTTCACAGCTTCAGTGGTAAAAAAAAAAAAATTCATGTAAGATGTGTTTTCTCTGACATTTAGATGTCTTGCAAAGTGGTTTATTATAGATCTTCTGGACGTTTGGATATTTAATTAAATGTCAGAAACATATTCTCTGTCCTCATGTGAATGAGTATCAAGAGTTTATTTATTCATGGTCTATTTGTTATTCTTTTTCTGTTTCTCACACAAAATTATCAGTTGGAAAGTCAGTCATCGGAGACACTTAAAATTTTTAGGGGTCATAAATCTAATTAACCTCAGCAACTGTGCTTAAAGTGGTGAATAATCTTAGACAAGTTCTTACAGGAATCTACAGAGCCACTCAGACTTGGAGATACATTTGCACCTGTTTTTTTAAGTGACCTTTGATGTAATTCTCAGAACATCCAGGGAAGGCATGATGTGAGAGGCTGGGAAGACAGAAACCAGGCTTGTATGAATTTCTGTGCTCAGCAAACCCATCCAGGAGCTCCCACTGCAGGCCCTGGACTGACCTGGGCTCATCCCAGGGATGATCCTGGGGAAGGTGAGGAGCAAAGCTGTGAGCCCTGCTGAGGAGTGGGATGCACCTGAGAGCTGCCAGGGAGCTGTAGAAACTCAGATCTTTGGGTTTGGTGGGGTTTTTAAAATATTTTTGTTTAATAAATGAATGGAGAAGAAGCAATAAGATGTAGAAGATTGGAAGTTAACAATCTGGAAAGAATTAATTTTATTTAGGTGAGGTAGATATGAAGCAATTTTTCTGTCTTTTACTTGGATAAATCCTAAATTTTCCTGCATTGCAGGATGTAGAGTGGGAATGCATTCCTTTTATTTTTTGTTTTCATCACAATTGATCACTCTATAAGGGTGACAAGGGAGAAGATCTATATTTTTTGCCTACTCTAGCATCAAGAGTGGTCTCTGGTTAGTGCTGCCTGGTACCACACTGTGGGGAAGAACACCTATCTCCAACCCGAGAAGCTGCAAAGCATGAAAAATTGAACAAAATGAACTGTAAGAGACCATGTGATTGTAAATTTCCAAGTAGAACAGGGAAAGTGTGTTTCTTACTATTTAAGGGGAAAATGTGCAGGTGGAAAATTGAGCAAAGCAGATAAATGGTTTTGATTCAGGAGAAATGGCTAAAACTATGGGCAAGTGGTTGGCTTTGTTTCTAAATATCTGAAATTCGATTGAGGGAACAAATTCTCATGAAAATAAACATTAATAACGTTGCATGGGAGTGTTCCAGCACGGAGGGGTGTTTGTTCCCTGTTCCCTCAGGGGAAATGCTCTGGTCCTGCAGGATGATCCCCTCAGACACAACCTGGACTTCAAAGCCATCAGTTCTGTACCTTATCTAAGGGAGCTCCTGCCTCACCATAAGATGGGAAATGGGATTCATCCTAAGGAGAGAAACACATCCATTTCCTGGCTGAAAAGCTATTCTGATGAAACTTTCCATGAGTAGAGATTTACACAATTTACATCAAAAAAGATAAAAATATCAGCTGGTATCTCTGCATTGATTGCTCTGGATCAAGTAGAAGGATGGTTGAAAAATAATATCAATACTACAAAACTTTTGTCAGAGGTCCTGAAAAGAAAACCCAGAGTGTTTCCAAAAATGTCAGAATTCAAGAGGTTCTTTAGATTATCTGCTCAACATTGCACTGTGTTTGCTGTATTCTTGATGGAAATTTTCACCAAAATATTTCCACTATAATCCTCCTTTTTAGTGCCTCTAATGAAAAAAAAAATTCTAGTTTATGTATCTACACACACAAAAAGCATCCAAAATCTGCCTGGAATAGTTGAATAACTTTTGCATTATTTTGTCACAGCGTATTCAGTGAGCACAGCAGAATGCTGGATTGTATTGAACATTAAAATCTTGTATATGTTATGCTAAAATCTGCATTGTATTTTAAGTGAAGATAATCCTTCACTATTTGTTTTTGTGTGAGGGTTTTTTTGTTCTCTGTGGTGCAGCAATTGTTGAAGACAATTTTTAGTACTTATTATTGTTATTGCAAAAGTACTGAACAAAACCCAACAGAGCTAGATATTGTTTGGGTATAATTTTATTCTTTTTTTTCCAGAGCAGCAGAAGAAACAATGAAAAGGAAAATTCTAACCAAGCATCTCCTTGAGGCACTTGAAGTGTGTATTTGTGAGGAGACAGAAATGTAGTGCCTGAATTCTGTTCAGATGGGAATTATCTATTTTGTGTGCTTTGAGTTCCTTTATCTTTCCAGGAGTGGTTAAACCTGGGAAGTTTCAGGCATGTAGGACCTGTGATCTGAGTAGAGCTGAGGATCAAAGGCTGAATCAAAAAAAGCTTTCTGCAAATTTTCCTTCAAGTCTTCTTGAAGCTGGATCTGTTACAATTTTGCACGTGGGAATCAGATTGATGGCACTGCATTGCCTTTCACTGCATATTTCAGATAAAAATTGTTTCATTATTAAACAATTAGCAAAAAGCTGTAATATTGGATGTCTCTGAGAAATTATGTTCACTTTTCCCAACTAATTTCTGTCATTGTGGCTGTTCTGAAAGCAGCAGCTGATCTTTGCCACTGGACCAGAGCTGGTGCAGGTTGCTCTGGCAACAGGATGCACTGGCAACAAGATTCCACTCCAGGCAAAAAGTTTAAGAGGGATATTTTCCCTCTGATGTTAATAGCTGAAAAGTTGAGCACATACTTAACTTTAAGCACCTCAGGAGTCACCATTGATTTTAGTCCTCCCTTCTCACAGCCCTGGTCATTTACTTTGACTACAACAGAATAACAATTACCAATAATAAAAATGTGTTCCTCTGACTCCAAAGAGACTCCCTCTGCTCAGGTTAAATGGGAGGAAAATTGCTGGTGGATTTTTTTATGGATTAGTGCTAGGACCCATTTTATTTACATTTTATTTATACACATTTTAATTACTAAGCTGACGCAAAAGTTTGGGACCATGCTTGTGACATTTGGTTCTGAAAGGTGGTTGGGAGACATCAGCAATGTAAAGGAAGAGTGGAATACCCTACAGGACAATTTGGGTGACATTTGGAACTGGAGTCATGGAAATAGGATGAAATGTAAGAGCACAAAATGCACAACCATTCACTCAGGGATGAGTAACAAGAATTTCTGGTACAACCAGGGAGCTCATTAGCTTGGAAATGACAGAGGGTGAGAAGGACCTGGCTCCATTACCTGATCACAGAACAGCTGTGAACCACCAGTATGACTGAGACCATGAAATGGCAAAGGTTATGTCAAGACATAGCAGGGAAAAAATCCCTGCTGGGGTTTGAAAATGGAACTTTTTATGAATAAAATATTAACTGTAGTGAGGAGATCTACCAGAACCTGCTCTTTTGTCCACACTTTTTTGTTATTTTTCATCATATAAAGATACTTTTCTTTGTCATAGGCGCAGATATTTGTAAAAGCATTATACTAGAGTAAAGCTACAAAAAAGTTAGCCAAGAAGTTTTACACATGGATCTCAGAGCAATGGAAAATGTGAAATAAATGCTGGTTACCATTGGCCCTGTCAGGCCGTTCTCAGGGTTGCTGTGGTGTGAGAGAGCATCCAGTCAGTCCTTCCTCAAATCACACTTTGAAAATAAAATGAGGATTACAGGCTAACACATGGCAAATTAGACATTCCAATACCTCCCCTGCCTTCCAGAAGGAGCAAAGATGATACTAATGCATGCCTGGGCCTTGAGTTCCCTGGTTAAATTGCTTTATCAGAGCTCTCCTGCACACACATCATTCCAGAATTCCAGCAGGAGTTGCATTTTGAGGACAGAAATTTCAAAGCAGATTTCATCACCACAGGAAAAGTGATACTGGAGTTTTTCCAAGCTTGCCAGAAAAAGCTGCATTCCCACATGTTTCCCAGTGACACTCTGAGCATAAATATGAAGTGCTGAGTACACGAGCCAAGCAAATGATTACACCTCTGCAAATGAAAACGGTCTCTGAGAGCTGCTTTTTCCAGCTCTGGGCTTCCAATTCTTGACTGTTTCAGGCTTTTATTGACACAGAAAAATGATGAATAGGAGGCCAGACTAGAAGTTTGTTCTGTATAATGTTCATGCACTTTGAAACACTGCAAGGTAATGACCCAGCTCTGATGATTATTAATTCTTAGTTTTCAGACACAGTATTAATTTCTTTCTTTAACCCCTATAGTCTGTGTGGTGAACTAAACAAAAACCAACCATAATAGCTGAAAACTGCATACTCTAGGACATATCCTGGGAAAATAAGGCCACAATGAAAATAATGAAGGGAGAGCTGGAAGGTTTAATGACACAGATTATGGCTTAGACTTCTGGAACATTAGATTTCCCTACATATGAATGCATGTAGCACTTAATTAAAGAAATGCCAGTAGATGGCACTCAGAAGTGTGTTGCATGCTTCAGTTTTGTCACATCACTAAAACCTGTTATTGCTGCTCATGGCCAATCTCTTCTTTATGCATTTTTTTTTTTGCATCAGAGGTAATAAAAGATTTGCTATTGAGGTTCATTCCATATAGCCAGAGAGCAATCAAGCATTCAGAGTGTGCTCCTCAGAATCTCTATAATGGCATTACAGTTCACATTAGAAACATTTAGGGCTACACATACAAACAAATTATCTATATTTTCTTTACTCTGCTCCCTCAATTCTCACCTAGTGGCCTAACAAGTTAATGTGATTTGCCATTTCTCTAGGCTGGGTTAATCTTGATGGATGTGTTATGGTTATATCAAGTATAACATAAACCAAATTACCCAAGTCTTCAGATCTCCTTCAGTAACTCAGTTTTCTGCAAGAAGGCATTTTATCCCCTTTGTGCATGCCATTTTTCTCAATCTCTCTCCTTTTTAAAAAAAAATAAATAACATTGGCAATGCAGCAAATGTTGGCTTTGATCACTAAATTGCATTACATGCTTGTTCCCATGTTTTAAGTAGCATGATTCAAGATTGGAAACTGCTTAAAATGATGTAGAGTCACATCCAGGGGTGGATAATCCCATTGTTCCTGACCATGATCAGGGTTACAGATCCAGCTGCCAGGTAACTGGAGCCATGGAAATCTTTACAGGGGCACTGCAATAACTTTGCTGCTGGATTCAGAGGAGAGACTCTGCACAAAGTGCAGCCCCAGGGTTCTATTCTCATGGCCACTGCTGCACTGGAAGAGGATTAGGGGATAAAATCCACCTTCAGAAAAATAAACCATGTAGAATACCAAATTAAGTAAAGTCTTTTTGGGACACCACCACCACCATGACCCCAACACAAAAATCTACTGTAGGATTAGAAGATAAATGCTGAGGAAAAATAAAAATAATGCACTAATAGATATAATAGATGATAATGCCTACATGCTAAACTGAAGAAGGATTTAAAGCTTGCATATTGTTCTTCTAAAAGCTGCTTGGAATGTTAACTAAACACTTTATCACAACAACGCCTATAAAAATGTTTTACCGCTTAAAAAATGCAGCATGAAAAGAATTTTGCTTCCTTTTCACAAATGGGGGTGTAATACAATAGGCAAAGGAAAAGCACCATATGTTCTGAATTTTTGTTGAAGAGGATCTGGGTTTTCAAAAGCTGGATCCAACATTCTGTGTGTAATGGGATCCTGCATTTCCTGGGGCTTCACCTTGTCCCAGAATTGCAAAGGCTGCAGCTGCACCCAGATCTTTGTGTAGATTGCTGACAAAACACATCAGATCCAGCTTTAATCCAGGACAGCCAGAGCACAGCAGTTCAAATATTTGGGAAGTAAATAAATAAACATCCAGGGTGTTGTGTGCTGAACCCACATCTCCCTCGGCAGTGAATGGGAACAAGAATGGATCTTTTCATATTTGCTACACACAAACCCCATACCCCTAACACTAACATATAAGGGGGAAAAAAGCCATTCTGAGGGTATCTGGTGATTCCAGTCTTGTAAACCATGCAGAACTCAGCTGCAATAGAGGTTTAAAAATTATGTGTCAAACAGGCATTTGAATTTGGAGGTCTCAGCAATGGCTTTCACCTTTACATGAATACAATGATGAGATATCTTTATTGATTTGGATGAGGAGTCCACAAACCACCTTGTGCTGCCCTCACAGAAGGAATCTAAAGGATGGGTGGGTCCAGGAGCTCTGTGCCTGTGCTGCTGCACTGCTGGGGCTTTGTGTCCTTGCCTTGGAGGGCAACAGGAATGGGAATTACAGCACCAGGGCCATGGAGGGAACACCCAACCTGATTTTCCCTGACTGCTTCCAAAAGAGCTCTGTTCTGCACAGGGCTCTGTGCTCTGGTTCCATTTCTCCTTGAGTAGGTATTAAATAATACACCTGATCCCTCAAAGCCTGTAGGATTGTGCAGATATATAATATTAGAACATATTGGTCAGTTGTTCTTCTTTTAGTCAAACTCTTGCACAAAATTTAAAGCAATTTTGCATAATTGTTTTCAGCCACAGTTTGATTTCTGCAGGTTTCAGTCAAGTAAAATACTTATCTTCTCCCTCCTCAGTTAACAAAGGAATAAGGACAAAATCACTTCTATTCCACAGCAGAACAAGCCCATCAGCTGTTCTCAGCTCAGCTCTTAATGTGACTTTGAAGATCATCTGTGTTATGCTGTGGTAGGAAGTTGTTTCCTGATCTTGAACTGGGACCTCCCTTTGCTCCTACTGTGCAGACACTGCAAAAAAACCTTTCTCTTTACCCCAGATGATGCCAGCATAAATTAACCTTCCATCAAAGCCCTTTTCCTGTAATTTTATGAGCTTCAGCTCTACTTGCTCTCTTCATCATGATCATCTCAGGGTGTCTAGAATGGAGAAATGACATCAATATATCAGCTTATGTTTTGGAAGAATGCACTGAGAGGTTGTACTGGGGTTGAGGATATGAAAGAATGAGTGTGGGAGATAACTTTAAATTTGAGAGACAAGAACTGATCATATTTGTACACAAATATTGGAATAAATGTGAGTGAATATCTCAAGTACTCCATCCTAGTCATTTTAACTCAGAGAAATTGACTGGAAAATCAGCTCGTGTAGGAAATTGGGTTAGCAGATAATAACAATGCAGATTTTAAATGTGTTTCATCATTTTGAACATGTCTAGATTACAGCAATTCTGGTTGCACTGTAATTACAAATCTGCATTTCACCGTGTTGCACATTGTATTCTGCATTCTGCACTCAGAATTCAATTGCCCTCAGAGTCCTGTCCATTGAAGGTGGTGTGCAAATTTGTTTTCCTCTCTTCCTGATTACTGCTGATAGTGCTAAATTTGGGGGTTGAAGCTCTGCCTTCCCCACAGCCTGGCAGGTAGTGGTGTGAATATTCAGAGGGCATCCAATCTGGCAAGACAAAATTTAATCCCAAATCCAAAATTTAGTCCAAATCACAGATTTAGTTTTACCAGATGAAATTTAAGCCCCCAAAAGCTGGGATGCAGGACAGAAATGCACACAAATAAATAGAACCACATCATATAAAAGAACACTTACTGAATGACGCATATTTTTTTATGACTAGCTCCTTATTTCAGCAACTTTTTCTTTCAAGTATCCCTTCTATAGTGGAATAATTTTGCATTCAGCAGTAATCTTTATGAATTCACTTGGTATTCATGTAGATGTCACATGTATTTGCACTGATTTTCCACCACTGTTTAGGATTAGTTAATGGGTACTTCAAATAGAGTGTTACCCCTGTGGGAGTAAAATAATTTCAGTCTTGGTGCACACATTTCCAAGTCAAAATACAGATGATGAAATTGTGTTGAGGACAGATCAGGCAGTTTGTTGGCTTTTCAAATAACCTACCAACAGGCTGTTTAAAAAATTCTGGGGAGGGCAAGAAAGATAGCCTTTTGTCTCTGAGAAAAAAAGTGCTTAGGAATAAAATAATTGCTTAGTCTCTAAGTACAGAGAGACAGATGCTGCTGTAAATCTGGCTGGCTGCACTGTGGGCAATGAGGCTCTGTTAATTTACAGCTCTTTGTGAGGAGGTGTTTGCTCAGTCACTTTCTGATGGGGATGGCTGGTCTACAAGCTATTCTGTTTTATGGAGGGCTCAGTCATTTCCTTGTTTTCTACCTTTCTGATTGGTGTGCATTACAGTGGTAGCAAATATACTTTACAGCCAAGGAAAATGCTCTCTCTTGTGATTCCCTGATTACTTGGTATAATCTGAATTCAAGTGTGATGAAAAATTCTTTTCAGGCAATGCAAAATAACTAAGGAACACAAATTTGTCTCCCACATTTTCTTAATAACTACTGTACATGACTAATAACTACCTCAAGAGTTTTGCTCTTCTATTGAATGGTACAGCAGAAAATTCATACAAAAACTGAAACAATTCTAATGTTCTTTTGTAAAAGATTTTAAAGCTAGTTGCTTTAAGCACTGCAGATGCAGTCTTTAAATAGGTTTTCATTAGTTTTGTCAAGCACCATTTGAGACATCAATATGAATTCTGAAATAACCTTTTCAATTTATCGATTGAATTCCCTGGGGAATAGTCCAGCACTCGGGATATTAAAGGGGGAAGATGCTGTAACTCCTCCATCCTGGGCACTGAGACCTGCCTGGAGGTGCTTCCATGTGTTGCTGTGGGCTCAGGAAAGGTTCCCCCTTGCCAGGATCAGGGAATGCTCCAGAAAAAGGGGTCAGCTCCTACTCAATTCCCATTCCCAGCACAGGGAAAGGAATGGTGCCATGATTAGACTACACAAGTTGCCCGTGATCTCCGTGGGTATTCCCTGTACCCTCCCTTTGACCAGATTCTGGGTTTAGTTTCCACATCAGGAGTCCCCAGTGATGTCAATAAGGACAGGGGGAATACAAGCATTTATTAATGCTTTGTGCTGAATCTCACACCATCCCAAGGATTCTGGCTGCTAGATGCCCATTAAAATTAATAGGAACTGGCATGCAGCAGGTCCCTGTGGTTTTGATATCTCAGCTGTAACACTCTGTTTGTTTGCTGGCTGTTTGAAGTGTGCAGACCCTGAGCTGCAGACGCTGCTGACATCTGACATTGTTTTCACTGAGACACGAGAGCTGCTTCTGTGTTTGCACTGATCTTTTCTTTACTATCACCCTACACACCTTGGGCCAATCCTACTGCCAGGGTTCATTTCAGACCACAGATCTTTTAAGCTGACTCTGGTTTTTTCCCCTTAATAGAGCAGCCTGGGGATGTCATTGTCCCAGTGTTTTGTTACTTGGGTCCTGTCATCACTAAACATTTGATAGATGAAGCTATGGAGAATTGAAATATTATTTATATTCACACCCCTGAGAGTTACAAACTGTAAATTGAGAAAAGAAACTATGAAAGCTCTCCCAAGAGGCAAAATCACTTCTTTTTACTGCTGATTATAAAGAAGATTGGCTGGCAGATGTTAATATTGGCAGTTTTTCTCTGACAAATTTTCTCTGGGTACGGCTAATCAATTTTTGCTGCATGGAATGAGAAATGGAGCTTGAATATTCAGATGTCTAGACATGTAAATATATTACCTTTATAAATAGGTTTAAATGATTAATATCTTTGAAAAAACCAAACATGAAAAATGGATGAACTAGAAGTGTAGGGTGAAGATTGATAGATTATTCAGATGATAAATAACAAAATTTTTCTATACATTAGGAGGATGAAATGACCAGTGCAGTTACCATATATGTATTCATAGACAACACTGGTCTTTCTGTAAAATCGCTCTCAACTCAAAAACTCTTTATCCCTTAAGACAGTTTAAGTGCTGTTATTTGAAACTGTCCTGTTCTAGACAGAGATATTATCAGTGCAATAAGGATAATGCAATTTGATCCATTAACACTGCAGAAATAGATGCTTTCTCTGTGCAGGATCCTGCAAACACTCCAGGTAATTTAATAGACCCCAATGGGCTGCTCTGAAGGCGAAGGTTTCAGGAAGTGACAGGAGCGATCCCATAATTGCAACATGATTATTTAATTAATAAATGTTCTTCCTTCATGGCGATTGAATACAGATCTCTGGAGGAAAAGGATGACACTTCCTCCCTGGAGATGAGCTGTGACCATTCCCTGGGGTGTTCCCAGCTCCTTTGCTCTGCCCAAGGGAGCAGCTCACAGCTCTGTGATGCATCCCCAGCCCAGCTGCCCTGGTGGTTTCACACAGCAAATCCCAGCAGCTCTGGAAGTGCCTCTGACAATCCCTGGAGAGCTGCCACGGAGCAGTTGTATTACCCAGGTGCCACAGAAGACACTCCCTGCTTTCCCAGCATATCTGCTCACTTAGCTGTGGTAATGTGATTAACCTGATTATTTCTGAACCAGTCCACTGTGGCAAATGATGAAGTGCCATATGGCTTTTGGAGAACAAGCAACGCGTCTGTGTGGTGCAAGAAATGTTTCTGGATGGGTGAGTGAATTATGTATCATGATTCATAGTTAAATACCAACCTAAAAGAAAATTCTTTCTATGGAGACTATTTAGACTGTTTCTATATTTTATAAAAGGCAATGGATCAAAGAAGAAGTCTAAAGCAGCAATGCGTACTTAATGACCTGTTCCGAGGAGTAAATTATGGCTGGAATTGTCAGGGTATTAAACTTAGTAGAGCAGAGCTTAAGCAACAGGGATGGAAATTTTCAAAATATAGTTCATTCTTTTACAGCGACACAATAGCAAAATAAAGGAACCTCTGTCAATATGATTTATTGAAGAAACTAAACAAAATATGTTGGAGTTACTGCGTCCCAAAGTCATTTAGCTGTTCTATTACTTTTAATGAATAGCCAAGATCAGGGAATATATTCAGTGAGATAAGGCTCAGTGCATTTCTGATAAGGGAAGAAAGGTAAAAAAAGAAAACCTGCATCAATTTTTCATTCAGAGGTTTATTTACTGGAGGTTTATATATATAAAATCCCAAACAAGCACCAAAATGAAACATCCTATTTTCTCTCTGGTCCTTTTATCCATTTAAAACCAAGGCTTGACTAGAGAAATATATTTGTGTGATAATGTTTCAGGAAAAGGTCAGATAAAAATCAGATGAGAGTTTCAGAAATTCACAGGTGTTTGTGATACATTTCTCTGTTCTCAACGGGACATGAGGCTGAAACAAATCATGGCCTCTGCTTGTAGCAAATGGCCAAGAAAGACATTTTAAAGAGCTTTACCTGAGCAATGACCTATGGGTTAATCAGGAAAGGACCATCATGTTTTTTTGGCTAAGCCTTCAGTGCCTGAACAAGCCTGACTAAGTGGTCTGGCTGCCCCCAGGTTGTGCTGTAGATAAAGACCATGACAACGTTCACAACCTGGGCTTATTCTGCCAATTTAATCACTTGTAGCTTTCCCAGTGTTAATGAGGGTGAGGACATGGCTTTACTCTTTCCCAGTGATGAAGGACTCCACAATTTTTTGTCACCCTACTTGAGAGTGGAAAATTCCTTTCCTTGTGGTGTATTTCCTGGTTTGTTGCAGGTGCTAGGGACAGTATCAGGAATGAAGCATTCCTGTTGCTCTCAGGTGCATAGGGGAACTGGATGTTTCTTAAGCTGACTCGGGAATTATTAACAATGAGGTTTTTGGTGATAAATACAGCTATTAGCACTCATTTGCATCTTCTAAAAATGCATGTGTGAATAAACACAGTACACCAATAAATGCTTTAAAACTGTTCAAAGATATGGAATAGCACATTGATGACTAGCTTAATAAACTATGACATACTATTAATTTGATGACTAAAATCATCACTGATCACAATTTTAGGAAGGTGCAATGGTTTTCTTTCAGACTGAAACCACCCAGTCCCTCAGGTACTTTTATGTAATGACAAGTTGGTTTTTGCACAAAGAAGAGTGATGGGTTTAGTAACAGCAGTGACAGCATGGCTGAGCTCTTTAGGTGGAATCAGAGCAGATGGAAGTTATGAGGAACACTTAGAAAAGGGCATTATAGAAACTTCATTCACTTCCACAGGGATCACACTCCATGCATGTAAGGAACCAAGACACTTATGGGAAATTCTGCTAAAAATTTCTTCAAGCTGGCATTGTTGGTAAAACAAAGGGAGAATATGATGACAACATGAAGATCTGAATAGACTTTATTAATAATCCATTTTAAAGCCTCATAAATATATAAAGAGCTCTGTATGATCTAGATTAATAGACTCCTTCCTCCAAAGAGATCATTCAAGCACCTCAATTCTTCTCCTGACTGCAGCAAATGGCAAAGCTCTCTTGAGTTCATGCCCACTCTGAGACATAAAAGCCAAAGCAAGAAATGATGTTTTAGAAGAAGAAAATCCTTTCTTACCAAGAAAAAAAAAAAAGAGAGAGAGGAAAAATAAATTCTTGGAAGTCAGAATACTTCAAAAGATATCTGATGCAAGAAAAGAGAGCGCGAGGAAGACTTTCTGAATGAGGTTGACATGAAAGACAGATCGAAGGGGTAATGTGAAAGAGTTTAGGAAGCTACATAGTTTAGAAATTCCAAGCACTCTGATGCCTTTCAAGTCCACTGTTAAAATCTTGGCTAACATTTGTACTGGCAGAGGTTTTTTCTGTCACTCTGAGACCCGAGGTCACATGTTGACCAGTGTGACACAGGCTCTGACTGTATCAATGCTGTCTACTTAGAGCAGTTCATCTCCTTCAGCCCTCCAAGCCCCAGGGAGCAGACACTGTGATTATTCCAGCAGAGCTGGGACCCTGGGGCTGTTTTTCTATTGATCCAGAGCTCTCACTGTCATTAATGGGAGTTTCTGTTCATCATGGATGGACTGCAGCACTTGTCTTTGGAAAATCTTGCCAATGACTGTAAAGCCTTTTAAAAACTACAATCAAATAACAATAAATAATGTATTTAAGGAGCTATAAAATAAAGAAACCAGATGTATGCAGGTAAATCTTCAATCATTTATATTTCTGTGTCGTGGATTATCTGTAACTTTACAATTAATCTTAATTCTGCCTTGAGGATTGACACTGTCAGTTTCAGTCAGTCAAATGGAAGAACAGAGCATCCTGTCTGTTTAGGCTGGTACAGACAGCGAGGAAGAAAAGGTGTAAAAAATGTGCAGTGGGTAACAACTAAATGTGGTAATGACCTTGTAACACTGCAAGGCAGAGGCTTGAAGGGTCCTTCACCTGTCAGATACTGAAAATTCAGTGCCTGTGCTCTTGTCCTCAGAAGCCAGGGGTTCAATGGTGACAAATTTGGGATCAAGGGACTTGTCTGAGTCTGTTCTGTTTGAGTGTGACTCTGTGACACTGAACAGGAGACTCCACTTCCCAGTGAAGAGCCACCCTGGTCTGGGGCCAGCTGGGAACACACAAACTGAGAACTCAACAAACAAGGAACATGCAGTTTCTTGTCACCTTTCCTTTAAAAAAAGCTGATTTGACTCAAACATCTGGTGGTATCTTTGGGAGAATTTGGAGTATTTTTGCCAAGGGACCAGGCAGGTCCATTGCTCTGACTGATGCTGTGATTCTTCAACTTTTGGCCCCTGCAGTGTCCTCTCAGCTCATCTGTCTTTGTACAACTGCCTGAACTGTTGCCACCAATTAATGATAGCTAATAGGTCCCTGACTACTGAGAACACTTGAAGCCAGTAATTACAGCCTGTTCACACTCCTCTGCCCTGTAGGAGCAGAGCTGCTGCTGACTCTGCTGAATAACATTTTATGACCCCTTTTAGAGACTTGGAAAGGCTGATTGAGTATCTGAGGAAATATTGATCCAGTATTTATAAAAAGGTATTTGGTAGGAGTGTGTAAAACATGTTTTGTGTCCATTTATACTCCTGCATAGCATGCAGGCTTACCAAGATTTTACAGATTTTTTTTTTTAGGATAAAGTCTGGCATATCTAAACTATGACTCTTTTCCTCCCTCTCTGAATGCATCAAAACCAAGCAGTGGTGCCAAATTGCATCACTGAAGAAGGAGAGAAGAGGAAGCTCTGTTTTTTTCATTGGGTTCTATCTCCTTTTTCAGGTCAGAAAGAAACATCTCAATTTTACCTTTGGTGTCATGGGTGTGCAGTATATTTTGGATTATGGATTTTGCATTATGGATTTGAAATACACAAAATAGATTTTTTTCATAATTTCTCTGTTAGCTTGAAGGTGAGGGAACTTGGTGGGAAAGGAATTAATGTACAAATTCTCCCTCTGTTGTTGGTTTTACAAAATTTTCATGTTTGCCCAGCACAATGACAGTTTTCTCTCTAACTAGAAGGAACAACGACCAGGATGTACTGACATTATTCCACTGCTGGTTTTCTTCCCTTTTCCCTGCCACCACTTATCCTCCCTTGGAACTTCAAAACAGCATTGCCCAGCTTTATCCTCTGAATATTACACATTTTCATTCTCAGTTGCACCATTATTACATCCATAGCTTTAAGTACACTGTAGAAATTATAACATGTTGCCTTTGTTTTCCCTTTCTCTGGAGATCAGAACTTTGTGGGCATAAGGAAAACACTGCCAATATGCATTTATTTTACATAGGTACAGTCAGCCCAATGAAAGCAGTAGGTGTTCCTTTTCCAATTACCCAAACATGTTCTGCCACAGAGGGCTTTACTTCCCAGCAGCAGACAGAGAATTAGGAGTCCTGAGGCTCTGACAACCTTTCACTGCGTGCTCTTTTCCCCTCCATGCAATTACATGCTCCAGCAGCCCCAGTTGTAGTGGCTGTGGAGGGAAGTTGTTTCCTTCAGGGTTATTTTCTCCTGCCTCTGGGTTCTATGAGAAGAGGCAAAAGGAAAAAACACCGTTTCTCCTGTGGTACATCCCTGGTTTTCACCTCCACGTTGCTCATAGACTCTGGTGCCCAACACCACAGCTGTTCTCAGGGAAAATAAATTCTTTCTCACCTTCTGCACAGGGAATTTTTTAAACCCTGGCTACAACATCTTCAGGAGACTACAGGCAGTAGCTCCTACTTGGTAAGTACTCTTGTAGAAGGAGAAAGTTCACAAAAGTCACTTCAAGTTAACCAGAAGAATTAACAAGTGACTCAAAGATATTCACAATAAAAAAGTGATCTGCACTGAGGATACATTCCTTACTGCCTCACTGCACATATTTCATTTCCTTGATTTGCAAATATAGAACTTGGGGTAATTCTATGTACAGACCAGGCTGCTTCTGATTCAAACAATTTTGGCAGATATATGCTGACTTGTAGAGATGTAAACTTCAGAGAGTGGTTCACAGGTGAAAAGGCTTTTAGAAGGTCAGGATGTTCTTGAAAAATAGATAAAAATGGGAAATAATTTTCCAGGAAGGCTGAATAGAAAGGTGCCTCGAGGTGAGCAGGCTGAGGATACTTCTCCTGTCCAGGGGGAAAAGCTATCCCCCACCAGGCTGTGACCCTATTTTTAACAGAGACAGCTTTATTAAGAAATCACTAACAACTTAATCACCACTTGATCACCCCTGCTTTGCACTCACAGGAAGGATGATCCAAACTTGCTCTGGTCTGAACTACACAAGCTCTGTGAAAGTAACAATTTATGCAGCAGTTCTGTGTGTTTTGGTGGGGTTGGGCACCACTTAGGGAGCAGCTGTACCAGCCCAAATTGCAGCATCACCAAAGCTAAAATTTCACCCTTCACCAGAAATCCACCCTGGCCTAGAGCAGGGTACATCACTGAGCCATTCTGAATCCATCCAGGGGAAGCCAGAGTTCCACACTTATAAATGAATTTCCTGCCTTCTAAGAGTGCTGGGGCTCCTAAAGGCCAGCTGGGACATGAGGGACTGTGAGAACCCACCCCGAAGCCTTGCCCAAAATTCAGTGTTTCTCAAAACCAGGCAAGAACAATGCCCACAAGCCAAAGCACAAACCAGCTGTTGTACACTGCTGAAATACTCGATTTGACCCTAGAAATGTGTCTTGAGTGAAGAAGAAAGAAAAGCATCCTCTGCATTTATTATTTCTATTCCTTAACAAAAAAGAAAGAAAAAAGTGAGTAATGAGTACCCAAAAATCCCCATCAGTGTAGTAAAATGAAGCATGAAATGGTGTTCAGAGATGAAATCCATCTCATGAAAGGCTTTTGATGGATGTGAATTAACTGTTTAAGTTAAAAAGGATAAAACTTTGGAAGTAATTTCTATCATTGGATTGCTCAGTTTACCAGGTTTACCATTAAGTGTTTTTCTATCTTTTTAAATTCTGTGAGGATCTGGGTCACAACAAAACAAGAATGAAATGCCTTATTGCCAATTTATTTCTTTCAAAGAACAGACAGACGTCACCAACTACTTTGTTTTACTGTCTAGAAGCCTGGTGCCAAATCAGAAACATGTCTTTTGAAATCACCACGAGCTGAACTTTCTCTGCAAAATTCATATTTTGCAGTGGGAGGTTATTTTGAGATCATATTTTCCAAAATAGCTTTATCAAATTTCCTGCCCTTCACTCCTTTGCACACTTGTGTTGCTGAATTGGTGCCACAGAACCCATTAGCACCTGAAGTGTCAGGATTTTTCCCTCACATTCCACATTTATCCAAATCCTTGGTTTTGCTAAAACACTTCACCCAGCATCTATTCTGGGGAAACTGTTTCTTTCCTACTGCTATTAATAACCTTTCTGTGCTGCTTATTCTAGAAATATCTGTGATATTAAAAGCAGAGTGTAAAAACTGCTCTCTGAACCTGCCAATTTAGAGCTTTTCAAGTGTCTCCATCATTCCATGGAACTGTGTGTGGCTCTGGCTGGTGCTGAGAGCAGAGAGAGGCAGTGACTCCACAAGGGCAGCAACTCTTCTGCCCATCTTTACATCTTCAACTTATTTAAGCCAAAAATATCAAATTCTGCTTTGCAATGCATTTTCTTTAACAAGCTTTTTGATGATTATTTTGTAATTAATTTCAAGCATGTACAAAAACCTCAAGGAAGGATAGTTTTACATCATTTAGCCCACAGAGAAGGCACAATACAAATATTTTACACAGCTCTCCTCCCAACCCTTACTGCTAGATTTTTATAAATGCAACATGTAGGATTTTTCTATGGAACCTGTGAGAACAGACAGACAAGATGAATCACAAGTATTTTCCTGGGATATTAAAATGTGTGTATCTTTCTGAAACTCATTTAATAAATGATGTGAAAAACATCAGCTTGACTTGCTAAATGCAAATGAAAGTGGGTCTCAAGTTGTCTCTTATCTAACAGTTACTTATTTCAATGATGTGCAAATGAGTAGTTCCCATATACAAAAATTATGGATTGGCAGAAAAACTTAATAAATCAAGCTACTCCAATAAGATGTCTAGGTAGTGTCATTTGTGATAAAACTGTTGATCTGATTTACCCTTTTTACTAAAGATTTTATGCTAATGAAATGGTAACTAAATTTGAGAAGTTTATATCTTTGCCACAAACAGATCTCACTTTCTTGGTTGGAATCAAATTCATCCACTCAGTAACCCCAGTGTAAAGCAGCTGGAGAATCAATCCTATAATTATATTTTGAAATCCCTCTCTAGTTTATTCCCATATTAAAGTTTATACCTTAACTTGAGGAGGAGGTGTTTTCGAGAGAAAAAAATCCTCAGTGTATGAAGAATTATTTACTTTGCAGCACAAATTCTAACCAGGACCCCAGAATAGAAGAAAGTAGCTCAGACCATGGCAAGGCTTTAATGCTATTGCAGTGGCAGTAAGTCACTTTTCCTTTTCTTACACTTGTCCAAATTCACCTCTCCCTGAAGGTCATTGTGCTCTGCATTAGGAAAATGCTCCCCCTGTTCCTCATTGGTACAAACCAGGGACTGGTGCCTGGAAAAGCCAAAATGTGCATGACAAGATTGCCACACAGCTTGTATTGGGAAAATCACAATGGGAATTTTTTGTTTCAGTAAGAAATTGGGTAAGTGTTGAAGCACTCTGTTTTATTTTGTTTGAAAACCAGAACATCAGCACTTTCCAATAAGCAAGGCTTTTATCTGGACGTTCTTTATTTCAGCCCAGGAGGGATATAAAAACCCTGATTTGAAGTTCCACAAAGTAATCTTGCCTCCAATAAAAGCCTCATTAGGGCAGTGTGGGTGCCCAGCAGACTCAGGAACACCCAGCTCCCCAGGCTGGCTGGCTGCCACAGCATCAGCCATTGCCTGGTGAAGGGTGTGTGACACAGGGTCATCCAGAATCTCCCTCCATTTCTGTGCAGCAGTTTTTCCACAGGGTTGATTGCGATCTCTTACTTTGTTTTAGAAAGAAAACCCCTCTCTGAAATATTGCTTGCTGTGGGAGCTCATGTCACCTTGTCAATGCATTAATCACCATTATCATATTCCACTAGAAGATTGGCAAATTTGTTCAGCTGTGTAAGACAGATGTTATGGCATTTGACAGATGATTTCAGCACTGAGATGAATTTTTTTGCATGTGCTGTATGCTTTGGCACTCCATTATGCAGCACAAGAGTGAATTTTCTCATTGTTATCAGCCAAACAAGCCTTGAAAAGTGGGAATCATCAGGGAAGAATTATTCCTAAAGCCTGAAAATGGATTTTCCAAACACTGTGGTTTCAGTTCTAATTCCCTAATTATGATATGGCTTTGGTCACTGATTGGTCACATTCCTATTCTGACTGGCTGAAACGGGTTTAAGATGATGTCTTTCCCTCTCTAGCTCTCCAGAGAAGATGGTGTTTGGGGAGGATGTCTCCTAGATCACCAACTAATTTCCATAATGGGATTACTGCAGCTAATGAGGAGCAGAACAGCAGAGAGAAAAGCTTGTGAAGGATTCCTGCTCACAGGGAAATACCTTTCCACTGTCTCTTCTGTCTGAGACCTGAGAGAGAAGCCCAGCTTTCAATTAACTAAAACAGTTTTTATGATTAAAATCTCAGCAGTGGAGCCTCAGGTTCTGCAGGTTGAGCCAGTGATTGGAGTGGCAGCTCTGAGACCTCAGAATTCCAGCTTTGATCCAGTGCAGGATTTTTTAAACCTCAGTTTCCTCTGCACTGCATTCAGCACTGCTCCCCTGCCCCACTAGGGATGTGTGATGGTGAATCCATCCTTTAGGTGCTGCACAGAGACTGTGATGAGCTGCATGGACAAAAGATGGCAAAAGGACTGAAAATCTTCCCAGCAATCCTGTGAGGAAAGCTGATTTGATGGTTCCTGTAAATTTGATAACCACTCTGGTGTGAAAACCAGAATTTCTGGCAGTGAGAAATGACTGTCAGCTTCAGGAACTTGAAATTTGGCATTCATAAACTTTTCATGGCTTCACAAAAACTGCTGGAGTGGGGAGAGACAACAACTCCTCACGTTTTGGCTTTAGCTGAGAAAATGAAAGTGCTAAATATTCCTGTTTGGGGTTGGGTGATGGAGGGTGAACTCAATTTTAGGACACCAGCTCTGGGGAAAACAGGAAGTACATGAAAGAAAGCCCCATGTGGCTGAGCCACCTCATCAGAGAAATGACCTCTTAATGATACAGTTCATTATTACAATTTCACAATTAGAAACCTCATTAATTTTTACTGATAAGTAAAATTTTTCAGAAGCAGGATGTTTTTGGAAGTAGGCAACACTTAAAAAATCTTCTCTTTGACATTTTTTTAT
The DNA here is from genome assembly GCF_036417665.1 of Passer domesticus. Lineage (NCBI taxonomy): Eukaryota > Metazoa > Chordata > Aves > Passeriformes > Passeridae > Passer > Passer domesticus. The sequence goes on along the minus strand of NC_087489.1, from coordinate 11,532,989 downwards.
GGAAGATTGTCACACTGATGGCAGATGTTCAGCCTGCTTGTTTGTACCTTACATTTTCCAGTGCAGGGTGCTCTGGCTCAAGTGATTCTTCAATTATTTTCAAGACAGAGTGTTTTGTTTTGTTTGGTGTTTTCAGTGTTCCAGTAATTAACAAACGTGGCAGAACGTTTGTCTTAATTGCACAATGAAAGCCCCTCACAATAGTAATTACTCTAGGAAAGTCCCATAAAAAAAATCTACTTGGCTTGTGAAAAAGCACTTTCTAATTAAAAAAAGATTTTAAAAAAAGAAAGCCCAATGTCCATATCAGAAAATTTCTGTGTGTGCAGAACCAGCTCTGTCAAAGCACATAAATAAAAAAGTGATCATGAGAAAGTGTGGGTAGAAGAACCTGAATCATAATTGGGGTTCATTTAAAAAAGCTTTATGGGATGTTCCCAAATCACAGTTTTGTAGCCAGGACAGGAGTATGCACATGGGGAAAATATGAAAACTGATCACAGACTACATTCCAAAAATGCAACATTACCTCAAACGTATCTGGGAGACAAAAATTACCCCAAAAATTTTTGGCTGCTTTAAGGAATGATGCATATCACAGAGTCACTAGAGCCTCAGCCCAGAAGCCTGATCTGTACTGGGGAGCCCCTGTGCTCCCCTCATCTTGGTGAATTTTTTATCCAGAAAAAGCTAGGGTTGAACAGATAAAATAACATAATCTGTCCTGTTTACAGAAGAATTGAGGGTTTTTTTTTATGGATTAACTGCAAGTTTACCATGCCTACGTGGCCTTCACATTTTCAGGGAAAAGAATTTCTTTAGGTGCTGGAAAACCTTATTATTGATTAGGTAGCTGCCAGGCCTGTAACCTGAGCTGGATTAAAGTATTTTCCAGAATGCTGTTCCTCATTATTAGATGTGATTTCAAAACAATTCTTTAACATAATCTGCACATAGATCTATGATACAATTGTACCTGATTATGATAATACCTAACTATAGGTTATCAAGTGTCATGAGTCATGATTAAGATGTTTGACACACACAGAATTGAAGGCTCATAACAGATTTCATCTGTGCTACACCTGTTTATCAAGTCAATTTTCCATTTTCAGAAGGCACTGTGTATTATGTACTGAGATTCCAGAGGGTGGAGATGGAATGAGCAAACTGTATTTTGAGCATGAATTATATGTGAGTGATTTATTCAAAGTCTTTCACTCCTGTAATTTTAGCTAAAAGCCTCAGAAAGCTTCTGCCAAAGTTTATTCTGTTGGCTCAAAGGAGTTACCCAGGAATGTTCTCTGGGAGGGGGAGAGGTGGTCACTGAACACTCACAGCTCACAACATCCTGTGAAAAATGTACCTGCAAATTGGTGCCTGCTGAATGTACAGGGCACTGCTAGAACTCAATGGAGGAGCCATCAAAATTCATGGAACAATTCTGTTAAATTCAGTGCACTGCAGATCAGACTGACAAGGTAGATAAAAACTGACTGAAATTTGTAGAGATTAACAGCTACAGTTTTGCATTTTTTAATATTTAAAAACGAAAATGTTGACCTGCTTGCCAAGATTTTACCTCAATGTCTGGTTTTAGCAACTCAACAGTAATTACATTTTCTCTTTCTCTTAGAGACTGATTTTTTTCTATTAAATAATCCAAATTAACAGGTTATTCTGCATGCTCTGCCTTAACTAGCCAAGATTTGGTTCTTTTGAATGCCATGTAAACAACATAATTAACAAACCAAATATCCAAGCCCTACTAAATTTTGTTTATTATTATGTATTATTGTATTAGGGTATTGCTCATGTGCTTCCAGTCACTAAGTACATCCAAAATCACAAAGTTTAATATAAGTACCTGGAGGCTAACTGGTAAAGAGGATGGCTGTAGGCATAAATAAAATAAGTGTTTGCCTGTGTCACAGTAGCATGGGGTTTATATGGAGCTGAGACAGAACACAGCAGAATTCAGAGACCTTGAAGGAGTAAGAGAAAAGAAATAACACAAAACCACTCCACACTGGTTAGACCTCAGCTGTGTGGGCTGCAATAGGAAAAGCCCAGGAAAAAGCATCATCAGAGATATTGGGAAACCAGCAACAAACAAGAAAATGGGCAAGAAATAGAAGGGATGCTGGATACTGGGAATTTGCACAGCAACCTCTTGCCAACAGCTGCATTAGAAACACAAATTTCACAGCAAATCCCACTTCCAGCAGGATGGATCCCAGAGTGACACAGTTTATAAGGCACAAGAAGATGAAGTTTGCAATCATGTTGATTTGTTCAGTTTGGGAGTTGCAGGGGAATGGGAAACTGCATCAGATACTGTCATGTTAATGTAGGTTTTTGCTTCTCTATAATGAACTATTAGAATTTGTCTTTTAAATAGACCTACTCTTATCAAGTGAGCACATCTGTGTTGGCTTGCAGTTGATTGCTGGCCCTTTATTAGTTCTTTCATTGTGAAGTTCTGTTCTTCACAAGCCAATCCCCAGGATGACAATATTGCAGGAGTAATGTCTATTCAGTGAGTGTGGATGTTGACTCGTACTCTCCTCGTGAGCCCTGCTTTGAGCATTTGCAGGCCTTAATGATCCATATGGTGCTGTAAAGTAGGAGGCAGTAGGATAAAATACCCTATTTTTACCAATAACTTTGCCTGAAAAGAAAACTGATTTCCAAGGGAGACAGGTGAGGAAAATGGGTAAATGATTTTAAAAGTGTTTGTCACATTGTTGAGAAACAGCAATCACAAACCCAGCTTTGGGCCACAAAGCTGTAGTTAAAATTTGTTTATGTTCCTGCCAGACCTCAAAACTAGCTACAAGAGACAACATATTTCAGTGAGCAGAAATCACAATTACAGCCCCATCCAGCAATAAAGACAAGTTCTCCTGCCTCTGTTCCATACCTCACAACTATGCACAGCCTTAGCCAAACTCCAAACCAAGAACTATTCACACATTAGTCCTGTAATATTTTTCAGGCATAACTCACAGTTTTGAAGGGGACAGAAGTAAAATTTCAGCACCTTAAGCTATGAAAGCAAAGCTTTTCAATATTAGAGAAAAATATCCCCAGAACACAGGCTGTAAATCGATGTTTTGTGGTGGAAGTTAACACCTGCCCACGTTCTATACCCAGACATTTGTTCTGCTTGGTGACACACACTATCATCTAAACAGCAATTCTGACTGTTCCTCTCTGACTTTGTGACTCTTGCATCTCTGCTATCACAGATCCCATCCCTGTGCAAGAAAACCCTGCCAAATTCCTGTTGCTGCTTCTCTGCTGCTGGATTTCCAACCCGACTGTAAATAGTGCATGGAATCAGCCTGGAAGGATCAAAGTCTGCTGATAATGGTGGCACCAACATCAGTGGGTCAGGCCTTCAGAGAGGAAACCCAAAATATTCCATGGTACCCTCAAAGTGGGAGTGCTCCAGAGCCCATGGGGGAGCAGAGCTCAGATCTCAAACGAGTTCAGCACCTCAGCTGAAATGGAGCACAGAGCAACAATCCAGAGGTATGTCAACCTTCCACCTCAAAGTCAGAAACCAAACAAAACAAAAATTACTAAAGATTAAAATTAAAGGAGGTTACATTGGTTTAAATATCTGGGCATTATGGCTCTTCAGAAACATCAAATTCTTGCAAAATTGACAGAGGATGAGAATAAAACACAATTCTACAGCTATTTTAGCTGTTGTAAGCATGTCCTGAAGTATAGTTTTCTTTAAAAAAACTTTCTTTAATATTTATAGAGATGTGTATTCAGCACTGTAATCCCTTCCTAGACCATCAGCAAATTATTCATACTTAAAAGCCTTGCAGCTTTTTCATGGCTGATTTTCCTTTTTTTTTTTTTTTTTTTGCTGTGACAGAAGGAATTAATCATGGCTCTAATGGCTCTCTGGCAAGTGCCACTTAAAAGCAACAAATAATGTATTTGAAAAATCATTAGCTTTGCCTGTCCCGTTTAAAGTTAAAAATAAAAAGGATAAAAAAAGTTTTTGTGTCCTAAAGTGTTTGAGAGCTGGAAAATAAAAACATGGGGGAAAAAAAAAGAAACTAAATTGTCCCCAACAAAAAATTCCCAGCAACTTTTGCTCTCTCTTTAGGAGCATCAGGTCCTGCTGCAGGGACAGAAAAGTTGCCTGGCTGGTGAACAGACTGACAGTGAGGTCTGAAAACAGTGTAAAACTGTCCCTACCTAAATACCAGCAATATTTGCATTTGCAGTGCTTCAGCTTCTGGTCTGTAAAATGGGACTGATGATATTTTCTGTATGAGATGTGCTGATAGAAATCTCAGTAAAAGAGGCAAACATCAGTGGTTTTGTTTCTGCTTTTTAGTGCTTATTTGCTCGTATTGCTAAAAGTAAGAATCAATGCTGATGTGTTTTTCTGTACCTAAACTCATTCAGTATTCACCAGCATTAATACAGGCAAAAGTCTTTAAATAAAGCTCCTTTTCTTAAAGTCTAATTCTGGTGCTCCTAAATAATTCTATTCCAATAAAAGGAATATGAGGTACCAGATTTTATTTGATTAATATGGTTCTTAGAAGCCTTTACACTAACATGCCACATGAGGGAAGTGTAGATACTCTAGACTTCTCCCTCTGAAAATCAGCACCCAATTTTATTTTTATGTTGTTAATGGCTTATGAATGACATGTAATTATTTTCCCTCTGAAAATCATGTTAATTTTCAAGAGAAAAGGCCCGGCGATAGAATTAGCTATTGAAATGTGATAATGTAACACTGTTTATTGGTAAAACAGAACAAGATTTCCTAATCCTCTGTAAATCATTCCCATCAATCCAGTCCTAGGTGACAGTGCTGGATTAATGAGGATGTGCTCTGTCCTCCAGGCACCACGAGCACAGAGGAGCATGGAGGTTTCTGTGTGGGCAGCTTCAATCAGAGGGGTTCACAAATGAAACATTTTGGATGAGCCTTTGGCTTGAGACTGGCTTCAGGAGTGCCACGACCATCTCCCAAAGCTGATTTTGTTTCTTATGACCTGCGCCTGCCCCTGAAAGCCTCTGGCTCAACAGAACAAGGATGTGCCAATCATGGCTCAATCTTCCTACACTGCAAATCCACACACAACAGCTAATAATAATGATAATTATAGCTATCATCATCATCGTCATCATCATCATCATCATCATCATCATCTATGTGTAAATCCTGCTGTACTTCTGGATGTTCACATTTCTTCTGTTTGAGCACAATGACCTGTCCAGCCCCTCACCAGAGGGTTATGATAGAAAAGTTTTAATGTTCTATCTTCAGTTGCACTTCTTCATTGCCACTTTGGTGTGTGGAAATCTCCACTGATCTTCATTTAATGTTTTGGATAATGCATTGAAGACACATTTTGGAAACTATTCCTTCCAAATGATTACATGCAGTAACATTTCACAATAGCACAAATAGTTAGAAAACTAATTTCCTGTGAAGTACAGTATGTTTTCTTTATTAATAATGGTTAGTTAGACAGACTAGTGTTCTGTTTCTTTATTTTTAGATTTCAATAAACTTGACATTATTGAAGAGGATTCATAAATTTTCCTGAAATTCAATTACTATAACAATTGGTTCTTGCACAGTGTCCTGCCTGAGCCACTGGTAGAAGTATGAGGATTATATATTCTCACCTCATTTCACAGGCAATAATGAAAGAAGATGAGACTAAATTCCTTCTATGTAGGTCTTTATTTAAAAAAATAACTAGGCTTGAGAAGATTTTCCTTTCCACCCACAGTTGTTTCTCTGCCTTCAGAACAATGAAAACAATTAAAAGAGTTGATTAATTAGGAAAACAAATCTCAAAGGCCATTTCTTCCTATAGGAACTTTAGCTCATTTTAAAAAATTGAAAAAATTTAAATCATAAGCAGATGGTTCAACATGTGATTTTCTACCTTTCAGAGGTACAAACATCTCTAAAAAACAGTAATTATTTTATGTTAAATCTAAAAATTAACATCCTCCAAGCACTTTTCTCTGTTCCCCCAAGGCCCAAGAGGACACTGAGGGCAGGCTGAGCCTCGTGACTGCAGTGGGGTTCCCAGAAAAGGACCTGAAATTTGTCTGCAAATCTGAGAATCAGTCATTGAGCTATTCCCAACTTGCAATGGTCACTCAATTAACTTAAATTGAGTTAATGGTGTGCTGAACAAGGCTGAGTTTGAACCGTGGCAAGAGCAGGGCACTGACTTCTCAACTACCCACAGTCTGTCTTCTCCCCTTGGTAACTTGTCTCTTATTTATGTTCAGAGCAGAGTTTACAATCATGAACATGCTAGTTCAGTCTAGGAGAATTATTTCAAAGAAAACTGTTACTCAATACACAGAAAAATACGCCCCAAGCAAATTAAGAACAAGGAAAAGTTAAAAAATAGTAAAATAAAATCACATTGCAGTTCATCCCTAGGTATAGAAAATTCAGGCCATTATAATGTAACTATAGAGAACAGCAGCTAAATTTGCTGATTATGACCCATTTTGTCAAGGAAAAATGAGAGTCTCAGCTTTTTACCAGAAATAACTATGGACACCCTTAAGAAAGCCCTAAACCAAAATCTTTTGGGGTTATCTTACCCTGAACTTCATCTTTACTTATTCTTACCATACAGACTAAATAAAATCAAACAAAACTCTAGAATTACTAAGTGAGAGAATATTGCCTACTCTCAGCTATTGAATTAAATATTAATTTACTGTTCTTATTTTTGACATTAGATTTCATTTTCCAGGACATGTAGGTCAGAGGACGATTGTATTAATCTGTCTGTCCCCAAATGATAACTTCCCTTTATAATCACAGGGCACAATAGAGCTCAGGATTAAAAAAAAAAAATCATTGTATTTATTATTAGGACACCCAGTATAAATTTTTTTAGAAGAACTCAAAATCTATGAGACACTCGGTGGTACCAAAACTCTAAGGGAAGTTCATTTTTAACAACACATCTGTGTGAGACATCATTTTCTGTTTTATTAAATAACATCTATTAACTCAGCTTTATTTTATTTGATATGGCAAAGAAGGTCTGACCTTTCAAAGCTTTTCATTTGCTGCAGTTTAAGAGAAACATTAGAAATGCCATAAGATACTGCTGCATGGGAAACACCAAGGATTCAAAGAAATTAAACTTGGATGTGAATACAAAAGACAACTCCAAATGTCCCCGCTCCTTGCCATGGTGTTCGTTTCCTATCAGAAAGCTGACATTCAGAACATTCAAGAAATATGACTGCCCTTTCAGACTTGAAATTCAGATTTATTTCCTTCCCGTGCAATGTTTATTTGACCCTGTATTAATGTCAGACACAAAACTCATGTTGTGATGAAAATGAAATATGTTGTTTGACTTTTTGATTCACATATACAGCACAAATGTCATTAGAAGGAAATGATATTCCAGGCTGGCTGATTTTCTACAGCTGTTCTAAATATTGTGGGAGTCCTTCGGAATCTAAAGTTTAGTTTGGAGGAGATACTTAGGGAGATAAATGTTACCAAGCAATGATAAAATACAGAATAGTAAATTAATTTCCTTCAGAGACCTCCAAATACTTTAGGACAGAATGTTAAATCCCTGCTGGGGAAGATCCCACCAGACATACAGAGGGACTCAAGTGTGGCCCATTCTGGACTCTTCGCTTGAAATTGTCTCCTTGAAAATCTTTTTGAGTTTTTGAAAAATCTCCTAATCATTTAAAATCCAATTTATTATTAGAATTTCAGCTTCAGGTATTCAATGCTCTAAATGCTCTGCTATTATGGAGCTGGATTTTTCACATCCTACTAACCCAGGGAGAAGTATTTCAGTGAAAATATTTATTGCAAGCATCACCTTGACTCAGAAGGCTTTCAGTTCTTCATTCTGGTTTTCATTTATTATTGCTTAATAATTTATGTTACAACATTCCATTGGCATTCTTCACTATATTAATGTTCTTATCCCAAATATATGTACTGAAATTTCTGTTAAGGCTACTGCATTGTTGCATAATTGTTAACCACCAGCAACTAAATTCTGATAGAATAAATAAAATTACAATTTTCACAATTGCCATGGAGGAAAAAAAAAAAACCTCCTAGAAACTAAATTAAGTGTTGAATTTGCCAATTTCATCACTGTGGGAAATAAAATGCTATACCAGCATTCCTGCTGGTATAGGAGCTCTGCATTTAGATGGCTGGAGCATAATATCCCAACTCATTTGGAATTTATAATTTCTCCATTAATGGTAATACATTGAATTTTTTTTCTGCATGCAACCTGAATTTTGAACAGTTTTAAATGCAGGTTGTGCCACTTTAAAATAATTTCTTGCTGCTGCATTTGTTGGTTTGTCAGTTGATTCTTCCTCCCCTCTTTGCCAGGTGTTTCAGCTGCCCAAATAATAAAAAAAACTCCACAGAAAGCCTTTGAGGTGCATAGCACAATAGCTATTAATTGAAATCTCTTTTTTTGGTGTTATTAAATGGATAATTTAAAAATGCAAGCTGATGTGAATTGCACATGTTTAAAACTGTTCATTATTACACTCTGCAGTGCAGGCAGTGCTCAAAGGTTGTGCGAGCCATTCTTTCCTTACTTGAAATCAACAATTCTAATAAATAATTAAATTATAATAAATTATTATGACAAACATTTTAAAAATAGCATAAATGCCAATGTCATGTCAAAGTTTGCATCAAAATTAACAGCAGATGACACAAGCTATTTGTTCTGCTGCTGGAAGGGCACCAGGACTTCCCTGAGCCCTTGGTGCCCCACTCTGGGGAGTTTCATTAAAGCAGCTGCTGTTCCATGTTCTGCTGGCCATCCACGATTCCTCCCAGCAAACTCATCAGTTATTGATGGGTGAGTGTGTGCACACACACACAAATTCCTGCCTGACACCTGACAACAACGCTCAGCACAGGAGATTCCTGCCAGGGAGCTGGAGCACAGCTCAGACCTCAGAGCACATCTGGGCAGTGCAGCTCCTCCAAACCTCAGCTCATTACTTGTTCCTGCGTGGCACTTAAAAGTTCTGATTTTTTGAGTTAAATGGGAATTCCTTGGTGTTTTTCTGCTTCCCAACTCATCAAATATTGGTCCAGGCTGCAGGACATGGCACACAGATAACATTGTGCAGAAAACACAGAAGGCAGAAGAGGCACAGAGCTGAGATCTGCCCCTGCCTCCGAGTCTGACAAAACCAGCAGCTCCATCCTGCCCATTTATTTCAGCTGAGATCTTCTTGCCCAGAGCTCCCGAGACAGGCTAGAAAATTCAAAATTGTCCACCAAACTCAGGGCCTACCTGCTCCCAATCTCCCCAAGCAGGGGAAGCTGTTTCCTCCCACATCCACAAAGGTCCATGGCAGAGCACTGCACTCTGGGATTTGGCTCCTCAGCTAAGATATTTGCTTTGTTGTAGTTGTCTTAGCCAATCCCAGGGTGTAGAAATAACACCTATGGAAAAACCATGTTGCTAGGACTGAGAACTTCCTCAACTGGAAATTTCCAGGAATGCTGTGGGAAAGCAATGAAGTTTTCAGTTTGCTTCAGTCCTGAGTTCTAGTGCTGGTCTTTTCGTCTTCAGGCATTCTGATTTACAACTAATAATTACTCCATCATTAGTTTTGAACTGGGAGAATAAAGAAAAGGTAATTAAAAAATCTCTGGAGAAGAATAAAATAAAGAGACAGAGTGACGTTAACTGAGTGGGAGGCAGAGATACTGAGCTGCTGCAAATTAATATATCCTGAGCAACTGTCTGCTCTCCTTTCCTGGCCTGCAGTTAATAGACAGTTAATCTTCCATACAGAAAGTTCATTTTCCTTCTGAAATGAAAAATTCACTTTGTTTATGGCAATTTCTCCAGCCAATCCTTTCTTTTATCCTTTTATAAAATAACTCCAACCTTGCTGATTTTCCAGTCTTGTGTTTATAGATAAAACACTACAGAAGGCTGTACCAGGGCTATGACAACTGCAGGAAACCCCCCAACAGCTTCAAAAGATATCCAGATACAGACAAAATCTACCCTAAACTTTAGGTTCACAACTTCAGCAGGGCTATCTAAAATATCATGCTGAAAACTTTAGTGGAAATGAGTCCAAAATGACAAAATCTTCATGCTTTGCCCCAAAATGATGGATAGAATAGAAAGTACTGCAGGAAAAAAAACCCTGATCAAAGAGAAGATAAAGGAACTTGAGGTTGCAAATAAATACATTTTTTTCTCATTGTTAACCACCATTTCTCTGAAAGATAAGTTCAAAAAGAAATGTATAATAAAAGAGTAACAGATAAATTATTTAAATGGATATCTTTGAAAGAAGAGAACTTCTAACCTTAAGAGCTTCAGGATCAATTAGAATGGCTCGAGGTTCTTGGAACAACGACATCAATTTAACTATAAATACAAAAAAAAGCCCTTTACTTACAGAGATGCTTACAAAGTTACTCTTTGAGTCACTAGCTGCTCAGTGGTGTGTAATGTTTATTTAAGAGAAAGGACAACGATCATGCAGTGAGAGAAATAGGGTGACAAACAAAGAGCTAACAGGATGGGATATCATAATCAAGCAGGGCATTCTTGGCTAGTTCTTGAAACACAGGAAATCATTCACTGAAGCCAAATTAGGCCCAGTCTGCTGTTCAGCTGGGGGTGCTGATGGAGGCAGCCTGGGGCCTGGGGCCAGCCCTGAGCTCAGGGTGAGGAGAAGAGCAACCCTCAGGAGGAGAAGGGAGCTCAGAGGGAAACGAGCAGCAGCAAATGGGAAAAAGCCCAGCTCCTGCAGGACACGGCTCTGGAGGGGGGAATTCTTGCACGAGACAGGGATCTTACAGCAGAACTGAGTCCTCCTATCCAAACTAATCTTTCCTTGGCACTTCTGCCCTATTGGAGCTGGCATTTCACCCTGAGCAGGAGCAGTGCCATGGTAACAGATGGAGCAGCACAGCCATGCAAAGCTAAGTCTGAGCATCCACTGTTTGTTGAAGACAGGATCCCCAGCCAGCACTGTCAAACACTGAGACTCAGAATCTCCCTGGGATGGAGCAAAAACAGCCTCCAGCCATGAGCCATTTCATCAGAGTGTGACTCCAGTGACTCAGATAAAGTCACACTACTGATGAAGGGAGCCCAGTGCCTTCCTTTAGTTCCCACTGTAAAAAAATGTCTTTGAATAAACTCAGAACTATGTTGCAGAGAGAGGAAAGGAATTTTCTTGTTATTAGAAAAGAAGGTAAGCATTTCAATGGGAAAAAATCCTTAACCTCCCCCAAACTATTCCTTCATCTCTGCCCCCTCAGAAAGAATCCAAGCAATCAAAAAAATCAAGGAAATGAAGCTACATGAAGTTACCAAGAAATGAAATTCTTTTTCACACAAATGGGACAAAACTTTACAGATTGGTGGAATAAAGAAACAAAGGAACACAAAATATACATATAAAAAAAGGATTTTTAAAGTTTTTTGCTACCAGAGCTGTACAACGTTAGATCCAACACAATCTTACTGGTGGACAAGAAATTCCCCAGTGTTACACAAAGTCTGGTGCAATTCAGCTATGAAAGGTAAATGTACACCCTTGTAGTGCAATACTGCTGCACTCCCTGTGACAGAAGTCATTAACATTCCAGATGTTTTTGAATTATTTCTGCGGAAGAGCAGAAATACTCCAATACAAACCAATACTCCTGGCAGGTATAGCTCTCTGGTTTGTGCAGGAGAGGTTGAGAGCAGTTTTAAAGAAGAATAAACTGAGGAACAGTTTCCAACCAACAAACACTCGGCAGGTTTGGAAAGCAAACATGTTCCTTTGAACTGCTGGGGAGCCCTCAGAGCCCCAAACTGCACAGCCTTATCTTTTCACTGATAAGAATATGGCTCCTGAACCAACAAGAGTTAAGACATCCAGGAAGTTTTATGGGAGTGAATTTTCCTCCAGCATCTTGCAGGAAAGCAGCCAGCAATGCAGTTTATACCCACTGCAGTCCCATGGAAGTTGCTGGCTGCTTTTGTGCATAAGCTGGAGAATGTGACATCTTTCCAGAATTAGGGCCTTGGTTTGCACGTCATCTTCCCAAATGCCAGTGGGAATCATGCAGTCCTTGACAGGGTGATGACTGAATAATTTCTACTCTACTCATTGCTTAGGCAACACATTTCAAAAGATAACCTTATTGGACAACCTGACAACATATTTTTATCATAAAATGCAAAACCAAGTTTAGGTGAAACTTTGATACATTTTAAACCAAAACCTGCAGCAGTCTTTTAGCTTTCTCTCTAGAGGTATTTTGACCAAAAGAATCTCCTCCCTCCTCAAAATGCATAACATGAAATTATTTTGATTCCCCGTCTTTAAATCATAGTATTAATTCACCATTTGCAAAATGTATTTCCTTATGACTTTTATATTAGTTAGATTTTAAGTTATCATTTAGGAAACCCATATTTCATTTGATCTTTTTTCACATTGGCTTTAGATTGAAAATTCAATTATTTTGCCAAATAATTCAGTCATAAAATGGTTTGGAAGGGACCTTGAAGATCCTCTAGTTCCAACTCCCCTAGCATGGACAAAGAAACAGAATTTCTACAAAACGTGCAAGCAAAAATGGATAATTTTATTACAAAGAGAGGATAAAAGGGAGTGAAGATAACTGACCACCAGAAAAGTAATCAAAAATCAAAACAGCTGCATGTTTTGCAGAGATCATCACATGACAAAACACCTATGAAGACACCTAGCAGGATGAACAGACCAACTTTGAGAAGCAGCAGTGGTGGTGTGAATGATACCTTTGACCTTAACTCTGGAGTTACAAGATTAACCATTCCTTGACCATCCATTTTCCAGTCAAGCTTGACAACTTGGAGACAAAATTTGGTATAAAATGTACCTGTAAAACCCTTCAAAGTTCACCAGGGGCATTAGGGGACCCAAATACCCATCCATGCTCTTCCTGTAACTCATCTCATTGCCACCAAAGTGGCTTTTGCTTAGGAGCTACTTCTCCATAAAAAAATAAATGGAGCTAATCCAAATTGGACAAAGGCTGGACAGGAGAAAAGCCTTTGAACAGTTTGCAGTCACAGTGAAGATTTTTCTGGTTGGTGGAACAATATCAGTAATGTCCAGAGATTGCTCCTGGATTTCTCAGCAGTCCTAGGTTGAACTCCTTACACCCATCCCTAATCAATAACTGTACTGCCCTCTTTGAGCAAGGAGCTGATGTCTGTTCCAGGCTGCTGAGAGCTGTGTGCACACCTTGGAAGAGCTGTACTCCCAGCAATCATATTTAATTCACCCTTTCCTGTGAGACCATCCCAAGAGCAGTCCCAGGAGGGATAATGCCTCCCCCAGGCAGGAGTTCTCCTCTGTTTGCTGAGGAGACACCATCGTGCCCTGTGTGCTGTGAGATTTGTCCCTGGCAGCAGAGCAGGGGAAGTGGTGATGAAGCCATCTGTCCCTGAGAAACACAAAGCTCCCAGGTTTACCAAAACCTGGAGCTAAAAGCAAATGCAGCGTTTTCCCAAGACAAACATACTGTTTTATTTATTTTCATTCGATGTACACAAACACAGCAAATCCACTGGAACACAAATGGCTTCCAACTCCATACCTGCAGTGTGTTTATACACATTTTCCAGGTATTTTTTGCAGTTTCAGCTCTCTACTACTCCACTCACTGGTCAAAAACAGATGCAGCAAAGCACTAAATCAGAGCCAAAAGTTTAATTTAAAATTCTATGTTGATCCAGCTTTAAAAGAGCATGTTTCATCATTTAGGGCACGGATGATAACAAAGTCCATTCACCTCTTCCCCTTCCCATCCCTTGAGTTATCTTTAGCAGCTGTGAGTCAAAAGTGTAACTGCAGCTCCTGCTGACGTGCCCAGATGAGCTTTCAGCAGGCTTTGATGTGCCCATGTGGGATGCAGCAGCACATTTGGGCAGCAATTCTTCATGTCTAGGAAGGAAAGTGTTAAATCCAAAATTCTCCTGGCATAAAAGGGATATTGAGATGAAAGAATAATCAATCTTTCATAAATAATATACATGGGTGGGTACATTATATATTCAAAGCTACAGTCAAATGGTTGGGGAGAATGATAATTTATTCTGTTGAATTTCTTTGGAATGAATCCTGGAACAGATCAAACAAAAAAGTTATAAAATAGGAATTACAGGTAATGAAGGGCTCCTTGTTGCACAGGCGATCTTCTAACTCTTATACATAATTAAAATATATGAGGTCAGGGATAAGCTTAAAGGTGATTATGTCAGGAATCATTTTGTTATTCTTTTATTAAACAATACTAGACCTATATTTGTTTTATCAAGACATATATATACAATATGAAATGACTAGGATTGAAATGCATATTTTAAATTAATGTGTTTTGATTAAACATAGAAGTGGCAGAGACCTTTAATATTTGTGCTTCATATCTGTAGCAGGCTTGCTCTAGATATCTAAATTATTTGCCTTATTGCAAATTCATTGCAGGAAGCAACATTTCCAAGAGGGATCTTTTGGGGATACCATCAAGTTTCCTTTTTGTGTAAAGTTTTTTAGCCATTGTGTCTTGGTGAGTTGAGAACACAATGAAGCAATGGTTGCTTGGGTGAATAACTCTCATTCAACTTCCAACATCTACTTTGCATAATTTTGCCATGGATATTTTTATTATTTCTCTACCTGTTTATAATAATTGATGCAGGATAACAATGGTGGGTCCGTTTCTGTAGCACGAACACTACATAAACCAGCACACACGACTCTAACATTATATATAATGTATGGTTGGAGCTACAAGCAGGCTCAAGGGGTGGTGAATAATTGTGTGTTACTCAGCCAAAATGAAAACATGGGTTTAAACTCATTTTTAGAACACCTGTTCATTCCCTTTAGTTATAATTAATAAACAGCTGAGAAGTTTTGAAACCTGACTGGAGTTTTGAAACCTGACAGAGATGAGCAACTGCTGACAGTATAAACCTAATTTCCATGTGATAGCAAAAGACCTAAAAATGAAGGCAACACTGGAAGAATTTTCTTTAAAAAATTCCACTTTTTAAATTTATTTTTTTGTCAAAACAGTAAAAAAATATCTTGGAAAAAAGTAGGATCTATGAAGTAGGAAGGGAGCTGGGGAAGGTGGATGATGGGAGGGACAGAAGAGACGAGGGGAGCCTGAGTTCACATCCTCTTATGAGCAGCAACTGTCAGGAAGAGCAGTGATTATTACTGTGCACCAGCTCTGCAGACAGAGGCAGAAAGGCTGACAATCCTTATCTGGTGGCAGATGTTCAATGGCTTTTGAGAGAACAGAACTGTGATGATTTGTCCCATTCAATTTTGAAGAGAAAACAAAAGGAAGAAAAAAGTTTCTAATGTGCCTCCTCTTATGCTTTCAACCTAGATTATAGTGTCTTCAAAGGCTGGTGCACACTCAGCTTCCCAAATAGTTTTAAAGGAAATATATAAACTGAATTTTTAAGATTTTTCTGCTTCAGTGTGACAGACTGTCAGAAAATTAAAGTAGCAAATTCAAGAAGGGTTTAGTCTTTGTTTTCTGGTTCTTTTCTTCTTGGCATTCACTCAGAAAAGCATAAACAATTCTCTTTGTACTGGCCACATAAGGATTTTTTTTTCTGGGGGAGGAAAAAAAAGCAACATCCAGGGAGATAAAGAGTTCTTGGATCCTTTTCCAACATGAAAAAGAAATTGATTAGAGAAAGGGAATCTGCGAGATAGTAACCACCTTTCCAAGTTTAATTGAATTAAATTTCGTCTTCAAAAAATTTCTTCTTAAATGCAAGTTCAGGGAAGGACCTGTCAGCATTTCAGATTTGGGTCATGTTCTTTTGAGTCACCTGTTCCTGTGTGAACAAAGAGAAGGAAAGGAAACACAGGTGGCTGCACCTTTGCAGGCTTTAAATTATTTCTGAAGTTTTAGGTGCTTCTGGAGTTCTGATAGGAAAGTATTGACTGTCAGCATTCCTTCAGAGAAACAGCCCAGGGGCAGAGGAATGCAGGGGTGGAGTCACTGAGAGAGAAAAGTGAGAGGTAATGGAAGTGTAAACAATGGAAATAAAAGATAAATGTCACCATTGATACATAGGTACAACGGTGTTATGGAAGATTGATTCTACAGGATTCATCTGACTTTTAATGCAAAAGTTAAAGAAAAGTGCAAGCTTTTAAGGGTTTTTTTTTCAAACATCTGTATTTTCCTCTGTTTTTTCAATATAGAAAGGATTTGTAAATGATCTAATTAAAATGGGAAAATTAATTTACTGTTTACGGGCAAAATGGTTTCATTTGCTTCCTAGCTGAAGGTTAACAAAAAGGGTTATAAGAAAATCCTTACTCAACTTAGACTAGTTGTATATCACAATTGAATGCTGATAAACCACATTTATATGACAAGAAGTTCCATTTTATGTTATCTTGTGCTCTACCTAAGAAGCCAGATTTCATGTACAGTAAAATGTAAGGAACTATTTTTCCCCATAGTAAAAAAAAATAAAAATTATTCCAAAATATTTTCTAGTACTTCTACTTTGATTACATTCGTGGATCCACATTCCAGCCCTTTAAAAGACATGAATTCAAAGTGCTTTTCAGCTTTCTTCTCCACACCTGTATTTAAGAACTGTGGCTGAATGACACTGTAGATCCTTAACATCATTTTTGTTATTAAGAAGATAATAGGCAAAGATGTGATCTGAAAATTTATCACAGCTTGTGGGTCTGATTGTGGCACTTCTTTGGCATGTCCATTAATATGACCACTCACACTGTCATAAAATATTTAATGGATCAAATTAGGAAGTGAAGAGAACATTGCATATTTCATGAGGTAAATAACCACATCAATAAAATTTCATTCAAAAAAACCAGGGATCCCACAGTCTCCCTTAGAGTGGCAGTAGCCCTGTATCAGCCCAGGTTTGGATACACAGCCCATGGAAAACCAGAGTTGCAGGAATCCAAGGCACAAACCCCAAATGCCACAGTGTCAGATAAGCAGCAGCACAGAATGAAGAGAACAACCACAGAAAGTATATTCCTGACATATCCTTTAAGTAGAAATGTTTCAAAAGATTTTCATGAGCTGCTCTTTAAAGGTCACATTACGTTGCTGCTGTTTATTTCCTCATCAGTTAATCAGGTGCTGTTTCCCTTTTGTAAGGTCGCCAAGCTCTAGTAATTCAGTTTTAGATTTTTTTTGAAATGTTCTGAGCCTGAGCAGAGTATGAGTGTTTCTCTTGCAGATCACAGATTACTAAAAAGTAGAAGTAGATACTGTGTTAACAGAATTCTACTTATCTGGGCTCTCATCCTGAAAATCCATAAACATGTCTGTAATTCACATATTTGAGTAAAATTGTGCTTGACACCCGATATTAAAACCCTCAGTAAACAAATGCAAGAAGAACTCACAGGGAAGATGTCTGGGAGACAATTCCTAAATGCCTGTGTGGCTCAGAAAAAAGGAACTATCTCTGAAAACAAAGAAACATATTGATAAAAGTGAAGACTGATGTGCTTTGTTGTTTTCAGGCATGTTTTTACAAAGGATCCAAATCCCCAAATCCACTAGACTTGACACCCTTTACATCCTTGTGAAATTATGGCCCCTCTGAGTCACTTATAAATCTGTGTTCCCAGCTTCTTTCTTGAGCAAACCTCACTGGTCTCAAATTGGAGGCTAAAGAGAAAAACCAGAAACCTGCAGCACCTGACAGAGCCCAGGGAAAACCTCCCCAGGCATGGTCCTGCCTCTGCCACCACTCCAAAATTCTGATCCTTTTTCAGATTTCTAGAAATTGAGAGGATTATCACAAAACAGAGAAATATCTGATCTCTCAGTTTAAAATAGCACTTGGAGAACTAAAAAAAAGGCAATCAAAGGTAAATTTGTCCATCACTTACCATAAATTCATTTAGGTCTGAAAAATCCAAGTGTCTCCTCATGCTGCACTGATTTTTCTTGCACAACATTCACTTTATTTTGACAGGTTCTGTCTTTCAGACTAATGACTACTGGCATCAAACCCTTTCAGTTTTCCACAATCCACTTCTGAATTGATTCTCTCACATTTTATTTCTGACTTTTCCCTCACTTTTTTATTTTGCCTTGATTCTGATAAAACTCTAGCTCACTAGAGATTGTTTTGGAGAATTTTTCCACATTCCCTTTCAAAAGAGACTTCAGAAATAGGAAGAGGTATTTTAAACTATTCTTGCTGCCCATTTCTGCTCAACAGAGCTCAAGAGTTCTAAGCTCCAATCCACTGCCCTTTACAAACTCTGTCCTAACATTGATTTTAGTTTACATTTTATTAAGTATCCCTCAAGATAATTCACATGCACAAACGCACACTTAGGCACATAAAACAGTGCTTAAAAGCAGCATTTACAGAATTTTATAGCAATTCATAGCAGCCTAATGAATTCAGCCATCTTTGGGCAGGAAGCACTGCCAGCCACAAAGTTTTTATGTGACTATCTTTGCTGCTTCAAGATAACTAGAAGGCATTTTTTAGCTAAATGATTCTGTGGTGTTCTCATTGATGATGTATAACTCCATTTACAGTTGTAATCTGGGTAACAAAATGAATAATCCATCATTGTACTATGAATAGTAAATTAACCCAGATAAAAGTGTTGAACATCCAATCAGAATCATTAAGTAAGCAGAAGACTAAGATTGGTGAGGACACATTGGAAGCAATTATAACTAATGAATACATTAACTTCAGGCTTGAGAACAGCACGGCTGATATTCCAGTCCATCAAAATAAAATTAGATTGGGGGCGAGCAGACACAATATGGAACAGTCTCTGAAAATAAACAATTATCCAGGAATGTAATTATTTAGAAGAGAAAGCTTCCTAGCAGTGATGTATTTTACATCACAGAAGACCTGCTGCCTCTGCTGAAGGTGGTGCTGTGTAAAGAACAGAATAAAGGCGTGCACTTCAAAATGTGCTGCAACAAAAACACATCAGAATCACCAGGGCTGGGGGAGAAGCAAAGACAAAAATAAGTTAAAAATGCTTCTGCATATAAACCCAAAATTGTTGATTATCTGCTGTGAAGATCACGGGCCATGCATTATGCTAATTAATTTAGCTAACCTGCAAGGCAGTAATATAAAAACACACTGATTGTAAAGACTTGGCAGAGTCAAACTGGCTGCCAAACCCCAAAATATTTAAATGCTTTTTCCTGTACACCTAATACATTGTGAAAGAGGATCACTGGGCCTATATTAGAAAAAGAAGTTAAACTTGCACAAACCTTTTGAGTGTGTGATACAGCTCTGGTGTCCTACAAACAGTGCTTCAGGTGATCCCAGCATTTACCTACTCACTGAGCCTCCCTCCACACTCTCAAGTCCAGTGTTAATACCTATTTTCCATGAGGAAAAAATCATCTTTGAGATTGCACATGCTGCTCTCCTACCTACTCCAACAAGTTGTGAAATCTCTGCAGACCCAGTGGGTTACACTCTTTTGCATTCATGATACTCCAATATTCATGGAAATTCTGAAACAAGCTCCAAATCTGTTCCAACCACTGTGCCACAGTTCCCTGGCAGACCCCTCTCCTGACTGCACCTCCCAGGCTGGGTAGGGTTGAACCAGTTCCCCAAGCACTGCATGAAATCATCCCTCCATCCAATTAACCAATTAATCCCCTGATCCCTCCACACAAGTGCAGGAAACATAAAAATCCTGCACTAGGTTTTGAAGTAATTTTATAATAATAATAATAATTTCCCTGGCATTTAAAGAATGAGATGGTGTTTACTTGTTTATTATTTTAGGCACTACAAGGCACCTCAAAGATGGAACAAAATCAGGGCAAGAAATAAAGCACAAATTTCCACTGGAAGAGATACAGGCTGTATCTTCATACTTACAATAACTTAGCTATGAATTAATTTAACTTCATTTTTAAATAGTTTACAGTAGTGGCAGGTACTGAAAATTAGATTTTAAGGCACTCCCAGGGAATTCTGGAGTCTTGTTATTTACATCACAAAATGACATTTCCAGCAGGGTGGAAGGTGGAAGTGCTCTCAGTGATCACTTCAGCAAGGCTGGACTGAAGTCACTGATGTGTCACCTGTTAGTGGCACCTCACTCCCAGGCAAAGAAACCTCCCCACAACCAAATTTTGGGTGATTCCCACCAGATCTGGACAAGTTTAGAATTTGGCAGCCTTCAGACATCAATCTACTCCTGGAAGCAGGTTTAAAAATCTGGTCATACCTAGGGCCTAAATGAAGTGGGAATTTCAGAAATGTTTGGATCTGATGCCTCCCATCTCATTATGAATTACCATAAACTATTAACTCTTTAGTTTCAGAATGTTGCAGAGTACAGCAGCATTCCATCTTTTCAAGGCTTTTTTTTCCTGAATTTCAGCTGAGTTTTACATCAGAGCCAAGCTGGAATTATCTTAATTAAGCATAACAGTGAAAGATTGATTTTACTTAACTGAAATAACTTGACAACGTCTTTCTTGTAACTGGTTACCTGTCACTATTTAATGGGCTGGTAATTACTCATTTTATCTTAAGGCAAACACTACTAATAACGTTTTAAAAACATGGCTCTTGCAGAGATATTTTTTTCATTGTAGGCCTAATACACAAGTAATTATGTCATAAAACTGGAAAAAAACTCTCAACTTGATACATTAGCTTATTCTGGGTTTGACAATATGATTAAAATTGTTCTGAATCTTTCTCCCCCAACAATCTACAACAAAAGTGCTGAATGTTGCTATTTATAATCTAAGGTTTCAGTGAACAAAAATGAACTGTTTATAATATGCAAGGTGGTAAAAATGTCTGGAATGAGACAGAGGTAAAAAGCTTTACTGATTTGACAATGATTGCAATGCAGCTGGAGACTTGCAGGCTTTGGACCTCCTGCAGAAGCAGGGATCAAAATCTTTAGGAACTGAGTCTCCAAATCTCCTAACACTTGAATCTTCTGACCTTTTTTTGGGGGGAGGGATTTTATTCACAGTCTCCCGTCTCATAAGGAAAAAAACCAAAACCCCAAACACAATAACTTAGCAGATTTATTCACAAATTAAATTGAGCTGGTTGGTTCAATTGCACATTTGGTTTGTATTTTGATTTCTGAGGTAATTAAACCTGGTCTCATCTACCTGGCTGCTGCACTCTATGGTTATGGCTTTCAGTTTTAGTGACTACAAAAACCTAGGATTTTTAGTATTTTCTAAACTTGTGGCTGTAATAAAGAAAAAAAAATCAGCCTTTTCTGCCACAGCAAACTGAAAAACTGACACAAATCACTTTTCACTTTGTCCCATTAATCCAAATATGAAATATCTTGACTTTTAGATGAATATTTCAGTTTGTACAGCTGTCAAAAAATTCTTAACTTGTAAGTCCTATAGATCTGGTATGAAGGTCATGGAGAGGGAATGAATACGAGACACTAAGCTGTTATTTTTGTAGTTACTTTTCTGTTCATTACCATGTTTAAAATAAACAAACCATTGGTAATTTTTCTTATTCTCAGCTACACAAATTCCTTTTTTAAAGCCCAGTCTATGCATATGTTCACTGGTTTTGGATAATACGTCTTTTATTCCTCTCAGTATTGATTAATAAGTTCAGATTTGCTGGTTTTAGAAGGCTATTCTTAGTATTTTTAGCCTTCCTGAAGTTTGATGAACTCAGCTGCAGTGATAAACCCCATGACAGACCCACTAAAGTCCATCTACTTGGGTCTTTTCTTTTCAAATGTCTTTTGCATCCAAAGGGAGAAAATGAAATATATTTCATAGCAGAGATCACATCAAATTAAGAAACCCACATTATCCCAGAGAAGGGTGAGGAAGCTCAGCACTGAGCCCATGCATCACTCACAGGCTGCTCCACTGCTACCACAGAACACATCGCCCTTGGCAGCTGGAATTAGATGTGATGATGTGTAAGGAGGAACCCTTACATCCCTGAGAGCAGGGTGGTGTCAATCTCCTCATTTTTCCATGGCTCTAAGCCAGGGCTTTCTCCTTCCACAGCAGCTGGATTATAAGTACCATTATTTTTAAATACCATTATTTCTACTGTGCCACATATTCACTGTTTGCTCAAGTCAAGAGTCATCCAGGCAAGGTCGTGGCCAAACAAGGAGTGTTTACATTTTTAAAATAAAAATGGGCACAACAGAAGATTTCTGCAGTGAGAGAAAAGGTCCACTTCAGTCCAACACTTGTGAGGCTTTGCAGGGGGATAACACTCTGCCCAAGGCTGTGTTCTGCTGTTCAAGTGAAGGACACTGGAACTATCCACAGAGACATTGTGACGCCATTAAAACTGGTAAAAAAACCACAAAAAACCACTCCCTTTCTCTTGTGAAGTGAAGAGGAGAACAAAGCAATGAATTTTTGTGTTACTTTAAAGTACAAGGAGCAGACCCCCTCATTTTCAGCAGTGGCTGAGCCATAGAAGATTTATGCAGGAAAAGCAAATGCAATGAAGGAAACCAACACTCCTCTAAGTTCTCATTAAGGACACCTTTTATCCTCGTTCAAAATAATGAACTATTACTTTTATTTTCCCTCCTGCAAATTACATAAATACTAAAATCCCACTGGATTTCTGCTACTGAGACTGTTCACTTTCTTATGCATTTACTTATTCTTCAGACACAGGTGAAACATTCCCCTGGCTGTGAGGCAGCAGAACAGAGCCACAGAAAAGGCTGGGTGAGCTCAGGGGATTCTTTGTTTGGGGATTTAACTCCTAAATTTGGGCAGCAACACTGGTCCCACTGTGGCTGCTAAAACTTATAATAACCTTGCCACACATAACTGAACAAGATGTTTAAGTTGTTATTATTATGGTTAAATTTATATTGTTCGATGGATTTTTTAGTGTTTAATTTTTAAATTATTTTTGTGTTAGTAAAGTTTTTTTAATGTATTCAATGGTAATTTTATGTAGAGTTTGAGAAAATGTAAGACAATTTGTTTTTAAGGTCTCCAATCAGAAGTTTTAACTATTTAAATGCAAATATGTAATTGGGATGAAGTTCTGCCACTTTTTTTTTCAATAACACACATTTTAATTGATGCTTATTTCTTCTTCAAAGGCAAATGTAATGATACAGTTTCAGTTCCCAGGTAGCTGAACAAAAAAAGATGGAGCTTCTCTAAAGTTCTTCTAACACATGAAAGGCACTCCCAGATTGCTTACATGAAAGTTTGGATAAAATTATGCCTTTACTTCAGCAGGTTTGAGATCTAGCCCTAAATATCAGATCCACACTGCTTTGGATCAGGGACAGTAAATTTCAAACTGTACTGACGTCAATGAAAATTCTTCATTTTTCACAACTTAAAATGAACCTTTTTCAATGGACAGGAGCTCACTGGGACAATCACAGCATGAATTGCATAGCTCTATTCATGTGCCATTCTGAAAGATTTCCTTGACCTACCACAATTAAAAAGTTTCCACTTGCCATACATCATGTAGATGTTCTGCTTGGAAGGGTGATTTGAAGCACACTTGACTCTTGCTATATAAAATAAAATGAAAAAGTTCACATCGAAATAACCCCATATCTAAATTTTATTGCAATCAGCCAGAAGACAATCAGACAAAAACCTATTTGTCTTTTCTACACTTCTAATCATAAAAACAACCTTCATTTGAGGCCTGTAATTAACCTTTTTCTATTATTGCAATTTTCTGAAAATCAGAAAAACTGGAACATGAAACTGAGCTTAAAAATGTTCTTGCCTATGTAAAAAGAAATGCATGGTGCAGCATCAGACACTTCATTATAGTAATATTTTCCTTTTCTCTTTTTCTCTTTGGATCTTTGCCCCTCTGTAATTACACAACATCAATTCCTCCTCAAACAAAAAGCCAGATGTTTGCAGGCTCTGAGCTCAGACTCATCTGCTGCTAAAAGCATCAAGTCCAGCATTAGCTACTAATGGGTGTCTTCCTTCCATTAACCTGGACACAGGTAGCACTCCCAAAAGGAGCTGCCAGCATCAGCTTTGAATTTTATTTTCTGGGAAGACAAGCTATGAGGCCATGGTCAGGGTCTGGACACATTCTCAAACATTAAATATACAAACTGAGACTTGGATGAGTTTTGTTTTGTTGCAAACCAATACTGGAACAGCTAAAAGGCTGCTTCCATGAATTAATTAAGTTATTACTATGAAAGCTAATTTGTAAACCCTGTTTTTCATTGAAGCAGTGGTGAGGAGGTGGACCCAGAACACGGACATTGATCTCCAAGAGCTGTTCTCCATGGCTGTCCCAAAGACAGAATTCCACTTGTGTGTCCCTGGTGTGTGTGGGAGCCCTGGGAGAGTCTGCTGTTGACATCCTGCAGCAGAAACCTGAGGTGCAGCTGGAATTTGGTCCTTTTTGTCAGACATGCTTATCTTGGCTGTTCTGTGGCGGGTCTGACAGCTCAGAGCCTCCATCCTTTCTGGGAAGGATCAGTGGGAGCAACCCCTGCAGGGAATCTGACACCAGCTGGGCAAAGGGGCACCAGAACTTTGTCAGGAGGTAAAATAAAGGCTTGGGGTCAAGCCCAAACACCACACAAGCATTAACTGACTGATCAGGCCTGGCAGGAACCCAGCCAACAAATTTCAGGCAGAAGCCAGACTTCTCCACCAAACCAGAACAAAAGAGCTTCATTTTCCCCATATTCATTGGAATGGAATGTCATTTTAAAAGGGGAAATGACATTTCCACTATCCGTTTTCTAGACCTTTCTGAAGTTGTGATGTATGAAACATCACTTTAATAACACAGACTCTGCTAATGGCAACTTTTTAATGCTATTCCAAGAGGCTGTTCCTGCTGTGTACTAGCATCTATAAATACAAAGGAATGCCTCAGAAATAATAGAAATATCAGGAAATACTTAAAATTAAATTGTAGCGGATCAAGATTAGACTAGTGCTTCTATTCCCTTTGGATACATTTGTAACATTTAATCTAATCATCATTCAGCAGTAGATACAATTCCAGACTACATCAAAGCAGCTAAAATACTGCTTTGATGGTTTAATAGTAGCTGGCAGTGTAATGACAGGTGGCCAGAACCACAACCTAATTTGAAACAAGCTGCAAGGGTGGTTGAAGACACAGCCCTGAGTTCTGTGAAGTGTATTTCTTTGAATAAAGTGAGAAATTCAGTCGAGATCAGAGCACAGTAAATTTTGAGTGCTGTGCTTGCTATACCTTCCTCATTGGTGCTGCCTCAGGAACCTGCTGCAGTGAGTGCATTATTCAACAGCAGTGATGCTGCTGCTTGCTTGGGACTCTTTTTAGTACTCTTAGTACTCTTTTTGGATTAATTTAAGAGCATGAACAAAAATTCTCGTTGTAGGTGTGCTAGAAAACATCACAGTGGCTTGCATTGCCACGCCACTTTCATTGTCATGCCAAAACATCACAGCCTGTGGCTTTCTTTGCCATGCCCTCATCCCCAGACCTCTGTTAGGAAACATCCCAAGCCCCCATTTTCCTGAGAATTCATGAAAATGCATTTTCTGCAGTTACTTTTTAGTCTGATTTCCAAAGCAAGTCTGCTTTGGAAATTCTTCTCTAGCAAAACCTGTTACCTTAACTGTAAGATTGCCAAAATAGGAGAAGATTAATTACACGAGCTAGAAGCCAAAACTACAAGGTACAACAAAAATCTCTCATCTACTTCAAAGTTTCACAGTAGATGAGGCTTTCAAAATATTATGGGTTCTTTATATGAGGAAATACCTGGGTTTTTTTGCATGCAGAAAGAATATAAATAATTTCTAAGCTTAGTCACAACAAAGAACCGTTAGGTAGTAAAGGCATCACTCAAATATTCAGGGGGGCAGAATTTAACACTGTGCTATGCAAAGGAGGCTCTGAAGTCACCAGAGGTCTTTCATGATTCTTAGTGCAGCACTCAGAGCAGCTTTCTTTATTAGGAAAAGATATTCCCCCTTCACTAATAGTAGGAAAATATACTTACCTTTCAAAATATTATCTGTAAGTCTTTAAAAGACACCTGCTTTGAAATTCAGCAGGTTTCTTCAGGGAAATAGTGTAAAACAGAACAGATTAAAAGGCCCTTTCATGAAGCCATGTATTAGAGCTACTTGTTATCAGAATTCTCTGAGCATTCACATAGCAGAGAAAAAAATTGCAAAGATTAATTGGTAGAGACAAAAACTGGGCTTAAAACCCCTGTAAGCTGAAGTGAATCAGGAAATCAATTTCATACATATGTTTTATGAAAACAACAGGAGCATATTTGTGGAAATAAACTGCAAAGAATACATTATCTTGGAAGGCTAAGCTTCTAGCTGGAAAATTTTTCTGGATGTAATTATCAACTGTAAAAGGCATTTTAAAATGAAAATAACTGCCCAACAACACATTGGTATTTACTGCAAGACAATTTACAGTGTCATGACACAGAAATAAAGCTTAAACTCCAGTTAAATGAGTTGTTCCTAAAACTGCTGTAAAAATTAATGACTGATCAATCTCTGCCCTTTTGAAGTTCCTGTGTTCCTTCTATTTTGTGCAAATCGTGACAACAGAGACAACTTGTGAGATCAAGGATCTTCACATTTTTACTGCATACCCTACTGCATAAGGCTTCTCCATCAGATATTTTTGTATTTTAAAATTTCGAAGCTTCACCATGGAAGCCAAAACAATGCAGTTTTCCCCTACAGTTGGATTTTGAAACTGTGTGGTTTGACATTTCAGTGAAAAAAGCATGGACTGATCAATATCATTATATACACTAGAGACAGTTCAGTGTGTTTTACCTTAAAACATACTTTGTTTTGAAACCTTCAAATTACTGCAAAACACATCAACTTTAAGTAAAATATTTTAAAAGACTTTATTGCACTGTGCTATATAATACCAAAAAAGGGATTTATTTAAAACTCTTCAAAATCCCAGTGGATGACAAAGTGCACACAACAGAGGAGGTGTTATGCTATGAATTACAAAACTTTCCATCTCAGGAGTTTGCGACTAATTAAGAAAGCTTTAGAAGTGTAAGAAGGCCAATAACACCACACAGGATGTTAAGGAATCAATATTTTTGTTAAGGGATCAAGCTTTTCTGTGCATATTTTCAGGTTGTTAGCAATTAATGATCTTGTTCTTGCAAGAAGCCTTCAGGATCACCTGGGAATGCTGATATTCAACTCATGTCTTAGAGAAAACTGCCTGAACTTTCTAACCCACGACTGCACTGGACTTTGGATGATCCTCACCTCTAATTCCTTCTCACTGGCTATTTTTATTTTGGTTCTGATGAATTGGAAGACAGAAATAAACTGACGTGTCCAGACAGTGAAAAAAGGGAATTTTAACTGAAAATTTAAAAACTCAACTCCTAGAATCTAGTTAAGTAGTTATTACATTTAGGAAAGCTTTAAAACTGGCAAGAAGTTATAATCTATAGTCTTAAAACAGATAATATATATAAAGTTACATCATGTTTTAAAAGAAGCTTCAGGATTTTTCCCTCACCAAGTATGTTTGTTTGTCAGCAATGAAAACACTGAAGTTCTTGCCAGGAGGATTTCTGTTTGATTTCTCCCAGAAGCCTGGATGCTGAGTGACTCTATGACACCATTCTGTGCCACCAGACAAATGCTGTGGGGGTGGGAAACAGTATGCTGACATTTCTGCTGGTTTTCTTTAACCCCAAACCAAAATAAAACAAAGGATTTGACAATTGGAAATCTGGTCCCGCAAACTCAAGTGGTGCCACCCTCCCCTAGCTGTAACAATGATTATCCCAACACAGAGAGTTTCCACACCACTGGAATTACAGCTCCAAAGGCACCCAATAATTTTGCAATCTCAGCCACCACCAGGAGTTCACCACATGCAATGCAGATCTTTAAATTCATGATAAACTCTCTTTCTGTTTTCTGTTGCATCTTCAAAGACTGCCACCACAGACCTGTGGAAACCTTGGGCTTCACTGAAACTCTGGAGAACAGGATAAATGCTCAAGACACAATTTTGATCTTTTAAGGTGCTTCACTCAAGAACACTCAGAACTGGGGGTGAATCACAGGGGTTCTGACAAGACCTGCAGAAGTTTAATTGTTACTTAAAACGACCAATTAAAACAAAGCAGTTTCCTAAAGCCTTTTCCCCCTCCTATGAAGACAGAATTAGAATTAATTCTGTCATGTGCCTTCATTTTCAGCCTGGGGACCATAACCCAGGTCCCAACCCCTTTCCTTCTGAGATAACTTACAGCAGAGAAGTTGCTCTAAAGTGAAGCAGCGTGCTCAGCTCTTTACTCACCTGCCAGGAAATTATGATACAAAATGTACAACCTCATTTTACTCACAAGCACTTAATGTCAATCTTACATTTCACCCAAAAACAAACCCCAAGAACCTTGAACATTACTTGTATATTCTTTGCTTAATTTTCAAGAACAATTAGCAGGTTACCCTTTGTTTTGATTTCTTTCTTGAAATCTAATTATTCCATATGTCCTTTCACATTTTCTCTGATTTGCAATTGTATTTCTCATTATCATTTTGTGAGGATGTGCTGCTATTTCCTCCGGTTTCATTCTCTCTTTTATGTTTCACTTGTACAAAATTAATTACATTGTACCTTCAAGCATAATTTTAACAGTGTCTCCGTTGCACTGTGTCTGCCTTTAATTAATGCTCTTCTAATGTAGGTTTTAGAGCCAAATGGTGCAATATTCTGAGCATCAAAGAAACAAAAGATCTAACAAAGCTGAAATGAAAGAACCAGACAAAGCAGCAGACAATGTATTCTCATTTGAAAAATGTCACTTCAATTTTATTTTAGATAGTAGAACCAAAGAAGATTGTTTCTACTTTTTCCACATTCATCACTAAACTTTGTGGTAAGGCTCCCTCTAATCTGGGACTAAATCTGTAACTTATGAAATGAGATTAATTTCTCAATTGTCTGCCTATCTGTTACAACTCTGTAACCCACATCTCTCTGGCAGGATTTATTTATTTGTTTTAAAGACCCAGCAAGTCTTGAAGCTCCCCCATCAAAACCAATATTCATGTGCTCTCCCCTCAAAAATTGAGGCAAATTGCACTCAAATTCTCTTTTGGCTGTCAGTTCTAGAGGGCAATGGGAAAGGAACATTCCATGGATTGGCCTTTATGCCCATTTTTTTAGAAATGCAATGTTTGCTCACCATTGATCTAATACTTATCCAACCAGGAGCTTGAGCTACCACAGAAACTGAGGCAATAATTGTAGTTGTGCAGAGCTCTGGGTATTTTACACTCGTTCTGATCTTTGGGTTTCAGAGACTTCAAAGCAAAGCCTTGGGTGTTTCCTTTTTCTATTAGGCACAGAATAGATTTTACTGAGGTCAGGAGTTTTCTTATCACATTACGTTTTCAAAGTTAATTTTCAATGTGTAGCAATTTTGAGCAAAATGGGGCTTTTAAAACTTTCTGATCATAAAAGCCAATTTTTCAGCTGTATACAGCTATTTACTTAAGTGAACTGAACTGAGTTTCAGGATCTAAAGTGCACTTTCAGCCAGATATTTAGATAAAAATGACAATGGAATGAACTGAAAATTAATATCTTTCAATGTTGCAGAACCTATTAAGCAGCAATGCTTGTGTGTGTATACATACATACATATATATATAGATAGATATATATATATGTATCACAGAGACATTATTATGCACAAAGATGGTGCCTGGTTTTCAATAAGACCATTTTCTGGGCCATAATAAGCAGAATATTTGTGAAGAAGATCATTATAGGTAATTAAATCATTAGGGATTTAGTTTTGTTAGATGGAGGCACTCAGATGTAAAACAAAAGTATATAACTCAATTTGGCGATTTATGCCTGTGAGTTAAAGGGGTGAAGTTAAAAATCTTTTCACTTGAAAAGGAAGGGGGGTTGTCTGAGGATTACTGCAATGGGATATATTTTTAATGGGGACAAAGCCTGTCCAGGGATTCACATGAATGGCTATCCAGGACTTTGATCAGCACTGCACCCACACATCAAAAGACATAACTAATTCCAAACCAGTTTTGCTCATTGTTTGATAGGCAATAGTTAGTTCAAATAAAGTTTGTATGCTTCAATCACCTGCCTACATTGATGTGAATTATGCAAAAGTCACTTGACATTTATGTTTCTGGATTTTTATTGGTTTAATTTTATGAAGAAACGCAAGTTTTGAAGCACTGTACATAGAAAAGAATTAAATAAGCTTTTTAACAGAATAAGAGGTAAAAGAAACAAAACTAGGTGGGTCATATTTAGAGCTTAGCAAACTTGACAATGTCTTTAAGGTGAAGGAATAATAGAGTTAGTCAAAGTTCTCCCTTTCATGGTCTTATAATGTCAAGAGAACAGCATTTCAAAGCATGACATTACACGGGCTCATTCTTTTCAAGAACACAAAAACTTTGATTTCAGAAACAAATGAAAGGAAAAAAGTGGCTCTGAAACAAAGCACTCCCCACATGTATATTTTTAGTGCCACGTGTTCAGACTAAAGGGCCACATGCCCTCACATTACTTAATGCAGGAAAAAGGCATTTCCAAACCACCTTTGAAATTTCAGTTCTTAGACAGTAAACTTGAAACTGGCCAGTAGGCAGAGGCCAGAGCCACATTTTGAAACATTAAATAACTTTTAAAAAAATCTTTTGTATTTCAATTTTACTTTTATCCCTGAATATTTTTCTTTGAAGCTTTAACAATGGACCATCTTTTTTTTTTCTCCTGCAGCTTCATTGTAAATCCTAAAGGGGCAGTTTTCATGCAGTCAAAAATACAAAGTTCAAAACGTTCAGAGAAAATAAAGGTTGAATTTAAGTGGCTTGCACACATCATAGATGTGGTTGAGTTATACTTTTTTGCCTTTAACCTCTGCTAATATTTGTTCTAACAGAGGCATTAGTCGTAAGTGTTTTATCACTGTGAATCCAGAATATATTGCTTTTGCCTCAATTTTCACATAAATGCATTTTGTGCCTCAATAACTTCTGCTGTTTTTGGGACAAGCATTGGAAAGAATGATGACTCCATCCCAGCTTCAGTGTTCACAGAACTTCCTGTCAAAGGAACTCCACAATCTCACAGTGCTTCCATCAGAATGCTCCTCAATATCCATTATTTTACCATTTAAAATTGTTTTGCTTTTTGATGATGCCTGTAAGAAAAAAAATGTAAGGACATTTTGGAGCTAGAGGGACATGTGAGAGCAGCAGCAGCTGTGTAACATTACTCACCTCAGGAAATGAGCCAGGGTGCACTCTTTGATGTGTCACCTTGACAGGGTCACTCTGAGCAGGTAGGTGCTTTAAATATTTGCTGGAGTTTTTGAGAATAAAGAGGACATTCTATAGCACCCCACTTCCTTTTATTTCTTGAGTCACTGAGTCTCATCAACAATGCAACTGCCACCCAGCATGAAAAAAGTCAGATTTCAGGTTCTAAAGGACACTAATTCTGGCAAAAATCCCAATTCAGTCTTCATGGTCAAAGATATCACAATACTCTTCGCATCAAAATAACCATCAGTAGTCAGTGATATAAACATCATTAGTAGTGTGGAATATCAGTCATTTGTCACCCTTAGTAATTAATTTAATCTAATTTAACTTTAATCTAATTTAAACCATTCAGACACTTGAACCCCCCTTTTGTCTAGCTTAAATTACGTGTTGGAAACTCAATTGTTTGGTGAATGAGTAAAGTTTGGTCAATGTTCACTTGCTCCAAACAGAGATGGAAATCTGTGGTCTATGAGCTGTGCTAAACAATAATTTATGGGTACATGATATCTGTGTTAGCCAAAACATTAATGATTTGTGATGTAAGACATTAATTACATGTAGAAGTAATATAGAAGGTGCTCATTTGACTGCACTCATTCTCAGGTTTTCTTTCCTACTTTTTCACAGTAGCACTGTGGGAAAGCTGTATCCTCCTCCACTGAGCCTAATTTTATTCATATAGGTGTCTAATTCTAAAATAAGAAAATGAATATTTAAATTCAGCATTGAATAATTTTAGAGTACTGAATATGCCATAGGTTTGAATCAAAATTGTCTATATAAAACATACCTGAAGAAAAACTACTTAAAACAAAAAATCTGTATTTAATGGGTTTCTGAGAAAATTTAATTGCAAGATGTCTGTATCCCAGAAATAAGAAGCAAAAAATAAAATAATGAATCAGGTATAGGTCTTGACATCATAGCTTGGGTTTTTTATTTTATAGGTATTGTTATCTTATTATTTTACAGGTATTATAGTCTTATGGATCTGCCTTTCAGCTACTACTCTGTGAAAAAAAAAATGTTTTAATTGAGGCCCAGCTCAGAAATCAGCTTTGTCGAGTGCAGAAATGTTACCAAGAATTTCCTTTAATCAGCCACAGCATGAAAATACCTCCTTAGCCCTCCCAGTACTGTGTGAACTCTGCCCCCAGAGCATCCAAGAGCTCCAGGCTGCTCTGGGCTCTCTCACACTTGGCTGGCTGCAGCAGCTCTGCTCCCATGCAACTCCAATGATCTGTTTGGTTTTTCACAGAGCAGTTCCACTGATTTAGTTGCCATTGACTGAGAAGTGGCATGAGGTCAGTGAAGGGAGAGTCAGAGGATATGGGTGGCTCAGGTCATGTTTGAACATGGGCAGAAAAACAGAGAAGTCAGTGCTTAAGTGCATCCCTGTCCCTATTGATCTGCTCCTACACGTGGCATTTCAGGCTCTGTGGAATAAGATACCAGAGAAATACTCAAACAGCTTCAAAAATACACCACAGCAAAACATCAAAGCTTTAAATCGAGTGAAGTAACAGACTGGATAGAACTGAACAACTTCAGCACAACCAAAAAAATTATGTTGAAGTTAAATCCAGTCTTTCTGGCTGCAGGTAACTGAACAACTGTGACTGTGCTTTGCACCCAGCTAAAATAGGGTCTTAAAACAACCCCTCAGCATGAATTACTTTCAGATAATTCAGAAAATTTACAGCACCTGGGAGTTAATTTCTAACTTTCTCACATTTAGCACATGTGCATAAGTTCTGGTATGCTTTGATCTTTTCCTTTACATGAGAGAGGCTGATATTACTGCACAATTTCTAAAAGAAAATTTAAAGGAAATTTAAGGCACCACTAAAACGTGGATTTTTTTTTTAATATATATATTAGAAGAACTCAACTAGGTTAAAACATCTCTTTGGCTCAAAATGGAACTGATCAATTGTTCAACAGTTGGAATTCATGCACTCTTATTTAATGATGTGCTCTAATGGCAGCCTTTTATGCTTCATTTCCCAATGGCAATATACAATGACACAGAGGAAAAGCCATGTAATGTACTGTAACAATATCATGGATTCTTGCTAAGATTTAAGGGAAATAAAGTAGTGCTAAACTGTTAACACTCCTGAGGAAGCAGACTGATGGATGGATGGGCTGTGCAAACTAACCCTGAGTGGAAACGAGACCCATTCCTCTGTGGCTGCACAGAGACACACACTTCCCTCTGAAAACCAATTCATTTCAGGCCCATTGACTTGGTTTTCCAAGAAGTTTTACAGACCTGGCTATTACCATGTGTTCATCTTCAACACCTACTGTACACAACAATAACATTCTGTTTCCACATTTGGGTGTTCATCTAAGACTGCTAATTTCCATGAACATTTCAACGTGAGTATTATATCAAAAGCTAGTTTATTGCAAAAATACAATACTGTGATACTTGTGCAGCATTTCCTGATGAAAGCTGAAATAAGTAACATTGCATTCAACTTCTGCTACTCTGTTTTACTCAAGACGTGTAAGCTCTTCAAATAAGAGATATGTGGAAAGACTTGGGCACTTCAAATTCAGCATTCCCTTTTCAAACCTATGTATAAAATCAAAAACCGTGCTGCTGATGCTAAGATCTCAGCAGGTTAAAAAACTTAACAGAAGAAAGAGCTTTGGTATAATCCTTTGAGATGGTGAAATGTAGGCTCACTTAACTTAGCACACAGCTCCAGTGAAACCCTTGCTCACCCTGCAGAGGGTTCACACTCAGAGGTTTGTAGGCTCATCTGCCAAGGAATCTGACATTGTATTGCAATGACCAATAACAATATGCCATGGATGATCTAAATTCCTTCTTCTTGAACCTGATGCTGTTATAAAAATGCACTCCCCCTTTGAAGTGGCAGTGGCACATCATCCACTCCTGCTTGCACAACATTTTGATCCCTTCATAGAAACCAAACATTTACTGCTGTGTGCTCAGAGGCCACACTTATTTCTGGAAAAAATTAGAAAAATCCCCTCTCGGAATGGTCTTGCAGTCCTTTTAGGGGCTGCTTTTCCTTTAGGCTCTCTCCTGTATGTCATTGGCAGCTAAATAAAGTACATGAATTTTCATGTCCTGAATAAAGTAAAAACTCAAATTCCTATCTACCTCTTTGAAGTAATGAAAGGTGAGCACCTTTCTGAACCCTTGTGTATTAAAAGCACATCAATCTGTACAGGTAAAAGAACACCCCACACAAGCAAAAAGCTTTTCCTATAAAACTGAAAAGTTAATCATCCCTTTGATGAATCAATCATATTACATAAAGAAGTCTCACATTTTGTCTAGAAAAGCCTCACATTTTGTCTTTTTACATTTTTATTTAAGTCTTAATTGGCCATTAAGAGAAAGATACAGTCTGTTTTGTCAAACTTGGATTTATGTAACATGCTCCCATTTTAAGTCTCTCTAAAGGTATCTTCACTCAAAGTCACAGTACATTTAACTAACAGTTTCATTTCAGCCCAAGATCTAAAGGAACTAACATATTTATTAAAGCATTTTGATCCTTCAGAGACAGATTAATAAGAAGTTTGTGACAGTTCAGCATGATAAAATGAGCCAATAAACAGCAATGTGTGCTGATGTTAGATATACTGATCCACAAATAATATAATACATATTTGGTTTGTCATAAAGAAAAATCACTTGAAAAAACCATTGCCATGATTAAATACTTTCTGCTATCTAAAAATTTCTATATTCTATACCAGTTTTCCTTACAAATTCCCTCAACAAATAAACCCAGCAAGTCTTTTTCCTACATAAGGAGATCACAGCTTTGTATGATATCAATATGGAATAATGATTCAAAATGCAGCATGAAAAGGGTTTAAATATTGTATGGATTTTGGGGGTAAAAATAGAGCACTAGATGCCAGAAGTGTTTAATGTTCATTCACTATAAAACAGATGTTCAGGCTTGCTTGACTAGCTGTCATTTACCTATCTATGAATTATTATTTTTGTTATGCATTTGTTTTATGGTAACATCTCAGAAATTCAAATTTTTTTAATGTGGTTGTCAGTAACAATAGGGACTCAAGGTTTAGATCTGGGATATTCTTTCCTGTCCAACTAGTTTCTTTATTAGAGCTCATCCTTTGTCACTGCTCCTGTTCATCCCCTGCTTCACTTCAAGGAAGGGTGAAGCCTGGGAAACGCACACACTCACCTGCTTCAGACACATTTCTGCCACTAAACATTGAGTAATGGAGTCAATTGTTTTCTCATTTTCACTGTTTGTACATCACTGCTGCCAAATGACTTTCCTGATGTCCATTGTGATTTATGATGTGAGAGAATACTAAAACTAATTTATACTAATAAATGCAAACAGCCCCATTAACATCAATACATATCCTAATTTACACCACCAAAGAATCCATACTGGTATACTTAGAGCCATTTCAGAGTATTTCCTAATGAAGATAAAAGGTCATTGTGCAAACCAGCAGTGATGGAAGGTTTACAGCAGTCATCCCAAGGTTCCAAATGCTGTGCATAAAACTTAATGTAGTGTACTGCATTAACCACTAATGCTTAAAATAATGGCTCCTGAGATTGTGGTTATAATGACCCTGATCTAAATGTGAAAATAACTCCATACAATTTTTCCTCCAGTCATTACTTCCTAATCTGCTTTAGGTCTCCTCATCCAGCCTGTCAGACTGATGGGGGTTAGGCATGGGAGGAACTGGAATGGACCCTGCAAGTTACTCCTTGCTCCTCACAACAGAATTCATGCTTGCTTCATCTGGCACGGATGTAACAGCATCAGTTAATTCTGTTACATTGAAATACTCACCACATAATGAACCAATGCACAGGACACAGGAAGAAACAACAGCAGATTAAATTGTAAGAGAAGAAATAAAACAACCCCTCAAAATAATTTCAGTTTTGTTGGCTAACTAATGTTTTTTACTTCAGCCCAAAACAAGTGTCAAATTCATAATCTAGAACTTCAATGAAACTGTTGGAGTTTCTTGTTTGCTTTGTTGTTGTTTTTTTCCCTATCCAAGTATTCAGGAGAACACAAAGAGCCTAGAAGGGGCTGGGCTGATGCTGGCACACAAATCATATTACCTTTCTTAAAATACTACAGGTGTGTCACCAGGCCAGCCTTTCCTGAGGGGAAATATTTGCATGTATTTCTTTGTTTTCTTCCACTGGTGTAGAAATAAGACATTTTAAAACTGTGTGATAGTGTCTTTAGAGACAACTTAGAACATTGCTGAATTGTTACCCTAACACACTGCATTAGGAAAACACAACAGAAGCATTAAAATGTTGATATTTTATTGTACTAAACAATTTCTTTACTTCAGAAATTCTCTTATTTGTAATTTCTCTTCAGTGCACAATGTTTATTAATTCCAATATACCAGTTAACCAGAGCCTGGTTCTCCGTATGTATATTTAGGAAAGACACAGACAAGAGGGTCTGATCCAAAGTCAACTGCAGCTAATGCAAAAAGTCCTCCTAGTCCCATTGGCAATTTCTCAGCTGCACTGTCCTGGCAATTAAAAGCAGATGGGTGCTGGGAAGCCAGCCCTGATGACCAACACCTAACCCAGGGTCACATAATGGGTCTGGCTCAGACCTGAGAATGGAACTCAAATTTGCTGAATTTCTACCCAGGGGTTTAATCACAAAACCACTACTCTTAATTTAAAATCAAAAGGTTTTGAAAGAAATATCAGTAAGGTGCAAATTTTTCACTTCAGGGGAATATATCATTATTCAGTTAACCATTTTTAAAAAAAATCTCAGACCAAATAAGTAACCAAAGTTCTTTGCTGTGCTGTTAATTAAGGATTTGTATTCATACCTCCGAGCAATACACTAACCTCTAAATGATGTTCCAGCTGAAGCCTGAACAGGAGCAAAACTAAAGTATAATTAAGGTTTGCAGATCTGCCTATATTGTAGCTTTTTAGCTGTAACCTTTCCACCCTGTTCTGTAATTAGTGAACCAGCTCATAAGTTCTCCAGATACAGACATTTATGAAGAATTCAAAGCTTCTTTGCAAACTCTGGAGCAACAACTCCAAGGAAGGGGACTAGTTCTGAGCCAGTGAAGCAGCACTACCTCACACAGCACCTGCCTACCTGGCTCCCCTTTGCAGCAACTGAGATTTTTTTTTTCCCCCCCATCCCTCTTACTTATCAGGCCACAGCTTTCAAGTCAATAAAACACAAGGTTTTTAACCTTTCAGATTTCTCACACAGCGCAGTTCTCCTAGGTTTATTTTCACTCCTGTCCCACAGTCAGCAGAATAAACAGGGTTTGCATCTCTTTTTGAACATAACCACAGACAAGAACAGCATCCCTCACACCTCAGCTCCGTCAGCAGCAAACTCCAGTAAGGACCCACGAGTCAGAATAACCTGGAATGTTCTTTCTTGTGGGGAGTTTGATGGCCTGAGGAATGGGGCATGTCCAATGACCCCAAGTGCAAAATGAGAATTCAAGGGTGGTTTAGGTGGGAATGGCACTGCCATTGCAGATTGAGTGTGAGCAAGTGGGTCTTGTCACCAGGGCAGAACCTGCTCTAGTTTGTCACAATTGTACTCTTAAGAGGAAGTGGGACAAGGAGATTATTTTCCTGGCCATTTAATACTGACCCTCTGCTATTCTGACAGTGCTCCTTGGAAGTGTTTGGCCTGTTATCACAACACCAGGTTTGTGATGTTTATATGAAATATCTGTTTGGGATCAGAACATGGCACTTACCCATAATCACTTCATAAATCCTAGCAATTAAAAAAAATCTCCAACAAGCAATGCTGAAAACACATTGAAAACAGTCTCTGTTCTTCTGTTTTGTTCAGAATAAACCTTTTCTTTGCCTTTCACATAGAGCTTTTAGAGTACACTTGAGTTATACTTTCATACAGTTCTCCAGAACCTGAGAGCTAGCAATACAAGGATTTTTAAATTGAAGTTGGGATTCTCAAATAATCTTAAGAGCCTGAGAACTGGGACTGCAGGAGAAATAAACATCACAAATCTAAATATCATGAGTCTGATAACACTGAACAGGGATAAACCAGAGATTTATAGGTGAATGGAATAAAGGAGGAAAGCACAAGATGAAAATAAAGATGTAGCTTTCTAGTCAATTTAAATTTTCTGTTTAGCATATTGATTGGAAAAAAAGTGGAAAATTGCTGATGAGAATGTAAAGGCAGAACAGAGGCAAGTGTTTTATTTGGGGAGGTTAGTGCTTATCTACTGCAAGTGAAACAGCTTGTTATCAGGGTGGGTGAGAAGTGGGGCATGGTTATAATCAAAAGATAACCCTGGCTGTGCCAGACTGCTTGGCTGCTTATTTGCTACTGTAGTTTGACCACTTCAACTGCTTTTGTCACCGTGTTGGATACCCTCTTGTATTTCTGAGAAAACAAGTTCCTTAAATAGCCCTTCCTTTGGTCTCTAATTGCAAAGTACAATAGAAATCAGATTCAAGTGTGTTTTGTTTACCATGTGCCTTCAGTGTTAACAAAGGAATGAAAATTCCACCCTGATCTAGTAAAAACACATATGCTATTACTTTCTTTGGGCTTGTTTTCTTGGAGTTCTGTAAACAAAGATAGATTTACTGAATGGGTGGGTTTATGCAAGCTGTTCCTTCAAATCCAGTGTGCCCCTTGGATTTGTGGAAAAGCAGGAGCACTCATTTACCAAGCACAGCACAAACAGATTTCCAGAAGGTTTCTGAATTCTGTGTGGCCTCCACAACCAGGATTTTATCATCAATCAGACTTAGTGAAATAAGCTCTGGATAAGTGATAACATTCTCAGATATTACTGTAGCCATCACTGCATGAGGCTTGGGTTTTACAAACCTGGTTCTTGATAATTGTTCTTTCTTGGGAAACCACCAGTTGTTTTAGCCTAACATGAGTGTTTTTATAGAACTGAAAGTACTGCTCACATAGCACTTAGAACAATTGTATTGATCTTTGGATAGAAACTCCCCAATTTTGTCCACTCATGGATTAACAGTAATGGTGAAAAATGAAGTTTCTGTATTCTTATCATGGCTTTTCTTTTTTTTTTAAATTGTCAAAACAGAGATGTTTTAGTCTATGCACTTTTAGATCAGCTATTGGAAAGTAACTTGAATCTTGATAGGGTGTCCTGAGGCAAAGACTCCTGTCAAAATTGAGGGCAGTAGACGAGGACTCCCTGAGCAGCCTGGAGACAGGTTTTCCAAAACTCTGTTTGCAGGTTTGTTATTGGTTTGCTGTAATTGCCCAGACAAATCATCTGCTTGTCACTTCACCCGACTATAAAATGGGAACAGCAAGGGCATCAAGATATTGCATGTGTGAATTTTACTTATTTCTTACTTTGAAAGTGCTTGAAAAGCCCTTAGTATTTTTTATTGAAAGTATTTTGGAAGCTGAATTACTTTATTTGTGCTAATTATATAAATTTATAGGAGTGATGTGCTGTATGAGACAGGCACTGAGGTACAATATGATTTGACTTTTGCTTTACACAGATTTTGCTATTAATTTGATTATTTTCCATAACTGAACAATGTAGTTCACTCTACATTAAAATAAGACTAAATTTGCTTGGTAGGGGAATAAAAAGGAAATGGCACTTCAGCCAGTGGCCCTGTGGTTATGCTAATTTCACTGGTTTATTTTATATAATTTTTCTCGTAAGGTGTTTTGAAGAAGAAAATTTTAAATCTTTTGTACAGATTAGAACTTAATTTTCCATTGTTTTTACACCTTTAGAGTGATTTTTAAGAAAAGAGGACTATACCACATAAAATGCTTCACAGTTAGGAACCAGCAAACATAGTGAAAATATGGTTGGGTTGTGTAGACTTGCATCTGATAAATACAAATAACCCCCCTTTCAAACTAACATAAGCCAAAAGTCAACTTAGTGATCTGATGAGGTACTGACAAATTCACATCCTAACCTAAATGACATTTGTCACACTGAAGTAGAAACAATTATTAATAATTTTCAGTTCATTAGGAGCACTACAATGAAATGTCAACAACTTCAAAAGTGTAGCAGAAGTGTACAAATTAATTTTGATTTTCTGAAGTGTAATTATTTTTGTAAGTACCACACTGTGTAATCACTTTTGGCGCTATTACTTGTGCAATCAATAACACTTAAATGTACTTAGCTGTTTTCAAACATGCTTTCCTAAGGTCACCCTTTAGTGGTGTGGATGTTTCGATGTAAGGAGTAAGATGTAAGAATGTAAGGAGTCACTTTCTAACTGGTCAAAGATGTAGGGAAATTTTAAATATATATAATTATTGATGTATATTTTTATTTTAATGTTGATCGCCATAAAGGAGTGCTCGATGCCTGTGCAGTTTTGATGTGAAAAAAGCCTGTCCTGGCTTTGTGGCGAGTCCATTTTTGTGCTCTGGGTGGCAGCATCAGCTCTTGCTCCTGTGCCTTCCCCACCCGGGGCTCATCCTACTTGGCAAATGCAACCTGACTGCAGAGTTAATTATATTCCCCTGAGCCAGGCAGTCAGGCCAGATTCGGCCTCACATTAGCCAGATGAATGGTTGGTAATCATCTAGAGGAGTACATCGTTCCCACAAGCTTAGCCAGTCCCCAAGTGCCAGCATTTGTAATAATTCACAACCCTGTGATGCTCCAGCACAAAAAGAGCACAAGAGGAACACACATCTTGAAGGAAAGTGATTTCTCTGAAGTGATTTGAGCTGACATTCTGATAGGTTTCATTCAGGTTTGGACAGGAGGATTTTGCTTGTGTATTTGTCTGTTATTTTGTCTGTTTTCTGCAGATCTCCAGGATCCTCTGGGAATCTTTACAGCAGGGTAGGAGCAGAGATGGTTGGTGCCAGTTCAGTGTTCAGGTTGTTTTCTGGGATAAGAGCAGTCCCTTAAAGGATCCAGTTTATAATGTAGCTTGAATGGCTCCTGGAGTCTCTTCCTGTAATCCAGTTTTCAACCCTAATTTAACTTCATTTTTAGAACTGTATCAATGGCTTACCCATAGTGGAAGATAAAAGCAAAGCTGATGTAACCAGAGTAAGGAATGGAGACTGTACTTAAACTATTAAAATTACAGATCCCCCCTATTAAAAATTAAAACCCAATAAAAATCAAAATTTCCTGTCAGATTAGTAAATTATCCATTAGTATAAAGAAGTAAAAACAGGAAAAGATACTTTATGCCATGAGAAAAACAAAGTCAGAAAATGTACAAAAAAAAAAATCACAGTCAGCAGTAATGTGTCTTGATATCTATTGCTATTTTTAATTGTCATTAAAAATAGTGGTTTAGCCATTTATAGCAACATAAGAGTTTAAGAAGAAAACAGATAAGACATTCTAGGCACTAACTTATTTAGAGTCTGAATATCAATATCATTCTGAATCCAGAAAAAAATACATGCTATTTTAACATTTCTAGCTTTCTTTCAGTAGTTATCTGCATGCACATGGAAGAATAACTCCAGTAAATTGTGGGCAAGTTTGTTCTGCCATTTAGAAATGCATGTATTATACAAGGAAATGCAGTTAGAGATGGGGGAACTGGTGTGTATGAATGTAACTACTCAGTAATTGCACCTGAAAATTTGTGTGAAAATAATTCCCTTCATTTAAACGTTTGTACTATGTATCTCTGTCTTGGATTTCAGTAATCTGAGATTTTGTTTGATTTTTGGGACAACTTAAACGTTATATTCTTTGCCAATACTCCAGAGCCCACAGTTCCTAGGCAGTTGTACTGGAGCTGTGTTACTGGGCTGACTGCCAGGAAGCCAGGTAGGGTTTGTTCTGCTTGAAACTCAGCTACTCTGCAAAAATGTTGGAATTTTGGTGACACAGCAAATGCTGTTGCAAAGTATTTTGCTGGAATTTTCAAACTAAGTGCAAAGTCCTTACATGAGTTTTTTTGCACCTGAATTTGAGATCATTGCTGCAGATATTAATGGATAAGTATGTTTTTCTCAATGTCAGTATATTTTTTATTATTATTTAAGCTGTCAATATCTGTGGGTTATTCTGTTATTACTGAAGTAATCCTCATTGTATATCAGTGACTTTAGTGTAAAAGAGAAAAAAAAGGACAAAGAAATCCCTACCAGACTTTCTCAGCTGTGCTCCATGGCCTTAGTTCCTCACCCATCTCACTGGATCACAGCAGAACATCTCCACACCTGATCTTCTGGTTTCCTGGGAAGAAAAGCACCATCACAAGTTCAGCTGTTCAGAAATATTCATACACCTAGAAAGTCTTTGGTTTATCTTGCTAAAGAAGTAAATACAAAATTCACTTCAAGTAGGCATTTTTTACTAATTAAAACCAAAATCAAACTCCAAATCTAGACATCTGCTGATTTGAAATTTCCTGATGTGAATATATTCCAAATCCTGTAGCACATAACAATTTTGTGTTACTTCCATGTGCCAGAAATACTGTTCTAAGGAATTACAGCTTAATTTTCACAGATAATAAGGTTTGGTTAGTTATTAACACTATCTGGGATTGTGGGTGATGAACTAGCTGGGATTTGGGAGTTACTCTATAATTTGGATTGGATTTTTAATTTTGTCTAGATTAAGATGTTTATTACTTGAGTTGAAGCTCTTGAGATTAATGAAAAAATCTCGGATAGATAACATGTTTATTCTTTGAGGAAAAGGCAAGTGAATTGTGCCTGTCTTACATGGATTTCATCTCTTTGCTTACTTTACTTCACTAGCAGGGGACTGCTGACCAAGGAATGTTTCATGCACTGAATTTTGGTTCAGGATAACAGATCTTAGCGAGCAAACTCAAGAATAATATCACAGCCCAGCAGCCCACCCCCAAAAATATGTCTG
Organism: Passer domesticus; assembly: GCF_036417665.1. Taxonomy (NCBI): domain Eukaryota; kingdom Metazoa; phylum Chordata; class Aves; order Passeriformes; family Passeridae; genus Passer; species Passer domesticus. Next base: position 11,489,662 of record NC_087489.1, on the reverse strand, counting down.
ATCCATAGCAAGTAGATGAAACAGAAATATTGTTTGTGTGACCTGATGGGATATATTCTAAATCCTAAAAAAAATGTTATGGGATGTTTTTGCCACTGAGTATGGGGTTTAAAAGGCAGCATCACTAAGTCAAAACTGGAAAAGAAGAAAAAAAATGAAGTAGACCTTGCCAGCTGCAATTACATCTTCTAGTCACTGAAATGTAATATAATTCAATGTCTGTATTAGCATTCAGCATTGTTAATTCATGGGCAAGTAATTTAGTTGAATTCTCAATGAGAAATTGAATTTGAGGTGACTCAGCAGGAAAATCAGTGTGTTCTGTAATTGAATGGAAAATAGTTGAGTTATCACTGGCAGCGAGCTTGATGTAACAAGCCTTTGTATTACATGTGCCATGAATAGACTGAATGGTTTGACAAGGATTACATTTATTTCAGATAATGAAGCACAATAAAATGTGGAGTAATTAAGTACCAAAGAAAACGACATGACCCAAATCCAATGTGAAATGTCCCAATTTTGGGAGAAGTTAGGAAGTATCCATATAAGGAATGTTGATGGTAGGGTGTTTCAGTTTTGACACAGTTGATTCTGCCTTGTTACAGGAGATAGTTAGACAGTGTTTCGAGATCCTTTTCAATTTCTTTTCACATTTCTGTGGTTGTTTGGTTGAAACATTAACATCAACCTCCAGCACGAATTTGCGTGGAGGAAGCAGCGTGATAAATGTCCTCTGAAAGATAACTCACCTGAAAAAAAGCTGGTAAAGGTGCTGCTCTGCCACAACACCCCTCCTCCTGCCTTCCGTGGCATGTGATGCAATAATTGACAACAGGCTATTCATTTCTGGCTCAAGCTTTCTGCCCAGGAAAAGTTGAGGTTCAGCTTTGTCTCATCCAAGCACAGGACAAGTGAACCATCCCTCCAAAGGATCAGGCTCTTAGGGCGTTTATTCAGGTTTCAGTCAGTCTCAAATCTTAAACATCAAAACTTTAGAAAAGGATTTAATTCAAGACTTGTTCATATCAGTTTGCCTTGGAAAAGTTTGGTTTTTTTTTACCCCAAATGCAACTTTTGTGATCTGACTGTCAGATTCACTCACTAAACACAATGATTAACCTTGTGCTGTGTTCCCATAGATTTTTTCCTCTAATATCCACATTTTTAGCCCAGTATCCATTATCTACATTAGTGTTTGGAATGGCAGTCTCTACTCTCTGAAATGTGCAATTGTGAAAAATACACTGAACTCCAAATATCACAGCAAGCAGATGATGTGTGACAGCTCACCACAGCTCTGCAAAGGTGTGCTAAGGAACAGATGAGGATCAATAGCATTACAAGAACTCTTTTGAATGTACAGGTGTCTGTGTTTTTAGTTTGTCAAATGCTTAAAAAAGGCTGCTAAAACCTGATTTAAACATAAAAGCAGATGCATTCTTTTGAACAGGGATTAGAAAGCAAATAATTAATCATACATACCTGAGGATTTATGTAAGCAGCTGCTTAAATAAGAATCATAAACCTACAAATGCAGTCTCTCCACCTACTTTGCAATCTCTTGAATTTAAAAAAAAAAGTGTGGATTTGTTTGGTAGATAGCACTTGACATCAAAAGGAAAATGCTAACATATTCTCCTGGTACCATATAGAAATGAAAATATTCCTAACAAACATCCTGTGCTGTTTTTAACTAGGTAGTAAATACTTTACAAATGCTGGAGCTTGTAAGCTGTAGTACTGATTAAGTAAATTGGGACTGGGGTAACTGGAGGCTGTGTAGGCCTTCTACACAATGAAAGTTTGTTTTCCAACCAGTAAAAAAGATGGCAATTTGCATGGGGGTCACGAAGGAAAGATTGGCTGGTCTGAACAGGCTTCTAAGTATTACAGGAAGTGTATAAAACTGACTGGTTTTGACTTTAAGTCAGGTGAAACCAAGTTGATTTCACAGTTATGTTTTCGAATCCACACATCAAACCAAAATCAAAAGGTCTGGATCTGAGGGAAGTGAAAGAGAAAAACAATTTTTTGCATGAACAGCTACAGGATGAGATCACCAGGAGTCACACAGCTTTAGTGCTTGGTGCCAGTCTCTACCACACATTGTAAGAAAGGTCTGTGCTGTGTTCTGCTGAGTGACTTGCTAGAAGTTCATCACTTGCAGTGAATTCCATGGGATAACAGAGTTTTGATGAATAGGAAATGTAATTCTGGCAACACTTCTGGGATTTGAGGGACCAAAATTTTACATATCAGTTTATTGAATTTGGACTGGGGTCTCAGAGCTGTAATAATAAGTTTAAGCTTATGGCAATAAAGCTACCCGCAGTAATATATTTAGGCACGAGGGCCCAAACTCCTGCAAAGAAATTGTGACTCACTTTTATTCAACATTCAGCTGTCATTGGATTTTTGTCTCTCTTACTTCTCTTGACATACTTTGTGAAGCTTTTGCTGTCCTCACACTCCACTTCTCTGCCAATTAAGCACTCAAGATGTAGAATTAAACTCCGTTGTAAAGATGGAGGGAAAAGAGAAGCAGGAGAGAGATGGGGTGCCTTGCCAGCCACTTCGAGAGTTCCTACATGTGCATGGTCTCTGGTGCTCTCTCTCAATTCTGCTGGGGACTGGAAATTGCCCTTTTCCTTTCCTGAGCAACATTTTAATCTTGTTGCTGCCTTGTCACCGTGTTCATGTATTGCAGCCTTGCTTTTATTGCACTGAGCTTGTTTTCATGGGCTCCTTTTTCAACATATCTACTGATGAAATTGAACACTTGGGGGTTTGAATTTGACAGCTGGAAGATGAGAGAGGGTGTCTCTGATCCTGCTTCTACAGAATTCCCACAGTGCCCCCTACACTGAAAGGCTTTAAATGTATCTCTCCTTTGAACATCTGATGCTGCTAACAGTAATGCTTCTGTAGTGTCTACAACTCACTTTATCTTGTTCCAAGAACTGACAGTGTCCCCAGAATACTTTTTTTAAAAGGAGAACTTATTGGATAAATTCTTCCACTGGTGTATTTTTTCCTTTTTTTCCAAACTGCATCTAATGAATATATCCCTTGAACAGCATATTTCAACAGCTGTTACCTTCTAAACTTTTAACCCTGTGCCTTGATGTAGTGGCCTCTTTCAGGCACGCAGGACTGTGGAGGACAGACACTGTGCACTAACTAAAGATAAAAACACTACGGTAGAGTATGACAGGTCTCTTTATAAGGTACAGCTGTGAATCTCTGCATAAAAATATCAATGGGGTTCAAATACCACAGGGTCCTGTCCTGTGGATCCACATGGATTTTTAGTTGACTTGTAATCTCCTTGATTTCCCCCAAAGCCTTGAATTTTCATGCCTCCTCCTCAGGTGCTGAGCAAGTCAAGGGTTCATCCTACCATCAAAGCTGCAAGATTTAGTGGGAAGAGATTTGCATTGAAACATTTACAGCAATTGCTTGTGGCTCACTGCGGTCTATCGAGCCCCTCTTTAAACTTCACAGTTGTAAACCCATTTTTAAGCTTGTCGTTTGGAAACAACTCTACATGAGGAGGTGAAAGGAGCATTTTCCACAGCGGGCTGGAGTGCAACAGCCAGTGAGAGGAGCAGAAAGGGAGAACTGCTGTGAAAGGCTTCAGTAAGTGCCTGCTCTGCAGCAACCATTGAGTCTTGCATCCCAAAGCTGTATCTGAGCAGCTCCCACCATTGCTCTGAGCTTCACTGAGCAGCACTTTGCCTTGCAGCATTTAAACCTTTACACACACTGGAGCACTTGTCTAGAGCCCTGACCTGGAGTGCTTTCCCTGCCTGGAAAACACCTTTGGAATTGTAGCGTTCAGCTATGGAAGAACAAAAAAAACGGGGCACGTGTTGGCTCTGTCAGTACTGGAGGGTATTCATCAGCCAACTGCAACCTGAAAGGACGGAACCAAATGTGTAAGAATCAAATGCAGCACTGAAACAGAAATGATGGTATTTTTTATAGAAGCGAACAGGTGGTGCTTTTAATCCGACCAAAATTAACCCATGTTCAATAATTTATGCACACAAATTGACTCTAACAAATGCTGCTTAATTATGCATTCTTGGAAACGTGCTTTACGTTTGGTTTCAAATTTGAATTTACATCCAACTATGGTTATCTTCCCACAGCAGTTTCAGTATGTAATGAAAGAAGGAATTCAGGATATAAAGAATATTCAAAGTAACTTTGCTCTGAACCCAGCTGCAGTTGTCTACAGTATGTAATTGTCACATTTTCCAACAATGAAAATTAAAAAAAACCCTATCTTTTAAAAAAAGCTGTTCAAAGAATGTTCTCACAAAAAGAAAATAAAAATAGAGCGGCTCATTAGATCTGTAGCTTGACTTAGGAAAACATAAATACAGGAGTCAGTCTGTGTTTGAAGTAGAAAAAAGGAGGACAAATACACAGGTTGTCAGAAATCTTTAATGTCTTTCCTTTGTCTCACTCTGAAGTGAAAACAACTGAAGCTGTTGAAAGATAGGTTTATCTAATTCATGCCAACGGACTCTCTCTTTCTTCCCCCTGATTAGTTCTTGGAATAATCTTTCTTTATTGATGTAGTGCACACTTTTTTGTGTGCCTATCTTGCTATTTTCTTCTGAGAAAAAGGTGCTGCAAGATGATCAAATATAACTTTACTCTGCCGTTTGGAGGAAACTCTGAAAATTATTTTCTTCTGCCCTTAGTGTTGACATAAAGAACTATTTAATGTATTTTTCTTATAACATGAACTGGAATAATATTGCAAGAGTGAATTAGCATTAGTTCTAATGTCGCCTGGGAAAAAAATCAATCATGCTTTTAGCTTTTTTGTATGTTAGGCATCAATAAGATTGTTCACATGAATAAAACCAATTTTTAATTTTTACAAGACTGAACAGCAGCACAGAGTGCTGGAAGAGGTAGTAGTGCTTGTGCAATTTTTAGTGTTCAGCTGATCAATTTTCAGGGAAACTGAAATTTTCCCTTTCAGCCTGTCTTGTAATCTGTTCACTGCTGCCACGTGGGATGCCACCAACTCTGTATTTGCATTGCTAAAAGTAGATGTATTTATTTTTACTTTTAAAATTGAGGAAAGGATGCAGTAGAGAAAAATCAAAGCCTTTGCTGAAAATCCTGGTCTCTACTCAATTGGGAGTGTCCAGCTGGAGTGTCCAGGGTTTGAGCAGGTTTGGTATCACCCTTGTGAAATTTCTATCTCAAACTGCAGGTAAAGGTAGAAACTTCAGCCTGAGGAGCAAGGAAAGCTCCCCCTGAGCCTGACCTGAGGGAAAACCTGAAACCTGAATGGAGTGAAAAGTCTTGGACAGTGCAGAAACCTGAGGGACATTTGGGAAACTGAGGCAAACACTGAACTCAAACATAAAAGTTCCAACTTTCTCTCCATCCTCAGCATAAGGGCAATTTTTATTCCAGTTCAAATATTGAAACACAGTGAAACATTGCTGCTATAAAGAAGCAGTCACTGAAGGCCTTTTGCAAAAGGTCATGTGTTGTTAGCATGAGGAACAGCATCCAACCAGAAGCCTTTTGCTTGTCATATCTTGTTACATTTTTCTTAGCATGCTTCTGTTCAGAAAGGTAAGCAAACCCCCTTCTGTCAAGGGATGTTTGTAGGCAATGAAAAAATAAGATCCTGGGTGACATCTAGGGGATGTGGTGGGTAGGTAGCCAAATCTGATGTGGAAAATTAGGGAAAATAGTTCACGAATCTGTAATGACCCGTGTTTACTTCTATTTGCACTTTTTTGTGATTCTATGTACTTACACACATGAATAATGATATGAATGAGGAAAACTGAAGAGACAGCTTGGTTTGCTGTCCCAGGACAGCTGAGGGAGATCAGCAACACTGTGTGCACACCCCAACATGCAAAAAAAAAAAAAAAAAAAAAAGGAGCTAAACACTACTTTTGCTTTCACAAGCAGTGAACTGGAATTCTGCCCCTCTATTCATCTGCAGTACTTGAAATAATACCACAGTAAATAACTTTATAATAATTACTTAATGAACTTGGCAATTAATGAACCCCCAAAGGTTGATGCTAATGTTGTTTTCTATGCAGGTCAAGGGAGGCAATTCTGCCCCTCCAGTCCACCCTCATGAGACTCCCAGCTGAAGTATTCCTTCCAGCTCTGGGAGGAAGGAAGGATAAGGACATAAGGATTGAGTCCAGAGGAGCACAGAGATGATCACAGGGCTGGGGTCAGGCAGGGAGAGCTGGGGGTGGGTGCTCACCTGGAGAAGAGAAGGGTCAGGGGAGTCCTCAGAGCCCCTTCCAGTGCCTAAAGGGGCTCCAGGAGAGCTGGGGAGGCACCTGGGACAAGAGCCTGGAGTGGCAAGACAAGAGGGAAGGGCTTGACGGTGAAAGAGAGCAGATTTGGATAAGTTGTAGGAAGGAATTCTTCCCTGTGAGGGTGGTGAGGCCAAGGCTGCCCAGAGAGGCTGAGGCTGCCCCATCCCTGGAAGGATTCAGTGGGGCCATGAGCAGCCTGGTCTGGTGGAGCATCCCTGCCCATGGCAGGTGGTGGAATGAGATCAGCTTTAGGGTCTCTTCCAACACAAACGATTTATGATACTTGTAGGAGCTGTAAAAACTGGAATACTGGGGCAGAACAAAGGTTTCTGGGAAATGAGACTGATCACAGCTCTCTCCTGTTATTCCTGTGACCAGCAAACAGCAAATCCAGCCCAAACCCCCTTGTCCCTGTAGTACCCTTCAGTTTACAGTGCAGAAGTTCAATTTTTAGAGCTCTCATGAATTGTTCAGTACATGCTGTTAATTATCAGCCAGTGTGAATCACCAAAGTCATAACCTGACTCCTAAATTAGTTTCCCATAAATCTGTTCTATTCATTGGAGGTCAAGTTGATAACTGCTAAGAAGGAATATCAATGCTGCATATCAGTTTATAAGGGCATAATTGTAACTAAAAAAATCCCCAATCTTCCTCTCCTTGTGCTCTAGAAAATTTAAGTGTAGAACTCAAAGCCCTCAAGTAACTTTTATTTCTTAACAGGATTCTGTGAAAGAGGAGAACAAGTGAAAAAAACCTTGCAAAATAAGTGTGGACATTTCTGAATATCTTGTCCAGCTATGGAATAGAGAGGGAATGGTCTAAGCATTTTATTGGAAAATCTTAAAGAGTTATGACCAAAACCTTTCCTAAATACATAGATGGGATAATTATCTATAGGAAATATTATCCATTAGGAGATACAGGAGATATTACCCATCATAGGAGACAGTTACGGACAAGCTCCATCCTTGGGAGGCGGCAATAGGAGGAATTTATATCAACATCCAGATACTTTACGGAGATCTACCCTTATATCTTCATATTTAAAAATCCCCAACTTTTCTTCTAATTTTTAATGGTTGGTTGTTTAGGAAAAAAAAAGGCAATTTAAACTTACTTAGAGCATTTTAAATTAGAACATTTCTACTGTGTACACTGTAAGGTCACATCAATTTGAGAAAAGCTGCTGAAAAAATCAAATTATGAGGTAGAAATGTAATATAAACATACTCTGAAACTAAATCATGTACCTCATATTTACAATGATTTTGGGAAGTTACATTTGTGAGCTTTCAATAAGGAGTGGAATGCAGCAGAACTTTAGGGAATAACTTTAATTTATTACCACTTACAATATGTGTTTAACAAAAACATGCAAGTTGTCTTTGGAAAAGCATTGATTCAGGCAGATTTAAGTGTCTGGGTATCAAAAGTAACACTCCAATAATGAAAACTATCTTTTTTGTTAACAAGCAGGTCCTTTCTGGGTACCTAATTGTCCTGTGATGAATGGCCCCACATTTCAGCTGAATTTAAATAACCTGAAAAAATTAAGTTGTTCAGAAGAAATTTTTCCCGTTTATGAACTATAATGCTTTAATTCCTGATATATTTACACAGGTACAATTTTGTACCAATGTGTGGGTGTTTTGAAAAATTTGGGGACAGCTGCTGGATCAGTTCCATATATCTGAGCACACTACATGGTATTTCTGCTGCTGCTATGAAATGGAAACCAAAATGGAAATATGTAGAATTTTCATGGCATGTGAATGGTGAGACTTTGAAGAAGATATTTTTTAAGTAAGAGTGCAGGATGGGAGGTGAGGCAATGAAACAAAACCAAGGAACCTTAAGATGAAGGAAAATCTGACAACTGAGGTCTACAAATTATTAATAAGATTATAGTTGGTTTAATGGATTCAATTAAATATAATTGACCTAATTTTACCAGCAAAAGTTTTTCTGTTAATTTGCATAAAATCAGGACAGCACCTACATCAAAAGCTCAATATTAATACTTTTCTAATATACAGCATCTTGCAAGCCTTCATCTGTACAAGATTGTCTCTATTTGGATTGTTTTAAGATTTTTTATAACAGGCCTGATTTGGTCTGAGCCACAGGAACAAACTGTTAAAGTCTCATTTTACTGACAGGTGTGACAGTAACTGTATAAATTGTTTATTGTATCATGTTCATGTGTCCTACTCTAAAACTCATCAAATTAACTGGAAAGTCATCAGTTGACTTCAAACAGGCTCTTAAATAATGCCCACAGATAAATGTGCACACTTTGTACTGTAGGTCTTCTCAATTTTAAATTTTAATCTTTTAGTGCTGTCATGGACTGAATGTGCAGTTCTGAGATTTCAGAGCTTCTTCACCAGACACTTCTCTTGAAGATTTTAAATTAGTTTAATCCTGCAACACGAAAGGATCAGAGGCTCTCCCTCAAATTTGAACTGTGCCATTTGGGAAAAGAGGAATAACTTGTTATTTTTGATTCCATTCCTGAATTTGGTGGGAGATGAATGAGGCATTTTGAGATTCTGCCTCTTCCTCATTAAAAAGGAAAAAAAGAGGTTGTGAGAGGTGTATAAATCTCATTTGTTAACTTTAATCAGATAACTGTGAGTGCAGTTAAGGAGTCAATCAAATAATACATTTTCTTACTCAACATAAAATCTGTTATTATTTAAGGATAACTTCTGTTCACCAATATCTGGCTTGTATTTTTTCTCAGCTTCAATTACAAGTTCTTACTCTGGTTGTTTTCTTTAGTAATTCTTTCTCTATACAGAAAATTGTAGCAAGTTTTACCAAGTCCTAGTTCAAGGAAAGTTATTGACGTGGCCAGATCTTGCCCTAAGGTTTATGGTTCTTTGTGCCTGGATTTCAGCAAGGCACTTACCCTGCCTCCCACCTTCAGAATGTCTAAAACACATCTCTAATAACTTCATGTGCTTCTCTTCACAAAGATAAAACCTGCCTGTACCTGGAATCCTTTCTTCCCTAGGTTGGTTTTATGACAACATTTCACTCTTCTACCACAATTCACTTCAAATTTGTCCTCAGTTTTTGTTGAAGATTACAGTGACCCAGCTCCAATCTTAGAAAACCCTTTCCAGCTAAATTCTTACACCCCAAGGAAAATGTCTCTGTATTTTGCTTTAGGCTTTTTTAGCCATCAATGGCAGGCCTTTTACAAAAGATGCTCCAAGGCCATCTTTAACCTCTTTGTCCTTTCACTCTCAGGGTGCTGCACAGCAGGTAAGGGATTTTTAAATACATGCCAGTATGTGAGGAAAAATAATTCCTGACAAGTAACTGTCTTTATGTATTCCATTTCTGTTCACAAAAGTGGCTTGCAATATTTCCCATACATTTTAGAGTCAGTAGTTATTGGTTAAAAGTACATTTTTGAAACTGAGTTGGGAATATTTGACTAGATTGGTTATCTATGTAGCATGTTTTATTTTTATTCCAATTAGAAGTAGGATAATACCATGAAGTTTTCTTTAAAAAGCAACTCCATACTTAGAATATTTTCTAGCACATCCAAAAATATTCCTTCCCTATCTGTGCACTGAAGTTTTTCTAAAAAATGAATAGTGGAGCCAGAAACACAAATGAAGTGAATGTTTAAAGTTTTGCAAGCATTTTACATTATCTCTTCTGATCTACCTCTATAGCAACTTCTGTAACACAAAGCAAACAGCATTTCTCAGAGGAGAAGAAAATGAAGGAATTTGGTGTAGATCTGTTATATGAGTTAGGGTAGAAATACATGTTTACTACTAGAGGCTCCCAGCTCTTGTCTTGCAATAATTGGTGATGCTCCTAAGGGTTTACCTCCAGGAGTCATTTAATGCCTATAAATCACAGCTTCCTTTCCAGGTAAATATCTGGCTGTCAAGGCTGCAGAAAAAAGCACAAACCCAAGCACACCCTGAAGTTAAAAACCCTACTAAACAAATCCTTAAAAACAGGTGAAGTAGAATGATAAAAGATCAAAAGAAAATGAATTTCCATAGTTTTAAAAACATGGCTTTTTTTTTCTGCTTGTTTTCTGAGCACTGGGTTTATTAATGCTGTTTTTATTTCTGTGCTGATGACCATAGTAGTTTTTAACTCTTTGAAAATGAGTCCTCTGAATTCCTGTGGGATGCTATGGATCCCAAATCTAGCAAGGGATCTTGCTTTGGAGATGTTATACATTGGACATTGAAAAGGATTAAAGGGCTTGGAGCTCTTGGTGTTCACATAAACTAAACTTGACTAACTGCAGTTTTTCTGTTGCACATCTTCCTTGTTCAAAGTTTGTTTTAAGATGTATTTTCATCAGCAGTAAACATCCCTTGTTGTCCTTCAGAGAAATTGTTTTCTCCTTTGTCAGCATCTTGTTCCTTATGTGCTTGAAAAATATCCTTAAACCTCAATCCTTTAATTCTGTATTTCTGCCTTGCTGTGTTTAATATGCCTGTGACTTACCTGCTCCTCAAGGACTGTGGTGTTTTTGTACCTTCAAGTCTTCTGTTCTTCCCTTCACATTTTGATCATCACTTCCCCAAAGTGCTTGCTCTGGACAAAGATACAGCCTGGGAACACACATAACCCTGAAGGGTGTTGAGCAGAAATACATTCCTGCACTAACACAACTCAAACCAGCAGGATAAACATGGGAAAAGATCTGTTTTCACATAGCACTGAGCAGGGGAAAAGGTTAAAGCAAAGGCTAAAATAAACAGTTCTGCCCAATGTCCCTCTTGTCACCTGAACAGAAAGATTTGAGGCTGAGCACTGGTGTCCTGTGAGGAACTGAATCATTCCAGGGGAATTTGATGTTATCATCTAAAGGTCATGGGCTGGACAAGAGGAAATATTCTCTATCAGAACATCTGGTGTACTTGTGGAAGCAGAGACCCTTGTTCAGGTGACCTTAGAGGATTTCTGTATTTTTAAGGCTGGTTTTTTCAATAATCAGTGTCTAACTTGGGAGATCCGTGAGGGAAAGATGGCACTGCTCCTAAAGCCTTTTCATTTATGTCAGGATTCCAAGCTGCTGTGTGATTTTTGTCTGTCTGCTCCTCCCTGGCTTTTCCAAAATCAGGATTCCATGCTGCTGTGTTGTCCTTGACTGTCTGCTCCCTGGTTTTCCAAACCCAGACCACATAACTTTGCCCAGCCTGTGAATTTGACTCTCAGGCTCTACCCTGCTGATGATTTATTTCCACTTTTCCTGCTCAGCTAAATCCCTGAGATGAACCTGGACATGGCAGAGCCAATATGAAACTGCTCAAACTGGCAACCTGCAAGGGTTCTCATCTGAGAACCACCCCAAAAATATTCTGTCCTGGGGACTCCAGAGCAGAATCTGGACTGAGAATGTGGCCAGATCCTGTGTGATGTGCATGAGGCCAGAATGTGCCATGCCCACACTCTGGCCAGTGTGGGCATGGCCAGAGTTCAGCTGAACAGATTCTCCCTAGAGAAACCAAAGCATTGAAATGTTTGCTGAGAGCACAAAGCACATTGCTTAGCTGCAAACTAATAACAAAAAAAAAAAAAAAAACAACCAGGGCATGGAGAAGTCTGAGAAGCACCATGTGCTGAATAAATATCCACAATATGTATTTTATAATGTATTTAAATAGACAGATCAATCTAGATTTACATTAAGTTGTTTTATCTTATTGTGAAAACAAGATAAATCTTTAGAGCTGCTTTGCATGCAAATTAATGCTATTTTAAGAGTTCTGGACAGCTGGATCAGCACAGTATATATAGAGGGGGGAAAAATTGGGTTTTACATCTGTACATAAAGAAATGAGGGTTTGACACCCTGTGATTCACTTCATTAAAGTCAGTTATATTCAGACTTCTGTTCAGAGCAATAAAATGTGGGGAAACATTAAGTAAGGGAGCAAGGAGTGCATTAATGTCAGAACAGTTGTGAAATTAATGTGACCTTAATAATAACCCTTTAGGCAGTACTGTTCATCCAGGGGTGATCAGGGCATTGCCAAGAGCCAAATTTGAATTGCACATTGTGTTGCAAAACCAGTGTTCAGCAGTTCAGGTGAAGTTAACATTCCTTTTTTCCAGAAGTAAATAAAAGCAGAAACCCAAATCAGAAGATATCCACTCACCCCCATAGGGCACAAATAAATTGTGGGTGAAAAAACTAATTTTCTGTACATGTAAAACAAATACTTGTTCATATTCAGGGGAAAAAAAATCAGCTTCCAGTAGCACCAGCAGTATCTGTAAATGCACTGGTAATTGTTTAACAGTTAGGAAATTCCCAAAATGTAGATAACAAAAGTAATTTTAGTAATGGGAATTGAATTGCAGGTTTTGTGTATTTGTTTGCATTTTTTTAAACCAGTAATTTCAATAGGTGGATAAATTTGTTAATTAAAATAGTCTGTGAAATTTATATTCATCATCTGCACAATTAAGCAATGCTAACTTATCACAGAATTATAGCTAAGCAAAATACCAAATATTTTCTGATTATAGCTAAATGAAATACCAAATACTTTCTGATAGACACCTTTTTAGGCAGTGAGGCAACAGGGAAGTGAATCTTAGTGTATGACAAAGTGTACAGAGAATTCTGGACTTTATTCTTCCCACATAAACATTCAGCCATAAATGAATTTTTTCCTAATTCTTGTAATTTTAAGCACGTGTTCAGGTTTTGTCAGCTGCAAGTAGGTGTGGGAAGAGCTGGTTTACACTGGGAGCATTTGAAGAGTCTGAAGAGCAGCTCTCAGGCTGATGAGATTGTAGCTGGAACAGCGGTGTCTGCACAGCCAAGCCTCCTTAAAAACAACTCAATGAAAAGCTCTTTTCTGTCACTTGTAAAGGAAAATAAGAAATTGAGTGTGATTCTGTGATGCTGGCTTCAAGAAGGTCACCTGCTACTGTGACCTGCATTTTGTTGGGTTTTGTTAAATGGCCAAAATACCTAATTCTTTATTTGTGTAATAATTTGATTACTGAGGTTTGAAATATTTTGGTTGAGAAATGTTACTATAATACCTCATAGAATTTGAAAATTCTGGTTAAAAGAATCTGTTGAATTTGTGGAAGGGCAGCAAAACTGATAAAAGTATTAAAAATTCCACCTCTGCTCAGTGTTTCTTCTATCACACTCAGGAAATTTTTTCATTCAAGGACCGAATTCAGGAGCAGGGATGAAAAGCTGCAGCTTTGCTCATTTCTGCTCACTTTGTGGAGAGAAACACCCAAGTTTGTTTTTCTTACTGTTAGCAAGGAGAGCCAGAAGTTGTGTTTTAACCCACATTCCACATTTAATTTGTGGTTTCATTAGACAGATCAGTGAGCAGCATTTTCTACCTCCTTGTTATTTCTCTTCAGTAGCTTCTCAAGAGCCACTTGTTTCTTTTACTGTTGTGTTACTAAACAATAGAAGGCTGATGGAATTTTGAGGGAACAGTGTTTGCAATATTGCAAAATTCCTCTATGTACTTTTCAAGGTACTGGTCTGAAGTGTGCCTTGTAAAAAAAAAAAAAAAAATAAATGTGGGAGTGCTTTCAGATCCTGAAAGTTGAAATGTTTTAAATTAAAACTCTCTCTGGACATATCTATTTAATTGCCATGATAAGGAAAAGATGCCAGTCGCTCAATAGCACAATCTCTGAGGATGACAATTGTGGTGGCTTTTAGGACATGGGCATGTTCTTCCCTGCTTCTGCAAAGGATTGTTGCATCAGGGAGGGAGGTTATTAATTAAGGTTTTTCACTGAAACAATGGTGAACTACTTTCAGCAGTGAAAAGAAAAAGACACTTCTGAGATACAGAGATGCTGTAAAAAAGAAATAAAAGGCACCAAAGCGATTTCCCTGCTGATAGAGTTCTGTTAGTGTTTTGTATTATTTAGAACATACAAGAGCTAAATTGCTGTGAAAGATAACAGCAGTGTTGAAGGCCAAAAATGGTTGAAATATTTGACAGGCTTTTTATTATTACCTTTAAGGTTACAGTGTCTGAAAAGCAAGCAGACATTATGTCATCCTGCAGCAGGAGTTTCTTCTTCATTTGACTGTGGTAACAGTGAAATCACTTTTATAATAACCTGTATACATGTGTGTGTATGCATCTTAAAGGTTTGATAATTGGGGATGTAACTACAAAGTTGTCAATGGCTTTTGAAATGTCTTACATTTTAAAGAGACTGGGAAGATATAATGTAGATATTTCTCCAGCTGAAATAGTAAGGAAAAGCTGCAGAGAGACTTAGTGCAGAAATTCAAAACAGAAACCTAAAAACCTACCTTTATTTTTGCCTGTTTGTAACCCTGTTGCATGCACAAACCACATATCCTAAGAATTATTATCCAATTCCTGCCTTCACATATAAACAGCTTTTCAGGATGAATATGAGCCAAGCTTTAGACATGCATTCATCTATCCAATAAAAATAGGATAAGAAAACTCAAGTCTTTCACCAGATAATTTCATTGTATGTTTTAAACACTCTCTAGGAGAAAGGTTCAATGTACAAAAGCTCTGAGCAGCTGAAGGCTTATCTGAAACATTTCTAAGGAGTTGGTAAGAGCACAGAAGGGCAGCATGAAAATCTCCTGCAATATGCAAGGAGAATCTCTCACAATGGAGTTTGACTGAACACTGTCAAGTTATGGACTTTGTATTTCTCTGTGAGCTGTCCTCTGTGCATCAGGTCTGCTCCTTCTATCCTGATTCTGAAACATTCAGCTTGGAAAATTAGTTCAGCCAGTTTTAGCTCAGAAAATCTTTTGCTTTCACAGTTTCCCATGTTTATGCTTAGGGCAGGGGAAAGTGTGGAATTAAGCATTGTTACAGCAAAATGGACTGAATTCCCAACTTTTAGAAGTGAGTTTTCTTTCTCAGATTTTGCCCTGACTAAAAAGAATTCCAATCTGGTGTGAAGTTGTTCCTTTCCCTGTTGCTAAAATCGTCAATGTTGGTCTCTTTAAGCTCAGCTGCATGGCAGGGTAAAGGGATGAAGTTTATGTCACACCAGGGTTGTGGCTTTTAACACCTAGAAAATAAATTTCAGCTTTCTCCCAAAGGCAGACCAGCCCCCCAGGGTGTTCTGAGGGAGCCTTTGGTTGGTCTGTTGGACTCTCCCATCCCATTTTGCTGGGAATTCCCTGCCACCCCACAAAGCTGCCCTCCCCTGCAGCCACTGGCCAGGAGCAGGTTTCCATCAGCCCTAAAGAGCAGCAGATGAAAACCTGCAAATCCCATTGACTGTCCCAAGGCATCCAATTCTCACCCCACCTCTGCCTGTGTTAACATGTTGAATAATGACATTTTCTCTGTGTTCAAGAGATTCATTATCAAGATTAACCTTCATTTTATTCTTCCTTCTAATATATAACTTCAATATTAAGTCTTCTTCAGGGATCTTTTATAATTTCCTGAACCCTCAATTTAGTAAATCCTGCTTATTCATGCCCTTTTATTCTATTCATTTCTTTTTAGGGTATCTGTTCCTACCTAGAATTGTCAAGGAAACTACCATCTTTGGCTTAAACCACATCCCCAGAGCTGGAAAGAGTAGTCTTATTAGATGGAGGAACGAAATGATATTTTAATCTGCTTCCTAAATTACATTAAATTATGTATGATCTCTTTTGCTTTGTGCATCCTCTAAATTTGACAGTTTAAATAGAAGAAAAATTGTTTTTCATTACTAATTCCTTGATAATTAAGTATATACTGAGTTTGTTTCAAAAACTGTTAAAGGTTTGAAGTAGAGTCCCTGAATTTCCAGATCTTGTAACAGAGCATGAAAATGCATCCCATCTTGTATCAATTATTATTTTAGTTCTTATTTTATCATAAAATGACACTTCAGTGCTGCTTCACTACTTACTTTGTAGGCAGGACAATGATAGCACTTGACAAGAAAATAATAAGTATTTATCTGGGAGTTCCTCCTCCATTTACTCTATAAAGAAATTTTTCCCCTTCTTGACCCCCAGCTGGAAAACACCATCTGTCCTTTGAACAAAAAATAAAAATATCAAGCTAATGCCTTTTGAAATCCTGAAAATAGATATCAAATATATTAAATACTATAAGTGTAATCTAAAACAGTAGGTGTGTAGAAATAGGATGTCTAAATGATTATAACATTATCAAGTTTTTTCCAGGCATATCTCATCTTGCTTATTATCAGAGTTATTTCAAATGTGATACATGGGGAGCCTCCAGCCAGGTGTCAGCCCTTCCCTCCCCTGAACTCTGACTTGGCTTTTGAGGAGCAGGGCTGTCACAAGGAGATTAAAGAGGAACGAGCAGGGCAAGGGGACCAAGGGACACAAAAACTCCAGGGAAAGCACAGGAGATTAAAGGA
Organism: Passer domesticus; assembly: GCF_036417665.1. Classification (NCBI taxonomy): domain Eukaryota; kingdom Metazoa; phylum Chordata; class Aves; order Passeriformes; family Passeridae; genus Passer; species Passer domesticus. Next base: position 11,472,950 of record NC_087489.1, on the reverse strand, counting down.
TGAAGATAATTGCAGCGACTTGGTGGCGAGTTTTCCACAGCATGAGTGTTTTAATACCTTAGAAAGGGGAAAACTCCCTTCTCTAGGCTGAAGTGTAAATCAGAACCTTTTAAACTGACCACAGAGGGGTGTCAAAATGCAAAGCAGATCCTTGTGTGTTTAGGAATTTATTTTCTAATCCAGCTCTCCCTCTAATCCAGCCCCTCCAGGGCTTTGTTGCTTCATCTTCTTCTACAAGCAATTCCCATGCTCTTCCTGGAGCCCGCTCTGCCAAAGCTTTGGGAACATGAAATGAGTGAATTTTACATTACACAAAGTATAGAAATAGAAATATTAAAATTCTCTTGAACCCATTTATTTGTTTATTTGTAGTTTTTTGCCTTTTTTATTGCATTGGGTTTTTTTTAATTATTCTCCTTGCTTAGTGAAAGAGATTAAGAATGAAGATTTTTTCACTCATTTTTCCAATCTTTTGGTTTCATTAAATCAAAATGCATTTGGTCTTTAGCAAGCATCAATTCTCCAAATGTTTTGTGGAGAGGAAAAATGAATTTATGTCTTTGTAGCAACATTAAACAAGGCAAGAAAAGTGACAAACATCCCATCAGGCTGTATAATTATTGCCTATCACTCCTGCAATGTCTTCAGCTATGTATTTATCTTCTGTACTTCTTTCTCCAATCCTCCACTGGAGTGAATAAGATCATCTACACCTACACCTGAAGAGGGAACAGAATGAAATTATAGACATTCCCTTTCAAATTTAATGAGGAGTAACATGTGTGTTCCAGAGATGGAGCCTGGATCTCGTTACCTATAAACACAAGAAATATCTTAAGCTGAAGACAAGGCTATTTTTCACATCCTGATCCCAGCTCCAGCCCACTTGGATGAATCACAGAACTACTTAATAGGATCGAGAAATGACAGGAGTGACAAGTAATTGTAGCAGTTTATTTCATTTTCCTTTGCTGATAATGCAGTAGCTGAGGGCTCCATGAAACTACTGTAGCTGTCCAGGAATGAAAAATAAAGTGTAAGCACGGGGGTAGTGGAGGAAGACTTAGGCACTTACACTGTACTGTTTTCTTTCCTTCCATTTCTGGTGAGACATCTTGATCCTAAAATAATATTTCCTGTTCCATTGGCTTTATAGTGCTTGACTGCTGGACAAGTGGAGAGGAAAAAGGTGAAAGTCAAACTACCAAACAAAAAGGAATGCTCCAATATCCAGACATTTTTCATACTTGCCCTGGCAGGATTACCAATGGAACTGCTGCTGCACAGCTGCTGTGAGCTGCCTTAATTCAAAACCAACACTTTCCTTGATCAAATTTAGAGATTTGCTCTAAAATTATTGTAAAATATTAATAGCACACTATGTACTGTGCTATTAAAATCCTGATATGACATTAATTCCAAATTTATTCTTCTGGTCTTCAGTAATCTCTAGCTGCATGTCTTTATGCTCTGACGAGGTTTGTACAAAAGATTTAGAAGTTCATTCTTGGTTTAAAACATACAGAGAAGGGAGAAGAGAAACCTTTTTCTCCCCTCTCCAGCCTCCAAACACAGCTTTGGATGTGGATGGTACCTTAGGCAGGTTACTGTGCAAAACCCACAATTTTGCTTTCTGCCAGTCTGATGGGCCATGAGATTTTCCTTGGTTTATTTGTTAAAAAATTCTCCAAGAACCAAGTTTGTAGCTGGGGGCAGACCTTTCCCAGGGGCATTTGTCCCTGGCAGGCACATTAAGGAAAATGCTCTGGGTCTTTACATCAGCTGCTCTGTGCTCCAGAACCTGGAAGGGTGAGACCTGGTGATCAATAAGAGACAGATCAAAATACGTGAGAAAAGAATGTCATGTCAATATCCATGAGGATGAAGAAGCTAGATTTTTTTTCCCCCCCAGTTTTATGATGTTTTTATTCTTATTTTTTTAATGAGATGCAATGTTCTGTCATGAATTAAAATACCTTGGTCATGTTCATCAGCCTGGATAGGCCACTAGCCAAAGGCTTTGGATTGCCTCAAGCACAATAATCACCTGATACTCCAAATTCCTGATACGTGAGAGAAAATTAAACCCTGAATTAAACCCTGATCTGACAGCTCTGGGGCTGGCACAAATGGGTACAGACTGTTCAAGAAAATGGGGTTCTCTGGGCTTTTGGTCTCCTAAAGGTGATAGCAGTCTCTGGGAATGTTGGGTTTTTGGGTTCCTAAAGGTACAGAGCTCTCTGGGCTTGTAGGGTTTTTCCTACACCTTGTGGTACTAATAGGGCTAAAGAGTTTTGTGTATTTTGCTTTCTTGAGTATTGTTGTCTTAATCCCCCCTTTTTCCCTCCCCAGTCTGCTTTGTCTCTTACTCAAATGCAGAGTGGTGGCCCTCAGTACAGAAATTTGCATTATTGTATCACAGTTGTTTGCCCAAAAGTTCTCCCGTTTTCTATGTATATGTGGGGGTGAGTTTAGTAGTGGTTTTTATCTGCCCTTCAGCTTTCCCAGTACTCAGGTTAACCTATTAAATAGTCTTCTAAGTATAACAAATATTTGATATATCAATATCTCCTCTTGGTCTTCCTTATATCAGATATTCTCAAAAGCAATATCCCATCCTTTCAGATCACAATTCTCCCTTTGTGCCTCCATTTCCTTTATCACTGCTATCTTAAGGATCTTTTGTATCTCCTACTTGAGAGGGTTTTTTTTCTATATTTATCAGATTTCCTTCTTCTCCTAAGAAGAGTTTGGTGGTTTCAATTTTCATTTATTATTTGGTGGGTTTATTTCTGGTTTTTGTGCAGCCTTAGTGTTATAGATAACAATTAATTCAAATAACAGAAGATTTTTTGGGCCAGTATCAGTCTGTGGTATTTCTGCGTTAATCTGTAGCTTACAGCAATCTCAGAAAATGGATTCTTTGTTTTGCTGTAGTGTTGCCTTCTAGAATTTGCTGTGCACTTTTTCACAGCAAAATTTAAAGTTTTTAAAAGTCAAGGATATGTCTCTAAATTCTTAGGAATGAGTAGTTTACTGTGATTTTCATGGTGGGTGTTGATGTGGGTGTTGAGACTTTTAAAATAAAATAAAGGGAGCGTTAGCAGACACTTTTGTATAACAAATGCAGCATCCATTGTTCAAGGGCACGATGTGTGCCTGGATATTTTTCTTTATTGGGATATTTTTCTTCACGGAAGGCAGACAGAAAACTCTCTGAGCTGGTGGGTGGAGGTCAGAACAACATCTGCTCTACCCATGGAGCACAGCCTCTGCTGTTGCTCCGAGGATCAATTGAGCCTGTAATAAGGAGAGCTCCAATATAGACAAGATGCACAGAACATATTGATCAGAGCCTAAGTAAACCCAGCACGGAGCCTGTGCTGGGCCTGGCTGTACCTCGGGCAATTTGCTGCCCATGGAACAGGCATTAGCAGCAGCTTTCCTGCCCTGTTCAGGGATAAAAACATCCCAGACTGCAAAGCCTCTGTTAGCAAATGATGTTATTTGTCTCAGCTTTAGCCAGGACCCTGATCCTTGTAATTATGGAGATGTAAGGGAAGGCATGTAAGTTATTAAAATATCACTGTATGTGAAGTTTCCTGGTGCAGAGGAATTGGCAAATAGAAAAGTAAAGTTTCTAAGGTTTTGTTATAAAAGTAATTTTTGGAAAGAGGGCCTGTAAACTGACAAAATTAGGAAGCCAGTATTAAAAAGCAAACACTTCAAAACTGGCCAGTTTCAGCAAAAATGACTAGATCTTGAAAGAGAATTCCTAGTGTGACTTTTAGGAATATTAAAACATCAGAAACTTTAAATGAATACTTAATATTTATCAAGGACATTGCTTTTGACATCAATCCTCTAAAGTACCTTCACACACTGCGTTGTGCGGCTGGTATATTTTAAATACACTTTACATGGTTGATGATAGTGGATATTTTCTGCTTATGTTTCTATTTTGCTGGGTTTTGTGGGGTTTTTTTGGGCTTTTTTTGTTTTTTGTTTTGTCATACTTTGCACTCTAGAGAAAAACTTGTCTATCTTAAGGGACAGAGGTTATGGAACAGCCTCAGAGTTGAGTGTGCTCTGCAAGGCAGCAGAGATAAACCCTTGCTTGTCACTGTCAGTGGAGCCAGACAAGTCAGTCTGAGAGGATTTTTTATTCAGTGAGAGGAAAATACCAACTTGCACATCATGCACTGCTTGCTTTTCATCTTCCTGCTGCCAAAGAGGCAAAGCATGTTAGCTCAGACTGCATAGATGAATTTATGGGAGATCAATTTTGGAGCAGTTCTGAGCAGGCAGTGTCTGATTCAAACCCTCTTAATTAGTAGCAGTTTTGCTTTAATTTTTAAGCCCTGTGACTACAGGTGGAACTGGGAGAAGGTAAAGGCAGCACTGATCCCTGTTTGGGTGCTCCTCTAGAGAGAGAAATGGAAGTAGCTGATGGAGGCTGTGCACAGCACACCCAACTCCAGAATGATTCTTTTTTTTAACCTTCTTTTTTTTCTTTTGGCTGTAATAAGTTCTTGTTATTTAAAATTAAAATATCATCTTGACAAATGCATAAAACTCTCACTAAAGCCAAAAATGTATAACTGAAAAATGCATTCTCCTTAATGACTACAATAAATGTTATGTGCTTTGCTTTTAAGCTGCATTTGAAACTGTCTAATATTCTTCCTCTTCTGGATACACATTCATGTGAATCTGGTTCTCAGAATTGCTTGCTCTCTATCATACCAAAATTTTTTGCAAAAGGAAGAAATATTAACTGTATTTATGTACCAAATCTGGAATATTGAAACAAGATTTAATTAGTCCATTTCAGAGGCTGTCAATTACAGAATAAATTTTATTTTAATTCTCTGTAGCAGTGTTTAATTTGGCTGAAGGATTTTGAATGAAATTTGAAAGCAATAGTAGATAATGGATTGGAATTCAAAGAAAATCACCAGTGTCTAGTGTACATTATAGGCTTTTTTTTTAGATGGCTGCTGAACCTCTTCTGGGACTGACCCTTCGTAATTCCAGGAAAAAAGGTCTGCCTATCAAAAAAGGTCAGGAGACAAAGTGGGAGAGGATCTAGTGGCTGTCTCTGGAGCAGTGCAGGTGAAATGAGAACTCAGACTGTGGTGTCTCACAAACTAAACACCCAAAGATCATCACCTCTTTGTGCACAGGAGCATTAATACACAGCTGCAAACGAAGTATCTGAGGGCACCAGGACACAACCAGATGTGATGTGCACTTCACAGCTATACATAAGCAGAAAAACAAAAATTTCAGCTATAGCATATAATCAAGTTGTCAGACTGTTCCCTTCTACTTCACAATTTTAGGATATGATGCAAATGAGCTTTTAAAATCGATTTGGATTTGTCAACACTGTTAATGAAAATGTTAATGCCTTGTTAGCTGTCGACTAATGATAGTGGAGGTTCTCATTCCTCACTTAATGGTGGCACAGAATGTAAGAAATCCTGATTTATGGGCTGCAAATGGAATCCCAGAGTGAGCTTTGCTGCTCCCAGCATTCCCCTCCCGCCTGAGCCGTGCTGCACGAGGTGGGGTATTGATGAATGGGTTTATGACTCGTTTGGGGAGATCTGAGGAGGCAGTTACTTCATGAGGTGCCATTTTATCCCAGTTGTGTTCGACCCACTGCAGCTGACTCATTGATTGCAGTCAGTCGGGGGAAGCAAAAAGCCCAGACTTAGGGAATGCTGGGGAAAGTGCTGATATTTGTAGCTTTTTTTTTTTTTTTTTTTTCCCAAAGACTCAACTTTTGACAATGTTCCAGTGATTGCTTTATGGATGCCTAATTTTTCTGTCATTACATGAGGTTTTGTAATTCTGTTCAGAGTGGCAAAGTCAGAGTTTAATATCAGCAGATGCTGTTTTTCCCTTTTGCTGATTTTTTTCCCCCTCCTTCTTTGGCAGTACTTTTTGGATTTTTGATTGAAGAAATTGAACTTTGAATCTATACACATTCATGCATCATTTAGTTTGTAGACCTCTGCTCAATTACAATGCAGAGCAGAGATGGAGAGAGATCTGTGTGAGAACTGCTTTCCTGAAGAAATAATACAGCTTTAAACGATGGTTTGTGCATGTGGTTTAACATTATTGACACGATAAGCAATCAATATTAAGTGTTTTGTTTGCTTTCAGAACTCCATTAAAAAAAAATAAATCCAAATTTAATTCTGAAAGTTTAAGTTTAATATAACAAAACCTTATTTTGGTCAGTGCTTGTTTTCACACTGTCAGTGATGGGTGTTTATTACTCTGTATGTATAATTAGGACCCTCTTCTCAGCTCTGCAAAGCTCCTGAACATAATTTTGCCTTTGATTTGAAAAATTCAAGTGTTTGGTTTCTTCATTTGCTTGTTTTGTTTGTGGTTTGGGTTGTGTTGCTCGGTTCTGCAAAAAAAAAGTTCTCTCATTCAAGAAATGAATTAAGATTTTCTGGCTGTATTTTATTCACTTATTCCTGATTTAATGTGCTTCTCATTGCTTGTATAAGTGAACTAAATCTGAAGCTTCTTGCTCACTTTTTAACATTAAATATTTGGTATAAGGAGTATGAGAACTTCCTTCAGTGTGAACAGACTGGCATTGACTGCAGTGGTCTCTGAGGGGAGAAATAAGTAATTGTATTCAGGGTGTATATCCAGAACTTTCTGCTGGAATCTTTACTCCGAACTAAAATTGCTCATATTTATGTTTCTCAAAAATAATATATTTTAAAATATATTGATAAAAAGGTGAATTTTGTCCTCTTTCACTTGTCCTTCTAAACTCATTGTCTACTAGAGCGCTGAAAAACCAAGCAAAGAACATTTCTGTTCATAGTGAATTGATACTGAAAACATTTGATAAAAGAACTGATTTGTCCTTTTCCCTGCTGGGTTTGGATCTCAGTTAACAAAAAGCTGTGCAGAAGTAGCTGGTCATATATCAAAGAGTTTAGATCTAATAGGTCTTTGAACAGATAGTGTAAACATCTGGGAATAGAGGTTGAAAGCAGAGATGTTCTTTTATAACAAAAGGTGCCTTTTTAATCCTGGTCAGTGCTGTAAAAATGCTGTCAATAAGCAGGAACTTGCTGTAGCTGTGACTTTATTGAGCAGCAGATGCCCATTTTACTTTGTATTATTATGTTAAATGCTCTTGAAGTACCCTCCAAAACAGACATGGACTCCTAAATGGGCACTGGAAAAATCCTCAATTTTTGTTTAAACTTTGCTTCTGTAGCCCATTTTACTAATGTAAAACATTCTTCCATGTAGGGTTTTTTTTTGTTTGTTTGTTTGTTTATTTTTCCTGTTCCCAGTTGGGAAGGAGTTTGGAAGCAGCAAAACTTCCAAAGTTTAGTAGGAGAATGAAGTTCTAACTGTTTGCAACATTGTATTAAACTATAAACTTACTTTTCCTAAGGACTGGGTTTTCTTATGAATATTATTTTTATTATATTGTGGGTTTATTTCCCAGCTACTTTTTGTTATTGTGATTAAGACAAGTGTTTCTATGTGAAAAAAATCCAATTTGTAGCTTGTAGAACTCAAGGTTGCTTTTATTCTAGATAACTGGTTAGCCTTTGGTTACCTTGATTCTTCTGGAGAAAATCAGGGCAGCTCTTCCTGTGCCTCATTCACTTTGTAATACTCAAGTTAGGCTGAACTCTTCAAATTGAAGAGACAATGTTGTTGTTTGTTTTTTAATGAGGAAACGTTCTGGTTCCTCAATGCTTAGAGAAGAATTTATTGAGCTTGAGCTTCTAAAGAAGACAATTTAATTCATAAGAAAAGTGTCAGATGAGTGTAACAACAAACTGCAATTCTCAGAGGGAACAGCACATGTATTCACTGGTTTCAGCAATGCCCCAAATGCTCTCCCTGTACTTTGGTTTACTATGAAATATATTTGCTTAGTACTGTGACCTAATATTTCATCATTCTTTTAAAGAATTAAATTTAATCTGCCACTTTAATATTTTAATCAAGAACGCATAGACTTTGTTAAACTGTGTGCTTTGCCATCTCACCCAAGTCCCTCAGTAAAGTATTCCTGCTCATCTGCTGAAACTCCTTCAAAAGTGCTGCAGGTGACCTAAGACTGCAGGTTTGGCTGGGAGTGTTTGTCTTCTGCACAAGTGTGGCCTGATTGATCTTTGGAGTTTGTTGAAGAATGTCCAGCTCATCAGGTGTGTGCTGGGCACCTCTGGAAGGGTACCTGGACTGAGCTCTCCTGCAGCCCTTCTCACCTGTTTTAGAGCTGCCCTGCTGTCTCTTGCTTTTGGTGACAGTGGATTTCTGTCCCTGCTTCTGTCCCCTTCTGTCCCTGTGTTTTGGCTCCTCACATCTTCACTTGTATTTCTCTTACCCTGTTGTGAGCCTGGGAGAGATGAAAAGAGAGAGAGGCAGAGGAAATTTGCTTTAGATTATACAACACCCTTTGTTTGAGAGCCACAGTTTGAGCATGAAAATAATCTCAAGAGAGGGCAGCTGAACCATTTGAAAAAGAACCTAATTTTGATGCAATCCAAGTGATAATTGGGCTACTCAGGAACAGCAAAGCACCAGGTGTTTGACAGTGTTTCTGCTGAATCAGGGAATGCATGAGGGACTAAGGAAGTCAAAGACTTAACAAATGAGTTCTGCTGCTTTAGGAGAGACGTCTTGGCGGGGAAAAAGCCCAAGAAATTAAGGCAGGCAGATGTAAATATGAATATTTTTTGTTAGGTTTCAGAGAACTTCCCTTTTAAAGGCCTATATTTCTAACACATTCTTATTTGTCATTATATGGAGAAGCTGAAATCAAGGATTCTAACAACAGATTCTTGTAGAACAACACCAATCAGTCAAGGCAAGCTGGAGGTTGCTTGAATACACACATTCCTCTTAAATTCTAATAAAATTTGTGGTATATAAGCAGCAAGGAATCTGCGGCCTGGTCCAGCAGAGTGCACAAAATCAACTTTTGTAAGGCCACCATAGGGTGTTTCCCTTGTTTAGAGAAGAATCAGTAATTGCATTTTCCATCTGCTTTGCCTCTCCTTTGACTGTTACATTGTGCATAAAAAAAATACACGTGTAGACAGCCAATATTTTGAAAATAGACTTTTATGAAATCAAAGACAGTCAGCTGGTATCTCTTAAAACCAGCATATTTGGAGCTGCCTGTGGTGGGTATCATCACATTTAAAATGTATGGCAAGTAAATAGGAATATAAAACTGGTGAACCTGAAAATAAAAAGGGTTCACATGCTTTATTTTGTTAGTCAGCACGACAGTAAAATACCAAAGGATGTCGAGATGTTGTCTCCTGATATAAAGCTAAAAATGCATCACTCATAACAGTATCAGAACAAGGCAGAGAGCTTTGTCCTGTGCTCTGTGTTCATATTTCACTGCTGACTTGACAGCACACAATTATTTCAGTTTGGCTGGGGAGAAATATTAAAATCCCTTCATTTCTTCAGATGTTTGAGCACTTAATCTATTCTCAGTAGGAACCAGGTGCTAAAATATACCCTGGGTCTAAGGTGCTGTGGTTCACCACATCTGACACATTGAACACAAAGGTCTGATGAGGTGACACAGTACAAATCACAACCAATGTTTTGGGAAGAAAGCCTTTCAGATGTTGTTTTCCTTTTGAGTTCTATTTCCAAATCCTGACTTCCACTGTGGCTGGTTTTAGGGGGTAGGTTGGCAGTGTGAAGGTGTCACTTGGCCTACTCTTAGCTTTAATTGGCAGTTAGAGAGGTCATGCATCAAAAGAAGTAAATAACATAAACACTTACATGCATTGTTCAGTTTTCACCCCTGAAATTCTCCCTTCACCAGCAGATTATTTTGTTTAAGCGCTGTAGAGAGACATCTTTTTGTTCTGCTGCTTAAGGTGAAATTTAAGCCTGCAAGATTGAACTCCCAACCACTTAAACCAGCGAAACCATAGTGCCAATAAATGAACTGTGGTGCTGAATTCACACAATTCTGCCTCTCTGTCCTTCTCCCCTGAGCTCAAGGACAGCAGAGGGAGACCAGGCAGCATCAGATGCCAGGGAAGGACCTTTGGAGTGTCCATGGAAATTTGGGGTGCTGTGAGTGTGGGAATGTTCTGCAGGCAGGGTGATGGATACATGGCTCAACATGATCCACCTGCTATCATAGCTGGACAAAATTACGTGAAGCAGAAGTTTGTTGTTTTTTTGTTTTGTTTTTTTTTTCCTGCCATGATTTATAGTTCACAGGCAAAAAAAAAAAAAAAAAAAAAAAAATCTATTTGAATGTTTATAAGTGGGTGTTATGAATGCTCCTGGCCTTAAACACTGGCAAGTTATTGCTGTGTGCAAACATCCTTTACTGGAGGCAATGTTTGCTTCAAAATAAAGCCTCCCACTCTGTCTTGTGAGCAGTCCAAGACTGTCTTCTGCAGTGAGAGTGGTGATCTGAGGAATCTATGTATAGCCACAAGCTCAGTGGTGTTTGGAATTGTTGGTATTAAAAAGGCTGTAGATACAAACCCGTGTTATTTTCTGACTGGAGTGTCTGAGTGATGCTTTCCAGATTTAATGAATTATTTAATTGGGAGAATCCCTATCCTTGAGGAGTGACTATGAAATTTTTGACAGGCTTTGCAATCCTACTTAAAAGGGACACACATTAAAAAAAAAAAAAGTAAAACAAGATAAAGAAGTTTTTTTTCTTCATTTTCTCACATTTCCAGTCACCTGCTTTGCATTTACATCTCTTATTTAGGAAAGGTTTCTAGATTTTGCTTAAACACTTTTTACTGATGGGCTCCTCTCTGAGAGAATGCCTTTCATCTTTGAAAAAACTACAACAACAGCACCAACAGGGACTGATGTTGGTTTTCCTCAAATATTATTTAATGGGAATTTAAATCACTGGGTGGATAAGTGCAGAAGTTATGGCAATTTGCCCAGTTGCAGGAATAGCTTTAGATTTTTCTCTAAGTTTGTTCTGGCATCATTCCTAATTCATTTGCCAGCTGGTCAGCCACACCTTTGATTGCTGTTTCTGCACGTGCCAACTCCATCCCTGCTGCTGGTATCTCTATTTATTTACCTATTAAAGTGTTCAGTTGCTTTAAGCCCTTTTCTCTTAGGATGTGGTTCTCATTTTGCAAAGGTAGTTACTTGTGATTAGAGAGAGCAGCAGAGCCTGATACAGAGCCCATGGAGTCCATAGCAAGGTGAATGCTTTACTCAAACTATAGATCTGTTATGATTCTTCTGGTCTTCCTGGTTAGACTAATGTTAATCTCCCAGGAAGGCTTATAAGGTTATTTTTCATGTTTGATTTTCCTTCTGCTGCTGCCTTTAAAAGGAGAGGAAAAAAATACCCCCAAATTATTTTATCTACTTTATTCCAACTTTAACAATTTTATACAGTGGAACTCCAGAGTATCTCAAGCTGCTCATATTTGAAATGAAAACCCCTGCAATTTGTAAACTGTCAAACTTAATACAACATCTTAGTGTTAATAGGATTTTATTGACTTCTACCATCAGCAGAGGAAGAGGTTGATAAAGTGCCACCAAGGAAATGAAGATACAATACTCATTTCACTTGCGTCTCCAGAGCTGTGTAAATTTGATTGCTGAATTTATGGTAATCCAGCTCATTGGCCATTGCTCTTCTGGGGAAGTGGGGACACAAGAGGATTTCTGGAAATGAGAGAGACTTTGCAGAGCTGCAGAACCAGACTTTGTAAGGTTTTGTGAGAACAGATGAAAGTCCTGGTGTCCAGTTGCTGTGAGAGAACACAAGGCTGCACTGTATTATTTATTTCATATGTTTTTGCTGATATTCTGCCTGCTTTCCTTTCCTCTGCTCCCACAGGCAGCTTCATTTGCACAGCTATTTTTGAGTGCTGTTGATAGAATTAGTGCAGTAGAATGAACAAGACTAAGAATACGAAGAAAGTGAAGGAAAGTGACAACGTGAACCTTGTGACACTTGCAAATTAAGCTGCTTTTTTCCCCCTCTGTGTTCAGTTTAGGCACAGCCAAATATTCACAGGCTTTAAAATGTGGGGGGAGGTTGTAAGTTAAATACCACACCAAGGCCCTTGGAGATTAGGAAAAAACCCCACGAGGTGGCAAGTACTAACCATAACAGCAATCAGTTCTGTTTGGCAGAGAAAAAACCATGGTCCTTTGCCTTTTTAAAGAGGTCATGCATTTGAAGTGACTGTTACAGCTCTGATGTTTTAACCATTCTGTAAATATGGAATTGAAATAGCTTGTGGTTTTTTTTGATAGTAAATTTTGCTTAGCTAAAAGTAACAGCAAATTTTACTACATTTCATAATTATTTTGTTTGTTTTCTAGAGTATTTAAATGTCAAAGATTTTTAAATTATAAAGCCAGAAATATTTCAGGCTAAAGGAAATCTTTACTAATGAAATCTCAGTATACATTTTTATGAGCATGTACTCTCTGCTGATAACAGTAACATTTAATTGACACAGGAAAGTATTTTTCTAGATATGAGAATGATTCATAACCTTGAGCTTGTCTTGGGGATTTGTTTTGAGAGCTCTGATGGTACCTGCAGGTGAGACATTGTCAGATCCAACAAAGCCACGGTGCTGCTGCTGCTGCTGCTGGCACTCAATGTCAGCAAGGGATGGTGGGTGAGGAACAGTGAACTTCCTCCTTTGCCTGGCTATAAGGCTTAAGATTGTTCCATTTTCATTCTATTTGGTCTTTATATTTCCCAAACAGAACAAACTTAAGTGATAAAATCTGTATTTTCTGAGGGACATGAGTTTTTCCAAAACCTGGAAGGGATGCTTGAATTTGAAACAACCATGCTGGGAAAAGATGGCATTGAGATTCTTGCTTGAAATGCCAACCTAAAATAATTCCTTGTCTGTGTCCTCAGGCATTGCCAACTGCCTGGCATCCTGTGAGTTAATCTCGTGGCCAGGGAGGTGTTTGAATTATACAGAAAATATGCAGAGGAAATTCAGGAGTGTGCATTGAAAAAAATGTGTCTTGATTGGCAGCTGAGCACCTAAAATGGAAAGGAATGTGTTTTGTGCCTTGCATGTGACTTGTCTTTTTAACTGTCTGATTTTAACATAGATTCTCTTGTGTTATTAATGGTAAAGCAGTGTAAACACTGTGGTCTCTCAGGAAAGTTCAGCACTGGTGTTACAGAAATCAGTACAGCACAATCTCATTACCGACTACATCTGATTTATTTTTTGTGCTTTCAAAATGCCTTCTGTGGCTCATTCACAAGTTTCCTTTCATCTCAGAAAATTAGCCCACTTTAATCAGACAAAATCATGTATTTCATGAACAACAGGGTGTTACTTAGCAGAATGGATTTTATTCCTTTAATTCAGAAGCTAAAATGCCTAATGAGATGTGGTTCAAGATTTTCATATAACCTAGTTACAATCTATTTTCACATGTTTTATCCACCTGGAGTGTCCTTTTAGTCTGGCTGCCCCTAGTTGCCCTCTTTGCTCTAGCAGTTGATCCTTGGAAAAAACAAGGCTTTCTACAATATTGTCTATAATTAGACTGTAATATTACTATAATTATTCTGGGATATAATTTTGGGTTAAACTCAATTCTATAAAGTTTTTGTTGAAACCTTAGTTTTCAGCAGTTTTCACTTTAGAATGAAGCAACAAACCATAAAGAGAACAATGCAGATCAAGCAAAGGCATAAGCTGCTATTTCAGTCATTTCTGTGCAATAGCAAAAAGTGCATTTCTCATTATTTCAGGAATAAACAAGTCACCTCCAGGAAAGGGAAGAGTGAGTGTAAGCCTGGGAAATGAAGACTGTAAGCAAATGATTAAAGGTTAAGCACAGGCTCTGAAGTTACACAGACAGTTCTCCCCTGGAGCTGGTTTGACAGATTTTAGGTCGGCCAAGAGCTTTTCATCAAAAGAGTTGGTTCTTTCTCACTAAAAGAAAATGAGTTCTTTTCTCTCAGCTTTTTGGGATTTGGTGGTTTGATGAGATCATCTGGCATGAAAATATCTGAACATATGAAAACATATGGCATGTTTTCATCTGGCATGAAAACATCTGAAATAACCTGTGTGATGGATTCTAATTACCAGCATCCCTGAGTTTTGGGATCAATTTTTGGTGAGAACCTCCCACATGATCAGGAATGCTTTTCCTGTACTGCAATTCCTTTAAAAGCTTCCCCCCCTGCCCTGCAATGCAGTTCAAGAAACAAGTTCCCTGTTTTTTAAACTCAAAAGCATTAAGAGAAGTGAAGACAAATTTCCTAGCTTCTTAAACCAAGAGCTGAATGTATAACCTTGATTTATAGGTTTGAAATCTCTGAAATAATATTATGGTCTACATGTCAGGTTTATATAAAATACCATTGGAATGCCTAGCTGGTTTCTGGGGGGTTGTTTTTGTTTAATGTAGGACATCCTGGTGCAGCCAAACTCTTGAAATGCAAGATTTGCTATTGGAAAGTGAAGGCCATGAACTCTGTGAAGCCATGACCTGTGTCAGGGAGGGGCTGCTACATCCCCTGTTAGCCGAGTTTGGGTGAACTCTATTGCCATGGACATTTGTCTGCACTTAGAGAACATCTGAGAGGGAGGGCTGTGAGATTTTGTGTCAGACACAAAGCCTACAGCGAGTATCTGCCAAGTTACTCAAGTGCACATGTATCCAGTGTCTCCCACTTATGTCACTTTTATGCAGAAAAGACAAGTAATTTAGTAATTCCCAAGTTATGTTACATTTGCTGCAGTGTTTCAATTTGTTTCATTTCTCTGAGCAAGACTTTTAAAACAGAGGGTGCATATGTATGTGTGTATATGTGCATACATTGACTATTCTCCTTTTATATAAACAATATTTTGCTTGAAAATTGAAAAAACAGAGTGAATCAATGCTTGGAACACACAGTTGGAATCTGAAATAATCTGTGGGAGATAGGGTTTTTGTAAAGCATTCTGCAATATTTCCATCTGAAACCACTTGCCTGAGAGGAAGCATTTCTTTGTCTGTGCAATCAGTACCCAGAAAAGAGATTTTTGAAGTGCTGCAGTGAAAATCAAATTGTCTGCTTATGTCTCTACCCTGTTCAGGTAGTCCTGTAGCCTCATAGTTAAACAACCAGCTTGGGAAATTTCATTATAAATAATAATTCCTGTGTGCAAGCACGTAGTGATTCATAACATTAAATGAGTTTTCATTCTTGTACTGGCCAGAGCAATTTGCAGGGCACTGCTGTAACTCTGAGCCCTGAGATCTCCAGCAGGACCTGCGCTTTGGTCTTTGGGTTTTTGGTTTTTTGCCTATTGGATGTAAAGCTGTGAAATTCAGAATAATAAAACAGTCTAATAGAATCAGACTTAACCTCCTTCTCTTGAAAAACATTACCAAGTTCACAGCATTTGCTTCCCTGATTTCAAGCAGCAAAACTGTTCAAGTAGTTTGAGGGCCATCGTTCAAGGTGAACTACTAAACATTTGAGAGCTTGTTTATGACAGAGCACATCCCAGCAAGTTTGGTCTAGAGATGTCAAGTAATCAGGAGAAAATACTCTTAAAGAAAAGGCATTTTATTGTGTTTGGTGGTTTGGATTTTCCTCCCTCCCTTTTCTCCTCTTTCATAAAACCAGAGCTCACCAATTGTGTGTAACCCCAGCTCACCATCACCCCCAAAACTACACTTGTGAAACTTTTAAATAAGTAACCTTTTTCCCATTGCAGTTATTCTGGTGGAAGTTTAAAGCTGAACTTTGTACTAAAATGGTAGTTTTGTTGAATCAATAAGCTTCTATCCATTTTCATCTCTAGTTCTAGAGGAAGCTTGTTTGCACTGTTTGGTTTACTTTGAATGTTAAATATCAAATCAGCTTGACATACAAGGTAAAACTTGGGCAACACCTCCATGTTTCTCAAAATGAGTTTTAAATTGTTTTCTTTAAGCTGAGATTAAATATGCATTGGTTTAGGTTCATTGTTCTTTATCCGAGCTGTTTTTTTCCCTGCCTCAACTCTGAGAAAATGGATTAGAAAATTTACAAAACAAATGACAAAGTTTCAGAAAGACTCCCGATTTGCATCTTGGGTTTTGTTCCACAAGTTGGTTTCTACACATATACACACATATATGTCACCTGATGACTGTGTTTGATTGAAAATACTGATCCCGTAATGCTTTAATTGTTATTTTTCATGAGACTATTCCTTGCTTTGGATGTTTCTTTTTCCCTGGCTTGAAGTGTCATTTTCACATAACACCATGAATTTCAGCATAACATACAGGACACAATGCCTACCAATAGTAATGCCTGGAAAAATGTTTATTGAGGTTATAATGTTTCACAAACATGGGAAGAATATATTTTCTATTAATATAAGGCATATTTAACAGCTCCTCTGATATTCAGAAATTTTTAAATAAAATACAGGAGTTTGATGATAATAGAAGCAAACCTTGAGGGGTTTCCTCAGTTAAAACAGTTTGAGTCCTTCTAAGTCATCCTCTTAGCCTGTAAAAACAAAAAAACTCTTCTCAAAACATTGAAATTCACTGCCTTGCTACCACTGAAGTGCCTGATTTTTTTTTTTTTTTTTTTGGTAAAATGAAAATGAAATCAGGTAATTTAGGAGTCTAATCCTTTAGCACTCGTGGAGCAAATCTTCTGTGTCTTAGTGGAACAAATTATGCTGCCTGTTTTGGGTATTGCCTCCTGCTCATTGAGGTTAGATGAAAAATAAATGTTGCTGATGGATGGGGAAGCATCCCTGCAGGCACAGGGTGAGGCCAGCTCTGCTCCAGCTACCCAGACGTGGCTGTTTCCCTGGCATCCTGCCTTGGCAGCAAGGTTGGAGTTTTGTGCTGAAGAGGGGCCCTTTTTGTCTCTCTGGTGTTTCATTTGATGCATATTTTAGGAGCTCATGTCACTTACAATACTGAAGATGGATATTTTATGCTCTTCATCTCTCCCCAAAGTGGTGAGTAGCTCCAGCCCTGCTTTAGAAGTTTCCCTGCCCTCCATGAACTTCAGTAGATGTTCCCATTCCAGATTGTTCTGTTCCATATTGTAATGCTAATATTTATTGTATTATTTATTGTAACATCTTCACACTAAATTTTCTATCAGATATTGTTATACCTTGCAAAATAATTTATGGACTCTGCAAGTTTTTCTCCCTTTGAATTCTTCTGTTTCTTCTGTGCTAGCTAGGTGTATATCACTTTGGTTTATCACTGTAACTCAGCAATGCAATAAAGCATTCCCTTGTTTCACTGCTCTGTTTTCTCATTTGAATTATACATCTTCCCATTTGCTTATTCTCTTCCTAATGTCTTCACTCTGGCTTACACAGGTCCTGACACTCCATTCTTTATCTGCCCACTCCTCACAGTTCCTCCCTGAATATCTTTTGTGTCCTGACTTTGTAGACTTTTTCTTGATTCTTTCATTGATTGAAGGTTTGAAATGGGTCAGGCATTGGCCCTTGGGTTGGTGCAGGCAGGATCTTGGCTCTTGGAGCACTGGGCCAGCAAAACTTGGTCAGCAGAACTGACTGAATGTTGAGTAAGACATTGCCATGCTGACTGTGATGTGTCTGAATGATGTGTTAAGGTTTTTAAAGAATAAATAAATCAGCCAGCGTGAAACTGCAGAGCACAGCTCCAGCTAATTTCCTAAGACTCACACTCTTAAATCTGAGTGTGTGTAGTAAAGCTGGTTTCACATCAGCAAATCCCAGTGCCAAGTGTCACTGTTGGGAGCCTTTACCCGAACATCTCAAGGTCACTGAGTTTCCCAGTGCAGTAAAAGAGGAGGGGAATATCTGGTGTAATATACCAAATATTTACTGTGATCTCCTGCTCAATAGGGAATAGCCCTGAAGAGAATCTAAAAAAAAGGGTTCAATTCTACCTCCCAGTTTCGTTCTGGTATATGGAGAAGTTTGCCCATCCCACTAGAAGGTAAACATAGGTGTGGATCTCATTTTTTGTTTTACCACCCCTCCTTGGACAGCAGCAGAAGGAATATTAGTCCAGAAGCCAATTCCACTGTTCATGGCAGCAGAGAATTTCTTTCAGCTTCTGCAATTATAATTCGTGCAGATATATAGTGCTTAAGCAATGAAGTAATGTGAAAATACTTACGTGTCTAATTTTTGAAGTGCACCAAGTAAAAGTTTACTTCTTTCCTCAAATTTGTCAAACTGGGGTTAGAAATAATTCAACCAAGAGAAGATGGCAAACTGAATCCCCTTACACAGCTCACCTGGAAACACACCTGGAAAACAGCAAATGCTATGAAAAGGATCTGAGCTTTCCAGCTGCAGTTTAAATTCTACTTCTGGTTTGTTCCCCCAAAAAGTGAGAGGGTGTGGTGTGGTTAAAAAGGGTGAAACTCAACAGCTCTGAGCACTGACACAGGAGCTTTAGGAGCTGTAAATAGGCTTTATACAAGTGTATATTGGTTTCCTTCATAAATAAGGGAAAACATTCTGCTGACTCTGGAGATTATCATTGTTTATCCTCAAGCTACTTAGACAACAAAATTGATATTGTTCATCAGGTTTCTTCTTTTGAATGCCACTCAGTTGTAATTCCTTCAATGTACAAGAAACAAATTAATAGAGACTTTAGACATTTTGACTTCTTTTGACATCTCCTCTTATCTTCTGAGTAACCTGGCACCTGTCACATGGAGCTCATGTTTTCTTTCTCTTCTTCCTGGTGACAGGAAAGAAGAGTGTTAGAAGAGCATTCCTGATGTCTCTGCATTCATTTAATATTGCTGGTCTGGTCTTTAAATGTTCATTGTAATAGAATTTTTAAAACTTGGTGCAATACTCCTATGCAGAACTGCTTTTAAATGTCAATAAAACACAGAACTGATGCAAAGCCCCCCATTTTTCTGGCAATGTTGGCTCCATCCAATTGCAGTTTGAATATCTTTTCAAAGTCAAGATGCTGTTGGGTTGTTTTCTTCCAAAGTTCAGAGGAGGAAAACAAAACTCCTTCCCAGTGGAAGCACAGTCCTTGCATAAGAACTGTTTGATTTTTGGGAACACTTCTGGCAGTGTGGAGCCACTTCATCTTTTCACTGTGTTTAGTTTAACCCTGAATGCATAAAATGTAATTTATGCACCATGTAACTTCGCCTTGAGAAGTTTTCCTAATTCCTCTCTAAGGATTTCTTAAGAGCCAGTAAAAGCTGTCACCTTAAATATGCTGAGACAGGAAGGAGGTGTCTTAACATGAATTCATGTAATTTTTCCTCTTTTATTTCTTTAAAAGTGTATTTTGCTTTATTGGTTGATTACATAAAATCATTTGACAACAAAGGCCTGAAGTCCACTGCTTATCCTATGGATAAGAAAATAGCTGCACATTTTTTGTGTGTCTACTAATGCCAGACGTAAGGGATTCTCTGAGTCAGACTTTTGAAGACATTTAACATATCTGGCCTTTGATATACCCACGCATAAAGTGGAAGTAAGAAATCTTGCATTGGCTTCAAAACTAGCAGAAATATAGGATGGGTTACAGCTGTTTCTATAGTGCTCTGTGTTCTCAGAGGGCTGCTGGGAGTGAACAAGGCTCTTCTGTAGGGCTGGAGATCTGCCAGCCTCAAAGTGTGCAGCAAGAGCTTTTGGAATGAAACAAGACCCATTTCCAAAAGAACTTAAACAAACTACGGAATTGTCATTGCTTGGGTGCTTTTGAAATTACTACCTCAGGAGATGTAAAAGCAAACTGTGGAGAGAGGACTTGGTGGTTCAGAAGTGGAGCAGCAGGTGATGGATGCATGACAGGCAAGTTCTTCCCCTGAGGTAAAACACAATCAACTTCCAGGAAATGCTAAATGTGAATACAGGATTTTAATGAGAAATCAGTTATTCTCAGAAGAAAACTGAAAGACTCAACACCTCTGTCCATCTTAGAGAGATTTTATCTTTTAATATATTTTTATATATTTATAGCTTTCCACTATTTTTGTATTTTTGCATGCACAACACTTGAAGCCTACTCATAGTTTGAAAACTGAACTGCTGCTCAAGGAAGATGGAGCTGATTTCTTTTGGCTTCTATTAATGTGTCACTGAGATGGGCTTTAGTAGCTGTCAGGCATTTAAAGACATCCCACAAGGCTTTGATTTTAATTTAATAACAATAAGGTCATGTCTGTCTACAAACCTGAACATTTTGGATGATGCAGCCAAAAATCTCTGGCCATGCAGTTATATTCACATGGGCAGTACTTTTGCATGAAATTAGGAACAGATTTCTGTTGGAATAACTGCTATGGATGAGTTATTGGGCTTGACTTTGATTCCAAAAGAGCAGGAAAATTGAAGATGATTTTGCTGGATTTTTCCCTCTGCTTTCTTCTGGAAAATCTGATTAAACCTCATTCTAACCATTCTTCCCTAGAGGTCTCATTTACTACCAAGAAATTTTAACATTGCTTTTGAACTGCAAAAAATTGCAACACAAGCAACATTTTAATGATTACCTGGTTATATTTAACATCCATAAAAATTCTCTTGTTTAGGGAGCTCAAAATAATTGGAAATATATTGGTTTTAAATTATGTATGGACTGTTGAAGCGGAGCACAACCAGAAGAAAGACATTTCTTGTAAAACAGCTTTGGCTGAAATAAGCTTCCTGTCTCCCTCAATTATCATGGGCAATTTTTGAATGTTGCAGTGAACTTGGAGTGTTGTGCACAACAGGTCCTTCATCAAATGCAGTAGACCCTTCTGTAGCTAAGGACAGGATTTTGTATGTCCAAAATCCAGCCACTCAAGGGACTGTCACTGTTTGTGTGAGCAGTAAAGGGAGAGGACAATTTTTTGGCTGCTAATGAGCGTGACCACAGCATGCACTGAGAGAACCACCCCCAGTGCTGGTGTTCTGAGGTGAGCAGCTGGAACTCCTCCCATCCCTTCTGCTCCCATGTGTGCACAATTCACTTTAGACTCCCCCACTTGCAAGGTGTAATGCAATCCAGACCAATGAAATTAGTCAAAGCTAATGACTTTAGATTTCTTAAAGTCATTTATCCCCAGCACTGGGTTTTGGTCATTGTTTCTTGCCTTTCTTGCCCCCAGTAAAATGCTGACGTGTTATCAGGTGGCATTAAAACAGTCTGTGGGCAGCTGTAAGGCTTGATGCCCATCTTGGTCTAATAAGCTGTTGGCAGCATACATTCTTGAGTAAATATATTCTGTTTTAATGCCTAAAGGGCCTGAGAGGCCACACAATTGGAATTTGTGGTGCATTTTGTTGTGATTTGGAGGACGCTCCCAGTGTTCCGGCCCAGGGACCAGTGGAAGGGCCGAGTTCATGGTGGGGCCTTTCGGGCCTTGCTTGTGCTTCCATACTTTGTGCCAGGGTGGTGGTGTCTCTGCCACAGCAGATGGGTGACAGAAATATCTATGCAGGCAAATCAAAGCTTTTGTGCTGGGTTTGAGCTCTGTTCTGCTCTGGGGTGGGGGAAGATGGGAGCGAGACAGTGGCAACACACTGACCAGGGACGCGGTGGCTGCTGGGACTTGAACTCCAGCATGGACACAGACCCAGCAGAGATTTCAGCTTGTCTCCCATGTCTGTGTGCTAACACTGGGGAGGTTTTCAGACTTTCAGAGTAAATAGAGCGAAGAGTTTTGGTTTTTTGTCTCTCCCTCAAAGTTAGAGAAGCACAGAGTGGGTAAGATTGGAGGGAATCACAGTGAGTCCTCTGGTCCCATCTCCCTTGAGCAGCACCATCCCAGAGCCCAGGATTGTGTCCAGACAGCTCCAGTGAGGGACACCCCACACCATCACTGGGCTGTCTGTTCTGGAGCATGGCCACCCATCCTCTTTGGGATGTACTCCTGTTCAGTAGGGAATTTTGCATTTATTTCTTAGTTTGTAGAGGTACATACACTTTGAAACATCTTGGGTTGATCCAGCATCATTTTAAGGAGATTGTTCAGATGGATTTTTTCTCCTTGTATTTCTGTACAGACATATGCAAGTATATATTTTAAATTTTAGAGACAAGTTCCTTTCTTGTAAAGACAAATCCCTTTTATCTATTGAAACAGTCTGTAATTGCAAGAAAGCACTTGTGTTTGACATTTTTGTAAGAGGAAGCATTATACTAGAACTAAAATAACACATTGTGATGGTAACACATTGCACAATAAATAAATAACACATTGTGGTGGTGTAACAGCAACACAAGAATTCCCCCACTCACCCACAAACCCTGTCCCAAAAAATATCTTCTTTTGATGGATGGTGAGTCTTGGAAAGCCATTGTACTCAAAGATGTCTTGGTAAATCAGAATTATCTTGTTTTATTATGTTTTATGTGTGTTAATTTTATTTTTTAAACCAAGTACTTTATAAAGGGTAGTTGAAACAATTCAATGAGAAATGCCTTTCATCAGAGATATCTGGATCCTTTTTATCATTCACTTCTGTGATGAAATTTTCCATGACTTGAATTGGTCTGAATCAGAATAAGATAGCATTAAGTCAGTGCTTTTTATGTTCAATGGACTATATAAAGGTCTGGCTCAATTTTTTTTTTTCATATTCACAATGTTACAAGGTCTTGGCATACAAGGAAAACTTCTGGAGTTATGTTCTGAAAAAAATTTCACAGCTATCATTGCATTTCTATAAATATTTTTATTCTTGACAAATTATTTAAAACATCCAAAAACAGCCACTGAAAATTTTTTGTTCCTCAGGTGCTTCTCTTTGGCCTTCAGCTGGAACGGGTGAGTGGAAAAATGATCCTATTTTTTCATGCATCCAGGATTTCATTGTGTAGTCCTTGTGAATGCTGCAGTTGAGTTTTCCTTCTGTTTTGCCAGCTAAGTTGGGCACTGCCATTACTATGATTTAAAAGAAGTTTCTGTTTCAGATGTTAAGGAGCCTTCAAGAACTCTTCAGACAGAATCTAATGCACACAGATGAAGTCAAGACAAAGTGACAAAGACAGCTTGTTCCTGAGGAAAGTTAAATATTTTTTCTGGCTAATTTATGTGACACCTAAAGGAAAAATGCAGAACGAAACATTCTGTAACTCTGGGTTTGCCTACAACCACTGCTAATAGAAAGGGACAGTGACTTGTACACTGTCTGATGCAATTTATGATTTTATTCTGCACTATTCAGATACAAATATGGTTTCTCATTTGTATTTTGTTTTCCTTGTTCAGTGAAACAGCACTGACAACTGAGTGGCATCTTTGAATCCTTTTTTTTTAAGTATCAATAGCAAAGCATGTGTTGAAAGACTTGATGTCAATTCATACTTTAGAGACAAATTCTGAAGTGTTTTATCAATTCACCCAGCAAATGATGTCTGCACAGATCTCTGCTGAGCAGAACTGCTGTTACTTGTTCTCAGAGCAGACACTGTCTGTGCTTCTGCCACCACCAAAAAGGCAAAGGGCTGACTCAAGCCAAGAGCAGTGGGAAAAGAGGTTAAAATAACCTTTGGAACTCCAAAAGGATGTATTCACTAAATATGGATGTAATCACCCTGTCTCTCCCCCCCATCCCTGTTGGACTAGAGTTAACTCTGTTGTAATTTTTCAGGATATGAGACTAATTGCAATATTCTGTGCTCTGAATACACAATCAGACACTTGAGTATTGACCAGTCAATACATTTCCCCATCTGCAGGGGCTGTGTTCTCTGGGAGGGGGTCACTTTTTAGAAATAATTTAGGTGCAGCTTGTAGAGCCACTGCAAAGCCACCCTGGAGATTTGGCTGCTGCCTGGCACAGTGGGAATGCAGCTGACTGACAGGAGACCTCCCTGTGGCTTGAACCTCCCAAAGCAGCTGTAAATTCAGCAGCAAGAGGAGGTTTAAACAATTTGGGCAGGCCCCGTGCTGCTAGGGGAAAAAAAAGCTTTATCCTGATGCTTCTATTCCTGCCCTTCTGGAGAGGCTCCAGCAGGAATGTGGAGAAAAGCCACACACCTTCCCTGACATCACACCTATGCTGGGGGGCTTAATGCTCCTATTTTGTGTCTAAAATGCTTCCTGAATTCATTGAAATCTAAAAATCAGAACTTACTTGTTAACTAATTGCCCTCAAATGTCTTTAAGGGTTTTTGAATTGGGAGAAAATACCTTTCAGCAACTGGGTAATAGCTGCATTTTGTACCTATTTTTCCTTTTACATTTAAATAGAACAAATTGTGTGACTGTGCTGTATATCTGGGCACAGAATTATTACCAACAGGAATCTTGTGGAGGGAGATTTTACCCTCTTTAAAGTATCTTGGAAGTGGGATATCAGAATGATTGTTCATTTGTATTTTTTTAATGCAGCACAATAAGGAATCAAAATTTTTCTTACTTGATTAGTCCGAGCATATCTAATTGTGGTTTTTTGATATCCTTTCAGTGCACTTTTGCTAAACTTGAGAGTAAGGACTGCAACTTGCTAGTGAAAAAAAAAAACCATGACAGAAATCTCCCTAAATGATTGCCTCAAGTGCAACCACTCAACCTGTATTTATTAATCTAAATGCAGATTTTAAGAATGTCATCTGTTCTGAATAATGTCATGGTTTCTGACACAATGCAGGAGCTGTTGACAACCACTTCCATGAGGTCTATGAAAACACAACACTGGCTCTGCCCTTTGTGGGATTAATTCCGACTGAAACAGTGCCCTTGAGTGTTTGTCTCAGGTAGGTTTTATTGTTTCCCCTCACTAACCCAGCTGCTCCTGCAGCTGAGGCAGGTGCTCACTCCTGAGCATACAGAACTGCAGTGGAGACAATGGAAACAAACCAGTTTGATTTTGATCTAAACCATTTTAGGTGCTGAAAAACGTCCTCAAGGTGGGAGCAGCCCCTGAGCATCTGAATTATCAAACCTGATGGATAAGGGCACGTTTGGCTGTGTGCTTCTCCATCCCAGTGCCCCCTTGACCACATGCATATGGAGCACGAGGAGGATGTCACAGGCTTTCCTGCAGCTTTGCAATTCATAACTGAGCAAAAATGTTCCTCATTTTCATCTGCTGAGACACTTCAAGCCTCAGGACCAATTTATTGGTGCTCCTGAGCTGCTTGTTGTGGCACCAGCCTGGTGCAAAGTGCCACGACTCTCTGCTGGTGAAATTTCTCCTCATGTAAAGTTTTTGCAGCCGATCCTGAGCTGTGCCCTGGCCTGAAGGAAGGAGAACCATGCTGGAGGCTTGTCAAGGGAGTCGGGTGTTCATGATGCAGCACAAAACTGCTGCATGGGATTTTTCTCCTGGTATAAGTCATCTGGCTTTTGATTATATTTGCTTGTGGTGGTTTTATTTATTTTTTAAAATTATTATTAAGAAAAGCCCTCATTAGTTATTTTTTTTAAATATAATCAAATCTTGGGAGTCCTTTCCCTTTAAAATTAATAGATTAATCTTTCCCATTCACTTCTACCCTGGCCATCATGGCCTTAAGTCTCATTTTTAGGGAAGCTGTCTATTTACCAATGTCTTATTTTGAAAGGAAGAAAACGTTTTTGCAATCATCTGCAGTCAAAACATTTTGAGTGCTCTCTTTGCTTCTTGCTCTCTTATTCTCCACCACTCTCTCACAAAAACCATGTGAGTACAACAAACACAGGAATGTGATTTATCCCTTTTAATTTTTTAATTTTTTTCATGTTCTCTTAAATTAAATCTAAGCAGGTGACAAGGGGCCAACATCTTCTCTAAAGAATGTGAATTAGGGTCATTTCCATTATGGGACCTGAAATGAAAATTTAATCCATACCACGAGACACAATCATGTTCAGATTCCTCTCTGGACTCAGCACTATGATTGAGTAGGAAAAAATATTTAAGTGGCTTAAAAATAATTCAATTTTTTTGCTAGCTTTTTTTTTTTGAGGTATGTTTTTTGGCTTACACTCCTTTCATTTGCAACTTCAGTCTTAACCTCTCTCTACACTCAGATGTCTGGGGTGTGCAGAAGGAGGAATTGTTTGTATTCAAGAAACAATAGATTTGTTTCCAAATCTATTCAAGGGAAGTAACAAAGGGAATTAAACTGTGCAGGTGTGTTAGAAAAACATTTGAATTAAGTGTTTCCATCTCAGCCTTACAAGGTGGAAGTTGGAGGAGCTGAGCAGATGGGAGGTGTCTGGCTCAGATGATCACCTGCCACTGACTGCATTGTTAAATAATGACTGCTAGAGAGTATTTGTGATAGAAATCTGCACAGAGAAACTGGTGAGAGAAATACTTGCTGTGCTTGTTACCTCATCAGGAGGAACGAAAACCCATAAAATTGTTAGGGGAAGTCATACAGTAATTCATCTGATCACACAAACCACTGTTGCTTTCAAAAACACTTTTGTCCAGAAAACAGATTCCGCCATGGATGGTTCAGTTCTATCAGGGATTTCTTTTCTCCTCTGTACAATCAGGAACACTTTAATTATTTTTATTGTTGAGGAAAACAATACTTTTGCCTCAAAAAAGAACAAGAAAGGGCAAATGAGACCAGACTAAGCCAAGGTGCATTCCCACCCGAGCTCAGAGAGTGTTGGAGTGAAACTTTGTTGTGGAAGAGGCAGATTTTTCCTTTCTGGATACTGCCAATAGTTTTGGTGTTTGGTTGCTGTTTTGCTGTTGTTGGTTTGATTTTGTTTAAAATCTTTACTTTTTGAGATTAACTGATTTTTGTGGCATTTCCAAATCAGTGTAGATCCTGCACTCCCGTCCTAGAAATAACTTTTCCCTCTGCAGAACAAGAGCAGCCAAGGCCAGCGCTGCATTCAGGGCACGGGGCTGGCTCTGAGCAGGGCTGGGCACCAGCAAAATGAACTTTTGTGCAGCAGAGGTGGGAGCTCACAAGGGGGGAAAGGCACGTGGTGTTCGCAGGACCAGTGGTTTTTATTGCTCCAGTTCATGGAGCCATGAAATCACACATGAAATTAGACTTGTATTAATTAATGATATATTTGTGTCAGAGGGAAGATTGAAATGTGCAGTAACACTCCATATTTCCTTTATTCCCTCTCCCTTTTAATCCCACCTGTTATTCTCAGGCTTTTAGGTTTTAATTCTACTTGGAGATTTTGTTTGTTGGGTTTGTTGTTGTAATGATGACACTTTAAAAGTTTTTTGTTTTATTTTGTTGATTTGGGTTGGTTTGGGGTTTTTTAAGCCATATTTGTATCTTTTGCACAAGGTTTAAAAAGGGAAGAATGTAAAAAATTATTTCATAAGGGAATTTTTTAAACACTTTTTGTACCTTCAAAGGCAATCATATTTGGCTCCTATCAAGCTTTGGAGGCAGATTCGCTCATCCCTAAAGAGATATAAAGAGGAGGATGGTGGAGTTATAGCAAAAATTCAGTTGAAATGGTCTTACTAATGCTACTCTGAAGTGTAACTATTCAATTAAAAGGAAAAATAATGATGCTTTTATTAAACAAAAGAACACCAGCAGAGAATATTACTAAAGCCCAAGGACAAGTGTAACTCTTCTACCAACAATAATGCAGATTTTTTGCATATATTATGGATTATATTCTCTTTTCAATGCACATGCATTAGCATTAATGGGCAAAAAGAAGATAGATCCATTTGCACTTCTGCCCAGTATTAGCAGCAAAATTCATTACATTCACACACTCTCTGACTCTTTTGATTCCTTTTGAAATAAATCCAAATATTCATCATTCAAGGACTTAAGGGAATAAATTATTTTCCATTTCTAGAGTGTCCACAAAAAGATCAAAATTATTTCATTTGGTATTATAATTTACTCCACAAACTTTGCAGTTTATTTTTTCTCTAATTCTGGGGGTTGTGGAAAGGGGTTACTGTAAAGTCAGTGCTGCAGATGCTGCTTGGTAAGGATTGGTTTTGCAATATTGTTTTTTTTTCTCTGCTTAATTATCCAGTGCAAGGAGAATTGGAATTATTTTATCACATGTTGCAGTTCTCAGGGAGACATCTGACAACAACCTTTGAGGGGGAATTCCTTCTCTCCTTTGCAGCCAGAACAACGGGAGTTCAGTGTCCAAAATCTCTTTATGGAATTGCTTGGGAATCTCTGCAATTATCTGTGACCTTCAGGGCTAACAGTGAAAAAAATTTTGCTGCCTCTTCCCTGTGAAAAACATGGTTTGGGTTTTAGTTTTTAGTGAAACACCTGAGAAGGTTTTTTTTCTTTCTCCCAAACCAGGCAGGTGCAATCACAGGGATTTCCAAGGGTGGAGCTGTGGGTTTTCTCAGGATGCTTTTATCAGCTGCCTAAAATCCTCTCCTTTACAGTTTTCCATGGGAATGTGGGAATCAGTAGGAATTGGCACATTGCAGATGCACTTTAAATCTTTCCAGGTTTGAAGTCAGTGGGTGTCTTTCTACAGTTTGGGATCCATCTGTTACTATATCCAATAAAGTCTGGGGGAGACAACTGCCTGGTATGGGTTTGGTTTGCAGGGAAAGGCTTTGAGGTTAGAACATTGGAGTTGCAGAGATGAAAGTACCTGCAAAAAAAGGAAATATAATGGAAGTTTAGATTTTGGGCTATTTAATGTTAGAAATGCTCAAAATTATTTGGACATAATATTGCAGATGTTCCTAAAATGAGACACTTGACTGGATTGGATGGGCAAATATAATGGGATAGTGGAAATGTAGAATGGGAGGTTGGTTTTTTGGGGTTTCTTTCACATAATTGAGAGGTTTCTTCCTCTTTTTAAAATATCCACTGGCAGAACCAGGGAGAATTCCCTGACTGGAGATAGTGTATGAATATGTACATGTATAATCTAGAAAAAATTCTTTCCAAAAGCAGCAAGTGGAAAAAAAGTGAATATTCTGTAAAATTTAATTGCTTTATCAAGGTTTCAATTTCTTTCTTAGCAAAAATGTGTAATTTTAAAGTGATATAGGCCTCAGGCAATGAATACTTACTGTCAACAAATTATGCAGGATTCATATATCATATTTTTTGAAGTTTTTGCCATTCAATACAAATCTTTTTGTTCCTATGGCAACCTTGATGCGATCTGAAATGTACACAGCATTAGATACAAAGGGTTGAATTCAGGCCTGCTGTCTCTCCTGGAATGAAAGCACCTTCTTATGCAATGAGATTATTCCAAAGCAGAGCGACCAACCAGTGAAATAAAGTCAACCCACTCAATTTTTGGCACATTTTTCACAGCGACACTCAGACTGGAGTAGGAAAGGAGGACCATGCACCCAGGCTGACCTTTCTTTGTGCCTCAGATGAGGAGCCAGGGTTGTCCTGGTCATGTGGAAGTGATGAGAGTGTCCTGAAAGGAGAAGTGGCGCTTTGTTCCCAGATCTCTCCAGACCTCTTGCATGTCACCATGTGTAGGTTGTGCTCTCTCAAGGCTCATCAAAAATGCAAAATTACTGAATGCCTTGTCTTGAACTCAGGGGCAAGTCCAGGGCTAGATTACAGGATTGCCTGCACTGCCCTTTCCATACATCACAAGCTTTTAATCAGTGGATGTATTGCTGCCATTACCACACCTAAATACCAGAGGCAATGTTTTCCTTGCAGAGCAAGGTTTAGCACTAAGCTTGTGCCTCCCTCTAATACAGATACTAAATGATTCATGTTCCAAATTTGCTGTTAGGAGGGGGAACATCATAACGTCCTTAAGTCCTTATTAACTGGTTTTACTTTCTTTAAAATGCATTTTGTTAAGCAAGCGAAACATAAAAACTTCACATACTCCATGATTGATGACCTTTCTCACAGAGCCTGTGAACAGGAACAACTGAAGAATATTGGAGCAATTAAGAAGTTTCTGCACAGGCTGCACACTTATCAAAATGACTCAGACAGGCATTCAGCTGGATCATTGCCCCTCATGCCTTACCTGCTGTCAAATCAGCTCTAACAGCACCCACAAAGGCTATTTTAGGCACATCATCAAAATGCCACCATGAACTTTGAGTAGCAATTATAGGCATAGAATACATTGGCCTTGCAGTGATTTAAGAGGAGCTCCTCAATAGCATCTGTCCAGACACTAATCTCTTACCATGTACTACTTTCCTCACCTTACAGGTATCAGCTCTTAGGGAAGTATTCACATTTTCCCAGACAAAACCCAGAGTTTCACATGTAAAAAGCTCAACTAATCCTGGTGGCACCAGAGCACTTGTGTGGAGTGTCTCCCTTTGAAATGCCAGTTACTATTGCAGGAAGTTCAAGGGAATGGAAAGAAATTTAGGCCAGATGGCACTGCAGGGATGTCTATTGGATATTAATGTCTGCTGTTCTGGAATTGTTTTTTAAACATCTTTTTTAGGGCTACAAGAAAGGAAGAGAATTTCAATGGGCTTTGAGTCAGGCTCTTCTGCTGCTGCTGGCATTGTCTTCTGAAGTGCCTTTCTTGTGTTTACTGTAGTTTTGTGATGCAGTGAGGAATTTATCTTGATTATAGAGCTATTCAAAAAGCATTGGTTCTAATACTTATAAACCTTAAAATCCTAGAATAGTTGACTGGAATGAACCTCTGGAAGTCACCTGGTTGAGACCCCACTTGGACCAGGACCAGCCTAGATCAGGCTGCTCAGGGCCTTGACCATGAAGTTTTGAATATGCTGGGATTAATATTCTTTCAAGTGAAATCTCAGCATGTCTGTGCCAAACCTGACCTCTAGCTTAAGCAGATCATGGTCTCCAGTCATGGACAACCACTTGGCTTCAGATACCTAAAGTCTTTTAAAGTTAAATTTTCTGTGTGTCTGCAATAAACATGGAACTTTGGGGTTTTTTTTTCCTTCTGGTTTGTTTGTTTCTCTGGGGTTTTTGTGTTTTCATTTTTGATGGTTTTATTTCTGAGAAAAAAAGAAAGATTTCTAGTGGACTGGCAAGGTAAGATAAATTACTATAAATTGAGATTTGAAGAAAAAAAAATTCAAGGGTACAGAGTGTTTCAGCCTGCAAAGAAGTCAATGGTTTGTATTAAGTATAAAACGGTTTCCAGAAAGTGGGATGTCATGAAATAGATGCCAGTAATGTATTTTTAAATTTGTCTGGGCTTTCTTTTCCTTCTTTTTGTCCATTTCTAACACTCTTCCTTTCTTTTGAAATAATTTCATGGTTCCTCCTAAAACTGCCCAAATTGATTCATTATATTTGAGTGGATTTTAAAACAGGCAAAATGACCAATCTGCTTTTCATAAAGAAAAACAGGACTTTCAGTTTCCTTGTGGCCTTTAAATCCTTTCCCCCAGCTGAAGTCTCATTGCAGTTTATGAAGGAATATTCTCTGAGCGCAGATGAAAGCCTGAAGTGTCAGAAGGGAAAATAAACTCTTGGCCATGGAAAGCAAAGTCCAGGAACATCTTGGCTGTGAAATTAGAGCAGATTGAGGAGGTGATCATGGATCTCCTCATTTCTCCAGTCACACAGGAAAACCAGAAGAACGAAGAGGGACAGTTTTGTAGAAAGAACAGCAAATGCCAATTTGAGTAGGTGCTCCCTGAGGTTGGGGAATGAGCAGTGCCTGGGTGCCAGGGCTGCTGCTGCCCTGTGCCCTGATATTGGCAACCTTGTGCTTTTCTGTCCAACCCCTGCATTCTCCCTATTCCAGATTTTCCCTTTCCATGATCCCCCTGTCCTTTTTCTACAGGGCCAAAGCCAGGGCTTGCACTCCTCAGTAGCTCTGTGGGCTGAAGGTGAAACAGCTTTATCTGCTAAAAGAGGGAGCTTGCTTTCCACCAGAGACAGGCTGCTTCTTTGCTGAATGCATACAATATAAATCAAAGTATGTGCCATTATTAATAAATAAGGTGTTGGGTAGGCTTTGTCTGGAAGTCTGGTTGAAAGAACTGATTATGATCCAATAACTTTTGAAAAATGCATCGTTGCCTTTGGGATATTGGAGCATGGAATAATTAAACTGCAAGTTTGCAGAAGCAGGGTTGTAACCACAGAGAGGGACTGTTTTCAGGAGCTGATTCACTTGTAGGGTTAAATATCTTTTTTCCTGATTTATTGATAAATATCCCACTTGTGCATATCATAACACAAAAGAAATTATTGAATGTTTTCAGTAGATACATTTCCAAACTGTGCTGGTTATTGAAAATCAATTGTGATTGAACCTGCACTTGGGGATTGTGGTGCTGATATTTAGAATTTTAGGACTATTATGGGCCAAATAGGAAATGACTTGACTGCTATTGAAAGGAAATTTTGTGCAGCAATGCTAAATTCAGATGCAGCATGTATTGTTTTATTGGAATTAAGCATATCTCAGTTCTCTTGAACTTCAATTATTGCACGGAAAGTATAGCTGATTACAAACAGGAAAGTTATTTCTTCTGGCTGCTTGGTCTGGCTGTTACTGGGAAAGATTGGAGAAAATCTGCTTCTCTGTCTATGAAACCTTCAGGTCCTGCTTGGATGCTTCCTCTGTCACCAGAGAAAAGAAATCTGGTCCCTGATCCTCTTTCTTTTGCAGGATCAATCACATGCAGCTGTGGAAGTCACAGGAGAGGGAGTCTCATGTTTTATCCAAATTCTTTTCCAATCCCATTATTTCAATCACATCATTGTGCTTCTGTTTATGTACAAAACATTTCCTGGGGACTGCATGGGCTGAGGATAAGGTTTCCAGAGGTGTCACTTGAACAATCTTCAAAATCTACAGGGAGAAGCTCTGCCCAGTCCCTGTGTGATGTGATTAATAATCCCAGTGCATCTTAATCCATCACAACTTTGAGAGAGTGCATTACTGTGCCTGAGAAACAGATAATGCTGCTGTAGGACAAGGGAGGATTTAACACTCAGCAGCAGTGATAAGAGGAAAAACAGTATAAAAGTGCAGAATAAAACAGTTTTCTGTCACAGCATTAAGCTGGAAGTACATTCTGGTCTTGAAGTTTAACAGAAATCTTTAATTAAGGATGTCATTGGCACTGGAATCTTTGGGTTTGATAGCCTGGAGACTGACTTTTACAACATGTTGCATCCTTTTCTTTAGTTTGCAGATTCTCAAACTAAAAACCTTTCAGCAGCGTGTACTTGTTCTTCAAATCTCATCTCCGAAGGATGAATGCTGCAATTAACAATTCAGAACTCTTTATATTTTAGTAGCCATGCATAAAAATTAACTCAAGCAAATGTAATTTAGAATAATAATAACATGTTTTCCAAATGTTTCCTACATTAATCATGGTGAAGATGGTTACTATAGTACCACTGCTGGATTTTATTGAAAATAAAGTAATTCAGGGTGGTGCAATTCTCTTGAGAGTGTTTCTGTATGTTTAAAAGAAGTGAAGGATGTGAGTATGAGACAGCAAGGGAACCTGCTGATTTTTGTTGAGTGAATTCAGTGCTTAGTAACATTTTGATACAAAAGCAATAGATCAGTGTTTATTTTCAGGAAAAGGTTCTGAACTTTGCTATTTGTCAATGGATATTTCTAAAATTTCCGTACATATGAGAGGCAAAAAGAATAAAGGATGTGTACCAAGTTTTCTGCCAAAATAAATATTAGACCCAAGATAAATAGTTCACCCAGGTTATTAACTGTGTGGTAAATAAACCCATTGAAGTTTGCTTGCTGCTGTTTACCCAAGGTATTTTGCTGACATGAGGCTGAATGTGCCACGCAGAGTTCTAATTAAATGTCACTGAGGAGCCTGTAAAGACGTTTGACTCCAAAAACACACACAGGAGTCATAGGCCAGATTTTTTTTGCTAAATGTCGTTGTAACTTGTTTACAAATTTCCAGAACAGTTTATGCACACAAGTCTTGAAGGATGTGTAAAGACTTAAGCAAAGAAATTCTCCCTATGAAACGGGTACCGCTAGGTAAGGCAACTTGTCCCATTGAGTTGCTTGAGTGAGGGTAACATTCATGATGTGGATTTGATATCCTAGATTCTCATAGTCCAGAGGGAATCTAATTCAGTGCATCTTGGGTTTTGCACTTTTCTGCTGGTTTGTTTGTTTCCCCCCCTCTCTGGGAATGTGCCTTCGTCCTGTTTTCCTGCTGGATGAGAATTTGATGCACCTCTTCTCCTGCTTTGGGCCACCATTGAGTGGGGCCTGACTTTTGTGTTACTGCTGAGTAAAGCTGAGGTTGTTACTCCAGGTCTACCACCAACATTTTCTCATCGTCAATGTGTAAACAGGTTACCACCAATGAATTAGATCCACAGCCATTTGCCAGTGTATGATCATGGGAAGTTACATGTGAAAAAAAATTCAAAGAGTTTTTAATCTCTGGCCTGGCACGTACAGAAACTGGGTCAAAAGAGAGAAACTCAAGCTTGTCCTCTCTGTTGGCTCCTAGAGGAGCTCAGGAGGGGCTGGGAGCTGGTGTGAGAGGCCAAGTGGGGAGTTTCCCTAGGGAAGGAGAGGGTTGGGGAGTTTTGAGCTGCAAAACCAGCTTGAGCCAGTGGAGGGGACGTGATGAGGGAGAGGAGAAGAGCCTTGGGAGGGGTGCTGGTGTGGCTGCCAGCCAGGACAAAAATAGCTCTCCTGACAGTCAGAGGGGTTTGTTTTTAGCACCAGACCAGCTGGATAGAAGACTTTCCTCCTTCCAGTGGGTTGGCTTCTGCATATGCTGCATGGCTGTAATTTCTATATAAACTGTGTTATAAAATTTGCAGATTTGGCATAGAGGCAAAGGATGAAGTTAACCTTACTTCCAGGTTAAGAAAGACTTCTTAGGTTTTGGCCTAGACCCTTGAAGTGCTAAAATTCACCTTATTTGTTAGGGAGGAGGTACAAAAGCCATTGTTTCTTTCCCACTGCATGCAGCGTTCAGTAGGGTGAGGCAGGAGAAGGCAAAACAAATTCAAGTGGCCTTTTTGGCACCTGGGTTACACATGAAAAAGAAGTGCTAAATCATATCTCACATCTCAGTGTTAATTGCTTACTTTGCTGCCATTAGCACATTAAATGTGTAGCACAAATATGTTCCTCTCTGGCTTCTCTGGATGATGTAGTTTGCCAAGTTTTTCTCGTTGTGTAATGTAAATTTTCTTTTTGTGGCCCTATTTTTTTTAAAGTTATACACCAGGTGCCTCCAGTGGGTGTGTGAGTCTTCAAATGAGCCTTTAATGCTTATTTAACTTCAATATGTGGAGAACACATTTCACAAAACCCACCTGAATGAACATTTTAGGATCAGGTGGAATCTTCTAATTCTTACCAAAAATATATCTCAGTGTGGAAATTTCTGAAAGAAGATCCAGAAGGATGCTGGGGAAATCCTGCTTCCTACTGGTGAAGGAACTTGGAACTGATTGTCAGATCCAGGCTTGTGTGGCTGTGGGTATCTCATTAGAGAGATAAATTTATAGAACAGCAGCCCTGTACAAGGTTTTGTTCCTTAGTTTTGCCTTGTTTTCATCGAGCTTGTTTTTTCCTTCTGGCCACAATCAAAGCTGGATCTTTTCTTTGAAACTTTTATTTTTTTTCAAATCCTGCAATACACATCTGTATGAAATATCTCTTAAGGCTCATGTCACATAGAAGCAATGGCAGATAAAAGACGAAATGGATAGATTGCAAAATAGCACCCAGAAGAAAAGCAATTTTCTGAAATTCCTAAATAAATTGCTCTCTAATTCACAAATAATGCAGTACATATTTAGGTTGTTAGAAAGAATGATTACTGAATACAGAGCTCAGAATTCATAAGAGAGCAAGAGCATATATGGAATTGTTGAGAAAAAATGAACTATAGAAATACAGAACTTCTAATATTTAACTGATTTCCTTCATAAATCACTTGCTGCTAAATGCAAAACAGTCGGGTATCAGAAGCAAAATAATTTCTTTAAGGAAAATAACCTTCAAAACCACTTGTGTCTATCATAAATTCTGCTTCAAACAGTGTAAATAATGTCCCTGGTTTGCATATTGGAGAACACCTCAGACTGCCTTTTACTCTTGTCAATCAGAAACAAGAATAAAAAAACAATCAATAAATTGAAGATAAACTGTTGGTCCCATTTTGATCTAGCTTAACACAATGATAAATGGCACGTTAGAATGCTGTGCTTTCATTTCCAAAATATAACATGGAAAAGGAGGAAACAGTGCTAAACTTGGGGCTCGTTGGAAAAGTCAGAGAAGTAGAATCAGAGTGTCCAAACACAAAATACTAAGGCAAAAATTCTGGTTTGTGCCTTTTTTCCCCCTGAAATTGACTTTCAAATTAAAACTATTTTTTTAAAATTCAGCTGTTCTGAGTTATAAATATTTGGCCACCCACAAGAACATTTTGACACCTCAAAGTTGTTTGGTTAACAGGAATTATTTCCTAACCTTATCCTTCAGATTTGATAGACATATTCTGATTACTGGTATCCAAAATACTCTGCTTTCACAGAGAAAACTTTTTTCCAGATATGACTAAGACAGAATTCCTCTGAAAACTCTCAGGAAGACAGGGAACTTCATCAGGGCATGGGGAGCACAAAAGGATGAAGCATTCTCTGCTGTATTTTGATTAATCAGATCAATTAGCAGCTGATGATTTTTGACACAATATTTCTGGCTTTTAAGATGTTACTCACCATGTCAATGGTGATTTCATCAAAAAGGAGCAGAGAACTGAGCTCTATCAACAGCCTTGGGTTGCTGTTGGTTCTCTGACCTTGCTTCATCTAAGCAGGTGTTGTCAGTATGTTTTTCCTGTTTGGTTGTTTTGGGTTTTTTTTCATTTCAATCCCCTTTATTGGACCCTCTGTCTCTGATGTAAGAGCTCGTGTATTTCTGTTACTGGGAGGCAGAAATTTTTGAAACTCTTTGTGTTCCATCTTGTTATTGCTGCTCCAGCAGCTTTTGTGGTGGTCAATATTATATGGGTGGAGCAACACAGACATTTTTCCAGACTCCATCAAGTGCACAAGGACACAGAGGGAGTGGGAATAATAGCAGTGGCCATCTGTGTTCTTTGTTATTGTCAGTGCAGAGACACTGAGCTCTCACTACTGAGAGCTTCATATGCACCATGGCAACAGAGAGATGATTATAAGGGATGCAAGTCAAAGGATATCAGAGATGTATAGAAATGAAAGGAATTCCCTGTTTCTGAACCCAAAAGCCAACCCTTAAATAGCTGTTGGTAGTTGTATTTTCAGGGCTCTCAATTCTTTGTGCTTTTCTGCCCATTCCATCTCTAGGGATAAAGCCAGGAACAAGAACTGCCTGTGGAAGCTCTGTGCAGGCTGTGTTAGCAAAGTTTTAGGGAGAGAAGTGGCTTTGAAAGGCCAGAATAAAGACAGAATTAGGCAAAATAGAAGCTGCATCTCCAAATAAGTGAGGTATTCAACACGATATAATATGTAAGCATGGGTTTGGCATAAGTAGAGTTGAATTTACCATTCTTTATTTCTGGGTGAGTCCTATTTTTCTGAATAGTTTAGGGTCAGAAGCCAATACTAGCAAGATGCAGTTTATAGCTCCTGATCCTGGATGATTCCTGATATAGGAAGTTCCAGAAGGGTAAGGAGAGAATTTATATAAATGTCTTTTGAATCCTTTAGTGTTGATTTGTGTTTTAGAGGAGCCCATGTTAAATCCAAGGTTTTATTTAGGATTAGGAGCAGTATGCCTCCCAGCCTGAATGCCTACAAGAGGTACATTCTGGAAAGTAAATTGACATCTAAAACCAGGACTTTCAAATTTCTTGGTCTTATTTTTTTGCTCATAATAGTTGAGAGTACTGCAGTCAAGAACAGCAGGACAACACAAAGAGAACTTTGAAAGAATTTGCTGTATTCCAAGGGCTCCCAATTATTAATTTTTATGGGGGATTTGGAGCAGGTTCTTATCACTTCATGTCCCTCTTGGAGCTCCTCATCATCTCTGGAAGTTCTGCTCTCCATTGGAAAGCAAATGTGGGAGTCTTGACAGGTAACAGGTACCAGAAAGGAGCCTTTTGAATTGAGATAATTGCTGATTTTTCAAGATTGTATTTCTTACAAAAGGCCACTTGGAGTTATCTGGCTCGACTTCTCTTCTCTGAAAGGAAGAGTGCCCGTAGGTGTTTCCAAATGTTTTTAATTTTAGGATGAGGCAAGTGTTTTCCCATCAAAAGACCATGTTCTCACAGCTTGGAAAACAGCTTTGGTAACTTCTGCTTCCTAGAAAGTGGAATGAAATTGGGCATGAAATTTCTGTAAGATGTAAAGGGCTTTGAACAAGAAAAGCCTCTTCAAGAATAAACAGTTTACTGTGTTTAATCAAATGAAAAATGTGATTCTTGGGGAAGAGGGACTTTTTAGCTGCCCCTTCCACTGAAGGTAACAAAACATTAAAAATACATTTGCCACTGATAGGTTGAATTCATTTTAGCTGGCATAAATGGGACAGATGAGCTATTCAAATGTCTGATGAGTACTATATAATAAAATATTTATCACCTTCTCATGGTCACTGCATGAGAAGCCAATAATTTGTTTTCTCTCAGCACTGGTATTTTGTGGTGCTTATAATAAATTATACATTGCCAGCTCCCATCCTTCACCTTCTTTCTATTTACCTATCTAGTCAGAGATCTCATTCATCAACGTGTAGCTGGGTTGGGGACAAAAGCGAGGCTATAAATTCATGTATTCTAAAGAAGCATGGAATTTATAATGCATAATGGTAGGGGGCAACATGGCTGGAGTGTGACTACAGGGAACAGGTGACATTTGGAGCTGTAAAGTGGGAATTGAGTGGAATTTTTTAGAAATATATACATTATATATATATATAGGAAGATGTTTGCCTTGGTTGTGCTGGCTGCTGATTTGGATTTAGGATCCAAACACCTCTAAACAATCAAAGCTGTCCAGATGTTGGCCCATTACCAAGCTCAAGCTGATGCCACAGATTTAATTCTTCTCATGACCATCAAATTATCTACAGCAACTTTCCAGTCAGAGATATAAAACCTTCTATTTGCTTTGCATTGATTCACAGTATTTAAAGAAGGAAATATTAGGATGAAAAAAGTATTCCCAAATGATAGTCTTTATAGCACTTAGATACGAAGTCTTCAGTGTTAAAGGGGAGGTTTTATTTCAAAAACTGAAAACTTGACCCTGGGATTGCTTCAAAATATGAAGAAAATTAGCACTTTTAGTTCTCAAACATATTTTTTGTTTTTTTCACTGTGGAGG
The DNA here is from genome assembly GCF_036417665.1 of Passer domesticus. Classification (NCBI taxonomy): domain Eukaryota; kingdom Metazoa; phylum Chordata; class Aves; order Passeriformes; family Passeridae; genus Passer; species Passer domesticus. Next base: position 11,433,773 of record NC_087489.1, on the reverse strand, counting down.
GGAAATAAAATTCTTGCTTTGCATTGACAGATTTTAGCCAAGGTCTCCTGGTTATAATTCTTGAGAATTCCTTCTGGAGACATTCAGATGGAACTGTGCTGCTGCACAAGAGAGTGATGAGGTCTGATGTATTAGAAGGCAGAAATTTTTGTCTTTTATTCTTTCTGCTTCCAATCAGAAATCGTTTGACCTCAGCCCAGAGATAAGACCACCACTTGCCTTACTTATTCAGGAAACTAAATCAGTCAGTGTTGAGGAGGATGGCAAAGTTCATTATTCACTGCTCAAAAAGTCTTTAGAAATCTATCATTTCTGCAAAGTCTATAAGCCTGTAAATTAATTTCTCATGACAAAATCATTTAAAATGCACAGCCTAAAGGATTTTTAAATGACCTTCTACGAGGATGATACAGGGAAAATAAACCCAGTGCCTTTCTCAATCAATCCAGTTCAAGTCCTGAGTACATTTTGGTCACACAGACCCAGGGCCAGGCTCAATTTTGGGACGGTTGTATTGCCTGAAGATGCATGAGATTTGATTCACGTTTTGTTTTAATGTGAAGCTTTGGCATCAAAATTCCTGTGCTCTGGAACTTGCTGTTTTAGTTCGGTAAAGTTCTCTCTGAGGGGGCAAGATCATAGACCTTGGAAACCCACACTTAAGAATTTAAAATTCCCAAAATTTTTAAAGGCACATTAGGGTTACTGATCCAAACATTTTTATAAGCTGACAGGACTAACTTTAAGTTCCATATTTTAAAAAATGTTGTTCTTCCTTGGAATAATTTCTAGCATTTTCACTGAACAAAGGTTTGGTTCCTTTTAGAGAACACTTGTACAATATACCAAAAAATGTTCCTCATAGCTACATGGAAAGATTTTCTTAATGCCATTTTTGTGGTGTAGAAAGAGTTCCACAAAGATTTTTGGAATTAAATCTATCCTTATGAAGGGAGCAAAGGAAAGGAATGACTAAAGTAAAATCTGTTATCAGGATCCCTGTGTACTGAGTAAACACAGAGACAGCATGTGTGTTTTTTGCATATTTTATTAATACATAAATTAGAATTACTTTAATAACTTTCATGAAGTTAGTGGAATAATTTGTTGCAAACAAATTATTCAGTAAAATACACTTTTTCCTTTAATTGCTTTTGTTTGCATACACATGTGCAGATACATACATGTAGGCATAACTGCTAAATTTGTTTGTTATCTCTACAGATAAATTATTCTACCAACAGATTTTAGCCCTGCTATGTCTGCAGTTCAGGGAAGGATAGGATTAAAGGGAAAAGAAAAGAGTGTCTCCACTGTCACTGACTTTTGAACGCTGACTTGTCCATTATGATTTCAAAACCATTCCCTTTTTCCATTCTGTTATTGCTTTCATAATCAGCTCCTTAGAACTTCTGCCTGAATTACAGTTTGGGGGGTTCTATTCTTTTCAGGTGAATAGTAAATTATGAGTGATGGCTAATCAGTTCTTGGAAAATTTATGGAGGAAATGATGAAATATTTTGAATAGTCATGTTGAGCTCAACTAAAATGTTAGGTTTACTTCACACAACAATGTGCTTATGAATAATTTTTGCAGTTATGTAATTTTGGTTTTTATTTCTCTTGTTATACATGGAATAATTCATTTAATGTAACAATATAGTAGTAAATTCTATAAATGGAAATAATGTATCCTAAATTAATAACTACATTTTGAAACTTCAGTCTCTTAACATACTGCAAAATTTTAACATGGAATTTAAATCCTATAAATAGCTGTTTCTTTTCTTAGTCTGGATAACAGAAGTTAGTTTAAAATACAACAAAATACAAGTTGTCAGCTTGGCCTTAGTCTTGACATCAAAAGGTATTAAAATGTTTCTAAGGAACAAAATGAGAACTGAAGCATTATCTTAATCAGTTTTAAATCTTGACGAAAAATAGGGGATATAAACTGGAATTTGAAAAATAAAGCCAGATGTTTGCATATAGAAAGGTATCAATATAAAATAAAGGTCTTTACTCCTCCAGTAAATATAGAAAGAAGGATGGAAGGATTACTTGTTAAATTATTGTCTACAAAATATTCTGTTACAAGCCAAGGACAATATTTGTAGGACTATTTTTAAAACTTTGTGGGCTGCATGTTTATGTAAAAAGAACCTTAATTTCTTGATGGACTTCTGACTTCAATTTGTATATCTGCATAACTATATACTCCTTTTTTGTTCTTGCACACTATTTAAAATACTTATTGCACTGTGAAATGATGCAGTCCCTCCTGGCTATTTCTCAAGGGCAGGTTTGCTGGGAGAGGGAGGCTCTGAGGGAATTCCCTGCTGCAGTTAGAGTCACTCTGTGCAGCCAAGGCTTTGATTTATTGGAGTGACCACTAAGCTGCCATCCCCCTTCCTAAAACACATCCTCAGCCCTGACAGATTTCAGTGAGGAGTTTCCACTCTGCTCCATGAACACCTGCCTAGGCTGGCCTGAAATCTGTATTCCAGCACAGCCCCCTCTCAGGAAGGGCAGCAGCTCTCCTCAAGTACAGCCTGGCAGATTTTCTTTTTTTGCTCTGGGTGCAGTGATGGAAGAGCCTTGGAGTGTGTTGTGCAGTTGTGCTGATAAATTATTTAATGGCAGAAAGGAGCTGACTGCTTGAACTTTCCTCTTGACCTAAGCTGAAATACCAGCCTGGGTGAATTTGTGTGTAAGGCCTTGTAAACTGAACTTCTTATCTTATATGCAAAACCAGGATTTCCTAATGCTTGTCACTGTACTAGGGAGGCTTCCTGATCCCTTGCAAATATTTGTGCTTGTTTCTGCTGCTGTAGAAGTTCCAATATCCGTGTGTTCTGCAAATCCATAGCTCTTGTGGGAGCTGGGGGTGAAGCTGTCAACAGCTTGGCAAATGTGAAATTACTCAGAGTATGCTACAAATAGTAGAGGTTGTGATAATTTCAGCAATAAAAGCTGAGTTCAGGCATGAGCAAAGAAGGGAGGCTCATTTTCAAAATATATTTCTAATTACATGTATATTTTGAACATATAGATAGGAAGGCTCTTTTGCTGATTGGCTTGCGTGTGGTTGGACAGATATTGCTTATTCCTGCTTTTAGGGGGGAGAATGTGCTGCCACAAAGCAGCAAAAGGAAAGGTGTTCCTGCCCAAATACAGTGAAGGCTGGCTCTAAATGAATCAGCACGCTGTAATTTTGTTAATATAAATGTTTAAATACCAATCCCCACTATCTTAAGTGATTGCGATACTTCAAAAAGAGCAACAGGAAGCCAAAGCACTCACTCATATGTCAGGGAAATTCTCATTTTCAGGAGTACAGCAGAGGGAGTAAGTAAAATATGAGACTGTGACTCTGTGGGATGTCACCCATGTGCCAGTTTAACAATTTTATACAAAAAGTGGTTTTAATTAAAAATTGTCTTCCTGTTTTTCTGAAAAGATTACTGTTATGGTAGAATTAATATTAAACTGGTTATAAATTATTACCTCTATTATTATTCTGATGTTTAAAAATTGCCAGACTGTTTTCTATCTGTTTTTTTAATGTCCCTTACTAGCAAGTGTATGTGATTAATGCTAAAATTGACTTAGGGATGAACTCATCCAGCCAGTCATTTCCAGGAGCAGTTATTATCATGTTTTTTGTATTGAAAACATATTAAAACTCTAAGAGTTCAGAAGCATAAAGCAGGCACAAAGCAAAGCCTATTATGGTACTGTTTACCAACAGATTTATAATTAAAAAATAAATTAAGCATGAAATGGAACACTTTTCATTTTCTGCCAAAATGGTATGAAATATTTGATGTTACTTTTCAGATTATTCTGGAATAGCTTTGAAAGTGAATTATTCTGAAGGTTGTCATGGTATTTTAGTGGAACCTAAACATATCTCTGTTAAAACACCCATGTCCTTTTTTCCTGCAGATAATCAGAATGCCCCAGGAAGGGGGAGAGGCTATTCCAGAACTCAGTCATCCAATCAGAATACTGATAATGCATAAAGCAATTAATTTAATGAGGAAAACAGAATGCCAATATTCTCTCCCTCATTAATATCTGAAATTATTACAGCAGTACAAAATTATGGAATACCTTAGAGTTTAGGGGTTTTTAGTGGGAAAGCCACATCTGAATGCCTCTGGTTATGTGTGCCTACAATTCTGACTGAGTTCTGGACCTTGAGGAAAACAGTTTATCACACCTGGCCATTGAAACTTTGCACAAGCCAAATGTCCTGCCTGAGCAGAACAATCTCTGGATCTCTGTTTCTCAGCATCCTCTTCAGCACCACATCCTGCATTCCTGCCCTTCAACGGTTGCTTTATTTTTCTCTTTTACACCTTTGAGAAGAGCTTTAATGAACATCCTTTCCAAAGCTGATCCTTGGCAGCTGATCGTTAAGAATTTAATTTGCTGAGTGGGGTTAAAAGTCTCCAGCAGTGGAGGCTTGGAGGGGACCTTTCCACTCTCTCAGGCTGTAGAACCCCTCCCAAAGCTGGGGCTGACAAACACTTATCCATGTTCATGGCTCTTGTGTGAATTGTTCATCCCCAGAACCAGCAGGGACCTGCACCTCACTCTCACCCTGTGTCACTGCTCTGTGCATCCACCAGTAACCAACAGCCCACCAGGAGCTCCTCCAGGGTCACATTCCTGCCTTCCCAGGTGTGGGATGGTCCCTGCTGCCCGTTGTAAGCAGCAGGGTCATTTATGTGATTAATGCTTCAGAGAAGGGGCTGCAGGAAAGGCGAGGCTCTCGGCGTGAGTTTTGTACGTGTAAATCATCACCTAGGGGCTGCCATTTGAAGAACTTCTTTCTCCTTATTTTTCAACAAAACTAACACATATGTTTCACACAGAGGAAGTCTGGCTGTTTTCCCTGTTTCTGCCATCTCCTGATTTTTCATTTTCCAGCACTCATTCCAATTCAGGAAGATAATGAATATTCAAGATTTCATCTCCTGTTAAGCAGTAGGATTTAAAAAACCTAAATGGTATTTGTTTGGTTGTTTTGGTTTTTTCTCAACAGTTCCAAAAATGCATTAAATGTCCTCAGTTTTCTTAAGAAGGAATCTTTTCTAAAAGTTGGGCTACACCACCTGAGGATGTTGCTCAGTATTTACTCCTGCTATCTCCTGACAAGTGCTTTGTTCAGGGGCATTTTTCCCTGTGTAAGTGTCTGAGTGTTTGCCTCCAGAACCTGTGGAAATTTTCAAATCTGGTGTTTTGAATGCTGGCGGGTGATAGCAGCATTGCCCAGCTCAGTGTGAGGTGTTGGGGCAGCCTGACCCTGCTTCCCAAAGGCTCCTTGGAAGATGTGCTCCTCTCCTCCCCTGTTCTCCTTCCAGCTCACTGCTATAAGAAATTCAGCACTAGCAGGGCTTGCTGCAGCCTTACTAATGCTGTGTTTTGGTTTTTTTTTTTCTTTTCCCTTGGATTCTAGTGTTGGTTTTTACCTTTTTTTTTACTTTGATTGCAAGATCCTTGGCCTGGGAGTCTTTGTGCTGTGTTTGTCTAACACAACGGGGTCAGCTCCATTCCAGCCTTGGTGACTCAGCTGCAGCCAGGCTGTGGTTAAATCAGATAATGGAACAGCTCCCTGTGCTCTTTCTTGGGCTCTCTGGGATTTAGTTATCTCCTTGTCAGGATTATTTAAGTTGGACTGGCCAGTTGTTGGAGTTTAGCAACTTCTTTTGTTAAATGTAGATTTACTGCAAGGATTCATTGCCATAGCTGTCTCCCACAGAGACAGAACAGAAGGCTGTAAATCAAGCAGATTTTAGTGTAAATTATTCCGAGTTTTTTTCTCTTCATTGTGCAAGATTCCCTGCAGAATATCACTGCCCAATGAGGTACTGCTGATTATTTCTTGAGGTCCAAAACTATACATAGTTCACATATATTATATATGTTCCTTTAAAATCAAATGAGAAGGAACAGGTTTGACATGTCCTCTCTCTAAGGAGAGGTGCATTAATGAATGATTAGCATGCAGTGGAAGCCTTATTGCTGAGCTAATAAAATCCAAATATTTTGAGAACTAAGACTATAATACAGCTTGATGGTTCTGCATCATTGTCATTTTTTAGTGGGTTTAGTACTGTAAAACTTTACATGTGAGTAGTTGCTGGATTCACAATTGAAATACTGACTTTGACTTATACACAAAAAAGTTTCTAGGATCTGTCTTGGTTTTTCTGAAGGTGGAGTAGAAAGAAGAGGCAGTTTAAGAGTCATTGTTTCTTAGGCAAGAAAATGTCTGTGTGGCTGAAAACTAAACACAGCAGTTCAAAATTATTTAACTTCATGGTTTTGAGAAGACCAGAGTGACAAAAGAATAAAGAATGTGCTGAACAAGAATAGAAGTTGCTGCAACATTCTGGATGCAAAATGGAATTTCAAGTTGTATTTTAAAATATTCTATCTTCCCTTTTAGGAAGAAGAAAAAGCTTTATGTGGTAATATTTCAGAATATTCTTATTTTATTATGAAACATCTATATAGCTCTTCCAATTTTTCCTTCAGACAACTGAATTTGAAGTTGGATGCTCAGCAATATTCAAGAACATAACTTAGAATTCATGCAGCAAAATTGTCTTGTCTGGTTCTTTGAGGCAAACTCTTTCCCCCCAGAAATACTGGGGAGGGAAAGGGTCAGGATTGGCATTGGGGTTAAAAAAGTGGAAATTTGCTAAGAGGCAGTGAGAAGGTTTCTGGTGCTGGTTTTTCCTTCCAGCATTCAGCAGAAGAGGCTGCAGTGAGTGGCTCTCAGCACTGAATGTGTCCATCCCTAACATCAGTCTTGGAGGAGAGAAAATGCAAGGTGGAAAGATCCTTCCTGTGTACAAAGGGAAGGCTAAGAGAAGTGTTTCAGCACATGGTAGAAATCCTGCTGGATTTTCTCCAAGAAAAAAAATGCAGTTCCATGTGGGAGAGGCAGGAAGGGCCACCAGACCTCACTTATTTGAAAGGCACAAGCAGAGAGCCAAGATGAACTCCAGGTGTTGCATGTATGTGAAGTTTTATTTTGCAGGTGACTGGGGCAGCCTTTATTCCCTGTCCCGCTGCCTCAGCCATCTCCTTCCCCTCCTCTCATCCCTCTTTTCACTGCTGCGATCTTCAGCCAGTTCTTTTACATTTTCCCCTGGCCTTTCCAACCCCAGTGCTACTGAAAGGTTCTCCTCCCTTGATATTCCTGCTCCCCACGCCCTTGTTATGTGTATTTCATGTTATTTAGTCACATCTATCCATGTTGCAGAGAGCTGCTCAGCTGTTCTTCAAATGACTTTGTTTCTGCTTCCTGGGATGTGTAATGTGTGTAGTTGGGTGCAGAATTTTAACTCAAAAATAGAACTATGAATCAATTAAGGAAGAGAAATTACAAAGTGGGAATCTCTGCCCCCATACTAATTAAACCTGTGGAAAAGAGCTATATCTCAATCTGCAGCTATGTTAAAAAAAAATATTTTTTTATTTCCTTCTCCCAGAGTTCTTATTGCTTTCTCTGACAAGGGGAGCACACATTGTGCTGCTGTGTGGCAGTTAATTCTCCAGGTTGGTTTTTCACAACCATTAACATAAATGGTGTGTTTACAGTTGGATTATTCCTTCAATTTGTGTTTCAGGTGGGGAGTTCCAAGTCATCTCCTAGGAAGGAGATTGGGACTCTCTGCCAGAAGGTGGGGGAAACAGAAAGGTGCTTTGTTTGAAAAATGAAACCTAAATTTCTCATTTAAAAGCCAATGAAGAACCTGGAAGTAAAATAGTGATACTGAAAAATAACAACAAAGCACTTGATTGAGTCAGATGCAAATGTTTTCAATAAACATTTATCCCTTTAAATTATTTATTTCTTATTTTAGTCCAGATGTATGCTTTTGGGGATAGAGTGTTGAGCTAAATCTTTTTAAACGTGGTTGCAAAGAGGGGAGCTGAATGTTTCCTTAATGAATGCGTGTGTGGTGCCATTGCTGTGATTATGGGCACGGCGTGACTGGAATGGGAGTTACTCCTCCTCCCCAGACCTGCATCCTCAACTCATCTCCCATTGTATTCAAGGCACCTGTTTTTCCTGTTAAGAATGCAAAGTGTTAGCTGAAATCAGGAATGTATGAAAAGCAGCCACCTAGCATGATTTTAATAATTCTGTGGCATTTATTACATTCTCTGTTGAATCACTTCTTGATATTGATGGCATAATTTAAAGTGACAGAAAGGAAGGAACATGACCTTTAATGTCATGACATGAGTTGTCACAAAAAAGGAAGGATGAGCTTAATTCAGCCAAATGGCTTCCCAGGAAGTCTTGATACATAATAAACTGAGATTTATCTTTGGCTGAGATTACACAGCTCAAGCTGTGATTTTTCTTTTAGATGAAACAAACTGACTGAAGAGAAGATGAAAATATTGTTCTAATTTTGATCTTCATATTGCATTACAGCAAATTAATTCTGGTTTATAACAGGGAACATGTAAAATATGGTAGCTTGCAACAGAGGAGAGCTACATATAGTGATTGCTAAGGTGTTTTCCAGAACAGAATCCAATGTTCCTAAATAGCAAAGTGGTTATATTGCTCTATAAGCTTTGTCATTAGACACAAATGTGCAATCAGCTGTCTAGAGGCACCACATTTCCCTTCTGCTGCTTAGAGTCCTCTTGTACTGATCAGTTTTTGTAGTAAATCCCAGAAGAAGGAGCACAGATGTTTTCAGATGTTGTCACCAATGGTGTCCAGTTGGTTTCCAACTTTAGCAGTGAGGTGAGTCACCATTTAGCATTTAAGGTGGGTGGCTTATGAGGTTTTTTGGATGAGGAAAAAGTCAAGGCATTTAAAAAATAATTACATTCTCTCTGCAGATATAAAAATCACTCAGAATTTGCTCCCAAAATGTTTATTCTATTTTCAATCAAGGTTGCATAGAAAGTCAGCATAATAGGTTTGGAAAAGAACATATATTCTTCCAGAGGAGATATGGCAACATCCTGAAAACTTGTTTTTAAAAGAATGTGTGTTGAGTCAATTTTAAAATGTTATCCCTCTTAAGCCTCTGTTTTGGCTCAGTTTGATACAAGCTGCTTCAGCACTGTGTTCATATGGAATTGAGAGAAAAACAGGGAAAGGTATCAGCAGGTCATTGCACCAACCTTTTATCTCTGATGTTGTCGAATTTTGGCCTGGGTGTCATCTGTCTCAGTCTGGGACAGTCAAATCTGATCACCTACTGGTGTTTTCTAGATCTCAGCAGCAGCGTGCTCTGTGCTGGATTTAAACCAGAGATCATCACTGGCACAGCCCCCTTCAGCTTTTTCATGTTAATGTGCTTCTGGAGTTAGCTAAGCCTCAAGGATTTTTGGAATTACTTGGTCAGCAGGCTTTTTGTCACAGTCTGGAAGGCCAATTTCATTGTTAGGATTCCTTTGATTTGAGCAGACGTCAGCAAAGGCCCCTGAGCTGCTCTCAGGGGCTCTGGGCACAGGATGGGCAGCCTGGCCTGCGCTCACTGTCCTGCTGGCACCTCAGGGAATTCATTAACCAGTAATTCCTACAGCCTAACTGGGTAACAAATGGGGTCCATTTCAGCCTGACAAACTCTGAACAGAGCCATGATCTGCTCCAGATCAGACCCAGTGCTGTATCAAACTAGAAAATCCAATAGCGCTGTGAGAATTTATGAAAATTGTAATTATTCCAGTGGATAAACTGCCAAAAATATATACAGGGGGCAGGGGACATCCCTTATCTGGACTGAGGGAATGTGAAACACAGGCTGAAGTTTAATTTTCTGTGAAACCTCATTTATAAAACAGTAGTATCTATTTTGCCATGAGCTGTTCCCTAAAGAACAGTAACACAGGGAATACTGGGGCATCCATCTAAGTAGAATTCTTTACTAATTACTGGTTTTCTTTTCATTAAAAAATCCATTAAGAATAAAATGTAAAATATCTTTATGGATGCACAGTTAACAAAAGCAAGTGCAAATAAAAAAAAATCTTCCAAGAAAGTGCTGTTTAAAAATAAAATACTATGTTCTTAGTATTAGAACTTAGGCAAACTAATTACTTGGGGATTTTAAGAGAATTACAAGTTTCAGGATATTAATAAAATTTTTCAATTTATCAAATACTGAATAATAGCACTATAAATTAGAATATGAATATAACTACTACTATGTAAAATAATAATACAGAAGAATTAAAAGAAAATATGGCTTGAAACAACAAGAAATACTTCTAAATGACCCTGTGAGGCTTCTGGATCATGGTCAAAGAGCTAGAACTCAGTTTGAAAGCATTTTTGCTGCAGTAAGTGTGACTCCTTCTGTGAGTAACATGGTTTCAAAAGGCACTGGTGACTGAAAATCAGAAGAACTAGAATATATGGCTTTGTTTCAATAGTTTGTTACCTGCCATAGAAAATCATCCATCACACAGGGCCACAGGTCTTGAAATAGTCCCAGAATCAATTCATCCATCAATAGATTCACACCACAGCCCTTAATTTCAGAATGATCCATCATTTCCTTAAGCAGGTTATTGTTTTTTGAGGAGTTTATCCCATCAGATGGCTTTTTTTTTTTTTAATCCAATTATACCAGCACATTGATGAGAAAAGTAAATTGCCAGCTGAAATCCTGGCTAGGGTGTGTGTGCTACAGGAGCATGGCTGGATGCTGCTTGGATTTCTATATCATTTTAAGAACAGAGCCAAGAGCTAATGACTGTGATTTGATCCTGCATTAGCAGGGCCCTCGTTATTGAAAGGATTCATCATGCATAGAAATTATTTGTGCTCTAGCTGGAGGCCATATTCTGTGCTCCCAGCACTCGGCGTGGAACATGCTGTCTTCATTTCTACTCACTTACCCGTGAAACAAATGACAGAAGGGAAGGGACAAATGCAGCCTATTTGTCATCTTCCCTCTGTGCCTCCTCTCCCCCTGGATCAATAGAAGGAAGGAAGGAATGAAGAACAATCCTGCTAAATGCAAAACTAATGAAAAAGTGCCTAGTGTGAAGTGACCTTTTTGGTGGTCTGCTTTTAAAAGAGGCCCAAGCCACAAAGCCAGAGGCAGTTTAACATCACTCTGCTCTCCAGCCCTGCTGTGTATCTGTTAGCACTGACTATTAACAGGGGAATTCTAGCTCTGCTTCCTGACAGCTGAGAAATCCTAGTAAAGTTCCAATATCCTCATTCTGTTGGAGGGCTAAAGCTTCCCATGAGAGGCCAGCTTCCACTGGCACATCCCTGCAATCCCTGCTTATGTTAAAGGGAATTCCCTCAGCATCACAGACTGAGCCAAGCATTCCTTCTGCAGGAGCAGGGTGAGGAGCTCCTGCCACAAAAATGCACCAGCACAGCCTGGCCATGGGACCTTGGCAGCTGAGGGACACATCAGGGGTGGGCTTGGCTTGGGAACCTCCACTGCTGGCAGTGCACTTTCTGTGGATCGTAGGAAATATGAGAGATGAAATTTTAATATTTAGTTCCTCCAGGGGACATACAAAAGTTGTTTTAGTACAGCTGCAAGATTCAATTCATAAGGAAATAGTGTACTCAGAGTACAGGTATCAACAGTATCTCATTTATTTTTGGGGTTGTGAAATAAGGTAGGAGCAAGAGCACGTGTATTTAAATGCAGCAAAGTTCCATTTAAGCAAGCTAAATTAAGATGAGGTGTCAGCAAAGCTTCTCTAGACTGGATGAAATGGCATGTTAAGTAAGGAAACTTAATAAAAAATTGGCACCTTTTAAGTGTAGATGAAAATGACTCCATTAAGTCACCCAATAATTCATCATACCCTTGCATATCTGCATCGTACTGCTATTGCAATATTTGTTGTTGGAATTATAAAAATTTAAATTCTTAGACTTTAGAAAGAACTATAACCTTTTCTTCCTTTAAATTAACCCCCACAAAGTAATAGAAGCGCACATTTTACAATAATTCAGCAACAGAATACATTCTGCTTCTATGCGTGAAGAGTTTTAAGTATGGCAACCACTGGTAGAACTTGGTGATTTTTAACACTTACTTCTGAATATCAGGAGAGTTTCTGTTTCAATTTAATTGACAGGTAAGCTTGTGTTTTAATTGAATCCAGTCATTCATGACTAGAAAATAAATGTCTTTGTGATAAGGCAAGATTGACCAGAAATTAGGAGCTTTAGTCCACCGTGTATGTCATGCATAAGGAAAATATAAGTTTTTTATATAGTGTGTCTCCAAGTGACTTGATGCCATTTTTCCCATTCTAATTTTCTGTCTGATTATTTCCACACATTGAATTTTGAAAATCTTTCCCCTAATCAAGCTCATATTTAGGCTTATTACTTCTTTCTGATTTCAGTAAGTTCACTTATTGCCAAAGCAAGCCCTTGCTCTCATCCCCTACCATTAGTTCTATCCAACTAAACCTTGTTACCATTTCATCACCATTTGTTTTGTCCCTTATAAATGTTTAGGTTCATGTTTTCCCCTTGCTCCAGAAGCCACACTTGTCTTGAGAGCTTTCTATTACACACTATATATTCTCTGGGCCCTGAAATTTCTGCTTTGAACCTCAAAATAATATCTGAGATCCCAAACAATGAATAATGTAGGAAGAAAGTGGATTTGAACATTGCCATTTGGCACCCATTGTAGACCATGGGTGTTGTTTGTGCTTTTGGGATTGTCCTCTATATTCAGGAGGGAAAGTTATCACAACTTCTGAGATCTGACACTGCAGCAAGAAATGAGAGATTTTGGAGGTGCTGCTGCTGCTGTTTTCATGTTTCAGGTGCTTTGTACTGAGCTGTAGTTAAAAAAAATCCAGTCTTTTCTCCCTAAATCTTGCATTCTCAGGAGAAGAAAAAGACCACAGCTGCTTATGAAGGAGCTTGAATAGCCCAGGAGACAATATTTCTTAGGATGTAAAGCAGGAGTGTGGATCCTGAGCTGTCCAATTCAAGCTGTCACTGTTTTTGTGGATCCATTACAGCACAGGAGATTAAGGAGGGCTGTAAAGGGAACAAGCAGTGCCTTTGCAGATGTTTACCAGTCCTTCTGTTTAGGTGAGCAGCATGGGAGGAAACAAAAGCTTTTCTAAAAGTTTAATATTTGAGTCATGAAGGCTTTGCTGCAGCTTATCTGGGACTGGCAAAGCCTGCAAGGTGTGATATATCAGCATTGCTGTTTCCACACCAGCCTAATTTTTGATGAAAAGTCATGTCTTTCTTGCCACTTAGTTAAAAATCACTTTATCTAAATACATATCTGAGAACAGTTTGTTACATCTCAAATTTTGAGAGGTTTGGGTTGTTTTCTTTTTAATCTCTGTATATCTTTTCCAGCTGATTTTATTTCCTTGATTCTGTGCTGAGCTGAACTTCAGGGAAAAGGAGAATTTCTAAGTTAGCATCCGTGATTTCTTCAACTTTGAACTGAAATACTTGCTTGCCCCATTAAGCAAAGCTCCATGGAATTTGCATTTATTCAGTTACTTGTTAAATAGGGACATGTTTTGCTGGAGGGGCTTAAGAGCTCCCTTTTCTAGAGGAGCAAAAGGACATTATCATCAGTAGGTTCTTTTTGCATCTTGTGAAAAATGAAAGATGCTGTTCAGAAGGGAAGGAGAAAGATTGATGTTTAAAGGATAAATCTATTTATGGAGGCACTTTTCACAAGCCAAATCTGCAAGCATTAGCACACAAACTCCTCTTGGGTATGGTCTAGAAATGGTACCAGGGATGTAAAAGTACAGAGCCAGAAATGCTGGATATTTGTTAAAACACACCCATTTCTATTGCAGTTCCCTCTCTTCTCACCATAATTGTGATCAGGAATTGGAGGGTGAGTGAATGCTCCAGTATTGTCCTTCTCCTGTTCACAAAGATTAAGCCAGAAGTTCACCATGAATCCAGCAAGAAAATGGAATAAAGAAGTGTAAAGGCAGGAGGAAGTACAAGGTAAGCAATGCTGAAACACCACACCATCCCTAAAATCCACCAAACACAAATTAACCCATGTTTTCTCTTCCAATCTCTGGCCTTTTGGGTTATAGATTACAAAAACTTCCCAGAAAAAGAAACATTTCACTGTGTATTTCTGTAGCTCCAGAGTACTGCGAGTATTTAATTTCTGTTAGGAATTTTGGGTGTTATTGTGTTAAATACAGTGAATTACGTGTTATTTGAATGTTGTTTGCCATTACGTCCTGCTGCTGAACTTCAGGACATTTGAGGACAATGTCAAAAGGTTTTCTCTGTAAAAAAGAAATGAAAAATACTTGATAAGTCAGAGGAGCAGCCCAGCTCTTCTTGAGCTGTGTGGTGTGGGCATCTCCTAGAGATGCACAACAGAAGGAGCTGTTTCCATGTTACTTTAACAGAATTATGGCCTGAAGGTGCCATAAATCCTGCTGTTCCAGATGTGAGCCTAGTTAGGCAGTAAAATCAGCCAAATGGAAGTGCACCTCCTCCCCATGCAAAGCAGTGTCCTCTTGTAAGTCATTAAGGGATTTGTGATTTATAATCTGTTTGTACGAGCATTTATTGGGCCTTTCAAAAAGAATTATAATGGGGATGCTTGGAGCAGATTGATTTACATGGGACCACGAGTCTTGCAATGCCACAAGCTGTTGTTCACTTCTCTGCTGTAATTCTTTGGACACAGTTTACTTAAAGTTTTCTTGAAGCCAACTATAGTGCTCCTGAGTCCTAGAAGAGAGAGGAATAGCCAGTGCAAAGCCTACAAATCCTAGCACATGATGGAATCTGGAAACCCTGAAAATAAGGTCACTCTAGGTTTAATAACAACCAGTCTATGAGATGACCCAGACTCTTCAAAACTAGGTGTAGTAAATATTTTTATTTACAGAAATTCTTCTCAGAGCTGCTTGAGGCTAGATTCACATTGTACCAAGTGTTTTTAGGTGTTGTGAGGGACTTTGCTACAAGAAAGATGTGCATGGTTATCTAAATTAAGTGCTGGTTATCTAAATGAAAGGCCATCTATCTTGAGGCTCTGGTAAATACCCTCCATATTTCAAGTGCTGGTTTATTGTTCCAAATTGGAGCTGATGCAGTGCTGTGACCAGAGGTGTGATTGCAGCACGAGCAGGAGACCTTGGACAGCTTTTACCTGGCAGCTCTGGAAGTGCTGGGACAGCCTGGATTTCAGAGTGGACAGTCCAGGGCTGTCAGTGAGGCATCCTGGGCATGAACTGAAATAAAAAGCAATGAGTGAGGTCTGTGCTGCTGCAGCCCCCTTGATTTCTGGCACTCCAGGTGTATTAAAGATAATTCAGATATGGCTATCTCTGTGGCATTCTCTGCTTGTGTAGCAGCACACCAGATCCTAAATAGAATGGTAGCTTGTCATATGGAGATAATGGTTATTATTCAGAATATCTCCTCTATAAAGATATTCAGGCAGTGTCTCTCCCCTTATGAGATATTCATCTAATTCTTTCCTGAGGCTGTGAGTCATAGAACATCAGATTTGGGTTTAAAATTCAGAACCAACTGTGCTAATATCATATAGTGTCTTTCTGGCAAACACTGCAAATTCTCAGAACACACATCTGCAATTCTAAATGTGGTGGAGTCTTGGGTTACAAAGTTGAGTTTAGAAGGAAGCTGCCAATATCCACAAAAAAAAAAAAATTACTGCATTACAGGAGCCATCAGCCAGTTCCTGAGTGATTGCCAGTCCTGCCTGAAGATGGCCTAAAACCTTCGTGCTCATCTGCCTTTTCAGGTAATGTTATTTTCAGTTATATGCCAAGAAATCTCAAAACAAGATTCTCTCCAAAGCCCTCATCCCACCAGGGCATCACTAAGATTTTACATGACACATTTTACCAGATGTAATCTCTGTGGTAAAAATTAATCCTCCTGGATTAGATGTTTGTGTTCTGCTCCAGAGCTGCTCAGATAAAGTATCTAGGGAAGATACTCAAAAATTAATGATGCACTGGTTTTAGTACTGCAATTCTCTGTTAAAATTGTATTTACTGAGCACAGACAAAAAGGAGGCAGGAGGTGCCCATGTCCCTCATCTGGACACCAGAATTACAGCACTTGTGTAGACATGGTGGAATTGCAGCAGGTTTTTGAAACTCTGCCCCTGAAGCACCTAGAGAGGCAACAGGTTCATGTCCTTGATACCTGGGCTGTTGCACTTTGTAAAAATAATTAAATATTCATCAAAGGATGTGTAGGTGGGATCAAAAATATTCTAGGGAAAGCACTGAAAGTATTTTCACTAAATTTGGCACTACTGTGAAACACAATTCAGAGACTGAAAAACAGCAATTGAGAATCAGGCTCCTAATAACCAGGAATTCAAATAAAATGATGCCACACTGTGGAAGGCTTCACCTCCCTGCACTGACCAGAAGGAGAAGGCCATGGCCTGACCCTGGAGCAGCAGTTTGGCTGCTGGGGTAAGTCTGCCTCTCCAGTGACCTGAGCTGTCCCTACCTCTGAAGCAGGTTGATGTCAGCTGTAATGTGGATCAAGCTGATGCAAATGTACCTCTATATCCCTGCACATGATATGTATGATGTGTTTAAATGGGGGCTTTGTTCATGCTCCAATTTAAATGAGTGCTTTTTTTCAAGTTCTAATTTTGTTGATGCAGAGAAAATACACACAGCTATGTCATAACAACAGGATAACCATATGCCACTCAATCATCTAATTTACATTATGAAAACAGAATCAGGGTTTTCTGAAAACTGTCATTTTGGGATGCCTCAGCTCACAGCTAAGTCATTCTTATCACATAGTAAAGTTCCCCAGCCTGGAGTATTTCATCAATGACACTTCAACTGAAGGATTTTTAAAATATGCTGATTTGTTTGAAGGGGGAAAAACTTGTTCAAAAATATCTGCAAAAAGAAGGTTTGAGGAAGTTTTAAAATTTGTGTTTTAAATACAAATTTTTTCAAACACATATATGAAAGGATTGTTAATTGTCCTCAGAATCTGTTTTATAGATGGGTGGGGCATGTGAGCATCCAGAAATACATAAATATGTGTTTATGCAAATACTTATAGAGATATTACACCATAGAATGCATCGAAGTAGGATTATTATGGGGTTTTGGTCAAGATCCACTGATTCATCTCTGGCTATCTCATATCTAAAAGAGCTTCATAAGTAGAATGGATCCATTCATTGTTCATGTCCAGCCCAGGGACTGCTTGGTGCTTTATCAGTGCTTTGAGGTGCAATTAGGGTCTGCTCAGCCCATGAAATGAGCAGCTCCTAAGCTGCTGCCTTCCAAGCAGAGTGGGGAGTTATTTCCTATCAGCCTGGTTCACTGCAAGACCAAGGAAAATATCCCTCCTGCTTCCAAAGCAAGCAACAGGCTGCAGATATTTATTAGCTGCTTGTACTGAATTCCCTTGGACCTTGCACCTCACACAAATCCTGAACCCCTCTTGGGTTTGGCTCCTTTCTGGTTTCTTTTGGTCCAGCAGGGAGCAGACACTGGGTTACAGAGGTTTTTAGGCAGGGATTCAGGTGGGTGGGGTGTGCTCCTGGGCTTTTTGGAGATGTATAAGACTGGAAATGTTGGTCTGCCCCTTTATTGCACCTTACAACGACTCAGGTTTGTAATTGCACCTCCTGCTGATGAAGATCTGCCCCACATCTCCTCAAGCAAAGTGTTTAACTCATGGCCTTGTTTCCAGGGGCTGGAATCCCTCAGCCAGGGAAAAGTCTTTCAGAAATACTGCTGTGGGAATGAGTCTGTTCACTGTGTAATGAGAGAGGAGTAGCTACAACAGCACCTTTTATATGCGGCACTCACCTGGCAAGGAGGAGACCTAAATTTAAATGCCAGCTTTCTCTTTGCACCCCTATGTGATGTCAGCTGTTTAATTGTTGTGTCTCACTTCCCCATCAATAAAATGGGGGGAATATGCAGTTTACAGGGAGACCTGGAATAGACAGAGACTGAGAACAGTCAGAAGCAGTGGGAGAAAGGCCCACACAAGCAGCACAAACAGGCAAATACATCATCATTATGGATTTTCCCCTCACAGCCCAGTAAGGTGGCTCTTTACATGTATAATCCCCACAGTAAAAATCATCCAAGTGAATTAGATGTTTGTGTGCTGTGCCAAGAAATGCTCCTTTTGTGAGAAATCTCTGCCTAAATAAGAATCCTCTGGAGACACTTAAGGTACAAATAAAAAATGGTTATGTCAACTACTGTGTGTCTTTTAAGCAAGAGAAATGTTACTTTTTTCACATTGCCTCAGTCTTTCTCCTGATTTAACTGCCAAAAAGTCCTCTGATCACAAGAGTGCTGTTGTATAGCTTGACCTGCTGTGCTGAACCTAAGTACTGCAATATATTTTAAGGTGGAATGAGCTGTGAGCATTTTAAATTAGGTTATGTGCCTTAAGGTGGCAGTTGTTGCTCCCAGGCACAATTAGAGTAATGAAATGAAAGCTGATTTAATGGTTACAATAAAAGAAATAAAATAGAGAGGTTTGGCCAGACTAGTTTTTATTCAAGTTTCTATTAAGAAAGGATGGAACTCATAAAAAAAATACCAAGCTGGAAATCATAATGTATTTTTCATATCAT
Organism: Passer domesticus; assembly: GCF_036417665.1. NCBI lineage: Eukaryota > Metazoa > Chordata > Aves > Passeriformes > Passeridae > Passer > Passer domesticus. Next base: position 11,415,153 of record NC_087489.1, on the reverse strand, counting down.
GATAAAGATTGGATATGTTCTTGTTGAGAATTTTTTAAAAATAAATTATTCTTAGCTTATAATCAGAAATGTATTTCAGAGAGTGTTCTTCCAGAAGAAGACTGGCTTACATTTATCTGAGCTACATTTTTCCAGGAAAGTGGTAAAAATATATAGAGAGACACACCTGGAAATATCTAAATGGACTATTTGTCTAGCGTATCATCTTTGATCTGCAGTGGGAGGGATTTTCAGATGCTGATCTGGAGCATAAACACACACAGGAGCACTCCCAGGGTTTTTCCTCCCCCAGGAGAGGCTCTGGGGCTGCACTTGTGCATCGAGCACAGCCCAGCAGAGCTGGAGCTGCATCCTGATTTCCACCCTGGGAGATTCTTCCAGCTGAACGTTGAACCAGTGGAGCTCTGTCACCCTGGTCCCGCGGCCCTGTGCAGCTGGTGCCAGGCTGGGGAGGAATGCCAGTCTGCAGGGTGATCCTTTAGCACGGCTCATTGCAGAGGGAGATGCTGTGTGAGTGACAAGTGGCTCCCGTGCCCGCTGCTGTCAGGCTCGTGCTGGGGGATGATTTCAGTCGTTGTTATCCTGGGGCTGGGGCCAGAGGCAGCAGGTGCAGAAAAAGTCTGGAGTTCTAATTTATTGCCCTTTACCTTCTGAACATCAGATGTCTTTAGCAAAAAGAAGTAGAGTGGTTTCTTTCATAGTGAGTGCTGCTCAGAAATCGATAAACCTTTGCTTACGATATTCTCTGGGAAAATACATAAATACATTCCTGAGAAGCATGGATTCTAATAGTGCAGAAAGAGAATGGTGTGCTTTTCATGGAAATCTTTACTTCCTAATCTACCTTTCCCTTGAGAACCAGGAATGGATCACTTTTCTTTCAACAACAGATAAAGTGGCTGGATAGTTTTGGGAATTAAACACATCCTCACATCTTTCACCAGTTTTGCTAGATAATAAAAAGCAGCCTAGTCAGGCCAACTCCCAAACATTGCTGCTGGCTTTCAGATATTTGTAACAAGGATGGAAATAAATTAAAGCTGGGAGGGGAGATTGAACATGTATCTTTGTCTATCTAGAAGCTATATTATTGTGGAACTGTAAAGAGAGGGGCTGTTATAAATTAGAAAAAAATATTTAGTGTAATGCTTAAAACTCTTACTGACATTGGGGTTGGGTGAAAATTGGACTGGTTTCCAAACGACATGAATTCAAGGGGAGGATGTGGGTTCTTGTTAGTTTTTGTTGCTATATATTTGTCCATTTTGGTAATGTAAATTTTCTTGTTGTTTATTTAGGCCCAGATACTGCACTAATAATATACAGTCAGTATGCCATTAATACACAATAATTTGGGATTTCTGTCACATTTGACCTGAATCATAACTAGCCATGAATAAACTCTAGTTTTAAAGATAATGAAGAAATAAACTACAGGAGCTGCTGAGACTCAAGGAGACTGTCCTGTGTGGTAGAAACATCTTTTAGGGCAGAAACTGTGTCCTGCAACCAGGTGACCACTGTGTCCCCATAAGGGTTGTTGATGGAGGTCTCCTTTGTCCTTCGAGGAAAACTGCAGCCACTCTGCTTAGCTCAGCAGTCTGAAGTTCATGCAGATAAGGAGACCTTTTCTTGTGCAAAACAATGTCTTTTGAAGCAAAATAATAATTAAAATCCACGTTTCCTACAGCAGCAGTGCTAGGAAGTATTACCATTTGTAATTCCAATTCACTGTGGGCCACATTTATCTGCCTTATGCCTATTTTACATGCATCAACATGACAATTAGGTATTTTAAGCAGCTCAAAACATTCCAGACAACTAAATATTATTTCTTGTGCAGAACACATTAGCCTTAAAAAGATTAGTGAAGTGTAAGCTGCAAATTATACCATTTTTTAAAAAAATCTGCTCCGCTCACCGTTGTGATGCTTTTAGGGAAATGATGGGCATCAAACAGAGCAGTGCAGAGCTGAAGTCAAGATAAACTCAGACAAAACTCCTGTGAGTTTGTCCAGACAACAGGCAGAGAACTGGTTTAGTATGGAACCATCCAAATATTTCACTGTCAGCTAGATTGGATTCAGCATATTCATACATTTTAACATCTGGCATTTTAATATGATAGATAAGAGTTGAAATATGCAGTATTTTTACCCTGGTATTTCTTTATTCATATGCAGAGATGTAAATATATTTATATTTTATAAGTGATTTCATAAAGAATACCTATGGTATGACTTCAGTGATCCATAAGTATTGTGCAGATAAAGGATCATTTTGTGTCTTGTTTAGTAGTACAAATCCTCTCCTGTGATCTTGACCAACAATGTCACCCACTCATTTCCATTCAGATTATTGCTGCTGAAATATGACCTTACATTCCGTAATTTATCTTCTCCCTGGACCAATTTTTAACTGTTTCCCCTTTGTAAAACCATATCACACTTTTTCTAGGATGAAGAAGTTGTAGCCTGATTTCCCCCCAGCCTGACAACTGCCCCATAGAGTACATGCAGAATTTTGGTGCATTTTCCACGTTGCCCTTGAGGCTGCCCCTAACCCTGGGTGAAACAAAACCATTTCCCCTTTAGAGCCCTCCCAAGGGAGCCAGGCTGCCAGTGTGCTGAGATCTCTGCCTGAAGTGCTGACCAAAGCTGTGCCATGGTTCCCTTGAACTGTCCCTGCCTTTGTCTGTCTGTTGTCTGCCATCTTCAGTTATAAACCTTGTCGGTCAAGGACGTGGATTTATTTCCTTTGCACAGCGTGTTAAGGCCACAGGCTGGAAGTGAGACAATTGTTTTTTCACAGTAGTGCAAAACCTGAAAGTCTGAGGCAGGACTAAGCCAGGCAGCTCAATACCCTTGAAATCAGTGTTCCCCAGGACTTTAGGTGGAACTCCACAAAAAAACCCCAAGTTTTAACTTAAGAAATGCATTCTGATATGTAGAAGAGCTCATCTTGCACCCTGTACAGTTACTGTGACCTCAACTCTGCTGCCTTTAATGAGAGTTTTTCCAGTATCCCTGGTGAGTTCTGCAGCAGGTCCTCAGCACAAGACCTGTGCTTCTTTTGTCTGGTTTTGGCAATTAAGAGATGATCTGATTTAATTGGCAACATCAGGAGGCGAGGGTTTGCAAGTGCTCCTCCTCAGTCTGCTTTCACACTTCTTCCTGAACTTTGAACAAGCATTATTGAAAATGTGAGTCATGATAGCACATTAAATATTAAAACCAGTTTAAGATTTAATCCCAATTTATAGTGCAGCTTTGTCTAATTTACTGCATATTACACAATTTCCTTTACAGATAACTTTTAGTATGTTATATAAATAATAAATCAGTCTCTCGTGATTCTCAATTGTTCTAATATGGTTTTATATTAAACTTACATTTGCCATCATTTAAATGTTGCTAGACCAATTTATTTTATTTTTTCTCCTTTACCTATTCAGATTGCACATTAGTTCTTTTATAATATTATAGGTTCTATGCAGAAAATTACAGCCATTCAAGCATTTGAAATTCTTTGTTATCTTTTCTTTTAAAGCAGGATGGAGACAACCTTGGCAAGCATAAATGACAAAGCAAAAGCACAGGTTCAGTGGGTCACAGCAGCTCACCCCTAATCAGTGGCAGTAATTCTGGTGTCAGTGTGCTCTCTGTTCTGCTCACACAAACAGCTGAGGGATCCTCTTCTTGCTCCTGCTTATGCAGCTCTTTGTGTTTGATATTGAGAATTTGCAGCTAGTGGGGAAACTTTGCCATAGTGTCAAAACTTTGGGGTTTTATAACTGCCCAGATGAAAATTTAACCTTTTTACCTAATTTCACCAGGCATTTAAAGATTTGATGTGGTAACTGTGACCTGTGAAACTTTATCAGCAATGTCTCTTTTTCTCTGGTGGATATTATCAAATGTTTCTTTCAAACACATGAAGGAATCTGTTTCTAAGGCTATTTCATAAATTGTGAAAAATATTTTATTAGTGAAGAAAAAATTAGGAATTATTTAACCAACTTTAATTTCTACATAATACAAGCAAGAAAGTAAATATAAGGGAAATAAACACATTAAAGACAGAGCTTGGATGTTGAAAATCATTATTGAATATAACAAAATACATTGTCTTTGAGGAAAAAGAAAAAATAATCATTAAATTCCCTTTTCTCCCAAAGCAGTTGAAAAAACTCTGAAAGCAGAAGAAAGAAATAATACATTACACAAAGGGGTTACAGCCTATGGCTATTCTGACTACAAAATTTGGGACATAAAGGTAGCCAGCAAGAAATAATGATGTGTTTAAGGCTTAACATCTCAACAGACTTTATTTTCTATTCCCTCCCACTGATAGTATGTACATTAATGTTTTATTTAAAACATTCTTTCAACCGGAGTGTAAATTTGGCGGGGGGAAGATGTTAAATATTGAACACCACCTATTCTGATAAGCTCCTGCTGAAGCAAACGAGGGGCTGTAAACTTTTACTCTGTTCAGACGCTCACAGGAGTGTGACCTGCCCAGAGCATCAAGCCTCCTGCCTGGCTCCTCCAGGATTTTTTGCCTGACATCCAAATGGAATTGAAATTCAGGGCCATGAAGTTTCTCAGCCTCCAATGAACAAAGTCTGTACAGTCAGAGCAGCTGCTTTCACCTCAAGAAAGGGCAGTTTTTAATTTGTAGAAGAATATGCCATGAGATGTGATGCAAAGGTCTAAATAGGTTTTAGAACTTGTAGAATAAATGACCTAAAGAGGTTTATTGAGGGAAGCACTGAGTATTTTTGGTTGTTATGACAGAATCTGATATATCAATTTTGATGTCACAATGTTTAGAATAACTGATGCTGTATAAAGTCAATTTTGGGCAGAATGAATGAAATATCTCATTTTTCTGTATAACTGTAGTATTGGATTATGAGTTCTGTAATTGACCCATAACTTCTGGTTATCATGAATAAACCAGTAAGACCAAACCAACTTTGGGGGAGGATTTAGTGTTGTTCCCACTTATGGTTAAGTTTTTAGGTTTGACATTCTAAGTTTAGGAGTATTCTTCCTGTTTTTTAAACCGTGTAGATATAAAATGAACTGGCATTGCTTCAGCTGTTATCCTTAAAGGTGAAAAGCTTTTTGTAACTGAATTAATAGCAATCTTGAAGACAGGTCTCCTCCAGGGACAAACTTTCCCCTTTATGAAGTATTTTCTCTGTACCTTAGAGTTTTATCTTTTTGTTATTTAAGTCTAAACATTATTTAAATCATGGGCTAATATTACACCAAATTTATTTACCTTTCTTTGTTCTTTTAAAATGTCTATGGAATTGTCATGTTTTCTGTGGGTATCTCATGCTCAGCTCCTCTGGCTGCCTCTCCCAGTGGTCTGCAAATTGATCAATAATTTTTTATGCACTAGAGTAGGAGCCAACTGCAGCAATATCACAGAGCTGAATTCTGCTTTTATATCAGCACAAAGTGTGTGAGTGCTGATCATGCTTGTTTGAAGTCAACTTTGGCAAATCTTAGAAGGCTGCAGGATGAGTGGCCAGATTTTCTAATAAATGCAGGCTTAGACTATGCATCCTTCAAAACACAGCACTCCTGGTCTCTGAAGGGCTGTTTTGTTACTGTCTTGAGCCAGAAGACACTTTAGGGTTAGATTTAAGCATGGCTGTAGCAGTGCTGTGTTGGTATTTGTGTTTATAACCCCCTATGCAATGTAAAAAGCACCATCAGGCTCAGTGTGAGTGTCTAAAGAAATGAAAGCCATTTGTCAGCAATCCCTGCTCCTCCTGCCCGGGCTCAGGGAGCATCTCTGGAGCTGTTTGTGGCTCCTGGGAGTGCTGCAGACCAACCCCTTGCAGATTTTACTGAACTGCCAGCAGAGCCCTTGGCTCTGTGTCTTTGTAATCTGGAAATCTACATATTTAGATTGCTTTTAGTAGACCTTTTGTAATTGCTGAGCCTAGTGCTCCTGTTTAACTCCAAAATTTGCTTGCTAGGAGGCATTCCAGCATCAGCCCATGGAGATGATCTGTTCTCTGTGGAAACTCAGCTTCAGGGTCACCAGCACCTGTGTGGGACACATCCAGCAGCATCCCTGCATTTCTGGGTAACCACAGCAGGTATTCCAGCCACGTGAAATTTACTGTGAACATCCTTGTAAAAGCTTTTAAGCAGCAACTCACAGTGTGATTGCCTCTGATCATTCTGAGGGAAACTTTGTTCAAGATTTTTCAAAGGCTGAACATTGATCTGGTGTATTATTTGTGATGCAGAACAAGTGTTTACATCTTCATGCCCAGAGGAGACTGAACTACAGCTAGATCCTCTTTAATGTATCTGCTATATTATTTTCAGCTTTGAAAATACATATGCCATAGATTCTTTTATTTGGACAAACCATGGTCTTATTTAAAGTCTGTTGATTTACACTGGGTTGGTTTGTGAGCAGCTCAACCATGAAAAGTTGGGGATAAACAGTGTATGGTATTCCAGGACAATCCCAGACATGCAGAAAATCAGGGGTGATAAATATTGTGTAACAGCATTTTAACAGGTTTTTTCCTTCATCTAAATTCTTGTTTCTTATACGTTGTGGTGGCTGTACTAATCAGTCCTCATTCAGTTTCTTACCTTATTTCTCTCTTCAGTTATACTTGCTGAGAGACCTTCAGCAAAATAATTCCAAACATTACAATCAATGTCCAAAAAAGATACAAGTGGTTAAGCTGGGTCTTGAGTCAGCCATCACCTCCAGTGGAGGCAGAAAAAGATGTATTAAAAACCCAAGGACTCTACACTGCCTTTGTGAGTCCCAAGCCTTGGAACAGCCAGTATCCTGTTTATCCCAGGGTGGAATTAAAAACAGCCTTAAGCCTGTTCTTGTTGCCCTTTGTTTAGGGAGCTCCAGGTAGGGGTGAGGTGAGGGTTTCTCGTTAGCACTCGGGTTCATTCCCTGCTCATGGAGACAGGAATGAGGCAGGATCCATGCGGGGCAGGAAAGCAGCTCTCTGTTTGGTTGGGGGTTTTATTCCCTTTCTGCCTTCAGGACTTCTCTAGAGATTGCTGTTGAAAGTTTTCTTGTTTTATAGTGGACCAGTAATGTGTAGAGAGCATTGCTCACTGTGAGCAAGAGGACAAAAAGCAAGCAAAATTGTTTTACATTAATCTTATTTTTCAACTTTATACGTTTTTCTTATCAAGTATTCACACTTTGTTTCAAGTGAAGAACAGTATGATAAATTCATTTTTGTTTTGTTTCCTTTATAGCACAGCACTTGCCCTGCAGGGAGAATCAGCATTTCTGGATCACTTGATAGCTGCAAGTGCATTCATTTGAATTTTACCATCGATCTGTTCTACCCTATGACTCACTTTTGTGGTGCTTAATTTCTAACACACTACTTATATACTCCAAAGAATGTTGTTGTTTTTTTTTTCTCTTGCCCACCTTAATCCTTCTCTAATGAATAAGTTCAGAGCCAGGCACTGCCTGAATGGATCAATATTCTAAGGAGTAATTGTGCAAGCAGACAAAATGGAATGTTTCTGAAGGGTAAACTGGTGAAATGGTGGATAGCAGAGACAGAATAGAAATCCCTTTTACTGGGAATTGTTTCCCCCCAGCATGGGACATAGGACATGACCAGTTTATGGTCTGTGTGCACGAGGGGTGGTGGTTTTACCTGGAGCTCTCCAGCCTTGTTGCTTCGAGGGTAAAAACCATCTGAAAACTCAACAGCCTGACATGGGAAGGAACTTGTGATGCCTTGTGAAGGCTGACCTAGAACACACACTAGGCAGAATCAAAGAATAAAGCAGGGATTTATTAAAAGGATCTACTCAATGGATCCACCTTGGGCAGCACAAGAGCCCAGCCAGGATTGCACCCAAGAAGAACCAAGATTGTCACAAAAAACACGAGCGCTCACGGGGTCTCTCACTTTTATTAGTTCTGCTCCATTTGCATCTTGGAGTTCATTGTCCAATTCCAGGTCGTCAAGGTTATCAAGTTCCATCCTTCTTGTTTTTCTCTCTTCAGTCCACATTGTTTGTGCTCGTGGGCCTGAGATTTGGATCATTTGTCCTTGGTCCCCAGCTGGAGAAGGAATTGTTTTGTCTCCCTACTCTGTGAAGAGAGCTCACCATCTCCTAATATGAAGCCCAGAATTACACACTAAAGCAGCACAGAATCTGAAAATATAAAAGTTAAAACCTGAGGCATCAATACGTTTTGCAAGAGCAGTCATGTCTTGTGATCCATCTTTTGCAAGCCCAATTACACCCTGTGATAGCCTTGCTTCATGCACAATTTTAGTTACACTGTTCACAAAAGCAATTACAATTTGCACTGTATCTACAAAAGCAGTTACAATTTATAATCATTTGCAAAAGCAAATTTATAATAGTGAACAACTGAAGTTGTGCCCTCTGAGCTGTGAGAGATCCTTACCTTGAATTCCAGGGTTTATAGGATTCTCTTGGTCAATCTGATGTAGTCACAGGGTAGAACATTTGCTATTTTGCTTATCCAAAGGAGCTTGCAGAAAATTTCAGCTTTTCCTTTCTTATAGAAGCAAAATTAGGAAATATGCTCATGCTGAGACCACTTCTTAAAGAAAAAGGAAAAAAATCCAAGTGGCCTGACCTGTCATTAGTTTATGTTCTGCAGGAACACTGTTCTTTTGCAGGGCACAGGTGTTGTTTTTCTTCTCTTATCACACTTAGAGGCAAAACTGAGCTGTGGAGGGGATCTGAAACCTGTTTTGAAACCCAGTCATAAATGCAAATGAATAAGAACACGGTTAGTCTTACTGAGAAACAAATATAAATATTGTACAAAGAGGGATCTGTGGCACTGGAGTGCATACATCAGGCTATCAAGGCATCATGTAGTTGTTTCATTTATTCCAACTTCTTTTCATCCTGTGAACAGCTGTCCCTTTATTTCTAAAAGCTATTTTAATGTGGCAAGGGTGTTTTTTATTTAATCTGCTACAATACTCCTTTTGTCTCCTTGTCATACTCCCAGCTTTAAAATATTAATCCAAGCTAACAAAGAGAATTTTTGATGCATTCTAAAATCCTGAATGCAATGTATAATTTAAAAATGAAAACATTTTATTAGGTTATGTTCATATTTAGATTCAGATATGTTTGGCTTGAGTTAGGCTCCTACTTGGAGATGGTTTTGCAGAAATAAATATTTATTGGGCATTAACAGTCTCCCTAAACATAGCTGCATGCTACAGTGTGTTGTGTCCTTTCTGTGCCAGTCTAATGCTGAAGCTTTGCATTCTCATGCTCAGAGTTCTCTTTGCCCAGCCAGTAGAAGTTTGTATTCTAAGCTGAAGATTTCACATTCAGTTCCAGTCATGAAGAAAATCCATATAACCTGGGGTTATTTTCATCTCCCCTCCTGGGATTCACATGCCTGAAACACTCTTCAGACCCAAATTCAGAAACTTTAGGACTAATGATAAATAAAGATACCAAATGGAAATTAAAGCATACATCAGTAAATATTTTTTAATTCTTATATTAGTAAATCTTTTATTTTATTAACTGAAAGTCATTAAGTCTGTTCATAATTCTGGATAATTGCTGAAAAGGTGTGAAATGGTTGCTGAGTCCCAAAATTTCAAATACTTTAGGATATCCTAGTTCTGGTACACAAGTTTTATGTACCTATGTGATTTCATTGGAAATGTTATACAGAAAAAGTAACATGTATAAAAGCCATATGGCTTATTAAAAGCACTTGGAAATTAATCATTCAGAACATCTGATATGCTACATTTGCAAAAATTGTGTTTAACTGGAAAGTGATTTACCAGCTCCCCAAAAATGGTGTGGTTTACCTTTAAAGTTTAGGGTAACATATTCCCTCCCAGATACATCAGCAACTTCATTATTTGCAAACTCATCTATTGGCATTTAGATAATGGTATTTCCCAGTGAAATGATTTCAGAAAAAAATGTTTATTGCCATCTTCATATTTCCAACATGATAGAATTAAAAACCACAAGGAAAGAAGCAGTTAGGAATTCTGTTGTGCTACAAGTCTTGACTTCCCTGGTCTGATATTTTTAGGAGGAGAAGGAACAAAAGGGAAGCTGTGCTGGGATTAGCTATTTGTAGCATTTACCCCTGTAACTGTTCTACAAGGGTCTAATGTAGGGTAGGGCACCTGAGACTTGTTAGGGAAGGGTTTCCAGTGGTGGAGCTGATTCTGTGATTAGCAGAGCTCTGCTCTTGCAGAGTGACCCAAATCTTGCCACAGGAAGAAGCAGCCAGTGGGATTTTGGTGCTGGCACCACTGGGAACTGGGTCACTGAGGTGGCAGCTGTGGTGGGGACAAGTTAGATGTACCTGCAAAAAAAATCTCATTTTCCTTCAGTTTTCCTTCGGTTTCCATCCTGCCTCACATGTGGTTTGTTAAACCTGCTGCTCCTGGGCGAACACTGGAACAAATATGTAGCCTAAAAGGCTGGACTGGAAAGCCAAGGAAAGAAATAGGTGAAATTCTCCTGCAGTGATATCTGATTTCTCACCTGAGATAATATTGGACTCAGTGGCTGATAACATTTCAAGATTGGCACTTGGCTGAAGTGTACTCAGTCTGGAAGTCAGGAACCATAACACATTCAGAGATATATTTAGGATAGAGAGAGTTTTCTGCTGAAGTGCAAACACACAGTTGAAAGAGTTTTAATTCTGCTGCAGCCAAAGCAGTTCCAGGGAATATCAGCCCAGTTTCAGTGTTTATAGCAGAGCATGTGCCAGACTGCCTCAAAACTTCCTCTGGCTCATTTGGCCTTTAAACCAGAACAGTTTTTACCAGGCAAAGGTTTGACCTCTCTTGCTTTCCATTGCTGTAATATTCCTCAGGAAAGGCCTCTCCATCTGAGCTGTGTAATCCTTTTTTTCAGAATGGTATCTAGAGCTGCAGGAACTGACCAGTGCATCCCAAGCTGAGAGGGAACAAACTGAACTGAATTGTCAGCTGAAAAGGCTCTGACTTCTGTGTGGGGTTTGGATTCTCTCTCAGAAGAGAGAATTATTTCTGAATGCAAATGCTTTGAACAGGCTGGGGTCAGCACTTGCATTTAAAGCCCTTTCCCCACATAAAGTCACAGTGCAGCTGTAGTGGAAAGAAATGCAGGGCAGTGTGGAAGGAGGGGGGAACTCAGCAAAGCATCATCTAAAGCAGAACTTTCCAGCTCATTGGAGCTCTATTTGCTGCATGCTCAAGAGACTACTGGAACAACAGAAAGCTCTGCTTGAGTGTGTAGGAAAGGAAAAGACAGCTGTTGTGCTATCCTCAGCTAAATGAAACCTGATTGCTGGGTTGGTTGCCCTTCTCCAGTTATTAGAATGACCATCTGGGAAGTCAGTAACAATTAGTCATTGTTTGGCCAGATAGTGCCAGGAATCAGCTGCCTGCATGGACTTGTAAATAAGCTGGGGCTTGGTGTAAAATGAAAGTGGAATTTGTTTCCATGATAGAATGTGGGTCTCGGAACATGAGGGAATAATTTTATACCCGGAGGTAAGAATCCATGGAGAACTGTAGCTTTTAACTATGAGCCTTGACCCTTCCTCCTGTGATTCCTTTTCCCCCTTTCTTATTAAAATAAACATTCTCTTCCCACACCTCCTTGAAATGGCCAAAGGCTCCAACTTTTCTTGACCCAGGTGTGCTGCTGCTCTGTAGGAGAGAGGAGCAGAGCAGGGTTCTTGTCCTGTGCCCCTCCTGCACATCTCTTCCACACCAGCACACATCAGAGCTGGGAAGTGGGAGCCAGAGCTGGAGCAAAAGCAACAAAAGAATTGTCAGATCTCTGGCTACCTGGATCTGTGGCTTTTAGCCATTTTCTTCCTGGCAAGGAAAGCCAACTGCATTTGCTGGAGTATGCTTATTTGTGAGTGTGGGGTGTTAGGATGAGATTCCCAAGGCCTCTCTCCCTGCAGATGTGGCAATTTCAGCTTCATGCAGGAAGGGATGCTGGCCCTTTCCCTCCCTGCCTGTACCAGAGCACCCATCCCAAACCAGCACTGACCCTGCAGGTCTGTGCTCTGCCCACCCAGCACCAGCCCCACACGGGTACAGCATGTCAAAGGACTTGCTCACCTCAAATAAAACTGATTGTTTTGCTAATGAGATAAATTAACAACTTTGAAAGCCTTCCTTACAGGAACAAATTGCTGTGCAGCCATCTGCAGCACTGTGGCTTGTGCTGTTTGCTCTAGATGTTAATGTCAATTAAAAACCAAAAGGGAAATGTCCTTTATGGATGGGCTATTGTTTTTAATCCTTTTAAATACTATTGATTTCTATTTTATTCCTTTTCATTTCTTTTTGGACTTGAAGTGGCTTTACATTGATTTTGCTTGTTGCCTTGTTTCAAGTGCCCTTTTATGTTTGTATTTCATGCAATTTTTGTTGCTTACCTTTCACTTGTGGGTGTACACAAACCACAAAGGTGTAAGTTTATTTCAATTCTGCTACACTTCTTCCCCCCTTTCTATTCTTTTATCCATGTGTTGTAAATGTTCTGTCCTATCCATTGTATCCTCATTTTAATATCTCTGTCCTGTGCCCTGTAACTTACAAGCTTTTGGTAATATCTTGTTGTGAGTTGTTTCTTAGTTCCCCCTCCACTCCTTCCAATATAAAACAAGGTTTTGTTGGAATAGAATTTTTTCAGTAGACACCATTGTCATCGTTCAAGCTATGCTGTTGTTGACAAATACAATATTCTATATCTATGACACCTGAATTTAAATACTCTAAATTATTCCATTTTAAACTTAGAGGTGAGCATTCAAGCTAGGGTTGAGTGATAAAATGTACCACCTGCATAAATGCCCTGATTGATCCATTGGATCAATCAAATGGATCAATCTCTACTTGAGCACAGGTTTTGTGTATTCACTGGTGGAGCTTTGGGAACCTTGGTGTGAGTATGAGCCCATTGCTGATGACCTAAAAGTAGGAAAACTCGGTGATCAGGTGCACATTCAGTGCTTTCAGAATGACTTGCCTTGTTTGAATAGAATCAAGAGTATGAAGGGAAAGAATGAAATACAATTCAGATATGAAAAATATAAAGAAAGTGAAGCAACCGAAGTGTTCATGGCAAAAAAGCACTTTTAATCTATAAAGCAGGCTTCAAGGTTAGTCAAGTGTGCCGGTTCATTTATTCTAAAGCTCCTATTGCTTAGATTTTAATAATCATTCTGCACTATGATATTTTATTGTTAATATGAAACATATTGGAGAAAATGAATAGCTAATGGTATCACTTTTTAAGTGCTGTTGAATGCTTTCTTCAAAATGGAATTAAACAGCCTGAACCTTATATAATTTTTTTGAATAGGCTGAGTGATAGCAAGGAAGAGAAGAGTAGAGATTGAAATGTTTGTTGCCTTTCCCTAAAAATCAAGTGTTTCAGTGTTCTAACCATATTAATTAGAACCAGAGATGTAAGGCTGGTTGTGTCTACACAAACTTGGTTACTGCTTCCTCAGAATTGCTGAGGCCTTTAAAATGCAGACACAGCAAATAAGTTGAAGATAGGAGGGGAAAAGTGCCGGAAAAAAGCCAGAGAGGGGAGAGGACTCCTAGAGCAGCCACCCAAGGGATTCCAGCCCCACATCCCTTCTCTGAGCTTGCAGGGAGAGGCAGTGGGTGGAGTGGCCACTCTTCTTTCCTTGCAACCTGGAAAGGAACCAAAAATCTGAAATCTTTGTGTGTCCCCTTAATCAGGCCAGCCACAGCAGGCAAGGCACTGTCACTTTGTGAGTGCAGCTTGCTTGAGGAAAGCACACTCCAGGGGCAGGAAGGGGAGTTTCAGGGAGCAGATTTCCTGTGCCGGTGCTCCAAGGAAGCCAGCCTGCTGCAGTGCCTGGTGCCTGTCCCTGCTCCTCACCTTCTGCCTCCCTGGTGGGGCAGGGGGAGGTCAGCAGAAGGTGGCTCTGTGGGATCTGGCTGTATGGAACAGAGGGAAACATCTGAGGAGTGCAGAGTGTGACCCTTCAAGTGGGTTTCAGGACATTGGGATATTGCCCCAGCCCTTGCTGCAACACATTTTGCTGCTGTCTGAACACAATACCTCATTTTTCTTGGGAAAATTAAATTATTCATTGAAGGAGTGGGAATTTTGTACCATTTTTTTCCTCTTTCTGTTAAAATGCTATTTTTAAAGGGAGGTATATCTACCTAAAAGCCTTCCTGAAACCACGGGCAATCCTCTGTGCTACAAAGTGAGATAATTCCTTCAAAACTAAACCCCAGCAGCAAAGGATAAAGCAGTGAAAGGTGGTGCATGATGTGCATACACGTGTGCTGTGTCATTGCAAGTGCCTACAAAGGGCTCCTTTATCTTTTCTCTTGCTCAGCAATCCCGTTGGGCTGCAGAATAACAGCAATCAAGGCACTTGTCTGGGGCAGATTCCCTGTTTGTTGGCTTGCCTCTCTCTAATTCTTTTAGTGCACAAAGCCCTCTATGGTACTTGTGATCAGAAGTTGGTTTTAGGAGTGTGTCTCTCAGAGTAAATAATCTCACTAAAGCACTGAAGGAAGCTGGTGCCAATTTCCCTTTTTTTCTAGCTGCCTGTTGGCCACATCTGCTCCTCCTGGATGAGCCCAGAAATCAGGGAATGAAGTGCAGTGGGAGGCAGAGCGCTGCCTCTTGGTGGCCCAGCAAAACAGGAGGCAGCTTTTCATCTTCAGGTTTAGCCCTCATTATGAACGAGCTCGCAGGCTGAGGTGTATAAATTACACAGAGCAAACTGCTGGGAACAGATTTTTTTAAACCTTTCTAATGTTTAGTCATGCTGAAATGACTAAGTTTTAAAAAGCATTGAACTTAAGGTCTTTTGACCAGGTCAAAAAAAAAAATCTGGAAGAATGACCAGCTTGCTCTCCTGACCATTAATTTGCTGCCAGAACAGAAAATAACAGGTGTTAAACAACTTGAAAGGCCGGCCCAGACTCCTGATGAGTGATTTAATAACCTGTTGAGGTGGTTCTTGGTTGTCAAAAAGTAGATTTTTCTTGGGCAACTTAGATGTCTCTGTGAACCAAATTTCAATGATGTCAGGAGATGGAGCTCTCCAGTGCAATGTTCCTGTAAGAACAATACAAAAAGGTGAATTTTCTTTTTTTTTGGTGAAAAAAATAGTCTTTTGCATAGAAAACTAGGTATTTTTTAAGTCCCTATTATTTCTGGCTTTTATGTGCCAGAGTATTCTTGATGTTTCTTTCTTTGTTCTTCCCTCTCCTTAATGGTTCCCCTGGACAAAGAAAAGAATATGTACAACATCTGCAATCATACTGTGAAATAGAAATTATTCTCATTAATCTGTGAACCTTTTCCCCTTAAATTTGATTCAGGGGATCCAAAGAAGCAGCTTTTGTAAAAATAGGCTGCAGGAACATTTCCTGTGAGCAAGGGAGCAGGGCCATAGTGTGGGTTAGCCTGACCTTGTTGGCTTGAGGCTGCTGCTCTCCCTAAATGCTTCTTTTTTTCATCCTTCTTCAAAGAGACAAGGGGAAACCTTCTCTTGTTTGAAGTCAGTGGTAAAACCCCCATTGACTCGAGGCACATCCAGTTTTCACCCCTGAAACATTTCAGGCCTTTGAGAGGGTTTGAAGCAGTTGCAAACACAGAGATGCAGCTTCCTGAAATGCAGAACAAGAAGCCATCCAGCCACCTGGAAATATCCTTACAGCTTCATCTTAAGTTTATCTAAAAATGATACCATGCCTGCTGTAAGGTTCAGTTCTCCTGCATCTGTTAAATTGCTTTGCATGAAACTGTAGCTCTCAGGTACCATGGCAACCATGTTTTCTAATCTGATTTTAAATTTTTACGGTGCAATGCATAAAATATTGGTACCTTTTCTAGTTTTTTTGATTTATAAGTGGGAGTAAAGATAGGGACAGCATTTTAAAAGGCATATGAATCTCCACAGTTAAATGCTTTCTCTTTTTCAGATGATATGTAGGAAATGGTTTCTTATTTTATTATGAAAAGTAAATATTGATTAGCTGATTACAGATGTCTAGATTATAGCTGGCATTTGAGGTCTTAATAGCAAGTAGTATTTCTAGGCACTATGTGGGACCTTTTCCACTGAGTTCATGTAGATTGTAGAAAATTCAATTGTTTCCTATATTTCCCCATATAGAGTGGGTATCTAAATATCTGACAAATTCTGCCTCTTACTGAATATATTTAGTGTGGAGATAACTTTATTGTTTAAGAATTATTCTGAAAGACCTGCTAAAACACATAAAAATTGCTCTTTTCCCAAGAAAGCTAAAGATAACAGATTTTAGCCTTGTATTGTATTATGCTCTTAATATAATCTGGAAGTCATTATGTTTCCAGAAAGGTTCTGAGAAGAAAATCCCATTGTGCTTCAATGATTGTACGTGTGAAATGTGTCGTGGTCAGTGTGAAGCCTCTGTTATCAATTGAATTAAGCTGGCACAGAGCACATTCTGCAATTCAGATGTGCAAGAATGTCCCTGAAAGATGTCAGCCTCAATTCATCTCAACATTTGACCCGATGCCCACTGCACCTCCCTGCCATGGAATCACAGCCTGTGCTAATCCACAAACTTTGAGCTGGGCTTCACTTGAGCTTTATAATTGGAGAAATTTGGTTTAGGTGGAGGGAGGATACAAAGGAACTTTTTGCATGAAGAGAAGAAGAAAAAAAGGACAGAAATATTTGGGAAGTGTTATAATACATCAATTAACTTTTTAACTAGGTAGCATGACCAAATAGCCTTCCTGTGAACCCTATTCCAGTCTCTGCATCACACCTGATACCTTAATAAAATACAGGCAGCATCCCAAAGAGATAAGAGGGAAATGAGCTTCCTGTTTCAAAGATCAGTGAGCAAGAAGCCTGGGAGCAGCAAGAGAAACCAGAGCAAACTGCATTGTGGATGTTCCAAACAGCCTTTGTGTGTGTGGGAGCCTCATTAACAGGGGGATGATCAGAGGTGCTCCTTCATCTCAGCCCTTTCTGATCAGTTTGGGAAAGGGGGTGCACGTGTGGGTTGGCAGTGATCACTTGTGTTTCTGCTGAATTGGATTTTCATTGGCTTTGTGTGTACAAAGGCAGATGACAGGAACGTGTGAGGTTTGCCCTAGAATGTGTAGATGACACAGAAAATGAATAAAATCCCTGGAGTCTCTAGTGTACATATTGTTCTCATATGGTTTATAAACATTTTAGCCATATCTTTGTACCTGATTTTTTTTAATATTTTCATTTGAAAGCAGTAAATTGTCGTTCTTAAAAGTGGACTTGTCTAAGCTATAATGTAGATAAAAGTAATTTGTTTCAGGTGTTTTAGCTGATGTTGTCTTGTGCAAAGTCACTTTGGATTGTGTCACTCCTGGTGAGTTGTATCATAGAATAAAACAAGACTGATGCAGCCTGACATCACATGCCACAATGTGATTTTTCAGCTATAATTCTGAGCTAATTTGTTTTTCTCAAAGCTGTAAATTCCTAAAACTTGAGCTTTCTGGGAAGAGGGAAGCAGCTTGAATGAATTTCAGTCTTTAAAAATCAGTTTAATAACGAGGAAAATAAAGCTGTTTTCCCATTAGTTTTCTTAGTTCCATGTTTTAATTTCCATCTTAGTTACACATCTGCAAAGAAAGAGTAAATACACTGCAGCAAATTGTTTACAACTGTTAAAGCTCAGAAACTGATGCTAAGTGCAAATCCTCAGGAGGAAGCAGTGAAATCCATATTTTGCTGCAAAGAATTCCAACTTTGCAAAAATCTCAAAGTAATTGCTTATAGGAAATGGAGGCCTAAGTTGTTCACAGAATACTGAGAAAGGGGGTGTAAGCTGATTTTCTTTGTACTTTAAGAGAGGTCTTTACATGAATGTCAGAAAAAGTGGATGGCTAAATTCCTATATATTCATATAATTAATATAATATGTATTACATTTTTTAATGATAGTATATTCTATATATTTGGTTGGTGTTTGGAAAGGATGTGTGGCCTTGACTTTCTATTTCCATTTTTTCATACTGATGTAACTGGGAAAACTTGCCCCTGAAATCACAGCATATCAGATGATTGAGTAAATAAATTCTAGAAAAAAATTATTGACAATATTTTTGTGTTGCTTATATAAATATATGCATTTCCTCTTAGCTGTGCTCCAGAGCTTAGTGTATTAATTGATGTGAATTGCAGTGCTTAGTTTTGAAACTTCCACAAAACTTCAAGACTTGAAAAAAATCAAAACATTGCCAAGTAGTGGGAGACAAGGAATTTTTATCCCAGCCAAATATAAGCACTGTGATTATTTTGAGTGTTGGCATAAGTAAACAGCAACAAAAATCTCCCCTATCCCTCCTTCTGCTCGGGAAGGATTAAACTCCATAGTGGGATGTGCTTTAAAGGCTACTTTCATGCATTTTAATCAAACAAAATAGGTTATCACATTAGAAATGGGCTGACCAAGGCTTACAAGGACAAACGTTTTGTGTCTCCTGCATCTTCTCTTGGCAGTGACTGCTGGAGCTGCCAGGAGAAAATGGATGGAGAGGGGCAAGGAAAAGGAAGAGTGTGCAAAGATGACTCATTTATTGCCTTACACAGCTGTTCTAGGCTGCTCTTTCCAATTTCAGGTGATTCCAAAATACATCAAATGTGTCTGGTTTGATGATTAGAAAACACAGAATAATCACCATCTGAAATTCTCATGGTGGTATGAAGTTAGAGGCTCCTACAGTAAATACAATTTTTTTAAAAGGCAACTCAACCCCTCCATCTTTGTCTATATATAACCTCATATATCTAAATTCATCACATTTGATAGGGCTACACATTCACTTCAGGTTTAATGATCAAAAATGTTGATGCTGGTCTACAAAAGGTAGTGACATGTATAAGCAACAATCTAACAACAAAGAGTAAGCTGTGCTATGAGAAGCCCTTTCTTAGGGAAAAACCTGGATTTCAGAGGATTTTATAGAGGTCACAGTAGAAGTCTGTACTTATGAGGTCATTATAGAGATAAAGCATTTTCCATTAATATAAAAATACAATTTTTTTGCATTCAAAATAAATATTATGGGTTTATATAATATAATGGGTTTAATTTAATATATTAAAATATATAAATATGTTAATATATATAGTATTTAGAGATATATATAACATATTTATTTCTATATTTTTGATTCATATATTTATGTATTTATTTTATAGATGTATTTATGTATTTCATAATATATATAATATGTTTTTATAACATATAATTTATTTAATTTATACAATATTATGGGTTTATATATTTTTCAAGTAAGACTTGAAAATGGCAGATCTTTCTTTTGGCATGGTAAAGGATCCTTATTCTAGTATCTCTTCTCTCTCTCATCCAGTAGCACTTTCAGCTGTAACCATGAGCTTTCACATGGAAAAATGTAAAATTTTGTTGACTCCATGCTTGATGTTCTTCTGGAGTCAGATTAAAAATCTGTTTAATCCTGAGCCACAGTTATTAGTGACACCTCATGATGCTCCAGGTGTGTGAATACATTGAATTTTCCATTCAGGTTGGATGTTCCCAGTTTCCCTCCCCTGTAGGACACAAAGGCAGGTCTGCTGTGAGCAGCTGAGCACACACTTTCCTTCATGGTTTACCTGCAAAGAACCTGCTTGCAGCTCAGTCTGGGGATTATTAGCTCAGTCTATTCCAGCTTCATTTTTTTGCTTCAACAGCTCCACAGTTCAGTCTCTGGTATGTCAGCAGATATGTGACAGCTGTCACAAATATGCCAGGTTTAAGATAAGATACCTATTTTCAGATCTGCTTACAGTCAGGTGCTGCAATTTGAAGTCGTTCAGATTTCTAGTAAAGCAGGTAAAGTGTCTGAAATTATTTGCATTTTCCCTCAAAACTGCAGATTTTCTGTTGGAAAAATCCCCTGGATTCAGTTTATTGCAGTGTGACCACTTGAGTCCCTCTTTCTAAGCAAAGCTTTCTCTTTGCCTTGCGTTTCCACTCCGAAGATCACTAAAATTGCTGCTTCAAATCACCCTCGAGGAAATCAATAACAAATCAAGTTAGACTCGGAGATTTGTTGATGTAACTGAGTGAGGCTGCCAAAAACCTCCAAGAAAAAGTTGTTGATATCAGGATGGGAGCAGCTCTATCCTGGGGGTGCCCAGGCTGCTTTGATACCTTCTCCTACATCATTAGGTCTTGTGAGAGCTGCCTCAGCCCTTGGCTCACCGTGATGCTCTGTGGCTGTACCTGCTGCTGTTTAATGAGATTTAGGCCAAGTGAGGTACCACATGAGAATATTTTCATCTTCTGCTTCATCTAGTTCTAACCACATCTGGAGAATTATTTCCTGCCCGTTTTGTATCAGATTACAAAATATTTCCTTTTTTTTGCTTAATGGCCTTCATGGCTTTTGGTGGTCTGCAGCTTGTTGGAAGTTGGAGAAGTAATAGATGCACCCACCAGAAAAATCATGGAATATTTGCCCAATTAGTTGGTATCCTTAGCAGAGAAACCAAGAAACAAATTGACAGAGAAAAAAAAATGTTTTCCAGAGTCAATTCAGAGCAATGAATTAATCTGCCAGTCTATGGCAGAGTTTTCCAGGGTCAGCAGAGAACTGCATCAGCAGTCCGGGGGAGGAAAGCTCACCTTGGCCTGTCAGAGCTGTGCAGTTCTGTGTGACTGAGGAGTTTTGGAGGTTGTGTTATTTTCATTAGTGCTGTAGTTCATTTGACAGAGGTCACTATTTTTTTAAATTTATAGTTGTCACTTGTCAGAGTAAATCTGCATTTTTTTCTTATTCATATGAGAAAATACATGAATTTATCTTACTAATATTTCAGTCTACTGTATCTAATGTACTTGTTCAGAGAAAAGACTTAAGCAAGAATGAACACATTTCTCTAATTAGTCCATCTACACATCAAGTACTAAAAAATATCTGAGATAAAATTAATGCATATTTTCCAAAATTTGTCTGGTTCAGGACTTAGAAATAATAATTCAGCCTAATCAAGTGTCAGATCTCCTTAGGCACGGAAAAAGATGCATTTAGAATCTGGTGAACATCATAATACCCTCTCTTTCACCCTACAGTGTTTACTCACACTGAAGAGATCTTTTGAGACCTTTTGTACTTTAAATTGTTTGGCATCACAGACAGAAAATAGGAAGTTTGTGGGTGAAGTACCCTCACACACTAGTCCAGATTCACTTCTTGCAATTTTCTTTCTTTGCTGTCTCTAGCAAATCCCTTGGTCTTTCTGCATCTCTGTATTTTAGTACACACAGTGTGTATTTAAAAGAAGTAAACTTTCCAGTATGGTAAAGTTCCATGTATCCCCATGAATTTCTGGTTTAATAAGAAATACTATGAGAAATTTATGGAGCAAAACTTCAATGTGTGGTTGCCTAAATTCATGATCCAGCTGTATTTCCCAGCATTTCAGTTCATGACAACTTTCAGTTTGTTCCTGACCACTGGCTGACATTTCTTACCCTGATCTCTGTGGGGCCAGGACCTGAATGAAAAGCACAGTCTTTTAGCCTGTGGGATGTCAAAAACACCTCCTTTGAGGTTCTGCTTCACCCCATCCCATATAATTGGGATCAGTTGGGTTCCATTATTGCCAAGCTTTCTTTCAGGCCACTCCTGAAGGAATTCAGGAGAATTTTCCACTGCCCTACATCAGAGAAAGATTCTCCCATAGTGGAATCCTTTGAACCCCTCAGGGAAATCCTAAACCCCCACATTGCTACATCCCATTTATTTGGGGGCACACGAATCCATCAGATCAAAGGGAAATACAGGTTGGATATTAAGAAAAGGTTTTTATAGAAAGGGTGATAAAGTTTTGGAATGGCTGCCCGGGGAGGTGGTGGAGTCAGCATCCCTGATGTGTTTAACAAAGCCTGGATGTGGCACTGGGTGCCAGGGTTTAGTTGGGGTGTTGGGGTGTTGGACTCGATGATTTTGACGGTCTCTTCTGACCTGGTGATTCTGTGAATTCTGTGAAAGCAGTACCTGTATATTTGGCTGGTTGAGCAATGCCTTCCTGCTCCAACTGGAGGGACATTTCCCCTCTGCTTCCCCTGGCAGTTCAGTGAGCCTGGTTCAGCACAAAAGATCTCAATCCATGGGGTCTTACGTTTCAGAGCTGTCTGTGTGTGAGCAGGATGGTGATTGCTCATTTTAGGGTTATGCTGGGCTGGGGTGAACATACCCCTCCTAAGGACTATTAATAACATGTATCAGATGGCTCTCAAAAAACTTGAAATGATGAAAGCTGGCAACAATTATCATTGCTTCCTAAATTTATGTGCAGTAAAATAAAGCTTTGTCTCAGCCTTTCTGTTCTTGGCTGTTCTGCCAAGGTTAAATAGTTTAGTAAAAAGGAAAAGAAACCCCAAAACACACGGGGGATATCAAACCAGTAGAAAAGAGATGTTCATCCCTTTTTTCCTTGCTCTGAGTCAGTGCAGATTGACTGTTCAATAATAGCCTTTATTCTCTTCTAAAAGGTGCTCAGGAGCTATGGAAACGATTTCTCATAATCTTGTCTTTTGTTTCCTTTTGCTTGTTTATATTGGCAGGCTTTAATTTATTAATTGGAAAACTGTCAACATTTCTTAATGTAATATTTGAAACAAACATATAAATAATCTTAATAAGTTTGGATAAATGTGCTTAGTAATTACTTTTTTCTTTGAACGTTTAATTAGAAAGGGATTTATAGAAGAGTTTATACTATCTGCCTGTAATAGTAAAACTTTGAATACAGGTTGTGTTCTCTCCTTGGTAATTTTACATATTTGTGACAACTCTCTGGTACACTGATAATGCTTTTCTAGCACAACTTAAATCATCACAGGACTGTCTCATGTACAAGCCTCAGACACTTCTTGATCTGTAATGTAAATGCCAAAATTTTGCTTAAAAAATTTTACCAGTGCACCGAATCTCTGTTATTTCTACTCTAGAATAAGCCATCTCCAGCCTTTTGGAATTGCACCTCACCATCAGTGGTTAGAGACATTTAAGGAAAATGTTTTTATCCTGGCTGAGATACAGCTTCAGCAAATTTGCCTACCCTTCGAAAAGAGGATATGGATTTAGCACTTGCAGAGCTGGCAGCCTGGCACATGCTCATAAATCAGGTCATTTCCCATTCAAATGTTAATATTTGCACCAGCAATTCATGCGCAGATGGAGGTACAACTTGTAACCCCAAAATAAAGCCTAGAATTTGAAATTGTGCACTTTATATGCAAGCAATTATTCTTTATCATATCCCATCTATCCCTGGTGATAAACTGGGAAAAGGAGCAAAAAGGCATTGCAAATTTTTTAGATCACTTCTGAAAAATGCAGCAAACAGGTTTGGGTGAACAAGGTAAAAACCTATCATTCTGCAGAGTATCTAAATAGTTAGATGCTATTCATTCTTAAATTCTAGATGAAAAAAGTATTTTCTTACAAAATTATCTTTTTCTGCTTTTTAGAATGGTGTATTCTCTGCTGTACAATTGGTCCATCTTCTTGGCTCCTTTGTTCAGCTTTTGGGAACATGTCCAGCTCAGATTTAGACATCTGTGTGATTTTATACAGTGAATATTTCCCTTGAAGCCAAAGGGAAATACCATCATTTCATAAAATAAGGCATATTCATAATGCTTCGCAAATTTGTGGCCTTGATCCCTGAGACCACTTCCAGCTTCAGCTGGGTCATGGAGCTTTATGACGACTCCAATTAATGTTTGTTTTACAGGGGAAAGGATTTTTCCACCTCCTGGGAATCCACCCCTCTTTAAAAGATGGAAACCCAAAGATGCCAGAACCACCTTTCAAATGGGGGTGTCCTCATTGTGCTGTGAGAGCAGTAGGGTGATAATTACAGCCCACAACTGCAAAAAGGCTGTTTGAATTCTCTGAGACCATCACAACTCCAGGAATAACAGCTGAACTCTGTGTTTCTCAAACGTTTAAAGTCAGAGGACCTGCTAAACTTTTGCAAGAATATTGCAAAAAAAAAGTCAAATAGCTACAGATGATGTTTGCTTGTTGGCACTGTGCTTTCTGTTCATAAGCTAAAATTCAAACATCCATTTATTGCTTGCATTTTGTCCCATTCTTTTTCCTTGTTTGCTTGTGGGAGCTATAAAGAGAAAAGAAAAAAAAAAAGTGCTTTGTGGATAAATTCTGATTTCTTACAGGATGTCACTGGGGTCCAGGCAAGGAACACTGGCTTGCCTTGCTTTATAGCTCTGAAGAAAATAATTAATTGCTGGGTTTTGCCTAAAATACAGGCTGAAGCCATGCAAGCCAGGCAGGGAATTTGTTTTCACCTGTTCCAGGGTGCAGAGTATTGTGTTCCCAGTCTGACCTGCCAGGAACCAGATTCTGCTATCTACCAAGAGCCCTCAAATTCCATTGGCACCAAAGAGGATTTAGATCTCCCTGCACCTTCCCACACCCATCCCTGTGTTTTTAAGCTCTTTGCAGACCCCTCTGTTTGATGACTGCTCTAAACAACTTACATCAGCTGCTACAAGATTTTAGCAAGTGAGTGAAAGCGCTGGAGACAGAAAAATGAGGCTTAAAATCCACCTGTCTCACAGGAAGAGGATCCTTTCAGGTGTGAGATAAATGCAGCTGCAGCCAAACCTCCACAAAAGCTGCAGCTTAATGAGAATCCATCAGGCAGAGCTGCTTACCCACAGCTCCAGCCTTTCAGGGAGAGAGGTGGGAATAGGCTGGGTAACAATCGAGGGATCAGCCTGTGCCTGGTAGGAGATAAAAACAGGAAAGCCTGAGCACAAGCTCTCTTAAACTCCTCAAGTGAGGAGGCCAACATGCTGGCAGGAAAATTCAAGTTTTTCTGCTGAGTTTGTTCACAAGACCCATTCAGGTAATTTAAAAGTGCAAAGAGCTGGGAGTAGCATGGAAAACAACCACAGAACACTTGGAAAGTGGTTGTTTTGCTGAGGGAAAAACATGAAGCTTGGCTCCTGGTCTTGCTGGGGAAAACACCAGGTCAGTGTAGCATAATCTGCTTGATATTATTCCTGTACTTCAGAAGAATTCTATACTGTTTTCTTGACAGCAGAAAACATAGCAGCAAAACAAGATGTTTTTATCTAATAGCAAAAGACAAAGGACACAGACAAATCTGTGCCTTGAATCAATTCTGGTGAAAATGTGTTCAATCCATATGAGAAAACTTCCTCAGTGAAGGCTTTTACTGCATGGTTCTGCCATTTGCTAAGTGGTAATCATGACATGCACAACACTGAAAGGTTATAATTGAAAATGTCTTTGGATCATCACTGGTGGCAAAATTTGTTTGAGAGTTATCTGGTTAATCTAATAATGCCTATAAGGAAAGCATGAAACCACGTTAGAGGCAAAGCTGTGATTGCCTCCCTTCCCACAAAAAAAGAGATGAGTATAAACATTTTCTGAGTTTCTTTCATGGTAGATTAGGAAATGAACCATCATGCATGCTGAATATTTAAGAATGGGACCAAATTAAATTTCTGAAACAGAAGAGGCAAAATACTGTATGGCCAATAGCAGCTATTTTAGAAATCTAATTTCTTGAAGTGAGATAAATGCATAAACAAGTGTTCTGCTTAAGCTTTTTAAGCATCTTACTACATTTCCCTTCTGGTATTTTTTGGCCATGAGTTTTAACAATCAGTAGTAATTTGGGCTGTGCCCACTGCTTGTGTTTTCAAGATGAGACCTCTCAAGAAAATATTGTTTTTTAAAAAAATTGCACCGTGTGTAGCGGATTTGTCCTCAGTTACTTATATTATTATTACTTTATCTTCTATCAATGTGTTTATTGCAATGCACTTCTGTGATGTCTCATGGGCAATCACCTGCACCTTACAGAGGTACCAGCCATTTGGGGCTCCCCTCTTAAATTTCTCCTGGCTGCTGTTCTGCTGCTGAAAATTAATACAGCACAAAAGGCCACTGTAGATATTGTTCAGTGAGTATCAACAACATTCCCTTGCTAATCCTTCTTCTGAGCTGAGCAACCAAAACTCAATCTCCCCTTTAACCTCCTCCTTTGCAAGAATACAATAGCCTAAATTGTGTTATTTTGTCCCTGTGCAGTGTAGTGCTGGTACCTCCTGTCAAAGGGCACCCACAAAAATGTTCTCCTTTAGCTTGTAATAAATCCTCTGTCCCCAGGGTGTGTGTGCTTGCAGACAAGGCAGAAGAGGAAAGGCTTTAGAGCATCTCTCCTATCCTTTAAACAGAAATTTCCCCTGATATTAAGATGCAGTTCCTGGAGACAAAATCTCTAAGTGAAGTACTTGTACAAGGTTTTGAAAAGTATGCAGCAAGAAATGGAATGGTGTTGACCTAAAACTAAGACTGGGGGGTCTATTGTTGAATTCAGTGGGGATTGAGTTAAACCAAAACAGAACATTTTGAAAATCTGGCTTAGAATTTCATTTCACTGTGGGAATTTAGCTGGACTATTGCCTTCAGAGAGCTGAGCTGAGAGACACTTGGTGTAGATGCTTCATCTCTCCAAAACACATTCTCCAGGTCACTTCTGTTACAAAGGCAAGCCAAGAAAGATTTATTAACAGCCCTGATGTATAATCTGTACAAATGAGAGGTTTGCCCCAGAGCAGATCAGGCAGCAAAAGCCACCAGAGTTCCAGAGCCCCTGGACACTTTGGGGTCCAGCAGGGCTTGTCCCCCACACCCCTCAGGGGCACAGGGATCCAGATGAGGGATGGATGTGTGGCCACATTGCCTGGAGCATTTCAGAGCCCATTCCACTCTGCAGTGCAGATGCTCCAGGAAAATGAGACTGCTGTGTCCTCCTTCAGCTCCCATTTGTGGCAGGAAGATTCTGGGACTGTTTCTTGGTCACTTTTTTCAGGAACTGACCCAGTCTTAAAGCCTTCCTTAAATGCCTCTGTTTTGGAAAATCATGGCCCTCAGTGGTTTTTGGGTTTTGGTGTTGTTTTGTTGGTTTTTTAAATAATCACAGAACTGAGAATAGAAGCCCTGTCTGCTGAACCATAGAATAAAAATTATATCCATTTGAAGGACTAATATAACAAGGTCATGAGAGTCCCCTGAGAAATTTGGAGTGTATCCTCCAATCACTCTGAAATTAAGACAGGACAGTTGAGCAACTTGGACAAAGTGCCTGGGCTTGCTGGAGCCGTAGATGTGACTTGAAGGATGGGGAAATTCACACTTGCTAACCATAGGCTTTTCTAGCCAAGGAGAAAAGATGACAGCTGAAAGATTTGTCTTTTAAGCATGACATAGCTTTTCAATAAAAATATTGGTGTCTCAGCTGGGAGAGGTGAAAGGGTTGGAATAATTTCACTAACACCCTTTTGCCTCCTGTTCCCACAGTGCTGCTGACCGTGTGAGCTTAAGGTTTTAATGTTATTTATTGGTGAGTCATCCCAGGTGTCCCTGGTGCTTTAAAATAAAATCAAGATAAGTATTCCTGTCCACTAGAACTTATAAGGGAAATTAATTACATTTTTTTGGTACCAGATGAAGGGAATCATAGTGGAAAGGTTATCACAGTCTAGAGAAATGGTCATTTTGTACACAGGTAGATGTGCTAGACATCAGCGTGCCCTACAGTTATAGATGAGTGCAGAATAAAGCCCAATTTGGGGTTATTAGCAGCCTGAAATCAATCAGATAGAATTTCCCATAAAACATCTGTGTTTTTAAGTGAGTTCTTACATGTGACATTTCCTAAAGAGAACCAGCGTTCCCTTTTAGCAGATTATAAAGGAATGTTTTAGGGACTCATCACTTTATTTGAAATCACATGCACTAGAAAGACTAAAATATTGAAGAAATATGGATTCTTGAACTAATTTGGGAACTCCTTAACTGTGGATCTCTATCTTGGCATATTCCTGGGTGAGGTGCAACCACTCTGCTCTCCAAGTATGTCTTGTAATTCCCACCTGCTTCTCTGGAGATATTTTTATTTAGGGGGAAGCAATGCTCTAAGGAAAGACCTTAATGGAGTTACTCTTGCTTTTCTGCTGAGCCCAAATGTGTGAAGACAATTTTCAGTAGTTAAATAATCTTCAGCAATTGTGACATATGAATTATGTGATTTTTGTAATGGCTGTGCTAATCTTTTTCATTTTTATATGGAAGACATTTGTTTTAGCCTTAATCTATTTTTTTCACGGACTCTGCCCTTTTTAATATTTAAGCATCTGAAAAAGAAACAGACTTTTTAAGCTAATTGATAATCTAAGTAGTTTGGTCATAAAAAATAAACTGAAGCTAGCGGGCAGTTTTCAGCTTTTTCCTACCCTCTATTTCATCTCAGATCTCTTAATTACAGTACCTCATCATAAAACATCTCTAGCAGAGTAAGCCAATTAATTTTATACAGCAGCATAAAAGCTACATAATGTGATGAATTAGGGTATTTGCCCTGCTGCAAACTTGCACATGAACCTGGCACCTTGGTCCTGATAAACCTGAGGTTTCCAATATACCCACGGGGGTTTGAGTTATTTCATGTGCCTCATAATGATGTAGGTAAATTACCTGGTGCTCAACAATGTAGCAACTTTACAAAAGTAAAAAACCACAACCCTAAAATGTAATTTTCTCAAAGATCTGTGCTTGTCTAGTACAGTAATTGCATCAGTTGAATTGGAATTTGTCACTGAAAGAGCAAGAAAATAGAGTGTACGCCTGAAATTTTAAGGGAAATGCCTTGAAGTTGGGTGAATATTGATGGTAATATTAATAGATTAATATGTCCAATATGGAAATGAGAGATGGAACAGGAAAACGGCACAAAATTCAACTTTTGACTACTATAGTAGGCTGGGAAAGTTTAGATCTGTGGCTTGACACAAATTTCTCAGTTTTGGCCCCTGGTAATTAAAATGCCATCTCACTTAGGTGAGGCTGACCATGGAGTTTGGGTTGGGCTCTCTGAGCTCTGGTCCCTCCTCACACTGAATGCTCTGGGTGGATTCCACTGATTGTTCAGGAAATCTCTTCCCCAGACCCTGTGTGACCCTCGGGTGGCTCCTTTGTAGGAGGGAACAGGGGGCACCACCAAGAAAATCTCCAACCCCTCTGAATGTCACAGAGCTGCTGCTTGCTAAGGGCTGGGAAGGGGTGGGTGGCCAAAGGGTGGCTCAGAGCTCAGGATGAGGCATCACCGGCAGAATGAGACCTTGAAATGTGTCCAGCAGCACTGCCTGACTCAGCCACAGCCCAGAGTTACACCCCCAGAGTCTAACCCCACTGCCCCCAGTAATTCTGTGTAGGCACCACTTTTGTGTTCTCTTGCTGTGATAAATCCAGTATCAAATACTGATGGGGAGGAAGAGGCTCATTTCACACATATCTGGGCTAGAGGGTATTTTTACTGTTTCTGTAATAAACACAAATACCTATCTGTGCACTCTCAGACATGTATATTTTAATTAATCCCTGCTCCTGAGTTTAATTACAAGCTATTCCATCTCCAGAGTGTGGCTTACAGCACAGAGATAAATTGATACTTTGTCAGGGTACCCAAACATCTTTAGGAAATTTTAAATCAAGTGGCACACAGTGTGAGGTTTTATCACTCAGCCATTCCTACCAAATTACAAAGGAACAATATATCTACACCTCTCTCTAGGCTTCAGTATGCTAATGATTAACTGAGAATATTTTCTGAGTGATTTGTTACATTAAAAAGCACTAAAATTACTTATGCCAATAAGTATGTTATAGTTAAACTCTATGTATTATTTAAACAGTTTGGTTACTGCTAGCATGATTTATAAATTCAATATAAAAATGCTCAGATTTTTCACTGGTTATATTATTAGTCTCTTGATAAAAATTCCTTGCTTTTCTTCCATCTCAAGGGAACTTAATTTAAATATGAATAATGGAAAAAAGCCCACTTCCAGAAATTCAAACTAATCGTGCCTTTTAAGGCAGAGAAACCTTGGATTGAATTTTGGAGTTAGCATAAAAGAATGAAATGGTAACAAATTGTCTTATAACGTGATGTGATAAAATGCTGTATGGGTTTGGTGCAGCATTTGTGTTTTGAAAGTCAGATGTGCATCTCAGTAAACAGTCATGAACATGCTAATAGTTGATAATTAGTGAAAAAAGGTATAAACTGACAAATCTCAGAGGGGGAAAAAGTCTTCAAGTTATTTGCAATATTTTCCAGTCACATATTCCAGTAATACTGAACGGAAAGAAATGCAAACACGTGATGGTGGGAAAGGAGACTCATTATTTTTGACTAGCTGAAGAGTTGGGGATGTTTATTGTGGGAAAACTGCTGGAGCCCATCCTTGCCAAGGACAGGGAGGATTGAGGTATTTGTGTGCTCCCTTACTGCAAATAGAGCACCTCACATTTAGGGCAGTCTGTCACCAGAATCAGCTACTGAGGCTTTCCTTAACAAAGTCTCTTTGTCTTCAGAAGTTCTGCATGAAAGGGCTGCAGGATCTTAAGGAAAACAGCCTTGGGTGGAAGTGGAAAACATTCAGCTGGAACCCAGTGCTGCCCAGCAACACGGATGGGTCACAAGGCTTTGGACACTGAGAAATTATTTGGCTTTCTGAAGAAATTGGATTATTGAGGGTCCTGATCACACCCAGGGGTGCTGCTGTATCATGATCAGTCACTGCTGGGTTGGTTTGCAGGGAGGTTCTGGAGTTTGGGAGTCTTGGGGACAGGGAGGGGAGTCAGCAGCAGCACAAGTTGGCTTCTGAGTTCCAACCTGAGCCTGCTTCCCACCATCCAGCACCTCCCAAGGCCAGCAAGGTAACCAAAAACCTGCTGAACTCAAGGAAGGAGGAAGGTAAGCACAGAAAATTATCCATGGAAGTGCTTCCATGCTGGGTTTGATACCAGACTCTTTCAAAAGGAGCCAAGGAGAAAAGATGATGGCTGAAAGTGTTAAAGACATCCTGGAGCTGCCTTTGTTTTCATATTTGGTGTACAGATCTTTGTACCCAAAGCTATTTAACTCTGGACACAACATCTTTACTTTTGCATGTCCTAATTTCTTCTGATCCTTACTGTCTCCTTTCCTATTGCTTTGACACAATAAATTGAATTGTTGGGATTTTCAGAGATCAGCTTCAGGTACAGTATTACCAAGAATTAAAAATGTTTTGCTGAAATGAGAATTATTTGGTTTTTTCCCCACTGGAGCTTTAATCTGGCATGTTCTGCAAGTGAAGAAGAGTCTGATTGGTGGTCCCATGTGTGGTTGCACTAAAACAAACGTCAATAGTGGTTTAAAGAGAGTGCAGGAAAATACCCAATGGGTTAATTAGGCAAGTTCCATAGCTTGATTCAAATTAGGCTCAATGGGTCATGGAAAAATCGTTTTTGTTTACCCAAAACCAGAAGTGGGATTCAAATCTTGATTGTGAGTTTCAAGTAAGTGTTCAGGCTGCAAACAAATGACACATTATGAATAATTTAGGAAGGTCACTGACTGTTCTGGCTGTGCCTTGAATTCTCTCTGCAGTCCTGCTGTCTGCTACACTGGTTTATTTTACAAATATTATTGGCAATTTGGCATCCCAAATTTCTCTTTTTTTTCTTTCTTTTTTCTTCTTCTCCCTCTCTGGGATGTCTCATACTTTGGTGAAGGTTTGGCACATGTCCACTGTCCAATGCTCACAGATGTTGCCCATTTATTTCCACAGCTGGGTAATAACATCCCCCAGTGTGGGAGCCTGAAGATCTGAAGATTTATCTGCTGCTGCCAAAGTTGTCTTGTTCCTTGCTCAGGGCTGGAAATGAGACGTCCTGTGTCTCCCTTCTTTTGCTTTGTTTCCTCATTTCCAAAAGATATGGCACTTGTTAAGAGAATGCTGGTAAAGAAAGTTCGAAATCACTATTAATGAGCCTTCTGTATATGCAAATTCTGAAATGACAGCTTATTCTCTGGTATAATTAACAGTATTATTTCTGCTACCATGGATAAGGTTTTGTCAGTTCCAGTAAAATTGCTGGTGGAGCTTAAACCCCAGGAAATTGATCAATTTATGAGGAAGCTCTGTTTCTATACATTCAGTCAAGAACAGAATTCTTCATAAAATTCTATTTAAATGACATTCACTTATTTTCCTTTAGAAGAAGATAAAAGAATACTCTTGCTCACCAATTCACCATGGGTTACTTTTTAGTTGTCTAACAGAAAAAATATCTGGTTTTATTAGAAAGTATTTGGCCATTATTTTTTTAGCAGTTATTTGTGTACTGTAAGAGACTGAAGAAGTAAATGGCTGTGATATTGTAGGTCATATAGTTATTCTAGATACAGAGAAAATATTCTGTAACCTATTCCCTGTGTTTATCCTTAAACATTTATCCTCCCTGAGTGCCAAATTCAAACATTAGTCTGTGGCTGCTGCATCCTTCTGGCAGCCTGAGAATCTGAACCCCCTGGCTGCATTTTCTGATTGTAAATCCTGTCACTTAATCTTGCCTAACTGAGCAGAGAAGTCAGGGCTCTTCATTAGCATACAGCAGATCCTGGGACGGGGATGATTTGTGCACAGCGCTCTCAGATGAGCTATTGATGATCCCCTGTGAGATCCCAGCAGAGGGAGTCACTCTGATTTAAGACCAGAATTCAACAACTGCTCCTCTCACCTAAGATTTGTGTGTTTAGAAAAATGACAGCTTGCTCTGGTGGTCCAGAAGCTTCCCAGCAGAGGGGTGGGCTCCTCCCCTCCCATCCTTCATTGCTGTCTTAGGAAAACTGAGCTATAAAATGTGTTGAATTTAGTGGGTTTTGCCTTCTAGATTTTTGGGCTCGGTGGTAAAAAGCACCTGCTGTGTTTGCCCTCAGCCGGTGTGTCACCCTCCTTTGGGAAAGCTGGGCCTGGATCAGAGAGGGCATTTTGGAGGCAGCAGATGATCTGGGAGTTGGGGAGGATGGGTGGCACCAGCTGATGGAGGTGCAGGGAGGGAAGGGAAGTTACAACCCCAGGGTTTGTGGGGATGGAAGGAGAAGGGTCCCAGAGACTCCATGGGACCAAGCACCAGGTCTTGAAGTGAGAAATTCCCCTGAGAACATGGCTGGGAGGAGGGAAATTGCTGCTTGTGACCTTTTTTATATCTCTTCTGGTTTGCTTTCTAGTCTTCTGTTACAGAAGTGTAATCAGCCCAGTCTGCATCCTGAAAACAAGAGGCTTTGGCTTCCTAATGACAAGGAAAAGGTCTGGATGGATCCACCTCAAAGCCCTGGCTGACTGGGAAGCAGCAGTTGCTGGATTGCTTTGGGAGCCGTAAACAGAGGCTGTGTGATCTGGATAATGAGGCAGACCCACACTTAGATTTCTGTTTAATATTTTCTGCTGGTATAATTGTCATTCAAAATTGAATCTTTTGTTTGGCTTCAAACATTCCATGGGCAACTAAGGATTTGGTTTGTGGAGCTTGGCAAGGAGCAAAGAATCTAAATTCATGGGAAGAGTTGAAATGATTAAATACATTTTAAAGTGAATTTCTTTCTCACCAAAAGAAATCTACCCCATTTTTATCACCACTTACATGGACTTCACTCCCTCACCTTTTCTTCACTCAGACAGGCACCTCTCACAGCCTTGAAAGCAAAACATGGATCAATGCTGTTTTCAGAACAACAGCTAAACTCTTTCAGCTGATGTGTCACTCCAGAAGGTGCCATTTCAGATGTGATTAAACAAAGGAGTCAAACATGCTACAGTACATTAAGTTTGAGCCAGTCTTTGGGGATCTGTTGAGTGATAGTGGAAAAGAATTTAGCAAATCACACTGGGATTCAGGATGCTGGTGGCTCTACAAGATGCTTTGGGCTGTTTTCATTAATTGCTCTGTGCACTTGTGGTCCTTTTTGGTTTTGAAACTTGTTATATTTATCAAGTAATGTAGCAAACAGGCTGTATTAGTGGCTGTTTAGTGGAAATAAATAACCATATGTTTGTGAGCAGTCCTTTGGCTACTTGCCATGTCCAAATTATTGTGAACAACCAATGCTTTGTAAGCTGCCACATGGTCCCTGCTCTAAATGCCTCAGATTAATTTGATCACTTAGTGTGTGGCTTTTGATAAAGTAGAGTAATATGGAAATTACAAAAACCAGTAATGGTAGATTTTTTCTTGCTATAATTATTGATTTCAGGTCCATAAGTATTTATATGATTTGGGAGAATTCCTGGTTTGACTTTTAAGTTGCCAGACATGTTTTCTTTCCAAACAGTAGAAATATTGACTATAATGTCAGTGGGTGAAGTTAAATGTTAGTGGGAAGAGCCACTAGGAGAGAGAGGGATGGGGGTGGGCAGAAATCAAGAATAATTTAAGCACAAGGCTGGTTTTGAAGATTTATGAAGTCCACAAGCACATACAGGTGACTGCATGGACTCCACAACAGGATTTTATGGGGATGATATCTGAATTGAGTGTTTACTTTTCTTCTGAATTAAGAGAGGGTACTCTTCATATTGCATTTAATAAGTCCTTATATCTGGCATAACTCTCCATCTGCAATGAATTTTAACTACATAAAATGTAGGAAAACATGGACATCATCTGCATTGGCAATATTTAGATACATATGCAATGTTTCATCCTCTCTTCTCCCATCACTAATATATAAAGCGTAGAAGAAGCAGTAACAACAGCAGGTTGGGCTGAATTCACCTTGAACTCCCATCCCTATTTTACACAAGCAGTGTTTTTAAGGGTGTCAACATTCTCTAAACTATCCATGCCTGCAGATCCTCAACTTAGGGACACCTGTGCAGAGTGAAAGGTCTCTTGCACAGGTATTTCCATATTTCTCCAAGCTCTGGAAAGGAAGCATGGTTTCTTTTCTATAGATGGACCAAAAAAAAAAAATTAAAAAAATGTAAAGTGTTAATTTGCTAAGTCCCAAAGGGAGATAATTAATAACTGGATCCAGATCTCCTGATCTGTTCCTTCATCAGGTGGCCAACTTTTCTTTCCAAAAACCTGCAAATGTGGCTGTTTTGAGGATGTAGATCAGGCAGCACTTTACAGCCCCTGCTTTTCACATTATGCTTTAAAAATATTCGGTTCAATATTCTTTATGGGTGTGTTTCTCCCCCTGAACTGCAGTGTCTGGGACATTGGTGAAATTAGACCTCCAGTAACTGCAGATTTCAGAGTGGCTGTAAGTGTTTACTGAGCATGGAAAATGATTCAAAAATGAGACCTCTAGAATGATGCCAGGCTTCATTCCACCACTATTAAATCAAGGTTCATTTTTATAGAGCAGTTTGCTCAATTTTACTCCATATTAGAGGAGATCAATGAAATAATACGATATTTGACTAGAAGTGACACCTGGAGTTGTACAGTAATGTTTGCTTTTCTTAGCAAACCGACTTTTCCAAAAAGACTTTGATCCTGTTCTTGTATCCACAGACTTTGAGGAGTCAGTGCCTCTCAGGTACTTCAAAGTCTAACCTGGTGACATTATGGTTTAATAAATATATAGCTTTCCACTTTCACTTCCACTGACAGAATACTCTTCTCACATTTCCTTTACCTAACTTTCAGTATGCCTTTCAGCACTGAGCTGGCCTGTAGCTGCTCCCATAACAAGGAAATTTGTCCTCCTAATTCCAGCCACACTGTCTCTCAGGCATCAATTCATCACTTAAATTTGTCATAAGTGTGTTAAATAGAACACTGAAATTGTTCTTGTCAAATAATCTCCAAGCAGTATAGAGTATGACTCTGCTACATCCTTGGATTCTGCTCTAACATTTTACACTGTCAAAATAAAGCAGACGTTCCCCTCCTCCCCAGTAAAAGTTCTTTAAGCCATTAAATTACATTATCATTTATACACATTTTTATCTGCTGTATTTGCATGGCTATAGTTATGGATCTGTCAGTGTTTTTACTATAAACCCCTATTTCCAGGGATTTAGACAGTAATTCTGCCTTAATAATTTGCTCCAGGCTAAAGCTTAAAATGCAAAGTCTCAGGCTGAGAATAGTATTTTTTTTTCACCATTTTGGAAAGCAAATCATTTTGCCTGCTCTTAAGTATGGGAAGTGCAGTTGTGCCTTCAGGGAAGAGCTCCTGGAGGGGGCTGGGGGTGTTCTCCAGGCAGAGGCTGAGCCTGCTCAGCTCTGCCCTCAACTTCAGGGCATTAAATGCTTCAAGCAAGAGAAATCTTTCCTACACCTCCTGAAAAATACTGGGGTGTCTATGCAGCATGCAAAGATTGACTGCAGCTTGCAAAGGCTTGTGCCAAATAGATCTGAAGTGGGGAGTTGGATGGTAATAGCAATAACTCTGGCAAGGTAGAACTCAGCACAGGTTTTTGGGTGGTTTTGTGGATTTTTTTTTTCAACACTGTTCCCAGATAGCTTTTTCTGCAACTGCTGAAAACTTGGCTGAGCTTTGGTGTTCAAGTGGAAGCAACCCCCATCTCTTGCCAGCTGCCATGGTAACAGTCTTGCCCTACTATTAAAAAATGAATGATATCACCCCAAAATCATGAGTGCCTTTGAAATTATGAGATTTGAGGTCTCTCTTTTAATTTTTTATTTTGGGGGGGGGGGGGGATGGCTTTATTTGGAGCTTTTAAGCATTTTAGTAATTTCAAACTTATTGTGAGAAGACACTTGCAGTCTTTCTGCTATGTGGGAAGTTGATTTTATTTATTATCATTAATAAATTAAGTTTGGCTTAATCAGATGATTCTAGGACCTACGATTTTAACAAAAAATGTTTAAAAAACTGCAGGGTTTGAAGTAAAATTCTGAGTTGGCACAGATAACTTCAATACTTTCTGACACTTTACACATAATTTCTGTTTAATTTCTCTCACTCTCCCTCCCCCCTTTTTCTCCCTCTTGCAAAGTGCCACAGACACAAGAGGCTACATTTGAGTTCGCTGCCAGAGAAATCAGATGGAGGGTGAACAAATTGATCATAAGAAGGGAAAGCAGCCATTATTTGCCTGATAATTTTTGGTAATCAGCAATAATGAGAACAGAAATAGAGAAAGTTTTTGCTAATTGCATCATTTTTTTGTGTGTGCAAAATGTTAATGTTTTCAAGAGAGGCAGCAATCATTCAGAAGAAGAAAAGGGTGCATTTTCTTACAACATTTGTTTCAGGTGGCTATTGTTTAAAGAGGTTTCTTTGTACATCTCATGCCTGTTAATTATTTAAAATGAGCTGCTATGTTATCTAACTGATCCTGGATTGAAATTTCTGGAAAAAAATATTTTTGCTGTGAAGTTTAAAAAGTGAAGAGAATGAAGGGAATAAAATAACTGTGAGGAATAAGGAAATAAGATTAGAATTGACCTTGCTGCTATGAAGACTCCTTTCAGCTCTTGGAGATGGGGAGGAGAAAAATCAAAGATGTTAACCTTATTCTCTTTTTTCCCTTGCCTGCAGAAGGCCTCTTGGCACATGCATCACATTTAATCTTATTTCTCCTTCTTGTATATATTGCATTAACCTCAGTTTGCATTTGGCTTGTTTTCTGCCTTTAAAAAATGATCTGTGGGGAGCTGTACCTTCCATTTGGCAGTCTCCAGTGATTTGGATCTTAATTTTCACCAGAAAAATGATTTGGTTGGAGGGCAGGTCCAGTGGCCTCTGGGCTAACTTGCAATTGGTTTGGAATTTCCTCCACATGCAGCAGAGGGCTGGGAGTGCCTGGCTGCTCCAGGCAGAGCCTTCTCCAGGGGCTGGGATGGCACCTGAGGAGCCTGGAGCAGGTCAGCTCCCAGGCCAGCTCCAGCTGGACACTGTGCTTTGTGCCATGTTTAATGCTCTGTGCGGGATGGAAATGTTGGTTTGGAGAGGTGCTGGCTCAGGAGGTGCTGGTTTAGGACTGCCCATGGCTGGCAGAGCTGCTGCACTGCCCAGGATGGGGCAGAGGTTTGGGATTGGGTTTGGGTTTGGGGAGCAGCTCCTTGGGCGAGGCAGAGTCATCCCTGTCCCCTCCTCTTCTCCTTGCAGGCACTGCTGCTGTTTAATCATTTCTGGCTCTCCAGGGTTCTGTTAATTCTGTCTAAAGGCAGAGCCCCACAGGAAAGGTTCCAGCAGTGTGTGCTGCTCTTAGCCCTGAGCCTGGTGCAAAGCACTGGCCAGAGCCTGACCCTGTGGGTCAGCAGGAAGCAAAGCAGGCTCTGAAGCCTTCTTCCCATGCAGAATCTTGGAGAAGCCCCAAAATCCAAACCAAAGCAAACCTGTGATGCCATTTAAAGGGTTTTACAAGGGCAGGAAAGATGCTTGCACAAAAACCTGCAAATGCTCCACAGGGACAGCAGAGCTCAGTCCTGACAAGGGCTCTCTGCACTTTATTGGAAATCTCATGACAATTAGATATGGCTTTTGCTTTGAGTTCCAGTGTTCCAGTGAATTTATCTATTTGATAACTGGGAAGATGTAAATGATCTCAGCCTTCTCCGTACCTCCCCTATGTACTTAGTGTGTCCTGAAGCTGAGAATTTTGGCAGTAGGCAAAGATTTTGTCTTACTCTTTATTTGATTGCTTGATTGCTCTTTCTTGGCAAGAGCTCATTTACTGAGAAAAATATCCTTGATCTAGAAAGTGTGTGTGTGTGTATTTTTTTTCCCTTCAAAATAAAAACATTCTGAAAGCAGAACTGAACAGAAGATTCAACAAAGTACCTGTCATGGATATACTTGGGGTTTGGGCTAAGAAATGGGAGTATACTGCATTTCTGGTGGAGAAACTAGAGAAAACATGTTTGTTATTCTGTGTGTATTTAAAACCAGAAAACCATGCAAACTGACACCTCCACTTCCCTCTGCATTGTTTAAGCGACATTAAATGTAAATCTCAAGAGAGAAAAATATCATAAACAAATAACTTCTTTTTTCTCAGTATTTGTAGTTTATTTACAATTTTTCTAAACATTCCTATACTACAGAAATGTTAAGATGTATTTTTTTCTATATAGAAATACACAGAGTTTTTTCTTTCAGCTAAGAAAGGGAGGACTTTCCAAGACAGATTTGAGATATTTAAGTATGTATTCTTCATGATTTTCTCTGTTATGCACATAAGAGCTTCTGCTGAGGCCAGGTATTATTGTGACAGTCCTTTTCATGAAAAGAAGAATTAAACCTTCTGCATTTCCCCCCTGAAAAATCTGTAAGGCTGAACTCTTGCTTTTCATACCTGCTGAGGTAATGGTATTTTAGAGTGCTTCAGCTTTCTTTAGTGCTGCATATTGATTAAGTTACTCAATATTTGACAACATGAAGCTTCTTTTCCCAAGATATTTGTTAAAGAAAATCTATGTTTTTCCATTTCCAAGGAAAGGCTTTAAACATGTTCCTCAGTGTTTGTTGTGTTCCTAATGACAAGGCGTGCAACCAGCCCTGGGTGCCTGAGCAGGGTGGGGTCTGTTGGTTCCTCACACTCAACAACTGCTGTCAAGAGAAGCCACCATTTGAATAAACAGTTATTTAATTCACATTTCCCCTAAAATTATCTGCAGATTTTTCTTTGAAAATCAAATAAACTCAGATAAAATGATTATTTGATATATTTGTGTTGGGTTTGTATATAAATATTTGGGTTTGTATCTTGCTTTGTAATTTCTCCCTTTTTCAATCTGAACAGGTTCTTTGCTTTCCCCCCACCCACCACATAAAACTCTCGGAGAATTCAGTGGTCTCCAAGTAATTCTGCCAGTCAGCCCTGCTCACAAAAATCTGTAGGGTTGCATATTTCTCTATCTTTGTATTTCTTTTAAGAATTTCCAGAAAAATAGCTGATGACCATCATCACTTTGTGAAGGACAGAAAACCTCCTGTCAGCGTTACTCTGGCTGCTGGGGTGAAAACTCTGTGAAGTAGCTGCACATGAACTGTTGCAGTAACTCCTAAATTATAGATGAGTGCTGTGATTCCACATTCTACAGCAGTCAGGTGCTGCATATGATCCTTTCTTCCATCCTTGCCTATTCCTTGACTAAATAAAAGATGGGCTTTCTGTATAATCCCTCTCTTTTAGCTTTATCTTAAAAATATGTCTAGTGGATATTAACTGATTTTGACTCCTTTATAGTCCATATGATCAGCACCTAAAGGAAGAGCAGATTTCTCTCTTTCTTTAAATAATTCTCTTGAATATTCTTCTGGGAGCCATCAAACTTGTCTCCAGTTCAAGGTGACAGTGTCTGTAGCTGCTACACATTTTTGGGGATTTGGCCAGTCCTTTTCTTCCAAGGATGAGAAGCCACACGACCTTCTCCTGAAAGAGAGACACAGCCCTTGTTTAGCATTAGAGACACAGGGATGTCTGCAGACATCCTGAAGGGCGGGGTGGGAGGGTTATTTGCAATTTTTCAGGATGTTAAAACCGCACTAAGAATTAATTTCAGCAGATGTAAACTTCTGCATGCCTGTGTGTGCAGGCTGACATAGTGGTGACTTCATTAGCCAGTCATCAGAGAGCTGTGACTCACGCTCTGGTGGCACTCAGCTGCATTGCAGATCTTTGTATTAAGTAAGACTTAATTAATATTTAATAGGCAGTTAGGAAGGAAAGTTTTGAAGAAGTTGATTTCCACTTTTTTTTCGCCTTCTGGGCAATACTAGACTCTTAACCTCTAGTGATGGTTATTGTTAAGTAGGTTGAAGGAACTGAACAGAAAATACATAGAGAATTGAACTTTGAATGATTTGAAACGACCCATTTCTTCTACCTCCTTCACCACATGTGCACAAATTCTTCCTTAAAAAATAGCAAAAAATTCTCTGTATATTGTTTGCTATAATAAAAGTAAAGGCTGAAGTTTGATCGTAAAATGTATTCCTGCATCAAGAAGTCTGGCAGAAGAAATCAATAAAAAAGAATTGCTTGTCTTATTTGAGTTTTTTTTTCCCCAAAATAATACTCAGAGAAAATATGATAACAGATCTTGAAGGCAGGTCAGGAAGGGTGAGTTTAACTGAGCAGAGGAATGGCCTGAACAAAGTGTGTGACTAATCCATGGATCCCTTTGTTGTCTGGACACTCTCTTTCCATGTCTGTTGGACCAAATTAAAGAAAAACATCTTTCAACATTTGTTTACCCAGTGTTCCCCACTGAAATAGCAGGGTTTCAGTGATTTGCACAAATTTAGGGGTGTTTATTTCCACTGCCACTTGTTTGTGAACACTCATGGAGTGGGTGGCTTTGACTGCTCTGGTGGAAACAACAGCAAGTGACAAAAACCCCACGGGCAGATTTGAATTAAATTTTGTGCATTCCTTGATTTGGGGTTTGCTAAGACCTACTGTATGTGTGAGAAACAAGGCTATTCTTTTTTTCTTTTCTTGCATATTTTTGACAGATAATGGAGATTATCAACATTTTATATGACGCAAGGATGCAAAGCAGGATACATCATGCAAAAAGGGCTGAGTTCCACTTTGGACAACTTTACCAAATTCATCCCCACTCTCTTTCTGTTGGCTTCATAATCTTTTCTTGAGAAACAATTGCTTCTTCACATGGAAACAGGTATATTAGTGGCAGCTCCAGGCTCTATGCAGCATATGATGCTGGAAGTTTAATTTAGACTTGGAGAAATGAAAAACCGTGGAAGAAAATTTGTGGGGGTTTTCATATATTGCAGCACACTAAACTATATTAACTTTATCCAATGACCTTTGTTCAGCCTATGGTTTCATTTCTTGGAATTGCCAACACCAAAGCTAGAGAAATCTAGAGGAAGCCATAAAAGATGTTTCATAAGAAATGCAGTCACCTCACCACATTGAGCTTCCCAGGATAATGATTAACTCTTTGTATTCTTCAGAATTTATTTATTTCAGATTAGAACTTGATTCCTGCAGGTGCAGACTCTTTTTAGTAAATATGCAGCTAATTTTAGATGTACTGTAAAACATCTATATATATAAAAGCCATGATGATGATGGTTGTTTTATTTTCTTTACAAGTGCTAGCAGACCTTTTGGCATTCTGTAATTCCAGGACCTAGGTGTTACCATCCTTATTTTGACAGCCAGAAGTAAAATAGAGAGGAAAGTTTAAGCCAAATATTTGTGATGACCCCTTGAATATGTAATCACACTCTGACCACAAAACCTTCCTCCCCCATTGCATATGGAGATTCCCAGTGACTTCTTGGTAATAGAGTCAAGAATACAAAGCTAATGAAGACTTTCTGTACTGGTGTTAAACAGATTTTCTTTTCCATTACTCTTAAATTTTGGTGAGGATTAAGCTCTGTACAAAGCTATGGAAGCCTGCAGAGCTTTAATTACTCAGCATTGGAAAAGCTTTGTTTTGCTGAATAGTCTTTCTTGATTTGGTATGTTTCTGATATGCCCTTGAAAAATTACTCATCAGAAAAAAAAATTAGACAAAAATAAATTTGCAAAATTTTAATACACCTACAGTGAGTTTTAATGAAATTCAATCAGAGCACAGTGAACACATCTCAAATTAGCTAAAATATTCTGTATGTGATCCTGATGTTTTAATTAAAATATCACTGGAAGGATTCAGTTAGTATGGGATTCAGTGGAAGTACTGGAAATTAACTGTGGACACAAATTCTTAGAGGCATGACAAAAATATTGAGAGAGTTGCTTGTCATTGTTTTAGCAACAATCTGTGATTGTAACACATCCCTGTAGTCTGCATCAGCTATTTTCAATGAGGCGGGTTCAGCTCTGCACTGTATTTTTCTCTTTTTCCACTCTCATTGAGCCTATTGTGTCACATCCCAGAACAGCCCATGGGTTGGTCATTTCCTCCTTGCAGATTAATCTCCTGTCTTTTGGCAAAGAGAACAGAAATAAAGAAATATAAACACACAAAACTCTGCTTTCTTTGGAGCTTAAAAGCAGGTTTAAGGTTTATTTGGCTCTTGATTATCAGTTTCATACTTTTCAGAGGTTGTTTTCATGTGGTCCTTGGAATCTGAGTTTCATCACATATCATTTTATGATCAGCTGATGAAATGATTGAGAGGAAAAAAAGTAATGAACCAGCCTTTAAAAACTGTATGTCTGCACATCTGCAAATCTTAAAAGAAGCCAAACA
This sequence comes from Passer domesticus, assembly GCF_036417665.1. Classification (NCBI taxonomy): domain Eukaryota; kingdom Metazoa; phylum Chordata; class Aves; order Passeriformes; family Passeridae; genus Passer; species Passer domesticus. The sequence continues at coordinate 11,371,993 of NC_087489.1, read as the reverse complement.
AAAGCTAAACTGAAGGGTAGGACCCTTCTTGAAAGAAAATTAAATGGCTTTATAGATACTATTATTTTCTAAGAACTGATTTTTTATACTGAAAAGAAGCTCTTTTCAGCAGTATAGTACATACAACTTCTGACAAAAAACTGGAAAGCAATTTAAAATTTCCCCAAAAGACATATGACAATATATTCCAGACCTCTGCAAACTGGGGTGACGCTGTGGGGTGCTTAATTATAGACCAAAGTTTTATCAAACTAAGAGAAATAGAAAGTACTAGACTAAGTATAAAGCTGCAAAGAATGTTCAGTGGTTTCATTCTTAGAGAGAAGTAAATTTTTTTATTCCTTTTTTTTCCTCAAGACCAGCTGCAGGACCACTGATAAGAAGTGCAGGGGAATAACAGCCTTTGGGCTACTTGTTCCGTTATCTTTGGATGAAGATGCTCTTGATTGTGGATGGATGCTACATCCACCTCTATGGAGACACAGGGAAAATACTTTCCAGAAGTATTTTAGACAGAATAATGAATGAACATGCATTTTCAAAAGACTTTTCAATAAAGTAATGTCTTTGAGGGGGATCTGATGCTTACCCCTATAACAAAGTGTAGGAAGACTCATCTCAAAAATCTCTCCCAGCTTTCCCAACCACAAAAACTCATCTACAGAGTATGAAAATGCTGCAATTCATTCCCCACAGGCTGGGAGGGGACATTGCCTGGCCTCTGTGCTATCACACAGTGATCCAGGCCTCCTGGCTTCTCTTTCTATCAGCACTCCATGGCAGTATCAGCCAACTGGAGAAACACCCCAAAACCAGATTCTTCCTAAACTTGATCCTGAACCTAAAATTCCTGTGAGTGTTATTCTGTATGTTAATGAACCCAGGACGCCTGTGTGTTGAATTTTAAGGTTTTGTTCACCTTGAGGTGTGGGTGCTCAAAGGATGTCTCACATTCAAGAGGCAAATGTCTCTTGCTGTTCTTGCTGAACTGCCTTCCACAAATTTCAGCTGTGCACTTCCTGAGAGCCACAGGGCTGGAAGCCCCAGACAGTGACATCAGGTGGAGTCCATCATTCATGTCCTGATGTCATTGCTCAGGGGCAGGAATCATCCCAGGGACATGGCAGCCCGCCAAGGGCCAGCCAGCTTTACCTTAAAGGCACCTGCACACTGAGAACTTCCCAAAATAAGTGTGCATCAACCTCCTCTGCTTGCCAAAAAGCAAATATCCCTAAGGGACATCCCGTGGCTTTTCTATTTATCATCTTGTTCTCTTTCCACTCCCTGTCCAGGCTTTTATTTTCTGTCCATCCTACCCTCTCTTAACACTTTTCTCACTTCTAATGTGCTTGTGTCCCTTCCTCCCCACCCTCCCCCTGCTCACAGACCCCTCCATCCCCCTGCTGCAGACTTGAAGCTGAAGGAGGTGACAGGGGGAGTGGACAGCTGGAGTTTGTCTGACATGACAGCTTTCCCCTGTGCCAAAGATTAGTATTGCTGCTGTGGTGGTGCAGCCAGATATAAAATACAGCCCCAGCCTTTCCCTGAAATATGCCCTGTATAAATTCCAGGCCTTGGGTGAGAGAAAAGTTGACTGTATTTGATGCCATCTTTTTTTCATGAACATACACAATCTATATATAATTTTTATATCCAAGCTTTCTTCCAGCCTTCCCAGTCAAAGCAGCAGCTCCTAGGCTCCAAGTGAATTGCACATATGTAACTTTTAAAGCCTGGTTGGTATTCTGTGTGAATTGGCAAATAATGACAGAAATTCCTGAACCATGATTTAGCACAAGCAGACAGTCACTATCAATGTTTGCTCTAATCAGGAAAATGAGTTAATCTGTAGAGTCATAGAATCATAGAATTTTTTAGGTTGGAAAATACCTTGAAGAACATCAAGTCCAACAGTTAAATTCATCTTTAAAGGGAAAATGTTTAATTTATGACTCTATAAAAAACACTGAGTTGGCCACAACATTAAAAGCCAAGATGACCTGGATTTTACTTGTCACTAACTATAGATAGCTGCAGACATAATAATAATCATCATTGTCATCATCATCATCATCAAAAACAATAAATACATCTAGTTCTAATAGATTTAAAAAATGATCTGGTGTGGAAATGTGGAAAAAACCACACAAACTTCAAGAGTTTGTGTTATAACACCTGCTGTTGCTCATGGCTTGCAGCAGCAATAATCTGCCCTGTATTTGGCAGCATTGTATTGTTTGGTATGACAATTGTCATGTTCCAATGCCAAAAAGCAGAATTTGACTATTCTCTGATTGACAGTAATATAAAACAGCACATTAGTTTTATTTTACTTATTTTACAGAATTCCACCACAAGATAAAACCAGAATCTGTCCCATTAAATAAGCATTGAAAATCTGGGCAAAAATCTCAAACCCATGAAACCTATGAGGGTGAAAGTTTTACCATAAAATCACATGGTTTTCACAATTATTTTGGGCTAATTTTAGGGCACTTGCTGTGCCAGTCTGAAATTTCATGGGTCCGTCATGACTGATCTAAATGAATAACTAAAATACTGAAGATTTATTGCCATAAAAGGATTTCTGCTTTCCAAGTGATAAGAATGTTATGACATATATTGATCTACTGAGGTGGTAGTAGTCACTGAAAGATGGATCTTCCCATTTAATTTTTTTTGTTCTTTTTGCTATTATTATATTTATTGAGAACATGTCAGAACAATTGGCAGAAAACCATGAGATACTGATAAATAGATAAGATGAGCATATACATGAAGCAGTAGCTGATCAATGTATATTAACTAAGGTTGTTTGGACAAGGAAATGTAATACTTTCTATCTCTCCTCTTGGAAATAAATGTAATAGTCTATCTCACCTCCCTTGTGTTTCCCAGTAATCACCTTCAGTTATTTTTTTCCCAATTAATTACAGCCTTTTAGACGATGAACGGAGTCCCTCTCATGGGGACAGGAAGTCAGAGGATTGCTTGGAAAAATTCTCCTTTAAACAATGCAACCTTACATACAGATTATTTCTAAGCAGATTTTTTCCTTGTGTCACACGCATTTCAATGTGTGGTTGGAGACTCCAGAATTTATTCCAAGCTATGTTACAACTAAATTAAAGGAGGGGAAGGAAACACCAGAAAGAAGATTTCATGCAGTTTGTCAGTGTAAGCTCCAAGCTATTGAGGATTGTTCCCTTGTTTGCGTGGGGGCTTTATGATCTTTATTGTGATTTAAGGAGTAAAGTGCATGGGATTTTTTTCTGTATTCTTTTCTCTTCTGTTTGTGTGTGCTCCCTTCCTCATTGTTCATTTACAATACTCATTCGGAGAACACACAACAGTGGAAACATTTGGGAGCAGGGAAAGATTTTAATTGTAATCTTCCAAGGCAACGACGATGAACATAAACCACTCTGCATGAACGTCTCTGTTACAGCAGAGAAACTAACCGAGGAATAATGGGGAGGAAAACAGAAAATATTTGCTGGAAGGCAAAATTGGACACAGGCCAGATCACAGATTTTGATAGGATTTTTTTCCTTAAGCCATATACCAGCCATGCTTCAAACATATCCCAGAGCAGGAATTAACTGCTTAAGGGGGCTGTGCTAATGGGGATGATTTTAAAGCATGGGAAGCTTTGCTGTTTGTGTTTCAACAGCAGTAAAAGAGGCATCATTTGGAGTCCACTAAAGTAAATCTTCATGCAGCCATCTCCTGACAGGCATGAATATGTGGTGTGCATAAATAAATGCATAAAGTGCAGCAGAATTCTTATGGAAAGTGCCACATTGCAGAGAATATATTTTAAAATGCTCAAGGTAACAAAAGTGCATCAGCCCCTGTGCTGTTTAGGTGCTCCTGGGATATTGGGGGAACACTTGACATTTCAGTGTTCCTAATTCTGCCAGGCCCCACTCCTGGGGTCACTAAGTTCAACTTTTGACCATCACAGGTAATTTCTCCCTTTAGTATGGAGCTAAAAGCCTGAATTTAATTTAGACTGCTTATGTAATTAAGTTCATTCAGTGTGGGCTTCACTTAACAGATGGGCCAGGGTTAGCACATTGATTTGCATAGAAATTAGAATTGATCAAAACTAAATTATTGATTATTTCAAGTTGAAAAACACCCTCTTCAACCTTGCATTCTCATGGAGCACCTCCTAACTGATGAGCTGTTATCATTACAGAACTGGTAAATAAATAATAAACTGGCAACATAATAAAAACATAATAAAAACATAATAAATACAGTGGGATTTTCTGGTCAGTTTGAACTTGTAGAATGGATAATAAGTTTGAATCAGAAGAAATCCCCTTTAAATGCTATGAAGACCTGATGATGCATTCTGATATCATTTTTAAACATTATTTATGAATGAAAAAGGCTTGATTTTCTGCTTCACATTTAAAATGTGGTTTTCCGTTTAAAAATTAATTAGAAATAGTCCTGCCTCTTAGTGTTTGTCTGTTAGTTTGGTTTTAGTGGTCAGATGAATTTATTTATTAGAAGTCCCTTTTAGCACTTTCCCACGTTAAATTGCATTGAGTTTTCTTCCTCCTAACACTTCCAATTCTTTATCTCTAGTGATACAAAACTCCTCTTCCCTTGCCTCCTCTTTTTCCCTGTTAAATGCTTTTTATTTAAGGAACTCACGAACAATGGCATTTATTGGAGAGCTCTGAGAACAAAGTTTAATTCTCAGCTCTGCTGTGTGATCCCTTTATGACACTGAACAAGTTAGTCAGGCTCTCTGTGTGCTGTTCTCTATCCATAAAAGACAGATAATAGCACTTTCTTAACTGGCAAATCTTAACAATGTAGGTATTAAAGGTTATGTGTATTTCTGCTGAGGCATAGCCAGAACTTTAAAATATATACAATTTTTGAGGTAGGTTGAGAGGCATTTCCTTCCTTTTATTTAATGCTAACCTCTGCAAGCTTTTTCTTCTTGTTCCCTAAGAAATGTGTGCATTTTCAGAATTTGCTGCAAGTGCCATATCTGATCACAGGCATCAGAGATCCAGTTATGAAATTGTCTGATTTAGAAACTGCAAAAACAGAATTCCAGAGTCACTTTTCTGCTACTTATATTCCATCTGAGGGAAGACTGTACAGATGGGTATCTTGTTGGAATTCAATATCCTGAATATTACTTTGATTTTCTTTGGGAAGAGAGGAAGAAGAGAAGTTCATTAGTATCTGCTTTCCTCCAAACCTCTCCTGCAATGACTTTCCTTTGGTTATTCAGGTGGGTGATTTCTTTTTTGCCTTTTGAGCCACATTCAGGTCATCCATCTCCCTAATAATTTGAATACCAACAAACTGGCTCTTTCTGACAGCCTGAGCTTGACAGGCTGCTCTAAGTCCCTCCACTGAATTGTTGGTCTGTCATGTTATTTCCCCTGGAAATGGTATAAGAGCTGATAGCAACCTGAATAACTAAAAATAGATGGGCAGAATAGGCCTTGGAATATGTAGCTGGTATTTTATCATCTTGGCTCCCTCTGCCATTGCATGGTGCAATGTGATAGCTTAAAATAACTAAGTACCATTCTTGTGCCCAAAATATAAAATGTCATTCAGTATTACAGTATCCATTTCAGCTGTGGACACACTCCTCGCACTTCCTTCAGCAGTTTTCCTAGCACAGCTAATTCCAAACACTGTCAGAGTGAAAACTCTTGCAGGTAACCAAATTTATCTAATCCAGAGAGACAAATTTATTAAATGGGGCCAACACATTTTTCTCCATCTGCACCTCTGGGTTTGATCCTTCCAAACTCTCCAAATGGCCTAAGATCCTGCATGGTCCCTACAACAGCTGCTTTGTCTTTCCACCACAAGTCAGGAACAGAATAAAAGGATAAAATCTGCCTTGCCAACTTGTACTTTCTTATAGCCACAGGCTAATTTTTGTTGTTCTGGGGAGTAGTGATGCGTATAATGCATGTACAGTAGATTTGATGAGCTGGAGGCTTCTGCTTCAGATGGTGTTTCTGGACTTGTTTTGCTGCTTTAGTGAAAGTGAAAGGTTTCCTCTTTTTGGCAGAATGGGTGTCGCTGCCATAGATTTTAGATGCCTATCCTGAAAAACACATAGTGCTGGAACTTCCCTATAGAAACTCAAGCTGCAATTTTTAATCTAAAAGATAGAGAATAGTGTCAGCATTTGTTTACAAGTTTGCCCAAGCTGAAATGGGCAAAACCCAGCTGAGTTCTCATCAGCTTCAGTGCTCTGGTCAGAACCAGAGAGGGGAATGGGAGGAGTAAACCCAAAGAGCTGTAACACAAGTTAAATGAGATAGAGGGATTATTTTAGCTGTTTAAATATCATACTCACACCCTGATTCCTCCTTACTCTTCCTTTACAGCTGCTGGGGGCTCTGCCCTTGCTCAGATCCGGGGGAAACGCAGTCACTGACACCTCAGGGGTGTCCCTGCAGGGGACAGGGAAAGGAATAGAGAAATTATTGCTGCTGCCGTGGGACAGGTGGTTTGAACACTTTTATTCAGTTCTCTGGTGCTGGAGAGGCTTGATTGAGCTCCTCCTCATTCCATATTCTGAGCCTAATCCAGTCTGGGTTTTCCCCATTCCATATTCCAGCAGGAATCCAGTCCAGGTTTTCTCCCATTCCAGCAGGAATCCAGTCCAGGTTTTCTCCCATTCCATATTCCAGCAGGAATCCAGTCCGGGTTTTCTCCCATTCCATATTCCAGCAGGAATCCAGTCTGGGTTTTCTCCCATTCCTCATTCCAGCAGGAATCCAGTCTGGGTTTTTCCCCCATTCCAGCAGGAATCCAGTCCAGGTTTTTCCCCCATTCCAGCAGGAATCCAGTCTGGGTTTTCTCCCATTCCTCATTCCAGGTACAATCCAATCCATGTTTTTTTCCCATTCCACATTCTGACCCTGATCCAGTCCGAGTTTTTCCCCATTCCCAGTTTCAGGCCCTGCTAAATGCTTTTTAGTTTGTTTAAACTTTTATTTCTCCTCTTGGAAAAGCACATTTTTTTCTTGCAACTGTCAGGTGTTTTCTGTAGTAAGAAATGAGCTGAGAAGTGGACAATGTTTATTTTATCATGAGAAATAATTAGTGTATGAAAGAGTTGGGCTGTCATCAATTTTTATGCCCATGTTAAAGCAAAATTAATAGCTAGAAAATGAGCAAAAATAACATTTAGAGGGTCCTGTGCCTTGTGTATCTTTGATACCTTTGTCATCAGATAGTTCCACTCAGATCCTCACTTCATCCCTTTGCCTCTCATTTCAATTGTTTTGGAAGCCAAAAGCATCTTGTTTGATTCAATAAATGTTTTGTCAGTCATAGGCAGATTGTTTGCAGAGCTGCAGTTCTCTTAGGTATGTGTTTATGAAGTACACAAGCCTGTTAGAGATGGTTTTTTCTTTATATTCTCTAGTGTTTTGTATTTCTGTAGAGCTGAACAGAAACATCATTCCATGATAAAGTTGGGCTGGTGGCTGACTCACCTCCCTTCTCACCCCCCTGAGCTGCAATTTTCCGTATTTGCCTTTTTTTGCTCAAGTTTGGCAAAGGCAGTGTGATTATGCACTTCACATGTTGTGCTCCCAGGGTAATGTTATGGATCTCCACCCTGCCAGGAATGGGGATTCAGTGCTACCCTGGGCTGAATATTTGGGTTGTCAGAAGTGTTTGAAGGGTGGCAGGATGGTCGTTTCACCTCATAAAAATGTGTGTAAAAACCAGTGCAATAAAACACAGGACAGAGGCAAGAAGTGATTCATTAAGGGTGGACAAATTGGCTTTCAAAAGACAAAGTAACTGCTCTCCAGAGGGATAATACAGCAAGTTGCTGAGCAGTCTGGGTTGAATCCAGAAAACGGATTTAATTGTGTGCTTGATTTTAAATATTCAAGTGGTCCTTTAGCTTTACAGGGAAAATCCATGTGTGTGTAAAGTAAAACAGAATAGACTCTTCACACAATTAAACTCTTTATCTTGCTCCATTTCCCTGAATTTTGCTCCAAGGCTTCCAAGCCATGATTCCACCTTGGAGTGATCTTGTATTTCGTAGCACACAAATGTTCTCAGCTCTGTGCAACCCTTGGCTTCTGTCTCAGCTCCTGTCTAGGGGTTTTGGGATACTCACACACAGCATCCTCAGAATGAAGTATACACACACTGAAATAGCAGCAGAATACTGCAGGTTTTCACAACAAATCCATTCTCTGTCCTTCTCAGGGCAGCAGTTTTCAACTTTTCATTGGAGAAAAAGAGGGCTGTGGAAAAGGGCTCCTCACTAAGGACAAGGGTTCTGCTCTAAGTGAATATATACATTAGCAATTAGCTGCTATATGATGGCTAGGAAAACTCAGAGAGAAGTTTGGGATAATAAGATGAGTTCAGGAAACTGTTTCTGAAAGACCTTAGGGCCAGATTCTAATTAGCAAATGACAAAATAGTTCAGAAAATAAGACTAGCACTGTAAGAATCTTGCCATAGTCAAAGCCCACCATCAGCAAAGATGCTTAATTATCCTGCATATGATAATTCCCTTGTGGAGTTATATGATAAGTATAAAGGGCATTGAAGTCAGAATTACCCTGAAAGTCTTTGGCCTGAAAAGCAGAAGTGAAAGAAAATATAACAATGAAAACAGTTTGAAACAATTTGCATCTTTTCAGTAACTCCTTTTTAACCACTCTGTAAACAACACAGCAAGAAAACAAGGGAAAAAAACTGTGGGCTGGAGTCTTCTCTCTTTTACATGAGCTTAATTGTGTTTCATTAGTCCTGATTTTAATTATTGCAAGCAAAAATGAAGCCAAGGCTTGCTGCCTCTTAAGCTGCTCAGCACAGATCCATGCATTTCTTTGGATAGAACAGGAGCAAAGCAATCTTTCGGTAACATAATACAACCCCTGAACTTTGATCTCAATCAAGGCATTCTGAAAAGAAACAATAATGTCATAACTCCCTGAAAGCTTACAACACCAAAAAATCAAACCTCTATCAGAAACCTGCCCACAAACACTGAGACATAATTCTCCTGACCCCACAGCACTGCTCCATATGTTGTATATACTAAAGAGAAAAAATGGGTTTTATTTGTACCTACACTCTCACCAATTATAGCAGAAGTTGTTGGCTCCCTGTGTGTTGTCATTGACACAGATGGATAAAAACAGATACAGCATGTAAGGGAATATTATAACTCAGAGCTCTCGTGCTGCACCACAGACAGGATTTAAATTCCTCTATCCCTCTTAGCTTGAAATGTTCTCTGAGAAATAACCTCACTGATGGGGGTCTGTGTAAGGTAAAATGTCCAGCCGTTGTGTTGGCATTCAGGCTGGAAGGCACGGCAAGAGGAGAGGAGACCCCTTGGGGCTCAGGGGTGTGGTCCAGGAGATGAGTGTGAGGGAACAGCACTGAGATGTTGAGTGTGTGTGTCAACAGCAATCCTCATCACCTCCAAACTCATGTTTTAAATAGGAGAAGAATATGAAAAATTGGATTCTGGAAGCAGATGAGGCGTAAGTTTGGAATTGAGTGATTGGTGGTTCTTCTAAAAGTGGTTTAGTCAATCCAGCTTCTATCATGGGTCTCTTGAAGTTCTATGAGTGATAACTTTGTGTCCTGGATCTTTGTTTTTGGAAGGTTTTCCCATGGTAATTACCTTAAGTGAAAGGCAGGGGAAAGCAAAACAGGATTCACATCAGCAACTCTATGTGCAATGCCAAAAAAATAACACTTCCCAACAGACAACCCTACAATAATAACTGATTTTAACCTTAAAAGAATGATCACCATGAGTCAAAAACCACAGGAGAGTTTTCTAATTTTGCAACCAGCTTTAAGGTTTTTCTTAGATTTTTCTGTTCACCACAAGTGAAAAATGGTGTTTAATGGCCTTTTTGAATCTTGCTAATGAAGTCTTTAAACTATGTAATAACAACCCTAAATATAAGTTAAATTACAACTTTAAATTTGCAAATACAATGATCCCCGTAGTTATGGAGGCAGGTAGTGTTACATACTTGTGATGCAAACCTTTGATGCTGAGAGAAGTTGAATTCTACCTTTGAATTCCAGGATGTGGGAGATGAAGGATGTGGTGCTTTGAGAAGCAATTTTCCAAAGCATATCCTTTCAGTTTAAAAACATTCTCTCACTTGGTATCCAGATAAATATCAGGAGAGTGTGGCAGAATGTGTGCAGACAAAATGTTTATGACATTAGGTAAAATTGTGATAATTTTGAGTAATTGCTCCACACGGAAGTCCTAAAATTTCTATTCTGTACAAATCTACAGGTCACTTCACAAATCCAGAGGGGAGACAGAAACTGCAGATGTGGTATGAAATAAGAAGCAACAATCAGAGAAAAAATGTGCTTTGGGGAGGGCCCAGATGCCATGCAACACCTTCTGCCATGTTGGAGTGATAATGTGAGTGCTATTTTAATATTAACCATAAAAATATATAGCTAAGATCTCTCGAGTGATTGGCTCCTAAACAAATCATAAATTCCACACCAGCATTTTGATTTGAAAATACATTTTTGAGAAATCAGAACTAGTTCTTAATGATTTAACAAACAGGAGTGAAACAACCCAATTCCCAATGCAGAGGGGACCCACACTGTGCCAGATCAGGATTTTTTTTTGAGGGCTGCTTCACACAGAGCATCCCATAGTATTTCTCCAGGCAAATCTTCTCTCCATGACAAAACCTTCATTTCCCATAGATATTTACATAAACTTGCTGATGTTTCTCTAAAATTCCAAACACAAGGTAATCTCTGACAGGATGCAGCTCCTTGATTTATTTATTAATTTAGACTACATTAGGCAAAACAGAAATTGGAGTTCTGCTCACTAGACTTTTTTTAGCATCACTGAGGACATGGGGGTCTTTACAGAATTAACTCAGCCATTCCTCTGCCCTCCCTGTAGTTCTGCAGGATTAAAACACATCCATTGACAGCTGTCTCATTATCTTCAAGTGGCAGTCCTGGGATTTATTACCAAAACAGGTTAAAAATGAGTGTAGAGGCTTAACCATGGCTTGGTTGCCATTAATGTTTGTCAGTGCTCTTTGCATTAGAACCGACAGAGGGGAGATTGCAGGAGGCAAAAACTGCTCTGATCCTGCTCAGTGCAACATAATGGCAGGGTCACACTTCAGGTGTTTGCTCTCAGTTTGTTCATGAAGCTGGAAATGCTGTCAGGACTCTGTGCTAGTGCTGCAGGAGGCAGTTGACCTGCCAGCCTGTGGAGATGGAAAGGCCATCCCAGCCCATGCACTTGGAGAGCACTTCATGAAAAATCCCTGCTTTGTGTGGGCATGAGTGTGGGGGTATTTTTGTGCGCTGAAAAAACATCAGTTTCTGTGAGGAGTTCCCAGGAAATGCCTTATGTGATAAGATTTTAAACATTAAAATTTGTGTATCTACACCAATCCTGCAATGCCCTGACTTCTCTGATGTTCTCTCTTCGATTCTGTCCACAGACAACACCACACTGTTATTAGATAGACAAAAGGGGGGGAAAAGGAAAAAACCCAAGGACATTTAACGATGAATTCTAAAATCAATTTCCTCCCTGTCCTGTCCTCCCCTCTTCAGACACTGAATTATTCAATGAAAAGATCTGAAGCACATAAAACACATTACAAAGGAAGATGTCAGCCAGGGTCTCCATCACCACAATCCTCTTGGTTTTTTTTTCAGAGACTGACTGAAACCCAAACTAGCTATATTATTTCATGGAATATAAAGAAGCAGAAATTTTCAGGGGCAGGTAAAACAGTGTTTGTAATGAAAGATAATCTAACTTCCTTAGGAATTTTTAATTGCAACACACAGGGAAATTGAGAATACAACATGAGCAAGGGGTCTAGAGAGTGTATTTGTGATGGGGGAATTGTGATGCCAAACTGGTGGCAGCAATAGTGGGTCAGAGGAAGAAGGAGGAGTAGCTGGGCCAGAATCTCATTTAGACAGTGCATTTTTGGGTGGAAATTTTGGACTGCTAGATCTCTCCAGTAAGTGTGAACAGGGAATGTCCTGTGTGCTGAGCCAGGCTTTGTGTGCCACATTTCTGTGCTGGTGCCTGTTAGTGCAAGTGAGCTGGGAATTAAGGAACTTGGGTCTCTCTGAATTGTTTCCATTAGAAAAATCAATTCTTTATTGATTATCAGTGACAGTTCATATTGATTATGTGTTTTTACTCCATTAGGTATTACTTTGGCTCGTGTTTTTCCTTTCTGAGGAATATGCCAAGCCCTTTTCCACACTGAGCTGTGAATTTTGGATAGTGTCTCTTTGCTTTGCACAGTGCAATAATTTGTATTTTCCTGTGGCTACGCAATCCTCTGGCCGTGCATCTTTGTGTGTAGTATCACTTCCTCTGTTTCAAAGAAACAATTATTTGAGATTTGCAGAAATATCCACAAACAAAGCAGCATTTACCCCTTCCATTAGATGGAAAGTGGTGCAGTCACCTTCTGCTGAATTATTGAGCTGAGAGGTCACAAGTAACAAATGCAATAAAAACCCATTTGCTTTAGGACTATTAGCACATTTTGGAGATAATTATATTATTTTTCAAATATTCCTAGGTATTTATTTTAGTTGTACAGTCATGCAGTTCAACTTTCAGCAATGGAAAGTATTGGAAATTTCTGTTTGTTTCGGTTATTTCTATAGACATCAGGGGAATTATTAATAAACAGAACACTTGTTCTGATAAGTCAAGTTAGGAGAGTCTCTGAAATACAAAGCAGTGCTTAAGGAGTTATCCAGTTGAGTTTCTAAGTGGTAACACATCCTCTCATGTGTGATGCTGTAACAGCCCTTGGCTTCCACTGCCATCAGTGGACACACAATGGTTTGTCTCACTTAAAGATACCTCTGGTGTGTTTTAAATACATTTTGAAAGAATATTTGACTTAGATATTTCCTCTGTTTTCATTGTGTATTGATATTAAGGGTCTGTTATTAGAAATTTAAAGATATTAGATCTCTAGGTAGGTCCCATTTAATGGAAATGAGGAAAATATAAAGAATATATTTGAATTTTTTTTTGAGTTTGCTTTAATATGAATTGTTCTCTGTATTCCTATTGCTGAGAAGATAGAAACTTGCTAGTGAGCTGTCTGTGAAAGTCAGAAACATTTATGAAAAGCAGACAATATTCTGTGTAAATTATTGAATTTTGGCTGAAAAGCTGGAACTAGAGATGCACTAGATTTACACAGAGGTGGGACAAAGCCCCATCTACTAGTCCTGCAGATCTAAAAAAGACTTAATTTATGGTTCAGACTCTATAATTTATGGTTTAGGCTCCATCCCCCAGTGTAGCCTCTGTACTGGTGTCTGCTGTCATGGCCACTCGCAGGAAGGGCTCTGCTTTTCCTGCCACCTTCCCTGGAGGACAACCATAAATACTGTGGGGGGGCCTGCATAAATAAATATTTCTTTAAGCCCAGAGAAATTAAGGAATAAAAATTCATGAAGTACAAGTATGGTCCAGAGTCAGGTCTGTAGGTTTAGTGATAAATTTTGGGGTTTACCAGGGTAAATTGCTGCCTGAATTCAGAGCTGCATTTGCTGCACAAACCAAGGTCCCAAACATGGTTTAGCTTAAATCAGGCTCATATATCAGTAAGAGAATTGTTAATTGACTACAGAATCATTTATGGCCACTTACACAGTATCAAGGACTCTGATACTAAATTTACAAGTTTGTTTATCAGGCTGGTGAACAGGAAAACTCTTTACTTGGAAACTCCTGCAGTTTTAAGTGAATTCATTGATATAAAGCTGCAATGTCAGATTCTCAGCTGTAGACTCCAGTTCTGCCTAAGAGAATGAATCTGTGCCAGTTTACAGTGTTTGAGACTTTGGTCCCATGAGTCCATTTTTAGATTCACATTTTGACTATAATTGTATTTTAAAGTGTAAGACAGAATATTATGTGGCATTTTCTTCTACTCTGTTAAAATGATCCCAGTATAATGGAAACAGGAGGAAAAAAAATCACTTACTTAGGCAGTTTCCAAAACTGCAGTTCTGCAGAAAGGAGGGAAGTGAGTGTTTGTATTTAAAAACGTTGGTAAATTGTCAGGCTACGGAGCACGGATAGAAGAAGAAATGGAAGAAAGAATGTCTGCAGAGCTTTAGCAATGAACCTGTATTTGTGGGCACTGTGCACACTTGCAGAGCCTCCTGTTTGCACAGCCAGGCAAAAATGGTGTGAGTTTGGGAAAGTTTTGCTTTGCATTGCACTCACTTGACTGTACTTAACTGTGCACACATCAAAACTCTTCCTCCTCTAACAGAAAAATGACTTTGAAATATACCCAGTCATCCTTCTTGGATATATATGAAGATGAAGATAATGTCAAGCATTTTGGTATATTTATTTATAAATAATTCATCCAGCTGCACACAGTTATTTATTATTATTATTATTATTATTAATTATGTGTGTATAGCTGGAAAAGACAGGAAGGCTGCACTGCCTCACGAGAGATGCTTAATCTTAAGAATTTGGTTAGACCAAGATGTGTGATATGAGAAAAGGAAGACAGGCAGTGATAAATAGATCTGATGACACCAAGGCTTTAATAATGTTGATGGGGGGAAATATCATTTGTTTGAGATGATTGCCTTGGGAGCAGAGGCTGCAGCGAGTTCCCTTGGCAGGAGCTGAGCTCTCCTGCTGCTCTCAGGGAGCTGTGCCTGCTCAGGGCAGCACTTTCCATCAGAGCACATCTGGATATTTGAGCACCAAGTCTCCATTAGAGCACATCTGGCTTGGCTCTGCAGTCTCCAGGTGGCCAGGGCAGCTGACTGGGACAGGAATGTCAGGAAAAGGGGCAGGAATGCTGCCAGGTTAGAGCAGACACCCAGGGGAACAGGCACGGGCCCAGAGGCAGCCCTGTGTGAAAACACAATTCCTGAGCTCACTTTATTTAGCTCTCTGAGAGAAAAAAAAAAAAAAAAAAAAAGGTGTGGAAACAGAAAACAAAGATGCAAAGAGGAGCTTCACAGCAATAAACCACTCTCAGACAATATTTTGCTTTTATATTCCCCCTGCAATTCAGAGATGTCACAAACACCTCACTGAAATTACATCAAATGTAATGCTGTGATTTACTTCTGGCTTAACTCAAGGAAAATATTTACATTTCATGACAGAACTGAGTAAAGTCTTAATAAAAATTAATCTCTACAGAGATAATTATAAAACCTACTTGCTGTGTTTAGACTTTTAGGAAAGCATGTAAGGAAATAAACTGAACTTAGTGCTGGTGCAAAGTTATTAATCCTGAATTCTGCTTTGTGCAGTAAAAATTGAGTACTATGGGACTAATGTATTATAGGAGCACATTCCCTGTGGGAATTTGATTTGGTCCTGTGCCAAGAATAACTGAAAACATTCCCAAATGTAACTAAAAGCAACAAAATATTACAACATGGTTTTGTCACGTTTTATCAACCTTTAATGCTGTCCTGAGCATTAGAATTACCTGTGTCCACCATGTCCAGTGCTCTTCTCTCTGCAAGAACACCCACAGGTCCTGCTCTGCACACTCTCCTTGTACCTGCAGGTGGGGCAAAATGCTGGGTCTGGGGTAAATACATTTCTAGATAAGTGAATTTGAGTTCTAATCAATTAGACTCTACATTATGGTTTCTAGGCTTTTGGATAAAATATTATATAATGCTATTATAATGTTGTTATTATAAAGATGGTTTTGTGTTTCAAATTAATTGTGTGCTCCAAATTCAGTGCTTTGGACAGGTTATGGCTTTTTTCACAGCACTACCACCACCACCCCTATTTTTCAGTTACACATATTTGATAAATCAAATCATCACAATGTCCCTAATTTTCTCTTTTTATAAGGAAAGCGTAGCTCTGTGTGAAAATGTTGCAGCTGCTAAATGGCTGAAAGCTTGCCTCAGTCTATCAACAGGAAAATAATAATAGTTTTCCTTCTTAGCAGCCTAGGTGTTGAAACCATCTCCAGTTTCATTAAAGCATAATTTTCTGGTGGGAGATATAATGAATGTGTGAGGCATTTTTACAACATGCAGGAGGCTATAAATTTTTAGAGAGCTTTTATTATTATTTCTATTCTCTAAGTCACATTTTGCTGTATGTCATAAAGGTTTGAATACCAAGAATGCTTTATAATTGCTCAGAAAAAAAATAAAAAATGACTCATTACATCTTAGATGACAAAAGAAGTGCAGTGTTTGAGCAGGATGTTTACCAGTTCCACTTATTCCAATGGGCCTGGGCCAAGGGCAAACTGTTCTAAAGATGTAGCTGTGTAAAGCATCCTTTGCTGTTTGAGTGCACACAAACAATAACAGAATTTGTCTGAAAGTGAGGGCTGATGGGATTCAAGGTGAAAATGTCCTTTGTAAGGATGTGTTTTACATAGCAAGACATCCATCTTTTGTTTTGTTCTAAAAGCTCTGCACACACTTCTGCTTTGGCAACATAGTCACCCCCTTTTCCTGCAGAAATATATGCACACATGTGCAGTAAAACAGCAAATAAAAAGTGTGTCCTCCTTAAGAAGCATTAATATCAGTATTATAACACTCTTCCAAAATCAATTTTCTAACAGATAAAACCACAACAGAATAACTGCTGTGCCAAATATTCAGGATGAGTGTGTGAGGACACTGAATGGCCCAGGGCTGCTCAGCTCTGAGCTTGGGCACCCTCCTGGCAGCAGGGGACAACGAGCCCCTGCCTGGCTCCTGTAGATCATCCCTTGGCAGCTGGAGAAGGTTTGGAGCTCTTCCCTGCTCAGTCAGTTCAGGGTGCTGAATTTAGAGCACATCCCTGCAACGTGGGTTCCCAGCAGGGACAACAGGAGTGTGACACTTGTGAGAATGTCCTGGAGACTGAAGGGTGCTTCTGTGGGAAGCCATTCTCCTTGGAACACACTTGTGTGAATGGCACATGCTGATTTTGTTCTGTCTCCAAGGTGTTTGTTTTTATCTTTGCACGAATCCTGAATATGCTGGCTCTTGTTTTCAAGGTGCTGTTATCATTTTTTGAAGCTGAGAAGTAGTACTTTAAAAACAAAGTGAAATTTAAGAGCCAGATTGAAGCCTTCCTTATAAACCTGTTTGGAAAATAGGAGACAAACTACTTGTTTGTTAAAAGCAGTTTGTTATATCATGTGTGTGACCCCTTATAACCCACCATCTGCAGTAAACATCCTTTCCAAACTCTCATTTATTTGAAAAAGACCTAAAATAAGTGTAGCAATATTTTTGAACAAGTTACTGCCTGTCACACAACTTCCAAGTCCAGCTGAAGAGGAGGATATGATTCTGCCAGGCCTATGTCAGAAGAGGCTGTTGTAAATACACCATGAGCTGATCTGTGTCTCACTTTAGGGCTTGGGAACAGCAGGAAGTTCCTTCTCTTCCAAAAATTACACCACTGGGTCTTGGAGTGTAGAAAAGTGAAAATGAGCCCAGCCTTATACACTCTTAATGTGAGTTGGTACAAAAGAGCCACAGAGAACCTTATTTCACTTTCACATCTGAGGCTTTAAAACTGATTTTTTTCCTACCTTACAAGAAAAAGAAAGAAAGGAAGGTATTTTTGTTGCAACATGTAAATTCCTGCCAGACAAAGATGAGACAGTGTGATCAGTCAAGGATATTTGTCCAAATGTGAGTGGATTTTGCTTTATATGCTGATGAAAAAAGCACAGTTGGTTGCATAAGAAAATGTAGTAATAGTGATTTAAAAAAAAAAAATATTACAGTGTATAATCCTTACCCAAAATGAGACTTTATCAAAGAGATAAAGAGATATTTGATTTAAAAAATATGTAAATAGTTTTATGCCAGTGAAGTACAGATTTTCCAGGGAATGAGAGAGAACTCCAGGGTCAGCAAGTTTGCATGATGGGTCCTCAAATGTGATAGGATGTCACTCAACAGTTCCATATTGCAAATGAGCTCTTTTCATCAGGTTCATGATTTTTATCTTGTTTTGTTTATTTGTTAGTTTGTTTACATTGCAGCATGTGGGAAACCATTGCATTCTCAGAATTGCAGGTATTTTTGCTGTTGAGTGTAGATTGGGAATATTTCAACTGTAAATCATAGAAAGCAAGGCTGCAATGATGGGTTTTTCTAATGGCCCTGCTGAGGAGTTTTTTGGCAATAACAATGTATCTGCACAGATCTGTATTGCTGTCTACTTAGGGCACAAAAAGCTATCATTATGTGTGATGGAACATCAAACAACTATTTCATTAATGGTCCTATTATGAAGAAGCACAGTGACATTAGAATACCAGCATGGTGTTTCTATAGATACCTGATTTCTCTGTAACACTGGTGTTTTCATAAACTCACAGGTACCTGTCTGTGTTTTCTATATAAGTATAAATGTGTTTTTAGATACATTTCCCTCTCATTCAGGGAGGAAAATCTTTGCTTTTCAAGTATTTAGCACACTTTAGTTCATCATTATCCAAAGGGCACTGCACAAGCTGTATGTGAATGGTTTCAATTAGACGAAAGTGTTGTAAATGTAAATGCTCAAGAGAATAACTTTGTAATTCATCTTATCTAACAGGCAGCGTATTTACTGAAGACTCTCAGATTTCTCTGGTCTGTTTTACACATTTGCACTGTAGTGTTTCCCTGTTGAAAGCAGGAGTTTGAGGGAGACCAGGTTTGGGTGTGATCACTTCAGCTGAGGCACAGAAAATTGTTTTAAATGTGCTGGAAATGAAAACTCTGAGTAATTACCATTTTCTCCCTTAGTTGTGCTCAGACAATGTGTATTCAAAGCATTTCACAAACAGTAATTGGTTCTCACAATTTGTGTGGCTTAGAGAAACATGGGAATAGTATTTTCCTAACCATGTGGTAAAAAAAAAAAAAAAAAATTGACAGGGACTGCATAATGTTCCTGAAAGGAGGTGGGGAGGGTGATGCAGTAAATCAGTGTGAGATGAGATGTTGAGCCCTATTTGTGGGCTGTAAACACTGGATCTGCTGCCTCTGATCACCACTGGGATCAGCCATGCATCACTCCGGTGCTGCTCTGCATTTTCCACAGGGGTTGGTTTGGTTGGTGCTTTAGGAATGTTTTTAAGACTCGGCTGCATTTAGAGATAAAAGCACGTCCCTCAGTACCCACATGCTACATGTTGATATAAAAAAGTGCTGGCTTCAGTCAGGCAGTTGGATCTGACCTTACTCATTAACTCTGAACAGCAAAAGAGAGGAGAATTTGTCCTCCAGCTAATGAGAAAGCCGTGGAGTCCAAATTGTCTCTGATTCACTACATACATTCTCTGGAACCTTGACTTTCTTGTCTTTGAAGCTTATTTGCTTTGTATTTCTGCTGATTTTTCTCTCCCCACTCTCTTTCCCAAAAATTGTTATAAAAATGATGTGGCAATTTCTAATGTGAAATATCGTCAGCGCGTGGAGCCGATGTCTGCAGCGCGCAGAGATTTACGTTCCCTGCATCTCTCTGACCTTGAAGTCATTTTGTTCTCGTGCTGTCACTTGGAATCTGCTCTGTGAGATGCTGAGCATCCCTGGCAAGCTCTCTCCACTTGAGTAGAGCCAGTGTTTTGCAGGATTAGCCCCCTCACTGAATCCTTCTCCTGAAAAATTCCACCAATAACTGCGTGCACAGGAGCAGGATCTTGGTCAGAAAACTTTCTCTGCTTCTCCACCTAAGCCATGAAAAGGAGCAGCTCTGTCACTAGTTCAAAGCAGCTCATTTTATTTTGAACACAGCTTGATTGGGATGAGTTGTGTGGTAGTTTTGTGATGTAAGAAAAAACCTTTTACAGGTACAATTGTTACCAAGCTCCCTGGAGAGAGGAGTGGGGATGAGTGTCCCTGTGTTCCAATTGCAAGTTTGTTTGTCATTCAGAAGGTACACGGCAGAACAGAGAGAAATATGTTATGTAATTCAAACCTTTATTCTTGCTAGTTAAAAGTTGTGACATTAAAGCAACCATGTCACCTTACTCTGACTTTAAATCATTTCCTTTCAGAAGAAAAGCAAAGCCTCAGAAATTTTATGTAGCAGCTGTTCTTCATGGCCTGTACTTTACCCAAAGTCAGGCAAGAAAGGGAAGATCAAACTCCATCATACTTACATGTACAAAATGTAAATATTTTGTTTATGATTAAACATACCTTTGTGTTCTGTATCACTGCTGAAACTTGAGGACCTGAAAAATGAGAAAGACCATATCAGTTTGTATGACAGCTAAGATTAAATTCAAGGGGGTTCCTTACTCAGATTTAGTAATACTTGTCTCTAAATGCTACCATTTCACACAAAATTGGGTTCTCTTTGGATTAATATATTTGAAAATTAGGTTGATTTATAACCAATTTTCTCCTCATTTAAACAGCAACCTGCAAGTGTTTCTCCAGGGATCAACCAGAATCAGAGAAATTATGTGTTGTTTGAGTTGTTCAGTGGAGCAGAATCCTTCACAAACATGTGCATATGGTGCTGGGTGCTTTAGGGATCACACTAATACATTTACCTTGTTGTACATTTTTCTTCTCATCTTGAACTTGTGTGTTCCCCTTACTAGGAATTAAAAAAAAAAAAAAAAAAAAAGAGCAAACAAAACCAACAAGATATTGCTAATTTGATGGCTGCAAAAATAATATATTCCTTCATATTCAAGTCTCAGCATTGAAAGTGTAAAATGTGCTAATGCTGAGTGCATCTGTCGGGTGCCCTGGTCAGCTGCTTAAGGAGAGTTGGCAATTCCCCACTGCAAAATCAGAGGAAACTGGGCAGTTAAATTATCCTCCCTAAAGCTTTGAAATAATGAGAGAGTTTTCTCCTTATCCAGTCAATGTTTAAATGCTGGCTGTATTCAGAAACCACAGCCATATGTCATCTGAGAGTGAGACAGAAAATAAGTGAATATCTTAAATTGTTCTCTGAGCAGCAGAATTAATGGGTCGTGATTTCCTAAAGTTCAGTCTCCTTAAGACATTTCGGTCCCTCTGGTGATTTTATCTGTTGATTGCCATTACCATGAGCCCCCTGTGGAAATGCAAGGCTTGTCTCTGCCCTGCAGAGCCTTCCTGGAGCTGGGAGTCAGCCTCCTCTCCCAGGGAAAGAGGACATGGTCTGAAGCTGCACCAGGAGAGGTTTAGGCTGGACATGAGGATGAATTTCCTCACACAAAGGGTGATTAGACACTGGAATGGGCTGCCCAGGGATGTGGTGGAGTCACCGTCCCTGGAAGTGCACAAGGAACAACTGGATGTGCACTGAGTGCCGTGGTCTGCTTCACAAGGGAGTGTTGGGTCACAGGTTGGACTCGAAGATCCCAGAGGTGTTTTCCAACCTGAGTGACTCTGATCCTCTGATCTTACCCAGTTTGTGTGACTCAGTTGTCACCCACAACCCAAACCTTAGCGTTGTCGGGAAACGACGGCAGCGAAACAAGATTGAAAAACTTGTCAGTATAATTCCTCAAATGATCTAATCAGTGCTATTGCTCTCTAGTGCTGTTGCTGTGTCTGCTGCGAGGTAATTCCCAGCCATAACTCACCCAGGGTGCTCCTGCTCTGCACCTTTCCCAGGGCTCTGCTGGATAATTGCTGCCGTACCGCGAGCACGCGGACGCTCGCTGAGCGCAATCACAGCGGGACCGGCGCTCGCTGCTCGGCTACCTGAGGGGATAATGCATGCCCCAAAAAAGGAGTTTAATGGGAATGTTTAGGATATCAAATTCAGCATCAGGGATGCTTAGAAAAGCACTTAGCCGTGGAGTAAGGGCAGCATAATGCAGTAAGCTGTTGTAGGAAAGGTCAAGGTTTAGAATTCCTCCCCTAAGTTTCATGAAGAGTAAATTAAAAATAGGTATTAAAAAAAAAGTCATGAGGAAACAACTCCAAATTTTTTTGCTCGTTCTAAAGCTGTAAGAAGCTTGTTTTCATTATTGAATATGTTGTATAATTAATATAATGAAATGGTATCAAACATTGCAAAACGAGTCCACTGATTTGATAGTTATGAATTACCTAAACCTTCTGCCAAATATTTATTTACCCTCCATGTAAATATTTCCACTGTAATCACAGGAAAGATTTTTCATGTCTCAAAACTCCCTGAAGGCACAGGGTGAGATTTCCCAGGCAATTCCCTAGGCTTATTTCTCTATTGGAAAACTAAAATAACTAGTCAGATGTCCAGATGTCAGATCTGAGATCACAAGGAAGCATTTCATTGTCAGGTGCACGATTACATTTAATGTTAATAATCCTACACAAAACCTCTCTCTGGAATAAAGAGGGTTTTATTATCCCACTGTTGATGGGGAATGATCACATGGAGCCATGGGTGAGACAAGTTAAGGGTCTGCAGGTCTCAGGCTGTTGCATAAAGCAATAGTGGAGCCCAACACCAAGCTTTCTTACAGTGCTCATAAGGATCTGCTGCTTCTGCCACTTCTGGACCAAGCTGTGCTATGAGAAACCTCTGGGTTGAATAGAAGGGATTTACAATCTTAGCCAAAAAAACCAATCATTGACAGCTTTGCCATGGATTGCAGGTCAAGTGATTCACCAGTGCCTTCTGCTGGTTTTTATATCCATTTCTAATTATTTCAAGACATAAGAAAAGAAATAGAAAAGAAATACACTCTTTATTTGTAGGAGGATTGAATTTATGAGTGAAGTTAGGAAAGGATATGAGGCTCAGAGTTATTACTTGAAGAGAAAAGTTAGAAAATAAAAAAGAAAAACTGGCTGGGTAGGGTTAAATTTAGTCTCAAAGTTAAATATTTAAACCTGAATGAGGTCAGGCTCATTAGGCTTTGAACAGGTCATCTCCTACTTTCTGTGAGGAGAACAGTGCTGTTCCCTGGTGCTCCAGGGGAAGAATGTGTGCAGAAAGAAACACAGAGACAATGAAATAACAGGAAGAAAGCAGGCATTGCTGCAGAATAGTATTTCCAAATTTCAGAAGCTGCTGATTCTCAGGTCAAGAGCCAGGGAAGAAGAAAAAAGAACTCAAAAGCCAAGAAAACTAAGGCTTTATTTCAGGCCTCAAAGTTTGATTTCACTATTTCTGATATTTAAAAAAAAAGTCCTTTTTTTTCCCAGTGAGCAGAATTTCAAATGGCTGCTTTTGAAGGTCTAGTGTCTCTCATTCAATTCAAATTGCAGAGTCAGGCAAAATGTACACACACCAAAAGAGGCATTTAGTGAGGAGAGAGACAGGGCAGGGACTCCTGAAGGAAGTCAGGAGACAGAGGTGGGACAGCACCAAGGCAGAGCCCCTGGGGAGGATGACGAGCCTTTCTCCAGCTCCCAGTGCATCACAGAGACCCAGCTAAAGCTCTGGTCAGGACAGGCCCTTCAAATTCAGAGTTTCTCAGTCGTGGCCTTGTTGTCTGAGCACATCAAACCCTGATGCCATAAAATATGAACCATTTCCTGGAGATTTCCAGGAGGAGGTGGGGAGGCAGCAGCGCTCTTTGCTCCACATCCACGTTTGATGCATGCAAGGAATTGCAGAGGAAATGGTTGCATATGCTCTTTATATTTTCTTTTAGGAAAATAAAGTTATATTAAAAAGAAGCTCTTAGAAGGAGATACCATCAATGCCTTTTTGACAACACTGTGGCCTGCAGTGCATTCTTGAGAAGGCAGGAAAAGGTAAAGCCAGTAAAAAGTGAGCTGGTTTATACGAGATAAAATTCGGCCCTAAGAAATGAGGTTTAAAAAGCTATTACTTTTGCAAGTTTCAATGGAGCTTGGAGTATATTTATTTTAATTCCTTATCTCAAACACTACAAAAATAGGAGAATTAAGGGGAACCCTCCCAACCTGCACAACTTCCATTTTCCATTCACTCTCTCAGCCTGTAGTTTCCTGATGACAGATGTTGGTTTTGCTGCTCAGTCTTTTTTTTTTTACCCTGTACAGATGTGATTTACTAGATCATAAATCAGTCACTACTTTTGAATTTCAGCTAACAGATGTCCCCTTTAAAGATTTTAATATAAACACTGTTAACCCACAGATTCTTTTTGAGGAAATGCCAGTTGCATATAAGAATGCCAATTGGCAGGAATGTAAGTTGAACATTTGACATATTAATAGATTTCTTTTTCAGAGTGAAATCAATTTATTTTTTATAGAGAAGGCATGGATGCTTTAGTCCTCCATTAGAGCCCCAGCTTGCTGTATCTGTTTGCTTGCAATGATGTCATTAACTAGAAAACAGATGCACTCATGAGCATCAGAAATCAATCATAGCTGTTGGCACTTTAATAAACAGCTGCCTTCTTAAATGGTTTGGAATAAACACTGATCATCACCAGCTCTTTTTGAAGGAAGAGCAGTAGGTTATAAAACTGCTGATTAGAGGAGGGGAAAACCTTGAAATTATAAACTTTAGTGGTTGAAAACCCCTGATTGAGTTATTTAAGACTGTCAAAAGATTTACAGAAGAAAATAATTGCAAGATATTGGCTGCTCTGTGCAATAGCAGTCATATGACTGCAGAAATGGTGCCTGATATATTTTCATAAACTTTCTTCTTCAGAAATAGATTTTATGCATTAATAAGTCATTTATCAAGCTTGAGCAAAGCAGAGCCTTATTATTTCCTTGTGCAGTTCAGAAGGAATTTGTTTAAAGAAACCAAATTCCTTTCCTTGCTCTCAGATGCAAACTAAGAGAAAATGTCTTACCCTCCTCTGCTCAGGAGATGCTTCTGCTTTCAGGGTTTTTTTTACTACCTGTGCATGGGCCCAAGGATTTACCTTTGAGATAGCAGCTGCAATTCACAAAAGGTACCTGGCAAGAGGCAACCAAATATCAAACAGCAGCACAGTGCAATAGCACATCACATTTTTCGTACAGCACTCAGATTAGCTTCAACTCCACCTTGCTAAGTAGCTTATCAACAGAAGAGATGTAAGAATAATTCTACAGCAACTGCTTCATATGGCTTAGTGACAGAAAAAAGCAGAGATATGTTACAGTATGTGCTGCTGCTGCTGGTAATCTGCTTGTTCTGCTGGGTGTAACCTGACCCTCTGTAGCTGCTGTGATTTTGGTGTTCGCTGTATTGTGCAATCAGGGCATCATCTGGACCTGTTCCAGTGGCACTGGGCCCTGACAGTGCAAGTCCTGGCATTGTGGCACGAAGTTCCTTGTACTTCTTTGTCTCAGCACTGTGAAAATGTCTGCACAAGAGATTAGAGCTGAGGAAAAGTGTTTATCTGCAGCTGAGGCTGTGGCTGTGTGAGGCACAGGGACGGGCCCTTCATGCAAGGCTTTGCACTTTGGGGTTTTCATCTGTGGCCGTGGCTTTGGGGAGCTCACACTGGTGATGATGGAGATAAAATGGCATTCAGGAAAGTCATCCTGGATCCTCTGGAGGTTTCACTAATAGCACCCAGAGCACCTCTAGAGAAAGGATCCATGCTGCACTCTATTATGAAAAATAACTTCTCTGGTGTGCTCACAAAGGGTATTTGAAACCATATCCTTCCCTACCAGACTGTGCATTATTTCACATTTAGGTCCTGTTTCCAAATGGCTCACGGAGGTCTATTGAACGATTATTCAGTGGAATCAACATCAGAACCCATCCTTCTCCCCCAGGGTCCTCATCTCTCTCAGCTCCCTGTCCCTGAGAATTCCACTGTGTCTCTTCCCTTGTTCTCTCTGTGCCACTTGGACTCTGCCAGAGGGACTTGTTCTCTCAGATCTTGTGTTCTGTGCTGCTGCAGCCCCTGGCAGCCAGGACAAGGAAAGAGTGAAGTCCTTAGCTTCTTGTTGCATTAAGCAAAGCCAGCACAGGTTGAATTATCAGAGATTTTTAGATGCCAAATGAATCAGAGTTTTTAATGGTCATATATAAAGTGAGATTTTAGGGTATAGCATGACAGAATTGGAGAAGATCTGAAAAAATATTGCAAGGAGTGTTAATGCTGTGTGTTAGTTCAACCAGTCCTCAGAAAAAAGGAACCAAACAGAACAAAAACAACCAAGCAGATATTAAGGCCCATGAATCTAACCTGAAGAAGGAATACCCCAGAAACTTCTTCCCTCTCACCCCTATTTCCCATGTTTTCTCTACTAAAGGAGCGTTACTTGTGGCAATAAGACTTGTCTGGCTGCAGCATAGCTGTGCTGTTCTTCTCCTGGGAAGTTATTCACACTTCCAGTGCTGCATGGGAAGAACCCTGGGACCTGTAACTGCTTGATTTAGTGTGCAAATCTCATCCTTACATGCACACACGCTGTAAATGTTATTTTGCCTGTAGTTAACTTTGTGGACAACATCAGGCAAACATTAACAAACCAAGGAAAAAATTCCCCCCTGCAGGAGTAGAGCCTCACTCTGGGAATTCCTGGCACAGCTCACTAATGCCCATGACAGCAGCTGTCATGCAGTGGATGACAAGCAAATGCTTTCCTTCGTTACTGAATATTTAACATTTTGAATCCCACTCCACCTTCCTTTTACAAACTGTCATGTGCATGCTTTGTCTTTCTACTCGTGTCTGTGGAAATGTTCAATGGCTGCCTGTGCTGTCTGTCCTGGTGGCCATCGTCCCCACTGCTGACTGCTGTATGCCTCATTACTCTCCAAGAACTTTGCAATAGGTCTTAGAAATCCACTTAAGATCACAGTGCATACTTTCTAGGTTTCATTAGCTTCAATACAAAGGCAGTTTATGCTCCTGTTTTGTTGCTGTTCGAATCTTGGACCCACTAAAAGCAGCTCTGCAGGAAATGCACCGGGAGCTCACTCTGAGACTGCACGGCTGCCTGGTGGCACAGCAGAGGCAGTTTAGTACTGCCCCAGATGGAAAATCATTTCAAAGATCAGCTCCTCTTGCTGGCCTCTTCAGATCTGCTTGTGAAAACCAGAGCTCTGAATTTCAGCTGGCTCAGAAGGGCACAAAACAAATGAACTGGTTTTTACCTTTGTCTTATGCCTGTGTTATCAGAATGCTAAGCTTGCTTTACTACTTTTGATTCTATTTTTTCTCCAGAATGTATTTTTTTTCATTGTTAAGCTGAGTGGCATAGTCTAGAAAATTTCTGTGGCATATTTTTAAAATAACTCTAGATTTAGGTCTTCTTTTGTGGTCTGGTTGTCAAAACTCAAAGGAATTCACAAAGGAAGTTGTGAAGTTCAGGGCCAGGTGTTACCTGTGTGTTGAAGCATCTATGGAAGGCAGAAGGTATTTTATGTTTGTTGGGTTTTTTTTTTGTTACAAACCTGCCTTTAAACCTGACTTCTAGGGGAAAAAAAAAGGGCATGTTTCCTATCCCTACTCCTAGAACTATTTTATGTTGGAATAAGTATAAATATCCCAATCATAAAATAAGCATAATTTGCTGTAATTTTGGTCTGAGCAGGGCAGTGAGCTTCCCTGGATTTCACGGACAATGGAGACAAGACTGTGCTGTGGAGGACTGAGGAATAAATCTCTTTTTAATGTAGTGAAGTTCAGAGCAGGATTCAGTTTCACAGAGACTTCTGAGCACGAGGAGTGCAGTGCACTCTGAAGGCAGCAGTGACATTCTGCAGCTCGGTGGCACTCCCAGCTCCACTGCCACTGTGCCCTCTGGCACTGCCCCACACAGCCCTGGCACTGAGCTGCTTCCAGAGAGGAGAGAGGTGGGGAGGGCTTGGCTGCAGGGCAGTGCAGAGCACAATGGCTTTCCTTCACCCACTGCCCTCACTCCATAACCTCCCTCAATGCCTTTGAAAACTTTTTACTAAAGTTCAGCCCAAAACTTCACATCTTTCAACCCTGGAGAGCCCATTCAAATTTTTTTGACTTCTAGCCTGTATAATAAGCCAGGCTGAATCCTTCTGCTCAAGACAGCTTTGGAGCTGAACTCTCACCTTGTGGCTCAGATATCTTCCCCTCTGTTTTTTTATTTCATCAGTCAGCAGGGAAGGAATGGAGTATAAAAACCTGTGGAAGACAATCACCCCACATTTATCTGTGGTACATGGAGGTGTTTGTCAAGCTGACTAAAACAGGGAAATTTCTGTCCTAATCCCCCCAGAAAGAAGCATTCCCTTTTATTAAATCTCCCTTCCTGCAATTCATTCATGGTGGGTGTATAGCATGACCCTGGTATGTGCAAAACATTTAATTAACCAATCACAGCCTAAAGTTGTTTTTCCCTTTTTCCAACATGTGTAATTCCCTGTGTTTTAAACCATCTACCTGAGACAGAGAACTGGTAAAGGATGTATAAGTTAAAGATCAGCACAGTGCACCACTTTAATAAGGCTGCAGAGGTAACTCACAGCAGGGTGTTAAACAGCCACAGGTCCCATTGAGTCACCAGCTGGGCAGGAGATTTTAGCTCTGTTTAGTTTATCTCACCTGCATCACCATGTCACAATACCCACATCAGCAGATAAATATCAGGCATGGCTAATTAATGTCTCTGAAGGGTTTCTATTGACAGGGAGACCACACTGCATTTTGCACACCAGTTTACTTCAGATGAAACAGCTTGAAGTTTTTTTCATGTCAGATTTGCTTAACTTTCAGATATGCACAATAAATGTGTTTCTCTATTAGTCTCAGTGTTTAACTCCAGCTTTTTCCTTGTCACATAAGAGCCACACATCAGTGGGTGGATGTGCTGAGAAAAAGGTGAATTTCCTGTTGTGTTCCTGAGCCAAACATCATTGAGAAATGCGGCCAGAAACTCACAACTCTATGTGCAAACTGAGTGTCACTCATTCCATTAATAAACATATTGCAAGTGACTGGAAAGAGAGAGAATCTCAGAAATCAGGCCAAGGGCTCCACATTATGAATGTTGCAATTTCACTAGTCAAATCCAGGTCAAAAGTGGTCAATACAAACAGAAATCCATGCACCTGTCCACAGCATTCTGCTTCTATTCCAGCAGCAAGCAAAGCATTTTGGATGGAACAATAAAAATTCCAGTCTAGGTATTTCTTCTGGGTTATGCTGCCCTGGATCAAAGCAGCCAAACTCCCACATTCCTGATCATGGCTGAGAACAGTTTGGACATGCTGTAATTTACGAACAACCCCAAAACTCACCATAATTAACTGCAAACCCTACCCCTCTAAATCAGTAAGAAATCGTCTGAGATGTGTCTTTTTTACTCTTCCCACAGGAGAAAGTGGCACACTTGATATCAAAAGAGCACTTTAAACTTAGCAGGGTGGCTTTACTCATTGGTTTTTTTCCTCCAAAGTAAGAAATATTGAGGTTTTTTAATTAATTTATTTTCCTTTTTTTCCTATCCTTCTCTCCAACTTTGACTTTCTGGATTTTCAGCCTGTCCCCACACTCTCCAGTGTGCAAACTGTGGGCAGCAAAGCACCTGCTATCAAAGCAAACAGGTTCCCTTCACTTCCCACTGTGATATTGTTGTTTTCTGGCTCCAAAGTTCCCAGTGGTTTTGGAGACAAGAACACACATCCTGCACTCAGTGACTCATCTTCAAAGTCATGTCTGTTGTTCCAAAAGCCTTTTAAGATGCTTCCTCAAAATACTTTTCTAAAAAAAAAAAGGAAATTCATATCTAATGATCATGAAGTGATTGAACACAGCTAATGTGTATAAATTCCCTGCTTTAAAGTACAAGAGAAGGAGGAGAGAAGGCTGGTTTGTATCCTTTGTACTTAGAGCCAAATTTTGGGCCAGGAGAGGGATTTTGGTGGGAAAATGGATTATTTCCCAGTTCCTCAGATCATCTGAAGCAGCTATTCACCTTTCAAACATGCACTTCTGGACTTAATTATACCTTATTTCAGCTTCCCCTTCACCCTTTGGCACTGATGTAAATCAGGAGGCAGAATTTACTGCTGCTGGAGCTTATTACCATGACTGCTATTGCTCGCAAAGGATAACAGTGCAAATTATGAGCTGGGACTCTCCTGGGGTGTAAACCAGCAGCAGTTTGGTGAAGTCACCCAAGGTGGGACACTTTGCATCTGCACAAGGGCTGCTCCATTAGACCATTTCATGATTGCAAGTTAATGAGCTTCAGAATCCTAAACAATGGGATCATCAGGGAGAGCCATCCCCACCTGAGAGGGCACAGCTCAGTGTGGGAGGAGAAAGGACACGGCCTTGATTTAGGGTGGTAGCAGAAAAAAAACCCTTGGTACAACCAAAACTTTCACTGCAGGCTCTGAAATTTGGCAAATGGGACTTGAGGGTTACTTTTTGCCCCCTGTATATGGAATATTTAAGCTGGAAGCAGAAGCAGAGTCTTGGCTGGTAACTAATCTAACTGAGCACTGCCACAGCATTACAGATTTGATTTTCATGAATGACTGAAATTTTTGCTTGTAAACAGTGGCTTGAAATGTATTTTGACTGGGAAAACATTGCTCAGCCTCACTCACTGCAAGTCTGTCTGTGTCAGACTTTCACACACTCCAGGCTCACTGGACTATGCTTATAACTCCCTGAGACTTTACAGTTCTCAACAGAGTAACTTGGGGTGATTTATTTTTCCTCCTCTCTCCCCCAAATTTTACCATTTTTACAGAGCCCCCAGGGACTTAAACACCCCAAAACCCCAATAACCCCTTCAGGCTGAAAATGCCAGCCTGAATCCCAAGTCCTTTCCCGGTGGAATATTCCAAACAAGGGAAGTCAGAGCCAACACTTCTTACTCTTACACACCTGCAGCTCGTTTTCTCACAGGAACTTCTCACCACAAATAGTACAGAGAATGTAATTACATGTAACTTTTTCTATTATTTTTCTATTAAGGGATTTCTTAACGCAAAAAAAGTTTCCACTTTTTTAATAACGAATGAACAGAGAGATGTCTCAGCATTGAGAGGGTTTTAATTAGAAATGCTACCTGTAAGTACATCTAAACAGTTGGTAGCAGCCATGGAACACTTCTAATTATAATCATCATTTTGTTTTTCTCTCAGGTAGCTCAGCTCATTAATTACTTTTAAAAAATCAAGTCTAGCATTCAATTCTACTGTGCAATATAAAATTCAAATTAGACTGATATCACTACCAAAATATTATGAGCTGATTTATATTAATGGTATTCCATACACATAAATATCAGTAAGTTATTGTCTATAAATAAATTGGATATAGTAGTCCAAACCTTTGGATTCCCAGAGTTCACGTGTGTATAGGAAGCCATTGTCTTAAAGAAGTATTTGTATTATGTATATTTTCATGGTTTCACCTGTTTTATAACTTATTCCCATTCCAGATGCAGTGTGGGGCAGGATAAATTTCATCAGCACAGTGAGCTTAGGCCATGGCAAGCAGTCCAGGACTCTTCATCCCTTGTAAGAACATCCTCCATGGACAGTCTCTGAGGCAGTGAACTTGATTTCCAAAATTGTGATGACTAGAGGCGGTCCAAATTCAGACTGCTAAAATACAGCTCCTACATTTCTGGTTTGCTTTGCCCCTTTATGTCCAATGACTTAAATGAGGTCACAACAGAAAGCTGCTTTCAGTAAGACCCACACAAAACCTCTCCTTTCAGAAAGGCCCAAGGTGCTCACAAAGGTGTGCTGAAAAACAGGAGTGTTTAAAGCTTCCCACCACTGTGCTCAGTTTCAGCTGTCCCTGAGCCAGCACACTCATCGTGGAGCCTTTGCCTTGGGTTGCTTTTGGAGGGTTTTGATACATGTGGGGATGTGAGGTGAGGCTTTGCTTCCTCGGAGGCACCACAGAGCCACAGCTGAGGGTTTCATGGGAAGGAGTGTAGTGATGTGAAGGAGCCAAACCTCCCTTCTAAGGGTGATATGCTGTCTCTCCTTTTTTCTGTGCTATATTCAGTCCAGCCCTCATGTAAATGTGTTATCAGGATGTCTCTTCCATGAGCCCATTATCTTTACACAGAGCATCTTTGCTTTCAAGTTCAATATTTTCAGAAAGCTCTGCTCCTTCTGGCGCTTTGCTCAAGTTCACTCAGTCCCATGAAGAAAACTAACCATGAAAAGTCACTCTACTTCGAGTGACTGCACTGGAATAATTTTGTGCCTTCAAGTTTTTCTTAAAGGAGAAAGGAATGCAGCACCCTCAGCCCAGCTTCAGCTGTGCAGCTTTGTCTCCAGCTTGGTAAATGTTTACCCTCTCATTTGTTCAACAACAGCTTATTTTCACACTGTAAACAAAGGCCTTGTGTTTAACAGCATTAATTTGACAGTGCACATCCCACTAATATGTGGTGGTGCTTGGCAAGAGGTGTGTTGAGCAGCAAAGCTGGATGAAGCTTGAGAAGAAAGATGCAGCAGGAACAGCATCCTTTGACTCTCTGGGTGGGTGCAGGTCAGAACTGCTTGGCTCAGAGTCCTCTGGCTGTTTGCAAACCTCAGTGCATCACAAACAGGGCACAAGCTGAGCAGATCAGAGCACTGAAGTGCCTGGAAGAAGCACTTGGCTCTTTGGGGTTTCTGTTCTAACTTATAAGTAATGGGACAACTGGAAAAATTCCATTTTTCCTAAGCACAAAACTCAAAGCACCAATTTGGTTGGGTTTACCTGAACAAAGCCTTAAATAGAATGCTTCAGAGATGCCAGCATTTTGTGAGTTTACCATATTGCTCCTCAATTTCAGTCTTAAGCTAAGCCACTGTGGAATCAGAAGCCTCTCACTGAGCCCACGGTTTGCTTATTTCAGTCACATTTAGCTGGCACCAGTGTTCTTGGAAATCCAGAAGAATTTATGTAGGAGATGGAGTGCTTGCTCTTGAATAAACCAGGATAAGAATTACAACTCAGGCTGGAATGTAACGAGAAATGAGGTCTCAGGCTTAGAGCGAGAATGTTCTGAGCTATTTTCTGTTCTCAAGTGCTTGAAATAAGTATCATATTAGAGAGGCAAAGTTATTATTGTAAACTTCTTCCAATTCAGTGTATGTAATAGAGATGTCATGGAGGAGATAAACTGTATTTAATTTTATATTTGAGTTCTGGTTGTTTGTTGCTATCTCAGGGGGAGGGAGCAGAAGGCTGTTTCTCAAGTCCTCTAGTCTTTAAAAACGTCAGAATTTGATGCAGTGCTGTAGAGTATGCACAATTTTTTCTCTCTGTGATCCAGAAATGATTGTGTTGTGAAATGCTGAAAGCTTAGGAGCTTCAGAATAACCGGAGGTAGTTTAAATATGAAGTACTGGAGTGTGTTGTGTCTTAGAGGATTTCACACTGGATTTTATTTGCAACGATGTGGAGAAGTTCTGTCGTTGGCTTGCAAATCGCGCACGGAGCCGAGGCGCTGGATGGCACCCAAAGAGAGACCCTGCTCACCTTCTCCTCCTCTCCTCAGCACTTCACAGCGTGGTGGCTGCAAAAGCAGCTGCTGCAGGCAGTGTGTGGTGGCAGCCAGGAGCAGCTGCTCTGCTGGGCAGTGCCTGGGGTGTTGGCACTTCTCTGCCTTCTGCAGGAGGCTCCGGAGCACCAACGCTGGCCCCAGGCAGCAGCTCAGGGGCTCTTCAAGGGGGTGCAGGTCTGGGATTTGGTAATTAGAAAAACAGGGGTCTCTATCTGGTTCTCATGCCACACGAAGTTCAACAGTTCAAAGTGCATCAACAGCTGAAGTACCTTTAGAGCTTTGTGGTAGTCATCAGTGCTCTGAGGTTTTCGGTTTTATGGCCAGCTCATTGCAGAAGTCTGAAAGACTGTGGGGTTTTATGGTAAATATTAATTTGATTATGTGCCAGTGGGGCTTAGCACAGCCCCAGCATATGTTGTCCTTCCTGGGGCTTACACTGGGCAGGAATGTCAGAAGGTATTTGTGCAGCACGTGCTGTGTCCTGGTAATGGCCAGCTGACTTGAACTGGGACTGTGTGAGTTGTGCTTAAGAAAAACTGCAGGACTGAATTGACTTTGAGTTGTCATTTCCCCTGAATTGCTCAACCCCTCCCACCCCACTCCCGAAATATAGTTAAATGATTACAATGACTGCCTAGACACAGCTGTTAATAAAATGTTAATGAAATCAGATTAAGTCAGACCCATTATAGTTTAAACATTAATATTCCCCTATTGAAACTCCGGTACAAAGCTGAGGATTCCAGATGTCCTCCAGGGAGGGGCTGTGGTAAAGCTGAAACCTACACACCATGGAAATCAACCTACAAAAGGATGTGTGAGATCTGATAGCTGCAGTTTGCTCTGCACTGATCTCTTCATGCTTGAAACAGTTTCTGGAAAGCAAAAACCCCACACACCATGGCACATCCTGAAACAGAATCACTGTATTAAGTCACTGATTGTCTAAAGCTGCTCTAAAAGGACATTGTTGGAGATGTTTGTGACTTTAGCCACGAGGGAGGAAAGGCACCCAAATTGTCTGCTGTGCACCCATGAGGGCTCTCAGTGCTGCTGCTCCCTCCTGTCTGCCCCTTGCTCTCTGCTGGTAGTGGATCCATCACAGGGAAAATTACATGAAGTTGTTTTCCCGTTTCTGCATTGGAATCTTCCTTTTTCTGGCATAGAACTGAGCCCAAGCTGTGGCCAGAGTCTCTGGCCTGGAGGGAGTTCTGCTGCTGCATTCCCCTGGGACACACGTGGTGCTGGGTCCAGGGGTGTCCCCCTCCTACAGGTGTGACTGTGATGGGGCTTGGGGAGGACAGGATTAGCCAGGGATTGCTCCTGGTGAGGATCAGCTCCTCTCCTTTCTCTCCAGAAGGCAGGACACATGGGAAGCACTGCCACTGATATATTTATGGATTATCTTTTTTTGGGGGTTTTTCTGGGATGGTCTTGGCACCCTTACAGACTGCTATGACTGAGTCACAGCCTTCTGGAATTTGTGTTGAACGCCTGGAAATGCACTAATCTCTGGCTGGAGTATCAGGCAGTAACCTTCAGTCATTTATGCACCTGGAACCTGTCTGTCCCCTGTTTGTCACTGCTCCTCCTCACAGCACAGATCCATTTCACCCAGCCTGACTACCTAGGACAAGCACTGTGTCCACTCCATCATTTTTATTGCTCTCTTCAGTAGTGTCTCTAGTTTATCAATGTACCTTCTATAGAGGAGAGCCCTAAAATATATATATGCACTACATCAACCTTGAGCTGGGTTTGTGTAATGGGAATTAATCACCCCTGTGGCCTCACCCCCTCCCTCAGGTGCTGGATGCTTTCTGATGGCTGCTAATGCTCCCAGTTCCTGTGAGGAAAAAGTTCTCAACACACAACATTTGGTTTCCTGTGTCTAGAATTTAAATACCATGTACTTCACATGTGGAAGGATTGTGCTGCTCACTCGTTTTCAGTGTTTCCAATACTTTCCTCCTGTTACTTCCCTCTGATTTTTCCTTCTGATTCACATCCTTAGTTTTTGTTTGTTTGTTTGTTTGTTTGTTTTAGAATTTATATTCTATTTTTTTTTTCATATTCCTGGGAAAAACTGTCTAAAATAGAAATTTCCATTGATTTATGCCCATAATGTACAATTTATTTCCTGTGACTTTATTATCTATTCTCTGTTGTAAGAGTGGCAATTTCCAGAGTGTACTCAATTACTCTCTGTAGATAAACCCCATTTTGGCTGGGACAATAGTGACTAAGGCACTGCACCATGAATGTGCCTGTTGATTTCATCAGCTGTGTTTTCAAACACAGCAAAGAGAAACATGTCAGACTGTAGGTACTGAGGCCTCAGAAAGGTAAGCAGGGTGTGATTCATCACCACCACACCACAAAGGTTATCTGAGCAAAAAGCAAAAAGCCTCAACTTCTTTCTGTCAGAAAAAAAAGCAAAAAACAAAATCAGTCCTTTGCTGAGTGTGACCAGGAGTTTGTGTCACTTACCTATATTAAGGGTATTTATTTTTGTGACTCTTTTAAGGGTGTTTTGCTATTTCTTGTTCCAAACTTAGAGCAGCAATTCCATATGGATCTAATTTCTTTAAAGAAAGGAGATGTAAACTTCTATCCCACAAATCCAGAGCCAGAACCTCCTGCCTGTGCATGTGCAGGGTACAAACCCCTCCCTCACATCTGTGAGATGGGCACACACCTGCACAGTGAGGCTGATGACAGGAGCTCCAGCCCTCGTGACCAGAGAGCACATATCTGGAAACCAAAATTCTGCACTCATCATTTCCATAACCTGTATCTTTCCCCCAAAAATCAGTTGTAGTAACATAGAAACCAGAGGAGGAAAGCAGCCACAGCATCAGGTAAACCAAGAAACCATCAATAAAAGCACAGAGCTGCAGTACTCTGGTTTCAGTACCAGAGTTTCATAAGTTTTATACGTAGATAAATTATTTGATCTAAGGTACCACAGTGATATATAGAATATCACATCAACAACAACGGAGTCTGGTGATCTCTGGATCTGACTTTGATCACTGCTGCCTGGCAGAGCTGGGGCTCACTGGATTAATTAATTCATTTCGAGGATGGTTATGGCTTCACTTCTTTAATACTTTCTAACTTTTAATTTGTAGAGAGAAAATAATGCTTAAATTTTTAATCCAGTCATGAGGATGCTCCTTTTAGGTTGGACCTTTATCAGGCTTTTCTGCTTAATGTCACTCAATAAGATGATTGGGAAACAAAACAGCACGGCATACATTTTTCCCAGTTCTTTGACAACTCGTGCTTAAACACAGTTCTGAACCATAACTTTAACTGGGAGACGTGAGAATATTATCAGGGAATGATTCATAGCATGGGATATCACCCTCCCCTTGCAAAACATCTTCTCTGTTACACTGTTTAGTTTGGGTTTTTTCATTTGTCGCATTAATGTGAGTTGTGAGCAGAGCTCCAGAGGCAATGTATTGCATACAGGAGTTGTTATAGAACATTAAGTCCATCTCATAATTAAATGCTCTATCTATTTTCTTGTAAACAATAAGACCATAAAAGAGGTAATAGAAAAAAATGATGTCCCGAGTGTAATGGCTTATACAAAATATGGCCAGAAGAGCTCAGCATTGCAGCCTGCTGGAAGTGCCAAGTCCTCTGGCTTTGTCCTTAACCCAGTGCAGAAAAGTGATTCTCCCCCATGGGCTTTTGAGCACAGCAGATCGTCTCTTCATGGGCTCTGAGCACTGCATGGCAAGGATTCCCCAGCTAATGAAGGGAAGAATACATTTTTTCTGGGTACAAAAGTACTTTAAAAAGAGAGTTTTGTAATCAATTTAAAAGCTAGACCTGAATTAGTATTAGATTTTCCTTATGTTTAATTAAGTCTAATTAAACAATGCAGACATCTTCCTGTCACCTGTGGTGTGATCATGTTAAATATTTAATGCTTGTGAAGGATTAGGCTGCACATCTAATCTATATCTAGCAATCTGTTCTCTCTCTGGAGTATTTTTTTATTTAGTTCTGCTTTTGTATAATGAGTTGCCTTTCAAAGGCAACTGTTAAATACTTTGGTGGGAAGGGGATGTGTCACGCTGCACTGTGTGCAGGAGAATATTGCTAGGCAGGCACAGAGTGTGGGGGCTGCTGTGCCCTGCCCAGGGGGTGTAGCAGGGACAGCCCACTCTGCCTTTCTGGAGGAGAAGGCATCAAAATCAAACCTTTCTGTTTGTTTAGAAGCTTCAGTACATCCCTCTTCCCCAGCAGAGCCAAATGATTAAGGACTTTGAAAACCCCAACACAGGGTTCACATTGAAAATATCCCTTGCAGCGTGCACACATTTCAAGGTTGCACATTTCTTAGACTTGTTTTCCCAAGGGGCTGTCAACTGTGTAATAGAAAAATGTATTTGTACATCTCTTCCCTCCTGAGCACCTCCCCACCCCTTCCTAATCTTTGCACTGCCTCTGAAACACAGGAATGCATCTGTTTATATCTGCTCACCTCTTGGGATGGACCCCTTTAAAGGAGAGGCCAAGGATGTGATCCTGAGAGCAAGTGCTTTAAGAAATGGGTGTTTGCATCTGGTCATAATAATTGTCTTCTCTAACAAAACCAGACAAAAAAAATCAGCTATTCATCAAAAATGGGTTAAATGTATTCCTATTCATGCTATAAAAGGCACATAAAATACTTCTCTGGCAGTTTATTTGCATTAGCCATTACTTGCATCTGAGGACAAAAGACAAATTCACATAATTATTTTTCAATTGGTTGGGTCTGTGTCTGTGTAATCATTTTTTCACAGTGTATGAAGCCCTTTTTCAATAGACCATAACAGTAATAGCTATTTCTTATTTACAACTGGAGGAGAAGATCCAGCTACCAGATTTTATTATGCAGAGTGAACTTTTCAAAATTAAATTAGCAGAGCTAACGTGGTGGACCATAGTAAACTAATTAGTTGTTAGACTGTTGGCAGAGATAGTATCAACTCTTTCAGACTTCCTAACAAACATCCTCAAAAATTACAAGCAAAGGGTTTCTATTGAAGTTTGGTTAAGCATGAAAATATTCATTCTCTTTAGTCAGAGCGAGAAGGTGATGGCAGGAGAAGCAGCTCAGGGGCAGAGTCAGGAGCAGGAAATGGCCCCAAACCTCCCTGATCAAAAGCAAAGCCCAGTCAGATGCATGAGAGCTTTTCATTGCCACAGTTTAAGTGTCTTGAGCATTGGTATCTTTATGATCTCAGGATAAACCCACAGGCTTTGATCTCCAAAAGCACCACAAGGTGCAGGGGGGTTCGTGGGGCAGAGCTCTGTGGGGTAACCTGGGCCAGCCAGGAGAGCTCAGAGGGATGAGCACAGCCACCCTTCTGCTGTGGGGCTGTGGCTCCAACTTCACCTCCCTGGCACCTCCTGGGAGCCTCCATCCTCTCTGTCCTCCAGCCTGCCCGGCTGCCCAGGAGGAGCATGTGAAATTAAAAGGGTGTTCATTATGAAACCCACGCCACGACTTGTTAAAAGTGCTCTGTCATTGAAAGGAGAAGGTGGAGGCTTCTTAAGCTGGGGTTTTGTTGCCCTCTAGTGAATGAGGTCAGCATTATGCATGGGAAATTATTTTGATCACTGCATAATTAATGCGTTCTGAATTGGTACAAAAGTGCAGCCAAATTGCATCCTGTTCCCACTTGAATTAGTTAACCTACAGATACTGTTTCCTACTATGTGTTGCTTCCTTGCCTGAGCCTTTTTTTAATTTTTTTTTTCATTCTTGCAATGAGAATGCACGACTGTGTGGGTATCATGATAAGGCAAGGAAGCCAGAGACAAGGAATAAATCAACTAAATAGATCTGCAGCACAGTAGCTTTAATACGTTGGTATATACTTAATATGTCTCCTGAAAAGAATGTCTAATTATACTGTCATGGCAAAAAATGCATTTCAATAGTGATAAATTATGCCATCATTTACTTTCTGAGAACATGCTGAGATTTATAAAAGATTACTGCAAAATTATCATGCCAGGTTATAAAAAGAGGAAAGCCAAACTCAGTTATCATTGGCATCAGGAAAGAAAGAATGGGGAGAACACCCCTTTCATTAGTGAAATAGAGAGTAGAACTGATAAAATGTTATGCAGAATGAAAATATTCTGCTATGGAATGAAATTCAGCCTTCCCTTGCTCTTTTTTCTGACTGTCTTACCTGGCTAGAGACTATTCTGGGGCTTAGATGAGGAGGTTGTCCCAATCCTGTGTATAGCTGGCAGCCACAGGACCTAATTTTTCAATGACTACAACTTGACAGTTTTGCTTATCTGGTATAAACCCAGGAGGAACTGAAGAAGTATCAGGCCCCAGAACAGCACATTAGAAAATATGAACTTATTTCCTGTGGTTTTTGCTCCAAGAGCCCCCAGCTCAGCTGACCCGGAGTGCACAGCACCAGGACAGACCCCAGGGCTCTCTGTGACAGAATTGGCTCCAGAGCAGCTCAGGGACATTTTGGTAACCACAGCTGGGGGAGTCCAGGCACATTTCATCAGCTGTGATTGTTGGGTGCAGCATATTCCATACCTACAGCACCCAGCACTGAACTGCCTTTTAACTTTTTAGCTCTATTTTAGCTGCTGCAAGACATTTTCTTCCTAACAAGCATGATTGGCAGTTGCTTTCATTAGTCCAAGTTAGCAAATACAAATCAATCTCTGTTCCCAGCAAACTCTTAATTTTTTAGAAAGTTTTCCCCTCTAGCCATCAGCAAGTACTTTTGGCCATAAGAAAATTAACAGCTTTGGTGTATTTTATAAAGACATTTATATGCATCTTCTTCATGTTTTACACTTGTTCCTTAACATTTTTTCTCACATGGTGAAATTTTTGTAAATATTGCTGCCTTTCTCTCTGAGTCTGCACACTCTCTGGAAAACACTATAAATAGAGAGGGTTCCATTGGAAAGTACTATTTGCTGTTCCTAAAATTCAACATTATGCTTATGCTTAAATATAAAAATACTACTGCAAGTTCTACAGTGAGGGTTGAAAGTGTTTCCTGAATATGTGGTAACTACTTCAGGGGCTGGTTGTTGTTGTTGTGGCAGGAAGAACAAATCCACAGTTATTGTTTTGCTTTTCTTTCTCTCTTTATTAAATACAGCGGTGATAATTGCTTGGTTTTGTTCACAGCTGGCACTAAATTATAAGTTTTCTTCTCATTAGACACCTAAACCACAGACAGACTTGCTCAGCTTCTCCATTTTCATAAAATAAAATCTCAACTGATTTTTGGCTCTTTAAAATGAAGGCCACATTTGGTCCCAATAAGCATATTAAGTTTGTTTGATTTTTTTTTATTTGAATCCCATTAATAACATTTTCTTTTGATGAAAAAAGGCATTTTAAGGGAGGGGAGAAATTATGTGACCTGCCAGTCACTGAAGATCTCCACTGCAGGAACTGTGTGCCATGAGGTGAGAGCACATCTATGACTGCAAAATTAGATTACATCTTTATACTTCTAATTTTAAAAATTTTGGCCAACCCTAGCTTTAAAGCATAAAGCAATTCTGTGTGCTTCCACACTCATTAATCTTCACCTTCAGTTTATTTTAAAATGAATCTTCATTTTCTTTATATTTATTGAATCATATTTATTAAATTGAATACAATTTATGCAGAACAAATATTAGCTGTAGCACAAAATGACCTACTGAGCTCAAAGTCTGCAAGAAGAAAAGGAAAACAGTTGTGCTAATAGGATCTGGCTTCACTTAGAACACTCCTGCAACATGAATCACAGGGAAAAAAAAAACTCATTTCTATGACTGAGTGGACTGAAAACAGAACATTACCAACCAAAGAGAGATAAATTTTGCATGTGTGATTGTTCACAAATGGCTTTGATATGATGAGTAATTAAGGGCGTTGTGTTTCACCAGTTTATTTCCATCCTGTCTTTACAAAAAGCTCAGAAATGTCACCTCACCCTCAGTGACCTCCCGTGCCCTGAGTGCTGCAGAGCTCTGTGGAGTTTGGGTGTCCTAGAAATAATTCCTCATCTTTGGCTGGTGGGAAGAACACAGGAAAGACCCGGGCTCCTCTAATCCCTTCAGACACCTCGGTCCTGACCCAGGCTGTGTTTCCACCAGGGATCCCTGCAGCCTGTTGGGATTGTGTCACTGGGAGCCCGGGGAGGCAGATCTGAGCTGATGGCTCTCAGGAACGTTTTCTTGCACACAAAGCCACATGCTGACATTGTAAAACTTGATGCAAAATAGTTTTAGGTTGATGGAGATTCAAGATTAACTCAGAGAGTCAGAAAGTCAAGCGCAGTGTTTGATTTCAACAATAGTTGCAGGTTTGGGAAAAGATTTGAGAGAAGCTTTGGAGTTTCCTGGGGTAGTGG
Source organism: Passer domesticus (assembly GCF_036417665.1). NCBI lineage: Eukaryota > Metazoa > Chordata > Aves > Passeriformes > Passeridae > Passer > Passer domesticus. Next base: position 11,330,225 of record NC_087489.1, on the reverse strand, counting down.
CATTGCTCTGAGATGAGCCAGAGCAATTTGGAGGCAAAGTTTTGCCCAAGAATTGATTACTTTGACTAAAAACAGTATTTGGATTTTCACAAACAACCCCCTGATGGCGGATGCTTTTTCTGGGAGGTTATGGGAAAGATGGTCAGTGATATAAAAAAAAAAAAATTTGAGAATTTTTTTTTTTTAAGACTACCTGCAAGTTTGAAGGGCAGAAATAATTACCTCTCCTGCTGTAATAGTCACAGATTTTCTCAGTCATGAGAAAATCTCCAGTTAGATTCTTTAGAAACTGTATTTGTACAAATACAGGAAATGGATGTTTGCTGTCATCTCTTCAAACCTCCAATGTTTGCTTCATTAAACTCCATGCAAAATGTTGGTTCATGAGTGGGTCCTTTCCTTTCTGCAATATTTTTCAGTCCTCCCTTCTGTTTGTTCTTCCTTCTTATTAGTGATTCTGAGGATATTTTGTACCTTGTGCACATTTTTTCTTATTAAAAATGTAGGAGTAAATATTGCTCTTAGGGGTTTTGGAGTAAATCCAGAATTAACTTAATGCTGTCATGGAGCTTCCTTCATTTTTGTAGTGCTATATATCAGTGCTGTGAGCCAGAGTCCCTGCATAACATAAAATTTAAATTCTACCCAACAAAAATATTTCAGTGAAATGTTTTTCCATTTTTTCTCATTAATCAAAATAACATGTTTCACAGAAAAACAAGCCCTGATCGCTCTCTTTGTGAAAAACTGAAAGTGGATTATCTTGTTAGAAAATGTAAATCTCTGGAACCTGAATGACACATTTCAACTACCCACAAATCAGATTTTCATTCCCAATAAACTTCTTTTCTGGTTTTGTTTTGTTTAATTATAAAAACCTAAAGCCTGTCAAAATCTCAGAATGACACATACAACAGAAAATCAGATTGCTGCCCACCTCTATTAGTTTCTATAATAGTCTTCAACTACTAGGAGGAAAAATGAAGCATTAGGAACAAAACTGTTTCGATGACATGATGCATCTGAACTTCTTATTTTCTGACAAATAAGAGGAATAACTTTACATTTCTCTCTGCTGCTTTCCACTTTTCTGACAGTTATTTCTCTGCCTTCTTCAGTGCCAACAGAAATGAAAATATAAACCTCCATTTCCAAACTGCAAATCCTCCTCTGTGGCTGTGGGGCTGTGCACACACATGCTGGGTACATTTTTTTTTGTCTGGTGCCAATTAAAACATACACATACCAAGGCTTGTGTTTTTATCTGACCGCGCCTTGATGTTTATTTATAATAAGGTGTGTATTTCTGGGAGCCCTTTTTTCTCCCTCAGAGATTGGTGTGTGTCTCACTTGACAGATAAGGGTGGCATTGACTCGAGTAGGATCATCAAAACCAACACACTTTGACAGAACAGGCTTCATAAATAATGTGCATCAGTTTTTGCTCTGTCAGTGTAAATGCATCTCCTCCACTACTGGTTTCCACTTGTTTTATCCAGAATGCCTTAGAATAATGAATAAATCATGGTCCTGTATACATGTATGTATGCATATGGATGTGTATATATTTATACATAATTCATGCCATAAATATCTATTTTGGTCTGGCAGGGAGGTCACATATGAGAGTGGAGGTGTGTTAAGGCACTGTAACTAAAGTGCTAATCTAGTTTCAGATGCTGCAGATTATTTCATTTAACAAGAGAAACAGATGAATGCAGCTCATCTTGATGCAGTCTTTTTTCTTTTTTCATTTTTTTACCCCACAAAGAACATGCAGCGCTTGTGATCCCCAGTGGAAAGTTCTTTTGCTTATCACTCCTGGCTGTTTCCAGTCATTAATTGGCCCCAAATTGCTCATTAAGTTTTTCTGAGCCTGCCAGTTCTCCTAAGCTGGATGTGGTGCTTCCTTCTGCCTCCTCTCTTTGGTTCTCTTGTCACATAAATCTTCAGGAGCAAGAGTCATTGCCTTTCCTTCTATGTTCCTTTAAAGGAGAGGTACAAGTCAGTGTCTTGGGTTTGTTTTGAGTTTTTGGCTCCACGCAGGAAAATAAATTGTTGATATAGTCGCTTTTGTTTATAAAATATATTTGAAGAAGATAAACAAAAGAAGAGACATATTTTGCTTCGAACTCCATTTATTGGGCAGATTTTACACCATCTTACTTGAGTGAAATTTAACCTGTTTGTGAGTTAGAACACAAAATTGATAACTTCAGCACACAATTTAGCCTCTCCAGTTACCACATGGCCTTCAGCCTGTTCCATCTTTATTTTCTCCACAGGATAAAAGACATTCTTTGTTTTCTAAATCACTGTGCAAGTCCCCATTGCTCATTTGCAAACTATAATTTACACAGTGTTGCAACACTTGAGTACTGAAGCACCTGGAAAACAAAAGAGCTGCATAGAAAATGTGCAATAATGTCTGGAAACTAGCCCCCAGGATTGTGGGGTGCAGAGCCCACTTTTCTCTGTCATTTGCAGAATAAAAGAAGATAATTTAGACCTCACTGATGTATAATTAGTACCCAAGGAGTAATATCTTCATTGGACAAGAAGGAAGGAAGGGAGAAGGGTCCTCAGGAGAAAGGTCTGTGACTGGAGCTGTTGGCATCAGCCCTGGGTGTGATTGGATTTTACAGATAGGATACACTAATAGAGGCACTCATCCCCCAGAACAGGCAATGCCTCTCAGCTGGGGCTCCCAATGCACTAATTACTCTGTTTAACACAAAGACAGTGGTGAAATGGTATTCTGATAGAAAAGCCATGTTATCTGTATGCCCTGGGATTCCTACTGAGTCCTGCACCCTCCACCTGAGAGTAAATGACAAATTGCTTTTCTACTTTGTTCTTTCTTCATTACATCTCAAATGCAGGATGTGGTCTGTGGATTATTTTCAGATCATCTTGTTCCCCACAAAATATCCAAAACATGTTCATGGCACTCAGAAAGTGCCAAGTCTTAACATGATTTTAATGTACTCTAGGACATTTTTGCCTTTCAAATGATCCTTGACTCCTTGATTGTACACTGCTGATGAGTAAGAGAATAGGAGATGTTTTGTTTAAATTGCTCAAATACATCATAAGGGAAGAGGAGAAAATGAGAGGAAGGGATCAGAGCTGGAAGAGCTGGCAGGGAGAGCTGAGAGGGAAGTGAGTTCAGCTGCCCAGAATCTGCTGGTTACATTTGGAGATGGGTTTGAATTTGGGCTTGTTGGGGTTTTTTTTCTGTCTCCTTGGGTCTTGCTATTGAGGGAGGAAAAGTAGGTTTAAGTTATGGTCAGAAACTTGACAAGATTAGAATTGGTTGACAAATCCAATATATTGCTGGCAAAGTTTGTGAAACATCAAAGTGCAAGAGGTTGGAACACCTACAGTAACAAGTGAGAAGCAAATCATGACAGAGTGAGTGACTAGGGTGTTAAATAAAGTCACAACAAAACCTGTCACGGGTTTTCTGACAAGCTTTGGAAGAACACCTGACAAGGTGTTCTCACATTAAGAACAGCAGTTATTGTTTGATTACATTAGTGCTCTGAATACAGCAGGGCTGTTATTTTGTCTTTCTGTCTCCATAAGGAACAGGATTTTGGTCACCATATCCCAGTTTGGCAAAGTTGCTGAGCAATTCTGTTTTCATATTAATTTACTGTGTCCCTTTCCTATGGGGAGATGGTTTTATTTTGACAAACAGCAGTAACACTCAAGAACTCCTGATATTTAATGTATAGAGAAGGTCATGAATTTATGTCTGTGCTGGGGCAAATCTTACAGCCTCTGTGCCAGAGATGGATGGCACTTGTGCTGTGCCTCACTGCTGAGGGACACAGTAAATCATGAGATGTTACTCCTCACCTTGCTGAAGTTGTAAAGTGAATATGGCATTTCTTTCTATTGAATGATCCAGTTAGGGATCATTCACAGGGCAGGTGGGGTCACACAGGCTCCCCAAAAAGCAGAGTTACCTTCCCACAGTAACTGAGACACCTTTTGAGACTCAGAATACAACATTTTGGTAGCAAAACCTAATAAATACCTGGCTGTCCATCACTGTCTCTTTGCATTGTCGTGATGAAGCTTCTTCTTGACATCTGATTTAAAAAGAGATTGAATTGTCACTCGTGTTAATGCAGGGTTTATGCTGCTCTCACCAAGGATCAGCCCAGAGTGCAGAGCTGGTTAGGCAGTCCCTGGGAAATCCCGGCAAATTGTGTTTGGGGAACACGTCAGGGTTTGCAGGATGAGGTTTTTTTCCCTTTCCCCTGCTCCACTCCATTACCTCACGCTGCTGTAAGCTCTGACAGGCAAAGCTGAGGCAGCAGCTCCTTGTGGGGAGCTGCCCAGGGCATTTTAGGGAGGTTTGGGCAGGTGTGGCTTGGCCTCTTCACCCCAGCCAGGGACAGAGCAGCCTGAGCCAGCAGGGGCTTCCAACAGAACTGCTCCATTCCCTGGGAGCCCAGCAAGGAATTGCCTTTGGGGGCAGCAGACATTTAATGCTAGATTAAGGTGGTTTTGTGGGTTTGCTAAAAATATTTCTGATTTTTTTCAGATGAGTCAAGTCAACTGATGCACATGGACACTTTCTCTACATTGGCAAAGTGTTCTAAAGCTTGTTCTAAAGCTAAGATTGCACATTAACTTCTGAATTCTTTCATAAACATGGATTTCTTTTCTTTCATTTTTGCTTTACTTTTCCAGGTATTCACTTTTTGGTTAAAATCTGTGCATTGCTCAACCATCTCACACCTTTTGCAAGGTTCCACATCTGACAATATTCAAAATACTGCATTGACACAAACAAAAACTGGCTTACAAAGTCCAGAGATTACACATTCAAGCCCTGATTTTATATTACCATATTTATTTGCTGAAATAAGTGGGTGGTAAAGGAAGCCAGTGCCACAGGCAATCTGTGTCACCAGCTGCAATGTGCATCTTCTTGGTAGTTTATAAGCAAATTCTTTAATTTTTTTTTATAAATAGTTTGAAGGGTTTTTGTTCTGCATTTGAATCTGTGCCTGATAGCATAAGAAAAACAAACCAAAACAAAATAACAAACCAGGAAAAAAGCTCTCTGATAATATAATATAAAATTATTTAAAATTGTTTAGCTGTGGGAATGGAATAAGAAAAAGATGTACAGGATTCTGACCTGTGGGAAGAGAATTGGCCTCTGGAAAGAAACCAAGGGTTTGCCTTTTATGTTTGGTGCAAATACAGATCATTCAGCAGTGAAATGTGCAGTAGTTACAACATTAGTTGATTGGGTAGTTAATAACTTTGACACAGAGGAATTAACAAAAGGAAATAGATGGCATTCCTAATAGCAGTTAAGAGGAATAATTGTTTCATCTAACAACTGACTGAATATGTCAGGCAATATCAGCATCAAAAGGAAGGTAAATGCCAAACAAGTAAATGAAACAATGACAGCTTTAAAGCTGGAACATTTGATTGGGATGCAAACGAGCCTGGTATTATGTAAGGACTTGTGTGCATGGGGACATCCACCAGTGTAACTTCGTGGGGACAATTGTCCCTCCCAAAGCCACAGAAGCCTCACAAGGAAAGGAACTCGGTGCAGAATGAGATTCTCCACCTGAGGAGCTGCAGAGCTCCAACTCCAACTCCTCCGGGGTGGTTCCGGGCTCAGTTTGCCCGTGGGGACAAACCCTACAACATTTATGGGTGATGCCAGTCCCTGCTCCCCTGGCCCAGGCTGGGGCTTTTCCTTGGCCAGCAGAGTGAGGCTGCATTGGTGTCTGTGCCAAGATGCAAACCTTACAGCATTTATGGGTGATCCCAGTCCTGCTCCACTCCCCTGGTCCAGCTGGGGCATTTCCTTGCCCAGCAAAGCAAGGGTTGCAGTGGTGTGGGTGCCAAGATGCCAACCAGCTGAAGAACCTGTCACCAGGAGCAAAGTGACAGCCCCACGTGGGAAACATCTTTTAGATGCATTCAGGCTCCTCACACACAAAACAACCCCACCACTGCCATATCCCACCATGGCATATTTTCCAATTGTGTTAATATAGTTTTTAGCATTCTTTAACCTGCTTGCTAAGAAGAAAAATGGGAGTCTGATGTTCTCTACACCTTAATTAAGTTGATAAATAGTATCTTCGTGACATGTGAATAAAAAGTTAACTCAAAGCTTTGTGTTTGCAAAGAGACAGTAATTTTCATGACTCAAGTTTTAATAAGCTGGATTTGAAACTCAGTTGACTGGGAGGCAATGAGGTAAAAGGAAAGATCTAGCACTTCTTTCTCAGCACCTCATACACTTGGCTCTGAATCTCTGAAACCTCCCTCTGGTGAACACAGAATAACTCTTTAAACGGGAGAATTCAGATCTAACAGGTGAAAAAGCCTGAATTAACAGATCTGAAAACGACTGCTCACTGAGAAAGGGAAAATTCATCTCCCATCAGAGGTTCTGAGCTGATTCAATGTGCAGCAGTGTCTGCCCTGTCCTCTGCTTCTGAGAGAAGCTCTAACAGGGACTCCAGCAGCCACAGATGGGAGCAGGGACACCCCAGAGGGCACATCCTGTCTGAGCCTCCTGCAGCAGCTGTGCCACAGCTGGAAGAGTGTCCAGAGCACATCTGGGGAGTTTCCACCCTCCCAGCCCTGCCAGAAATTCCAGCAGAGCAGCACCCACTGCTCTGTGTGAGCCTGCATTTGGGTTCTGCCTCTGCAGACATTGCAGCTTGAAGGAGCCCAGAGTCAGCACTGCCTGGAGAGCATTTTATGATTTTAACACACTTATGTACTATTTGACTCTTTTTAAAATCACCGTAAATGCATAAAGATTATAGGTGCTCATGTAGGCTATACTTTAGAAGAAGAAAAATCAATTTTTCATTCGTCAGCGGCAGCTTGCAATACAACTGGAATATTACCTGAACCAAGTAAACAGAATTATCCTCTAACCTGAATAAGAAAAATGTAACAGAAAGTCTTTATCTCTCTATTTTCAACTTATATTATCTAAGTTTGACGGTGATTTAAAAGAAAGAAGGGAGGGGAAGATGAGCCAAATGCAGAATTGTTATGAAAGAAGCAAACCCGAGCCCTGTGAAAGGTTCACAATGGAAATGATTTTCAGTTTAAATTACTTTTGCAGGACTGTAATGTGGCAGTCAGGAAGCTTCTGTGAAAAGTCCATTCTTTTTTTCTTCTATATTTTTTCCCCTTTTATTGGTTTGTGTTTGTATGAACTGCCTGTGGCCCTGAAAAATACCTGTTTTAAATGTTCATCCCTGTGTTCCTGGAATATCTGAGCACTTCACACACATTAGGAGTTTTTCTTTTATAAATCCTCTGTAAACATTCTATTGTTGTTGTTGTTATTATTATCATCCTATGACAGTTATAAATTCCTTGAGGTCACATTAAAAGAAATGGGAACTGAATTTTTTATCTCATATAACTTTTTTTCTTGTGTAATTAGGCTGAAGATCCATTTGTAGAAATCTATACACAAAACTGCAAAAAATGGTACCCAAGTTGAGGAGCATTCCATGGACAGCAGCAACATCCAGCAGAACATTGTAACGTATAAAGAGAAATGCAGAAATTTCTTAAAATTTACATTAATTATATAGTCTCTCATCATTTACTCTCCCTTTTAACTCTAATTATAGAATTTGATTTTGTGAGGTTTTTCCCTGCGTTAGGGAAGTCCACACAGACTGATATATTCTATATATCAATAGATATATAGATAGATTATATCACTATATATATATATCAATATATAAAATTATATCTATATTCTGATTTATATAATATATAAATATATTATATATTTATATATTATATTTTTTTTAAGTGTGATTTAATTTTTCAGTATCTATTGGGGGAAAAGGGATGTAATCTTGAATAGAATAGAATAGAATAGAATAGAATAGAATAGAATAGAATAGAATAGAATAGAATAGAATAGAAAGAATATCAATTCTGTTCTTTCCATGTGGAGCCATGCACAACATTTTACAAACAAATGTTTCTTAATCAGGAGTAATTGCCACCCTCAGGGGCCAGAAGCTTTCCAGGAAACTTCTCTGTGCTCCTAAACTTAAGGACTTAAAAGTAACTTAACTTTATGTATATATATAAATTTATAAATATATCTAAATTTTCATCTCTTAATGCATTGCAATTTTTCGTCTTCTATACTTTCAGATTTGTCTTTAATTTAAGGATTTTAGGACAGTATTGTTTTCTTCTCCTAAATTTCTAGGTGATGTTTTCACCTCCTTGGGCTTTTATAGTTTCACCTTTCATCTTGGAAATAGCTCTGGATTGATGTGGTGATGATAATTGTTGAGGTGAAAAAAGGAATTTTATTGAGCCTCAGGTTATTTCTCCCTTGAAATATTCTAGATAATTTTATTTATTCTAAACTCTTTAATATGCTTCTTGAGTCAGCAGAAGTTTATTGTGTGAACTTATTAGTTGCCAGTGATCTCTCCTGGAAAATGGATAGCATCTGGTTTTTTCTAAGACCTATCTTGTCATGTTTTTTAAAGACACCATCTGCTTTCCAGTGCTCCAGAGGGGACTGTGGTGTCCAGTGGGATTTTTATCATATGTTTGCCTCCTTTTCTGAACATCTGAATATTTTAGCGAGCAGCTAAAGGCATCATTCTTCCTCCTAAACAATATAATTCTTTATATATTAAAATCACATGGATGTATTTTCAGCGAATTGAGGTTGAAGTCATAAAATGCTTTTTAGAAATGTTATACCTAATGATATACTTCCGTATTTAATCATAGATATTTAGTGTGTACTCATCAGAAGCAATTTTTGGTTCAGAGTCGTTACAAATATATTAAATTAGACACAACAGACCCATTTTCTGCAACAGAAGCTTTGGATTTGGTCCCCTACAAATTGCTCACCGAAACGCTCTCAGAAATGCCTTTTATTATCACCAATCACATCTACATTTTGAAAAGAACAAACAAAATCTAGCTTTATTCAACTGTGAATTCTATTGACCTGATTGAGCAACTTCTGTTCCTGTGAAAATCCGTTCCTTGCATGCTAATTACAGCAGAACCCTTTCGTCAGGAGCACGGCGGGTGTGGGTGAGGATTCCACTGACATTTTATTTCCTTTAAGTCTCACTCACATCCCAGGCCCTTTCAGCCACCAGCAGCAAAGCACATGCTCAGTTTTAAGCAGGAGCTTTAGTGTTTTGTTGAATTAGAGATTTGGCAACGGGTGGGAATATTAATGGGAGTGAAGTCATATAGGTGCTTAGAGCTAGAAAGATCCGAGCTAGAAAGATCCGAGGAAGAAGAGAAAAATAAAATAGAATTCCTTGCATCATCTGAGGTCCCATTCTGTGTTTCAGGAGTGAAGAAAGAGGATTGTTTTGCTTGCCACTATTGAAAAAAATATTTACATCCAGGTTGTGCAAAGTCCTTTACCCTGATGCTGCTTTAATGTCTGGCTGAAGTATCTGAGCGTGTTGTTAGCAGGGCAATTTGCTTAACAAGGCTCTTGGATTTACTAGGCTGTTCTCATGCAATTTTTCTCTGTTTTCCTCTACATTCAACATGTGCCAGATGTCACTCCCAGACTGGTTTTTGTGTGTGAGTGAGAGATGATCAGCATGAGGGGCAGCCCAGCAAACTCAGCAGTGGATGCACCTTTATTGATGAGCAGCAGCTCCTGGTGCTCCATGGCATCAGGCTGCATTCCCCATGGATAACCACAGGAAACACCACCCCAGCTCCATCTGTTCCTGCCAAAGAGGTTTTACAAAAATAGGGAGGGCACATCCCTGCCTTGATTTATTACATTGACCAATGCCCCACCACAATCTCTTTATATACAGAATATTCCACATTTGACCTTCTTCATCCATAGTCATCCCACGTGTCCTTGTAGATTTCTACATTTTATATCTGCAGATGCACACCTTAAATAATGTGTAAAATATTTATGCCTTCATACCATCTTTAAAAAAGACAATATTTTGCTGCATACCTTAAAATCACATTGCCCCTAAATAAAAACTCTTCCAGAGAAATAAGATACTGTATAATATTGAATTCTTTCCCATTGCCTAGAATTGAGTTATATCAAAACATTTGATTCAAACACCACTGTAATACAATGAATATTAAGCTCTGTTTCAGCCACTATGAATAAATGAGATTATTTCTATTGAGGTGGGGCTTTATCACATAATGTCCATAGATGTTTGTTGGTGCTTATTTTTTATTACAGGTGTTAAGCAGGTGATTAAGGAGTTAAGCAGGATAGATCCCTCTTCAGTGACATTCTGTCAACAAGTGCTCCAGCCCATAGAGATCCTGGCTGAATGTTGCTCCTTTTCACTTTCCAGGTCATGCCACTCCTGCTGTCAGACAAATACAATAGGAATTACTCAATTTAACACCATTTCAGTTCTAATTGAATTCCATTTGCTAAATCCTGAATAAATACATTACAACTGCTGCTTCGGTCAAACAGAGAGAAATAGCCATCTTATAATGACTCCCCTGTGGATTTAATGCCTATTCTATCTGTTAGAATAATGATTCCTACATCACTGGAATATATTTAAAGGATAATAGTTATTTAAACATGCCAAGACTTCATACGGCAGATAAGTATTTTTAATTTGCATTTCTGGAATGAAAAGGACAGCTAGAATAACTGGAATTTGTCTGTTTTCTGAAGTATCTCGTTATCAGAGCAAAGATACAGGATTATGAAAGGGGTTTTTGCTTGCTTTCAATAGCAGTCTTAGGTGGGGGAAATGGGATGGGATTTACATCACTAAATACAGAAAACTGACATGGAAATGCACCCCCTGCTCATCACCCCTCATGGTCTGCTGGGGAAATTAAACCTCCTACATGGGACTCATGTTTATGGACAGCAGATACACAGAAAAGCTTAGGTGAATAAGAGATCTCAGGAGGTTTAAATTCAAAGACATTTTGTCTTTTATAGTGATTGGAAGTTAGGTGAGATGAATGCCCCCTAAGAGCACAACAAGAAGTCCATTTGTTGGAATTAGGAGACTCACCCTGGAAAGGAAGGTAAATTTAAGGGAGAGAAGGGAGTGAATTTGTTCACTTGGAAAGAAAGAACAAACAGATTTGGAATCCTTAATTCAGACCAGCCAGTTAAATATTTCAAAATATCACCAATTTTTTTCTTTCTTTTCATAAAAGCTATGAATCTTTGTTGCTGATGATGTCAGCATTCACCTGGAGATGGGAAGCTGCATTCCCAAATCCTGCTCTGCAGCAAGCAGAAGGAACTCTTGAACCCACATCTCCCCGTGTGAGATGAATGTGATGGTCCCTGAGACAAGGCAGGGACTCACAGATCTCTGACTTGCAGGTTTTGTGAATGGTCACCTATGCCCCGCTTTCTTTATTTATTTATTTTTTAATCAGCCCAAGTTATTTGCCAAGCTTGACTCAAAATGGTGAATAATTTCAGTTCTAATTAACCTTTTTTTGAATAAACTATTCACAGCCTCCCACTCGCTCTGCCTTCAAAATTCCATCTTTAGCTCAGATCTTGTGAAACAATGTAGATCACGAGAAGGGAAAATCTAATAGAAATATGCTCTTTCCAGAACTTCTTTTAAATATAATGTGTCAAGCATAAGTGTCTTAAATATATATGGTTGTAAAAACGTATCAGTGCCAGATGATTGTTCAGGGCTGTGTTCCAATTAAATCCATTGAAGCTTGAGTTGGAGGTTACAGGTTGAAAATTCCCTGAGGCTGTGAATGACTCTGGCTCCAGAGGTGGATTCCATCCCTCTGAACAGACCTGGTCTAATCCAATTGCAGGGTTTCTGCTCCCTTCACCCCTCCCACCCAATTAGCCAGCTGATGATATTTGTGTCTTGGTAGCAACATTTTTATAAGGAAGCTCTTTGCCCTTTCTGGTGAGTCAGAGACTGGCTCTCAACAATGAAGAGTTCAAAGACTCATGTAATGTTTTGTTTCAGAAAGTTGACTCGAATGTTAAGTGAGGAGAATGAACACTGAGAGGGAGAGAATTCCCTCATCAACAGCACTGAGAGGAGCAGAGTTACCTCCCCTGCTACCTCCAGGCACGATGCTCTTTCTTTTGTACCACTCCCTCTTTTTCCAGGCTGTTTTCCAAACATTTAAAAACTCCTTTGATTTTTATTTTACCCTGAAGAATTTTTAATGTTTCACTAATATTCCAAATGCAGATCACTTAGTGAAGGTAATTCACCCAGAAATTAGCTAAAATGGCGAAAGTACCATGTACCAGGAAATAGATTTTGTGTATTAAATAGTGCTTGTTTTGTGTGTGGGTTTTTTTTCTGTTTTGGAGTTCCTGCCTAGTCGTTTCAAGGTGAAAATTTCAAGTTGTGCAAGTGGCAGAGGGGTTTCTGCTTTCTTTACCTGTGGTGGTTTGCTCACAGCTCTTTCTGCACTACCAAAGGAGAGTTGTTTTCAAATCTATTCACAACAGTGCTGCAGGAAGTTATGTTTTTTCTATCACAGCCCTTGGTAAATATGCACCCTGGAGTGAGTTGTCACCTGGTGCTATCACCATGGGTGGTGAAAATTTCTCAAGTTCAGTATTTTTAACAACTAAAGAACACAGCAATAAAGATTTATTTTTTAGTTGAATGAATGGGTGATATATGAAGCTGCTGAATATGACAGACTGCTTATTTTCTGCTGATTTTACTATCTTTGGGGACTGAATTATTGACAGAATAAGTGAATTCCCACCCCCTCTTTAGTTATTCTGGTATACTTGTGTACTACCTTACAAAATCAGAAACTATCTGGTTTTGTGACTCTGTGTTGTTCTCACACATGATGATATTTCCACTGTGGTCAAGAAAGAGAATAAAGAAAATAACCTGCAGTGATTTTGCTTCTTCAGGAATGAAACACTGAAAGAGGTATTAAATTAAATATTATTCAATTAATTTAACCAGGTATTTAGGATCATCTGGCTGTACTACCTGATCTTTTCAATACTATGATCAAATGGTGACAATGTGTCTTTGGAGCATTGTCAAGAGACAGAGGATGGGCAGGTGTTCACAGGATCCCCTTTAAAGCTGTCTGGTTTTGTTTCTTGTATTCCTAGAATTGAAAAATCAGTAAGAATAATTTGAAGACATGGCTGGATGTGATACTGGATGATTTATATTAGAATATATGGGTTCCACTTTCTAACAGCTTGCATTAGCCTTGTCATTTTTCCCTTGCTTTATCCTTCTCTTCTCTTCTCTTCTCTTCTCTTCTCTTCTCTTCTCTTCTCTTCTCTTCTCTTCTCTTCTCTTCTCTTCTCTTCTCTTCTCTTCTCTTCTCTTCTCTTCTCTTCTCTTCTCTTCTCTTCTCAGGGTCACCTTGAACTAATCTAATCTATGCAGATAAAAAACCCCATCTTCCACCTAATGAAAAGATAAGATAAACCCACCTAGATATGAGGTGTATGATACAGTGTTATGTGCTTACAAACCAAAATGTCTTGGCAGCAATCCAAAAGTGTCCTAGAAGATACACAGAAAGAAGATAGACAGGTAGAAACAATTATTGATCAAGACCTTTTGTACTGGGAGCTAAAGTTAATAACATTTTATATCAAAATCAAGTGTGGATCCTGAGGGTGAGAGATGTATTCTGAAAATATTTGGTTGTACTTTCCTATGCACAGGCTGGTAGGGAAGCAACTGAAATTCAGTAGCATGGGGGCAGGGAAATGGAAGATCACAGAAACTTTGGAAATATAAGTGCTAATCAATCATTACTTGGTCTTTTCTCATCTAATGTGGCTACCTGTGGCCAAAAACAACTAGACTGGATTTTTTTAAAATTTAAAATCCCATGGCACACAGAACACAATTTCAGGAAAGAACAGGCAGATTATTGTATTTGCAATACACATTTTAGTCACGCTGTTTAATTAACGAGAACAAACGGAGTGTGTGGTCACAGTGTAAAATGAAGAACCTCAGTTAGGAAGGGGCTGAGAAAACAACCTAAAGCTGTAGGCTTTGCAGAACAGAGCTGTGTTTCAGCTTAAACACAGTTATGGCAGCCACAGAATTGCCAGCACAAGTCTGCTTGGACACTGGGTGCATTTTATTATTTATTTTGTGTGTGCAGTCGGAATAAATAAATGTGGAATTTAGCAGGTATATCAGGTCAGTGTGGGAGAGATGGCAGAGGTGATGCCACAATTGCTGTACCAGAACACAGGATTAGTCTGTGGCAAGGCAGGGATGTGGACTGGACAGACTCCAGAGCATCCCTCGTGTTGCTGAGTGCAGCACATCCTGCAGGGAGGAGCCAGACCGTTCAGTGAAGGTGCTGTGCTGTCAGATTGGACTGAAGGAAGCTTTTACCATCAGTACTTTGGGTGTAGTCTGTGCCAAACAAAATCACCACTGCAGATTGAGACAACTGTGAACGAGGAACAGACCTGAGCATCCTGGCTGGTTTACCCATTGGCCCTGAAAAACTTCAACTCCTGTTTCAGGTGTTAGGAATTGTCTAACCCTGACCCTGCATGGTCACAGCAGGTAAAATTGTTTGGAAACAATTTTACCTGCCCCTTTTTAGGCATTCTCACTCTCAAATAATGAACTCATGGTCTTTTGGCTCTGACCAACCACATTGCTCTTATAGGGGCAGGAACATGACAATGTTTCTTTATTTTACAATTATGACTGGGCTGAGGTTTTTTCCAACCAGAATTATTTTATCCTTTCCATTCCCTACCCTGCAAAAACATGTGTAAAATATTTTATTCCCTTTCTTCTTCCAAGATTTGCTAATTATGCTACAAGTAGGAACCTTACCTTTTACTTTCTGTTACATTTGAAAAAAGATGCTTAAAGACAGCATTACCTGTAGGAAAGATTTCTGGTAGAAGAAATTTCTATTTTCACAGCACTCAAGGCTAAGTTTGTTTTGATTGAACACTCTTCAAATGTTTTGTTGTTTTGTTTTCTTTCTTTTCCCTTTATACAAAAGAATAGCTTTTCTTTAAAGGAGAAATTATAATCTAAAGTCTCATACTTTGGAGGTTCCCTCAGATGCTATAAAGAATATTTCTTGTTTCAGAACAAAAAGGGAAATGAAGATGTTCTCCATTTCCCGAGTGTCTGATCTGCATAACAGAAAACTCTGAGACAAATGGCCACTGGGAAAAAATCCCAAAGTATTTAAGTAAAACAGGATTTCATTTCTAGTGGAAAATTCGGAGAAAGTAGATTAATAAGTCATATAAATTTGAAAAGTATGCTTTTAGCTTTTTTCTTCTGTAATCCCCCTCAAAACTGGTGATTCCACTGCTCTTTGTTTCCTTCAAGGCATTTTAAAAATAGACTAATATCAGATTCCAAGGAGCTTCAAAAATCCCTCAAAGTGCCATGAACCCCACAAGCAGGGCAGTACGAAAACAGAAAGGGTCCAAACATTGTGGTGAACCCCAGTTAAAACTCATGATCTGTTCATACTCCCTCACCCACATCATTTACATTTTGGAATTGTGAAAATTCTTGTTGCCATTCCATCTCTCCCCCATTGTTCCCGAGCCTGAATTCTTCCTTACCTCATCAGACACTAGAAATGTAAATACAGCTCCCACAGCACACATTCTAGACCACCCAACCTCTTCAGTTGTGCCCTGAAGTACTCGGCACCCAGTTCCAGATTATTATTGCAATAACATCTCCTCCTGCATGTCCAGGTGGGAATGCTGCATCTCTGCTGGTGTTCCGTGCTGAACAGGCTCCCTGGGCTGGGCAGGACAGCAGAAGGTGAGGGAGAAGATCCATGTGGAAGGTGGTCTTGTGCCTTGGGAGAATTGTCCTCATATGTGGCTTTACCAGCTTAGTTGGCTTTGTGACTTTTATGCAGGTGAGTAAAGTGAAATTCTCACACTTCAGCTTCGTTTTCCCCCACAAGGTTTTTACATAACATGAGACAATCTGACTCATGACCTTGGATATTAAAATTAAATAGCCCACATGCTTGCATAATTTGCATGTGCCTCAGAACATCTGAGCTAACCTGCATTAAAGATACACCTCAGTAACCCTGGATGCTGAGATCACCTAGCCAGGAGTTTCTAGGAAGTATTTGTCATGAAGCTGTGGCAATTACTGAAATGACTGTGCATTTCTTCTATTGATTGTTGGCCTACCAAAATAAAATTACATTTGGCTCCAGATAATTCATTTTCTCCACTTGAATATCGGTTTGCTCTGTGCTGAGACCTATCAATAAAAAATATACAGTTAGTGGGCTGGATGTTAACATATTTTTTTACTCTGAAAACATCTCATTATAGACTTTAAAAAGAAAAGTAGCCACAGTGAGATATAGATATGTAAATGTCATTTCACATTTTTATCTTGTGAGTCTTACTTCTATGAGTCAGGCACCACCTAAATACTGAGAGGTGTGTTTAGAAAAGTCCTCATGCAGACACAGAAAGGCACAGAAGGTAAAAGGACCACCAGTTGCAGTAACTGGGTTGAAAGGATGTGTGGAAATTTGGATGAGGTGTTGAGTCCCTGACTGGCTGATTTGTGTCACTGCTGCCTGGTAAAGTGGCACTAACAATTTAGAAGGCCAGGAAACACAAGAGGCATAATTTAGGCCGTGATGCTTATCTTTGGTGCCTGGATTTTTTTCCATGTGTTATCCATGTTTAATCCTGCAGGCAGCCATTTCTGGAAAGCAGAAGTCTCTAGCATTAATAATTGCACATAGGTGGCAAGGCTGGAAATGTCGTTCTGTGCTCATAGAGTGGTGGCATAAAGGAGGCACCATTTAACTTCAGTTGTGATTTGTGCAGGGAACTTTGAGGATTCCTCACACAGAGAAGATGCCTTGGGTTGGTAAATGCAGACAGAATTATACCAGTCATTACAAAAGAAAGTTATAAACACAATAAGTGTTCATCAGCAAATGTGCTCGTATCTTTAGGGCTTGTAATGAGGGAGAATTTTTTAAATGTGGCATATTTGAATCCAGTACTGCAATAGAGGGTTGGTAAACAAACCCCCACTGTCACTGCCTCCTGCACAGAGCCAGTGATCCCACACTGCTACAGATGAACATACCAAACACACTCGAGGTGATTTGGAACACAGGCTTTGATTCTTCTTTATCTTGTGGCCATTTAGTACCAGTCTAACCCCCTCAGAATCAGGACAGCTCAAACTCCTCTGTGCACATCCTCCCTGGCAGGATGCTGGATGCTTCCCTGATTATTTACAGTGGGTTGTGGCACAACCATTTCCTTACACTGAGAGATGCACAGAGCCCCTCAGGTAGAACTGTACACATTTAACAGATTCAAATAATTTTCCCTTGAGGTTAACATAATGATTCCTGCTGATTTCAATGAGCACTGGGCAGGGCCCTGAGTGCAGATTTCACCCCATATGTTTTAAAATGAACATTTCTTGCCACTATTTTCAGGTTTATTGTAGCTTCCTTCTGCCTCAGGCAAGGAAAAACAACAGGACACAATGACAGCACATTATATTGGAAGTAGCATGATAAATTCTAAATAGATATAATTAGCATGTGACCCCAAAGAGACCTTCCTATAATTAATATTGAAATATGGTGCATGCATTATATAGGAAAACATATTGTGTATTCAGAGGGGAGCCCTTGGAGAATGGAGATCTGTCTGTAATGGCTTGTCATTTTTTCATTTTAATCAGAATTGAAATTTCTGCACTTGAAGAAATAGAGAACAATCATTAAAAAACACTTGGACTTTAGAAAGACACCACCTGCTTCGTTTTCCTCTTTTTTTTTATTATGACAGTGGTGAAAAAAAAAAGCCTTAAATCTTCAGCTGGGGAAATGTGCACTAATGGGGAAACAGACCTCTGAGGAGCGAGCAGACTGACAAGCTGTTCAGGAGCAGGAGGCTTTTCAGCAAATAATATTCATTCCTCTAGTAGTTTTTGGTAGATTATGCCATATCTAGAAGTCCATACTTATTCCTATCCAGCAAAGTGAATGAGTAACAGATACATAATGAGCATCCATAAAAAAGGGAAAGAACATCTCAGATATAAGGTGAAGATTAAGAGGGGCAAAGCCACCAGTGAGCTGGGGATGTGTTGCTTTCTGAGTGACATTCAATTCCTATCACACAGCAGCTCATTACACAATCTGTTTATACCAGAAGGAAACAAATATAAAAGTTAGTCCTTTATATTTCACATTAAATGCAGGGACTTCAAGGGAACTGAAAGACTTCATTATGGGATCTGATACCACACTTTGTATTTTGCTGGGTCCTATTTTAAGTATACTGAGTAATTTTTGTGGGTTTTTAAAAGACTCTATATCAAATACTTAATTAACATTCATTCTGCAACTTTGGAAGCTGAAGCTTTGGATCCAGGATATAATTTTTTATCAGAATGAATAAATATAAAACAGACGTTAAGCAGAGGCAATAAATTTCATCTTAATTGTAACTCTAGAGATGACTTTCATCACCAAAACACTTCTTTTTTTTCCTCTGTAGCTTTAATTCTCAGCTCTGTAATTGCCAGTGCACTGTCCAGTTGTATTTTCCCTTCTATTCATTCTTCCAGTTTCATTTTTGCCCTAAGATAAATACGAGAGCAGTCACACTGTCGAGCACTGGACTTCACAAACAGACTGTGCTGTGCCTTAGTAGCTGCAAATCCAACATTTTGGGGGTTGTGGCAGTTCTGTCTGGTGAGGTTTCTGCCCTGTAAATGTCCCATGTGTGGTGGCACAAGAGCCCAAAGGAGCGCTGGTGTCTGCAGGCAGCCCCGCCTGCCCCTGACCTCGCTAGAATTCCTCCCTTCAGCGAAGTCTGATTTGAAGCAGAGCTGAGTAGAAGTTCTCCAAGACAAGCCCAGATTGCAGTGGGAAGTGCTGTCAGTCAGTTACAGTCTGGCACTTCTCTCTGAGCTCCTGCCTGGGACTGATGTGTCTCTGGGTTTTGAACCATTGCCCAGTGTAAAACTGAGCTTTCAAACGGGAGTTCATTGCAGGCAGTGTAAAACATTCACAGAACTGGCACAATTGGGCCTAATTATTTGTTTTACCATGTGTTTGGAATATTTTCTTCAGTTAATAATTATTCTCCACTATTCTCGCCCTTTGCTAAGTAGTTGTTTAATATTGTGGTTGAAAACAATGAAATTCTTTGCTTACTGTGCTTTCCAATCAATTAGTTCTGGGCAATGGGTTGCCCATGAAAACTCTTGACGCTGTCTCGTGGCCAGAAGAAATTAAAACAAAACAAAAAAAATAAAGCAAACTGAGCTTATTGTAGAGGAAATTATAGATTTCTTCACAATATTGCTCAGTATTTCTGCCTCTTGGCAAATAAAGCCTTGGATGAGCATCACAGAAAAAAATCTGAACTGTCTTGTGTGTGTTTTATTTACATTAAATGCTTTTAGAATTAATCTGGTAGAGATTTAAAATAATGCAGAAGAGGTTACAAACAGAGATCTAGGTGGGAGAAAGGGATGGTGGGAAGGTTCATAGTGCTGGTCATAATGATAATTGAACTTGAATTAATCGAGCATTCCAGCTGCATGAATCTCCACATTTCCATGCTGTTCATTGTATGAAAATCGTACAACAAAATGCAATTTTATTTTTTAATTGCTGCAGAACATTTGATTAGCTTTGTTTCCAGGCCTGTGCTGTTGTTTTTCAGTGCTGCCAGCAAAGAGTTCATCTTTGGAATACCCTGCACCATGGGGACCCTCAGACCCCAACAAAAACAGGGGTGCTAAGACATGAAGGGGTTTCCAGTGTCTGACCCACAATTTTTAATGATGCTTTGATAAGCAACTAAGCAAAGATCATTGTATTCCAATCCAGTCCTATTGAAATCTACAGAACCACCAAACTGGGGGACTGAACTGGACTTTTCCTGAAAACCACCAATATTCCAGCATTTCCTTCTTCATTGCAAACAAAGAGCCATTGCAGGTCTTTTACAAAATGCATTTTTGAGCTAAAAGTTCACTGGACTCTCAATTTCCCTGATTTTTCAAGCCATTTAAATCATCCACTCACTTTCCTTGTTCTGTTGTAAATAATAAGCACCAAATAAGAATCTCTGTCAGTCAATATTTCAAGTGGTTTCATTTTGCCCTTTTCAAACAGCGAATACCATTTTTAAGTTGTTACAAGGTACTAGTTGTATACAAAATAATGTTTCTGATGGAGAAATTGCCGGTTACAAGTTAAAATTCCTTCATTGACTGTCTGACCTGTCATGTTGCAGAAACGTAGTTCAGTTGAACTATTAATGGATACATTCAAAAATAAGCATGCAGGGTTTCCCCCCACCCCCCCAAAAAGGACTGCCTACATCACTTATCTACGGAAATGAGTAATGTCTTTATCTTTTTTAACCAATTAATAAACTGGCATCTCTAGAACAGTAATTTTGGGATCATGCCATTATTTGCTAATTCTTCATTTCTTCATTTCTTAAGAAAATATTAAAATTGCAGTTGGCCACAGCAGGACAGGCCTATGCATCATTGAAGAAACCAGTAATTTATGATGCTTTTGGAACTCCATATTAACATTCCAGGCAGTAATGAAGTTTCATATTGAACAAGGTCAGGCCTGATTGTATGATTAAATAATTTGAAAATGTTATTAAAAGTTTGCATTTCTCTTCAGCTTTTCAGAATGAGTGTTTTACTTTGGGGCACTCCATCAATCAATCCCACAGAGGCTCTGTTGGGTCGTGCTCATTCCATCACCTATTTAGACATGCAGTGATCAGGTTAAACGAGAAGCAGAGGGGGTATAAAGTTTTCACAAGTGGTTTTTCTCCTTTTTTTCTCCCGTTTTTCTCCTTTTCCTTCTCAGATGGAAATTAGACGTGTCAGCTCTTGTGGCCAGGTCTTTGCCATGCCTGGGCCATCACTGTGGGAAAGCTCCTGGCTTACACCTCAACCAGGTGTGTGCAGCTTTTGAGCTGTTATTCTTCTGTTGTGTTTCCAATTAATTTTCCATTTTTCCCAAGCTCTCGGGGGACAGAGCTGTGGACCTGGAGCACATCACAAGCGGCATCCAGGCCTTGGGAATCTGATGGATTTATGCTGACGCCACCTCGCAGCCCTGCAGCCCTGTTTGCACAGGGAGAAGGAGACACTGAGCTGAGAGGACAGAGCTGAGATGTTTCTGAGCTTCTGGGAGACAGGGGCTGCTTCAGCTCAGCTCTCCTAAATCCCTGAACCTAATCAATGTTTTGGGAAACATGTAGAAACCTTTTGCATGTTAATGAAGTGATGTTTGGTAATGGATGACAGCTCCAAATAGGGGGTTTGAACACAGGATTGGACTTTTTCTCCTGGGATTTAAACATTGGTCTCCACAGCCCCTTAAACACAAACCAGGGGACAAGACATTAATACTTTATGTACTTTTAATTGACTAGGACTGTTATTGAGTTTGCTCTTTGCAAACCCCCATTAATATCCACGTTTCTTGTTTGGAAATCTGTGAAACTGAATCCTTCTGCAAAATTACACTAAGCCATCTTTCATCCTGCTACTTAGCAAGGACCTTTGGTCCTTGTTTCTCGCCTCTTCTCTGCAGCTCTAGCACTTGTCAGTTTGTATTACACACGCCTGTAAATAGCAGAAAATTAAAAAATATATTATCCAGGTAGATGGTTGTGGAAGTTTTATAATGCAGGCTTTGAATAATCCCAAATTATAATTGCAGTGTTAAATTGAGTGTGTGTGTGTGTGTGTGTGTGTGTGTGTGTGTGTGTGTGTGTGTGTGTATAAATGTATGGTTGTATAATGCATTTACACATTATATATGTATTTATATGAATATATGCATATATAGAAACCTTGTAAACATTTCCTTCCATTGTTGGAGCAAGGCTCCAAGATATGGCAGGAGATTTACCACTGATATCAGCAGTGTTGGAAGAGGAAAAACACTAAAACAATTCTCATGTATGTTTTGTTCTCTGAATTTGCTTTCTTTTGCTTTGGTGGTAGAGCTGACCATCCTCCTGGAGATCTCAAAGCACCAATGAGGAAAGGGATCCTGAAGTGAATTCTATTGTTTGAGTCAACCCTGCAAATGAGAAGAAGAATGGGGAGGCTGTGTGTAAAACATAGAGCAGCTCTGGATTTTCCCAGAAAACTTGTCAAGAAAAAAAAAAAGTCTTCACTGCTGGTATTTTTGCATTACATATTCAGCATTCACAACAAACTCAATGCCCAGAAACGGGGAGTGCACTCTGAATGAGGTGAGATGTGGAGGTTGACCGGCCCTGTTTGTTCCCCTCTCTTTGGGCAGGCAATGAAGGGTTAAAAGGAGCACTCAGACAGGGATTTTTTTGGGCATAATTGAATTTGTGATGTCTGTAATCAGGGAGCAGGCAGGGAGTGCCTGGAGAGTTCAGCAGTACAGAGCCAGCAGGATGGTTCCAGGTGCTGCCTTCCTTCATCACACCCCAAAATCTCTGTCCCCAAATCCCAAGGGACACACCCATGCCATGACACACTGGACATGGCCAAGCTGCACTTGCTGCACTTTTGGATCTACAAGTTTTGTTCTCCTTTTAACAGTCTGAACTGTATGATAATAAATGTGCATTTGCAGACTGTTATCTGTGGGTATTGCCAGAGATATGTCATCTGATTATGCATGTAGGTAGCATTTAACATAATCTGCCCTGACACATTCATAAGATAAGACAAAAATAGTGTTTTATCACCGTGCTGTAGCAGCCTCTTATCAAACTCCAAAGTCTTAATTAGGGATTTCTCTCCAGGTCCCCACTTGCCTGATGACCATATAAATGTCTCAATTAGGTAATTAATACAGGCCGTAATGCATGATAGTATACAGCAATTTAAAGCCCTAGGCAGGGAGTTCAACACAAATATTTCCCTTTTATGTTGTTGGGAATTCAGCAATATGTACACATAGAGGTTCCTCTTATGATATTGATCCTACTCTTTAAATTCTTTATAGTTTCTGTGAGGAAATGCTGTCTCCATTCTTCACTCTGAGAGATGAGAGGATATTGGGTTGTTTATGATACTTGGCATAAATGTAATTTTGTATTTTATTTCAAATTGTAGTCAATATTTGGTCTGTAATTTGCAGAATAATGTACAAGATGTACACATTCTATAGGGGAAAATCCTACCCAGTGCTTCATTTATATTATATAAATATATTATCCCTATTTTTCCTTTTCAGAAAGCTTCTTGCAGGTTTAAACTGGGGTTTTGAAGTTCCTTATCCAGTTCTACCACTCCAGTAATTATATCTAATATTTAAATAAGTTTTTAGTGAATCCAAATAACACTGAGAAATCTTACTCTAAGTAATACAAAGCCACATTTTCAGATTTTTCCCTTGATTTTTTTTTCTTTAAATGTAAGTGGTATTTGTTTTTTCCAAATAATTTCTGGGATAAACCAGTCCATGACAGGATTCACAGTGTGTGTGACTCTTGTCTCTGAAATGAAGACATTCAAACTTGAACCTCTTTCCTGGTCCAGCCAGGAAACAAGTGAGAAAAAAATCAGATTAATTTCCCAGTAAGAGGCAGCTGGATAGGTGGGATCAGATTTTGGAAGACATCCATGCTTGCTCCTGGAATTGTGAGAGCAGTGTCTGACCCAAGCTGTGCATAAACAGGACAGAATGAGCTGAAAATTGAACATTTTCTCTCTTTGAATTTCACAAGCTCAGAAAGGTGATGTCAAAAACCAGAGTTAATTGTACATGGCAAGATCCGTGACCAAACTTACAGGCAACAGAAATAAAGAAAAAAGGTATCAGAAAGCCAGACAATTTGAAATTCAGGTGAAGAACTGAGGTCACTGCTACTGAATTTGTGGTATTTCCTTGGAGATAAAGAGTAAGATATCAGCAGCTCAGAAAGTTTGCTTACAGTTGGATTTATTCTGACAAAAAGGTCTCTTAAAGTAAAAGAAGGAAGTGCATGAACAGTGAAAAGGCAGAGAGACTGATGCCAGCAGACTGGTGCCACCACAGAGAGCTGGCCTTGGAAAAGTGGATTTCAACACCTGGAAAATATTGCAACCAATTGTACAATTCCTGCATCACAAAAAAGACATTAAAGTTGACATACACTGATTAAATCTTGGAAAACCTGAGGGCCAGGTTTTCTGGTGGTGAAGCTACAGCTAAACTCAAAAGCTTCCCAGAGATATTGTGGACACTCTGAATTTATTTCTAAATATGTAAATGCATGCCCACAAAATGTAAATGTCAGAAGAACCACGCTGTTTCTGGACTTGCACCTGTTCATGGCATTTGAATTTTGCATTTCTGCTGTTCTCTCTAGAGGACATTCCATAGAGCTGCTGTTTCTTACCCTTGTTTGGAGCTCAGAAATTTTCCTATATTATGAATAACTCATACAAAGTTGCTTTGAGTACTTTGGCCACTTCCCCTAAAATTGGAAATGGTTCCTTCTGTTAAGAGTTTACTTATTTTACAGCTGTTATACTCATTTCTATCAGATTTTCTGGTAGAAAGCTGATTTACCTGTGATATTTCTTTCTCTCCTGAGAAATTCACATGTGTCTCTAATATCTGTCTCAGCTCCATTCAAAAAGAGAATGGAAGGGGTCACATGACATTAATTTTATGAATAGACAGCTATTGTTGCATTTCTGTCAATAAATCTTTCTCTTTTTTTCAGGAAGAAGCTGCAACCTCTACCTCAATATTTTTCTGAAGCAGAGCTAATGCACAGCAGCTAAAAATAATCTCATGGAACAAAAATGAAAAAAAACAGAGAAGTCAATGCTGTGAGTTAACACTGACATATTTTTACCAGAAAAAGACCAAAGAATCAGCAAAGCATCAGCTTGTTTCAGCAAAATTTATAGTAGTAATCAGTTCCTGTACAGCTTTGATACCCTTTCGGCTTTTGATTCTTGATTTAAAGCACTTCTCAGGAAATGTTGTGAATGAACCAGCACCCTGCACACAAATACAGTTCACAAAAGGCGCTAATCCTCTCCCCAGAAGTCCCACCTCCTTTTCTAAAGGGTTCTGCTCAGCACAGCAGCTCACACAGGCAGATACTCACTGGCTTTCAGTGGGAGGCAATGTTTCAGGGTCCTCAGATGTGGTAAAAAGTGCTGACTGCCAGGCTGAGCTGGGCCTGGCTGCAGACACAGCACCTGATGGGTGTGCAAATACCCAATTTACCACCTGATGGGTGTGCAAATACAGAGCTCTGAACCTGCTCCCTCGGGAGCTGAGAAATCACCTGCAGACCTCGTGGGATCCCAGAACGTGAGTGTTCATTGACCCACCCTTTCTCCATCCTTCATTTTGTAGGACAGACCCACAGCAGAGAAAAGGAGTAAACTCCTCCATGGACTGGGGCTAAAGAAATTCCTCCTCCTTTTATAAAGCAGGACAAAAGCTTCCAGACTCCTGGACTGGAGTCTCTGGGACTGCACAACTTTGCCTACTGATCCTTCCCCAGGAC
The DNA here is from genome assembly GCF_036417665.1 of Passer domesticus. Classification (NCBI taxonomy): domain Eukaryota; kingdom Metazoa; phylum Chordata; class Aves; order Passeriformes; family Passeridae; genus Passer; species Passer domesticus. The sequence goes on along the minus strand of NC_087489.1, from coordinate 11,304,670 downwards.
CCTCAGACTGAGAGGCACCTTGGGTGCAGAATTGCTTGGGGCAAGGGCTCACAGCACTGCAAAATGTGGAATTTATCAGGATTATCTTAATTCAGGATGTTAGCTCTTCGTGCACTTCCAATCAGCAAGGAAGGAAACCTAAACATGGAACCAGAGCAGCTGCATCTCTAAGTCAGAACATCCAGGAATTAACAAGCCTTGGGGATGTATTAGCATCAAGATATTGATGTAGATCTCTGTACACATTGCTAATTTAGCAACACACCCAAGGTCCTTGGATCCTAAGCTTGAATATGTTCATTATAATACTGAAAATCACACCTACAGACCCTGCCCAGGTGCAGACCCTTCCCCTGAGCATGTGGAGATGTCAGCTGAGGTTATGTAATCTGTACAGAAAATACCAACCAGCCATCACAGAGGGGCTGTACTTGGAAAGTCACTAAATCCAAAATTCTGTGTATAAAAAATGGCACAAAAAGCCCAGTGGTGGTGCTTGATTTGTGGAATACACAAAGCATCCAGGCTTGTACAACTCTCAAATAAATAATCACATTGACTGTGTATAACTTGGCTTGTTGCACACCAGGTAATGAATCCAATTTTGTGGGCAAAAACCTGGGTGTCAAAATGCCAAAACAGCTCCTCTGCCTGCTGCATTTCCCCTTCTCCTGGGACTGAGGAGAGCAGAAGTTGCAATCTTGCATTCTCCTTCTAAATTTCCACCCAGTTTTTCAATTGCATTGTATCTGGAGAATGGGAAGGATTAGATCTACATGTAGATATGCACTTCAAAAAAACTATTTTCTACTTTTTTTTTTTTTTCAATTGATAAAATATGGAGCATCTGTTTTAAAAATAAGTTCTGGAATAATTGCAAGTATTAATTAAGTGTTTTCTTTCAATTTTATTTGGTAAGTACTTTAAGTTCTAACAACCATAAACTTGGCGAGAACAATACTAATAATTAAAAAGGAGCAGAAAGAAGGCAGACAAAGCTTTAAAAAATTAGAATTGTTTTCTGTAATCCTCTACTTCAGCTACTGTATAGCAGGGCTCAGTCTTTGGATTTCTTTAATCTTTTGGATTGGCCTGTTCTTCCCCCTGATTTATCCGGTGGCACAGAAGGATTAAATCAGCGTAATGGGCACTTGTTAAGTGTGTGCATCAGTCTGATCAGCGTGGCGGAGCCGGGTTTGCTCCTCCCGGAGAGCTCGCTACCACGGGGATGCTGCGCTGTTTAGAGCACCACTTAGCGGCAGAAGCCGGCCTCAAATCCTCCCTCCTGAAATCCGAGCTGAGGAACTTCAATCTGAGCAAAACCGCCCTGGAACAGCGCGTCCTTCTCCCCTCCTGCCCGAGCTCTCAGCTCAGAGCCCCCCCCAGGCTGGGTCTGGTGCAGCTCAGCATCCCTGGCCAGGGCAGCATCCCATTCCCAGCGCCAGCTCATCCCTGCCCAGCCCAGCCCATCCCATCCCATCCCTGCCCAGCTCATCCCTGCCCAGCCCATCCCTGCCCATCCCATCCCTGCCCAGCTCATCCCTGCCCAGCCCATCCCTGCCCATCCCATCCCTGCCCAGCTCATCCCTGCCCAGCCCATCCCTGCCCATCCCATCCCTGCCCAGAGCAGCATCCCATCCCCAAGGCCAGCCCATCCCTGCCTTCTCCCTCATCCCTGCCCAGCCCATCCCTGCCCATCCCATCCCTGCCCAGCCCATCCCTGCCCAGCTCATCCCTGCTCTCTCCCTCATCCCTGCCCTGCCCATCCCTGCCCAGCCTCCCTCCTCTCTCCCCCCTGCCCTTCTCCTCACATTTTGCTGTGCCCACAAAGACATTCTGCCTGCGTTAGTGGCTGATTGAAACGTTTGACCTCGAGTTGTGGGTAAATAAACAGGTGCTCCTCTACCTGTTATGCTCAATATCAACACAATGACCAGAAAATAGGAAAACAGCACAAAGCAGGCTGAGGATGTTCCCTGCTTTCAGCAGCCAGAGCGTATCCAAACAATTTGGGCAGGTATTTTTCTCTGCAGGACATTGAAGTCAGGGATGTTTATCACATCATATTGAAAGAACTTGTTCTCTATATTGAATTTTTACAATGCTAGCATGAACTTTCTAACTTTGGAGACATAAAGAGAACTAATCAGTGTTTAGAGATAACTGAACTTATAATAACATCAATGCTTGGAAAATTAAAACAGACAGATAGATGTCCCTTTTCTCACCAAAACTCCCTGAACCTTCCAGAGGGATATTGTGCTGTCACACCACAAAGCTTGCTTGGATGAGACAAAAGGGAGCTTGATCAGAACACATAAAGTAAAATTTGCTGTTTGTTTCCAAAACACATACTGGACAGGCAACAGCAGGCTACAGAATTCAGGTTTAATTTTAATGGCACCACCTCTTGTGCCATTGATCTGATTTTATTTTTCCGATTGTGTTTTTACAGATATGACTCTCTTCAAACCACAGATCAGCACAGGATGGTTGTAAGTGAATACAAAACCAGTATTGGTAGAGATGGCAAATTCTGTTCTTATTGTAAAGCTCCTCACAAGCTTTGGCAGTTTCTTCCCAAAGCCCCCTCAGCTGTCCTACTTGTGGCCATGTGCTCCACATCAGTTATTCCAACAAGCTGCTGAGACACAATTTTTTCAATCAGTTACGTGTCCAAATTGCTAAGGCAATGGCTCACAGAGTTGTGTGTACAATTACTGAGATTCCATGCGTGCATTGGGTAATTTCTCACATAAATGCACTTAATTAGTCATCTGTGCATGAGTTTTCCTATTTGCATACATACTTAGGGCAATTTTGCATGCAAATTAAGCACTTTATATATATATATATATATATATATATATATATATGTAAAAGTTTGACTCTCATCATGTTTACTAAACAGAAGCTTATGTTAGATCTGGAAGAAAATAATTGAGTTGTCTGACAGCACACAATACAATGTGGTAGCTTGCATATGGATTATTACACTGTCTGCATCCTGCTGAGGTTTTCCCAGAAAGGTTATTAGATTTATATCTCATAAAGTACTTAAGGATCACCTTGCAAATGATTGTTCTGGTGAAATATCTGCATAGGTGAAGTCCAGGTTACCACAGCTTGCACCAGACATAATTTATAATTGTTGTTAAAATCTTAAAAATGTCCCATCTAAATCCTGTGCTGCTTCTGGCCTTCAGTGAAACCTGATCCACGATTCTGCCATTTCCTACTGATGGATCAGCACAATCAGAATCACTAAAAATGAGCTCCAGTAAAACACAAGCCTGCCAGTAGCTCACACTGAAAGATGGTGCAGGAATATCTCCCACACATTTCTCTCTCAAAGAGATCAAAAATGCTTTTCAGCTGGGAGTTACCCAGTCTGGGATGTACCAACATTTTTAGCACCTGTTTGTGTGTCCTGACTTGAAAGCCTGTGTGCAGCTGGGAATGGATTAGGGGATGTGAGACCCCAGGATCTGCTGGCCAGAGTTAATGGGATAAATGCAGATAATCTCGTTAGATGAATGCATGAACTTGAAAAATTAATCTTTGGAGTTCAGGCATTTCTAGACACTGGCAAAAGCAGCAGTTACTTCATGTACAGAACTCCACCAACATCAAAACCAGCCTTTATCAGCTGAGCAGCAGTCAGGTGGTGACTACCAATGGTAGATAATAAAACTTTAACCCTTGTGACTCTGCACTTTCTCTTCCTTTCTATTTATGCATGTGTGGAAGACTTTGGTTTTTATTATCCTTGGCCTGCAGTCAGTCCATATTATTCATACATATGGTGTTCCTAAATAGTTCCCTTTCTTTTATTTCTAGGCTTTATTTCACTGAGGCACGCAATATTAGCATTAGTATGTAATATTATCGTATTATTATTCTCATTTGTAGCAAAATTACTGCTTCAGATAGTTAAATAAAGTTTGTATACATCTTTAACTTGACAGGAACTGCAAGAAGGCAAACACTGTAAATTTTTCATTACTTTTCCTAATTGGAAATATGCTGCATTACTTTGAGCATAGGATATCCTGTCACAAAGTAATCCCTTACAGGAGCACATCTCTCCTCTCTCTCCCCTCTCTCCAAGTTCTCTTATCCTTTCAGTTCCACTATTAAAATCCATAGGTTGTCAAAGCTGTCTCTTGCAAAGTGCTTTGTCTTCCAGGTGGTTTTTGACCAAAAATGCTGACATCTCCAGAAAATTAGTTCATATTAAACAGGTAACTGGGGCTTTCTCTGAGGAGTTCTGCCTCAGCATTTACCAGGCACACGCACACACACAATTTACAGTATCTGCTGCAGTGCAAAAACTGTTGGATATATTTGTGAGGAGAAATATTTGTGAGGAATACCAACAAGCTGGGTGCCACAAAAGGCTGAGAGAGCTCAGAACATCACTTCTATTTATGCTTTACCAATCTTTGCAGAGGAAAATATATTTTTTTCTAATAAAGAAGAAAAGAATATACTGTAATATTAGAAAGGCTGATCTGAACATCATGTTTTTGCTAGGTAAAAGAATGATCATTTATTAATACTGCTGGTTGTTGCAGGGTAACTTATTTTGAGATTTGGACTGGAATAAGTTACATTACTGTGAACATTTCAATGTATATGGGGCCAAGTCGATCAGAAGAATGCAATGGTGATGAGATTTCTGCTGTAAACAATAACAACAGCACAAGCTGCAAGTCTCAAAAATTCTCATTTTCCTTCAGCAGTCACCTAATAAAACTATTATTTATGTGGATATTAATTTGGAGTTTTCTGGTGTGTGAAGAGTAAAAATGAAGGAACCATAAGGTTTGACAGGTCAGATCCTGCCCCCTTCCCCTGGTACCTGACTGAATGTGGAGTGAGCATTCCAGTGGCACAGAAAATCACAGGCACAGTTTTTAGAAAAAAAATGATCAGGCTTCTCCTGAGCTGCTGAGGGTGCAGGGAGAGGGTGGGGAGGAAATCCCAGGGTTTGTGGTAGTGTTTGATAGTGCTCTCCCATTGCTGCTCCAGGTAAAGCAGGTGATGACCCTCCAGGTAACTCTCTGTTCCTGAGGTGATGGCACAGTTTTGTTTAAACACGTGCTCATCTGAGGAGAGTCTTAAAACCAGTTTTAACTTTGTGAAGGCTTTGGGGAAACTGGGAATCTGAGGCCTTCCTCCTGCTTGTAAAATCACAGACTGGCTATTCATCTCTTTTTTTGTACTAAATCTGGTGAGATTTCATTGTTTCCATGAATATCAAGCATTGCCTTATGGAGCAGCCTGGGAGCTGCCTGCCTGCTGTGTCAGGGAGCTCTTGCAGTTTATTCTCTTGGTGCCTCTGAGAACAAACCTAATTCTGCTTTTCTGCGTTTCATTTTTTTTTTTTAATACCTCTTCTTTAAACAGCAGTCCACTGCAAAGATAGAGATCTATTAAGCCTCTTGGTCTGCTTTTTCCTTTTTCCTTTGATTTTGAAAGAATACAAAAAATGACAAAAGAAAAAAAAAAGAGAATAGAACTGGTAATTGTTTTGCACAGGTCAGTTTTGTTTTACAACATTTTACAAAGACTTGCATTAGTAGAAGGTGTGTTACCTCACCTAAGGTGAAAAAGACATGGAATTGGGAGTTTGAAATTGATTTTAATATAGCCATTGCTGGCATGCTGCCACTAATGCCTGCACAGCTCAGTGAGGAGACCACAGTGTGCCTCATAATTGGAGGTCAGACTGCACCAGAGCTGGCCTCCCTTGGTCAGTGTAATTAAGAGAGCAGAAGGGTTTGCACAGGGCCTCTGAAGCTGTGTTCTCCTCAGTGCCATTCACATGGGCAGCTGGGAAGAAGAATCCCTTGGATCCACAATGTGCGGATGAGTAGGTAGCCTAAAAGAGAGAAGGTTCAAATTCCTTGGCACTGCAGCCTGTCTGGCAGGAGTGAAAATGTGATTTCAAAAGAGCTGTTTGACCAGGGAGATAGCTGTGTCAGCCCCACCATTCCAGCACACAGGGAGCACGTGCAGGGATGGAATCAGCTGGGACTGAAGCATATCCCATGCCTCTTCAGAGCAGCCTTTTCTTGTGGATTCTTTCTTCGAGTCACTTTCTCCTCTGTGATTCATCATTTTGTCTTTGGATTTTGTACTGGAGCCAGATCATAGGCAATCCAGAATGTTGAGCTGTGCCCAGCTATTCATGTAGTTCCAGTTGCTGTTGCTTAAAAAAATTACTTAAATGCACAAACTCTGGCTTTTACCATTAGTTATTTTCCTTCTGTGGTTGTGGTCTTCCTGCTTAAGGAGCATCCTTTGTTTCTTCTGTTAGTTTCCATCAAGATGTGGTAGAAGCCTTTCTTTTCCTGATCGTTAATTTCTCCACAGCTCTGATTTACATTTCACTTCACTGTTCAGTTTCATCTCATCCCATCTTCCCTATGCATCTTTAAAAGATCCAAATGCATATTAAATCAGAAGGCATTGCTCATTCATCTCATTTTTGAACTGCTGTCACAAACACATAATTTGCCATTATGTATCAAACTAGAATCATCATTATTTCCTGTTGTGTCCTTTGTTACTACTTCTGACACAAACCCAAATTAGCAATAATGACTCCAAACCACTGGTCACCCAGCTGTCTCCTCCTTAAAAAAGCAAGAATCTCCAGATCATAGAGAAGATACCCACAGTAAGGTCTGCACACTGTATTAATTTAATTTCTTCTCATTTATCACACTTTTTAATAAAACCACTTTTTATCCTTGGCATCTGGGCCACAACTATTTCCTCGAGTTCAGGGAAATATTTACTTGCCGGGGAATTAAACAGGTTAAGCCAGCGGGAATATTTCCCAGATAAGGAATTCAGATATCAGCCCCAAGCTAGGAAGGCAAAAGCCTCTTGAGACTCTGTTTTCTCACCTCCTGTCCATTTAATTTGTTATTCCCATGCTTTCACGTACTTGATGGCTGCTTGACAATTTTATTGTATGTTGTACAGTCCCTCAGTGATCACACCTCCCTCTGCCTGGCTCCCTCTCTGTGGTCACAGAGCTCACATCCAATACTCATCTCCACCACCAAGGGTTCTGTTGTCCCCTTGGTGGGGATGTGCAAGTCCCACTGCTGTCAGGAGGAATTACATGTGTGCATCAAGGAGGGGGAAATCCCTCGTGAGCCCTGCTCTCCTCGTTATCCTGGCACAGGCAGCTCTGTAGATGGCTCATCTATGAGCCTTTGATTCTCTTGGGTGTTGTGAGTACAGCAAGTTGCCTCCTAGGATCAGCAGTTTTGCTCTTGAGGTGTTTAGCAAGTTGATTTACTGTGCATGTGTACACTCTTAAGTGTCCTCATCCCGCCAACCCCACATCTCGCAGCATCCTTGTGTTAGATGGTGGAATTTCTTATTTCCTTTTTGTGCCACAACACCAATTCCTAACCAGTCTCCCGGCAGACTCCAAGTGAAGCAAACCCTCCCAAATAACAGATGTTCAGGCCCAGCTCAGGCCTGCCATCTGAAAGTACAAAAATCTAAATGGCATATTTTAAATTTTCTTTAATTTTTTTAAAGATCCAAAGGAAGAGATTTTATAAGCACTTCATGAGAGGTGCTGCTAAACAAGGAGTTAGTTCAAATAGTTAGAATCAGTTAGAAGCACTGTAATTCCTTCCAAAATTAATTGGAGTGTCAAGAGTTGAAGGAAAATGGTAGAGTGAAAGCAACCACACACATGAACCAGAGATTTCCACTGTCTGAACATGGATGTGGATTCTCCTCTGCTCCTTCTGGAAACACCTCAGATTGGGAGGCACCTGCTGAAAATACAACTGAGAATTCACCTCCCTTTGCAGCCTCATTCCTTGAGCACACAGTTTGTTACCACGGCTTAGAAAAGCGGGATGGCAAACTAGTTTGGGAAAAAAATCAATTTGCCATCAGATTAGAAATCAACTGTAAACATGTTGAAGAATTCTTTTTTTTTTTTTTTCACTACTGCTCTGCCTTTTCTTCACAATCTGTTGTGGTGTCAGACTTATTTTGATAATACTTGTAGAACTTGTCATATTAACAAAGTTATCAAGCAGAGCGAGCACTTGCACAGCAGCAGCTGTAGTCCAGCAAGAGTCAAAATAACTGGCCATAGGTATTTGAAAAAGAACATCCACACTGTAGTTTCCCAAATCCAAAATATCCTCAGTAGTCTCCAGAGCACTTGCAGTTTTATTTAAATAGCAACTGCCCTTAAACCTGGAACAATCTGCTCCAAACTTTGAAACTAAGGATAAAGATAAAGGGGGGAAAAAATAGATTTTAAAATATATATTAGGATTTATTTTTGCTGTGATAGTGTCGCTCAGCTATTTCTGCCTCTATGGAAGTGGTTCATAAAAAAGGATCCCCATTAAATCCAATACAATGATGGCATTTATTTAATGTTATATAACAAACTCAGAAATACTTGTTTAAAAACAAAATAAACCCCATAATCCACTAAGACTGTAAATTGGTGGGGTTGGAACAATCTTTTCATTATTCTTGTCCACAGAGCTCAATACAATGAGGCCTCAGTTCTTTGCTAATGTCTCTAGGTGTTAACACAATGCTATTAAATCTACTCAGTAGCCAAAGATGCAGCCAGTGGATTTATGTGTCCCATTCCTTGGGAGACGTGCAAATCCAACAGAATGGTTTAACGGCCGGATTTTTCAGCTGCAATGTCTGATTTTGCACGTACATCAGATAATATGCATCTATTTATGCAAATTGCTGCTGGATTTATAAGCACAAAACACTCGTGCCTGGGAATTCCTATTTGTGGCCTTGAGCTGGAGAAGAAAAGGATGGGGTTTGGGTGCCAGGGTCCTGCTGTAGGAAAAGAGCAGGAGCCACACTCTGCTTGACACCACTTTCAGTTTTCTGTGAAACTGACTGAAGTTTCACTTTCTGACCCTGTGTTGATCTGCCTTTATTTTTACACCAGAAATTTGCTAGTTTTGTGGAGTTAGTTTCCTGTGCTACTGATGTGGATGTGGATTAGGCCTGACAAGCCTATTTTCCTCTAAAAAAAGCAGGGCCAGGCTCAGGCTGGTTCACAGATACGGATGAGGAAACAATCCTGGCAAGACCCATTTCTCTACCCTATCCTGAGTTTTTCATCTCTGGATATATCAGATTTTTCCTCCTTAGTACATAATTTTTTGCAGATTTGCTGCTACTCCCCGACGCCACCTTTCTTTCCCTCACAGCCTGGGCTCCGCTCTCCTCACATGATACACTCATGAGCCCCTGGACATGAATACTGTGAATACTTATTTTTCCTCATGGGATACACTTGTTTTTCACCTGGGCATGTTAGTTTTTGCCCACTTAGCACATTTCCAAGGCTGTGTTAATTTTCCCCTGGATATGCTGCTTGTTCCCTTGTTGGCACATGGAAAGAGGGCTAGAGGAAATGACCTTAGGTTGAGACAGGGGAGAGTGAGATTATATATGGGAAAAAATTCCTGTTATGGTGGCCAGGCATTGGAATGGGTTGCCCAGGAGGTGGTGGAATCACCATCCCTGGAGGTGTTTCAGGGCTGTCCGGGTCTGGTGCTGGGTGGTGGTTTGGGGGTGGCAGCGGCAGTGCTGGGTTAGGCATGATGATCAGAGAATCACCAAACCTGAGCTGCAAGGGGCACAGATCTTCAAATCCAACCCTTCAGTGAACGCCGGGCATCAAACCACAGCCTTGGCATCATCGGCACCGTGCTCTGCGATGTGAACCCACGACCTCCCTGCAACGCCGGCCGGTTGTCTGGGCTTCCTTCCCAGGAACACACCAGCTTGTGGACGCGTAAGTTTCTTCTCCGGACAGACGAGGCTCCCGCGGATCGCGGAGCTCGTAAGCGCGCTGAGAGAAGAAGCGGCAGCGCCGCCGAACCCCTTTCCCCCTCCATCATCATCACCAGCATCATCATCACCTTCATCCCCTCACTCCCCCCGCGGCGGGGCGGCGCCTGTCGCTTTAAGCGGCGCGTGCCCGCGCGCGCGGGGCGGGGCGCGGCGGCGGCGGCGCGCGGCGGGCGCTTCACCTGCAGCCCGGAGCGGCCGCGGGACCCGGCCGGCTCCGCTCCGCTCCTCGCTGTAGCGCCGCGCCGCACCGCTCCGCCCGCCGCGGACATGAGCGCCGGCCCGAGGCGGCGGCTGCTGCTGCTGCTCCTCCTGCCCGTCTGGGGCTCGGCGGCGGTAAGTGGAAACGGGCGCGGAGCCATCCCCGCCGCGGCTCCTCCGCGCCCGCCGCGGCAACTTCGGGCTCGGGGAGTGAGGGTGATGGTGGTGGGCGCGCGAGGCTCCTGCCGCTGCCCCCGCCGCGCTGCCGTATCGCACCTCCTTTTTTAAAAATAGAATCGCCGCTGTGCAGTTTTTAATTGTGGTTTGTTTTTTTTTTTTTTTTTTTTTTTGAGCCGCCGCTCAGGTGCCGCCGCGGTAGCGGCACAAGTACGCTCCGCGCTGCGCCTCGCCGGAGAAACTTCGGGGGCAGCGGCGCGTCCCGGCGCGGAGCCGCTCCGAGCCCCGCGGAGCCCCGCGGCCGCGCCGCGCTCCCCGCCGAGCCCCGCTCCGCCCGCACCCGCTGCAGCCCCTAACTTTTATTTTCGCCATAAACCCAACCGAGCGGGCCCGGATGGTGCTGGGCGGTGATGCTCTGAAAGTTTGGGATTTTTAAGGTTTTATTCCCACGGCGGCTGAAATTGAAGGGTTTCTGTAGAACATCAACAAGCGCCTGAACGCGTGGCTACAGTGTTACAGAGCGAGCCGGGCGGCTGCTGCCTTTCGGGCTGGGCTGGCTGCGGGAACAAGAGCCGCTTATTTTTCTGCCTCAATCCCCCGGTGCCAAGTAGAATCCGTGAGGATGTCCCGAGCCCCGTGGATGCTGGTGGGTGCCCAGGAAGAGCCCCGATGCGCTCTCGCCTAGCGAGCACCGCTCTAATAATGGGGCGATTTCAGATTCGAAGCCCGCTATGCTCGGCGAGACCCTTTGAAATGTTTCCCAATGGCAACATCTTGCCAGCCGCGGTCAGAGTCCAACAGAGCCGCCGCTTCCTTGCGCTTCCCATGCAGTAGCTGGCATCCGTCTCCCGAGCGTGATTTTAAGCCGAGTACATTGGCTTGTGTTGTGCTTACTAAGCTCATCCGAAAGGACCCTTCTCTCCCGTTGGTTTCCGTGTGTGATGCAGCGCGGTGTGTGCGCGGAGTGTTTGGGGGTGCGGGGCTGCGGTGCTCCCCCGGGAGGCAGGTGCTCGCCCGGAGTTGCACTTTGCGGGGAAGCGCCGCTCCCCCGGCTTCAGCCGGCGCTGCCGGCTCTGGAGGCGGCGGAGGTGCCGGCAGCATCGCTAAGCGATGCTCTGGCTGGCTCTGCCGCCAGCCCGGGCGCGTTAGAAATCCCCTGCCACCAGCACTTGTTAGTGCGTAAATCACCTGGCACTCTCCGCGCATAAATCACGGGCTTGTGTGCTGTCAGCGAGTTGCTCTGGAGCTGGGGTCCGGGACTCCCGAGGAGCCTGGGCTGCTGTGACGGGACTGCCCCGTCCTTGTGGCGGGGGCTGGATCCTCTGCTCAGCCCAAAGTTGCAGCTGAGTGTTTCGTTGGCTGCTTCCCTTAGGGTGCTGGCACGTTGTGCACGATTCTGTGCATTGTCAGGTTTTTATTTGGGAATCCCTCCATTCCTTCCCACTGCCGGGGCAGGAGCAGAGCCTGGAGGGTCCCAGAGGCAGCAGCAAGCAGAGTCTGGTATGGAAGGGTGTCCTCACCTGGTCACAGACTCCTGTGTTTCTCCAGCCCTTCATGCTGGGGTCTGCCCAGTTTCTCAGTAGCAAGCCTCGGTGGTTTGGATGTTGCAACATCAGGCCTTTGCGTGTCTCCAGAGCGAGCACAGCGCCTTGATGAATTGCTGCTCTTTGTTTCCTCCCCTCTTCTGACAGTGCCCAGTATTCCAGCCTTCCTACAAACAATGCTCTCTTGTAGACAGGCAACTATTGCTGGCCCATTTTATTTTTTGCAGCTACAGTATGGATCCACTCCAACAGATAGGCACTCTAACACAAGCAACTTCTACTTGCACACTGCTTTACTGTTCAGGTTTGCTCATGCCTAAACACTTCATCACTGGGTGCAAAACCTTTTCCCAAATGACAGAAGTCATGGTGTGCATTTTCCTTGTTTTGGTTTTGCAGGCACACAATGGGGATCTTACAGTTAGACCCACATGCAAGCCTGGCTTCTCAGAACAAGACTACACAGCATTCATCTCCCAGAATATCATGGAAGGGCAGAAGTTACTCAAAGGTAAGTGGAATAAAAAGCTTAATAGCTTCTGCAATGACTGTATTTTCAGGAGGTGAAAGGAGGCTTAAAGATGCTGGTTTTGATGGTGAAATTGTCTGCAGAATTATGTTTGTAGGAGGATGAAACACTAAGTGGTTTACCTGAGCACAGTTTTGAATACAGATGAATCATTCCAAGTCCGCTGCTGTCTGCTTCAGGTGGATTGTTTGTTACGCCGTGCGAGGTCATCACTTCACTCTTGAGTCTCCCACTCCCACCCTGTCTGAAGGAACTCAGCATCTGATATTTTAGAAAGTATTTTTATGTATGAAATTCAAAGATCCCTAAATTATCTCTGCTTTGAAATGGATGATAAAGCAGACGTTGTTGTTGGAAATGCGGTAAACAAGCCTACAGACATTCTGTTCACAAATGTGGCATTCATTTTCATTACTGCCCCACTGACAACATGAAAACACAGGCAAAAAGAAACTACCAATTAGCTTTATAGTAATTGCAGGATTATAACCACTTTTGTGCTTGTAAACTCTAAGATGTCTCATAATCCAAATAACAGCAGATTATCCTGTGTATTGCTCTGTCTCCTTTTCAAGTTAAAAATAATTAAACTTTATATTTGCATGACACAGAAAAACATTTTTATTCCAAGAGAATTTTAGAAGATCAGAATCCCTCCCTCCCCCAGCAGTCCAGGAAGTTGGGGAGCACGTCAGGACTTGGTGCTCTACTCAAAGCTTTATAACTATTTTGCAGTGTTTTCCTGAATACATTTTGCTCACATACATGTCTCTGTGCCAGATAGCTGGGATTTCTGTCTTCCTCCAGACCAAACACCTGCTCTGTTACTTTGATTTTTCTCAGAAGAGAGGGAGAGTTGTCAGTATTCTCTCTGGCTTCAGCAGAATCCAGGACTGGACATTTTTGCTCTGCATGAGCTGGCAGTCACTTTTGTTTCTGTGCCCAGTTGTCTTAGTGTTACTGTTCAGGAATTCTCTTGACTGGCCTGGCATTAATTAGTAGACCTTGGGGAGTTTATTTTTAGTTTGAAGGGTAACCAAAGAGGGAATTGAGATGGATAAGCTCAAGATTAGGCAACTCTAAAGAGACCAAATACCAGTAGTTCACACACTTTGTAGCAATTTTCTCCAAATGTGATGGCAGCTTTACAGGTCAGTCTGAAAACTGGGTAGATTTCATGCTCTTTTAGCTTTGCAAATTTATTTGATAAAAAATGTTCTCTGAGTATTGTGGAAAGCCGTTTCATAAATATATTTGCTCAGAAAAGTGGTTTTTTTGCAGTTTAGTGCTTGATAAATTGTGCTGTGTTTGTGGAGGTGGAGAACAGGAATGGAGCAGAAGGGGTCTGCTCAGAGGCATTGGATGGCTGTGACTTTCACAACAGCACAGTGGCTGTCATTTTGTTTCTGGGTTAACTAATAATTTTTAAATATGAAATTATATTTACACAGGCTGTCAAGTTGATTTGAATGAAAATATATTTTTGTTTGATTTTATCCTTTAGGGACCAGTTGTAGTTTTACATTAGTCATGGCAACCCTGCCTCTGATTTAGGGCTGAACTCACCCTGGGGACATTATGTATCCATGCCCCACTTGTAAGATTCATGTCCTGATAATGCTGTCACAGGTTCCATGATTTAAAAGCATTTTCTCAACAAAAGAAGGAAGAAAAAAAGTGCAAGTGCTGTGTTTGCTAATAAGTAAACTATCAGCTTTGCACCTTTTAATCTACAGTCAAATACATGCTGTTGTTTATCATAGGAGGCAAATATATCTAATTAATTTATACAATAATGGGCAAGAAAATTCTTCTTCGTGCTTGTGTTGTTCTTTATATATACTCTAGCATGTAAAATTGGTAGTTTTCCAGTTTAGGTTTAATTTTACTTCCTAGCACTTGATGTGTCTGAAGCATAAAATGTTTATCTCTTTCTTCCATCTGGGTGAAGTATTGTACAATGGTTCAGACCAAAAATGAGTTCAGATTGCTTACATTATCATGTTTGATAGATTGACATATGTACTATTTCACACCATCTTACCACGCAAAGCTCTGCTGCCAGCAGCTACCACCATCTTATTCATCAGCATTCAGTAATTCATCTGCAGGCCAAATGGGACTGTTTGCCTGAATTAAAAAAAAAAAGGAAAGTAGGCAGAAATTCACCTGTCAGTGCTTTCCTGGAATCTGGGGGTTGGAAAAAGCGTGTCTGTAGCTTGGATGGCTCTCGGGGGATTTAATGGAGTGAACATGAGGTTTGTATGGATAATGCTAACCTTGTCCTTAGGAAGGTGAGGTGGGCAGTCCTGGGACAGTTTATCCCTGCAGGTTTGTCCGTCAGAAATCAGGGAGCATGCAGCCCTCAGCATGGTGGTGAAATTCCTCCACACCACGGTGAAGTTTGGATGTTCATGGTTCTGTGTGGCAATAAATAAACCTGGCATTTCCCTTTTAAGCTTTGCAAGATCCAGCTCTCAAATGTATGCACTGTTATGAATGCATCAAAATGAAAGTGTTTATAGTATTCTAGGTTTGAATCAAGTTAAACAGATAATCACTGCTTATAATTGGTTTATTCCAATGGAAATAGCTTAGCCTTAATTTGACAACAAGAGCTTTTACAGAGTCATTGTTTTATTATAAGTATGCCGTAAGCTATTAGCTACTACTTTGTGGTTCATCTTATTTGCCTGAGTCAGCTCTCTAACATGCTCAAAACATACAGATTCTAGCAGGAGCTATTTGTTACACAGTAATTAACTTGTTTATGATAAATGGATGGGAGAAATGTCACGGCATTTTGTTTTATGTATAAATGAAAAGCATCTGCATTCTAAAAATTTCATGTTAATTAGACTTAAAATAGTTTTCCCCAGTAGTGCCACAAATACCACACGCTGCACATCACTGCCAACACTGTGGCCTGATGATGGGGTGGTAGCTGAGGTGATTTGTGGGGCCAGTGCCTTCCTCAGAAATGCCATCACTGCATCTGGTAATGAAAGCTACTGGGGTGTAATCTGTTACACTTTTTTGTCTTTGTTTTTGTTTGCAGGATAATAAACTTAGTCTTGATCACTGATGCATGATAATGTTTAAGATAGCTTTGTTAAGTATTTTCTTCTTTAGCCTAAGGGCAAGATCTCCATGTCTGCAGTATGGCAGAGGACGATTGTGGCACAGAGATCTTTTCCTCTTTGTTAATTATTCATGTTAACTTAACGTGGTGAGGACATTGGTCCTGAGGGGTGGGGAGCAGGGCCATGTAGGGCTGCCCTGAAGCAGCCCAGCAGTGTCCCAGGGGATCTGATTCCTGATGTGAACTCAGTGTTTGGGAGTGATGGAGACCAGTGGCCTCTTGGGGAAGGAGGGAGAGAAGGAGTAGGATGCTGAAAGTGATGTGCAGTATGATACTTTTGCTATTGGCTTTATGCCCTTTTGGATTTTTTGTAGTGTTTTTTAAGATTATGATTGATAAAAAAAGATGGTTTTCAGAATTAGAAGTTGAGGTTTAATTGGCACGCCGTGAGGCTGTGGTGACTGGGAGTGGGTGGGATGACATCAGGGTGTTGGATGCATCATTTCTCCAGTGTGGCCCCACCAGGGCTCCAGCACCTCTCAAACACACCTAAACAAAACAACTCACAGCAGGCAACACGAGCAGGTGAGAGGTACAGCTGCTTTTTTGTGTTTTCTGTGCATCCCTTTGTGTGCAGTGATTCATGTTTCCGTGCCCAGCCCGAGCAGTGCCTGTGCTGATGGAGCAGGGGAACTTCTCTTGTGTGGGCAGCCACGTCTGGGGACAAATGTGTGGCAGCACACTTTATCTTCATGTGGGGAGATGAATAAACTCTGCCAGCATGTTCTCCTCTGAGCAAATGTATGAAACCAAAGGTAGCCAAGCTCATGCAAATGCATAAAAGTGTAATTGCTTCTATTCTAGGATTTTTTACTAGCATGATTTTTGGTTAAAAAAAATACATAAAAGCTTTATTGGAATTACACCTTTTTTTTTTAAGAAGAATTCACTATGGAGACAATCTCTTGTAAGTTTTTGAGAGATAGGATGTTCTTCATGGTCAGAAGAAGCTTTTTGTTCTCTCCACTGAGACTTCAAAACCTCCATCCTTTTTAGCCCTTATCACATCCAATATTAAAACTTAGGAAGGCTGTGAATGCTGTTTAGAAAATATTGACTGCATAGACCAAAGAACCCCAGCATCCACAGTCTCCCTGGGATAGTGGAGAATACTGTAGGTGGTGTAGGCTTCCCACTTTTCTTGGGTTTAGAGTCCAGAAAATACCCAGTACCCATCTGCTGTCCGTTTTGGCAGGAGCTTTGTTCCCACAGGTCAAGGTGTGGCTCTGAAGGATGTGTGGATGTCTGAGGCTGCCCTGCCCACAGTCATGCCTGTGTCTCCCAGGTGCCCTCTGGTGTGTCCTAAGGGTGCTTTTGGAAAGGGAAGAAGAGCCTGAGGAATGCTGGATTTCTTCTGGTGTTTGGTGAGGTTGTTGAGCAGCTCTGCTGCAGCCTCCTGGAATAGCCAGTGCCTTCCCCAAGCTGCTCAGAGTTGAAAAAAACAGAGAGGCTTTTCCATTCGTGTTTTCATTATTTTCTGGTCTGTGATTTTGCATGAAAAGCAGTTATTGCAGTTATTGTAGATGTAATTAGCTTCACAGTTCCCTAATAACATCTGAAAGTAGGAGAGCAGCCACCGGGAGCCCAGAACTCACCCTCACCTTTCTTCAGTCTTTTCTTGGAGGAAAGGGAGGCAGGCAGGCATCAGCTCTCTGTGTTCAGCTTGCACAAGCTCCAGTGGAGCTGCCTCTCAGAAAGTACTTCTCACATTCCACAGGACAACTTCTTTTAAAAGCAGTTTCTCGTGATGGGCACGTTGCAAATCAAAACCATCATTTCCATCATGAGTTCCAGGGGAGACCCTGGAAGGAGCTGTTGCAGAGCGGGGAACTGCTGATGCCTATGTATTTTTAATGTTGTTCTTCAGATCTAACTTCTGACACAAAAATGATGTTTAAGATGACATTTTTATCTAAATAAAATTGCAGTTAATGAGACTGGAGTAGTCAATAACACTCTGTAGAGTTAATCCCCTTACACTGTTTAATAACTGTATATATTGCTTTCTAGTTCAGAGCTTTGAACCAAATTCCTCAAACCCAAGCAAAATTACATTTTTCTGCATTCTGGGGAGTTAACTGATTTTTATCTGAATAAATCTGCTTCTCCAACAACAGACTTGAAGCTTCTCTGTTTTTTCAGGGATTTGTCTGTTAGAGAATTGTGCTGCTTCAAATTAGGCATTCTAGATAGGTATTAAGAAAGAAGATGAAACAACAATTTCTGTTGAATAATTTATTAATTTCTTTATTTATGCTTAGGCTTTTAGGAAATAAGCTGTGTCTGGAACAGTATCAATTAGTTATTTATTGTGAAATACCTGTTGTTTTCAACGCTAAGCTGATCATTTTAGGGCTTTTAAGGTTGGAAAATATTAATTTTGAAGTCAGTTCTTCGTACAGGAATTGACTGTCACTGACAGAGCTCATGAGCTCTGATCTCACAGAGCAGATGCTGAAAGCATTCTGGAAATTACGGTTTTTGCATGTGGCAATTGAAACTTATTTATTCTAGCAGTGAAATATTTTCTTGCCTAATTTTCATTGACCTAATGCCAGTTCTCATTGCCTAATTTCATTGATATTTATGTGCAGGCCTCCTTCTGCCTTAATTTCTACCCTGGAAATGAGTCTCATGTTTTTTTAGATGGAATTTATTTCATTGCAAACTCAAGCTGGGGAAGTACTTGGTTCCACAGCAGCATGGGCCATGTGCACAGCTCATAGAATATTTTAGCAATATAGATAATACTTAAAAGTCTTATTTGAAGGGCAAGAAGAGATTAAAACTACAGAGGATAGGATTTCATTGGAAATCTGCTGCTTAATGTTTCTCATAGAATGAATTTGAGTAACATAGGGAAAGAAGGGAGTTTGTTTGATTTGAGGTTAGTGGTATATTCAGAATTAAGGCCATTGCCATTCAAGTGGAATTTTTTATTTTCAGGCAAAAGGAAGTAATAAGAACTAAGACCAGACAGTGGTGTTTGAAAAGCAAAGACCAGTCCTTGCCAGCTTTGAGTGGTTTGCAGGGGGTTGGGATGAACCTGTGACTGTGATTCCAGGCAGATTTCCCCAGGATCCTGATGTGGAGCGCTGCAGGAGGAGCCTCTGCAGGCTCAATGCAATTGATCTGTATCCCTTTTTGTGTGTGTAAACCTTTTGTGCCCTGCCAAAGCTTCTGAAGAGGATTTGGCTTCACATTGCATTCTCCTTTTGGTGCCTGTGTGACCCCCAGGGTTGTTTTTCCAGGTAAAGCCCAGAAGTGTCCTTGGCCAGCCCTGCCATGGCAGGGTTTTCTTACTGCTCTGGATGCCATTATATATTTTAGATATTTTGTTTTAATATTTATTTATTAGTGTTTTTTAAATGAGAGTGCTGGGATTGTTTAGCCTGGGGAAGACTCTATAATTGTGTATAAACTCCTTGTGAGAATGTGCTGAGATGAGGTGCACAGAGGAAGGGCAGAACAAAATGGGGGCTAACACTGAAATACAGGACACTTCACTTAAATGTGGAAAGAAACTTTTAACCTGAGGGTTGTCCGAGATGCCATGAGGTCTCTGTTCTTGGAGATACTTGGAACCCACCTGGAAGTGGTCCTGGAGCCTGCTTGGGCTGTCCCTGTGCTGAGGAGGGGCTTGGGCAAGCAGCTCTGCAGCCTGCCCTGGGCTCTGACCTGGGAGACACTCTGCAGGCGAACAGGTGAAAAGACAGAGGGATGAACTGAGCTTTTCTTCAAATACAGATCACACAGCTTTAAATAAAAACATTGCAACAGCCTGCAAAACGTGATCTTTACTGGGAAATTGTGTTTCTTTAATTTCTTGGAAGCACAATCTCTAAAGAGCAAATAATTGAAACACCAGGGACCAGCATTCAGCTGTTTGCTTCCATTAATGTCCAGACTTAACCTAGGCATAGTTTGTCTCCTGGCATAAGAAAATGTAACACTTACATTGAAAAAGCACTCAATTTCCTCTTTATTTTTAGTAGAATGAAAGAGAACATGTGGAGCTACTGTTTAAACCAAAATATTTGTCTTATAACCAGCTACTTCGCTTCTTTCAGGAGGATGTTTGTTTCCTAAGCAAGTTTTCTGCAACATGAGAAACACTTGGGCTGAACAAGATCTCTTTTTGCCACAGGCTTGCGATTTCTCTTGTTTATGTTCATTATCCCTAATTTATTTATTAATTTTGGATTGCAGTTGCACAGAAGGAGCGTGAAGTGGCAAATGCTCTGGCATATGGGCTGTGCTGTCACTGGGAACACTCAGCAGCCCCGTGCCTCGTGACCCCGGGCTGCAGCATCCATATTCCCCTTTCCTGCTCCCTTCCAATACAAAATTATAGATATATATATTTTTTTTTGCCATGCCCTCGCTACTCTGGTGCTGCTAGCAGAGAGCCAGGGGCAGTAACTCAGGGTTGTGCTGCTCGCAGGGGTCACATCAGCTGCAGCCCATTAACACGAGCCTGCTAATAGCAGTTACTGTGTGTCATGCACAGTGGGGGTGTTGGAAGCTCCTCCAAGGACCCTGAAGATATGTATGGGCCACCCATGAAGGAGGAAAAAGTAAAATAGATGCCCTTTCTGCTTTGAAATGAGCCAGTCTGTTTTCATTGATACCCAGAAGCACTGCAGTCATTAAAGGCTATTACTATGCCTATTATAAATCACAATTTCCTAGCAGTTCAGAGGTTAGTCACAAATTTTGTTACAATGAGTTTTTCTCATAGTAATTCCAATCCTTATTAAACAAAATTGTCTTTAAAATAATTATGAATGTAGCAATTATCCAAAGATAAATAGTCAAGATTACAAGAATTGTTCTGTACAGAGCTATGTATCAACTCTCTCTGTCAGTTCATGTCTAGAGAATCATGAAAGGCAGGTCAGTGAAACAAATGTCTGTTACTTCACCATGTAGCAAGAAAAGTATATTGGAATTATTGGTATATGAAAGAAAAACATGCAAGCTTGGTAAGATGGTGGAAAATAAAGAAATTACTACAGGTGATAAAGTGCAAGTCAGGACTAGTTTGAAGTATGAAATGTAATAACCTGTTTGTTCCTCATGTAGTCAGTGGGAGTGAACAGATAACTGTATAAATGCCACCAAGAGCTGTTTGTGGTGTCACCTGGACCTGTGTGTTGTTGTTTCCTGGGCTCAGAACCAGGGCTCAGGAGGATTTCTGGTGCACACTCCTTCCCCAGGGCAGGAGCAGCTCCCTTGTAGCAGCTTTGTCCCTGATGTGGGCTTGAAGATCCATGGCTGGGGACCAAAGCCAATACATTACTTTGCTTCCCTTTCCTTCCTGTGAGTTTAAGTGGAGCTCTCTTAAAGCAATTTAACAGTGTTTGTATTTGTCATGGACACACAGAACAGTTGCTGATTTTTTTTTTTTCTCCCCCCAGCACAACTGAATTTTTTTTTTCAGATTCTCTAACCTGAACCTCTCATTGCATTTTGTGTGTCGTGCTTGGCTCTCTCCTCTGAGCCCTTGTCTTTGTTGCTAACACGATACTCCAGGTTGATGTGATGCTGCCAGCCAAGTCTCACAGTGCTGAACAGACAGGGAATATTACTCTGCCTGTTTTGCAGGCAACACTCCACTTGATTTATCTAATGTGATGATTGCTTTTTTTCTTAGCAGTATGATACTGTTGACTCATGTTCAGCTTGTGATCCAGTATAACCTCCCACATCGTTTTTTGATGAACTGCTACCTACCCAGTCATTTTCTATATGTGTAGTTGATTAATCCTGCTGAATCGTGTTACCTGGCTCCTCTTCTGTTGAATTACATCTTGTTTTTGTTTTATCATCAGCCTTATCTAACTGGTTTAGATTGTTTTGAATTCTGATCTCGACATCCAACAGCGTTACAGTTGTGTCCTGCTTGTGTGTGGTTTGCAGATGTAACCAGCATATGCTGCATTCCTTTATCTGTTCTGTTAATAAAGGAGTGAACAAACCCAGTTCAAAACAGGCTGTGGCAGAGCCCATGTGATAGAGCCTTCTGCTCTGGCCATGCACCATGAAAACATGCTCTGGGTAGTTATTTCAGTAACTAAAATTGGAATGGTGGCTTGGTGAGCAGAGCCTGTAATGTCTTGATGTTGTCTGCTGGGATCTGTGGAAACACAATTCCAAATGTCCTCAGTTGTCAGTACTTTTCCCGACTTTTATGAGAATTACAAACATTGGAACCTTTGAACTTTTACCATCTAGAGACGTTCCAGGTTAAAAGCCCGAGCTAGGTTCATGGAATTTCAACAAAATGCTGTTGCTGTTGGAGAGGAAGGACTCCTGGAATTCTCTGCTCACTGGGTTGTTTAAATGCCCCAACTGCTGGAGCAGAGCTGTGTCCAGGTACAGGACAAAACGTTCAGCTTGGCTTTCCTCAGGATGCTGGAGGTCTGCTTCTTAAAAGCCATTTTTAGTGGCAGAGCTGTTACTAATCCCAAGGTGAGCTGGAAGAACGGGATTAAATGAAAGCCAGAGCAGGGCTGTAGCTGGATGTGGGGTATGCACTGTGGTGTGACCTGTTTGCACTGATGGCTGGGGATTTCTGCTTTGCTGTGTTCCCACTTCCCAGCTCATCTTGGAAGGTGAGGAAAGCAAGGTGTTCACCCTACACAGACCAGCTGGGTGTTTCACTGCCTGTTTTTATAGATCTGTATTATTCACAGAGCTTTTTAGAAGGTCTAGCCCACACTGAAATATTTTACTGTTTAGTGTCTCTCTTTAATTTTGCCCATCATGCCTGTCTGTTTTGGTAACTGAAGAAAGGCAGATGCTGCTCCCTTTGCTGGAGGAAGAGACTCTCTGCTGAAATCTTCTGGAGCATCTCAATTTAGAGGGGAAAAAGAGCTGGGGTAGAGAATTTTGAGTATTTTGCTCCCAGTGAAAATCCTTTCCTGGAGAGGCAGAAAAAGTCATTGTTTCAGACCCTGTGTGCCCTGGTGCTTGACTTTTAGGAGCCTCATGTTGCTGGCTGGTTGCTTTACTCCCTTCAAAACAGGTTTACACAGTTACACATGAAAGGCAACTGTTCTGCTCATCTCCATAAACTTAAATATTTTTATTTTGTGCCTGAATTATTTTGGAAAATTAAGCTTCCATTTATTTACCTTTTTATGGGCTTCTGAACATTTTTTAATTGATTCGGTGCTTCCTTTTGGTCCTGTGTA
Organism: Passer domesticus; assembly: GCF_036417665.1. NCBI lineage: Eukaryota > Metazoa > Chordata > Aves > Passeriformes > Passeridae > Passer > Passer domesticus. The sequence continues at coordinate 11,281,987 of NC_087489.1, read as the reverse complement.
GAGGCCAAAGCAATGTGGGTAAATGGCATTATTAAAAAAAAAAAAGGATTTTTCATGTTTAGATTTTTCCTTTGCCTGTGGACAGAAGGGACAGGTTGAGGATGAAGAAAAATATATGTATAGTTGATAGGATGAAGGAGAAACTATAGGTCAGGGCAAAATTTGGAGTGATGAAATATTCAAGGATTGCAGCTATAAAAAAATGTTTGGATTGCACCCAAAGATTTCCCCATCCTCTTTTCAAACTGCCAGAAGAGACCCTCATCAGGAGAAGTTCAGTGATCTCTGGAACGCTAAACTCTAGATGCCTGTTCAAATAACTGAATAGGAGATTGATTATCTCTGTGCAAAGTTTACTGAAAGATTTTTCTTCTTTTTTTTTTTTTTTTTTTTGTTTGCCTGGAGTCTCAGATATAAGAGAAATTCAAAGTTAAAAGGCAGGTTACTGGATCTGCTAGTCAGCAAACTACTCCAGTTGTACCAGGTGCTTTTGAGACCTCCTGACAAGAAGAAAGTGAGGAGATTTAGGTTGGGCAGGATGAAAATTTCTTCACCAAAGAGGTGGTTAAAGACTGGCACAGGGCAGTGGTGGAGTCACCATCCACGGGGGGACTTAAAAGCCATGAGGACGTGGCACTTGGGGCAGGGGACAGTGAGTGGTGGATGGTTCTTGGAGGGCATTTCCAAGCTCAGCAATGCTCTGATGCCCTCCCAGAGGGGCTGTGTGGGCAGCTGGCAAAGTTTGTGTTGGTGTTAGCAGAGGTTTCAGCCCAGCCTGCTCACTGAAGAGCCAGGGCATGGCCCTGTGGACATTCCTGAGTGCTGAGTTAACCAGAGATCAGTGCAGATGAGGCATTTTCTGGAATGAATCTTCCTGTATTTTCAATAAAACAAAGTTTTAATGTCCCTTTCTGCTGTGAATAGAGACACAGCAATGGGTGTATCCTACTAAAGAGCAGCAGAACCAGCACTGGTGGCACAGCCAATTTTACCTGTGCAGTAATAGAGCGAGTTCCATTGCTTGGGAGCTGTGATGATGAAGCCAAGTTCTGTAAATGCAGCAGTTGTGTCCTTTGGCAATGCACCTGTAAGAGGGAAGAGTTTGATATCTGTGGAGTGGAGCTGTTTGGGGAAAAAAATACAGAAAATTAAAATAAGGGTGGGTGGGAAGAATTGTTGTGGGTGCCTGGAGCCCTGGGGACTCCACAGAACTGCTGGGCCAGGGTTCATGTTGGGTCTGGAAGTGGTCCAAGTTATGGAGTCTTAAAGCAAAGACCATATTTCTGCAACAGTTTATTAACAGTCTGAGTGGTTTTTTGACCTTTCATCTGCATCGGGTCCCTTGTGAGCAGTCTTTTATTGCAGTATATCTGTCTGCACTTCCTGGAGAAATTTGTTGGGAATCCACACACTGAGAAACCTGTTCTTAGGAGAGCTGTCCTGACAAGGAAAAAACAAAGAAACCAAACAAACCAACAAATCCAACAGCAAAAAGTAAAGAAAAAGCTCAAGGTTATATATCAAAATCTGTAACACATGCTCAAAAAAAGTTAATATCTGGTGAATGTCAATTAAGTTCTTCCTCAGCTAATAAATAGCTTAGTAGGTATAAAATTTAATACTCTTAAAATTGCAGAAGCCTTTGAAGAACACATTTAAATTGGACTTGTTGGAAGAAGGAGATTTAAAACTGACCTGTTCAGAGGTGAGTAGTGCAAAAGATGTGATGGAATGAGGCTGCATTCCTTCAGTACCGAGGCCTTCTGCCTTAAGTTATTGTTTCCTGAGGTGGCTCTTGGAACAGTTTATTTTTAAGTTCTTGTGTAACACATCAGCTGAACTGCACTGGTAACAGTGACCTGTTTATTTCTGAGCCTATTTTTAAGTGTTTCTGAGGCTCAGCTGGGCTGGGAGTGGGTCACTGTGCCACAGAAAGAGCTTCAGGAGCAGCTCTGTAGTTCTGCCCGTGGCCACACCTACAGGTCCTGCTCACTTCTGCTCTTAAAGCATCAATCTGTTCCCATCTCAGGATCTCAGGCACCAGATTCCCACTTTGCTTCTGTTCTCTCCCCACCACGGTCACCTCTAGGTAACAGGTGAGATGTGTGCATGTTTCTGAGGGTGGTTTAGGCAGGTTTTCTAAAGTTTATGATGGATCTGGCTTTGAGAATTGAGCAGACGAGCAACAGAAACTGCTCTGAGGTCACAAGAAATGTTGTTCTTGTTCTGTTTGGAAATCAGAGCAAACCAGACTTTGCCTAGTTGGCTCTCTTCCTCAGGAGCAGTACCTCCTGGTTTTTTTCCATTTGTATATTTTTTCCTAATCCCAGTGGCAGTCATTTTTTTGGCACTTGCAGTTAGGAGAAAAGAATTAAGTAATACATGGCATTTGTTTTGGCGCTGGTTGTGACTCATAAATAGGGATAACATCTGTGCTGATAGTTTTTTGTGATATATAACCAGATTGAATGAACAAATTTTTCATTTATTGCTTTTCTTTTGCCATTGTTATATTTAGGGAGCTCCAGTGTAACGAGTGAAAATATATGCTTATGTATATTGCTCATGAATAGATCAGAATTTATATACATCCTGTGAATTTCAATTTGGCCACTGTATCTTTTTAAACTAAAAATGGCTTATAGCCATTCTCTGAGCCTAAAACTTTTTCAGGATCCTTCCCAAATCTTAGTCTCTTGAAGGCTCATACTGCTGCCAAGTCCACACCATTCTTTTAATTAAAAGACAAAAAAAGAGAAGTGAAACTTCCAGTGGATGTAAATCCTGATAATCCTGAAATGATGTAAATTGGTGCAGCTCCTTAAGTCATTGGATGTATTCTGACTTACATCTACTGAAAATCTGGCACATAATATTCCTGCTGGTCCTTTCTTCTGCCCAATAGCTGCTCTACACAGAGTTGGCACCGTGGACAAAGCACTCTCTTACGAGCTGATCGAGGGTGGCACGGCTTCCAGCACTGCTGATTCAGCACAGCAGAGGCCATTTTCCTGATTTCTTTGTGAGTTAGATTAAATTACTCTGCAGGCTGGACTGGAGCCACAGGCCATAGTTTTACAGCCTTATAACATGGTATCCTAGCCCATGGCATCTGAGAGGTCTGGCTGTGTGTAAAGCTCTTCTGGTTTGCTGCAAAGGATTTTTGGATTTGGCGCTCGGCCCCTTTGTGAGGCTCACGGCAGCAGGGCTGGAAATATTTTGATTGTCTTGTTGAGATACACTAAAGTGGGGCTCTGTTAATGGAGGGAAGGGACATCATGGGGGTCACGTTAGTATGAAAACTCCACAGTATGTGTTTGTCATGGCAACGTTTCTTTAGATTTGCCTTACAGAAATGCAGGATAATAAATAACAAATGCGGGATTTAATGAATATAACACAACAGGAGCACCAGTGAGGCAAGGGAAAAAAATTGGGGAAATCCACTTCCTTGTGTCTCAGTACAGGTACATTTCTCATCTAATCTGAGCAGGTTTGGAGTTGAACCAAAGGGGAGCTGTGGGGAGATGCCCTTTGTGGTGAGCTGGGATGCCCTGTTCACATCCCATGGAGCTGGGATGCCCTGTTCACATCCCCCAGAGCTGGGATGGCTGTGACTGCTCTAGCAGGCACATGGGCAGAGGCAGAAGCAGCTTTTCTGTTCTCTGGCAGCTGCTGGCTTTGTGTATTTCCAGAGCAGAGCCAGCTCTGCTGTGCTCTGCAGTAGGGCTGCACGACTGCGGCTCACAGTGAAATTTGTCCAGTTCTCTTTGGCCAAGTCCTGCTCTTGCTCTGATTTACCCTTTCCCCTCCAGTCCTCGTGATTGCAAAAGGGACGCTGGCAAAGGGAGAAAACAATTGTTAATGAGGAGAGAAAAGGTCAAACAGATCAAGTAAAAGTCATCCTGCTTCCAGCATAGAGAACAATCGACGCTGATCCTGACCAAGCCAGGTGTTGGACTGAAGTTAAGACTGGGCTTAAAGAATTTTCACCATAAGTTTGGAAGCTTCACTCTGTCCCTTCTCCCTCACCCGGCTTCCAGTCACATTGTTTCATAGCGTTAAGGAGCTTGCCTTGTATCAGGATGGGCACCCCATGTCTGGTTATCTTGGAGATGCATTATTGCCTTTCAGCTTTATCTCTGTAGTCTAAAAATTAAAATAAAAGCACCACCAAGCAAACCCCCTGGTTTTAATACAAAGATAAATATATTGTTACAAATTGAAAGTGTTTTTGATTCAGAACATCAGGCACCAATTCTCTGGGTGTGATACAGAGGTTAAGTTCATGTTGCTGGTTTCAGTGCAAAAACAAAAGTGGGCAGATCAGGAAATTTGTTTCTGAGTGGTTTTTCCTATTTTCTGAGCCCTAGTTCAGTCTCCTGGACTTTGGTAGAGCTGCTGCACAGAGGGTTTATCTATTGATTTCTGAATGTATTGTGCTGTTAATCTAAAACCTCTTTCCCCAGTGGAATTTCTATTCAGAAGGCTCTAGCCAAGCTCAAGAAAGTTATTTGATTTGGGGAGTTTGAAAGAATAATAAAAGAAGTATTGATGCAGTTGGATTTTCATGAGCTCAGTCTTCTAGTGAAATAGACAGGCTTCTTCCTCCTGTGTGTGTCTGTGGTGGTTGGCTCATTATTTAGGAGGAAAGCAGAGTATGGAGATCACTTAAGTTTTACTGCCTGAGAATTTTGCAATTATGAAACTTGTTCAGAAGAAAGTAATGAGAACAGTTTTGGTGATATAACAAAATATAAAAATTAATGGGTTAGTGCAGCTTTGTCTTTCCATAAATTTGTGTGCTTTATTTCTTAGCAATTGGGCCTTTCATACTAATTTTTAAACTAGTAAAAATTTAGTGCCAGTATTTGGGAAATCCATGTAATTTCCCAATAAGACACATGTGGCAAGGGAATTGCACCATATAAACCAGGGAACTTTGTTCCTCAGATATTTCCACCATCCTTTAAGTGTTGAAGATTAAGTAAGCTTTTTAAAAGAGCTGAGGCAGGAGAGAAGATGGTGCTTTATGGATCTTCTTGTTATTAAAATGTTCATTACTTCTGCTGAGAGCTGAATATGAGAATAAACAGTTTGTATTACAGTTAAAAAATCCCAAAAAGTACTTTCTGCCTTTGTGTGCTTTGGTGTTGTCTATAGTGCAGGAGTTCATGAAGCAGACAAATGAGATTAAATTGGTAGTGAAATGAAATACAGTTGAGGGGGTTTTTAGCTTTTTGGGACTAAGGTCCTGTCCAGCTGAAACCACTTGCCCTTGACCTCACAGTGCCCATGGCTGGTCCAATAACAGGTTTATTCTGTTTCATTAGGATGTTGTCAGGTCAAGGAAGGTGGATTTGTATCTAAAAAGAGATTCCTTGTGAGAATTCCCTGTCTCTAGAGCACTGTAGTTTATTAAACATGATTATTTTTTTTCCTTGGGTCTGGAATCACACTTGTTGCTCTTATTTATGCAAAAAATGCAGCTCTCTGGAGGTATGAGATTAACCTGAGGCATTATTTCATTGCAGACCCAGGTGGGAAGCTGGAAGTTCAGAGTATGCATGAAGAATTATCTGGGTATGAGGCAAAAAGTTGTATTAACTGTGCACTTAGTCTTTGTCAGCAGCATTTAGAGTTTCTTCAGCCCTTGTGGTGACTAACCTAGCAGAATTTATTGGTGAATAGTTCAATTTGCTTAAATGGGCTGATTTTCTTGAGTAGGCAGAAATTACATCTTCTTTCAGAATGTCTCAGATTCAGTTCAACTGAAAGGCCAAATCCAGATTTGACTTGTTTTTCTTCCCAAACACCTGTTTAAGCACAGGGTGAATAGGACACCCAGGGTTTGGCTGAGGGAACTGTTCAGAGGGACTTAATTTGCTGGTTCTGGAGTAAAGAGTTGCATTTAAGATTGGTTTGAAAACTCAACTTTGAACCAGTTAGGAAACAAGAGATTCTTTTTTTTGTCCTTTTTTCTTTTTCCTCCCCCCATGTAGAAATAAGTGCTTTAGAATATCTCAGCCATCTACCAGTATAATTTCACTGCTGAGAATTGGGTAACTGTGTAAAATTATATTGACCTGAGGGGATTGAAATATAGAAGTGGCCGAGCGCTTAACTGTGCAGGAATCAAACTGTTTTACTGATAACATTTTATTGATTCATCTTCTCTGGGTGTTACAAGTAGCCTGAAGCCTGGCAAAATGAGCTGGCAATGTTTCTGTGTTGTGGACGTTGCAATATTGCAGCTCTTTGTAGGTATTGAAATTTTATATATGGGCTGAGAGCTCACGTAATTATTGTGATTTGTAATGACTGAGACTGCAGATGGGGCTTCCCAGAGGCTTCATTTCAAGCTAGATAACTGGTAATTTCTCTTTTCTGTTTAAGAATCTGTTGTCCCTCCTTTTCTCTGCAGCTGCTGAGGTTTTTCTCTGTGAAAAGCTGAACCGTATCTCTGACTTAATGAAGATACGTAAAATGATTGAAATTGCCTTAACAAGGCAACACTCTGTATAGAGCAGCAATGAAAATGTGTCTTGCTGTTTGCAAGGGATACTTTGTCCTTTTCGTAAAGAAACTCTGCCTTCCCACCATATTATAAAAATAATAACAATTAAAAAATATCCTTCTTCTGACAAAGCTTTAAGAAAAGGAACAGCTTAAAAGACCACAAAGGCAGATTGTGAGTGCAACCTGCATGTGTTGACTAATTAAATTCTTTTGAAAGAGCTAATTTCATGTATTTTACTTAATGAAAGCTTATTTAAGATTTTAATGATGTGGGTCTTTTCTCTTGAGCAGAATGCCACATTGACTCATGACATATTTTTACACAGGCTTCACTCTGCTGTGAACAACAGTGGTTGGAAATGTGAGCACTTGATAAAGTATCATTAAATTAGCTTATTGTAGTTGCAGATTTTTATTACACTACTTCGCCGCGATATGAATTGATCGCGTTGTGCTTGCTGGTTTTGAAGGTGCAGCTTTGTTATTGATTGTGCTACTTTATCTCAGGTGCTTCATCAGCCTGCTGGCAGGCTGGTTCCCTCTGCAATTTTAGGAAGTACTGGCTTTGTGCATTTCTTTATTCTGTGCATTTCCTCTGTGTGCATTTTTTTTTATTGTAAATACCCTCAAAGAGATCCTGTTTTGGGGTTGTACCGAGCCCTTGTGCTCAGCAGCTCTGCTGTGTCCTGGGGCTTTGGGTGCTGCTGGAGGGAGGTGAAACACTGGCTGTCCCATGTGGAAGCACTGCTGGGTGGATGGGTTGCTGTCCTCAGCTGATTTCCAGGGAATTAGTGAGATTTACCAACAGAGAGGGAAGAATCAGTTCTGCTCAAGCTTTATAGCGTGTGCATTTGGAACAGGCTTTTTATCTGTTGGTGTAATTGTTGGTAATGTGATGTGTGTCACAAATAAAGTCAGAAAAACAAGAGCCTACAGCTTGGTCAGTCAAACCTTTCAGATATTTTTCCACAGTAACATGAATAGTGGATTTCTTCTGCAAATCTTGGAACTCCCAGACCTATTCCAATACTAAGTGTATTGAAAATGGATTGCTGTCAAGGCTTGTCCATCTAATTAAATTCCCTTATTAGCACCAGAGCTGCAGACTTCCAGAGAAGACATTAGTTGAATAATCCTTCCAACTTACCTAGGTTAAAACTAGATGGCCTTTTGTGAAATGCTGAGCTGTAAGTTCAGCAACAAAATACATAAATTCTAGTCCCCATTTTTGTGTGATCTGTGGTAATTCAATATATTCTTCAAATATAAATTGGTATTGCAGCTGTTCTGTGGAATGTTTTCAGACTTCAATTATCAGAAGCTCTCGATGCCACGAGGACTCTGTCACCTCACGCTTCAGGCTGAGGGCAGTGCAGCAGTGATGGCTTTTATGCATTAATAAAGTTTTTTGTGATTCATTTTGGCATATTCTTAGGCAAATACAATAATCTTGTCATAAAGTCCTGCTGATCCACAGAGGTTGTTTGTGCTCTGTACTGGTGATTGTTGTATCTTTGCAGGAGAAGGGAATGTTAAGATTTTGACAGAGAACCAAAACATGTGAGGTTTAGTAAGAGCTCTGATGGATTTCCCAACAGGTGGGGCCTTGCCCTTGGAGGGAGCCACCAAGTGAAATAAAATATGCTTTGACCCTTGAGCTTTGCAGATGGGGACTGAGTGACTCCCAGCAGATGTTCCTTAGCCCAGCAGAACCCACTGACCCTCTGGAATTTGAGAGCATCCAGGGGTCCCACTGCCCCTGCACTGCCACCTGGGAGGGCAGGGATGGTGCAGGTGGGAATGCCTTGTTTCCTTCCAGAAATGGAAGGGAAAACTGTCTTTGTGTCAGACAAAAGACCCACACTAGCTCAGGGTTAGAAATGGAGAGCTTTCTAATAACACTGAGCAGGAGATGTTTAAAAATTGCCTGAAGTTTCAGGAAACAAGATATTTGTGCTAATTAGACTATTTGCCTGTCATCTTTATTCACTATTTAAATAACAAAAAGCCCTCAAGTGAAATCAAAGCGTGGTAGAACATATTTCTTGAGTCTCCTTGATCAAAGCTTATAAAAGGAGGGGAATACTGCTCACTATTTCCTCAAATTCAGATGTGAGATATATTCTGTATTGGAGTTCTCTCTGTTGGGGACTTGTGTATAACCTGTGGCAAAGTGATGGATGTCTGTCAGGTATCAGACATCCTGCTCCTTTCCAGGTGTACATGTGATGAATTACTATTAGTTCTGTCAGGATGTGACAGAAATAAATGTCTTCCAGTAAAAACAACCTGCAAATTAAATGTGAATTGTTTTGTTCTTACTTATTAACTAACACTGGTTCAGTTATGCACTTGTCTTCCTCTGTATCTACCTCTTGATCTTTTTGTAGATTGCAAATAATCTCAGAGATGGAGATCACCATTTTCCTGACCTGAGTTTATAAAGCAAATGGCATAGTGGGATCCTGGCCATGTGTGGGGTCTCCCAGCATTTATCTTGAAGTCAGTAATCAATAAAACAAACAGGAGATGCCTTTGGGTAGCTGTTCAGTCTCCTGCTCAGATGATGCTTTAGAGTAGGGTGATACAGAAATCTGTTCAGGATTTTTTGGTACATTATCTTTCGGTTTTGTCTTGGGGTTTCTGTGTTATTGCTGTCTTTAAGGACGAGGTTTTTTTCAGAAAGGGAAGAAGGCATCCTCTAGACCTGAATAATTGAAAAAGAAGATTCTTCAAGCTTGATCATCTATGAATGGAGAAAGTAATAAAAGAGAAATGGAAGCTTACACCTGTCTGGAGGCAGGTGGGAGGCAGTGGTCACACATGTGGCCTTTAGAGCAGGACAGACAACCCGAGCTGGCTGGGACCCTGCCCAGGTCAGCACAGCTGCTCCTGTAGCCCTGGAGTTCTCTGTGTCTGATTGTGCAGTCCTGCAGGAGGACTAGAAAACACCAAGGAGAATGGAAAGAAGTGTGCCAGAATGATAAAATGAGAAAAGGAGAAATAGTAACTGCAGTGGCAGAGCTCACGTGCTGCCAGCCACTGATGTACATCCTACTCCATTCCCAACTTCCTAATTGGCACCGGGATGCTTTGGCAGAAACCAGCTGATTCCTTTGTTTCTTTTCATTCTGCACCTTCTCGATAAGGGAATGAAAGGATTCCTCCCTGGATGTGTTATTCAGACGTTGAGGCTCATTACAGAACCCAGCACAGCCTACTGAAGAGAACAAAGCATCAGCGTGGTGCCCCATCTGATCACCCACCCAGACACACTTTTGTCAAGCTGGGGAATGCCATCAGCCTGAAGGATTTCCTGCTGTGGGAGTTCCTCACCTGTGCTTGTGTAGCTGACTCCTCCTGAATTTGCAAGCCACAAATTTTCTGTCATTTCTGCCCATGTGACTTTAAAGGATATTTTAAAATTTGCGTCCACTACTCCTACATCACATTTTAAAGAAATAGGTCAAATCAGAAGAAGAATTGTCAGAATGTGTTTATTAATCTGTGAAAGAATAAAGGTGAAGGTTCAAATTTGGCTGCTCTGAGTGGTTTTGGGTTGGCCACAACTTGATTTTTAGATCTGTCTTGTGAAATGTCACCATTAAAAACTTACAGCTGAATGTCTTTCAAATGTATGGATTTTTCCTTCTTTCCCTAGAAGGGAAAAAGAGAGAGATGGGTGTGCACTTCTCCTCAGAGGCATGCCCAAATCTGGAGATGAAAATGAGCAGGGGGAAGGAACTAGGAGAGTTCAGTTAAGTGTCTGCTGGGTTTCAGGAATAGTTTAATTTATGGTGATAACTTCTCTTCAGCAGTTGACTTGCTGTGACCTTAAAGAAAGCTCTTGCAGACGGAGCTTTCACTATTTCTGGGAGAAGTTATGTACTTTGTGCATGCGTGGTTTACTGCCACAGATGGGCCCCCCTGAATTTGGAGGCCAAAGGCAGTAGCAGAAGGTTAGGAGATGGCACTGCTGCATAGAAAGTTTCTAAAAACAAACACATCAGTTTTTACCAGCATCCTGGAAGGTCTGGTTCAAAAGATATTTAAAAACTGTAAAAAAAAAAAAAAAAGTAAACTACAAACACACAAGGAAAGGGAAAAAAGGATGTGTTTGCCTGCTTGCATGCAAGTATCCCTGAAAAGTTGATGGGTTCATTTTTACTTATTTATGGGCAAATTACAGAGGTGCATCTGTTCCTTCTCTGTATACAGCCAGGCATCTCAAATTTCTAAGATACTTCTTGACATTCTTTGAAGATTTAATGCCAGGTGGAAGATCAGTTAGAATTACAGATATCTTGAACTTTGAAAATAATGCTTCTGCTGAAAACTTTTTTACTTTTGCTCCCAAATTTAATGAGGCACAGTCTAAACATCATAGTAACTGAAGCAGCAGAAAGGGGACAAAAAAGCTAACCCGACAATTCACAAGAAAATATTTTCACATGTTTACAGTAGAGCCAAAATATTTGTGCTGTGGTTATTTAATTCAAATGCTTAGAACTATGTCATGTTATAAAAATAGTATTACAGTAGCCTGCAAGTCAGATAACCTGAACTGGGAACACTCAGCTGGAATCCAGTTTTTACAAGTTGCTTATACTGCTGTCACTGAAGAGGGCAAATAATTTTGGATAAAACTCTCTTTGCCTGCCATTAATTGTGAGAGTTAAGTATGTGCCTTTAGATAGCAAACAACCTGATTTGCATGTACAATCAGATATCCTGTAACCCTTCTATATCTCAGTTATGTCTGCCAAGGGAGGGTTTTGGTTTAGAGATCACACCTCTAAAAGTGGAGAACACCAGGCTGTGCCTCACTGGGATTTTGCTTTTTTCCCTTTTCCCCTTAAGTAATCACTCATTCAGAAAATATATATGTGTATAAATATATATATATATATTTATACACACACCCCCTTTGAAAGCATGGCCTGAGGAATCTGACACTGGCCATCAGTTAGTGGATTTTGCTTAGTAATTGCTTCATCTATTCAATACTATTGAAAATACCCTTGAGCAGAACATAGCTGCAGGGGAACAACACTCTAAAGCAGCAACCTAATTAATGAATCTTATTGCCACTTAGACAAGCATTATACAGCTGGCCTTGGTTGTCAGGATGGATCTGTTCTTGCAGCATTATGTGTTTGTCCAGGAAGCTGTGCAATTATTAAAGAAATGAATGAAGAGGGATTGGTGTGTTTGGGTCTGTGGAGGCAGCAGGTTCCCTTTCAGTGTGCAGTTGCACTCCTGATGGTGCAGGTGTCACCAGCATCTCGTGTCTGTGTGGGACAACAAATGAATTCTCCTGGCTTTTATCTCGGTAGCTGTGACCGAGATTATTCCTTGCATTCAGATGAAGTGAAAACAAAGTAGTCACAGCCAGAGTCTGAAAGCAGGCAAATTGTTTTCATATAGTAGAAGGGTGAGCAAAACCAAAGTAGGAAAGGATTTTCTTTTTTATGTAATATTTTAAAAAAACACAAGCTGTTGTGTGTGTCCAGAGTGCACGTGGGTTTTTCTGAATGGTGGTGTGGCATGTTTGTCTCCAGCAGAGTAATTCAAGCAATGATACCTGCTGGTGATGGTGTGTTTTCTGGAGATCTTCTGAAAGAAGTTATTTTCATAACTAATTCTTCATTCCTACCTTTAAAAGTATTGAACACTATGTTTGGGATCTGTATTGCTGAAATCATTGTACCAACAAAAACTGTAGGTCTGGGTGCAAGTCAGAGCTTTCAATGGAAGAAGTCACAGACAATTTACTGAGTGATCAACAAATAAAAATTCTGAGGTTGCACCAGCTCATTTTTTCAGGTTCTTCCAACCTTGGTTAGTCTGTGATGCTGTGAAAAAGGAAAAAGCACTTCTAAGAACGTCCTGTTCTATCAAGGACTACAATAACCTGCTCTTCTTTCAGAAGATCTTTTCTGAGCGATGCCAAACCTATTGTAAAACCCAATTCTGCACGTCCCCACTATCACATGGGGATACAAGACCCCGTGTTAAGGACTCCCATATTGCTTATAAATCCTTTAACTTTCTGTAGTGTTTTAAAATATGATTTTCTGCTTCTCAGTGGAGAATTGCTGAAACCTGTGATTTCTACTTGGCCTTAGGAGAGTTCTTCAGATAAAATAATTTTCATTAGAAAATTCCTCTGATGGGCTTATGAACTTTTAATGTGAGATCATCACTGAACCTTTTTTATGTTCTCTGAAGTGACCTTGGCAGGTGGAAGTTTTGATCCTGGAGCATCTTTCCTGGTTTGCACGTTGGTGATTCATGTGGCAGCTTCTCTGCTTCAGCCTGTTCCTGCTGCCCCAGCTCCTGCCTGAACTGCTTGGCCTGGCACAGATCTGCCCCACTTCTGCCTTCCCTTTATAGCTGCTTCAGGCATTCCTTGTCTACATTGTGGTGTCAGCTCCTTACTCTTTTTTTTTTTTCCATGTAGGGCAACACATGAACACACCTCAATGTGAAATTTTCTGAAGAATTTTTAATGCCTGCAAGTGGCACTTGAGTGGCTAATTCCAATAACTCCGGCAGTCAGTTGATGAAGCATTCTTTGCCTTATGATTTGAGTAATAGAAGTAGTTGCATCTGTGGTTATATATCAGAAAAATAGCTTATCCAGCTCTTTTCAGTGCCTTTGATTCATTGGACGTGACCACAGCACTCTTTAGTGCTGGTCAGTTGTTTTCAAGTCACTGAGCATCTGGGTTGGTCATTAGCCAGCAGAGAAATCAATTAGGGCTGGTGGGGGTGCATTTGGAGGAGAGATTTGGAATACATGAATTCTATTGATCCATTGTCCTGGATAATCAACATCCCCACGGGCAGATCTTAAAGCTGTGTGAGGACTCCATGGAAGTTCCTTTCTGCTCTTGAACCTCTGTTCCACCAAGAGTGAATCCTCCAGCCAACAAAGATGGCAGCTCTCCGAGGTTCCAAATTCCCAACTTTGTTAAAGCAATGAGCTAATTAATAAAGCATAAATTGTTAGCATTTTTCTGTGGAGCACTGCCGAAGATCCATTATTTTATTTAGTGTATTTGTCTTAAAGTGATTATGTTACTAATTATAAGGCTCACTAGTCTGTTTAACAGGAGTCCAAATAATTATAATTTGTTTGCATTCCCACCCTGCGTATTTTCATACAAAAAGGAAAACATTTTGTTGAATGATTAATCTTGTGCATGCCTCTCTGTATGTTTAGGAAAATTAAATGTCTCATTTTTGTTCTAAGTGAGAAATTTTTGGTTTTGCTACTCTTGTTCTCAAGGTGCATTGGTAAATTCTGAAGAAACTTGAGGATAAAGTCACAGGGGGAATGATGGGCTCTTAGGGATGGAAACTCGTATGTTCCCAATAAAGTCCATAACAAAATTCCTTTTGGTGTCAAATTCTTTTGCATAATTTATGTTTTAAAAAATGGGTTGAATGCGTATTTACAGGCAGTCTTGAAGCAAATGAAATCCTTCAGCCTTGGAAGCAATTTGACAGCCAAATTCCATTGGTCTTACTGGAGTAATTTGAAGGACAAAATTCATAACAGGCTTTTCAATAAATGCTCAATTCAGGGCACCTTGGAATCAGCAGCAGCATCACAAAACCCTGTTTGAACTTGGAACATCCAAAGAATGTGTTATTAAATGTTAGGAAAAAATTTGTCAAGATTTTATAAAAAGCTCAGCAAATTGAGGCAAAAGTACTGAAGTCACTTTAAGAGCTGCAGTTCAGAAAATGGCTGAAATGAGAAGTCAGCACTGTGAAGTTAACTCCTTGTTTTATGGCAAAAAAAATTTAAAAACCAGAGTTGTTTCTAGGAGTCTACTTGGAAGTTTGATGAAGTTTAGGTAGCGAAATGCTTGCTTAGAAAAAAGACCCAGCAGAAAAATCACAATTTCAAACTCAGATAATAGTTTCTGAAAATAGCTGGGCTGCCAGAATGTCAGAGTCAGGAATGAGAAGATTGCTGAGGGGAAATGGCAGAGTAACAAGGGGCCCGAGGAGACGCGAGGAGCTCACGGCTTCATCTTGGTTTGAGGGAGAGAAAATTGCTTAGTGCTACTTAGAGCATCTCTCATTCAAAGATCTCAAAGCTTGCTGAACCAAACATAATCCTTTGAAGACAGGTACAGACTGATGATCACTGTGCTTGTCCTCGTGCTGCTGCTGCTGCTGCTGTCCCTGCCCTGGAGCATCCTGATCTCTGGGCACGGTGGCACCGCAGAGCTCAGCTTGGGAGAGAAGAGAAAAATGCACTTGGGAAGAGGAAAATGCACTTGGGTAGAGACTGGGACAACAGAACACACTGAAATGCCATCACTAAAGTCTGGACACCACCATGCTTCTAATGAATAAATAAATAAGTCATCAAGTGCAGGTGAAGATATTTCCTTTCTTCTGACATTCACGTTTGTTATTCTGCCAAATGTTTCCTTTCCTTGTGAGAAAATTAGAGCAGCCAAGATTCTTAATATTAAAAGACCTCAGCGGAACTGTTAAAATTCCATTCTGTTCAAAATTTTAATGCCAGTTGGCTGTATTATCTCTTTATAATTTTCTTCTTCAGTGCATACGTAACTGCATTAGTTGGTCATTTACCAACAGACTTGAAGGACCAATACCATTAGCTCGAAAAATAGCTAAAGTTTGGGGGTTTTTTATGTTGGAGAAAAATGGAAGTGCTACTTGCTTTTTGATGATGGTAGTAGTGGTAGTATTTATCTTTTTTCTTTTATTTTTTTCCCCACACTTCCCCCATAAAGCATGAACTCCAATTTTATCTGCATTAGTGTGAATAAAAACAGTGCATCCTCAAGCGAGATGCATAAATATAACCCCTTTTACTATGCAAGTAATAACTGCGCTCACAACTCTCCTAAGAGCTGTTACAATGCACAAGCAGGTCCTGAGAGCACGTTTGTCATGGTAATTTCAAATACACACCTTCCCTGCAGAGCTGGCAGCCTGCAGCAGGACCTGGTGTGTGCAGGTGACACTTGGGGTGGAGGCCAGGACATGGGGAGGGGGAGCAGCTGATGAACTCTGCTGTTAATCTGAATCATTTCCCCAAGCCTTGCAAAGCCCTGTGAGCAAAACGGTATTTGATCAGTGCTGATAATGCATTGTCAGGCATTTAGGATCATGAAACTGTTTATGCTGAGCTCCCTGAACCAGAAGGAGAAGGAAAGTTCCTAATGAACCTCCTGGAGAGCCGAGCCCCAAGCGTTGGGTCTAGCACTGTTTTTTTATCTGATGCCAGACGGTTCTAAATAGGTCTTAAAGCAGCTCCAACAGTTTATGCTGTTTAATAAATCTAATCTGTAAAACAGGTCACGTAAAAAAACCTAAAAACTTTTCTTCTAATTACAGTAAGATTTTATTGAATGCACATTATACATATAGATCATAATACTTATTAAAAAAAAGACTATTAAGATTTTACAGTTCAAGATTTTACAGGCAATGGGAACAGTGGAAGCCTAATGCTTTCTGAGAATCATATCTGCATTAGCAAGATAAAGGACAATTTAGGAAGATTACAAAAGCAATGATTTAGAGTACAACATAAAAATCTGCTGAGAACTAATTCGCAATGCCAGCTGCTGCTAAGCTTCTTAATCTTTATCTAGTTCAATTAAAATCTGAATGTTTGGGATTTCATTAACAACTGGGGACTTGAAAATTACATGCACTTTTACACTGTATTCAACTGCTTATGCACGTTACTGGAAGTTGCCTAAAATGTCTTCAGGTAGACTTGAGATATAATTAAAACTTAAGTACTTAAAGGATAATGCAGAGGTAAAAGAGGATTATTTTAATTTTTCTGTCAGATCCAATTGACAAAAAAAGAATCTCTCACGAGTTGAAACGAGTTGCAAACCAGTCAGAATTTTAATGCAGGGGGGATATTTATGGACGATTGTGCAATCAGATGTGCAGATCAAACAGCCTCATTGGAGGGCGGAGTGAATTGGATATTGTAATTGTGCCCTGTGCTGCTTGTGGTTTTTTTGTGGAAAAACCACTTCACATCTATCGTTCACTTCTGTACTGATGTAACCACGCTGCTATCAATTAATTATGCATTTCAAAGAATCTGCAAGTAGGCCTTTCTAAAATTAAACTAAGCAAAGTGATGAACAAGCTTTTAATCACTTAATACTGTGTATAAAAAATAGTTTCTTTCCATTAATTCCTCAAGAATAATTCTTCTAAAAGTTTTTCAGATGTAGGAAAAAGCTTTTTTTTTTTTCTCTTTTCACTTCTTCATTGCTTGTCTCCTATTTTCCATGGAAAATTTACCCATCATTGCCATACCTGCTGATTTAAAGGAGGGAAGTGGAATAGCACTGAGCAGCTCTGTATTCTGAAGCAGTTCATTGAAAAACTTTGGATATTTGATGGTGCACAAGAACACTGACTTTATTTTGCCTGTATGATGGAGTAGATGTCATGCTGGCTGTGGATGTCATGCTGTATTCCAAGGGGAGTGGGTGCTGATGGAAGTGCCATGGGCATTTATTTATTTGTTTATTCATTAGAAGCATGGTGGTGCCCAGACTTTGTGGTTTCACAGGGTTGGGGGCAGCACTTTGGGATCAGCTAGCTAAACTCTGGGTCAAATCCCGAGCTGGTTTAAATTTTCAAACTGGAATCTATTTCTTTCTTTTTAATTATTCAGTTCTGATGATCTTAGGTGCCACGATAGGAGGGGGAGGTAGGAATATTTCCAGAATGAATGAGGGTGTTAATGGTGGTGGTGTTCCTCTTGGAAGTATTGAAGAGGTGTAGTGCTGCAGGATAATGTGTGCAAGACTTAGACGTGTTTAAATGGTGTGTTTTGATCAAGTTAACTTTTAATCAGTGTAATGATAAGAAGAAATTGTTCAGTAGCAAAATTTCTTAAAACGTTTGGGGAGTTGGTGTTAACTTTTGTCATGGTGCTGTTCTTAGCAAACAAAGAGTGAGATTTTGCCTGCCTGGCTACTTAATGGGTTTTTTTATTTTCCCTTTCAAAAAAAAAAATCATGCTTGGAAAGCAAAACCAGTGTGTAGGATTACTGCTATATATAACTTCAAATAAAAAAACAAACGTTTTTCCACCTTCATACTCTTAAGTGGAAACGTGTGACCACAGCAAGCCCTGGCTCAGCACTCAGTGTCACTTGGGGCTCTGGGGGTTTTGTGCTCTGGGGCTGATCCTGTGGCTTCAAGGAATTGAAATCAACCTAAAACCTTCCACATCTGAATGCTGAACCCAGGGAGATACACAGCATTTTGTCTGCAGAGATCTTAATTTATCTGCTGGGATGGGTGTTCTCAAAAGAGCAGAAAATCTGCCCTTGTCTGTTGACTGTAGAGTACATTGAGTCCTTAGAGGCATTTCTGTAACTCTGGAGTTCATTATGTGCTCTTAGAATGGATCAGCCATTCTGGTGTGATGATCTGGAATTGGGATTTTACTCCTTGGATTTGGGTCCTGTCAGAAATGGAGGGGTTGTTATCAAAGATTAAAATCAGCTTTCTGCTTTTTCTTTCCTTGCAAAGAGAAAACTGAAATAAATAAAATGAGGGGTATTGATATATCACAAATGGAAACAGTAAATGTGTCACTGGGGAGATGAGTGGGAGTTGAGAGCAAAGATAACTACAGACATGAGAATTATCTGTACGTTTGGCTTCAGATATTGAAATCTGTGCCATGGATTGATCCTGCAGGAATAATAAATACACATTATCTGTAATTATTCTCAAACTTCATAAACCTTACTTTAATAAAATCCTTTGCATAATTTTTTTTCCTGAGATATTTTCTTTTTATGACACTGTCAGGCTTTTTAATTTTAAGTCTAAAAAAATTGCTCCAGCTGTTATGAATTTTTCCCCATTTCTGTTCTCTGGAAGCTGGGAGTTCCCTTTGGAGAGCTTGGGTAGCAGGTTGGAAGGTTTCTATGTCCGAGATGATTTTTTTTAAAGAGGATTGCAGGCAGTGAATTTGCAACTTCTATTACAAATAATAAAAATAAATACATCTTCGGATGTAAAAAATGTTTGTTTTTTAACTTACATCCCACAGTTATTATTTTTTAATTTAAAAATATGATGTCAGATAGAGAAATATTCTTGTAGCTTGTGTTGTAATGTGTTCTTTTATCAGTGGACACAATTGAGTGGCGTTGGAGTTACCAGCCCTCCCATGGCTGCACACTGAGCTGGCATCAGCATGGATATTGAAACTGTTTATTGGCTTTCTTCTGCTGTTATAAGTGTGATCACATTCCATGATGTCCTGAGGTCTTAAAATATCAAGAAACAACAGTAAGCAGAATTTCAGGTTCAGCTTTTCTTGAAGAGCAGGAGTTAAATAAAGGCCAGAGCATTCTTGTGCATTCCTGGTGGTGTGCTGGCCACGTGAGCTGGGGATGCTGTTGAGTTTTAAACCAAAATTTAAGCGCACAGTTTTATTTCCTAATAGCAAAAAAACCCCTCAAACTTCTCTCATTTCCATCACTTGGGTCTCACCCTATTCCCTCATAAGGTGGGTACCCAGCTGTGGGCTCCAGGCCACATCTGTCCAAAACTGGCTGGGCTTGTGGCCATGTGAGGGACTCCCAGGGGAAGCAGAAATGCGAGTTGTAGTGAAAACCCCAAATGTTTATCTTGTCCAGAATGAAAGATTCAGTTTTCACGCTAATGCGTGTCTCCATACTACTCTAACCTCTGAAAAAAAAAAAGTAAATTTTTGGTATGAAAAATAAAACCAAACCAGTAAAAAATTCTCTGTCCTCTTTTTCTCTTTTATAAAATGAAACCGGAGTGATTCTAAATAAATTCTCAGGAACTTTAGCCCTTCAGTTTATTTTTTTTTCTCTCCTACAGTTTTAATTTGAAATTTTGCATTTGCTAATGACACATTTTTTACTCTATCTGAAGATTGCCATCTACTGGTATATAAGAGCTTTTGGGGTCTGTTAATGTTCATAAATTTGAAAATTCAATAAAGTTTGTTATTTTCTCAGTTGATTTTGTTGATTTCATTATGCTTTGCAGGGGAGGGGCAATATTAGAGGAAACATTAGGAGCATTTACTTGATCCTACTAAGTGCTGTGCAATGTCTGCTTAATTAAAAGCACATTATAGCAACATATTGATGCTTCCCACATGAATGAGCTCTCTATTCCTCCAAATTAAGCCATATTTCATATTTCTATGCTGTAAGAACAGAAGAGCACGTTAATAAAAGTTTAAAAATAGACATTTTTTTCTAAGCATTTGAAGTGATTCTGACCTTCTGGCACAGTAACAGTTAGGTAGCTCAATAAACTACAGGGGGTCGAATTTAATAGTGTAATTCCAAAATTGTGGGAGACACCTCTCCCTCCTCAAGCCAATTTGTAGTTAATCCTGAAACTCTTTAAATGTCTAGCCCCTGATGCCTCCCAGCATCCTCCCTACTCAGCAGGGCACAAGGATCTCCAGAGGA
This sequence comes from Passer domesticus, assembly GCF_036417665.1. NCBI lineage: Eukaryota > Metazoa > Chordata > Aves > Passeriformes > Passeridae > Passer > Passer domesticus. The sequence goes on along the minus strand of NC_087489.1, from coordinate 11,261,960 downwards.
ACTTCATTTTCTGCCCACCAGCTGTGAGGGGGCTGATGCCACGTCCCCCAAGCTCTGAGCAGCCACAGGCAGTGATCCCCTGCTCCAGGGCTGAACATTGGCACTCAGCTGGCACCAGCAGCACCTCCCAAACTGGGGGCAGCTGTGGCACCACTGGGCTGAGGGGTTGTGGGTGTGTGACCTGGCTTCAGGAGGCCAGGGGGGTGGCAGTCAGTGTTTGCTGGGAAGTTCAGGGTTTGGTCTGGATGTCTGGTAGGGCTGTGACTCTTGGGCAGGTGAGAATTCCCCCAAAGTAATCCTAATTCTCTTTTCTTTGTCCAGTTCTTTGGTGTATCTTGATGGTGAGGTGCTTGGTGTGCTGCCTGGTGTGTATTTTATATTTAGATGTCTGTTTTCTGTAAGGAAGGACTTGGGCTCTTTGTGTGTGGCTTTGCTTTCTTTCCAAGGGATGGGGCACCTAAAACTGAGCTGGCTGGTGTCCTGGCCTGCCAGTTGTGCCCTCTGTGGAATTACAGCTCTGTGAACAAAGGTGCTGTGGTTGTGTAGAAGGGACTGGGCTGGTTTTTGGTGCAGGTGGTGTGAAGTGATGGGGCTGCTTTTGCTTTTAGTGATGCTGTCCATGAAAGCATCAGCACTGAGAGGATGAGATGGGAAGTGTGGACGTGCTGCTCCCTTTTCAGCTGCTCAGGAGAGCACAAGAACCTGCCTTGCTCTGGGAAGGTGCTCTGTGTCCTGGGGGTGAGGTGTGGGTAGCGTGTGATGAGGGAGCTCTTGCTGTACTGCAACTCCCTGAGCTTTATGGAACTGGAAAGGAAACAGTTGTGTAAACCCTGTGTAAATTGCAGAGATGTTAACTAAAGCTATCCTGGGGCTGCCTTCACATACAGGCACCGTGGTTGTTCATTTCCTATCTGCTGTTCTGCTTTTATTTGGGAATTTGTTGCATTTCTGGGTTAGTCATCTTGATGGTGTTCACCCCTCTTAGTATTTGTTGTTTCTTTCTTATGTAAGAGGGCTGATCTGCAGAGAAGGATGAAAATAATGGTAAAACAGCACATACATTTACATAAAAACATGTCTTGAGGTTCTGTGTGAGCTCCTTGAAAGGGTTTTTATTTATTCCGGATGTTGTTGGCACTGCACTTTGATTTCTGCTGGATAGAGAGCTGTCAGTTCCACGCTGTGGATACATTTGCTGCTAATTATAAACAGCCTTCTTGGCTCCTAAAGGCAAGCAGCCTTTCCACCATTTGCTCACATAAGCCTGTTTTACAGCTCTTTGGTGTATAAGTGTTTGGAGTGGGGAGATTTATTGAGAGGCCATAAGGCACGAGCCTGCAACCTGCAGCTAAGCTGGATGCAAAGAGTGAGAACAGAAATCTGCTTTATCTGGGATGGGCTCAGGGTGTTTCTGGTGTGCACCAGATCCATGTCAAGGCACTCCTGACTGAAGTCCCTCGTGCCTGAGGGATGTGGCAGTGTGAGCCCAGCCATCAAAGCAGCTGCTCCCTGTTCAGTCTCCCTGCTAAAGAGAAAATGTACCTCAGGTTTTGGGGTTTTTTACCTCTCATCAGATAAATATTGACTTTCTCAGTTCTTCAAGCAGCAGCCTTTGAGAGGCAAGTCCTGATTCTTCTTCTTCTGCAACAATCTCTACAAAGTAAATGTGTGTTTACAGTGGAAAATGGAGCAGCACATTAATGTGGTGATTGATTGACATGAAAATGCACTTCTGTGATTGATGAGACAAATGCATGTTGCTCACAAAAGCTCTGAGGAAATGTGGTCTATACCATACTCATTATTACAGGTTTTTAGTGTGGGTTTTTGACTTTTTTTTATTACAAGCAGTCAATTTGCTTCCAATTATAGTATGAGCTGCAGTAGATCTTTCTGTAGTAGTGGTGGTTAATCACAGATCAACAGGCATAAATCATATCAGACAAGTCTTGGCTATTAAGTGAGGGACCATTCATTAACAGAAGCACCTGCATTGTTCTGGTCTCCTCCATGGCACACATAAATCTCATTTCCCTAAAGATATTCACAGTGCTGGCATTGGCCCGTAATACATTCCAATATCATTAGATGCACTGTGGACTGAAAATTCTCATGCTTGTGTGAATTAGAGGAGTAGTTTGAAGTTTCTCTGCTGCTGACTTGCCCCAAAATTGCTGTCAAAATGCAGATCACGAATTATTCAGGCATACACCTCTTCTGTGGATAAGTATATTAAAAGGTGGTGGGATGAGAATGTTAAATACAGGGAGAGACTCTTTAACTTTTTTTTAGTAGTGATAGAATCTTACCCTTGATGTGTCCTGAGCTGAATCTTAGCAAAAACTTCACACAGATAATTTCAAACTTGTGATTACTGTTGCTCTTGTGGTTTGGTTGTTTTTGGTTTTTTTTTCCTAACAGTTGGGATGATTTTGGATGAGATGAATTCAGTTGTGATGATGTCTGCTGGATGGTTAGTTCTCCTGAACAGTCAGTGCACAAGCACAGCTTTTATTTTAAGTGAAACTGAATAAATCTTTGGCTGGTGTTTGGTAGGGGAATGGGCAGAAAGAGGAAAGAAACTCACCCCTTTTCAGCTGCTAGATTTTATTTTTGAGAGGTCCTTATTCATTAAAAAATGCTTGCTCTCTCTTGAAAACAAATCCCTGTACTTTCTGAAGGAACTGCAAGCTGCCTTTTGGTGATGATTTAGCAGGGTAGTCATGTTGTTGATGATTTCCAGTGTTTGATAGTAAATAAACTTGTTAACAAATGAAATTAAACATGAAACTGAATAACTGAGGCATCTTCCCTGATTTTTTCAATGCTTTGAAAAGGAATTGATCAAATACCTGTTGCAGTCTGTGGGAGCCTGTGACTCTGAGGGGTTTTGGAGCAGGATTAAAGCTGTTTCCAGCTTCTGGCTGGGTTTATTTACAGGAGGGTGTGCTCACAGGTCACTGTGTGTTTTTCAGGCCACTCAGATGTTTGATTGGGCTGTGCCCATCAATGTGACCTTTAGTAACAAACAGAAAGGTGGTGAAGGGGAACTGCTTGGTCTCCAATGCCCAGCCCCTCTCACCAGTAACTGTAGGAGCACTTCTCTCAAAAAGAGAAGTTTTCGTGCTGGGTTTTGTTTGCCTCAGTGGCTCCTTATCTGTGAACCCACAAAAATGAGTCTGTGTCATGGGTCGTTTACCACTGGTGTTTGGATTTCCATTCTGGAACATGGCTCAGATCTGATAATGGGTTTCTCCTCTACCATGCATCTCTCCCTGACTACACACCTCCTTGCTGGGTGAGAGTCTTGGGGTTCCCCTGAACACTCCCTTTTTGTGGGTCTAGAAATTGTATATGGCCTTGGGAGGTTTTTGTGCAGTTCTTCCCTAAGTGGCAGATGTGATAAAGCTTCCTTATCTCATTGTGGCATTTCAGGGATCAATTCATACATCAAATAACCTCCTTGCTGCTTCTGCCATGTGAAACAAAACTGGGAATGTCCATCTGTGTGTGTAACTCTATTTCCTTGGGTGGAAGTCTGTTCAGTGAAAGCATTCTGTACATCTTCTACAGCACAGTCATCTTGTTCTGTACAGACCTGAACTTCTGTGCTTTAAAAAAAGGAATAAAAGATTTGCATGACTCCTTTTAAAATTAGCAGCTATATTGTGTTTTTGTAGCAGGTTATGTGGCCTTGTTCCTTTTACTGGTAAAATAGAAAAGTTGATTGACTACAGTGTTTATTTTACCAGTTGATAAACGTCCCATCCCTAAACCTGTAAAATAGTATTTGCACTGTAGCATGTACCCACTAAAGGGCATCCCAGGTCATGATTTGATCGATTTATATTTATGCAATATATTGTTTATTGTATGAAAACTTGACCTCATTAGCTGTAGTCCCTTTCCATCTCAGTTGTTATCTGAAGTGTATAATAATGAGGAGAACATCATCTCAATCTATCAGTGCAATCAGACAAAGAGATTCTGTTGCAAACTCGGGGAAGATTGTGTCCCAGATGGGAACAGCAAATTTAATTACTGACAATGGAATGAGTATGAAATGTTTCTGCACGCACAGTTCTGGACAATGCTCTGCTTCAAACCCAGGCAACTTGAGTTTTGGAACATTAGGCTGGGAAGAGTCAGAGGATGGTAATCCCCTAAACTGAGGCTGAGAGAGTGTGTGTGTGTGGCTGGAAAGCTGGGGAAATGCTAATGAATTCATTGAGCCAAGTCGGTGAAATAGCTAAACATCTAAAGAGCAAATATCAAGCACTGATATTTATGTAGAGATAGCACAGAAAAACTGTTCGCCTTGCAGAGGCCCTGGAAAGAGGGTTATTTTAAACACAGAGCTTTCTTTGGTGTCTGCCTCACCCTGAGAGCTCACCTTGGTGGTGGTGTTGTGGTTTTTGTGCTGTGGGAACAAGTGTGGGTGTGCAAGGTAGGAGTCACTGAACAAATACTGCAGCTACTAACCCAAAAATCTTAACTGTGCTGCTCCTTAAGAGCTTTTGTTGGAGGCCATGTATCCAGGCTACAGCTGCAAAAAAAAAACCTGACCAGAAGTTGATTACAGGCTGTAATTCTTGCAGGAGTTGCTGAACAGCTGCCCATTGGCATCTCTCTTGCAATCCACGAGATGAATCCCTCCGTGTGCCGGAGGTAATGACCTTCTGGATGCTTTCTAATAAAACAATGAAGAGCTGACTTTATCATCCTTAAAGCAAATTACTTCTGCAAAATGCTTTACAAATACCAAGGGTGCTCTTTAGATAGGGATGTCTTCTATTAAAAAGTCTTGAATATTTTTCTGCCTTTAAGTGGAGAGGCTTGCTCAGGCCACTGAGGTGTGCAGGAACAGCTCACAGAGAGGAGGCAGGGGTGTTCTCTGTCTGGATCTGTCTACAGGGGCTCTGCCATCAGATGGGTTTGGTTTAAGTTGTCTTAAAGAAGGTGCAGTAAATTAGGATTTATGTTTTAACTTTGTCCTCTTCAGCTGATTGTAGAGAAATGAGAGTGATGTATAAATGATCTTGGGTAAAGATGTTGTGACAAATTCCTCAGTGCCCTAAAGGGTTGTGTCTGTGTGATGGGAAGATGACAGTGATAATGCTGCAGGGCTGGGGTTTGGTGGGATGGAAATGGAGCCATTTCCCATCAGCTGGAGTGCAGAGCTCCTGTCTCAGGGTGATTCTGGTTCTGCTGGTGCCACGTGCAGCTCCGTTCCCAAGTGCTTCACTTATCTGTTTATGTTAATATTGGATAACAAGGAAAACATGAGGCCTGGCCCCAGTTACTACCGTGGGCTTCCTGCTGGCTTGTTTACGCCTTCTCATCCCACAGGTTTGTCTGTTGTCATAGTTTCCATTTTCTTTCCGTTTTCAAAAGCAGGACAGGAGGTCTCTATGGAGACAGGCATCAGTTCCACTCCGTGCACTAAACTGTAGGGGTTGCTGTAAGAGCAGAGCTGTGAACACGCTCCAGCCCCCGTGGAAGCCAGGAACATTGCCATGCTGACATCTCCAGTCCTCAGAGTCACCAGAAATTAACATTTCAGGGTCGCCGTAACAACACTGCCTGCTCTTACCTTCATTGGAGCAGCAACGTGGTCACAGAAACATCATCTGTGCACAGCACAGCTCCAACTCTCAGGGCTTTTTTATTAACTGCAGAAAAAGCACCATCCCAACGTGTTCTTAGAATTAGTATGTGTGACTTTCATCTGAAATTAGCAAGTTAAATGGGTCAGTGACTGGATCGTGAGGGGGGGGAAAAGTTTTTAGAGATTGCTTTGCCATGGAAAAGGATGTTCATGAGATCTCTTAGCTGCTGTGTGAATGTAGTCAGTCCTGCTCCTACCCAGAGGAGCTGGCTTGCTGAGCACTCTTGTTTAAAAATGTGACTTATGTCTCCTAACCCCTGTGAGCAACAAATCAGTGGAGACAGGGAAGGATCTGTCTCTCCTGCTGTCCTTGTTTGGGGCTGAACGTTGTTGTTGATGGCAGCCCTGTGATGAATATAATGGGAAATGCTGTCAGGGCTGCCTCCAACAACTTTAATTCCTATAATGATGTTGTAGGTGTTGCAGGTGTAATCTCCAGAAGTACCCAAGCAACTCGGGAACCAAAATCCATCAGAGGTGTAATCACTGAAGTTCAGGTTCCTGCGTCACTCACTGCTGCGGGTGTTACTCTGTCACAGTTTTGGTTTGTGCCTGTCCTCATCTGAAGTAGAACTGAGGACCTAGAGAAGTGTGTGTACATAAATATATATATATATATTCCTCCCTGACTGCCTTTCATGTGTGCTTACCTGTAATCACAAATAGCTGTGCAGGAGAAGCCTTTGCTCCCAAGGCAGGTAAAAAGGGGAAATCATAACTGCAGATGCTGTGAGAGCAGAAGGATTCAGTTGAGGAGGATGGGTAGAATCTGAAAACTCCACCAGACAGGGAATAAGAGTTATCTGTTGTTACAGGTTTTACTCTTTTCTCCCAGTGTGAATGGTACTGATCTTCTAGAAGGTTTACTTTGGGGTCCTGAATAAACTGTATTCCTGATGCTGACAGAAATATGATTTCTTCTTAGTTTACAGCATATAAATGCAGTTGAATTTCAAAACCAGTTTTCTGGATAGCATTCACCTGATATAGCATTAAACTACCTAGGTGTAATTTAAATAGTACTCTGCTTAAGTGGAACCCAAAGGAATGTTGAAACAAAACCCACAACAAATCAGTGATTGAAAGGTGGCACTATTTTTGTCAGTCTTATGACCCTAATTCAAAAAAAAAAAAATTCTACGCTGTAGTGTCACATAAAGCATCCAAAACTTAAAAAATCAGTTTCCTGAGAAGGCACCTGAAGCTGTCCTCAGCCTGTCACAGGTAGCACAAAGCTTTGTAGCACAGTGCCAGTCTCAGAAGTGGAACAGAGAGAGTGACTGTACAGGATTGGTTGTGAAGTCAAGGTCAGCTTCTGCTGTCTGATAAATCTGCTTTCTGTTAACCTCCTTGCGTGCTATGAAATTAAGGTTAATTCAGATGAAGTCATCAAGGAATATTTGGGTGGGCAGAGGGTTGGCACGGTGACTCCCAGCCTGTGCACAGGTCACGGGAGGGAGCAGTCCCCGTGGGCAAGAGGTGAAATCCTCCTCTCACTCCTGCGCTGTCAGCTCTGTGCCTCTGCTGGCTGCCTCCCACCAGCCACGGCTGCTTGGGGCTGCCTCAGCCTGGAAGTGGATCAGGTTAATTCCAGGTCCCTGGGAGCTCAGCTTCTTGGTGTATTTTCAGGAGCAGAGACAAGTGGGGGGATTAAAAGCACCTTTGTGTTGTAATCCAAGTGTTCAAGGCTGCTGTTGTGGCACAGAGAGAGCAAAGTCTCCAGGGGGATTGGCTTGGTGTCCAGTGTGGGTCATCCCTTGGGAATATCTAGCAAAGGCCGGCTGGGAATGGTTTTTATTGTATTTATTTATATTTTCAGGATATCACTGTTCCTCTGCTATTGATTAAACATTATTTAAAGTGTAGTGCTTGCTTTAGGCAGTGACTTTGGCCTGTGTGTGGTATTGAAGGAGTAGCATAAGCTTGGGTGGAAAAAATGAACAGAAAACTCTTCTGACTTACTGACATACTTCCATTTTCTACTCATTTTTATAGATAGGATCAAATATAAGAGCTGTAGATAGGAGCAAATAAAAATCGGCAGCAAATCAAATAACAAAATTTTGAAAAGGTCAAATTAATATATTTTTACAGCTATCTCTCCTGGAATGAAGGAGGCATTAAAATTCTGATTATAAGTTCTCGTGAGAATGGATTGTAATGAGAACAGGAACCAGCACGTTATAAATCCACTCTCCTGGTAATAATTTAACTAGAGCAGTAACTGGTACAAATGTAATTCATTAATTCATTTTTATCACAATTTAGAGACTGAAATCTGGTTGTTATTGTGTGGTCTTCTTGTGCCATATCTGGGGTGGGTTTTTGTAGCTGGAGTACTGAGATAAATCATAAACCAGATGGATGCAAACCTCCTTGGAGTTTACCTTGCCACAACTGCTGCCTTTTATGAAGTTCTTATTTCGCTTAAGATTGGGTTGAAAGAATATTAAAAAGTAGTTCTGATCCGTGTTTATTTAGGACAGATGGCTAATTTAACTAGGCTGATCTCAGCTTTTTTATTGGCCTTCATCCAGCGGTCCTTGATAGTCTCATATCTGAATTCAACATTTCCCAGAGTCATCAGATGCAAATAACAAAAGTAATTAAAAGACTGCCTCAAAGTGTAAATATCCATTTAAAAAGTGTGAAATTTTTGCTAATAACATTTGTGGAGCTTTCGATATTTTGAAGAGTTTTAGTTGCACTGACAGTAAAGACTGACACCAAATATGGTGAGTGGTTTTATTTGTTTATTTGCTTTTTTTCTCCCCTGCTGCTTCCAAAGTATGTTGAAAAAGACTCTGTAACGTGCCTGATGGTTGTAAAACTTCTTGCCCTTGTTTTAGCAATGCAGTGAAGGGAGGGATGATGGGATTTCTGGAGGCAGGGTTGTTTCAGGATTTAGGACTGATGCTCTCAGCATTGGCTTTTATCCTCTGCAGCTCCTGCTTGTGATCCTTTGGCAGGTCCTTAGGGCTCCCTGTGCTCCCTCCCAGGAGCTGCTGATGGATGGCGCCTGTGTGACTGTCACAGAAGACATTTATATGACAAAATTATTGTAATCTGTCAATTTAAGACAGCTAGTTTTGCTTTATGGATTTTCACGTTACTTTAGGATGTGTGCTGCCTTTGCTGCAACCAAGGAGTATGGCTTTTTATCAGTAAATACTTGTGGCTGGGAAAAGCCTTAGAACAATTAAAATCTATATTTTAATCTGTAGTGCTTGGACATCACCAGCAACAGAATTCTTCATTGATTGGAGCTGGGTTGGTGCTTATGCTGCAATAGATGGGTAGAAGATATAAAATTATAAAATCCTTGTTCCTCTGTTCTTTTTTGTTGTTCAAAACACAGAGCAGGTTTCCTCAGCCAGGGCTGGGGCTCTCCCCACCCTGCCTGTGTCAGGTCCTCTGCCCTGTGAGTGTTGGCTGCTGGTTTGCTGTGACTGGATTTTCTGGCACCCTCACCATGGGATGTGGAGCTTAATCTTAATGAAGATGTCCCCAGGAGCTCCTGCCTGAGGAAGTGCCCTTGGAGAGCTTCCCTGTAAGGCCTCTCTCACCTGTACCAAATGAGCAGATCTTCCAGAATAATTATCAGTGTTTGGAGACATTAATGATGGTCCTTGTCCTAGGCACAGAATTAACAGAAGATTGTGCAGATAGTGGGAGAGACCCGTGTACAGTCCTGTTTTCACAAGGACTGCTTTAAAAATTGATTGGAGAGTAGTAGATGTAGTTTTAATTATTAACTATAGATACTGGTAGATCTTCCTTGCATATAAAAAGGTGTTTTCATGAAGTGTCTCTTCATTGTGCTCTTTGGAAGCTCAGGTTCTTCATTGTTTGCAGTGCTAATTTCATCAAAGTCTGTTTAGACCACACAATTCCCTAGATTTTGTATCCAAACTCTTTTTATCCTTCCTACTCCTCCAGAGAGAGTCTTTGTATTCCATTGCAGGTTTTCTATTTTTAAGATTTTTTTTAAAATATGATAATGCTGAGTTCCCCCCCAAAAAAAAAAAAAAAAAAAAAAAAATTAAAGAAGGAAACATTGCAGTAAACAAAGCTGCAATCTGAACCTGTGCTGAGGGCTACTGAAGTTGTGAGTAGAAGCAGTAAATATTTCTGATAAGCCATGGACTAATGGAGCAGGGGCTGCAGGAGCCAGCAGTGGCACCTGAGTCAGGAGCTGCATGTGCACATTTCCAGCAGCAAGGAGGGCTGGTTGGATGGGGATTTTGTTTTTGCACAGCACTGCTTGTCAACAGAGCACTGGTGGTTTTAATTTAGATTTTTGCAGCCCAGAAATGTCTTCATTGTCTGGGTATCTCTTGAAGGGTGACTCCTTAGGGTCCCTTCCAACACCAACCCTTCCATGCTGGTGCTTCCTCACAAGGTTTGTCCTGCAAGTCAGCACAACTTCATTGAAATTCAGCTTTCCAGATGGAGAAAGTGGGAAATGGCTTAGAATGGTTGACTTTGGCTTCTGGAGACTCTGAGTGTCCCAAATTCTGTGAAGGTCACTGAGTTGCTGGGAGCTGGCTCTGGCTCAGATGCTCCAGCCAGAGAAGCTGCAGAGCAGAGGAGAGAACCCTCCAGTAAAACCTCTTGTTTTCAGCTATTTTCATGACTATAGGAACTTAACTGTGGGCTATTTCTGTGCCTCAAAAGAGCAACGCAAGGTTTGTTTCTGTCAGATGCAAAAAAAAAAAAAAAAAAAAAACAAAAACCCAACAGGAAATACTTGAGCTTCCACTCCAACCTCAAAAGATCTTACAAGGCGTTTTTGCCATGGCAATGTTTTGCCACATCAAATCTCCCACAGTTTTCAACAGGGTACAAGAACAGTTTGTATTTTAATAAATATGATGACTGAGGTTTGTTGCTGAGTGAAACTAATGAGATGAAGGATGTTGACAAGTCATGGATTTGTATTGTTCAGCCTGAGTATAACTTGAAAGCTCAGCAGTACTGGACAAGCACAACTACTGAAAATGTGAATATATTTACATGATTTGATATGAAATATTGAAGCCAATTTGTTAATGGGCAACTTCAATGCTTGTTTTTATATATTGAATAAAAACCAGAAGGTCAGTTGTAATGTAAAAATGCACATTTTGTTTTGGCTCTCTGTTTTTAGCACTAAGCCACATATTCAGGATAACAAGAAGAGAGCAATAACCTTTTGATTTGATGATATACAGCACCTTTTATGTAAACCCATGAAAAGTGATTACTGGTATCATGAGGAAACAGCACCTTAGGGAGATTACCAGGCAAAGCAAGCAGCTGGAACCCATAATCTCCTAAAAGTCTGATTGTCTGTGGATCTCCATGTCTACCCTAGGGGGCTATAAGTAATACTTTTTTTTAATTATGCAAAACAATAAATTCTTTGGAAATTTTGAGTTTAAATTTTTCAGTAACCATGAAATTGAACTGTGTATTAAGCCAGATGTTCAACAGAAGCTCTGAGTTTAGGACTATGCAAAACTTGTTTTTGTGTATAAATGACACATTTCCTATTGTTTTCTTGACATTTAAGATTAACTAGTCTAGCAGTTTACCTAAAGTTAAATTAAACTGGAGGAAAAAATATTTCTAATCCATTGGATGGGGTTTTTTTCCAAGTTAAAAGAAATATAATTGCATTTTAGCTGAAATAGGCCTAGCTGTGTAGGTATTTGTATTGATTTAATTAGATAAGCTTTAAAAAAAAAAGGGACAACTTGAGTGCAGACACAGCAACTGTGTTTTTTATTTTTTCTAGGGTGTAAATCTGAGAAATGTTCCTGCCTGTCTGTTGACCTGGTGGTTGTGCCCTGTTGTTGCTGCTGTGTGTCAGTGACTGAGAGGCTGCAGTCTGACTTTCCTATGGGTTTACCCCATGCAAATTCCCTGGAATTAAGAAGCATGATCTATGCATTGAAAGAAGCGAGATCATTCTTAAAATCCTTCTCCAATCATATTTCAGTCTGTTCCTAGGAAGGTGAAATACCCAGATCACTCCTGGCACGTGCTGGGGTCTGGTGATGATGTTTTAATCAGGGCCTGGGGCCCTGGGCTGCATCTCCGCCTCTTCTGGGATGTGGGCAGAGCTGCCTCTGAGGAGGGAGAGCTTCCCTAGGTGCTACCTACAGAATTTCCAGCTCCTTGGGGGTGACACAGTGCAGTGAAACAAAAATTACCATTTTCAGCCAGACGTCCTGCTCCCTGTTGGCTTGAAAGCCCTGATGTCAGGCTGCGTGCTGCTGACTGCAGAAGTGCTTTGGAGAGGGATTATCATAAATTCAGATACCTGCTAGAGATACCTGCATGGTACATTTGTGTCTGTCAGCTCTTTCAGGATGCTAATTTTCCTGCCAGTTTGTATCAGGTTTTTGGATCTCTGAGGGAACTGTCCAAGAGGCACCTGGGAAAAAAAAAAAGGTGTTGGAGCTTCTATTGTTAAGACTTTTTTCTGAGTTTTCCAGGAGGGTGTTCCATTATCTCTGCAGCTAGAGGTGCTACTGAAATCTTCAAAGCCAGCTGTTGGACTTAACAATATAATTTTCACCTGAAACTTTTTGTTCTAGCAGGTGATAATGATTAGGAGTTGGATATTAAAATTTTTGCTTTTTTTAATCCAGGATGAGGTTTTAGCCAGACACGAACACAGACAGAATGACTGTAGCTGAAAGCTGCCTGCTCTCATCTCAACTGCCCTGTTGGAAATAGCTGCATCGTTCTTAAAATGTTATCATAAAGCTTGTCAGACAATTTCCATCTCTCAAAGGCAAATTTGAGCTGGTCTGAGTATGTAATTTTCATGTTAAATCTGTGAACTGGTTTGGGGTCAAACTCCCAGGTTTGATGAAAGCATTGAGAGAAGGTTATCAGACATTCAAGAGGAGTGATGAACAGGCATTGTCTAAGGTAAAGATCCTCAACTTGTTGTCACTTGTGGGAGTTTGTTAGGAATCCACAATTTCAGGCATTTCCATAATCTGAGTACAGCTGGCATTTCCTTAAAGACAAGTGTCTAAGCATGTTCTTCAGGAATAGCTCTGGTGGAGGAGAGGGCATTTCCAAGTAGCCATCTCAGTTTATGATCAGTAAGTTTCACAGTTCATGTGTGAATTTAATGTCAAATGCAGTTTTGCTGTATGCAGTTCCACCTTTTTCTCACTGGTGGAATTATCAGTTACTTAAAATTTTGAGCTTTCTTTGTATTTGAAGTTCCTCTGATTATGTAGCCCTGAATAAAGAGAACAGTTGAAGCTCTTCATCAGTAGGTAAGTTATAGTATTGATATATGAAATTGTCACTAAACTGTTGATCAGAGGTCAGTGTAAAAGGTATTGCTATTTTATGGTTTGTTTTTTTTTTTTTTTTTTTTTTTATAGTTTAAATCCATCCCGTATTGGTATGGAAAGGTTCATTTGGCTTAATTGTTCTTGACTTCCTCTAATTTCTCTAGTTTTATTGTAGCTAGGACAGTAAAAATCATTATGGGTAGAAACTTCACATGCCAGCTGCTGGACTACTCATAAATTCTGCTATGGGACCAATACTTCTCACTCATCTTACTTTTAGTCTGTGATTTTTGGTAATTCTTTTATTCTTGCTTTTAAATGTTTCTCCCTTCATTTCCAAATTAACATGCTGTGTGATGTCCCAGCCTGAATCATTATGGGATGTCAGAAGGATCCTGAGGTAGAGCAGGACAGACACTTACCCTCAGTGGGAGGGATGGGTGGTAATGATGGTTTAATGGCAGAAACACACGAGGAATTTTAATCAGTTTGCTCCAGGTTCAGTATGCCGGTGTTAAGTGACAATAATTCACAGAATGTTGTGTGGAAAGAACACAGTAGAGTGTCATGACTGAGCACAGGGCAGACCCCCAGGAAGATGTGCTGTCTCTGGACTAAAGGAACTCCAGTCCAGCTGTGAGATCTCATGGATACCAGCAGAGGGAAGGCATAAGAAAAGGAGCCAAAGCTGGAATGAGTGTATTTCTTTGTTAGGTTTCAGGTTTGAATATTAATAGCTACATTAAGGTTCAATCTTTTTTGATTTTCAAAGAGGTACAGAAACACCATGCATGGTTTCTTTGAGGTTTTGATACCTGAAGTTGAGAGAATACTTGTAAGAATGGAATTGTCATGAGTTAGAGCTTTTTTAGTCTCCAGGTTTTTACACGCTGTGTCTTGCTTTGGAAGATCTGGAAAAATGAAGCATAGGTGGGGAAATAGCTGTTCCACAGGAGCCCTGAGCAGCTGCAGCCCCTCTGCAAGGACCTGCAGCCCTGCTGAGATCTGGGGTCACAGGATGGCTGAGGTGTGGCACCCTGAGCTCACTGCTGCTCCTAATGAAGGTTGCTGTATTGGCAAATCCAAACTGAAGCTGTTCCACAGGTTTGGGGCTGTTGCTGCCTGGCTGGACAAGCCAAGAAGGGTCAGCTCTCCACCCTTCAGTGCACACCCTTGCTGTGGTGCTTTAAGCTTGTCTGCAGGGTTGAGATTCGTGGTAAATGCAGACAATGAGAATGTGGATTGCAGATGAGGATTATGTGCATTTTTGTGTGAACAGTGTAATGACAGAAATGCCTGGGATTACCATGCTGACCATCTGTGCTGTTGTGAAAAGCTCCTGAAGCTTTGTGTGGCTGCAGACTGGACATTTTCACGTCACCTGGGAGAGGAAGACCTGGCTGGGAGAAGGAGAGTCAGGTGATGCCATGAGTTCAGTGGTGCAGAGCTGTCACCAGGCTTCCAGGGTGTCACACTGACCTTCAGCTGTGTTTGCAGGGATGTCCCTCCTGCCTGCAGCTGCCAGGGCACCAGTGTCCCTGCCTGTGAGCTCACCCAAGCTCCTCCTCATCTCCTGGATGCTCTCTGTGTGCTGAGGTGCCCATGGGGTTTAGGAGCCCTCACTGCTGGGGTGTTCTGGTGCTGTGTGGATTTTGGGGTGTCCTGCACCTGCCATGGGCACAGCAGGGCTGGTACAAGCTGTGACATTGCTTTTCCTTCAGGAGAGGCACTTCAGGGGGTGTTGGGAGAAGTATTGATCTACTTCAGTCTCACTCACTTGCTTAGCTCCTGTGATGAGATTTTATCTTTTAAAGAAATACTAAGGTTACAAAGCTTGAAAAACGATGCATAAGGTGTCTGTAAACTGCTATGGAAATTTTCCATCTGGAGGACTATGTGATACGGTGCTACTATTTATTTTCCTTATTTTTGTATCTAAAACCTTATTTATAAAATCATCTACATATTTTACCTGGAGAAATTGTTCCAAAGTACAGTTCTTGTGAAATGTTAATGAAATACTGATTGTGACCAGCTCTGTATTTCTCCATTCAGGATCACAGCAAAAACTCTCTTTAAAAACTAATGTTTGATTTTTATGACAGCATTTGGAGAAGAAGAATCTTGATTAGGCTGCTCCAGCCTTGCCCTTTTGCTTTACTCTTTGCTTTACTGACTGAAGGGCAGTGACCAAGACCGCTGTGTCTAAGGAGCTCCATGCCTCCATATTCTTTGAAAATAAACAAAAAATATCTCCTTATGCTAAATGGAGTTGCATCAGCTTATTTAATTAACCAATAGGCTGTTAAATGTTTTTATTTGGAGCAGGGAATTAAGTAATTCTGGAGTCAGGTTGGTAAACACTGTGGTCTGGCAATTAGGAAATTGATTGGGGCCCTAATTCACTATAAAGCAGTCCATCTTTTTCTGGGCCTGTAAATATCTCCTTATTGCTTAATTCTACAGTCTCCTTAATGGGAAACCTGGTCATTTGTGAGGAATCAGCTGTACATGTGGTAAGCTCATCTGTTTGTCCTGCTCTTTTTCCAATGTTGATTTGCAACAAAAGCAATTTGGTGCAGATAAAAAAGAGCAACTGGTAATGGGCTTGAAGCTGAAAGCTCTTAGCTTTTAACACTCAGGCACTCAGAGTGGAGGATTTGGGGATAAAGAGACTTTACTTATGGGTTAGAGAGCCTTTGTTCTGTGCTTGACTGGTTGTTTTGCTTTGGCTTGGTTTTGCTATAGTATTAGTAGATGGCGGGCTGCTTGTGAAGTAAAGATACTTAATTCTGGGGTCTTGAGCTCATAAAACATTTTTAAAAATGCAAAGGCAGCACTCACTGGAGGCCCTTTGGCACCCATGGCACTGTGTCAGGATTATGGATTACTGCCAGTCATGCATTTCAGTCTGAAAAATTGCAGTTTGGCTTTCTGAAAACACACAGATTTTAAGAGCTCTCTGTGCTTGTACCAGGACCCTGGGCCTCCTGCATTCATGACAGCTCTACCCATTTTGAGGTTTGTAGTGTAACTTCCAAGTGATTTCATGAGAAAAGGAATAAAACTAAAATGTAATCCTTGAAAAATATATATACCAAAAAGATCATGTGGTGCTTATATATAATGAATGCTTTTTCATCAGACTTGAAAGTGGCCAATTTCAAGGTTAAGCAAAGCTTATTATTGGATCCAAACAGCATCTCAGTCAATTGTAAAATGAACTTTTAAACCCTTGGTTTTCGAAACCTATATTAAGCAACAGGGAAAAAGTATTAATTGTTATGAAAATGCAAGCCTGGGCTTTGTTGTTAAGGGGCAGGACTGACATTTGCAGCATCTCTTTAGACCTTTAGGAGAATCAGCTTTGTGAGCTTCAGGCTCCTGATGGAATCAGCTGTGCCTGAGCTGAGGGAAGGGGTCCCTCCTGGTGGAGGAAATGAGGACATGAGTGGTGGCTCTGAGTTCCTTTGTTGTCCCTGCACTCGTCCTGACGGCCCCATGGGCACCAAGAAAATCCTGATACAGCCTGAGAGGTTGGCACTCGTGTGCTTCACACACCAGGTGTAAGCAAGAGAGACTTTCCTGTGAGTGGGGAGGCTCTGGCACAAGGTGATGGCCCAGAGGTGATGGCTCTGCATCCCTGGAGGTGCCCAAGGCCAGGCTGGACAGGGCTTGGAGCACCCTGGGACAGCGGGAGGTGTCCCTGCCCGTGGAGATGACCTTGGGAAGTCAGCTCAGACCTTTGCAGAAGGGGCACCCCTGTCACTCTGTGGAAATACAGGGAGGAGTTTAAGTGTGTAAGGTGTTTTTATAACATTTGACACTTATTCTACTCATACTTAGCGGAGCAAGAACAACACAGGATGTGGACTCCTACGATCCATCTCAGCTCTGCCTGAATATAAATATCTGTGACAGGCTGCACAAGGATGCTTTAATGGCAGTTGTCAGAGGCATTTAAAATGGATTAGACCTTCTCAATTTTTTTCCTCTAATAATGAATATTTAGTGAGACTTTTAAAGCTGTTAGCTATTAATTATAGAACCTAAAAATATGATCGTGTTCAGTCAAGTAGGAATCAGCATGTGACTGTATGCAGAAGTATGTTCTCTGTCTAGCTTTTGTGACATGGCTTACTACTTTACATTTGCTTTAAAAATACAAGAAATGATTTTTTAATGATGACAGCTGGTGATGAAGCAGACTTGCCCTTGAAGTTGTAAGCAGGCTGGGAATATTAACACTAAGGAGGTAAAAGGAGAGATTAATAGATAAATGTCCTGATAGTTAAATAATGTATGATAAAATTAGATTACCATAAATTTAGTTCCACTGTAGATAATAATATTGTTCTGAGGCTGGAAATCCAAGTGTGGCAATAGGAAGTTAATGTTTGCATTAATAAAAATGCAGGCCATTGTCCTTTGCTGGTGTTGTTGCTGCTTTCTGCAGATAAGAAATCTCCTTTCTCTTTAAATTAGTTTATACTACCAAGGGTTACTTTTGTATATTGGAAATAAATAGGGTTATATTTCTACAGCTAGAATAAATGTTTCTACTGTTGAAATAAATGTCTTACTCCAACAGTAGAAAGCTGATTATACCATTGATAAAGAGGCCGTCAGTCAAATAATTCTCATTTATGTATTCAAAAATCTTAACTAATAGTGCCGTGAAAAAAGCTCTAGTAGCTTTATTAAATTCTTGCTTTTCAGGGTGATTTTTTTTCTTAGCTGGAAATCATCATCTATTTCCAGCCTGATGTCATTTCCCTGTGTAAAGTATTAGAACAGTGAGGAGGGTTCAAGTCTTGGTTTTGGTTACTCTGTTTTATTGGTGGTTTGGTTTTTTCATTCACTCAGGTTATTCAAGCACTGGGAATCCAGCTTGTGGGATCTAGTTTTAGCCTTGGCTGGTCTGTTTCTGTGGGGGAAATCTCTATTTTAGGAAGGAGCTTGGCAGTGCCTCTGTGCTATGGGGAGAGCTGACCCATCTCAGGCCCTGCAGCCCATTCATCTCAGATTTCTTGGCCTCCCAGCTCCAGGAGAGGGAGCAGGAACCGCTCTTGCCCCATTTTCCAGGCTGAGGGATTGATTTCCTCTGGCACTGCCATGACAAGTTAGACACTGAGCCAGTGTTAGCTTGGTGAGCTCCCCTTGGTCAGCAGGGACAGGGAGAAATGTCCTGAATGCTGTTTGTCCTCTTCAAGCTCAGACTGAGATGAGTCTTAATTGAGGCTTGCACAGAATCACATCAGAAATGTGTGGTGGGTCAGTGCCCTACACTTGGTTTTTTCTTTTGGTTGTTTTTTATGTCATGGCTTGATGTCCTGGCCGTGGATCTTCACTTTGCTCTTGCCTGAGTTGGGGCTGTGGCTGGAGCAGCCTGGTTGCTGCATCTCCCCTGAGGATCAGTGTCCAAAGAGTTCAAGTTCTCCCTTCCAGGCCTTTTTATCCATCAGCCTTGCAAGTCCAGTTCAGTGTAGTGACACCCTGGGAGTGGGGTGGTGACCCAGACTGAGTTCCTTCCCAAGGGTCTTGGGTGTTGGTGGGAATGGGACTGGAGCCTTGCCCAGCATTCCATCAGAGCATCCTTTTAACTTCATGAGAACTATCACAGCTCCTGGCAGGGTGTGGGGGTGAAATTTTAAGCTTGTCTTGCATGGGTTGCTTTTCTCAAGTAGCTTTTACTATAAGAAGTGTGAGAAAATGAGAGCAGAGATCCTAGAGGAGAAATTTGATGGGCACAGAAGGGGAAGAGAGCCCAAGAATTTATTCTGAGTCCACCTGTGTGCATGTGCATGCATTTATTTCTGCTTAGGCATTGACATTCCTCAAAGTACTCTCAGTTGATAGCTCTGAGTGCCCTAATGATAATTGCATTTACACTAAATGTGGAGCAGCATCATTACTGATATACAAATAATTTCAAGCTGCCAGCCAGCCATCCTAGCTAATCAAATGGAGATCTCCCCCTGTCTCAGTCAGGAAAGGCAGGGAATAATTCATCTTTAAGTAAGAGCTTAAGGAAGGGTGGATGTGGTGGCCCTCCTGCTAGAGATGTCCTTCTAGGATAAAGGATATGAAGAGGAAGAAAAGCTGAGCATAAATTAAAAGAGGGGCAATTAAATTACATAAGTTACAAAAGAGGAGCATAAATTGTAGCACAAATGCTTAGTTTTTAAAAATGTAAGCAGTGATTGCATTTTTTTCAGCTCTCAAACAGAAGCATCTCAGATTCCATCCCTTGATGCAGTTATGCTAAAAAAATATTTAATTGCTATTATGTTTGGAAGGAAAATAGGTTTTAACCTTGAGGTGCTGAAACAGCAAATAAGATACTGTGTTCAGGTAAGGATCTGTGACCTGTAACAGGTGTGAGGGGCTGCAGAAGTGACCTGCTTTTACTTCACAGCATAGAGTAGAGGGAACCTTGCTGAGTGCTAATTAATTGTTGCTTTCATGCAAAATAATTTTTACCTTGAAATAGCCTTGAAAAGAGGTCTCCCAATTTTCTCATATAGGAAAAGTTGATACTCAAAACCTTCATAAAATAGATCTAACCCCAAGAACTGATCTCTTTATTGTTATGGATTTTAATGGAAACAGGTTTGCTACTACTACTATGCAAGCCATACAGAATTTAAAAGTAGTCCTGTCTCAGGGCATTATTGTGAAGGTGGTTTTGGGGTTTTTTTTGGGAATTTTTTTTTAGGGGCTTTGTTTTAGCTATGGAAATAAGTATTGCAGGTGATTTTGTTTTTTCTGCACACTCTGTTTCTACTGAGATAGGAATATCTCCTGACCCTTTAACTGACTTGCACAGACTTTCCTCTTGGGATGGGATGTGGGATGGGAGCAGTGTTGTAGGGGGAAGCCCCTCTGTGCTGGGAAGGTGCACAAGCACCTGTAGCACAGGTAACACTGTTCCTCTGGCACCTGCAGCATCCCAGCTTCCCTCCAGGTGTGTGCCATGAGCAGCTGTGTGGGAGAGCCCATGTTTGCATTTGTTTGTCCCTCTGCAGGGCGCACTGCATCCTGAGAAATGGAAGCAGTTTAGTACAAAAGCAGCCACCCACTCAAAATACATAAATAAGACTCTTGGATACATAATCCTTTAAAATACAGCACAGGGGAGATTTCCAGGGAGTGTTTATTATGGTGACAGGTAGAACAGAGTGAGTAAAAGCCTCTCTTGGCTCTCACTTCTGCAAGGTCCTCATTTGTGATTATAGTCATGATGATAAAGCAATTAAATACCACTGAACATATATTTTCCATGGCTGTGAGGCTTCTGGGGTAATTATATAATAAAAAAATGCCATTAAAGAGCAATAATATTATTAGTGCATCACTTGGAAGAAGTGCACAGCTTGGATGCTAAGAGCACAAAACAACCAAAGCCCAAAACAAGCCCTGATGTTCCCAGATATGGAACTTGGAACAGAAATGTGCTCTGTGCCTGTTGTATGTACAAGATACTCTGATTTACCACAGAATATTTGCACCTCCAGCTGGCCAAATCCTTTTTGCCATGAATCTCAGAAAATCTAAACTTCACGTTGAATATGGTCAATTACAAGACATGTCAAGTGTTAACTCCTGGGTCCTGGCTCACCTCACCTTCTTCAGTTAAACTTGAGATTAATCCTTGCAAAAATGTGAAAATATATTCCCATAGTGTGAAGCCTGTTTTTATTACAAATTCTGTGTGGACGTGTGTTTCTTTTTTTATGATTTATACACCCAGTCATTGGCACAATCCTGTCTTGTAGCTATGTTGTTAATGAATGACCTAAATAGTCCCACTGGTCCATGGCCTGGCTCATCCTTTTCCAGTGCTCCAGGAGTTAGGCTAAGGCATCAGACCTAGGATTCCTAATTCCATTTAATCATACAGATTGAAGAGTTCTTATTTCATAACTTGCATTGTATTTCCTATTTTTAACATTAAGGTAATTAATTTGCTCTAAACAGTATTGATGAAAATCTTCCAGAGCTGGAAGCGTCTCAGTAACAGTTGAAGGTAGTCATGTAATGGATCTACAAAACATAAAATGTGTATCAAGATCTATCTAAAGGAAAAAATGTTCCAAAATTCATTTTTTCTGGTTTGATACTTGAGAGCATGGATTGATCGGTGGCCTGGGTCACTGCTTGCTTGGTGTCCTGGTGCTTTTGTACAAGAGAAGGGCACTTGGGGATGCCACAGCTGCTGAGTGACTCTGAGCAGATGCCCGGAAGGTCAGGATGTGACTCCTGGCCATAAACTCCAAATCGCCTCTGGAAACTTAATAGCACTCTGTGTAAAAGGGGCAGAACCTTTATAAAAGAGGTCAGATGTGCCCTTAAACTCAGACATAATTGTTTTGCTTATAGTCTTTTTGAAGTTAGGATTTAAAAATCTGTTATTTAAAAAAAAAGGGAAGAAACAAATTACAGCTGTAATGTTTTGTTTTCATGGCTGGCAAAGTGCCTTTTTAGAAACATTTATTTTAGGAAGACACCCACTGCCATCTGAGTGAGTGCATGTGTTTATTTCTTTTGTCTGAAGTGGTTTTGGATGTTTGAGAATATCACAAAATTACACCATAAAAAGACTGCAGAGAGAACAATCTGCCAGTAATCTGGCTCCAAAGCCCAATTAATTTTTTTGTGGGAAAGGTGATTTTTCTGAATTCCTCACTGTATCTCCATCCCCTCCACTGTGTGTGGAGCCTGTATTTGTTTCAGCACTGACTGGAGAACGTGCTGCCCCTAATCCAGTGGGCTGAGCAAACTACTTGTCAAGGAAAACCATTGCAGACCCATCAGGGACACTCCAGCCCAGCCTTTGGAGAGGATGGTGAGCCCTGTGTGGGTTTGGGAATAGGGGTGGATGCTCTAGCTTGGGTTTATAACAAACCCAGGGCAGGCACCAGCTTTATTTAGACAGCGCTCACTCACACATGTAATGAGCCCTTTAATTAGGTTTTCACAATGTGACAAAAAAATGTCTCATCAAAATATTTATAGTTGGGTTTTGATTTAAGTCTTCATTGCATATATAAAACAAAACTTGTCATCTGAGGTAAAGCATCTGGCAAGTCAGTAAGTGTTAGCTCATGAATCGAGCGTGACTATTCTGGGACTGGGGAATTACTCAGATGTAGTAGGGATGCTTCCAAGGAGGGATGTGGATAAAAAGAGGATGTCAAGTTTAGGGTGTGATTTTTATTTTTTTCTTAAGTTTTCTTTTTTCTCCTTAATGTTTTATTCAGGCCAACAGGTTTATGCACAGCTCATCCTGCTGCTTTTCCAGGGTTTGTTTAGAGTTGATAGATGTCCATGGGAGCATCCTGGTAGTTCATAGATGGTATTTGTGGAAATTAGATTGTAAGGTGGGCTCAGGTGTTAGGGCAGTGGAGATCAGAGGTCAAAACAAATTAGTAATTTGGTTCTTTCTCAATTAGTGGTCCTGCAATGATGGGGAAAATGTAGAATTGTTAATTATTTTGGGTTTGAAGTCTTGCTTGTTTTAACATGGTGGCAAAAGTCAGCAGAGGGAGAGGGCAAAGAAAAGTGCTGTGAAGTTAAAGCTGAGGAGCAGCATGTGGGGACCAGCTCTGGGCCATCTGAGTCCCCTGCCCAGCTGCTTGGACCCAGCTTGGACATGCAGATCCCCAGAAAGTGCTGGGAATCCTGGCACAGCAGAGCCCTCCTTGGGCTTGCTGTTTGGGGAGGGAGGGGAACAGCTTACTGGAGTTGTCCAAGACCAGTTTTGCATTTTGAAATGGAGCAGACACAACGGCATGGTTAGCTTTAATTTTGGTGGAAAAGTTTGCCAGTGTTTCTGCTTTTTAATTTTTGTTGTGTTATTTGTAAACCCCTGCCAAAAGCCTCTCTTTTTCCCACAGCAACTCTTTTAAGAGAACTTGTTTGATCTGTTGTCTTATCTAAGATTATGGCTAATTACTCAATAAAGAACTTTTTTTCCAGGGTCTTTTTTCCCCCCCTTTCAAGTATCATCTCATGGGGTGGAATTTCTTCCTCTTTTGATTTTGCTCCATCACAACTGAGCTTTCATCAAGACATGTCTCAGAATCTGAAGGGAGCAGTTAGTGCGAAACGAAGCCTTTAGATTTTCCCTTTCCTTTTTATGCTAAAGCTGAAAGATGAAGCATATGGAAAAGAAAATAGCATTAAATCTCCCCCTCCAAAAGGAGAAGCACTGAGGATCTGGCCGCTGCAGGAGAGGTTTGAGCTGCATGCTTCATTTACTACTTTGTGCAGACATAACAAAGAATTTACTTTAGTCCCCGTGGTACTCACACAGCTATTGCGTGGTAGGCAGAGGGAAAGCAATGAGCCTCGTGTTACAGTACAGCAGCAAACTGGGGATTCAGGTGCTTTAAAGACAAATGTTTCATTAATAATCTCGTTGTACAGACCTAGTTCCTTTTTGGTTTGTTTCCCATTTCTAAAAAAGGAGCTTTCGAGCATTGTGCAAATAGTTTTGTTTGAATGAAGCATACAATGGGGCCCATAGCAGAGATTTTACTTAATAATTCAGGAGAAAAAAAAAAAAAAAGGCAAAACCAAAGAAGTCCTGTCAGAAGAGATCTGTCTTTCAACAAACACAAGGCAGAGGGGGAAATGTCAGAGACCTCAAGTCAGATCTCACTTGGTGTTTGTGAACTAGTTCTGGTAAGGAAGGAAAAATGCTGGCATGCCACAGTCTAAACTAAATTTTGGGTTTGAGATTTTGTAGTTTTGATGTTATAAACTTCTTGGAAAAATCTGATGAAAAGTCCCCAAAGGGGGTCTTTCCCTGTTCAGGATGGAGGGAAGGGAACCTGTGATATTCCAATATAAATCCAACCTTAACACCTCAGAGCATGGAAATGCAGAGATGTGGCTCATCATTGCCATTTATTGTAGCATTGTGCTGTTAGGTCACAAAACACAGCACTGCCAGTGAAGTAATGGGAGTAGATAAAGAGGCTGCTTAAAAGGCAGAGGTTTTTGTGTGCACACATCTCCTTATATTGACAAGTGGGAAAATATTGAAAAGCGCTGGAGCATTTAATTGAGTTTGTGCAAAATGTCCAGGTATGTAAGGTTGGGCCGTGGGGGCAATTTAAGTATTTGTGCCTGAAAATGGAGTGGGGCCAGCTCTGTTTCAGGCTGGTTTTGTGTTGTGTTTTTGGCATTAGAAAAATCAGGTAAAGAGCCTGCTGCTGTCTCACCCCTGCCCCAAGAGCTGCACCAGTTTGCATGATTTTTTTTAATGACACATCTATTCAGACTTAGAAAGCAACAAGCAGAGAAAAATGGATTTGTCTATATCCCATTGAGAAGAAAGAATGATGGAAATAAGGGAAGTTTAATTAAAAATAAAACCCAAATGGATTCAGCTCTCCTTCTGCCCAGGTTAGCAGTGTATCTTAGGTCAAAGTGGGTCTTGGGAAGGGAACTTCAGTGAATTCACACCCAGATGGGATCAGTAAATACTGAAAATGAAAGGAAATTATTTTAAAGCTCATGTTCATTGTCTAGTCTAGATAAGCTCTGTAAAATAAATCAAGTATTTTCTTTGTATTCTGGCAGTTCTGAGTAGGCAGTGTTGCATCGAGAGCTTTCCAGCCTGTTCTAAGGAGATCAAGCTTGAGTGTCCATTGTCTCTTCCTGACTCAGCTTTCCAACCACCTGGGCAGCTTCACTACCCTGGTGCAGATTTTGCTGGCAAGAAGTAGGAGTATCAAAAATAATGAAGTACCCACCAGGGTTATAGGTGGGCATAAGAGGAAAATTCTTTCATCAAAGGGAAAAATCCTTAACAATCTTATGCCTTGTTTGACACTGGAGCATTGAGGCAGCAGGCAAAACCTGATTTAAAAAAACTCAAAAACCCCTCTTCCCTCACCAGAGGAAATGTTGTTTTAAGTAGTGTTAAAACAATATTTTGGCATTTCATGTGTAGGTTCTGCAAGGCAAAATATGGAAATGGTTTTTGTTTGTGGTTGTTGTTGTTGGTTTTTTTTTTTGTATTGGGCAACTGGTGTTCTTTCCAGCCTAGACTGCAGTTTCAGTCTTTATTTTTTATGACCTTTTGCAACAAGATGGTGAAATGTCAATAGCCTGGTTTCTTACATAACTTGAGGACCTATTTGGAAAAAAAAACATGTATGGATTTTAAGCCTCTTATTTCCTGAAGCTTCCCGGAGATATCTTTGGGTCTGAGAATTTCTCGCTTGTGACCACAGAATTTCTTCCTCTGCTGTATTACCATTATCAACTTGTGGGTTAACTCCACTGAAAAATGAAGAGTTGGGCTGTGGTGGCATCAAGACTGTGGGTCAAATGTGACAGACTGTGCCAGGAACTTGCTTGAGCTCATCAAAACCACCTCAATTTCCTTATTCAGTTCTCCCCGGAAAAGACTAAGCATGGTCATTTCCTCCCAAATCATAACTTGCATCTGACACACAGTTTCTTCTGACTTAAAGCCCAGACTGTGGGCTGCTAGAGCAGCAGCTTAGATATCTTGGAAAGTGCTTAATAAAGCGATGATGGGAGGGAAATGGGAACTGCACCTGAATTCTGATGACGCCCCGCGGTGTCTGTTGTGACGGTTGCGGTGGCAGCCGGCGCAGACGCTCCTCTGCCTGATTGGGAGCTGCAGGAAGCTGCTGTTCTCATTTATCTGCGTGCCACCGAGTTCCCCACAAACACTCCACACCTGCACGAGCTTGTTCAATAACTGAAAATTAGTTAAAGCCAGCTGTTGGGGTAAAGGAAAGGCACTTTGTCATCCTGCCTTTATTTTTGTCGTCTTAAGGTGGAGCGTTCTTCAGGCAGCTACTGAGGAAATGTGTCAAAACCAAAAGGTGTGCAGCATGAGCACTCAGGAGTTTGGGGAGGTTTGGCAAGGAAGGGAAAATACATCACCTTTGTGGAGATGGCTGTGTGCTCTGTATTTAAATACAGGCGCCTGTATTTATTGTACCTGCCAGAGGCGTTACAATAGCCAGGCACTGCTGATTTGGAGTAGGAATTTTACTTATACATGTGGTTAGGGTGCAAGGAATTTGTCACCAAAAAGAAGCTCATTCTGATGGTCAGCCAGGATCTGTGTCCCAGCCCACTTTTGACAGAACTTCTTCCTTTTGCTCTCTGATTTTGGCCACTCAGGTCTGAAATGCTAACTGTTCAATTTGGGCTAAAGTTAGCTGAGGGGAAGGCTTCCATGCCATTTCTGTTAAGGCATCATCATGGCACGCCTAAATTTTCTCAAGTATTTTGGACAACCCTTACTTACATGACCTTGCTTTCAGAAAATTGCTGCCTTACAGACAGTTCAATTGGTCCTGTGATTCATCAGAATATTTTTTTTTTGATGACCATTATTTTTTTGCTCAGATTTCAAGCATGGCTGGAGGTTGAAGCAACTTATATTGAGTGGTGAAAACAAGGCCTCCAATAAGCTCCAGGACTGCTGATTGCATTGATTGTTTGGAACCTTTTAACAATGATGTTTTACCACATATATAATGAAGGCTTTCTTTTTTACTTCACATTAAGTCCTTTAATTAGAGGACAAAATTTAGTTGCTACGTGTAACTTACTGTACCACAAGCTGTGCTGGAGTTAATACTGTATTAAACCAGTAACTGTTTCATTAACTGTATTAACAGACCCATAATCAGAGCATGGAAGTTTGATGTCTTCCTTTTAATATCCCTGCGTTCCAGCTTTGTTTACAGCTTTATTGGCAAAGCTGGTGTGTCAGCAGGTATTCTTACTTTATAGTATGCAGACCTTTTAATTGCCCTCATTGTTGAGAAATTAATTTCTATTGAATTTTGAGAAGTGATAGCTGCTGAAGCGTGTAATCAGGTTGGGATGTATTTTGCAAACACGAGCTCAAGCCCCTGTTGCGACAGCTGCTGTGCCACCTTTGTGTCTTGCCGTGTGCTGCAGAGATATGGACACACTGAGCATCAAGAAAAAAGAAGGATGTTGGCTGGGTCAGCAAGCTTTGCTCCTGCATTTGATGAGTAATTAGGTGATGTTAATGCTGTTGTGGTGTAGGTGAGATTACTCTTCCACTGAATGAAAGTAAACACCTGTTTATTCTGCAGCAGGGCTGGACTGTGTGGATTTATCTCCCCCCAGAATTACCTTTCGGAAATGAAATTTCTAGTGCTGAGTCACATTTTGGAGGTTTTTTTCCCTTTCCTTTATATGAGTTTGTACATTAAATGGTATTTGGTTTTTTGGGTCCTGCAGCGTTATGTTGCAGTTGTGCAAAACTGCATCCCCCATCTGCTATTGGTCAAGGACAGTTCTCCACTTGAGTCAGACAGTCAGAGCTGTTGTATTTTACTTCTGAGTACAAACCCCTCAAATGTGGATGGTTGCTGGTACCATTTATAGCATTCTGACTGGTGAGTGTGGTGGCATTTCATAAAACTGAAAGTCCCTGGAAGATATCCAGAGATTAAGATGTTTGTGTGAATCTTTTCTAGGAAATCACTTAAGAAGGGATGTAAATAATTGGCTGTAAATATCTTAAGAATCCAAGAGACTTGGGAGAGTAATCATGGTGACTGGGAAGGCACACTGCTAAGTTTTTCCAGGCCACTTTGTAGTGATGAATAGGTGCCCTGTGATAAAACTTGCTGGATTTTGAACTTGGTAAAAACCCAAGTTCTCTGGGACACCGTGGGGAATATACACTCGGTTAATCTTTATTCCTTCTCTTTTGCATTGAATATGTAGGAGTTCTGGGAGCCAGTGTTCACAGTAATCCATCAGCTTTTCCATTTGATTTCATGCAGCCTGGCTGTGTGACTGTCAGCAGATCCCCTGCCACCCTCTCCCGTGGGGTGACCTGGCTGAGCGCTCTGCTCTGGGTCACTTTCCCTCTGCTTCTGCAACTTGTGGGGAGTCAGCAGAGGGGATCAGTGGCTCTCTTCTCACTGAGAAGGGTTTTTATCTCAACCCACCAATTTTCTCAGTGTTACTCCTTGGATTCTCCCCCCCATCCCACCGGGGGAGTCGGAGCTGTGGCTGGGGTTAAACCACACCATGCTGGGAAGATTGTTAATCTCCTTCACCCATTGCTGCTGTTCTGCCTTCTGTCATTGATAAAACCTCACTTTAATACTAGAGACAGGAAAATAACCCCCCAAAATGCTTTCCTGTCTCTGGAGGAAATAGGGGTTTTATTTTCTATATAAACATGGAAGAAATGTGTGCATTGCCACTGAGAGCACCACCTGTAGTTAAATGGCTGTTGTTTCTGCAGAGAACCAGGAAAGCTCTATTTTTCCAATTACAAATGGGAAAATCCACAGGGTGATATTGGATTAATTGACAGACAGCCATGCATGAGTAATCCTGCACTTCCAAATGTAAATAACAAGTGCTTTGGAACAGTTAGAATAAAGATTTTATATTTATTGAAATTAATCCAGAACTCCGAGCTGTGTCTGTACACAGTAAAGAAATAAGTGATCATTAAACAAAACCCACAGCCTTGTCTGTGCTGCACAGAACCTGTGTACCAGCTTTTAAAAAAATCATTGTTGGAGTAATTGCTTTTCTTTTTTATGCTTTAGCATAGAATAGCTCCAACATCACAGTTTAAAATGGGAAGAAAAATGTGCTTCAAGTGGGTTTAGTTAACTAATTACGTGGTTAGGCACATAATTTAAATAAAATGGCTCGATTTGTTAATAAGTTGTTTAAATTAATAGGGGGGAAAAAAGTGCTCCATCAGTTCATCTTATACCCTTGCAGTTTAACATGGAATCCCCTGTTTAATGTGGCAGCTGACTTTGAGGGAGTAATACACCACCACCAACAAAAAACCAACACAACAAAGAGATGTTCTAGCCCTGGTAAGATGAATTTTCTTCCTTACAAAAATAAACCAAGGGAAGGAAATCACACTGGGTGTGCACATCTTTATTTTGTTTACTTTTATGCAAATCAGGCTGTTGCAGGGGAGTTTGTTGTAAACTCCAGGACAGACTAATTTGATATTGTCCCAGAAGGATGTACACTGGAATATTTAACAAAAGCAACAATGCCAGTGAATAGATGACATTAAAAGTATTACTTTTGCATAATTTATGTTCAGTGGTGCTGATATCAGGCTTCACTTCATCACCTGCTTACACAGAGAGTACTGGATGTTTCAAATCTCATTAAGCTATTTATTCATTGTAATGAATTATTTTAATGTACTGTATTAAGGTTATGCCACACTGCACTGTTCAAAAATCCATCTTACTGTACATATTTTAATGTTTGCAGTCAAATTAATACCTTTATTACTGCCTCAGTGGTTGAGTGGACACTGTTCATACATTAATTATTGTTGTCTCTGCTTCATCCCACTCCTTTGCTGAAGTTTTTAATGCCACATTCCTTGATAGAGATGTAGTGATCTACCCATCTGTGTGCAAACCCAGTGCCAGAGCCTGGCCATCATGTTTCTCAGGTGTTCTTAGA
This sequence comes from Passer domesticus, assembly GCF_036417665.1. Taxonomy (NCBI): domain Eukaryota; kingdom Metazoa; phylum Chordata; class Aves; order Passeriformes; family Passeridae; genus Passer; species Passer domesticus. The sequence goes on along the minus strand of NC_087489.1, from coordinate 11,232,482 downwards.
TTCATAACATGTATGATATTTCCATGTATCTTATCAGAAATAAATTAAATTTTAAGGTAATAAAGTGCATATCCAACAGCCTCTGCTAACTTCTCTCCAAAATCCTTCATACTGTTGTCTGTGCACAGCAAAGACAGGCAATAATACTTCATTGCACCAACAGCAGGCAGATTAAATTGAAGTTCTTCTACTCCTGCAATAAATCTGATCAGATTTTAGATTCAGATGCATTTTTGAAAACATGCTAATTGCCAAGTGCCAATATTAGGGTGGCTGTTAGGGATTCTGTACCTTACTGTCAACACTACAAAGGGCAGGTGTCAGCTGTTACAACTGAGCTTGCAAATTATACATTTTCACTTGATATACCTTAACAAATAATGTCTTTTGAGTTGATTGTCAGTCTCTTCCCTGGAGTTTTTTTACTCCTCATTCTTTATGAACCACTCAGTGCTTGAAATTCCAGCCATGTAAAAAGTGATTGAAAATTGCTCATCTGAGGGGGGGGGGGGGGGGGGAAGAGTTAAAAGCTGTGTTTTGCTGGAAAATGTTTGTGGAAAATTTGGTTAAACGAGCTGTAGATAACTAAATACTGATTCTGGTCTTAAGACTGTGAATGATTTTGATGGCAGAGACTTTGAGAAGGCCAGCAATGTCAGAACATGAAAAGCAAAGCTTCAGCTTGGATTGTAGCTCTAAATTGACTGCTCAGATGTTAATTAACCAAAATAATCAGAGTTTCTCACACAGTAGTTACAGTTAGTAGTAGCAGCAGCTTTTAGCCTACATGAATTCCTTAACAACTTCATATAATGCTTGTGTATGAGAACAATAATGAAGGTTTTTCCTCAGAAACTGTTTCCCATCATGATAAAGCAGAGCAGTGCTGGAATGTGTGCACTGCCTATGGGACAGGATATTCCATCCCTGTGCAAGAAGGAAATGCTGCTTCTGTCTCTACTCTTTCACAGGCAGATTTTTAGCACCTGGTTTTTAGGTCGTGGTCTGACATCCACATACACTTCTCTAATTTAACAGGAAATACTCCTGAAGAGCACAAGGAAAACCTTGGAGCCTGACAGGTTCCTTAGTTTGTACCTCACTTCCCAGCCTGTGTAGGTGTTGGTGATGCTCAGCCCTGGCAGGTTGAAGTTGGATCCCTGTCTGAGGTGGAGTTGTCCATTTTGGTCCAGGAGGACTGCAAATCTCTCCAGTTGGAGAAGGACAATGAAATTTCCGTTCTTCTGGGTATGCCAGTCAAGTTTGGAGGCAGAGGGGTGCAGCTGGGTTGGCACTGGTGTGTTCTAGTATGGCATTATTTACATGTTTAAAAGACCAAAGAGAATTAAACCTCCTCTACCCAAAAAATTCTCCTAATTTCTAAGCAGTGTGCCGCTAAGAGGCATTAGTGAAGTTTTTGGACTCCTGACAGTTTTCAGGATCAGGCTCTCTTTGGGAGTTTACCCTGGGCAGATGCACACAGCATTGGCATGCTGCTCAGTAAGCTGAAAGAAATCCCAGCGATCCTAAATTTGGGCCAGGTTTTCTCCTAGATGACAGAATGTCAGTGAGCCAGGGAAGAAATTTAAGGGGGTTATCTTCTCAAGATATTAAGCTCTTCTAAGCTGACAGCTTTGTTGCAGAGGTCAGCTAGGAGGAACAAGAAAGAGGCCCTGTGATGCAAAGATGGACTGACAGATATGATTTCTTTTCCCTTTATTGAATTATAATGTCAGTGGTTGTGTCCCATTACTCCTACGAGGCTGGAAACCTCCATCTGAAATTGGAAAAAATGGATTTTATTTGGCAAAGACAGATTTTTATTTTTTCTGTTCACAACTACCCTTCAAGGTAGCTCAGGTGTGAGGCAGTGTGTGGGCTGGGGCTTGATGAAATCCAGATTAACTCAGCATATGGAGCAGAAGCAGAGAGAATGCAAACCCTGAGGATGGGGTGTTTTTCCCAGTGATGAATCTGCAGAGTCATCATCCTTGCAGCCCCCAGACAAAGGGGTTTGTGTAGCTCATTGCAGGAAATGCAAAATGCTAATGGTTTGATGTGTTTGGCTGGGTCTGTGTTTGAAGGCAAATCAGGCACAGTTTTCCTATGTAAAGTTTCTCCATGGCTGCAGTCATAACAGGGTCCTTGCCTAGTTCTGATTTTCTATCTCGTTTCTTTCACTTTAGTTGCTGCATGTACAGCAGAAAGGTCATCTTGGCTTTTGTGCTCTGCTTTTGGTGGAGTTGGCTCCATTTTGGCAAAGCTGCATCATCAGCTATGAGCAGAAGCCTTCCAAGGTATTAAAGAGAAGAAAATCCTTAGGAGAACTGCACTGAATGTACACAATTATTTTGGGTGACATGTTCATCAAAGATAATTGGCAAGTTTGAAAGTGTATCTTTTGAGCTATATATGAAATGTCTAGTACAGTATGGCTAACACAGTAAATATATTTAGTGTTTAAGCTTTCCAAGCAACAGCTCTGCCTGGTGAATAATGGGATCAGAGAAGAGGGAACAGAACCACCCAATTTCTCTTTTCCAGTCCTAAAATCTCTTCATAAAACTGGGAAGGCAATTTCAGCTATCAGAACATAATGTGTGAATTAACTAGTTTTTTGTCAGAACCATTTTTTATGATCTCATTTGTTCATATTACCTAGAGCTTTGAGTGGCAAAGGTGTCAGAGTACAAGATGAGCCTTATCTGGCTGAGGGTGGTGGTAATAATGTGTGTAGTGGCTGTAGCAGCTGAGCTGAAGGCAAACTCATTCTTGCTTATAAGAAAAGCTCATTAAAAAGAACACTATTAAATACACAGCATGTTGTTGTTCTTGAAAGAACCTATATAAATGTTGGAAATAACAAAGAATAGAGAAGTTCATTAGAAAAGTCTTGTGATTTAATTCTGCGACCTAGGATTTGTGGATAGATGAAAAATCCTTACTTTTTTTGTAATTTCTTCCTCCCCAAGAACTTTTTGTTTTCTGTGAAAGTATATGAGATCCCAACCTTGAGAGCTCTTTACTCTCCTTTTATAGAAGAAAAAACCCTAAGTCTTTTATGTAATTTTGAGCTATCTGATCACCTAACAAAGATAAACTTCTCATGAGAAGAATCCTTGCATAACTCTGTCAGAACATCCTGCCTGCTATTTCAGACTAATAGGGATGTTTCACTAAGGCACACTTCTGGGAATTGAAAGACATGTGGCATGAAAGAGGTTAAATCAATACCCAGATTTTCAGAAATGTATTTCAAAAGGAATTATAGCAGTTGATTTTCTCCATTTTTCAGGGAGGTAATGAAAAATAAATGGGGAGACTACTTAGTACTTCGTGTCTGATATCTCAGAGAGCATATATACAAAGCTGTAGTCAATTTAAAGGCCTTTGAGGAGGGATAAATTTATGGATGAAGGCAGCATGGATGGTGTCCTTGCTGTTCTGGTTGGAACAGGGTGTGTGGGTGTGGCAGTGTGGTGACCTGGGCATGTTGAATTTGCTTTTTTCATACTTTGTGCCACTAACCAAACCCTCCTTATGCTTTGACTTCATTTTCTCTGCTATTCTGTCTTGATACAAGGAGGTGTAGAGAGAGAGCTGGGGGCTGCTCTGGAACACCTGCAGGGAGACACTGTTTACAGAGCTAAACAAAAATGAAATTAAGAGATGACTGACAACCTACATTCATAACTCTGTTTTGATGCTTCCTACCTTTTCAGTACTTCACGTTGCAATTTTTATATTCTTTTAATGCATTTTTTTCTGGATGTAGGCGGACAGCAATAACAGACCTTGCAGGCATTTTTTGGGAGCGATGCTGCTCTGAGGATGGCTCTGTTCTATTTTAGTGTTCTTATAGATGTAGTGCCTTTTTGTTTACTCTAGCATGGATATTAATTGCATGATAATGTATTATAAGGACAATAAAATACATTCCTATTACATGTCTAATGATACATTATGCATGTAATACATTAATATGGAATAATTAGCTAGGTCTTCACTTTGAGGTCCATCACAAATTCTTTAGCTACATGAATTCAATTCATCAAGTAATTTCACGAAATCTTAACCTCTATAGTGACTAAAGGAAGCCTTGCTGAGAGCTGGAACATTTTATAGATAGGACTATTTATCCAAAGTTCTATTATTAGCCTAGAAAGAAGGGCTCACCATGTATTTTTATTAAAAATGACAACGTACTTAACATCTTTAATGAAAACTAACCATTGTGATATGAATTTAGAAACCCTGACACCTTCTTTTATAGAAATGAAGTCCCCTAGTATATTAAAATTAACATTTTTTAATAACAAAAAGTGATATAGTCCACTGGAGTAGGACTAAATTTATCTTATGATTGTACTTGTCATGGCTTTGAGTATTTATTGAGTAGTTTTAAAAGTTCATTAAACTCAAGAGATTAAATATTGCCCTGAGCAGTGCTCCATAAAAGAAAAAATATAGTGCTATTACTTGGTAAAATGTTGTGCTATGTTGTTAATTTAACTCCCCTGAGTTCTCATCTCCCGACTCAAAAGACATTTCTCTGTGCTGCTGGTGACATTTTCCATGAATCCTGGCTGTCCTGGGCTGCTGGTCTGGGGGATGCTGAGCCTGCCCCGCTCCCTGGAATGCCAGCCCTGCTCCTTGCTGAGCTGAGCTCTGCCAGGACAGCCTGCCTGGCTCAGGGTGCCCCTGGCTCTCCTCCAGCACTCCTGCCTGGGCAGTGTTCTCCAAGGATGCGCCTTCAAAGCCTTCCACAGGCATCGTGCTGCAGATTCTCGAGCTGATAGAGTGTGTGGGGGGCTGTGTGAAAAGGCTTTAAATAATGCACTGGTACTGCATGGGATTGCTGACACGTCCAGAGCAGTGGAGGGGGAGCATCCTGTGACAGAGCTGATGTGCTCTTCTGTGATTTCAGACCACTCATAAACTCATTTTTCTCTAAACAGTTTAGCATCAATTGCAAGAGATCGTTCTGAGCAGATATCTGGCTTTGCTTTTTGTAACTTAAGTAAAAGAACTCTAATTTCTAAGATATATTAATAAATTTCTAAGACATTTTAAGGGTTATTCTAGAAACTGAGAGCAAGATTTCCTTATTTGCTGATGTTCTCTGTATCCTCTGCTCCCTTGAGTTTCTCTTCCCTTTCTCCTTGTGCAGATGGTTGAGAGCTTTCTTTCATCATTATTTTTAACCCCCAGATCCATGTGTGCAGACATGAGGTAGGTGGATATTTTTCCAGCTCTGTTTGTGCAGCAGTTCCTGCCTGGGGACGTTCACATTACCCATGCACGCCAGGCAGGATGTGTGTGTAAATCAAGGATTGATTTGAAAATTAAACTTGCTGGCCCTCCAGCAATATCTAAGTTTACAGTGACAAAACAATAACAGGGAATTAGAGAGAACCTCTCCTAAAATCAAATCAGGCTCTTGTTTTGCAGCAGTAATTAGATTGCAGTTTGTTTCATTGCAAAACTCTCCATGGCCAGTAAATTAAACTATCACTTGTCTTGCAAAAATAGTTGCCTTTGGACTATTTGACAGTGGTGTTTCTTTTCCCATATTTTCCGGATTTGTTACCAAATGAAATTAAGCTTTACATTAGAATTGGAAGCAGCTGCTGCTGTTAAATTTCTAGTCTCGGATCTGTTACACAATTTACTCTGGGCTTTATTATGAAATTTAACCTATTACTGATCTGTCTAATAATGTTATGTGTCTTGGGACAACCTGAATGCACCAGAATGAGTCCTGAATGAATTGCCTTATACACAAGGTAACAGTCTAATGGAGTTGCAGGACAGAAAAAAACAATTTACAGTTCATCTTATGCCATTGTATCCCTTCACCTCCTCGGAGCAAAATGTATTTATCAATTAAAGGAGTTACACAGAATATTCCATTCATCAACCAATTGCCCTTTTCTTGTTTCTACTGCATTTATTTGAGCCTCAAACATGTTTTTCAGTTGTGGGATGTATCTTCTGTCTGTACAAATAAACATGAGCTTTAGCCTTTAGCGAGATACTTGAAAAGGAGATAAATACATGTTTAACTCACTAAGTTATGCAGAAAAATGACAAAACAAAATTGGATGATGTTCTATTGCCTTTATATGTGCAGGGGGCATGGGAGATGCAGCTCTTCAATGTGCAGCTAATAAAAGCTGATGTTTGGCCATTTGATTTCTCAACTCCTGTGAACCTCGCGGGCTTTAAATGGCTCATGGAGGGTTTGGGAGATGTGCAAGTAGATGATGATAATTTTTTGAAAATTGAGTATTTCACAGCTGCTTGTTGCTGTGCTGAAGCTTTAACCTCAGCACAGGCCTGTTTAGAGGCTGATGTGGTTTCCTGCTCATCCTCTCTTGTTGTCCTCCCTTTCTGCAGAACCTTGGGGCTGTGGGTGCGGACAGAATCCTCACCCCAGCACCTCCAGGTGCTGACCAGGACTGAGCATTTGCAGCCCATTCGTGTGCTGCCAGCAATTAGCACTGTGTTTGCTAAACCCTGAATAATTAATTCCTGGGGTTTTTTTTAAATTTTTATTATGTATGGACTCAAGTGTTGGGCAGCCTTTAAATGCTGTGCCAGAATCAAGGTTTAGCCCTATTTGATGATCACTCCTGCTGTGCAGTTTTACACAGCAGCAGTGATTTTTTTCCTCAGGAAAAAAAATGGGAGAGAATTTATGCTGTGAAGCAAGGGGAAACTGAGGTTTTTATCAAGGTAGGATGGTTGTTTGGTTTCACTGCTTGCTTTTTTTTATTATGGGCTTATATTAGAGCCAGATAGCTTTATAGAAATGGTCAAAGGATCAGTAAAATTGAATAGTAAATTTTGCTGTGGTAAAATCAGTGTGGAACTGTAGTTATGATTTGATGGCATGCTCGTTTCAAAATACACAGGTGTTTGTTTCAGCTTGATCAAAATACAAGATTGGAACCCTGTTGGAACAAACTGCAGGTTTATGCTTGTTATTTTATGATTTATTATATAAAATGAAAACTATACTGCACAACTTTTCAGGTGAGAATTTTTTTTCACAAATAACTCCTCACAATGTGGAGCAAGTTCTGAAATGCCAGTGTGCTCATAAGTTAAATATTCAACTTGTCAATTGGCTTTGATGTGTTGAGTAAGCAAATGATTTCTGCTTGCTTTTGTAATTAATGTAGCTCATCCCAATCCCAGCACTGAGAGTTGTGGTTTCACCCTGGCAGTGTTAGGTTCAGAAAGACAGGAGCCCCCAGTATTTGAAGTGGAAGGACTGGTTTAAAATGGGATGCCAGACTGCAGGTCCAAATTTCTGTCAGTTGGTTCTTGTCACTTAAATAGTGTTTACATGGTCTCAGCTATTGGTTTTATTCCTTAAAGTAAAACATGAATGTTACAGAAGTCAACTTTTAGAAAATATGGATATCTTATTTTTTTATTATTTTCTTGAAATACATAAATGACTGGCAACCATGGAAAATTAAAATGTTAGGGATAAGTACTGCTTATAGTAGTTAATATTGACCATAAAGCTTAGAGAGTAAGCTTTTTATTTGGTAACTACCAAGCTGGTTTAAATTGGCAGCCTGACAATGAGAAGACATTTGCTGGTTTATTCTTTTACCTGATTCCATTAATTTGACTCAGTCTTCCATGTAGCAGTAAGAATAAGGGAATTCCATTTTACTTTCCAAAGTGAGCTTTCCCTTTTTTCCCCCCATAAAGGCAATAACATTGCAATGGCTGAGTATCCTTGACATTATCATCTTTGGAAGACTGAGCTAATTTATTTAATTTTCACAGTTAGCATACTCTGTCATAATGGTGGGTTGCTATCACATTCAACATCAGAAAAATTTTATGCTTCTCAGCATTTCAGAAATGACCAGTGACATTAAAACTGTGGATAGCACCTGGCTTGGAGGTAATCCTTTGAAACTTAATTGTAATTATGATGGTTGCAGAGCAGCTACATGATGAATCTTGATGAGGATTGCACTGTTGCACAGGGAGATGGTAAAGCTGTCAGGTGTGGGATGGCTTGATGGAGCCTTTATGGTTTTCCTCCAGTTTTGTGTTTTTATTGTTCCTTTATCATCTCTAGTGCCTTATGTGTATATAGCACACTTGAGAGAAAACTGCAGATGTAGTCGAGAGATTAGGATGTTGCAAAAATTCCATGGTGTGCAATACATTATGGGTACATGAGTTGGGTTTTTTTTGAGTAGGAACCTTTTCTAGTTGGTTTGTGCTGAGTTGAAGTCAGAAGACCACGTGCAGCTCAAGTGAGTGAATTGAGAGAGATTATTTATTTTATATATGCCTCTGTGTGTGTGTATATATGTATGGTACTAAAGGAATGGTTATCTTAGGGAAGCACAGGACTGATGGTATCTTAGCTTTTATCATTAAATTCCCCTGTTGGAATTTAATTTTATCATTAAATTCCCCTGTTGAATTGGAGAAGCCTTGGAAGCCCAAAGGTCTGACTGGTGGAGCAGCATGGAAGCAGTGGTGGCTGAAGGTGGATTCCAGGGGGTTTGGGGGTCAGAACTCAGCATCCAGCACCAGCATCAAGGATGGTTTTATCAAACAGCTGTGGCTGGGGATGCACAGCTGGACAGGATGAGCAGTGCCCAGGGTCCCATGGGCAGGATGGGCTCAGGAGCACTAAAAATCCCAGATTTGGCTGGGATTGAAGCTCACACGTGGCCAGAGAGGAGGGGAGCAGCACATGGATGGAAGCACAGGAGATCAGAGGGGTCAGAGAGCTGCCAAAGGAGGGAGGAAAACAGGCCTGAGGAATTGCTCCTCGTGGGCAAGATTGAGCACTGCGTAAGCACTTCTCACCACCAGGGCCCAAATTTCATTTATTGTTTTCTTAAAGGATGGGTTTTAGCAACTTTATGTGGGAAGAAGCAGCATGAGCTGGCAGCACCGTTTTTGCTGCAAAACTGTTAAACAAATAAGTGTTACAGAAGTAAACCTGTGAGAAATGAAACATCTTTGTACTTTACTGAGCCAATTAAAAAAAAATCAGGGAACCCTTCCTACATGTATTAGAAATCTGTTTTAAAATCTGTTAGGTGGATATTTTCAGTTGAGGGAAGTTATGTTGCTGTAATGTTTTCTCATTCGTTTCATCTCAAATATGTGAAACCTGCTGTTTCCTAAATAAGTAAAAGCAGATGGAGCAGCCTCAGTGATAGGTTTTGCTGAACACTTCAGCTCTGTTAGCTCAATTCTCACTTATTTAATGCCTTCACATTAGAGATCTACTTGAAGTTTGCAGTGTGGAATGTCTCACAAATACAACGTTGCCTGGAAAAGTTAGTGAAATAAATACAAATATTTATCTAATATGTTTCATTCTCCTTAGTATTTTCTACTCCAAAGGATTAATTTGGCCAAATCATAAGAGTCATGCCAACCTTGAAATAAAAAAAAAAAAACTAAACCAACAACCCAAAACTCGTGAGTCAGTCTCCAAATGCTTGTGAGATTGGTGAAGAGAGATTTGTTTTCAAGTTATTTTTGTTTCTTGGTTCTAGGGACTTCAGATATACACTAATTTCCAGCCTTTCTACATTGGTATTGTATTTTTTGTATTCTATATATTTAAAAGGATGCTTTTCCAGTAACCTAATTTCCAGGATTTAGAAGAAAAATTAAATGTTGCAGGGTTTTTGATGACAGTGGTGACAGTGACTCTCAAAACCACAAAGTAAATTTTCTTTGATTTTATTTGTTTTTACTGCTTTCCAAGGAAGTTGGGTCATCAATTATTGGAGTGTCAAGGTTAGCAGTACGTTTTTTAGTCATGCTCACTATGATTTGTACAAATTAAGGCTTTGACCTTTTGATTTTCTTTGCCTTCAGAGGGGGATTGCCAGTGAAGGTATTGGAAAGTGTTGTGGAGGAAATGCCAAAGGTGAGGAGGGAAGGTTTCCAAATAGAAATCAGTCTGGAGTCACGTTCATCAGTCTTTGTAAACACATCAAATCCAAATGTTGTAATCCTGCCTAGACCAAAGTTATCACATTCCCGTTGTTTCCAGTGGGTGAGGATTTCATCCCAGAGTGCTGCTGGAGTATTTTGAGCTTTGATGAAAAATAGCTGCCACTGTCTGACATTGATGATAAGGTGAATAAAGTGAACGTTGTGCAGGATAATGAATTTTTCCCAGTTATATCTCCTCTTTCTTCAGGTACAGCAATTAAATTCATTCCTGAATTTTTGGGCGCTGAGAAAATCTCCTCTGAGTTACATAAATTTCCTCACATTCTTTATTTACTTTTTTGAACACGTGTAGTAAAAATATCAACCCTAAAATTCATCTTCCTCTTGGAATTTGTTTTGCCATCTGGTAATCATGAATGAGAGAGAAACTTTTCATTCCTGCTGGGAGAGCTCCAAAGGCCTCTCTCAACTTTTCTTCTGTTTTGTTGAAATACAAAACTTTCCATGCGAAAAAAAAAAGTCCAAATGGCCACGATGTGACTGGGCTTCCATCAGCAGGACCTTGGCTTCATGTCTGGGCTCAGAGCAGGCGTGGAGGGCGTGATGCTGCTCTTGGTTGTGTTTGTTGTAGCTCAGTCTCGTTTCTGTGCACGATGCCCATGGAACTCGTATATTTAAGGATAGTGAAGCAACTTGCATTTTCTTAATGAGGCTCATGATAGTCAGTGTTGTGGGCCTTTGGAAATGTTAGTGCAGTAGCAGCTTTCTGGGATGGGTATTGCATCTTCCTGTCTGCCTTAGAGGCTCTCTGGCAGATGGACTACAAGGAAAATAGTTTAAATGGGGACACGGGTTCAAAATAACTCGCCGTTTAATTGCTCTCTTTCAAAATCATTGTGTATCCTGAAGGTTTTACCACCAGTTAATGTTGCATTTACAGTTCTTAAGATGTTCATTATAGAAGCAGAGTCAAGAGTCTTTTCTGAAGGGAGCTGGCGTGAACATTCCCAAGATATTGTTGGCTGCGAGGCACAACTTTTTGTTTGGTTTGAAGCAAGGTACTGGCGCTTTGCGATGAATTTTAATTGATTCCAGTTGCAGTTACTTTTCAGCTTGTCATTGTTAGGGAGAAACTTGTTTAGTGTGGGGCAAAACATCTCTGTATTTTTCATGGTGACGTACAGGACTTTATCTTCTTTTGGTGTAAATGAGCCTAAAGCTACTGATGTAATGAAACTGTGCAGATTTCTGCCACTTGAACTCCTCTTTTTGCTGCCTGACATGCAAAACACAAAGGGATTACTCAGTGTAGAGTGCCTGCAGAATCAGGCCCTTCAAAATAAATTACTCACATCTCTGTCCAAGCAGATTGCAATAAAACAAGAAATATGAGTAGTGCTCTTAGAATAATTTTGAACATAAAATTTTTTTACTGTGCTTCTTCTCAAAGGAACTAAAATGTGGTCTCTTACAGATAAATATAAATGAGCAGACCAATGAATTTGGATGAAATCATACCTTTTTAAAGATGCAAATTGAAAATTAAGCCTCAAAACAATAGAATCCTCCTGGGCCTTTCAGGAAGGATTGTATATTGCTTGTCAGGCACTGCTGCCAGGTTGCAAATTTTATTTCACAGTGAATTCCATGGGAGAGCTGCTAGAGCTCGCTTTTATGATGAAAAGAGAAGGATCTATTGAAAAGATGTATAGCTTTTTCCACAATCTGGATCATCTCTTTTAGGAAAGAGATTCTTTTATGGGGAAGGAGCTGTAATGGGGGGAGTGTTGTGCTTAGAAAGTTTTGCCTGGGCCTTTGCATAAAAACCAGGAATGGGGATGTTCCTCCTGATAAGGGAGAACCTTTTCTATTGGACCCAGTTTGCACCCACAGCTGTAGCAGATTTTAATTTATTTTTTTTTTCCTCAAGTCATCTTAGGGCCATCTTCTTTCCATCTCTTGCTTCCTTCTATTGCTTTTTTTTCATTCCCATTTTTTTCCTTGGGAAGATTTTTTTCAGGCTTTGTGATTTCTTTTTGACCACCAACATTCAACAAAGATCCCAGACTGAAAATGTAGAAGGGGAAGAATCTGTTCAGGAACTGTTCTAATAAAAATATAGTCATGATAAAGGAGGCTAAAATTAAGCAGGTTACTGAATTGTTAAACTCAAAGTGGAAAAAAGATTGGTTAAAAAAGATGAGAAATTGTCTCTGTACAAAATTATGGGATTGTAAGAAAGGCGAATTCTGCAATTTGATTCCTTCTGGTAGGGACAGGGCAGGACTTTCAGGAGTAATTTTGCACTGATGTCATCCTGTTTCTGCTGATTTTTATGGGATATGAATACTGGCCAAATGTGGGAAAGGTGCCAGAAATGGATTTATAGGCATAAATCCTGAGGGCAACCTGGAAGTGTCTCACAAACCTCCAGTTGGCCATTGGCTGTGTTTGAAATGGAACTCAGACATGGACCTAAATGTTTGCAGTGATGGATCTTTGTAGCCGAGTTCCATTAAAATAAGATACATAAAAGAAGAATGTTTTGGGTTTGTATGGAATTTTTTGAAAAATCATGGTTAGTACTGTAAAGTTGTTGATCACAGAAGGGAGCTTAACCTCAAGAGAAGTCTCAATTGTGAAGATGAAGGAAATATTTTTGTGGTTTCCAATGCTGCAGTCAGAAAATTAATCTACTTATGGCTAGCTCCTGTTGATGCAGACGAGGTTTAAAAATGCACTTTTTCTGGGCAACTCTGGAACAAAGTCAACAGTTTATAAGGCAGAGACTTGCTTCCAGCAGGAAAGTGTTCAGCTGGAATTCAGCTGTTACAGATGCTGTTCATGGGGAGTTTGACAAACTGACCCCTGCACATGGAGCTTCATTTTGGGGCTGGTTATAGCAATTCTGGTTGTGCAGCTGCAATATTAATAAGCCCAATGAAATAGTAGAAGTGCAGCCATGAGCTGGCACGGAGAGGAAATTGGGGAGGAAATGGCTTAAAAATGTGGCTTTGCATATGTTTTCGGTGTGCTGGAAATGTATTTTAACTTGCAAATTTCCTACAGCGGTGGCGTTACGAGCTGAGAAGGGGACTGGACCCTGTGTTACAAACCAGCTTTTTTTCAATAAATGGAGGCTTAAGATGAGCTTTAAAACATGTATGTGGGTTGGTTTGGGTTTTTCCCTTTTCCCTTGTAAACCAGTTTGTATTTAACTGCCAGTACCAATCTGTCTCTGCACCCATGCTGTATATGGGCAGAAAAAAGCACATTTGTGTGAAGCTGTGGTGTTTGCCCTGGCTGAGAGAGTGGGATCAGAAGGTTGATCATCTCCTGGGCCCATCCAGTCAGTTCCAGCAAATTCCCTTGGCACAGCCAGAATGGGATGGACAGAAGAAGGACCAACCATTCTTTGGGTGGATTAATTTCAGCAAGACTGTTTAGCCTTTTTTTTTAATGTTACAGTTTAAAAGGCTCGGTTTGATGCAGATAACACCCTGCAATTAGAATTTAATTTCAGAGAAGTACTAGAGAGCATACCCTGACATGCCTCCCCCACAGGAAGTTTATTTCAAATTGTTGGGAAGATGGAGCATTAAGTAAATGAAATGTGAGTAATACCTTGCATATTGCCAGAGAAGTGTATGCCTAGGCATTTTAAAAGTAATGGTAATATTTCACCAGCTCCTGAGAAATATATCAAAGATGCAGAGATTTTAAGGCCAGGAGGCACTGTTAGATCATCTCTTCTGACAACCTGCATAACAAGCTAAAAAGTTTTCCAGTAATTGCATCAAACATATACAAAAAAATATAAAAGAAAACAGTTCTGATTAAACAGCAGGAAATGCGCACGGTGAAGGTGCCGTCGTTTCTCCAGGCTCCAGTTTGCAGAAGTTTTGTTTGCTTGCATCATGCAAATTGGATCCACTGCCTGACTCATCCAGCAGTACCTGCATTTTGATTCCTTGTTTTATCATTTATAACATTTAGGTGGATTAGATGTTCTTAGAGATGAAGAACGTGTTTCACACAGGGGTGATTGAGTCCTGAAAGGGAGAATCATGAGCTGAGCAGCTGGAGGTACCCAGAAGTGCCAGGTGTGGAGCTGTCCAAACTTTGCCCAAATCATTGGCATGATTTCTCAACAGCAAAAATTACCTAAAGGGTTTTTTTAAGAAACAAACAAGTAATGAGAATTAAAAAAAAAAAAAAAACCAAAACAAAACAACAACAACAAAACCGAAAAATAAAACCCACAAATACAAAAGCCTTTCCTTTTTGAGTATCAGCGGTCTGTCTGATTTTGGAGCCAGTTCTGTTATTTCCTGCAGTTTAGGTTCAATTTGAGCTCTTTGAGTTACACCGTGTGCCAACCTTCCTTTTTTTTGCCCTTCACTGTACCCGCAGTGATTTTATTTTGTTTGCTGTTGAAGTATGGCTTTACACAAACTCTGGGAATGGTATGCATATGGATCACTTACAAATAAATCTGTGTACAGAAAACATAGATTGCCAAGTAGGCAAAACATAAAGATGTCTGTGCACTCATAATTTCCTAGCATTACTGTGTACTGCACTTAGCAGGATTAAGAGCTGTGTATCTTCTGCAGAACATATGTTCAGGCAGGAAAACCACCTGCATTAATTTTTGTTTTCAGGTGTCACTGCATGTGAATCTTCACTGCCTGTCGGGATTCATATAAATGGTTGATGTAGCATCTGAAGCTAACACACTGTACTTGCAGGAAATATTCTGTGTGAACTTAGATGCTCTTAATATTGGTGTTATTTAGCTGCTCTGGACTCCATCTGCTCAGCTATTCTCAGCACAGGTCTCCAAGGCTGCTCGGGTACTCACTTGGCTTTAACCGTAGTTAAAAGGTGAGTTTAATACAGGATAGCTGTCAGGTAGGAGCCATATCAAATTCTAGATTTCACACAGGGCACTTCATAAAGTGCTTTTCGTTACCAGTAGTGGTGTGCTGATGGTTATGATGAGTTTGTACAGTGATAAAATCGTTCAATGGTGCATTTGTCAACAGTGTCAAGGTAATAGAAATTACTCGAACGTCATCTCTTGCACTTTATGCTTTGAAGGAGCTGAACTATTCTGTAAGCATACTTGAATTTCAAATTATTATATCTGAGAATCATAATTTTATTTTGCAGAACATTTAGTAAGTGGTCTCTCTAGCTTCATGTAGGTGCCATCTCTGTACCCCTACATCCCATTCAGAGGGTGTGGTGCTGTCTGTTCCTCTCCTCCTCCTGCCAGCTTTGTTTCCATATCCTTGACATAATTGTTCAGGCAGATACCCTGCAGATGGATCATGGAAAGCTCACATTAGGGTAACGTGAGCAAAGCTACTCCCTGAAATGACTTACTGATGTGAATGTGGGGAGTGATTTGCTTGGAAGTGCTCATCGTGCCTTGGTTAAGTGAGTGATCGTGGGTAAGTTTTCCTCTGTATTTAATAGTCCATTAAGGACTCTTTAAAATACAGCTTTTCTGAGAAGCTGGAGATGGAAGAATGCTCTTGTGCTTTATGTTGATTGATACCAACTCAACCAGCATCCACAACTAAAAAGAACTTAGAGCAGCAACCACACTATTAACTGTGGTGGGGCATGATTATTCACAGATGATATAATGTAAATTTAGTAGAAGCCACTTAAATTCTAACCACGGCTTGTTTGGACTCCTGTTCATGAGGAGACTTCCAGGGCTTAATTTTTCTCTTTAATCACTGGAGCTTCCCTTTGAAGAATGGGAAGTGTTGTAAACAGCACTGAGGGCTCCTTAACAAGGTTGGACCCACTTCACATTCAACACATTCAGGGGGTGTGATTTTCCTTGGTTTGGGATTGCTTTTGGCACTGGTTAAAGAAGACATATTAAACAACATTTCATGAGGCTTTTTTAAACAAGTATTTAAGCAGTGAGTCCTGATTTGTTTCTTCGCAAATGGATTTTATGCAGAAGCAGCTGTTAATGCAGGGGACATTTGTTGGACATAGTCCTTTACTGGTAGCAGCATGGTCTTTATTTCATGTTGGTGTCTTCCATCTGCACCTTGTCACAAAAATTCGTCAATTTTTATAATTCTCTTCTTTGTAATTCTGAATGGAAGAACCAGCAAACAACTTTGGACTTAAAAAACGACAACAACAAAAAATATTACCAAAAGAACCTGCCCAGCCACATTTTAGTAGTTGCTTATTTTTGGAAATTTGGAGAGGTTTTTCCTATTCTGGATGAGTTTTCAATCTGTAGCAGCACTTGAGAATTACAGCAAGTGTTTTAGCAGTGCCACCTACGAGAAGATGCCAAGAAATAAGGAAATACTCATTTTATTACAAACAGCAGGTGGTTAAGTCAGTGTAGCAAGCAATGCCAGGCATGTCTGAATTTGCAGTGAGTAGAGGCAGTATCTTGTCATGGGATTGCAAAGGTGGAGTCAAAGATGCAGGTAGCAGTGATGATAAATGTTTAGGGCAGATGCTGCTCTTGCCAAGGCATAGATCACCATCAAACAGGGAAATAAATCTTCCCTTTGTTGACTTGAATTTCCTGCTCTGCCAGCAGTTCTGCTCCCATTTAGGCCCATTACTGACTTGGTTTGCTGCTCTTGTGTTTTACTTACCAACACACAAATATTCAAAGCTTTATTAAGTTTTATTAAGGAGTTGAACACCCTCTTCTGCCTTCCTTGCTGTTTTCTGTCTGTGTCCTGGGGCTGGAATTGGTTTGGTTGGTGGTGCTGATGTTTCTGAAGTCCTGTGTGTGCTCTCTGTGCATAAATTGGGATGGCTTGGAGTCACAAGTTGGATCATCTAAATAAAGATTTTGCTGCTTTGGATGTGCTTGCCTGAAGGTGCTGACTCCCTCCTGAAAGGTCTTTGCTGTTCAGGAGGCTGGAGCCTGTTTTAGTGGATACACTGCAGTCCTGGTTGGGAGAGCTGACGTACCTCCATATGCTTTGATAATTGATTTAAGGACAAAATCAGGTGTATGTTAAACATAATTAGTTAAGAATATTTTGTCTTTCTTTTTTTAAAGAATCTTAAGCCCATTTTAGGCAGCAGTGACAGCTAAGCTTTTCAAAGCTTGGCAGTAAATGACAATACACGCTGAAGCATATTATAAAAGGTCCATGTTCTTCATGGCTGGGGTCGTTGGAGAGGCACAGGAACAGGCTCTCAGCTGTGGTGTGCACGGAGCTGTTTGCTCCCATTCATTTTCAGTGGCTAAAGCTGCTGCTGCAGGTTTTCTCTGACAGTCCTTTTGTGGTGCTGTCTCGCAGAGGTGGAGGGCACACAAACCACCTGTTATGTCAGGCCAGTCCCAGGACCTGTCTCGTTGTTGCTGTCAGTGGACAAAGGGTGTAATTGGGGTGGCTCAGGTCTTGCTGTGTGACTGTCAGGGGGGACAGGGAGGGAGGGAGAGCTCTGTTCTGTGGCAGTGGTGGTTTCTTCTCTCCCAATATTGCATTAATGGTATCTCAGGGAGAGGCTGTGGGAGAAGCCAGCAGCATGTCCTGCAGCTGGCAACACCTGGAGGAGTTTTGTGTGTTTTTCATCTCTGTTGAGACCCTGGGTGTGTGACCCACATGCTTGGCAGGAGATGCAGGTGTTGGAGCAGCTCCTCCTGGGGGCTCTGAGGAGTGTGGAGGTCATGGCCAGGAATGAGTTGCTGGGGATTATGACTTCTGCAGTATCCCACTTCTCATGGCTGGCAGGAGGAGTGTGAGCCAGGTGAGAGCTGTGGTTTCTGGGTGGGATTTGTCCTCTGCCTGAGTCCACAGAGGCCACCAGAGTTGTTTGGCTCATCCCTGCTTTTATGTGGTTAATATCTGATTTTGAGCAGATCACAATGCCAGAATGGTTGAGGGCAGTAATTTTAATATTGCTTTGTTTCCTTCCTACATCAGTGTGAGATATCTATACCAGAAGGTAGGAATTGCTTTAGATGGAGCAACAGGAGAAACAAAATGGTTTTGGCAGTATTGCTGGAGTGTGAGAGAGTTTTGAGTGTTTGAAAACCAGATTCCTCTGCTATTGTCGGTCTGGAATTCCAGGTAGCCTTGTAGGAAAAAAGAGAAGGTGGAGCTAAAGAAAAATCCCATTATGTAGAGATGTAATGCTGTGAACAGGGTTCTTGTGCAGATGGTGGCTTGCTCTTGTGTATGCATGGCTTTCACCTCCTCTTAGAGCAGCTCCAGTTAATGCTGATATAAAACTGCCTGTTAATTGGAGTACATGGAGATAATGGTAGGTATAATCTCTAAGTAAACTCTTAAAAGCTCTGGAAAAAAGGGTATTTAAAAAAAAAAAATCATCTCTCCCCAAAACCTGAGTTTGCACTCTGCTTTGAAGATAGACTCATCAGTGTGCGGAGCAGACTTCTGCCTTGAGGCCATTTATAGTGCCGAAGCTTGTGAAGCTAAAACAGTTTGATGTGTAATTGCAGGAGGAAATGGAAAACCTGCTGAGCATGGCAGGATATAGTGCCTTATCACCCTTTATGTGCATCCAGTGCTTGCTGAAATTGCCAGCGGATCCGCAACATCGACAGAACGGTGACATTTTTCATGGGCCGCCGTGTTCTGAATCAACACTGCAACAGCGCGATTAGAGCAGGTAAAGTAGAGGGAACAATCAAAGAGTTGCATGTGACAGATCAGGTTTTAGTCATTCCCTGCTCCTTATTGCCTGCTGTCGTGTGTGATATGCAAAACAGCTTCTCCAGACGCATTACACCTTCACATTACCTGAAAATTGAATTTTATTTGGTGGCCTGCATATAATTTATAGCACTCTTCCAATGCACTTCAGTTCTCATTTAGCTAAAAGTGTGTTCTTTATTTCCTACTGGCAGGGAAACAGAAATAAAACTGAATATTCAGCACCACTTACAGTATATAAGAAACCAGGCTATTGAAGTTTTAAGCTGCTTGGATGTGTTATTGACAAGAACTGTCTATTCTGGACTTAAGCACACGATGTATTTGATTCCCAGAGGTATCATCTCTCCATAGTAATTAATCAAGGAAAAGGCACTGACTCTGAATAGCAGTACTTGAAGTTATGGACCACTGTTAGCACTTGAAAACGAAATGGAAATTGCACATACCATATGGAGGAGAAATGGGGGTCCAGGCTAAGGGCTTGCGATCCAGCCTTGCAGGGTGGAGAGGAAAAAGGGTTTTTTAATTATTCAGATAGAAGTACTACTTCTGCTAAGCACTTCACTACATGGAAAAATAACTCTGTGAATAATTTATTGCTTGTATTGTTGTGTGTGAGGCTGTTGGAATCAACTCCTGGACCAGCACACCTTGTCCACCCTTACACACTAAAGTAGATAGTGCTGTTAATGCAGTGTCTCTGTATCAACAAGTTACTTGAGTGCAGAGAAACTGGCAGTGAAAGTTCATTTGGGTTTTAAACCAAAGATTTGCAACTAGGATTTAGGGTCTGTGTTTATTTCTCTTCTACCTAAAAGCACAATGCAATGGGGTGTAAAAATCCTGGGAAGTTTACTCAGCAAGCAGAATGTTAACTGAATATCAGGATCTATGGAAGAGCCTGGCCAGAAGGCAAAAGGGGCCATTAGAAGTGAGAGGTATACAGGAAACCGTGCTAGAGAAGTTACAAAACTTGTGGCTGGCACAAAGTCACGGATGAAAACTGAAATAGCCCTGCATCCCAAAGCACCAGCATTGCAATGGCTTTGGAGGGAGGGTTCAAATTTCAGCTGGTGTTGGGGAGTGATGCAGTTTATGCAGCCCTTGGAGAACACACTTAAAGGTGCACCCATTCTCTTGGCATGTCTTCAGCTCAGATTTAAACTGCTCCATGGTAAATACAGCAATAATGGGGCTCTGGTGTTGTGCACTGGGGATATCCCACACTTACAGTGCTCTGTGATATGAATTTTGACTAAGGGAACCTGTATTTTACCTGATGCTTTCTCAGCTCTCTTGCGGCCACTCTGCTCTTAATCATGCAGTTTCCTTCCTATGGTTTTCATTTTCTTAGGTCGAATCTGAGGAATTGATATCTGCTTTTTTTTTTTGGTCCATGTCCTTTGTTTATATCTTGTTTGAGCTTGATTTATAGAGCAGGTCATTTGTTGCAACCAAACATTTATTTCAATCTTTTCCCTACAGTTTGATCTTTCAAATAAACTCAATTTAGTTTTATTCTTCAAGGAAAATTCCTCTCATCTAATAGGCTTTCAAATTTGATAGTTGGAAAAAATGAAAACAGCTTAAATGGTGTTTTCAGGCAAAACTTTTGCCATGTAGGACAGCTAATAGCAGTGTGAATTTCAAAGTCTAATTACAGATGTTATCAACTATGAAATTTATGCTGTTTGTGAGGAATTTACTGTGCAAATGTATGTTTCAGATAAAATAAAAAAAAAGGCAAAACAGCCATCTCCAAAAGCATTGAGTGGAATTCATTTGGTAGAGAGATCTTACTTCCAGTGGGGCATTCCATTAATTTCTCTCTCCTGTTAGAGGATGAAGATGAACCAACTTTCCCTGTACCTTGCAGGCTCCAAGGTTTCCAATTTTGGCAGTGTTCTGTGATTACATTTATTTAGCAAAGCTATTGCTCCCACAAGTGCAAGTTTTGCTGTTCCTTGCATTCTCAATCTGGCCCACCTGGCAGGGCTGCTGGACTGAGGCACCCCTGGTTTGTAACTTGTTCAAACCAAGGAATTCCTGTAGCTGTGTGGATTGCCACCAGCAGCAGAGGCTGTGCAGCCTCTGGGGGTGGCAGGAGTAACTGGAGTTGCAGCTTTTCCACAGTTCTCGTGCATCTTCTGGGGTCTGTAACATAAATGAAGAGTAATTAACAGCACTCTCAGTCAGGGCTGCATATACCAAGATCTCTACGGGTTCAGGATTATACCTTTGTCACCTTGGAATATACCAGCTAAAAATTCCTCCAAAAAGTCTTCAATATGAGACTTACACCTTGTATTTAAGAGGGCAGGACTTAATGGGTGATGTTTCATGTCTTTGAGCCATAAAGCATGGCTGTTGCTCACTTGTGATTGTTTTGTGTGTCCTTTACACCACAGTTGTAAACTTAAACTTTCCTTAGGAAATGAATAGCAGAGCTGTTTTATCTTCAGGCTCTCCTTGGCATTGCTCTGGGTTGTTTTACAATAAGAGCCCTTTCTGGTGTACTGATGTGCTAAACACAGTAACAGATTTATTTTCTGTTATCATGAGAACAAATGCAGTTACAGTGTAGGCTTGAATAACATCAACACATCTCTTCCCAAGGTAGAGATGAATTTTGTTCCTTTGCACAAACATAAACATGGCTTTGATGGAATAACAAGAATCAAAAATGTTTTCCTCATATCCATCTGTGAGAAACTCCTTGCACTTTAGCTCGATAAAACACTTTGTAAACAAAAATTTAGTGAAATAGAAGTTGATGTTAAGAGAAGGAAAACAACAGCAATGCTGTTCTGGAGCTGCTCAAATCTTGATTACAGTCCTGTGAAAATGTGATAAATTATTTAAAAATTTCAGTTTCAAGCAAACAACTTGGTTTCTTCAAATGTAAATTTAAGGTTCACATCCTATTCTGTAACACTTTTAATAAATGCACTTTAGCAGCTTTCAGCTTATTAAATAGCAAGCTTTGTTTAGATTATTAGCTGCAGAAGTACTGATTATCTTTACATTTACAGTTGCATTTTTGTCCTTTATTTCCTATTTATATGAAGTAAAAAACTGTAGAACACAATCTGTCCATCAGAAGGTATGAGAATATGTATCCCTGTCAGTAATGGTATGGAGTTTCCTTTACGACACTTATGCTTTCTCCTAAATTTTTGTTTTATAGACTAGGTTTTGTTCTCCTTGAAAGTGCATTATAAATCAATAAGATGCATTTTACAGCAAAAGGAAAACATTACATGTGTAGAGAACTCTTTGGAAGAGCTTTATATTTTATTGAACCCTTGAAAAGTTGCAGAGTGGCTTGCTTGGAGTAAGAGAAACTTGGCTTTCCATTGATGCTGGCTTGTGATTATGGTTTATCACCTTCAGTGCAAATTTATTGCAGATCTGGGTATGTGTGTTTCACTGACGTGTGGGGAATGTTTATTGGAGCCAGCTCCCCTCTGCAGCACCACAGCAAACACTGCCCTGAGAGCTGATCTGTGGAAAACAGGAATTGGCTTCTGCAGAGCTCTTCAGGGTGAAGTCCTGACCCAGTGAAGGGAGTGGGAGCTCTGGGCTGGGCTCTGAGGAGCTGAAGGGATTTTTTGTTCTTGGGGAGCACAGCAAGTGCTCAGTGCTCACACATGGCAGTGCCTGAGGCTCCTTCCAGAATCCTGCAGGATGGCCCAGATCTTTAGAAAGAAACCTTGAGGATGCCAATAAAAACCCTCAAAAAATAAAAAGAACCCAGGGAGCGTGCTCCTGTTTTTGGATGCATCTCCTCTCCCAGCTCTGTCTGCTGCTTTGGTCCTGTCCCCCAGGCTAGCCAAGGTCTGACTCTGGTTCTTGTTCAGTTGAGTAGGAAACAAGAAAAGCTACTACTGTTCTTACTGGTTTTGAAGCACAATGTGTGTGCCCTGAAGGAGAGAAGAAATAAATAATTCAGGCACTAAAAATATTAAAATATCTAAATGAAGCCAAAGTCCCAAATCACTGCAAAATACTTTGATTGGTTATTTCCTCTGTTTATTTTCCTGTGATGATTTTTAGCCACCAGTAAGTCTGTCAAATCAAAGTGTTTATTTAAAGGAAATATGTGCAGCAGTGTTTTCTTTTAGGGGTCATATATTCTAAAATTAGAAAGAATCCCTTTTATCTGTGTGGTTAAAGACAGTTCAGCAGTGGTAGGATGTTTTATTTTGTTTCAGCCAGGTGACACATTGCCTTGCTGAATGACAAGGTTCAGTCTTTGTTTGAATCACTGACCTTTCCCTCAGAAACATCTGCTGTATTAAAAACCTGTGTTGTTCTGTTTCCTTTTGCTCTCTCATAAAAGGATGCAAGTAGAAAAGCAGGATCCAAGACTTTTCAGAGTTGCAGCTCTTCCTGGACACTAACATCACTGAAATATAATCAATTTCTATATCTTCCCTGTTATTTGTTCAATCTGGCTCAAGGGGCAGTGGGGTCTTGGGGGCTGATGCTGTGCTGTTGATGTCTGCATTGCAGTTGGTGGAAAACATTTTGGACATGCACACGTTTGTATTTTTTGTTGGGGAGGTGGAGTTTCTCCTTTCATTCAGATAGTTCCCATTTTTACTTTATTTCATTCTGTGTTTGTCTTAAAAGAGAGGGGAAATGCAGAATCCCTTAATCTGAAGCATGCCCCTGCCTGTGTGGCTCTGGAGCCTCCAGCATCAGTGGGAGGATGCTCCTCTTCAGAGGGAGGAGAGTTGATAGGAGAGGAATTCTGCAACGTCTTGTAAACAGTTCAGTATCAAAGCAGTTCATTTCCACCTTGTCCTGGGAAAAAGCAAATTCTTCTCTTGGAAATATTTGTGCACCTAGATAAATCAAATTGTTTTCATGCAGAATCTTCTGTATGAAGGAGAAGTCAGCTTTTATGGAAAGCCCAAGCTTTCAGAAGCTTTGGATGCTGTTTGAGTGGAGCCTTGTGTTTCAGTGGCAAACACTTGTCGGGCAGTAGCTGCAAATCTTTCACCATTAATGTCACCTGAGTCAGATGAATGCAGGTACATCCCTGTGCCATCCCCACTGCCTTGGAGTGTGAGCTCTGGGATGGTTGTTCGGTGGAAAATGGAGCCCATCAGCAGTGGAGCAATCTGTGTGAGTCCTCTCACACACACAGGGTGCTCAGGGATCTGCTGTGCAGTGCCACAAATAACTGCATGCAAAACGAGACCCAAACTAAATCCAGGCTCACTGTTTTTCTCTCACTAGCTTCATTTCCAAGCATGCTTTGTTAGTGGAATAAATGCTTCCAAAGGTTGCAAAGCTGGGTTCATCTCCAGTGCTCTCCTGGAAGCAGTGGTGCTGTTGTAAGGATCATCAGGCATAATCTGCTGTTTGGTGCTCAGACTTGCACAACTGTTACTTAGGGCTGGTTAAGGGATGACAGGCTGTCAGCTGGTTGGGAAGGAGCTTCAGGAGCCATTGTTCTTTCAAATTAAAACATTTAAATCCAAAGCCAGGACTGCAGGCTTGTTTTAATTATTCCTTTTGTCTGGTGGAAATACTTTCCTACTGATGATCACGCAGCTGTCACATATACATTACCTTTAGTCAGGATACATGACAGTGCTTTCCTATTAGCTGTCATTGTTTTACAAGGAAAACTAAAAACCACTAAGGCAGATGTGTTAATTTCAAAAGGAGATACTGCTGGTGAAGTTATTAAAATAAAAATATCTGAGGACTCAAATTCATCTGATTTATAGCAAAGATTTGCCGTGTTGTCTCATGGCAGCTGAGGTGACAGGATTTTTTTTGGCTGTGTTATGGAGATGTCATTGCTGTCAGGTTGAGGAGCACTACTCAGAGTAGCTGGTCATGTGTTAGTTGTTCCTCCTTTGTGAATCAGTTCTGTCACAGATAAGTTTATTACTTCTTTGCTACTCTCCTGTATTACTATGTTTAATGGATTTTTCAGAAAAAAAAAAATAGGTAGTGTTTTTTTGGCTTAACATCTGTTTAATTCTGGCTTCTGAGCTGCAGACTTGACTTCTAAAACTTAAAAACCTGCCTGTTGATACAGTTAGCCATGATTCAAAATATCTTGCCTTTTTCTGGGTAGATTAAGTAGATGCTTTTAAAATTGTTTCCCTAGGAGATATTTCAGTAGGTAATCCTGGGGTCTGGTGCATCAGGAATGTTGATTTTTCGTGAATATTTTGTTACTTCTTATGAGACATTACACAAAATAGAAAATCAAGAGTTCTATGTGCAAAGGCAGGCTGCCATTTACTGTCCAGCCAGGTACAGTTAATTACATGTACTTTTTTCATGTCTAATCTCCTGAAATATAAAATGTCATTTTATTTTCATTTGTATTTGCTGTGTTGGTTTGGAAATAAATGAATGCAATATGTTTTCTGAGAGTTCCGGAGTATTTTAAAAAGGGCAAACCAAATTGATTTAATCAGAGTTATTGTTAAAAGCTCCATTTTAATGGAATGTGCTGTGATTGCTGCTGCGAATAGCAGACTTTCATTTTTGAAGTTGTTATTCAAAAAGAATATGCATGTCCTGAGAATGAGCTACAAAATGAAAATGAAAATAATAAGCCAAACAACAAACAAGTCATAGGAGGAAAATATTGTTGTATGGGAATGGTTTTATATACGAACATTGCAGTATCTGAAACAACTTTCCTGCTCCATAATTCATATGATAAAATCGTGAGGAAACACAAACCTTCAGACTCCTTTCAGTTTACTTAAAGTTAAGTGCAGGGGAGAGGAGATGATGGTTTTTCCTGGGAATCACCAAGCTCAAACAGAAACCTTCTGATCCCTGGTAATTTGCTTTTCGCTATGGATGTGACACATGGAGTGGTTGTCACTAACAGCTTATTAAGAGGCCTGGCAGAGCTGTGGTGGGGGCTGTGTGCTGATGGATTGCTTCATTGCAGAGCAGTGTTTGTGCCTCACATTCTCCAGGAGGGAATGGGAATGTCCCCAGCCCTGGATCTCCTCGGGAAGCTGTGGCATGGAGCAGGTGTGTGCTGACAGGAGGGAAGTGTGGCTTTAACAAAGGTCATGCCTGGTGGCTACAGGGAGATACTGTCAGACTGCAGGAAAAGGAAATAATTAAAGCTTTTAATATCCTATATCACAAGCTCTCACTTTAGCCTCACTGTCCAGGACTACGACAGGGACCATTTTCTGCTTCTTTTCCTGAGTTGGAGAACATGAGCAGCTCCTGATGTAGCAACTGTTCTGTCCCACAGCATTTTTTTTGCAATTGCTTGGCCTAGGCTTTCTTTTCCCAGACCAGTCAGTGTGTGTTGTATTTGTTAAACCTGAATTCCAGAGCTATTTTTTGGTCTGTTTTTATGCACAGCACTCCGCCTTGCTCCTCTGTAGGTGAGATTTCTAAGGAATTCTGCTTTGAGCATGAGGTGCTCAGTAAGGACTCTTCCAGGGCTGTGTGCAAGAGGAGTCATGCTTGTAATCCTAAAAATAACCCCAGTTCTTCATCCAGATGGAGCACCCAACCTTGCAATGCCTGTGAGTCAGCTCATGTGGTCAAGATGGGAGCTTGTGTTGATAGGGAAGGATTTTGGGACTGGGAAGGTCCCAGTTCAGACTGATTTTTTTATCCACAGCAGAGCCCATCGGGGTCTCCAAGCAGCAGCACAGGTGAGACCATCATCTTTTGAACTTATGCAAACAAATACGGGAGAGCGTGAACACAAATTCATGTGGACTGAGATGGGATGACAGAGAGAGCAAAGTATAAACACACGTCAAGATGTGAACATTGGGTGGCTTGTGGGTGTAAAGTCAAAGTGAGCCAGAAAAAAAAAAAAACCCACATTTGGAGTATGAAACATTTTGCTGAATGTCTGGAGTAAGAGTGTGAGGCACAGGTGGCTGACAGAGACCGTGAGCAAATCCCTGCTGGGAACTCCAGCCCTTACTCAGCATGGACAGCAAGGGAGTGACTTAATTTGTGTGGGTATTGGTGCTTGTCATCATCATGACTTCAAGTAGATTCTGATTTCTTTTCATAAAAATACAAAAGATTTAAAGAATTGTGCTCTTAGAGGGATAATGTGTGGCTTTGAGCATCTTCTGCCAACAGGAATGTGAGGTGCAGAAGTCAGATATTACAAGGGCTCTTCATTGGTTGCATCATTATTCTTTTTGTGTTGTTCAAGCAAAAAAAAAAATCAAAGAAACTACAGTGTAATAATGGTAAAGAAACCCTATTTTCTATTCAAGTGAAGGTTTGGAAATCATTGGTTATTTCCCTGGGTTTGATTTTCATAACTGCTGAGATGGGAGCATTAACAGGTGTTGCAGGGCAGAGCAAGCAGAGTGCATTTCCATTTTATATTCTTACAAAGCATGTGTATTAGAATTGACATCTACTTCTTGCATACAGATGCATTCTTTTTTTTTTTTTCTGATGGAAACACTTGCATAAAAAGGGATGATTTCTGTCATAATGCATGTTCTGAATTGTCTAGTATCAATAAACTTGCAAGTGTTGAATCTTTGGGCAGTGCTGGTAGGAATTTTAATATCATTTTCTTCTGACTTGTGTTTTGGTTTTGTTTTGCTGCTGGAATGTTGCTTGAGTTGGCACACTGATATCTGCATAGGATGTTAAGGTTCTGTCTTCTGTATGTGGAAATGTCTGTATATCTGCAAATGTTCATCAAATTCTGAGTCTGTATTAAGCAAGGAAATGAAGATATGGAAATGAAACTTTGAGAAATAGCCATGTCAGTTTATAAAAAATGGCTAAATACCACAAAGAAATCAAGAAATACAGTCAGCTTAGCTAAACCCCAAGTTGAGTATATTAAAATATGCAATGCAATTAAAATGTCACTGCAACAGGACAGATATTAGTGATTTATATCTTACACATAGGGTGAGATTGTCTTGAGAGGTAATCCAAGAAATTCACTTAGAGACCTGACCTTTCATTGAAATACATCTCGTGTTTTGCTCTGATAAGGACCCTTTGACATCAGAGAGGGTGGAACGATAAATTCATGTTTTGCTATTTTCTTGTTACACGTTGGTGCAATTCCTGGCTGCCTGTGTCATACTTCAGGTTCACAAGGGCAGATGTGATGAGGAAGAAGCTTCCTTAATCTGACTAAAACATCTCACTTGTGCATTGAAATCCCTCTGGAATTCCAGCACTGATGTCTCCTCTGGCTGCTGGTTTTGCTGAGTTGTGCAGAGACTTTGTGGTGTACACAAATGGTCACTGGGGACCACAGGAGATTATCTGACCTAAGGCAAATAGAGTTTAATCTCTGGCCCTTGGAATTTTTCTTTTTAGTTGGAGTGGTCCCTGTGTTCCATCAGTGCCTCCTGATCTTGGGGACATGGGCTCACCTCAGCCGTGTGTGCCAAGTGTCTTGGATGGAGCACTCCTGGAAATACCCAGGGATGGGTTTTTCTTTTCTTGCTGTTTTACAGCCTGAAGGAAGAAGTACTTGGCTGTGCATAATCCTCTCCTTTCAAGATTTCTTGGCATTAACTGTGGCAGCTACTTTTGACACTGTTGACCAAGTCAAGGTTTGCACACATGTTCAGCTTTGTGCACTGACTGCTCCCATTAACCCACGCAGGTGAATTAACAGTGTAACAAGAAGTGCTGATGCCAGTTTTGAAGTCATTTGATGCTTGCATTTGTGCGTCCCTGCTTGTCCCCAAATAGTCCAAGGCTGTAAATCCAACTGCTTTTGCTGCACATTTTAGTGACTGGGTTCACAGGGGAGAGATAATGCACTTGAAAATATGTTCCTTTTTAATTGGGGTGGAAGAATAGGAACTTTTTTTTTATGTGCATCTATAATTTTGTAGAAGCTCCAAGCTTAGAGTAGTTAAGCCTGTAATACACAGTGAGAATTGTTTATATGCACATGTATTGAGCGAAAATCTGAGTACCGAAAACATGAAACAAATTGCTTCAATTGCCAGTAAAATGACTGGGTGGGTATTGTATGATAAATTCTTTTGTTTTCATGTAGGATGCCCTTCTTCAAATTGTGTGCTGTGTCAATTCCCATCTTGGTTATCCCACTTCAGGCTCTGAAGGGGGAAAAAGCCCTAAATGAATTTCCTAAAGGCAGATTTTATATGCTGGTAATAGCGATGGATCTCCCGCACTAAACAATTAGTCATTGCCACTGTTCACTTTTCTGTCCTCAGCTGAGCCTTTCTCACATCTTTCCAGAGGTTAACAGCATCTCCAGATCGCTGCCTTTGTCCCAAACAAGGTGTAAGCCACGGGGAGCTGTCTCCATGGGAAACATTTTTATTCAAATAATCACACAGCATTGCACTACATGAAAGCAGGGGCTTGTGCAGGGCTGGGATGTCTGTGGTAATGACTGCTACATAATGGGGCCACCTGGTGATTTGTGTGCTGCATTGCTCGGTAGGAGCTGGAGCTGGGGAGCTGCTCTGGGCTCTGGCTGGCAGGGAACACGCTGGGCAGGTGTGTTCAGCTCCTGTGCCTCGCCTCCTCTCCCAGTGAGGTCGTGCTGGCCAGGCAGCGCTTGGAATTTTGCTTTCCTGCTGGCTGTGAGGAGCAGGGAGAGTCATTCCACAGGAAAACTGTGCAGGGTGGATGGATGCTGGAAGCTTTGTGGAAATGAAGAGCCAGCACGATAGCTGGATGTGTTTTTCCCATGTAGCACTGATGGGGAAGGTTGCTACACCTAATCCTGTTTATAATTTCTACTGGCTGTCTCTTGTATTCCTACATACAGGGAAAAGTGCAGGAATTAACACTACTGCCTGTGAATAAATGCATTCAAATGGTATAATCTTTTTAATTATTTATTAATTAGAAGCTGTATTTTGATAACTGGAGATCTGCATGCTATTCTTTCCAGAGTTCATAACTCTAAACATGTGTTTTAATTACTCTGCTTATCTCCCATCGTCACTTGGGTGCTTGCTGTTCACGCAGCAAACCCCACAAACACTGCAGAGAGCAGAGCAGACATAAAAAGAACCACATCAGAGCAGCATTATCAATTTATACCAGCTGAGAATCAAGCTCAGAAAGCAAACTCAAGAAGTCAGTGGTTTTTTAGTATTGGAAACATGCTCTTATACCCAAACCAGCTTTGCTTTGTTTAAACCCCCCACCTTTCTGCCGTTGCATCTGGTCAAATAATGCCAAATAGGTGAAGTTTTCTCAAAAATAGTAATAGTATTTTTGCAACCTTTCTGAGAAGTGATTTTTTTTCCCTGCCTCTCTGCTGCTTGGCCCCTTGAAGATCTGCTGATTAAGAGAGAAAATATCTTTAAACTATGGGACTATGCCTCTTTGGGAGTGTGGAAACAGGGTACCAAAGTATTTGCCTCCTTCTAGGAATGGTTGGCTCACATCTCATGTGAGCCTGGACATATTCCCATGGCTCATGGGCATGCTGTAAGTGGAAGATAACTTTTTTTTCTATAGAGTATGTCTGGAAGAAAAACACAAGGTATTTGTGAGTATTCAGCAAGTACAGTTGTGGGATCTGGGGATTGTCTTAGAATGCACACCTATGGCAGTTCCCAGAGTTGTGCTTTCTGATCTCTGTGGCAGTAATCCCTAAAGGAGTGAAATCTTCAGGATTTCCCAACTTGCAGGAACTTCTAGGCAATTGTTTTTAAAAGAAAAAAATAAAGGAGTATTTTTCAGCATTCCCTTGTGTCATAACCAGAGGATAAAATAGAGCATGCAAAATTCACCACAGCTGAATTAACAGGAGAGGAGGTTGTTATATTTAAGCTATGCATTTTTCTGTAATTAAGTGAGTTTCACGGAGAGAATGTTCCTTCTCGAGGAGAAACTCTCTTAATTGGCAGTTATGTGGGGTTAATGAACTACTTAGAGTACCGAGGGGGAAAAAAGTGGGGAAGGAGGGGGGAAACAACCCCAAGTGTCAGAATGCTGTGTCAGAACTCGGCAAATCCGTTATCAGAGCTTTAGCCAAGCTCTGATGAGATGAGACTGGCCCTGGAGAAGGAATGGCCCTCCCTGACAGGAATGCTCCCTGAGCAGGGACGCTGCAGATCAGAGCCTTTGCCTACGAAATGAAGGCTCGAGGCAGAGCCAGTCACATTAAAGAGGCCATAAGAATGAAAATCTTAAATAAATAAAAGGCGTGGGGTGCATATCTGGAAGGAGATGGTAGCTCTGATTATTTTCTTTA
Organism: Passer domesticus; assembly: GCF_036417665.1. Lineage (NCBI taxonomy): Eukaryota > Metazoa > Chordata > Aves > Passeriformes > Passeridae > Passer > Passer domesticus. The sequence goes on along the minus strand of NC_087489.1, from coordinate 11,201,615 downwards.
TTTTTTTTCCAAGTGCTACTGTGGGGAAATTGGAACAATCTCAGTTTGTGTTATTTCTGCATTTGTGAGGTTGTTCACTTAACCTGTGCAGTGACCTGGAATACTCAGTGCCACTGAGACAGAAAGAGTAACTGAGAGACTTGTGATTTCAAGGAGGAATTTTATTGAACAGCAGCAGATTTACTTTACACTTCAGTAGTAAGTGATAAGAGAGGAATTATTCAACATGCTTTCTTATTTCAGCCCTGGGAGGTGGTGTAAATTTTGAGGGCACAGAACATAGTGCCTCGTATCATGAAAATGAAAACTGTTTTAAAATTAAGATGAGAAGTGCCATATTTCATAGATGTTGCTTAAGTTCCTCTAGCATTCCTCTGAACTTAAAGTTTTTAAGTCATGGTAATGCCTTTTGACAAGACATTTCAACAAGAGCAGAATGCTGAACTGATTAAGAGACTAAAACTGAAATTTACTTAGAAATTTCAGAGGGCAATGGTTTTGGCAATAGACATAAACACTAGTTATGATGTGTCATTCTGTATTAGACCCTGGTTTTCCTATCTTTCCATAGGCAGATGTTGCTTTTTCACTTTATAGGTTTGTTAAGGATTTTGGTCTGCCTTTTTCTCACCCTCAGGCTTCCCATCAACCCGACCACAAAATGCATGTCACATAGGATTCACCTTTTCCTCTTAGATTAGATACTCCTGAGTGGTCAGCTGGAAGCTTTTTTTTTTTTCCCCTCTGGTTTGTTTGGTTTTTGAGTTTGTGTTTTGAAGAGGGGCTGGGAAGCTAAATAGATGTGATTATTGGAATTTGACTTCGTAGCTGATAAGCGTGAAGAAAACAAACAGAACAGACTGTTAGAGCAAGATAATCCCTCTGACAATTAAAACAAGGCTGATTTGGGAAAACATACACACCCAAAAGTGCCATTTATGAGCTGGGTACTTCTCCACGTGATGTTCTGTGCCCGTATAATTGATGATAGTGCTCAGTGCAGCTCTGTGCATGCAGGAGATAATTTATATTGAATCTTAAAATTCAGATCAGCTTCCTGCAATTCAACATGGAGTTCATACCTGGAGTACTTTTGGTTTTTCACTCAGAGATGAAGCAGGATGAAAACCTGTTTTTGTTAAGGAACAGTGACATCCTAAACAGACCTTTAGTAGGACCCAAAAATATCATTGTGATTTAACTGATTTACTTGTAAAAGGGAGGAAATTGGGAAATATCCTTTTGGCAAATCTGCTCGAGGTTGTGTGCTGACCCTGCTTTGAGAGCATACATGCTTCAGGTTGTCCAGATGAGCTTTGGGCTCAAATACCCACTTGGTTCATCGGGCTCCAGTCTGCCTTTGCAGGCAGTGTGACCTCTGGGGAGCTGTGCCATCAGTCCTACCAAGGTGTGCCTCCTGGCCCTGGGCAGGTGTGAGCCTCCTGTTGGAACAGCCTGGATGTATTCCAGTGTTTCCTGAAGATACGTTTACAGAAAGGAAGCTTTAAAGGTTGGTAGTTTTCGTCTTTTGGCTATTAAGTATGTTGCATATTTTTTGTCAGCACAATGTTCTCATACTAATGAGGCTTTTTATCTGGCATTGCCAGGTGTCTCTTTCTTTCACAGAGAATCCCATGAATGTCTTCCGTGCACATCTTTGTATACAAACTCAGCTGAAGCTGAGAATGGCATTTGTTAAACACACATCTTTTCTACCCAATGTTATTTCCCATTGGTGAAAGACTAAAGATACACATTCTTTGTTAGCCCAAAAAATTAATAAAGTTTTGAATACGTATAAATATATACATGTGCTCAGGGTAGAAGTGAACAAATCTATAAAATATAGATTTTTTTAAATTCTGTCTATCCTTTGTGCTTATTTGTTGGCTTTATCTGCAGAAGAATTAGCTAACCTAGGTGAAAAAGCTGCCAGGCTTTGGGTATGGTTTTTTTGGAGCTGAGGGAGACTAATTTGAACCTTATGGAGCAACACTGAACAACGTAGTAACATGCTGTGATTCAGTGCATATCAGTTCATAACTACCTCTGAGAAAGTGCTCCGAGTATGAATTAAACAATACTCTTAAAATGTTTTATTATATTTAGTTCTCTACAGTGCGTACCTCTGGCAAAGGTTAATTGGTTTGTGTAATGCTAGAAATTATAGTCCTTGATACATCTGCTAGTCTGAGTTAGCACAAGAGCTGCAAGATCTTTGCTAAGGATCTAATAGCTAATTTGAATGCCTCAACCCTCAGAAGAAGTGCAGAATAACTCTGAGTTTAATCAGGGTTCTCTCTAGAGCAGAACTGGACAGTGGATCCAAATTAGGTCGGTTGTTCCGTGACACAGATTTTCATCCAGTGGAGACAGAGTTGCTACCAAAGTAGTTTTGCTAGGAACAAAGTCCCCAACTTCAAAAACTTCGGAATACAGCAGAAAAGAATGGTACTTTCATCCAGGTCATGCATTTTTACATTTTTCCCTATTTAATAAGCCAAAGCCTGGAGGTGTAAAATTTGGTGCATGTATTAGGCAAGCCTTTGGAGTTACTGTAGGGTTTTCAAAACACGAGGGGTTTGGGTTCAATGTTTTTAATTTTTTTATTTTAACACTCCTTTACATCTAAAGGTTATGTTTCCAAATCCCTGCTGAAGACCAAGAGAAACTTTGATCATAGACATGGAACACTGGTAGGGTGTTTGCTGAGGGAGCAGAGTGGGCGTTCTCTTGTGGGGCATGGAAATGAATGCCCAAGAAAAACATTCAGGAGACAGGCTTTTCTGTGCCCTGTTCACATGGGGAAACCCAGCATGCTGGCCTCCAAGTTTTAATACCTTTAGATAAAAGTTAATAATGTATATGTCTGTAATGCTCTGGGGTGCTCTCCTGTCTGCTTAGCTGATAGAGCTGAGATCTGAGTGCTGCCAGGTACCTCTGCTGCTCTAAGGACCCTTCTGAATTAGGGCAATAATTCTGTTTTTTCTTCAAGAACACTTACCTACTGCTCACTGGGAGCTGCTCTGCTCTAGGTTGAGGCCGCTGTTGTGACCTGGTTACTTTCACCATCATGCTTTAACCTTCCAGTTTAACACAGCTTTAATCTGCTGCAGTAGTTGGTTGACTTCTCTCCGTTTAAGACCTGATTCTCCCAATGGCTCCTGTGACCAGTTTAAAATGGGATTTCTGAGCTGGGGGTAGCACTGGGAATAGGCTGGCAGTTCATTGAGAATGCTCAATTTTTATTGAAGTCTTTTAAGTATTGTACATGTCTGCATTTTTTCTTCCCAAACTTAAAGGGCATCAAGCCTGGGCTTGCCACCCACTGTAGATGTTCTCCTTTGAGATTCTTGTGCTTCTCTACCCAACAGAAGGATTCTCTCAGAACTGAATGAAGGTACAGAGCAGCACAGTGTGCAGGGCTCATTCAGGTGCTGAGATAGCATCAGAACACAGCTAAAGACTCCCAGCGCTGCCCAGGCATGAATGAAGCTATTAAAGGAAAAGTGTCCAAGTGTGACTGCCTTTGATCCAAGGTTGGCAAGATCTGGTGGAACTGACAGCTGTTTAATAGGAAGCAATCATGTTTGATTCTACCTGGCTCTTTCTCGGCTTCTTTTATCTTAAGCAATTTAGAGAAGAATTATATGAGTAACAAGTATGTACTTAGCAGTGGTTAGCATAACCTCAAAGGCATGGGTCACTGCTTGTATCTACAAGCTCAAAAAGAAACTTGAGCTGTCACTGTGCATTTTAGTACCATATAAAATTTCCTAATATGAGCCAGGAATTAAGACTCACTGTAATTTGGGCTTTGGTCCACTTTTGGAGCTGTGGTCTCAAAAGCCACATCTTCTCAATCAAGGAGTGCCATGAGCATGGAATTGATTTTCTGCTCTGGAAGGGATATTTATTCCTAATAACTTTTAGGCACAGAGTCACCTGCTGCAATTGATGTGATACACACACCTAGTTCTGACTGTCTGCAAATCTATACTTAAAGGCACCTCTAGGCAGTCCTTTTATAGTGAAAAAGACTTAACTGGGCAAAATGTGCTAATCCTTCCTGAACCGGGGAAATGACTTTATTATTCTCTCCATCCTCATGCCATCATTATGATCTAGTGTTTTCCCTTCATAAATGAGAACAGTAGCCTTGCCTCTGACCTCCATTAATGTGTATCATAAAAGCTGCCTTTATAATGTGCTCCTCTGGAAGACCTCATTCCCCCGCAACCTGTTCCTTGGTGACAGTTCAGGGGAATGTTATGGATTCCCATGAAACTTACCAAATGGATGTGATAACCCCGTTGTCAGAGGCTGCCTGAGCCATTATTAAACACATATTGGATAGTCCATTTGTTAGTATATAAGCTCTTAAAAATAACATTAGTGGGAAGATAGTTGGGTGAAGTCAAATGCTGCTGGGTCCTGTTGTATTAGGTGAAACATGCAATTCTCAGAGCTGGGATTTGGACAAAAGGAAACTTTGATCATAGCAGAACAGGATGAAAATCTTCAGCTGCTGGGGTGTGTTGTAGTAGGTACTGGTCCATCCCTGAATAACTAAAAGGGGAGAAATCCAAACAGAAATGCTGCTTGTGTGGAGCAGCATCTCTTCATGGCTGCACATCTTTGAAGTGATGGACACAGTTTGTTTCTGCTTCCAGCTGCATAATTGTGTAGCTATTTCCATATCATTTAGTGTGCAGAATTTCATGGAGCAGTGAAACAAGAAGCAAACAGGTACAGAACAGCACCTGACATAAAATACAGACAAAAGGTCTGGACTGTACATGCATTTAGAATAAGAATCTGAATTTTCTCTTCAGCTGTAAGTTGCTGAAAAAGTTGCCAGAGCTAATAAGGTACTTCAAGGATATGTGCTGTGTGCAGGATTTCCTGTTGTTGCCAGTTTAGTTTGTCCATGAATATGGTGTCAGTTATTACCAAACTACATATAACCTTGGGGAAATCACATTATAAGCTGTCCTCAAGTTTCCCTGATTTTTACAATATGGAAAATATATTTTTTCTTTCGCAGAAATGTTGCAAAATAACTTCATACATATATATGCATACACACACACACAGAAGAGTTAAAATGGTATAAAACACATGTTCTCTTGGCACAATTTATTTTGTGAAAACAGAAGGAAGCAGTGTTAGTAATGAATCAGGGATTGTATTGACCTGACTGTCACTGTGATGACCTATTAAAATCTAGAATGTTTTATCATTCTCTGAAATTGGATTCAAAATCTATATCTAGCTAAGGATACAGTTATTAAATATTGTGCTGGTAGTACTCATATATATGAACAACAAATGTGTTGGAGATCACAGAACCATGAAGTTGTTGAGGCTGGAAGTCACCTGTGGAAATCATGTGGATTCTTATGTTTAAATGGAGTTTCCTCTGTTTCAGTTTGTGCCTGTCATGGTGTAACCACATCCCCTGTACTGGGATGGAGGAGAGAGTGGGAAAGAAAACGTGGGTAAAGACAGTTTAATAGGGAAAGTAAGGAATTCCTTAAGCTCTTCTCACAAGCAGGTGCTCAGGCATCCTTAGGAAAGCCACCATCTCCTGTGCTGGTGGCTGGGGAAGGCAGGTGCCCTAATTCTGAGCATCCCCTCCTCTCCTGCTTCCCCCAGCTCTGTATGCTGAGATGGGAGGTGTGGAACACCCCTTGGCTCAGTCAGGCTCAGCTGTCCCCCCAGACTCCCTGTGCAGCCCCAGCCTGGCTGGGTTGGGGTGAGGAGCAGAGAAGATCTCGCTGGTGCGATCCCTGCTCAGCACTGACTGAAACACCCTGTGTGATCAGCTCTGTTCCCAGCACTGCTCCAAACCACAGCCCGTGGCTTCTCTGGGCGAAAATCAGCTCTCCCAGCCCAAAGCAGAGCCGTGGCACTGGGCAGGGAGCAGCCTGGGCCGAGGGGAGCCCGGGGCTGCAGCCGGGGATGCTGAGAGGTGCCTGGGACAGCACTCACCTCCTTTCAGCCTCATTTTGCATTTCCACTCTTGTAATCCATTCTTCCCTCCAGACACTTCCAGTCACAGACCAGTTCTGTTGGCTGGCCTGGGCTGTCAATATTAAGTATCAAGACACTGGTAATAGTAACTTTTTCCCTAAGCTCTGCATTTCTTGGAGGAGATTTTCTATTGTGGCAGAAGTGCCGGGCATGGCAAATCCTGCTTCGGTAAGGCAGAATGAAGTTACTGTGGAGTAAATCTCATTTAATGCTTTGAAATGTAGGAGCACATTCCTATTTTGATACATATGGACAATAAATCAGGTCTCATGAAGCTGTTATCTGTCTAAGAATAGCAAAGTATAAAGAGAAACAAAATGAATTCATATTGCATATAGATTTAGAGTGTTAGCCCTTTCTGATATCCAGGATCTTTTTTTCTTTTACAGTGAAATGACTTCTCACAATTGCTCAATAATCAGTTATTATTCTAGAAGGTCAGTGATACTGCTTATAGCTTATGAAGTACTGACTTGATATGTTCACTTCTATTCCATAGGCCTGCTTTATGCTTTCACTCAGAAAATTTGGGGGCAAGAACACTGTCTCCTTGGCTATCTAGAGTATCCTGAGCATGTTTTTAAAATTTTTATTGGTAAAACAAGCAACACTTTTTGCTTACGTGTGTCCATGTGTCTGTTGCTCATCTGAATAGGAAATTTCTCCTGTATTAAAGCATTTGAAAGAACTTGTTTTGGTTGACTCAGTAGCAGCCGTGGTGGACTCTGTGGCATCTGCTGCCCCAGGATGGTGTCAGGCCCCTGTGCTGAGCTTGATTTTTGCACCATCTGGAATTTGGATTGTGCCTGTGATAGCCTTCAGCTGAGGTGCCGTTTTCATCCTTGGAAACAGGAAGTGAGTTAGATGGTGATTTTTCAAAAGGATCAAGCTAAATCAAAGTTTATACATACCTAAATTCCCATAATTTGAGTTGGATGACTGCTTCACCAAGTGTTTAAAAGTCCCGCTAGCAGAGGATGTTCAGCAGTTTGCAGTTACAAGCACTTGGATGCCAATGCCATGGTAACCAGGCCCATTTGGTACCTTGCTTGGCAAGATCTTTGTAGGTCTTTTCTCTTGGGCTCTGCCTTACATAGTTAACGTAGAAAGCAGAACACAAAAGGAAAGATTTCACAAAATTAACATCTCCTGCTAACAGTAGGGTAGGGATGCGTTGTCCTCCATGGCATCATCTGCAGCTGACATTCAAGCAGTTCTAATTACTTTAATGACTCCCACAGGTCCCCTCTGTAACTGCTGGATGATGCCTGAGGACACTCTTCAGAGGTGGGAGAATAAAGCCAGGGAGCTTCCAGATGAAGCTGCTCTTCTTGCTGGCAAAAAAATTGTTCCTTTGAAGGTCTGTGGAGTTAACAGGCCAGGAACTTCCCTCTTTACCAGTCTCTTTTCTCATCCTGCTTTTAGGGAATGCTTGTACTTCAGAATTACTTTAGATTCCAGAATCGATGCAAACTCTTTACTGACTTGTTTGTTCCTTTTACACACATCTATATCACTTTCTTTTTTAAGCAACTGTAATTTGCTTAGGATAATTTTTTTGTGGAGTTTAGCTGTGAAGTTTTCTTGTCAAACTCTGTAAAATGTCTTGATAGTTACCAGTCTCCATTTTTCATCCCATTTTTATGTGGTGAGCTACAGACACCTGAGATAATTTGATTGTTGCATCTGGTGGGAGAAGATTGACATGTTTTCTTGGGATCACAGGCTGAGTTTTGACTTTCTCCCTTTTTGTAGTCTTAGACAGTGCTCACTTTCTTGATATACACTTCCATAATGGACTTGTACAATATTATTGGTGTTCTTTGATACAAAAGAAATTCAATACCTCTGGGGCTATAAATAGCATTGATTCACTCCAAATAGAGAAAGATACTGTAATATTTTTTAGATTATTAAGACTTTTCTGTTTTCTCTCCGATGGGGAAGAGTTATGAATTTGGTAATCATTATGCCCTAGGTAACTGAAGTTACACAATCGACCCTCACTTTAAAGCATAATTATGATTGTTTCCAACATTTAATTCTTTCTCTCTTTCAAAATATTATTTTTAATGCCTTGAGTGTTTTTTTTTCTTTACTGTTTCAAAGAATTGCTCCTGTGGCTTGTGTTACAACAGAGGAGCCTTAGTAGCAGCATAGCAGATTATATTTCTCCCCTACAAAGCTTTAATGGAATTATTGAGCATTTCAAGATGTTGCAGTAGGAATCCAGGCTTGAAATAAATGTATGGATTTCTGTTTCCCTATGGAATGACTGGATGAAAAATCTCAGTCCTTTCTGTGTGGAATTCAGTTTCTTGGCCAGCTAGTTTAAAAAAATTACAGAAAATTGGAGGAAAAAAAGTTCTGTGAAGATGCTAGCTTGAATCTTATTAAAATAGCTGTCATTCATATAAGTGATGTAAAAATGTATGAAATCTTATAATTCTTCCTGGTGTTTATTCATCAGTCACTAATACATACAGAGATACACTTAAGGAAGAAGTTCTGTATATGCATGCACATAAATTCTGTGTAAATTTGAGTCCTGAATGTCAAAATTCCCTTGTTTTAAAATTCACTCGCACTTTTAGGAATTGTGTTTGAGAGGGATAACCTGTGGTGCACCTGCCTTGGTCTGTGCTGCTCAGGGGGGATGTTCAGGGTCAGGGGCTGCACAGGGGATGTGCTGCTGCCTTTGCATGAAGTTCCTTAGGAATTTTATGGGGACAAAGGTGCAGATATTAAAAAAGCCCAGGCAGAGTTCACATCTTCATCTCAGCTGCTGTTCACCAGTCCTGCATGCAAGGTAAGACACAAAAGTTCTGCTGTGTTTTATTTCCACTATTGCTTATGGAGCTTGGAGCTGCAGGGAGCTCTCAGGACAGAACTGGTGGGGCTGAAGTGCTTTCCACCACATCTGCAATGCCTCCACAAGCAAATAATCCCCTGTCAGGGCAAACTCAGCCCTGGAGAAAACAAAACCAGCACTGCTGAGATGTGTGCTGTAAAACCCCCAGCCTTGCCGGCTTTGCGAAGTTCCGGGGAGTTTTCCTGTGGTGGGTGTGCAGCACAAGTTAAAGCACATTAAATGGTGTGTGGATGTTGGTGCTCGGGAGAAAAGCAGCTCTAAACTAAAACCCAGGGGGTGTCTGTGCTGTCCCATGGGAGCATTCCCACTGGGATTTAATGTGCTGCGACTCCTGCACGGTGACTGCACACCATCAGTGGGTTTGCCTCAACTTTCCCACACACCATCAGTGGATTTGCCTCAACTTTCCCGAGTGTCCTTATGCTGTTGATGTGACTTTTGGTCCTGCTCTTGCTGCTGCCTGCAGAGTGGGAGCCACGGATTTCCATGGGCAGACCTTACTCTGCAGATCCTGCACCGTGTCGCCCTTACGTGTCAGTCATTTAATTAACCTTTCAAATTGTCTCCTCAGTCCCAGTTAGAAAGGGCAAAGTCCCATGGCCTGTTTTAATATTTAAAATGAGAAACCGATGTTCATCACTGACGCTTCATTTCCTGTAGAGTGATGTGCCTCAGAGCCCTTTTATCTGCTGGACCTGATGTGCATGATGATGCCTCTGCTGCATTAACACACACTTTTCAGCAGGACTGGTCCTAGTTTAGGCTGATTAGGTTAAATGATGATCATCCAGAATACGATGATGATTCAACATTTATGGATTTTAGCCATCTCAGGCTAAATATATTCTCAGCAGGGTATTTGGGGCTAGGGAGGGACAGCAAAAATGCTCTGCTCTGTTGTATTTCTGATGGGTTTAGTAATGCTCAGTAGAAATGGTATCTTCAGTTTTCTTGGTGCAGACGTTTGCAACAGAGTACCCTGTGCTATAAAGGCAATTAATTGTCTGTCTGATGTGCCTACTGTACATCAAAATCTGCTTTTTAATTATGAGCATGAAGCTGGCTGCACAAAGGATCAATTTTTGATTTCCTAAGATACTTAATGTGTTATGAATAGAAAAAGAAGCCGCAGTCAAATTGAGCATCTTAGTCCTGTTTTAAAGTAATTGTCAAAGTTATGAAAATATTTATGTAGAAACTAGTGGTTTAGTTGTCTGATTACATAAAAAAATGTGGACCTGTACAAATTAATGGTAAAGAATGAGGTTTTTCCCCCCAGGAGATCTAGCAGCTTTTAGACTAGCAACTTCTAGACACTTCTTCCAATTAATCCAATTGAAAACATGAGACACTGACACATCTCAAAACAGGCATCTAATTTGGGAGTCTGTTGGGGACTGAAGTTCTTTAGATAGTCCAGAAAGTTTCCTGAGGACTCTGACTCATCGCTCAGAGTCTGCAGTGGTGAGGTGGAAGCTTGGGTTCCTGTCTGTGCCTCTCAACTTCACACCCCACAAAAAGGTGTGAGCGCTCTCCCGTGTGCCTGAGGCCACCTCCCCAAGCTTTGTGTCCATACAGGAATATAAATGATTAATAGTAGTGTTTGGCTGATGGTTGGAGAGAAGCATTGTTCTAGAGCATGGAAGCAAAATTTGAAAAAAAAATAAAAATGGCGTATGACAGTCTTTTATCAAACTGAAGGCCACTTTGTAGTGGGATTTTGCATGAAATTTTCAAATGGTACACTAAGAATGAATTTAGGTTTGGGGGTAGAGCAGCTTCAAAATTATTAATAAACACTGAGGGGGAAAATGTGATTTTTAAGTGCTTTATGAACTAATTTTGAAGAAGGATTAAATACTTTGTTATTTTTAGTTTTACTGTTTCTGTTGATATAAATCCATGGACAATTTGCCAGCACAGAATTAGAAGTTGATCGAGTTGGTTTAACCTGAAACAACGTGAGCCAACTGTGGAATAAACTCTGAAAGTACTGAAAAGTGCTCAGCAACATGCATGGCTATCCAGAAAAGAAAATGTATGTGTTTATCCAATTAAAACTCCAGGGATAAATAAGCACTTTAGACACAATCTAATTATCCAGCTGGAATTTGGCCAGGATTCGAAAAGTTGACAGCCCTTGAGTTAGAGGTGTCAACAGGGAATTGATGGTGAGGGTGAGAAGTTGAATTCTGCATCCCTCGTGTGGGGTGCTGGGCAGTTCTGACAGTGCCCACCACAATGAGCTGCTCCTTTATCCCTGCCCTTCATTAGTGTGCCCTGGAAAAGCGTGAAACGTAATTAAAATAATCCTGAATTATCATTATTTTAAGTGCCGCTAATGGCACTATTGGAGACAATGAGATGAAATAGTATCTAATTTTTCTCATTAATATTGTCCTTTTAATTCCTCTTGCATCAAAGGCTTTTTCTGCATAAAATTGCTCTTGAGGAGGATGGGGCTGCATTAAGAGGTATCACAGAGTTTTGGGTTCTTCATCTTCAGGTCTTTGAGGAGGAAAGATTTATTTTATTTTTGAGCTTCTCTGTGGGGCAATCTTTGCAATATAAAGTCCTGTTTTTAAGAAATAATAGCAGATATTTATGCTAATGGTACCATGTTTGTAAATGTTTTTCTCAGGCTGTTTTTTTTTGCAGTTACAGCTGTCTCCCAAAGAGCAGCTGAGTTACAGAGGGAAAACTGGCAAGATTAATTTTTAATGTGGTAACTTTGGCTAGAGTTTTGTTCTTCAGCAGTGAACACCTATAAACTCAGGGGATGTGTCTCAGTAACTAAGTTGCAAAATTTCCTTCTTCCTCTTCCCCCAAAAAAGGGGGAATCGGTGTAATTCAAAGGATTTTTATTCTTGTGCATTTCTTTCTCCCCCTTCTGCTCTTTGGTGTGGCTGGCATGCACAAATGTATCTTTTTGGGTCCACTTTTGAATTGCAGCATCAATAGCTGCAGGTGAGTCTGTGTGCTGTGGTTTCCAAGTGGACTGGAACATCCTTCACAAGCATTCTTATTTGTCAGCTGATGATGGCTCAAAGTTTGAGATGCAGAATCTAATGTGCTTTTTGTTGGCCGCCAAGGTGGTTTCCTGCCTTCTCCAGCCCTTTGGGTCCCTGTGGCTATTGGTCATCAATGCAAAGCATTTAATTGCTTGCCTTGCTGCTGCTGTGTGATACTGGTGGGACTGGGAGGAGCCCAGAACACATTCCTGTGTTTCCAGAACTCTGTATTTAAGGGCTGTTTGCTCAGGATCTGAGGTGCCAGGAAGGCACTGGTGAAATGAGATGAAGTTGTGCTCACAGTAACTGCTTCAAACACAAAACTGCTCCCAAGGTTCACTTGGCATTCACCTCCAAGAGATGTGAACCAAGTACTGGAGTATCTCTGTCTGATATTCTCAAACTGTCTGATATTCAAATGCTTTTGTGCGTCTGTGTCTAATGAACTGCAGTGGTGGTACAGCAGAGACTTTATAATGGTTGTCTAGACAGGATGATGCTTATCCATAGAGATAAGTTCCTTTTTACCAATTAGGGGGGGAAAAAAAAAGATTTATTTTGCTGAAGCAGTACCTAAGAGTAATCAGAGTAATGCCATTCTCTCGGTTGGTTGCTCAACTGTTAAGGTGATGTTGGGGATATTATTGAACTAGACCAAAGTAAGTACCAAGGGAGAATTAGCTAATTCAGCTCAATAACTAAGCATTTCCTGTTTGGGTGGCAGCAGGATTCCACATCTCTTCCAGGAGAAATAGCTAAATTAGGTTTTTATTAAGGGATTAGTCCATGTCACTATTTACATCTTACAAAATTTTCTGTCACAGCAGCAACTGGTTCTCAGCAGACCCAGTTCTGGAGGCTCTGCCTGGCCTTTCCAGTCTCCTTGTGTTTCCCTTTATGTTGGGAAATGGGCTGTGGATCCTCCAGTATTTGCCATAATTCGAAGTGCCATCCATTTTGTTCTTCCTCAGGCAGAGGTGTTTTGGGATGTGCTGCAAATCATGGCTGTGACTGAGGGGCAGACACCACGGGGATGGTGTCAGGGATAATTCAAGGTCCTGACAGCCATCTGTAGGCAGCCAGTTTCTGCAGCCCCTGATAGCTTCTCCAAACTGGAGTGTGGTCATTTCTGAACTAAGGGAGTGGCTGTTTTCACTCTGCTCATTATGTCATTTATTAACGAGCTGCTGCAATTCTGCACTGTCCTTCCTATCCACAGGAGAGGGAAACCACTGTGTTCAATGTCAAACATCTGCCCAACAAACCTGTCCTTCACGAAGGGAAGGATCCCTCCTTCAGTTTCCCTCTGTGTGATTAATCCATCCCAGGGCTGCCTGCTTTGGAAGGAGCAGAAAATGAGCCTTTTCTTTTTCTTCTCTTAAGAAAAATAGTTAAATACTTAAATGCAGGCTATTTTTTTTATCTTCCTGTGAAATGCCTCAGGGCAAGGTTGCAGTAATTGTGTGTTATGCTGCCCTGTTATACAGAGTCCCATTGTAATTTGGCTCGTTTTTGTAGCATCTCTCTCTGGAGAGTCAGCTGGAGCTGCTCTTGCAGAGTGTCACTGTGGTTACAGAGGGGTCTGTTCTGTGTGCATGTTCCTTGGGAGGATGTTTGCCAAGGTGTGGTGGTGAAAACTGCTGTGGGGTTTGTGACTGACAGGATTTTTTCCTCCTTTTTTAATTTTTTTTTAATGGAACAGTGAAAAATTAATAGATCTTTAAGCAGAAAGGGAGATTTTTTGTAGGTTATGTAGAACATTGTTGTCTCATAACTGTGGAGTAGTTTATGTTTCTCTGGAGGACTACACAGTGCATGTCACTGATTCCCTGTGATGCTGCAGTCTTTCACTCAGCCCTCCTATCCACATTTCTCTTCCTACAGCTAATTCTGGTCAACCTGACCCATTTCTGACCAGAAGTCTTTATCTGATTCAGGGACAAATTAATCAGGCATTACATATAAAATGTCAGTTCTTAACATAGTAGTGAAATTCCCCTGAGCTCATTTTTATCTTACACAGAAGACAGGAGTGCATTGCTGCTGGAATGGGGCCCCTTTTTAGATTTTCCCATGTTTTGGTACAGGTTGTCCTCTGGGAGCTGAAGATCTTACAGGACAGACAAAAATCCCAAGTGGTTTTTTTTCTGTAATGATTGCTGAGCCTTTACCGTTGCCGAAGAGGAATTTAAGGAGTTAGAACAAGATTGGTTTAGAATCTATTTGTTTTCCCTCAAGTCACTGCAGGTTCAGGGAATGGCTTTGTGCTTTGTTTCCTGGCAGGAACACATTTTCAATATAATCCAGCCTTCTCTGTATGTCCTCATTGTTTGGATTGTGCTCCACAACGTTTCAGACATGAGAGCAGTTAATACGGATTGTTCCTCTTGACCCTGACCACATTTATCCCCAACAATTCATTTCATTCCACTGGATGATTCCCTTCTGGCTGAGAATGAGGTGCCTGCAAGCTTTGCTTTCCCCCAGTGCTTTTATGACCTATTTCAGATGCCAGAACACCTTTATAGCCATGTCACACTGTTCTGTCCTTCCTGCCTGTGCTGGCTGTTTTAATGGAAGGACAGCTTGAAAAATGTGGGGTACAATCCAAAATTTTAGATTTTTCTCCAGTCAGTAGGGGTTAGTCTCCTTGTATTCAGCTCTCCTGACCTATTTTACCCCAGCAGCCAGAAGCAGTCTAACTTTCTTGACGTGCATCACCCAATTCCTTGCAGTTGTTAAAACACAGAGGTGGTGCGTTTCAAGATGTACCAGCAGCAACATTGCCTAGAAGCTCCCTCTTAGCAAAAATAAAAAATTCTGTGAACATTGGGGTGCATTAAAAATTTAAAATGCAACTAGTGTTTTCCATATTGTAGGCACATAAAGGTGTAATAGGAGCTTTTGCTTGGGGATTGTGTCTTTGATACGTGTGTATGTGTCTCGACTCCGAAAGCTTTCCTGTCTCTGCCTGTTAAACTTGGCCGAGCTGCTTTAGAAATCCACCCCACACTGTGATAGCTCCAGCATCTCCAGGGTAATCTGGGATGCTGCATACAAATCCTTGTGCGAGTTTTCAGCCTGACAGGCTCGAGCTAGACCAGGCATATCTGTGAGAGATGTTCAGCACCATTTGTACTGCCACTGGACTGGAAACTCAGCTCAGATGTTTATCGGCGGCGTCTGCAGCCCGAGTCCGCTGTGTTCCACACAGCTTCTTCTCCTGATGGGGTTTTCTCAATAAAACTTCACGCCCAGCAGCTTCCCTGCTGTCCGAGGATGTGTTTGTTTCTTTGCCTCTGAGCCTGTGGTCAAGCTCTGTTGAAGAAGAAAAAGTTTGACTGTGGGCTTCAGTTCTTTTTCATAAAACTGTAAAACCGCAGAAGAATGTTTATCGAGACGAGAGTTTTTGTACAAAACGCAACAGCTTTTGGCACTTGCTTTTGGCTCTGCTGCACTTTCACTGTTACTTTGGTGTCTTGTCTCACTTCTGACAGCCTGGGTTACCTTAGCAGGGAGCTGAGTCTGTGGTGGCCAGCTTGGCCAGCCTTCAGGGAGGGGTTTAATTTATAGAATTTCAGAATTCTGGAATGATTTGGGTTGGAGGGAACCTTAAAAAACATCAAGTTCCAACCTACCCCCTGCCATTCAGAGAGATCAAGTCCACTCTGCTTTTTTGTTGTTGTAGTTGTTGTACTGCAGAGTGGTTTGTTTTGGCTCTCCATGGTAGGGGGACGCAGAATTTGGAGCTGATGCTCTGCAGAAATGCCAGAAGTGGGGTCCATAAAAACTGGACCTGGTTGCCCCAAGCCCCATCCAGCCTGGGTGGCCAGAGCCTGCCCTGCAGTGCAGGGTGCTGAGGAGGTGGGAGAAGCTGAGGCTGGACAAGCTCAAGCCTAGCTCCACAGTGAGAGGGGCTTGCTCTGGTGAGGAGACAGCAGGACAAATTTCTGGGTGCAGACACGGGAGAACAGCCACAGCCAAACCAAGTTAAAATGAATTAAACATAGAACCGTTCTCTGGATTTGCAAGTTTTCAGCTGATTCTGGTCTCTAAGTACACGCTTCCCAGCTCTGCAGAGTGTGTGAGGCTGTTCCCAAGGGACCCCAGGCTGCTCCTAATGAATTACAGTCCTGCCCGGCCTCTGAATTTGTTTAATTTGTTTTTCTTTTATAAAGTGAATTTCCTTTGGTTTTATACAGTGGGTGGAATCAATTTTTTTTTTTCCAGTGCGTGGAGCATTATTTTATAAATTCTCTAAGAGGATTGGAGTATCAAAGCTCTGGATAAGTCTTGCATTTGAATTTTTGTGACTTCTTCGCAAATGGATCATTATTCATTTTCACCTTTACGGGTGCTGCTTTCTGTATGAAATGCAGAATAACCAGCTGCTAAGTGAGTTTCAAATGGAGCTTTTCATTTTCTTCTGAGGAAATAACATGAGCTGTGGTGGTAATAGATCATCTGTATAGGAGGCAAATCTATTTTTTATGAGTGTGATATTTTGATGGCAAGTGCCAAAATCATATAAAAATAAGAATACATATTGCAGATAATTAGTTCTGAGGGTTTGGGGTTTATTTTATTTTATTGTACTAAACTCTAACTTTTACATGAGCAGAGATGAAGAGCTGCTTGCTGTACATTGTCTACTGGAGTTTCAGCCAAATGAGTACCAGTTGAGTGTCAAAGTTCACAGGGTTTAGGATGGTGGATGTAGAACAGAGAAAATTTGAGCCAGATTTGGAAAGCAAATATCCCAAGTGCAGCTGCCTTCACTCTCAGGGTGGGTTGTGTCTCATCCCTTGTAGCTGGAATGAGAACAGACTTTTGCCAATATTTCATCCCAGCTGTAAACTCATTTCACTTCACCTCCTGTTCTTGAGGGGAGTCCCTGGTGTGCAGCAGGAGCAGCAGTGAGGGTGTCACTGGGCAGAGGGGTCTGTCCAGGCTCTTGTCACTGCCCTGAGTGTGGAGCTGTCATGTTCAGAGAACAAAAGGGTGAAATAGCACTTGTTACAGCCACTGCAAAATGTTAGAAGTTGCTTGGATGCAGCACAGAGGAAAACACAATGTAGAGGATGCTATTTCACGCATGTGCCCCCCTCTAATTTGTTCATTGTAGTGTGTTTTATTTGCCAAATAATGAAAAATATTATTGCAGAAGCTGAAAATGAAAATTAAATTTCTGGTAGGATATACTGGAGTAATGAAGAAAAAGAGAATGTAAAAAGGATTCTTCCATGATAATTAAGAATTATAAAGTCATTACTTAAACTTGCTTTCTGAATTACAGAGAGAATTAAACTGCTTGTTTCAGAGCAGAATCCTTGTAGCATTCCTTCATTAAAATTCTACATTGTCAAACTGGATAAAAATGCATATACAATGACTAATTTTGTTCCAGTCTTGCCTCTGCTTTGGGCCTTATCTCTCTTCACAACAAAGCTCACCTTGAAGGGACTGAAGTAATGATATATATTTGCTGAGCAGCTGGAAAAAGAAAGAAAGAAGCATCTACTTTTTGCAATCTGTGTTCTTTCCCCTCCAGATACTGAGGAGGAAAAGACCTGTGGGGTACTAAAGCTCTCATGTACCATAAAGTGGTATTATAATGAAAAGTATTACTTTTTATGGCATCCCCACAGTATTAAGGAAAGGCATTTTTCTATAAATGTTAATCTTTAATCTTTATAAATTGCACTCTGTAAGACTAGAAGGTCTGTAAAGCATTTGTCCTGAAGGCTTAGAAGGATCAAAATAGCAATGCAGACTTTCTACTTCTTCCCTTTTTTTCCCTTTTTTTCCCTAAAACTTATAAGTATTACCTTGTTTGGAGGAGGAATGGGTGAGAGTGATGTAAACCATGAGACTCTCCTTCCAGGCAGCCCTTCAGCTGGTGTTCAGCTTGGTGTACCCACATAAGTCCAGTTGAGTCTCTGGGACTGCAGTCTGTGCTAAAACCCAGTCTGGAACAGGAGGATTAAGGACTGAGAGCCCCCCAAACCTGAGCTCCTCTTCCAGAATTCTGCCAGCCCCCACCACAGGAGGGTGGAAGTTTCACATCCCACTTTGGGGTGTGAAATTTCCTCTCTAACTGGAGTTACAGGGGAGCTCTTTAAAGCCCAGAGTGGAGATGAACAGGTTTGACAGATAATTAAATCTGCTTTAAGTATTTCCTGCCTATAAATTTCTTCTCCCATTCCTCTTCCCAGTGAATTTTGTTGTTTTATGCTCTGCCACGTTGCTCTCAGCCTTTGTTCCACGTGGTGTTTCTGAGGGTGCTGATCTTTATTGCTGAGATGAGGCTTCCAGAGGTGGAGCTGGTGTTTGAAAATGATTGGGTTACACCCTGAATTTCAACCTTAAATATTTTTTACTTTGGTATCCATTTCCCTCTAGTATATGGATTTGTACAAGTCTGGGCTTGGGGCTTGTTTTACCAGCTGGTGAGCAAGGGGTTGATTAAACCTAAATTGAGAGTATTAACAAATCCCTGCTGAAAGCTGTGATAAGCATCAGCAATTTCCAGTTTTGTTGAACTTTTTAAAATTGGTTAGCCATTCTGAAAAATACGCATTAATGGTATATTAATACTTGATATCTGTTTATCAATGAAACCTTGCTATAATAAAGTATTTATGAGATGTAATTTTATTCTATAATGAAAGTTTGTCCAGTGCAATCTCATCATTTGGAAAGCAAAACTTTTCCAGAAGTTTTCGGCTCTGCCTAATGTGTCCTTTAATACCTTTTTTTTTTGTTTTTCTCTAGGTAAGTGTCTCCATTCTGCAACTGCAGGAAAGTTCTCTGAATTTGGAAAAGTTGGATGCCTGCTGAGCAAGTAAAGTTTCTATGCTTCGGTTTTTGGTAAAGTCTGTCACAGATTTTCAGTTCTTTCTGACATGTTTGCCTTTGGATTTTGTCACGTTTAATGGGTGTTGCAGGTTCTTGAAGAGGAGGCAGGTTTGTGTGCCAAACATTTTTTCATTTAGACTCAAGTTTGAAGCTGACTGAGGGTAACGACTGAATGGAGTAAAATCAAGAACATCACCTTTCAAATGTTTTTTTTCCCTCTGTTGTTGGCTAAAGTCCCATTAATTTAAATTGTCTGCGAGCGTGCAGATAGGCTGAAAGAGTCTGGTGCTTGTTCATCTCAACCCACCTTCATGGTGCTGCAGAAATATTATTGTGTAAATAGCTATTATTTTAGCCTTCATAGTAAAAACCGTGGAGGGAGGATTAAGGGCTATCAGATGTTTTGGGTTTTTTTGGACACAATTTGGTTTGGCAAGAGCTTTATTTTGGTTTTGGTAGTGAGAGAGATTGGTTGGCCTGGAATTCAGCCCTCCCAAAAAGCAGCCAGCCAACAGTGTCTGGGTTAGCAAGTGGAGAAAAGTATCCTGGTGCAATGCTGTTAGATTATATTTTTTTTAAGTGAGAATTGCTCCAAATCTGGGAATTCAGTGAAGGTTTTTACTGCATCCATCTCAAATCCTTAAAGAGCTGGTGCTCTGGTTTCACTCCTGAGCCCAGATCTCTCAGGTTTCAGAGCAAATCCAGCTGCACTGTGTTGTTTTCTGACTTAATCTGAGGGGCTCAACTACATCTTGTTTCAAGATTGAAATGAGGATGTGTGTGTGTGGGAGAAGGAAAAAGGTTCTTGTTCTGGTTTTTCAGGTGAGGTTAAGAGGTAAATGCACCGTTCGATGCAGATGTAAATTGTAATTGTGGCTTTATGGTGTCTGTATTAGAATATTGACCTGAATTGATACTACAAATACAATTACATTGATTCTTTCCTGATGGCTATAAACAGTGACATTTCCCTTGATCTCTGAACAGAGTTAGTTATAAAACACATGCTCCACTTTTGTATTCACACATTGCATTCTCATCACTTTTGTCTCCTGCTCCCCAAGGGCTTGATTTAGAAGAAGTGTCTGATTTAATGGAAAAAATGATGAAACAACACGGGCAGCAGTTTGGAGCATTTCTAATGTAGCAGAAGGTGTTTCTTTTTGATTACGTTCCTCAGACTTCATTGCTTATATTTGAATATTTTGCTTAAGAAAAATAAGATGCCAGGCTATTTTCACTTTTTAAATTATTTTAAACCATGTATCTGCCTTCATTGATCTCAGAAATGACTATTACTGAAGTAGGAGTTACTGCTCTGATCTGATTTAACAAATTGTGCTCCAAACTTCCCATCAGGTTACCAGACTGGAGAGAGCTCTTATTTGAAAGGACAGAAAGAAGACACAGAACCTCAGATGCTGCAGTTTTTACTAGTGGCAAATATAGATGCCACAAAATGAGGACTAAATATTAGGAAAATGGGATTGGTATTACTACTTCTAATGTAGCCTGGTGGCTTCATTTTCACCAGTTGTGCAGAGAACCCCTCCAACTTCTGCCTTATTTTCTTTCAAGTAGATATTAAGACAAAAATGCTCACGGATAAGCATTTAAAAATGGATATTTTATTCAAAAATACTGTTCTTTTAAAGTGGCTTCTTTTGGCTTTCCTTGCTCTGTGTTGCCAAGTTGTGCTTGTATCTCTGGAAACAGTTCCTGAGTTGTCTCTTAGCATTTTCAGAATCATCATCCCGAGGATATTGTGAAATGAGACCAAGTAATTGTAACTGAGATTGCTCAATGTGCTGTCAGTGCTAAGATTATAAGTGTGATTGTTCTGGCAGTCTGCTGTGATCAAGCCACCATGTTGTTTATCCTTATTTAGAAAGGAGTTTTTCTGGAATGTTATTTTAGTAAGCTACAAAAGGAATGATTATAATGTCTTGTTTAAGGAGACAAATGTTTCTGACTGCTTAAACACAGAACAGTTTTGTTCATCACTCCTGATGCAGTATGTCAAGAGAGTTTTCAGTCTGAACAAGAAAAATACCTGTACTGGCATTATATTAAAACATTTTTAGCATCTTCCCTTTGCAAGAGGTGCCTGTTGACACAGAGGAAGCAGAGCCAGTAAAGCTGGTGTTAATGTCAGGTGTGTGTGTAATCCAGTTTATACATAAAGAAGTAAATAACAATGAAAGGGTTTTTTTTCCTCCTGACAAAATCTGGAATAACATTTTGCAGTGTCCCTCATTAGGAGATAGCAGAGTAGAGCAGAGCTGTCTTGATTATAATAACCATCTTTCAGATAATGCAGCAGTACATCAGCACTTTACACTGGTTTTGTAATTAGATTTGTTTTATTTTTCAATTCCTAGCAGAAGACAAATAAAGGTGGCTGTTGCTTTTGACCACAGCAAAGAAATTCCACCCACTCTTTGCTGCTTAGAACATGTCAGGTAGTTTTGGGGCAGATGGTGCTGATAAGGGACAGGGTCAGGGAAATGAGAGCCTGGGAAGATGGGGAGCACTCAGGGACAGGTTTCAGCAAGCTGGCTGGTACATTGTGCTGGAGTTTATTGGTTTTTTCTGTTCCTGTGCATTATTCCAGAGCAGCACCGTGTTCTCTCTGGGCACAGGCGCTCTCTGAAGCCTTTCAGTGCTGCTCTCCCAGGGCACAGATCCTGCTCTTATCACCCTGGCTGCTCTGTAAGTGGCTGAGCAGCACTTGAGGATTCCTGAGAGTCTCACAGCGCTCTTCAAAGCAGTGATTGTCCCTTCCTTGGACATTTGGGAACGTTTCCCCATCCGTGGGCAGTGCCTGTGTTTGTGTGGGCCCCTCCTGGGGATGGTGCCCGTGGCTGGGGGCACTGCCAGGGCTTGCCTTGCTGCATCCATGCTGTCACCCCTCCCTGGGAATGCTGTGGGGATCCACACGCAGCATGTCCCAGCCCCTGGGAATAGTGCTGAGTCCCTCCAGGCTGGAGTGGCCCATTTTTGTGGCTCCTGGGATGCCCTGTTGAAGTCCCATGGGGAGCGTGAGGGCAATGGCAGCTGGTGTAGCACTGACGGTCTTGGAACTGCATTTGTGGTTTAAGGGTGGCATAAATCAGCCAAATCTAAAGCTCTTCAGTGCTGGCTGAATCTCAGAGGAGGCAGGAAGCGTGGTGAAACTCACCTGGTCCCTCACCTTGAGAGAAAGAGGAAACCATGTCTAGGCAGACATTATTTGTATTGGTTTGGGCAGAGGGGTTGGGGTGGACAGGCTGCTGTGCTTAATTAAACACATTACTTTGGTCCTCAGAGGCACTGCAGGCACCACCTTGCCTTGGTCTTGACCCTGCATTTGTCCTGGTTTTTCTCTTTCAAAGCACCAGCTGTGGGAATTACCACTAAGGAAGTGAAAGCACATGGACAGGAAAGAGTACATATATATTGATTTGTAATCCTAAATTAGGTGAGAAGAAATCAGCATGTTTCGGTATAAAGCCCTTAAATCAGTGGGGAAATGCAGTCCCAGTTTCACATAGAGCACTGGCTGGGTTACAGCAGCATTTTCTGCACTGCTACTTTAAATACCTGGGGCAGTTAGCACTGGGGGTTTAATGCTGCCTATGATATTCCTTTACTGTGATTAGCTCTGTGATATATTCCATATATATATAACCTCTGGGCTATTTCTTTGAAATGTATTTCGATTTTACTATGACCATACTAAGGGGAAAATTACCAAGTTCAGGAGTCATTGCTGCTGAGTATCTTTAATGGCACATAGAACACTGTGATGCCACAGTTTGCAAAATGTGCTTTAAACGTGCACCTCTCCCTAATTGAATAGACACTGTTGTTTTTCATGTCGTGTAAAAATATTGCCCTTACACTTGTGTCAGTTCAAAGGGGCTCTTGTACAGGTGGCATTTTGAATTAGCTGATCAGAAAGCACCAGGAGCGTGCCTGGGTGTTTAAAGGGTTGCATCTGTATAAATCATGTGTCAAATACACTTTCCAGTGGCACTGGTGTGGGTGAGGTTAGAAATTGATTTATCTGGTGGGAATATTCAGCCCTTTCAGCATTCCCAGAGTTATGTTTCTCAGCAAGTTGTTACACACAGAAATACCTGCATTAAAGGATATTAGAAAGGCAGCTAAACAGAGCACACAAACCTTAAGAAATCCTTAAATTGAGATTGTCTGTGCAACTTTTATTTGCATCTTACGTGCATCTGCATTGCAATGAAGCCTTTATATGGTCCCATGCTATTTCTGTACAGGACCCTGGCCTCAGTGCACAGAGAGTAGGATGCTCAGCTAATGAGAGGCTATTCAATATTTTGTTTTCCTGTCATTAATCAATGTGTCCCCTATGCCTTATTTCTGCTTGTAATTCAAACCATGTTCTGGAGACAGAATTATTAATTTCCTTTTGGGCTCCTCTGTAGTGCTCATCATTTTAGTGTTTGGATCATAAGCACCTGGGAGTTTCTTTTTTTGAATTAAAACTCCTTGTGAGGTAAGGGAGTTCCAGTTTTCCCCCGTCTTGTAGGATTGAATGGACCAACAAGAGATTAAGGTCAAAACTACCCATTAATTTCAGGTGTCCAGTCTGAGATGACTTGGACCTGTTTTTTTCAGCTTACTTAGCAATGTACAGCACTTTACACAACCAGATTGCAGCTCCCACTGAGTCCATTTGCAGCTGTGAATATTTAGCCCTGCACTTAAGATAATGAAATCACAGACAGGAGTGGAAAGATTGCCTTCCTCTGTCCAGGCTGGCACTGGTGAAGGTGAGGAAGGACTCCATTCTTAATTAGCTGTGTCCTGGAGACCATTTGATTGGACTCTGTGATCTTTAACCACCAACTCCCTGCCTGTTTCATCCTTTTCACCTCTGGACATCCCTTCCCTTCTCCAGCCTCTGCCCTTCTTGGCAGTCTTCTCCTCACCCCTAACCCCCCTTCAGCCCTTCTTTACCTGACTCCTTGCCTTGCCCTGACCCATTCCTCCTTTCATGGCAGTGATCTGTGTTTTCCCCTGGAGCTCTGACCTGTTTCAGTGGAATCCTGAGCAGTGGAATGCAGATCAGCACTTGCTGATGTTGTGGGATCCAGCATCCCAGTTTTCAGAGGACTGCAGGAAGGGCATCTCTCCTGCTCAAAGCCCCCTCTGTTAAATTCACAAAGCTGTGCAGATGCCACATCTTTTCAAATAAAATGTTGCCAGATTGTTTTATTGCATACAAATGTTTTATTCACCCTGATCTTGAACCCAGCTGACCTCCTTCAGCTAGAGCTTTCAAGCTGGGGCAGGCACTTGGAAAGACACATCTTGGCCAGACAGATACTGATTTGGTTAAAAACAGCTGAGAAATCAGATTTTGCAAAAGAAACATTTAATTTTAGTCAAGTTGAAACACATCTGGAAGATACCACATGCATGAGACATGAAGATTTGCATGATAAGAACATTTAATTATTTATATTGCACAAAAAAGGTACTCTGATAACCTGACAGCAGATAGTACACATTTAGTTTGTATGAAAATTAAATATGATCATTGCCCTTTCTTTCTTGTGCCTGTGAAAAAGGCTGTGATGTTTGCTGTCAGAATGACAATATTGGTTTTGTTTCTCAAGGATTCTGGCTGATGAAAAGTTGTGTCTACACCTTGAAATACAGCCTGGCACAAAATGCCAGTTTCCATTTCCCTTCCTAATGGAAAGCATTGCTGTTTTCTCAATCCTGGCTTGCTTTCATTAAGTCAGAGAGACAGTCAGACCTGTAGTAGATTAGAATTGATCATACACGATTCCTGCTCTACTGTGAACCCTTGTGGCATCATTATTTCATGAGCTGCCGCATTCTGAGATGCATTATTACTACTTTTTAAAGAATACCTGTAAGATCTATTTTTCTTTCATGTCTGACAATGTAAGCCTACAAAGGATGAGAAAGGTAAACGAGGCAGCAACCATTGTGTAAAGGTAATTTTGTTAATTGGTGGTTGCTGCGGTGAGAACAGTTCTCTTGTTTTGCCAAAGAAAAGCTGTAAATTTTTATCCTAAAAATGGGTTGAAACAGACTGGATTCTTGAAGTTTAGGGCTGGAGTTCTTTTTGACTACTTACTAAATATATATATAAAATCCCGATATATACATATTGTATACTAATATAAATGTATATATAGTAGTGTGTATATAAAAAATGGCATTTTAAATAGGGAAAAAAAACCAAAATACTTTTTCACTGAGTGTCTGTAGTGTTTTACATCTCAAGACTCACTCTCTGCATAGTGAATGTAGGGGTTTTCCCCTCTCCACTGAGTTCTAGAGAGGAGCTCTTGAAGCTGTTTCATAAATGAGAGAGAAAATGAGGACATGCAGTATTTCCATGCTCTCAGAATATCTTCTGTGACTATGGCTATTCCATGCTACTTGGGGACCTGTTCCAGTTCTAACAGTTTCCACAAGTACAAGGGGCAGAAGGTATTAAAAAGAATTACAGACTTTTGCAAAGATTGACAAAATAAAGCTGATGGGATTTTCTCTTTCCTTGAAGACTCGGTTGGGTAATAACACCTCTGTGTGGTGTCAGAGGTAACATTAATTTTAATCAAGTAGGGATAAGTAAACTTCTCCCTTTCTGTCTGTGATGCCAGCAGACCTGAGGAGTGGCAGAAAGACATTTCTCTTGTGGTTAGGGAAGAGGCTGTGCTGGTCCCTGCACGTGCTTGGGAGTGCTCTGGAGGTGCAGCCTTGGGATTGAGAGCAAGAAGTTGTGGGAATGGAAAAGGGTGGATGAAAAACTGTTCTGGTGGAGTTTTCAGGAAAGGAGAAAAAGAGGCAGGGAGCCTCATAGTTACAGAACCCCACATCTCTGTTTATGTGCTGCCTGGCCAGCCAGGGTCATGCTGGAGTCTGTGGGGGCTGCGTGCTGAGAAAACTGTGTTTCTCAATGTTTGTGCTCAGCAAGACATTGTTGGGTTTCTTGTCTGTAAATCAAGAGGAGACAGACTGGTGGTTACTGTAAAAATACTGTATTTCCTTCTCTGTGGTGAGCTGTAACTAAAAGGTATGAGGAAGAAAAGAATTCCATTTTCAATGTCATGATGGTCCATTGTCATCATTGCATAAAGTTAAATACGAAATGCACTGGTACAGCAGCAGCAACTGAACATTCAATTCATCTAAGCTGATAGAGTGTATTAAATCTAGAGCTAACTTTCAAATATTGCCCTTTAAAGTATTATTAGCAGATGAATGTGTTCATAAACACTATAAAAATACAAGAAATACCCACTAAAAGATGCTGGAGAATGGCAGTCTCCCAGTGAAGCTTCAAGTTGGATGCAAAACTTTGACTTCACTTAAAGGTCTGATTGTGCAAGGATGCCAGAGTGCTGTGAATGTTTTTTATTAGCCCTCTGAAGTGGGTGAATTCACCCATGGTGATGAATTTCTGTTTGAAATGAAATTCAAGCAACTTCTGAATAGCAGCCTATAAACTTCATCTCCCCTGTACTCACTGGGTTAATTGAGGTGGATCTCACCTGGAAAAAGAAGTCTTCAGAAGGCTCCCCGTGCCAGTGTTCTTAATAGTATTCACAAAGACAGAATCTATCACCTAAGGACATTGATACTACAATAAATTGGAAGGAACTATTTCCACATCTCTCATGTATATTGTATATAATGAGTCCCTGAGATGTCTCCACGCTGCTGATAAGCAGCCTGCAGCAAAGTAGATACAGCTCGTTTTATCTTGATTTCAGACTGCAGCACTTGACTTCTGGGACTTGGGAACTCAGCAGCAAACCAAATAACGCCCTTCACAGGCCCTGACTTTGCTGGGCTTCATCCTCAGCCCAGAGCTGGGTGACCCCAGGCTGTTTCCATGCTCAGTTTTGCAAGGACACTCCTTACTGGCAATGGAGACTTTTATGTGGCTGAATCATTTCCCCAGATTTCCAGCTGAAAACTAAGTCTGGCTTTAGTGCTCCTGCCCCACTGCAAGTTCTGCTCTGAAATTGTTCTGAGCATTCCCCATTGGGCTTCAAGTGACCTCTTTTTCCTCTCATTTTCTCCATGCCATTCCTAAAACCTCCCACCGCGGTGATGTGGTCCTTTTGGTCACGTCTGTGTTTGTGCAGGAGCACTGTGGGACTCCCTTGTTGGGGTTGGTTTTGGTGCACTGGATGTCAGGATTAGGGCTGTAGAAATTAGTTTGAATCATGCAAATTGACAGAGCATGGTCCAAGCAGTCCAGATCCAATTGCTGTAATAGGCTTCATTTGGGACAGAGCAGAGAGGAATGAGAGGTTTAATACCAGGGCTCACCAAAATGTACATTACTCTGCTGTATTGCTTCCATTATGACCCAGTTCTGCTATTGTGAGCCTTATAAAAGATAAAATAGGTCATCAGATGGAGATAAATCAATGAAAGTAAAATTGAATGTGTTCATAATAATTTTAAGATTTTTATATGGGCAAAAGATTAATTAAATAGACAAAAGTAATTTTCAAAGAGCCTTTTTAATACTAAGTCTCAGATAAAAGGGCAAGTGGAGAAATATTCTGCCAAGCTTGTAAGGGTGGCGTAAAAGTGCTTGTTTGTAGTTGCTCAGTTGAGCAGGAAGACAAGTGCAAGAGGTCATGGGACTGCTGGGATCTGTGTTCTTGGCTTTGCTCTCAGTTTGGCCCCAAAATATGTGACTTGTCCTTGGCCCTGCTTAACCCAGGTGAGCAGGAGAGCTCCTCATCTCTGCAGCTGCTTGGGGCTTGTGTGCTTGGTGTCCCAACAGTGCTGGGCTGAGTGCAAGTTTAGCATGAAGGAGGAGAATACTGCAGGGCAAAAATGTGTTTTTGAGGTGGTGAGGTGGTGATTCTCAGAACTCCAACCTGTGCAGCAGCATCCTCCTCCTCCTCAGGGCAGTTTTCCCATGTACTGTTCATAAAGTCATTTCAACATTTGCTTGTTAAAGTACCCAGTGGGCCAAAGGACAGTTCATCCTCTGCTTGGACATCCTGCCTTGGAATCCAGCAGCCCTGCTGCTGTGCTAAAAGGTAAACAGACACTTAATCTCCAACAATTCTTCGTGATGTGATGATATAAAATAGAAAATGCTGTGTACATAACCAGGAACATGAAATTGAGGATTTTCTGATTGCTTAAAATGGTGCTTTTTTCTTCTG
Source organism: Passer domesticus (assembly GCF_036417665.1). Classification (NCBI taxonomy): domain Eukaryota; kingdom Metazoa; phylum Chordata; class Aves; order Passeriformes; family Passeridae; genus Passer; species Passer domesticus. Next base: position 11,173,641 of record NC_087489.1, on the reverse strand, counting down.
GAGAGAGGAAAGCCAAGGTGAATGGTGTTAAAAAACTGCTTTACAAGTGTTGATTTAAAATTTAAATTAATTCACCTTGGCCACTATTGCATCACTTTGCTTTTTCCTTTCTGCACGCATTTGGGCAGTCAACTTTCACTGCTGAAATTCAAAAGCCAGGCTGCATTTGTCACAGTGTGAAACCAGCTGCATAGGCAGAGGAAGAAGAGAGAAAGCATAACTAATTGAATTTGGACGTTTCACAGAATCGAGGCGGGGGTGGGAGGTGGTTCTTCCCTTGGTGCTCAGGCCCCACTCTGGTAGTAAACACCCGGGGAAGTCAGTGGGTGCTGTGCAGGCACTCGCTGTGGGAGCTGCTGGCACAGCACCTTGGGTGGTGGGTGGTTGAAAATCCAGCAGCTCCCATTCTCAGGAATGCTGGTTCCCTGCACTGCCTGAGTCACTGATCTGCAGCTTTGCTTGGCTGTCTCCGTCTGAGCCTTGAACGCTGCGCTGGTGTCGTGGTACAGAGTGAAAAATCTCATTTCCAGGGGATGGGGGAACTGCTTCCTGCATAGCACGAGCAAGAATGGGATGCAGTCAGCTATGTATGAAGTGTGTGTAAATAAGGCTGAAGTAATAATGACTTTTCAGGAATAATAAGCTAAACACCCTTCACCCCAAGCTGCCACATTGATGGTGCCTGCTGTTGTTGTTAGACATTAAGCTGTTTGTCCCCAGTTAGAGTTGACATAATATGGGATCTTACTGTTTCCACTTCTTTGTGCCTTCTGCTAATAAAAGAATTCTGACATGGTGCTGGCTATGATGAAAGAGGTCAAACTGTTCATAGTGTCTAAACAGAAGGCCCCTTACGTGGCTTTGTGTTTTCATTGTAGACATGTCATTAGAGCACAGCTTCAGCTGCAGCAGTGTGGCACTTAGAAACCCAAAGTTTTAACATTATGTAGAAGCTGTAGCTCTGGAATCTGGTCAGCAGTACTCCTGAAAAGCAGTTCCTGGGTTTAGAAACTGATTTTGGTGTCAGCCCTCTTCCCCACAGGTGTGTGCAAGGTCATGCAGAGGCACAGGAAATAGTATTTACTTCTCTCAGGAAGGTGGAAAGTGAGTTCAGGCAGAAGGCAAGGATATACTTTATAGTCACAAGATGTTGTAAGGGAAAGTGCTGCTCTGTCACCTGCTGTTGCAGTCACAAAAGTTTAATTTGATCTTTTTTAATATCATACCCAGGTGTGTCTGCCTTGCATGAAGTGGTTAGCATAAATCTGCCATGTGCATTGGTATTTCATTTTTATTGGCTTTTATTTAACTTGGTAAAAGGTAATCTGTTTTTATTAATTGAATCGCTCTCCTTTCTCCTTCTGGCAGGGGCAAAGCTTCCATTGGAAATTGTATTTAAGGGGGGAAACAAAAATCAAACAAACAAAAACCCAAAGCACTGATATGATTGAAAGCCAGGAGCTTTCTGTGTTTTCCACCCTTGTCCTTGCTGCTGCCTGTAGCAGCTTCGTGGGCTCTTTGGGTGGATGTGGGCTGCTCCTGTCTCCCCAGTAACCCCCAGCCTGCCCTGTGCTGACCTTTGGGCTGTCACCAGCTGCAAGGATGCTCTGGCCATGCCCCACAGCCCCTCAGAGCTCCGCCTGGCTGGGATGGAGGTGCCTTTGAGCCTGTTTGTTGTGTCTGGGTGTTTCCTTGAGTCTGGCTAAATACACTGCAGAGGGCTGATGCCTGCCCCAGGTAGCTGGTGATAAATTTAAGAGGAAATGTCATTTAGAAGGAACTGGCTTTTGGATGGTAATCTTTGGGTTTGTCCAGTGCCTCAGCTGAGCTATTATGAACCCTTCAGGAGTGACTGCTACAGCTGATTGATTTTTTTTCAGGGCAGCCGAGACTTCTGAAAGGGAGCGAGGAAGATTTGAATTCCAGCAGTAGCTTATTGTGCAGAGAGAAGTAAATATTGATACAGAATGCTTATTTACTGAGCAGGGTTAGTGTCAGCAAAATTAAGGTGTGTACTTTGCTCTTCATTGTAGAGAAGAAATAAAGAAATTGATGGAGTTCAGAGTGATGGATGTGGCAGTGTAATTCAGCCCTTTTCTGGGTTTCCTGTTTTCCCCTCTATTGAGAGGTGTGACTGGGCAGGGGTTGGAAGAGATCTCCCTAAAACCTGCTGGTTTTTAAATTTTTTTTCCCTTGTGCCAAGTAGTACCAAGTAGATTTTGTTTCTGGAATGTGCAGCCTAAAGGGATGTGGATGTAATAATCCTTTCCATCCCTCCCTGGCATCACCTGCCAGGAGCTTGGGTGGCATCACCCCTCTATTGGGCTTCACAGAGGGGAAAAACTGGGAAGGATCCAAGTGCTTAAAGTCCACTGGCTTGTCAGAAATGCTGCCCTGCCTTGGATTCGGTGCTGGTGTGGCGTTTTTACCCCAGTCTGGGTCACAAGGAGGGAGATGGGGCAGAGCTGGAGCAGAGCCCCAGCCCCTCCTGCTCCCTGTGGTGCCAGGAGCACATCCCTGATGGCATTGGGGTCTGCACACATCCCACAGCACAGGGGGGAAATAAAGACCAGCAATGTGCAACTCTTCTCCCAGCCAGCCAGCAATTGCTGCTGGATCAATGCTGTGTATTAGCAGGACTGTGCTACAAGGGGAGTTTCAGCAGCATTGCAGTATAGGCACTTCCACTGGGAATTAGCACAGTCATAAATGTAGGAGAGCTTAAAAAAGGAGTAGCAGGGGAAAAGTATTGTATATCTGTTAATTATAAACCATAGATTGTACTCGCAGCAGCGGTGTTGGGAATGAATAGCTTATATTGTCCTATTTCCAGCAGCACTTTAGACTATGAAAACTGATTTTATTTTAAATGGTTATTTTATTTTCAGCACTGCTCCGCTCAGTTTGATCAGGGAAGGTTCACCAGCTAGTAATCATGTATAAAACAAAGCTTCTGACTCAGTGCTGGTGCTAGTAACCGTGGTAGTTTTATGATGATAGCCAGTAATTAAGGTCAGGGTTTCATTGTGCTGAGCGCAGTGAAAACACATGCAAACAGACTGATAACCTCAAATTGCTTCCATTGTGAAGAGCTGAATGGTGCAATTGTCCTTTAAAAAAAAGACAGTCCACGTTGCTCAGGTTCTGACTTTATCCATGCAACAAAAAGAATTTCGGTAAGAATTCTGTACCAGGGGGTGGAGTGGGAAGAACACTGGTGCAGGTGATGCTTGCACTGAAAGGTTTTAATTACGCTAAAATAACACACCACTCTCCCCCTCCAAAAGAAAAATTCTGCCTACAGTCAGAATTTCAAAGACACTTCTTTTTCTAACAACTCAGCCTCCAAAATTGGTCTGGCAATTAATTGTATTTGTACATTTTGAGGCTTAAAGGCTGATATTAAGCATCTGCTCCATTACTATTTAGCTACCCAAACAGCTTCATTGTAGAGCTGAACACTTTATTAGTGTTTGTTCAGAGTACGTGCAGGGGAGGTTAGATAGCCTAGAAATTTTAAATGCTAATTTGTCATCACAGATTGTTTATCTACTTTTTAAATTCATGATAGAAAAGCATTTTATGGAGGCATAAAAAGAGATATTTATCACACATGCCCCTTCTTGGCTGTAGCCCATAATCACTCTAGTAGAGTTGAATATCAAGAGCTGGTTAATTCACAAATTGAGGTATTGACAGAATTTTGTACAACTTTTTTTTTTTTTAATTTCAGTTACATCTTTAATATGATTTTAAATAGTGCTATCTTTCAAAATTCCCTAAAAGTAATTCCCTACCAAATTGCATTACTCCACTAAGAGGACTACTTTTCTGCAAAATTGAAATTACTTACATGCTTATTTCAGTGACTAACTGCAAAATTATCAAATGATGTGTTTTAATCCAATTACATTCTTACTGGAGTGAAACTTGCCTAACACTTCCCATGTATACAGCCAGGGCTTTGGTTTCTGGCATGAATCCTATGTTAGAAGCTCAACAACATTTAAAGGCTTGTCAAGTTATCTGTTAATGTTTTTTTTTGAAGACTCAGAATGAGCTGTAAAAAAAAAAAAAAAATACTCTGATGGATTTCCTGTTACACTAAAGGAACGTATCAGTATCAAAGTGTTACAAAATTATTCTAATATTCTTAACTTTTCTGGTATCTATGTGAAAATACACGAGGGAGGTGTGGACAGGGAGAAAAAATTCATTGTAGTGGCAAGATTTCAGATCTTTAAATAAAAATTTAGAGTAAAGGAAAGATAAAGGGTGAAACATTGATTTTGCAGGTATGTTTGAGAGATATGCAGCTGTCCAGGGTGTATGGTCTCTAAAAATTTTGGGATGCTCTGTGAGGCCATCTGGTTATAAATCTGTGTGGTCAAAAATCTGCCTCAGAAATGTAGAATCTTATTATGTTGCATTATTTTTAAAAATAGCTTGGTGTATGCATGTGCTTTGCCCTTATTTTCAGGGCTTTTTAAGGGTTCAAGGCTATTTTAAGCACTCTTGACCTTGTCCATTGGTAATTTTGGCAAATTCAAATAAATCATTCATGTGAATATTTTGTGTGGCGTGTGCCAGGTAGATTTTGGAAAGCTTTAGTAACAGTTGTCCAGTCATACTCAACTATGTGCTTTGCTGAAAAAACATCCTGTTTTTCCAAGCTTGTGTCTTGAATTTGCAGTTTTTAAGGTCTTGGGCACCTGCTTTGGTGCAGAAACTCAACATTTGGCCCAAGGCTGGAGAAGGCAAAGGATCAAATCTTTTTCACAGGAGCTGCAACCAAGTTTTCTCCGTCTTTGAAAAAAAAAATGTGTTAACATCTCAGTAGAGATGGGTGAAACCATGGATTCTGTTGTGAGCACAATTTCAGAAGAAATGTTGGGGTTTTTTGGATTTTGCTGTCACTTCCTTGGTGCCAACGCAGGGCTTTGTGTAACTGTGGTAAGGAAAAGTAACCCAGAAAAAAATCCCCAAACCCTCCTGTCAAACCCATCTCTGCCCAGCTGAGGGACAGGGATGTTGTGCAGATGTGACAGTGGCACAGATGTGACAGTGGCAGATGCTTTCTCACAATGTCACTCACTCTTCCCTCACCACCATCACAGTAATAGCCCCCTTGTAGAAGGCCCCCAGATTTGTCAGGCACGATTTTCCCTTCATGAAGCCCCACTGGCTGTCATCAATCACCTCTGTATTTTCTGTGAGCCTTAACATAGTTCCCAGTATCTGAAAGAATTATAATGAAGAAGAGCTAATTATGAAACAGGTAATAAAATAGCTTATTCAGGTGATGCTGTTTTATTACCATCTCATTATGATTAAATAATTCCTATTAAGTTCTGGATCAAAGCGAAATTTCTCGCAGGAGAGTTTACAGAGTAGTTTAATGGAGTCTATTTATTGTGTAATCCCAGGGTGAGTATTGGCTTTTACACTGTCATATTAACTTATTGTGACAATTCTATGCAGCACTCCCCTACGAACACTGGTGAGTGTAAGGGTGAGATTCTTTCCTTTCATTTTTTTACACTACTGCTGTCCAACAGGCTGTAGAATGGTTACTTTGCAGGAATATTTTGATCCTGAGCTTCTCTGGCTTTAAACAAACCAAACTGACAATAGGCTGTCTTAAGGCTGAGATTAAACAAAAATATCTGGGCAGCTTTTCATGTTGTTTGTGCTGATATTTGGAAGGATAGAGGCATGGGTGCTGCCTATCAAGGAGACAGAGAGCATTTGACTTTAAATGAAATCCCTGCAGAACTCTGCATTCACTTACTTCCTATGCCTGATGAGCTCTTGGCACTTTATTTTTCATTTTGTTTGCGGGTTGATGTGGTGTTGTGTTGGGTTTTGAGTGTGGGGCTTTCAGCTTGTGAGGTTTTCAGCTCATGAAAGCTTCTTGTAGGCTGAAATGTCACAGTTTTGCTGTTTGACGTGTCTAGGCAGCGTGGCTGTCTCTGGCAGTCTGGGGCTGGCACAGCCTGGCAAGGCTGGACAGGAGATGTGCTGGTGATGGCTGCTGGGAAAATGCCATGAGCAAAAGGAACGAGTGAGAATGTGAAAAGAGAAGTCAGTGCAAAGGCATAACCCAGATTAAGCAGGAAGAGGAGCTTGCCTAGGTGTGTTTGCACTCTGACATGCCACGTTCCAGGGATCTGTTCCCTTGCCAGGAGCATTATTTACCTGGCAGCTCAATAACTTAGGGTCCCATGCAGTGCTAGTGTCATCGTGGGGTGACACTGGTCCACTGCCTGCTGGATTTCACTCCCTGCAACCAAATAAGTTGAGTGGGAGTGTGGAAGGATTCAAATCAAGGAGCAGAAAACTGACCTTCAGGATTCCCTCATCATAAATGGTGTTTTAACATAAATGTTAGAACATGGCCCTTTTCACATTTAATATATTAATTTTTGTAATAAATTCTCTAACTTTTTAGTGTTAGAAAAAAGCAGCCTGACAAATGAGTGATGTAGATTCCTGTAGGATAAAAGGCAGCTTCAAATGTTCCCAAGAATTATGTATGTTGTGTCTCACTTTAAGTCACTGAAATGATTTTGAGGGGAACTGACTCATGATGTTTGAGTACTTCAGGCTGAAACACTGGGCCTGGAACCAATACCATGTGATGGATATGAACCATCTTCAAATGAAGAAGAGCTATTGAAACACTTGGCACAAACATTTCACAGTCATCTTGATTATTGGAAATGTTTGCACACATTTTTAATGTAGAATTTCAAATGTATGTGCAGTTTGCTCTGTTTGGTTCATAAGCTGAGAAACAAATATGTTTTAATGGAAAAAAAAGTTCTAATGTATTTGCCTTGTAGATGAATTTGTTTGGGAATAGATCTTGCCTTGTTGTTTATACTCCCTATTTCTGGAGATCTGGTTTCCCTCGTTCCCCAAGGAGGAAAGGAATTATTCATTCATTTCCTTTCATTTTTTTTAATTGAAGATTGCAGCAAGGAGATTGTTTAACTGTACTCAATTTATTTTCAGAGCTAATTATTGTCTTTCATCCCCTGTATTACAATTACAGCTTGCTGGGTTGGGGCAGAGAGAGGCAGGCAGAGGTTTTCACATGTGAGGTGCTGTGATGCTATTTTTCACCCAGCAAACCCTCCGGCCACATTTGCACACCTATGAGTGCACTTCTTTTGATGTGGCTGCATTAATTAGGGCCACAGCTCCAGGAGCCATGTGAGGACACAACGTGCCACACCATCAGGACATCCTGACGTGATCCCAAGTCCTGCACTGCTGCTGGATCACTCTGCCAGGGCACAGCCAGCTGGAATACAGTCCTGTGCTGCACAGTTAATCCTCTAAAAAGGGCACAACATTAAAACTGAAGCCAGGCAGAGTTTGCACAATGAAAACCTCTTCAAGCTGTGGTTGTGCTGCAGCTCTCGTTTGAAGAATGGCGCTGCCGGTGCAGTGGCACGCTGAAAGCTCTGCAGGTCAGCCAGTTCCCCCACAGCACAATTCAGCCATTGCTCAGCTCCCCTGCTCGCCTCAGCAGAGGCTCTGTTCCTGCAGAGGATGAGCTGTGTGGTGCCCATTTCCCCCCTCTTTCCCAGGGCAGGTCCCTGTGCTGTGTTAGGGTTTAATGAGTCAGATGTGCGAGTGTGGCTGTGCTGCCCTGTCACTGCAGCTGCCTGGACAGATCTGGAGCAGTCAGACACAGCTCATCAGCTGCTTCCTGGGCTCATTTCTGGATTAATAACTTCTGGGTTATGTTATTTGATTTAGGGCTCTGGACATAGGCTCCAAGACCCACTCAAGCTCCTCCTGTTAGAAAAGCATCGCTTGGACTCCAAGTTTGGGCTGTGACAGGTTTTTTGTGGATGTTGTTGTATTTTCCTGGGGATCTTATCGTGGAGTAAGCCTCTCAAAAGACTTTATTGGGTGGAGATAAAGAAAAAAAGTGCCTTTCTTTTGTGTATGCCTGTCCTGCAGTGAGGCAATGCTTGCTGGAGGGTCCCTTGGCTAGTGTTTTGCATTCAGTGAAAGGTTTGGAACATGTTGATTAATTAACTGTCATAATTTGGATGGAGCTTTGCTTCTTCCTGGAATCTTGATCCATTCTCACCAGGTGCAAGTGTGTTAGCCCAAAAATGCCAGGTGAGAAAGCAGTCTCTCTGTGAATGGAGACAAGGGAGACTTTAGGATTCACTGAATGTTGTGGGGTCTGCTCTGGGTACTCAAAAATGGAGTTTATTTAGTCAAAGCTGAGGGCCTCAAAATATAAGCATCTTTGCAAATCTCTCTCTTCAGCTTCCTGTGCTGCAGCTTCATAGCCATAAAAGCATAATTGCACTTCTTGGCCTCTCAAGGGTGCTGACAGAATAAGTATTTGTGATACAGCAGATGGGAGCCTGCATTAGGGCGGCCAGTGGGAGTGGGATACCTGGCACCATAGGGAGGCAGCCTGGAGAGAGCTAAACCTCAGATTGTCAGGAGAAAGGATGAGGATGAAACTCCTGGCAGCTGAGATGAGGAGGACCAAAGAGCCCCCATGACTTGGCAGGAGCTCAGGTTAATGCTGGTTGAATAGAGCTGGAAATTGGACGTGGTAACTTCCTTCCCCCAGCATCACTCAGGGAAGCACGATTTTTTAAAGGAGGATTTAGATAAAATTGCTTATTAGTAAAGTGAGGATTATCCAGGATTTTAAAGTTTGTTCTTATCTCTAGTGTTGTTCAAGTGTGCAAACTTGAGGATATTTCAGCTCTTCATCATGGATCTTCAGCTGTAATAAGCCACAGACAGTCTTAGTGGACTGAAACCTGTCTGTAGCTTGAGGGCTTTGCAGCTGTGGAAGATTCAGGATGGAGAAGGAAGAAAATGGGCTACAGACTTTATAGAGAAGAGAGTACAATTATAAGCCAGAGCATCTTTCTTATTGTTCTTTGATTCTTTTCTTCCTTTCTTCTTTCTGGCATCAAATGGATTATTGCCATCTTAAAGTGCATGAGTGAAATGGGCCTTATTATCATTTGAACATTTTCTTCTCCCTTGAAGTGTCTTTCACTTAAACCATCAAATCCTGACAACTTCTCCCCACATCCACTTTCGCCATCATCAGTCACTGAGTGTGTGTGACATCAAAAAGGCCTCATGGCTGTGTGAGCAGGGGGAAGTTTCTCTGTTTCTGCTGTTGCTTTGCCTTGCAGTCCCTTGGAGCTCTGCCCCACGCTGAAGTTAAGGTGGGGTGAAGTGGAGGTGCCCTCGTTCCCTTCCTGAGTGGTTTTGTGCTGCTTGTGTCTCTTGGAGTTGTGAGTCAGGCAGGCTAGAGTTTCTCCTGCCCATCCCTGGAGATGTCAGAGTTGGGCACTGCTGGAATTCATCCCTTAACGGATTTGAGGATTTGGGGTCAGTTCCTTTGCTGGAGGGTTTGTGGGACAGTGCAGCATTTGTGGTGTCCCAGCAGGAAATTCAGCTGACAATCCCTTTCTGCCTACAAGTTTGGCTGCATGACTAACATGAATAATTGATTTTGCAAGATGGCAAACAAAGCAGATTCTCTGTTTGGATTTACACGCTTTTAGAGTTTTTTCCCCATCTCTGTTTTTCCTCATGTGAAATGGGGTGGGGAGAGAGGCCAAAACCAAGAAAACTTGATTAAAATATTGTCAGGGTGGGACAAAGAAAAGTTGTGCCAGACAAGCCCTTCCATCAGAGCTCATCCAGGACAGTCATTTCAGACACTCGTGGGAGAAGTGGTGGGATGCTAAATGGGAGGAGCAGAGCTGTGGAAGGATCTCTTTGTCCTCTGTGTCACCGACAAGCACAGAGAATCTCAAAGTCTCTGACTTGTCTTCCCTTCTCTTTGAGTAAGTCTGCAGCTCAGCTCTCTCATATCCTGGGAGATCATCCTGATTTCCACATCCCTGAGGATGGGGGAGGAGCAGAAGGTGCTGGTGGCTTCTCCTGCTCTGCTCAGATAAAATAATCAAGTACACTCCCTCTGGGGTCTGAGTGTGTTATATTTGGACACATTTCAGTGGGTTGAGCACCTCACTCTTGAGCTCTTCCACCCTGCCCTGGATTCTGAGACGAGTTCAGGTGTGTTTAAGGGGCACATTTCCCATTTTTCCAGCCCTTTTCTGCACCTGTCCTGGCACCCTGCGTGGGCTCACAGCTCCCGTCTGGCGGGCGAGCGCGGGAGCTCACAGCTCTCCCTCAAACGATGTGATGTTATTTCAGCCTTGGCAGCAAAGCAAGCTAGAAAGTCAGGACAGGAAATACCAGGCAAAGAGAAAACAGGGATATGTGTCTTTTTTAGGGCTGCAGCTCCTGCTGGCACAGCTGCTGTGGTGGGGAAGGCTGTGCAGCTCCTGGCTGCCCATCTTGTGCCTGGAGGGAAGAGCGTGGTGTGCCAGTGTCCTGTAGTGCTCATCCTCTTCACTGCCACCCTCTCACCTCACACTTGTGCTGCCTGCCTCTCCCTCTGCCTTGCAGAAGAGCAGGGTTGGTGGCAGAGCCACTGCTGTGCTGCTGGCGCCCTTCCACACGCAGAATTTCTGCGTCGTTCCTTCCACTGCTGGGGGTGCATCTTGTGGGGCAGGGAAAAAAGGAATCTCCACGTTGCAAGGTAGAAAAATAAAGGTGAATTTCTTTCTTTCATATGGCATAACCCAACCAAGGGAATGTTGCACTGCCACTGTCAGCTGCTGTTCAGCTATGGCTGCTCAATATGTGACACTTAGAAAATGAGAAATTTTTTTAGAAGGATGATTTGAATTCTCTGTCTCTGCTTCCAAGAGTAAGCTTGAATTTTTGTGCTTTTTTACCTTTTAAAGCTAGCACAGACTTTGATTGATATAAATCCAGTCTGCTTCCTTTAATGAGATGCACAGGAGAATGAAGGCTGCTTTCTTTAAATTTTTGTTTATTTTGTGTTTCAGCATTGTCATCCTGTTTCTACTTCCAGCTGATAATATTGATTTTTCTTTAGAAGTTTATATTTCATGTTACATTGGCATTCCACTAATGTAATATTAATGGATTATCTGTGGATTAGAAATATTATTTAGATTGTTATTCGAGGAAATGGTAGGTAGTGGGAATGAAGGTCCTTTGTATCTGTTGGCAGAATTAACAGTGCATCTCTAAAGAACACTACAGCAGGAAAAGAAAGGGAAATGCATAAGCTGATCAGGAAATAAAATAGGGAGATGGACAGTCTGCTGATGTCACAGGGACGAAACTTAGCCTCAACATAAATGAGAATTCAAATAATTTTCTGAGTTTATGAACACAATCTAGTTTTGTAGAGGCAGCTATGTAGAATTTTAGGTTGGGTTATTTCATTTTAATAAGCAGCATTGATGTTGCTTCTACTGATCCTACTACTATTAAACCTTTATTTTACCCTTTACTTCCTTCTCTTGTGGGATCCTTTCATAAAAACAGGGAATCTACAAAATTCTGTGTTCTTTGAAGATTACTTCCAATATTGTATTATATTAATGAAGTTATATTAAGCCATGTGTTCATTTCTTTCTGCTGTGCCTTTGTGTCCTGGACACTGAGCAGGATCCTGAAATGATGATGCTCTCCCCCCTTATTCCAAATCCCAATTTTTCAGTTCTGTCCAGCAGTAGCAATGTTACACAGACATGTGCCTAAATTTGATGGTGTAAAGGCTGGAATTCCTCAAAGCTTAAACTGTACTTAATCATGTCTTTGTCACCATTTGTGCACAGCTCAATGTTTTGACACATGCTTTTGTCCTGTAATGCCAGTGGGGTTTAGGCATGTGCTTCAAATTCCTTTGCATGGACATTCAGCTATCAGTGAAACTGTGATTCAGGGAAAAAGCAGTTCCTGCTTAAAAAGCACAAATAGGAAAACCTATGAATCCTTACAGGCTTATCATCAGCAAGATTGGAGTGAATTTCTCTGTCTTTGTCCCTGTAATAGTTACTTAGCTGGTTTATAAATTGTGAGCATGCTGTAATTTAGCAGGGGAGGTGCTGACCATCAGCAGGCACTTGAATCAGGAGCAGATGTTGCTGTGCTGATGGGAGAGTTTGCCTTTGGTCCTGCCTGCCAGCACTGGAAATGAGGGGCCTCTCTCCAGGCACAACCCACCAACAAAATGCAAGTGCTGCCCAGAGAAGGTCACCAGCCTGCACAGCAGTGTCCAGCAGCAGAACTTTGCTGAACATTCAAAATAGGAAACAATAAATAAAACATTCCCTCGGTGAGGGTGGTCCCATATCTTTCATATTCCTTGGAGGTAACAGTTGCTATGGCAACTCCTCATTTACTTCCCTTTTTTATTTTTTCCTCCATATATTGATAATTATATTAAGCAGCACATAAAGGCGCTGGCTGGTGCAGAGCTCTGCTGCTGTGAGGTCTGCACTGTTCCATTTGGAAATACACCCCTTCACGTGTTGGTGGCTCTGTGCTGTCCCCTCATCAGGGACGGGCTGGTCAGGGAGCCCAGAGCTGTCCCAGCTCTACAATAATTGTGTGTCTGGGGTTGTGCTCAAAGGCTGCCCCAGCACCTGCTTGTTTCTCTCCTGTGCTCACTCCAGGACTAAGAGATGCTTTTGGAGGTGTCCCCTCCATGCCCCTGCTTGCTGCCTTTCCATCTGCTGGGCTGCTGGATCCTACACAACCTCACTGGGAATCAGAGCTGGGAGGAGAACATGAAGCTCAGACAGGAATCGGAGGCAGGTGGAGCTGGGCTGGCAGATGTGTAACTGGGTGTGTGTTCCTACATCTGCATCCCCACATTTGTAAGGCTGTGCCTCAGTGTTGTGTCTTAGTGCTTGCTCCTTCTGGGAGCATCCCTTGTGAATACACGAAAGAAAAATTCTGCCCTGGGCCCCTCAGGACACAAACCTTTCCCCAGTTTTGGGGCTGCACTGGCAGCAGGGGTTTTATCTCCCATTTGAGAGCCATTTGCTCTTGGTAAATATTCTGTGCATTGACTTAGACCACACTTTACAGTTGTCTCTGCCTCCTCTGTGGGTGCAAGTACCCGTTACCACAGTATGATGGGGTGTAAAATTGTTGTATATATTCTCAGCTTCATGGCCAAGTCAGCAACCTTAATTGCTTTGGCAGCTTTCCAGCAGCACTGGGATTGAATGGCTCTGGCATTATCGCACCGACTTGCAGTTGCATGAAGTTGTAATCAAACAGGATATTCAGTTTAAAGCTTTTTGCCAATCTCTTGAAAACCATTTTGTCTCTGTGCATCACCTGCCACGACTAACTTCTCTTCCAAGAGGAGGAGCTGGGAGTGGGAGTGTGGGAAGGGGATTTGGCCACTTTGTTTGCACAAGATAACTTGTTAATTGTGTGTACCTGAATACCTTTACACTTGGAAAAGTTGTGGTTTCAAACTGAAAGCCTGTCAAGGGGGGTATAAAAGGGGGTGTGTGTGTGAATTTTCACCTGCTCATCAGAAGCAGGAAATTATAAACCAAAGACTATTTATAATCTGTTAGCTTTGTGGGTTTTTACTGTCAGGTTGACAGACATAAAACTGGATGTTTTGGGTTGTAAAGTTTCTAGTAGTGAGTTTTAATAGGGAAGATGATGCTAATTTCATCAGTTTGGGATTCTTTTGTTACTTTCTCAGCCATGATACATTACCCTTGTGACAGTGCAAACACAGAACTGTTATCTTTAAGTTCTGTGATAAAAATAAATTGTAAAATATTTGTGATTTGTTGCTGCTGAGAAAGACAGTTGGGATATTGTAGTGAATGGCCTACTTACAGCTATATGGCAGAATAATGCTAGACTGAAATAATTTCTTAAACATTCTGTCATTGCATGTAATCTTGGAAGTGTAAATTGGCCTTTTGTAATGTTTATTTCAGTTGAACTACAGAAATGGTGCTTTTTTACCCTAATCCTGCCCCATTAGAGACACAAACACAATCCCGTTTATCCTAGCCTGGAGTACTAATTTTTTACAACTGCTTGAATTATGCTAAGTGGTCTTGTGCAGTCTGAGAAACAGCAGCAGAGGTCCTGACCTTGCTTCTTTCCACGGTCAGCAAAGCTGAAATTAAAATATCAAGAGAAACAATTTCTGCAGCAAAATTGTAAAAGTTAATAGAGTTGAATCTACTTTTGCATTCATGTTCCCGTTAAATCAGCTCTATTCACATTATATTTCTGAAGCACATGAAAAAAATAAAGCCACTACTTTTTTGCTATCTTTGATGTAACAGATAAAAGAAAACAGAAGAGCTTTAAATTGAATTTACTAAGTGCATATTTAATTTGCATTTAATGCACCAGGTATTGCATGTTAATCAAACTGAAGATTACTATTAAAATATGCATTTAAGAATTATCTGCTGTGTGTTTGTGACAGTTGTTGCCCAATGTGTTTAGAACTTTACCATACAGGCTGGGGGACAAATCCCATGCTGGTTTCTATCTCAGCCAAGTTTGATTTGGTAACAGCATAGCTGAATTTGCTCCTTTGCCATAATTCAGCAGAGTTTCTGTTAATTAAAATCAGGAGATGGCCCACAGGCTGGGACTTCTCAAATTGGGCATGGGCATGAAGGGGCTTTAGTATTTGATTTGTCTGGGTTGTGGAGGTGCCTGTGTCCTCTGGAGTCCATGAACAGGGATTTAGGTGCCCTGAGCTGGTCCCAGCCCAGGCTGAGCCCCTCCTGCCTGTCCACCCATGGGGATGAGCTCAGCACCACTCAGAGAATCCCAAAGCATGGTCTGCTTGTTTTAATAGTGTTAGTTGTGCTGACAGAGCACAGGGGATGGCTGATTAAGACTCCTCTCCATCCTGTGTGACCAGATGCAAAAGGCATGCAAAGTTGTCAGCCTTGGGTAGAGGACAGTAAATTTTGGCTGGTGTATAACAAACATTATCCTTTACCTCATGCAATTGGGCTGAAATAATTCTGGGCTATAACGTATCAGGCTGCTGCTGATAGTTGGAGAAGGATATTCCTAGAAAAACATGTTTTAAGAAGACTTGGTAATCTGATAATATGTATTTTTAAGGATATTTGTGAGAAGGGGAAATTGCACTTGTCACCATCTGGATCAATACTTTCAACAAGTCATAATAAATGCTACTTACTGCTACTTAGGAGAGCATAATTAGTATTCAGTAAACCAATATTAAAATGTATGCTATGCTTTAAACTGTTTGACTGTATTAGCATTTAAATACCCTATTGTGTATTTGCTGTTTCTTCTCTTCTTATAAAACTGTATTCTCCAGAGTTCAAAATGATTAATTTCCTTTAGAATATGTACAATGCAAGGATTTAACAATTCCTTGTATTTAATAATTGCTCAGTAGCCAGGCTTATTATTTCACATAAGCACTTGGGTACAGAGTCATCCAATATTAGGTCAATCATGCTAATAGGGAAATCTGCATAACACATTCCCTGTGCTCCAGGAGCACAGGGGGAGGCTGGGTGCAGGGTGGGAAGGGCTGCACCACGCAGGCACCGTGAGCATCCCTCTCACATGTCAGCCTTCATTTTCTGCCTACCAGAACAACTGACAGCTGGATCAGGGCCTTGACATGTCTTCAGAGAGTTTTGCCCTCCTTGGCATTTGCAGACAATTGTACAGTTCTGTCTGACAAGCAAAACCTTTTTTTTTCCCCTATTTTCCTTTTTTTTTCCCCTGCAAACTGACTCTCCCTCTACTCGCTCTTGCTTACAAGCAGTGATTCCCTCCTGTACCCAAGGGGCATCAAACACCAACAGGATTTTAACTCTGGCTCCAGGTTTAGCCCCTCAATAAGATGAAGGGGCTTCCCTCCACCATAATACTGTAAAAATTTATGGAAAGTCCTGTATAACGCCTGGAAATTGTATTCCCTCTTTGTCTACCCCCCATATAATCTCACCTTTTTTCCCTCCTGCAACTGTGAATAAGTTATTAAATACATGGCAGCTGAGCTGGTAAGGTGATTTACATCCTGCTTGCAGGTCTAGCCTTGAATATGATTAGTGTGCCTGTCTGAAAGATGGAACTGAAAAGGAAAGTTCTTTGAAAAAATGTGATGAGGCAACTTTTTTGTTAGCAGAGGGTGTTGAGAAAATCTGGTAATAAAAATGAACGTTGAGTTTGGCTGGCTTGAGGGCAGATTATCGTACCTACAGGCTATTTTAGGAAGCAGCTTTCTCATCTCCATATGGCTTTCCATGAGATGGAGACCAAGCAGTTGGAGCTGCCCTGGCCATGGGGACCAAGCATCTCTTGGTGCTGGAGCAGCTGTGAAGGGAGGGAACAGGATCCAGGCAGAGTTCAGCAGTGCTGGCAGTTTATCCTGACCAATCTGTTGATGTGAAGAAGTGATTAACCAAAACAGCCTCTTTTGCCATGCAGGCTTTGCTCTGGTTGAGGTTTGGAGATGGGGATGTTTCCTCCAAGGAGACTTGTTTCCAGACTTCAAAAAACGTGATTTGGTTTTTTTAGCAAGATACAATTAGTAATTTTTAAGAACAGTGTCCAAGCTTAGCATTTTTAAAATACACTAAAATCCATCTTTTCTTTGATCCAGACATACAAGCAGTTGAAAAGAGAATTAGGGATGCGATTTAGAAGGAATGGTTGGGCTTAATAAAGCCACAAATTTATTAAGGTCTCCTGCCCAGCTTTTTAAAGGTTCATATGTGTGAATTAGGTGCTCCTGCTGGAGCATGACACAGGTTGGGTTCTCTTGCCTGTGTGTCCTTGAATCCTTCACCCTTTCTGACAGAGGGAGAGGACACTGGGAGGGACAGCACCACTCCCCTTCTTGCAGACTTTTCCTTTGACCTGGTATCTGCAAAGACCCCCAGGCATAAATGATTTTGTATTAATGCTCTCCTGAATTGATTAAATAATGAACCTGTGGGTCTGCACCTTTTTAAGGCAGTATCATTCCTGGGCAGTTTTTGGAAAGCAGGACTCTGTCTGAGTCTGAGCAGGACTCACCCTCACAGGACAGAGCTGGGGTCTCCTGAGGATGCTGTGCAGAGGGGATGTCAGAGATTCAGGGCCTCAAAACACCCTGGTGAACATCAGCAGCACTGGGGGTTGTAAATGAGTATGGAAATGCTGGTGAAATCTCCTGCCCTGCCACAGGATATTCGCTGCTCCTGTGCGTCCGCGTGTCGGGGACGTGAGACTCCCTGCTCAGATAAGCCTCTGAATTTGACTTTGTGGACTGAAAGCTAAAAACCACTCACAGCCTTGCAGTAATATTTTGTTTTTCTTAAATTCAGGCTTCCCAGGCTGTGTCAGTGGATAGGCTGGGCAAGCCTGCTCTCTGCTGCAGGGGCAGTATTGATAAGTGCTTAAAGAAGCACCGTGCATCCTTCTTTATCAAGGGGATTGCATCTCCAATAAGGGCAGCAACAATAGCAGTTGGACTGATATTTCATTTGAATGAGAGGGATTTCTTAGATCCCTTGGCCTAGCTAGGAGATGAGAGATAAGCCTTACAGGAGAATCACACACGGTCTCTGAAATACCCAGCAAAACTCCCATCCCTCTCCCTGTAGGCTACTTAGCTGAGAAACTCAGCCCTGCATCTTGTGTAGATAAAATTGCTGTCAAATCCTTCTGAACTCTCTCTGCTTTCTGAAAACATGTCACCGAGGTGGAGATTTAAATCCAGCTTTTGAACTTCAGCAGGGCTGGTAAAAACACACTTTCTAACACATTAATTGGTGAATTACAATTAATTTCCTGTAGAAGTGCATATTATCTTCTCAATAATGCCACATGAAACACCATAATTAGTATTGTTATGGTGAATTCTGAATTAATTGTTAATGCCTTGGTGCCTACTTTAGTGCCTTTGTTTGGGTCATTTGCATCTCTGGCAGGAAGTTGGAGTTCTAGTTCTGCCACTTCAGCTTTTCTTTCTTTTGCTTTTTTCTTTTTTCTTTACTTTTACAATGGTTGTAACAGCTGTTGGTTGAGGATCTGCTGGGTTTGGGTTTAATGTTGTCCTTTAGGAAAGGGAGGGTGGCTGCTTGTGGTAATGGACATTTTAAAGGCAGTGAGACCACCAGGACACTGTCTGCTTTCCATGGTTTATCTGAATTGTTGGGATAGGCCATTGATGAAGGCAAGAAATTACTATTATGAATACAATACCTTGTATGGATTATGATCTTTTGTAATTCTTCACACTGTTGCAAAATCCCAGTATCTGATGACTTTTATACCTGACATTGCCAGTTCTGGTAGTTTTTCAAAGATATTTTGGAGGTAGTGAACTGAAAAAAGTAAAATTTTCTGTTGCCTGTTAAGGATAGAGAGATGAAAAATGCAAAAAATATTCACACTGATAATGTATTTATTAAATAACAAATATTGAGTTTGATGTCAGGGCAGAAATCTATCTTTCAGCCAAAAGACTGGAACTAGCCATGGCTTTTCTGTTTTGCTGCAGCAGCAAGCAGATTTATCAGCTTAAAAATCAAGCTCCTGAACAGAGTTAGTTCTCAGTGTTCTTAAACTTGGTGTCTTGAGACTCAAAGTCCTCATTACTGTTCTGGTCTTTGGTATCAACATCAGCAAATAAGACAAGGCCAATATATTTTAATTATTTATTCCTCATCATGGCAGTGTTCTCTGTTCTCCTGTGGTCAAATGTGGCACAAAGCATGAAAATCACATTGTGTGATGTGCTCATGCACTGTTAACCCTGAGCAGGGTCTCTAATTGCAGGCAGTAATTAGTATCAGGTTTTTATAGATCTGTTGAGTATATCTGTGAATATGTGAAAAGGAGAATATAATGTTGATCAAGTACACATCAGTTTTAAAAGAAATATTTCTCAGCCTTTATATTTCACCACATTGCCTCTTAGGATTGTCAACTGCAACAATTAATTTGGGCTTCGAGTGAATTAATGTTCCATATTTAATGGACAAAAAACCAAATGGGCAAACCAGAACAAACTCCCAGATTTGGTTATTTCCATCCACTTTCTGTCTGGCCCTTGGGAGGTGACCCTGCTATGGGTATTAATCCCTGGCTTTGAGATTGCAGCTCCTAATGGGGGAACCAGTTCCATGCTCTCAACAGATGGCAAATGTTTTCATCTACTTTTTTTTTTTTTTGCTAAGTAGGTTTTAGCCGTAACAGGTTTTTTATGTTATTTCTACCAAATTTCCTTGGATGCAAATGCTGTGTTTTTATTTCATTTTGGTTCTTACTTGGCTGTAAAATTCATCTTAAATAATATGGGTTATGCTTGTTTTAATTTTCCACTATAATTTTAACACAGCAGCTTAAAATATATTTATGATGCAATCCAGTGTTGGAAAATGAGCTGTAATGTACATTATGGTTGGTTTCCTACAATGTAAAAATATCTTTGCAGTTACATTCTGAAGGAATAACTGTCCTTAGGGGCTAAAAAAGCACACACAGTTTACTTTGTTTCTTAAAGTTAATCATCAGAGCTCAAATGTAAACTTAAAAAGCATTAAACACTGAGATAAAATGGAAGGAGTATTTTGTGGTTTTAAAGCCATGAAACATAATGCAAAACATTTTATGGCGGAGAGAACTTTGTATTTCCTTGTGTGGAAATAAACCCTGAAGAATGATGGTGGGACTCCTGTGCTGGCCCCACATCAAAGTGCAGTGGCAGAGCACCACACAGGGAATGGCATCATTTGGGCTGAGCAGCCAGCCAAGGAGCAATGTGCTGAATCCCTCATTTTTATCCTGGTGACTTCCTACTGTAGCTCTTTCCCCTATGTCTTATCCTCAGTTTGTTGAGATTTCACTATCGTGGCTTTTTAAATTAAACTTTGTTTCTATTTTAAGTGTATTTTACGAATAGGGAGGAAACTGGAGAAAAACTGAACAGAGCAGGGATTTCACTTTGATTTTTTTTACCCTGTGTGTGCATTTCCAGGCCCATTGGTAGAAATCCACCCATGCAGCACTTCCAGTGTTGGGCCTCCTCCTCTGACTTGTTTCCTGCACGATTTGTGACTCATTCCTTGGTGTGAATAATTTGAATTCTGCTTCTTGCCTAGAGAATTTGGGTGATGTGCCTTCAGAATGAGCTCAATTCTTCAATGGGGAAATACCAGGTAAAAGAAATGGCCTTTTGGTCAAGACCTGCAAATTGTGTGTCACAAAATACTTTATTCTTGGAAAGTTCTGCACAGATCAGCTGTAACATGAGTGAAACAGGATACACAGGTTGGCTAAAGTATATTTAAAATAGCATATGAGGGAAGGAAGGGAATAATCCTTCTCCCTAGATGAGCCCAGCAGGCAGGATGGCATTGTTGGTGTGGTGAAAGGGATATTTCCCATTATTAACTGCATTTGTATGACATGAAATGTCTGCGACTAAAAGCAATTTATATGTAACTTAAGGAATAATCGATATTGATTTGGAATGAAGAATGTTATGATCTTGTTTCTGAAAGATTCATGCAACTTGCAGTTTTATGAAAACTTGATTCTATTACACCTTCCCTGCAGCAACAGACCATAAAGATTGATTATACATTAAAAGCAATATTTGGGTGAAAAAAACATGCTAGGCAGATTTTCAGCTATCTCTTCTCTAGCTGCTTTTGCTTTTTCCTCTCAGATGTACAAAAATGAAGTGTTTCAAGAGGGGCCACAAGCTTAGACACTGATAATATAATACTGTCTAACACTTAGCATTTTACACCTTTGTAGCACTACACAAAAGAATGAATTCATTCTCAAAACACCTTTGAAAGAAGAACTCTTTGAATATTGCATGTGGCATTAATGAACAATCATATTTGTAACTTATTTTTCATTTTCCAGAAATAGTTTTTCAAACAAGTTCTTGCTTACAAGGTGGCTCATGAATAAGGAAAACATTTGTAAATACTCCAGCAAAATACTCTGTATGCTCAAGAGTTTGCATCAGTAGAATTTGATTGCTTTGAAAATCTCTTTTGGTGATTAGGGAACAAAAGCAAATCCTGTTTTAAAAGGTTACTAGCACACAGCTCAAGGTGTAATGGATAGATACTCCAAGTAGTAATTGTGGCAAGTAGACTGCCATGGGACCTTTGGCTGGTATATGGTAGTGCATGGACCCAGAATTTTTTCTGGTTGCTGTAACTTGTGCTTTAAAACCTACATTTTTATGAACTGCACTAAAAACCTTCCCCTGACACACAAATAATGATGTGGTTTGGCTTGAAAAGCTCATCTTCAGAGTGGGAAAGAGAAACGTATAACAATTAATCTTTCATCTCTGCAGCCAGCTATAGGCGCAAGCTCTGGGACAGGGAAACTTTGTGTCTGGCAGGTTTGGGGTTCGTGTTCAGGATGAGCTGAACCATCAGCGCTGCTTGAGTTGAGTGTCAGTGCAGAGTAACCACAAGGAAAGTCAGCACAGGGATGTTACAAAAAGCTGCAGAATTTGGAACTTTGCTCCACCCAGTCTGTAGTTAGTGGTGCTGGTGGAATGGCAGTGTTTGGGGCTTCTCCCACAAACCAAAGTCACTGCTTAGGGCCATCTAATAAAGCAAAGAGAAATAATTCCTTTAATGTCCCAATGACTCTGAGCGAGCAGCCCAGCCCCACTTCAATTAGCACACAGCATTTCTCATTTCTCACCCCTTGAGTGTACACACCTTCTTTTAGTGCCTCAGTGTGTTTGTCCAAGAAGGTTTTTGATGTCTACCTTCTTTTTTTTTTCTTCTCGATCAGCTTCAAATTTTCCATGTCTGGCACTTGGTGGGAGTTCCCTGTGCAGTAGAAGTGACCAGACCTCCCATCCAAAATCCATCTAGCCTTCTCCAGTCAGTTTATTACAGGAAAGCTCTTCCTTGGGAGCTTGTGTGTTAAACAGTTCATTTGAACAGGCATAGTAGGGCTGTTGCTTCCTCTGAGGTGCTTCTGTACATGCTTATTTTGGGGTAAAATTGCACAGAAATGTGGCAGCTTCACTGCACAACAATCCCCTGGCTGGAGCTGGGGTTTGAGTTATTTGTTGTTGCTGTTGAAGCAATGCAAGTTTCTGGGTAATTATTGGGACAAAACATGACATTAGCTATTGCCACGTAATGTGACAGCTGGTCTGGGTCACCTGCACCAACAGTGAGTGGGTGGGAGCAGAGCTGGTGTGCAGGAGGCATTGCCCATGTGGTGAGGAGGATGAGGGTTATTTAATAACTGACGCAAGAAGAAGTGAGAGCCTCGAGTGAATGTGGAAGGTTTCCAGTATCGCCAGGATTGCAGGGAACAAGACATTTGTACAGAGCCTAAATTGAGAATGTACTTGGGAATTGAGCGTGTTCTCAAGTCGTCAAACCACGTGTGTGCTGCTCCTGCTAGTGCAGCCTGTTGTCTAATAAAGTTCATTGGTATTTTTCCAAAGAAATCCTGCTGACCACTTGCTATAGACTGTGCTGTGCAATTGCTTGAAACCACAGTGTTCAATACTTGAAAACATTTGAAGTCCTAAATGTAGTCAGAGGTGTTTGTTTGCAGTGGACAAGGATTTTGCAGCAAACATCAGGGGAGGTTTTTATCAGGAGGTGCTGTTTGGCTGGTTCAGGACTTGGAGGCAGCAAGTGTTACCATGGACTCAGAATTCCAACCAGCTACTGCTGTGGTAATAGATTATGATATTAAAATGCAGCTTCTCTATGATGCATAACATCCTTTTTTCCCCTGGTTCTGGGAACATACCTGAATATTTTTACCTAACAGAGATGCTGAAGGGTATCCATGCTTAGGTGATAAGAGGATGGGGTTCAGAACCCAAACCTCAGAGATCCATTATCCACCCAGAAACTGCCCTGCAAAGACAGGAGCTATGTTGCCATCGTGGCAATTCCAAACAGATTTCCAGCTGTGACCATAGAAAACATCTCAAGGCAGGTTAGATGTAACTTCTGTTAGTTTTTTGGTTTTTAATTTGCTTCTCTGATATAACTTCCCGGTTCTCCTCTTTTAGAAGTTCATTGCATTAAATTCCTGAAGAGTCTTATCTTTTACATTCAAATGATGTATTGGCTTGGAAGTAAATGCATGAATGTCAAAACAAATCAATGAAATAAAAGAATAATAGGAATGAATCAGGCAAACATCAGTATAAATGGGAAACAATGAAACCATGGTCATTCCAATTTGACATCCATAAATTCATAGTGAGGCTGTGTGTGTTAAGTTAACCATGCATGTAAGTGTTCTTAGGGTTGAGATCTGACTTAATTTTGTCACAGAAGTGCAGAATTAAATGCATATAAAAATTAAAGCACATGTGAGAAGGTAAAGTGGAATCAAGTAAGCAAGACTTAGTGTCCCCAAACTAATATTGTTGTGTAATTTGAGAATAGTTAGAAACCTATTTTTGTATGTGTAGTAGTGTATCTAAGCAACATTCTTTATAGGATGCTGTTATCGGGGAAAATAAGATTGTCTTCTTCAGAGGTGTAAAATGGTTGATATATTTTCCTTTATTTTTCAACTCCTTGAAACAAGGTGACTGCTGACAGTCACTTGCTGCTATGGTGCAGATGGTTTTGAAGACACTAAAACAGGGGTCAGGAGACTGTGGTTCTCGCTCTGTTAGTGACTTTCCAGGTTACCTTCAGTGACTTACTTCCATCTATTTTTTTTTCCCCTCTCTTCTCCTTTTTTCTGTATAGAGACAGGTTTGGAGGGCATGGCTCCCTGTGGTTGGTTTGTATGGTATGTACTCTATGCTTGGTTCTTGTCCTTAGAATAGTTCTTGCTGTACTGCAGTAGTATCAGAAGTGGTGTTTAAAATTCCTCTAGTACCAGAGCAAAGCTCAGCTTTGTTTCTTCATCACCTTTCCCAGGGAAAAGTGATTTTTCTCTAGGATCTTACAGCATAACATTATCCTTGTCTTCCTCCTGTGGCAGCAAAACTCTACTGAAATTGAGAAAACACCAGGTCAAAAACAATACAGATATAGTGCTTGGCAAGAATTGGTCCTTATGTTTTAGTAAAAATAACCACCATTTAGAGAGTACCCTAGATGTAAAGCTGGGGCTCATTTCTGGTTTAAATGTGTATGAATTCCATGATAATGAAGTCAATGCCACAGCTTACCTTTGAACCAAATCAGGAGGAAGAAAATAGATGCTATGCATAGCAGTAGTCCCAGAAGCCTGGACATGAAATACCTCCTTGTGTTCTACAACCCCACCAGCTTTTGGATGTTGTTAATCTTTCCCCTCTCTTTTCACTTTTTTTGGGGAGGAGGGAGTAAAAATAAACCTATGAAAAGAGGTGGCTGTTGTGATGCTGATGTGAAGTTTGAAAAATGTGAGTTGCTGGTGATTGGGCAGAGGCAGGATGGTGTGGGTTTTAATCATTCTCTCCCACCACCTCTGTGTGCCCTCCATTTCCTGCAGAAGTCTGTACTGAGTGACCCCAAGGCAAAAGTGATATTGTAACACCAGGCAGTGAAGTCGCAGGGATATAAATTATATATCAGGTGAGCACTGGCTGTACTGCAGGGAGACCTGGACATGTCCAGTAGCATTGCTGAGTGTGTCACCTGTCTGTAGTGGTCAGCAAACTGCTGTCCCCGGGGTGACTGCAGTAGCCAGCCCCCAGATGAGGGTTTTGGCAGCCCACTGACCCCCGGCTCCAGCACTAATCTCTGATCAGGAACCATCTGCTCGGTGCAGCCCAGGCGAGTAAGCACTTTTCTAACTGTCAGGGACGACCTGGAGAAACTCATGGGGGAAATAAAACCATCAGCCACTGATTGGAATACTGATAGCCATCATTTGGAGTGGTGCTGCAGGAAACCAAATTATGCCTGTGCTCCCTGCCTCGCTGCTCAGCAATATTGTCAATTTGAAGTTAAATCTTCTTGATCAATCCAGGCTCAATTTTGCCACCTTTTGTTGTATTGAATTATGTTTCCTAATGGGAACAGTCTCCTGTAATCCAGTGGCATGCATCACTCAATAAGAAAGTGCTGTTGCAGGATGTGGTGGTTTAAAAACAGTTTGTGTGTTTTCTTGCCTGACTTGAAGACAGCTCTGATCTGAGTTATTCTGCACGTCTGGAGTTACTTCTTTAGAGTGCAAGGAGTGGTGGTGGTCACACCTGTGCAGCACAGGGAGAGCAAGCTGAGTCACTTCCATTGAACATGCAGGAGACATTTAGATTTTACTTTAATTTGCTATGGATGCAAAGCACAGGGGCTTCTGTAGTTGCTCTTCTTAGAGCAGGGAACAGACTTTTTGGCAGTCATGTGTAAACCCATTGAAGCCAAACACCTGAAACAGGGATCCTTTGTCAGTCAGCATCTGCCAGTGTACACAATTTCCTAAACATCTGTTCAGTCATTACCATATTAAATCTGCAGTACCACAAGTGTCTGCATGTTAAATCACAGATCTGTATTTGAGATGCTTTAATTGAGTTGTAAATGTTATTTTATTACCTAGGTCACAGGACACAGGGAGAAATAAAGTTGTTTGTGAAAACTCAGAGCCAAATACTACAATCCTCTCTTGGTGTTTGCTCTGGCTGGCTCTTGCTGGGGTTCAGAGTCAGCAACAGAATGTTTGATTTCATGTGGCAAGGGTTGATGACAGTCTATTGACACCCCTGTCACAGTGGTACCAGCCAACACAGACGTGGTTCTTGATATCTATGGCACTGCTTTCCCTCACCTTCCCTCTGCCATCCCAGGAAAGAAAGTTTAAGAAGAAATTCCTTTATGTATGTAAAATTTACTTTTCTGTCATCTAATTCCAGGCATGGATCTTGGAAATTAAGTTGCTTTGTGGATTTATATGGTTGACTTATAACCATATCATTTTACTGAGTCCTGTTGATGCAATGATTGTTGATTGTAAGTGAAATAGTTTCCCTTTCCTGTCAAAAGAGTCTCCTTGCAACTTGTGCAATCACTTGTACCTTGATGTTTATTCCAAGACGTACTTAATACCTATTTATATATATATGGTTCCTCTTATCCTGAATAGTCCTGTAAATGCTGAAAAGGGCACAAAAACCTCTTTGAAATGGGAGAAGAGCTGAAGGATGGACTGTGTTTTCTGGCTGTTTGATGGCCAGTGAGGGAATGCATGGAGAAGGGAGGTGCATCTGACAGAACAAAATGATGAGGAGAGGTGCAGTGAGCTGAACTGGGGCGGTGTCTGAGGGTACTCAGGCACTGAGCTCAAGATGAAAGTGGGTGTGTTGATGGGATAAACAAGAACTACATTGGAGCTGGGAAGGGTTTTCATGCAGGACCCCTGTGTTTTCCAGTTCTGGTGCTGTCTGGTAGCTCTGGTCCACGATTCTGGGTGGGACTGTCCCTGTCTGGAAGCTTGGGCTGAGCCTGTGCTCAGTCCTGCCTGGGCTGGTGGCCAGGGGCACTCGGGTGCCAGTCGGGAGCGCTTTCTCAGGGCAGATGGAGCTGAGCTCCCGTGCCTTTGTGTTTCCATCACAGTCAGGGCACCGTGTTCCTGGCTCCAGCTCCCTTGTGGAGGTGCAGTCCCCTCATTTCTCACTGGGCTCTGTCTGGAGGCACGGCCTGGCTCCGTTCCCGCCTGCAGCGGGCCGGGAGTGACGGGATTTCTCTGGTGTGCCTCGGCCAAGGGCCGGGATGAGCAGATGCCAAGTCAGCAGGTTGGCAGCTGCAGTTGGAAGATGCTGACCCATATATTGTGCTGTGGCAGCTCCTTCCTTCCCTGCCCTGCCCTGAGCCTGGCTCATGTTCCGTAGCGCCAGGCCCTGACACTGCGCAGCGAGTTTGCAGCCACAGACCGAGCAGCTGGAATTTAATCACTCCAGCTCCCCTTGATTAAGGCCCTGAATGCCCCTCTCTACTGGCCAAGTCAGTGTTAGCCCAGTCCTGCAGATGGTGAAACTGAGACACAAGGAGGTTAAGTAACTTGCCCAGGGCTGTGCAGTGAGTGGTGACAGATCTCGGATTAGAGCTGTGAGTTCTTGGCTGGCAGAGGCTCCCACAGGCTGGACAGGGCTGCCCAGCACAGTGCCCAGGCCTGCTGCTCGCAGCAGAGCTCTCCCAGCCAGAAAATCTTGTTTCCCATCTCCAGGGGGAAAAGCTCTTGTCATCTTAGCACAATCAAATCATTGAGTGTTTTGGGGCTTTTTTTCATGTATGGGTTTAGTTTAAACTGGTACTTCAGCTTTCCAGGTTCCCCCAATCCTTCCAGGATCATAAAGAATACTTTATTATTTATGCATTACCAGGAAAGTCCATAGGTGTGGAATAGCTCCCCTTGTTCACATCTGGCCTTGCACAAGAACCTGCTACTTTTCAGAGATACTTTGTGCTGCAGAGGCCACCTCCTCCTGTCACAGGCAGTTCCCTTTTCCCCCGTTTAATTCCCAGCCCACTCCAGAGTTGTGCTCCTTCAGGACAGGCTCCATCCCTGCTGTGTGATGCCTCCCCAGCCCATCACAGCTCCCCAGAGCACAGTGAGACCCCAGAGTGCAGCAGAGCCCCTCCATCCCCAGCTTTGCCTCCCCACAGCCACCCCCTGTTGGCGTGGATGCCCAGGATTCAGGGCTCCTGTTCCAGCTGCCAAGGAGAGCCAAGGTGCTGCTTGTGAAGCTGCTCCAGGTACCACAGCTCAGCTAGATCAGGCTCTGCCCCACACACTTGTGTTGGATGCCTCAAGCAGTGTTGTTTGAACACAGTGGCATGCACCCCTCAGGTGCTGGAGAGAGGCACCGTTTGGCCCTCAGACTTCCCACTGCAAAACAACTTGTTTATGTGACAATCTCCTCAGGGTTAAAAACACTAAAAAAAAAAAAAATCGTTTAAGTGATTTTAACACCATGGGAGGATGACAAAGAGCAGAATGTGGCTCCTGGCGACCAGGCTTTCCCTGCAAACTCTCGTTCAGGTGGTTTAAATGCTTTCCTCTCTCATCCTGCATGTTATGCAGCTCCACACTTCCAGCCTCCTGCCACTCTGACAATAGGAAATGTCAGAAAAGAAGGATTATTGCTGCTCTAGCTCCAGCCCCCTGGAAGCAGGCAGTGCCAGCAATGTTAGGCAGATGCCTGTGCTGACGAGAGTGCCAGCTCCGTTTTGCTGGCCCAAAAGGTTCAGGTAGGTTGAGTAAGCCTTGGATAAGAACCCGAGCTGCTGGGTGCTCGTCTGAACGCACAGCCAAACTGTCTGAGGCCTGCCTGGTGCTTCTTGAGACCAGATGTAAACCCATATTGTGCTTGCAGGGCTGCAGGGAGAGCTGGCCCAGCTTGTTCCTGCATACTCAACATCTCTGAGGATATTCATTCCCATTATTTAGCAACATTTTACTGTTAGATCACAACTTTAAAAGGAGCGTTTCTGATTGCTTGTTTTCATCTGCTTTATTCTCTATTCACTTCCTCGGGGCTGAGTAAATAATTCAAATATTATTCTTTGAGGAATTCTTTATTAAAGATTTGACCACAAAATCCTTAGAGTGGTTCCATATTTGAAATTATTTGTAAAAGTCTTTGATGCATCTTTCTGGGGTTTGTTTTCTTTCTGCATCACAATTACTGCTGAATTTTGTAGTACTGAGTTTTTGTATCATCTCGTGTTTAAGTTTCCTTTTCTGTATTTGACTCTTATACAATAACCCAGCACAGTATAAACTGAAATTTAGAGTTGAATACACAGTTGGAAGTTATTTACAAGCTCAAAATCTGTTGCTGTGTTCCTCGATGTTAGCTGAATGCTTGCCTGTTTGTAGAAAGTGGGAACAAAAGCTTTTTAAATACTGTTGAGCTGAAGCTGAATCTCAGCATTCAGATTCAAAAAATCTTTTTCCCCTCATTCTCTCTCACTCTAATTTCTATTGTAGTCCAGATTTATAGAGGCCTCAAGTTTATCTGTAAATCTGATTGCATTTACCCTGCTGTAGTTTTATGTGTTCACAATCCATAAATACATTATTATGCCAGCAATATATAGATACCCATCACTTTGCTCTGGGGAGCAGAAAACACAGAGAGGGAAGGAGAAGATGAGAGAGAGATGATTCTGCCCCTCAGCAGAAAAAAATGCAGCTTTCCCCCTCTCTTTTTATCCACAGCAGCTTCCTCCCCATGTTATCTCAGCATGCGATGACACAGCCATGTCAGGGGAACCAATAATACTTGCTGTCCCCAAAATAAATACATAAACAAATAAAAATCCCTATCTAAGAGCTTGAGATGGAAAGAAATACAATATGAAAGAGAATTAGATTCCAGGCCCAGGTATGCTTCAGGCATTCCAGGGCAAAGAATTGCTTTGTTCTGGATGGGGCTTGAGGGAAGCAGGGGCCACCATTTGTCATCCTCAACACTTGGGTTGAAGTTTGGAGAGTGAAAATGTTTTCAGCAGGAAAGTGATACCATTGCTGGTTTGGCAGAGCAATAAAAGGAATGCTCAAATGTACCAATTAATAGGTGTGAATGGCATTTTTATGGCCTTGTTCTTGTGCACTCTCAGCACTGGATGCAGCCTGTATGGTGAGCCTGCTCTGGTCAGACATTATTCACTCTGATTTATATTCTTTAATTAAAGGTTTTTAACATTTAATTATATTGGGAAAGTAGCATTGGTACTTAGGTCAGTTTATGGCACAGGAAATAATCTTATTTTTATTTTCTAGGCTGTGATTGCAAAGCAGAATCTCCCCAAGTGGGCAAACCTCCCAAAACATTAGGTGTGCAGAATTGTGCATGCACTTGCACAGCTTGCACAGCAACTCAATTATTGCACTTACCTGCTTTGAATGCATAATCACATTAATTACTTGGGCAAGCTAGCTATGCATTATGCATATTTTTACAATCAGTGGTTGAACTGTATGCTTGTAAATATAACTGAGCTTTTCCTAACTGTAGTATATAATGTAATGGGAAAATTATCTGTGGAGTGGTAAAGTGGTAGCTTCTATATTGCCAGGAAGGATTTCCAGCATGCAGCAATTCTAGCTGTGAACATATCTGATTAAATTACATGAGTCTAGAATGAAAGTTGAATCAGTAAAAAGTGTTTTCATCTTCTTACTGAAGGCCAGAGTTTTCAAGCTGGGTGTTCAGGATTCTGTACCAATTCTTCTCTTCATTATAATCCCCCCAAATAATATAAATAAAAGACACGTAGAATTGATACATACGTAACAATTAAGAAGAATAATCCAACTGATGACCTTCCAATTGTACAGTGCATGTTTAGCTTCCAGGAGGTGAATGTATTCTGCAAGTCTGCTTAGCTTTTTATCTTAAATTCTTGGATACCAGCCTACCCTTCCAAAACTCTCAACACAAAACCATCTCACAGGTTGTCCCTATCCAAGTGCCAAAAGCTGTTGAAGCAGAAAGGAGGGAAGATGAGGGCTGCAAAGTATCCACACTTCTGTCCCACACTGAGACCCATTATCCTTTTTGTTCCTGTCACTGTCATATTTCCTACCTTTGGTACCATTCCTCCTTGCTCATCTCCATTTTTTTCACTTGATTAAGTGTCTAATTTGAATATTAGGGCAAGACTTTTTCATTCATGAGTTGATGTCACGATTTCCAGGCACTGCATATGCTGCATTGCTAGGTAGCACTTAGCAATGTTTGGATCCCCATCTGTTACCTCAGTTTGGCACATTGTGCCTGCACTTTAAGCTCCAAAATGTTGTGACACTGCTTCCTACGTTCCTGGGTGCCAGGTGGATTGGAGCCATTCCTCGAAGGATGTGCATGTGCATTGTAAAGGAGTAAATAACTTGGAATGGGCATTTGTCCTTGCTGTGAGGGTGTCATTGTTCAGTACCCAGCACAGCCTGAGCCAGCCACTTCCCAGAGTCATACTCCAGCTTTCTGCTAATTATTCACTGAAAAGATGACAGCTCTTTGGACATGGACTGTGTTGTGGGTATTTCAGTAAACTGCTCACGTCTCTTACAGCAGAGTTCTTTCCTACTACTACACCTTAGCACATGGCAGAAGTACCTGGTTCTATTAACAGTGTGAAGTTACCAGCACATATTTGCTGGTTTGGTAGTCCCCCACAGGCAGTGTGTTGTCATGTCTGTGTTTTCCAAGTGGAGTTGGTGAGGGCTACATCTCTCCTTGTCTTCGTGTCCTTTCTGCCAACTGATGAGTGACCTGGTAAAGCTTTGGGACAGTTCTCTCTGCCTCCCAAGGCATCTTTGCCATTTCATTTTCCCTCTATGCCTTCTCAGTTTGTTAAAACTTACAAACCATCTTTCACCTTTTTTTTTCTCCCTTTTTCCCCCCTGGTTTGAGTGGAGTGTTGGGCCAGAGGGCCTCCCGAGGTCCCTTCCAACATCGTGAATTCCACAGTGCTCTTCTTGCCTCTCACTGCAAGGAGCACCTCGTGGGCACCTTGTCAGCATTAGGGAGCTGTCAGCACTGGAGGGGGGAAGTCAGAAGAAAGCATTTTCATTATTTTACACAAAAATGATGAAATCCCCTCAAAATAACTTCACTAACAGTGACCTAAATACTCAGTTCCGTCTGTGTTTCTCTTAAAATTCATCAGAATTTAACTCCCTGTCGTGTTGGTATACTTGAGAATTGGGTTAAAAGAGCTTGAAACTGGAGGAGATAATAGACCAGTTTGTAGACAGTGCAAATATTTCAGTACTGACCCATTTCCAGCACATTATTTTTAGCGTACGACATTTCGTATCACTTTGCATTGAGATTTGATGTGACAGTATTAATAAACTTTAAACAAGGAGAAGAAGAGGAGGAAGAAAAAATACTTTCTTTTTCTGGGCAAGTACTGTTTAAAATCTGATGAACTGAAGGAGCCATGGATGGGGAGCAGGAGAGTAGCACCCTCAGGGCTGGAATTTCCCTTATACCTATAAAAAGCCATGGTGTAACATGATGGCACATCTAACCAAAGCTCTCAAAACCATTTCATAATTTAGCAGTCAGTGCCTGGGGAGCCCAAGGGATTTAAGCACAAAGAACAGTGGAATAAGCAGAATCCCATTAATGGAGAGATTAACGGGGCTGGAAGAAAGGAGTGTTTTCCATAAGCTGCTCAGGGTGCTCTGTGTCACCTGCAGCTCCTGACAGCAGAGTGGTGACTCTGTCCTGGAGGGATGGGCAGTGACACACCCAGAGCTGGCTGCACCAAGCAGGGAGAAGCAGCAGGAGATAAGGAGATACCTGCTCTTGGACAGAAGGTGGAATAGTGCCTGTGCTGTCACTGCAGCGCCAGGTCCTGGTAAAAGGCAGGAGACTTATCCTCAGGAATTCAGCTCTCATGTTTTCACCACTGCTCTGATGGAATCCTCTAAAACACAGGTCCCAAGGATGACTTTTTTTCCCCATACTTTTTTCTGATTTTTCTTATTTTTTATTGAGCTGCTGAGCAGAGCTTAATGGTGGTGACAATAAATTTGAGAGTTTATGGGTGAGAATCAGGGAAGGCCAACAAGGCAGATATCCCTGTGGGAGTCTCCTATAGATCACCCAACCAGGATGAAGAGGATTAAATATTCTGTAAAGAGCTGGAAGGAGTCTCACAACCCTTACTACCTTTTCTCATGGGGGACTTCAACTTTCCAGATGTCTGCTAAAGAAACAAAGTAGAGAAACAACGGGGTTGGTCTCTTCTCCCAAGTGACACATATGTGCTCTCCCTTTTCTTCCAAAGGAATTAGAGTCCAAATGATGTTTATTCCCCGCAGTCCAGCTCATGATTGAAATACAGTTTTGAAAAATTGAAGTGATTTGTCTTTTTCAGTGTTTGGTCCTTTGGATTTTTTTCCAGTGTTTGCACTGTGTAGATGTTCACTCTGCAGAGGAAGCAACAGAGCCAAGAAACTTGACTCTAAAAGAATTTCCTTTATAATAAGTGTTTGGTTTGGAGCTGTTGCCTGATTAACCTTGTTGGGCTTTCTGCCCAACTTTAGCTGTCACCAAACCAGAGAACGAATGCTTGATTGAATTGAAAATCTTATGATTTGGGCAACAATTGAATTGCTGTCATCCTGTCCTGTTGTATCTAAATGGTAATTACATTCTTCCTGTAAGTTTGTGATTGGAAACACTCGGTGTTTCTGAAGTGGAGCTAAAAAGTGGACCTACACCTGATGCTAGAAAAACCTGTGACATTTTACAGGAAACCATTTTTTCCTAGACAATTACAAAGCCGAAGGGGTTTCAGCACTGAGAGAATGCAGGTTATTGGCTGAACAAATGCATATTATTTGCTAGAGAAACAGGCCAGTATAACGAACACTTCAGCATCTTTTTACTTTGACTGTGAAATACCAATTTCTGTTTTCCTAAACACTAACACTGTCCACGAGCAGTGTTTAAGTCAAAGAAATCTGTTATGGATGCTCATCCAAAGCAAATTTCTGCTGTTCCAGAGAGGAACTTTTCCATTTACTTGGCTGTTCAGTTTTGCTCTGCCCTGACCAGCTGTGTGTTTCTTGCTGTATGGGGAGAAGAGGGTTCAGACAGGAATGTACAAAGAGATCTGAAGTTGACCAAAAATGTGAGCAGCTTGAAATATGACTTGCCTTACCCTTAACTCATTCTTTTTGAGAAAAGAAGTGCTACTTTCTGAATGATAAAACTGCACAGCCTGAAAAATACATTAGAGGAGATTTTTGGGGGTACCTGGCTGACTGCATAGTGGAAAAAGTTTTGAAATTCAGCTTCCATTGAAAATAATTCATTGTTTTTATTTTTTTAACAAGTCCTCTGGAAATATACAACTAGTAAATAAAAGCCATTATGAGATGTCTTTATTTGTTAATTGTGGACATTTAATGTAACTGTTGTTGACTGCCCTGTGACCTGCTGTTCTCAGTGTAGCTTTTGTCTAAAGGCAGTGGTGGTGCTAAATTGGTGCAATTTCTGTCTCGTGTATGTACTGTACATTTAGAAACCACTGAGCCAGTTTTAATCCAGGTTCACAATCCAAGTGTCTGCATTTCCTAGGATGTGCTCAGCCTGCCTCTAAATGTATTGCAACTCATGGCTTATTCTAAGAGGGTTTTTTCTGGTGGATTGCTTTTCTGTAGCACATAGGCAAATAAATTGTCAAATGCCCAGAAAAGTGCTGTGAGCACAAGCACATAATTAGTTTTAGGTAGAGCATTCATTAAAGTGACTGGGTGAGTTCCTTAAGAGCCATGTAACTGATCCCCAGGATCCTGGGCTGCTGTGGCATCCTGATGTATCCACCCTGCGTCTGGGAGAGGAACCAGCTGCAGAAATGGTGTGTGAGCTCTCCTAAAGGCTGTGGGCAATGAAAAGCTCTGCTAAAAGAGGAAAAGGGTTGTCTGAAGTGATAGAACATCTCAGGGACTGCAAGTGATTTTAAGCACTCTCTCCCTTACTTAGATGAGGTTAAATTCACTTTCTACCTTTCAGTAAGTAGGAGCTGAGTTTTAATTGTGGCTGCCTACGGGTCAGCTGCAGCTTGGGCTTGTGATTGATTGGGTCCTCCAGAGCAAGCCCAGATGAACACAGGACAGTCAGCAGGAGCAGCTCAGGCCAATTAGCTCCCAGTGCTGTCGGCAATGCTATGGGAAATCCATTTTTTTATCAGTAAGACTGCAGCTTGAATCAGCAGTGTCTCCATTCCTCATAAGCAGATCATTGACTTATAAATTCTTCTGGTATCTTTGGGATGTTTTTATCCTCCTGCCTATTGCATGTACTAAATTTGAGGGCATACTCCAATAGCTGTAGCAATGGCAAAGCTAATATTTTCTTTGGAAGTATTGTGTTATATGTCAGCTGAAACAGCAAATGCATTTTTGCAGTGTGTTTTGCTGTCAGAGAATTGCATACAAGAATCAGCACATGCTCCCACTAGCAGCCTGTGTTCTTCCTTCTGATTTAATGGGGTAAATGATCATGGTTCCTAAAACCAGGCTGAAAACTGTGTTATGTATTGCTGCTCATTTAGAAAGCAGTAAAGCTTAGTAAGTCAAGGCAATTGATTAAGCATCTCTCCTAAATTATAACAGAGCAGATCTCCATGCTGTGTCACTGGTAACATGTTTATGGCATTGAGTATTCATTGCTGCATCCTTCAGCTGAAATCCATCTGGCTGCCTGAGGAGTGTCTGTGGGACTTGGTGCTGAGAATGCCCCTGCTGAGCATGGGGCTGGAATTGGTGTGGGCCAGGACTATTGAACTTCTGGCACACCATCCTGTGCAATTAATTCTGTGCCTAATGCCCTGTCTCTGCTGGCAGGTTGACCTCATTCTGCAGCCCTTTTCCAGCAATCAGTCATGCCAACAATAAGAGATAACCCATCACCACTCCCCTTCTCACAACTCAAGGACATGGCTCCTGCAAAAGTTTCACTGTCCTGAGTAACCCTTCTGTTATTCACTTGAAAGGTTTTTGTTTATTTGATACTTTAAATATCTGTAATCTCTTAAAGAAGCTTGCTCACATTGTCCTTCTGAAAACTTTTTCTTAAAAGAAGAATGCAAGCTAGGAAAGAGAGCAAGGAAATGCTAATTTATTCTTAAGTTTGTAAAGTATGGAATGGAACAGGAAAATTAGAACCTCCTTGGTCTAGAGAAGTTTTAGAGCAGAGCTAATAATAGTGTGGAAACCATTTCAGCACATCACCACATCTAATAAATGCCCAGAGCCCATGGATATTGCATGTACACCACTACACACCAACATTTCTGTGCCAGTATGCTTGAGTTACTCCTGCATAAATGATTAATAGGTAAATTAACGAGTGTATTTAATATGTGGTCATAGAAGGTGATTAGTGAATGTGCATTTGATGTGTTTTCGAAGAAAGTTGAGACTTACAGGCCAGCACACTGATGTGACTTTGGACAAGCATCTTGTAAAAACAAGTCAAATGATAGGAGAAGATCATTTCTCATCTGCATGTTCAAGTGCATAGGTTGTTATTTTTCTGACAGCCCCATCATTTATTATCTGTGCCATATTTTTTGCCTGTAAAATAGTGCTATTTCCCCATGATCAGCCAATTGTTCTGTAAGGGCTGTCTTTCATCAAATCCGTGTACACTGTCAGACACGGGAGGCCTGATCCAGGTTGGGAGCCAATCATGCTGCTGCTGGCAGTAAGATCCACAATAAGATTTATTCTTCTAATGAGAAGAAATGAATCCATCAAGACTGTAAGAGAAACAAATGCACCTTCTTGCATCATCAAGGGACATTGATATTTTCAATAGTGATAGATGGGCATTTGAAGTACAAAGGTATTTTATCCTTATTATCGGTCCCTGTCAGTTGGGGCGAAATGTCATTTCCTTTGATTTGGAATAAAGCAAGGACAAGCAGAAAGAGATTGAGGTTTCCAGTAGATTAGACGTGTTTGTACTCACAGATCCTTTTAAACAAAGTGCTTATTGTTCGAACATTTTCAAGATGTTGTGCAGTATCATGATTTGCCTCAGGTTACTCAAATTGCACTTCTAATGCAAGAAGTGATGGAAGCAAACACTGGTTATCCCATATCCCTGGTGGGGGGTTCATAGCCACAGAATACACACCCTGGTTGTTGCTGGGGTGTTTGCTTTTGGATGAATACAACTGGGGAGAGTCAGCCCTTCCCTGGTATTTCTGTCCCATCGTGATGAATGTAGGACTGCAGATTATCCACACAGACCCTGGGAGTTAAAAGGACTGTATGTATTAAGTATGCAGCTGTTCTATGACTAATTTATGCCTTAATACTTTGCTTTTATCACGAGTGGTGGTGTGAAAACAGTGAGTAAGATGTTAACAAGAAGCTCTGTCTTGTTTTCTAAATCTCCTGGTAATGTCTCAATTCAGGCATTTTAATTTGGGTGGTTTTCCTTCATGTTACAAAGATAAGGCAGAGAAGGAAGGGCATATTTTTGTCCTCTGGCTGTGAAAAAAGTTTTTTCTCAGAAAAGAGTTATGTGAGAGCAGGATGCATTTTAGCTTCTGCTTAAGAACCGCTTTGGGTCAAGTAGTGAGCAACTCTGTATCAGCTCTTTAAGCACTGGCAGATATTTCATCTCGGCACTTTTTAAAAGTGCCTGGTTGACATTTGGCTCCAGAGATGAGATGTTTTCGTTTATCCAGATGTCTTGGATATATCCGTGGCCAGGATGTCTTCCCTGGGGTGTTGGTGCTGCCGAACAGCTACAGACACAGGAATGTAATTGCTGTGTTTTCCCTGGCAAAACCCGCGCCTCGGATAACCCCTGAACAGTGCTTGCAAAGGAGAAGTATCACAATCCACGCTGTCAGGGAACCAGATAAAATCAGAGGCAGAGGAGCTGCTGCAGGAAAGGGCAGGCAGAGTGTGAGGAGGAAGCAGAGGGCTTTGGGGAGGGAGATGGCTCTGTGATAACATCCCAGGTGCTGCCTCGCCGTGGGCTGGGGGTCAGCGGTGCCGATAACCCAGGGCTGAGCACACGCTGCTTCTCCTGCCTCCTGCTTCCTCAGCCTTTTCATCAAGCTGGAATAATGCTTAGGTGCTGCTGCTAGGCATTGTCAGTTTTTTCTTAGCTAGATTTAAACGTATTTATAGCACCTAAAAGGTTCAAATTGGTGAAGTAATCTCCATGCAAGTGTAGCTCAGCTCTGCTTCCCCAGCCTAATAGCTCTGAAACTGAAGCATAATGCTGATTTTCCATGTGCCTGTCTGCCTCCCCCATAAGGAAACCCCTTGCATTTGAGTAGTTCCAAGTCCAACAGTGCCAAAATGTATTTTTGTGAAATAAAATAGCTAATTAGATCACATAAACTATCAGAATATAAAAAATGAAACTGTAAAACAAGCAGCTGTGCACTTGAGGTTCATCCAACCTCTTCTGATCAAGTTGCATTTTGATCAGCCTGAAGACTGAGAGTTCATGGCATTCCCCCTTTCTGTGATCCAGCCTCAGTGATGTTCTTGAGGAATTGCCTTCTTTAAAAAATTGAACAGTTAATTCCGTTGGGCAGCAGTGTCTTACCATCTTGTAAACATCAATCCAAATTCAGCTCTCTGTGCTATGCAGAAATGATGTCTCTCTAAAAAAATTTATAGCCACCATGTTTCTAAAGGAGCATTCTCCACAAAATGAGAATTCAGAGCTTAGTCTCCTTAATGTGGGAAGGAAGAATGCTGCCACCTTTCTTTGTGCAAGTTTTTTATTAAGAACGCATTTGCAAGAAAGGCAAGGAATGTCTTTCAGAGGGAGAAGGGTGTCAGTTCCTTACTGCTGTGTTCTGGCATGCACTAAATAACTCCTTGCCAGACAGAGAGCATTTATCATTATCCCTGCATTCCCACTAATACTGCAGAGTGCCTTGACCTCCAAAATTGTGTTCCCCAAAGATGGGAGACATCGCTGTGCATCCTGCTGCATCCCTCACAAGGACGGGCTTCTGGTTGATGCTGTCTCTTCTGTGGTCCAGACTGTTGAGAGCCAGGAGAAATTTCATAAATAGGTGTGCTGGCAAGACAGCTTAGACCTCATCAGTTCCCAAATTAATCTGGCCCAGGCTTAGGCACAGCAGAGCAGGTGTGCAGAACTTGGCTGTCCTCAACTCCCAACTTCCCACCTCAAACGCACAGGGAGTTTCTCAAAATATAGAGAGGCCCCAGCATGTGCTACCCAAACCCAGATTTCTCTTTTCTTTTCCAGAGGTTTATGTACTTGCTGAAAAATGATTACTGTTCTTAAGAGTTTGCATCATCAATATTTGCATTTGTTTGTAAAAGTATCTTAAAAAATTAAAAAAGGACTATAGCACACACAAGCAGTTACTGTTCTGAGAGGGGGAAAATAACTTGCAAGATACAGTTATTAGTGTCAGGATTTGATTTCCTTTTTTTAAACAACTTAGCTTCTGAAATTATGAGGAGATGTCAGCGATAATTAGAGAATTCTTAGATTCACAGTGCAATCAACAAGTCATTTGTGTAGTTTTCCTTTCCATTCTGAACAGTTTTAGAAAGACAGAAAATCATGTGTTTATAGAGATACATGTATAATAATATGTATTTGTGCTTAATGTCTGCTAATCTCCATACTTCATAGGAAAAAAAAAAACCAAGTTTTTCTGAACAGTTTTCTTCTTTTGAGGATTTTTGCATCTGACGTCGAACATCCCCCTGTGTTTTGCAGCTGTTATTTTTTACCATGTATTCATTTCCATTCACTGACAATGTGCTACTCTGAGACCTGTGCATGTAAACTGCTCTTGAAAACACTCAGTGCTCAGAAGTCCTATTGAAATCAATATGAGAATAGAGAACAAATACTTGCCAATTTGAGCTCTGGGTGCTTACAAATGCAGCTGTAGTGTGGTAAAGATTAGAAAAGCTCAAACATTTCTGCTATTATATTTGTATAGAAATGTGCCATAATAATGTGGAATAAATATGTGGGAAGAAAATCCATACTTCAGCTTAACTGCCTCGGGTAATTAATATTATCATCATCATTTTATGGATGGAAAAAAAAAAAGTGGCAGTAGAGGAGCTGTAGTTTCCCCAAGGCAGAAAAGTACATTTGGAGCTGATGCTGAAATTCAGGTTGGCTTGATCTCTGCTCCTCTTTGCTGAGGTCTCTGGAGCCGATGCTGAAGCAGATGCTGTACTTAATTTTCATGTTCTCTTTCACTTGAGTGAGGAGCACAGTTCCTTCTCAGCTTTCTACCTCGTTAGTGAGAGGTGAGAGATATTTCCACCGGGCAGTTCAATCCATTGAAAATTCGAGCTGTCGTTTTTCTCTTCCTTGACTTCACAAGCAACCTCTGTGTCCTTCTGCTCTTTTGAAAGTGTTTTAGCCTAAAGAGCATGGAAATTTCAGACTTGAGGGAAACAAAAAAGTGGTTTGTCTTACTATCACAGGTATCTGGAGATGTGAGGTTTTCTCCAGAAATTACAATCTTTCCTGAGCCTTTCATTTCAATTAAAACAGGAGGAATGTGCCGTGTTAGCGCAGTTCTCATCGTGGCTGCCCCACTGGCACAGGAATGGCTGTGTGATGTGAGCATCCAGGTTCTGCAGTTCCTCAGAACTGGTCCTGGGAACATCTCTAGCAGTATTCCTGGGAATGGTGGCATCAGCTCCTGGCACTGCTGGTTGTTCCCAAGGTGTGTGCCCAGCCCAGTGGAGCCTGTGTGCAGAGCAGGTTCTGTGTGCTGACAGAAATGAGTGCAAGGGCTGGACTGATCACAGAAACAGCATTGCCATCCCAACAGGAGCATGATCCTTCCCCATTCTTAGTACCTGGAGGGATGCTGCTGCTGGAACAGCAGGTGAGAAAAACTAGAGGGAAATACCAGACTCCTGTTGAAAAAAAAAAAGGAGCAAGAGACAGCAGTTGGTTTGCTATAGGTTTCACACTGAGAAGTCTCAAATAGAATGTATTTTTCAGTATGTTCGGACTTATAAGAGCATTTAGTTATTTATACAGAAGAGCCAAG
Organism: Passer domesticus; assembly: GCF_036417665.1. NCBI lineage: Eukaryota > Metazoa > Chordata > Aves > Passeriformes > Passeridae > Passer > Passer domesticus. The sequence continues at coordinate 11,133,235 of NC_087489.1, read as the reverse complement.
AGTGATTCTCAAAGAAGAATAAACATTAAATTACCATAATTCTTCCTTCTTTCTTTACAACAAAATGTGTAAAGGAGCTCTAAGAGCCCAGGAGAAAACACCAAGAAAAAATTTTAGTTCAAATGAGAGCAAGTTTTGGTTTTTTTTCTCACGCAAAGTTTTCAAAGAAAATACTATTTAATATTTAGGCCTTGAAAAGCAAACCCATTCCTTTGTCACAGTCAGTTCAGCATGCCAATCACAGTCAGCTTTGACATGAAAATGTCCACTCTGGACTACATTAGGATTTTTGTTTTGGGGTACAGTGTTGTAGGGCCAAAGTTTAACTGGGCTTTTGTATAAGGCGTGGCTCTAATGAAGGGATTTATCTTCAGCCCTAGAGCTGGTTTTATTTCACACAGTCAGTGTTCCAGCATTTATCTCAATCTTTGTATTCTCTTTTGTTACTGCCCTGGTGCAAGGGAATCTGCAGGCCCTGGGCACTTGTTCCTGTCAGTGCTGTCCTTGTCCCCGTGTCCATACTGATCCACAGAAAGGCTTCCCTGGCTGTGAGAGGCAGCAGGCTGCTTGTATCGAGTGCTAGAAGAGAGCAAGGAGTGGAGATTATTGGTGGAGGGTCAGAGATTCCCTAAAGAGCACGTTGGCAGTAGGGATGCTTTGAAGGCAGTGGTGCAGGAGCACAGTCCACATTAACTTGTGCACCTGGTGCTGCTCAAGAGGACACAGACAGACAGATGAGCCTACTTTGAAAGGTAGCCAAGACCATCTCTTCTTTTTTTTGAGTAATCCCTTGATGTGCTGGAGAAAAGGAGACGAGGGAATGTAATGTGTTTAAATTCAGTGAGTGTTGTGCAGGAAGAACAGACCATGACCTGATTTGACTTAAATAAGCACAAATGTTCACCATTTCCCTGATAGGCATTAGTCCAACCATTACACAATATGTTGAGTTGAGGGTGGGAGAATGTATAGTATGAATGCAGGTTAAATAAGAGCATATTCTATCATTATTTTTGTTTCTATTGCTCCTAGCACAAAGAGTATTGGAGTTGTCCTCATTAGTAGCATTGCAATAGAAAAAAGAAAATTAATAGAAGAATTTTAAAGTGGAAGGAATAAAGAAACAACAAACATGCAGATTGTTAAATTACTCTTTGTTTTCATTGTATTTTTAAATGCATGATAAGCTGAAGGTATTTGAGTCTTTTAATCATAAAGCATTGTCAAGACAACTGGGTCAATGTCTATCTTTGATGACTGCCTTTAATTGGGGAGGGAGGGCAAATCAAGAAACTCTCTCCTTCAGGAGTACAGACAATAGTACTAACAGAATAGTTAAAAATATTTTAAATTGATTTTTTCTCCTCTGTTAAAGAGACATTAGACAGGCTTCTTCAGCACTGTGCAGGCTTGAAGAGAATGAGAATAACAGGAACTCATTTAAATTCTGAGTGCATCCCTGTCTGTGTAACCAGCTTGTTGTTGTACTCTGCAGAATTGTTCGATGTGGATTAATATTGTTGACTAAATTTACAGAGCACAGGGAGGGGAAGATTGAACTTTGCTGGGGTCTGGATTTTCTCTTGTTTCTTGAAAGGAGGGCAATAGATGCAGATTATTTGTGCATAGAAGGAAAAATTAAAAAAAACAAAACCACTGACTATTTGCTAAGGGGAGAGAGAGGGCACAATTTACTTTAAGTGATATCTCCACATTTAGCTACTGGAGGAGCAAGTGCTTGGGAAAAACCACATGGTGCTCAAAGCTCTCTCCTCCTATTAAAATAAAATAAATCTGTCTGCGCTCAGCAGTCAAGATGGAACATTAATTAATGCAATGCTGAAATCACTAGGAACAAAAATGAAATTAATCCCTTAAATATGCTATTTTTATTGCAAGACTTGAGCTTCTCTTCCCAACCTGGATGTATGTGTTTGTCTGAGAAAGTGGAGCAGATGTATAAATGTTGACAGCATGAAGACCTCCCCGTGATGCTCTGTCTCTGCAGGGGACAGCAGAGCACTGAGCCTCCCTTGCTGTCCAAATGAGCCTTCAGGAAGAGCTGTTTCACCCATGCTGCTGATGGAGCACTTGCCCAGTACAGCAGCTACAGCTGGGTTTTGTGGATGGGTTGGGAAACTTCTCCAAGCTTGGCGAGTCAGACGTGGTGAGGCGGGGAAAGAGATGGACCCAGATGATTCTAAAATAAATAGACTACAAGGTGTGGGTGGGACTTCAGGAACACTATCTGCTAATTATTTTAATTTCTTATTGCTCACTGGAGCCAGATCAATTAAGAGGAGAAGGTGATAGTAATTACTGTCTGCGATGTAGACTATCTAATTCCTTCTGGGTTGAAGGGAAGGGGGGGATAGTCAGAGAAACCCAAGGCACCCCGAAGGAAAAGCCTTTGTGCAGTGTCTAATTAGTCAGTGGAACTCACTGGCACTCAGCATCATTGGAAAGGTTCCAAAACCTGTTTGGCCAGAGCAGTTGTGACAGGGAAGATGAGCAGACACAAGCAGGTGAGCTGCTGGAGCCTGGTTCCCTGCTGGGACATCCCTTGGAGATGCCTTCTCCAGAGCCTGTGCTGTGGCAGCAGTGCTGTCCATGGCTGGGCGTTCCTGGGAATGCCTGGGAATCTGGCAGGAGCTGAGCTCGCACTGCAGCTCTCCTTGATGGAGATACTTGCACAGCAGCTTTTTCTGGAGCTGGTTGATAAAAGTTCTCGAGATCTCTGTCTTTCTGGCAAGGTCGGCTGAAGGGGGCTCTGAGTTTCTGGAGGGGAGTGCATGAGGGGAGCACAGAGACACTGAGATTCTTTAATACTGGTTCTTTGAGAAATGAGACTAAAACACCAAATAGCCATAAATCCAGGGAAAAGCATAATCTCCTGGGCTGGTAAATCTGCAGATTTTGTTAAGTGGTCATGAGGACAGTTGTTGGATTATTCCATGACTGCCAACAACAGACTCTTTTGAACATTACTCCAAATTGGATGTTTAGAAAGACCATCACAAACATGATAAAAAGGGAGATGACTGCAGAGCCGTGCTCCTGTATGACAATTTATGTCACTCCTTATTATTCCTTGCAAATCAGTATCTTTGGAAAGCAAATATTCCTTGTAAATCAAAAAGAGCCAGTAATGTTTGGACAGGCCATAAAACCAGTCCCCTAATGGACTCTCTCCACCAGGAAAGACTTCCATAAAATAAAAATCCCAAAATACAATTTTTAGCCCTCAACTTTTTATTTACTTTTGGAGTGCAAGGTTCTTCCCATCTTTTCATTCCTGCAGCTGCAATATTACTTTTGTGTCTATAAGCTCCAGCTCACATGTTTTGTGCTCTGTTGGTAGGAGTGAGAAATAATTTGGTTTGAAAAGCAAAGCAATGTAAATGTGTCACCTCTAGCTTGTCTCAGAGCTGATCTGATCTGTGGCAACTGTGAGACCTTGAGAATTGCTTTGGGTTTTGGTGCTTCCCATGTCAAATCTGATTCTTTTTTCATTCTCTCCTCAGCTTAGCTGTTCCCACAAGTTTTTCTCCTCCTCTGTGGCGCTCAGGCTGTGTCAGTTCTGCAGCCATCTCTGGTTGCTGCAGATGTGGTTTTGTTATGGATGGGTCTGGCAAAACTGGGGCCAAGCAATGTGTCTTTAGCACCATTAGTGTAAGGGCCTTTTGGCCAGGGCTGTCCCTGTTTTTTTTTGGTTTTTTGGGTTTTTTTTTTTTGTGGGTGTCTGCAGTTGTTCCTCGATGACTGCAGCAGTACTTTTCCCTAGGCTTGCTATTCAGCAGCATTTTTCCTGCACTTTCTTCCTTATATTTCACAGCTGCTTCCAACAAAAAACTTTCCCTGTTGTCTATCTTGCCAAAATGAAATCCTGTCCTGTTGCCATTTCCATGTGTGGTGCCATGGAGGAAAGACAGACTTTCAGCTCCTGCGCTGTCTTGGAAGGAGAGAAGACCAGGCTAATGGTCATTTAATGAGCTCTTCCCAGCAGATGCTAATGTGCCCAGAAATAACGTGGCACAAACACAGCTTTAATGAATGAAGAATGTGGAACAGGCTTTATTATAATTTTCAATTTGCTTTTGAGTTGAGCAAGCTGCATGAATACCCGAAGACATTTCTCTCTATTTGTCAACAGATGAATGCCCTCCGAATTGTTAAGGGCAACATTTTGTGAGCAGAGAGATGTTAGCCCCAGGCGTCTTGGCTAAATTGCAATTTGGGTAATTCAGTTTCACCTGCCTGAATTCCCCCTGCAGTTTCTGTTGGATGTGGAGCTCTTGCCTGCTCCTGCCCTGCACTGCTGTGTGCTCATACCATCCGCTATTAAACAGCTGCTGCCCATAAGTAGCTGAAACATTTTGGGATCCTCTGGGATGAATAGCTCTGTATAAATATAAAATGATACCATTACCATGTTTGAAGTAAGATTTAATATAAACAAACGATTGTTTCAGTGGATGGTGCTCAGCTGAGTTACAGCAGCTCAGGGCTCTGGGGAAGCAGTGGAGTACCAGCAGTCCTCCCCTCATAGCACTCTGTGTACGAGGTTTTTCAAAGGAGGGAGTAAGGAGGGAAAGCTTTTCCTCTTTCCAGCTGAAAAAGGGAATTATGCCTCCGAGGCAGTGGAAGTGAGCAAGGCAGCTGCTGCTTCCCAAAGCAGAGCCCACAGACTTGGACAAAGCCGTCCCTTCCCCATTGCCAGAAGGGGTGTTGGTAAAGGGATGTATTTTCTGTGCCTTTGGGGAGAATTCATTACCACCTTCTCAGTGTTCAAGGGGGTAGAAGAGTATGACCATGAGAGAGCATAGCTGGTTAACAGTCTCTGTACCAAGTAATAAAGTGCATTTTTCAGGCTGTGCTGTAAGTCCTGGGAAGGAATCATTTCCATGGATGCTCTCCTAGGTCAGTTTTTATAGCTGCTATTGAGTTCCCATCCAGCACAGTGGCAGTAATGACCCTGCGGTTACCTTCCAGACACCAGCTTCTCTGATTTCTTGAAACTTGTCTTCCCACAAAAGTTCAAAATGCCACTCACTTTACACTAATGAGAGGAAATTGTGTTGTAATCTCTGTACAAGGATTTGTTTAATGCATACAGCGAGTCAGGCTGGACAGCACCCAGGCTTTGCAAACTAAACATTCTTTTCAATAAACACCCTTTTTGCTTACAGCAGACTTGGTTTAATACATCAGGTGCCATTAAAAATGTGACATTTAGTGACAGAATCATTAATATTTTTAATGGGTTTTTTTGATAATTCCACAGTCCAGGCATTAGTGGGGATGCAAATTCCATCACTTATGGCAAAATTATTAAGGCACTGAGCTGCATGTCAAATAAATAGGTCATTTTTAGGTATTAGAAGAAAAAGAGAAAGTGCTCTGTAGAGCCAGGTCAGTGGAGATGGAGGAAGCTGTTCTGCAGAGCACAGCCACATATGCCCTCTGCCCCAGGGATGGGAACTGCTGGAGTCAAACCTCCTCACTCCTGTCTGTAGAACAGATGCAGCGTGGTCCTGGAGCTCCTGGCTGGAGCTGTGGACTCCAGAGGATTGGAGAGGCTCCCTTGCCAACGTGTAGCCTGTGCAGCCTCACTAAAATATTTGTATAGAATAAATGCAGTATTTAAAAGATTACTCTCTGCGTTTCCGATGGAAACCTCTTCTTCAAGCAGCTCCTTTTTTGTTGCTTACAGGAACTCCAGGAGAATCACTAGATTTACCATCTCATTATCGCCTTGGTGGGGGTGCTTCTTTTCTATTAGTGTTTTCATGTTGCCTGGCTGAAAAATGAGAAATAAGTACACAGAGACCTCTGAACAAAAGAAGCCATGAGATGGATCCTCAGCTCAAGTGCAGTGTTTAACTGTGATTGTAATCAGGGGAGCTGTGCTGTGTGGCATCACCAGCAATGCTGGGAGGACTCTGGGTGGCTGCTGTGGCTTACCAGTGACTCTGAAAAGCTTCTGTGTCTGAATGGAGCATTAAATGCTCTGCAAGGTGCACTCTGCTTCCTGATGTGTCATCTTCTGAATTGCTGAGCAACCTCTCTCATAACACTGAGTTATTAACATAGGTTCAGAGCAAAACACTGCAGGTTCAGTGGTGTAAAGCAGCTTTCTTAGGGAGCTCCTGCACCCGGCCATGACTTGTTTTTCAGAGAGTGCTTCAATCCCTTAGTGGTTGTCTCCCAGTGAGGTGATGCAGTCAGAACCCCGTCCTCCCCTGTTCAGTGTTTACTTGGTGCAGACAGACATGTTCCTTCTCTGGGTGACTCACCAGCTTCCAGGTGAGCCTGTCTTTCCCATTACAGAGGAGCACAGATGTGTCTGCAGTGGATGGAAATGCTCCCAGAGGGCTTTACAATATTTCCATCCATGGCCTCTTGCCTTGTCTTTATCGCCAGCATGACTTCTGCTGGTGCTGATGCTTTTAAGAATTCTGAATGCTTTATATACTGGGGTTTTATGTGATTTGTCACTGGGAGGTCACAGTCTTTTTCATCTAATTATTTTCTACTGATAATTACTACTATTATTTTATGCTTACTGTTTTATGATGCCACATAGGGACAGAGTCCTACTGTGCTAAGCACAATGCAAGCCATAATAAGGAAATGGTTCCCACATAAAAAAATTTGCTAATGTAGTATGAGCTATGATCCATCATTGGAATAGGCAGGAGGAGGAGGAGAGCTTATGGTGATAATTAAATAAGATGGGCAGGATGCAGCCTCCAACTCCCAGTTCTGAAACAAGGGCATGCGTTTACACCCACAATTATCACGACTGGGCAGCAGCAAGCACTGAAACACCTTTTTACCCTTTCAACCAAAATGGGACTGTAGTTGTTGGTTTGATGACTCGAGAAAGTAAAAAGCTGTTTTGTGAAAAATGAATGATTGTTTAGGGTTCAGCTTTAAGAATGGGCTTTCTGAACAGTCGGTAGTTAAATAATAAATAAGGGAGAGTATCTCAGATTTATTTGCAAAGAAAAGCTCAGAGTCATCTTCTACATGGTATATTGCTCATACAGAAAGATGGAACTTGGTAAATGAAAAATAAAGAATCCTTATTAGCCTGTTTGTCATAGATTTCCATAAAATGCAAGTCTGCCTGCAGTTCACCACCCTACCCAAGCAACACATTTAATTTCTGCGTCAGGAAGTACAATTTATTTATAAAGCAGGAACAGGTTGGTAGGGCGTTCCTTAATTTTGCTTTGGAAGGGGTGATGGTAAATTTACCAAGTGTCTCAAATTGAATCAACATTTTATAGGAGTTACAACTGTCATTTTTATAGTGAATAAAGAACTAGGAGAATGAGGGGGGAAATACCAAGTAATTAGCAGTTGAAATCACCAGCAATGTTTTGCAGACTGAAGGCAGCACAGTGATTTACCAAAGCGTACAGCTGTAAATATTTTGATGTATATACATTTCTGTTTATATAGCTATAGATAGGTTCCTGGTTCAAGTAATGCTGCTTCTCCTCTTTGCATCACTTTGAAGCACCACAGAGTGCATCCAGGATCTGTCCTCTCACAGGGTGGGTCCCATCATCTGCTGGATGTGGGGCTGTGGTTCTCCACTGTTGCTGATCCATCAGCAGTCCCTCTCCAGCCCCCCCAGTTTTATTCTCCTCCTGTGCAGTGGAGCTGCTCCTCTGCCCTCTGACGCACCCCGTGCTTCAGGAGGTACCAGGCACGTGACAGTCACCAGGTCTTTCATCTCTGGTCTGACAGGAATGAAATGGAGGGAGAAATAGAGGAGCCTTTCAAACAGAGAGAGCAGCCGCTGACTCATTGTCTTCTTGGGGCGTGAGCGGGGCCTTCCTGAGGATTCCTGTGGACTTCAGGAGATCCAGCACTGCTTTAATGTGGCTGTTTGATTACAGTTCCCAAGGCAAGCCTTTCAACTCCACTTTCTGGCAAACAGAACTTTTCTTGGCCTTTCACTGCAGTGTTCTTTCAGCAGTGTCTTTGCATTGCCTGATGTCAGAGCAGGCTGCTTTAAAGAGCCAGAAACCTCATCCTCAAGTTAAAAGGGAATTTCAGATGATTTTACTGGCGCTAAAATTTGGCAGAGTTCCATGGGCCAGGATAACAAAAGGAATTGATCTGTGCAGTCAATAGGTCGTCTGCCCACTGCTCCCTGATCAACAACAGATCCCTCACAGACAGAGTGAGGCAGCCTGACATCCTGCTCCCCAGCCACTGTGCTGGAGAACATAAACCAGGTGCATTGGGACACAGATACTGCACTGATCTCAGCAGGATGCCAAAGGTCCTCTGGGCTTTTTGGTCTTCTACTGCCTTTAAACAAAGAGATCCCCATTATTTTTGCCTCTGAGCAAGGCTTTCTGTTGACCTTCCACTTGCTGCCAACAGGACTGCTGTTCCTCTTGGAGGATTCAGCCTACCTTCCCTGTTCTGGCTGGAGGAATTCTTCACAGAACCTCTTTCCCAAGCCTTTTTTGCATTGGATTGTCCCCTTTAGCTCCCAGCTGTGGTGTTGCATCACTTGATCCAGTGGCATGGGGGTGAGCAGTTCAGGTGAGGAACATGTTTCTGAATAACATGTATAGCTGAAAGATGCTCAAATGGATGTCTGCCTTCTGACTGCTTCAGGTTTTGTATTACATCTCCAGAGATAAAAAAATATTCATAAATTGATATTGGGAAATCGTGTGAAACAGGAAATTTTGGAAGGAACCTATGAGGCAGAGGATAGAAAACATTCCCATTTGATTCTGGTCAACAAAAATAGCCTTCTTTATTGAAAAGAAGAGCACTGGAAACATAGATTCCCATTTGTCATAGTTAAACAGCTTGCTCTGATGGTTAAATGTAAGAAACAGGTATGTCATGTACAATAATAATCTGCATAATTAATTATGATACTTATGGCTGTGAGCATCATTTCAAGAGGAATAGATGTAAGCAGCATATAACAGTTTGAGAAAGGAGTCAGGATAAATGATTTATCCAGGGGTTTGCATGGAGGAGGAGTTGGGCTTTGCTCTGGAGCAGTGACTGGCATCCGGAGATCCAACCTTGCCCTTGGTGTGCCTGGAAGGAGAAGGGAGACACAGGTCAGGGCTGTTTGCCCATCTTACCTGGTTTATTAATTTGTCAGCTCAAAGAATCACTCTGGTATGGCACTTGTCCAAGTTACAAGCTAATATGTGGAATTACTTTGAAACCAGTGGGAATACTGCAGTTAGATTAAGTAGGAGAAGCAATTTTCCAGTTGTAGGATTAAATATAGCAGCAGAGCAGTGTTTTCATATTATTTTATTTATTGATGACTTTTTAAAAAGCCCACTCTAAACTTTAATGGTCATTTTAGTGCTATTAGGTCATCAAGTAGTTAATGGTTTCAAGAATTTTAAAAACTGTTGGAAGGTTTTTAGACTGAATATTGCAGAATATCAGTTAACACGTTGCCTTGCTTAAAAAATGTAGCATTTCCAATGCATGTTTGACATGCTTGGGGCTACTCCAAGTCTTGATGCTCAGAAGGAACCAACTGCAATATTAAACTTTAATATTTTATTATGAGATTCAAGCTGTTTACGAGGTGTGTAGGGAAGAGTGGATTATATTTTGTCATGGTGCACATTTTTACCCAGAGTTATATACCTGACTGTAATGGGACAGGTTTAACTCCTCCCCAACAAAAGGAATAAAATGCGACTGTCAAAAAATTAAAGAATAGATTACCTGTGTTGAATAAATTGGATTGGAAAATAGAGCTGGGAGAACCATCAGATTTTCAGTTCTGACCTAGCAGGATGTTTTTCTCTGGCCTGCTCCTGTTGTCCCCCATGCTGGAAATGTGCAGGAATTAGGCCATTGAGGATGAGATTTGTCCAGTGTTCCTGCATTAAGAGCAATACATGCACTGTGCAAGCTGGATCCCAGAAATGTCAATTCAGGCATGTTTTTAAGTAATTTCTGTATGTTTTTTTTCAGCCTACCCTAGAACCTTCCATTCATTTCTCTCCAAGCAAATAAATCCTTTTAATAATTATCTGTATATACTAATTACACATAGCTCTCCTTTTAACCATACTATTTCAGATAATTTGGGTTTCTTGTAATAGTTTCTTAGATAATTAGTTGGATGTTAACATCTTCATAAAACAGAAGAATGATGGCTTGATTTTTTTCATTCCTGTTCTGTAATGGGTGACCATTCAAAATGGAACAGCTGTAGTGACTGAGAACTGTTATTATCCAGGGTGTGAATTACAGCAAAAGGACTGTAAAATGTGATAGAGTTTCAGATTTGATAATAAAGATTCATCTCAGATCACCCGAGATTATAAAGGTGTTAAATGACTTCCTTTCTGTGCCTTTCTAATATTTCAGATTTCATAGTAGCATCACTGTCAAGATCTATTTGACATTCTGTAACACTTGCTCAAACAACAGCCTGTCTCTTCTCCTGACAGGGAGCATGCTTTGAATGAAAGTTCATTAGTCTATTGAAACATCTCAGTTAATTGCTAAGCCAGTACCCAGAATTGTCAAGTTCATATTTCCATCTGTGCCACAAGCACAGTAATAAAGAATTTTTTTTGGACAGGTTAATTTGCCTAAAATACCGTGCAGTCAATCAGAGGAACAAAGTTGTTGATGGGAGCATCTGTCAAACTGGAGCTTTCATCAGAGCTGTCCCTCTCTGTGAGACGAACATCTCTGGCTTCCACGAGTTGGCAGAAATACAGCAAACAATAACAGCAGCTGCACTAGAATAATGTTATTCCACTGCTAAACACCAAACAGCTGGGTGTTGCATTGGTAAGAATGCTTTATAGTTTAGCTTCTTATGAAAATAAAATCCAGTCATTCAAATATAGCATTGTTTTAATATTTAATTTAGATTGTTTATATTATTTGCATTTTGTTAATTTTACATTTCATATAATTTGCTTGAAAATAGCAGTTTCTTGGAAATTGTGTATGTACATGTGCGTGCATAAAGATTCCTAATACGTGGTGTTTTTCTTTAAAAAACAAAACAAAAGCAAATTAAATGTCTGCATAAAAAGCAAATTAAATGTATAAACTGAAATTATTTAAATGAGCTGGGAACTTGCACTGAGATTTCCAAGGCATGCACTACATGGCCCACAGTGTGCCATTAATTTCCTGACAATCTGAAAGATCATTTAACAATTAAGTTCTGATCTTCTACTGATTTCCCTCATCATCGGTGGTGCACACAGTGACTGCGTCCAGTACTTGCTGCATGAAACACATCAATGTTAATGGAGAGAAAAATACAATAACTCATTTTACCACAAATAACATTTTCATGCTCTAGGAGATGAGCTTGAAACGCGAGTAATTCCAGCTAAATCAGTGGATTTAGCCTAGATTTACTGTAGTGTGAAAGAGGGTACAATTTGACCAGCATCATCCAGAGCTGCAGAGCATTAAAGGCTGGGATGTGATGAGCATTCCAGTATGCAAAATAAGGTTTCATCTGGAACTTTTCACTGGTTCTGAGAAGAATAGATGTTCCTTGAAATATTTCCTTTAAAGTGTCTCTCTTTGTTGTTGATGGCTCTAAATTTGAGGTTCACCCCAAAACAGGACCTTAAAAAAAAAAGGAAAAAGATAAATTGCAATCCTCTGCATGCGAGAGTTTCTTGACTATTTTGTAGTTTTTATCTTTGTAATACAGTGTGAGGCTTGACCTTGAAAATTAATAACCATCCAGGAGAGATGTTGCAGGCTGTTGATTTGCAGAGCATTTTTGATATCCTCCTCTAGAAGATGGTGGAAACATTAATACTATTTTGGTCCTTCCTTGAGAAGGCGTCATTCCTCCTCCTGAATAGATTTGCTTTTCCATCATGGCTGGGTTCCCTGGCAACTTCTCCAGTGAAGTCAAACATATGTGTGTCAGAGTCTGCTGAGGGGGGAGTGTTACAGAGCTCTTCCCTGGGATACGGAGTCCCTCATCCTGATGTTCACAGTGGGTGGAAGGGAAGAGAGGACCAGGTGGGCAAAGATAAATTTATACAACGTCTGATTTCATCCCCCATCCACACTGTCCTGCTTCTCTACAGGCCTCTTAGATGAGAAGGGAGAGCAGTTGGCAGGGGAAAGACTTGGGAATAAGAAAATCCATCAATTCTGGAAGAACATAAGCCTATCAGCTACTTTGTATTCTGTCAGGCTGTGGGGGAGAACTTAGCTTGTCTTATTAATGTCATATCAACATGTCTTATTAATAATGATGGAATCACTCGATACTGTTGAAGAAGAATATAATAAGACCAGCTATGATAAGAGGTCAGGGCACATAGCAATTCTTTTCTGAATATAGACATCCATTTAAATGTATAGATAGGTTTTCTATCTCCTTTTTTGAGAGTTTGTGCTCTTAGCAAAGTCAGCAGAGGTTTGCAGAAAGCCTCTGCTATTTTCACTGTCCTGAAGTGGTGATTTTTGCCCTTTGAATTGACCTGAGTATCCAAATCCACCAATGTTTTCAGGCTGGTAGCCAATGCAAAATTAAAGTTTATCTGTTTGCCCCAGTTACTATATCTTGTCATCAGAATCAGTCTTGTCCTGAGAACCATTTCCTTATTGAAAGTCTTGCCAATAAACCCATGGTTTCATTTACTGGCAGATGGTGGAGTTGGTTTTTTGGTTAGTTCTTGGTTTGTTTTTTTTTTTTTCCAAATTCGCAGCTTAAATGTAGAGCTTTGTAGGTATTCTGGGTTTGCAGATGTGACTGCAGTGAATCCAGGCTGGGAATATGGGGCTGAAAACCTGGATGTTATTAGGTATCAGGATACATCCCAGCTAAAAAGTCAGTAATGTTTATTCAGAATGTTGCCAGAGAAGACCTCATCCCAACAGCTTTCTGCTTGTTTTAGCACCCATCTCCATAAATCCACTGAGTTGGAAGTGGTTACTTTCAATTTACTGCATGAAAGAGGGTGGCTCCAGGTCATACCATTTTTTTCTTGTTCAGCTTATTTGAACTTTTTATTTTAAATGAAGGATGAATTTGAGGCAGTTGTGGAATTTTCTATGTGTCTTGTGTAAATTGAGTTCAGTTACGATTACCCATTTTATTTAAAAGTAGAATAATTGACCAGCTGCTAATGGCAAACTTCTGAAGAGAGGTCTTGATCCTGTGTTAACTTTACATTCCTGGAGGACAATTTGTCATGAAACCAACATGATGTGCTGCTAATGATCACTTCATTGAGTCCACTGGCTCCCTGGGAACCATTAAGCTGCAGGACCATCTGCTCCTATTAGTCCATGCCTGCCGCTCCTGTGGTCTGACCTGCAGGTGACGTGCAGGGAGTTTGGCTAGCACCTGCAGAGCAAGTGTTGAAAGCTGGAGGTTTGGCCAGGTGTTTGCCCTGGTAGGCTCTCATGGTTGAAGCAATGCTGAAGATCATCAAATCAGACCAGTTCTGAATCAACAGGGATCCAGAAACAAACAGTTATGGAGGCTCAGTGGCGTTGTGAAGTCTATGATCAGAGACAGGAGCTAGAGAAAGTTAAAGAGAAAACAATTTCCCAGAAAACAGGAGTAACAGGAGATGAGTATAAATTGCTGGAGTCCCTTCTTTGAACCAGCAGTGCTGATTTAATTAGCTCCTCTCAGCAGATGAACTGCATGCAGAGCCAGGACTGGCACGGCCCTGGGTTGTCACAGGACAAGCAGAGGTTAACACAGTCCGAGGCCCTGAAGGGCTGGGAGGTCACTGAGTGACTTGTACAGATCACAGGCTGAAGGATTTTACCCCATGACTCCGCTGCTCCTGAAACTTCTGTGCAGTTAAAATTCTCTTTGCAGACAGGCAGCTCATCATGATTTCAAAGCGATGGGATAGGGAACGTGTTCCTCCTTGTGACCCTTTGTTCCATCTCCTAAGTGCCTTTGCTGTAAAGACAGTCGCACCCTACAGCTTATTTTCTGCCTTCAGTCGTGGCCATTAATTCTGGCTGTTTCTTTGCTGGGTGGAGTTCCTCTGTATCTCTATTTTTGCCCTTTGTTGGCACAGAAGCCTTGAACCGTGCTTGTTTGAAGTTCAGGGACCTCACAAACACGTGCCATGCCAGAATGCTTGCCTGCTGCTGTTCTGCATATCAGTTGATCTAATAAAACAAATTACCTCTTCTGTAAACTGTGATAAACCAACCTAGAAAGCATCAGGGCTCTGTCAACATCCACAGTGTTGAGTTATTACGTTGCATCTTATATTTGCACTAACATTTTAGGTGTGCATGTGTTTTTTCTTCACTTACTTCTGTCTGTGAGCTCAGGCACTTTGTGGCACTATAAGTTATGTCATAGAAGAACGACAGTTTTATTTGCTTTTATTGTCCACTGTGGAAGCATTGCAGGTTTAATTCTAAATTAATCTTTATTGTGTTTTTAAATTCTCCTTATTCCTTGACATAACCCGCTATCTTTCAGACTTAGCTTTGCTGGCTACAATCAATTTATTATTCATAAATTCCCTGTTTTGACAGCAGTAGTCTGGATTCAATTATGCCAAAAGGCCCAGTCATACCAGGCTGCAGTGCTGAAAATGAATTGTTCAATGACACGATCTGTCTTAGCCAACGTTAAGTGATGCTTTGATAATTATATAGACATACATATGCAGCCAAAAAAAAAAAAATCAAAAAACCTTCGGGAACATTTTTTGTTACCCCCCGTGGAAAGCAGAAGAGAGCAGTGGAGGAAGATAAATTGACAGATTATTAGCTGAGGCATCTTGTGAAGGCAGCCAGGGCTCGCTGCTCCAGCTCCGCTGCCTGCGCCGCTGGAGGCTGGACCGCAGTGGAAGACTGAGGACTGCAGCAGTACATGGAGCAGCAGATAAAATTAACACCATCATTTAGTTTTATTTGTTAGAGTTTTAAGTGAGCTGGAAGATAAAAATGTTTAAAATAACCCCTCGGAGAGAGGCTGTGCTGGAGAATCCCAGAATCTTCATATTTCCAAGTGACAGAACTGTACCTCTGCTGGTGTTTTCGTGGAGGAAGAGAAGGGAAGAGCACTCCAGGTTATCTTTCAGGCTGACAGGTGAGAGGATTGACTGTAGGAGTTTTGAAGGCTGCACGGGGTGTCTGTCAGGAGACAGCAAGTTTTGCTGACAGCATCAGATTTACACACTTGCATGGGCACGCATGTATCCTGCACACCCAGACAGTGACTAAAGGCTGCTCCCTTCCCCAGACTACATTTCCCTTCCAGGGTAAAAACACTTTCCTGCTGAAATAAGACCCTGCAGACACTGTGGTTTCAAAAAAAAAAAAAAAACCAACAAACAAAAAAGCACCTTTTTTTGCCCTGAGATCTTTGTTGTGCCTTTTTGTGAGAATTAATTTTTGTGGTTAGAGCTTTCCCTGACCAGAGTTGGCCTGTAGGATTAAAGCAGGTACAGGAGGAGGACAGATGTCTCCATGCTCATTTGTCATGTACTCAGGCTTTTTTGTGGAGCAAGAGTGGAGGCAGCATGTGCTGCCTTTTTTCCATGTGGAAATACTCAGGTTCAGATGCAGAACTCAGCTCTGTGGTGCTCACAAGGGATGGAGGGATTCTCCAGAATCTGAGTCCCCCTTCCCACCAGTGAAGCAGAGTTGGGGGAGTTTTAGAAGAACCTTTGTGCAAATGTTGGGATCTGTTGTGGGATAAGCTGGCTTGGAAAATGCAGTTGTTTCTGAGTGCCTAAAAATGGGCCAGGAATTGGAACTCTGGGGAGCTGAATTCTCTTGAAGTCACCCTAAGTGTTTCGGGTAACAATTTCCTCTAACACCTTGAGAGGAAAACTGGCTTTTCATTACTGAGTCAGCTGATTCACCTCACCACCTTCCAGAGACTGCTCAGAAACTGATAATTACACTCAGCTCTTGTAATTGTATTTTCCATGAGAAGGTACTGAGGCAATGAGGCATTTTAGGAAGTCAGTAACGGTGCAGTTTTGTTACACTTGGAGAAACTGAGGCAGAAAGGTGTGTGCAAGGTCATGCAGTACCCACTGGTGGGGATGTGGGTACAGCCCAGCACTGTGAGCTCCTTCAGCTGTTCATGCCTTGTAAGTTTGAAAAAGATTCTTTTAAAAAACATTTTATCTTTCATGAATGCCAGCAAAACCAAAACAAGAGAGGCCAAAAACAGCTCTACTCTTCTGTATTCTCTCTCACAGGCATTTATTTTCATTTCTGCTTCCTCATATTGTTTTTCTTCCACAGTGATAAAGGAAAATATTCCAAAAATGAGGAATATGTGAAGGAGAAAATAAAAAAAAACTTCCTGCATGAGAAAGGGAATTTCAGTGCTGGAGCTGGACTTTCATACTTGGGCGTTACAGACAGGGAACATGTGTCATCTTTTCATTGAAACGATACATCCCTCCTGTGATTGGGAAGAAAACAGCAATGTAAAGCTCAGTTCTGTAAGGGCTGAATATTCCTAGAGGTCTTCACATTGCCACCAGATCTGTCTTTAGTATTCCAGCTGGAGACCTACTTCAGCAAAGCTCAACTTTTCCCTCTCCTGTTCTTCAGCTCACTGTAATGCTGCACTTCCTTTTGTGTATTCAGTTGTAATCCAAATTTCACACTGACTTTGGTCACCCACTTTGCTACCTGCCAAAGGAGCTTCTCAGACTTCATAAGGAAATCTTCATCAGCACAAAGTTGATTGCAACTATTTTCACTCCCCTCTTCTTCTCCCTCCCCATCAGTGACACCATCAAGTCTGGCTCCATTGATAATGAAAAAAAAAAACTCAGCAAGAATGAATAATTGGTGTCCAAAAACATGGTGTACATGCTGTACATATCCAGGTAAAATTACTGCATGTGAGATTTGGAAACCCTTCATGGAGTTATCAAAAGCAATGGACTAACTATGCCAGATAAACAATGATTTATTGTCTGCCTACCTGACCCCTAACTGATGTAATCAATATGTTTATGATGCAGACTGCAAAGTGTCTGAATTATATAGAGCACATCCTGTGACATCCTTCTCTAGCAGGAGCAAAGGCAGTTACTCAAAAGGCTATTGATAATAACCCAAGGCTACATCAACTCACATGGTAATTTACCATCTTCTGTCTCATTGAATTAATTGATTTCCTTTATTGGCTATATAAATAATTTCCTGTGTTTTGCTGTTTTGCCCTCTCTCTCAGTGAATACTTTGTGCTTTACCAGCGTTCTGTGGTCAAAGAATTTGGTAATTGAAGTGTTTGAGTCCTGAAGGGCAAGGAATGGGATGTTATTTTGTAATCTATGATAAATGCAGTAATAAACAATAATCCTAATTGTGTCTTGCACATGGAGCCAAGGGCTCTGTCTTCTAACTTCCCTGTACTGTAGAGTATCAAGGAGTGCTGTGCCACCCATGTGCCCATGGAGCAGTGCCCATCCATAGGGTTTTTCTCTATAGGGTGGTCAGTGGGATTTTGCCAGGTCAGGAGGTGGTAGAGCATGTGCATTAGGTTATATCTGCTAATTAATGCAGATAAATATATAATCTGTACACCTCCACCTCCAAAGCTCCTGTAATGCCACCCTGCCAGGCTTTTTTTTTTTAAATAGATTTCATTTGAGAAAATAATGGTTTCAAAACACATATTTTAAATTGTGTTCAAAACCACCCAAACCTGGTTTGTGGGGCTTTTCATCTTCAAAGCAATTTGTAGCACTAGCTGATAAATATTATGTTACAGTTAATATATCAAAGCATAATGTAGTCTGTGACAGAATTGGTAGGTCATCCATCTGTGTCACATGAAAGGAATGTTTTTCTGGTTTGGTCTGCTAGTTACCTCTTTACCAAACTAAGGGAAATAACTTTGTAGTGAATCTTCAAAGACATGTTAGATTGCTTTCTCCTTTTCTTCTCTTCATAGGGATTTGGAATAGTTTTAAAGCATCAAAATCCTGATGTCTTGGAAAAGGGTTTCACGTGGTGACCATAATCTTTGTGCTGTTTCAGCTGTTGGGTCAGCTGTCTCACCAAAGCTGATGCGAGTCTCTTGGGGAACAAATGCCTTTCTGGAAAAAAGGGGTGATATTTTATTGGATTATCCAGATTAGATGCAGGTGCTGTCTGAAGAGGCCTCTATTTTTCAATTTCACATAACTTCAGCTCTGTCCTTTTAGACGTTTGCTGAACATTGTTAGAAGAATGTTCGCTTGTATATGGAGGAATGGCAAGGTCACAGAGTAAACAGTTCATCTGAAAGAGCAGCATTTCTCATTCCTGGTTTTGCAGCCCATTAGATTTGTGGCTCTAATCAGTCACATGAGAAAGCTCTGAAGGCACCTGGTGATTGCAGGCACCTTTTCAAAGGTAGTCTGTAAAAAAATATACACGGCAATTACCCCACTAAATTGACTTGCTTCCTGAAACATATTAATTCTCTCTGAATTACTTAAAGTGACTCCTTTTTAGTTTATAAACCTAAAGATTTATTGGTGATCTCATGCTCTGTGTCCTCAGACTCTGGATTAAGGATGAAATTAAAGACAAAGCCTGTGGTGAAATGGGAACAACTTCCAGCCAGGGTTGTGAGCAGTTTATACAAATGGAGGCTATTTATACAAATAGTGCCCACACCCACTCTGTCAGCCTGGAGGAGTTCACTGTGGCCCAGACTCTTATCTGTGATTACATCTGTAGTCTGATATTCTTGAAATGTGATAAGGAGCTCTGAAAGAAAACCACTGCTTCCATCTTTAATTACCATCCTACAGAAAGCTTCCAAATTTCAGCTACAATAGTCTTACTGAACCATCCTACTGTTCAGGATACTTTAAAATAAAATCGTTAATCCATTTTGAAGCCTTTAGTTTGAAGAATAAAAAGGAGTATAAACAAGAAGGTTCAGCGGTAAGCACAGAGCAGATATGAGGAGTGAGAGCTTGAGAACAAATCCCTGGGAAACAGATGGGGCTTGTGCTGTTTCTCTTTCTTCTAAAACCTCAGTTCTCAGCAGACCATCTCGTGGTCTGTTAACTCCAAACATTTGAAGGGCAGATGGCTTCTTGGCCTTTCAGAAAACACGAGCACTGCTAGTGAAGGAGTTGCCATTATAATAGATACAACTTTATCTCCAGCCAAGTCTTTTGTGTTTCTTACCAGCATTTATTTTTGCTGTGGTGAGGGAGTGAGGAAAACGGATTTGATAGCCAGGTATCTTGTCTTGGACTCATACTTGTTTCCACTGTTGCCTTACACACATTTCTCTTCTATCTGATGAAAAGTGTTGTACTCATTTTTATTTCCTTATTATGTTAAGAATTAAACTTTGAGCACAGCGGCTGTTGCATTCACTAGGAACTGAATTCTTTAACTATAAAATTATGTTCTGCGTATTCATGAAAATGGATCAATTAAAGTCAAGGGGACTGCTCACATGAGCAAATGCTAATTAACAAAACGGATGCTCTAATGAAGAGAACATGATAACGTTGCAGATAGATTCTGAATATTAAACATACTTTGCTCGGCAGCAGTAGAGGTGTTTACTCCATAGTATATGAGCAGTTTATTAAATTTCTGCTTGGAAATAAATGCTTTGGGTTGGTTCTCTAATTGGTAAATGTTCTGTACTTCCAGACTGGAGTGCTGTCTGGAGCAGTTATGATGCATGCTAAGTGTGCTCCTAAGTCAGTGCTGATCCACAGATTGCTGATACCATCTAACCAAACCAGACAGGTGGCTTTGCTGCAATAAGAGCTTAAGATATTTCTTGCCCAGCTGGTGGGGGAAAAAAAAAAGAGCTTTTTTTCCCTCTGAAAAAATAAAATTAAAAAAAGCTCAAAAAGCCTAATAATATAAAGACGGGACATCTATTATCACATGTAAGTCAGTGGGAGAGAGTCTTTTAGAACAGTCTGGTAGCTGGATTTTCACATTAATTTATTTTCCTATTCATGGAAATTCTACTTTCATCACCAAGTGAACTTGGTGCTAATTAATTAAATATGAACTATTGATTAATGTATGAAGAACAGTGAAAGCTGTGGCTACAGGACTGGTCTATTTTCAGAGACTTTTCTGTATTCTCTCTAATATCATCTTAATATTTCATAGTTCAGGTCTGAATTAGGAGAAGTAAACAACCACTCCAAGGGGGATGGGGGGTGGTCCCAGCAGTGTTTTTGCAGCAGGGCTGGGATGGGGCTGAGGCTGGGGGCTCTGTGGTGCCCTGGCTGTGGTTCCTGCCCAGCCCCACTCTGCACATCCATGGCTGGAGCTTGTCCCAGCTCCAGGGGCAGGGCTGGCACCAAGGGGAGCAGGACATCCAGAGACAGCAGGACATCCAGGGAGAGCAGGACATCCAGGGAATGAACGATGCCTTTGGCTGGAGGAGGGGCTGGATCATCATCTTTGGTTCTTTTGGAGCAGGATTGGGATAGGTGGAGGCAGAAGAAGAAGCATTCAGGAGGGAGGAGATGGATGCTCTCTGGCCTTGCTGATTCCCCTCCTCTGTTCCTCCACCATCCTTTACTTATCTTTTCCACAATTTTTTTTCAAAGAGGGAGGGGAAGAAACCCAGCAAGTCCTGCTGACCAGACCTTCCATGTGCTGCTGATGTCACCTAAATCCAGGCTTGTCCTTCTGACCTAAAGCCTGGTTGACCATGGGATCATGAAGCCATGAGGGAAGTGCCTCTGGCAGAGGGGTCTCTGATGCATCAGGCAGGAGAGGTGGGATATGGTACATGAGGACATTCAGCTGTCACAGACCCTGAAAACTGTGATGCTGGAAAGAAATTCTCTGCATTTGTACTTCAAAGAGCAGATTTGTTTGAAAAGGCTGCTGACTTAGGGATATTATGGGCATATATATTATATGGGCACTAAATCCATGGAAAATGTGACCTGGACTGTTGCTGAGGTACCAGCCATGTGTTTCACGTTGCTTCTCACACAAGTAGGTTGTTATTTCTGAGTTCTAAAATAACTTTTTATGGTAATCAAAGTCTTGTACAGCCTGAGCAGTGAGCAGTAAGACAGAATGGGCCATAATGGAATAAATTGGGGGAAAAGATTTTTTTTAAAAGAAAAAGTAAAAAAATACCCAAACACCTTCAAAAGCTAGGTTTTGTCAGTAGGTGATATGTTCCTGTAAGTTTAGGTATCATCTTTACATTTTCTTAAGAAAATAAAAAATATCATAAGACTGTGCAGTATCAAGCAAAACTAAATTATCCCATGGCATGCATGGTTAAAAGTATATCCTGACTGCTATCCTGGCACATCCACATTCTTGCAAGCCTGTTCCCAAGATGTTCAAAACATTCAAAACACGAAAGAGCTGCGATTCCATTGATGTCTAATGAAGTTCACCACACAAAGGCTTTCCTTAAAGAAGTTCTTTGAGTCTGAAGTGACAGACAGATGTCAGGGTGATGCTGAGTGTGAGATGAAAAATTGAAAGCAAACAAATTACTTAAGTCATTTATGGGATGTGATTTGGCCCAGCCTTGAAGTGTTTTGTGGGTGGGTTGGAGTGCCATCAATCACCCCTGACACATGTTATTTGTGCATAATTATATGTTATTGACCCAGTACTCAGTAAAAAGAGCTCTGTGCATGCTTAGCATTGTTTGATCCCAGCCTCATCTGTCATTGAGACATAATGTACCAAATATTGCATATTTCTCTTCTCCATGCAGATAGGACTTACAGGTATCTCCACTATAATCTCTTATTGCCCTAACACCAATCCACAGAAGGCTCAACCTCTCTTTCCAAGCTAATCCATCCTAGCATTGTCAGGAGTCCACAGCTTTTAGTCCAGGAGGAGAAAGAGCCAGCTTTGAGCAGGGATTTCCAAGGTGAGCCTGGTGGTGCTCTGCTGGTGCTGGCTCTCGTGGCAGCGTGCCTGTGATGCATGGTCTGTCACGGAGCTGCCCACACCCAGGGCTTCAGATCTTCATCAGCCTGGGAGATGAAAGGTAATTTCAGGGCTGTGATGAAGAGCAGAACCTCGGCTGGGCAGCTCCCAGGGCCCCGCGGTGCTAATTAAGATCTCAGATGTCTTGGTGACCTTGGCTCTGTTTCCACGTGTGTGCAGGGACACAGGTGGGGCAGGACAGAGGGGGTGATCTGACACACTGAGCACCAGCTCCTTACCAAAACAGGCATTGGAAGAGCTGGGGAAAAAAAAAATTAAATTGTAAGTTACTCAATGAAATAAGGACACAAAGTCGGAGCCATGATTTACTGAATTCAAGGCAACCTTGACTTAAGGAGGGTTTTATTATGCTTAAAGAAAGAAAAATTAAATCTTCCTAATCGCTGCAGACAGTGGTGGTGGTGACTGTTTTTCCAGTGATGGTGTTTTGTGTTTTAAGCAAAGCCCCTATGTTTCTTTGCAAAGAAATCTCAATAAGAGTTGAACTTTTTATATATTTTTCAGGGTTTTGGGGGGATAAAACTACCAGCTTTTTTCATTTGCTGGGAATGCTCTGTCTAACAAGTACCCTTTTCAATTTTTTATTATTTTTACAGTAACATCTATTAAAAAAGCAAATTAAAATATTTAAACACAACACTGAAAACATTTGTTCATGCCTGCTGGCCGGCTTCCAACTTGTGTAATTAAATCTTGCAGTCTGTTACCTAAATACTTCCTGCAGTTCCTACTCAGTGCAGTCCCTTCCCTGAGCTGCTGGCCCCAGCCAGTTTTACTCCTGCTTTGCACTGCAGCACAGCTGCCACTTTGGATCACAGGGATGGCTGCCTTTCTTGGGGAAAACTGACTCTCATATATAAATAATTGTTAAAGTGCTCAGGAAACCTCCCTGGGGTGAAGAGCACCATTGAAAAATAATAAGCCTTTCAGATACATTATTAATATTGATCCCGTTGCTGGTCACATTCCAGCCCAGGGACAGGGAGAAGGTGACTTGTGCAGTCTGTGATAAACCCTGGCATCCTGGAAACCTGGGTGTGACACCAAACCCTACCCCAAATCCCTCCGTGAGACTGGACAAATCATTTGTCCCTTTGTGCCTCACCACCCCCCTCCTTGGACTTCTTGCTCCATGGCTTATTTAATATATATATATTATTATTTTAACAAAGGGGTTTTGTTAGTGTGGGTGACCTATTCTCTGATTGTGCTGTTGAGGTGGAAACCATGAATTCAGGCTGAAGTGAGCAACCAGCAAGTCCTGATGTGTGGGCTCAGTTTATGATACCCTCATTGTCACTGCACTTTGCAGGTGAACACGGATATTTTTCAAGTTAGAAATGACAAAGTATTTCTCATGTTGAACGCAAAGGATCCCCCAGCAGACTTGTTTGTCCTGCACTCATTTTCTGTTGCACATTTAAGCTGTGTCCACTGACAGATTTCTTATCCCTCTTCACCCCTTAGATACTCTTTTGTAACTTTGTAAAGCAATTTGTAATACATGTGAATGTGCAGAAAATACTCAGTGCTGATTCCCATACAGCAGAGCAGTTACTTATAGCTGTCCTTTAGTTTGAGTGAAGTCCTTCACTTTATGCTCAGATTAACCAATGTTCCAACTGAATTTGATGTTATCTCTCTTTTATTGATGTGAATTATTTATAGCAGAACTGTTGAATCATCAAAACGCGATTCCTGAGACTATTATTTATGCTAAGATATTAATCCCATGTTCCTATTAAGATTTATCCCTCTGTTCCTCGTTCTGGATTCCTGAATTAAATTTAATTATTCCATCTTTCTCTTTTGCAGTTGAAGTGCAGTTAGGTTCATAAAGTAGAAGTATTAGCTTGTGGGTGACTGTGTTGAGGTCAAACACAAAATCTGTCCTCCCTGCTTTCCTGCAGGTGTAGATTTGAATTTTTATCACAACCAAAGGCAGCTCGTGGGAGGCACCTGGGTTAAAGATAAACTGCTTTTATACATGGGATTTTTCTGGACATGTGGATGCAATATTTAAATTGCTCCAGATAGTGACGCTTAAATTCATTCTCTCCAAAGAAAACTTTTTGGTTGTTGTTGTTGAGAAAGAGCTGAGGTGATACCACAAGTGTAGCCCTGCAGTTTTGCTTTTTTCTGAACATCCTACTTGTGCTGCCTCTTTTCTTTTCCTGCCCTTTTTGCAGGCTGGACCAGGCAGCTCAGCAGCACTGGGGGTTGCCCCCAGCCCACTTCCCCATCTCCATGCATCCTCCTGCCTTTGCCCTGCTCCTTTGAAGTCAGAGGGGCTGCAGGTTATGGCAGCACATTTCATCTTGTGCAGCTACAGCCACTTGCCACAAGCATTCCTGCAGCTGATTTTAAGACCTTTTATAATAATTACTGTTTTTCTTGCAGGCGTTTCTCCATCTTGGTATTCCAGTGAAGCCCCCCATCTCTTGTGCTGATAGTAGTGATGTTATGGCAGAGAGATCCCTCTGGCTTTATTAGGTTCAGATTTATACAGTGCTTCTGTCTTGAATAATTCAAGAGGGGGCCCAAACCAGGGCTCCAGATGAAGGCCATACGTAAATGTAGGGCAACTCAGGTGTAATGTTTGCAGCCATGGTTCTAGTTCATCTCTGGCCTTTGTGTTTCTGATAAAAGAAAAAAAAACCTGTAAAAAAACCCTCCTGATTTCAATATAAACCATTTCTCTCAAGGATTCTTCCTTGAGCATACGTGTATATTCATATACCAGGATTTTTAGCTTTAGGCAGCTACAGGTGGTTTCTCAGAAAACATACATCCAAAGCAGGAGTAGTGCCTTTTGTTTGTGTATGAATGTCCTCTAACCTCTGGTGTTTGCCTTTCATTTGTTCTGAGAGCAGAACTTAACTCCTCCTCCTCCAGGGTGACAGGGTTAAACAGCTTTTGATACCACTCAATGGAATAGCAGGAGTGGCAGCCAATAAAGTGCAGCCCATTTGAAATCATTCCTAATGATTTAAAGAAGGAAGAATGTCACCCAGAAGAACCATTTCTGCATTTCAAAATATTTTTCTGCAGTATTTTCCCGTGACTGATGTGCTAGATGCAAGCCCTTGATCTTCAAATCATTGTTGTGTTTTTAAGTGATAAATGGCAGAGTTCTGCTGTGCTTGTGTGTGAGCACAAGTGTTCAAGGGTAGTGCTTGGGATTGCTGGAGTGGCAGATACCCTTCAGTTTCAGAAACACCTTGAGGATTCATTTAAATAATTAGGCAGAATGTGCTGATAGTCATGTCTACTCTTTCTGAGGAACTTACTTGACCATTTGAAGCATGATGCAGCATGGGGTTTGGGTTGCCATTCCTGTTGTCAGTGG
This sequence comes from Passer domesticus, assembly GCF_036417665.1. Taxonomy (NCBI): domain Eukaryota; kingdom Metazoa; phylum Chordata; class Aves; order Passeriformes; family Passeridae; genus Passer; species Passer domesticus. The sequence goes on along the minus strand of NC_087489.1, from coordinate 11,107,935 downwards.
GGCTTCCTTCAGTTACAGGTTTGGGTTTTCATTTGCCTTGTTTTGGTTGAGATCCAGGATACAGCTTGTTTGTGCAGTCACATGCAAATAATAATATTTAAAACATACAGTACTTTCTGTATTCAAAACACTGTGGAAACATTTGCAGATGTTCTCACAACCCCTGTGTGGAGTAGGTAAATAGTGAAGTGGGTAAATACTGTAGATATGACTTTAAGACAGTTTTGCATGGAGGATAACATGTCATAGTATTGCTGATGGAAAACAGGCATCAGACCTCCAAACCCAAGAGTGATGTGAGGGGACCTGACACATTTAATGTTGTTTATGTTTGTATCTCAGTTTCAGAGCTTTCAGGGATGACTTTTTCAAGTTTTCTTGACATGGAGGAATGGTAAGATCTACTTTGCTTTTAATGAGCAATGAAATGATGTCATATCTTTCCCGAGGCTGGGGCCCCTCAAAAAGCTAAGAGAATTTCACAGGATTTGCAGTCACAGGCTGGATTGTGCATCCCTGAAGTTGGCAGAGATACTGTCACTGGATTGGGTAGGATTTGTGTAACACTCCTGTCTCCTGGGTAGAGCTGACAACATTTCAGGGGCTGGTCATGACAGAAATATCAGGTTTCATTATTTGCCATCGGTTCTTAAAAGAATCCTATTAAAACCATGTGTGTACATTAAAATCTGTGGAAAAATGAAGGTGATAATCTGTTATCATTCTGCTTGCTGCAGGGGTATTTGCAAGCCTTTCTGTGGCCCCAGGCTGTTGTCTGCTCACCTGTTGGTCCATCTGGTTGTATTGAGTGAGGAGGAACCACGCATCCAGTCATTCTTTGTATTTCTGTACCTGACAAACCTGTCAGTGTAAACTTATTTGGGTGGAAAGGATGAATCATGCTGGAATTAACATGCTGATTGAGTGGGAATTACATTTACAAATGTGCAGCACGGTGTGATGGAGTGTTTATGCCCCTGTGAAAAGGCATCTGGTGGCTGGAGTGGCAGCTCTTGAGCTCTCTGCAACTGCTTCTCATCTCGAGCTGCTCTGTGCCAGCTTTCCTTGTCTGTATTGAAGGAAGGATAACCTCATTGTAGAAAATTACACTGAGAGTCCCAGCAAAAGATGGGGATTTTGACAGTGTCACCCTTGCATTCCTCTAACTGGATTTCCATTTCCAGCAGGAAAGGATAAATGAAACAACAATTGTTCTGTTTCTGCACTGCTTCCGGGGAGGGAGCGCGGAAGGAAACCAGGCATCCTGAAATCTGTGATCCTTAGGAGGTTTTTATTAAATGAAAAAGGGAGATACTTATCCATGATGTTGCCCTCCTGTATTTACAGGGATTTGAATGCATATATCTAGTCATTGGTACTAATGAGCTTATCAGAGTCTTTAAAGTGTTTTCTAAATCAACTAGACTGAGCTTACCCAGGCTGTCCTTGAGGCAGCTTTTTTTTTCCTTTCTTTTTTGAAATAGATTATTATATTTCTCTCTCTAAGGTATTTACGTGATCTCAAATACAGAGCACTGATCTTCAGTGCATCTCCAGGAATATAGATGGCATAGGGAGGAAATGACTGATTGGAAGAGTGGGGAATTGAGACCTGCTCTGATATACTGAATCCTAAGCAAGTATCCATCCTACTGCAGTTATTGCTGTCTCCTAATGTTCATGTGAGTATTCAGAGGCAGATGGGCCTTCCCTCCTGTGCAACACTCTAAAAGTAATTTAAACTGATGAAACAAAACAAGTATTCCACAATTATTAAGAGTTTATCATTTACTTATTCTAATTCCACCCATCACAGGGAAGGATTTCAGCAGCTCTGCAGAATTGCAGCAATTTGAAGGATACCACGCTCTTAATACCAGTTTTAGCAGACTTAATCTTTAGCTTTCTAATTCCTAAGTGAGTCTGTAAACTCGAGGTGCGCGTTTCTGCAGATTTTGTTCATCACTAAAATAAATAAATGAAAAAACTGCCTTATTCCTCAAGGACTTCCAGCTCCATCTACAGCAGAGAATGTAATTATGCCCATATCATTGATCAGGGGACTCCTCCCCTCGCTCCAGTCTGTATAGCACCAGGATTTAGCATTTAAACTATATTTAAGTAACTGATGTATTAGACAAAGGAAGCCATGCAGTAAGTGGATTGCCATCTACTTTTAGCTCAGCACGCTTGTTGAACGTGTGCCAAACTTCCTCGTTTCCTGGCGTTTCCTTTATTGTAGCCTGAGGAGCAGCGAATATCTGTGTGCAATTGGAGGTTTCTAGCATTTCACTTCACTGAATTCTCTGTTCCCTGTTGTCTCGTACAGACTGTCAACCATTTGTATTTCTGGGTTGGAACTAATCAGACCCATCTGGTCTTGCTGACAGTGCGAGCCAGGAGAATAGCTCTGTATCATGATACAGGATCCTGGAACTTGGGGCACAGAGAAATTTACTGCCTCGCCTAGTCCTGCTTTTTCATAAACTCAACGGTGCCACCTCACAGCTCATTTTCTCCTTTGTTTTAAATCAAAGATAGCAGTTGTCTGTCAGACCACAAATGTATGAACACTGAGCAATCCATAGATTGAAACATTTCCTTCTTGCTCAACCTGTAAGTAGTTCTTTGCATCCATGCTGGACGGAGCATTTTCTGCCGGAAAGAGTTTATCAGCTGCAGAGTAAATTAGAAACCAGACAAAGAATAATGATTGTCTTTTCAGCGTTTCTTAATATCAGCTGGTAAATGAAGGTGAGGTAGTGTAAGAGCTCCTGTTGCCTAGTCTGCATTGGAAAGAGCATCCAGGCAGCTCCTAGGTTGCTCAAAGAATGCCAAATCAAAGGCCATGTGAAGCACTAATGCTGCATATTGCATGAAGTGTGCGTACCTGGGAGTATTTGAATTACATCTTCATTGTACATTAGGGAGAAAATTCAAGGCAAATCAAAAGTTTGTATTGATTTTGGGACCAGGGGAGGGGTTGTGGAGGATTATCTGAATAATGCTATTATTCACCTTTCTGTTGGAAAATTAAAGTGGATAGTGCAAAGAGCACTACTGAGAGAGATAAATGAGCTGCTTCACTTCAGAATGAACTCTCGTCTCAGCAAACTGTTGACATTATGTGCCTAAATTCCTTATGTACTTAGTAGAGTTATCTGCATAAAATATCCTTTAAATTCAAGAATGACTTCCATCAGCCCTGTAATGATATCAGGGGATGATTGTGCTCCCATTTTATTTCAGTGGGTGTACACAAATACTGCTATTCTACGAGATTATTAAATCGCAAAGGGCGCGTTTTGTGATTATTTAGGACAAATTCCATTTCAGCAGTTCCAAACCTTGCAACCTTGTTCAGAGCAGTAAAATAAACCTGTAAGATGAAGAAAGACATTGTTGTCCTTTGAGCAAACATACTGAACAAGGGCTTCTGTAATTGAACTTCTACCAGCACCTTTGCCAGTGTAGTATCAAAGGTACAGAATTTGATACAGCCAGTTACAAGCCTTCTCACAAATCATAAGGCAGAAATGCTGTGCTGGAGGATTAAGGGACTGTACCCAAAATGTGGGAGCTGGATCACAGCTTTGCAGGATCCATGGGTGCATTTATGTCCCCACTCCATCCTGGCGCTACCAGGATCCTTAAAAGTAGTTTTAGTAGCAGTGGATTTAGTTTGGCCGTGTTAGTGCTTATTACTGACAAGCTTGAAAAAAGATAAACTTAAAAAGTCCAGAATCTCAGTCACCAACAGACAGAAATTCTAACCTGCAGAGGTAAAGGAAAGGTTGCTGAGAATGCCATTAAACAGAACCCTCACAGTATCATGCACCAAACAATTCACAGGCACAAAGAGTAAATGAGGCAGAGCATGGTTTGCTGATCTGACATGGAAATCAGAAACAAGAGCATCAGTTGCAGCTATAAATCTGCCTCACCAGGAATTTGTCAGCTTTTCTGTTCCTACCCCAAAAATGAGTTAGGGAATGTGAAGAATATTTGTTCATGCTGTAGGAAGGGGTGAAAAGAAGGTGTTACATGGGTGAGCAACAGCACTGGTGGAAACTGTGCTGAAGGAAGAACTAAGGTTTTTGCGAAAGTTTTTTGTCAAGAACACATCTCTAAAGGTTTTCTGTGATGCAAATATCCCATTTCCCTCATCTTGAAGAGGAAAAGGGTTTGGGGATAAAACTTCAAATTACTCTTGAGCATCTCTTGGGTTTTTCACTCAGTTTCCTGAGTCTTGTCTCCAATAATCTCCAACTCAATAGAAACTTGCTTTAGTCCTGACGCTGTAAAAACCGAGTAAGCACTTTGAGATTTGCCCCATTGATTTTGCCAAGTTTTGGTTGAGTGAGAACTTAATAAAGGTTTTGGATTGTGGAGATAAAGAACTGACTTCTGACATCCTGATTCAATTTCTAGCCAGTCATTTTACGGATTAACTCCCATTGAGTTCAGCAGGAGCGTGTCAGTGCAAGGGCTGAGCCAGGACCCAGCCCTTTCTCCCCTGCCAGGAGTCAATGTCTGCCTCCTTTAACCTGCCCATCGATCCAGGAGTTCAGAACTTCAGGGGAGAAACAGCCACAGCTTCTGTGATGAGTTTGACCAGAGGCCAGGGGTTCTGATGGCTCCAGCACACAGAAAGTTAAAAGGAGTCCAAGCAGAGGGAGGGAAGGGGAGGACATTTGGTCCTGAGAGGAGAAAAGGGGGTTTTATGGGCCTTGTGTTTGTCAGCAGAGGAGAGCAGTGAATTAGATCCTGCAGTTAAGGCATGGCAGTTGGCTGGTGTTGGATTAAATCCCAGCATGCAGAAGGAAAAGGAAAATGAGGGGCTTGTGCCTTGTGTTGGTGGTGACGAAAAAGCACCAGGAAGGTGAGTTGAGTTCCTCACCATGGTGAGGAGTATTCAGCACACAGAACTGCACCACCAGCTGCAGAAATGTGTCCATGTTTGGAGACTGATGGGCTGAGAACATTTAATGTCTCTCTGACCCAAGCATTGCAGTTCCAAAGGGATTCCAGACCCCAAAGCTCCTGCCTGGGTGGTTTCCCTGCAGTGAGGGGCAGTGGGGTCTGTGAGCTGCTGTGGCTCTCCTGCCTCAGAGATGCCATCCATGGACACCCCCACAGCAGTGCAGCAAGCTCCACACCCCTCTACCATTCAGACACTTGGAAAATCCAACTCCTCCCAAAACAGGGGAACAGGGAGGAGGCAGCCACACATGCTGTAAATACCCCTTCTTCCTTCAACAGCAGAAACCAGACAGTTTTCATATGATTTCCTGAGCTGCTGTCATCATTATTCTTCCTTTTCTATTATTTCCTTTTATGTCTTTTTTAAATCACTTATGTCTACCCATTTGAGCACAGTCTTGATGTATCCAGGATGTTTCCTGTGAGATGCCTGTCTGAGTTTGCTAGGAAATACGTAGCATTCGTACAAATTCTCATTAATAGACAATACATTTGAGAAGGGGGAAGATCTCTGATTTTCAGGAGAGTACATTAATTTTAAAAGCAAGTCTGCTTGATCTATGGTGGAGATTAATAAACTAGTGAGATTTTGTTTGGAAACATGAAATTTCTTTTTTTGGGTTGCATAAGCACGGCACAGTCGCTTAAACATTTTAAATCAATTTTCTTTGCACTCTTAGAATTCAAAAACCACAAAATGGATTTCTTTCAAGTTTCTTGTATTCCAAGGTTCAGCCCAGAGGGATTTTTTTTCTTTTTCTTTTTCTTTTTCTTTTTTTTTTCATTTTTATGTGGCTTAGAATAGGGTTTTGTAGTGAAAAGCCTGACAGATCCTTTACTATACTGCCACTAGGTACAATGCTGTAATATATAGTGCAAGATTAACTTGTATTTTAATAAAGTATCTGGAACAGAATAAAGGAAGCATTTTAAAAGTATTAGTTGAAATCTGTGTTAGTTTGGTTTGAAGCAGTGTTAAGAGAATACACCTTCTTTAGTTTCCCTGGTTCAGTCAAGAGTATAAGCAGCAAAACTGTGATGTAGGGAGCCTTTCAAATGGTTAAACATTTCAGTCCTCTGTTCCTTACAAAAGTTGATGCCTTTTGAAAATGTAGCTACTCTGTCAGCTTCTCAGAATGATAAAAATGTGCTGAATTTCTTTGTGTAACATATCCCTTCTTCCCAATTTCTTGCTAAAAGAAAGGAATAGTAAAGGGCATCATGGTCTTTGTCCATTCCAAAGCTTGGCAGTTGTTTGCTCCCTTCCCCTCAACACACATGGCTCTGGAGCATGGCCATTCCCAGACAGGGGCACTGCTGACACAACAGCCTGGGCTCCCATTGCTACAGGAGCAATTCCCAGCCTGCAAAACTATGGGGGTTCATTAGCTCAGGTTCTGCTTTTAGTTGTTTTTCCCTGCAGATATGTGTGATGGTAGCTTTTCATGTGTGTTGGATTACTGAATGAGTTAATATTGTCCATTTTTTCAAAGTTTGCTTATATATATGCATTATACAGGTTCTAATTTTATGCACTGGCACACTCAGATGGATGCATATATAAATATATTTATGTTTATTTATGTAAATTTGCATTATCCATCTCAAGTATCTCCTACTGGCCATTGGCCAAGATGAGATGTAATTCACAGCAGAACCTTTGATCAGATCCCTTGTGTCCTTACAGGATGTAAAGCTTGATAAGATTTTTGAGAGCCCTGAATACTTAGGTGGGAAAGATGGCCAGGGTTGGATTGGTGCAGACTATAAACCTTGGTTCTTTGGAGCAAGCTCTAATTAAGGGGGTAACGAGCAGCGTCCTTGTGCTGCTGACACCATCCCTACTGAGGGTGGACTGCAACTGAGGAGGAGGTTCTGGACCATTGGCCTCATCTCAAAGGGCCATTTCTGTGTCACATGATGCACTCAAATATGAACTGCATGAGCATGTCTGTGGAATAGTTTCATACAGAGGTACTGCAGCCTTGCCCACACCAGAGTCTGGTCCATACTCAGTGGAGCAGGAGCTTGGTGCAGAGCACTGTACACCGTGTCCTGAGTGTCACAGATGTGTCACAGCCATGGGCACCAAAATGATTAAATTCTTTAAATTCATCCATTAAATTCATCCTTAAATTCCTATAGGTGCTGTAAAAAGCAGAGCCGCTTTTCCATGCTTCTGCTAGGATACTTTTATAGCATGGATGTCTGATCCCTGTTGCACATCCACATTGACTTTGAAAGTGGAAACTATGATATTATGTAATCTTGGCTTGAAGGCAAATATTAGCTAATTTAACCAGATATAATCTACCCCAAATGTCTACACTACTCACTGTTGAAGCAGTGCTTTTAAAAGATTTCTTAAAATAAGCACAAATTTAAAATTGTATGTTTAGGTCTCAGGGAAATAACTAGTATTTAACTGGAGCATTGGTTTCCCTGTGCCATGCACTGCTGATTTACTGAAGCTGGACAAAGTAATTCCCATCAGCATTGATTGAGAATGTCCAGGTTTTGCCTTTCAATTAATTATGAAACAATCTGTTGTCAGCATTCCCAACAGAGAGTGAGACTTTGCCATCCAGAGTTAATGTGGATGAATGTGGATGTAGTGAGGCACTGGGAAGAAAGGTTGTAATGAAATTCATACTGAGCTGAACTGGAGAAAAAGGGCAGAGAGGAGAAGAGAAGAATGAGCACAGTGAGATCCTGGACAAACAGAGAGGGGCTGATGAATTTTTCAGTTCCAAGGCTGGGTGGCTGCTGGGCTCCGAGGGACTTGGCATGGGGAGTGGATGATGCAGCATCTCTCAGGGAGAGAAAGTCCATCTGGACCCCATGAATGAGCTGGGCTGGGCATGGCAGACTGAGAGCTGCTTTCCTGAGCTGTCACAGGACACTGGGGTGTTCACACGTTCTGCAGCTGCAGGTGCTCATCTGTGGTAAAGACGTAGCAGCAGCAAAATCTTTCAAAGCAGGGAGTGTTTATATAGCTCCATCCTCACCATATTCTCTTCTGTTAATGTTTGTAACTTCTCCTCCCTCAGAGTATGAAGGAATAAGATTGCAGAAGTGTGAAAAGACCCACTGATGGCAGCTGCTGATCTGCTCAAATGTGTGAGACCCAGAACGGGGCCGCGGGCGCTTCTGTCCCCACCACGTGCACAGGTGTTCCTGTGTGAGTGACACTGCTGTGTGGACACATCCAGTGTTCATCCAGCTGTCTGGAGGAATTCAGTTCCCCAAGGATGCAGGCAGGTGTCTGGTGGGATTTGCTAAATGCTTAAACCAGTTGGCTCCTTAACACCCCATGAAATTATGATCAGGGACATAATTCACTCACGCGTGGCGCTCGGACAAATCTTTGTGCCAGCAAAATGCTCTTTGAAAACCCCCCAAAAACCCCATCTAATACATGGCTATAGGAAATTTTGGAGATTCAGCCTGTGACACAGCACATGAGTTTGCTTTTTGTTAGTTTTCCCTCAGTAACTTTGGAAGTAATTTTTCTCTGTATTTTGAATGCCACAGGGCTGTGCCTGCTGAGAAATTAGCAGAAAGCCATGCAGTCCATCCATCATTGTTGGTGTGTTTGTTGGTTTTTTCCTTCCCACATTGTATATTGAAACCCATAATTAAGAGTAATCTTTTAAATGCCTTTGTAGAAAAAGAACACAGCAGGCATGGAGTGGACTTTTTAATTAAAATTAACAAAAGAAGCAAAATTTGTACATAACATATAGCTACTGAACATATACTTAATAATTAAAAAGGCTTCTGTAAACCTGTTCTTACAGATACTGAGTAAATAAAATTGCTATTGCTGGCGATCAATACTTCTGTTCACAATAAAAATTTATAATTCAGGATAAACAGTTCTTCCATTATAGGCTATGGAATTCATTGGAATATGTCCACCATGTTAACAGCAACAAAAATAATTAAGAATCACAACAGTTGTCAAGAACTGTGTATTTATAGTTATCTCAGGACAGAAGAAATTCTCTTCTGAAGCAGAGGATGCTATTCAAACACTAAGGTGTTTCTGTGTACAGTGGCCAGGTTTTGGGAATTAAACACACCCTTTTTAAAGCATGTGCTTCTCTGCTATCTTGGATCTAACTAGTGACCTGTGCTGAATGAAGCAGAGCACATGGCAGTGCATTTTATAACCGTGAAAATGATGCTATTTACAGCTACCAAGGGAATGTGCTTATAAATAAGCATTGATTTGGGGGTTTTTAGCCTCTCCAATTCAGTTTTTAACAGTCCCGTTTTTCATAACCAATAAAACAGCTTTGGGTTCTTATTGATATTCATCATTCCAGATTGTGTTTTAATATTCTGGAAGAATTAAAAAAAATATTTTTATCCCTCTTTTGTCTGTAGCTTTACTTAAAAATCAACTGGAGATTTAATCTCCTTAAGAATACATGAATGTTCAAAAGAGGGAATGGGTGATTTCTCTCTTGGGTGGTACGAGTTGATTATCTTCCTGATTGCCATTTCTCCCTGTTAAATGGTTTTAGTGACTACCTAGGAGCTGGAATGTCCCAGATGTAGCTTCTTAGCAGATGATGAATGCCTTTTATAACATGCCCTTCGTAGGGGCTTAGACAGTCTGGAAGGATTCACAATAATACCTCAAGATTACTCTGAGCACACAAACACAATAGCACAGCAGCTGATGTTTATTCATCTTTCATGAGGCTCATGTAGGCACAAAGAGCAAGGTTGCTTCCTGATTTACTGGGGTCATTTGGTATCAGAAATGTCCCAGACCTTTGAGTGTGTCATGTTAAGGCTGTGCTGTACTTTGTGCAAAGATTGTATTTTTTACTGATGCTGTCTGCTGCTGTTTTTCCTTCTTCCATTTCACCATCTCTTTCTTTCTTTTCCCTGTGCTATTCATCCTCCAGGATGATTCTAGTTTACAATGAGCTTTATTTTTGAAAGGGACAGGTAGTGTTGGCAGAGGCTCAGTGTGATGGGAACAGGGACACTTTCCTCTATCCCAGGTTGTTCCAAGCCCCCATCCAACCTGGCCTTGGACGCTTCCAGGAATTCAGCAGTCACAGCTTCTCTGAGTAAACAGTTCCAGAGCCTCAGAGAAGAATTTCTTCCTAACATCAAATCTAGATCTTTCAGAGCCATTCCCCCTTCTCCTGTCACTACATGCCCTTGTCCAGAGTCCCTTCCCAGCTCTCTCATAGGCCTACCCCTGTTATGAAATCTGCCTGAAAGGGTGAAAAGAAGAAAGAACATGGCCCATAATTGCAGCTTTATTAACTAAATTACTGAAATGAAACACATTGTTATCACCATGACTGGGCTGGGCCATTGTGCGCAGTGATTTTGGAGATGAAGCCTCAAGAATGATTTTGGAGCTCTGTGGTGACCGTAAGGGCTAATTACTATGGTAATGGCTATGGAGAGGAAACAGATCCAGCTGTGAGGACATCTCACCACCTTCTTCTACACCATTTACTGTGGGGAACCCTTGCTTTTACTGGGATAAAGCTTCACAGTTAGTGAAGTTACTATTATTACTGCTTTACAACTGCTGCCATCTCTTGCTAAGAATAAATAGGTGAGATGGAACTTTTTGCTTAAATGTCTCTTTTATCTTCCTGGGGTGAATATCTGCCATGACGTTCCCTTGTTCTGTGGTATTGTCTGGGAAGCTTTTCCTTTCTTCTGCCTTCTTGATATTTTCTCTTCTCTTCTGAAAGAAACCCCAGCAAAATGCAAGCAAACAAAAAAGAAGGCATCTCAGAACCTGACCTCCTTCCCCTCCCAACACATTGAAAGGCTTTAATGAAAATAACTTTTGGCAGCTGTGTTTGAGTGACCAATGTGGAATGGGATGTGACACTGGAGCATAAACAAAACGGATAAATGTATGCAGGATGCAATACTACAGCTGGAATAAAAGATTCAGATGGCTCTTCTTTTTGACACATCACATTGTAAGGTCACAGACTGAGCTGAAGATGCAACTTGAGGAATGGAAATGTCTTCGTTGATGTAAACTGGTTTTAACCCCCTCAGTATTTCGAGATAAATAGCGTTGACTTGGAGAAGGCACATTCTCACTCTACATTCAACCTCTCTGCTACTGTAAAACATTTTAAATCTTAGGGGTCTGAGCCAGCCACAAATTGGAGAATAATGGGGGTATCAGTAAGGTTGTTTCATGGCACTTAAAATTAAAGGAATTCTTAGTGAGCTACCAGCAGCTTGGTTTTTTCTTTTTTTTTTCCTTGCCAGCTCTTCTCTGTCTTTGCTTTAAAATACTTCAATGAAGATTGGCATGGTAAGATCAAAATCAGTGCTGTGTAAAAAGCAAGTTTTTACAGTTCAGTCCTTTTTTTTTTCTTGTACCTGGTAAGAAAAGATGTCATTAGGAGGACTGGCGATTTTCACCTCAAATGAAATGTCAGATCTAATATTCCCTGTGAGTCTCTGTGTCTTTGTTAAGGTCTCATTATCTTGTGAACATGTGGACCAAGTCCAAAAGAATTATATCTTTAATATTTGTCTATCAGTCTCATGTCCTTTTTGCTTCTAACAGAGCTGAGACAGGGAGGGTTTGTTAGTGCAGGGATTACTTCATTAGTTTGATTCGGCATGTCTTGGATTCACAGTGCTTTCAAGAGACATCAGGAAATAAATTCAAAATGTGTTATGAGGATGCCCACAGAGCAAATAACATGGGCAAATTACCTCACTGCTAAAGGGAAAATAAAAATCACATATCCACTGCAGACAATATGACAAAATAGAGCAGCATGCAGGGGGGAAATCTCCTGTAAATACTGCACATTCATATTCATGTGTTTTACATTAAAGCAGTAGAATCCATATAAAACTGCACTTATTAAAATAAAACATTTCTAAGAAACAAAACAAATAGCTAAGTACTGGGGAAGCAAAGTGAAGCTTTTAAAGTACTGTTTCCTAAAAAAATAATCCTCTTATGTAACTTAGAATGGCTTTTAATTATCTACACAGCTCCAGCAAGCAGAGCAGTGGTGAACTTGGGGATGTGTGGCACCATTTAGGTTTTAAGTGCTATTCATTTTGCAGCCACAGTGGTTTAAGGGAGACGGCACCTTTGTGAGTTTTACTACCAAGAATTAATTTGGAAATTGTCCTATCCACTGGTAGCTGTTTTCAAAATATATCCATATGGATTAGCACAGGGTGTTGGCTTGGATAGAGCAACCTCCAAAATCAGTTGTGTTAAATAACATTTATATGTGTGTGTGTGTGCATTTTGAAAGGAACTGATGAAATCATCATTTGTGGAAGGATGGGTTTGGGTATCCATAGCTTGGAGAAACTGACAGTGAGTTTGGAGTTTGAGAAATGCTATCCTGCAATGAAAATACTGTAATATTTTATTATGGGCCTGACAAATTCAGAGCATAATGAAGTTTATAGAGATGTTGCTGTTGACTTCAGCAATGGCAAGATCAGGTCTTCACGAGTTTCAGTGGGAATAATCTCTATGGATATCTCATTTACAAACATGAGTGGATCATTTAGACTCATGGGACATGTTTATTATTCACATATAAGTAATTAATATTCAAGCATAGGGGAATTTATTCCTCTTACTTATCTGTCTTATAGGAACTGACCTTTTTCTCCATTCAAAAGATTTCCTTCCCACATGTCCTGGCAAAGGTGGCACCCATGGTGCAGGGGGCTGGAGGAGCTCATAGGGCGAAGGGAAAGGGTTTTGACAGGATGCAACTTGCAAACTTCATTTAGAGCAATTATGCACATTAGTTCCTGCCTAAAGAGGTTCATTTGATGAGTTTTCATGCAGGTTAGATACAGCCCTTAATTATAGATGAGTAAACATGGCTAAACACATTCCTTTGGTTATTTTATCATTGAAATAAACTCCAGATCAAAGCAGGACACAATCATCTATAGCAGGGTTGTCTCCTCCTATTGCAGGCACTGAGCATTTGTGTATTAGAAAGCATTTATTTAAATATTCAATTAAAACCAGGCATCATTGTACTGTAAATAACATTTAAATTGACAGAAAATGGAAAGTGTTTTAACTACATGCAAATTATGAAGGATGGTTTTAGGGGCAGAAATTTCATTTGGGGCCTTGCTTTGGGAAGGAGCATTTTTATACATATCTTCTAAGTGACAGAATCTCAAGAGGAAGAACATCAGGCACCCCAACTGCTGGTGTTTTTGAAAAGCTCTCCAAAGACTTGAGTTCTTCGAATTAAGACGTTAAAATCCTGCACTTGTTAATATGGGGATTAGTTAGGTGTGAGCCAGCATGTATACACGTACTGTAATTAGGGGTTTTATTTGATCTTTATATATTTGATGAAAGCAGTGTGAGGAAAAGAGTCATCTCAAAAAAAAACACCACTCCAGTTTTGCAGTGATTGCTCCTCTCATGGTGCTCCCGGGGCTTCCTGGAGACCTTTGCTGCAGCTGGGGGCAGCGATGGGCATTGCTGAGATCTTACAGGCACGTGGCCTCACTTCTGCCAGGGATGTGAGGGGGCTGACGGCAATATTCCTGCTCACATTCCCATGGGATCCTCCTTTCTCCCCCCTTCTCACCAGGGAGATAGAAAGAGCCAGGAATTCCTCGGCAGCAGAGTCCCCAGTGTGGATGTGAGGGGGCGGGTGCCACCCACCCGGGGGTGGATGTCTCTCATTTGCTTTTCTAGACCAAATATTCCTCAGAGAAAATTTGTTGGAATGGCTGAGGGCTTTGCTGTTCGGGCTGGGAAGGGTTGTTCCACTGCTCTGGAATTTTTACTTCTCTCTTCTGTGCTTTGCATCTCTATAAAATCCTCCTCATAAGATTCTGCTTTTTCTGCCTTCGTATGAGGAGAGGAACAAAAAGTCAATGTTTACCCCAGCTCAGAGTGTACCTGTGCCTCAACTCTGCCTCCACATGTGCTGAAAACTGGGTATTTGCAAACCCTCACTTTGCAGGTGCAAGAAGAAATCTGCTAACGTTTTGACATTTTTGGCAATCCTTTAAATAGCCTCACACCTACATGGCCCAGAATTTCCTCCTGGATTAGTATGGCACACAGTTTCTGCAGCTCTCTGTGCTTATTTTGGGGTTCCTCCACAGGTTGGTGTTGTTGGATGTGTGAACACAGGTGCAGGTGTGTGCACACTGAGGCTGAGGAGTGAAAATCCATCCCTTCTGCAGAATAAAGTCTTTCATTTCCTCCAGACCAGATTTGAATGTAATACAAAACATAATGGGACTTGGCACTTCTGGAAGCCAGTCCATACCACCCACTTTGCTTTTTGTTACAGTGTGAGGGAAACATGAGCAAGATCAAATTACGTGAGGTGCAGAAGAAGCTGCAATGTCCTGACACCCACATACCAGGAGGAAAAAAACAGTCTGGATCTGTAATTTTGCCCTCCTAAACATATAAAGAAAGAAAAACCACTCCACCACCCTTCCTTCTGGTGTGTTTTGTGGGCTTATATTCAGTGTAGATGGGAAATTCAGAAAGTATTGTTTTGTCCTGTTTGGTGGCAAGGTCCCATGGTCACACACATTTCCACGAGTACTTCGTGGGGAGAACGTGCCTTATTGCCCCATACTCACAGATTCTCTGTGCACACGTTCTGTTGTCATTTTTGCTGGCACATCCTTTGTTCTGTACCACACAGTGGAATGGGAGATACAAGTCAATGTGAGTTACCTACAGATCACATACAGTGCCACTAAGTAGCTCTTTGCAGTACCTGGTGTGGATTTTCTCTTGCTGACAAGCTGAATAATGTGTCTGAAATTTAAGAAAAATAATAATAGCTTAAAAATCTGATGCAGTGGAATATAGTTAAACTGTGAGGTGCCAAAATAGATTAGTGAAGCTATCTCTGTTTTTCTCTCTCTATATATATATTTCTTTCTCCTCCCTGTTTATTTATATAGACTTCTGAAGCTAATTGGACACAATCAGTAAAAAGATGTCTGAGCACCTTTTAAAATTTGAGTACAAATGCATCTGAAGTGGGAACACTTATTTGCAAACATCCTTTAATTCCAGAGACTGGCACAGGGCACAGAGCTCAGGGTTTTGCCAAAAGGATTGCTGTCCATGAATGTACAGGAGCTGACTGCTGGTGTACATGGCACTGCGTGCATGGAAGGGCTGAAGCCATTAAAACTGAAACAACAGTTACCTAAAAAAGGCAGGTTGTTCTTCCATTAAAGCATACGGTGAACTTGTAAATTCCAAAGAGCTGGGTGAAAGAATGGACGTTAATATAATCAGATTTGTCATCTTGTCCCTGCTGCAGTGTAGCAGAGTTACTGGAGCTGAAAGTGTTCCTGTCCTGGGTACAACTGGCTGCAAAATGGCTCCAGAGCCTCTGCTTCCCCTGGGATGCCCTGGGACATGGCCAGGGAGCTGAGCTGTGGCTCCATCCTGAGCCCCCAGGAAGGGCAGAGCTGGGGATGCTGTGCTGGGGGCAGGACAGGGATTTGGGATTCCCCAGCTCAAGGAGCTGCTGTGAGTGCTGTGCTGTTGGGGTGCACACAGGGTGAAAGGCACCACGGGGCTCCCAGCAGCTCATGGGTGTGATGTGAAATCACCCACAGCACTCCAGTGTGTCACTGGGAACTCCAGAGTTCCAGGGGGTCTGTCTAAAGAGCCAGCTCAGCACTGCCAGGGCACAGCCTGGCCCTTGAGGATGTGCTAAGAGCAGCATCCCTCCAGGACCTGGCCAGGACTCGAGCTGACATCCCAGCCCTTGCAGGAACATGCTGCTGCCCTGGTGCAGCACTTCCCTGTGTCCAGATGTTATCTGAGACTGCCAAAACGGTGCTGACAAAGGGAGAGAACAAAATGGAGATTTTCGAATCATTACCCCTCAAATCTGAAACAAATTTCATGGACCAAGGAAAAGGCTTCAGGGCATTTGCTGAGTTTCTGAGACTAGCTGCAAAAAAACCACAGTGTTAAGAACTCAAAAAAGGTCACAATAATATTTTATAATAGCAAGTGTTAGCCTAAATGCAAAGGTTGGAGCCAGTGCTCCCCATAAATAATACATACAAACAGAAAAGAGAGCCAAGAGGTCTGTGTTATTCTTGCTAACATGCAGCAGTATCATTTTACAGGAGAAAAATACATATAGAAATTACAGAAAATGTTGAATACTTTTGCAAGCTGCTTTTGAGAAACTGAGTGTCTTTGTATAAAGATGGGAATGACAGCTCATAGTACATTAAAGTGAATAGAGTTCCCAAGTCATTCAGCAATTTCAGAAATTCACTTAATGTCAGTTTTATACAGGGCAATTTTTTTTCCCCCACCAGAATGATTGTCTGGGTTTGTATCCTTCTCTCTCTGCTTCCCTCCCCAGCTAAGGTGGGAGCATGCAAGATTCTAGGAAACGTTGCAGTTAATTTCACTTATTCTATTCAAATTTACCTGTTTTAAACACATTTCAAAAATGATACAAGTAGACAGTTATGAAAGGCTCCTGTTTACCATTACCCAAACCAAAAAAAGGAAGAAGATGAAGACACTGCCTCAGTTCCTTAGTTTGATTTTATTAAGTCCCTGACAGAATCATAGAATATTTTGAGTTGAGATGATCTAGTCCAACCCCCTGCCATGGGCAGGGACACCTTCCACTAGACAAGGATGCTCCTGGCCTTGAACACTTATTTCTGATTAAAATAGTTGATAGAAACATCATGGATAAGACATGGTTAACTGTTAAATGAGTGTTCAGAATGGTTATGAACTCTGACAGATAGCATGAGCCTGAAAAATATTTTCCTTCTAGCTGTAGGACAAGGAAAGCTGCTGGGAAGAATGGACATCTTGTAGATTCTTCATTATTTTTTCAACCACAGCAAGAGATGTGGAACCTCATGAGATGCTGTTGTAGGCAGACACACTTTCTGCCTTTCAAATCCTGCTTAATCTTGAATGTAGAATCTTTGGCTGCCCTATTTGCATTTGCAGAAAGCCAGCTGGAATAAATTCAACTCCGTTACAATAAAAATTTGTAGG
Organism: Passer domesticus; assembly: GCF_036417665.1. NCBI lineage: Eukaryota > Metazoa > Chordata > Aves > Passeriformes > Passeridae > Passer > Passer domesticus. Next base: position 11,090,900 of record NC_087489.1, on the reverse strand, counting down.
CAAGGCTCCTCTCCGATAACGCTCTTGCTGCACTCCCCTGAATAAAACCTTGGCAACCCAAAAAGCTGGAGAGGGGCTAAAGCTGAGTGTAGGATTTGGGGGCTGGTGTGGTAAATGATTTGGGATCACGAGCTGATCTCTGTAATTAGCCCTGCCCCAGGTTTTGTGGTTGGGGTGTCCAGGTGTGGGGTCTGCCCGCTGGACCCAGCGCAGCCATTGGCAGGTTGTGGACACAGGAACAGGTGCAAATACAAAGCACACGATGAGTAATTTGCAGGATGCCCCTATAATTTCATGCATATTAAGCCAGTTATGCAGAACAGTTTCAGTACATTTGGAAGCACAGATCTTGCACATTCAAGTTGATCAGTGAAAATGAAGCTTTTAGCTGTTTGTGCCGATTAGCATTTGAATACCAACCTACCCAGTTTTGGGGCAGAAAGGGAACTATCCCATGGGATTATCATAAAAGTACTTCTAGGTGGTTATTTATAAAACTCCAGTGTCAGTAAGTTATTTCAGAAACAAAGTATTTCTATTTTAATGGTGAACAAAACTGCATTCACGTTCTACTGATCAGTTTTCAGTATCCTGCAGAATTCATTTGCCAATTGCTTTTAAACATCAGCAACTCTTATCCATTCCAACATCAGAGGAATTCGAAAGAGAGCTCCATGCAGAATTGATCTGATCCAGCAACATCAGGATTATGTTTAGTGTGAGGTTTTTTTTCAGGTGTAAGTAGACCAGAATGTTCCCAAATCATAATTTTATTTTTTTTTCTTTGCCAAGATCAAGGAGAGCTTGCCAGTTTTTACTGGAAGAATAAGAATTTTCAGAAAACTCCTGTAGATCTCCAAACTGTTCATAAATTTATTGACAGTTGGCAGCCCTGCTGTGTGTGCTGTACTGTTCTATATCTGCCTTCTTCACATCTGCTTTGTCGGGGTATGAGACAGCGAGGCAAAAGTAGCTTAAGGAGGCTTAGCAGTGTCTGTAAATAAAATGGGGGGAAAAGCTTTATTTTTTTCCCTTTCTCAAAAGATTTTCCATTTTTTTTAACGTGGAAGGATTTTAATGAAATCCTTGAGTTTAAGAACAGCAAGTGCAAAACAAAGGGGTCTAGCTCTTGTGTTTCCTGTGAGTAATTCCCTCAGACAAGAGATGAGGGAGTGGAAAAGAGCATCCTCCAAATGCGAAAAGCAAAGTCTCCATTACTTTTACTGCTGACTAAAACCTTAGTGCAGTATTAGTGCTCAGATCCCTCTGTTCACAGGTGATGTTTAGTTTATAGCAGCACCCTGGCTGGTTTTTTGCCTTGCTCCACCAAAAAGGCTCCCAGTCACAGCCTGGCAGCTCAGGGTATCAATGCACTTCCAAATCTTTCATTCTGTAAGGAAAGCAGGCTGCTGTGGTTTTCCCCCTGCAAAGCTGTGCCTCGCAGAGCCAAGCCAGGGCTGCTCCTGGCACTGCTCACCTGTGATGCATCACGCTGTGCTTTGTGCTGACCGTGCTGTATAAATTGCACCCCTCCCGCCCAGTCCTGCAAAGTCAAATTTAACTGGGAAAATTGAAGTACAGTGTCTGGGGCTTAGTGAAGCACAGCAAATCCTTTCTATAAGCTATAGAGGTGACCTTTTAAACCACCTCCCACACCAAGCCTCCTACTTTTATTTTTGACAGTGAATATAAACCATAGGAAGGGCTAGTGAGAGGGCTGTAATACTTGTGCTCTGCTTGTGGCCTCTAAAAGAATTTCAGGAAGACCTAGGAATCTCTCCTGGTTGTGATTTGACACAGTTAGAGGGACTTCAGTGCCATGACAAATGACAGTATTAACTCAACACCCTAATTCAGGTGAACAGAGCCATTGGCCAGATTTGATCCTTCCATAGGCAGTGGATAAGCACAGTGACAGAGCTGCTGAATCAGACAGTAGTTTAAATATCTACTTCATTTTAATTGAGCCTAAGAAGTATTTTTAGGGAATGTTTAAAGTACAAAGGAAAATTTTGTTTAAAAATAGATTTTTGACAATGTAAAATAGGTTAGTGCTTCCTTTGAGGCAAACAAACAACCCACTTAAGAATTAAAAATTTTCAAGCAAATGATTTGGAAATCCTTCCTTCTTGAAGCGTGATCAAAGTAAAGTCTTGACAGGTAGCATTTATCACAGGTAGTACTTTCTGCTCAGTAAGTACTTGATGAGGCACAAAGAAAAATTAAAATGGGGGTTCATGGTTACAAGAGTGTCTATTGTACTTAAAGCATAAAAATCCTCCCTTTAGGAAAAACTTCAATTTCCACAGAAGCCACAGCTCTGTTTTGAAACTATGGGTTTGTCATTACATAACGAGATTTTGGGATGGAAGAAGCAGAAATGGAGAAGAGGGGCTGGATTGCTCTGTGCAGGCTGCCCTGCAGAGCAGGATTGGCCAGGCACCCTGGTGCCTTTATCAGGATGCTGGTCCTTTGAAATGTTTCACATGGTGGAACTTCAGCCTTGCCATAATCCTATGCAAAGCACTTGAGTGCTTAATTTTCAGCCTGGAAATGGACCAAGTGAAGTGAATAAGGATTAGTTAGGGTCTGAGGAGAAAACTTCCAAAGGCGTAGAGGACAGTTAGAGCTTCTAATTCTTTTCAAAAGCCAGAGGAAGTCAAGTACCTAGTACACACACTCAGAGATTGTAAATCTTTCCATAAGGTAAAAAGCGTGCATTGAAGTGATGTGCTGCATTAAGAAGCCCCTCTATGATGAATTTCTCCTCCATCTCAATGATCAGCCCCAATTTCCTTTCATTACTTGAATCCCTTCTCTCCTAGGTATAGCAGCTGACACCCCTCTCTATATTCACTTTCTTCTTTCTCACTTTCCTTCAGGTCAGGCTTTGAACCAGTGTGTTGTGCTGTAGGTGGTGAAATGATTATTTTTTCCCCAAAAAAATAAGATCTTTAAAAGAGAATTTCTTGTATCCTTCTTCTTTAACTTGATTTAGATGTCAGGACATTCCCTATTCACAGAACAATTCTTCCTCATTTGAATGGTTAAGAAGCAGAAACATTGACACTGATCAGGGAGGTAACGTGCTAACTGAGATCTTAATAGGAATGCAAAGAAGGAGTCCAGGTTGTGTTTTTAAAAATTTCTGAATTGCCATCACGCCTAGAACTTTAAACTCTCTTTCCATAAGAGCTCCAGTGCAGTAGCAACAGATTTCAAATCTTGCTCATAATGCACTCAGCCTGATACCTCTTGAGTGGGTAGAAGGTGCACAGTTAATTATTCCCCCCATGAAAAGTGTGTTTTCAAGAGCAGCCATGTCAAAATTTAGTGAGTGCTGCAAGTGGTTATGAAATATAGCTGCAGTGTGTGGAAGGCATCCAAATATATCCTATTTCAGCTTCTCAGATCCACCATTCTGGATTTATGGGCACTCTTTCTGTGCGTGAAGGACAGGATCTCAGAGCAAGGAATGCTGATTCTGTTTTCCTGGGGAGAAGTGATCCTTCTCTGTATTTTACTGAGCAGCTGATTCTTAAAATAAATGTACTAAATGGGGTGGGGGGGAAGATTTATTAAGCCTATCTGACAGCTCACAGCCCCACCCCAAATACAGTAAAAATATACAGCCTAAGCAAGCTCCAGCCTAATGGACCCAACTTAAAAGAGTTTATTTAAAGGAATTTTTAGTTTCTTCTCCACCCTGCAGAGCAAATGGCCCTCAGTCAGCAGGATTCCCTGCAGTGCAAGTACTGAGCTGCCTGGTGCCAGGATCCCCCGGGACCCCACAGTGCACAAGGCACACGTTCCTTGGGTACCTCTGCCTACAACTGATGTCAAGCCTTTAAAATATTTAGGAAGGTACAACTGCAAGTTGCAAATAGGAGCATTACCCGTGCAAGGCTTTTAGGATTTTTTGCTGGAGGCTGCAAGACTTTGCAAGGAAGGCGTTGAGGCTGTTGTCTGCACTCGAACACCCCAGCTTGCAGTGAAAATGAAGCCCGTGAGCCAGCTGTTTTCTTTTGCAGATGTAGACACTTAACTATGAGCCACCTGATTGTCAGCAGTGGTGAGCAATCACTGCTCCCATTCATCTTTTTGAGAGCCCTGGTGCTGGCTGCTGTTGGAAATAAGACCACTTGGGTTCAGGTGCCTGATAGAAAGTGAGTTTGAAATTGTTTTGCCTTGAACAGGAGTTACAATGATTTGCCTTCTTCAGTATGGCTGAGCCAGGGTAACACACTGTGCCTTGACTCTGGAATCTGAGTTGTTCCACAGGCTTTGCAGGTGACCTCGTAGGATTTGGCATTCTTCAGGAAATGATGCTGTTTTTCTCTTTCTCACATGTTTACTTTGTGCTTCTCTTTGACACCAATGCTCTGATCAAATCCTGGTGGAAATGTCACCCTGGTTGTGTCCCTGTTGGTCAGGTGAGGTGTTCACAGTGCTCTGCAGGCAGGCAGTGTGTGCTGGTTCCTGGCTCTGACACATCCCTGGAGCTGCTGTGGTTCCTGCTGTGTGCAGGCACCCAAACCTCTTGCTCTGGAGGTGTCTGGCTTTCCCAGCTGGTGCCCTGGTGTTTAAGGATGAACACATGCAAAACAGACATGATCTGGCATGGAAATGAGCCCAGCTCTTAGTGAAAAGCATCTACAGAGTTCTGGCTTTCTGAAGGCACGGAACTTCCAGGTTTGTGGTACCAACATTTCATCTTCAGCCTTTTGTGAGCTCGGAACCCTTCCAGGGCTGGATTACATTCCTTCATGTTTTCTGATAAGTGCAGATCAGACATTTCCCTCAGCACACAGAAACTCTTCCTTATCTACTTCAGACATCTGTACCTCATAGCACAAGTTCCATTTCTAAGGGGTTTTTTCTCAACAGGAGACATGGCTAAAGCCATATTTTACAACTGTTTAGTGTAAAACCTTCTTTGAGTCAGATGAAGGACTGAGCACTGTGAATTCCACAGGGAAGTTCTGGATCAGATTATGGATGGATATATGTATTTTTAGGAAGCTGCTGTCCCTGTTTATGATATAAATAATCAGCAACCTCTCTTTAATTCCAGTCAGTGAACTAATGTTGACTGAAACCATGTATGGAAGTGATGTCCCAGCTCAGGAACCCTTTGGCTGACCCAGGCTTTCAGATATTAAGTGTTTAAAAGATCCCTTCCAACTCAATCTCTTCTATGAGTCTGTGTTTTTGGAACAAGTTGATTGCACAAGGGCCCACAATCTAATGGATTTAGGGTTTTTTGGCTCTTGATTGCTGAGTCTGTAAAGATACCTCTCTAACTGGAAACATTAGGTGTGGAGACTAAGGTGGAATTTTGGGTGTCTGGATTCAGGCTCAAGTGCATTCATTTTGCAATTTTTCAGATATGCAGCAGAAAAGTAAATTGATGGTAACACGTGTAAAATAGCACAATTGCTTTTTAATTACTTCTCTAAATGGGAAACAATTATCAGGAGAGCAGGCAGGAGGCTGAACAAATGTTTAAATAGTAATTGGCAAATTTTTTTTTGGTTTTGTCCAGTGCTTTTTCCAGAACATTCCATGTTCTTTGAGACAAGACTGCAGTTAAAAATGAACACCTCTCACTCTCTGCAGCACACAGCAGTGGGATTTCCAGTCCAAAATCTGTTAGACACTGAGCCAGACCATTCTGACAATTTTCCAAACGAAAGATACTGCGAGGTACTTTCAATTACCTAAAGCCGTGCCATTTGCCTGTTGAAATTTCCTCCTCTCCTACTCTTTTTCTCATCAGGCTGTAAAAGGCTGGTTGTTGTCTGTCTTTTGTACTTTACGCCACCAGAATGTGCACTCACTAGGCTGAAATCACCCACGTATTTCAGAGACGAGTCATTTATTGTGACCTTTAGCAACATGAACACACCTAATTACCTTGTTCCAGTTTGCTGGGCTTCCCTTCCATCTCTCTGGGCAGGATCCTTCCTTCCCCCAACTTCTAAAATCCCAGGCAAGTAGCCTGGATGGAAGTTAGCAGTGCTGAGATGCAGAATTCCCAACAACAGCAAAGTGCTGACATGTGCAAAGATGTGTAAGTAAGCTGAACGTTGTGAGTATTGAGAAACAGCCATAATAAAAAAAATTAAAAAAAAAATAAAAAAAAACCATAACAAAAAAACCCCCCATCTGGTTAAGGCTATCAAAGGGCTTGGCCTCAGATTTGCTGAGAGTGAAGAAGATTCCCACTTGCTTGAGCAGACTGTGGGGCAGCCATAGGCTTTTCAGTGGGTTTTTTTAGACTCACTAGACCAACACGAAGTGAAAGAAGTAAGTCTAAAAGAGAAAGTATTAGAACAGAAGGAAATGAAATGCGGCTAAAGAAAATTGATTCTGTTTCATCAAATACTTTTTGAAGTTATGAAGTTGCGGTATTTATCTCAGAAGTACTTATTTTCTGCATGGATTTCAGAGCTATAAAAATATACATTCTCCTTTGTCAACATTTTTTCCTAAAAAAAGCTTAGTTTAGATAGCTGGACATGTACTAATCCCTTTTCATTCTACAAAAGAAGGAACGAGGAGGAGAGAAAACAGAATTATTTGATTCCTTATGAACTCAAACAATTTGTTTAAATGTATTTTATGCCAAATATGCATTCTGAGCTGGGAAACTCAGAAGCTTTTGGAATGATTCATATGGACTTCAGAAGCCCAAGCATTCAAGCGGCACAAAGGACAAGAAATGTGAAAAATCATGTCTAGTTGGAGGGCTTGGTATAATTCCTTTCGTAATTTTCACTTGGATTGCCCTTTGTATAAAGGGTTGCAGCCTGAGCAGGGTTAGAAACTTGGGTAGCTTGGGGTTGAGCTTTGCCTGGGACAAACAGGGATGTGAGGGGACATTCCAGTCCACAATTCTGCCTGTCCCTGGGCTTCTGCCTTTCCCTCTCGTGCTGGCATTTCCCATATGCTGTAGCAAAGAGTTCATTGCCACAAGATGTCACTGACACTAAGAATTTAGTGAGCATCTTCGTCGGGAAATATGGCATTGAAGTGGCTGCGAAGCATTCACAGCTTCCAAACACCACACTTGGTAAATAAAAGCTTGAAACTGCTTGGAACTCAGCTGATCTGCAGTTCCTGGGGTCAGGATGAATTCCCCACCTTCCCCACTGTTTTTCCCCTGTCTTCCTCTGCCCCAGGTAGGGAGCAGCATGCTAGGAGAGATTCCAGGTTTGATCTCATGCAGCAACTCCCAACACCCCATCCCCAGTTCAGTTTAGTCAGCAACTGGTTTTTGCCAGTTTCTCAGTCTGTTAGATGGAAGTGACAATAATTACTTGTTTCCCAGGCATGGTGAAATGTTTAATTGCCTAAAATTGTAGTCTTGAGATGAAAATACTTGGAAACAAAAGTGTTATTGCGACACTGAATTGCTGTTAAAACAGCTTTCCCATCATTAATATATCCACCATATTCTGGAAGGAAAATCATATGAAACACAACAGAAATGACAAATAATGCCAAACATTCTAAATAGTGGATCTGTGCTGTGTTCAGTGCTAGATTTGTGGTGAGTCATAGTGGAAAATAAGGCAGTAGCTGCTCTAGTTGGAGCAGAGCAGATTTAGGGAGGGATAAATGTCCCAGCCTTCTGTGCTGAGGGTCCCCATTGCCTCTGGCTAAACCCTCACAGCTGCTGGCGTGGGCTAGTGGAGATGTTTTTAAACCGTTTTTCAGTCTGCAGGATTTTGGAATTTCACTCCCAGAAAAGGAACGGAAATGTCTTGTGTGATTGCACGTCTGAAAAATTTCAACTGGAAATGTTTAAATATTCCCTCTGTAAGGTTTTATTTTAATGAAGTCAGAAATGTTTTGTGGCAGCTTTGTCACACATTTATTCTTCAGGTTCTTTCAGGATTTTTCAAGCCAGCTTTACCTGTTGTGGTAGTTTGTAGCTGAATCTCCTCTGTGACATGTGATGGCAGCCATTGGAAGGTTAATAGGAAACTCTGTGTGGCACTTGCAGCAAGCTACAACTTTTTGATTGGAATTTGGGATGTGTCAGAAGAAAGCCTTCCCTGTGAGTTAAATTTCACAGAGGAAACTCTAACACTTCCAAATGTATCTGCTAAGTAAAAGAGTAGTGAGTCAAAAACATAAGACAGGATCAAGTGCAGCTTGATGAAACATTCCCCAGCATCCAGAGGATGCTCCAACATACCTGCCTGCAGGGTTCTTCCTCTCAAAGGCACTGCCAGACACTTTTTTCTTCACAGACACTTTTCCTCTGGAGCCAAACCTTCAGCACACCCTGGGTTTATCCAGGTGTGGTGGGTCAGGTGAAACGTGCAGAATCCCATTGAAGATGCAGCCGTGTCTCCCTGTGATTGCCAGCTGGCCTCTGTTGAGAAATGTCCCTAATTCCCATAATAGTGTGCCTATTTCATGGTACTTTAAAGTGAGAACTCTCGGGTGGCTGGCCACATAAGCAGCTTTCACATAAACACTTCAGTTCTGCTCCACAGCAAATGGCTTAGGTGCTGATAACACACTGGAACATGGCACAGAGCTCGGTGTTTGTGTGGTACAATTAAATTGTCTCAGGCACGTTAGACCCACCTGGTGTGCATATCCCATACAGGCACCTTTCCAAAGAACTCCTCAGTCATCTCCTGGTGCTTTGTCCTCTCTCTTTAACCATCTGTTTAGGTAGAAACACAACTGCACACCATGGGCAAAGCGCTGAGGGCATTTATTTAAGCTCTGCTTTTTTTGTAAGGTGTGTGTGCAAATTTGCAGTTGGAAGTCAATGTGTGGAAATGGCAATCTGATGCCCAGGACAGTTGTTCTGGCACAAACAAGCTGAGCCTACATGAGCATCTGTCATTAAATTTATACATCAGTCAAATTCCTGCTTGGTTGTTTGACCTTTGTGAGATGGAGTGTGTGAAGATTTAATATAGAGGTCTGAGGCTTGAACAGATTTTGCTTAAAAGACATTTTATACAAGTTTCTTACTACTATCTCTACGGCTAAGTCAAGTTTGTTCCAAACTCGAGTTCCAGTTAGTAAGGAGGTACCTCAGGAGGCAGCTGTGCTGTGAGGTCTCACTCACTCTTTGCTTCCCATGTGCCACTCACAGGTCACTCTGAGCCTCTTGGACATTGCACAATACACAAGCATTGTCATTGGGTGATAATGAGACATGGATTTAGCAGATGTTTTCTGTCACTTAAAGTGTTCTTTTGAGTCAACGTGGTCGTGTCTGTTGGTACTCCTGAAACGTTTTTCTTCTTCCCTGTGAACCCAGCCAGCTGACAAGTACAGCAAAGCTCCATCCTGAAGTCTGGATGAGCAGGTGATCACCTCCAGACTTGTGTGCCTTCTTTCTCAAGCCCATGGGGAGCAAAGGCTTTGGGGGCTTGCTGGCTCAATACCAAATTCCCCACAGTAGGATTCCTAAGGGAGGTGTGTTTTTGGTGTCCTTTTGGTGACAGATTTTTCTAGTGCACCTTTGACACCTTTGGTAGCCCAATGATTACTCTTACCAGATGGTCTTGGGACCTGGAAATTAGGAAGGCAAGAAGGGAATGAAAGTGGAGCTCTCTCCAAGACTTGAAAACAGTTTTGCTTAAGGTAGAGCCGCAGCCCAGCTACAGGGCTTGAGCTGTCAGTCAGCTGGCACAGGGGGACAGGACATTTTTGCTGGAAAGCCTGCTGTCCGTGGTTTATTCCCAATATCCTGTGTGTGCTGTAGGGCACAGCTCACAGGCGCTGCCAGAGCTTCTCCTCAGCCAGATTTCCCCAAAGCAGATGGGTTGTGAAGGGTACATGTGTTCAGGTATTGGCAGAGGGGAGGTAACTCCAAGCTGTGAGAGGTTGTGGCTGAATGTTGATGCTGAGAGAGGTCCCCTAGTACAGTGTATGTGGTTTAGAGTTTTACATTCATATGAAATCATGGTGTAGATATTCTTGCATGTTAATAAGTGCAAAGAGTCAAATGTAGACCAAAATGTGCTTAATCATGGGGAAAAAAGGCATGGGTGTTAGTGAGAGTGGGATGCTGCTGTTCCACAAGCACAAATGGAGTCTGAGGAGCATTTCAGGGTAAATTCTTTGATTCATTCATGCTTCTCTGTCAATGAATCACAGAGCTTCTCTCTGTATCTCTCCTGCAAGACCTCAGGTAGACTTGGAGTTGGTGCAGCCCCTTTGCTACCAGCCTGATTTGACATCAGGAGATTCTGAGGCTTGAGCAGGCTCTGCTGTGGTTGATCATTGCAGGTTTATGTGGCTCTGTAATGTGGTGGTTGATAAGTGGGCATACCAGGTTTTAACCAGCATAGCTACCTAGAGTAGGGGTATTTGCAGAGTAAAATTGTATTAAGGCTAAAATAAGTGACATTTAATTATTTCATTATGGGTATCGCTTACAGTATAAATCTGTCTTGAGAGAGAGTGGTTGGTCTCTTTGAGAATTTGGTTTCTTCTTTGGCTTTTTATTCCTGGTAGAATTAAGCTGGAAGACTTCATCCAAAACATGGGTTTGGCTTTATTATGAAGTGCAGCTTTTCAGCTATTTAGTGTGTTGCACTATGAAGCCGGATTCTCTCATATGGGTACCAGTATAGGCATAAAATAGTTTAGCAGTAATAACAAATTGGAGGAAGTGATTGATAGTCCCTTGTCAAAATAAATTTCATATCATACATTTTCTGCCCAGGGAGGCTGGGGGGGAGGCAGGGTATTATTCTGTTTCGTTTTATTGTTTTCCTGTTGCTGTTGGCAAATGCCTCACCTACTGGCTGCTTCTGCTGTATTAGGTTGCAGAGGGAGAAAAATAAATAGTGAATCTTTAAAAAACCCAATCTTTTATTAATAGGAAAGGGATTAAAAACAAGCAAAAATCCATATTTTCATTAAATGTTTCATGAAGTGTCCTTGTTTTGTGGAAGCATTTTTAAAATATTTGTCAGGGAACCAGGTTCTTGCAGACTGAACCGCTCCTCTTAAACACCAAAATATTCAAGCATGGGGGGAAGAGGAGTTGTAAAATCACCCCATGCATGCATTTCTTGAGGCGGTTCAAAAGTGTTCTTTCAAAATGTACCTCCACTGTGCCGGCGAGAGGATTAATTCTGTTTCCTGTGAGACAGGGCTGTGTCCTGAGGCTGGTGACCAGCCACAGGTGCCACCACGGCGGGGGGACATGGCAGTGGCAAAACCCTTCCCCAGCTGGTGCCCGGCGGGGCTGGCGCTCTGCGGCACCGCTCGCGTGCGGGTGGGGCGGCAACACAAAACCCACTGGGAGGAAGGAGATTTTCTGTGAGGAGAAACAATGTACCTAAAGCAAACAAACAGAGCTGAAGCCGCTGCAGAAGCGGGTTTTGGAGCGCTCCCTTTGCTGGCTGGGGAATACAGCGGGAACGTCGGCTCCGCGCGGGAGCCGGGCGCGTCCCCTTAAGGATTTACCACCCAACTTCTCAGTTCTTTAAAAGCAAGATTAATGAGCACTTTATCCAGCGCATATGAGCTGCCTATCAAGAATATTTTCAACAGTGCACCAGTGATACACTGCAGATAGTGCTGACAGAAGCTAAAGTGAAATGTCATACTTTGAGATCTGACGCCGTGTGCAGTTGGAAGAGGGCCTGTACTGCCTTCAGAGACTGACAGCTAAATCCTTCATTCTTTCAGCTTCCAACATATGGCATCAAGTAGGGTGTGAAAGATAAATTTCTTTGGATAGGTGCAGAAAATATGTGCAACATTTTTACTGGTTGGCTGCATAGAAAGATCAAAACAGCCGTGTTTTCCGAGAGCAGGAATTTCAGGCTTTGAAACTGTACCTCCAGATTGCCCATGTTAATGATGGGTACCTGCCTGCAGGAATTAATGGAATTCTCCATAAGCCTGGCAGAGACTGCTTGAGAGAAAATGGGTCAGTGAGGCCATGAGGGTTCCCTGTCTGCCCTCAGCTGCCTAGTGCCATATTTACTGTTAAAACAGAGAGTTGGGAGAAAGTTCCAAATATGACTCAACTTTTCTTTACATCACTGGAAGGTGTCCATGGAGCCACACTTGTCTGTCTGTATAAGCATCCTCTGTATAGCTGTGTGTGCCTTTCATAGATTCCAAGTTATTTCAGGGTATTGGGATGGGATTGACTATGAAGCAAAGCACTCAGTCTTCATTGTCTATTACCCTGATGCAACCCTGTCAGAAATTTGGTATATGCTTAATATTCTGTTGCTTAAAGATTTCATCCTTACAGCTGAAGTAAATTGCTTTACATAGGTGGGTGTTTTAGCCAGACAGAAGATAAAATATTAATCTTTATTAACTCAAAGTAAACAGATGTTCTCTGATGCCAATATTGCTAAAAACTACATTCATAACTGTATATTTTAGGATCAATGCAATTTATTCTCTCAGGAGATCTGTGCTATTGTAAGTTTAGAGGCAAAGTAACTAGGCAGACATGGAAACCAGTACATAAATATGCAATGAAAATCTAGAGAACATGAAAATGTAGAATTTAGGAATGGAAAAAAAATCACTTTTATATTGTCATTTTATAAGAACCAATGGGGGAAAAAAAAGACATACTGATAAAATACATCCTCTTTTTCAAGCCTCTTCCCTTACCCATCACTCCCTGCCCATCTGCAGTCTGTTCTCTTAATTTTGTGCTCAGTAGGACAGGACTGGCCTTTTGCTCTACCTTCCAGCCATGCCCCAGGTAACAGCTCCCTTCACCCAGTGCTGTGCACTGTCAGAGGGGGACAAAGGATATTGTGTGTTTCTGGCACAGAGTTTACGGAAAATTCTCTGACATAAAAAGTCAAGTCTTTATTTTAACTCCTTAAATTGTTACCCAGAACAAGTTAAATATGTAATGTTCCATTTTTACCTGCAAGTTGGTGACTGAAGCACCCAGTGGGAAAATTCCCAACAGGAAATGCAAATGTGAAAGGCCTCATTTCAGTGAGTGTGGAAATCAAATGCCTCTGGAAGTAGGATTGGTGTTTAAAATGTCATGTTCTGAAAGTATGGCCAGAAGATTCTACGTTTGACAGAATATTGGAAAATTATTGTATTTGTACCTACATTTTGCATGGGCTCATTGCAGTATGTAAGAGTGAGATATTTGGATTTTAACATGAAATGTGGTCATCTGGGACAGACTTTGGCCTGCTCTGTCCTTTCCCTCTTAACTGACTGACTGTTCCTTGCTTCCACAAAGGTTACTCAGGCTGCAGGCAAAGCAACACGTGGCCCAGCCAAAGAAATTAGAGGAACAAGAGAATATGGAGAAGCTCAGATTCAGAAAATGTACAGAGCATTCAAAATCTGATGTTCTCCTGCCCTAATACATATTTTAATGACAACAAATCTGCACCCCCCCCATGTTAATAATTGTGCTGTGGAGAATGACAAGGTTGGAAAGGGGCAGGAAGTTTATTTGCTTTCATTGCAGCTTGAAGATTCATTCTGCTTTTCTTCTGGGCTCACACATTTCCAGCAATTGCAGGAAGAGTTTGAATGGTGAATATTCCATCTAACTGTTTACATTTTAAAATAATCTTCAGATTTATTAAGGTGGCATCTCTGCAGGATGAAATCTAATTCAGAGGCTAACAACTAATAGCAATAATTTATACACAGAGATTGTTTCTAGCCCGGGCAATCCTCAATCATTCCCCAAATGCTTTTCTCCTTGGTCTTGTAGCACTGCTTGTACAAAAAGATAGATGATCTATCAACAGAGAGACTGCTTTAAATTGCCAGCTTTAGGGGCAAATGTGTCCTTTCCTCTCCTCCCCTCTGTTCGAGCAGCTCTGCCCTGGGGCCGTGGTGCATATGGATCACAGCCTGTGCTTTAGGCAAGCATCCTTTTCCCAGGTGTGGAGACAGGACTGACCCAGGAAGTGCAGCCTCTGCAGGGATTTTTGGAACCCCAGACCTGTGGTAACTCTGCTGCTGGAGGGAGGCAGAGAATGGAGATGGTACAATTTACTGGAATGCAAATTGGGAGGCATGCCAGTGAAATCTGTGAATGTGCTATTATTTAAAACACGGCTGAAATTAGACTCCAGCTGCATTTATGGATACGTGCCCTGGCTATTTGCTGGAATAATCCAAAGGCTCGGGCACCTTTGAGTGAATTCCTTTTTTTATTCCTCCTTTTTGCTTAAAACCCATCTCATTTATGTGTAGTTGATTCATATTATTTCTGTGCTTAGCACGTTATGAGCAAATGAAACTGCTGCAAAGTTGCCAGTGAGTTCCAGCCGAGCCTGGCCGCCCGCCCGTGGGAGCCAGCTGTAATTCCACCTTGGCAGCCACCATCAAAGGGGACTCTCCCTGCACCAGCTTTCAGCCCCTGCTGATCCAGCCTGGCTCTCACTGGGCAGATAAAGTAGGAAAATGTTTTATCCCCGTACCAGTTTTTGCAACCTGATCCCTACCTTAATGTTTGGTTGAACAAATCGGGCGTTAGCCACTTTAGCATCCTATAGTCACTTCTTACCTGTGATAAAAGCTTCCTATCTTTTACCTTACATCCCATCTGTTTGGAAATGGTAAAGCTTTTTGCTTGTGGGGAAAAAAAAAAATAACCAAAACAGAGGCAGGCCCATAATATTTCTTAAAAACCTTTTATGATGTGCCTGCACCTTACTCTGGGATCCAGCCTCATTTTGATTCTTTTTTAAATTGTGGCCAGGAGAAGGAGTAGAAAATCAATATTGGATAAAAGTGAATTACAGCCTGATCCTGGTGTCCTGTAGCAGTGATACATAAATGCCAGTATTTTTTGTGTGGCAGAAAGGGTGTGGTGATGGCAAATCTGGAGTCGTACATTTACGGAGAAGTTTGTAGGCAACAGGGGAGATGAGAATCTGATAAAATTCTTCAGGCATCTGTGGAGCCAGCACCAGATTAGCTCCATTCTCCTGGTCATGGCTGCAAGCATCTGGCAACCTGGAGAAACTGGAGTGCTGCTCCAAAAGAGGATGGGATGATGTGCTGGCAAGGTTGTTACCCTGCCTAGAAAGTGGGATAAGCAGCATTTCATTCACTTTTCTTACTCAGCTGCAACTTCAAGAACTAATGTAACCAATAATTAAAACTAGAATTTTCAAAAGATGCTAAGCCAATTAGACTCAAAATACAATGGAAAGTCAAGGTGAGTTAGGCTTCTAATTCCCTTAGGGGCTAATTTCCAACAAAGTCTAAGAGATTATGTTAAGCCTATTAATGCAATATGAAATTATAAATGTCTTATAAAAAATTATCTTAGGTAGCTATCAGTTTACTTCAGCTCAGCAGTGCTGATTCTTTTCAATGAGGGGAGAAGATGAACAGAAGAAAGGAACAGAAATTGTCTCTCTGTCAGACCTGTTTGGCAGTAGAGGAGATTTAGTCATCTTCCTTTGGAAGACAGAGGTCTTCTGTGGAAGAAGTTTATGATGGCTGTTATGGCTCAAAGTAATTTGTAGTTTTTCAGTCCTGGGTTACTCTGAGGCTTGTGAGCATCTCAGCCTACGTGATGTGGCCCCAGCATCTCTTTGTTACACAGTATTCTGTGTTTCTAAAATTCATGGGGTTTTTTTATTTAAATACAGAACTCTAAAACAGAACTCTAATACAGAACTCATCCTCTGTATTTTCTCATAGCACAGAGTACTGCATTTGAGCATAATCACTTCTTATGTCAAAGCTTCAATTACATGATTTACTCTTCTAAAATTAAACATGCAAGTACCAACAATAATAAAAAGTGTTCTGCTTAATTCTAAAATTATTTCAGCTACCAAACAGATTAGTGGCTTCTCTCTTCAAATTTGGGAAATATTTTGCATAAAGCAGCTAAGGGTGAAGAATGTCATCTGTAATTTTGTTCCTAAATTGTGTGTTGTGTCCATGTGTATTTAAATATCCTGTGACTTTAGTCTGAAAATGATGCATAATTGTGCATTAATTAGAGGTACTAATGCATTTATTCCAACACATGGACTGCACATGAGATGCAGCAAGTCCTACATTGTTGTAGCTCTGGGTGTAGATTCAGCATCTGTTTTGCAGATGCTGACAAGCTGAATTCCTCTTTGGTAGGGAAGCAGAGAGTGGAGCACAGGGTGAGATCTGCACTGCAGCATCCCTGCTGTCTCCTCATCTCTCAGGCAACCTGCTTGTGCAACCTGGGTGCATGTGGCAAGGTGAATTTGCTTTCCAAAGTCTCCTGTAGAGTTCTCCCTCAAAAAAGAGGGTTGGGGATTTGGGGGAAGCTGGTGATAGCTCCCAAAGGTCCTGTGGCTGGAAATGTCCTGTTTTGGTTCTGCAGACTTCAGGGAGCCTGCTGCAGGTGCACAGCCTGTATACCTGGAAGGGCTCTGTGCAAGCTCTTCACCTGGATGAAATTGCAGGATTAAGGGATTTTTTTTGTATTTCTCTGTGCTGAGAAAAGTAAAGAAGAGAATTTAATGAATCTGGATATAGATTATCCGAGAGGTGTAGACACCACAGTCCTTACCCTGAGTTGGCTGGCAAAACAGCTTCATCAAGTGCTTATTATCCATTTTTGTCTTTTACTTTTTAACTGTGTAGACGTTCCAATTTTGCAGTTATTTATTCCAATGTACGCAAAGCTCTGAGTGGATTTGTGCTGCTGAAATTAAATAGGGAAACAAAACAACTGTGGGTAATTAGGCACATTTCATGTATCTGTGTACGCATCTTAAAACAACAGAAACTGTCTATATTTGCACTGGAGCCTCGGATTTGATGGCATTCACTAAATCTAATTATAGGCTACAGGAATTTGCAAAAGTCCCTGAATGTTTATGTAGAGTTTACTATTTTTCCCCGCAGTACTTTGATGGATTTTACAATTAATCTTCAGATTCATTTGATTGGAATTTAGAATTCTTGGGTTGCATCTGTTGCTGGTTCTGTGGTCTGGGTTTACCCTACACCACTTAGTGTAGGGTGTGCTTTGCATGCTATTGTACAGAAGGTTTTTCTTACATACCAATAATATTGCTCATATAAGTTTCAAATGAGAAAGGAATCAAAGACTTGAGCTTTCTTAAGTCCCAGAAGACTTTAAGTACTGCAGGCATTGTTGAGATGCTGAAGATAACAAGAGAACAAAAAAATCCAATTAAAATAACATTTCTTTTTAGCCTCCTCTCTTACCTGTTTTCTGTGAAATATGCAATCTTGTTAATTTTCTACTACATCATCAGGACCCATAAAATCTGAGTCGCTTCAGTTCTTGGCATGTCCTTTAATACAGAGGAATTTTTTTCTGGGAAAACTATTCTCTTTATATTTGCTCTCA
Source organism: Passer domesticus (assembly GCF_036417665.1). Taxonomy (NCBI): domain Eukaryota; kingdom Metazoa; phylum Chordata; class Aves; order Passeriformes; family Passeridae; genus Passer; species Passer domesticus. The sequence continues at coordinate 11,073,568 of NC_087489.1, read as the reverse complement.
GCACCCACTTTGTTAGTCACTTCTGGCTGGTGTTGCTGACTCCAGAGCTCCTTCTGGAAGGAGGAATTGCAGAAGAATAAAATACGCTCCGAGGCAAATAAACCTGGAAATTCCTCTGGCTTCTGCTGGTCCAGAAATGCAGAGCAGAGGTTATGGGGGAGCTGTCCTGGTCTGTTAAGCTCAGTTTTTCCCAAGCTGCAGCACATTCCATGGTCTGGTGGCACTGCCAGGAGCTGGAGGGATTTGTGCTTCAGCTGAGCATCCTCGAGCCCCAAGGACACCTCTCCAGTCCCACCACTTTCAGTTTTTTGTTTTGGATCTGGCAGCATCTCTTTACTTTTTTTTCACAAGGACCTGTCCCGTTGGCTCCTGGCAGATAAAGTTTTTCCCCACTCCTTTACCTGGCCCCAGCTGCATCCCTGGCTGCTGGAGGAGCAGCGAGTGGTCAGGGGAGGTCACTGCGTGCTCTGATGGAATTTCTGAGCATCACAGAACTCCAGATTCCCAAGAGGCTGGCACAGCGAGCCACCAGGGCTGTTCCCGGGGACTGCCTTTGCTGCTGGCACTGGTGACTCCTGGAATGACCTCCTGCATTTGAACACGGTGGAGAAAGGCACTTGTGAGTGTCTAAACCTGGGCAGCACATGACAGACTGCACTTAGCAGGAGCAGCAGGCGCTGAGTGCCCTTTGAGACACTGCAAAGGGATCCTCTGACACCTTCTCCATCAGCCACGGGAAGTCGCTTGGGAGGTGCTTTTGTATCACTGCAGGGAGTACAAGGAGCTGCAGAATAAAAAGTGGGTTTAATCAGACTTACTTGGTGATATCCTCTCACCTCACCCTCCTGATTGTATCTGCGCAGCGAGGAGCTAGTTAATTTTAATGACAAAAATGGAGAATCTCCTTATTGAAATTTAAATTAGGTTAATGACTAGTGATATGGCTAAAGGGTATAATTTACAAAACACAAATCCCTGATGCAAAAGTGTGTGTTCAGTATCACACATGGAAATCCCTTAATTTTGATTTGACTGGTGTAAAGGCAAAAATCAAACACAAAATCTCGTTAGCATTTCCAAGACTGAAACTCAGCCCACTTGAGAATGTGTCTCCCTCTTCCAAAGGGGAGTCTGCTTCTGAACAAGCTGAGCTCCTGCCAGAACACTTCCCCCCTCCTTTCCTCCCCAGGATAATACCTGGATTGTGAGAAGGATCAACCTCCATTTCCAAAGGCACCTGGGTTGGATGCTCAGTTGTAGACTTCTCATAGCTGAAACCACATTTTGCCTTCGAGTTACCTGATGAAGTCACTGGGTTTAGGGCAAGGTTTGAGTCACTGGGGGATGACCATCTGTCTGTGTGTGTGTGAATGGGAATGGAGCACCTCTCAAACCATGACCTTAGGGTTTTTTAACCCATGTTTCGGCAGGAATTGTTGAGATGCTGGTTTCTCTTTGCAATATGGCCCAGTGTGTTTGCACTGGGCTTTTGCAGCATTGGTACCAGGAGATACTGGAAAATGTGATGTATCCTTGTTATGCTGGCAGTGTCCAGCTTTAATCACAGTGCAGGGTCGTACTCGGCCAAGTTCATCTTGGTGCAATTGGCACACCCCAAAATTTTAGGAATGAGTGGAGCAATGAAGGAGCAATGAATCACTGGCCTCAGCACCCCTTTCTCTTTTACTTGCAGTCACCCACTGTACCCTAAATGTGTTTCCTATCTCTCCTCCCCTCCCAGCTGTCTGTGCCTTCCAAGTTACACTTCTGTCGAGTAGACAGGAGAGAAGTGAAGGATGTGGAGGCGAGGGAAGGAAGTTGGGGGACTCAGGGCTGTATGTGGTACAGTGAGTAGGAGCTTCTCTGACTGATGGAGTAACAGCATCACGAGGCACGAGACTTTACACACAGTGCTTTTGAGGAGGATGTGAATTTCTCTTCCCTTGGCACTTGAAATAAGACAGAACTGAAGGCTGATCTGGGCTGTGCTGGTCAGCTGGTGTGTGGGGCTGCTCAGGCTGGCAGCAGAACATTGCTCAGACAGGTACTAATGGGCACCACGGTGCTGAAAGGAACATCACTTTCCCATTAGAACCAAATGTTTCCTGTGTCTCTACAAGCTGTGGTGTGCTTGAAATAAAAACCTCTGACGTTTATGAGGTTCTTTACAACATGGGAGCAAACAGCTACTTTTAGTGTCTTAATTTCATATGGGCATTTTACTTTCCTGGTGCATTCAGTGACATCCATGAAGAACAGGAATGACATTAAAGCACTGCACTGAATTGCTGGTAATTTGTAGAACAGAACTCATTCTTTTCTTATCATTTCCCATTTTGTGAACATGACTTTGTGAATTGATTTAACTTCAGAGTGCACTTAGGAGATAGCATTGCATGCAGGCTCTTCCAAGTCATCTCAGAGTAGAGCCATGCTGCTTTCTATCCAGCAGAAGTCTGGAAAAAACATTTTGAAATAAATTAACTAGGAGATGCTGTAGCTTAAATGAGTACAGCAGCCAAAGTAAAGGCAGGTACTCTCAGATCTTCAGCAGATAATTGCTGTATAAGTAAATGGCATCAGAGGAGGGAAAATTGGAGGTATTTCAGAAATAGAAATGGAAATGGGTCAGTTGAAGGAAACAAGGTTTAAAAGTTGAAACAACACCAGGTACTTGGACTGAGAGTAAAGACTGACTTCCTCACCCATGCCCCTAGGAAAGTTACAAAATGGATGAGAGTTGGTGTTGTAAGATGGTCTAGTCACACTTTTAATCAGAACCATCTGTCCTAGGTAAATTCCTGAAAGTTTTAAAGACAGTAGGTGAGTCAGTGTAGCAGTAGCTGAAATCTGAAAGTGCAAATTAGGAAAAAAAAACCTAGAAAGTACAGGATTTTTTTTAAAAATTAGTTACACCACAAGATTTTGTTGGGAGTGGAAACTACTCAATTAAAAAATGCTTTCAACTGCTGCTATCTCTTCCCTCACTTGCCTGTCCTGGTTTCAAGTCACATATGAGTAGAGAGAGGGGTTTTACAGGTATTAAAACACATAACAGATAAGAGAGTAAGGACTCTGCATCTGTGTATTTGCAGCTACAGGTTTCCATGCTAGGATTACAAGGTGAGCACAGGATGTGCTTTGTATTTCAATCTTCTCTAGGTGTCGGGCTGTTTGGGGCACAGCCTGGATCCTGCATTGTACCTTGGGGTCTGCTACCAGCATCTAAGTAATGATAAACCATTAAAGAATAAACAAAACATAGCATTTGTTGACCTGCTGCTCGGGTCTGTTCTGGAGCTCTGTGTACAAAATGCTGTTGAGAAAAGTCCCAGGTTTCCCTGGCGGCTGGGAGGCTGAAAGCTGGGAGTAACACAGGAGCAGTCCATGAGTGGAAGGGCACTAGAAATGACAGTGAGGCATTGCAGCTCTCAGCACTCCATGGAACCAGCAGCTGCCCACTGAACATTTTTTGCTTTCATATAATATGAAGTGAAACCCATTGATAGACTAGTACAAACCCCAGAGAGTGGAGCTGGGTGGCACTTGGAGGGTATTTCACACCAGTGCCTGCTGTGGGAGGCACAGGAATGAACCTGGGGAAGCAGCTTCTCTGAGCATTTCTGCTCCTGGTGTCCAGCAAATACCTGTGCAATGTGGGCTCCACTCTCAGCCCTCCTGGCCGGGTTTCCTTTCTTAGCCAAGCTTGTGCAGTGCTGTTTAACCTGCTTTTCATTCTGTGTGCAAATGACCCTTTTGCAGCAATAATGACAAATCTCTCCCCGTGCCGTGGGAGTGCTGTGAAAACAAGCAAGGACAGCCTGCAGGACCAGCCTGCCTAGTCACTTCCCATTTTTATGGAGGCTGAGGGATAGAAGTTCTGCACCCTCAGCATGTTTAAATGCCTCCAGGGGATGTTATACAAAATCAGGTGAAATCCAGTGCTGGATGCTGATCATTTTTCCTGCTTTCCCTCTAAGGCACTCACCTCTGTTGGCTGTTGGATGCTGAGGGCATCCATTCCAGGCTGCTGCCAGAGAGCCTGGGCATGCAGCACTGCCTGTGCAAGGACAAAGCTCAGCTCACCACTAAATTTGGATTAGAAAGACCTGGGAAGTGTGACCCTGTCAGATGTAACACTGAGGGGTACAATTCCTACTCCATCACTAGTGAGTGAACTGTGAGACTCAATCATGCACCAACACTCGTTAGCAGGGCTGGAAACTGGGTAAAATTGATGTTTTAGCTATGTTCCAACGTACTTCAAAATCTTAAGAATTAATCAGTGAGTTGTCAGAGAGCTTCAGACTTATTACTTTTTAATAGCATTTTTTATTACTTGCTAATTACAAGGTGAAAAAGGTGTGAGGCACAGCTAGTATTATAGTTCCTTAAGTAAATTGGAGCAGAAGGTCACAATAAATTGAAAAGTTATTAAGTATGTACTTTGCTGAAGACATAATGCTTATCATTATAAAACACAGGAATACAGACACACTGGGTTTTTTTAATGTCCACAGATGGCACAAGCTAATTATTCTCATTTGTATAGCACCTTACACCTCTGTAGATTTTTTTCAGAATGTTGAAAAACAGATGATCACGTCTGTTTTTGTAGCTGTGTGAGAGTTTTTCATTAACAAGATCAGGCAGGACCATCTGTGTGTTCTAGTAAAAAGTTTACCACCAACAGTGAATTCAAAACTTTCAAACAATGGATGAATTCATAATTTGTCATGTGCAGATACAGAGCCTTGGCTGACAGCCCGTGCAGCTTAGGCACAGGTTCCTAAATGCATTTCTTAGGGAGAAAATGCCAGTCGTGTTGCGCTTTGGATTATTGACCAAAGGAGGTTTTTAGGTTTTTATGTCAGTGCAGGCACTCTGCTGCTGCACCCACAGGCGCCTCATTCAGCATTGTCACCAGAGAGGAATGACCCCAAAGGATGCTGGTGGAGCATCCTTCCCTCCCCTCTGTACACAGAAATGTGGGAAACAGCCAGGAAATCTCAGGGAAGGTGCAGGGGGAGGTTTTACATGGGCTGTGTGATTTCTGCTCTCCTGCAGAGCCCAGCAGGACAGGCAGCTCCACGCCCACGCTGCAGTGCTCGGCGTGACTTCAGCCTCAAGACAAAACTGATGGGACACGTCAGTGGTGGATGCAGCTGATGATGGAATACAGTGGAGTGTGGAATTGTCTGCTGTCTGTGACTCTGAGGGTTGCACTTTCACACTTCCCATGCAATTTCACTCTGCCTCAGCCTTCTTACAGTGCCTGGCTGCCTCTGCCAGTTCCCTTCCCTTGGGCTTGGTGCTTGGATGCAGCCTCATAACTGCGTGCAGGGCTTTGTGCAGTACAGATCCCAGCTGCTCTCCCTTCCACAACAGGGCAGCTGCCCCCAAAATGTGGCAAAAGCCCTAAAAAAGAGGCACTAGTGAGGCAAACCCCTTGCATCCCTGGTCCAAAGATGTTCTGCAAAAGGCATGATTCCCCAGCCAGGCTGGGGAGATGGAGCTCAGCACAGGAAGTTGTTTGGAAAGTACAAAAAAACTGTTGAAAACAGATGGGGGCAGAGATTTTCTGGGTATTTTAATTTTATTTTGTCACTTTGAATTTCTGTTGGACACAGCCTGGAGCATCGAATGGGTGCTTGACAAGTAGTCAGGAAATCAGTGATTTCTGACCCTGAGCACTATCAGTTTCCCAGCTTTCCCTGGCTCGTGTGCCTCCCATGTGAAGTTGTCAGCGCTCGCTGAGGTTGTGAGGCTCGTTAGCTGTGGATGGATATCGCTCGTTAGAGGTAGAAATGCATCTTGTCTTTCCAAGGGAAACATTAACAATTCCACTCTGCAAATTAAGGGGTTCATTTAAGTCTCTTCCAAGATTCCCATGAAAAATCGTGGCTGGTACGCGTGTCCTCAGCCGTTCCAGTTTTCACTGGAGTGCTCCAATCAGAGAGGGCTTCTCTCAGAGTGTGGTTCTTTTAATGAGACATTGCCTTTGTGTCAGACATAATTCATGGGATTGGGAGCCTGCTCAGGTGGGATTTTCAAAATTCAGTGCTTGGGCTAATTCCAGGTTTAGTTTTACTGAGAAACTTAAAACCCACCCCAGGCTGGAGTGGGGAGCTGCTGGCATCCCCACAGCCCGTGTGAGGAGCAGCATCTGATGCTGCTTGCAGTGTTCTGCAGTTTGTCAGCTGTTTTTTCTTGGATGAACCATTAAACTTTTCCCTTTTTTTCCTCCCAATTTTGCAGAGAAGGAATGGTGATGCTTTTATATCACAGAAAAGCTTTTCTGAGTTGTAATTAATGACTGACATGTTTGGGTGTTCGGGGAGGAAATCTCCCTTGAATTATTGCTTTGTGAGATTATTGTTTTTAGAATGGCATGTGAAAAATTTCTTCAAATATATTTCATCTTCTCTTTGGTATCCTTCATCTTCCCTGTTCTTATGTCCAAAATGTAATTATAAAATGTTCCCTTAGGAAATAAAAATTTTAAGTGGACTCTTTCAAGCCATACTTGAAATTTGGGAAGGAGGGGTATGGGCTGCAATTGTTGTTTCTTTTATTTCTTGATTTGTGCTGCAGTGCTATTGAGCAGCTGCAGTTACAGACAGCAGAGAAGTAGGAGCTGTACAAAATAAACATTTTAAATATAGTAGATGGTAATACATTTTGCTACTCCAGCACCCCCCAACCCTAAAACAATGATGAAATTATTCATTTCTTGGCTTGCTTCTGTTTTAAAAAAATAAAACCTCTAAAAATAATAACCAAAACATTTAGGTGCATTATTCTCCAGGCATGGAGGATACGACAGCTCATTTTGAGGTTCTGCCATATTTGAAATAAACAACCATCAAAACTTCAGGATATAATAATGCTTCCAATATCTTGGGATTTTTAGATCCATATACAAAAGGTGCTTTGCTAGACATTTTTGTCTTGCCCTGTGTCTGCATTTTTAATGATAGGTGTGCTTCCAGCTAGCACTTAGCTTCCTGCTTTCTCATTAAAAGCAAACGCCAAGGACAGACCAAGGGTTATGGAGAGAAGATGTATCACAGGAAGAAAGAAACAGAGAGAAACCCATCCCTGTTTGACACTTCTCTGTTACAGCCTGAAAGGTGTTTTTAGCCAAAGTATCATTCCTGTAGTTACACAAAAGCATAATTGAGAATTATTTTTCAGCCTGTGGTCTTTGGTGTTTTAAATTAATTAATGAAAAGCTGTTTATGTGTGCCTGTACCCTCACTGGACAAAAGACCTCTGGTTATTTCTGAGCAAGGTTCCCAGCCTCGTGGTTGTGCTGTAAACGATCAATAGCCTTGTAATGAGTGAGCTCTGTGCCTCCACGAGAGCTGAGAACATTGCTATGGGTGGGATGGCTTTAACTCACTATTGTGGGATGATAAACTACCTTTTAATAGAACATTAACATTAATCTAAACAAGATTAGTGGAGCAAAGCATTGCACGAATAAGCTTGCTCAATTAAAACAGATGGTCTTCCATGCTGAATCCCATTATGTTCCTGAAGCCTCCCTTGCATTCCCACACGCTCGGGCGTGAGCTGCCTCCTTCCAGTGGCACAGAGTGTGGCACGTACAAATGTGCTCAGCTTTGTGCCACAGCGCTCCTTCCATCATCTTTTACTCCGAGAGCTCTTCAGGATTTCATAGTTATCAAATTATTTCTGAATGATTAACACGAGATCTTTACATTTTCTTCTAATTACATGTCTGTCATTAATCTTCGCTATTTCTTTTGCCCCGAGCATTTTAGAGAAGGTGGAGAGTGATAGGATTCAGCAATTAGGATCAGCTGTAAGCATGATTAAGGCTGTCTAAAACCAGAGGAGAAGAAAAAAAAAATCTTAAGACTGCAGCAACACTAATGTGTAGTGTTAGCTAAAATTAATGATCAAACATTGCATCTTAGCATCTTAATATTGTCTCAAGCAAAATGGCTTTACATTTACAAGTAACGCACATTCACAACCTAATCACTGGTTTTTCCCCCAGACAAGCCTTTACTGTTCATTACTAGAAGAAACAGAGTTTTGTTGCTTCAATAATTATTTTTTTTCCAGGGCAGAAGCACAGCAAAGTAGTCACATGTATTAAGAGGCCTTAAGCTTTTCAAAATTTTTTAAAATTCGTTGCTTTAAAGAACCCTCTTAAGGAGTAATTCATCTCCAGAGCAAACCTTTCAGTTCAAACCAGCTAAATTAAAAGGTGGTGTAAACAGGCATGATTTGACCTTGTGTACCCACACCCTGCCTTGCTGCTAAGACAGAAGAGAATGTTTTAGTAATCTGGCTAGAACTAAGCAGAATAAATCACTAAATACTGTGTAGCTTCAGTGTAAGGGCTTTGGAGCAAGCAGGATGTAACAGGAGGGTTACCTCTTTGTCCTTTGCTTACCCTAGAGTATTCTTTGTAGGCTTGATCATCCTTGAGCCCTCATTTGCCAGATGAACAGTGCCAGAAAAATGGCCTAAATTCCAGACTGATGGAGATAAGCCCTGCTGAGGAGGCTGCAGTGCCTGTGAGTCCTCTGGATGCTCATGGTTTGGAGTGGCCCTGCATCAACCAGGGCTGGGCTGGCTCGTCTCTGTTCTCTGGTAGACCAGACAGAGTTGGAGCAGATGAAGTGATGTCTTGCTTGCCAAGTGATGTGAGTCCATAACAAGTATGATTTAGGCCAGCCCAACCTTCATCCTTCAGTCTCCTTTAAATATTGACTTGAAATCCAGGCAATAGACAATAACCAATAGAACTGAGATTTTCAAAACAAGCATTGGGATGATAGGCTGGAGAGGGCACAAGCACTTCCTGGTGCTGGGTAGTAGGTGAATAAAATTGATTAATCCTTTAGTTGATTTCCTGCCTTGTCCGAGGTACTTGGCATTGCTCATTTTGAATCTCCCTTTCAAATCAAAACAGGAGTGTTTTTCCTGTGCCCAGAAAAAGAGAACTGACTTTTGGAAAGGAACTAAACCATTGCTGAAGGAATGGCTGTCAGTGCTGAGTTTCAGGTGTGAATTAGTTTTTGTGGAAATACTGTCTAGAGAGCCAGTCTGCCTGGTGGATGTCAATCTGGATTTGGAAAACACCCCCCATAGGGTGAACAGAAGCTGTTAATTATTGGTGGGCATTGGAAACTGGATGATGGATATGTACACCACTGCTCAGTCACTGTGACTTGAATGTAAATGAAATTTAATGTGAAATTATGTATGATTGACAAGATTAACTCTGGTCTTAAACCAGCTAATATGCTGGTGGGAGTGTTGGCTTTTCATTTTTTGAGTTTCCATGGCTGGCTTTTCCAGAAACAAGAGCCCCAGATGCCTCTAGCCTGTACACCAGCTTTCCAGTAAAGATAAATGAGCAGTAAATCACAGGAGAAAGGAGGAGGTGCTTTAGACAGGAAAGTCTGTTCCAGAGGATAAGCTTCCTACCCTAAAAGCTCATGAAGTTTGCCTGATAACGGGCAGCTCATGAAGAAAAACCCATTTGGTTCTTGGTAACAGGGCCTTGGTGCAAGTCATCAATCACTGCCAAAAATCAGCCACACAAGGATGAGGCGTGGGGATGGGCAGCAGAGCCACCCCTCACTGATTCCTCCTGCACATCTGAGCAGAGCTGAACAGGATATTGCTCCTTTGCTCCTCAAGCATCCAGAAATAACAGGGTAAGGAGGGAATATGACATCCCCCTCCACAGGGGTGTTGTGTGGCACAGATACCCAAAGGGCTGCCCAAGCACAGTGTTTTAAACAAGACAGGCTGTAGTTTTCACTCTGAAGCTGCTGCTTGGGTGGATCTTGCCCAGGTGGCTGCACTTCTCCCTTGTTCCTTTCCCTTTCACAGCTTCAGTCCTGGTGCTGGAGGACAGGAGTGGTTTTCAAGCCGAGGGAGCTGCAGGTGGGTGCCAGGCAGGTGTCCTGGGCACAGAGGGACCTGTGCCAGCCCTGTGCCCATCCCAGCCTCATCCCTGGGCACTGCCAGCACCTCATCCTCAGCACGTGGGATCAATGTCCACAGTGTTCCAGGAGGGTCCTGCAGAGACAAAGGACTTGGCTGTGGCAGGCAGGTTCAACAAAAAGATTTGCTGGTTTTTGCTTGGTCTTTTATAGACATTCAGGAAAAGGTTAAAGTGACAGGTCAGGATTGGTGTGGCTGGTTGGGATCCAGTGGAGCTCAATGTCTGTCCCCTCTTCCGTGTAATGACCTATTGTGAGATGGGTTGAGAGTGGCTGGTAAGGATTTGATGGCATTTTATCTTTATGGAGTAGAAATGTTGTTGTATTGGAGCTGCAGAAGATTCCTCATGAGTAGTTTCTCTTTTCTTTGCTGGCTTTCCTTGTTACTTTTTCTATTTGCCCAATGGTCTGGGTGAGCTATTCATGCTTTTTGCTTTAAAGGTCAGAAATACCATTACAACGGTATGAATTATGGACTGAGTAATACTTTTTTGTTTCTTACTTCAACTTTTTGCTAGTTTTCTATTGAAAAAAAGGTAGTAGATGGTTAATTGTAGCAGACATTTGGGGGGTTGGAAGCTTTGGTTTTGATTAATTCAGGTATAACACCAGTTCATAGACATGAAATTGCTGCTTGATGTACCATTTATTGCCACTGCCCACATAGAACAAGAGGGAAATTTAGGACAATTTCATATTTCCAGGACAGTTTCATGAAACTTGTGCCAGTCTCTATCATCTAATCTGTTAGGAGGTCAATTCACTGGTAATATTGTAGACATTAAAAGCAAAAAAAGATGAAAAATCTTCCTTGCAGGCTGAGTCAATAATATGAGCCATCCGTATAAATGAGTATTTTAATTGGTGTATTGGAGTTTATTCATGCAGGTAAATTTTGTAAAATATTCTGCTTTTTATATAAAAGGGAATATTTTTTTGTTCTTTCGGTGGTTGCTGGTTGTTTTTTTCCTCCTTATCTCATTGTAGAAAAGTAATGTGATTACTGAACAACTTGAATTAATTGGAAAAAACTGAGATAAACAAGTGCCCATTCTCCCTCATCTTTGCATATTAGCTTAATTTGAGACCTGATCCAGGATGAATAATTAAATAGTAAAAATTAAAACTTGTGGTCATAGCACTGCATTACAAATGAGTGCATACTTGTTCTGTGCCAAGACTTACTTTAGTATTTAGAATAAACCTGAGGGTGTAATTTCATCACATTCCTAACAAAGTGTTTACACTGAGCTAGACATGACTGACAGTGGTAGCTGACAGTCCTTACTGAGGCCTGCTCTGGAAAAAAACTGCAAATGTGTGAGTGCAAAGTGTTGAAGTGCTGCTCCCTGGGTTGGAAAAGGACACAAGAGCCGGTGCTGTGTCCTCGTGGGGTTGGTGCCCTTCACATCTGCACAGGGATTTTCAGCATCACCTCAGTCTAATCCCACTGCCCTGAGCAGAGACACCTCCCAGCTTGCTCAGAAAACCCCATCCAGCCCAGCCCTGATGTCTGGAGTTCATAAAAGAAGCGGGGATTGAGGTTTGGACAGACTTCCTTTGATAGCATTCATCACATTTGTCTAACCTTTCAAAGATACCAGCCAGTCGATGTTTCTTTTTCAACCCATCAATCAGTAAATAAAAAATAAAATTACAACCCTCATAACTGACTTTTATCTCTTCAAATGGCCTGACTTTTTGTTTTCAGCTTAGGGCTCTCACAGTTGAGCTGGTGTGAAAGGGGAGCAGACGGACAGCAGCTCTGAGATCACTTCCATGGAGTATGGTGTTTTTTAATCATGCTTCCCCTAGCAGTCGCCTCAGAATGATAAGTAGTGGATGTCAGCGTGGATTTGGAAGAGGAGAAGGTATCTGTTTACATGCAAAACTTTTTAATTAAAAAACAGATACGGAGCCAAGATACTTTTTGCATTCCCGTTGCTCTACCTGGAGGGTTGGCTGCTCTGCAGATGGTTCAGCACTCGAGTCGTGCTCTGTGCTGACACTGAGGGAGGGAAAACACAACTACTGGCCCTTTTTGCCTTCTTATTTCAGCAGTTCAGACATCTGGGGCAATTTCTCATCGTATCCCCAAACCTTCTGAGCCATGAGTAGGACAGGATTCTGCCTAAATGCCTGAATGGGCCTGAGCTGCCCAGTGGGTGTGTTGGGCTGGCAGAGATGAGATCTCATGGTCCTCCTGGAGGGTCTGTGCAGGACCACCAAACATTTTCAGAAGCCTCAGTCATTCAACAGAAACATTAGGACATTTCCAGAAACAGTTTCCAGCCTTTTTGTAAGTTGGGGAGAAAAGTTGGTTGGGTTTGTCACATCCTTTTTTTATTTTTTAGAGAATTAATTTTTATGGTTTATATTTATGTGGAGGCAGAGAAAGTTGAAGTTTGCAAGTGATATTTATTTATTTGTTTGTTTGTTTGTTTATTTTTTATTGAACTCTGTGTTGTGGTGGTAGTTGTTCAACCATAGAAATTAAAAAGTTATTTCTGAATCAGCTTATTCCCAGAAAGATCAAGAATATTATGAGAAAAAAAAAAAAGAACAACAAAATTTAAAAACCCAACAACAACAAAACAAAATAAAAAACCCAGAAAATTTAGCCCAAAAAAATCTGAGTGTGATGGCTTTGAGCAATTGCATTCCTGGCTGTTACCCTGGGGAGGAACAGTGTTTTATTCTTCAGGTGCAGTATGGGTCTGCCCCATCTGCTGAGGAAGTGCCACCCCATGGATGTGCTTTAAAATGAGGACACCAGGCCACTGGAACTGGCTCAACACCCCCAAAGTGCCCCTGGGGGTAGTGAGAGGGGTGCACTAATGGGGGATTTTTACCTGTCACCACACTGGTTTGCATTAAGAGCAGCAGTTATTTTTATACTCTTATTTTCTTTAGGAGTTTATTGTTATAAAAAGAAACTTTTTAATCTTACGCTGTTCATGAAATCAGGTGCAGGCTTGCCTGCTAATCAGTGGTTTCAGTGGTACTTTTACTTCATCTAAAAATTCATTATAGGGATTACTTTAATAAAGGCCATATGCATATTTTGAGTATGTTTTTGTACTATTTTTAGAAAGAGCTTTCAGTTTGTAGTTAATAGTGTAGAAAAATATCTAGGTGGATAAAACAAATACAAATATAATAGTTACAAGATCTACTCATAATTAAAATCCAAGGGGAGTGAAGACAAGCAATAAATCAGTGTTTGTATGAACCAGATGTTGTCTACTTTGGGCAGTGGTGGAACTCCATGTGGCTCTCAGAGGTGAGGCTGAGACTTTGTGGGCAGCAAAATGTGCTTTTCTAGCAGAAGCTGTTAGCCTTTGTGTCTTGTGCCAGAACTCAGACACTTCTGTCATTTGCTGCTCTCCAGCCTAAAGGCGGGCTCGGTTCAGCTGTCTGCAGATGAATAGTTTATGGAGCCTGGGTGTTTTAGAATGGAGTGTTTTAGAAGGTTCAAAATGGAGAAAGAAAGAGTTTCTCAGAGGGAATCCACGCAGGTAGCAGGATGCTGCTGAAGAATCACATCCTGCATCAAAGCAGCATGTGTGTTGTAAGCATTTTGCAAAACCAAATATGTTTTAAAAGCAAAATGGAAAAAAAACTCTGATACATCCAGGCTGATGCTGTCTGCTCTCAGGAGCAATTTGATCATAACCCTCTTTATATCCGTCTCTTCTGCTGCTGAAACTCCCTACCTTAAAATGAATTTGTTCTGAGGCTACTCACTGGGGGAATCTAAACCAGTCTTTGCTATCAGTGACACGTGTTTAATGACATTTTACTGCTTGCTTTACCCAGTCACCTGAGGAATACTACTGCTAATTGTTGTATTATTATCATTATTATTGTTGTTATTTTTGTTGTTATTTGCTGCCCCTGCAGCCCTGTGGGGACAAGTGGCACTGGCACTGCTGTGGCTGGAGCTGGGCTCGTACTGGGTGCATGGGAGACTCTTCCCTCCCACATCAGCTCCCAAATCACCTTTTCCTTTCCAAATCTGGGAGGAATGTGAGGCCAGGTGGGCTCAGCCTGACCGCTGGCTCTGCATGTGGGCTGCTGCCCATAGGTGGCAAAATGCAAATTTTATTGCGGCAAGACAATATTTTCCTTTTGGATTCTGGGTTTTGTGTGCTTTTGGAAAGCATTTGGCAGCCACAGCAAGTATGTTTACAAAAAGAGCAGAACTGGTAAAGTTCAGGTTCGTGTTTGGATTCAGCCCCAGCAAACTGAAGCTGAAGCTGTGCCAGACGTTTGAAGCTGCCAGACGACAGTTCATCTCAAACAGAAAGCTGAAGAGGGGGAAAGAAATTTGTCAAATGTATTCCATGTGGAATTTCAGGCAATTTAATTTGATTCACTACACTCTGAAATGTCTTGGACTTCCCTATTGTTTCTTTACTTTAACACTAAATTTGATACCTTCTGGGATCTTCAGTGCTTTGTGCTGCATTTGTCACGTTCTCTAATTTACTGGCTTCAGTCTCTTCGGTTTTAATTGAAGGGTCTGAGTCCTGCAAAAGTGCTCCATGAAATTTAAGGTTGCTAGTTTAATCTTGAAGTTGTTCTTCAGGCGAGGGGGAAAGGTTTCTTTTGGACACCACTGTGAGTAAGAAAGGCCAGAGGGGAGGAATGTAAAAGAGGAAAGGGAAAGTTTCAATAAACCTCATCCCTGTGAGTCCATCAGTGGCAGCAGCAGCAGCCAAGCTCTGTGCCTGTGGGGATGCTGTGGTCAGAACTTGTTCCAGGGTGGCTGCAGAGGCCAGGAGGTTCTGCTTGGGTCAGTGATGACCACCACCAGACTGCCTGGATCTGTGTTTTATTGTGGTTTTGCTTTTCCAGTTAATTTCCTGCTCTGTGGATGAATTTCCTGTGGAGTCAGTGTACACTGGAGCCCAGCCCCAGGGCAGAATCCTCTGGCTCTCTGCAGCCTGGCAGCTCTGACACTGGCCAGTGTTTGTTACCCCCACAAGTGCAGTTTGGGCATCAAGGCCACTTGTTCTCCTCCTGCTCCCTCTGATCAAGTGCCAGACACAGAACCCAGAGCCTCCATCTGTAAATAAAACTCACTGAATTTGTCCAAATGTCAAAGCACTTGAGCCCACCAGGAACCAAACAGTGTTTTATTCTACATAATAGTAATTTTTCTTGAAACCTGCAGACTTGTGTAGGTTATAGCTGAAGGTAAAGGACTGCTGCTGCTTTTTGTGCAGGCAGAAGAGCAGAGGTGCACAGCAGCTGCAAGTTAAATATAGCTACCCTGCCTTGACTCTTTCAGGTACAAAGTCTTCCATTTCTAATATTCTTGCCTGAAACATCTATTCATTTACTGCATTGGGATGTGACTCCCTGGATCAGCTTGCGTTCACACTCGAGCCAGGCTGAGGAAGATGAGAACACTCAACCCCAAAGTTGTCAGTGTTTACACACAAGTCAAGTCCGTAAGGAGTTCAGTGTCTTTGCTGGTGTGTCTGATTTTTTTTTTCCCTGACATGTGCAGCCTCTGTTTCTAGGTGCTGAGAGTTTGTTTGTTTGAAGAGTGTGAGGAGAGAGAAGCCTGAGGCTGTCTGACACAGCTGCAGTTGGAGCATCTCTTTCAACTTCTTTTCCTAGGCTGCAAATGGCCTCTGTTCACTTTGGTTTTTTCCTCACTAAAAATCTTCCTGCAGCTCCTGATGTCTTCCTAGTACACTTCTGGTGAGTTGAAGAGAGATCTGTGGCAGAGAGGAAAACCCCCCAAGGCCAGCAGGTCGCTGTCAGTGGGGCAGGTGGGGCTGGCAGGGGTGGCTGTGCAGGAGCTGTGTGTCCTTCCCACTTCCCACCAGTGCTCCCAGTGCTGGGATGTTCCTGCACCAGCAGGGCTGGGCGCTCTGCTCTGCCCAGGAGGGCTCCAAGCCTCACATGGGGATTGTCTCCAGCACAGTCCCAGCCTCCCAATAGCTCCTTCCAGAGATGCTCCTGCCCACAGGAGTGATGGGCAAGCAGCTGTTACAGCCTAGAGATTGCCCTACCATCACACAGACTCCACCCTTTGTAATTATCACACCAAGCTTCCACAAAACTTGCAGTTCTTCCTCAAGAAATGCATAGTGGTGTTTAAAGTCTTTTCCTACATAGGTAGTTTGACAAACATGAGAGTGTTGTGGAGATCATTAGTGCTAAGAGAAAAACCTCCAAATAAAGCGCCCTGGGATTTATGTACTCTGTGCTGGTAATAATAATTAGAACATATCCTACTGCAGGTAACTCCCACAACTTGCACTTTGCTCTGAAGCTGGGAAACTCATTGATTAATCCATGGGGTCAATCAGTCCATCTTGTTTGGAGAGTTAATCTCTGGTGTGCACCAGGACCAAGAGTGAATCGGGTTTATTTACTGCTGCTTAATCAGAGAACCCAAACTCTCCTGTAGAGTAGTGAGAGGTTTGTTTCTACTTAGCCTTTAATTGCAAAATGATCTCATTAGTGCCATAGTGAATCTCAGTACCATCCTACAGACGTGTGCAATTTCAAGAGCAAAAATGGTTGCCTGCAAAAACTCAGCATCTGCCACAAAGTTTGGTACAGTTGGTATTGGCAGGATTACCCAAACCAGGCTTCTCTTTATGAGCCTTTTAATCTGGATCTGGAACATCAGCTGCACATCCCAGTGGCTGTCTACATTGCTGCTAAAAACAGAGCAGGACTGTCATGCTGAAACTGCTAGGAAAGGTTTTTATCCAAAGATAAAGATACTGAGAACAACATGGAAACCAACAGCAGAGTCACTGTGGTGTTTACCAAAGAAAAGGGCCAAGTTGTCCCAGCAGAAAACGTCAGACCTTGTTAGGTGTCCTTACCTCTGTCTTCTTCTTACATGGCCCTGGCTCATGTATTAATTAACCATTCTGAGATGCCTCAGTAAGGGAGAGTGAGTGGATCTCAAACGGGCAGTGAAGTCCCAAATAAAGCAATCCTTGCCAAAGCAGGTGCTGGAAACCCAGAGGTGAGGTTGCATACTCACAGTGAAGCCCTGAGCATGACAATGTGGAAAGCAGTGAAAAAGGTCTTTAACATGAGCACCAGTAGATGCAGGTTCATGTTTCTGTGCTGAAGAAAATGCTTGAATGTGAGTCCACATCCTGCAAACCCAATTCAAACTCGCTGCCCTTTGAAATCTGGGTAGTATCTCTGTGCCTTTTTGGCAGGAATCTGCTGGATAAAATGTAGAAAATCAGGGATAAAAAGATTCCTCTTAATCTAAATACCAGAAAGAGAATAGAAGGAATATTCACTTTACTAATACTTGTTTCTAATCAGATAAAAATAAGTGACAGTGTAGGAAGAATCCCTCTACTAACTGCCAGAACATGTCGATTTATCAAATTTTTCTACCATTGCTCTTTTTTGGAGCTCGCCTCGGAGCTGACAGTGTATGTTTTACAGTGCAGCAAGGTAGATTGATTGATCCTAAATAGAAAAGCCTTTGGGGTCTCGAGCTGATGTTTTAGCTTCAGAAAAAAACGGAGTAAAGCATGTTAATGTAGAGAAAGGAGCCTGGCTTAATTGGACCAACTCCTGGCTTGCTGAAAATTAATGGCTGGCTGGCTGTTGCCAGAGTGATTCATCTTTTCTATCATGTTCTATAGTCCTTCTCTCCAGGGGTCTGTACTCCCCTCCAATTCCAAACCAAAAGTGAAATACACTTCTTCATTTTTTCTTCCTTAAAAACATGTATTTTAGTTGAATTGGCTTCCAGTAAATGAAAAATAGCGCAGGTGGGAATATGAAGGAGGCACTCAGTGTCTGGGATTTAGATTTTTGTTTGGTTTGAATGGGATTTAGATTTTTTTTTAATGTACCCTTAACTCCTCATTGCTACTGGCTGGCTGCACATGTGACAGAGTGACTTTTTAAAGGATCCCGATTTGTCTGTTGAATTGTATTGTTCCTTTTTCTCTAGCCATGGAAACAGAAGTTCTGTGTAAGCAAGAGCTGATAAAAGTGAATATAAAGCTGGAAAAGGTGTTGAAAGCATATTTAGGTGGCTCTGGAAATGAAAATATTACTTTTCCATGTAGTTCCATCAAGCCCACAAAAGTATTTTATATTTTTAAAATGAATGACTTGTGCATGAAAAAGCCTTGCCATTTTCCCCATAAAACCTACAGTCCTGGCTTTGTGGAAGCAAAACAGCTGCAGGTGACAGTGAGGTAGTCAGGAATTCAGTGGTGTGTGCCTAAAACCACATGGATAATCTGATCGTGGAGGGGGTTGAGCTTTGGAACTTAAAGAGGGCAAATTCAAAATGTGCCTTTAAACATGAAACGCTTCTGTCTCCCTTTTGAAATATCTGAGTTTCTGCTGGAGGCAGATTGCTGCTCCTTTGCTGATTCCAAGGTGTCACCAGTTGAGTGGCACGTGGAGTCATTTCCAACAAGCATGTAATAGGTTGGGAATGTCATGAATGTTGTATTATTGCATCGTCTGAATAGGAGGATTCGCTGTAGCTGAAGATTACAAGAAGATAAATAAAGAAAGATTTTGTTTAACATAATTACATATGGTAAATTGTTATGGTAATTTACTATTATTTCAGTAAGGCAAATATTAGCAGTCATAGCTCAGAGATCATAAATAATGCACTAGAAAATTGGATGTAATGTTTCACGTTGACCTGAGATTTGAGAAATGGGTGGAATTGCAGCAGATTTCTGTGCTATTAATTGCAAGAAAATAACATTAAGAACATGCTAAATCATGCTCAATGTTTTCAGCGGATGATAGACTGTGGGATAGTTCATTAATTCTCCAAACTCATTCATTATATTTGTTTTTTACTCCAAGAACACTTAATGAATAATCAATGCTTTGTGAAGCTGAGGGTGTGAGAATGCACATTTTTATATACATTCATATACCAACCAAGATCCATCCATTTATTTCCTACAGTTTTTTTCTTGTATCAAAGCATTTTTTAAACTGTACACTCTTAAACTCAATCACTAGGGATGTGTTTATTAGTCTTTGAAGCAGCTGTTTGAATTGCTGTTTTTACCTTTTACCAGAAGAGTTTGGTTCTCCCACAGTGCTATAAATATTAAATAAAGACACTAAGAGTTTATTAGTGTGATATCCTTTATGGGGACATGGTGGAAAATGTAACCTATAAAATTAGTAATGAGAAGATAAAAATTACACATTGTCTCCATCAGGTTTTACAGCCATCATTTTTTCCTATTTATGTGTTGTTTTTCTTGTAGAGAAGGAGAAGGGCTCTGAGCATTTAATGAACTGCAGGAAGCAAATCTGGCTGTGTGTTGTATGATAGTGTGGGATTTACTGTAAGCAGGAGTGGGATAGACACGAGAGTCCAGGCTTAGATTTGTAGCACTGTGTGTAAGTGTGATGGCTCAAGTCAGTTTTAATTTCCACAAAACACTGAAACACCATCTCTGAGTTGTTCCAGAGTGGTTAAAATGCCTGTGGTACCTGCATACATCCATCCTTTTAATACAGAGAAACAAAATAGGACAAGATAAGACAAGAGGGAGCGGCCTCAAGTTGCACCTGGGGAGGGTTAGGTTAGATATGAGAAAAAATTCCTTCATTTAAAGGGTTGTCAAGCAGGAGAACAGGCTGCCCAGGGAAGTGATGGAAGCACCATCCCTAGGATAACATTCAGATGTGGCACTTGGGGACATGATTTAGGGATGGACCTGGCAGGGTTGGGTTAAGGGCTGGACCCTGAGATCTTAGAGGTCTCTTCCAACCTTCATGGCTCTGTAATTTTATTAAAATCCTCTTGCCTCCATTTTAGCGTTTGCCTTTTGTAGACAAGATATTTCAGTCACAGAATAATTCCACTGTGTATTTACACGTGCTCATGGGACTCCATTTTTCACACAACAATTGCAGTAATTTGTGTGATATCACTTAAATTTTTCACCCTGCACTAATTTGGAAATGCCCAGTAGTTTGTAGGGAGAAGGATTTGCCTCTGATTGCTTTTTGAAAGTCCATATTTCTAATTTTTCTGTCTTGTTCACTTGTGTCTGGGCGATGGAGGCAGTTTCCTGGCTCTTTGAATTCCAGGACTCACATCCCAGCTTTGCTCCAGGTTTCCAGCGTGGCCATGGGGAATTCATTCAGCTGCAGTTGGTTCCCAGTGCTGTAAAACAGTTTTCTCACAGACTCACAGAGGGATTGCACGAATGTAAAGAAGGATGCCTGGAAAATGTGGCTGTGTAAAATTTTATGCTGTGTACTTACTTTGCCAAATAAATGCAGCTTCCCAACAAGGCACAGCACGCTCTGCTTCACATTAGCACTTAATGGAGAAATCACTTTGTGAGGCTGTAATGTGCCCGTGCATTTTTGTGGTTAACTGAATGGTTTCGTGCCTGTTCTTAGGCAACAGGAGCCTCTCCACACAGGACATGTTTGGGATTTTTTAATTCCTGGTGTGGTGACACGCAGGGAAGGCTGGCCAGGACTGAACCCCCTGCAGAAGTCAGAGGAGATGGGTGAGTGCAGACATTTGGGAGCATTGGGCCAGAAGTGCCAGGGCAGGAATTCAAGTGATTTGCTCATGATCACACAGGAGGGATATTTCCGTGCTTGGTGAGGACTCTGCAGGTTACCCAGACATCTGAAAATCCCAAAGGCTGCAGTTAAGCCATCCTCACCTTAATGATGTTCACAGAAGGGGTGAGGGGTGGATTTGGCAGCTTAGATTTATCACAGTGCACCGGGTGTAAGGGAACTGGTCAAGAGACACAACTTGAAAAGCAGATGGATCCTGCTGGAAATAGCGCTCTGTGTTTGCTGCTTTAAAGTTCATCAGGCAAGAAACATCTTTTGCAGAGATAATCCTCAAAACCATGGTGAAAAACAGAGTCCTGAAGGGACCCATATCCTGAACCGTGGGATGATGTCCTGCCAGGGGGTTTATCCTAATAAACGAGTATTATCCCTCCTGCTCTTCCAGCCCTGTGCTGCTTGCCAGAGGGGGCACTTTTTAATGGACTAGGAGAAGTCAAAGGAAAATCCAGAAGGATAAGGCTAAAAGCGAGTTCTTTGGTTTATACCATTTATAGTCCTATTAAATTCAGTATTTCTCTCAGACATTTGGGGGGCAAGAAGTTCAGTGTATTCGTACATCTTTCAAGATCCTGGCTTGATCATTTGACTCTGTCCAGCCAGCTTAACAAGCTAAATAATAAAAGGGACCAATGCAAAACTTGTTGAAATTTTTTTTTTCACCCTGTGTCTTTTTTGAAGTAAAATACCTTTTTTTTTTCCTCAGATACCCAGCAGTTTGCTGCAGACTCCTGCAGCTTCTCTGCCCATCACTCAGTACCTGTTTCAGCTTATCAAATTGTTGTACTTCCTCCTTTCATAGAGAAGCAATTAAAAATGATGAGGGTAAAGGGTTAAACCTAAAAGCTTGCTAATGAGGGTGCCTTCTTGGTTTTCCTTTCATCAGGTATTAGATGTTGTTTTCAGCATAAGCTTTCGATAAGCTTCACTGAACATTTTTCCAGTGTATTTTTTAAAAAGTTGGGTTTTTTTTTTACCATCCTGTAAAAATGATAGATGTGTGACTCTGCTGTTTATCCAAAATCCTAATTACTGATGCTGCAGCTTTTGAATGTTAAATTCGTGCAGTGTTCTTTAAGCTTCAGACTGGTCAAAGAAAGATTGATTTGTGTCCACGGAGAGTTTTAAGACTGGTAAACACAGCCAACCATTGTTTATATTTTTTTTGCATTATTTGAAAGTCAAGAGTTGCATCAACTGCAAATTACGTAGACTTAGAGATTTCTAAGGGAGAAAAAGGAGGAAAAAAAGCAAAAGTTGTCTGCCATTGAATGAAATTTTAATTTCTGTCTCCACAAGAGCAAAGAGTATGGGTAAGAGGTAGAATTTGAAAATATGGATGAGATTTCCTTTCCTTGAGCTATGCTATTTATTACAGAACAATAGCTTGGTTTTTTTTTCCTAGGCCTCTACACATATATTTGGGAAAAGTATTTTATATATAAATATATATAAATGAGGTTTATAGATTTTGTGGATCTTTGTGTGTGTGTGCGTGTACATATACATACATATATATATATATATATATATACCAGTGCAGCTCAGCAGTCTTGTAACATCCCAAGGACTCATTTTCAAAGGGCAGCAAATTTAGGATTTCTAATCACAGAATCATTTGGGTTAGAAAGCACCTCCAAGATCATTGGGTCCAACTGTTCACCCAGCACTTCCAAGCCCAGCACTGAGCTTTGCCCTTCCCTGTGATGGAGGTGGGAGCAGCTCAGCTCTCCTGCATTTCCATTCTGTTTCCTGTGTATGAGCCGAGCCTGGAGCCAGAGCAGCTCCTGTGCCTGACAGAGCCAAGCAGGGTCATCCCTCTGGGGCTGGAATCTCCTGCAGAGCTGCCCAGGTGAGCCAGGGCTGTTGCTGCTGTGCAGAGCGACTGAAAACTGTGCAATCTTTGTGTCCTTGAAGCCTTTCTTGCAGTTCCCCAAGGCTCTTAGGAGAGGAGCTGGCTGTGCTAATCCCTTGCTGAGCATTCACCTAGCTGTGCTACCTGAGAGGAGCAATGTGGGACAGAGAAGGTGCTTGTTGAAAAAAAATGAATAGAAAAAAATAATCAGACTATTTCTCTCAGGATTTTCTCCGTCTCTAGTCAAGTTTGTTTTAAACTAATGGAAGTAATTAGCAAGTCACAGAGGGACTTTGTCTACGAGGTAGCCATTTTTAGATAATGGAGCATAAAAGTCGGCACAGTGACATATGACACCAGAGCAGCATCTTGGAGCCACGAGCTGGGTCTTAAGCAGATGTTTAAGTACTTTGAATACTGAAATCACTACATACACATATAGAAAGGTTGGGTGTTTTTTTTCTCTCAGACTGCTGGTGCACTGTAGGGCTTTCTTTTAATCTCAATAAAATCAAAGTAAGCGCTGGAATGTTTTTTAATGTGCAGTCATTATCACTGCTTTCTCTCTTCTTTAAATGTCTTTCAGTGAGTGGTACCTGGGTACTTGGGGAGTAGGGATGGAACTTGAGTTTTAGTGACCATTACACAGCAGAGGGGGTGCAGCAATACAGCAGCTGATGTGCCAAGTTCCTTACAGTGGCCATAGTGTTGAGCTGAAAATAGATAACATTTAGAAGTGAAGATGCACTTGATGTGTTCACACATATTTATTGTAGCTGTGAATGCAGGGGAGATGTGCAGAAATTCCAGAGAGATGAAGGCAGTCTCCCAGCAGGGTGGTCCCGGAGGTCCAGGCAATCTCCCCTCACAGGTCTCTGAGATTGTCCCAGTTCTTCTAGCAAACCCTGTGTGTGCTCATCCTCATGCAGGGCTTTCAGGTAGTTTTTATGTACTAGATAACTTTATCCATCTTATTTTTTATAAATCAATGTGTGACATTCTCTGTTTGTGCCCAGCAGTTGTTGCGGCATTTGGTAACACTTCCCACCACACACATAAAAATGTACCAGTGTGGTCTAAATAAATACACAGCCCAGAAAGCCTTTGTAGATGTTCAGTTTTGACACAATCACAACACCCCAGTTATTGAGGGGTGCAGTTTGGTGAAGGAGGGGAATGGTTTTCCCCTCCTCTACCACAGTCTGCTCCTCATTCTCCATCCTTTGATGTGCCTGGGGGCTTTGACAGCTGGCTGAGTTGAGCCATTTCCTGGCTGCTTTTTTCTTTCACCTGTGCTACGGTTGGTTTTTTTTTTTAATTTAAATCCAAATTAGTCTTTGATTCAGCTCAGAGCAGGGCTGCAGAGCTGAAAAGGGACAGCTGGGGTACAATTGTCCCAGAAGCTCCTCTCCCCCGGGGTGCCCTACATCCCTTCTCCCACCACAGCCAGTCCAGGTGGATCCATCTGACCCAGCCCTGCTTCTGCAGGAATTGTCTCCTGAAGCCCCCCAGAGCTGGCCCAGCAGGTTTGTCCTCATCTCGAGGCAGGCTGGAGCATCTCAGCATGAGAACCTGTCTAGCGATCCGAGCTGGAGCGCTGTGCAGCCACTCTCACTCACTTGAGATGTTTTTACGGGTACAATATGTTTCTCTTCATGTGTGTTCCGCCCCGTGGATTACTGAAATGGCAGGAAGTGTTTGGTTTCCTGTGTTATCAGCTGCAGGTTCAATTTCTATCCGATTTGTCAATTCTGTCATATAATAGGGTTGAGGTTTTTTTCTGGTCTAATGTATGTGACATGTTTCATAATGCCAATAAAAATAGTTTTCAAACTAGACTGTGAAAGACTTTGACCAAAAAAAAGGCGAAAATAGAAATATCAGCTACTGGGGAGCTTTGATCTGACAAAGTAGGCTTTCAAATGACACGTTATGGTTTATGAAGCACAGTTTTACAGTTCCTTTTTGCAGTAGCTGTAATGTGTGAGGGGTTGTCCAAGGTGGGAATGCAGCT
Organism: Passer domesticus; assembly: GCF_036417665.1. Taxonomy (NCBI): domain Eukaryota; kingdom Metazoa; phylum Chordata; class Aves; order Passeriformes; family Passeridae; genus Passer; species Passer domesticus. The sequence goes on along the minus strand of NC_087489.1, from coordinate 11,049,105 downwards.
CAGGACAGGGGGTCCAGTTCCAGCAGCAGATGCGTGCTCCAGAATGGTTTCAGCTTTTAATTCTGTGTTAAATTTTTTTGTTGTTTTTACATTTCTGGTAATGGAATTGTTATGGGCTTTTGAATTTCAGTTAAGAATGTGCAAATAGGCTATCTGGTAAGTAGGTTATTGAAGGGTTAGGGAAATGGAGAACATTTCCTGAAAAAAAATACCCACAGCGTGGGTAATAGACTCCAGTTGAATTTAAGAGATAATGGCGACAAGGGAGAAATCCACTTGTACAAATGGGGAACAGCTGTGTTTGAGATCTAATGAAACTGTATCAAATACTTTAAAAATGGCTTACAACTTCTTCCCTGGGGAACAGAGATAAAGCACAAGAGCACTCCTGAAAGGTCGAAGAAACAGTTAAATCATTTCCTTGATGGTTATTAGAGATATAGAAGACATCAGTGAAAATTAAATGTCTGAAACTTGTATTTGATTGCTTTCCTTATCACGCCAATCTCACACATTTCTCCCATCTCTTCCTCTCTGTTCTAGTAAAATTTAATAACTGTGCCGGTAACAAGGGCGTGCGGTACGAAACCAACAGCCTGGACTTCAAGGTGAGGGCGGACGGGACCCTGTACGCCGCGCACCACCTGCAGCTGCCCTCCAAGCAGCTGGTCCTGGTGGTGACCGCCTGGGACCCCCAGACCCTGGGCAGATGGGAGGCCATGGTCAGGTTTCTGGTGGCAGAGAAGTCCCAGCACAACGGACACAAGGTAAGAGTTTTTTCAAAGTTCTTTTTCTTGCTTTGTTCTTCTTTCGCCCCAAAGTCTTTGTGTTGTCTGGTCTGTGTTTCAAAAGTGGCCAAGTAGGAGATGCCATGAGCAGCATCAAATTCCTTGCAAATGATCCTTGAACCTCTCCGACAGAAATTATTTGAGGTCTCCTGTCACTGTGATACTTTATGAAAATCCTTTGCTAGGATTTTTCTCCTAGCTCAGAAAAGAAATGTAAACAATAACTATCTAATAGTTGTAGAATATAGTCTAGAAGTTGTTTACCAACGGGTACATCTTTGATTAGTCCATGTGAGTTGTTTCTACTTAATGACCAACCATGGTCCGGCTGTGTCAACTCTCTGAGCAGTCACAGGTTTATGTTATTCATTCCATTCCATTCCATTTCATTCCTTTCTAGCTTTCTCATAGATCCTTTCTCTCTCTTCTTTTTAGTATAGTTTTAGTATAATATTTTAATATAATATAATATCATAATATAATAAAACAACCTTCTAAAACATGGAGTCAAGATTCTCATCTCTTCCCTTGGAGACCCTCAAACAATACCACATTTGGTGAACCCCGAGTGTGTGGCATTAATGATACCACAGTCTCCAGGGAGGGAAGTGTTCTCTAAGTTCATACTTCTGTATTTTTAAGTGACCACTTGCCTCTGTCATACATTGCGGGTCATGTACATCATGTGTGCACCTCACGCTGATAATCTCTCTTGACTCCAAGACAGACCAGGAGATGAAGGGTGAACAGTCAAAACCAACCATCTTCTTGATGGTTTTCAGCTCAGATTTATTTTGTGACAGCGCAGTCGTGCGCTGGCAGCTCTGCCCTGCTCCTCATCTCCCCCGTTTTCGGAGTCACTCTTGCGAGCAATCTGCATGGCCCTGCAGCTTCCAGAGGGGAGATTTGGGCTTGTTCCTTCCCTTGCAAGGACGGGGAGCGTTGCTGCTGCCTGATAAGGGACACGTGGTGGCACACGGGGCAGGCAGCGAAGAGTGGCAGTGCCAAACATCCCCTCTGCTCAGTGCCAGCAGCTTCCCCCACCCACCCCAGCAGAGAATCCAGAGCCAGCATTGCAGTCAGAAGGGTACAGATGGTTTCTTTCTGCTTTAGCTCCATACAGGCAGCTGAAAAGCAGGAGGGCTCTGTCCCTGCCCGGCAGTCAGGGCAGTGTTCCTTCAGGGAAAATCTGCGGGTGGGCTGCACAGAGCCGCTGCAGCTGGGGGCTGCGCCATGAGAACACATTGCTGCTCTGCCCCTGGAGTAGCTGTCACTTTCCCACGTCTTCCATATTGTTTTTGGCAGCAGCAGTTCACCTTTTCATTTTCACTGCTAGTCTGAGCTGGAGGTCTTTTACTGCACAGTGTAAATGCAGTTATTGTCTCTGGTGCTGGCTCAAACAATGCAATGCTGGGCTGGTTGGGTGGTGACATTCGGGCAGGATTTGGCAGGGAATTGTTTCAAGAGCCTGGTTTATTGCTGGATCTTGAGGACCAGCAGAGTAAGGATGAAGGTGGGTGTCCTGGGAGCAGCCCTGGCTCCTCCAGGGACAGGTGGGGTCTCTGGGCCGTGGCTGTAAATTGAATTAATGCACCCCAATAATGGTCCAAACAGCAAGACTGGCCTCTGCTGTCCTCCTGTCTGCAGTGCTTGGACAGGGAGTGCAGGGCAGGGTGGAGAAAGGAGGAGAGACTTTCTGTGTCAAGTTAGAATTCTATCATGTAACTCTGTGCCATTTGGGAGAGATTTTGCCACATTTGAGACAAAAAGGAAAAACTTGGACAGACTTAAATCTCTCACTTGCCCAGTGGGCTGACCCCTAAGGTTTTGCAGGGCTTAGAGTCACATGAATACACTTCTGCTGCTGTTCAGTAGGGCTTGAGCTTGTGCAAGATGTAATTAAGCCCTGTTTGTTATTGTCAACTCTATTTGCCATTTCTAACCAAGGAAATACTGCTTCCTTCTAAAAGTAATTAAATATTGAAGGAACAAAGTAAGATGTCTTACATACTGCTTTAAATTTCTTCTCAGTGTAGCAGAAAAAAAAAACCTGAATAAGCACACATTTCTGTTTTAGTAGAATATTTGGTTGGAAATTCATCTAATGTTAATGTAATCTGAACTCTGGTTGAAAACAGAGAGCTAAGCTTCTTAAAATTCATATCCCTCCTTTCTAAAAGCCTTATTAGTGTGTAGTTTGAGGCTGGAAAAATACAGAAAACAAGACTAATGACAAGGTCATAAGCAGTTTTATTGTGGGTCCCTATAGCAGGCATCTGACTTGTGTTTTATTTAATGCCTGTGGTTTTTGCAAGCAAAATAATCTTTTGTTTACTAAAGAAATAAATATGATTATGAGATTATTTTAAAAAATAATAGTGTTTCTGCAGAAAAAAAGAACCCCAAACCTTACAATATCCAGTTCAATATGTTTCAGGCCGTGACCCTTATATGTTTTGTGGCTTTTACTAGAGGCAGATTTCACATTTGGTTTTGTGTAGAATAATACGACTCAAGCAGAACTGTACATATATATATTTTTAAAGACATTTCAGATTGTTTTGTTATACTCAGGATATAGAAACAGCAAATGTGGGAGAGAAAGGAGGAGGTGACCTGAGAGAGGGAGGGAGACCAGATTTCTTCTGGTGCATCCATTTATTTCCATTTTACTTTGTAAATTTGTGACTGATTTTGCAAAAATGCTGAACAGTCCCCAGACATTATAAATAATTGGCATGAAATTCAGTTACTGCACCTGCTGGTCACTGTTTGTTGGCACCTACAGCACAGAAAAGTCCTTTTGCCTTGTCCCCCTTGTGACAGGGGCCTTGGTGCCCCTCAGAACCTCAGAACTCTGAAAGGATAAATCAGAATTCAGTTCATGATTATCCAGGGATTAAAAAGGCATCAAAACCAGCCCTCCTAGAATGGCCATTATTGTGGAGGTTATAATACAGAATAAATGTTACGGGAGAAATCAGTGTTTTTGGGATCCTGGCTGAGATTTTGTGGGGCCAGGAGTGAGCCTGCCTGCACAGTGGGGACAGTGGGCTGCTTTCCAGGAGAGCACAGAGGATTTATCCAGCAATAAATGATCCTTTGGATCTGTGATCCTTTCTTGTCACAGTGTGTATGTCTGAAAATCTGTGCAACAGGCTGCTTTGGTGTTGGCCAGGGGTTTCCAAATAATTTCTTCTTGGGCCAGTGCCCCCCTTGTATGCTTTCAGAGCAAAATCAGAAGTTTTGGTGTCCATTCCTGTGCCCCAGATTCCCAGCTGAGCCTTGCTCTTGATGCAGCCTCACATTTTAACAGGGAGGGACCCAGCACAGTGACAATTCCCCCTCTTTCAGTGTTGGCCTTATAAATGTGCTGATTGCTTGAGATGACTGAATAACCTGCCAGTTTTCAGTGAAAAACACTATAAGGAAAGAGTTCTAACTGCTACATTAAAGTGTCATGCTAGTAGGGTGAAATGATAGAAAAGAAGGCAAATACTTTAAAAATGTGCTTTATGATACACAAAGCATACATTTCTCCTCCTCCCCAGCAAACACTTGAATGTAAACTTTTTTTTCTGGTTAAGACAAGTGATGTTAGTAACTCAAGCAACTTTTTTGTTCAGTCTTGCAGGAAACCTGATAGCAATTCAATTAGAAAATGCAAATGAGGTCACACATTTCCCACAAGAGTGCTGAAATACCCCAGAGGAAACTGAGTGATATTCCAGCATAACAATAAATACTTAAGATAAAGTTTCTTCTACCCTTCTTGTCTGGCTGCCTGTTGTTCCAATTGAAAGTATCAGTTGGGGCTGTGGGTGTAGTTTGGGGAGAAGGAAAACGAAAAGAAAAGAAACAATAAAAGAGAAGAAATAAAAGACTAAAGGAGAAAACAAAAAGAGAAAATATGCTATTTTTATGAAATAATATAAAGTCTTTGTGGCTTGTGTCAGCATTTGTGAAAGATGAACTTGAGTGGGATAATGCTCCAGAAGAAAACGAAGTAAAGCCGAGCTTTACTTATCTGGAATTAGCAGTGTAATGTCTTCTTTTCTAAGAGTGCATGCTATTATTTTGAAAAATTGGATATCGATTCAACCAAAAGTCTAAAAATGAAGATTATGTTTGTGAACAGTGACATTGCTGAGGACTGCCGTCTTCAGAGTGTCCTGTTTTTTAGTTACAGAAACTCAAATTTACCCATTTACGAGTAGTAATGTGGCATTTGTCCTTCACATGCTGCACCTGCCCTCTGTGTCCAAGCTCCTCCTTATCATTCCTTAAAAATCAACTTCCTCCACCCCCTGTGTTGGCTCATCCCATCTGAAGTTCTGACCTTCTCCTGTATATTGATTGTTTTCTTTAATTTTCAGTCCTTTCATGTGTCTAAGGCACATCTGGTAAATTTTCTTCTGTATTTATTTAGCTGTCTATTTTTCTGTAGCTCTCACCTCACAAGTTAAAATCCAAATTGTAGAAATACAGCATAGAAAGGAATTCACAGCAGAAGAGCTGAGAGGTACAGGATATATTCAGCACATTTAAGATGTCAGTCATCTGTTGCCAGTGACTTAGTTTGGAAAAAAAAAATACTGTTTTCTTTGAACTGTGTTTATGTCAACCAAAGTTTCTCGTTGTTTGAGCTTTTAAAATTCTGAACATGGAAATATGTAATGTTAAATCACTGGGAATTGTGCAATTAAATTTAGAAATATGTGAGGTCTGCAGCTAGTGTTTAAAACATTGAAAACTGCTGTCAGAAATCAATTCTTGCTTAAGCCCAGCTTGTGTTTTATTATATCTCATCTTATTTTGGGCTGCTTTCATAACCCAGCTATGAGTCCACAGCCATACAATGTGAATGTGAAAAGCTGGTTCTTACAGACACGGGGCTTTTTTTTTTTTATTTAAAGCCTTTAAATAATCATCTGTGGTATTTCACCTGGCTGAGGTTTTAAATTCCAAGTACAGCCTTTTATTGCTGATCACAAGCACAAAGGTCTCTGGGCAAGGAAAGGCTTATTCAGCACTGCTCTCATTCGTGCCCTGGGTTATTGTGCAGCCAGGATGCTCTGCACGAGGCTGGGGAGCCCTCCCTTGAAGGAGGAAAATCAGAGTTTAAGTGGGATCTGTGCTTCCAGTGACTCCAGTCTCCCTGGCACTCTTGAGCAGGTGCACCTGGAGGAAATGAGACAAAACGTGTTCACTTTCTTTCTTCCTTCTTTTCCCTGCACTGGGGTGAGATGTTATCTATGGCATCAGGGTGAGGGGAGTTTGCCTCATCAAACTGTTTTATTGCTAGAGAAGGGCTGAAAAAATGAGGTTTTAGTTGTCATCCTGCCTTTTTCTGACGATAGTGGTTCATATTTTGAGTACTGGGTCATTACAGTGGCGCTGTCCTCTTTCATTGCCTCTGTGGGGGATCCAAGGCAGCAACTAAATCCAGCAAAATGGCAGCTGGAATAATTTTTATATCTGTATCTCATCAGTCAAGCAAGACCTGGATTTATCTGTCAGTGAGGGTACATGCAGAGATTTCTGTTTCCTTCAGATAACTTATGAGACATTGTTTGGGGTTTTAACAAATCAGATCAGTGGAAAAGATAAGAAAGAAGATGACTAATAAATTAGTATCATATAATTGTTACCAGTGAGACTGCTCATGATAATTGTGCAAGTCTAATGAAGATGCATCTGCTGAACTAGCCTGACCTCGTGCTTGAGTGCATTTGAACGTCTCACATGTAATCATTGCAGGAGGAGGGAGTGGTGGTTGTGAAAACACGTGAACTTCCCTGGCCTGGTTTTCAGGTGTGCTGCATGCCACGGCCTCGTGCTGCAGCCAGGATAAGAAATGACACACAGGTGCTCATTGCCTTGGAAAATCAGCCCACTACGGGAAGTTTCCAAGCACTGCACTTGCTGCATTTAGTTCTTAAGCAGTCAGCATCATACCAAGGGTCAGGCTCAAAGCCATGCTCAAAAGACCATCTGTAAGTGAAATTCACTCCAGATCTGTCTTCCTTCAAACAGAAAAAAGTCCTAAGGATTGAACTGCCTACACGGAAATAAGATTTTCCTGATAAAACAAACCCCTTGGACTGCTGCGTGCTCCTGCCTGTGATGTGTTCCTTGCCCTTGCCAGATCAAAGCTTTTGACCTCCCATTTCATGTTCTTTGTTGGTAACTGCTGAAGTCTGACTGCCACTTCAAAAAAAATATTTTGGACTGGATATCCTAAAAATACCTTCATTGCTGTGATAATCTGATGACAGCTGCTTGTAAACATGAGTTTGATTACAGATAAAAGTTGCTTCATATAGGCACTTCCATTAAAATAAACTGGTTTTAGGGGCTCTGAGTGTCCAGGATCTTTCCTTTAGCCCTTCAAGCTGAGACAGATTGGTAGGTGCAAGCTCAGTGTGAAGGAGGTCCTGGATTGCTGGATGAGGTAGTGACCCTCTGGCATGTCCAGCTGCAGTGAGGAGAGCAGCCAGGGATGGGTGTCCAGCAGGGCAGGGTGGCCTGGGAGCCTCAAGGAGTGGGATCTCAAACACTGTCCCCACCCAGCAAAGCATTTAAACTCAGACTTAAATTTCATCTTGCAAATTGAGATAAATTGAATGTGTCCTCACAGTCAAATTTGAGCATTTCTTAGGTGCTCTCTGGAATTGGAGAAAAAAAAAAGAAGAACAGTCTTTTCTCAAGAGCCTCTTGAAATAACCAAAGGATAACTTGAAAGGGCAAATTCTCACACTAGCACTGAGGAGAAGTACCAGACTGAATTACTTTACTTTGTGCTAAAGTAGCAGCAGCGCCTGTGATCTTTTAAATCTCTTGTGATCTTTTTACTTGCAAACATTATGAAGAGGAGGAGTATTGTTACATTTAATTCATTATGATTATTTTAATTCATGTATCTTTTGAACCTCATGGCTTTAGAGAAATAAAATGAGATTACAATTTTTCACAGGCTTTTAGGGGGTAGACTTGCTCCCACTTCTTTCTGTGATGAAGAGCACTTGGAGTAATCTGAGTTTTAGAAGAAAAGAATTGTGTTTTGGAGCCATGTTTTCAATTATTTTTTAGAAATTTTATTGGGGAGGAAGAGCTCAGATTGCTAGCCCAGACTTTTCATACATTTTTCTCAAGATTAGGTGCAGGATGAGAGAAGTAATTCCAAGCTGCAATAGAGGTTTTCACTGTATAGTATGTGACAAGATCAACCAACTTTATTCCTGATATACAAGTAAAGAGTATGAGTATTTTGTGATTTAATAGCCCTACTCTTGAGAAGTGCTTGTACTTCTGAAGCCATTGTGTATGGCTTCTCCCAATTATGAGAATGACATTAACTTGAAGATAGAAGTGTCTCTTCGTAAACACTAGAAGGTAGAGTACAACAGTAATTTAGATGTTTCTTAAACAATCCTACCTGAGAAGCACTGTGAGATTAGATCTTACAAAGGGAGTGTGAAAAGGTCAAGTTGATGTGGGGAGCTTTGCAAAGAAACAACCTCATCAGAACTTTTCCTGTTGAGATAAGATGTTCAAGCCTTAAAATGAGGAGGAGAAGTACATCCAGAGCTGTGCTTTGGGGGTGATGTCATCTGTCCACTGGCCGCTCTTGCAATATTCAAAGCCTGACAATGACAAGAAAAGTATCACAGATGCTGGAAACCTGCGGGAGCCATAAAAGATTCCACCAAAGGCAGACAGATTTCTAAGGTACCTGCTTTGGTTCATGATTCTTCCAGAGAATGGAAGAGGAAGATCATTTGAAACCCTGAGAGAGTGCACTGGCCAGGAGGTGCCTCTAATCATCCGTGTGGTACCACAGAATAAGTCTGAGCACAGCTCTGCCTCTCCTTCCCTGCTGAAACTCCCATCCCTTAGAGATCCTGTGGGCATTTTGTGTCTGCTCAGTAACGAAGTGAGCGCGCTGCCCGCGCCCATCCTGACTCTGCAGCACAAAAGCAAAGCCTATTGAAGTGCTCTGGTGACTGGCTGGATTTCAGCTTAAATTGGTGATAACTTACCCAACAGAAGGTGTGGATGAGTTCAGGATATTTCTGATTTAAATTAAATTATACTGGGAAATCAACATCTCCTGTCCCAGCCTGGTCAGCCGGCACCCAAAAAGCCGTTCTGGCCCTGGGGGTGTTAGCTGCAGCCTGTGTCCATGGGGCCCTCACCAACCCTGTTAGGTTTTCTGATCAAAGAAATGAACATGTGTTTGGTTTTATTTTAAATAAGAACCTTCTGTGGTAACCACATGGGTTATGCCCAGAGCTGGTGCATCTCTTGTCTCTGGAGTCCAGACTTAACTCAGTATTTAATTACAGTAACCCACAAAGGGCCCTGCTGCACCTTTTGCAAAGAAAGGATCTTCTCCTGCCTGACTCACAAGCCAATCTGTCATGTTCTCCCTATTTAAAAATTCCCTGGTTTTACCTCGTAGTGTTCTTCAGCTTTTTCCTTGCTTTGCAGCCCTGCAACACCAAGGAGTATTTTGACTCCTCGGTCACTCTGATCACATTTTATTAGTTCTATCAGGTAAAATTTTCCAAAGCCTGCAAATCCAGCCAGATACCTAACAACCTTAAATTTGCATTCATGCCTCATTTTTCAGCTCTCAAGGAACAGGGCATGTAGAGCTTTGACACTGACTCAGAACGAGGGGGTTTGGCATGGCTGATGCATTTGTGTGTGTTACGTGGCTCATTCTCCTCCTCTGAGGGCAGTAACTTGGTTAGCTTTTAGTCAAACTTTTTCTTCCCTGTCAGCTGATGTGTTCTGGAAGCTCATGCACTTGCCAAATCTGACAATTTTTCTTACTAATTGACTCTAATGCGAACTGCTCTATGCAGCCCCACTGCTAGCTGATAAAAACAAAAAGTAATGAATTTTTGCTTAACTAGCTGATTTAATTAAAATGTTTTATACTGTACTTGTATGGTTTCTATAAATGGAGAGGTAATTTTGTTTAATGAGTTCCTAACCAAACATAACATTCCTGATTGTACGTAGCCAGATTTGATAAAGGTCACAAACGCTGCAATTCCACTGTTTGCTTTTGGAAGTCGTGATGATCAAACAGCTTGCTTGGGTACTGGAAATATCCTGTCAGGATTGGTTCCCTCTATTCCTGTTTATACCAGAAATTATTAGTATAGTTTTAGGAGCAGAGGGGGTTCTTGTCTGTATTTGAACACTGTTCATTATCTTTAAAGTGGAAGTGTACTGCCAAAATCCCATCTCATTGTCAATTAGTGGCTTCTCTGCAAACACATTAATTTAATGCCCCTGCTGAAGAGCTGTGTATGTTGGAACATCTTGCTGCTAAAACAATAGTTTTCAGAGCTCTTTGACACAAATCATTCATGAATGGCAATTTATGCCGTGATGGTAATGGGATGTGACATGCAGCTATCTTTGATTAAATTTACCACAGCTTACAACTATTAGTAAATAAAGCTAATACAGACAGTCATCTCAGAGTTCTAGAGGGTGGATAAGGAGAAAAACAGATTATGGATTCCTTACCTATGCAGTTCCTAAATAATAGCTGCACATACCACAACTATAAAAAATTAAAGTCTAAAATAAAAAGTCTGATCTTTTTAAAACTACTTTTTTTCCTGTCTCCAACTTCAGCAAGTTCAGCAATGACCTAAATAAAAAAGGAATCAATTACCGTAAAATAAATAAATTTGCTGTTTGTTCTGCAACCCTTTCATTCTACTGTACAAGAACACAAAATGGAATATCTTTCTATACTGAAAGATCAAAAACTGGAGAAATGGTGCATTTTGGGAAAAAAGGGTTCATTCGTCCTCCACTGCCGTCCCTGATGTCAGCAAAATGTTGTTTCCTTAGAACAGAATTCATGCAAATGTTTATTTTGCAGTGCTCTCATGTTCCCTTTGTTAAAGAACTAAGCTCTATTTTCATTGTCTTATTTTCTGTTTGGTAAATATCATTTTCTCCTGTCCTTTCTGCAGCTACCATGGAAACAAGCAAAAATGCTTCAGATTAAATATTTTTTTAATAGGTTCTTTTTTTCCCTGGTAGAAAATGGTACCAGTTTTCAAAACGTATATTGATATAGGAGATGAAGGGAAATATGTTTGAGCAGTGGACTAAAGGTGGCTTTGTATCCCCTTGTATTGACAAAAATATATTAAAAACACATTGCCTCAGTTAAACTTTATGAGTGACACTAGAAGCAAAGCAACCCAGGTATTCTTTCTTTTCTGAAAAATGTCTAGTGTGAAGTGTTAAAGATCCTACGAAAATAACAAGACTGGCATATAAATAAAACAGGTTAATTCATGAATCATTTTGATACCTGGAAAATAAAGGCCTTATTTCCCTTCCTCCAATTGCAGGTACTTCTTATTGCAAATGCAAGTATAATATATTTTAGTGCCGAAGCATTTCATTTTTCGGGTTGAGCCCTATGAAATTATTAATCTCCAACAAACGTACCCTAAGACTCACTTGTTATTTATATGCAGGGAATGGCGGCTTATTTACCCAAACATTAGAGTGATCCAAAATGTTCAGCTAAGCAGGAACACAAAATATGATATTATATTATGTAAATGGGTTTGCGATACGCTCTGCTGGATAATAACTTCCAGATGTCTCCGTAGCCAGAGGCTGACGGATATCAAAGGCAGGTTGGCTGGGAGGGGAGACAAGCCAGCTGGCAGACTGGCTACTGCTAAGTGTAGCGGAAGGTGGAAGCTGGTGTTCCTTCACACTCGCTGGTTTTATTTGTGGGCTAGTGAAAAGTCAGCGGCTCGCAGCCTCCTTGTCACGAGCAGGATAGGGCTGGAGGGGCTGCTGGCATCCCACGTGTCTTCTTCTGTCAGGGGATTATCTGTCGACCTCTTTCACGAGTAGAGGTTGGGTTTAGGCTGAGTCTCCCAATAAATGAAAGGCTGACGAGCCACAGACCAGCGCTGACAGGAGATTATAGACTCACTAAATGGCTTTTCCAACTTATCCTTTATTCCCAGTGCCAGGTGCAGACAAGGAATGTCCCTGAGCTCTCAGCATTGTGGTGTAAACAGAGTTAGCTGAAGCACCACTGCAGCCTCACTAGTTTGGTGTAAGGTGTCCTGAAGCTTTTGGGTTCTGAAGTCTGACAGTCCCTTTGGGATTTAGCTCCGTGTCCTCTTCCCAAAGCAGCAGGTTGTGTTCACCATCCTTAAAGGCAATTCTAGACTGAAAAGGGACTGGAAATGACTCCTGGGAGATTCCACTGGAGCTGCTGACATGGACTCCAAGATATGCCTACACCTTCTGTGAAGCAGGCTGGGAGAGGAAAGTTCTTTTCAGGATCCTTATAGATTGTGAAAAATTAGGGTTGTGATTGAGGCTGCACCTCCTCCAACCTCACATTGCTTTCTGAAAGCTTGATCTGCCATCTCAGTGAGAGGTTTCTGATGGACTTCTGTATGTTTATAATTTATTTCAATTAATAGGAAAAAAAAAAAAAGGTGGTATGGGGAATTGCAAGGCAGATTCTGCCACTCTGAGCTGCATGCAGTTGATCCTCTGCCCTGCAACTGCTCATAACAAATGTTAGAGTTGCACATTCCAAAGAAAGAAACATTTATCAGCAGAAGATGCAAGGGCTGTGTTATGATTTGCCAGCACTGGCAGTGTCCATGTGTGTCACAGTTATGGGCCAGAAGCCCACTGGAAGAGACATGGGATGACTCAGAGCCAAGTGTCAATCCCAGGCTTGCAGAATTTGGGCGTTAAATAATACAGCCAGCACAGGACTGCCTAGCTTCATCAGCAAGCTCTTAAAAATCCTGCCCCAATACAATACTAAGGTATTAGATCCTGCTGAATCCAAACTCTCCTAACAAGTTTACGTCCCAGCATGGTCTCTTCTCCTGTTGTTTCTCTTCATCCCACACTTTGTAATTACTTTTTCCCCTTGATCTTGAAGGTTTTCATCTGTTTTGGCTCAGCTGTATTTCTCTAGCTTATCAGTGTCCTAAAGTGATAGACAGGCATAATTACCGAATTATCTGACTATTTTGTATCCTCCTGTAATTATCTTTGTATTACCAAAGACTGTGTTCACATGTTCCATGTTTAGAGTTTGATCCTCTTGTAACGAGTTATAAATGTCACCATGTAATTTTTGGTATGGAGAGTGGATTTCACTTTCCCCTGGGCACGTGTTTCATGGATTGCCTGGAGCTGCTCACCATTATTTTTGTGCCATATATCAAAGAGTCACAAAAACAATGGAAGGGAAAACACCCCAAAGCAGCAGCCCTAGAGGTGCTTCTCTTGATTTTGTGAAGGACAATGGACAGTTTGTGTTGTGGCGGCACTACAAAACGTGGAGGAATATTTTATCTTTTGAAAATGTTTCTGAGATTCCTTAAAGCATGTGGCCAGTGAGAAAAGGAGCAGTTGTCATCTCAGTAAAAACTGTTCCTCAGCAAAACTAGAATTGGAAGCTGTATTTTAGAATTAATTGAATTTGGTGTCATATTCTGCTTCTGAGTTGAACTTCAGATTCTTGCAAACTCAAAAACACTGGAGAGTTTTCTGGGGCTCACAGTTCAACAATGCTGTTATTCCAGATATGTTCTGGGATGTTTCAGTCAGAGATCTGAATAGTTCTGGCATTTATACTCACCAGACTTTGTTACTGCATTTGTCTCACAGCTTTTAAGCAGCAGAAAACATGTACAACATATTTAAACAACACCAGAGAAATTAAGGTCAAGAGAATGCATTGTCAACAAATGAAGATAAAAAAGATCTGTTGTTTAAAAAAAGAGAAAAAAATTGTTGTTGCAAGATGCTTTTGAAATTCTACATATCAAATTCAGAGTCATGTTGATGATTTATTCTAATATAGGAAAACATCATCAAGAGTGACAAGCAAGCTAGTCACTGTCTAGTCACCTGCCAGCAAGTATTTCATACAGACTAAAAAGGCTGGTATTGCCTTGCTGAGCTGACACTAATTATTTCAGTATACACAGAGCTTTGGGACTCGTGTTAATTCTCAAGTCTGTCTTTAGTTCAGACTCATTCCACTGTGTAAACTCAGAAGAGCACAAATTATTTGACCATCCTTTCATAATCTGTCCCCATGCTCACTTGCCAATTATATAAACTGATCCAAATACCTGCTCTCAAAGGATTCCCATTTGGGAATCACAAGCCAATTAAAAGAAATAGGGGATATCCACTATTCTGTGGCTCATGTCTCATAGTCCTATTTCATGTTGTCATGCATTTCTGGGTATCTTCTTGAGATAAGATTGATTTCACCAGTGCTCAGAAAACATACCTTTCTGTCAATAAAATGATTTTAAAATGAGACCTCTTTTGAATATAGCATTACATCCCGTGGGAAGGAGGAGGTCAGTAGTGCCTACCAGTATCCTGGATATCCCAAGAAAGTCTTCCACTGCCACACTATGATTGTGTTTCTGTGTTTATTGCCCACTTCAGTAAGCATTTTAAGTGCAACATCTAAATATTGAACACAGTGCTGTGATTTTTTGAAGGTGTGGAAACAGCACTTAGGTGAACACAACCCACATCATGAGTGTGAGACGGGACCTGAGGAACATGCCTCTGTGTGTGACTGAAAAGACCATATTTGTCTGTTGTGTGAAAATTCAGCTCTGGAACAGTCTTGTTTTTAAGTTTTGCAGTAAAAATAGCTGCATTTTGGCACAAATGTTTCCGGTCCTTGCAGCCAGTGGATGTCTGCCCTCCAGAGGTAACAGAGCTCAGAGCCATGACCAAGCTGTGAGAACAGGCTCCTTGCTGCTGTGCCCAGCTCCCAGTATCTCCATCCTTTCTGGAGAAGGTCCACACAGCTCTGGAGCCACATCTCAGTTTAACTTTCATTTACTGTTTAGTTTTCATATACTGTACAGTCTGGAGGTGACTGCCTGTTTCTTTACCTCCTGATCAGGAACTGAAATGTGCTAATAGATGGATTTACATTAAACTAGAAGGCCTGAAGCAATGATTCCCACTGAAATCAGTGCCTACAGACAACTGCTTGGAGGGTGTTTGGGTTTTTATATTTGGAATAAGACAAAAAGTGAATGTGGCTTAAAATGGCAGGAGCCTCAGAAAATGCTTTGATAGCTTTCCCTGCATTGTTCTTGTGTGTTGGGGCATTGGGTTTGGGGTGAGTGGGTTTTTTTGCAGTTTTTTGAGAAAAATAGCTGAAAATTGTAACATTCAGAGAACAGTATTCCTACTGGATCTTACCTCAAATGAAAAGAATGTGACTTGCAGTCTTTGTGATTTATGAAAGTTTAAACATTTTCTGGTGGGAGTGCAGGTCACCATATGGTAACAAAAGACCTTGCTAGTTATCTTTTCTGCAGACTTTTAGAAGTAATTGCTGGAATCCTAGAAGACCACAGAGTATTGAAGTATTGGGACTGCATAACCTCTGAAGAGCCTTCCCAAATCTACATTTCATTGATTCATCCATTCTATAAGGCATGAATTTTCTAATAGTGAGCCAGTCTCTCTAAGTCAAAACCATGGTCACACCATTTCCATTTTTATTCATAGAACTGTAACATTTCCAACATGAAAGTATTCCATTCAGAGAATCCATAGTTTAAAAAAATCACAAAAAAAGACTCAAAGTCATACCAAATAATGAAAATTTACTGTGCCTGAGATGTATTACACTTCCCAGGCAGCATGGGGTGTATATTTTGGGATTTGTGTTCAAAACCCAGCTCTCATATAAAGATCATTTGTTATGAAGCACTAAAAATCTGAACTAATGCACCTCTGCAGCCATGGGGCTGACTCTCCCTCTGGCTGGGGTTGGGTTTGTGTGGCACAGTACTTTTGCAGAGCCACAGACTGCAGATTCTTGTAGCTCTGCTCATGGTTCATACCAGACTGGACTCATGAGATGGACTGCAAAGGAATCATCTCCCATTTTTTGTGTTCTGATAGATTGTACTTATGGGAAATTTTCAGCAACTTCTTTACTCCAGATCTCTGCTGCTGGTGTAATGAAGACGATACATTCTGGGAGGCGCCTTGACTTGGGAGTGACAGGTCCATTTATTTATGAATGTTTTAGTTGATGAGGTGGTGTTAGGTCATAGGTTGGACTTGATGATCTGCGAAGTCTCTTCCAGCCTAGCTGATTCTCTGACTGTGTTTCTGTGAAAAGGAAGCGGCAGCAGAGCTGCCAGTGAACCCGTTGTGTCTTTGTTCCATGTGGCCGTTGATGCCATGTTGGACAGGTCCTAAGAAGCGAGCAAGAAGCTAACTGGCTGTGCTTTCTTGTTCCCAAAACAGCCCAAAGGAAGGAAGGCGCTGCCTGGAGAGCTGGTGCAGCAGCAGAGTGACACGCTGCTGCCGTGGCGGCAGCACCAGAGTGCCAACGGGCTGCGGCGGCAGAAGCGCGACTGGGTCATCCCGCCCATCAACGTGCCCGAGAACTCCAGAGGGCCCTTCCCGCAGCAGCTGGTCCGGGTGAGTTCAAGAACAAAACAGTGGTAATAGTGCTGATAATAATGGTGATCTTGTCATGGCGAAGCAGTGGGTGTGGGAAGCCTGGCTCAAAGCACAGGCTGTCTGCTCTCCCTCCCTCCTGCAGGAGCGGTTGCCTTTTCCATGCTGCTCCAAAGCTCCTCACCCCAGTTTCCCTCCCAGCCTAATCGCCTCCTTCCAGCCAGTCCCTCCTGAGACACTGGCGCTGCTGCCAGGATGGCACTTTGCCCACGCTCTCATCCAAAAAGCGTCTGCAGGTGTAAGAGCTGGGCTGGGTGGCACCCAGCGACGAGGGTGCTGCATCCTTCCCTTCCCTTCCCATCCCTCCCTCCCCGAGCCCGCTACAGATGCGCGGCGGCCCGGGGGAGGTTGGCTGCCTGCCGCCGCTGCAGATGGATCCGGCAGCCTCCCCTGTGTTGCTACTTTCTTTCTTCACAAGGATAATCTCTGAGATCAAGTTTACCCATGTGGTTTTCTGTGATGATTATGGGATGACAGGAAAAGAAAAGGAAGGGAAAAGGAGTGTTTTACAGAGACATTTGGTTGATTTATTGTTGCTGTTGATAAGTGTTAGTGAAATACAAACACATGTTGCTATTCCTCTTGTGGGTGCTGGTTTTGGTTTTTTGGAGCAGTCAAATTATTAACTGTAAAAAAAAAAAAAAAAGTAAAACTCCTTGGCAGACATTTGTAGCTAGCTCTTCCCTTGGAAGAAAATGGCAACAGTATAAAAATTCAAAAGTTATTTCAAGTAGCAGTGGTGTGTCATTGGCATCCCTTCTCAGGAAGTTCATTTAGTCCTTTTGAAGCAGTGCCTGGATTCACATGAGTTGCATCATTACCTGTTTCTGTGTCTGGGAGGAAGGGGCATGTTCCAGTTCAGTCAGGGATTGTTTAAGCTTGGATTGTTGATGTCATTCCTCTGTGCAATTAGGGAGTACAATAAGGACTAAGAAGTACCAGGTGGCAAATAAAACCAGGGAGGGAAGCCAGAGTGTCTTTGTGTGGTCAGCGGTGCTGGGTAGGGAGTGACCCATTAATGTGTTGTCCTGCTAAGCTGAGGAAATGTCTGAAGAGAGAATGACCTGATGTGTCAAAAATGCCTTTCTAAATTAATAATTTAGATTAAATCTTGAATTCCTGTAAAAAATAAAGGGTAGTACTTGCAAAGTGAACTTGTGTTCTCTTCCATTCCCTACTGATTTCTTTTGAGTTTTGACTAGACAGCAAGAGGACAACTTGGCACCAGCTTACCATGGCAAATTTGTTGATTTATAAGGACTGAAATCTCTGTGGCACTTTTTACTGTACAGTCTGGAGATGAAACAGAAGGACTCGACTATGCAAAATTCTAGTATTAATGGAAATGACAAATAATAAATTTTATATAGGTACTGAAGAATTTATATTCATCACTTAGACTACCGGTAACCTTGGAAAGATAACCTGGCTTATGGAAATACAGAACTCCCAGATTTTCAGCAATATATTCCATTGCAGTTTTCAAATACAGATGCTAGAGGAAACACTGAAAATGAAGTGAAAATGAGGTGGGAAATAAAAAAAAACAAACCGGCTTACAAAGGGCTGCTTTCCTCTTCACCTGACATACAGAAAGCATCATAATGACAGGGAAGATCATACAAAGAGTGCAACTTGATTAAGCGTGAGACCCCTGATGTTTCAGGCTTGGGTTGAGTTTCTGCTCCTCTGCAGCATCTGGCCCTTTTGCCAACGCCTGAACGTGAAGCTTGGGTGATTCCTATCAGGAGTTACAGCTCCCTCCGTTAGACTTTGCTCTTTAATTATCCAGAATAGGACAAATCAACATCTTCAAAGACCAGCACTATCTGATTATTTCCATCCACATAATCTTCAGATTGCCCTGGAGCATTTTGCTGTCTCCTAGATCTAGGTAAGAGTTTTGATCTGATTCCCCATGCTTTTGCTCGCTGGGCACTGAATATTTTTGTGTCCATCTGCTCACAAACTGGAATCAGAAGTGCACATGTGAAGCTGCAGCTCAGCTCTCATTTGTACAGAAGCAGGTCTGTCACGGTTTTCTCTGCTATTTTATATAAAACATTCAAACCTACCACTGGTTCTTGGACACTAACATTTTTTTTGGTTCAGAAAGACCAGTCTGAGCTTGCATTTTGTAGGTATAACTCATGGAAACCAGTTTCTCCATAGTGCTGTCTTTAGTTCTGGCTTCCTCCAAGGAGAGGAAGGGATGGCATGAAAAATATCATCACTAAAAAACCAAAAAGCCCTACCAGAAGTACATTCCACATAGAACCACTTGCTGTTTGCGTTTTTATAGGTCAGACTAATTTGAAATGCATAGGCAAATCTTTCAGGTTCCCTCCTACTCCTGCTTCCTATTGTGAAGGTAAAAATTCCATTTTATGGAAGTTGATTAGTTACTTGTCAGTATTTTTAGCAAGGCTGTGCCTGAATGAAGTTTAAATCATAGCAAAGGTGAATGCAGCTTGATGGGAGCCACATACCTCGAAAGGCAGCCCTGTCTGGTTCAGCTGGGATCAACTGTAATTCTCTGCTCATTAAACCATTTCATTCTGATAAAATACGTTAAATGAAAAAGTTTTTAGAGAAAAAAAGAAAAAAGGAACATTATTCCTGCCAAAAAAACCCTTCTGTTAATTACAGGGTTTTTTCTTTCTGGGGAACATCCATGTCTGTTCATATACATCAACCACACTAACTAGGAAATGTGTTTCAAAAAATAATAGCTGAAAAAATAATAGTAGGAATTTCTAATTAATTTTGACTGCTGAAAAGATTTACTTACTCTTTGAAGATTTTAAATTAGCATCTGACATTTATAAGCTAAAAAAAATCGTTAGTGTATAAAAATGTTTTGTAAATTCTGCTTTTGTCTTTGAGCTGAGAAAACAGTTATCAAAATTTATTGATATATGCTTATTTATTTTGGAAACATTTATGAAAATCTTGAGTTTAATTTCCTTCTGCTTCACTTCCACCTTTGTACTAGGAATAATATTGTACATGCTGTGAAATATTTCACTGTTGTGAGGCTAATTTCATTACTAATTGTCAGGTACTCTCATTATTATAACTGAAGTCCATAAAAATGCCTATTAAAAATACAAAAACAATATGAAATCCCCTTCCTTCTCCAAGCAAATGACTCATGCAGGCACACTGATCAGCTAAGATAATATATTAAATAGTTGCACCCTTGCTGAGCTCTGTCTATTTTCTCACTGACTCATCCTTTTTAGATACATGCGTAGCTAATTCTTAATTATCTATTATCTAATTATCTATTAGCTTATCTTGTATTTCATCCTCTTTTGAACTTCAAAAAGAATCTCAGTTTTGATCCACAAGCCAGTATCCAGCTGCTTCTAATGGGAATCTTGACGCAGTTTTGGAGGCAGGTCTTGGTCCATCTCAATGGACTACATGAAAATAATTAATTTTAAAAAACAAGCCTTGTGCAGAATTGGCCTTTTGTCATCTTTGACATGCTTAGATAATGGGCTTCTCTGTCAACCACTGCAACTATGTTCTCCTTTGTCCTGTGAGGGCTCCAGACTTCCAGTTCATCTCCAGGACCTTTGCAGAGCCTCCCATCTTGCACTTCATAGACCCTAATTTTTCCAGCCTGCCTTTATTAAACTAAAACTGAAAAATGTATTATTTTCCTGTTAGATTCTTACGATAAACAACTTGTTCATTCTCATTATGCCAGCATGAAAATCCCCTGAGGATGACCAAGACAGGATCTTGGTGCTCTCACAAACTGCCTTGATTGCACGCTGCAGGCACAGCATGGGCTCCCGCATCCCAGCGCTGGTGATCTCAGCCACAACAATGCCAGAAATAACCTGATGTGTGTAACAGGAACAAGAGGGAAGGATGCATTTTATGTAAATTTAATCAGAAAGTCCTGAAGTGGCTTGGAAAGTTGGCAGAATATAATATACCTGAAGGCTCTTGTGTTGCTGCTTAGCAGAGGTGTCGTTGTCGGGTCGGGTTTCCAGCAGCATGGGGCACACAAGAGGAGCAGAGAGCTCCTCTTGACACGCTGCAAAACCCTGTGGTGGACTCATGGGTGGGTTTAGCACATCTTAAGCTATCCTGTGACATTGAATATTTAATATGAAAAAGGTTGATAGCACACTCTTGAGCTCAACAGCCTATTTGTGAGCCAGAGCCCACCCTGGCTCTGGAAACGGGTGAGACAGCTCTCCCAAAGTCTGGAATCCTGGTGCTGGAGACACACAAGGCACACTGAGCTGTAAATCCCTGCCAGCTTGGACCATCAGCCCTCAGTGCTGCCATCTCCTTTGCTCCTCATGGCTGTTTCAGTGTGTGCCTTTGCACTGTTTTAAATAGTTTTATTGTAGGAAATCCCTCTTGCCTCCTCTATCACAGCGTTGCTCACTGCTGTGAAATTGGCAGTGCAGAATCCATTAGCTCCCAGCTGCAAGACAGATGGCATCTGTCTGTGGTGAGAGAAGGTTTGTTGAGAAAAGGCCTTGCAAATGCTTCCCAAAGGACATCAGACCTTACTTTTCCTGAGAGAGATGCAGACAGCATTGATTACAAATAGACCTAGATCTTCCTTGTTCTCCACAGGAACAGGTGTCTCTTTTGCCTTACCAGCCACACAAACACTCAAAGAAAAAAATTGGCTAGGTCTGACTCTCAGTGCACCTCACCTTTATGATGCCCTGTGAGCATCATCAGCTGAAATTCAGAAATGAGGGCATTTGGTCATTATTGTAACACTCAGAACAGGATAAGGAGCAAGCCCAGAGGGTGGAGAGGAAATGGGGCATTGTGCAGGTTGTGGTGCTCTGGAGAGTCAAGCCTTTCTTTGAAAGCTGGCCCAAGGATGTAGATTGAGGCAGCTCTTGGCTCTACTGCAATTTCACACCACAAACCAACCTGGCACCAAAGAGGGCAAGCTGAGCAGGAAAATGGTTCATTAAATGTTCATCTTGCCATGGTCTTGGCTCTGGTGTTGATCTGTCCTCTGTGTGTGTGTGTGTGTTACCAAACCAGTACTCACATATAACTCACAGAATGAATGGACAAAGTGAAATATGACACAGTGCTTCCTTAGTGTGTCCATTTGAAATTCCTTTAAAACCTACAGTCCGAAGCAAGTTCCTGAACATATTCCACGCTGTATGTACTGCTCAAAGGACATTCCTGTTTGCATTCTCCCTGATGATGCCATGCTCATTTTCCAGCATTCCCCAAAAGAGAAGGGCAGATCCTGATGTAAATCACACTTCTCTGCCAGAGCTGGTGGGGCTGCCCCAGTGTGTGCCATTTGGGAATCTGGGTCGAAGGAAGCAGATGCCCAGTGCTTTATGGGCTTTCCATGCACACGCACATCCAGAATTATGGATTGAAAAGTGCAGCTACAGCATAAATGCTCCATTTAAAATTCTCTTACAACAGCATTCAAGCCTATACTGTAATTATACATATTGTATTTCCTTGTATTCAGACCCATAGGGAATTTATATTGTCCTTGCTAAAGCCAGAGGGACTGGAGGAAAGCAGTCATTTAATGATTCAGCTGTCTTGGGCTCTATGATTTAATCAATCATATGAAAGAAATTTTTAGATTCTTTGTGTTTAGAGTTCTCTTGTCTGAGCAGAAAATGTTCCCTTTTTGAATTGCTTTAATAGCTGTATTTATGCAGCTGAAAGTTCCTTAAGAAATGAAAGTAAAATCAAATTGCTGAGAATGCCTAGATAATTTATCGGAGAATATTCAATTAGAATATATTAATATTTTAGATTTCCATCATTAATTTAATATTCAGAGATTTAATTTAGTCGTTGAATTGCTGTAGTGCCATGCGTGGGTAGATTGTTAGGCTGAGTGCTTAAAACACCTGCCACAAATGGGTGAATCTCACTTTGATTCCCAAGAGCACAAATGCCTTTCTACTGACATAAGTCTTGCAGCAAAAACTCAGACACTAAATCTTGCCTGTGCTCTGCATTTTTCCATAATTGCAGAAAGGAATAATACAATCTTCTAGCAGAAATAAATGCAAGAGCCTGATTTATTTATGCATTCAAATCCAGACTGAGGGGGAATTTGGTTCTCTGTGGTTCTGAGTTTGTCAATGTATTACTGAAAAATTTCATTTTGCCAGACTGGCCTTGTCACTTACTCAAGGAGAACTGTTGTAAGTGAGGTTGGGATTTAAAGGTGATTGACACTTTGCAGACAGATATCAAGGACTCCTATTGCCCAGTTCAGCTAAAAAAGCTGCCCTTGAGGTTTTGCCATTTTCCAGGATACTTTGGGAATAATAATATGAATAGAAAAATGCCCCACTAAATCTTTAAAAACCCACTAAATCATAAAATACCCTTTGATTTGGAAGTGATAAATCTTTGAATGTAGCATCCCAGTTGCATGAGGGAAATGGAATATTTTTAATTTCCCACACAACATAAAAACTGAGATTCTCAGAAGCCACTGGAAGTAGTGAGACTGCTCCCACTGATTGGGAAGTATCAGCATGACATTTCAGAAGTTTCAAAAATCATTGATAATATTTATGATTAACTTCAAGTCATTAATTTAGGGTACAGCAAGTCGAACTGGGAGGAGGCTGGGATAACAGACCTGTGGTCTGACCTTGTGGTTGATGTTCCAAACTGTTTTGCAGTCACTCAGCATCCCCTGAGGCAGTGGGGTGGGATACACTAGCAGGGGTTTGTGACCCTACTGCCAATGACTACTGGTTAAATACAAATTGTAAGTGGGAGACAGGGAATGATAGAATTGTTTAGGTTGGGAAGGGACCTTTTAGATCCTCAAGTCCAGCTGTGATCCATACAGCCTTTGCTTAGGTATTTGTCCATGCAGGATCTGACTTTTTCACCCTCCTGCATCACTGAGGATGGTCTTTCACAGATAAGAACCCGAGGCAGGGAAGCTGAGTGGCTTTGAGACCACAGAGCTGTTGCCATGGCCATGGGCAGCACTCTCTGCTTATCAGCATCGGGGCCTGTCCTTGGGTTACTTGAAGAATCTCATCATGGACTCGGATTTTAATGGAGTGGTCAGAAAACTTCTGCTGATGGTTATGGTCAGTCACATTGTTCCATGTCTGAGTCCACCTGTGCATTGGGTCTGTTACACACTGGTCTGTTTTCATGCAAAGGTGCTTCTCTGCTCTCTGCTGGCTCTCCACCAATTCCTCCTCCACCACCCCCATCCAGCCCACACCTTTTAGCTCCGGCTTCACTTTGGGAGCAAGAGATTCAGGAAGCACAGAAGGATAACTACCCCTCGAATTGTCATCACAGGCGTACTGCAAAAGAGTTCATCAGTCACTCCAAAGAGTATTTAGCTATAATACCCCATTGCACATATTGCAACATATCATTACCTCCCATCCTCTCCAGAAAGTGAGATAACTGTAATAGCCACTCAGGCTGGCAGTCATTACGTGTACAGGCAAAGGCAGGAAGGCATAGTCAGAGCTAATGCACACAGCTCATGAAAGCTATTGAAAATCTGTGAAGACAGTGTACACAAAAACAGTGGGTTAATTTGCTTAGAAAAGAGCTTTGCTTTTGCTCCTGCATTTTCCAAAGTAAAACAGTAATAATGAAAAAAGCCGAGACAGAACGACAAAGAATTCACAATCTGCCTCTTTGCTGCAGGAGTTCATTCTTTAACACTCAGCACCCACATTAGGTGAGTGTGGGACTTGGCTTCCTTGATGAGTTGAAATGGAGTCCCAAAGACAGAGTGGTGCTGTGTGGGTGTGAGTTTGGATTTGCAGAATGATGCTGCAGATATAACCTTGACAGCTAGGCTGTTGCTGAAATTCACTGTAGCAGGCTGGGATGAGATGGGAAAAAAAAAATCTACAGTTTTTATTTCCTTACTAGTGCATATGTTCTTGATAGTCTGCACCAATGAAGAATTAAATACAGCACCCTGGAATTTCAGATGTCAGCTTTTAAGACTTTAGAGAATTTACTCTTGGTCTAATTTTAAATTCTCATTGTTGTGGTTAATTGTTTTTTTTAATAATAGCTGAGATTTTCAGAGATAAAGGTGTCACCATCCAAATCCTTTCTTAGCTGTCTCTAATGCAGGCTGATTAAAGATGTAAGCCCATGGCTACATGGTGGGGCAGGAAAGAGTGGATATGCAGTAGTTTACCAGTTTCAATAAAGGCCCCATTTCTTTGGAGTTTTTCCTTTCCCATAATTCTTACAATATTTTTTAAAATTATCATATTTAAAATAACATTCATATTTGTTGCTAATTTCCTTAATTTAAAGGACATTTTCCTCCTATCCGAACAGTTCGACAACTTAAAAAGCAAACAAACAAAACCTTGGATTATATTAAGGGAAACATTTTGCCCAAGGCAATTTGGATATCTGCAGATGGTGGTACTGAACATTTTGGCCCTTGTTCAGCAGAGATTTAAAGAATTTGCCTATATTTGAGCCTTTAAGTAACTTCGGTGGCTCTTCAGAATATATTTGTTGACTGGAAACTAAGGACATGAATAATGCCTTACTGGATTAATGTACCCAGCATTGTGCAGTAGTAACCTTTTTGGCCATGTTTATGGTTTTTATTAGATTCCCAATTTTAATTACACTTCTCTGAGTGCACTGGTAGTGTACAGGGAGCACACCTCAGATGTGCACACACATCAGCCTTTGCACATGTCCTTTTTTTCCTAATAGACCCCAGAACCTGACTTGAAAAGCCACCCAGTAGACCTTGGTTGCATTTTTTTGGCACTGCATAAAGAGAGCTGAATTCTTTCCCCTCCATGAACCAACTCCTGCATCCCCTAAGAGCCCCCACAGCTGCTGAACCTGCATGTACTCATCCTTGTCATAACAAACCACCCGGCCCTGCCCTCCCTGTGCCAAGTTTTACCTGAGGAATTCCCCTTTAGGAATCAGATTTTGGAAACCAGGACTGATCCTCTATCACTCAAGCTGTAAACTCCTAAACCTAGAAGTTTCTCATGGAAATATTAACAAACCCCTAAATGCCATAGTGCTGGTGGCATTGCTGGGACATTTGCCTTCCTGGCTCCTCCTTCCACTCGTGATCTCTGCTCATTTTAATCAAAACATCATGACCTGAGGAGGGTTTTGTATCTCTACTTGGGTTTTTAGCCCTTTTGGGCTGTTTTTCAGTTGACTTATTTGTTTGATTTGTGCTTCAAGGCTTTGTGAGTTGTAACATTTATTTAAGCAAAGAACCTAATTTTCTTGTTGTTAAAAGAGGGACAGTTTAAGCAAGAAGAAAAACAGTATGGGCTTGTTGTTTCTGTCTGAGAAATGAAAGGCGTGCATTGTGTTGTGAAAAGATTGGACGTGCAGCCTATGGTTTGAACCTTCAGGGGAACTTGTAGTGCATGTTCCCCTCTGCTAGTTAAACTCCTCTGTGGAAAAGGCAGAGCTGCAGTGTCCCCATTAGTGCAGGACTATGAAAAATTCAGTGGGAATGGCCAATTTTCCTTATTTCCAAGTCACTGTAAAAAGCTATGGCAGCTAAAAGGCAGAGTTTCTGACCACACTCTGAGCTATTTGGAGTTACTTCTGTAGTAACATCACTGGAAGGGAGCATATTAGTGGAGAGAGGAAAAGAAACTAAGATTAAGAATCTGCACTAAAAAGTGTTGCTAGTTAATCCAAGCCCTAGGAAGGGATTTGTGTGAGTTGGAAAACAAAAATAAATGTTTGGCCAGCTTACATTTTCAGTGGTGTGGTTTGCAGTGAAGTGATGACACAATTTACTTACCAGTAAGTGGCATTCAACTGTCTCTAACAAAAAGAAATTACAGTAGAAGAATCAGACATCATCAGAGCATAAATCTTTTATGGAAGATTATAGCAGTTATTTATTATTTGAAAGCGAAGAATTGAGAAGCAAGGTGGCATTTTCTTTCAGTCATGGGAAATTCACCCTGTAATGTCTCCATGGAAAAAAGGAAAATGCTATACCAAAGTGTTCCCATTCAGCTCAATAGCAAAAGCACTATTCGTTAGCATCTGGTTTTGCAGGGAAACTCCTGTTAAGAGAGGAATTTAAATATCGGAGGAAGCATTTCCAACAACTGTCTGGGTTTACCGAATATTTTGCAGACAGTGTTATGTTCATGGCACAGGTTTTTGTATGCTAAAGGAAAAGGCAATTCAGAATTTATGAAACAGCTGCTGTGTCTTTTGAGCACCTAAGGAACAGAATGACACAACACATATGTATTTCTAAAGTCACTTGAAAGAAACAACGCAACAACTTTCTGTACTTCCTTTTGAACCATAACCCATGGTATCTGCAAGCTTTAAAACATTTTCTTTTAATTTTTTAATTAGACATGAATACAAAATGTAACATTTGGGTATAACACGCTATTAGGAAATCAGCTCTTTCTCTCCTTCTGTATCCATTCAGTTGTTAAATGTCCCCCTCCCTTCCTTTTTTTTTTTAACCTCTTGTTCTTAATGAGACTTCCTCCTTCTCCCCATGAATCTTTATGTAGGCAACCTTAGCTCTTGATTAATCAGTAATTAGGGAAGGAGTCATACTGATTTCAAGTCTTTAGTATCATACTCTCCAGCTGAAATTCAGAACTAAAATCTGAAGGAAAGCCATAGTGTCAATATTATGCTCTGTCTAACCATATGATGACAAAAATCACATCAGAGTCAGACCAGGCATATCTATTTATATAGGCACAAATCTGTCCTGCTTGATATCGAGTGTAACACAATCATAATTCTCTCCCACGGCTGCTTTCTCACACATTCCCTGCCTTTGTCACCATCAGCATTCAATATTTCGCCTTAAAGTTTACTACACCCTCTGTCATCTCATCTGACACGAACTGCTTCACTTCACTCCATATTTGCTGAGCAGTTAGGGCTCAATTCAAAGTTTAATGAGCCCTCATTAACCTCCATGAGCTTTAGATCAAACCCTTGTAGTCTAATATGGAAATAATGCCGGGGTATTATGGAGTTAAAAGCTGCCATAGAGTGGTCTGAGGATAAAGTCACTGCGGGCGGGCGGCTTAATGGGGTATTAATTGGATAGAGGGTGTTCCTAAGTACTGAGCACTGAGTGTGGATGTTGTTGAAGGAAGGGAGTAAATGCTGAATGGTGATCCTAAAGTAAGGGTGAGGTTCCCTTTGCATCTGTGCTGTGACTCTGCTTCAGCCTTCGGGGAGTTAATGCTGATGGGAAAGAGTTTTCTGGCCCAGGTTGATGGGTGCTGTCGCTCACAGGTCATCTTCCCTCTTGTCCTCCTGCTCTGAAGTCGTGCCTGTCTTGGCTCCATCAAAATTATTCTTCCAGAAACTAACTGTTAGCAAAAAAGTGGTGTCGTTGGAAAGGAAATGTGAATTCCACACCACAGCTTTTGCATTGCCTCTTCTTTTCTTTTCTGGGGTAAGGTGCTTGCAGCACAACATTTAAAGTAACCCAAAATGTGGTGTTGCCTGAGCTCTTGGTGCCAGTCAGCCCCCCAGCAAGGCTGTCTCTCTATTCCTTTGGATTACTTGGTATATTCCCAAGTAACTGGGAGCTCCCAATTACTTGGGGGGCTCTGCTGGTCAAAACCCTCCACCAAGTCACATGAAAGCAGCCTATATTCAATATTTTAGTCTGATCCTTTGGCTTTACCCTTTTTGTACCCAAAATACTGTTAATTCCTGGAGAAGCTCCATTTCTTCCTCAGACCGTGTGCAGAGGATGATCAGGAACAGCAGAGAATTAGTCCTTGTTGCCACAGATTCCCTGGAGGTCTGAAGGATACCTGTGTCCCTTAGCAGATCCTGCCACGTGCCCAGGGCCACCACGGCAGGGACACAGGGCTGCTGCTGCCCCTTCCCAGCTGATACTGCCTGTGCATGTGGAGGGTTTGGGAACTGTGACATCATCTCTTCGCCAGAGAAGTGGGGCTGATTCCTTTCATTTATTTATCTTAGATATTCTCTGTGCTTCTTGCCTTCTCGAAGAGCTGTTCCTTTCCTTCTGTGAAGCCACAGATGCAACACATCCTGTCTTCCTCCATGCAGCCAAGTGCTTTTCCCTTTGGGCTGGTGACAAGTCACTTATTTCCTCCATATAGCTAAGGAAAAAAAGAACAATCACATATGCAACCATTACAGAAATGTTTTTCTGGAAACTCTCAATCCATATCTCCATAAGACATGTCCTCATTCTCTATAATTTTTAAGCAAAAGGCTGTGTAATAGCTGTCTCTGTGCTGCCTGTGTGCCAGCCTGCAGTTCCTGCCTATCCTAATCCCATATGGGAAGAAGGCTTGAACATATATGCTAGGAAGGGTTATGAAATTCTGCTTGATTTTCTGCTCTCGTTTTTATTCTTCAATTGATTAAGCAGCTGCTAAAATGAGCCTTCCATTGGAGGAGTTCCATAATGCCCTCCCCTCTAGAGCAATACTGCAGCCTATATTACATACCTCCCTTCTTTGTGTCTTCATATTTCCAGTTCCTGTCTCCTGTTCCACCTTTTCAGGTCTTGCTTTCATATTTTTGTTTTTGCTGTATTGCGTTCCCATCTTTCCACACGTTTTCTCTGTCTCAGGTGGTCCCTGTGACAATTTCAGTCACAATCCCTGAAAACTGTGAAGTTGGCTGAATTCTTGTCTGTCTGTAGTTCTTGTACCATCAGTTCCAAACCTTTCTTCTCAGTTGGAAATATTTTTTTAAAAATAAAAAAATCCACAAACACCTCGACTCGTGGTGTCTCCAGAAATTGAGAATGTAAATACAGAGCAATCTGTGATGAAACCTGGAGCATTCCCACCGTCATCCCTCCATGGATTTATGTACCAGTTAAATGTGTTTTCCTGCAGGACAGTGTGGGTGGAAGTGTGGACATTTCACAACCGAGGGTGTTGCTTTAAGGGCTGAATCAAAGTGTGGGAGATTTCATTAATCTTTTCCATTCAGTTTTTCTGATTGAGCTTTTTTTATTTATAATTATATGTCTGTCTGATTGAGAAAGCTATTTATCTGTTCAATGATGAATTATCAAGAAGAAAGGATGGACAGGATGCTTTTAAAGCCTTTCAGCCCCATAGCTGTAGCCACTTATACTGATAGCTTGCACTGGAAAATGGAATGTGAATCAGAGAAAACATGGGAAATAATAGGAGGAAAATTCAGAATCCATTTCTGATGAGTTTATATTAAACCCAAAGATCTTCCACTTCATAGAGAAATTATTTAAGTTTTATGCAGCTTTTGAGATTATGACAAGCTGAACAACTTGTTCTGGCTTGGTGCTCAAGCGCCATATGGTACTACTTCAGCAATTTGATGTGATATTATGAATAAGAGTGCATGAGTAGTGAAATGTTTGGGGTTTTTATATCATATTGGCCTTCTGCAATAGACATTAAAAATGAATTCTGTTTAGAGTAAGGGAAGGGGGAAAAAAAAACCCCAGACCTGCAGGTTTGAATAGCATAATTGCAGCAAGCAAGTGGAAAATGAATCTGTGGTGATTAGGAAGCCAGTTGCTGACAAGATTTCTTGGACAGGTGGGGATCCATGTTCTACAGGCCCTGTTCTCCTTTAGGTTTTCTCTGGTACAATGCTTATATTATCTTTAAGGAAAAATCTTTGTATGCTATTATCTATGTTGAGGGCTAGTGGTTTGCAAATTATTATTATTACACAAGTGGAAATTGACTTTGTATGTAAAAATAAAATCTAAGGCTAAGTTTGTAATCTCAGACAAGTATATAAAACAATAGTCAGCAAAAGATAATGATTAAATCTCAATGTCCCTGTCTGAAGAAGGGCCATCACTTTTCCCTGTGTTTCTTGCCCACTAGTTGTAGGAAGTTGCTTCCTCAAATTTTGCTGCCAAAAGCAGTTCATGGATAGCAGGATGTGACTGCCAGATTTTGGAGGATGAAGTAATGTGGCGATGGAAGGTTTGGTACAGTTCACTGGCAGTGATCTCCCTTAGTGTGTTAGTGTGTACAGAATTCTAAAGATAAAACAAATCCCACCCCTACCAATATATATGTATATTTTTATATATGTGATAGATTTGAACTAATGGTGTGTGTAAATCATACATCTGCTGTGCCCAGAGAGGATGGGACTGGTCCACCAGTACAGGTCTCATGGGAGGAATCTCTGCCTCTGCCTGAGGATTCACTGGAATAACTAGTGGGACTGAACACCTGCCTGGAAAATTTGGCTCAGTTTCTTACTCTGAATTACAGCTACATTAGTAGAATTTTAAGAGACAAATGCTGCTTTGAACACAAACTGTTCATATGGAAAAATGTCTGATTTTTATAGTAATTTTGGGATTTGTCTTGTCTGGATATTTCCCTAAATTTGTTTTTCAAATGCCTTTTGGTTCAGAATGGAGCTTTAGTTTGTAGTGTGGATAGTGCCTCCATTCCACAGAGCTGACTGGTTTTCACTAGCTGCTTTGCATTGTTTTTTTTACCCTGAGAATTTCTTTCTTCTTGTTCTTAATATATTCCCAGTTGGAATTTAGTTTCTGAAAAAAAAAGAAATCTTTCATCGCTGCAGTGATTTTTAGCGGTTGTATCCTTTTATGCATCATTCTCACACAGTGTGAACATTTTAACCTTTTCTTAATTATTAGCGTTTCCATTCCTGCTGTTCATTAATCTGTGCTGGGCAAGGACCATGATGTGTTGCCCAAGGATGCAGCCGTGGAGCTGCTCAGCTCCTGCTCTGTGGAAACCTCAGCCTACAGAGATTTTCATGGAGCATCTACCATTTCGCTTTTGAAGTCTGAACTCAGAACTGATTTATTTATTTTTTAATGGCTAGCTTGACTCACTGTCCTGCTGAGTTATCTGCTTTAGTTATATATGTGAAAACCTTGTATAAATCCAGGCTGCTGCTAACATCTCTCGGACACTAAACAATGCATAGCATATTCTTACACAAGTACACAAAACCAATTATTCCTGATACCTGGTAAAATTTAAAACAAGAAACTGATAGAAATTAAGCAGTAAATTACCCAACAAAGTTAAGGTCCAGCCTCTCTTCCTCTGGCTCCAGTTCTAATTTATAAATGGAATTGTGGCTACATCTGCAGCTTTGCTTACCTGGATTTTCTCCTCAGATGTTTAGTAGTACGTGCTCTCAGACTTCAGTTCTCAACTGAATTGCAGGCACAAATGCTGCTGATGCCAGGGGAGCCTAAATAACTCTGCAAAAGTCAGAAAGGAAATCCAGGGTATATTTGAGAACTGAGCAGGCTCTCCCAAATCCCCCAAGTAATCCCTCCACCTTAGGTTTTTTGCATTTGCTCTGGAGTTGTTAAGATGTTGCTGGTGGTAACTTGAGCTGGTAGATATTTCTGCAAAATCTAGTTTTAAAAATAACATCCAGCCAAACTGAAACTTACTTCAAGTGTTCACATTCCATAATGTTATCAGTAGTATTATACTTCTCATAATCAGCCAAGGCCCTAGATTTCAAAATGTGACTGTATTTTGGCAAAATTAAGATTCTAATATTTATGTAGGTTTTGTTCTTCGTTAATTTTCTGCAGATAAAGCAAAAATCCCGCTTTCTAAATGGCTTTTATTTAGAATACAGTTCAGTGGTGCTTCTGGAATATTGGTTTGTAGTTCTCATATTCATTTAACCCCAGCTTTCCAAGCTATATGTAGTGAAAATATAACCACTTTCCTCTTGGTTAGTATACAGTACTTAGTGTTTTTTAAGTCTAACACTGGGCAAACTGTGCTGGGTTTTATGTTGATGATAAAGCTTTAATTGCACTTCTGAAATCCTCATCATGTGTAAAACAGTACCACTAAGCTAAATGGGAACATCATCCCATAAAAACCAGGCAGCCTGGAGTATGATTAAGAGACAGTAGTTTTTCCTTATTCAGACCAGCATGGTTTCAGTTTTCATACTTTGCTTTCCAACACTTCACCCCTGCTCAGACACGTATTCCCTAGCACCGTCCAAAGATTTCCATGCGGCCTCCTAAACTCAACCCTCTCCCTCCTGCGTGGAAACAGCAAAAAACTGCACAAGAACTCAAACAGTCTTGAATTTCCCCAAGATTCCTCTGCAGCCAGGCCGTGTCTGAGCAGCTTGGTGGCTTGGTGGGTCTGCGGTGCTTTGCGCGCGTTGCCATGTACGGGTGGCAGGAGTGACGAGAAGGTGGCACCACCTGGAGAGAAGGTGGAGATATGGTAGCACCACGTGGAGAGAAGGTAGCACCACCTGGAGAGAAGGTGGCACCATGTGGAGATACGGTGGTACCACGTGGAGAGAAGGAAGTTGGCACCACATGTCCTTTTCAGGGAGGAGCAGTTTGACCCTCGGCTCCTTGTTTCCATGCCTGATGTGGGGAGCTGTGTACATATGGAATGATATCAGCTGTATGGCAGCAAAGCAAAACAGTCTTGAGAATCCTTAGATAGTGGGAAATGGGACGAGGAAGAATGTGAATATTGCTAAAAATCCACTTTCTTCGGCAGGTGCTGAAGCCGCACCTGTCAGTGAGTGCTAACAGGGCTTAGTTCACTTGACTGAGCATTACTCAGGGGAGATTTTGGGCCAAGTTTCCATCCTTGCCAACAGTTTCTTTCTCCACTGTAATTCATTAATTAGCAGCTATACCTGTTTACATAATGAAGTGTCGGAGAGCTTTTATCAGTGTGTTGCCATCTGAAATGTCACAGTGTTCTCTTGATCAGATTAGAAATGTCTGACCAGAAAGTCCCCGGCATTTCAGGGCATTGCATGTGACTCATGAAAGGGAACAGTTAATGGTGGTGACAGTGAAAAAGTCAATCCAGGCACATTTTCTACAGTGTAACTTCCCAATGCTCAAATATTTGAAAGTAAAAAAAATTAGTACTTTCATGCACGCAGTGCATGAGTTTAAACCTATGTTCTCAAATGTTTTAATTCTGTTGCTCAATCATGCTTAGAAATAAAAAACTAGCCCAGACTCCAGCCCTGTTAAAGCCCTAACCAGTTTATAATAAATGTGGAGATGCCAGG
This sequence comes from Passer domesticus, assembly GCF_036417665.1. Lineage (NCBI taxonomy): Eukaryota > Metazoa > Chordata > Aves > Passeriformes > Passeridae > Passer > Passer domesticus. The sequence continues at coordinate 11,015,698 of NC_087489.1, read as the reverse complement.
ATTACCATCCTCAGATGTGGAACACAGCATATGGTACCTAAGTAGCAAAAAACAGCTTGCACTGGGGTCCTGGTAATGAGTTTCTATAGGTATGTACATATAGATTCCTGTAACACTGGTTGGAGAAAGATGCAGAGCTACCATGGAGTATATTTAGATGGGTTTTTACTGTCTCTTCGTCAAGGGCCTGTCTCTGTTGTGATGTGATTGGAGATTAATTTCAGTGAATATTAGTATTTAAAAGGATTTTCCCCTCATCTTTCCCTTAATCCCTTTTTGCTGAATGTATGCTTCATTTCATTCTGTTCTGTGCTGAGATTTGTTGAAAGGGATGGAGAAGAGTTTGTATTTCCCTTTTTGGCAGCCTGAGCTCTATGTGGTTTGTGTGAATTCTTCTTTCAGGAGAGAACATTTAAAGGCAAGAACTCCTCTTTGTGCCTGTGGAAGGGTAAAATCAAGCCTCTCCTACAGCGCGTTTCAAAGCGTTTCACTAGGAAACAAGAGCATTTTGCATTCACATATCCTAACCAGGATTCATTTTGAAGAGGCTTGAAGGCAGTGACAAATAGAGGGATTTTATAATGTGTAACTCGGCTGAACTGCCAGGGTTCTGCAGAGAGGCATCCTTTGTGCAAAGCTAAAAATGTCATAGGCTAGAATGAAGTAATAGCATAAAGTAAATTTCTGAGATTTTCCTTTAAAAATATGCTTCAAGTATTCACAATAGAGCTGTGCTTTTAAAGCAGTCAGACCTGTCCCCTAGAGATTAATTAGTAGTACAATGCTTGATTTTGAAAAGGAGAAGATGGTAAAGGTAGCTGCATTGAAAAACTTGTCAAATGTCTTGAAAATGTATGGAGAGAATCAGCAGCAAGAACACTGTGCCAGGGAGCAGAAGGATGTCCAGAGACACACAAACCCACTGTGGAGAAGGTGGCATCACCCTGCTGGGTTTAGCACAGGTTCTCTTTGTCACACAGGCTCTGCTCAGCCCCTCCACATCCACTTTGGGACTCTCACATCAGTGACTGCTGTCCTTTCAGTCTGGGGACTGTAGAATCCTCTGGCCATCCCAGCAGAGCTGTAGGGTGAGACACCAAATCCTCCCCGTGCTCCAACCTCTGCCATCCTGAGAAAACAGGGCAGGATCTGATCCCAAAATATGTCACTGTTGAACTTTGCTGTTAGTCTAGAAGGAAGAAACAATATGAAACCAAAGAGCTGAGCTTTGTGAAGGGTTTAACACGCTCTTACAGTGACCTCCTGTGGAACAGAGCAGACACCTTGGTGCCCTGCACTGGGGCAGTGACACTGTTCCTAAAGCCCACAGCCCCTCACATCCTGCACGGCTCTGCCAAAGACTCCCACACGTTTCCTTACTCTTCTCAGGCAAGATGTGGATTTCTTTCTAGCTGAATGAACTCTCACCTTCAGAAGAGACATCTCTGATTAGTGTTTCAGAGCCACAGGCTGCTCAGTGTGTGCGAGGCCAGAGCCAGCACTTGCCTTCAGCAGTTCAACTACCCAACCTTGTTCTTTGCATGATGGCTTTAATAAATGTTATATCAGTTTTAATATCATGAGTATTTCATTTACAAGGTGATGATGTGTTTGTAGAGCATGCAATGCATTTCATTTAGCAGTTACATGCACTGAGGGATGCACTGAATAAAATATTACTTTAAAATTAGATGATTTCTTTAATTCTATATACAGGCTCTCTGGGTTAATACATATTGCATCTAACTCAAGCGGTGATGTAGCTTCTGTAACCCACTTCTTCATGCATTGTAATTCTTTCCATTGTGTTGTCCAGTGAATTTTATGAGTATTATTTGTTAATATGTTCATTTTATTTGAATAAGAAAGCAAGTCATTCCAGTGCAGTGACTGATCATGCTGTGAAATTAGATTTTGAGAGCAGCCTGTAAAGGGAAATAGTCTGTTTGCTTTTTTAGGGATCTCTTTCCCCTGTGGTGTTGGCTGTGCCTTTGTGAGAGTGTCTGTAGTGCTAGAGCCACTCCAGGGGAGAGGTGCAGCAGCAGCTACTCCAAAGCAGCTCCCAGCCATGGCTGGGAACGTGTGGCCTGAGAAGAAACAGGAACCCCTGTGCAGGAGCCACTGCCCCAAGAGAGAGGCGTGGGGACAAGGCAGGGCACACCTCAGATCACCCAGGACAGGTGAGTTCTTGGAGCAGAGCTGGCCAGAGGCAGGGCAGGGGCAGGCACAGGGTTCCCTCTTTGCATGAGTGGAGCTGGGGACATGTCCTCCTGCTGCCAGAGGCTACAAGGGCTCTTCCAGAGTGGCTCCAGCCTGCCCACAGCGTGCCATGCATCACTCCAGCAGCCTTGCACGTTGAGCATGCACTGAATTGTCAGCCAGCTGAGGGTTTCCCTTTTATCTTCTGCCTTCTGCCTTGTTTGAGAGAGTAGAAAGACAAATTAAGGCATTCAGCCTCCGTGCTACATGAGTCACTCATCTTGAGTCACTTGTGGAGGAAAAAACCCATTCTGGGCTTTTTGGGGCTGTGCTGCTGAAGGAGTCCACAAGACCTCTCAAGTACCTCCAGGCACAGTTTCTAAGCCCTTGAAAGTTTCATTGCAATGTTGTTTGATACGTTATCCAACAGAATAAAATATTTCCAGTTAATGTTTTAAACATGTGCAGCTCTAAGCATCAAGTGCAGAGAGGCCAGCAGTGAGCAGAGATGAGAGCCTGCATTTCAGCCTGCTCCTGCATCACACTTAGCACTGAGGAACTGCTGGAAATTGCAGTCCCCTTGTTTGCTGCTATCATGGAGGGGGAAAAGAGGAAAGGGGTGGGAAGGAAAAGCTTTTTGGGAGCTGGAGCCACCTGCCTTGTGCATATTTCTGGGTACAAAAGGGAAAGAGATGATTCAGCTGCCGTGCAATTAATGTTTTGCTGGCATGAAGTCAAGACGATCAGAACAGTGGATTCAACCTGCAGGTTCTATTTCATCAGTTTCACATCCAGAAAATGTCTTTCCCTCCATAAAATCCTGATTATTGTGCAGAGAGATGACACCCAAGCCCAGCATGGACTCTGGGAGGCAAATGACTGTGATTGGGGTAGGGCATCAGATCTGAAGGCAAGGTCTGGGTCCCTTTCTCACCTGTGGCTGGGTCTGTGCCGAACTGAAAACTGGGAGGGAGGTTCTCAGGGCTATGGTCTCGCTGAGTTAACTGTCCAGCTAAGCCTCAAAGATTTTTTCGTTTTTGTTATAATTCACTGGGGGAATCCAGCAGGGCTCCACAAGCTGAAGCCATCCCCACTGTGTCCTGGAGCTCCTTCTGTAGCCCAGAAGGTGCCTAAAGGCTCGTCTTGGCAAGGTGACAGCATCTCAGATTGCAAACACAAAAACTTTATCTGAATAGTAGTAGATTGGCACGAGCAGATGATGCTTCTTCATGTCCTTGTAGCGTGATTTCTGCTGCAGTGTGAATGTGCACATGAGCAGCAGCAGGTGTTCAGCAAGAGCCAAGCAGATCCTTGGTTTCTTTGTAAATTGGCCTTGGCTGATGGAGTGAAAAGAGAGAGGAGGGAGCCAGGAGGGTGTTTAACCCTTTAGCTGGAAAGTTGACCTCAGTGAAGCCATGAAGAAGTTGCGTCTTCCCATAATTGCATTATTTATATTCTGAGGGATTTCTCATTTTCCTTGTATTTAAATGAGGTAGAACTTGACTTTTCTTCCCCCATTCAATTTTCATCCTTTTTTTCTGGGCAGGACTGCTTATCTAATCAGCCACTAGTGTTTTCTCTGACAGTCTCGCAGCTGTAGTGACACTCAGTCTCAGTCACATCAAACAAGCAAATGACTTTCATTCACAGCACCTTTTGTCTGATCAAATAGGTAATTACTACGTGAAATTAAAGGCTTTAACAAAAAAGTTCTTTATTGTTCCTGACTGACAGAAGCAATACAAAGAGAAAGTGCTGTGATTCAAATGCCATGGTGACACCAGCCCCATCGTGGAAGCAATCAAAGGCATTACTTATACACTCCAGTGAGAATACAAACCAGGCAGAGGCAGACTGACAGACTGCCTTTAATCTTTCCTACCCCCCACAACTCTTCCTTTTTTTTAAAAAAAAAAAAAAAGAGAATATCATTTTATGCAAATAGTAAATATGACAGGAAGATCCAGATATTTGAAATGTATTTGGAGGATCAGTGCAGTTCCCATCATCAGTAAGTAGGGTGCTGTCTTTGATTGCCAAGTGACATCAGGCTAATTCATGCCGTGGCTTTTGGGACTAGTGATCTAGATTTCCTTGAAGCAGAAAACAAAACAAAGGCAGTTCTTTGAAAATGAAGAATTTCAACATTTATCTTCAGCATCTCCTGTTAAAGCCAGCATTTCATCCTCTGTTCTCCTGCTCTGTCCTTCAATCACTTCTTCTCTCTGCTGGTGAGCATCATTCTCTGCTCTTTGCATTTTACCTCTGGGAGAAGTAGGTTTGCCACCAAGGTGCTTTCAATCCAGTTTTCACTGGACTGATGATAGAAAATGGCACGGATACAGGTTCTCAGAAAGCTTTTCTTTAATGAGGGCCACAGGGTTACTGCAGTGAGCAGAACTAATCGGGGAGCCTGGTTCTGAGCATCAGCCTGCGCAAGGGAGGGGAAGAGAAAGGTAAACATCAAGTAAATATTCCTGTTTGTCTATCAGTTATTAGTGGCACAGAGCTTCCAGGAACTGAGTCAAGGTCATGTTTGAGCCGGTATCTGTGACAAGAGATTGCAGGTCTGAATTATGCCAGCAGGGAAATACAGTATATTTGCTCTCACCTTCAGCAGGTTGTAGGCCAAGTGGGTAATCTGCTTTTTTTACAAACTTTCAGGGTAATCTGCTTGTTTTTCACCTTAGTGCATTCCCAGGAAACTTAAATTTCTGGAGGTGGTTTTATGTTGGAGCAGGTGATGTGCTGAGGTCAGTACCCCACAGAGATGTTCCCATGAGGGCACCCATGGGTTCTGTGCAGCTGCTCAGGTACCTGTGCTGAGTCAGACAGTAATCACAGAGCTGCTCCACTAAAATTAGTCACAGAGCTGTGAATTAACCTGACACACTCCCTGAACCCAGACATTTACAAATATGTAAGGAATACTAACAGCAATGTACTGTGAGAGTGTAATCTCTCCCTGCTCTATGTGCCAAGGCAGAAGATGTGCTTTGTACCCGTGCTGGAAACATCTGATGAAGTTCTAGAGGTGAAGTGACAGCACAGCCAAAGATTCTCATCAGCAATCACAGATTTTGGAAAGAACAGGTTCCCCTCACCTGCAGGAGTAGCACAGAGTGAGCTGAAAGCCAGCCCTGTACAGGACCAGCAGGAATTGCTGACCACAGACCACTTTGGATCAAACTGTGGGTCATAAATCCAGCTGGTTCACAGACTCATTTGCCATTCTCCGAGCCTGCATCTTCCCTGCCCTCCGCTCTCCACCGCAGTGTCCCCACTGAGCACGGCTGAGTGGAGTTTTGTTAGAAGCAGGGCTGCTTGTGGAAGATCAAACAGCAATTGTAGCCAAAAATAGGATTTTTCCTCATCTGCCTCTAGCTAGGAATAGGAGACAAATCCTTTCTCCGCGGCCTGTGCTGTACATGAGGTTATTCATTAGGACTAGTCAGGAGCTAAATTAGAGCACAGCTGCCACTCCTTGGGTAGTTCATCATGCAGAGCAGACCACTTTGTATCTCCCACCACTGCGGGGGAGTCAAATGCACCTCCAGAGGCTGTTTTTAACCTACACATCACCAGACGGTTTGAGCACAGATTGCTTGAGGGGTGGAGAGCAATCTCTTAGCTCCTGGGGCTGCTCTATCCCAGGAATCCAGCAGCTTGCTCCTGCTGTTCCCAGCAGTCCTGCAGAACAGCCCCGTTTCACTGGGTGAGAGCACAGTTTAGCAGTAGAAGCAAAGTAGGATGTCATTTATATGGTTATATAGGATTTCTTAAGCTTTTGAGAGTCGATTCAACCGTCTTGAAAGAACATATGCAAAATATGTGCTTGGCATTGAAATACCTCCAAAGTCTGGGAAGAATTGCAGCCTGTGGATGAGGCTATCTCTATTCTCACATGAGGTTTATGGTAACTGATGTTTAGGAGCTTGGGTATTCCTACCTGTAAACTGAAGCTGCTGCTTTTGCTGATTGACAAAGGCATCAGTGCTGTTTGGAGGTCTATAGGAGAATGTAGGTTAAAAAGCTTAAGGAAAAGATGTCTGGCACACTTCTGAATGAGTATTAGAGGGAAAAAAGTGGTAAGTACCCAAAGCAGAAAACTACAAAAAATGACTTTATAATGTCCATTTGATGGTGGTTTGGGAGTGGAATGAATAGATGAAGAGGCCATAGGGAATACAGACAGCAGCACACTTGGAAGTGGCAGAGCTCCTGTTTGCATGGCTGCTGGTGTCAGAGCCCAGCCCGGTACCAGCAAATGTGCACTCCTGCAAGGGAAGGTTTGATTTCTAACCTTAAAGATACAATCTGTTTTCTTGGATTTGTTTCAAACTCTGCAGTGCCAGCTGCATAAAATACCACTAAGCTTTTGCACAGAGACATTTATAATCACTTTACCCTGTAGCAGGAAAAAACGTCTCCATTTAGACACTCATTCTGAGTTCATGCACACATTAAGGACAAACTTTAGATCTTAATGAGGTTTAGGAGAGTTTTTTCCCCCCTTTAGTTCTGTTTTCTGTTCTCTTATAGATCATACTATATTTCAGAGCATTAGGAAGAGAGATGCTGAATCTTTAATGTGATGTGAAACAAAAGAAAAAGTCTGAACTGCAACAGAGATGAACTTCAACAGTGTAATCTCTTTAAATCCTGATCCAGCTCTCACTGAAGTCAATGGAAAGGCTTCAATTGATTTCAGTTTCTAAAGCTCAGTGGGTTATGTTGGTTTTTGTCATGTTAGTTTAACAACTTGCACTTCCTTCTTTGGAATTCTCTTCTGGTACGTTCATAAATATAAAAGCCTTCCAAAAGCCACTTAATACACTCAGATTCTGGTGGTTGTGCTTAGTGCTGGCTGGAGGTAGTGGCTTACAAAGAAAGGGTTAAATGGCTTACAAAGAAAGGGTTCTCTGCATTTCCAGTTCTCTCCTGGATCATTTTATCCCACCAGCCAGTTTTCCATGCATCTTTGGGGGTGTGGCTGTGCCAAGAGCACTGCCAGTCTCAGCTCAGGTGGCTCAGAGGTCTCCACAGGACATGCCATGGTGGGTGTGCTCAGGCTGACCCTGTTCCTGTGTCCTGATGCAGCCCCCTTTTCCCAGGAACAGGCTGCTGCTGGATCTCTGCATCCTTGGTTCCACCACAGCAAGGGTTTCCCAAGCTTCTGAATTTGTGTTTGCTTCGTAATGGGACGATAACAAACCACTTCAAATCATTTTAGTTTGGGGAAGCCAAGTTGGGTGCAAGTATTAATTTTTTCAGGCAGACAGTCAAGTTGTTCAGGGATTTTTTTGTTAGATTGGATTTTCTTGTCTCTCTGGCAAGAAGTGACTAAAGAGCTCAATACTGTGGACACTTTCCTGTGAGCAAAATGCTGTAACTGTGGAATATTTTCATTTCACTAAAGCTCATCTTTCAGCAAAGAGACCAATTGTGAAAAGCATGTTTATAGTTTTGTCTTAAAGTGCAGATCTCGTCCATTCTATTAGACTATCTGGAGCATGAACATAAATATTAACAAAAGGTTCTGTATAATTCAATATTTACTTGTCAGCCTGTGCCCCCTTGCCCAACATTCATAGCTAGATACCAAAAGTTTAGGGTTTTTTTCTTTTAGAATTTTGTACTTCAGACCTGAGAAGCTTGCTTTGATTATTAAAAAATACATATCTCAAACCTTTATTTGCATCTGAGCATTTTGGCTATTTCTTTGTGTGCCTGGTTGGCTTTGATTCATCCTAAGTGTTTGCAAGCAAGAAGAGAATAAAGAATGTGAACAAAAGGCTTTTAAGGATATATCCAGCTGGAAAGCAACCTGGAAGTCATGACCATGAAGAAAAAACCTAGTGCAGTAGCTTTTATGTATGCTGCCTTTTGCTTCTGCACATCTTCTTATCTCAAATGTGATTTTTCATTGTGCTTCATGACAGATTTTACCATTGATGGTAGAAATAGAAAAGTTACAGACCTGACACTTGTGTGCTGAAGTTAAGATCTGAATGAAAAGGGTGTTCACCCCTAATGCTGTACCATGACAATCTCACTAAGTATGACTATATCTGGTTTATTTACCAATGAGCCTTTTCAAATAAAAACAGTTCTTTCTGGTATTCATAAGACAATTCATGTCAAATAATATCCAGTTAGAACTGTTTGAAAATTGCTGCTGATTTCACTAGTCTTAGAGCAGTTGTAGGATTGGAAAATCGCTGGAATTTGCTGTTAGGGTTGTACAAAAACTATGTTCTTATTGAACATAAGGGAACATTTGGTAAAATAAATAGGTTATGAGGATGTGTTAGTGTGCTGTGCAATGCTAAATAGTAGACATTAACTTCTCAGCTGCCATGTGGACGTGTGGTTTTTGTTCTTGTGTGCCCTCGTGTACAGGGGGGTTTAACTGGTGGATGGATTTGGCTGCCTGAGCATGCAGTGTTGTTGTTTGTGATGCACAGTGATGGGTCACAGAGAGCAAACAGAGAGCATGGAAAACCACGTGGCCACATTTTATTCCTGCACAGGTTAAAGTGCACAAAGCACAAGGCTGTAAAAATGTATTATCTTAATCTCTGGGAATGTAATCTTGACTCTGCCACTTATGTCCATTTGGTTTTTCATGCAGATGACTTCAACCTCTTGGTCAGTTTCCCCCATAGAAGGATAATTCATGCTGTTGGAAAATAATTTTAGATTTGGCTAAAGAATAAATCTCTTAAGCATTTTTTTTCCCCTTCCCAAACGAATTCCTGCTAATTCCTGTAAGGATAATAATAAAGCAGAGCCAGCTCAGGGCTTCCCAAGACTGTGAGTGGATTCAAGAAGCTGGTTGCTCACACCAGAGGACAGAGGATGGAGCTGGGATGAGGATGGAGAGCCCTGGAGGTGGTGAGCTGTGGCCCTGCAGGGAGAGATGGATGTGAGTGGAAGTGCCTGTCCTGGGCTTTGGCACTACCATTGTGCAGTTCTGTTTTTTCAGTCTCTGCTATGGTAGCAGTGGTTGGTTTTCCAGGGCTTAGAAACCCCTGAATGAGGCCAGAGGGAGCAGAGTTGATTTTGTCACAGCCTCCCAAACCACTTCCCCACACAGCAGCCTTTGCTCAGAGCCAACCCTGTGTAAAACTGTCACAGGAATTTCATCTCCTCACTTATAATGCAAATACAGAGCAGCTCAGCTGCCCAAAGTGGATCTTTTTTAGATTGCCCAGGTGTTCCAGAGAGGAAAACATGGACTGGTATGTACACTTGGCATTACCATCAGTTCCAGCAAAGCTGGCCTCTGTGGGATCTGTACCAAGTGCTGTGTTTTGCTCAAATGTCCAGCTTGGAGCTGAGCCTTGTGTGATCCCAGCACCACAGAATGGGTTCAGCTGAGCAGGCAGTGCCAGGGAGGAACCCAGGAGCACCAAGGTCAGCTCAGACCTGAGCTCTGCCTGAAATACCAACAGCTCAGAGGTGATCCTGGAGCAACATCCTCAGTTTAGAGCTGAGCAGAGAAGCTGTTTGCTGGTCAAAGAAAGAAAAGTGGGATAAAAAAGTGTTATTTCCTGAGAGAGAGGAAAGCTTGCCAGGGTTGTGCTGTGGCCACCAAGTCCCCCACAGTGCTGGTCTGGGAATGCTTGCACTTACAGGTAATCAGTCCTTGTATGCTGGGAAATATCTCCTGCCTGACTAATTATTCAGATGTGAAATGGCTGAATTAAAGAAGGATGTGAACATGCTGCTTCTCCTGTGTCACGAGAGAGCAGGATTATTCCTCTGTGCCTGCTCACTGGAGGAAATGGCAGTGGTGGTTTTGGGGTGACCTCCTGGCCATGGAGCATTTCTGTCCAAGTGGGAATCTTGCAGAAAGGGAACAGTGTGCTTCTTGCAAGGCACATGAAAAGCAAAGCCCTGTAACTCTGAATGTGGGCTGTAGTCACTCAAATCTTGTTTAGAAAGGGCATAATATCTTTGCCAAACACATTTGCAGTGTTGAAGCTGCTCATAATTACGACCTTCATGAATTTATAACACTGTATGCTCCAGCAATGGAAAAGGCTCCTACACTTGAGCGATGAGATTTTGATAAAATAGGATTTAAATATTCTATTAGCAGAAATGTTATATTAAATGATGAGGAGGCATTCAAATACTGCCTGACTTTCACCATGTGACTGTGAACTACATTATGCCTGGGTCAATTAGGCTATTTTAAACCCGTGGCTTTCTTGCATTAATCCTTTTCACAGAAAGCCAGTGTTCCCTGTGAATTTCACCATTTCTCTCCTCTGGTCTCCCCCTAGTACCCAGCACTGTCTCCTTCCACATCCAGCAAGCTCTGCTATTTTCCCTCCTTCTCTACTATGATATGAGCTGCAGTGCATGAGCACTGGGAATGGGGTTAACCTTGATCCAACTTGAAATAGGTTCCTCCAGCTCCTGCTCAGATCTCCCTGCTCACTCCAGCTGCCCCAAAATTAAGCTGTGTCACATTTGTCATAACCCCTGCCCAGCTCACATGTGGCAGGGCAGGAGCCCAGGGAGCTTGGACACAGGATGCTGCTCTTGGGGGTGTCAGAGGTGCTGGCACAGCTGGACACTGGGGCAGATGGCAGCTTTGTGCACACCTTGTAGCAGGCTGGTCACTTCTCAAGGGGGACAGAGAGGGTGGCTGTTCTGAGTGTTTTCTGTATTGTGTCAGAAAGCTCAAGAGAGATCAAATGGGAGCGTGTGGTGAGATGGGCTGGGAATTTACTGCACCCTCATTATTTGCACGCAGACACTCCTCAAGGAGTATTTCACTGGCAAAGTGGAATGAGCTGTCGCCTGCAGTGACAGTTCTAATGCTAACATCACCCCTGGGAGAGATAGCAGGAAATAGCCAAGGAGGGAGTTGGACATGCTCGTGGATGGGCTCGGGGTGGAGGGGAGGTTTGCCCCAGAATTTATGGCTGATCAGTAGATTGTTGCATTTGAGTTGACTAACATCTCCCTGTGTAGTTTTTTTTTTTTCTTCCCCCTAGTGTTAATGGTCTTTTTCTTTTCTTTTTGTACTCCAGTGGTTTCTAAAGCAAAGCTGGCACAGCTCGAAGTCCCAGGCATGCTGCAATAATTGACATGCTTTGTCAATCTCTCTGCTCTTTCATGACCAAGAGTTGACCCAGTCCCTCTCATATACCAGGTGTTTTCAGGGATTCAGTATTAAGACACAATCACTTTAGTGGATCTAGGAGATAAATCCTGTAATATTAAATTCTTAGTCAAATATTTTGAAATGTGCTGAGGCCACATAATTTATTTTTTTTCCATTTTTCAACAAGAAACCTGCAGGACCTAAAAGATCACTCAATGATCCTCTTCTCAGTGATGTTGTATGGCACAGTTGGCGAGTGTACAAAGGCATTGGATCAGAACCAAGTCAGAATTAAATTTAGGCTCATGGAACTTTGTTCTCCGATTTGATTCTCAAAGCTGCTAATCCTAAATTATCATGAGAAAACATGTTAAAAAAAAAGAGACATAAAGACATCCAGAGCAGCTGAGCTTTCAAATGGAAAGTCAAGTCAGACCTGCTGTCTGCACGCTCTTTACTCACTGGAAATGGGATGTTGTAATTGCCTCCTGATCGGGCCTAATTGTGTTTACCTAAACCTGCAATGATTTTCCCCATTTACAGAAATCTTAAGAAAGCTTCTTCTGTGAGCCATTGCAAGCAAACAAACAGAAAATTGAATAAATCACCCCGCAAAAATCAATTTTGGGGGTGACAATTGTTTCTGATGATTTTTTCACATCTGGCTGTGGTTTGTGGTGTTTTTCAGTGTGAATACCAAAGACTGTGAACCATCCCACAGAAGTCGAGTTTGGATGCCAGCACTGAAAAGCAGAGTTGTAGCTCACTAATGAGATCCAGACAAACAGCAAGGAGAAAAATGCAAATAACACAAAGGAGGAGGAAAAACATGAAAAAATTAGGAAACATTTTCATTATTCTTTCCCCTCTCCTATTGACATCTCAAGTAATTGTCTGGGACAGGCTTTCTGTAGCTCCCACTTAAGAAATAGTTAAAGGTCATGCAGTTTGGCCAGGCAAGATTAGCCATCCTTACAGGCTAATAAAATCAATGTTCAGACAACATCACAGCCTGCATTTAGATGTAGCATATTCCAGATACATCTTTTAGAACAGCCCAGCTGCACAGGGTGCAAATTGATGATGAAAACTTTTCAAAGGTTGTTCCATTCTTACGGGAATGAAAAGAACATTGAGTTTTTCAGTTTGTAGAGCAGCCTGTTTCATTTGATCAGCCTGTTTGCTTGTCTGTCACTGCTTCTAGTTTAAACTTCAAAATCCCATGCAGGACAAATAATAATAAAGTAAATAAATTATATATCCAAGCAACAACAACAAAGCCCTCTTAAATTACTAATCCTGGACTCTTTATTTGTGTGAGTGGTCATGAACAGACAGCAGCACTAAATATTAGGTTTTGTCCCCATTAACATCTCAATGTGTAATTATTATTGTTAGTATTGCAGCAAACAAGAAATGTCAGCCCTGTTGCTAAAAATAAGAAGGTTGCCAGTAGGTCTCCTGAAAGTTCAAACATTTCATTAAATGGTTTTATGTTAGGTATGTAACTATGCTGGTGATAATATAGTGTAATGGTAATATAATAGAAGCTACAAATAACGTTTTATGACTGTTTTGTTCTCTATACTGTATGTCTAAATGGTTTCCCTTACAAGCCAAGCAGAAGGTGTTTTATAACGGTGTCTTAAAACCTCCTAATTAGCAGCAGTTTTAAGATACACACTTCTTGGCAATCTTTTGGGGATCGATCGAGAATAACTGTAGCAGACTTTAAATCTTCTGCCTGGAAAGATTATCCTAATTCTTTTTCTAATTCCCCTGTCCCAAGGCACCATGGCTGGAGATTTCTGAACAAAACAGTGTCGTGCTGGCTCTGCTGGCATGTAGGTCAGGCACTCGAGAGCCACCGTTAGCCTGTGCTGTGCTTTGAGGGGGAAAATTTCATCAAACCCATTTTCTTATCACACCCCAGAAGCTGTTGGAGCCCCACATTTAACCACACAATTAAAAAGTTTTTACAATACGTGGCACTCCAGTTCTTTGGTGATACCTTATTTCCTCCAGAAGAAAAATCTCACCATATATTCACATTCCATGGGGTCTTTTGGCTCTCTGAGTTATCCTCTGTCCTCAAAATGGATCATTAATATGATCGCGTGCATTTACAGAGGCAGCAGAGCTATAGATGGAACTCATTTTAGGATGGCATTTTAGTCATTGTTTTCTAAAGCACTGTTTTGCCATGGTTTAGTACTCATGTATCAGTTATACAAGGGTCATATTTGATGTTCTCAGTGTTTCTTTTCCTCATTTCTGTGCTGGTTGGTATAATTTATATGAATGCTTTAACACCCCCCCTTTTGTGGTCTACTTGTAATGTACATATAATTACCAGCGATCTTCCAGGTTTTTTTGGCTGTGTGGAAGTGTTTTAAAATCTATTTCAGTCCTTCCAGTGGATATGTACCCACACACATGCACACACATTTTGGGAGCATGGTTATTTGGGCTTTCTAACATTCTGTGCCTCCCTGATAACGCCTTCTCAAGAAGTGAACAAAATGTCTTGGAGATAACAGTATTCTGCAGCACAATGTACAGAAGGGAAGGTTGGTTTTTATTCTTGCTAGGCTGGCAGGCTGTCTCAAAGGAGACAGGCTAATTTGAATGGGGTTCAGGTTGCTGTAGCCGAAGTTTTTCTGTAGTCCCTGAAATTATGTTTTTAAGTTTACTGGCAGCTGCAAGTTCTCATCCTGATGTGCAGGTGAGCCATCCTTAGTAAAGAATAAACCTGCAGGATTCAGACAACTCCATCACTTAAGGATGCAGAGATGGAGGAGTATCTGCAAATGCATCACACTGTGCAGTGAATCAGTTCTCTAAAGCAAGCAGCAAAATGTAAATAAAATACTTAATTTTTGGTGTGTCCTCAAAGACTCCCATTGGCTTCAGTAGATTTGGTATTGGTACATTTTAACAGTGTCATTGGGAGCTTGTGTGCTGCAGGCTGTGCTTCTAAAACTCAGGGTCTGCTTGTGAAAATCGGATTCACAACATTCAGGCAGTCAAATCTCTTCAGTTTCCTCCTACTTAAAAAAAAAAAGGCTTAAAAATGAAGGAATTGGTGTCCTTCAGAATCTGCTTTCAGCCCTAGTTTATAGAGGATCAATATACAAATGTTGGAGCTCTATTTCTGTGTTTCAGGGCTACTCATTTCTTCAGCTGATAGTACATCAGCCTTTAATCCCCCCAAGTGGCTTTCACTGCTGCATAAACTGCCAAATTTGCATTTGTTTTGAAGAGTTTGTTTGCGCACAGAGGTTTCAAAAGCTCGGATATCAAAATGTAGCCACTGGTCTCTAGATATTTTGAATCCTGTAGTTTGTTATTCCACTATGGAGACTAATAAGAAGCTGACTTCATTTGCAGTATAGTGAGCAGTTCCCATAAAGACCCCGAGCTCCGAGGAGCGATGCCACGGCCAGCACATCCGCATTGCCTGCTGGGGCTCTCCAGGAGAGAGAGCAGTCCAAGCCTCTGAGCTGCCCCACTGGGCTCTCCCCCTCCCTCCTGTTATTTTCCTTCTTTTAAAAAGGCATTTGCAAGCAACATCTGTCCTCCGAGCACGGCTGAGAAACGCGCACCTGTACGGAAACAGGAGACAGATGAATGGTCATGTCTCGCTTCTTCTGCAAAACAAATGTTGGCCATCAGGACCATCAAGTTGCTGTGGACACTCCCTGGAGTACACGTTCTCTAAAACCACGCAAAATCTGCTTGGCAGTTTGTGAAATATGTCATCTGCTTTCCATATGTTTCCTTTCCAAATTCACGGCGATGTCAGAAAATATAAAGTTGCTTCCCCACGCAAAGGGTGCAGGTCCCCCGGTGAAATTCCCTTCCCAGCATGGCCTGAATTTGCACTTTTCCACAAAAAACCTTGGGTTTTAAATGGATGTGGGGCTGTGGGCTGTTGTTTTAATGCGCATTATAACTGTTGCAGAGAGAACATGTTGTACATCACTGCATTGCATCTTGGGGTGGTCTGATTTACATCCCATGCTTGATTTTTTTATGACAAAACCAAGACACCTTTAGGAGGGGAACTCTGTGCCCTCCCTGTGAAGCTCTCCCTGCTCATCTTTGTCTTTCCATGTTGCATTCTCCCAACTGAACTGGAGTCACTGGTGACTTCAGACACTTACTTGGGTTGTTTGAGTTTCCACTTCATCTCCTGCAGGCACAGACTCTCGGCAGTTCTCGGGGGCAATGGATGCAAATCCATTGGAGTTAGAGAACAGGATGGAATAAACCACAAGGTCTGTTTGCTAGTCAGATATACCAGGTTGTATTACATGGTTCAGGATTACCTTATAAAAAACTTGGAGGATGTATAATAATAAATAGAGAACCTTGATAATTATCGTGTTTGAGCAACAGCCTGATGTAGCTCTGGCCTGTGCACATGGATTTAGGCTCCTGTTGCAGATGTGGCATGGAAGGTGCCTTGGGTAACTGAATGATCCCTGTAATGGTTTCTGTTGGATAAAATGCTGTGTGGGGTGGGCAGAGGCTGGGGATGTGATAATGTGACACTATTTTCCTCCTTTTATGGGAAAGTTGTCAGTGTTGCTTTAAATCCTCATTAGAATTCAAAGAGCCCTAACATCGCCAACACTGTTTCAGGATTAGAATTTGTTAATTAATTTAATCCTCTCCCCTTCTTCATCTTCACGGATTCTGCAGCGACAGATGGTAAATCCTTAAGACTTCAGTAGGAATAAAGGGTTAAAATCCAAAGGCCTGGATTAGATGGGATTGCAAAAAGTGCATGGACAATTCTCAGTGTCTGTCTTATGATTTGCCAACTTCTTGGGGGGCAGGGTGCTGAAGTGCAGAGCAGGCAGAGTCCCTGGCTATTAGCACTATTTACTTACAGTAGACAAGATTTAGGGCTGTGTTTCCTGATCATGTCACTGTAATAACTGACTTGTTTGTTACAACTGTTTTCCAAAATCATAGGATTGTTCCCTAATGTGTTGGTGAATAATGTTTTTATTATTCCTGTCTGCAGTAAAGGGCATCTCAGTGCCTCCAAAATCACTCATGTAATAAAACCGCTGCCATTTTATCATTTTAATAGAATAACAGTTTTGTATAATGTTGCAAATATTACCCTCCAATATACGGTGGTGACAGTAACAGCAGAAGACAGGCACTTTTACAGCACAAAATTATTACCTTGTTTAGATTATCAGATAAAAATTTTACCATCACATTAAAATGAAAATGAAATGAAGGCCAATAAAATGCAGACAGGTCCTGTCCAAGCAGGAGCCCTGGGAGGTTGGCTGCTGGCCACAGGGGCTGCCAACCTGCTTGGAGGGCACTTGGCCAAGGAAGCCACGCTGAGAGGTCGCCAGCTGATTTTACACAGAGAAATTCAGCTGCCCAAAATGCTGCTGCCAGCTGAGGATCACCTCCTGGAAAGGTTTTTAAGGTGTAGCAGTAAAAGGGAGGAATACAGAGGAAGCCTCAAGCTGTCTCTTACTGCGTCGTTGGGAATAAGAGTGAAAAATAAGGAGGATCAGGTCTTTTGAAAATGTTCTTCCTATGTAAGAGTTGAACCCTTGGGGGGATCAATACAGCTCTCACTGATTTGAATCGATACTAGCACAACCTGTTAAAAAGAGGAATATGCCATGAAACCACTGGGCTGTGGGAGAGCAAGCCAGCCGTGGCACATCCTGTAACACATCCCTGCCTCCTGCAGTGCCCTGGGCTTTATCACTTTGCCCTGGCTCTGCCAGGAGAGGCTGAAAAACCCTCTATCCCTTGTTTCCAGCGCTGCTAAGAGGGAATGAGCAGGATTCTGCTCTGTGAATGAGCACCAGCACTGCAGCCTGCTTATCTAAAATCAGATTTGTGGCTGCTTCTAGAAGGTCACTGCAAATTAAATTGTTACTTGGTGTCCAAAAGATTCAAAACCCGTTTCAGTCTCGTTATTCTCTTACTGCGTGTTTTTTCTCTTTCATTATTTACATCTTTGGTATCTGCTTTTGATACCTCCTGTTAGATTTGTCTGATGCTCATTAATATCTTCCCTACTGGCTCATACAGATTTTATACCCCAGTGTGCAGATATAGTGAGATCTTTCTCCTTTATCATACGGCTGCAACTGATTTCTTTGCCATCTCTTCTTCCTAATTTTTCCCTG
The DNA here is from genome assembly GCF_036417665.1 of Passer domesticus. Taxonomy (NCBI): domain Eukaryota; kingdom Metazoa; phylum Chordata; class Aves; order Passeriformes; family Passeridae; genus Passer; species Passer domesticus. The sequence continues at coordinate 10,998,196 of NC_087489.1, read as the reverse complement.
CCACAGTATCACACAGATGTATCTCCACGTTCAGCGCTGGATTCATGTCAGGGTCTTGCTCCTTCTTTTATTACCCTTGGGGAATATCATGCAATGCCCATTCACCAGGAGCAAAGCACTTCTGGTTTTGAAATGCTGGCTTCTACAGTTCACTTCTTAATGTGTCACCTAAATCCTAGAACATTTCAAATCTAAAAAAGTTTATTTCTTGGGATGATGTCCCCCAGTGGTTGGGATATCACAGTGAGCTCATCAGTCTGTTGAGAATAGTATTTGTGTCTTTAACCTGTGTTGGCATCAGTGATACTGCAGGTAATATTCTAAACTGGAGCTTTATTAGTAGCTTCCAAAAGACTGGAACAGGTTGAGTTTTCCTTGCTGAAAGGAATTGGTAAGTTCAAGGTACAGGTTTCCAAGTACAGTGTGATACTCTGTGCTAACAATGTTTGGCATATCTCCCAGCACATCCCAATCAATGCAGAATAAGGTCTACCTAGCATTGGTGAGAGTTGCATGTATAATATATATGCAGATATACTTGAATAAATCAGTGTAAACAATGCTGAAACTGTGGGACAATCCATTACCAGAAATAAATTGGCAGGGACCTGCTGCAGAGCTCCCAGCATTGCCAGCTCTGCCTGGATCAAAGAGCCATGCCCTACCTCCTCCAGGGGAGCTTGCAGAAGGTGTAGAGCAAGCTGGTAGCTCTGGGATGTGGTCAGTGGATGCAGCTTTGGAATAATGAAGCTCCTTTATCTGATCACAGCCTGTTGTACCCTGGCAGGAGGCAGAGCTCACTGCAGCACAGCTGGGGATGCATCAGCACAGGCGAGGCAGCCGTGGTAGTGTGAGCAGCCAGGACAGCCTGGCCAGCCCAGGCCAGTGCCCTGCAGAGCTGCAGCCCTGCTCCAGCAGCCACACAGCTCCATTAGCCTGGCACTGTGCCCTGGCAAACACCCCCAAACCCTCAGCAGGACCAATTAGCCAGGGCAGCCACGCAGCGTCCGCCACTGGCGCTGCTCGCTGTGCCCTGCAGACACTGCAGCCCCTGTGCCACACTGAGTGACCAACTCTGCCCCCATACACCTGATCCCTCAGTGTTTCCTTGGATCCAGCCTTTCCTGAGCATTGGCTCCCTTTGTCCCTGTTGTGCCATCCTGCAAGGGCAGGGAGTGGTACCAGCGCCTCTGGCCGTGCCCCAGTGGAAATTCCCCATCCTCAAATGTCCCAGCTGCCAGAGTTAAGGCACAATTTGCCTATCCCAGCACAAATGGAACAATATGGTGTCTTATTTCTAGCCTGTCTTTCCATGGCTTTGCTCTGGTAATTTCTTAAATTAGGAATTTTTCACATGAAAGGTTTCTTTCTGACTTCCATCGGCATTTGTCAGATTCTTAGGGCAGAGAGCAAAGCTCAGAACCTGCGTTGGGGAGTGCAGTTCCATTGATATCAGCAGAAATGTGCCTGCTTACATCAGTCTGGAATTTAGCCCACAGTGGTTCTTTTGTAGCATCAGAAAGCTCTGTGTGCACCTGAGCTGAATGTCCATGCTGCAAGATCAGAATGTGGCTGGGACAATTGGCATGTGGGTAATTGGTACATTTCTGTAAGAGAAAATGGTTCATGATCCTTATAAAGGAAAATAAAATAAAGTAATGTTATTCCCCACTGACATATTAAGTGAATTGATAGTGTTTGAAAAGGCAGGTATTAAATCTGGAAGCAGCATGTGTGTTATGAAGTAGCTAGCAGTTTTATCCCAGCAATTTAAAATTCCTATCATTCAGCTCTCGCTGATTTGAAAGTCACACATTTATTTTAGATTGTAGCCATGAATTTCTTGGGAATTACCTGACATGAAAGCATGGAAGAGTCACTTGATATGAACTGACAAGACAATATCAAAGAAAACATCTTGATACACTTAATCCAGTTGTAAGTGACTTTTTATAAAGTTTTTTCATCCAGCCCTGTTATTCATTAGGAGCATCTTGGTATTAGGAAAGCCATTAAGTTGGCTAAAAACTCTGGGCATCCTGTAGGGCAATAATCTAAAGCATCCCTGGAGATGTGATTTCAGATTCCAAATGGATTAGGGCTTTTTCTCTCCTTGTGTGCATCGTTCACTCACAAGTATGAATTGTCTGGCTCTTTTTTTCCTTGCTGTGCTGTTAATGTGGAAAATGCTACATAAACATTCAGCATGTCAGGATAACAAACTGGGAGAGCCTGGGACTGCACTGGTAGGTTTATTAGAAGATAGGACTCACTCAAGTTTTTGCCTTTGGATTGTATCTGTCCTGTTCTGCTGTGTTTGTTTAATGCTGCCAGCCTTCATCATCACTAAAAATTCACCAGCTGATCTGCGCTTTGAATTAGTTCAGACTGAAAGTGTGGGAGATGAAGCAAACAAGGAGCCTAGATGCTTTTGGCACGATGTGACACCACCCCTGGTGTGATGGAGATGACCAGATGTTGCAGGACACGGGAGATGGCTGCTGTGCCTGCTCCTGTCCCTCTGCCCTGACGCGATGTCAGCGCGCAGAGATGTTCTGGCTCGTGCTGCTGGGGAGCTGTCTCCTCCCATTACTGCACCAGATGATCTGGAAAGCGTGACCCTTCTCCCATGTGTGTGATCTGCAGGCCATCAAACACACAGGCTGTCACAGCCAGCTGTTGCCCCAAGGAAAGGACAGCGTGGTGCCAGAGGAGGGGCCACACGCTGCCCCAGCACCTGCAGATTCTTCTGGGGATGCAGGATGTTCTGCTGGGCTTCCCTTAGCTCTCCCTCACGGGGCAGCAGCTCTGCTCCAGGTCAGGTAGTGATTAATAAAGAGTTCATTCCCCCCTTAGTTAAAATAAGCCATCCAGCTCGGTTCTGGCTCCAGGGTTGCTCTCTGGTAGGAAGCTGGGAGGAGCAGGATAGGGAAGGATGGATGTGTTTGTCTTCCCTCCCCTGAGAGGAGGAAAAAGAAATCAGCACTGGGCTTTTCTTTTGTGTTGGCTTTAACTTTATGGTCAGCATCTGTTGCTGACGAGCAGTGGGAGCTCTGAAGTGCTGACCAGCCCTTTTCACAACCCTTTAAATAACCAGAAAGACACAGAAAGTAATAAAAAGAGGAGATGAGAATCCATATTAAAGGCATTAATAACTTGAACAGAAGTCTCTATTTAAATAATGTTTAGAAACATACTGTCAAATATTTTTCTATTGTATGGGCTTTGCAATGCAGCCTTTTCCCCCTAAAGACCTGGGGACTGTAGTGTGCCAAGTCACACAAGGGAAGTTCTGCATTCAATTGTTTTTTATTAAAATTCTCATAAGATGGTGGTGCTCTTCTCTCATGACTGTTAGTAGAAAAAAACATCAAGACCCTTGTACAGGGAAGGGTTTAATTGCTAGCATCACAAGTGTTTATTCTCTTGCAAAACTTCCCATGGATGTGTTTCTTTGTTGGGAGTAAATGGAAATAGGACTGAAAATCAGTGACGTTCTCATGAGAGATCCTGGATGTTTGTGCACCTCATACACTTTTTTGAAAATTATACTGTATCTGCAAAAAGATACTGCTTAAAGAATGAGCAATCAGATGTTTCCAAGGCATCTTCTAACTTCTTGCTTGTAAACAGAATTCTTTATTAAGTGAACCATTTTTAACAGCATTTTCTAAGAAAACAAATTTGAATTGCTCTGGGTATGTGGCATCTCACAGACCTCACTGGGCAAATCAGTACTTTGAAAGAATCTGCTTGTTAAAAGCAGGAGCCTGTGACTTCATAAGTGATAATTGTATATTCTCTGTACCGTGCCAGTATCTCTGTGTGCCTGCACACCTCGCCTGTCTGCAGAATCCAGGAGCCTCATGAGAACCTAACATGGAGCTACACTTCCCTTAATCAAATCCAGCTACCAGTTTCCAAGGAAAACAAACAATTTCCCCCCATGTTTACTGTCATACTTTCACACATCATATACACAGAAACCCGTTTCTGCTAATTCAATAATTATGACAGTTCACCCCTTCTTTCCTTCACACTAGAGCAGCAATACATTTTGAGTCACATCAGTAGCATTCCTGCTGACCAAGATTATAGCTCAGCAGGAAAACAAGTCATTCCAAATTGTCTCCTGGCGTAAACATTTTGGATCACTTTTATATTACAGCTGAAAGGGGAAAAATCTTGGGTTTCAAACTCTTTTGTGCTCTTGTCATGGGAGAAGTGACAGGGCTTTTATTTCTACAATGAGCATTACTTTTGCTTCTTTTTTACTGCTTTAGCAATAACAACTTTTAAAGAAAAAAAAATAGCTGTGTTTTTAGTCTGCTGTTTTTACACATGTATCTGCAGATTAAAGACTCCCTAGGTACCTATTGACACAATAGACTGTAACAGCTCCTCTGGAGCCGTGTCAAACTGTTATAATCAACCCTGTCAGTGATCCACAGATAATAGGACATTAAGAGGGGCTTGAACCATATCTTTCAATCCCAGCTGGGTGTCTGAAGCGATGTGGAGGTTGCAGCTCTTCAGCCCATGCTCCAGTCACACACCTGAGGTGACCACCGAGGCGACACTTGGTTGGGAGCAGCATGAAGGGAAGGATGAGCAGCATCTCCCTGGTTGAACATTGTGGTTTGACATGGCAGCATGGCTGGAAAAAGGGCTCCCATCAGCTCCTGCTGTTCTCTCCCACAGGGTGAAGGGTTTGTCTGGAAAGCCTTGGCTCTGGGGACTTTGGTGGGCAGTCTTCTGTGTGGTTTTCTACCCAAGAGTTGTCAGTCAGGTCTTTGGTATCTGGGTATTTGTAGGATGTTTGTACTTTTCTCTTGTTGGCAACAGTGCTGCTGGAATTGTCATCCATCCATATATATATATATATTTATATACATATCTATATAAATCTCTTTATATCTCTGTATATGCAATGCTGGTACTTCTTCTGATCTGATACACTTTGAGAAAAACATCTCCTTTAGAATTTATGGAGGAAGGAATTAGGCAGGATGGAGCATTTAATCCCAAAATCTTTCTTTAATACTGCCCCAAATTTTCTCAAGTACCATGCAGTCAAGAAAGCCACTATAGCTTCCACTGCCATTCCAGCATGGCACAAACAACTTCAAGTGGGATTTATGTGTTTGCTTTCTATGGTTGTTGAATGACTAAAAGCTGGAGAAGGGTAGTGCTGGAGTTGACAATATGGTGCTGCTGGTCTTTACAAGCTATTTAAAATGCCATCTCAATTTAGCTTCTTAAATAGAAAAAAAAATAAAACCCTTATTTCATCCACTGAGTCAACACTTAATTACAGCAGCTCTGGGAAGAGACGAATGCTACGAAGGTCAGTAAAGTTATGACCCTCCAGGATTCAGGCCTGGTTTTTTCCCTTACAGATTTTAAAAGAAGAAATCTCTTTTGTACCTCATAGGCCTTAAGGTTTGTGTGTTTTAATGGATGTCTGGCTGTCACATAAATATATAGCTTTAAAGACAATGAAATGTTCTAGGCAGTAAAAGAGGCTAGTTTAAACAAATTGCTTGTGTCATGATTTCGTATTCATCCCTCAGAGAAGATGATTAGGTCCTGTGAAGACAAAAGGACAAATGATACATTTGTAGCATGGAATTAAACCCTAACATTTCCAGGGAAAAAGAAGAAAAAATCTCTTCTTTCTTAGAGAAAATAAATTTGATTGGAAAGTAAAACTAAATTAGTGTATATATCTAAACACACACAGAACTGCAGAGATTTTTTTTCCTATGTAAGTCAGTGAAGGTCTTCCAGAACTGTCAGTAGAGCTGATACATCTCTCTGTGTGTCTCTGGTACCCTCAGCTGGCCACGCTTGCTGCTGTCAGACTCTCCTTATTTCTGGTAGCTTTGCTGAATTTTTGACCATTTGAGGTGTTTGACACTTGTCTCGGGCAGAATAATTTCAAAAAGTTCCAGCTGAAACAGTTCTTTCATCTCATGCAATTAGGGTGAGACTCAAATGCATTTTCTCATTTTGGTACTTGCTTGTTTTCGGTTACAGGCTGTTTCAGAGCCCTTTGAAGTCGATGGAAATGTGTCCATTAACTTCAGCAGACTCTAGTTTGTCCCTAATCGATAGTAATTTGATTAAAATAGCTCTGAATGTTCTGCATCCCAGTGGATGTTGCAGTTGTTCTTTATGTTGCAATAGCCCCCAGCTCTTCTGTGCACTGTCAGTTCTGTTTGCCAGGGTAAGGGAAAGCACAAGGAGACTTGGGAATCTTACGTTTCTCAGCTTGCCAAGGGCATCTTTTTCTCCTTGTAGCTACCTGAATGAATGCTCACAGCCTCCCATGGCTGCTTACCCCAGACCAGTGCATCAGTCTCTTCTCTCAGCTCCTGATTCTTTTAAACTCAGTATTGAAGGGAAAGAGAGGAAAAACAGCCACAGAGCTCTGCCTTGAAATTGAAGTTCTGACACAGATGCAAAGTTTTCCAAATCAAAGAGAATTGATGAGCCTTGCACTGGCAGGTGCCCCAGCTTAGTCACAGCCTGAATAATCCTGAAATTTAGATTAGAGTCCATCAGTGCTGGCAGATGTAGCCACTGCCCAGTTCTGCCTCCTGTGCAGTGGTGGAGAGCCCAGGGTCAGAGGTGCTGGAGCACCACTCCTCAGTGGGGGAGGCACATCTTGGAGTCCTGGGGACTCAGGATCCAAGAGGCATGAAGGTGACAAGTGTTCTACGTCACTGTGCACCCCTGCTAGGTGATTCAGGCCACAGAGGGGACAGCCCCACATGCCACTCTTAATTAGAGGCAAAATGCCATCCCCCAGTCATGGCCTCAAACCAAAAGGGATGAGCTAAGAGTGACTGTCAACCTCTGGATAAAGAGATGGGCAAGAGCACAAATGCCTGGGAACAGGGCCACGGAGGGAATTAATAAGATGCCCTTCCAAAGCAAGTCTTTCTTTGTTAGGCTCATTAAAAATATATATAAAAAGTAAGCTGTAACTTGTATGCTCAACACAACATTTTAAAAGTTCACATCGTTTTCAGCCATACCCTGCTAAGCACAAACTAGGATTCATTTGGAATTTGCTAATTAATACTGGCATAGCGTTGTCCCCTGCTGTTGCCCAAGTTCTTGCTTGAGAGAACTTTTTCTTTTTCAAGAAAAAAGCAAATATTTTCTCTTGGAACAGTAAGGTGCCTCTTCAGATGTGAAGTCTGCCAAGATAGGAAAGAAAACAGGGAGAAAAGGGAGGATTTTCCCTTTGCTTTTACTGAATTACTTTATCATCAGTAGCACAACTAACTCTTTAGTAAGGTGATGACCAGAAATACCATTGCAAGAAATGCTAAGTCTTTTCTCATCCACATATTTAAGTACTAAAAGCTGGGGAAGAGTAAATTGTCATTTAAACTCTGGGTATTGCAGCGGGAGAAATGATTTTGCCTCTTTTCTCTCTATGAACTAATGGATGTGGAATCTTTCAAAAAGTAAACCAACTCCTCTTAATAAAGCTCTGCATATAGATATTTAGCAGCTAAGCACTAAATCCATGGAATGGGGGAAAGTGCAGAAATAGTGGATTAATATAAAAAGGATGCTTTTTCCCCTTCAAAGCCTCCTTAAGTGCTGACTGATGGAATAAACCCTGAAAACTTTCTCTGTGCTAATTGTCATGTTCCTTGGCTTGCATCCCATTTGCTGTCCGTCATCCTCTGCAGTTTAAGAAGTTTCACACAAGAGCTTTCTTCTTGTGTTTACAGGCATGCCATGTAGTGTATTCAAACCCAGGGATAGTTCAGAGGGTCAGGAAATCTTCCTCCTGCTTCTTATTAAAAAGAAAAAAAAAAAGAAAAAGCCCTGAAGATTTAGAATTTGAAGAAACATCATTTCCCCACATACATCCAGCTCCTCAAAGGCACAAGAGCCAACTTTGAGCTTTCCCAGAAATAAACATGAAGAGATATCCCACTCTAATCACCACAGAAATACTGGGTCAGCCTGGCAGCCATTGGAAATGGGTGTAAAGCTGAACTTAGAGAAGTTCTGCTGGTTTACACCAGCTCAGAGAGCAAGGCATGGCTTATAAAGGAGCTGTATGGTTTGGGTGTGTAGCAGAATGTTTTCTTTTAATTTCCTCTTATACAGAAAAAAAAAAAAAAAAAAAAAAGACAAACAAAAAATAAGATACTGTGTGAAATAATAATAATCTGTTCCTTTTTAGTATCACCTTTGGAGTGTGCGCAGGATTGATGGAGGGAGATGAGCTGTAATTCCATCCCAATTAAATGCCCAGAGTCAGCAGTTCACAATTCTTTCGCTGGTGGATTATTTTCAACCTTCCTGGCTCCCACAGGACCTATTCCCTGCATCATTACCAACTTTTTTAAATTGAAAGTATTATGAAGGCAATTTCCTGCTACCAGCAACCAGCAACTTTCACATCACTTTCTCAGGGCCCTGCAGTCTGAGAACAACTGCTACAACTAAATCTATCAGCAGCGGGGTGTTGGATGGAGTGACCTGAATTACCAAAAAATCAAAATGCTCAGAAAATGTGCTATAAGAAATGGGTTCTGCTTACTCACTGCTGATGGTTTTAAAGGTTGTTGGGGACCACTGTGTTTCAGGTTCACTCCTGCTGTCATCAGGCTCCAGCAAAGCTTTGGGAAGGTGTGTGTGCTGGATGGGATGGATCTGTAAGACCCAGAGAACACATTTCTGACTCACAACTGAACTATAAAATCTGACACGACAGTGAGTGTAGTGAAGAGATCAAAGAGCAGGAGAAAACACTGAGATGTTGTAAGAGCTCAGATTTCATTAGTGCTTCTGAAAAGGAAACTGGAGCAGGTCTTCCCAGCCCTGTTCCTGGAGGGCTGCTCAGGGGAGCAGGGAGCAGGCTGGGTGCTGCTCAGCAAAGCCATCTGCAGTGCAACACCTTTTCTGTCAGTTGATGTTAAGGAATAATCTTTTCCACCCTCATAGAGGCTGCAGCATCCTGTGGCTGCACTGCAGGAGCCTATGGCCAGATATGCTACATAACCATGGTAAGATGTGCAGGAAACCTTAGGAATAATCTGATTTAGGTTTCAGGTGTTTCAATAGGAACCACAGTTGAACTGGAGATCTGATCCCAATTTCCCAGTGTTGAATATCTAGAAATGTGTCATTGATGCTGTCAAATGCACAGAGGAAACAACATCTCTTTCAATCTGTTTTACTTGCTGGAGTAGCATGTGTTTGTTGTAGCTGGTGCTTGACTGAGAGTAGAAATGGCAGAAGCAGCACGATCTGGGGTGGGTAGTACCCCTCTAAACAAGCCCAGCGTGCAGATTTCTGCATTTCCTACATGATTTGGCTGTTCCCAGCTGGTCCTGATCCTCAGTATTGCCAGAAATATCTCTATTACACAGCTTGGAAAACAAGCAGCAGGTCAGACGGGTTCTCCATGCTTATAGTCATTTTCTATTTCATTCCTCTGGCTGAAATTGATGGACCCAGCGGTGTAGAACAAATATTGCTCCCATAATTACTTGCTGCCTGGTAGATCCACAGGTATCACTGGGTCAGGGGAGCTTTGGTGGCACCAGAACAGAGCAGTAGGTTTGTGATGGGCACTGCCATTTCCTCATGTGGGTCCCCTCACTGGAAGTATTGACGTGGTTATTGGGCATCTCTAGCTAAGAGAATGCAGTTTGTTGTCCCTGCCAGCTGCATTTACAGTATTTTGCTAATCTATTCTTTTTGACACCACGAATGGTGTATTTCCTTGTGCTCCTTTATTGATCGAAGGAAAGATTCAATTTGACAGCAATTTCAGAAAAACCTTCAAGTTGTCCAAGATGTAGTAGAATTATTAACCACCCTAAGCTGACATATGGTAATTTAGCATTAATGTTTGCCCTGACATGCTGAGGAGTCATCATACCAAGTTACCAGCTGATGCCCACAAGTTTATGAGTATATTAAGAATAGCTGAAATAGTCTTTTGTTTAAACACCCAGCCCCTTTATTCACTGGGTGTTAAACTTCCTTTGGCAGGGAGGTGGGGGCTGGATCCCCCCTGCACTACCCACTATAGCTGGCATAAATTAATAGGATTTTGCAGCTTTTTGCAGCTGTATTTGTACAACTTCATCTTGAAATAATTTTAATTTCTGTGCCTAGGCTTATAATTTTTTCAAGCGCGTTACACAGTTGGCTGTACATAATTATCTCTTACAGCCATAAGCACTGACAATCTGCTTACCTAAACTATTCTGCTCTAAACTTGTCATTTCACTGATGGTGAATTCATATAATGCATGTAATTCACCAGATCAAAAATTAAATTATCAATTAATAATACTGCAGAAAAAAAATTAAACAAGAAATTTCCTATGTCTATCAGAGTATCTAAAAGGGGAGTTAAGAATAGACAGCCCAGACCAGTCTGGACTCTAAAATCGTTGATGACTTTAATGCAGTTGTTGTTGTTGTGGTTTTTGGAGGGTGAGAAGCTTGTGATCTTTGTGAGTGTTTGTGATCTTTGAGGGCTGTTACTTGCTTTGGAGAGTTAAATCCAGAACCAGAATGTGCCATAAATGGAAGTGAGATATGAAAGGGCTCTGTAATGTGTCAGAAATTACTGCTTTTATTTTTTTTTTAAATCTCTGGCGCCATGTCCTCAAGCTGGCCTGTCTGCCTCTTGCATTAGAAGTGTGTGGATGGGAAGCACATCAATAAGTCACATGAATAAGTCTAACATGAATTCAAGTCAAAGCAAGCAGGGGTCTCAGATCAATCCTACTCAGAAACAGAGCTAACGAAAGAGAAAAACTTGCCAAAAATCCAGCCCTGTGAATTCGTTCCAAATGAGCAGAGTTCAGCCAGGTTTGAAATTTCCTCGAAGGCAATCTCCCATCCCTGATGCACGAGGCACATCTGCACAAGCAGTGGGTGTTTGGGTGAGGACACCCACACCAGAGGGAAAGGCACCCTTGGAATTCAGGGTGTCGGTGCAGGAGCTGCAGCTGCTGGGGCACCCTGAGCATAGGCAGGGCTGCAGGAAGGTGATGGGAGGGCACAGGAGAGCTGCCTGGGAGAGGGGATGCTGACATGAACCTGGCAGTGTGTCCTGCAGCTGCTGTGTCCTGCATGCAGCTGTGTACCTGCATGCCAGATGTGGGCATGGGCTGGATCCAGCTGTGTGGGATGGGTGAGCCAGCCTGATGCCAGCCTGATGTTTGCTGTCACCTTACTGGGCAATCCTGACCATAGAGCTCTGTGGTCACAGAGTGGTGTCTTGCTCTGCAAGTTTATTGAAGGGAAAATACAGCTCTGGAGTGTCCAGCATAGCTGTTGTGGAAGGAAACATACATGTGCATGCATGGGCAGAATTTGGCCATCTGGGAAGAGTTATCCTGGAGGATTCAATATTTTGTCTGTGTAACAAAACAGAATGAGTCTTAGGAGCAAAGACACCTCACATTGTCTTTGTTCACTGGTCAGTAAATCACAGAATCATAGAATATCTTAGGGTGGACAGGATCCTTCAGGATCATCAAACCTAGATCTGCACTGATGTCTTTTAGGATTGCTCCCATAGTGCACAGAGAGAACTTCATTCCCTGCCTCCTCACATTGGTGTTTCCTTTTACTGACTATTGAAATAACTCTATATATGCTGTGCCACGTAATCTACCCTACATAACAAACAAACAGGTTTGCTTTTCCTATAATTAAACTTTTTTAGAGAGACTTTGAGAGCTGCAGAGCTTTAAATCCTGCTCTGCAAGCCTCCCAAAGTAGCGTCTCAAATAGAAGCCTCAGCAGATTTTGTTCTCCAAAATAGACACACTGGAGGGTTGTATTGTTGTTTCCCATTGTTAGCTATTTGCAGGCAGGTCCAAAAGCTTTATTTTCTGCTGAGGGCAGCACTCACAATCACGCCACAGCACCACTTCTCCATGATCAGGGGTATCTGTAGGCATCATGCCATTGGAAGTTCAGTGCATGACTCTGGGAAAGCCAAGCTCACTACAAAAGCAAAGGTCACAGACACTAAGACAAATTATATCCCTTGAGTCTGGGAAAAACTTCCTTCCTGGGGACACCAGTGTGTTTGTTCTCCCCTGAATGCTTGTTCCCTGTGTCTGAGTCACTGTCCTACCTAGAGGAATGCTGCTTGTGGTAAATTGCTGTGGGTTGGGTGAAGAGCATTCTTCACTTGGTCTTCTGCTGTGCAGCTAAATTTTTAAATGCCATGTGCTGGATTTTCGGCTGAAATAAATTAGCGTGCCTCTGTTTGAAGCTACTGAGTCTACACTGATTTATATCAGCTGAGGGCCTCAATCATTAGTTACAGTGATCAGGTTACTCCTGTGCAGGTCAATATTTGCTACCCTTATTTATCTTCTGCACTGAGGACTCGAGTTTCCTGCTCATTTTTACCCAGAAAGGTGCTGGGTTCTCTTTTCCAGGCTTGCTCTGTGGCAGACATGATGTAAGGACATAAGGCTTCAGGAGAGATACACTTCAAAAAGAAATGAGGACAAATTCCCACTGCCATGATTTGTTTTCCTTGACTTTGTCTTCATTTAGGCATAGCCATGACAGGCAGCAGTGGGGTCAGCTGCACGAAGGTGCTGCAGGATGGTGCCCTCTGCAAAGAAACAGTGGGTAGCCCTTCTTAAACAGATCATGAAGGATGATCTTCTCTTGCCTGTCACAACTCCTCTGTCAGAGTAAGAGCAGTGTGTTTTGAGCTCTCAGATGTATTTCCTCTCACCTTTTGTCGTGGAGCATCCTCTGCAGCAGAGGAGGGTTTGTGCATCTGGTTCAAATCCCAGCCAGGCAGTATCAGCCCCTTGCATCTTGCACAGTAGGAACCTGCCTCAGTTCTTCAGGGCCAAAATTCACCTGATAGCAGCACATCAGCTCCACTGGGATGCCTTCAGTCACTGCAGTGAAGAATCTGCTCTCTTGCAAGAGAGATAAGGGAAAGAGTAGTAAAAATTAGTTTTGTTGCTTCTGCTATCAAGGTTCTGGCAGTGATAAGATGTTGGTCACATGGAGGTGTTCTGTAATCTTCTTTTCCCATCAGAGCTCTCCTCCCTCTCTCTTGCCTTGCTACAGTCTGAAGCATTTCCACAGTGTAGTTCTCAGGCTGCAAAAGGCCCAAAGAAAAGCACATATTGCTTTAGAAATGACTGTGCCATATCAATTGCTGTTAGATGTGGAAGATCCATTAGCATTGGCCAGTTCCTGATAAGGGGACCTTGGCTTCCTGACCTTTATAATAGTCAGTGGGAGAGATAAATAATTGCTTAATTATTTAATCACAAAGACCATGCAACAAATTGCAGTTTACTGAGTTTTTCACTGGTAAAGACAGAGACCTGACATGAGCTTCTGGCAGTCCCAAGTCACCACTCAGAAACTTTGACCAGCTGCAGAGTTTCACAGAGCAGATTGGCCCCCTGAGCCCTGCAGACTTCAATCTTTTTGTGTCAGGATAACTCAAGCTAAAACATAAATTCTTTGCTGTTTCAGCAGGTAGGAAAGTAGAGTTAAGCTGCAGCAAATCCTTGGCCTCGATGCACTGCTGCACACCAGGTACTCTGTGCTTGTAGTGTGTCATCTCATCATACAGAGAATTTGGTTTTCTAGGCAAAAGCATTGTTATTTCACTTTTATCCCAAGCAGAATAATGGTAGTTTTGAATTAGACTGTGAGTCTGACAAGTTCAATTTCATCCTGTACTTATGCGTGGGGTCACACACAGTTACTGGCCACAGTTGCAGGCAGAAATTCTCTCCCACTGCATTACCAGCTCCTTACTGAGCCTGATTGATATGCTGCTCTCCATCTGCTCAGTGTTACATTCTCATCCAGGTAGAGGAGGAAAATCCTGGTAAACAATTCAAAAAAACTTGGAAGCGAGAGGAGTGAAAACTATCAAAGCTACCCGTGGGCATAGGGAAGGCTCCAGAGGAGTGTGTCCATGTGGATGTAATTGGCCTGAAGGGAGCAGCAGGGTTGGAGAGGAGCCCTTGGACAGACAGAGCCATGTGGAAGCCAAATGACCTGTGAAATGCTGGGAGCTGTCAGCAGCTGAACATTTGGTGCAGCACCTCAGCCAAGCACTCGCAGGGTGCGTGCAGAGGAAGCAAATCCTCCTGGTAAGGAGCAGGAGAGCTGGATGGGAAAGGCTGGATGGGAATGGCTGGATGGGAATGGCTGGAAGGGAATGGCTGGGTGGGAATGGCTGGATGGGAAGAGCTGGATGGGAATGGCTGAATGGGAAGGGCTGGATGGGAATGGCTGAATGGGAAGAGCTGGATGGGAAGAGCTGGGTGGGAATGGCTGGATGGGAATGGCTGGATAGGAATGAGTCCTCTGCAGGTACCACAGAACAAGCCAGGCACACAGGAGAGGTTCTTCTCTTTTGGATTCAGGCATCTCATAGCTTCGTTTCTTTAACACAGGCTGCATCATCAGTTAAATTAATGGCTTAAATGACAGCTTGAATCTCTCTGGGGCACTACTTGGACTCTGTCTTATCATCAAAATAAATAACATTAGAAATCACTTTGCACAGATTTCAGCTGGAAGATTTAACCTGACATGGGAGAGATCCAACCATTGGGGCAAAGGGAACATTTTATAGTTTGGCTTTGGATTTGTATTTTAAAGAAGAGGAAGAAACTTAAGCTCTCAGCAGTGAATCTCAACCATGTGAAAATTTGGTCTCTAATCTAGGTGTAGTCCTTGGTTCTCTTTTTCTTGGTGGAAAGAGAAAACCACTTCTTCCAGGAAATGTGATGTGTACTTAAGCCTTCAGGAGGATGGATTTCACCCTTGAAAGATTTGCTTCTCTTCTTTTTATCTGAAACCAGATACAAAGTTTTTAGAAAATCATGTGTGAGATGAAACCAGTCCCAGTTGAGGAAAGAAAGAAATCCCCAAGTGAAAATGTGCAATTCTATCCCTTCTTTCTTTGCCAGTAGAGGTCTTTCCCCACCTAACCTTGTTTATAAAAGCCACCAGCATGGACACTTGGCTCGGTCAATGCTCATTTTGTCCAGGGGTGGATGAACACTTAAGGACAAGCTGCTGCTAAACCCAGGGCTGCAGTTAGTGAAAATGCTGGGTTCCTACAAACCACCCTTGCCATGTCAAAGTATCCCCTTTGCAAGGCCCAGAAGAGAGGGTTTACTCTGAAGACAAAAGTGTTTTAAAGGATCTTCTGGGTTTTGGGTTGTTTTTTGTTTTTTTTTCATTTCCTTCTAGGAGGTAGCTTGGGGTCATTGGCAAGTGTGGTAAAAGGAGACAAGTTAAATGTTACCTTCACCTGGTTGGGTCTCCAAATCTGTCTTAATTTTTCTCTGTTTGACTTTTGCATCTTTTTATTGAAACCATATGTGATTCTTTCAGCAACATGCAGTAATTTGTTTGGAAATACAGGACTAGAGATGTGTCTCTTTACTGGCTTCTAAAACAACTGTGAAATAAGAGTTAAGAACTTTTGCACAAATGAGTCCTAAACATATTGCAAATTCAGTTAAAAATAAATAAGTCCTTAGCAAAGATTTCAATAAACAGTAAGAGTAGTTGAATTAAAATATTTCCACTAAAATTAATGAACCAATCCTGAAATGCTTAGACTGACTCTTAAGTGTGCTCTTTTAAAGGCTTTGAATATGTTTGCCTGTCTGAATTTCTATGGAGCATTTTGAATGCATGACAGATTGTAATCTTCAATTATTTTAATTTGGTTTTCTTAATGGGCAAAATAGCTAAGAGCTTAATAATAAAAAGACACTTACTGCTTATCATTTACATTATTTTATGTGTTCATTAATAATTATAATGGGTTTTATAAAACAAAAAAATCAAGTCTAAGTATCCCCAGGTCATGTTAGTGCAAATGTTGCAGACTATTCAGTGGGAGATTTGGTAAACTAAGTGTTTTTTGAAGGGCATTTTTGACTCCATATGTTGTAGAGCAAGACAAAGAATTTCAAAGGAAATTTATTTTCTGGTTCATTCTGTGGAAGGAAAATGTAACAGAGGATAAATGTCCTGCTTTGCTTTCTCCAGATACATTTCCAGGCACAGTGCAGGGATGGGCAGATCCCAGACCACAGACACCTTATGAAATTCTCTAAATACAGTTTATTAGGTGCAGGAGTACTGTTGTTATGGTCACATCTTCTCTTCTGTAGGCTCAGTTGTCCTTGTTCATTCAGCTTTTCCTTACACACCCCATTTCCTGGGCCTCCAGGCATTTTCTTTACTGCTCTCTAAACAGTCTCCATTGGAACACTTTTTCTCCTGGCAATGTCGTGCTCCAAAAACTGTATAATTTATGTTCTCACTGGTGTGCCCTCCAATCTGCTGGCCACATAGCTTTGCCTGCTCTGTACCACCCCTGCTCCCGGCATGGGAGCATTGCAGGGATCTGTGGAGGTTTCTGTCACTGCCAGGACAAGGGAGGAGGGCTTGGGGATTCAGACTCCTGCAGCAAGAAAGGGCAGTGCTGAGAGCACAAGGGTGTGGATCAACAGAAGGAAAACAGTGATAAAACCTGATAACTTAGAGGAGCTCACCACTTGAAGTGCTGTTCACTAGTAAAGTTTGTGGGAATGGTTTAGCTACCCAGTAGATGCTGATGGAGATGCACAATCCCCAGGATGTTATCTGTAAAAGCAGGATGCAATCCTGTGCCACAAACACTGCTTTTCTGTCTAAATGTGACATTGAGGAGAGGCCAGCTTGGAAGGCTTAGCCCTGTATTGTCTCAAGAGTTGCAATGTTCATTTTTAAACATTTTCGTTATTAGATCAGAACCTGCAGTAGAAAATCCCCATCCTGTGAAATTGCACAATTTCTCCTGTTTCTGGGATTGCTTTGTAGAAACAAGGGCTCAGACTCTGGATGTTCTGGTTCTGAGTTGCAAACATTGCTGTGTTTTGGGTGATGCCTGAGTGATTTGAGCTCCAGCCACTCACTGCTGGGCTGCACCCTGTCCCTGCTGGCCACAGCCGAGCAGAGGGGTGGCAGCTCCAGAGAGGTGCCTGGCTCTGCTGCAGGCTCCCTCTGGGGCTCTGCTGGCTGATCCCACAGCTTCCAGATGGGCCATTTGTATCTGTCAGACTTGGTGAGGAAAATGCTACCTGTGTTCATGAGCTAGGGTGGGAACAAGGGATTGCATCTTCCAACATAAATTGCCTTTTGATCTGGGACATTTTCCCTCACCAGTGAATCAAACCACTCCAAGCTCCATCCCAGAGGGGCTTTTTAGAGCATAAAAGCTGCTTTGCAAGCAAATTCCTTTTATGACAGTCATCAGCCATCATCATTCATCCTGCTCACATCATCATATGCAGAGCTGTATCATGCCAGGCACTGGAGAAGCTCAAAGCTCCAAGGGTTCTCCGAGTAAAAAATGTATAAATGCAGCTAAGGAAAACCATCCCTCTGCCATCTGTTCTGTAACCCAGAGCCCTGCATACCTCTTCACTGCATTATAAAAGGAGAGATAAATGAAAGGAAAATTCATGTGTATGTTCTCCAGTCAGAAGATTATCATATGGATCTGTTACCATCTTCACACTTCCCAGGATAAATGAAGGAAAAAGTAACTACCTTTTGAACCAGTAAATTCCCCCAACCTGTAATTTTTATTCCTGATTTAGTGAACTCCTTGGGAATATAGAGGGCTTTATTGCTATTATTATTATTATTATTACTGTAAACTGCTCCAGGAACAGTTTCAACAAAGTAAGTAAACCTTACATTGTGTTCAGATAATGTTCTTAACTTCTCAACAAGATTTAATAAATTGCACCCTGGGAATTAGGCAAATTAAACCTTTGGTCAAAATGCTACAGGATTACTGAAAAAATTATTTTTATTTTTTTTTTAATCTCATTAAGAGTGCTAAAATTATATGCTCCAATATAAAAAGCATCTGTGTGATAAATATCTCCCTGGTAGTAAAATGTACTATGTTTCATTGTCAATGGTCTTTGCAACTTTCTGTGACAAGTGCTACTTCTTACATTATTTTTTTTCTGAACACTTCATACCCTTGTATTTTTACTGGAAATGGATTTAAGTATAGGTAGCAGGCAAACCCTTGTGCTATGATTGCAATTAACAGCAAATTGCTGAATATTTTCAGTATATTTCCCCCATCTTTGTTTTGCTCAATGAAGTATAATTAGCTCATGGATTTCTCTCAGTATAATTGGCTGTGGGTCTTATGATATATTTCATCTCCTAGATCTGCAATGATTTACATACAGACAGCTTAGACCCTATTAATGCTAATAAAAGTGCTGCAAGGACATCCTATAGCGTGCACTTTATTAAACTGTACATAGCTTTCTTCGAGAGCTTCTGTTTATCTGCGTTTCCCAAAAATAAAATATAGTGCCTTTAGCACTGAATATTTAAATCCAGGCTCCTTTTCCCTGTTTCTGTCTCTCTCTGTGCATTTCTAATGCTTCTATCACAATGGGATCTGGATACTATATGCAACAGGAAATAGAGCAGAAAAATGTCCATTAACAGGCTCTTCCCTTCTGTGATTCGGGTTAAAACTGCTCCCATTTTGGTTCCCTGGAGTGTCTGCTTAGCTCTTTGGCATTTGTGCTCAAGCACAGCCATAGCTGAGCCAGGCTGGGGCTGGGTAGAAGTGCAAAATACCTTTGTTGGGTTGTTTTGGGTTTTTTCCACCTTTTTTAAGGGTAAATTTACATTATAGTTTGTTTGGAGTTGTGCCGACACACACTGATAAAGACAAACAGCTGTGTGTCCCGTATTACCCTTTTTAATTTGTCAGGTGGGAACCCCACCCTGGCGCAGAGCTGTACCTTCCTGTTTCCACTTACCTTAAGTCTGGCTCCAGGCGTAGATGTCGTGGTTTGGAGCTGGAACTCCCTGGTGTGAGCTGTGCATTTGCACAGACATTGCCACCAGCTCGATTTCCAGCCCTTCCCTCTGGCAGGGCAGAGCTGACCTTCTGAAAATGGGGGCTGTGATCTTCAGCTGTCAAACTGGTGACAGTGCTGTCACTGAAACCACAGCTGTGCAAGCAATGCTTGATTTTGATATACCCTTCCTCACCCACAGATTTGCTAATGAAAGTTGAATTCATGGCTTTTCTACTTGGGTCTTTCTTCCAAATACCCGCTAGCCCCACATAAATCTGGACAAATCCTCCTGTGCAGGATGAGGGCACTTTCAGTGTGCCCAGGCCCTCTTTTAAGTGACTGTACCAGTGTAAGTCCAGTCAGTTTTCTCAGTACTAACAAGCAGTGAATCCTTTGGAGAGAAGACAAATGGAGCTGTGTCTATTCCCTGACCTGCAGCTCCAGCGGCGCAGGTGCCGCGGATCAATCCTGGCGGTGCCTGTAATAACTGACATGATTAGCCATTAGCAGGAGCAGACAGTTTGGTGGGGGAAGCACAAAGAAAACAGTGTACAAACTTGGTAATGATCTGGACAAAGGTATCAAAGGAGATTCTGGGAGACAGGGATCTGTTATTGCCCTGCACCGACACGTTCAGCGTCTTGTCAGCCTCCTGTGTCAGGAGGGGAAGGAACAGCAGAAGGTCACATATGGGAGGAGTGTGCAGCAGCCCACAGCCCCATCTCAATTCCTTTGCCTGACAAGCAAAGCCTCCTCTTCTCTTGGAAAATGACCTTCTCTCCCCAGATCCAGGCTGTTTGGGGGACACAGGATCCCACTAAGTTCGCTCAGGCCCCTCCAAGGGTGCAGCTGCTGTAGCAGAGATGCATTCAGCTATGAGGGCTCTATTATCTTCCCACTACTTCGTTGTATTCATAGACCTGTTAGGGAAAAATTTATGCACATCACTTTTTACAGTGCCAAGACACTTTGTGATGGTGCAGGGGGTGGTAATTTATTTGTACCTTGCACTTTCTTTTGGGAATAGTCATGCTGTTGCAAGAACTTCTTTCAGCATTTGATCAGAAAATTAAATTTGTGTTTAAAGAGATAGTCAGGGTTGCTAGGACAACATATTAACCTCCCTTCTTTTTTCCTCTGCTCTGTATCCAAGGTTCGTGGAACTCACTGTGCTGTACTTGGCTTGCAGTGTTGTTCTCAAAGTGCAGGAGGGAAGGGCTTTAGAAACAGTGTCCAAAACATGCTTTTCCTCAACAAATAATTACATGAAATGGTAGCATCCCACTGGGCATTCCCAGCCTGGCCTGGTCAAGCCAGCAGGGTTGGACAAAGAGGAGCAAACAGCCCCGTTCTTTGAATTTCACATGGGAGTATTTGTGTGCACAGTCACCAGGACTGAGAATACAATGGGGGAGCTTGCAGACAGCGTTTTCAGAAATGATTAATGGCTGGGAGACTCTGGGTATAGCTGAAAAATTTGGACACTTTAAGGAGACCAGGGTTTCAGTAATATGCAAACAGTGGGTTTTGTGCATTTTAGGCTATTCCACATCTCCATTGAAAAGTCACAATTTCAACGATTTCTCATGAATTAAAAAGGAGCAAAATAGCTGAAACTTTGTGGAATGTACTTTTCATGGCTTTTTGCCAAATGTTTGGCATTCAGCTCCCTTGTCGGGACTAACAGTGGTATTACATCTCTGCAGCCTTCAGGCTCAGATCTTTTAAAGTTGCTTAAACATCCATATGGCTTTTGTCCAGAACTTAAGGATTCCTGTCTCTGTTATTTCCTCCAGATCCGTTCCGATAAGGACAAGGAGATCCATATCAGATACAGCATCACTGGAGTGGGAGCCGACCAGCCGCCCATGGAGGTCTTCAACATTGACCCTGTGTCTGGCAGGATGTACGTGACACGCCCGATGGACAGGGAGGAGAGAGCTTCCTACCATGTGAGCATCAAACATCCTGATTTTCAGCTGGGCTCACGAGCTCGAGGCAGAATTTCTGGGTTCAAGAAGGGGCGCGCTAAATCCGCCAAGCCGATGCAAAGTGCTGGTTGTGAGCTGAACGTGAGCCAGCATGTGCCCAGGTGGCCAGGAAGGCCAATGGCACCTGGCCTGTATCAGGAGTAGTGTGGCCAGCAGGACCAGGGCAGTGATTGTCCCCCTGTGCTGGGCACTGGTGAGGCCACTGCTCAAGTCTGGGGTCAGTTTTGGGACCCTCACCACATTGAGCATGTCCAGGGGAGGGTGGCAGAGCTGGGGAAGGGTGGAGAGAGTTGAGTTTGATGGGGAGCAGCTGAAGGAGCTGGTGGGGGGCTCAGCCTGGAGAAAAGGAGGCTCAGGGGAGACCTCATCACTCTATGACTCCCTGGAAGGAGGTTGTAGCCACATGGGGGTTGGTCTGTTCTCCCAAGTAACAAGTGAGAGAACAAGAGGAAATGGCCTCAAGTTGTGCCAGGAGAGACTGAAGTTGGATATCAGGCATCCCTGGAGAGATTCAAAAGCCGTGTAGATGTGGCACTTGAGGACATGGTTGAGTGATGGGCTTGGCAGTGCTGGGGGAACAGTTGGGCTTGATCTGAGAGGGCTTTTCCAACCTAAACAATTCTGTGATTGTATGAAAGTGGAGATAAACTGATGTCTTTTTCAGACACAGAGTCATTTGTTTAAAATGGTGCAACTTCACACTGCTTGTTAAATCCATGCAAATTTATGTGTAGACTGAACCACCCAAAACCATGAGAAGCCAGTCACTACATTAGCATGTCTTGGGAAATTACTAATTTAAGAATCATTACTGCATCTAAACATGCAATAATTGCTATAGTCATTTTTCACTTTAATTCACCAGGAGATGTTCAGGCAGTATGATGGGGGTGTGTCAGATAGGTTTTTAAATACACAGATAGGCCAATATTAAATATCAGGGAATTAATTAAGATTAATTACACTCAAAAGTGATGGTGCCTCATGCTATCCTAGTTCATAAATTGCACTACCTGCAGAACGCTCACAGTGTAATTGATTGCTGTGTTTTGATATAAATCCCAGCTCCTCAATTGCACAGCAGTTCCAGTCCCACAAATTGCTAAAAGAATAGGTTGCCCCTTGCATGATAGCCCTGCAAAATTTCAAACATTTTCTGCATCTGCTCTCTGGCTGTCTGCTGGAGTGGTTGCGAAAGGCTGTTTCCTGGATTGCTATCAGCCTTAGCCCCATCTCCTGACCTGGGAATAGCCCTTCCCAGGGAGGCTGCAATGCCAGCGGAGCGCACGGGTCACTTCCAGTGACACCGCATCCCGAACTGCGCCGTCGGAGATGCACATTCTGTCAGCTTTATCAGCTATCCAGTTAACCATGTTGACACAGCTTCTGGGCTGGGGTGGAAAGATAAAGAAAATAGATTACCTCTTTAGTTGGTTGGAAAAAGAGATTTCCCCTGGGTAAAAGGAGATCTGAAGAAAAATTATTTTATACTCTGTGAACAAGAACAATTATTTTGTTTGTCGTGCCTAGGAAAATATGAAGAGAGGTTGTTTTGGAGAAGAAATATTTGAGATAAAGTGTGTGTCATCTCAGCATTGTTGATATTGTTTCAGCAGTGCCAGGTTATTATAACAGCCCAGTCAATAATAAAAAAGTGAAGACTTTTGATGGAGCCGCTGTGATGTCTGCAATCAGACACTCGCAGCCAAAAATATGAGGTGAATCAGATTTTGTCCCCCATCCTAACAAACCCTGTGCCCCTTAAAAATGAACTGAACCTACCAGTCACAGTGAATTCAGCAAATTGAATTCTTGCCTTGTCAAAGGTGATGGGATGAATCTGCCTTGTACATACCACAGGATTTCCAGCCTTTGCTGTTCCTCACAGAAACCTTGAACTAGTGGCATCCATGTGTAAATAAGCATATTCATACTCCGAAGGTTATAGGAAGATGTATTTTATAGAGAGAATAACTGATGAGTATGTTATGAGACCTTATAGACAGGAATACTGACTGATAGAAATTTTTTTTTAGGAGAATAGTAGAAGGTGGTGAAGAACCTTTTAAGTTGTATCTGTAAATGACTTTAGGTCCTTCAGCCTCAATAGCAATGGACTGATGATTTCTTGTACCATCAGTTGTTCATTTCCTAACCCTTTACAAAGCATTTATAAATACACCATGCACAAAGCAATGACCCAAACACTGGAGGAGAAACTTACAGTAGGAATGATCAGTGCTGGAAATGAGAAAAAATTTGGCCCATTTCCAGAAAGAAAATAAATTCCAAAGTCTTGGCTAGTGGAAGGTTTGAAGAAGTCAATGAATTTATTCCACTTCATAGAGCCCAGTCTCTAACTGATAGGAAAGGCAGCATGTAGCCAGGTTTGAACTGAGTGCTGAAGAGCAGTGGGTGAGGTGTAGGCTTGGATGTGAACTGGAGAGCTTGGCTACTTTAAACTTGTTTGAGATCTGCTGTGGTTTCCTTTAGCTTGAATTAGTAGCTTTGCTCTTCAGTGGGAATGTCAGTGGAGCTGCAAGGCACCGCTGGTCCCTCTGACCCAGCAGGACATGGGTGCTATGTCTGGTGCAGCCTTGTGTTCCAGCTGAAGGTAGGTGCATTTACACAGCTTCAGGTTTTCTGCAGCCCCAAACAAAACTTCAGCATCTCTGTCAGTCGAGTGTTGTCCTTGCTGCTTTTGTTCCCAGGTAATCTAAAAACTAATTATAAAAGAAAGAACAATAATTTGCAAGTCTTTGTAAGGCTACATATCAAGAGTTCTGTTTCATTAACTCCCACATTTTCAACACATATTTTCTTATGCATAATTATCTGTATTGCTTCAGGACTACCATTTTTAAAATACTAGTGTTTTAACACTCCCTGCATTCAGCAAGCCATTTGTCTGATGAAACCTGCCTCGCTCCCTAAGGTGAAACAGATTTTTTTCTAATTAGATCAGGAGTTCTGCAGCAGAACTTCCCCTGTTTTTGTGATCATTCTTGAACTTTTAGGGAGGATCATTCCGAGCTTGAGTTATGTAGAGATGTATGTGCCTCTGGGACTCAGAGCCCCAGCCCAGGTGCTGTTTGTGCTGGTGATGGCAAGTTCAGCTGTATTTTGGCTTCATTTGTTTGTGTCTGCACTCCAAACCAGAGCACAAACTCTCCAGGGACCTCGCAGACATCTCAGACACAGAGTCAGCTGAAAATACGAGCAGAGAAAAGCAAAAAGGGCTCTGCAGCCACTTAACCAACCCCACGTCATGGTGTGGAGCTGCACAGGTGGCATTGAGTGATGGCCTGGGAGCCACCCTGGTGTCATTAGTGCCATGGGACACACAGCAAGGGACACACAACCATGGGACACACAGCCAGGGACACACAGCAAGGGACACACAACCATGGGACACACAGCCAGGGACACACAGCAAGGGACACACAACCATGGGACACACAGCCAGGGACACACAGTCAGGGACACACAGCCATGGGACACACAGCAAGGGACACACAGCTATGGGACACACAGCTATGGGACACACAGCCATGGGACAGACAGCAAGGGACACACAGCCATGGGACACACAGACAGGGACACACAGCTATGGGACACACAGCCATGGGACACACAGCCAGGGACACACAGCAAGGGACACACAGCCAGGGACACACAGCCAGGGACACACAGCAAGGAGCACACAGCCGTGGGGCACATTCCCCACATTTCTCTGCCGTCTCCCTGTGGCAGGCATGTGCTGCATCTCCCCTTGCAGTCAGCCCCTGGAATGTTCTCTGCATGCCAAGGAAGTTTCAGCAGGTAGTAATGTTTAATATGCATGAGTTCTCTTGGCCTTATTTAGCTGCGCTCCCCAGGTCCCGTTTGTGCTGCTGACAGAATTAGTGGCTCTCAATGTCTCTTCTGATCCAGACACCAGTTTCATATTAAGCTGCAGTTAGGTCTGGCAAGTACAAGGGATAGAAAATTGGTAGCTTAGTTTTCCAAGACGTTTTTCAAGCTCTGTTTTCAAAAGACATCAGCATAAACATGTCAGTAAGTAATCATTGCTTATGATACTCAAGTAATATGCATTATAGGAAAACTTTGAAGCAAGTCCTAATCCAGTTCCAGACACATGTGTGCACTGTCAGCTTCAGGCTGGTGAAATACTCCCTCAGAAATGGCTGGAGCAGAACAGGTGGGTTACAGACTGACAAAGGAATGAAAAGGAACAAAACAATTTTACTACAAATTAAGGGATAATTCCAGTATTTTGAACCATGTTGAATAATGCCAGCCATTTGTGTCACAATGCTCTAAATTGAACTTTTAATCACAATTAAGAGCACACAAATTAGGCATGACATTGTATGCTTATTGCCGAAAGGCTCTGTCACTGATTGATAATGTATATTTGTATTAGTGGTATTAGTGCCTAAGTAATATTCATATTTAACACAATTCACTGTGTTGACTTTGACTAACTACCTTTAGATACCACCAGCCTCCAGTGTAATCAATAATCATGATACCAAATCATTTGTATGCCAACAGCTACATTTACACTGGAAACTGTCAGTAGGAAAACCTCAGAGACCTGTGGTAGCTGCTGCTGAATATGATAGCAATAATGGTCACACTTTTAAACAATATTTGTTAAAGAATATCGAGCCAGCTCCTTGGCTGGTGCAGCAGAGTGATGCATCAGCTAGAGATTAGTTGGCTGCATGTATTAATTTTTCAGAATCCTTTGTAAGGTATTTAACTTGATTTTATTCCTTCTTCACTCCTGACATGTTCTCCCTCTTGAGGAAAATGTAAATATTTCAAACTAACTTTATAAATGTTTCTTAACTGTCTCTTCAGGCACAACAGCTCCCATTTGAGTACTTGTGCATGCCCCATGTGTGGCATGTGTCCTGTGGCCCAGTAATGCTCTCTGACCTTGCACTGGTGTGTTTTCCAGTTTAAAAATGATGTGTCTGGTGGAGCTCAACCATCACCTTTTGTGCCTTGCCCAGTGCTACAAAGCATTCCCATGCATCCTCTCCATCACTTCAACACCAGAATAAAGGTGGCAGAGGTGGCTTGGTCACAGGTGGCCACAGAGCTCCACGTGGGCTCTGACTGTGCCTGGCAGAAATGAGCCCCATCTCACCACTGAGGAATGGCTCCGGAGCAAAGTGTGTTGTCCAGCTTGAGGATGCCTCATGAATGCCAAAAGTAGGACAAGAGAATGAGGGAGAAGGCTAATTAAGGAAGGGAAATGCAGTGTAGATCTGCCTTGGAGATGCAGCCAGTTTCCCAGCAGACACATTGACCCCCTGGAGTCCCTCCTTCCTTGGCTCTCTCTGCTGAGGATGGTCTCTAATGAGGAATTGTCTCTTAAGAAGGAATGGTTTTTAGCAGGAAGAGCTCCCATTGAGTTGAAATTCAACCCTGTGGCTCAGGACTCCCTTTGCCACAGCTGGCACTGACCACAGGGGAGCCACATGTTGGAGATATGGAGGCATTGGCACATGAGAGTTGTTCAGAGAGAACAGGCAGGGAAAATTAATGCAAAAAACCACAACATTTAAAAAGTAGAAATGTTCACTGAAGCCAGGCCAAAAAAAAGGAGCAGGAGAGAGGGTGCCATCTTCCTGGCACTGCAGATGCTAGTCAGGACACCAGTGACCACTTCAGTGTGCCCAGCACTGCCCTGCCTCCCACAGCTTAGCCCAGTGCTGGTGCTGGGCTCAGGACACCTGAGCATGTCACCATAGGTTTGATGAGATTCCTGCAGTCTTGCTTATTGAATTTTTTTTGCCTTGAGTGCAGGCAGTAATGTGCTGATGGGTACATGTGCTCAGTGAGTGCAACAAGCAGATAGATGTGCATTGCTGAGAAATGCCTTACTCCTGGAGATTTCAAACAAAAGCTATCGAATGTAATTAAAAATTTGCAGGGGGAGAGTCAGATCTGAGGGGGGAGATACCAGCTTTGCTCTCTGCTTTATCTCTGAATGGAACCATTTCCGCTGCTGGAAATGCTGTAAGAGAGAGCCCAGTGCTGCCTCAGTTTGAAGATAATAACTTTAATTTTAGCTCTGAATTACTTTTTTTCAAAGACAGTCTGACCTCTGACTGTAAAGTTATTGAATTGCTACATCTGACATGATGAAGGATAGCTCAACAGGTGGGAGCCAAAGCAGTTCCTATGTAGGAAAGAAATGCAGATATTAAGAGCATTGCAAGTCATGAAACACAAATGGTACACCCTGTATTGAAAGCAAAGTTGGACTTCAGGCTTTAAAGAAAACGTGCTGCTTAATTTCTTTTGAAAAAAAAAAAAAAGTGTTTTTCTCCCAGCTCATTTCATGTGGCAGTTTGTTCTCTTTGCTTGATTAAATGTTAATCCAGCCCATCCTAATGGTGTGCAGTTCCTTTTGTTAAGCTGTGGACTTCTGAGCACCATACATGAAGGGGAAAGTTGCATCAATCACCAGCACAGCGAGAGTGAAAGACAGGAACCAGGGCTAATGCAATTAGCACATTTATTTGTCATGCATCAGAGGAGCTGGACACCTCCCTGGAAAGTCAGCTCTGACTCCCAGCAGCAGCCTGATGGTGTAGGGAACTGCTGGGAGGGACCAGAGGCCTCCATCCCTCTGGATGGCAGAGCTGGCGTGTCCCCTGTCCTTCAGCCCCACTGTCCCAGCCCGTCTGGCATGAACAGGGTGCCCAGAGGAGCTGTGGCTGCCCCATCCCTGCAAGTGTTCAAGCACAGGCTGGATGGAGCATGGAGCACCCTGGTCTGGTGGAATGCTCCCTGCCTGTGACAGAGGGGTGGAACTAGATGAGCTTTAAGGTGTTTCCAGCCCAGCCCATTGTGTGACTGAGCCTCTGTGAAGCTGGCATCCTCTGGAGCCTTGGTTCCCCAGCCCACCAGCCCCGCGCGATGTCGCGCCATCCCGAGTGCCATCCGCTGTTCTCATGGCAGAGTGGAGGCTCAGCAGCGCTCACGGGGGCTGAGATGAAGAGGGATGGTGGCCAGAATCTGCAGCACTCAGAGCCAGGCAGTGCCTCCCCGCTGCCAGCCAGGTCGGGGCCGTGCAGCTCTCCCCTCTCTGTCAGAGCTCTCCCGGCGTTGGCGGTGCTCAGCCACACACCATTTACAGTAGCCATCTGTTCCCCTTAATGAGAAAGCTATCCATTTTTTTCACCTGGTTACTGATTGTTCCAGACTATTGTGATTGCTTCGTTTTATTAATTACTCATTTTGACATGCTGTATCTGTCTCTTTTGTTCAGAAAACAGATGCTCTTGTTTCTGGGCATTTTTACTGATGGTTATTGCTAATAAGATAAAGCTGCAGTTCCAGTTTAACTGAGGGCTTAACACTGTGGCTCTGGTTATTGAAATGCCTCAGCACTGGGTATTTTATTCAAGCCTGAGGAAATTGCATTCTTAGTGCCATGGGCGCTCCCATTATTTGAAGGAAGGGGACTTTTTAAATGTCTTTTGGTGCACAGAGCAATGGGGTTGGTAGCTGTTGCTGTTCCTGGAGACCTTCATTAAACAAAGAATAAACATTACTAAGATCATGCTGAAATCTCCTCACTTCCTAATCCCCAGTATTATGGGTGTGAAACACTGCAGGTTCCCATAAGAAACCTCTCGCTCAAAATCGTTTCCTCACTTTATTTGGAACTAAGCAAAATTTGCTTTTCAGATTGTCAGACAAGGTTCAATATGTCTTAAAAATTAAAATAGGGTGGTCTGTGAGCTGTGAAGGAGATAAGATAGCATCACTACACCAGAGCTGAAGTGTTTCCACTGACAATCACTGTTTTAAAATATTATTTCAATATTATATTAAGCTCTGAAAAACTGTGAGTTGAGTGTAGATGGAAACCATGTCAGTACTTTCTGCTGGAATTAGATACTGGCTCCATTCAATTTTGAGGAAGTATTTATGATGTAAAGTCAATCCTTGCAAAAACAGTCTCTCATTCTGCAACAAATCCATTTGCTGATGTTGTGCTTTCATTGTGCTCCTCCCCAGCTCCGGGCTCATGCCGTGGATATGAATGGAAACAAGGTGGAGAATCCCATTGACCTTTACATCTATGTGATTGATATGAATGACAACAGGCCGGAGTTCATCAATCAAGTCTATAATGGGTCTGTTGATGAAGGCTCTAAACCAGGTACGGTTGGAAAAAAGTCTCAAAGTTTCACAGTTTTTCTGTCATTCTTCTGCTGTGGTGGCTTGGGCTCTGCTGGGAACACAGGATGAGGGAGAGGTTTGCTCTTGCTGGCTGTTGGTGGAAGACTGGTGGAGGTGAGAACAATCTGGTGTCTATTTTTCTGGTTGAAGACAAAGTGCAGACTTGGGATGGAGGGAACCTGGGTCCTGGTGGTCCCTTCTTGGCTGTGGAATTTGGAAAAGCAGCAGTTTTGTAGAGTAATGCTCTGTAGCACCATTCTCATGCACTCACTGCACACGTACAGGGCTGTTATTCTAATTACAGAGCACTGAAAGCCAGCCTGGCAGTGGCCTTTCACTGACCCTGTGTCTCAAATGCTCAATATCCTCCTCCTTGATATTTAATTCAGTCATTTGCCTGCTCAATATCTGGCATCCAGTCAGACTCCAGAGAAGGTTCTGTCTCAAGAAAACACTTTCTTACTTGGGATCTGATGGAAACCTGCAGAAGTGGGAATATGCACATTGAAATAGCAGGCTCATCCTCTGTCCCCACAGACTTTTCTAACAGAGGGTAAAATGGGAAAAAACCTGAAGGTAAATTTCAGGAAATTTCTGGGTGAAAAATCAGTGAGGGTGTAAGCTGTATGGGGAAAAGTGATGATTTTTACATGAGCACATTTATATGCTTGGAAGAAGCAGAGCTGTAAAGGTCTTTAATGTTCTATTTCCAACTCTACTGTTGATTTGTTATTTAAGTTTGGTGTAACCCTGCAGTTTCCAATACAGGAGCAGGGTTGGTTTAGCTCATTGCTGAGCATAACTAAAATGACTGTATCCATTCTTTGAACATTGTCCTGTGTCACCAGTACAATTGGAATTCTCCTGAAATCAGAGGGAGTTTTTTTTTCCTAGATTCTCTCCTTGGTTGTTTGCCAGCTGAGGGGTTAAATACCCCGTGACTTTGGTTTGTGTCAGCAAACATTCATCACCGCGGCTCTGCTGCCCGAGGTGTGACAGGGAAGTCTCCGGTGGGCACTGTTTTTAACAAGGTGATTCACAGTCCTGATTGATTGTCTTCCAGCACTGTGAGGGACGGGCAGCTGTGGGGGACACGTGGTGGGGACAGAACGTGACATTATTTCTGAGCAAAGAATAGGTACAGCTCCCTTCCTGATTCCTTTGGGTGGTGATGTCCCAGCCTCAAAGTCCTGATCCTGGTTCTGCTTGGGGAAGGGAACGTGACAAGTCCCTGAGCTGACAGCTCTGATGACATCTTCCCAGAGAATTTTTCCAGCTTTCATTTGAAGGCCACTTTGGGGCATATAACGGTTTGAAGACTGATACAACATTTCCATAGCAAATCAAATTTCTTACATCTTATTCGAGGACAGATCAATATTCCAAGTGTTCCCAAATGTTTTAACTAGCTCTGTTCATCTGTCAAAAAAGCAGTAAATTGCATCCTCTTCTTGTCTGAAATCCAGATAAGCCTTTGAGCTATTAAATAGAACAGGATAATTTGCCTACAAAATACTTGTGCCTCTGCTTCTAGCAGTGTTTTTTGGTATTCTCTATCCCAGGCTGGAGTGCTTGCCTTTAAGGCAGGAAGGTAGAAAGCAATCTGTTTTTATTCAAAAGCAATTACATTTGTCTTTGATGTATTTGTCGGGGTTTTTTCCTCTCTCTCCTGTTTAATCGGTATTCTTTTAAAGGTTTATATTAGTATTGAATTTCTCTTCCTTGCTTTTGTTGAGCCTCCTAGGAATTTGGGTATTGGAGGCCCTCATTCCGTGTGCTTGGCAAGAAACATGATCTTGTGCCTTTGAGAAAGTGATAGAGAGGTCATGGAGTTAAAGGGAATATCTGCATGCTCCTCCTTTGCCTCAAAATTATGTGTCCCTCTTTTGTGCAGAGACAAGTATAGACAATGCATTTAGCAAAGGGTAGATCTTGCAAATATTTAGAAGCTTTTTATTGGTTGAAGATGCCTCAGAATATTGTAACAGCTAAGGAGGTACCACCAGCCATTGCAAGAGAAGAAATACGTTACCAGAATTCATTATTATTTCTGGCAGTGGTTGAGAAATGAAAGGCACTGAATATTCTTTGAGGTAACAGCAAAATTTGTTCAGTACTGATTCAACAGTAAGTTAGAGATGTATATGCATCTATAAAAATATATCTGCATATGTGTGAATATCCATGCTTCAAGCAAACCAAAAAATCTTGTTATACGTTACAGGAGTTCAGCATTCATTTTCCTCTGCTCAGTGCTGCTGAACTGTGCCTGAGGACTGAAAATGCTTCCCTGGATATCCTGTGCAATTGTTATTTCTCACATCTTCCATATGCCCATTTATAATGGCTGTGATTAAAAATGCAGGATTACTTGATTACGACAGTATCTGCAATGTTCTTAATTTTGCACACCTCTGATGAGAGATATTAGAGTATCCCAAATAAATGCTGGCTCTGAGGGCAGCTAGAATGAGCAGCCAGTGGCTGTTTGAAGTCAGTCGGAATTTTGCCCAGATTTAATAAAAAAAAAAAAAAACAGATACAAAAGGATATATGGAGCTCGAGCTCTACCCATGGAAATTTTGCAGAGCAAGACCATCAGAAATGTGCTGTTGAGCAGAGGCTGAGCAGGGCGCAGTGACCTTGAGCTGCAGGGAAAGCCCTGGTAAGGCTTCAGCAGGATCAATGGAGCAGATCCCGTTCCAGTGAGCAGGAAAGGGCCCTGAGGTGCTGTCCAGCACTGCCATGGTCCGGGCTGGAGCAGAGGCAGGGCTGTGTGTGCACAGCAGGCAGGGCTGTCCCTCTGCAGGATCCTGGTCCCTGCTCGGGGCCGGGATGTGGTGACCTGGAACAGAGTGTGTGGCCTCATCTCCGAGCCTGGCAGGGAGCTGCAGAGTGTGCCAGGCCAGGACAGGGCATGGAGGGTGGCCAAGTGAGATGTGACCTACTGACTCAACAGTGAATGTGCCAAAAGAGGGTGGAGTGAACCAAGGAAAGGGAAGGCAGAAGGAGGCGTGCTCCAGCCTGCAGCATGGTGTGACACTGCTGGGCACTCAGCCTCCCGCAGGAGCAAGATTGCTTTAGCCTGGAATACAAATAGACAGAATTGTCCAAGAGCTGGAAGAATTGGCAGTGATGTGAAGAGACTCATTAGACAGTCTGATGGGGTTTAAATGAAGGGGCTTCCCAGCCTGCAGAGCACTCAGCCTGGGTTCCCAAGGAGCGTGCTCTCTGCAAGTCACCTTGAAGCAACCCTTGACAGGAATAGAAAAGAAATCATCAAGTATTATTAATTATAATAGGTTGTTGTTGCTGGCTAAGATTATAATAATTTAAATAGTGTCTTGAGCCTAGCATAGTGTTCTTGAAATCAGGAGCTCACTCTTGGTGAAGTTCTCTGTGGTGAGAACTGGCCCCTGAACATCCTCAGATGTGCTGGCTCTTAAACTGAATTGCATCTTTTTCCTTTTCTGATACTCTCTGTAAAAACAGTTTAATGAATTTCTAGTCTCAGGTCAAGTAGCTGGGCAATTTAAAATGTGTAAAAGCAGGCTCTTCCAAAAATGCAGATCAGGAGTAGTGATGCAGGATTTCCTTTTCCACAGGACCATCTTTCTTCCTCACTCTCCCCCTCCACGCGTTGTTTTGATTTAACACGCCACTATTTGAAAGTGTGTCTTAAAAGACCATATTTTACTCATGTTGAATAATGTTCTGCCTCTTTGAACTTTGCCTCTGTGTGAAGAACACAGCCAGGTTTTAAAAATGCAGCTGCAAGCTGGAGCTGAAATTCCCCTGCTCCCTCTGGCAGCCTTAATCAGCAGAGCTCTCCTGGAGCTGCCTTTCAAGCGCTGACAAAGCGGGATGGGTGCAGAGCTCAGCTGCCCAGCACTGCCTGCCCTGCAAGGATTCTGCTGCCTTTTCCATGCCCACGTCTGCATCACACCAGCTCCTTAGAGCAGGAAGGAATGGGGCTTGGAGTGGGATTTTCCCCTCTGTGAAAGCCCCTGAACTTGTACTGCTGGGTGTGCAGGATCACAGCAGTGTCCTTGGGGAGGGCTCTTTCAGGAGAAACTTACAGTTTCAAAAAAATTACTCAAGAAAATGACATGAAAATGCTTAAACATGAAAGAAGAAAGGGAATTTAACCACAAAATAGTGTGATGGAGAAGGATTACTTGCATCTCTGCGGAAGCTTCGTTTTGCTGTAACCACAGCAGACCCTTCCTCGTGGAAGGATGTGGATGTCTCACTTAACTGAAGTGTTCAGTTCTGAAAAGGTCAATGTGAAATGCTCTGCAGTGACTTGAGTGCTTTGCTCTGGGTTGTATCTATTTTGTTTTAACAGAAAGATTGTCAGAAATTAACTCATCTCTCCAAAACAATTTGTTCCTGTCAGACTGGCCTTTTCCATTTCCATTCATCCTTTCCACTTCAGTAACTCTCTGGATGCATCTTGGTCCCTTTCAAGTCAATAGCACAAGTCCAAGGGACTTCTTTTAAATTCTATCCAGCCCCTTCATTCTCCTGGAGTTGTGTAGGATAGTTTACTCCTACCACCCTTCTTAGGAGTGGTGTGAAAGAGTGCCGAGTATAGAGAGTCCTCAAGAATAAAGGAATATTAGTATTTCTTACATGAGAAATGTTCTAATTTAAAATTTCTCCTTCTCCTCCTGAGTCCATGGAACTCTGATAGAATAATTGTTGATAACATGCCACGTGAAAAATGAAATAGCTGGGAGCCAAATCTATATGTGGCAAATCGAGTTAAAGAAATCTCATAAAAAATAAGCAGCATATAAAAAAACCCAAGGATTTTAAATGCTGATTATTCTACTAGTGTCCCAGTTTGTTTATTTTATTTCTATGCCAGCAGAGATTCCCTCAGAGATTAACACCATGGACTAATGCACAGATGGGGCCAGAAACTCGAAAGTCATCTGAATATTAAGAATTTAAATCTTTAGCCTCAGTGATTTGAACAGAAAGCCAATTATGAGGCTGAATTAGTTTTCAAATTAAACTGCAATTTAAGGCATGTGAAATTAATCTTTTAAGGCATATAGTTGCATTTGTATATATATTCATGGGGAGAATTTGGATTCTGCAGTTCTGGCTTGTTCCTCTTCACCAACCTAAAAGTGCAATTCATGAGGAGATGCCTGGTGTGCCTGGTTGTTTGTTCAGTGAAGGAACAGAGCAGGTGTATCTGGCTGGCAGGGCCTGAAATCTGAAGAGAAGATGTTTCATTTTAAAAAAATTAATAGGACACTGAGTGAATCCTTCTTCCTGCCACTGCAATCCATTCCAAAAGCGCCATAGCACTGCTCATAGTCAAAATATTCACTATGTTTTTTCCAGCTTGGAGGTAAGTTAATTTTAGAACTCTTCATTTGGGAAGGTCCCAGTTCAAGAGAGCACCTGAGCAGGTTCATGGATGGGGCTGCCACACGTTCTGGTTTGTAGCACTAGAAACTTAAAATAATGCAAATGCTGAATGTTCCAGAGAGATCATTCACAGGTAAAATATTCCAGAGGGTCAGAGTAAGACTCAGTGGATTTTTCCATTCATCCCAGAAGTATTCACAGGTTGGGTACATTACTTCTGGATCCATCCCAAGCTGGAATATATTCCTCTATGGCAGTGCCATCTTCTGCACCCTGGGCAGGTGTTGCTCTTATCCTTGCACTTTATATGCTATTAAAAATGGCTTTGTCCAACCCGATCCTATTCTCTCACACATTACACGCAGACTTCGGATACACAATATTCTTTTTCAAGTTCTTTTGCTCAGCCAAGCACAATTTTAAGGTAAGAAATTGTTTTTCTGCAGACTCATGTGGTAGTGCTTTCCATTTTCTTTTGAGGTGAGTGGTTATGAAATCTGTGCTCTTAATTTCCTTTTCAGAAGCATCCAGTCCCAAGAGCAAGGAAGTGAATTATAGGACTGTAAGTGAGAAAAAAAAAATGCAAATACCAAGACTGGTGGGTTTCCCTCAAAAAAAAAAAAAAAAGAAAAAAAAGAAGGCCAAGTTGATGTAAAGAAAAAAAAAAGTGGATATCATGGTCTGACATCAATGTAGGAGGGAGTTACAATTGAACACTGTAATAGCCTACACTGCCTCCTTTTAACCAGCAGTTACAAATACATACAAAATAGTTACAAATAGCATAGTATGATATATATAATAACATTTATATTATCTTACCCCACTTCATATTGTGTTGTATTCTAGTATCAAAGTTCAGGGACTGGACTGCAGCCCTGTGGAGGATGTGTTCAGTGTCAGGCTGTGTGCAGCTGGGGCTGCATGATTTCTGGAGTCACACATGCCTTCAGTGCAGCACCAAACCTGGGTGTTCAGCACAGTTCAGTGGGGATGTTCAGCATATCTTGTCCTCAGTAGTCATGCTTTCCCCCTTCTTTAAATTAGCCCTGGAAATCGAGAGGTTGCAGGAACTCAGCCGAGCTGAACCTCGTGGATTTACGCAGCCAGAACCATTTGCTCAGAGGCTGGATGTGCCTTTGCCCATCCTGATGTTTGGTGGGATTTCTCTGGGGTAAGGGGGTCTCAGTGAGCTGCAGGCTACTGGAGGGGAGTGATCTCCAAACCTGGCAAGGGCCATGTGTGTGCTGCAGCCAGTGCATCTGCTGGCTGGCTCTCCGGAGGTATTTATTCCATTTTTAACAATCAGGAGGTCTTATTTCCGTCCTGGGTGACAGCAGCCTCTTCAGCTCTCTCTGTTGTCTCTCCAGACCTGCTCGCTCTCTTTATTCTCATTAGGTTGGCTCTTGCCCTGTCTGAAGCTGAAAATCCAATGTCTCTGCTAATTAGGAAGTGGCATCCGTTATGAATTAGGTTAGCTGCTTGAAAGGTCAAAATTTGCCAATGATTACAAAAATTATGGTGAAGGAGAATGACAGTAGCTATCAGTTACAACGGAAGGAATATCATTCAGAAGGAAAGTGCTGCTTCTATTTCGTTTTTTTTATCCAGAGCATGTGGGATGCAGTTTAATTTAAGTATATTTGCAATTTATTACACCTGCAGTACTTGCACTCACTTCTGTCATCTTGATGTCTTGTCCATTTTCCTGTTCACCTCTGTGACTCCACTCAGCGCCATTCCTGGTCAGCTACCCAATTTCATTTGAAACCCTTAACAATGAGTGTGTGAAATTGTTTCACATCACCCATTGAATATATTTAGTATTTTTTCACGTGAGGATGCAGGTTTGTTAGGTGAAATGCTTTAGTCTTTAACATTACAGAAAGTTCAGTTGTACTCTGAGGACTTTTTCAGGATGTCATCATACTTGTCATTGGAACTTGGTTTTGATGCCTTTGCTTTTTCTTGTGTGTGTTTCTGTCCCTGAGACCTCCTTGCAATGAGTGAAATCACCTAAAGGGTGAAGTGTGCCTGTTATGAGTAGTGGCATGAAATTCCCATCCTCTGTGGGGAAGGAAGTGGATAACAGTAAACTGTTCTGAGTGGAAATTTTTAGTTTTAGGAAAATTTACACCATTCTTCAGTATTCTTCAGTATTTAATCTTCCCACTTAAGTCTTAATGTCTTCTCTATCTAGTATCGGATGCAGAGGATTCACTAAGCGAGCCTTCCAATTTGGGGGGAAAAATGAGGAGTAAGGGGAAGTTTCCATTAGTACAAAGCCTTTATTAACTTGGGTTAATGAAGATCTAATGTAACATGGCTATCACCACATGTCTGCACTTAATGATTCCATCCTTTTCTATGGGGGAATGATTAAATTAAGTATCCTGTAGGTCAAAATTAGACTGAGAAGGTTAACCAACCTTTAATGATTCTGCAGCCATTTACCAGCCATTTAAAAACATAAACTGTAAGATAAAGCTGGGTAGAGAAACATCATTATCAGTAAAAAGTGGGTGAATTTTTAGTGTTTTCTGTTTATATCTTAGGAGAAGACTGAGAGGATTATGTGGTTTTGCAGTGACATGTGGGATAAAGGGCAAAGTGAAAGGAGTTTTGATTTTTATATGTTGTTGGCTTCCTGGTAAGTGCCCATTAGCTCTTTATTTTAGCATGCATTAAATCTAACTAATGGATATCAAACCAGCTTAGAAAAATGGCAATTATAAAGCAATTGTAACGAAGACTTCAGGAGTACAACTGTGCCAAAATATTTTTGTGTGCCTTAAACTCCTGAAAGCTCCATCTTTGTGGAGAAATGAAGTTGCAAAGATGGGAGAGCAGAGATTGATGACAACGTGAGGGGAATTAGCAGCCCTCAGCATGCTTTGGGATTGTCTGAGCTACAAAGAACTGGGCTGATTCTCAGATTCCAGAGTGATTTGAGGGGGACATTTGTTTATGACTGTGCTTATCTGCTTACACATGCTCAGGGCAGCTATCTCTCTTGTTTTGCTTTTCTTTTTCTTTTGCATGTACAGATGGAATGAGATATGGTGAATCTAGCAAAATCTCTTTGCAGTCTTTTACAAGAAGATGCAATTCATTTTAAAATTGACAAACAAAACTGAATGTACAGGTATAAATTATCTCCCTTTTCTTCCATTCCCCCAGGTTCTGTAAAGCATTTTTTTTTCCTATCCTGTAGAAACTTTAATTAATCCAATGGGAATATTTTCCATAAGGGTTGCTTTCAAGCATTTATCTCATGTGTCTTATCCATGGTTAGAAACAAAACCATCTCATTTGACAAAATAACATCTGGGATGTTACAGTCTCTGGGAAATCAAAGGGATGCATTGGGAAGTTACAGATTCTGGAGGTCTCGCCTTTATTGATAGATCTCCTTCTTCATGCCATCCATTAATTTTAACTCAGGTGATATATGAACTCTGCACATTTGTTAATGAAGGCTAATGCACAGTAATCTTGTCATCACTAGCTGTGCATGGTAATTCAATCTGCTGCTCAGAAGAGCTGTTCAACATGCAGCAAATTTGATTTAATATTGACATGATGTACTAGGTTCAGTATTTTATTTAACGTACCATGTGCCTTATTTGATGAGAAATGGTTTTCTTTCAACAGGTTATGTACGTGAGTTAGGCCAGGTGTGTAGTTTAATGCAGTTATGTCAGATATATATCTGTTATATCTGCACTGGGTATTCATCCTGTGATACACTGCACAGACTGGGGCAAATTTCTAAGTTTGGGCACTTTATGCATTCATTTAATGTTGTCAGTGTGCTTAGAGCAAGCCCTGCAGAGCAGAGAAATAAAGGTGATGCTTTTCTCAGGCACTGAAAGCAGAAAGTCCCTCTTGCCCTGTTTACACTTGTTTAACCTACTCTTGGAGCTTCATCACCACCAGCAGGATCTGATGCAAAATTGACAGAGTACAGATTGGGGGTGTTGAGTGTGACTTGGAGGAGTTTTCTCAGTGTTTCTGGTCTGCAGTAGTTATTCCTAGCCTCTGTTTGGGTAGGATATAGGGCTGTAAATATGGTGTGGTTAATGCTTTGATTTCCACAAAAGACACACATCCTGTGGGCTAGATTAGGCAGTCAGTACTTTGTCTCTTAAAACCAAACAATACCAGCTTCAATCCTCGAGTGTGTTAGAGCTGTGCTCTCTGCCACTGTATATTTGCCTCATTTGTGTAGTATTAGGGGCTGGATACAGGGATATATTGCCTTTATTTTAATATAAAGTACATGAAGATGTATCTCCATGTAAAGGACATAGAAGCATGACATTATTTAGTTTATTGCAGGTAAATCATCACCAACCATCTGAGTACAGAGCAAGAGTTTATACAGCACCCAGAGGATGTCAGACACTTTATCTGTGTATATCCACATCGCTCTGTGGAATACTCTAGTGCACAGATCTATGTTTGTGTCATTCACTGCAGCACGCAGGTACCTGGATGATAAATCCTGCTTAAAGACAGGCTAAATGCAAAGCAAACCAAGTGGAACATGGCAGCGGTGTAGGTTGCACCAGCTGATCCCTCAGGAGCCATCCCTAGGGATGGTGCCCTCAGCACGGAGAACAGGAGATGCTGTTGGTCAGCACTGCCAGGAAAAGTGTGTACACAGGGAAGGGAGAGGAGACATCAGCCACTCTCCAGACTGTGGAGAGGGAGAAGCAATTTGCAGCCAGTTTGCAGCAGACTGTGGTCAGCCAGCCAGCCCCAGGAAGGAAGTGGCTGCTGCAGCTCCATCATGTGCTGCAGCCACACAGGGCCCTTTGCAGAGGGCGTTTTATTAAGTTACAAGATAGTAATTAATGCCAAGTTCCTCTCTTTATTTTCTCTGTGGTTGGGTTTCATAATGGAAATTAAAGATAGGAGATAGGGAGCAGATTGGCTCTTGAAATACAGCTCCCTGGTGCTCAGTTCATGACTTTAGAGACATTTGTCCAGCCCCATCTCCCTTTATGGAGATGCAGGTCAGATGCTGCTGAAATAATCCTTTTTCTCTAGAGCAGATGTTCTCTGTCCAGTGCTACACCACAGGAAAGAAGCAAAAGGGTCAGAGAAAGAGTGAAGGAGACCTTCTGTGCTCTGCATCCACAGTACAGCTGCTGTCCCCCACCCCCTCCCACCAGAGCTGCAGCCTGTCAGGTTCCCCTGCCAAGTTGGGAACCCACCATTTAATGCACGTGCTGGGTAATTTTGGAATCTACAGTACAGTCTGAGACATCCCACATGAGGAGGGACCACAGTCACGGGGTGCCCTTGTCTGAACCTGGAAGTCCAAATGACTTTCAGAGCTGCTTTTTGAGCTAGAAGAGCATCATGAAATACCACCTGTTTTTTGGAATACATCCTAAGACTGCAGGTGTCCTAAAATAGATTCTGTTTTCCTCTTCTGCTTCTGTTTTCATTAGCCCCAGGTTTTGACATTCTGTTCAGAGATATTTTCAGTATTGAATGCATTAAGATAACATAAATTCCAAATCAAACATCTCATTCAGCATATTTCCTATTTAAATTTCTCCTGTACATTTTCCCTGTAGTTATCTAAGGGTTGGTTTCATTATTTGTATCAGCTGTCTCGTGATAACTGGTTTTGCAAAAGAGAAAAAAACGAATGCTTGTAGAGAAAATAGAGAAAATTTGTTGCTTGCACAGCCTTGTTTCAATTCAGTGTTCCTTCCGTCTTCTGAAGTTTATTGATCGGGAGAATGTTAAAGTTGTTGAATAGTTTGTTTTCATTTCACAAATGTGAATCAGGATTATTGCAGAAAAACAGGAATGTATTCATCATTAAGATTTGCTTTACACATTCATTTATTTTTTAATCTATAATTCTTATTGAACTAAGAAAACTCACAGGAATATATGTATCACCACTGAGAACAAAAAGAGCCTGATTGAGGCAGATGGAAGATCAGCAAAGCACTTCACACAAGTGCAAAAATAGGAACTTCTTCTAAACTTCTGCTAATACTGAGAAACACTGTTTTCCCAGAGTTGGGAAAGGTACTGGGGGGATTCCTACGTGCTGAGTGGCTTGAACACACTTGGCTAAGGTACCAAATGCTGCAGCTATTTAGAGCATGCGGTGTTTTTCAAGTCTTTTGCAAACAGATAAAAGCTCTGCAGCCCTCTGGTCTTCCTGAACTGGGAGTGTGGTAGCTCCCAGCGTGACCAGGCCAGAGGAGACAGGCACCAGGCATGATGCTGATGCAGCCACATGTCCTCAGCTTTGCCCATGGCTCACATCTAACCCAGAGAGCAGAACAAGCTCAGCTCTTTTTGGAAAGCCACATATGGCTCCATCTCAGGTCAGCTCAGGTTCTTGCTGGGATCACTTTGCATCACTCCAGCATGTCAGGTTCATAAATTGGTCTGTGTGCTCAGACTTCCCAAATCTGCAGTGTTCAAGCAGCCCCTTCCCTCTTTTCGTGGATGCTGTTGGGTTTGGTGATCACAAATGAGATTATGTCTGGTTTTGCTGTCTCTCTTTGCTTCCCACTACTCTTCTCAGGTCTCATATCATTGTATTCATCCACTGTTGCAGATTGCCTTGTGTCAGCAGTGTGTGCCTGCCCTTCTACTCATTCCCTCCCACCAATATAACAAATGTAAAGCTGGGCCCTACGAGCTCTGGGGGGGTCACAGGACCATGCAGCTGCAGGAGTCCATCCAATCAAGTAACATCTTTTACGCTCATAATGATAATTTCCCACTTTAGCAAAACACCCTGCTGCCAAACTCCAGTGCTAATGAGCCTGTCAGTGCATCAGTGCCCTCCCGACAGTATGGAGAATGTAGGGATTGTTTTTTGCAAGGCAAATGAAGACACTGATGATTAGCAAGAAACAAACCAACAATTCAATACATCACTGGCCACACATACCAAATCATTGATTTTCTGTCCTGCTGGGCAGCAGCTGTTGTATTTGCTTTGCAGAAATGGATTCTTTAATCCTGGAGGGACAAGAAAGGTGCTTGTTTCTCCAAGAACTGGAAGCAGCAGGCAGTTGCTTCCTGCACTGGCCATGGGCATGTTGATGGTGTCCTTCTGAAGCTGCTGAGAAGTCTGATGGGCTTTCCACTATTAAATTCTGCTTCTGAATACGTGTGAATGCAGTGATTGGAAGGGAAAAAAAAATCTCCTCTGAGAATCTGTGAAATTGCAGGACAAAAAATGCTGCCCTAAAACTTACAATCACTGAAAGAATTAGAAGTTAATCATAGATACCCTCCCATGATTTCTCTCTGTCTACCAGTTACGTGTAATCAGCTTCCTTCCAGATCATCTGTCTCAGCAGCGTTGCTATTTCCATAACCCTCGCCTTGCCTGGCTGGATTGAAGTGAGATGTCTATTCCACAGCATTTCTCAACAAAATGCATGACCCCAGGTCAGCGGGACCCCAGTGTGCCCTGCAGTGAGGTGGCACTCATAATTCCTCTTGCCTTGTTCCCAGGGACCTACGTGATGACGGTGACGGCGAACGACGCGGACGACGGCACCACGGCCAACGGGATGGTGAGGTACAGGATCGTCACCCAGACCCCACAGAGCCCCTCTCAGAACATGTTCACCATCAACAGCGAGACAGGGGACATTGTCACCGTGGCTGCTGGCCTCGACAGGGAGGTGAGTTTGAAAATGTCTCGCCCGGTGTTTGTTGAGGGCTGCTGATGTGGAAAGCCCAAAGTCTGTCTTTAATCCCAAGCCTCTAAAAGCTGGAGTTGAGGTGTGGAGATCACAGTCTTTGCTTCTGCAGCAACTGTGGGGCATCGTGGCTTTGATGTGATATTTTTGTCTTAATCCATATCAGTCAATGAAACCCTGAGAGAATCTTCAAACTCCAGGAGCTGATATTTTCCTTTCCTAAGTTTGTAAAACTCAAAGATGTAGAAAATACTCCAGGAGGTATAGGGGGATGAATAAATAGTCATTTATCCCCCCTTCTGTTGGGGGAAAATAAAGTGCCAGACATCTATAGCCCTTCCCAGACCTGTCTTTCTTAGTTCTTTGCAGGTTATCCCTGGAAAAGGAGCACAGCCTGCACTCAGCACACTTCATGTCCTTGTGTCATTTCCAGACTAGTAAAATGTCTTCCAGTGATTTTGGGTTTGTGTGATGTTCTGCCTTTAGTGCCTCTTCTTTCTGGCATTTTACAATGTGCAGCTTTTCCAAATGCAGCAGAAATTTCACTTTT
Source organism: Passer domesticus (assembly GCF_036417665.1). Classification (NCBI taxonomy): domain Eukaryota; kingdom Metazoa; phylum Chordata; class Aves; order Passeriformes; family Passeridae; genus Passer; species Passer domesticus. The sequence goes on along the minus strand of NC_087489.1, from coordinate 10,955,436 downwards.
ACTGACAAAAAAATACTCTGCCAGTGTAAACTATATAATGTGATTCTCAGAGCTCTGCCTCCTCTGGTTGTGGGTGTAGCTCAAGGACAAAGCATGTATACCCCACACATGAAATAAAAATCAATGCAGTGTCAGTGGTGGGATGGAGCGAGTGGGGAAGAAGGGATGGGGTCAGTGGGTGTAAAGGGAGAGAACCCCAGAACTTCAGTTCTGTTTTTATTCTCCATTGGACTGTGCAGGTGATGGAGTGCAGCTCAGTGCAACTGGGGAGCTCTGTGGACTAAGTGATGGGAACAATGGGCCACAGACAGTATGGAAGGAAGGACTTGCTTAGTCTGAGGCTCAGGTGTTTATTTTCAGGCAGTGCCCAGAGCCAGCACATCCAGTGGGAGAGTCCAGTTTGGGAGAGTGTGCTGCATTTCTGGGAGGAGAAGGGGCCATAAACTGGTTTTGTTCCTCTTTCTCTCCTTTCCTCCCCTGTGCCAATGGCACGGCAAGCAGGAGTCCCCACATGTGGGCCTGGGACCTAAACTCTGAGAGGTGAAGCCTCCAGCACCTTGGAGATTTTTCCAGTGCCCCTCAGGTCAGCAGCACACGCTTGGCCCCTCTGCTGATGCTGTGCCAGGCTCCAGTCAGGAAACATTCCCTGCCAGGGATTGTGCCCGTTTCATTCCCTTGTCTGGGAATGCTTTTCTGCTTTAGAGCAGCTCAGGGAGGATCCCAAAGGCAGCTGCTGAGAGCAGATAAAAGCCCCAGGGGCAGCTGAGCAGCACATGTGGAGCCCTGGGGCATCCCAGGACACTCGGGATGGGATGGGATGGGATGGGATGGGATGGGATGGGATGGGATGGGATGGGATGGGATGGGATGGGATGGGGATGGGATGGGATGGGGATGGGAATGCTGGCTGGGAGCAGCACAGGCTCGCCCTCAGCACTGTTTCAGGGTGAGCTGGCCCAGGGGGGACAGGCTGTGAAACAGCTTTCCAAGGAGAAGGTCAGGAGAGCAGAGAGCTTTCCAGGTGTGAAGACAGGAAGCAGAGCTGGGGGAGCAGGAGGAGCTCCAGCACCTGCTCCTTCCCACCTGATGTGGCAGACTCTGCAAGCACAACCTCGGGTGGATTTGACCTTTCCCTACTCCTTTTATTCCAAGAGCTGGGAAGTTGGCTGAATCTTAAGCAGGTAGATGATCCCAGGCTGTGCTGGAGCCTGCGGCAGGCTTGCAGTGGAAGAGGAGAAACAAGTGCTGGAGAGATTGCTGGCAGCCCCCAGGGGATGGTAACAGAGTACTCAGAGAAGAAATTGGAATTCTGGCAGGAAAATGCTGATTTTATGGAAATGAAAGAACTGTTATTGCCCCCCTGACATCAGTGGGGGCCAGCATTTTAATGCTGGGCTTTATGGGCAGAGAAAGGTCATCGGTTTATATTAATTCCAGAAACACAGATTGGGATAACTTGGTGGGAGAGAGGTTTTAATCTCAGCAAATCAGCTCAGAAAAGAGGCAGGTGATAATTAGGGGGAAAGGATAAGGCAGAATCTTTTTTATTGCTTCTCTCATTGCATCTGAAGTATTTTAAAAAGTTGCAGAGGAACCATGTGCTTCATGTAAGTTCCCTTGTGCACAGGGTCAGGAAATCACAGCTGGCACATGGAAATCTGGTGTTGAGTGTCCCAGGCTGAGTACAAGGGTGGGCAAGGGACACTTGGATCAAGGCAGAACAACCAGCTCTGGGCATAATCCTGGGGCTGCCCTGAAGCATGCTTATTCCCAGCTCTCTCTCCTGCCTTCAGGATTACACCTGGAATTGGCAAAACTTTCTGGTTTATTAACATAAAGTTATATTGCATCTAAATTGAAAATTGTGTTTAAACACCCCCATTACTGTACCACAGACTGGTTTTTTTGTTTTTGTTTGTTTTTCCTGAAAACTTGAGGAAGCTATTAGAGGAGTGAATTTGGGGTTGCTGCTGACATTTCCTTGTCATTAGGAAAAGGAGACGAAGAGCAATATTTGGAATGCAGATTTGTGTAAATTAAAATGTTAACAAATCTGACCTATTCAGCTGAAACTCCTATAACCAAGATAAATTCCCAGGATACCAGTTATTTCTCCAAATGCTTATTGACACATTTATCAGTGCCTGAGACATGATTAAGTTAAGCTGTGGTGATACAGAATGAGGTTTTCAGTCTCCATTGGACTCCTCTCCCTTGCTTCTGCAATGCAAAGCAGGCGTAAAAATAACTTCCAGAGCTGTTCCATATCTGAGAGACAGGTCCATGTTCCAGATCCAGCATTTGTCTTTCAAAAGGGAGAAAAGTCACTTCAGAACTGGTGTTCCTAGCTCAGCATTTCTGTTGCATGCTCATTAAATGAGATTTCCTGATGTTCTCAGCATCTCCACTTAAATATTGGTTCTTTGCTGGTTTCCTAAATTACCTTCAATCCATGAAAGAATGAACTGGATGAAGTTTTAGCTTATTTTGTGTCAGGACAAGTGTTTTGTTTGACCTATGGGAAACCTATTTTAAGACCAAGTCATGTATTTTTGCTGCTGTTTCTAAACCCTCATTTCCACAAACCATGGAGGAAATTAAAAACTCAGCCTCTCAAATTGTGCTGGTCTCTCCTAAATGTGTCTGACACTGAAGATAGCACAATCAAAAGCCAAAGTATTAAAATATTGATGGCTTTAAAGTTATCTTACCTGGTTCCTATTAATCTGGATGTAAATATGGTGACAATGCTCTCTGTCCACTCTCTCATTATGACTGCACTTAATTGAATGGATCCCCAAGGAAGATAAAGTTAATTGGACTGCACTTCATAAAAATTATTAAAGGAAGACAGTTTAGAAACAGCGTGATGTAAGCCTGGATGCCTGAGGATGAGAAATGCCAAGGGTGGAACAAAGGAACACCCATCCCTTGAACTAAGAGGGGAAATTATAGGGATTTAGGGTCATGAGAGGTTCAGAAGTACATTCAGACAGGCAGGTTTTGATGAGGAGGTTAAAAGCAGATACTTGCTGCAGGAAAACATCGGAGTAGCAAAGGAAATCTGCAGCTGATTTAATGAAATTAGGAGCGAAAAATCATGTGATGGTGGGAGCACAGAATGTGTGAGTTATAGGGAATGCTGTGAGTGCATGAGATGAGCAGGTTGTAGCAAAGTTCAGGGGTAGGAAGGGACCATGGCAGCTGATTTAATTTATGGCAGGCTGCTGCAGGAGTGGGTGGTACTACACGAGATGCTGCCAGACTGAGGGCTTCATTTAGCAGCACGTCTGAATTCCACATTTCATTAATCTGGGGTTTTTTTTTCCACTGGGAAGAAAATTGCAGGAGGTAAGGTGAGTCCCAGACACAAGCAAAACATTCATATTTTTGTTTTCCATCCTGAAAAGTAACATTTCTCTGTATAATCTTGCAAAAGTGACCAGCTCTGGTCTGTGTGTTGCTTTGTTCTTTCACTCAGCCCAGTGTCCCAGGTGGGATCAAGCCCAGACTGTCAGTCTGATGGTTCTCCTGGTGCAGTAACTCAACCCCATGACCAATTTTGATTTCTCTGGTGGCAGAATATCTGTCTCAGTAGCACAGTAAACCTGCACTGGGGCTATAGTATAGGCAATATCATCCTCTGAAGAGCTTCCCCTAAATATTTTATGAACACGGACTTTGAGCAAGCAGGAGGGAAAAAAAAAAGGGAATGAGAGAAAAGGAGGTGATTGATCCCAGGCTCTGCTGGCAGGCCAATAAATGTTGAGACATCTCAAATGTCATCCAGGTTTATTTGAGATAATAAGTGTTTCAGCACTGTGGTGCTTGTAGTATAATGTTGCTAACTTTTTGAGATGTCCCTTAGAAAGGAGTCCCTTCCCAGCACATTCATCTGGTGCTGGGGAAATGAAGGCAGTCAGGAGCACTGAGTTGCTTCTTCCAAATTTCTGTATGTTTGTATTTCTTTTAAAAGTGATTGGATCTCTGCTGCTGCAAATGCTTTTAAAAATACATGAAATCCGATTCTATGATTACTGCACTTGGCTTTCTGAAAATGTGATGTTGCTGGTCCTTCTCAAGTGAGTGAAAGATAAAAGGGAGAGCCTGCCAACAACTGAGTTAGAGGTTTATTTTATTTATGAATGAAATGGCAGAATTTTTGTGGGGAAGAGGAGAAGTTCTTCTTATTAGCAGAGACAGTTGATTTCTTTTCCAAAACTCTGGGTTTGGTGCAGCTAGACATTTCTGATAGTGCAGAATTTGAAATGTTATGTTAAAGGAAGAAAAGCCAACAACTACACTACTCCAGACACGGAGCAGGGATGTTTTTTTTACTATCTCCTGTAACTGTTTTGGGTACATTTATCTCCAGGTCATTGCAATAGCTTTTCAAAACCTTCTTGTTCATTCAGATGCTGGCTGAGAGCAAACGAGGCATTGCCCTGGTACAGGAATGAGTTTAGCCATTGAGATTCCTGTGAAACATTCCCATAGGTAGACATCCACTAGTCTGAGATGACCCAAATACAGTGAGTTCAGTCTGGGTTTGTCTCTTCCAGCCAGACAATCATCCAAGTGAAGCCAGCAGGTAGCTCAGGCTGAGCCTGCCTTTCTGTACCAGGAAACTTTCCCCTGACAGTGGAGTCCAGCAGCTTTCAATCCTTCATCCACCCCTGGAATACAGCAAAAGGAATTCATTCTGTTCTAAATTACCATGGCCCATGGTAATTATTTCTCTCACTGCATATCTCTGTGATGTTCTGCAAAGCTGCCTCTGCTCCTCTGAGCAGGGCTGGAGGAACATCTGCTGCAGCGTGAGGCTGAGGGATCCCACACCACACCAGTGATGGATGAGTTTACCTGGGCAGATTGTCACTGCTGTGTGTGTACTGACAGAACACAGAGAATGAGGGAAAGTGACATCTAAATGGCTTGGCTGCATCCTGAGAGCTCCTGTTCCCATTTTCCTCAGTCAGATTAGCCTTCTCCGAGGAGCAGAGAGGAGTAATGCAGAATTGCTACAAGTATGTCACCTTCTGACATGCACAATCCAACATCCACCCTGTTTGCTATTTGTATCTATTACAGGAGTTCTTTAAAATGAGAGGGGTTCTGTTTTTCATGTTCTTTTCACTACTTTTTGCAGAGAAGAGCTAAAACAAGGTTGTACACTCTGCAGAGCCATGAGTATCTTGCTTTTCAAGATGAACTTCCCATATCACTGCATCAAAACATGCAGAAAAATGCCTCCACAGCTGAACTCACAGGAGGAGAACCAGTGTGAGGGATTAGTGATTATTTTGCCAGCGAGGCATATCCATTTCTATGAATTTGGACCACAAGTCCTTGTATTTAGCTTTCAGACTTGCAGGCTCCCCAAGTGACTGGGATGATGAAGGACTGTAACAGACTTCCAGGGTTAAGTGGCTTTCCCACTTCTCACAGCATTCAAGCAGTGATTGGGAGTCCTTGTGGAACATGTCTTCAAGGCAGATATAAACTACCAGAGTCTTAGCAGGGATAAGCAGGTAAAATACTTCAGCATCCTCTGTCAGACTGTGTTTTACGTGTCCCTTCCAGCCTTGGCCCTAATGTGTTTCTGACACATTAGGAAACAGGAAAACAGTTCCCCTCTGCCACTGAGGAGCAGTTTGCCCCGTGCTGTCACACAACAGGCTCTGCCCTCCCTGTGTGCCTGGCAGCCACGTGCCATGCCAAGGATTTGTGGAGCACAAAGTCACTCTGAGGGATGAAATCCACTCTGTGCACATCATTTCTCGTGAATACTACGTTATCCCTGATACCTTGTAATTTTTCAGGGCCATGTAACGAAAATGTAAATACTGAAGCTTTATGTATTAATATGCCTGAAATCATTACTTAAAGATAAAACTGGTTAAATTATTCAGTTATAAAATTATCCCATTTCCACAGCAGCATATCCTGTCAAAGGAAGAGCTGATTAGCCATAAGCTGAATTTAGCCAGCAGATTTATGCTGGATTCTGGTTTATGTTTCTACATTGTACGTAGGACTGATTGGAGTTTGTTCCATCATTCCAGTGCATTTCATTTTCTCATTACAGACAAGAATGACCTTTCTCAGCAAATTATGGTGAGGAGCACTACCACTCATCAGTGAAGAAGAATCATTTTATTAACCCTGTTTAGTGCTTTGCAAGTGTGTTGTGCACTCAGTGGAGGGCCACTTGCAGTAATTTGAGATACCAGAATCTAGCAGAGGGGGAGCATTCAAATCTGCTCCCAGCACTCTTAGTCCAGCACTGCTTAAGGGATCCCTCATAGCCTTTGTTGCAGGGTGGGAAAGGTGTGAGCAAATCCTTGTCACAGAAATCACACTGTTTGTTTTAATTAAGAAGGGAACAATGCCAGTGATTCTGAAACCTTGCCACAATTCCCAGAAGGAATATGTCTCCCCATTTGAGCTCCTCAAATGGCAGTGCCTGTGTGTCTTTCTGGTGGGTATTTCTGCAATGATCTGTACCTTTTGCTCTTCTGCATGATTGCTGCAACTCTCTAAACAAGAAGCTGGCAATCAGTTTTAGAGCTCCTGTGTATGGAAAGGGTTTTTTGATTACTTTTCCTTTAAAAAAACCTGATAGCTAGATAGACTAGTAAAACTGATAGACGAAGGGCACTGAGCCATGGCCTTGGAAGAAAACAACATGAGTAGGGAAAAAAAAAAAAAGTGGATATGATAGGAGACACTTTTAAAGAATAAAAGAGCTTTCCAAAGAAAGAGGCTGGTAAATAGCTTGAAACCTGTGGGAGTCCTATGAGCAGACAGCAAAACAGCCATGGTGTTTATCTCCCAAAAAGGTAACCAGGAGGATGATCAGGACACAAGTGTAACAGGCTGGAGATCAGCTGGCTGTACAAACTGAGGCTATGTTGGCACAGTTTGGCTGTGAGTTTGTGTCAGCTCAGCCTGGCTGTGTGATCTGCTTGCACTCATCTTGGCCCTTCATTCCCCATCAGGTTGCATTTTTAATAAAGAGGATCAAACAGGGCAGTAGGGCTGGTTTTATTGGTCTGCTGTGTAGGTTGTCAGCCCTGGTCCCAGGGGAATGTGTCCTTCCTGAAGATTGCACAGGAGGATGCTCCAGCCTCAGAACTGGGCTGTGAATGGAAATCTACAGCCAGTTTACATCTCCCGTGGAGCCAATTCCACCAAGAGTGAGTCCTGCCCTTTGGCTGAAATGAAGAGTTTCCTCCCACTCAGGCAGTGCCTGTGACACTATTTACTGCCTGCCAGAGTAGCTCCCAATTTGTTTTTTTAATTCTTTCTCCCATTTGGCTTAGACTCTCCTCATACACCTGGCTTGCTTTCAGTATTGCTAGCATTTAGATGCTGGAGCCTCTGGAGGAGGTTGTACTGACTCACATGTGGAACTGTAATGGCTTTTTATTCATATTTGGGTGAGCTATTGAAGAGATATTACCAAATTGAAAAGCTGCATGATTTGGGGTTGAACTATTCAGATAAAACAAAGCTTTGAGTTTAATTGGATCCGATTATAGAGTCCAAGCAAGAATACTGACACCCCACCTAATCAGTTTCCTTCTTTTAAATATGGAAATCTTCAGAGCCTCTCCTGTAAGAAAATTCCACATATACTAATAGTCTATAGATCCTTTTCTTTCTTCACACACATTTTAATATGTTCAGAGAGTTCTGGTACAGTCTGGTTGCACTTGTTTCAAGTTGCTCATGAAATCCCACCTCTGACTACAGTGGGTTGGTTTATACATTATTCAGTAGTAAAATCCCAGCTGAATAGGGAGGAGGAAAAAAAAAGTTAAGTATCCGAGTGGAAAGCTCACCAGGTCCTTAGCATAATCTCTCTGGTTCAGACCTGCATTTCTTTTTCTATTTGAGCTTGTCTTACAGTGGAGAAGAGTGTATCATTCCAATTTCAGATAGAAGACTACCTGCTCAGCTCAGGCAGATTTAAAGTTTTTCTTTTGGTACATCACATACTTTCCAACAGCCCCTTCCCCTCTCTAAAGGGATTATTGTCTAAATCTGCACCAGGTCAAGTGAAATAATTAAACACAAGCTGGCTCCACTAATTAACTTATCCACAGACCATTGTCTGTTATTAGCATATTAAAGAGAGGCTTTGTTAACTCCTTCTTCCTAGATCTAGTACTACTTTTTTTTAATAGCAGAATTCATTCCTGTGAGCATCTTTGGCTCCATTTCTTGCTTAAATATTGTCTTCAACACATTTGCCAGAGCATGAGTGAGTTTGTGGGATGTTTCACCCTGCATCAGTTACTTTTCTTAACTGGGCATAAGAAGAAGGCAGCTTGAATGCAAAGGACTGTGACTGTCAGAAGACCAAATACAGTCTCTTGTATTCTGAAATATTCTTAAAATAGGAAGTTCTCAGTGTAAACAGCGGAGAGGCTGTTACATGCTCTGTAAAGTATAATTTAAATTGTGATATATCTAGAGTTTTTATAGTACATCTCATCTGGAACAGTGTCAAGATCGTGGCGTTTGTATTTGCAGAGGATGTAATTCTTCCAAAAATACAGAAATGTGTGCAGAGGGACCAAAATGTGGGTGTTTGCTGTTCTGCATCACGAATCCTGTCTATTTCCTTGAGTTCTGTACTAATTAGTACCCAGAAAGGTGGCAGAAGGTGGCTCTTTGAAGGGGAGGACTGTTCTTGTTAGACACTTGTGAGCATCACTAGGCTGGCTATAAATAATCACAGCATCAGGTACTGAGGTTTGGGCTATTCTCCATCCACTGCAGGCTGAGAGGGCTCATGGATAAGGCCAGCAAGGTGTCACATGCAGGCAGGATGGAGCTGTGGTTGTTCTCCCCAGAACTGCACATTAAAGCATCTAGGAGCCCGTGGTAGCAGAGCCGAAGCCGTGAGGCAGTTTGTTCTTTTGTCATGGTAACCTCACCATTTTTCTTCTAATTTTTAGGCTAAATATTTTCCTTTCATTGTTGTTCTGTTATTCCAGTTTTCTAAAATTTCTGAGGACTTTGTGTAAGAAATCCTCATTAAATAGAGTACTTGTCAGTACAATCATGTTTTATTCAAGCTATTCATTTTTTGCACTTAAAATTCTTTCTGTTCTAAATGCCTTTCCAGAAAAATAAATGTGGTTTTCAGTTAAAGTAAACAGGTCACATACTCAGTGACCTTAAATCTGATGGCTCAAATTGAGAAGGGGAACTAATTGCATAAAAATTCAGTGATTCATATTATCCAGATGTTCAATAAGTTGGTGTTTCCAACTTATTTATACATGCCTGAAAATTAAATAGATTGTCGTTTTCTATTCATACCATCATAGAATTCACCTCAGTTTATAGGGAAGGATCTGGTTTTAATGGTTCAAGGTTTGGGCAGATGCCCAAGGGGGGGTGAACTGACCAGACTGATTGCAGCTGTCTGAGGATGGGAATCAGGGTCTGTAAGTCAGCAGCAAATGACTCCTGTAGGAGTGGGAAGCTTTTCTGCCAGGTATCTGCTACTCTAAAGTGGGGATTTGATGGCACCCAAGCAGGAACATGCCAAATGAAATGCCTACTTAGGAATCATAGTGGTCACCTTCTGAAGGTGGATTTCAGAGAGGTCAGAGGAGCAGCATCCTTGCCTTATCTCTTGAACTCAGGGCCAACCCTGTGGTTTGCTTGCAGCAGAGTTGGCCCAGCCTCAGAGATCTGCTGTTGTCAAAATACCCTACCCTGCACTGGGTGTGTTTTGCTCACAGGGGAGCCTGTGCTGATGTGAAGTAGTAGATGAGAGGGTACTCCACACATTCTGGAATTGGTTTGTTTTGGAGATGTGTATGTTCCTGCAATTATTTTAGCCATTAAACTTCAGCCCTGGAAATGCTTTCATCTTGGCTGATTCCATCTTTTTGTGGCCATGGCAATGGAGAGGAGTGTGATGGGAAATGCATTACTAGGTTTGTAAATTATGTGCAGTTCCCTCCCCTCCCCGTATGTTTGATATCAGAAGATGATGTTTGACAGAGAAGATAATGAACAGTATTTGCTGGTAAATCAGCAGCTAGATGTGGTTTGAAAGAAAGCATCTTTGGGCATAGAGAGACAATCTGGAAGGTTACCAGTGCTGTGCACTATCAGAAAATCTGCTCCACAGATAAGCAGCAGAGCAGCTTCCACAAGTGAGCGCTGGAGAGGAGCTGGGTGGCCTCATGACTTGAGGGTGTCAGCTCTTGACAAAGCAATTGAGCAAACTTCCCAAGAAAAATAGCCTGCAGGGTAATCTGCAGGGCATCAGAGGGTTTTAGGGTAGGTAGCCCACCCCCAGCTCCTTTGGCCATGGCCACATCCCTGAGAACTCCTAAAGTAAAAAGCGTGAGAGTCTCTGAGATCTGTCCATCAGATTAGGAATTGAAGCATCAGCAATCATTTATGCAGATGATCCTGATTAAGCAGGAAGCACCCCAAAATATTTTCCCCACCCCCAGATTAGGACAAAATAATGATTTTTTTTTTTAATTGTAATTACCAGTCAGAAAATACAATCTGGAGAGATTTAGCATTTTTGTTTTAATAGCTGCAAAAATGTCGCATTGGTATTGGTCTTTTAAAATGATGTTTGACATTTTGAAAGATCAATTTTTGTCAAAGTTAGCTCAGACCATTAAAACCATTTTAAAAAGGACTCTTTTGCAATGTAAAAATAAATTCCAAGTGAGGGAGAGCTTTCAAGTGCCCGTCCTTGGGAGCAGTTTCACTCTTAGAATCTTGTGATGAAAAACCATTTTGTCATAATATTCTCCACCAGTTTTCATCCTCAGGCCCCTTCAGCTCTCTGTATGGTCTCTGCCACTACTGTCATCCAACCATATCAAAATGGGTATTTAGGGATGTTCTTCTGAAAACTAATTCCAGTGTTTGCAATAAGAGCTGCTAATGTAACTCGGAGTGACCATTGCCTGCAGTATCAGCATCTTCAAAGGCTGACTGACACATTTGAGAAATGGATTTTGTGCTACTCTGCTGACCCCAGACTCTGTGCCAGGGCAGTTCAGAGAGGGGCACAGACACAGTCCTTTCCAACTTCCATAGGGAATAAGGAAAGCTAAATTACAGACTTCATATCCAGATGTGCAGGGGAGCGTTCAAGGAAAATGCATCAAAAGCATCTTGCAAAAACTCATTTAAAGTTACATAAATTATTGTTTGCATTTTCACATGCAGTTATTTTCAAGTCTAACCAGCTGTATCTGATTGAAGTAGCCCTAAATAAATAGATCGTTACATAAACACAACATTTGTTTGGGGATTTTTTCCCAATAAGGTCTGGGCCCTGTTTGCTTCTCAGTGTTGCACAGACTGTGAGAAGGAGGTGTCTGAATTTCAATGGGACATTTTGACACAGAAAATCCCATTCTTAGTATGTTTGGAGTTTCTAAGTCATATGGTGACAGATACCTCAAAAGAAGACACAGTAAATAATATGGCACGTATTTTGCAGAGAAATTGGAATGCAAGCAGAGAGTCCAAGGAGGTGATCACATTTCATTTCACGTTTTACACCCCATTTCGGTGCATCAAACCAATGTCTGGTGTGTGCTGATGCACTGAGCTGTTCTGCTGGCAGGCTCCCCAGCAGCATCTTGGGCTGCTGTTTGTTGGGAAGGGCTGATGTCTGCAGTTCCAGGAGAGCCCTTTGTCACCATCCAAGGTGATAAAGCCTCACTCCCTCCACCCCTGTTTTCATCTCACAAATCAATTACCTGATAAAAGGTGACCCTGGGCCAGGCCTTGGTTACTCGCTGCTGCAAGTCCAGTCCACAAAGTTCAGAAGTCCTTAAAGCATCACTGAAATTCTTTCTAGCAGGTCCCAAGGTTGTATAAATGAGGAAATAAACCAAGTGACTCAAGGCGCAGAGATGCTCGTTTGTGCTGTCTCTGTTCCAAACCAGAATAAAACATGAAAGAATAATCTGAAAGATGTGACGGTCTTTATTGAAGAAATAATCAGAGAGTCGCTTATCAGAATCAGGAAACCTGCTTTATCCTTTGTTGCATTATAAATAAGAATTATATTTGTTCTTGGGGAACAAGCCTGAAGTACACTGCAAGACGTTATTATGAGTGATGCACCGGGAGGAATTGAATAAACACTGCCTGTCTGCCCCATTAGGTGGTTTTGTTTCTTACATTTCTCTGATTCATCTACCAGGAATGAGTTGTTTTATCATTTTAGAGGTGTACTCAGAGGTGAGCCATGGTTGGTTTGCTTGTGGGGGCCTGAATTCCAAGCTTACAGAGGGAGGATGCCAGGCAAGGAGGGTGGTGGTGGAGAGGAGGCAGGGGCTGGGGTCTCCAGGTGTGCTGCAGCTGCTCACTGTCCAGATGGGCTCTCCTGCTGCAGGGAGAGCACTACTGGCCAGGGCAGCACATGGTGGTGTGGAGGAAACAAGAAGGAGCAGGAAGATAAAAGGGAGAAACAGAAACGGGAAGAAGAGACATTTGTAGGGATAGAAGATTAAGGAGGGTGGAAGAGAGGAGTTTACTTTTTGCACTCATGTAAACTCTTGTGAAGGCTCTTAGCTCTGAATTTGAAGGGTTATAGAGAATGCCATCTTAGGTGGAACAGCACACATAGTGCAGCATCCTCTCATGATCCAGGCATCTGTCAGAGCTGGAGGCACGAGCTCCTGGAGCCGTGTGTGCCGGTTATGTCTCGCGCTAGGTGATTAGATGTAAAATTACACAGTATCATCCCAACTTGGAACATAAAACCACTTCCATGCTCTGTCTTGACTGTTCATAATGTTTCTTGGCAGAAGTTGTTTCAGACACCAGCTTTCAATCCTTCCAAATTAAATGTCAGTTGATGGCAGCGCCGTCGTCAGCGGGAGCGTCCTGCTCATCCCACCTCCCCCAGCTCTGCACCTCCTCAGCTGGCTGATGAGCAGCTCAGCTGGGAGCAGTTTCGGAGGAGATCTTTGACTTTCTTTGGCTCCCCAGAGGAATTCATAATTATTTCCTCCTTTATCATGGAGTGCAGCTGGAGTCTTCAGCTCCATTAGAACTGCCCTGGTAATTTCACAGTGTGAAATTTACAGCAAACTGGGGACATTAACGTTAAATAAATTTATGCAACAGAAACCCTCACCCAAGTCATTAAAAGTGTGTGCAGTTTCTAATGGATGCTTCAGCATGGCATTTGATAAGTTTGTTCATTTCTTTTCCCACTCTGTTAATTATACATACACACACACACACATATTCTTCTGCCAGAGGTTTTGGTTGAAGCTGGCTGTGGCCACTGATGTCAGCTCCTTGCAAACACTTTAAACATGGCTGTAATCCCAGCCTCGGTGGAGTGAGGAGAGGCTGTCACCAAGAGTGGATTTGGAGGGGGAAGGAAGTGTGACAGTGTGGGTCTGTGTGCAACTCCAGTAATCCAATTGAACTATGCAGTGATTCCGAATCACGTCTGTTTGAGAAGACAGGATATCATAAAGGCTGCTAATATGGTGGAAAATTGTATTAAGCTGAGACAAGACAAAGTTGATTATGTGCACGAGTAGTGCAGATGTGCCTGGCACTGGTCATTTATGCATATTGATTGATCTTAAATACAGCAGAGCAGGGGATGGGATGGGGTTTCTGTGGTTATTGATTTTGTTTCAGCTCCTTGGGCTGTCATCAGAGGCTTTCACATCTGACTGCTGTGACCGATACAAGCCCTGATAAGAAGGCTTGATAAGAAAGCAGGCATGGGGCTGATGTCCTGGCCAGAGAAAACCTGCTGGGTATGTCCTTTGAGAAGCAGATACTCAGGAACAGCCCTGCTCTTCAGCTCCATGGAGCCAGCTCTGTGTTGTGGAACTCTCTGGGAAGCTGCAGTTGGGTTTTTGGGCTGCCTTGCTGGATGTTCCCAGCATGAGGAACAGCCTGGAGTGCTCATGGGGGTCACTGTGCTGCGTGATCTGCTTCACTTCAGTTTGCTGAAGGAGGAGACTTGGTTTCCTAATTGTTTAATTTTGGCTTCTATAAACCTGCTGGAGCACAACTGTTGTTTTTCCACCTCTCCCACGTTCCAGGCAGTGGAGCTAGAAACAGGAGGATTTCATCCTGTTCTTTGGTTGTTGTCTCATTCCTCAGGAGTCTTTATTAAGACAGTTTTCTTTAGTCCTGCTCTGCCTAGAGCCACTGACCTCTGCCACCAGGCAGCCTGGCTTCCAAAGGCTCTGAGACTCTGCTGGCATGAGCCATTTAATGGTTTCCAACTGAAAGAGAGCAGGTTTAGATCAGTTACTAGGAAAAAATTCTTTACTGTGAGGGTGGTGAGGCCCTGGCACAGGATGCCCAGAGAAGCTGTGGCTTCTCCATCCCTGGAAGTGTCCAAGGCCAGGTTGGACAGGGCTTGGAGCAAGCTGGGATAGGGGAAGGTTTTCCTGCCCAGGGCAGGAGATGAGCTTTAGGATCCCTTCCAACCCAGGCTGTTCCATGGTTCCATGATTCTCTGTTCACTGGCTTGGAGCTTCAAACATGATGTGGGAGTCAAATAAGATGCTGGTTTTCTAATAAACAAAATATTTAGGAGTAGAGATAATTAAGCATCTAGCAATCAGGAAAAAGGATTTGTGGATGTTTGTCCTGGGAATTCCCTAATATCCCAGTCCTGAGGGTTTTTATATGTATGGGCATCTCCACCTACCTTGGCTGCAGCCTCACTCTGTGCAGGTGAGTCTGCTGACACAGGTGAGCTTTCATGATTGTGCTTTAGTTCTGAAAGAGGAATTTGTGAGCATGTTGAATTGAGTGCATATAACTTACCTTGATTTATATTTGAGCTGAGGTGAAAGAACTCTATCTGTGATTATGGACATCAAAGACAATATATTGAAATTCAGTTTTCTAATGTACACATCATTTATCAAATCTCTGCCCAATAATGCCAACATTTGCTGCACAGAAACACAACGTGATGGATTACCTGCTTCCCACCAGCTTTGTGAAGGCCAAGGAAGATAAACACAGGATTCTTGTAGAAATGCCAAGTTCAGGCTGGGGAGAGGGACTGAAATCAAAAACCCCAGGGCAGTTAGGAAAATTCATAAGCAGGATAAGAATTTCAGGGACCTTACAGTCCTCAAAGGAAACAAGTTTCTTGGTTTCTTGCTGGCACCAAGAGCACGAGCGACCCACCTGCTGCAGAACGTGTCACCTTTTGCAGAATTTGGCCTGGTTTAGTGCCTGCTCTTGGGATGCTGATGATCTAAAAAAAGCATATTTCCCACATCTAAAGCAGCAGCGATCTGGACTTGGATCCATAACAGCTAGTTCTTGCCTGCAATCTGAAAAAAAAAAGAAAAAAAGCTTAGAAATATGAATTTCAAATTAAAACCAGGAAAAAAATAAATAGCAGAAAACACTTTTATTTCTTGCTAAGCTTCTATTCAGTTCCTGCTTCCTGTGTTGATGGTGTAAGTTATACTTCGGCAGGAAAAAAAGGAAGCCCACAAACATAATTGCAACCATGTCTAATTAGGCAGAGCTATGTAAATTTAGCGTTTCTACATGATTATAAATGTCAGGAGAGCCTTAGATAAGACATGAGAGTTTTGAGTATCTCTTGTGTACCTAGTCTAAAATGTCCTTATTGCTAATCCTATTCATCTGGAGTTGCTTCCTAATTAGAATATTTATGGGCTAATAAGGAGGTGAACAAGACACTCCAGTTCAGTTCCAAAGGTGAGAGTAGGGATTCATTAGACTCGGCGTCTCTGTTTTGATTGCTGTACAATGTAATTAACATTGTGCTAGACAATCATTTTAGATTTACCTTAACAACAAATGTTTAAGAAGATTCCTGTTGTTCTCTCTTTGTGCCCCAGTTGGCTGAAACCAAAAGCAGGGATGTCAGCAGCTTTGAGAGATTTGGGGGCTCCTGGGTGGTTTTTTTTGCTTGTTGTATTTTCTGAGCTGTTTTAACCTCAGTCTGTCAGTTACTGATGTTTCTGAGTTTTGGCCATGCCAGCTAAAAGTGAATCTGGTTTGCATATTTTATGAATTCATGTTTTATAAATTTTATATCACTAGGACCTGCTTTATAGGAAATGCTTACTTTGATATTTTGGTGGTTTTTTTAGAATTTTCACTTGCATGTCTGTAACCAGTGACCTGATATAAAACAGAATTTTTGAAGTCAGATATAATTCATCTGGTTTTAGGTTATACTACCATGAAAGCACTGGGAGTGCCTGATGTTCAGTGCCTGACTCTCTAATTTTTCTTCTGGAAGGTTCTTCCCCACCAGGAGCCCCACTGAGCCCAGGCACAGCAGCCCCAGGAAAAATGCCTCCAGCATCCAGATTGAGAACCAGGCAATCCTGAGTCCCACCCCACAGGGTTGTAGACCTTACTGATCCACCCTGTGTGAGGATTTGGGTGCTTCCTTAGTGGGACCATCCCTTCTCTCCCCATTGAGGGAGGGTCCAGTCTCTCCCCACCCATCCAGCCCAAGAGTTTGCAGTGGACATCTTCCAGATTTCCTCCTGCTGCCTCCTCTGGCTTTTGCAAGATGCTTCTTCCACCAAAGCTCCCCTTGTGAAGGGTGCCTCAGGGCTGCCTGAGGGGATGCTCTTTCCCTGAGCCCAAGGGCAGCTGGGAGGGTTGCCAGCCCCAAACCCCTGTGGCATTGCTGCCCAGGCCAGGGAACGTGGGGGCAGCTCCTGATGGATTTTAGAAAGGACAAGACACAGAGTTTCTGTTCTCCCTGCCACATCTGTCTTTACTTTAAGCCCCACTTCTGTCTGCAGACCACATCTGAGTTCTGCAAAGCAGTGACCATAATTAATACAAATGCTAAATTGTCCATTTATTTTTTTGCCAGTGCTACGGCCAGTCTCAAATTCAACTCCCTTCCAAGGGTAAGCTGATCAAAACATGGGGGGCTTGATCTCTTCTCTTTCCTTTCCCTACTAATCTAGTTGTCTGAGAAAACAACGTTCTGTGGCTTTAAAGGTGTGATCAGAAAAGTTGTTAAGATGTCAAGTCACGTTACTTCAAGTCTTCTCTGTATAAATTACAGTGAGGTACGGTGATCTCATAAATAATGATAAATATAGCAACATTCTACTGCTGATGGAAATCATTATCAGCCATTATCAGCTTTAATTAATATATTCACATTATTCAAATCCAGGTAGAAAATGTTCTTTGGCATCACGTCTAGAGGAATATGGATTGGGGCTTTTGTGCAGCTTGAAAAGCAGCTGGCAACAGGGAAGCAGCTCTGGGGAAATATTTTGTTTAGACTTAGGGTCCAGCACATCGATTGTCCCATAAATGTCCCCCATTTTCCATGTTTGTGTGCAAGGGCTGGTGGATATCATGTTTTCCAGGGTTATTTCTTTCCTTGGAGCACTGCTCCTGCACCAGAAGAGCTTTTTGTTGTTTGTGGCATCTCAGTTGTCTCCCTGGCAACCAGGGTAATGCTGGGGAATACACAATTGAAGATGCTGGAGTTGAGTACTGGTAGCAAATGTTCTTTAACATGAAAAATGAGTGAAAACAAACAGAAAATATGGGCTAAATAAACCTCTGCTAGTTCTAAATGGAATGGTTCTTGAAAATTTCCATTAGGACTCAACAGCTCTTTAAATAAATAACCACTATGTCCCCTTCCATCTGAGGGTTTCCATCTGTTGGGGGTGTTTGTTTGCTTTTTCTCCCATTTTGTGAAAATCCTGAGGCCCAGTCCTGCTGCACATCAGCCCCTGGGTACCGGGCTGAGCATTCCCTTCCCTTTGGGAAAGGAGCTGAGAAACATCAGACAAATGCATCCCACCTGCCACAGCAGGAGCTAACCCATAAAACTCTATCCACAGCTCCTGTTGCCCCTGGAGCGTGGCCAGAGCTGTTTGCTTTCCAGGAGAGAGGAGAGTTTGTTAGAGCAGGAATTCCCTGTTTATCCAGGGCTGTGCTCAGCCATGGTCACAGGGCTCTGCTCCATGCACACAGGAGAGCAGGTGGGAAATTTCCTGAAGAGATGCTCCTGCATCCATCTTATTCTTTTGTCATGCCCCTGCCCTCTCAGCATGCCAGGAGCCCAGATCATGGCATCTCCCCACAGGCAATGCAGGATCTCTGGGATAATCCCTGTCCCTCAGACATGTACCCTCTAATATCTAGCCCAGAGAAGGTGCCAGCCTGGGGTGGTGTTCCTGTTCCAGACAGAGCAGTGAAAGTGGGGTCTCTGTGGGGTGTGCTGTGTTTTCCATGGGAAAGGCTCCCATCAGTGATTCCCTGGGCTAATGGCTTAGTTAGAGACCTTAATGGCTCAGAGTAAGGACCTGTTACAGCTGGTGTGAGGTAGCACTTTGTTTCTGCTGTCAGATAATACATCTCTAAATCTGGACTGTTCTTACATTTCCTATGAGAAAAAAGAAATGAAAAATCCATACAGCTCCCATTAACCAAGGGAGAGAGGTAAACACTGCTGTTAGTGGGGTGAGATAAAAACCTTTTCACTCTGGGACACAAATGTGAGTTCAACTTATGATAAAATTAAATACATTTCATGGTCTCACCTTACTCCCCACAGGGAGTCAATCCATCTCAAAAAATTCTTGGCACACCCTTATCACAGCCTCCAGCTTCTTCTGAGAGAGACCAAGACAAGAGTCCTAAATCCCTTTGCGTTCTGCCTGAAGAGGATGGTCCCACCAGCTCCACGTGGAGCCTGGTCTTACAGCCCTGCTTCTTTCTTGCAGTGGAGAACCTCAGCTTCTGGTCTTGTCCTTTCCCAGCATGGTTTTGTCTGAGAACTACATCCAGCAACACACACACAACATTTATTTAGTGTAAGTTCTTACACCTGAACCTGAGGTGAGCAGCTCCACAGGAGCTTAACACTGCTGTAGGAGCAGAAAAATACTAATTTGCTTTTCCAAAAGTACGTGTCTCACCAGTATTTTGGAGAATATTAAACTTAGAATCTCATCAGCTCCTCCTAAATCTGCTGCAGGGCTAAGATGTTCAACTGGATTCTGAAGAAAATAGGGATGCAGTTTTGGGGATGTTTCCCTTGCATTGTACAGGCAGCTGAGATTCTGGGGCATGGACCACAGATGAGATGCTTTCATTTGAATTCCACTTCGCAACAAAAGGAAAAATAGTTTGTTTTGAGGGAATTCTTTACCCACAGTGTCTGTTTTCCTTTGTAATTGCCAGAGATTATCAGTTCTGGAATAAGGACTGTTGTTTGTAATTAACATAGCCTGAAAAAATTCCAGCTCACACATGGTACCCTTAAGTGGGATAAGACACCTCAGGTTTGTGGCAGGTGATGGGTGGCATGAAGCCATCCTGTGGAGGGACTAAAGCATTCCAAATCCACACCCCATCTTGTCTCTCAACAATTTTTTATGTACCTATATATGCAGTTACATTTTTGGACTGGTTCTGTCACTGACGAATTGCTGCCCAGAACATAGAGTCAGTTTATTTACATGTGCAAAAAGTTTCTTTTTGGAATAATTCTGCTCAGGGAACTGATGCAACTCAGCAAAAGGACTGTCTTGCACATGGAAACAGGTCTGAGCTGGGGGTGAGGGGAAAAGAAGTAACATTGTGAGGGTGGATTTAATCAATACAGTTTTACTTCTGTGCATAAACAAGGCTTAAAACTGTATTCAGCATCTCCAACTGGACTCTGCAAACCAATGAATCCCTCTGAAAAAAGAGCCTTAATTCCTCTGATTGTTCCCCATTTGAGGAACAGGAATAATTCTCAGCTTGCAGAAGTTTAATGAGTGTGAATTTGTCAATATTTATGCCTACAAAGAAAATAAAATATGCTGGCATTATTTATAGCATTTCAGTAAGCTCGTCAGAGCAGCATCATATATGATCAGGTCATGGGTTAACAAGGATTAATTATCTTGGCAGAATTATGCTTTGCAATTTTTCATTTCAGTCTGTTACTTTTGAGTATTTGATAATGTAGCCTACTAAATTCAGGGTCATTTTGCTTCTTGTATATGTTTTTTAAGCGGAAATGTAGCCAGAACTGGGGAGAGCTGAAGTGCTGAAATTCCCTCTTGCAGCTAATAGCCAAGAAACTGCTACATTCCTCCAATTTTGTAACTGCATTTCATCACATAAAGGTGGCTGGCAAGTTCCTCTTTCATACCTTGTGGCAATGTGAAGTTAATTCCATATTACAGGAACCTGGGAGGTTGTCGGGGGGTCTGTGCAGTGCCAATTCCTTTATAAAATTTCCCCTGCTACGATGGAACCTGCTCCTGGTCACCCAAAGGCCTTTGACACTTGCACAGATCCTGCACATCCCTTAGCTGACAAAAAAGCATAGAAATTAAATGTTGTTTGATTAAGGCTCTGATCTGAGAAAATTAAATTTTGCCTTCAATTATTGCAGTGGCTTCTGGCTGCTGCTCCATCCTCTTGTCATACACAGCCACCAGAAAGGGCCCAAGGTCCCTTTCCAAAGGTCTCCCTGTACAGCTGGGACAATTTAAGATTATCAAAAATCCTTCTTGACCTACTCCCTCCTCTTTCAAGTTAATAAACAGGGCATTCAGCTTCACACTCCATATATCAATCTGCTTTTTCTGGAGCTCTGCTCTGCCCACATCCTCTCCTGTCACTGACATGGAGCAGTTTTCCTCCGGATGGCAGTGGCTGCTCTCTTTGGAGTCTCACCTGGGTGTACAGAGACTCTGCTAAGGCTCATCTGATTAGGGCTGACAGGCTCAGTATGGGAAGGAAAACGTCCCTGCTCGTCACAGCAGCTCTCACAGTGGCACTCTGCCAGCCTGGCATCTCAATCATTTCGTTTATCAGCAGTTTTTTCCCTTTATCACAAAGTCATTTGTTCCTGTTCCTCACTTGCCCAGTTTTATCTGAAGCCCTCTGAGCAGGCAGGACAGGGAGTTGTACTCTCCAAAGCAGAGCAGGCTCCCTTTGAAAAGCATCTGCAAAACCCCTGAGTCCCCAGAGGCTGGGGTTCAGACCTCACTGTGCTGTTTCTCTGCTGGGTCTTTGGTTATTATGGAACCCAAAATTAAGTTTGCCCAAGTGCCCTGCAGCCACTTTCTGTTGCAAACCCATGATGGGTCAGTAGAGCAGTGAATATTTTCCTGGGATCTCGTTGGCCAGATGGGAATTCTGTGTCTCATTCCCCACATGCTGTAGCCCAGAGAGCAGTGAGTGCTGACAGCCATCAGGAAGCTCCATGGGAAGCCCTGTACTGTTGAGACTGCTCTCTGAAAGTAGTTCTTCATTTTGGTGGCCTTTGTAAGAGTACACATTATTACCCATTTGTTGCTTCTCTCAAATCTGTTATTACGGTGTTTAATAAAAAAATCCTTCTTTTCTATTTGTCTAATACAACTAGATACAAACATCAGGATCAGTAGCTTGTAAAAAAAGCTGAGATGCCTCCTTCAGAAAAGTGTAGCACTTTATCCTCCATTAATCCTAGACCTTGCTCAGTGAATGATTTGTACCATTGAAGTAATTGTAGCTGTGTAGTATTTGGTAAGTTATCACAAACTTTATTACTGTATTTTGCTCTGGACCTAAGTGTTTTTTCCATCAGGTTCAGTCTGAATTGTAGCCCTTCTACACCAAGACATAGTACAAGTCAAGTATTCAATCAACTGCATGTCTTTATTTCCTGTGTGTTACAACTTTACCATTATTAATATGTACAAAATCAGTAAGATCAAATATTGCTCATGTTCAAATGGCTTTGTTTCTTGTCATGGGTCAGAATTTCCAGCCAGAAAAAAAAAAAAAAATTCTTCACTCACAGGATAAGCTTTCAGTTCATTTTCCCACAGCACTGGAGATCTTTTCCATTGCACCTATTTTCATGTAGCCCTTTTCCAAGGCAGGGAAACAAAGCCTTTGCAGGCAGAGCTGGTTTTCACAAAAGCCCCCTTTACTATTTCCAACTTCACAACCAAACTGAATTTCTTTCCCAGAAGTTGTCAATCACATTCTCCCTCAGCAGATCGACACAACATGACCCTGCCCACGGTGGGTGAAACAGCTCTTAAGAGAAATACAATAGGGAGCATCTCACATTAATCTCTCCTCTCTGTTATTTGACTGTTTTCCACTAACCTTTCCTTCTGCCAAATTTAATTAAATCAGCTGCTTTTGTGGCTCTAACCTGGTCCTTCCCTGTTTGGACATTTCCTTCAATTCATAAGGCACATATGATATGCAGCCAGCCAAGCTATTAGCCAAGCTATTTTCTTAAAAAAAGAAAAGCTTAGCCAAGCTATTTTCTTAAAATAATTCTCGGCAATGAATAACGACACCAAATGAGTTTATTTTATCCAGACCATAAGGAGTCAACACAGTACAGATGCCCCAGACTTGTGTTGTGCTCCTGACTGCCAATAATTTTAAAATCCAGGATTTTAGTGTTGTTCATACCATGTGTATACATATAGGATTACACAAAATGGTCTGAATATATTACATTGATTTTATTTTTTTCTTAGTTGCTGCACTGATAGATTTTTAAAAAACCTCATGTTCCTCAGAATAAAAAGGTCTGGCTACATCAGTGGTGTCATGAGTGTGGAATTTCAAGCTTTCTGCAAAAATGAGACCAAGTATAAGTAATGAGCAATATTATGAATATTTATTCACCTACACTGATCCTCCTGATGATCTTTTTCAAGCTTCCAGCCTGACAGAGCTTAAAGAAGAAGGCAGTTTTACCTGAATTGTGAAAGGTTTTTCTTCCTCTTTCTAATCAAGCGTGATATACCAGAAAACAAATCAGGCTGATGAAAACAGAAGTCAGACTTACAAGAAAAACAGCTGTAGCAGCTAAATGGCTTAAAGCAGAGAAAGTAGGAAAACAGCATGTGGGGCTAATGATGGGTGGTTTTCAGGTTTCAGAATACATTAAGGCATTCTCCCTGTTTATTAAATTGCTCTGGCAGTATTTGACAGGAAAGGTTTTGTGGATTATAAGAGTGCAATGGACATAACTAGGATGTTTTTTTATCCTAAAGCCTGGCCTTTGGGTAATCACCAAGAAGTTACACGCTGCAGGAGGAATTTGCTTTCCACAAGTCCAAAGAAGGTTGTTTTTTACCTAAAAAAATGAATGTTTCTGAGATTGTTGTTTACTTTCCCTTCTCTGCCTTGAGATTTTGAGTTTTTTCTGTCGCAGCACTCACTGCTTTTGTCAGTAAGTGGCAGAAACCACCTGGAAGCAGCATCAATTTACTGCTGGCATATTTACCAAGGGCACCTTTCTGCAGGACCAGGTGCTGTGTGACCACCCAGACTTCAAACTACTGCTCGTCTCTCCCTGCCCAAGAAAAGCCAGATGTAATTTCATGGTTTTACAGAAATTGCCTCAGCCAGAAGTTAGAAGGCATATTATTCCTGAGGTCTCCTTTTAAGTGCTCTTTGTGAGATGACCTGGAACCTCTGGGGTGTAAAGGCTGGGAAGTGCTGGTGGGAGCTGGGCTGGGGCTGGTTCCTGCTCCTGGGAGATGCAGATGGACCCCAGCTCTGGGCAGAGGGAAGGGGCTGCAGATGGCAGCTCTGCAGCCTCCCTCATCCCAGTGGCCGAGTGCTCCAGCCAACAAATGGATTTCTCTTCTCGTGGTATCACTGTTAGATAAGAAAGAGTTTTAATTTCATTTTGAAGTGTTATTTTCAATTTCTTTGATGCACGGAAAAATTAAATGACCTGTTAAAGGTCACTTGGGGAGGGTTTGGGAAAATGCTAAAGAAATCCAGATCTTCAAGCTGCAGCCTGCAGCCTTAATCACAACCCTCCTCTGTTTTGGCACAATGGCTGTAGTCAGAATCTAAATACATTATCCAAGATATTCATCACATCTCTTTTTTTTTAGTGAAATTTATCAGTAGCTCATGCCAGCTCACTGCCATTCCTTTACATGACTGTCAAAGCAGGTAATTCAGTTTTCTTGTTTCTCCCCTGCCTCCTTGTGGACTTACATCTGATCTGGAGTTTGGATCACTGAAAAGAGAGATGCCCATTCCTAGTGATGCTGTGATCCTAGTGTTGGTAAAAGTGACATAACCACATGAGAAGCTCATGAACTGACATTTAGTCAGCTTAGTCATTTAGTCTTTCTAAACAGAAAAGTTGATACTATCCAAGGACAGAGATACTGTAACAATGGGGGTTGACAATAATTTTGATAATAATTCTGATAGTTTTGAAGTCAGTTCTTAGCACCTGAGTCACTTCATTCAAGTGCTCAAAATACCAGATAAAAAATGTTGTGGCCTCTGTTGCCCACCCCCTGCAAGTCAAAATGTATAAGTACAGAACAAATATGGGGCTAATAACACACAATTCTGTTCTGTTACCCTTGGACACAGCACACTTCTAAATGTGCTGCTGCCACCAGTGGTGGCCAGCTGGGGCCAGAGCCTGCAAACCCTCTGCAAGGCGTGTTTGGGTCACTTTACTGTTTTGGTGGATGTATTTTCCTGTATTCACCTTTCTTTGGGCAGCAGTTGCTGCATTGAAATTTCACATTTTTCACTGCAGCTTGGGTGTTTTTTTCAAAACCTTGATAGCCCAGGCTCAGTGTCTAATCCCTTAGGGGTAAAACTCCAAAAAAAAAAAAAAAAAAAGAGTCTATCTCAGATGAATGTGGTGGCAGCATATTGCACTCAAAGCACCTCTGATCCAGCTTAATGCAGCCTTTCTATGCACAGTATTGCTGGCACCAGGCATTCTTAAGAGAATCATTAAAATGATCCATCAGGATCCCTAGTCTGTCTTACCATTTCCAGTCTGCTGTGGGTTGGTTTTGTTTCTTTTTTTCCTTTTTATTTTTTCTCCTGGTTTAATCTTAGGGCTGTTTAGTGCTTGGAGTTTGTATTTGTGAGCTTCCCTGCATATCCCTGACAACTGGCAGATCACTCTCAGAGCTGAGCTGAGCTCCTGGAGCAGCTCAGCAGCGTCCTGGCGCTCACCATGAGATGAGGTGCATGAGCAATTCTGTTTGGTTCACAGACCTTCTGTCTGGGGGCCTCCAGGGAGATGTGGCCAGGATGCTGGAAGGCTTTTTGGGATGGCTGCTGGGGTCTGCTCTGTACCCAGTGCAGGAATAGCTTCCACTTCACCACTTCCCCTGCCTGGATGACAGGAGAAAAGGCAGCCCTGGGCAGCAGCCACTCAAGTGTTTGGTCTCACGCTACTGAAAGGCCAAACAGAGTAGACTCCTGAAAGGCTTTCTGGCATTCTTTCATGTTGTAACCTCTGTGTGATAAAAAGATCATATTCAGTTTCTTTCAGGTAACTTTTAAAGCACTTCCTCCTACTTTCACAGGAAAGCTCGGCTTGCTAGTGCTGGGTGTTGTACCCACCACCAGAGGCTGTTTGGCTTTCAGAAGCTGCCACACAAAAGAGGAAAGAGCTAAAAGCTGGAGCAGATCCCATTTACACTTATGTGGGAGATTCAACTCCCACCCTGGGAGAAGATGGAAAAGTTAATGGTGTGTCTGGTGGTTCCAAATGGGTTAAAAGGTGTAAATTGTAACACATTAATTTACTATCATAAAGTGCAGTAGCTTAAGAGAAAATTAGATCGGTTGTGTAAAATGTCAGATCCCCCAAGTTATGGGTCTGAGGTGCTGAGAGGGAAAGTGTTAAGAAGTAGTTTAATTGCTGGTTGTTAATCAGGCTGCCAGGAGAAAGCCATTAAAGCTGGATGTCAATATAGCCCCAGTCCTGAGTGAAAATCCTGAGCTGGCTATGGACCTTCATTTGTATCAGACAAAATGGCTTTTGAAGGGGAGTGGAACGGCTCCTCCAGACAGGAGGTGTGGGTGAAGCTGCTGTGGGTGGTGGGACTGAGGCTGTTCTTGGCACAGAGGAGTTCACTGGTGTCTGGGTGGTGTAGGTTTGGTCAGAGGGTCACAGGAACACACAGGGTCACAGGAACATCCCAGGCCAGGGTGTCACATCACCTCTGCTAGGAAGAAAGGCAGCCTGTGAGCACAGGGCTGTTCCCAGCAGAGTAAACTCTGCCTTGCTGGGCAGAGCCAGACCAGCACCAGCCCTGCCTGGGGCAGAGCCAGCACGGGCAGCTCATAAAATCAAATACACCAGAGGATTGTGAAAGGGGAACACCTTGCCATGCTGGAGGAAAAGCCAATGTAGCCCCAGCCAAAGGGAGAAAACAGCCCTGGCTGTTTCTGTGCAGCACTGAGCAAACTGTCCCAGTTTGTTTTAAAAACAGCATTCCCTCCCTTGTTTTATGCCTGTCTTAGCAGAAACATGGACACTCGGGTAGGAGCTGGTCCTGTGCAGCGAGGCAGTGATGGAGCAGAACTGCATCTTTTTAGCTCAGGCAGCAGCCTGTGCACTGGGATTTCCAGGCCCGGGGTTTGATGTCTGCTGAGGACTCTGCAGCCACAGCGTGATGCTGTGTTGGATGTGAGAAATGAAAAAGTCAAGGTTTATCAAAGACTCTGCTCAGCTCTGGCACAGGGGTGAGGCTCACTCAGCACCACCGTGGCTGGGGGAGCTGCAGCTGTGCTGGGTTCTCTGCCTTCTTCCCAGAGCTCCCAGCAGAGGGCTTCCTGCTGGAAATCTGGTTTTATTTAACCAAAGCTAAGTAGGGAGTATTAAGGGATAGATGCTTTAAAAGCTTCCTGTGAGCTTTGTATGTGTGACCTATTGAGGTCTTTTTGGAAAAAGTACTCTTGCTTTAGTCAAGTGAATGTTTGGGAAGAGTTTGTTTATTTGTTTTTAAATTGCCTTTCCTGGTTCTGGTGCAATATTTATTAATGGTGTGCTTGCCATCTCTGATAGCCAAAAAACATGAACATCAAGTCTTCACTAGCATGCAAAAAAATTATTTAGAAAACAAATCACAAGAACATCTCTTATTCATCTCATTGGTGTTGCAAAATTAAGGGGAGATGAAAAAAATATAGATATAAAGGAGATGTGAGGAAGAAATAGAATTTAGATTTCCTATCTCCTTCACCAGTAGATTCATGCTAATACATCCTACATCCTGGTAACCTTATTTGCTTTACCAGACGTGATGCTAAAATTAGCTAGTCATACATTCCTCAGGAAGTAGTAATTAATTGGACAATATTTGTACAGAGCTTTGAAAATGTAGTTCCTAATTTTGCAAACCCTTTGTCCATAATGCAGATTAATTTAATCACATAATTACTGCATTTCTGGACTTTGGTATACACAGTTCCCCAGCTCATGTGTGATGTATAATAATTGCCTGTGTAAACTGGCAATGGCCACATTTCTCAAATACTGTGCGTGCACATTTGAAAATTGGGATCACAGGTAGCATTTCATCACTAGGGCTTCATTTTAAAATACTTTGTTCTTTTCTACGCCGTCTCTGAATGCGATTTACTCTTGTTTTTACCCTCTCTCAGCAACACTGCTCAGCTCAGCCAGGGCCAGCCTCTGTCTCGATGGGGAGAGCCACTTGCAAAACCTGTAATTTTGTTTGGGGCACCTGGTCCTTTGTGTGTGCCAGTGGAATGGCCTGGTTCAGTGATAACGATCAGTGTTAAGCCTTTTCACATGAACAGTCTGTGCTATTTGGACTGAAAGGGGTTTTTTTTCTTTTTCTTTCTAAAAAGTTGTTTGTACACAGAGAATGCTAAGAGATCTGCCTTCTACTTTAGCTCAATTTATCATAATTTCTACCTAGACCAAGAGGATTTTGCCCTAATTTAATATATTCTTTTGAATGTTTTTGCTCCCCAGACCCTGTATTAGATTGCTCCAGCATCTCACTCCTTTATTGGTAAAGGACCTACTAATTTCCAACCTAAATTTATTCATGGCCAGTTCATACCCATTTGTTCTTGTGTCAACATTGTCCTTTAGTTTAAATTGCTTCCTTGCCTTCCTAGTGTTTATCCTCCTGATGTTATTTATAGACAGCAATCATATCTGCTATCAGCCTTCATTTTGCTAGACCAAACAAGCCGGGCTCTTCCAGGCTCTTCTGCTGTGATGGGCTCTTCAGTGCCAGCACCTGGCTGGATCCGGGGGCTCAGCAGAGAGCACCAGGGCCTGGCTTGTGCTCAGCATCCTGATGAGCCCTGGCTGCTTGGCACGGGGGTCAGGATTGCCAGCTGTGCCCTGCTCAGAGCTGCACACAGGGTGTTTGCCTCCTTGCTGGACAGCAGGGAGCTGCTGGGACACGGGGACAGCCCTCCTTCCTCGTGTCCAACAGAGCAACTTCCAGGAAAGTTTTGTTTTATTGGTGCCTTGCTGCATTTTCCGTATTTTGTGCCATTAGATCACATCTTTCTATTACTCAGTTGCCCTTCTTCCAAGCTGCCATTCCTCCTGTACAAGGCACCTTTTCAACCAAGCCCTTGACTAATTTTCCCATTAGCCTGCTTAACAAATTCCTTCATCTAATTCCCATCTTCTGGAATTTAGCTGATATATTTCTTTGGGGCACTGTGTCAGATGACTGACAGAAGAGCAGACAGATTAGATCTGCCACAGTTCCTTTAATTATTCCTTCCTTCATAATTTTTTCCTTCAAAACTCCTTAGTTTTTTAGGTCAGACTAAAAGCTCTGCTCTTATCAAGATGAGTTTTTTTCCTTGGCTGGAGTAGAAACAGCACATTTGCTTTGCTCTAGCACGAGGATCTGTTAAAATTTATTAGAAACACTTGCCACAGGACCTCCCACAGGCTTCAGTGGGGCTGGGTTTTTAGTCTAGACCCCCTTGGGCCACAGCTCATTTCCTGAGTTCCACAGCATCCCCATGAGAGCAAACTTAGAGTAAATGTTAGGAGCATTTTGGTTTACCTCTATGCTGTAGTTTCTGCCCTGTGCTATTTAAAATGTCATTTTTGCAAAGAAAGAGAAGAGGAGAATTATTCTGTATGATCAAAATGCCATCAAGAAAATGTCTCTCATGCTTGAGGGCATGAGGCTGCTTTTTTTTTTTAATAGTCGTAACAATAATAATACTATTAGGACAACAAACTGAGATGCCCCTGGAGATGATGTGACAAATTGGAAGGACATGCTGAAATTGAAATTGATTGAATAGTTCAATAAAATCAGCTTAATGCACAAAAGCAAAAAGATTAGCTAGAGAAAAACAAAAAATCAGTAATTTGTTATCTGCTGGGGCCAATCTCACTGGAGATTGAATTAGTTAGAAAGTAAAACTGGGCACTTGAAAGGAGCACCCTTATATGCCCACAGTGCTGGAGCCTTTGGGGTGGAGCTGGATGTGGATGGCAATGTTTGACAGATCAGATCTCAGACTATTTCCATTTGGGGGACTTGGCAATGTTGGCTTTATGGCTGAATTTCATCTTAAAGGTCTTTCCCAACCTAGATATTCTATGATTTCATATGTCCCAGTTCTATACAACATCCCACACCATTCTCCATATCCAAATCTGCTTTTGCTCTACACAACAGTTTTGTGTTCAGTTGGTGGAAATCAGTGCAGCTTTGGGGATGTCTCTGGGGTTCCCCCAGCAGCTCACTGCTGATGTGTACCCAGTGGCTATCCTGAGATCCAGCACTCCCCAGCATGTGCATTCCCATCAGGTCCTGCCTGATCACTCCATCCCTTTGGGATCTGCTGTAATTCCCACATTTTCTCACTTCCTGCACTTGCTGCACAAGTGCTGTGTCCTTTGCCATCCCTCCCTTCTTTCCATCCCTCTACACCAGCTTCTTGTGGCTGGTACATTTGCACATTCTAATTAATAAATTCTGGCCAGTTTCCCTCTTTTTTTTTTTTTGTTGTTGTTGTATGATCTGATCAACATTTTTCTTTTAAACTTCTTTGATTTAGTTCTCTGAATTTGTCTGGGTAGAGAGCTCAGTGAACAGTGCTTTGTTACAGAAAACAACTCTGTTGTAAACCTGGGGTCTGTGAGTACACACACACAGATGTGTTTTTCTCATTTATGTGAAATCTGATTGCTGCTACTTTTTTAAGTATCCTCCCCACTTCTATGATTTAAACCTTCTGTTATTTAAACCAGAGTATTTGGCCTGCTAGGAAATACTTCCATCAGCCTCCCAGGTAGTCTATAACAGAGAATAAGGAAGTAAAATCTCGATATGAAATAGAAATTACATTCACTAATAAGGACATTTCAGCCTTGTGCAGTGCTGTACAAATGGAGTAATGAACAGAACCTTCTTGCGTGAGGCAAAACAAGGGCTAACAATAGTTTCTCCCTCATGTTTTATTATACAAGATAGAAAGAGATAATGAAAGTGCATTTCCATAATATATTCCAGTTGCAAGGTGCTGATGGATCCCTAAGTGTGATGTCTTGTCAATTTAGCAGGTCAATTAAAAGCCCTGGAATCAAGATAAAGCTAAAATGCAGATCTCTTATTCTGGCAACTCAGAAGAATTAAAAAACTTAGCCACTTACAGCACTTCAAGGATGTTTATATGGGAATAAAGGGACCTGATTGACCCAATTCTTGCCCTTTGAAACTTCAGAGGACATTTGACATTTTACACACACTTGTAGCATTGGCACCTTGAAGGAGCAGCCCTGGGTACCTGAGCTGTGTTCTGGGGGTAGTTGGTCTTTCTTTGCACCAAAGCTCCTCCACTTGACTTCACAAAAAAACTTTTCCTGCATAAAACTCTGCCTTCACTTGTTTTACACACCTCTGGGGCTCTCTGATGTGCCTCCTGCAGCCTTAAGGAGCAGGGTTTTGTTGAGTTTTGGCTGGATCCTTCCCTGGTTCTTGTTCCTCCCTTTGTCCGCTTTTCAGAAGAGGAGCTTTTCTTTCCTATCTGCCTGTAAATTGCTCTGTGGGCACGACAGTAATCAATAGTAAATTCTGCAGGTCTAAATGAAAATTTATTGTTGAGGCCAGTTGTAAAGATCAGGAGACTTCTCTTGATGCAGGCAGATATTCCTTAGAGATCCCAGGAAGATATGTACACATGCAACATCAGATGGCCTCTCCTATTTTATTCAGGTTTATTTTCCAGTTGCATTGACTTACAGCATCCTTTAGAACTTCACTGTGTGATTTTTATGGCTGGCTCTGTGAGGTTTTTTTCCTTTGAGAGCTGTGTTGTAGGGGGTGCTCAGGAATTTAAATTAGTTCTGCTGAACTGCTGTTTATTGCATTGAATTATTTTTTTCTTCCATACTGGACTTAAATTCTCCTTATTTACCAAGATTGTGTTAAGGATTGAAACACGAAGAGCATTTTAATGTATTTTGGGCATCAAACTGTGTGAGCAGAACGAGCTGGAGGGCTGCCAGGCAATGTTGATGTCAATTTTGGGGGTATAATGTTCTTAGCAATGTTTTCAGTGAAAACACATGAACAAAACTTTTACTGGTTTTCAGAAGACAGAAGCTAATGTTGCAGAAAATGCTTAAAAGTTAATAAAAATGTCAGCTTCAAACAGGGAATTTTGCCCATAAGACTTTTATTTTCCCATGAGACAGGTCATGTCCATGAATCTATGCAAAAATCACTTCAAAAACTAGGCAGAAAAATGAATTTATTTTTTACTAACATTTTTGATCCAATTAACTTTTTAGTCTGCTTAAAGATCACACTTGTATGTGGAAAATAAACCAAGGTGTTTTATAGGGTGCATTTTTATCTCTCATCTTTTCCTTTGCTTCTTTTTTTTTTTCCCAGAAAGTTCAACAATACATAGTCATCGTTCAAGCAACAGATATGGAAGGAAATCTGAACTATGGTCTCTCAAACACGGCCACAGCGATCATCACAGTGACAGATGTGAATGACAACCCCCCTGAGTTCACGACCAGCACTGTGAGTATCCACACAGCAGCAGGGTGATGCATGCACATGCTGCTTTTAATTCATGGGTGTTGATATCTGCTGCCTCTCCGAGCTGCTTGGGCAGATAGGAGGAGCTCTGATGGATAGCTGTGGAATAAAGACTTTCAGGGGAGAAAAAGGAAAAAGGAAAAGACTGATTCATGAACCAGCAAAACTATTTGGTGACTGATTTGGCCAAGGCTCTGAAGGAGCTGAAATAATGTGGCAAACTGCCCATGTCTGATTGCACCAAAGAGGATGCAGTTGTTTCATAGCAATTGGCTGTAGACATATCAGAGTTATTAATACTTCTGAGTGAAATCCTGAGCAGTGAGAGATATTTGGGGTTTATGGCTTGGATATGATTTCAAGAGGGCTGTAAGTACTCTAAATGGTAACAGGTAGCTGGTAAAATTTGTATTTCACTGATAGCTCTAACAGATGTATTTGTGTGTGCTGGCAGTAAATGTGTAGACATTCTTCAGTACATCTGGTTTTAGTCATTTTTCTTATGTTTTATTAGCACAGTCTTCTTCTGTTCTGTTCTTATATGTTCCAAGGTATTCCTGGAGGGCAAGATGAAAAAAAACAGACATCGCAAATGACAAATTTTTAGAGCTGGTTAAGGTAAAAAGGAAAATTTGGAAGGTGAAATGATGTGGTCTGGTTCATTCCAGCCTTCATAATCCATAGATGCAGAACATCTGAAATGTGCGTGGTAAATTTAGAAATCACAGAGCAGTGCAGAGGTCTATATGCTAATAAATGAGAAATACTTGTGTACTCCCTGTCTGAATTCATAGGAGGGTCAACAAGGAGCAGTAAGTGAAGTATCTTAAATAGACATCAAATCTTTTCAAATATAGGTGGTCTAACTTCTTTGTGCTCAAGTCACTGAACATCCTTGGAGGAATGTTTTTATTATTTATATAATTCTGAATTTTCATTCCATCCTAAAGGGTCTCTAAATATTTATTAGCGTAGGACCAAAGTTTCCCCTTAGTTACACTCTTACAAACTGCAGATATGTCACAGAACTCAAGGAAGTCGTGCAGAGCCCAGTTTATGCCCCTGTGGACCCAGACTGGATTCATGTCAGTTCTGGAGTCTGGGTCCTTCCTTCCCATCTCCACGGGGAGCTGGACATGGGGCTGTGACGTGCTCAGCTCCCAAACAGCATTTTCTCACACAGTGACTTGGACATAGGTTCCAAGAAGAAAAAAGGCACTAAATTCCTCCTGAGTCTCAGCAGAATGGACACCTAACGTGTGTTCAGTCTGGGCATCAATCCCCAGGCTGTGCTGCTGCAGTGCATGTAACAGCACACGTGTGCTCTGTGTCCTTCATGGATACTCCAGTCTTTCTGCTGTAAAGCTGTGGTTAAGGATGTCCTTCAGTATGGTACAGTTATGAAAAGCCATAAAAATGCAGCACAGGTCTTGGGCTGTGTGGTCCTTTCTGCTGCCAGGACAGAATTATTCTCTCTGGAGGGAGGTTTGTGTCTGTGGGGCTGCAGGACCTTGCACCACAGCACTGCTGCAGCTCCCTGGTGTGTGGGGGGACTTCATTCTGCCAGGTAAATGCTCCTCTGCCCTCCACCTGAGTGACAAAGGAATGACATCTAGTGGCCATGTCACTTCAGCACAGGCTGTTCTCATGACCCAGGTCCTGGGGTCTTTGTCCCCAGGTGCAAGGTGAGGTTTTGGGGAGCAGTGTGAGCTGGGTCAGGGTTCCTTGCACGAGCACATTGGTGCCTTCTGCAGGGCAGCATCCCCTCCAGATGTGGTGTATTGTAATGGCTTTCCAAAGCACTTCTCAAAGCTGATGGAAGGTGGGATAATGGAAATTTTCTTTCAGGTGAATTCTGAGTATTTAATGTCTTGGTGTGTA
This sequence comes from Passer domesticus, assembly GCF_036417665.1. NCBI lineage: Eukaryota > Metazoa > Chordata > Aves > Passeriformes > Passeridae > Passer > Passer domesticus. The sequence continues at coordinate 10,921,702 of NC_087489.1, read as the reverse complement.
TTAAACCTGGAAGGAATAAAAGCCATCAAGAGAATTACCCACAGAATTGTGTTAAATGGATTAGAAAATGCTACTCTTCCTCTAAGCAGAGTTGATGTCTACCATTATTTCTCTAATTTCAATCACTGAAGAAAGAGTTTTGCAAGGGCCAAAGGGCTTTACATTGTGGCACATGGGACTTCTCTATAAAGAGCTGAAAACCAAGGGTGTTTTACAATAATACTTTCTGATTCTATGGAAACAAATATCTTTGATATACTCCCGGGTATAGCCAGGCTGAATTTCATGTGAGTGTGAAAGTATAATATGTTTTTTCTCTTACTGGCAGAGGGAGCAGCATCAGGCTGATGAGTTTCTTTAAGCCTGAGCTGAATATCTTCGCTGTCCTCAAATAGTCTGATCTGCATTTTAACACCTCTAAAAAAATAGCAAAAATCACTTTCCAGGAAATCTATAGCTCCTCAGAGAGTGAGAAAGCCCATGGTCTCTTTTAAGTCTGCGGACTGTTTGGAGAGATATTGTATATTTTTATTTTAAACAGTTGTAGTGAGATGCTGCTGTAAAAACAAAAATGGACTGAATAACTGGAATTGTGGCTTGCTCTTGGCAAGCAGCCAGATGAGAGGAACTCAGGAGCTGTATTCATCCCAGACAGATACAGAGGCCCACCCTATAGCGCTCTTAAATTACCTGTCATTCAGCCAGGGTGGTTTCAGACTTAATCGTTTCTGGATGGGAATGTAGCTCAGGAGGACACTGCACCACGCTGGTGTCACAGCTCATGTATTCAGCAGCAGGAATTAATGTTGCTGTGTAAAATTTAACAACGGGGTGGGAGAGAGGAAAGCATCCACTGTGATGGTCAAGAGAGTCAGGGCACGTCTGCAGCCAAGCACAGGGCAGGGGGAAGAGGCTGCATGCATGGACCATGAGCAAGTTCAGACACAGGCACAGCAATTCCAGAGTGGAATTCCAGCAGAGGTGTGTTGGTGAATGGACATCCAAAATACCAGATGGGCTGGCATCAAAGTGTAGTGCTGGATGAGAAGTGATAAAAGAGCAATAAAATTACAGAGAAGATCCTTAAAGGTACACAATGAAGATACCTCAGTAAAACTCCAGAATTCTTGGGTGCTTCCATGAAAACTGATGTCATTGGGATTCACATCCTTTGGTCCAGGGAAGGCAGGGGAAGAAGGAGCACCACCTTCTCACACAAAGTTTTCTGAAATTATGTGGGAGGAAGGAAATCAGAGTCTCTGGATGAAACAATTTGGAACTCAGGTCTGCTGTTAACTCTAGGGGCAGTCTCCATCAGCATGGCCAGTCCTGACAGTCATGGGAATTACCTGCATCAAGCTGCAAGGCACTGGGCACAGCGAGGACCAGGTGCCTCCTCTGGTCCTGTCCAGCTTTTTTGTGATGGTGAATGTTTTTTTGATCTGCAGTGCTACCTGTGCCTGTGCTGAGAAGCATCAGAGAGCAGCCAGCAGTGGGGAAGTGTCTCCTGAGGGATGCCACAAGAGTGGAGCATGCCCTGAAACTCTGTAAACATCACAGGCAGCTGTTTGGGGCATTTTTAGTGGTTTAATGCAGGTTTGTGACCCAGGGAATGCTCTTCTGGCTATCTAAGGGACTTCAGCCTGTCCACAGTGTTGTGTTCTTTGTGTGACATTGTTGCTTGCAAAGATAAATGAAGGGAGGCAACTCTTTCTCTCTGCCAAAGAGACTGACTCCTCAAAGTGCCCAGCCAGCCCATGCCCACAGGTTCTGGGTCAGATGCCATAGAAAAAGGTATTTTAATCCTCCATGCCCAGGTTTCTGTGACTCATTCATTTCTGTGGATTTTTTGGTGGCTTTTGCACCTGCCAAGTCACCAGCTGTTGTAAAATATTGACATTTTAACTGGACCGTGTTACAAAGGCTTTGTAGGCATTTTTATTGGCTCTCTTACTGTTGTAAGATGAAGGTATCACTGTGCTCTCCATTATCCAGAGTCCTTGTTACTTATAACAGGGTCATGTCCTCTGACATGTCTTAATTATGGGGAAATTCCTCAGTCTCCCTTCAAATATTTATCTCCTGTGTGCAAATGAGTTGTGGGTTTTCCATATTAATATGGATCCGTTGCCTCTGGTCAGATGCTCACCTCAGATACAGGGGATGCAGTGAAATCAGAGTTGGTGTTTCAGAGATTAAAAGTCATCTGAGACAGAACAATGCTGGATAGTCTCAGGTGAGGTTTAAGTAAGATTGAAGCATCTTTGTTGCTCACAAGAGGAGCACTTCTAATTCCAGTGAAATCTTTAACTCCTCTCAGGCAGAATGCCCTTTCCAGTCTGACCCATGATACTGTTAATGGCCATTCAAGGATTTCCACTTTATCTAAGAAAATGCATAATCAGAGGGGAGGAGAAGTGAAAGAAATCCATGCCTACACTTGACTCATACAAAGTCTATTTTTATCGTATTCAATCAGGAACAATCAGGCACAGAGAGGAGACGCAGATGAATTTGCATGATCAGACTTCTGTGTCTGAAATGTTAATTAAAAGTTATTTTAAATTTGCCTACTGTGCAGAACTTGTTTTTATAGTAGCCCATGTAAGGAAAATATTGTTTCACAGGGCTAAAGTGCTGATGATGACTCGAGTTTGTGAATTCTTGGGTAAACCTGCCTGGCAATCAACCTCTTTAAAAAAAAAATTGGAGGGAAGGAAAGGGAAAAGAAACTGGGCTATTCAAGTTCTTTAAGCTCCTCAGCCTTAGGGGGTCTTATTTTAAGCTACTTTAAAATTTGCCCTTTGTCACTGCTTTGAGAATCTCTTCTTCCAAAGCTGAATCCAGTGGAGTCTGTTTTAAAGAGGCAGCTCTAGGACAGCATCCCCTTCCCTGCCTCGCTGGCTGATCCTGACTCTGGGTTAGGAACAGCTCCAAAGGTCTAGGGCTGGGCTGTTGGGGATGGGTGGGTGCTTCCCAGCTCACAGGGAGTGCTGGCCTTTGCCTGGCCTAGACTGGCTGGACTCAAAGCAGAGTTGCTGGTGTGGAGTAACCTGAGTCCAGAGAGGCTGTGTTGGGGCAGGAGGGAGGTGGTTTTGGGTAGGGTTAATCTGGTTACAGCATGGACTTGGCTAATCAGTGAGGGAGCAAGTCCTTGTTGCAAGCACGTTGGGAAAAGCAGTTCTTGCCAGTTTCTACCTGTCCTATTTAATGAATATTGTCAGAGCAGGCTCACCCCTGGCTGCTGCAGTGAGGCTGAGTGAACCTGGCTCGTGCTGGGCTGGATCAGGCAGTGCTGGAATCTGCAGAGGAGAGCTCCGTGCTTCCTGAACAAAAGAACACAGAGTTAACCCAAGTTAAAAGGGCTTCTTGGTTTTGGCACCACACTGCCAAAAATGCCTGACCTTTCTCTGTGCAGGTGTTCTGGTTCCTCCAGTGCTGTGGGAGATGTTAATGAGCCCATCCTGAGAAGGGCTTTGGAATTTGAGAGTGAAGATCCTCTCAGAGCATCACTGCCCTGCTGGCATTGCCTTTACCAGAAATAGTTCTTCCTTCTCCCATTCTGATGTTTTCTTCCCGTTTTCTCTCCCCTGTGATTTACTAGTGTACTTCATTCCATGAAGCAAAACAAGCCAAGATCCTCCAACCCCTTCTGCTTTTCAGCTTCCCTTCCCTGGTTGTCTTGCTAACCCTGCTCAGTTTTCATTCTTCTGACCCAATTTGGGTATAATAATCCAGTTTCAGTGCCTTGAACAAGGACATTAGTGTTCCCTTTTTCACAGCCATGGTGTAACTCTCACTTAGCCTCCTGCTCTGTGAACTTGCCAAAATTGTGGAAACAAAGCAAACAAGCATAACCTAAAATTGTATTCCTTGTTCTCAATGTGTTTGTTCTCACATTCATTGTTTGTTTGAGGAGAGAATATAGCTGTGCATCAACCTATGCAAGAGCAGCACTGCACAGAAATAGCTGATGTGAACTGTAAAAATGTGACTTTTTTGCAAGAGGGGTGAATGCTTCGCCTGGGCTCTGGCCCCCTCAGTCAGATCCTGCTGAGCTCCATTTTCAACAGTGAGCTTCAAAATAGAAAAGTAGCAGGGAAAACCTCAGCTCTTCCTTCAGGCTGAAAGATTGTGACTTCCAAGTGACTGGGATGCAAATAGGTCTGCTTTGGAGAAATGTTATTTAACGGTCGTAGGAAACCAAAATTGGCATCCACATCGGGCTGCCTTGGGGTTTCCTAAACACATTTATAGGCAGATGTCCCCAGAAGCATTTGGAACATGGGAATGCTATGAGAAATCCCTTTTACATGCATGCTCATGTTTTACAAATTCATCTTACACTGTGGAGGGAGAACCCAGCAGGAGTGGGATGTCACTGGGATTTCCTACAGGCAGAAAATTGGACCAGGATGCCTTCGAGGGCTTCCTAAAAAGAAGTCTTAACAGGCTGATCCAAGAAAAAACTAGTGAAAGTGGATAGCTTGCTATCTCCCAAGACCTTGGCATGTGTCCACCTGCCTCCTCCCTGTTCCTAGACCTTGGAAAAGATTAAGGGCTTAAATCTTGTGTACATGACTTGCCAGTGTACAGACTAAAGCTGCATATGTAGCTGTCCATTGAGGTCTCACTGTCCTGTCACTACACCTGTGCCTTTCAGAAAGTCAGCAGTGACATTTGGATGTAGATTAGCCCAGATCAGAGCGTTTTTAAATCATCAAAACTCTGCCTGTAGCATAATTTAGAGGCAGTTGTCACGGGAGGCAGAATTCAAGTAGGTGGCACAGGTCAGAGCTGGCAAGGGGAAGGACAGTGCTGTGGTGAGGGAATGTGCAGGACTGTGCTGTTTTACAGCTGAAGACAAACCCTGAGTTCTGTACAGTCCTGCAGACAGGCTTTATTGTTAAAAATCAATTATGCTTTCATGGAAATTCCCCAATGTCTGTGTTCACTTGCAATTTTCCATTGAAAACGAGGCTCAGCCAAACTACCCAGCAAAGCCTGGGCTGTTACAGAGCTGTCAGCCTCTAACTGAAATAAATTATTATATTCAAGTGAATCAGATATGCCCAGTAGCATTTGGGTATATGAGCATCTACCTAATTCTGTGTGCATTTCCATTAAACATACAGTCAGTGAAGTCTTAAAAACCACAAATCAGTCTAGTTTTCCTAAATAAGACCCCAGTGCTTATAAATTGAAATGGACTTTCTGCCTCTCGTTGCATGTCCTGGTGACAACCTTTGCCATGAACAATGAATTCAGATTAAGAATGTTAGGCTGGGAGGTAGCAGTAACAAACAGAGCACAAGGAGAAGCAATATTCATTCTTCAGCACAAGTTACAGCCTTGTGCTGAACTCACCACAATAATTATTCCAGGGCTTTGCAGCTGTAGACACACAGGTTAACCATGATTAGGAAATTATTTACATCTTGATCTGCCCTTGGAGTCAAACTGGCCTTTGGGGATGGGTCCCTACCTCAGTGAAAGGCTGTCCAGTGGGGCTGAGCAGGTGAGGTGCCCACACAATTTCATTCTGGAGCGATGAGGGTGATCCCCAGCTCCAGGTGCAGATTCCCTGGGAGCACTGGGGCTGTCCCAGGCACAGCATCTCTGAGTGCCTGGAGGCCCTTTCAGTGCTGTGCTGGGGAACACAAGAAACACTTCCTTCTCTCTTGTGCTGTTCTTTATTTTATCACCTCTTTCATCTACAATGAAAGCTATTTCTCACTTCATGAGAAAACAATAATTCCTCATGTCTTAATGAAAAAAGCATCAGCCTCTTCTGTGATGTCTGTTAAGCCTTTACACCAGTGTAACACATGACAGAAAGGATGAGATACCTTTGAGACTGCAAAACAGATAGAGATACAGAGATGTATATGTATAAATACCAAATATAGATGTGCATATTGCTGGATCCAAAGCATAGATAGATGCTGATGCCAGGGAAACAATCATCAATCATATCCAAGTCTCTACTCACAGATAAATTGTGGTTTATATGAATTATTCCATTACATTGTGTGGGTATATATGCATTGATTTTTTAAAAAAAAGTCATCTCCTTGATGGAAGTCTCTTCCTAATATACCCCATTAATCAAAACCTAAATTTACAGTGCCTTTTGTTTTGTGTATTTCCTTTCAGTACATTCATTTTCAAATTATCACTAAATTAATCATGTACAGAGCTTTAAACTGGCTGCCACGTGGTAAAGCAGTTCTGGTTCCTCTCCATTACACTGAGCATTAGTTATTGAGGCACAGTTCAAGGCTCTGTTTAGCCTGATTCTGCCCTGAACCTAATTGGAATCAGCTAGATTCTTCCTTCTAAATGGGTCAGTCACACAGAAAAAGCATCAAATGTAATCTCGAGATTGTGAAATAAAGCAGAGAAAAAGAAAAAAGAAGATAATTTTATTTCTTCTCATTGATACCTGCCTGGTGGTTAAAAGAAGGATTAAAATGAGGTCATTAAACTTTCCTTGGAGACAAAACCCAGACCTCAGTGGTAATGTGATTAATCAAATATAAAAGTGAAGCTCTTCTGAATGAATAACTCATTTTTATAGAATATCTAATTACTGAAATGTCGTCTGCTGCAGAAAAAAAAAAGGGGGGGGAGAAATTAATTGCAATAACAATTCAAGAAGATAAAGTTTTTCTGAATTAGGTCTACACAAGAAGCTAAATTGAGTTGATTAAGTAATTTTGGTTTCAGGAACACCCTTGATGGAAGTTAGTGGTAATGAATTTTTCAGACCTCAGAGTTTAAAATTGCCAAAGACCAGTGATTTAAAAAAAAAAAAGAACGATAGTTCCATTACAAATTTCAATTTTCTGTCATGAAAAAAAAAAAAAAGTGGGGGGGGATATTAAAAAATACTCTATTGGTCTCTCTCAGATTGGACACATGTAGTACTTGGTGTAAAATCAAGAATAATATAACCTCCTCTCCATGCTGCAGAGTGTAATCTCAGTCAGCTGGAGCTGCAGCACCTCACGGGAGGCAGAGGCAGGAGGAGCAGCACAGATTCCATGTGCTGGGCATTCCTGCATGGGTTCCTCTTGGAACTCTCCTGGCTGAGCAGTGCTTCAGCAGCTGTCACTCACAGGGTGATTGGCAGATCCATCCTCAGCACCACGGACGTACCTAGCAATGCACGGGTGTGACACATCAGTTTCTTTGCTATTTGCCTGTCCAGCCTGCTGGTTTGTGCAGCTGGGTTAGTATTATAATTAATACTGTAAGATAATTATATTAATAATATATTTTAAATTTTAATTAATATTAAATACCATATAATATTACCAAAGCACAGACAGCCCACAGCAGCGCCCATCAGCCATTGCTCACTGTCCCCATTTGTCATCAACCCTCTCACTGGAGCATCTGGCAGAGCTGTCTCCTGGTTCAGTGTCTCATTTAGCAGGGATTTCTCTCCTCCCTCTCCTCCCCTGTTCAGTCTGTGCAGGATCTGCAGGGAGAAGCCCCAGACCACATCCCCGCCCCGTGCTTTCCATGGAATTGCCCGGTGAGAAGGAGGTTCCAGGCAGGTGTGACAGGGCCACGTGTCCCTGGCAGAATCTCTGCAATCAGAGGAATTGTCAGAGGGAAATGCCCTTGTTACTCTGGGCTGTGCTGCCCTGGAAATTGTCTTGGGCTGCACCACCAGATCCGTGTGTGGGGTCAGATGCTGTTCCCATCATCTCTGGTGTGTCAGTCAGGCTGCAGTTTCAAGCAGAAATCTGACATTGATGCTCCTGTATCACATATCTACCCACCTTTCTTGTCTGGCATTTTTCCACTTGTAGCATTTCCCTGAAATTTGAATGGTTTCATGTAGATTTTGTGCCTCTTTCTGCTTTTGGTCATATACAAAATATCCTAGTTCTCCTCCTCAACCCAGACCTGGCCTTGAAGAATCTCATTCAGTTTTCTGGATGTAGACACCCAGCACCATCCTGGATAGGCTGGATATCCACACAGGCCTGGCATGTCCATGTCTGCCAGATGTCCAGGCAAACACCCATTTGTGCTGGATTACTTCTTTATCTCTAAAGTCCTCAGCATCTCAGGCACTGGTGTAAGGCTGGGAAATTTAAATACGTTCTGTGACTCCATTATTGGAAGGCAGTGAAATAAATCCCCTCCTGGGGTTGGCTAACTTCCTTGGGTCTGCAGGTTTTTAATTCTTCAATATTCTTTTGCTTTAAAAACAGTTGCTTCTGAGGACTGTCATTTTAAGAGGATATATATCTGGAACTTCATTAAGTACATTTCACTTATGAAATCTTTAGTGACATGCTGTGGGGGAAGAAAGAGGGAGATTTAGCAAAGGATTTGGGAGTGCTGTGAGTTTTTTCTTATCAAATCTTTCTAACTGTCCAGGATGTCTCAAAGCTTCCCAGTTGTAGAAGAAGGGGTCACAACACAGAGAACAGACAGTTAAAATCAGAGAATGGTTGAAAGGTTTCACAAAGTTTTTTTGAGTGTGGCAGAGTTCTTCAGCATAGTGCAATAACAGGTTTTAATTGCTAAAAAAATTTAAAAGGAGAAATAATAGTCTTTTCTTTCCTGAATTTACAACCCATTTTTTCTTTGACCCAACATCCTGTGTTTCTCACTGCATTCCTCTGCTCCATTCCACAGGAAATGTTGTAAACAAAATTTCAGCAAGAAGCCACTTTTTCATGGCAAGGCTGATTAATTACACAGTATTTAATGCAGTGTTTTCTGTGCTCTAGTTACTGTAAACAGGCAGGCATTTCTCTAGAATGCCAGATGCTCACCTAGGTGAAGGTGGCAGAGAGCTGGGCTAGGTGGCCTGTACAGGTCCCTTCCAGCATGAACCATTCTGTAACTCTGAGATTTTGGGCACTCCATCCTTTCCTGCAGGAGCCCTGGCACAAATCTCCTGTGAGTGAGGTTCTCACTCTGCTGGCACACACTGCCATTATATTTTAAGCATCAGTAAGGACATAAAGAAATGTCCATTGTGGCACCAGTGCAGAAAATCATGTCTTTAAACCGCAGAATAAACCACATTTTCAGAATAAAAGACCTGCTTCAGTGGCTTTCTCCTGCAAGATTCTGTCCAGTCAGGAACCCTTTTTTTGGCCAGACCAGAGGGTCTTCCAGGGCCTGATGATGGAGTCCCAACCTACTCATTCAAACAACTCAAAACTCCCCGTGTGCTAATTCTGAGACTACTCTGGAAATAACAGAGATTCCAATTGCAGTGCAGAGGAAGTTTGAGCAGGAGTCAGTGTGCAGATGGGCTGAGCTGTGCTGCACAGGAAACTTGTTAGAAATCTCAGTACCAGGATTATAGCATATGTAAAACTCAGTTTCAGTACTCTCATAATTCTTCCTTTCCCAAATACCCATCTTGAGATCCCAGAGGCACATGAGCAGCTTTCATATGCCTTAAAATCTGAAAAAATTAAATTAAAAACTCATTATGGGGAATGGGCAGTTAATAAGAAAATCCTAAACCAGATTTATCAGCTTAAGGCCCTTCTTTATGAAACTTTATTACAGGTGCCTGAATTGAAACATCCCCTCCTAGACACATTTCACCAAGAGATACAGAGCCAGACCTGTGGAGTACATTTTGCTCACTTAGGAGCTGAGCTCTCTCACTCAATTTTTGCTGCTCTGGTTTACATGTAAATTAAGAAAATCTTGTTTTCAGAGTGTTGTTCAAAGCAGCGTGGGTTTTTGCTGCTTTGCAGTTTGCAGAAGGGACGTGCCAACAAATGAATTGATTGCATCCTCTTTTTAGGGAGCTGGTTATTTTAGAGAGCAAAAGTACATTGGAAAGTTCCCCCGTGCCGTGCTGGGGGAGGCAGGGGGCACTGCTTTGGCAATTCCAGGTCAGGGTATCACCTTTCTTGTCTGACATTTTTTCCACCTCTAGCATTTCCCTCAAATTTGCATGGTTTTTTGTAGATTTTGTGCCTCTTTTTCCTTTTGGTCATATACAAAATGCTCTAATTCTCCTCCTCAGCCCAGACCTGGCCTTGGAGAGCCTCATTAAACCATGGTGGTTTCATTTGAGGTGGTGGGGCTGCCCAGCTGGGAAGCAGAAGCATGTTTCACCCTGGCCCATACAAAGCTGTTTGGGCTCCCCAGCGGAGCTCAGAGCCTGGGAAGAGCCGTGCTGGGATCAGCTCATCCCAGTTCCCTGCCAGCCTTCCTGGGGCTTGTCCAGCCTGGCAGCTCAGCGAGGATCACGGGGCTCTGTGGCAATGCACTGGGGAGATCGATAGGCTAATCCAGGCTGACCTCATGGATTTATCCAGCAACACATGAATTAATGATTTTCTCAGCATTCTGCCCCAGCACAGGGCATGGCTCCAGCCCGTTCTGCAGCTGCCTCAGGAGACAGACAAGTCACTTCAGCCTTTGGATCTGCACATGAAGGGAAGCATAGGGCTGTCAAGCGCTGTAGAGCCATGATGTATCTGTTCAAAAATATTCTGTTATATAAATGTATGTATATAAGGGGTTTTTTTTAAGAATGAGGCTTTGTAGGCAGTTCCAGCTGTTTTAAAATCTATGTCTCTATTTTAAAGAGAGCATTACTAATTACACCTGACAATCAAATAGTCTGCAGAAAAGTATCAGCCACCTTTTCCTGCTGTTCATTCCGTGGGCAAGAAACAAAGGTATGTTAGACAAGAGAGCAAATGAAATGTTCAAAGGATCCTTGTGTAAAACTGAAAAATAAAGGGCTGTGCTATCAGATCAGAATTTTAATGTATATTGTTTCCACTGGTTCCTGACATAAAATCTTTCATTGTTGGGTATAACCATTGTTAAAGGTCACTGTTGCAAAGGCTACATCATTTAGAGGAGATGAGATCCCATTTTGGATAAATTCACAATTTTTGTTCCTAACAAGGAGATAGTATCAGGATTTGAATGTACAAGAGTGTCGGTTTACGGATTAAAGGCTTTTGTGTTCTGGAAACCACACTATGCCAGATTTCATGAGTTTCAGTGAGATGTGCAAGTCCCCAAAGTCAAGTAGGTTGATTAAAGTGGTTCTTTATAGCCTTTGAAATAGAGATAAAGTACAACTTTCCTACATGGGTTAATGTAGAATTTTTTTTTCTTGACAGGGCTATATGCCTTCCAAGGACATAATTTTAATCTCTTTTTAAACCTTTCATATGAACATTGTAAAAACCTCCTTTGTGTTGTAATGCATTTTTATAAAATATCTAAATTTCTATGCAAACTTCAAACCTCATTTCTTAAGATATATTTATTTGGAAATTGTTATCTTGCAGCAGAATGGTGTCTTGTGTCATCATTTCTGCAGCATCTTTTCATAATATCAAAAGAATGTAACATCTGATAATGAAAAAAAAATTAGTGCTCTTTGTTAGATATGCAAACTACTTTTTTTTTTTTTTTTTAATATCCTTTTACTATTATGTGCTCTGAACTCCTGGCAAGTACTCAAAGAGTCTTTGAACCAAGGTGAAACCTATATGTTCCTTCCTCACACCAGAGTCTGAAGTAAGAGGGTTTCCTTTTCCTGCTTCTGAAAGAGAGGGTATTGCTTTATTCTCCTCTGCTCCAGCTTTGTCTTCATATTCAAAGAGTAAAATTAGTATGTTGATCCAGAGTTAGTCATTACTTGAGATTTTGAAAAAATGACACCAGTAGAGACAAAGTGTAGAGCAGCCAGTGGCTGTCACCTGTGGCAGGAACACGACAGAGGTGGTCTGTGCTCCAGCCTGGGATCAGCTTCAGAAGTGCCAAACTTTAAGCCTTGCTGTTGTTTTTCAAACTCTTCCAAAGAAAAAGAAACCAGCACATGGAGACCACGCTGAGCATCACTGAAGCTTCCTGCACAAACTCCTGTGAGCAGGTGGGTGTCACACCATGCTCAGAGCTGAGGGGGCTCCTTTGCAGGCAGGTGAGCTGCTTTCATGGCACAAACTGCTGAGGAGGAGGGCAGAACTTCCAAAGCATCTTTTCCAAGCTGGTGAGGTCATTGTCATGCACTTCCTTGAGTGGGCTGGGCAGGGCTGACTCCTGCCTGACCACCACGAGGTGATGCCTGCAGCCCAGGCAGCTCCTTTGCAAGGGAGCACCGTGGCAGCCGGGTATGAATGCATGCATGGACTCTGGAGTAGATCCACGTGGATGTGAAGCAGGGATGCTGCAGTGCAGGGGATTTTGTGGCCATGAAACTGGAAAAACAACAGCCCAGAGGTTTATGGAGGGGATGCTGGCTGGTGGAATGCAGAGCAGCCTCAAAATGAGTGAGAACATCAGTGGTCATCACTCGAGACCTCACCAGAGTGAGTAGTTTAATAAAACCAGAGATGAGCATCTCAAAATAAGGCTGACTTTACAGGGGTTTTGTGGGGATTTCAGCAAGCCCCTGGTCTCCTTTGCACACAGTGGAAGGAGACCCTGGCAGTCCCTGTGTGACTGTCACAGCAGCTGAGAGCTGGGATAACTCACAGCCCAGCACAGCCATCCCCACAGAAAACAATATTGGAAATTAAAGGTCACAGAATTGATAGTAAGGCTTAAGAAAACAGCAATTAGTCTGCTAGGAAGAAAAGCTAAATTACCAGTAGTAGGAGTAGAGGGGGGGGAAAAAAAGAGCCTTATTGATCTAAATATCAAGTTGGCAGATATGCAGAGTACAATCTAGAAGTTTTTTACACCTCTGGGCTCATTCAACCCACACAATAAAAAATGCAGGCCTATAAAGATGGAATACGAAGCAATCAATTAGGATGGCATTTGCTTGTTTCCATGCTGCAGTTGGGCAGGCACATCACAATTAATGATTTATTAGGAGATTTTCTCCTTCCCCCCCCCCCCCCCCCCATTTTACACAGACTGCTGCAACCAGACCACAGTTGTTTATTAATTTTCCTGCTTTTCAAGAATCTTTGTTAGCAGAAAAGGTAAACCCTAGCCTGGGATGCCAGCGTGGGGTTGAGTGGATGTCCTGAAGCGTGAGGAGCTGTGGTTTTATTCAGCCAGTGGAGCCCCCTGAGTGCTGGGATCCCTGGCTGCACATCACCTTGTCTCATATTGGGGCAGCGTGGCAGCAGGAACTGGGGAGGGATGGGACTCCCCACCACCACATGCACTCACTCTCATTTCAGTTTCTCCCATCCCAAGAGACCTAGAGAGAAGATTCAGTCCTTTGCAGCAGTCATGTCTGTCAGGGGAGGGGCTCAGAGTCTAATCAGTCAGACTGATAATGGCCTTATTCTTCTGTTAATCCATAGCTATAGGTCCTGAAACACTATTTGTCCAGGCAATTCAGCCTTCATAAACCACTGCTGCCTGGAACAAATGCTGTGTCATCATTAGCCAGTCTTGGAGGCAACAGAAAGATCTTTCCTGCAGACATTGATCTGAACATGTCTTTGCCTTCACAGCTTTTTAGCAAAACCAGCCAGGGAAAGAAGTAAAAACATTGGAATAAAAGGAATTCCCTTTAGAAGGAAGCCTGAATAATTATCTTTGTGTTATCTGTCTCAATCCCACACCTCCCTAGGAGTGGCTGCAGCAGCTAATTGGTTTTACTCAGCTGTGCATGGCTTCACTGCCCAGACTCCAGATTTATTGCACAAAGTCAAGTCATGGTGTGAATTAATCATTTGTCCCCCACATCAATCCCTTTCTCCTCTGGAATGATATTTGTCTGCGTGTTTATGTGCTGTCAGGTCCAAATGACACGAAAGACAAATTCTGGGATTAACCAATTTTGGTACCCACCCAAAAATCAGAATGAATTATTTCCTTTTCAGCAGGGCATAACTTCAGAGGGGCCAGCTCAAAGGGAGTGGGAGAAGGAGCTTTGCCAGCACAGGCCTTCGTAGGAGGGGAAGAAAAAAATACTCCACATAATTTAAAGGGAAATGCCAGTTTCAGAACGAATCCTTACCTGAGAAGGGAAGGGAAGTGTGTAACAATCAGCCAGAGAAGTCCTTGTGAGTGGTCTTTAAATTTTTTCTGGAAATCAAGGACTTCAAATGCAACAATTGAAAGTGAAGCTAAATGAAATACAGGGGAATATGAGTAAATGCTACAGGTATAGGTCAAGTACTGCTTTATCAATCTTGTGTTTACTCCAGCAGCTCCTCTGTTGCCCATTGTTTTACCTTGTTTGAATAGATATGCTTCTCTTTATTTGAAAATCAATTGTAATCTTATGAAAGAGAACTTAGAGCAGAGGGAATGCTGGAAAGCAGCGTAGTGAAAGATGTTCATTATACTGAATTACTCAAGGGTAGGGAGGGAATGACATTAAAGAAGTGTGGGTAGCTTTGAGCTGCCATCCTTCCTTTTGCAGGTGTAATTTAATGTCATTACTTAATTTTATTAAAGGTAAAGACAATTGTGGACAATACACATTACAGCATTTACCTATAATAATGATAGTGGGGGAGTGTGAGAGGGAGGAAAGGCAGACTCCAGTTTGAATTCCCAGTAGCTGCTGATCTGTAGCTGATGAAAATTACTCTTTTCTTCATGGCACATCTCTCCAAGATTTGCTTTTTACCCTGAATAGCTTTGGATGGCTCCTTTGATTCCAGTGAAGATGCTCTGTTCTTCTCAGAATAATACTTTGCTTTATAAGCACAGTAAGCAGTATCCACTCTCAATTCTGCTTAGGACTGATAATTTCCTAACTTTACCTAACAGAGGTCAACAACAAGTGGATGAACTCCTGGATTGCCCGGGATGTGCTGAGAATTGTGCTATTCACCCCAGTAGAAAAGCTTTACAGCTGCTGTGATCTTCCTCCCGGCTTTATGTTGGCACGTGCTTGTGTATTTATAAATTTTAATACAACCTCATGTTTTAAAATGTGTAAGCTCTATCACTGTGGGCTGAAAAGAGATGTTGTGATGGCTGCTAGAGGAGCTGCTGTGAAATCTGTTGTGTGGGGCTTTTCCATGTAACCCTAACTCACTGGCAGCACCTGGGCTGTGACCTACTGAAGGTGTTCAGGGATCGTACAGGACTGGCCCTCTTAAATGGGTTAAATGCAGCTGATGGTTTCTTCTTGATTACTTAATTCTGTTTGGTTCTGCAGGGCATAAGCCTAGGATTGACAGATGAAATCTGTGGTCTAGGGTTGAAGATTTGAGATGGTTTTACGGAGTGTTTAACTCCTTTGGAATTACAGTATGATACCTCGTTGTCAGCAGTGCAGCCTAAAAGAGGCTGGGGGCTCATCAGTTTGTCACTGCTGCCATGCCATACAACATTAATTTAATGTAATGGGCAATAACTAGGGTGGATTTAGGAAGAGATGATCCTGTTTAACTAATCTGCTTCAGTTCAGACAAGGTTGATAGTAGAGTGTACATATGACATAATCTAATGGATTTTTCAAGAGGCTTTTGATAAATTTCCATATATTTCCCTTGCTTAAGCTGTGTGCCGCAGAGACTCCAAATTGGGCAAGAGAATGGGTAAAGAACAAGTGAAATCAGGGGAAATAAAGAGAAAAGAAAAGCTGTAGCATGTAGTGGAATAAGAATTATCCTGCAGCTTCCCACTGTTCTTCCCCACCACTCGGCATGGCTGGAAAGAGATGCCATCTGCATTCACTAATGAAAACTTGTTTAGGACAGGTGCATAGCAGAAAAGAGGGCAAGATGCCATTCAGGATACCACTAAAGGGCAAATTTAAATTTACATTAGCATAAGGCAGATTGAATATTTTCACTGTCAGCGGTGAAATAATATATACTAAATACAAGCATCCGTAACGGAGAGATGCCAAAGGATGGGGATGTGTTAGGAGGGGAAACGAACTCTTGTGCTAACAAAGGAGTGATTTATTATCATTTACACAACCTGGCATTTGTGCACACCAAAGGCTAGATTTTAGAAGTGCTCTGCTCTTGCAGTTTGGGGCCAGAATTTCAGTTGCAGACTCCGAGCCAGCCGCTCCCGGCGCTTCCCCAGTGTTTAATTTGCCATATGTCAATCAGAGTGTTGATTTGCAAGTGCTGCTAATAGGCAGTGCTGAGACATGGGGACAGTTGAAAATTTGGGAATGTGTCTTACTGGCAGCTTTTGAGCCCCAAACACTGGAAGTGTTCACAGGCCAGGATCCCTGATCAGCCATGAGATAAATCAGGGACTGGAAAGCAGAAAAGAATGGAGTTAATGTGTCAGGATGTGCCTGAACGGGACATGCTCCATGGAAATCAGTGCTAAATGAGAAAATTAAACACCAGGAAAGGCTGTGGCAAAATCACAAGAAACACTTCAACTAATGAGACAAAATCAGGGGCAAGAAAGAAATAAAATGAAGTAAAATCACTGAAAAATAAATAAAATGCCATCACTGAAATCTGAGTGAAGCAAAATACCTTGGGATAAATGGAGATAGTCATCCTAAAAAATTCAGACATTTCAGTATGCCATTTTCCCCTGCTGTTGACAGTTAACTGTTTAGTTGCTGTAATTGAGCAAGAATATCAAGAAATTTTTTTTGTTGGATTCCTTGGAGCATTTGCTGAATCTTATGCAGTGGCTGTGCAATAGTGGGTTTGTTCTCCTTTGGGCTGAGAGGTGAAGTTAGGCTTTGGGGAAATACTCAAAGCAAAAAAATAGGAAAAGTCTCGCCTTTTCCTCATAAACCTGAGGACCAAGCTGTGGATCTGCCTCGAGATGTGATTTCAGATACCAAGGAAGCAGTTCAGAAAGCTATTCTGTAAATCCAACCTACTGGAATCCCAGAGGGCATTCATACAGAAGTAAAGCAGGGAATATCTGAGCCATTCACCTCTTTCACAGATCACCTTACTCAAGCAGTGGAAAGGCAATGCAGTGTTCTCTTGGGGGTCAGTGCCTTTCAGCACAGAAAGTGTAAAATTCTCAGTAACCAGTGTTTCCATAGAAAAGCAGAATTGAAAAAGAGATGTGTTGCTCATTACAAATAACTCCATGGTCCCCTTCACAGGACTGGCTTCCCAGTGGGCAAGGTGATGGAGGGGAGAGAGGTGTGAGGATGGACAGAAAGCTCCCAGCATGACCACCCCTGTCTTTCCTTTGCAGTATTCCGGGGAAGTGCCTGAGAACAGAGTGGAGGTTGTGGTGGCCAACCTGACGGTGATGGACCGGGACCAGCCGCACTCTCCCAACTGGAACGCCATCTACCGCATCATCAGCGGGGACCCCTCGGGCCACTTCACCATCCGGACAGACCCCGTCACCAACGAGGGCATGGTCACCGTGGTGAAGGTGAGGGGGGTCGGGGTTCTGAGGTTGAGATGACCCTGAGGTAGTAGAAAGTCTTTTTTCTCCCAACCCCACGACCAAAGAAGTTGAGATTGGTCGGTTCTGCTTTTCAGGCTTGTTTATTTTTCCTTGTCTATAACATTCTTTCTCTGACCAGCTGAGATCTGTCCAGCACGTCGAGTTGTGGCACACTGCCTGCCCTTGGGGTGGTGTTAACTTTTCATACTAAAAACTATGGGTACTTTATTTACAATAATTTTCCAATACCTATTGCCTATGTTAGACAGTCTGCCTCTACTCTAAACCAATCCAAAAGTGCCACCATCACAGCAGAAGGTGGAGGACAAGAAGAAGGAGAAGAAAGGACAGGACATACCCAGATTCCTCCATCTTGCCCCTTGAATCACCAGTCTAAAATCCAAAAATTCTCCTTTTTCACCCTGTGACAAATTAACTATCCTTCTACTCAAACTCTTGTAGCTTGTAAATCGTCACGCAAAGTTGGTAATTTTTTCCGTGGGTTAAAACCAAAGGCACAGGTGTTTTTGACTTCATGCCAAGGTCTCTGAGCCCCTTGCCAGGGTCTTGACTCATCCTGGGCAGTCAGAGGAGTGTCCTGGGTTCCGACAAGGGGGAAGCCAAAGCACACTGTGTTTGTCACCCTTACAGCTGCAGGGATTGCCAGGAGCCTGCAGTTGTTTCGTGCCTTCCCTGCCTGGAAATGTGAGTGTTTGGATCTGTTTCCCATCTCTCTGTGAGTAGGAGTCGTGAATACTCTCCAGCATATGGCACTGGAGCCTCACATGCTGAAGGGATTACCAGCACCAGAGCCTGGCCTCCATCTCCTGCTTCTCCTTGGCTCTTTGAGCTCTGTAAGAGGGAACGAGCCTGGGCTGGGCAGCCCTGCCCTTCTTGAGCCAAAAAAGACCCTGCTTGCTGTTAATCAAGGGCAGTGTTCCACTGCCTGGGTCAGTCAAGTGATCCTCTATGATATCAGGGTGTGTAGGAGAGATCTCAGGAGGAATGAATTTTCTGGTAACAAAAGGGAAGGAAATTTTCCCTTTGACTGAGTTGTTTGGCAGCAAAACTGTTGGAGAGATTTTTCTTTTCCTGGTATTAAATGATAAACACACAGTGTGGGACAGCTCCACTCAAAGCCACCCCCCAGGCTGGATCAGCAGAAGATCTCATCAAAAGACTCCCAAGAAATCAAACCAGAAATATCCACCATCCCTTCTTCTCTCCATGTGCTGGTAGAGCTGGAAGCCTCAAGATACCTGCAGCAAGTGCCAAATTGTGTTTGCTTCCTTGTCTCCTTGTTTCCAAAGAACATGACTCTTATCTTCATTGGAGCATTCGCTTCTCTTTCAGTTGTGAGGCCAGTGAGTGTTTCTGCAGTCATTACACACAGCCAGGACATCACTGGATCCCTTCAGCATTCACTCTTCACAGATAAGATGCCTGTGGGTGCACCCTCTGACTGCAAAAAACATCAAAGACATCTCACATAGGCTGTTGAGATGTGCAGGAGCTGCACAGCACACACTGTGCACTGCACATGGGAAGGATTAATACCTGCTGGGGTGGATGAAGCAGCACCCTCTGACAAGTCTGGCCTTCCCTGACAAAAAGTTTTAATCAACAACATAGGTAGAAATACTAAGTTTAAAGAGCAGCATGATTCAAGGATAGCTCTGTATTGAACCCTGCTTCCTTGTTATTAGCTGAACATGTTGCAGTCATTCCTAATGTGCACAGTTTGTGTCTTAGGAGAGATGGTGTCAGTGAGATGCCAGTGAGGCCACGCTGGCAGGAACGTGTGAGCCTGTCCTGTTCCCTGAGCCCTGGGCTGTGTGTGTGTCTGCAGATGCTGCTCTGCTGAAACTTCAAGGGACACATCATCCTACCTGCCAGATGGTATTTCAGCAGGGTTCTCTTATTTATCACTTTTTATTGCTCTGTGATGATGGTTGACAGCCTTACTATGAAACCTCTTCAAGCTTAGACACGTGTATATGGTTCCATATATGTGTGTAAGCATACACGTATCCAAATCTGTGCATTTTCTGCTTGAACAGGAAACATTCATCGAAGAAAAGTGCAAAAATTTAACTTCCACTGACATCAGCAGCCAGTCTGAAATCAAAATGCCAACATTTTCACTGCAACTAGGGGAGGACCCCTTATTCTTAATCTTGCAAAGTGTCAGGACTGTAGTTTAAAGGCACATCAAAGTGAACAACAGGGGATTTGCATGATCAACACCGCTGCACAAGGACTTGTGCATAATGAACCAGCCCTTATTCACAACTTGCAGGCAAAAAGCAGGGCAGATTTGTCAAGACACCATTGATGCTGGTGTTGATTTTCCACTGCTGTGTAACCCACAGTGATCACAAAGCAGAGAACCACATGAAAATCCCATCTCATCAAGCTGAGCTCAGAGCTTGAAATTGCATTGGATGTCTTCACTACATCACCTCACCTGATCCTCCTGGGCACCAGGGTTCCCTACCCCTCTCTGGCTGGGAGGCTTTTTGGTGTATTTTCAGCAAGGAGAATGAGTGAAATTGCTTGTGATTAAATTTTCATGGTGAAGAAGGGAAGACTCTTAGGATTCCACCTTCTTTGAAATATTTTGTTCTCTGTTAATAAGTGAATATGCTTAAAGATTTGGGGGATGTATTCTCATCAGACTGGGTGGCCAGTCAGAGCTTGTTCTTTGCTCTGTTGGAGCGGTCTCTTTCTGGTTTGATCACTGATGTGGGTTGAAAACACAGGTAAAAATTAAAGTCAAGTAATGAACCATTTATTTACAGACCCTACATGGCTGGATTTTCACGTGGCTCTTCAAAGCCACTCATAGATAGCTCCTGCTGCAAGCAAAGGAGTGACAGCAACAGCAAAGGGAGGGAGGCTCTGTGCAGAATCCTACCACTTGACCAGCATTTCAGGGGCCTGAAAAGGAGGGCCAGAAATCCTTCCAGGCCAGATTTCCCTTTGGAGTTCAGATTATGCTCATGGGAGCCATTTTGAAGCTGCCCTCAGCAAAACCCCATCTGTATCTCCAGTGTGATCACCAAAAGTATAACACTTCCCTTTCCTGCTCTTGCCTTTCCAAACCATTTCCATAACTGTGCAAGACCCTAATCTTCAAAGAAAGCCTTGATCAAGGGCAGAGAGAAGCTTCCCACTCAGATGAGGCACCACAGAGACTGAAGACAATCTCCCAGAGCAAGAGTGGCTGCCCTGTGGCAGCCAGCTAAGTAAAATGTTATTATAAACTCTGCATGGATCAGAGCTGTGAATTTATAATGGAGATGCTGCTGAAGCTTCAGTTATTATTTGCCTCAACTATAACACCAGGAAAATTTGTTCACTTCAGCTAAAAGTTCCCCAACAAAAGGAGGACAAGTGGCAAGCCCTCAGCATTGCTCTGCTGCACCCAGGTTGGAGGTGCTGGTGAAGGAGGAGGATGTGCAGCATCTCCAGGGGATGTTTCACAGCCAGATCACACACTAAACATCCAGCCAGGAGTACCTGCAAAAGTGCTGCTTTTTAGTTTCATGTCAAGTGCTTCTCGGACATGAAAGTGAAAAGTAGGCAAGAGTCCCACATGTCCTTGTCCCAAATGTAGCAGCTCTGTAGGTTTTTTCAGGATCCTGCTGTCATAGAATCAGAGAATCATTTTGGTTAGAAAATACTTCTAGGATCATTAAGTCCAGCTGTTAACCTAGCAATGCCATGTCCACCATGTCCCTAAAACCATGTCAGATGAGCAGTGGACAGCATTTCAATGAGATGCATGGAGGTGGAAGGGGTGAGTGTGGTGTGAGGAACACTGAGTGCTCTGTGCACCTTTATCCTCAGAGGGAGGCAGTTTTAGAGAGCAGAGGTGTGAACAGTTCTGCTATAAATTGCTTATTAAGGAGTGAAAGAAGTTCTGCCTTAGGGCTGGACAGTGTCTGACTGCAAGGAGCTGTTGTCCCTGGGGGTTCAGTAGCCCAAACTGCCAGGAGAGCACAGACTCTTGATTTTACCTGCTTTTTTTTTTCTTTTTTTTTTTTTTTTTTTTTTTCCCCAAAACTGTGTGAAATGGCATTCAGTGGACACAGGAGAGATATTAGCTCTGTCTTGCAGACTGAAGTGTGGTGGACACTGATGCCTCCTAGACAGCCTTTGGTGTGCCTGGTCCTGGTCCAGCTCTGCTCCTTGCATGATTTTTCTGCTGCCCAAGTTTTGTTGTTACCAGAAGAAAGAGGGAGAAGCTGAGAGGGCAGCCCTACTTTTTTTTTTGTGGAAAAAATCCCACTACTTTACATCAGGCCACATCCTAGCAGAGCAGTGTGTCCTGAGCATCAGCAGCAGGGAGTTGCCCACATCATTCCCCATGGAGCTGCTCAGCCCCCGGCTGCCTCTGAGCCCCCTTGGTACAGAGTGGCTGTGGACAGCCTAGCAAACAGAGCAGCATGGAAAAAAAAGGAAAAAAAAAAAAAAAAGAAAGCTGCAGGAATATAAATTAGAGGGTATGTGA
Source organism: Passer domesticus (assembly GCF_036417665.1). Taxonomy (NCBI): domain Eukaryota; kingdom Metazoa; phylum Chordata; class Aves; order Passeriformes; family Passeridae; genus Passer; species Passer domesticus. The sequence goes on along the minus strand of NC_087489.1, from coordinate 10,899,906 downwards.
AAAGAAATTGAGGAAATGCATTAGTCAAATTGTTTCAAGGCCTTGAATAGTGTTTAAATGGGAACTTTTACCATGCATTGGTTTTGAATGCAGCACAAGTCCGTGAGTCAGCACGGGTGGGTGTACTGGGAATCTTTATGCTTCCTTTTATTTATTAAATGTTGGCCCTGCCTGTCAGGAAGCCATTTAGCATCGGGAACATTTGCACTTCAATTGAGTAGAGATTCTGCTGTTTTACCTTTTGCCCCTGAAATTTGTTTCTCTCGTGTAGGCTCCTATGATTTGATTTCCCTCCTGACAATACTGGGTTTTAAACAGGACATGGCAGGCAGCTCCTGCTGCTGTAAATCCCTGTCCAAGTTGGTGTAGCTGTGGCGTTTTACACCCTGAGTGAGTGCTTTGCAGACTCAGCGCTGGAGAAGGTATTAGGGAGGATGGATATGCTTCTAAATTTATAAATCACTGCAAAGCAGTTTTTAACAAGCAGAGGTGTGATCCTGCATAACTCGAGCCTCCCTGGAAGATGATTAGCGACTTCCCTCATAATAATTAGTGGGATGGTTTAGAAATTATTGTTATACTGGGCTCAGTCAGTCGTGCCAGCAAAGGCTTTTCACTCCGTCTGGCTCCTGGGACAGACACATTGTCTTCATGTGTGTGTTGAGTAGAGATCTGTGGCCTCCCAGCAGCAAAACCCAGCTGTAAGAGCTGTGGGCAACCTCCAGAGACCACAAGGTGCCTTGCAGGAGGAGGAGAGGTCCCACTGGAAAGACAACCTACTTAACCTGACCAGGGATTGTTCCTGGCAGCTCCACCTTTGCTTATAAACTCATTTAAGAGGGAAAATAAAGAGCCCTTCAGGCTCATGGGTCCACAGAGACTGTCCTGGTTCCACAGTCAGCAGTTTCAGTGCTAATAATACTGCTAAGTGTCAGTCCCAGCCCTCTGAACAGTCTCCACCTGTTGTATTAGAGCAGCCCTGGGTGGGTTTGTTCATTTGATGCTCAATTATCACAGGCAAGTTGTCTTCTGGAAACCACTTAGCATTGGAACAAAACACACAGGGCAAATGCTCCCTGCTGTTTGCAGTTTTTCCTTTGTGGAATTTTTTTAACTACTTGACCCTCCAAAAACTGGAAGGCCAAATCCTCCACTGGATTGAAGTTGCTCTGGATTTACACCTTCAAAAGAACTGAGCTCAGGAGGAAGCAGGATGAGGCAATGCCTTTGATATCATCTGCCTTCTAGTCTTGCAGCTTCCAGCCAGAAGGTAGAATTTATTCTCTGCTTGGCTCTCTACTTGCTTGTTTGTTTGTTTGTTTTAGGCAGTTGATTACGAGATGAACAGAGCTTTCATGCTGACAGTGATGGTATCAAACCAAGCTCCCCTGGCCAGTGGCATCCAGATGTCCTTCCAGTCGACAGCAGGAGTCACCATTTCAGTCACAGATGTCAACGAAGCTCCGTATTTCCCAACCAACCACAAGCTGATCAGGCTGGAGGAAGGGGTGCCAACGGGGACGGTGCTGACCACGTTTTCGGCGGTGGATCCCGATCGCTTCATGCAGCAGGCAGTAAGGTGGGACACCAGGCAGCCTGGGGCCTCCCCTGCACCTGGGGGGCTCAGCTGCATGAATCTGGGGAGCCAGGCAGCTGAAAAAGCTGATTTCCAAAGTGGCTGGTGGGATGTGAGTGGGTTGTGGCAGGGAGTGGCGCCTGCAGTCGAGCGCTTGCACAGTGCCCTGTGAGTCTGTAAACTCACAGCCCTGCTCCAGGTAAGGCAGGCTCTGAGCTCCTGGGTCAGGGAGAGCAGACACAGTTGGATCCTGTGTTACTGGCTTGCCGTGGGGCAGAGCACACCTTCAAGTGAAGCAGATTTCTGTGCTGTTACAGAGGTCAGGGCTGCTTCGTACCCAGTCTTTGGCTCTGCCTCACCCAGGGTGCTCTGACCTGTGTGGTTCATGCACTTCATAAACACAGGGGTTTAGGAAAAGGCGTCTTTGTTATTTCTGTTTTAAGGGGGGAAACCGAGGCATAGAAAGGGCTAGGCCTGGGTTTTCAAAGGGAATGGCTGGGATTTTTAATCATGCCTTCCGGAACATTTAGGTTCAACCTTGCTTAAAAACACAGTGCAAGAGGAGCTGTCTAGTTCACAGCGAGGCTGGTGGGGTTACAAACAGCTGCTGGGCAGGCTTTTAAAGTGTCAAATTGTTCAGTGTTGCCTGAGCAGTCAAACTCCCATTCACAGGCCATTGGCACTTGGTCTGTATCTCACCAGTGCTCCCCTTGCCTGCTCCCAGTAGGTGCAATTTGTTCCAACCTTCCCCTTCTCTTCAGAGCACCTGCCTAACGTAACCTCCCTTAGCTGCTTGCCCTATGAATGGGATTCAGCTGGCAAAATTTTAACCTTGTAAAAGTCAGATCTCTAACCAAGCAGCCTAAGATCACTTTTAATTCGTGCTGTGACCAGGAGGGTGTCACTCACTCAGTTTTGTCCCTCCTGGGCAAAGCAGGGACTGAATCCAGGGTCCAGGACCCCGGCTCACACACCTTCCCAGCAGGAAATAATTGGCAGAAAAGTGTAGGTGAGAATGAGTCCTTGTGACACTTTCACAACTATTTCAGCTCCGTCTGTGCAGAGAGGAAATGCATTTCCTGCTCTTGGATATTTTACATCTACAGAAATTGTTTTCTTTTTTGCTCCCAGTCTGTAAGAGATGTGGTATTTTTGGCAAAACTTGAGTATACGACATGACCATGGCTGAGGCCACTTAAACTTGCATCAGTTGTGACATTTTGTGTCAGGAAGAGTTTGAAATATTTCACCTGGCATAGAGCTGTCGGGTCTAGAAAATGGTAGTTTATTCACTGCCTCATCTTGTTGTCTTTAGACAGGGACTGTGACTTTGGAGGAAAGAGACCATCGTAACTAACAAGCCCATTTTTCTTATGTCCTTTTTGAAATATTGGCCTTTGAAGGGTCTTTATTTCCCTGATGTCTGTACCAAGGCTGGTTTTCAGAGGAGAGAACAACTCATTTGTGATTGAGTACTCCCCCTAACCTGGAGGGGGGTGATCTGTAATCCAAACGAGCTCCTGCTGTTCCTGTCATTGCACAGGGCATGTGTAGGGTCTGCTAAGGTTTCCTTAGCAGAAAAGAAAGCCAGTTACTTGAGTTGGTTCTTTCTAGGGCTTCCAGGACATCCACCAGCGCCTCATTTCCAAACCCCAGCACAATCTCTCTCCCTTTGCATCAGGACAGCCAATGCCCAGGCTCTGCCAGAAGCAGTGGGGTGGTTTTGGGGTCCTGTCTTTGTGAGATGTAAAAAAGATATTTCATTTTTTACTTCACAATTGGCATTGGTGAGTTAGGAAAAAAGATACCCAAAAGGCTAAACCTACAGATCCATGATGAGCACTTTGCAGAGCTGATCCAGCTGCCAGAGCCTTGCATACAGATTTCAGTCTCTAAATAGTCTTTGATGAAATAGAGTTTTTACAAATAGAAGATGAGGAGGCAGGAGCGTCTCCAGTAATGCACAGCTTGGCATGGGCAGTGTCACACCTCGGGTTATCCTCATTAGCCACAGACACATTCACAAAGCCAGCTTTGAAACTGGATCCCTGGTCATTTAGCAGAGAAAGGGCAGGAGCCTCACAGCAGTGATACTGAAATGAAAGCATCCCAAAGAGTCTAGCTCCATGAAATGTAATTCTTTCCTTTGGCAGGAGTTTGTGCAGCTGTGTGTTGCTTTTCTCTTCACATGGATTGACTCAGCTCAAGTTTCCCTTTGAGTTTCTGCTTCAAACAGCCCAATTCTGGAAAGGGATATTCACCAGAAGCCAGTAATGCTCTCACCTGCATATCTAATGACAAATTATATAAAACTATCAGCAGGTCTGAGTTACCCATGAAATAAGCTCAGCTTCTGTTTGCTTGTTTCAGTAATTTATAGTCTGGCCATTTATTACCTTCCAGTTGGATGGTTATGGTCCATCTCACTTCAAACAGTACAGAACCTATAGGCAGAAAAGCAAGAAAACAAGGAAGTAAGAAGGATGAACTGAACACACTGATCTGGAGAACACAGGAAAAGTTTGCCCTAAAAAAAACCCACGTTCTCAGCTAGTTGCATGGGACATGAATAGAAAACAGCTGTGAGTTGACTGAGTAATTGGGGAGTAACTCTAACAGTGTGGTATTCCCAAACTGTTGTTTATTAGTGGTGGGCAGAAAACTGGAATATCTTTGACTTCAAAAACAAGTTTTCAGAAGGGCAAGGTCAGGAGCTGGAGAGAACCGGAATCCATCCTCTAATTCAGACATATGAATGCAGTAGTCATTGCAGACCCCATTTCTGCTCAGCTGCAGAGACCTCAGGAAATGCCCTCTCCTAGCAGCAGGAAACTGGCATGTAAGTGGCACTTAGTGGAAAGAAGAACCTTTAAAACTAAAGTAATTGAAAAATTGAATAATTGTAAAGGTCAAAAACCGGATACTCAATTAGCATTGTGTTTGTCAACAAAACCAGTTATCTAAAGGTCCTTTGAATCACAGGTCAGGAGTCCAGAAAAAAAAAAACAAATTTCAAGCAATATTAAGGATATGTCAGTGAAAAGACTGCCATGTATTTATTTCCTTTCTCTGTAGATACTCTAAGCTGTCAGATCCTGCAAACTGGCTGAACATTAATGCCACAAATGGTCAGATCACTACTGCTGCTGTCCTTGATCGAGAGTCAGACTACATTAAGAATAATGTCTACGAGGCCACATTCTTGGCGGCTGACAACGGTGAGCCCAGGCTTCACATTGTTCATGCTTCAATAAGACTCTAATGTGATGCATTAAGAGAAATGATGCCCTGACAGAGTTGTCAGTATAAGTTATCTCTTTCCCAGGTTTTTATGGTCAAAAATGTGAAAGTGGGACGGGAAATTGCTGGAGTAAATTAAATGTGCACAGTATACGGGGAGTGTTATTAAGGGAGAGGGAGGACAAATGGAAAATTGATTTGGGGAGTTCAGTGTGGCGGCGTAGCCTGAACTTAAAAAAGTGTCAAAGGGATGTGCTCTCCAGGGGCTGCCGAGCACACAGGTCCCTGGTAATCCTCCCAAAGGCACTGATCAGAGCATTCAGGAAGCCTTCCATCAGGAAACCAGAAATCATTTTATGGGATGGCAGGAGGGTATTAAAAATAAGCCCATCTATTGAACCGTGGTGGCTTTCATAAAAGGTGTGCCTGTCACTGGGGCTGGGCTCTTCCTGGCCACTGCCTGCCTGAAATGTGCAGCCATCATCAGATCATCTGGGTGCTGCTGTGCTTATTACCAAAGCCACTTAGGCCAGTCAGATCTCCTGGAGAAGTCCTGCTTGTTCTTCTCATTGAAGATCACTTGGTGCTTTTGGTCCGGTCAGCGCTGAGAACTGTGCTGGCCTCACTCCAGGGCTGGTCCAGTGCTGGTACTCTGCTTTTCTCTTCCTAATCCTACTTAGGATGAACTGACAGATTTTGTTAACCACACCCAAATGTGGCCATGCTGGTATTTCGTTCCTCCTGGAAAAGGTTCAGGAGTTTCCCAGGACAAGGAGAAGGCCTTCCTCCCCCTCACCCACCCTCATTTCCTGCTGCAGGGTGCTGAGCACTCAAACCAGAGCCCTGCTTCTGCAGCACAATTCAGTCTAGGCTTGGCTGTGAGCACCTCAATATGTTTTTCATACTCTGCAGGTGCTTTCAGGGCAGTGTTGTGTGATCCCTCAGGCTAGAGATACCGTGGTCATTAAGAGAAGATTTGGTGGTGGTTGCAGGGCTAATAAAAACTTCCTCCCTCTGGGGTTCCAAAGGGAACTCCAGGCATCACTTCAATCATTGCATCCCCAGCACCAGGTCACAGGGGTGAGGGAAATTCGTGGAAGAGTTTCAGTGCTGAGGAGCTGTACCAAGAAGTGCATTTTGTGCCTTCTTTGTGCCATGAATGGTAGGACTCACCTCACAATCCTGTCCTGAGCTTCCCATCCATGAAGGCAACCAGGACAGGGAAATCCAAAATATTCTCAAATGGGTCTAGTGGTGTTCATCTGCAAAAGCCACAAAACAGGTCAAATGAGTAGGGCAAGGCTGTTCACAGATGCAGTGGTAGAGTTTGAACCTATCAACCCAATCCTCACCATCTGACCTTGCAAATTCCAGGCACTTGGTGCAACATGATGTGGAGTTAGCCCCTCTCCCTGGCTGTGGTGCTGATGCAGCAGTGCATCAGCACCTCCACATCCATCATTCAGCAGCTCAGAAAGTGAGGGCCTAGATAAATCTCTTTATTCTGAAAAATTAATCAATCACTGGTATATTGCAGCCATTAAAATGCACATAAAGCAACACCTTATTTAAAATTCTGTCTAGAGTGCTTAGGATAACAGCTAAAGTTTCATCTAGGCTAATAGACTCTTACCACATTGCTCCCAAGTTCCAGGTTCTCCAGCATCAAAGAAAAGCTTTGGGTCAAGGGTTTTGCTGGGGATTTTTCTGTCTTTCTTGAAGAAGCAGCAGCATCTTCTTTCCTTGAAGTTCTTTTTGCTGTTCTCAGTACATGATAAAGAAGTTTAGCCAATGCTCCTTGGACATGCTCTCTTTCTCTCCCTGGGCTCCAGTGTAGAGATGCTGTCTTTAAGAAAAGTCTTGGCTGCAGTGTAAGGAGGGCAGAAAGGGAATCCTAATCAACAGCATGGTTTTAACCTGGTTTCTGAGGAGACAGTCCTTTGGATTCACACTGTGTCTACACAAAAGTGGAACCTGGCAGTGTTTGAACCCCTCAGCCAATTTCAGCCAATCTCCCAGGGAAGCTGAGAATGTGTCATATTCCAGCAGGTTTCATGAAGCAAAGAGCTGAGCATGAAAACCTTGGCTTACACCTTGCTGTGGGAATGCAGACACTGGCCCTGTGGAAAAGGCACTGATGGAGAATTCAACAGCTAAATGTAGATGCAGAAGTTGTATTGCCTTCTTCCTCTTGTCATTAGTATTCCAATCTTAATTTCAGGGATCAGACCAGCTTCTCCACTGGAGTCAGTGATGCTATTTTAGTCCTCATCTCCTGAGGATGAAGTCCAAGGATCCTTCATTGCACATCAGTACCTGCTCTATGTCCTTGCTCTGTCCATATAAGACAGTTGAAATAATGTGAGACGTTGGTAGGACTTGGCCACTTAAAGAACTGTTTACTTTTCATTTCTCCTAAAAGTGCTCCAGAGCTGCACTCAGGAACACAAAAGAAACAAAAATACCAGGACTCAGATCCCAACAATACTCAATGGCCCAACAAAAGTGCATTTGTATGTGCAGCAATTGCAGGTTGTTTCAGCCACGTGCCAGTTAGTGCCTCTCAGGACTGAGGGTTTGTGTTCAGTCTGTCTCAAAGGTTACAGTGCTTTTACCCCAGAAGATATTCTGGGTAATGTGAAAGCAGTAAAATCACTTTGCTTGGTCCCAAAAGTCAGTTTCCATGTCCAGCCCCAGTATCCTGGTGGGCTGCCTCTCCAGAAGGTTTCAAGGCTGATCAAAAGGCAGTGTTTTGGAGGGAGACCTACCCCGTGCTTACAAGATGAAAGGATGAGAGTCCGTGATTGAAGAGCTTATGTGGGAGCCATGAAAAAAGGATTTCCAGGGCTCCTTCAGAATTTTTGAGTCTCCCTTGAGACATGGAGAAAGGAATGAGGGAAGGATGATCTGTGGAAGCAGAAACCTGATGGGGAAGTGGTTTGTATGGCTTTCTATCTAGCACTGGGAGGAAGGGCCAGGACTGAAAATACAAACTTTAAAAAGAATTGCTGAAGCCATGCAGGCAGAGGACAGGCCAACACAGAGCTGCCAGATAAATGTGTGGGGAGAGAAATGAAAAACACTGTGCCATTTCTGGAAAGACTGTTCTCTCCTGCCAGGGCAGATACTACTTTGTGTGACCAGCCATTAGTCTGACAAATGTGGCTCTCCATCAGGAAGGGGTGGAGGAGCAGGACTGCTGTGCTGTGACATCCCTGCTGGCTGGGACAGACGTGGAGAGGATGGGGAGTTGTGTGTTGGGACCTAACACTGTTGCTGGGGGTTAGTGGCATCACCCAGCAGGTCTGGTGGTGGCTCACACTGTGGGCTTCGAGCAGGGACCTCTCACCACTGAAGCTGGGGCTGTATGTGGGACATGCTGGGGAGTTGGGCTTTCTTTGAAGCAGAGTAACGATCTGCAAAGCTGAAAACTGGCCAGCAAGTGCTACAGTAAGTGCTGACCAATGGGTTACACTATGTAGATTTTTCTCCCCTCCAAGCCCTCTTCTTCCCCTTGTCAGCTCTCTTTCTAATGGTTTTTCTTCTTCAAAACAGCCATTACCAAGATTTGCAGGAGCAGCTTGGCATCACCTGCTTGCAGTTTTAGTTTGACTAGGGGCATTGCTGCAGGCTACAGATCTGCAGAACTCAACCTCCTGTTCTGCAGGAGTGAAAAACAGCAACATCAGGAGGCTTGGGGAAGTTTTATACTGCGTAAAGCAAGGGACCTTGCAAGTGCAGTATGTCCCTAATAAGGTCCAGGGAGGGGAGGTGGAAATCCTGGAGTTGTAAGGCAGAGAGGGGGCTGGTCCGTGGTGCTGCCAGTCCCGCTGCTCCCCAGGTGGTGCTCACAGGTCGGTGTTTCCCGTGCAGGAATTCCCCCTGCCAGCGGCACGGGCACTCTGCAGATCTACCTGATCGACATCAACGACAACGCTCCCGAGCTGCTGCCCAAGGAGGCGCAGATCTGCGAGAAGCCAAACCTCAACGTCATCAACATCACGGCCGCGGACGCCGACATCGACCCCAACGTGGGGCCCTTCGTCTTCGAGCTGCCAAGTGTGCCATCTGCAGTGAGGAAGAACTGGACCATCACACGGCTCAATGGTAAATGGGGCAGGCAATGCTGAGCACATTTGGGCTCTCGTTCACTGATGAGCCCCACGTGCATCTTCCAACTCCAAAACTTTCCCACTTTTTTTAATCCGATTTTTATTTTTTAAAGCACATTACGGCTGACATTATAGACAAGATAGTTAATCAGAAATGATTTGTATCAGACCTGCAGCATAACTCTAAGAGCCTTGGCACTTGGCTTTTTTTAATGCAGTTCATAATTATGAACAGTTATCAGTAGTGAACAGAGTATAAATCATCCATAATGGCCAAGGGGAAAAAAGCTATTATCAGTCTTCCTTATGTTCCTCCAGTGTAATTGTCATAAGCCACAATCAGGATCAATGTTCATTTCTCTGACCATAATTGCATAAAGGCAGCCTTTTAATTTACCATGGAACCAGGAGGGCTAGGTAAGTGTGAAGATTACCAGTATGTGAAGGATTTTTATATTGCAGTGTGCAACCACAAATGGCCCTAATTGCTCTGCTTATTGGCAGTTTCAGCAGAGGATGGAAAATATCATGGAGTTGTGGGCTGGTTTTGGCTTCAATGCTGGTCCCTCTCGCTGAGGTCTGGCAGAGGGTGCTAAACCAGGGGCAACAGCTCCTGCCCTCACAGCTCAGGGCTCAGTCACAACGGGATTACCTGGCTGTGCCTGTCATCAGTGAGTTCCCAAAATCCTCAGGGGGAAGGGTGAGTGAGTACAGAACCTGCACAAGTGGCCAGGTGCAGCCCAGCCTCAGGAAGCATTATCCATGTGTTCCTATTTGTTTGATGCCATTTTGAACACATGCAAGTGGATTTGCAAATGGCATGCAGGTAGTTGAGTGAGAGCACACAGTCCTTGGCAAAGCACAGGCTGCTTGTTGGCCAGACTGTTGGGACAGAGGTCTGAAGCTGTCCTGCCCAGGTGTGTTGTTGCTAACCTCTTCTGCAGGGCTCAGAAGAAGGCTCTAGCAGAGAAGCCTGCCCAAGTGTGGCTGCAAGGCTGTACCAGTGTCTGTCATCTCTCTGTCTGTCTTGGTCTCCAGGGGACTATGCCCAGCTCAGTTTGCGGATCATGTACCTGGAGGCAGGCGTGTACGATGTGCCCATCATCGTGACAGACTCAGGAAACCCGCCCTTGTACAACACCTCTGTCATCAAGGTGAAGGTGTGCCCGTGTGACGAGAACGGCGACTGCACCACCATCGGCGCCGTGGCTGCCGCGGGGCTGGGCACGGGGGCCATCATTGCCATCCTGATCTGCATCATCATCTTACTCAGTGAGTACCACAGGGCCTGGCCTAAAGCCTCAGGCTGCTCTGGGTTGGAAGGCACCTTAAAGTTCATCTTGTTCCAACCCTGCTGTGACAGGCAGGGACACCTTCCACTATGCCACGTTACTCCAAGCCCTGTCCAACCTGGCCGTGGACACTTCCAGGGATGGGACAGCCACAGCTTCTCTGGGCAACCTGTGCCACACCCTCACAGTAAAGAATTTCTTTCCAAAATCTGCTCTAAATCTACCCTTCTTCATGTTTCCCTGTTGTTCTTTCCTATAGCTTGTATTTTTCAAGCTCCATGCAGAGGGCAGATCCCTGAGCTTGAGCTGTGGAAATGGTTCACACATCTGCATTCAAACCTCCTTCACTGCAGCATCAGCAAAATGAGCTCTGCCTCTGTCAGACCTGTCTTTCTAAGACTTCCAGTAGCTTTACAAACATTATTACACCTGACAACAACTTGTAAGTAGTGAGTGTGATAGGATTGTCCACATTTTGCAGGAAAATGTTGAAGGCTCCTTCCAAATTTCTCTGTCAGATTCTCCCACAGCTCTCATGTCTGGCTGGCTGTGGATATACTGGTTCCCAGTACCAGATACACTGGTTATGAGAGTCAGGCTACGCCCTTGCAGAGCCAGTGCAGAACTGTGTTTTCTGGTAGTTCCAAGGAAAAGAAGAATGGTAGTTATTCCCATTGCTTTTAAAATTACATCGGACTGGGGGGACTAAGAGTGTTTTTAGAGGAAGGATTCTCAGTTTGTCAGAAATTATGGAGGACTGGGGATACATCACAGAGAAGGACTGGCCACCCCTTTTCTCAAGGCAAAACTATCCCTTTTGCCCTGGAGTGCTGTCAGTCCCAAGCTTCCATGAGCATTACCAATAACCATGCATGCGCACACTTAAAAAGTAAAAATTATATCATTATAACTTCAAGCAGGAGTTGGCACAGTAGGAATAGATAAAAACAAGCACTGAAATGAACAATGAGGTAAATATTAATCAAGAAACACAGGATGAATCCATGGGACTCTCATTAAAGCTAATGGGAGTTACAGTGCTAAATCACATTTAATATTTACCCCCAGTGTGTTTTAACAGAGAGCAGACAGAGCGACATATGCTCCAAGTGTCACCTCTGGGGACATGACATGGCACATTTGGAGAATGGGTCACCCCTGGACTTCCATCCACATCCTGGGCTGGTGCTGGGAATGTATTGGTGTGTATTGATCTGCTGGGTCAGCATGGAGAGTGAGGAAGGAGCTGGGTGTTTGTGCAGACCCTGCTCCTCTCCCAGCCCAGCTGAGCTGGTGGAGCATCCCTGTGCCCAGTTCCTGCCCCCATTCCCAGTTCTGGCTGCTCCCTCAGCCAGGGTGGTTGTTGGGAGCACCACGGTCGCACGCCCTGATGAAGATGAAGGTGTTCATCAGCCTCACCTCCTTCTGCTGTGCAGGTTTGCTGCTGCCCCTGGGCTCAAAGTTTGCACGGGAGCCACAGAGGTGATTAAACACGGGTCTTCTTTTTGCTGCTCTTGTATAAATCCAGTGGTAAAATACAATTTAGAACGGTTGAAAATCCTATTGACTGAAATTAACTTCAGCTGAAGGACATTTGATTTAAGAGATTCCTCTTTCCATTTTCAGATACATTATCCCATTTTAAATTATGGGTTTTATTACAAAAGCTTATTTTTACATTCATTGTAATTCTAATTGACTTTTTTTTTTTATCTTGGAGAGCTGCAAAGCACTGTATCAGTGATGAAAAATGTAATTTGCAATGAGCAGTTTTACAGTTACATCCTTCCAGTGTTTTGCCTCCTTTCTATCTGTTTCATATCATGACCTCTAAACAATAGCCTAGAAGAGAGGTTTTCTTGTGCTATTTGTCCATTTTAGAGTCATCAGGTCAAAGTTGGATGACTTTAAAAGGAAAAAGAAACACAGGGACAGATCCAAGATTGCTCCTGTGAAGGAAGTTTATGCCTTTACCTTTGCTCAAAGGGGTTTTTTCCTTCTTCTTGCTACCTGATGTATTAGCTGCACAAATAACATATTTAGAAGAGCAATGCAGTAAAAAATTGTGAAGGGTGAAGACAATAGATTTCAAGGAAAACTACATGCAGAGCGAAAATGGTTCTAACAGCAGTAATAGCACTTCCCATTCTGCAGAGTGAATAAAAGGAAGGAGAGTGCACTACATCCACCATTGACACTTTGAAGGTGGTTTTTTTTTTCCAAGGTAGCTGTAAAGGCATTAATGGCACCGTTTTTTCGACAAGTGCGTGAAAAAGTATCATTTAAAAAAAAAAAGGAAATAAAAAGATAAACCCCAGTAAGCATTATAATATTGTCTTTGTGGACCAGTCAGGTATCTTGTTGTGAGAGACTTGAAAAGGAACAATGAAAAAAGGACTTCAATAGTCTGCTAAATAGCTGAGGTTTTATATTACAGATGAGAGTTACATTTTCTTTCCTTTTCTTTTTTTCTTTCTTGAATAGATCTGGGATAAGCATTAAAGAAATGCTGAACTATCTGAAAACAATTCTGTTAGCTGGCAGGCAGGGATGTGCCTGTTGGCACACAATGGCAGTAATTAGCTGTCCGGCCCTCTTTGCTCACTTCATGGAATTCCTGTTGGGTATAAACACTTTGGTGCTGGGAAGAAGAACTTGGATCCCCCTAACCACCTCCTCCTGCAAGTTGGACAGCCCATCCATGTCCCCAGGGCCTGGTCTCAGATAAAAACCCCAAACTTTGGGATCTCACATCCTGCCTGAGTTTGCTTGTGTTGGCTGTGCTGGTTTGGCACAGTTGGGGGTTGACCCAGGTGAAATGAACCTGGGAAACTTGTTCCCACCTCCACTGCCCATCCATTGCTCCCTTCTCCTGCAAATTGCCACCACTGCAGCTCAGTGTGGGGCTTGCATGGAGAATGGAGGGGAGAGCAGGTACTGGGAGGTGTGACTGCAGCAGCTGCCCAGGCTGAACTTTGATTCTTCAGGGCAGTATTTGCAGCTACTGATTACAAAAATGAAAACAAACATATTAATGCGTTCTTGAAGAAGAAGAGATCTGCCTGCCTTATGTTAATGGAGACTTAAGTTCCCAGATATCTTGCATGCAGTAAATCACTGGGAGCACAGAGCCAGCCCCTGGGATGCGGGTGTCCCTTTGAAGGATGAGGTTGTGGAGCAGTGAGCCAGTGTTCCCTGTGGGTAGAGTTGTTTAAGAAGGGAAAAATTTCTCATGATTCAAGAACTGCTCATCTCTTGCTGTTACTGTGCTGAGAGAGATTAGCCAAGCCTGGCATGCAAATGCTGACGCCTGAGGAGCTTGGCTGTGTGCTACCAGATTTGCTCTCCCCCGTTCTGCAAAGCTAACCATGCTCTCTGAAAGGATTTCAGATGATCTGAGATTTGCTTTCCAAGTCGATGGCCAAATGCATGTGCTAATGTCCTGGCTAATCTGATCTCAGAAGTCTAAAGAGCCTCCCTCATGGACCAAAGGAGAATATGAGGGAGGCCAAATTGGATTACAGGACTCAGTGTTGTGCATCCTCCCCAGATCAGTCTTGCCTGGCCAACTGCAGAAAACAGCAGAGACTGTCACAGTCAGGGCTCATGACCTGAATGGGCTGAACCTGTGCCATGCTGCTGGAACAGCCCTTGTGCACAAATGTTGGGTAGCTGCACCTGCTCCTTCTCTGCAGCTCTCTTCCCTCCATCTTTATATCCCTGAATAAAATAAAGATGGAAATCTAATCCTGAAAACTCAGAATCCAGATCAAATATTTTCAGAAAGCTGCAGTTTTCACACTTTCTGGTTTCTTCTCCTTTGATTGTGTGTTTTATTCCTGATTAATATCAGCTCAGTCAGCATCGGTGATGGATCTTAAAGAAATGTTTGTAGTGGGAAACTGCCACAGTATTTACAGCACTCACTGATCTCTCCTTTAAAAATTAAACCACGCAATAAGTTAACATTTTATCCCTCCTGCCAGCAGCCAGTGAGGTTCTCTGCAGTGGGCGAGGGTAGGTGAGGAGTTAGGACAGCCTCAGCCTGGCCTTGTGCTGCAGGGGGCCCCAGCTGACCCAGGTTCCTCCCCGTTGCAGCCATGGTCCTGCTCTTCGTGGTGTGGATGAAGCGCCGGGAGAAGGAGCGGCACACCAAGCAGCTGCTCATCGACCCCGAGGACGACGTCAGGGACAACATCCTCAAGTACGACGAAGAGGGAGGTGGAGAGGAGGACCAGGTGAGAAGAGCCCCTGAGCTGTGGCCAAAGAGCAGATGTGCATTCTGTGCTCTCGAAAAAGGCAGAAACCACATTATTTTTAGTAGAATACATGCAAAAGGGTTGTGTTCCTTTATTTATGACCAGACAGCTTTATTGGATTCCCTGGTGTGGTGGAGGCACAGCAGGTCCTGGGGATAGAGGGACAGCAGGTCCAGGACATTCAGGATATTACTGGGACACCCTCCTGTGCAAGCAGGACCATGCCAAGAGGCCAGTGCCACAGGGATTTTTCTACCCCCTAGGCATCTTCCTGGAGAAGGACTATAAATCACTCAATTGACACTCATGTTCAAACCATATTTCTATTATTTAAGTCATTAAAATTGTGTATTTTGCCAGAGGTCTTCATAAAACCAGCCAGTAGCTACTTCCCTGCCCAGCCCTGTGGCCGCGGTCTCTTGCCTTGGCTTGCTTGATCTTCTGTGGGCTTTCCCTGCATTTACTTAATCATCTCTAATGTGCCTTAAATTTCTTTTAATTTCTGGACGTGGTTTGTGAGAAATGTCTAAAGAGATTTGGGGATTTTCTCTTTCACCACGCAGCGCGCGGTGGCAAAGCTGTGCTGGGTGGCAGAGCCCTGAGCCACAGGCTGCCTGAACATGTCTGCTTTCCTCCAGTGGCTCTTCCTACAGACACCAGTGCTGATACTGCATGAAAACTTCCCTGGCCTGCACTCCTGGGATGTGTTTTGCCACTGCTACCTGTCCAATTCCTCAGCTAAAATAGCAAAGTTGGGTCATTCACATTGAAGTCACTGTTTTTTTACTCCTACCAAACACAAGTAAAGAGCCCAGGACACTCTCAAATATTATGTTCATGCAGATTATGTGACTGTACATTGTGTAATGGCTTTATTTTTGCTTGTTGAATTGGACTGCATGGTTCCAGGTCAGTGCTTGGGGATCCCCCAAAACCACTGCAGCACATCCTGCCATGGAGGTCCTGGTGGCGAGCAGGTGAGCCCAGTGAGAGCTGCCATGGAAAACTCTGAGGCAGGAGTTTACCCAAACCTTGAAAAGTTCTTATTCCACAGAAAAATCCTCGCAATTAACATTTCTTTCTTTTTTCTTGTTGCTGTCAAGTTATTTATAAATATTGCTCCTGGAGATTCAATCATCCCCATCTGAGCACAAGGATAGTTTTCCTGGTAGAACAAAGCACTGTTCTAAGCATTCCAAGTAGCTGAAGTATCTGGTTTCAGGCAACTACACAGTAGGCTTAAATATTTTAGGAAGGATTCGTTAAAAATAACAGCAAAGGATAAGCAGCAAAACACCATTACCTACATGAATACATTTTTAATGAAATATTACCTGGTTCTCATTTCTAGGTGATAGAAACCTATTCTGGTGGGATTTTTCACAAGCAAAAAGAACATAATTACTTTGAAAGGTCTACATGCATAAATGCAATACACATTTTAATGGTTTTACTTCTGTAGAAATGTAATTGCAATAATATGTCTGCTAACTCTGTGTCTCTACATTATATTGTGTATTTTGTCAAAAAGTTATGTGTACACCTATGCACACACAAACAAAAGCCAGGGTTCTATCCCAAATATTTAGACACTGTGTGAAATATTCAGAAAGTATTTAAATACTCAATTTAACTTATAAGATACACTCTTAGGAGATCAATTTTATGAGCTCCTCAGAGGTCAGGTTCATCTGTAATTCAGATGGAGGTGCTGCATACCCAGGGATAAGATTTGCCATCAAACTTCAGCTGAAACAGAGTTAGACCCCTCGACTTGTTTGCACATGGAGTGAGCAGGTGATCTGAACGAAACGCTCTGGTTTTCACACTGTGCTTCCCATTTGTCACAGGATTATGATTTAAGCCAGCTCCAGCAGCCAGAGACCATGGATCACGTGCTGAACAAGACACCTGGAGTCAGAAGGGTGGATGAAAGACCTATTGGTGCTGAACCACAGTATCCCATAAGACCAGTAATCCCACATCCAGGGGATATTGGTGATTTTATTAATGAGGTATGTTCTGTGGGGGGTCCTGTGTCACATCTTCAAAGCTTGAGCAGCCAGCTAAAGTGAGGTTTCCCTGATTACACACACCAAGCAGTGCTACTGCTCAGGCCAGAGATCTGATGCCAGCCAGGGAAAGGATTGGTGTGAGCCACGGGTGCAGGGCTTGCCCTAATGAAGGCATTGAACCAGCAAAAAGCCCAAGATTTCTGTCTCGTGGGTGTCACAAACACCATGCTTTTCAGAGCCCGGGCAGAATGAGCCATTTGTGGCTCCTGCACTTGTAATTATTTCAGCAGTCTGTGCCTTCCTCGTAAGCTGTGTTTGGTGTAAAGCCTCAAAGAGTTTGCAGCACAGACTCAGATCAGAGAGAGTTTCTTTATGTTATGTTAGATTACTGCTCCTTTATCTGCCTGTACAAATATCTATCCATTTGGTATTTCTTATCTCATTTTTAGTTTTGAGTGATTGAGTAGTTACAAACCAATCAATGCATTATTTCCTCCGAGACAAAGCACACCATCCATTTCCTAAGCCAGAAAAATAAATGTTACAGCCATTTAATTCTATTATTACATGCATTTCCTGCTGTACTTTTCCCATTTTCATCATTAAAATGCCTTCTTCTTTTGTCCCCTTGCCCATCCTTCACTCACATTTACACACGTCTGTGCTTGTGAGGACTCACTCTCCTTACCCATGCCCCTGCTGCTGAAACCAGTTCCATCTCCCCACGCTGAGGCCAGGGCTTCTGAAGGTGGGAATGTGGAACATTTGCTTTATTGCAGGGCAATTCCACCCGGCTTTTCCTGACGCTGGGCTCTGCAGCAAAGCAATTCTTTTTCTCCGTATCCCGAGGCCATTTCCATGGCCTGCCTACACTGCTGCCCACGCTGCACAGGAGCAGCAATGCTCCCCAGCCCTCTGCCCAGGATTCCACACCCCACGTCTGTCCTAATTGCAGAATTTTGCCAGGAGTGATTTTTTTTTTATTATTATTTTGTTTTCCTGAAGGAATGAAAATCACCAGAATTAAAATACTGGTGGGAGAGGAAGGGTGCTGGTTTTTGTTTCATTGGCTAAACTGGAAATCTTAACAGGCAACCCCAGCAAGGGCAAAAAAAGCTTTCCATATCCAGAAATGGATCATTGGACATAAACAAATGGAAATAATAACTCTTTTCAGGGACAGTGGGAATTATTGGGTTTTCTGCTGGGGGCAGCTGAGGTCTCTACCTGGAGGTGCATCCGGGAAGCCCCAGGAATATAATTTTTCCCTTTTAGCTTTGCTGCAGGGATCCCAAGCATCCCCCCAGCCCCGTGGTGGGCATTAACAGCATGTGTTCATTCTCCCCCCAGGGCCTGCGTGCAGCAGACAACGACCCCACAGCCCCCCCCTACGACTCCCTGCTCGTCTTTGACTACGAGGGCAGCGGCTCCACCGCCGGCTCCGTCAGCTCCCTCAACTCCTCCAGCTCCGGGGACCAGGACTACGACTACCTGAACGACTGGGGGCCCCGGTTCAAGAAACTGGCGGACATGTACGGGGGAGGAGAGGAAGATTAAACTGACCTCATCTTATTACAAAAAAAAAAAAAAAAATTACAAAAAAAAAAAAGAAGAAGAAGGAGGAAAAAAATATAAGAAACAAAAAAAACCAACAAACCCACAGACAACGTTAACGAAAAGAGCCGATGCAGGAGCAAGAACTGTACAGATGTGGCAGCTTTTTTAATTAATATCCCCTGCTGACTGTATTGTTATTTTTAGTGGTGATATAGGAGGTTTCTTTGTTTTTTCCTTTTTTTCTGTTGTATTTTTTTTTCCTAGAATATTGAGCTGTCTCGCATGAACACTTGTCTCTGCTGCAGGTTTCTTTTTGGTTTTTTTTTTTGTTTTTTTAATGTCAGCTGGGATATTGCTCGTTTACCTGCTTTATGACTAAAGAGAGTGAAAGGCACTCTGTCTTAACTTGAATTTCTTAGAACAGAAGCACTGTTTTTAAAATATATATATATATATATATATTTGAAAGTGCCTTTTGGTGCATGTGTCAGATTCCCTTCAATCTCAGGAGTGATGAAAACAAACATACAACCATCCTGGGCAGCACTCCCTGTGACCCTAAGCCAGTTCTAGCTGGGAAGGAGTTAACAAAAAGGAACTGTGGAGATTGTTTCTTTTTTGCCTTTTTTTGTTCTGTTTTGTTTCGTTGGGTTTTTTTTTAAGGGGGTGACTCATTCTGGGGTGGAAGAAGATGGGGGGTGGGGAGGGGGGGAGATGTTTTGAGTCAAAATCTTAACAGCCATCTTTAAGCCTCAGCAGGTGGTGAACTAGTCATCATGTTGTATATAATTCAGTGTTATCAGATGCAAAATACTGACCAGAGGGCTCTGCTGGCCCCTGGTCACACTCAATGTAGCTGCATAGAACTATAGCATTGATAAAGCCTTTGGTTATTGCAACAGAGATCTCCGACAGCCCTTGCCTAAACCCTACGAAGTAAACGGTGACATGACCAAAGGCCCATCTGTTTGTTTTTCTGCTATCGCCGTGTTTTGGCTCCCACGACCTCGTGAGTGATGGACACGCCGGCGGGGTGAGGTGGAGGTGGAGGTGGTGTCCCCCATCCCTGGGGGTGCCCAGCACCAGTGCTGCTCTCCTGGCAGGGTTTGTGCGGCGGCGCCGCTCGCGGCCGAGGCAGCGCCAAGGACAGGGACAGGTTACCCACACTTTTCCCATCCCTAAGTATGGAGTTAGTCTCGTACCACATTAATGCCTTGGAGCATTAGTAGCCAAAGCTCAACAACATCGTGTGACTCAGCTAATGTGTGTCCTTTCTATTCGATGGGTAGGCGCTGCTATCTGTAGTAAATGTGTTTTTTTGGAGAAGAAGTGCAACGAGGGCCTGTTAAGTATCTTGTGGTTAATATGCTCAAGCATTGCCAAGTAAGCAAGAGGTTTCGCAGCATCCAGGCATAATTCAACATCAGTATTATAAATGGTAGCAAACTACCTAGTTTATATGTAGGGTCAGTTTAACCAATAACAAATAGTTATTAGCTTTTTTTATTACATTTTTCCTTTACTGATTTGGACTAGTGGGTTTATGTCTAATGTTTGTAAAATGATTTAGACTGCATGGATGTGTAATATAAACCACATTTAATGGATTATGAGCCACTTAATTAATGTGCTATGAAATCTTGGATTACCTGTGTTTTATATTCTGCAGACGATTTTGCAGTGGGTTCGCTAAAACTTGTAAAAGTGCTTAGATATATTTTCCTTTAAATCCAAGAATGTGCACAGTATTGGAAAGTGATTATCCAGGGGATAATCAGGCTTTTTTTGATATCTCTATTGATTCTCAAGTTGAATGCTAAGAGTTAAAGGGGGGGAGGCGGGGGGAGCGAGCGCGTGCACATGAGAGCGAGAATGAGGACGAGAGCTTGGGGTGATGAGTGGGAGCCTTTCAGAGGGTAAATTGGGCTGCAAGATCGTCTCTATAGATTTTTGAAATGCTCCTAGTGCATTTTATATTTCATTGTATCATATTTTCTATAAAATGCAATTTCTGTAAATTAATGAGCATTTGAAATGTGTCTTGTATGAAGTGGAATATGGTAAAAGTCTGCCCGAGGGGACTTCAGCGTTACCAGGATGTTACCAACTACCAAGGGTGAGATCTTTCTTTTTGTCTTGGTCGGCCAGTCAATGGGTCAGTTTGTCTTTCACGGCTTGGAGAGCAAACTCACTCTCACCCAAGGTTCTTGAGGAGACCAGGAGGCAATAGTGTGGACCTCAGAGGAGAGGGATGATGCTAATGGCAGCAGCAAGGTGAGGATGTCACACCACGGGCATGGGCTGGCAGCACCTGACACTCTTCCAGATTCCCATTCCATCGTTGTGAACTCAGTCATCTTGTGTGACCACCAGGAAAGTCTAAGTTTGCTTCTGCCATGTGCCGTCCCCCTCCTCTCGACCACTCTTGGCAAACCTCACAGCCCCTGTTCCCTGGCACAGAGGCTGCATGGCCCCACAGCCTCTCTTCCTTACCCATGGCACTCTTGATTCTTCCCTGTTTCTTTTGGAAAAGCCACGGGCTGGAATATTTCACCACCAGGGCTTTGTACCTCTGCAGAAGCTGCGGGGGCGCAGGCACAGTGAATAATAAAAATGCACTTGGTGTTTCTTGCTGCTGGTGTCCGTCGCCGTAGCCTCATCACCGACACGGGAGGAGGACTCAGCTCGAGGGCCGGTGGTGCCGATGGTTCTCCGTCCGCTGGGTCGGTGCCGCTGCCTGCCGGCTCCGCGCGGCTCCTGGAACGCTCGTGTGGATCCTGCAAAGCCAGGTCTCTGCTGTGAGCTGTGCCTTGCCACCCACCTGGGAGAGCAGCTCAATCCCTGCTCCAGAGCGCTTGGTGCTTAACATCTGCTGTGGCTCTGGCAGGGATGAGGGGTTTCAGGTAGGGAAGGGCTGCCAGGGGTGCGGGACGGCGGCTCCAGGCCATCAGCAGTGTGCGCTCTCCCCAGCAGTGAAAGGAGCCACTTAGCCAAGAAGGGGATGTTGTCTGACTTCAGCTTGTCTAAACATTTCAGGTTTTCAAGAATTTATGCAACCGAAGTCAAAGAAAACTCTTTGAGTGATTAAAAATAAACCAACCTGTTTCCATTGGCGACTTTTTTTAAAATCAGCAGATTTTATTTTCTGCAGCATTTGCAATCCAGCCATTCCAATCCCACGAGCCTATAAATCAAACCAAACAGATTATTGTGTTTTGACCCAGTTCTGTTCAGTCTCCCTCTGCAGGACCTCTTCCTTCTTTTCCTCTTCTCCTTTCTCCTCCCTGTATACTCCCTCTCTGAGATTTACAGCCCCACAAGCAGCAGCAGCCTCAGGCCACTTTTCTCGCAGTGGGATCGCTGGAAGGTAAGCGAGGGGCACATCCAGCAGTGAAAAGAGATCACTTTACAAACCTTTTTGCTTGCTAATGTTACTGGCGGTTTGTTACCCAGCTAAGAAAATTTACATTAATCCACGGGGTCCCATTGACAAGGTGACTTTGCCATCCCTCTGTCCCTGTCTGATCCTCATGGCTGTGACACAGCAACAATCAGTTGCAGCTGGAGGTGATGGTGACTTACAAGGAGCTGTGGTGAGGCAAAGAACCCTTGGCTGAGCCTGCAGTTGGTGTTTGTTCTGAGGCCACAGGAGGGGTTAATGCATTGACACCAGAGTCCCTGTTCCCTGACTAATCTAAACTAAAACATTAAACTATTTGAAGAAGTGATCCCCTCTCTTTGCACCCTTCAAGGCAGTGGGGAAGAACTTGTTTTCAGGCAGGTGCAGGGTATCCCATCCCTAAACCACCACTGTCCCACCCTGTTACCCCATAGCACTCCAGGGGACACCACCACAGCTGTCCCTGCTGTGTAAGGGATGGGGACAGCAAGTTCCAAAGGCACTGGGGCCAGACACGTGGTGGCCTCCCTGCCTCCTAAGGATGAGGATTGCACATCCCCAAGCCAGGCACGTGCAGGTCCAGTGTCACTGCTCTACCCACAGCCACCCCTGGCAGAGCATGGCCCACAGCCCTGGTGGTCTGTTCATCACGTAGCCTAAAACTGGGAGCAGCATCAGTCACAGAAATGCTTTGCAAGGCAAGGAGGAGATTCAGCAGGCAATTACTGACAGTAAATAGGCAAGTCTGTTCTAGGTGTCCCATGTTCTAGTCATGGTTTTGCTTCTGGTTTTGTGGTTTCCATTTTTTCCGCTTTTTTGTTGGACCAGGCAATGCCATTGGCAGCTGTACAATGGTGATGGGGAGTTTGCTCCCCATGGGTTTTTAGGGACAGTCAGGTCCAAATCCAGCCCTCAGAAGTGGGGTTTCAGAGGTGGCTGTAACTGCTTCACGTAGGGTGGACACTCGGGCATTGAAGAACAGCAATGGTCAGTGCAGCATCTGTACCACACAATATGCCAAGATTGCAATTTTGTTTAATCTAAAAAAAAAAAAACCTTATTAAAGATAAAATATAGAACTTTTATTTGTGATGTTTTTTGGAGCTCTTCATTTTAAGTGTGAAAAAAATACTGAGGGGGGAGTGGGGGAAATGCTGTGTCACGATGAATGCAAGTGTTTAAAACAGCAGCCAGACAATGTGGGTGTCTCCCACGCAAATTAACTCGGTTTCATGGGGAAAATAAAAGTTATTTCCAGTCCACACCAACCCCACATACAACTGCTCACACACAATGTACATAATGTAGTTAGTGCTTGAAGCTACAAACCTAATAGGGGAAAAAAAAAACAACAACATGTAAGTGTATAATTGGAGCACTTTTTTTTTCTTAATTTTAATTTTAATGATGATTTTGCATGTTTCCTTTCTGATGGAGAAGCTGTGTAGCAGCCCGCATGACTGTGGTTGTTCTCAAGGAAGACTTCTGCTGTTCTGCTGTATTCACGCTGAAGCGCAAAAGCAAAAGTTTGCGTCTGTTAACCCAGTTCAAAAACCTTTTTTTGTAACCGCCAACAGCACAAATATTTTGTATTGTTGTTTGTACCATTTTTGTACCAAAAACAAAAGAGGAAAAAAAAAAAAAGGGAAGAAAGTAAATGTTTTCAATGTGTTTTTAGTGCCACTGCAATCTTGGTTTCCAAACTGAGTGACAGGTTTGCTGATTTATTGTGTATCAAAGCTGAACTGGCGCACTGACGCCTGGCTCCAGTGTAATAAAAATAAAGTCCCCCTTTTGAATAGTCTCACTTGCTTTATTATTATTATTATTATTATTATTATTATTATTATTATTATTATTATTATTATTATTATTATTATTATTATTATTTTATTTGTTTCATTTTCGTTTCCCACGTGTCCACCCCAGTTCAATCACTGTTTGTGGCTCTTATACTCACAGTGAGCCAGCAAGGGGTGGCCTGGCTGCAGGTGTGGGTCCAGGTGCACAGACATCAGTGGGGTTTTTGGAGATCTTGGGTGCTCCTGCAGGAATTAGCATTCATTACAGGCAGGAGCGTGGCTCCCCTCTGGCCCATGTTGTTGTTTGGATCATGGCTGAGGTGGTGCAGGTTCCTCACACGTCCCAAAGCGACCCATTTCTGCTGCTCTGAGCTCTTGGTGCAAATCAGCTGGGTGGTGATTTCACTCCTGCAGCACCAGATCTTTGTGCTTTAGCACAATTCCAGCACTTTCAGGGGTTTTTACTTTCTGCTAACACATCAGTCACCCTTGTCTGCTGCATCAGGGCATCCGGCCCCTCCACCTGCCCACTGCCAGGGAACGGGAATGGTCCGGAGGTCTTAAGGAATGACAGCACCCTGATGGCCTGCTGGAAACCTGAGCTTGCTTCTCCCAGCTGGATTTCTCCACCTTCTCTGCAAGTGCAGGAGCAGAGTCAGGGCTGGAGATGCTGCTGTGGGCGAGTGAGCAAACCCTTCACTTCAGCATTGCTGTGTGCAGCAGCACATCTCCTTCAGGGCCAGCATTCCTGCTTTCCTGCAGCTGCTCTTCCCTGGTGGTTTCACCCCTGGGAGAGGGGACGAACACCCTGGTGCTGGGCTGAGCAGCAAGGGCTGGGCACAATTAGCAATTAGTGCTGGGCACAATGAGCAGTTAGTGCTGAGCCACCGCTCGCTGCGCCCTGGGGACGTGTCCAGTGGGCAGCTGGGGATCCATCACCCTCACCCCAACACCAACCCACACCTGCCATGAGCTGGGGAGGCCTCAGCAGGTCCAGGGCTGAGCGAGGCCAGCAGGTCACACTCCAGTGATCTGTGGAGCTGTTCTGGCCAAGCGTGGGGAAGGCAGCGCTGTCTCATTTTTAATGAACGTTAAGATGAATGCAAATCCTGTACATGGCAATTTACTTCCCCCCGGAGTCAGCTAAGAATATTTTATTGCTAGTTTTGCTAATTCTCAAGCTGTTCTGTTTCTTAGAATTATCTTTAACCGCTGAATAATGCAAGACTGTTGCATCACAAATATTAGTTTCTGCTATCAGTGGAAGGCTGGGCTCTCATCATCGTGTTATTAGGCTCTTATCTGCCTGCAGAAAGTCTTGTTCCTCAAATGATTGAGCTGCATGCTTAACTCTGACCATGTGAATAGTTTTCCTAAGCTGATGGAAACAGCTGCCCTCCCTTAAATCCAGGGACTTTTGTACCAAAATTAAAAATAACAACAATTACAGTTATTATTATAGGCTCTTGGGTTGGGGTTTTTCTCCCAAGTCATACACCAGAATTTGAAATAGAATTTGGTTCAGATCAAACCAAAGCACACAGGGATTATGATGTTTTCTTCCAATAAATTAAATAACTGAACTTTTCTTTGTTCTCCAGACTAAAACCTTTTCCATTACCAAGACCTTTTCCTGCCCATCCCTCCTCTCCAATTTATTTTTAAATACATAGCAGATTTTTTTAGCCAAAAACTGGGTTAACAGACAGAAGAAACCAAAAAAAAAAAGAAATCAACCCTAACTCTGTATGCCGTCCTGCAGTACTCTTAAAACAGTAGTGGGAGAGGGCACAAGACACATTGGGAAATTCAAATCTTGTATTAATCACTGGCCAAATTGTTTACTGGGCTCAAAAATATATCAAAAAAAAAAGGTAAAAGAGCCCAAAGACCTCTTTTCTGGCAGATTCATTCCACATGCAAAGAAGAATGTGCTCAGCTGTGCTGAGCATGGTGAGGTCCTGTGTGCAGCTGAGCATCTTCACCTTCCCAGTCCCTTGGTGTGCACATCCCTCCTGCCCAGCACAGCACGGACTGGTGCTGCCTGAGACTGAGCTTTGGCCTCTTCCCCTGCATTTATTGTCATCAGTAGGGTCAAAAAATCTTCCAAAAACCAGCATGGGATGGACAGGGACATACAGACGCCTGTGGGAAGCCCATGCCCAGCTAAGCAGCTCCCTTAACTTGAAAACAGCCCCAGCACTTCTTGCAGCCTCCAAAGAGCAGCACCAGAGCAGGAGCACTCGGGAGTTCCAGGAGCAGCATCCCTCTTCACACTGGGATCCACTGAAAGGACAAGGGCACCCACAGAGGACGGGCTTCAGCAGGCACTGCCCTGTGCCCACATGGCCCCAGCAGTGCTCCAGTTATTATTTATGGTGTCCTCTGTTCCCATTCAGGGCAGGTCTGCATGGGGAAAGAGAGTTAATGAGACGCTGAGGATTTGGATGTCGGTGCAAAGCAGAGCTGGGTGCTCCCAAACTCAGCCTGGGTGCTGGGGATCCCTCACCAGCCCCCAAGCAGAGGGAGGCACAGGCACCCTGGGACATGGGCAGCAGCAAACCCTTCCTCCCAGCAGAGCTGTGGGATTTTCTCCCAGTCCCCTCTGCCAACACTCGGTGCCCCAGCACAATCCCTCTCTCCTGCTCCTCACCTCACCCTCCTCCTCCCCACTTTATTGTTTTAATGAGAACGTGTTGTCGTTCTTTTTTTAATTTTTTTTTTTTCCTGCAGGGCTCTTTGCAAGCAGGGCCCCAGCAGCAGGGGGTGGCAGTGACAAGGGCAGTGTCCCCCCACAGTGGGGACAGTCCAGTCTGGTGACAGGGGCCCTGTGCCACAGCCAGGACTTCAAGACACAAATTTCATACACCCTCCTGGCTACCCCGGGGGTTTTGTGAAAAGCCAGGGCTTGCTGGCAGGTTGGGCCTCCCTGCTGCTGCCCTCATCCATCCCCTTCTCCATGGAGATCAGAGGACTGGGGAGGAGGGACATCTCCATTGACACCTTTCATCCACCTCCTGGTAAAGTGGTTTTTGAGCCAGCCTAACCCAAATGACCCCAAAGCTTTGCTGAAATGCCTGGAGGCCTTGGTGAGCTGCTCTCTGTATACAGGGTTGGAAGGGAAAGTTTACTTCAAGGTTTTGCCTTAATTAGTGATCAGTGGCTTTAGGAAGGGTCATTTCCACCTGCAGCCAAAGGAAAATGGTCCCTCCCCAGTTAATTGGGAATTCACAGCCTGGGGCCAGGCTCTCCCTGTGTGCAGGGCCATGAACCCCAAACCACACACTGACCCTACAAGAAGTGCATTTAGAGCAGCAGCTGCCAATTTGAGCCATTGTTAGTCATTAAATCTCTGTGCAAGCAGCTCCAGGTTTGCCTTGGTGAGCAGGATCCAGTGCCATGGATTTCCCTGGGGCTGGTGCTGGCCTGGCACTGGCACCTGTAAAAATCTATCGTTAGATCTGTCAATAAAAATGCAGAAGAATCATCATTTGATGCTCAGCAGCTGCTAAACTGAGCTGGAGAGCTGGGCACAAGGATTGGCTGGGGGTGAGGTGGGAAGGGCAGGTAGCTGGGCTGGGCTGCTCCAGCCAGGGTCATTCTGAGTAGTTCAATTCTCCCTTGGTTGGGAGAATTAGCTCAGCCCCTCTGGCTTGTGCTTTTCCTGGCTCTGTTTTACCCTCCAAGCACACACAAATGCTGGCAAATAAAAAAACAAGTTGGTGTTCACCCAGAAGTTTTCCTCAGAGACACAAAGTCACTCTCTGCCTGTGCTGGAAGCTGCTGAAAGTGGATTGTCAAAAATCCCTGGCAGGCTGCACAAGGAATAAGTCAGAATTGGGTCTCTGTCAATACTCCCAATCTTCATAAACCAGATTTATGATACCTGAGGCCGCATGGAAGCTTTGTAACCGAGTACATAACAACCATGCCATTAACCTGTGCTATCTATAGCCAAACTCATTACTTTATTAAGTAGTTTGAGTTACCTCAGAGCATAAAGGGCAACCCAGCTAATCCTGATCTGTGAAAACCATATTGATTGGGAGGGAGTGCAAATCAGACATGCAGATATTCACATTTGTGTGAGGAGCCCTGGCCTGTGCTGCTCCCCAGCTGAGTGCTGGCAGCCTGGCACATCCATCACCACAAACCTTCTCACCCTGTGCCTAGAGAAGGAGTGAGGGCCTTGCTTCAATACAGAGCTATCGATCCTGAGGGCTCAAACAATAACCACTGGGAAACCAGAATTCACCTGTTACCACAAACTGGGATTGAGCTGCTTTTTAGCATTTTGTAGGGACAGAAAGGAGTTCAGCACCCTGGGAAAAAGGCCCACAAGGCACCACAGAGGAGAAGATGCAGGAATGCAGCCCCACAGATGAGCCCAAATTCCAGACCTCGGGCAAAAAGCAACGTCAGGAAGGCAATACACCACATCACTATAGTACTGTATAAAATATTTAACTTCTAAGTGCATTACCAAAGTGGTTTCTTTTGACATTACATTTGTGCTCTTGTAAAAGGCATGAAGCCAAGAGCAAATATCCATCCCAGAACAACCAAACATCACTGCAGTGCCACGGCCATGCTGGCTCAGGGGACCTGGGACAAGTCTGACAAGAAATTCTCATTACCTCCTGCCCCAGTGCAGGATGCCACGTGCTGTGCACAGCCCCCAAGCCCTGGCTGAGACACTCCTGAGTACATCAGGGCAGGAAAGCAGGTTTGCACAGAGAATCCTGCTATTTCAGTGCCTCTGATGGAAAGCATTTTATCATCTTCCCTGCCTTAATGCATGGAAACATGCAAATGGGGAGCAGGGCTTTGCTGCAGGTACCCAGCCCCTGCAAGCAGGCAGTGCCTCGCTCCCAAGGCGTGTAACAAATAGAAAAGGAACAACCTTTTCCTTGCTTAAAATGCTTCTCTAAATTTTTCACTGAGCACCTTACTTTTCCATTTGTTCTGCTTCTGTTCATGCTTGTCTCTCCCATTTGTTCTTATACTTCTGCAGCTGCAGGAGGACCCTGGTGGCACTGAGGCAGTGGTATGTGCAGGGGGGTGGAGGGGTGGAACTGCTTAACTTGACATTTTACAAAGAAATCTATTTCAGCACAGCAACCTCTTCCCCCCACCCCAAAAAAAAAAAGTAACACAAAACTGCCCTAAAACAAAAATAAAATAAAAATAATAAATATATTTTCATTGAAAATATTAAATAAAAATATTTTCATTTTCAAAGAAACAATGAGTGAGGCTTCAGCCAAATTGGAAATTATGTCCAGTCCCTGGGAATTCCCTGGCTGTGCTACCCCTCTGCAAATGGAAGCTCTGTCCCCATCGTTTGGGCTCCCTCCTTCTAGGGAGTGATTGCAGTCAACCTGTGGACTTCAGCCCAAGCAGAAGAGGGCTTCTTTTAAGAGAAACTCCACATTTCATTGCCTAAAAACAGCTTAGGTGAGCAGGCAAAGGGTCAGGTCCAGGCTGAGCTGCCTTCTGCAGGGCAGGGTCCCCAAGGACCTCTTCTCTCAAAGCATCCTAATGAGCACAGCCCAGCAGCACAGAGGCTCCCAGCAGGCTGAGCACGGAGCAGAGGGCAGTGCTGGGTTACCTGCAGAAGGGAGATGTCTTTTTAGCAGGGTTTCTTAAGCAAAAGCAGCCGTGCTCTGCCTGCATCCCCCTCCCCTGCTTCCCCCTGCTCCGCAGCAACACTTGAACTCCTTGGCAAAGAGGAACTAAATTGGATGAAGGCAGAAAGATAATTAAGGCCCTGCATCTTCTGTTAGCTTTGTCCAGGCAGGAAAGGAGACCCTAAAGGTGCCCTGAGGAGGGATAAAGCCTCCAAGGGGCCTTGCAGCCAGCTGCAAGGAACCACGAGGAGCTCCACATCTTCTGCACTGGGGCTTGTGGGATGCCCTGTTTGCTGTGGGGTCACTGTCCAGCATCCCAGCAGCCCCAAAATAATCCCTGTTCCTCCTGCCAGCGAGACAAGGTGGCACAGGGCAGCTGGAGCAGCAGTGTGTCACCCTCTGGGGTGAGGCTCAGCAGGATGGGCAGCAGGGCAGGACCCAGCAGGGCCAGTCCCAACCAGCAGCTCCTGCTTCCCCAGTGCCCCCCAGGCTGTGAGAGCTGCCAGGCCATGGCCCAGGGCACTTCAAATGCCTCAAAATCATCCCATGGGCTCCATCCTGGTTATTTATGGGAGCTTACTCTCGAAAATCTCAGCGGGGATTGAAGCCCTGCTATGCTACATCCTCTCCAAACACACATTAACAGGCCCCAGACTGGGCTTGCTGCTCAAGTTGTGATTTAAAGTCTGTGCAGAGATGGCAGGTCGGAAGCAATCCTTCCCCAGGAATATGCTGCAGACCTCAAAATATTCATTGCCATCTGTCCTTTTCTATCGTGGGTTTGTGGAGCTGTTCTCAGGGTCCTGCCCTGGGCAGGGTGATGCCAAGGCTCCTGAGGAGCATTCACAGGAGATAACAGAAAATGCCCAAAAATGCAGTTTGCTGGTGGAAACAAAGCCAGGCTGCCTGCTCTGGGACAGCCTGATGCTGCTCCTTGCAGACAGAAGGTCTTTTGGAGTGATTGCATTATAATTTAATCCATCCTTCAGCGATTTGAGCTCTCAAGATTGTTGTTATTTTACACCTCAGCAGAAGTTCACAAGGAACAAAATGAGGTTGCAATCCTCTAGGGGAAGCTGGCAAGAGTCACAAATCCATCTTTGTGGATACAGATTTAAGCTTAGGTCCAAATAATTAGTTCTTTACCCAGGCCTTAAGCTAAGGAGACAGTGAGTTCATCTGCAGAGGCTGCAGGAAAGCTTCCTGGGAAGCTGCAACACGCTCACATTCCCTTTCCATGCTCATTTGTAAAGCAAAGGTTCCAAGCAGTGCTGGACATGGCTCACAGTCAGGATCCCCAGCACAGCAAGGGCAGGGTGACCCAGAGCTCTGGCTGCATTGCCAGGAGGAGCTTTCCCCAAGGACCACAGAGACCCCTGGCTCTAAACTGAATAAAAGCCTTTTTTTCACCTGGTCCCTTCTCCAGGCAGCCTTGTGCTGCTGCAGCACAGTGTCTGTGGCTGTGGGTTCTCCACCCAGCAGGATGGCAGCAGGGAGGCTGCCCCCACGTAGGAAGCCCAAGGGCACTCCCAGCAGCAAGTGTGAAAATCCATGCTGTCAGTGCAAACAGCAGGAGAGCCTTGGGAGAGGGGGACTGGCACTGTCCCTGTCCTGCCAGAGCTGCCCTGCTCTCCCTGCCCGGGGGAGTCACAGCAGAGCTGCTGAGGAGCAGGGACATGCTGGGCTTTATCTGGGCTCCAGCCCTCAGCACAGCAGCCTCATTCCAGACACAGCCAAACGCAGCAGGGCTGGAGGGCCCCCAGGTGCCTCCTGCCCACCTCTGACAGGCTTTTTACTGAAAGGTGCTCAGTAACTTCCATCCCACACACACGGGCTTCAATCTGCCCTTGCCAGGGAGTACAAGCCCACCCTGCAGGCCAGGCTGTGAGCCCAAGACCTGGCAAATTCAGCTCATGTTTCATCCCTTCTGCTCCCCATGGGATGACCCAAACCCATCAGGAGGCATCAGGGCACCCCAAACCTCCACTTCCCCCCTCCTGCTCCCCAGTGGCTGTGGGGACACCATGGGGACACATTTCTGAGGCTGCCACTGAGGAGTGATGGCTCTGTCAGCCTCCCTCTGCCTGCCTGTGCCTTCCCTTATTTATTCCCCACTTGGAGCTGCGGCCTGTGGCTGCTGAAGCATTTGGAAGTTTGTGTAAAGGTTTTATTGCTTCATTTTTAACCTCTGCACAAATGTCTACACCATTAGCTTGGGTTTTTCACCCTGGATCACATCCCCTCTGTGCTCTTCTGCTCCTCTCCCTGCCAGGCACAGTGGAATGGGGACTGGAGGGGGAGATTTATTAGTGCTGAGGTTCTTTTTCTCAAGGAGGGAGTTGGTCTGGATTTTTTCCATGCCATATGCAAAGATGAGCACACACAAGGTCTGGCTCTCCACCACTCTCTTCATGGCCATGTCTTGACTCCTCAATGCACAAACCCCCCCAGTTCCTCCCCACAGCCCATGACTTGTGGGGGCAGCAGTGCAAAGCCAGGGCACACACAGCAGTGCCAAAACCTGCTCATGGGGTGGTGCCTGGCACACACAGCCCAGGAGAACACCAAAGCCTGGCTTGGAAAAGCAAAGCTGTGACCCAGATCACAGCCAGCACCTCCCTCAGCCCCTGGGACCCTGGATGGAGAGCAGACTTGTGACAGGCCATGGCTGATTCCCAAGGCTGACAAACTGTGCATCATCCCTCACTTGTGATGCCCTGCTTTAAATCCCCCCAGCATGAGCCTGTCCACCCCGTGGCACCTGGGTAATGACCTTGGCAAACCCTGCAGGGTGGGAGGCTGGAGCTGGGCTGTGCCACCCACAGCCCCAAGCCCCCATCCCAAAGGAGAAGCTGCAGGAGATGCAGCCACACCTCGGGAGCAGAGACCCCTTCCCACCTTCACTTCACATATAAACCCACCACAGCCAAACACCTGATCACCCCCCATGCAACCAAGGGGTTAAAAAGGTGCAGGTGTTGTAAAATTCATCGTGCCGTGGCATTCCTGTCTGACCTCCTTGCTTTTCCACAGGCAATAAAGAAGCAGCACAGATTTTCCTCTTCCTTTTGAAGGTGTGCTCCTGCAGCCCTGGGCACACACACATTTTGCCCTCACCCTGGCTGGGCTTGGCACAATTTTCCTGGTTTGAAAACAGCCCTTGTCCTTGTCAGGTCTGACCCCCAGCCAGGCACAGAGCACAGAGGGACACACCAGCAGTGACTGGGCATTCCAATCATCTCTTGACTCCTTGGACTTCAGAGGCCACTTTGCTGCCACCAGAGGCAAAACTCAGCCCCCAGGAACTGCGTGTTCAGCGTTTCTGATCATCTCACACCATGTCTTCCAGGTGGGGGACAAGATATGCAGAGGAAAATTCTCCCGGAGCAGGAATTCTGCTCTGCAAACATCAGCGATGCAGGCGTCGTGTCGGGGATTACCATGGCGTGGAGAGGGAAGATGGATTTCAGGATGATAATAGGAATGACACACGTTGCTTTTTCCCCTTTCTGCTGACACACAATTTAGCAGTCACTGCAGAATTTTCTTCCCATTTAAAATTTCCGTTTAATAGCCAAGGAGCTCATGTTAATTCAGATGATCTTTCCCGCAGCACGACGAGGAAAGGTGCCTCTTCCAGAAGCTTTTTTCCCAGTCTCAGTGGCTGTGGATAACAAAAAAATATCTCCTGTGGCTTCCCAAAGGCACAGAGAAGGTGTCCTTTGCCACGCTCTCAAACTCCACTTGACCCAAGGCTGGGCAGAGTCAACAGTGTTTAAAAATTAGATCTCCTAATAGATCTCCTCCTGGGAGGGGTCCAAGGAGGTTGCTCAATGTGTTTTCAGGACTGAGGGGGATGCAGTGAGTGTCCTGCTGCCTGCCACCCACCCCTGAGGCAGGATCCCCTGTGGGGACCCTGTGGTGACAGCAGGCTACAGGGACATGGGATGTGCTCCCCTATCCTCCCCTGCACACCTCACCCTCAGGATTGGGCAAGACAGGGGGTATTTTACATGTGCTCCTTGGTTTTATCCCAATTTTCCATTCCCCCTTGCCCTGGGCGTGCCCTGACCCAAAGCTGAGCACAGGGTGTGGGGCAACCCTGGCCCTGCCAGCAGGAGATGGGAGCAGGGCTATGGCACCCTGAGCTCTCCCCACGTGCCAGTGAAGGTGTTGTCTTGGCTCACCCCAGAGGGGAAATTGCCTCTTGCTTTTATTTATCTCTTATTTTTCCAACCCAGTGTAGCTGGCGGTCAGGAGAACCCACGGAGCAAACTTCCTCCTCACTTAAACAAACAGCAAAATCATTGCAAAGTCCTCTCCTGTGCATTGCAGCTGCATATATTCACTTATCCTATGGAGCAGAAAAACGTGGGGCATTGCTTAATTAGGGCTGTGGGTGTGGAGGCTCCAGGAGCAGAGATTTCACATGCAAATCTCCTGGCTGTGAGCACAGCCAGGGTACAGAGGGAGCATATTAATGCACTGAGCCCCCTGCCTAAATCAGTGCCTAAACCCCTTCTGAGGGAAGGAACTCCTGTGCTGAGCAACCCTGGGCTCTCTGCTCTTGCTGAACTTTATTATTTACCCAAAAGCATCCCGTGGATGGAGCTCGAGAAGTGAGGGCATCTCCACACAGACCTCAGCGAATGCCAGCCCACCTAAAGTCCCTCCCTCCTCTCCCTGCCCTGAAATAACGATATAAACCCAGCATTTTCAACTTCTTCTTCCTTTTTTTTTTTTAATGGTAGGACACAATTCAGGTTATTGCCAAGAACTGCAAATTGTTTACCAGCCTTGTGCAAACAAAGGCTCTGATCAGCCACAGAAGCAGAGCCCTGAGGCTTTCCAGCAACCCGGAATTCTTTAATTACTTAACAAAAGCTCAGTCTTACTTTATTTTTTTTTTCTTTTTTCTTTTTATTTTTCCTTTCCTTCAGCTGTTACCTTGGAAAACCACAATCCTGGATGCCTTCCATACCACACACTGCTAAAAACCTCCTTTAGTGATGATTTTGCCCAAGTAGTTCCGCAGCTGGGATTGAGGCAGGGCCCTGTTCTGTCAGGAAGAGCCGCCTGGAACCAACAAAGCAGCCTCAGCAGGAACTTTTCTGGTGGTAAAAGTTTCTCCTGAACACACAGACGTGCTCATGCACACCTGGAATGAGCATCTCCCACAGAACCTGGCAGCTGGCAGTGAGCATCCCCTAATTTCTCCCCGATTTTATACCGGGATCTTTGTTTGGATCTGGTTTTGCCCATGCCAAGAAGTGAGACAAGCAGGCAGATGAGTTTTCACATAGTGGGAAAGGAGAGCAGGCACTGGGAATGGGCAGTGTAGCTCTCAAAAAATGGGCAAAAACCCATCACTCCTCCAGCAGCAAGAGGAGGGAGAAAGGAATTCCCATCCTTCAGCTCTCACCTTACACAGGCACCATCCCAGCAAGGCAGGGAACAGCAAGGCAGGTGGAAGGTAGAGTTCACTAAAATTCTGTAAGATGCCTTATTTTTACCATCTCAAAAAAGGCTCCAGCCCCTTTTCATTGAAAAAATAATCTGCACATTTGAAAAAGAAAAAAAAACCAAAACTTTTTAACAAAGGAGCCAAATTTGTATTGCATTAACTGGGGAGCAGTTCAAGGTGCAGGATAATTCACTGTCAGTCTCAGGGAGGTGTCTGTGGAGGGTAAATAAGGCTTGCACACAGTAAGCTGTCATTGCAGCCAAGGCATCAGTCAGGAGAAAAACAGAACATTGGTGCATCTCAGAATACATAAATTAAACATGCTTACCACTTGCCATCAGCAAAAAAGTTTTAAAAAAATAAAAAATCTGCCTTTCGAGCTCCCCCCTCACACACACCCACCCATCCCTTATCTCTACTGCTTCTCCTTGCAGCATAAATTCAGTGTTCAACATCTCTGTTTTCAGACATCCAAATGGACTCCAAGGAGAAGGGGGAGGGGTGGAAAACAAACCCTAAAATTTGGCGAAGCTGTGAAAATGCCAGCTCAGCACAGAGAGATGGCATCAGCCTCAGCACAGCCCCAGGTGGTGATTCCTGGGGTTTGGGAAGAGCAGGAAAGGCAGGGCAGGGTGTGCCAGGAGGGTCTGAGCTCTCAGCATGCCCCAGAACCCCGATTTTCCAGCCTGGACCCTGATGGCATCCCCCAGCCCTCTGGCAAACAACCCCATCAATCCCCAATCAAATCCCTGCCAGCACCAATGTCACAGTCAAATGCAGTGAATTGATTTGCCATAAGTCATATTTACTGTCTCAGCCATAAATGTGTCAAACCCAATCTTTTTAACTGTAAATAATGCCAGAAATTCTCCTTTTTTTAGAAGCCTCCACTACAGAACCTCCAACAGAGAGCAGGAAGCTCTGTATTAAAGCGTGGGGGTGTCAGAGCTGTGTTTACAAAAATATCTGATCCAGACAAGTTTTGCTTCATCCTCTGGGATCTGCCATGGGTGGGGGGGCTGAGAGGGAGGTGGGATGGTGGCTGCTGCAGGATAACCCCAGGTTTTGTGCTGGAGGAAGGTGCAGGTGAGACCCCAGACACGGCACTCCCCAGCAAAGACAGGAGGGTCAGGAGGGAGGGCTGACATTGCCTTGCACTGGGTTTGTTTTCCTTCAGTTCCTGGGGGAATTGCACCCCTGGAGCTACTTGACACTGCTTTTTGGGGTGATTTGATAAAGCTCCAGGCCCACTG
The DNA here is from genome assembly GCF_036417665.1 of Passer domesticus. Taxonomy (NCBI): domain Eukaryota; kingdom Metazoa; phylum Chordata; class Aves; order Passeriformes; family Passeridae; genus Passer; species Passer domesticus. The sequence goes on along the minus strand of NC_087489.1, from coordinate 10,864,306 downwards.
TTCTGTCCCCACAACCTGAGTGCTGCCAGGCTCCCAGAGCTCCCTGTGCCTGTGTGCATCCCTGCCTCACAAACAGGGATTTGGGCAGTGCACTGCCCACTGGGACCATTGCATCCAGCTTGTTCAGGGTCCTGGTTCCCACTGAAACAGCCAGAGCAGCACCAAGCTCAGTGCACTGCCTCACACCTGTGAGTCAAACACATCTGTCTCCAAAGTGCACTGCCCGGCTGCTGCCAGAGCAGGGAGAGACAGGGCTGCAGTAATTGATGTCAGGCTGCCCTTCCTGCCAAGGTCTGGGGCTGATCTGACACTACCAATGGAAATCACAGCCTGGGTTTAAGAGAAAGCTCTTCCCCAGAAGGAGCCTGAGCTCCTGTCCTCCCCCTGCCTGTTTGAGCAGCCTTGGGAAACATCTCCTGGCACATCCCTCACCTCCTCCCCATCTGTCAGGACCATCTTGGTGGTGTTTCCCTCCTCCCCTCTCCTTTCTTTGCACTCATTTCTCTTTCCATCATTCTCCCATCTCTGCTGACAGAACAAAGCTCTCCCCCCAAACCCATCTAATCACAGACAATCATTCCCTTTTCCCTGGGGTTACACAACAAAATCAGGGTGTGAGGCTGTGTCCCTTTGGCGCTTGGATAAGAGCACCAGTCCCTTCCTCCAGCCTCTCACTGTCCCACCTCAGGCATCCCTGCTCAAAGCTCCACTATTGTATTTGCAGGGTGCCCCGTGGCAGGAAGGAATGATGAATCTCACTCCTTGTTCTCAGAAGGCTAATTTATTAAAATAATAAATTATTTTATATATAATAATGATACTGTATTGTATTAAAGAATACTATACTAAACTATACTAAAGAATACAGAAAGGATACTTACAGAAGGCTAAAAAGATAATAATGAAACTCATGACTCTCTGCAGAGCCCTGACACAGCTTGGCACTGATTGGCACCTCCAAGCACCCAAAACATGCTCCACAGGGGCAAGCCATGGCCTGATGCATAATTTCTTTATTTTTTATCGGGTTTTCCAATTTGTGTCATGCCCAGCATCTCCTGGGCTTTGTCTGGGAGCTGTTGGTGGCACAGGAATGCTGGAATCTACCCCTCCTGGTGGCACCTGTCAGTGGAGGATGTCCCTCACTGGACACATAAATTCACTGCTTCATATTCAACAGCACCAGTTTTCCTCCTGAACTCTCATTTACTCAAGGTCTCTATGGGATCCTAGATGGACTTTGAGATATTTAATAAATGGGCCATTAGTATTCCCTTGGTTTTCCATGTTCAGCAGTGTCAACATGTTTCTAATGTATAGCAGAGCTTCCCAAACGAGCCAGGTTCCCTCCCTGTGTCTCAGACTAAGCTTCCTGCTTTCCTCTGCTGCATCAGACCAAAGCCAACCTGCCACATCCACGGGAGTGGACACGAAACCCCCAAAAATCTTAGGCATTAGATCCTCACAGCAGCAAAGCCTTTCTTTAAATCAAATAAAGAAGACAGCCCCTTCCTTCCAACCACTGGCAAAGTTTAAACTCCAAGGATAAAGTCTGCCACCAATTAAGAAGAAAAATGTGCTGTGCTGAGGGATGCAGAGGGGAGGTGGTGGTGGATGGAGCTCAGCAGAGAGGGAAGAGCGTGCTTGGACGCTTGATTTAATTTGGGCTGAGAATTACACGCTTATCTACATTTTTTTTCCAGGCTAATTGGAAATTTCACAGCTTTTCACGAGTGGCCCAGGGCTGATTACCAAGGTGCCTGCTCCTGCCGAGCCCAGCAGTGCTGTGAGCAGAGGGGCAAAGCCTGGAATTGCTCCCTTGCAGCTCAAGGGAGACAGGGATGTGTGGCAGCAGCTCTCTGGCCACAGAGGGCAGGCACAGGACTAGCCAGGCATCTTCCCTGGGGAGGGCTGCCAAAAGCTGTGGAAAGAAAGCTCAGAGAAAGAATTAAAGCAATTCTTATCTCCACTTGCTGCACCTGTTGCCAGGCAAATGTGGAATGTGCTATGGAGATTTGTTTTCCAAGGGGTGGTGGTGCTTTGGTTGGTTTGACCAGTGAGGCCAAAGCTGTACCAGACAGGCTGGAAGGGGTTAGGGCTTTCTTAAGAATATAGAATTAATGTAGTATAGAAGAATAAAGCAATGCTTCAGCCTACTGCATCATGGAGTCAGTGCTGATTGCACCCGTGTCAGGGGTAAAATAAATAGGGCAGGAGAGCTTTCTCCTTTTTTAATGCCTTTATAAAAAGTCAGCTCAAGTAGGGAGAACCGACGGGTCACACACACCACCACTGCTCCCAGGAGTGGCACAGAGGAGGAGGATGATGCAGCTGTGTCCACTGGTGTGCAGGCAGAGCTGGGGCTTCCAGCTTCATAAGAAGACCAGGAGATTCCAATTTTTCAGTTTGACATTCGGATTCCAATTTTGCAGTTTGATATTCGAGGTTCTCTTTCTAGCCGACATCCTTTTAGGTTAGGGTGAGAGGTAGAAAGGATCTTAGCAGACACTGGATTCTGTTCCTCACATCTACACATCACTTAGATCTCTTCATTCCATGGTGGCTCGTTGTTTTAGGGGTTTTTCCTGCTAGATTTGGTGAGGTGTTTGCACATTTGCAATACCAGCCCCGATGTCACCTCCTCCCCAGTCCCAGGTGTCATTTTCCAGGAAGCAGCAGGGGGATACCCGAGAGAGGGATTTCTAACCATCAACAACAGGTGATTAAAGAAAAACTATTAACAACAGGTGATTACAACATGAAGTTATTAACAACAAATAGTTAAAACTCCAACTTGGCAGCAATTGTTAAGTTAAAAAGTTAACTCTGCAACTTTTAAAAAAATGGACAACTTTTCTACTCATAACAAGGGGGACCCTGCACCGACGGGGGTGTGGGATGGTTCTGACCTGGTGGAGCTGGAGAGCAGGACAAGGTCAGGCGGAGATGCTGCCTTGGTGTCACCTCCTGGGAGAAGGAGCAGAGCATTCTCCCTGCCATGGCTGAAAACAGCCTAATGCAAACACTAATTACCCGAATTCCGAGCAGTCTCAGCTTCCCACGCTCGGCCTGGTAACTGTAGCGTTTCTTTCCCCTCATCCGGAGGGGTGTGATTGAGTTTGGGATGGAAGGAGCACAAGAGAGCCGAGCTGAGCTGCGCTGGAGCCCCGGCACTGTGAGAACGCTTCAGAGGCTGCTTGGCTGCCTTCTCACCCCTCACTCACCACATAACCAGACACGAATCCCACATGCAAAGGAGCCTCTGCGTCAAAAAAAGCACTTGGAAGTTGCTTATAGTTTTGCTCCGTACAGACAGCATTGGTCTCCCAAAACATTGGCATTTCAAGGTGCAAATGAGCCTCTCCTGCCTCTTGCAGGCTTTTCCAACGCTTGGGCTCCTTGTAAGCGAGGTTAAAGAAGGTGTGAGAAGCACTTAATTACAAACACACTCCTTTGACAAGTCCAAATGAGAGTTTGCCTAAGCAAGAATCGTTTCAATCCCAGCACAGAGCCACCACAGTCTCTGAACCATGCACGGGGAGGTGAAGGCAGAATGATTTAAATAAAAGTCAGGGAAAAGAACTTCTTTGACTGCAAAGTTCATCAAGGAGAGTTGCTGTTTTTATACAAAGCTACTGATCTCAAGGGAGGGAAGAGTTTGCAGATCCAGTGAGGGAAAAACACAGAAAATTTGCTCAGAAGTCTGAAACACAGACTGGAATTAATAGTATGGGAGCTAACGCTTGGGTGAGTACTGCAAGAAATAGCCACTGAATTTGGAAGCTGAATTTTTAAACGTACTCACCTCATTTAGGCTGCTCCTCTCCTCACATTCACTTGCCATGAATATTCAAGCAGAGCAGAGAACTCGCTGGCAGGAATATTAGTGAGAGCAGTGCCAATATCAGAGCATATATTAGCTGGTCCTGGAAGGGATTCACAGGGACGAGCGTTCCAGAGCTGTAATTGCACTGGGCAGTGCCCTGCCAGTGCTGCACGGGGCTGAGCATGGAGCCAGGCAGCTCCTGGGGCTTTTTGGGGTCTGGCACCTCCTCAGACCCTGAGCAGCCCCAAATGGATGGGCAGCCCCAGCCAAAGGTGCAAAAATTGAGGTGGGATAAAGGAGGCTGCAAAACAGAAGCCAGGAGAGCCTCAACTCTGAAACTCCTTCCAACCCAGAGACCAAGGTGGGTGAAGGAGGCTGTGGAACAGAAACCAGGAGAGCTTCAGCCCTAGAGGTCATTCCAACCCAAAAACCAGAGCAGGATAAAGGAGGCTGTGAAACAGAACTCAGGAGGACCTCAGCTCTAGAGCCCCTTCCCAGGATGGGGACACCAGGAGAAGGACACACCATGGGGACAGGGAACTGATGATCCCATTGAGTCATATTGATGAAGACAAAACCTGCCAGAGCTTTGGCAGATCCCATTCTCTTCAGATGTGAATGGAGCACATTTGTCCCCCCATGGCAGTGAAAATTTATTGATGCTCTTGATGCCTTTTGCTCAACACACTCCAATTTCTCTATCCAGCAGAGTGTTACATGGAAATGCAGACTGAAAGCCATGAGCAATCCTGGCTGTGACAGGCCTGGAGGATTGTCCTCCCAGCATTGACAGGATGGGGTCTGCACAACAAAATTTAAGGGATTTTCTCCTGTGTAGTCAAACCTCAAGCCCACTCCCACCTGCCCTCTCCCCCAGCAGGTGAAAGCACATTTTTGCTGAGGAGGAAAGAGGGTTGGTCCAGCATTCCCTATTTTTGGCAAGGTCCATATATCTTGGGGAGCCTATGGCCAGTGAATTAGGTGGCACTCCAAGGGAAGTGGCACTGCACATATGGCTCTGCAGAGGAATATATTCAGAGAAGTTTGATTTAAAGGTAGCAGGGAGGTAGGTGCAGGTCCCACAACCTCTTTAGGGGAAGCTGTGCCTTTCAAAGAATTTTGGGGCTATTTGCAGTGAAATCAGATGTGACACTGGGCCAAGCTCAATGATACCAGTGCTGAGAGCATGGGGATGACATCAATAAATCTGCAGGAGATGCAGTTAGCTCAGGTGTGTCTGGGCTGGGCTCAGGTGGGACCTTCCCACTGCTCAGAGCTCACAGCACAGCAAGAGGCCCTGGTGCTCCTCATGCTGGAAGTCTGAGTCAATTTCTAGCAGTTTCCAGGGCTTTTTTTTTTTTTTTGAGCTCCCAATTCTTAAAACAAACAAAAAATTCTTTAAACAAATAAAAAAAAAAAGTAAGCATCAGAGACCCTGTGCAATGTCCCCCATGTGCTGACTCCTGCCCAGGAGCAGGAGGGAGCCAGTGCTGAGCCCCAGCCTGCAGCAGGGACCTGCTGGTCAGACACAGGCTGCTCCATGTAAGCTTTAAAAGAAATAATTAGGTACAGTAGTTTAAAACACACACAGCAGCGTTCTGCTGGTCGGGTGACCTTAATTAGGCTGTAAAGTGTGGGAAATGTTAATAGGAAAGAGTGCCTGCCTGGAGATGATAAATAAAATGCATTGATCTCTAAGTACCAAGTTGGCAATTCTTTATTTGGAGGAAAATATGTGATTAAAAGTAATCCAGCAGTAAATACAGCACAGCTCCCCTGTCATCTACTCTGGGACAAGTTGGTCAGGCTCATCTCTGCCCCCAGTGCAGGACCAGCTGCATGGAGCTACAGGTCAGCTCTGCACAGAAGCTGTGACTGTCCTTCCCACCCTCAGAGCTGGGGCCTTTGCTGTCACTGATGTGCTGCTGCTGAGGCAGAGGGAGATTTCCTTGGAAAATTCCACTCCCAGTGCCAAAGTGGGGAGGTCATCACTCACCTGCCTGTATCACCTCCATCCTCGTGTCCCCAGCAGCCCCTGGGAGCCTCCCGTGGCTCCTGCAGGGCGCAGCCCCAGAGCCTGCAGGGTCAGTGCCTGGTGCCAGCACACCCTGGGGCCAGGTGGAGCCAGGTTTTAATACCAGCCATGGCCAGCCTGGCTATGAACTGATTCTCTGCAGAATGGAGTTCATTACTGGAGCTGTTCAATGCAATTACATTTTCTAGGGCTCATCTGGGAGAGCAAAGGTGAATCTCTGCCAGAGCAGGAGGAAGGAGGATTTCAGCACTGGTGTGTCCCACGGGTTTGCAGCTGGTTTCCCCAGCAAGGCATGCTGGCAGCATATGCATCATCTCCTTCACATCACACATCTGGGGAATGGATTTTTCCCCTCACAAAGCCCCTTTCCTCCTTCCTAAGATGTGTCCCTCAGTGTTATTCCCCCTGCAGTTAACGGGGCCACAATGTCTGGCACATCCTCACCTCTGCCCCTTGCTTGGGAACAGAGGGGGAAGCAAGCAGGGAATTTATTTGGTTGGTTTTGCCATTAAGTGATTTCCACAGAGCTGAGGAAGTCAGAATGTCTTGGAAAGGAGCACTCAGTGAGCAGGGCTCAGTGTTTCTCATTCCCACCATTCTCAACCCACAGGGTGTTTTGCTGGCCCCCTTCCTCTCATCTCTCAGTCTCCAGTGCTCCTGTGTCTGTCATTTTCACCCCTCTCAAAGCTAAAGAAAACCTGGAATCATCCCACACCTCTTTCCCAGGAGTACACACTGACTGCTGGGAGATGGACAAACAGCAGCAGCATCAGATTTGCAGGCCACAGGCAAGAAACCTGGGCAGAATATCTGCCTGGGTGTACTTTAATTGCTCACATCCCTCCTTTTCACCAAAAGTGCTTTCTCTGTCCAAGCTGCAGTGTTGGTTTTGCATGACACGTGCTTGGTTTGGGATGTGTTTTAAGGGACTTCTCTGCAGAACCATGTATTAAATTCCTTTCCAATTCATGCTTGTTTGGTGCCAGAATTGTGTTATCATACACCAGATGGAGCTAAATAAAAATACCACGAGTGCTGCAGTATATTGATGTGATAGATATATAATAATTAGATGTGCTGTAAAGTTATTAAGGCTGCAAATCTGAAGTATCTATTATATTTCCCCCATTTCTATTTCCACAACATCCCTCATAGCATGGTGACAACTGGCAGTGTTAACATCCACATACATCTTTTTTTTTTCAGGCACAAATAGGCTGCAATATCTGCAGGATTTATCTCAGTGTGACTCGGTCTATCTGATAATAACAGAATGAAAGCAAAGCCCTGTCCCTGCACAGGAGGGCTGGTGGGAGCTGGGGGATCCCTCCAGCCCGTGGGAGTGGGAGCAGCAGAGCTGAGGATGGGACAGGGCTCCTTTCTGCTGGGGAAGTGTCTGCACCCACCAGGCAAAGGTTTGCAGGGAATCCAGCGTGGGGACAGTGCTCCCTGCTTGTAGGCAGCAGGAACACACCCTGCGAGCTCTGCCTGCCTGCCGGGGGATGCCGAGCATCCTCAGGGATTCCTCGGGGTTGTGGGGCCCCATTCCAGGGGCAGGCTCAGCCTGCAGGGAGTGGAGCACGGCTGAGCCAGCATGGGGGAACCAGCCACCTGCCTCTGGCAGATCCACTGGAAAAACAGCCCTGAAACAGCATGTCTCTCCTGCATTTTCCTCTCCAGTATCCCTTAAATTAAAGGACCAGCACCCCCAGGCTTGCACCCGATGGCTCAGGCAGCAGCAGCAGCCAAATGTGCAGGGGGATGAGCTGCCAAAGCATTTACTCTATTTTTGTGGAGAGATGGCAGCTGGCAGGGGGTGCCCTGGCTGGGCCATCAGCCCTGGAGCATCCCTGCAAGGCTTTGGTGGAAAACCACCCTCCCCTCGTGCTTCTCCTCTGCTCCATCCACATCCCACACAGCCAAAGGCACCTGGACTCACTTTGCTGTGCCAGAAATGCCATCCCCACCCTGCTGCCCCCATTCCTGGCAGGGGGAAGCAGCTTCCCAGCCCTGGATGGTGCCAGGCACCAGCCCCAGCACAGCCTCCCACCCTTTATCCATTGGCTTTTCCAAGTGCCTTTGGGCTGTTGTGTTGGCATTTCTCTCCTGAAACACTGGATTTTGTAGCTACCCTGTCATCTGTGATGAGTGGGCTCTATTTGAAATCACTCTTTATGTTATTAAAAAAAAAAAAAAAAACCAAAACAAAAAACAACATGCCACTTCCAAGAAAAACATAACAAAAATCCCACAAAAAAAACCCAAAAAAACCCAACACCTCAGGAGCCCTGTGCCAGCTCCACACAGAGCAGCAGCAGATGCATTCATAGGATCACAGAATCATTCAACTTGGAAAGTACCTCCAAGATCATCAGGTCCAGCCAAACTCCACCTTGCCCACTAAACCACATTCTCAAGTGCCACATTTACTCATTTTTCCAGCACCAGTGCTGCTGGAGCTCTAGGTTCTTCTAGGTTCAAGCCTAACCCTAAGCCTTACTCTAACCACAACTCTTTAAAATATAAAGAGGAAGGTGGATGTTTTCTGCAGGCACAGCTTTCAAATCAGTAGTAATTTAAGTAATTGAACAGGCAGCATTTATTTTTTCTCTTGTTTTTAGTTTCCCACCAGCTTCCCTGTCAGTTTAACCTACACGTAATGTGATTTTTTATCAGTGAGCTGGGGGCATGTCTGTGGGATGCCATGGGCTCTGCACCCCTAAAGGTGCTTCAGGATCCTGGCACATCTGTCCAAGACCCAGGGGGCTGGTGCCATCCTGCCTGCCTTGGATGATGTTTCTGCCCTCTTGGGACACAGTGTCCCCTCTCACTGTCAGTCTGCCTTCACCTGAACAGCCTTCCCTCTCCCCAGAGCTGCAGCCAAACTTCCAGAGTTTCTGCTTGCAGTTTTTAAAGAGCTTTGGGATACATTAGACAGGATAAAAATTTTATAAGGGAAACATTATATACACTTTTATATGTATAACCCTCATGTTTCAGGGTAAAAGGCACCTTTTAACTGCCTGGGGTAAGGGGGAACTCCTCCACTGGGTGCATTAGAGCCTAATTGTTTGTTTTGGATGTTATGTGGTAAGTTTTTAATAAAATCTCCACACTTTCCTGAAGACTCACATCCAAAAAAACATCTCATGGGATAGGACAATTGGGTTTGGTGCAGGGCATGGTTTGCCATCAGCCTCATCCTCCAGACTTTCCTGAAGACTCACACCCAAAAAAAAGTCTCATGGGAGGCCTGGGCTTGGTGCAGGGCAGGGTTCACACAAGACTGGGGGGAACTGCCTGCCCACAAGCCTGGGAAAGGGCCTGGGCACTGACACGGACTTGGTGGGATGGGGAGCCGAGGAGGGGCTCGGGCACAGCCCACCCTGACTCCCTGAGCTGCTGGGGTGCCCCTGCTGCCCACACCACCCCTCTGCCAGCCCCGCTAGAGCACAGCGCCTTCCTCCCCCCAGCAAACAGCCCACAAACCTGTTTACATCGGAGCTGGGAGCGGTGTCACATCCCCTAAGTGTCTTAAAGTAATACTTGATGATATTCTCCCCTTCAGTAAACATATTGATTAGATTACAAATAAGATTAGGAGTGAACACGGCCCTGCGCGGAGCGCGAGGCAGCGCTGCGATTTCCTCCTGCCAAGCAGGTTCGAGTTCATTTGCTGCAGAAGCTCTTGATTATTGTGATTTAATGTGACTCTGCTCTTCCTGCCCATGGGGACACCAAACAATTAGCGGCTGCATTTTGGGGTGATTATAACATACCTTGGGGGTGTTCAGGAGGCAAAGAATTAAAGAGCGAAGGATTTAACGACCTAGAAAACAGCGATTCCCTGGCACGGCGCTGCCCGTGGGGTGGATTGACCTGGAATCCACGCAGCTGCCAGGGCTGGGACATGACAGCACTGCCAGCCAGGACCAAGCCAGCCCCTGAGCCACAGGGTGACATTGGAGGGTGGCTTTGGGAGCATCTTGGAGGTTCACAGTGACTTAGGCACTCAGGGAGATGGGAAAAGGAGCAGACTCAATCCTCTGAGTGCTGCCAGCAGGATGGATGGGTGGATGGGTGGATGGATGGATGATGGATGGATGGATGGATGGATGGATGGATGGATGGATGGATGGATGGATGGATGGATGGAATGCAAGCAGGGTCACCCCCCTGCTGTCCCCACAGCCCGGCCCTGCACCCATCTCTCCCCATCACTGCATCCCTCAGTGATGGATGAGGGGAGGGAAATCCCTGCGATGCACAGCTCAGCACGGATTAACTGGGATTTAGGGCCAGGTGCCACAGGGATCCTGGCTGGATCCAGGCAGCTGGAAGCCCACACCAGCCTGCTCCTCCACTCAGCAGTCAGAGTTAGGGTAAGAGCAGGAGCAGCAGTGAAGGAGAAGAACCCGGACAGACCCTGCTCTGCAGCCCCGCAGTCCCAAAGCACATTCCTGGCATAGTTGGGATTTTTTACCTCCAGCATCTACAGTTCCTGGCTCCATTTGCCTCCACCCTTTCTAACCACAACTCACGTGGACCCTCATCCATTTGCAACTTGCAGAAATTGCAGCGCTTGAAAGGAGGAAATTAAGAGGCTGTGGTTAAAATGTTGATTCTGTGTGTACTGTGCTTCTTGTCACCGATTTTCTTACATCTCGCCATCACCAGGAGTTTCCTTTGAACATCTCTGTCCTGTTTGTAAATGTTTCTAATCGACAGTTTTATTTTCTTCTGCATTTTTTCCCTCAGCTTGTACCTGCCTTTGCTCTTGTAGCTCACAGACATTTGCTCCACTCAGTGACTGTGCCTCCCAAAAAGACTTAAATACTTAAATACTCTGGGGCAGCCATTCTGATCAAACCCTACTGAAGCACACATTCCTTTTCTTTATTTTTATTTTTTTTTAATTGGAGTTCGGCGGAAGGGTGGGGGGGGGGGATGGTATAGCATCATCCAAGCTACATCCCCTTTTATCCCCTCCCCACCTTATATTATTTAACAGTGAGCAAATTAATAATTAATACTTCGCATTAAGCAGAAAAAGCATTGCCCCCACCGCGGGCCGTGGTTTGGGAAGGGGCTGTGTTTCCGAGTGGGGATGGAGCAGGAGAGGGGATGGAGCCGGAATGGATGCAGAGCCGGAGCGGGGATGGAGCTGGATCCGGAGCCGGGATGGATCCGGAGCGGGGATGGATCCCGAGCGGGGATGGATCCCGAGCGGGGATGGATCCCGAGCGGGGATGGATCCCGAGCCGGGATGGATCCCGAGCGGGGATGGATCCCGAGCGGGGATGGATCCCGAGCCGGGATGGATCCCGAGCCGGGATGGATCCCGAGCGGGGATGGATCCCGAGCCGGGATGGATCCCGAGCGGGGATGGATCCCGAGCCGGGATGGATCCCGAGCTCGGGCTGGCGTAGCCGGGCTCAGAGCACCCTCTGCCGCCTGACGAGGCGAGCCAGCCGTACCGGCCCTCAGCCTTTCCCTGCACAGGGAGAAAACGGATACGGCTCCTTCCTAATGAAATAACAGCAATTACAGAGCGTTTCCCAGCCGAGGGCTTCCGTGCCCTCCCTCAGCGGGAATGCAGCGGAGGCACGGAAGGGATGCAGTCGGTGTTAATCCCCTCTGACACGGGAAAACAAGGACCAGCTGCCTCCACGATTCCCACCTCTTTGTGTTATTTTTCCCAGGAGTCATTATTGCCTTTTCCCTCTCTCCCCAGGGCAGGGAGAGCCCAGCACTGGCCTCTTTCCTCGCCCCCTCCCGGCTCCACACTGCCCCGGCTCTCTGCCACTGAACTCCTGCTGAGTGTTGAGCTACTTTGCCAGCACTTTCATTTCTTTTTTTTTCCCTCAACTTCTCACACTTCGTCACACCACTCCCTTTCCAAATCCAGACACAAAATAATCTACAACCAGAGTGCTCGCTGGATATAAGGGAAAAAACCCCAGGAGTTTTCCTTGAAAACTTTTCTTAGCATCCCCATCCTCAGAAGGAGCATCCCCCTGCAGTTTCCATGTGCAGGATGAAACATCCAAGAGGCTCCTTGCTGGACAATTATTCCATTTTACACCTTTAAACAGCTTTTAGTGACACTTACACTCCCCAGTTCTGAAAAATCAGCTTTTGTCAGGATCAGGGAGACAGAAGAGCTGTCACAGAGTCAGCCTCACCTGCATGTTTCAAAAATGTGCATCTTTCATATATATAAAGCTGACTTTTATAAATATCTCTCAGTGTATGCATGTATTTATACACAAAGACATATACAGACACACATATTTCATATATATATATCTGTCTATAAGTTAGGTGGGCTGGGAGCAGGGGCAGCCCAACCAGGAGGAGCCTGGGGGATCCCAAATCTCCTGACCTCTCCATGCTCACCAAGCAACTTCACAAACTCAGAGAAGAATCCATCCAAGCCTACAAACCCTCCAAGAGGGCACTTCCCATCTCAAGAATGTGATGTTGGCACTGGGGGGGTTGAGCTCTCATCTTCTCCACGGCCACTGCTGACCACACTCCACCTTCCCTGCTCCCTGACTGCCTCTGTTGCCAAGGAGATGGGGATGCTCACACAGACCTGCTTTGTGTTGTGTAGGAATCAGATTTAGCCATTTTTAGGGTATTTATGTTTTAAATTTATGGCCAGCACCAGGCACATTCCCATAGGATGAAAGTGCTCAGAGCTTCCATCTCACCCCCCCTGCCCTGCCTCTCACCTTGGCTGTCCAGGTCTCTCATTCCTTCCTTCCCAGCTGTCAGCTCCTGCCCTCACCCTGCCCACATGAGCTCCTGGGCATTTTTCCATCAGGGAACTGAGTTTTGGGGAGTTTTTCTGGGATCAAGCTGCAGGGACAGGAGGGACAGGCCTCCCCTGGGTGTGGGGAGGAGAGGGCTGGATGGGAATGGCGCCCATCTCCACTGGCACACTCAGCACAGCTGGTTTAGAGCTGTGCTCTAAATGGAGATCTTGAAATATCTGCATCCAGAATAAGCAAATACAAAATATATTCCCACCACTTGAGTAGGGTTAAGTAGGAAAAGCAGGAATTCACATCACACAAATAGAATTAAAAGGACAAAAACCAAAAAACACTATAGAAAGGAAGCCCACAACTTCAAATCACACACCACTGCTGTGCATCAGTGTGGAAAGTGAGAACATGATTTTTTTTTAAGGAACTTAACTCTTATTACTCAAATATAAATGATCAATCCCACAAATTCCACCTGAAGGTGAAGGGCCTTACCTATAACCTACCCAGATTTTAACTCTTGCCCCTCTCAAAGTGGAGCAAAGGAGCTGAACAGTGACACACTCAACATGACATGAGGATTTTCATTTTCACTGAGAGAGGCTGCGCCTAAACATCAGCACGTTGCTCTCCTGGGAAATTAGATATATTGTTCTTCATATTCCAATCTGCCATAATTGGGCAACTCTCCAACGTGTTCACTCGAAATTAGAGCACCAAATGTATCACAGCAAACTAGAAAGCACTCAACTTTTTTTTCTTTTTTTTTTTTTGGCAACTTGATTTTGTTATTGGATTGAAAAAGTACATAAGTGCTCAAGTTAAACCATGCAGTACTTTTACAGAGCAGTAAAAGCCAGATTTGTTATGCATTTATGCAGCACTTTCACAGCAGCATGGTACCATATCACAGCCCAAACGCTGCGCGTGCTGTTTGTACAAGTCCTCTGTTGACTTCAGAACAGGGAAACTCCCAGGAGGAAACCAGACAGGGTGCAACCCAGCTGCTTCCAGAGAATAACAGTAAATAAGCTGAGCAGGAAAACAAAGGGAAGATAAACTGTTTCACAGTAAAGTTATTTCTGAAGGGGCAGAACAAAGTAAGATCAGGCAGTGGCTACGAGGCTTCCCCACAATGTGCCCAGAGCTCCCCTCACCTTCCCACCTCTGCAGCAGCACTGGGCAAGTTTCCCTCAGCTGACACAGGAAACAAGACTCAATTCCCAAAAGCAAGTTTTAAAGAATGTATTCCCTTTCTCTCACAGCTCTGTGGCATCTAATAACAACACAAAATGAAGGAGCTCTGCCTTGCTCCCGCTGGGCTCTGGCACAACCATTCCCAGGACTCCAATGGAAGAGAGGAGAGTGCAGGGTTTGGCCACAGCAGATTTGCAGGGGAGGGACAGATCTGGGCTATTAAAATGTAGTTTTAATACCTCTAGTTGTCATCCTGAGGGATATCCTAACTGGGGGAAGCTCTTGTGGTGGGCAAATAAAAGTCAGGTCAGCCGTGGCAGAGCAGCCCTGAAGGTGCTGCCCTCCCTATTCATCCCTCCAAGAAACATCTCCCAAATTCATCAGCCTGGCAACTTCCATAGACAGGGAAATGTCACCTGCTATAAAACCTCCCCAAATACTGAGGGGCAATCCTTGCCATGGGGACTGCTCGCAAGACATTCCCAAAAATCTAAAGACTGGGATCAACCCATACTACCTAAACCTTTTCCTCCTGGCACTTTAGATCACATTTTAAGACATCAGGTCCTTGCCTGAAGCCCTGCTGTGCAAAACTCCTGGCACAAGCACTGGAAATCTTTGAAGGGACCCTCAAAGGTCCCAAGCACAGGGCTCTGCACACTCACCTGAGCAGGTGGATCCACACTCCCACACTGCAGGGAATGTCACTCCTGAAAGTGTCACCACCCCAGCCCAGCTGCCACCCTCCCTCACTTACCCCAATGGTCAACACTCTTCTCTGCAGGTGGACAAACAGCTGTAAACCTAAGAAAATGGTTAAAATTGTCACCGGAGTTCTTTTATTCATTTATTCTTAATTTAGACAATCTTAGAAATGTGGAGAAACTTCTTGGATCACAGGGAACCTCCAATAAAATCTTAATTACTGTGAAATTTGTGTTATTTATCATGCATGCATCTCTCACTATATATTAAAAAAGGTTTCCTGAAAACATATCTATTTAAGTATAAACCTGTGAAATAAGAACAGGCTGAATTCAGAGTGCCTTATTCTACCCTACTTGTTTTGATCAATTTTTCTGTAGGGAAAAGAATATCAACAGTTCAGCAACATGAGAGATATGCACTACCCAATCAAAGGTGTTTAAAAAAATACAAAGACATCAAGGCTAATGTAACACAGGGTAGAGAGCCCACCACAAGTCACAGACTTTCAAGAGAGAAGGAAGCTGTCCCTAACACTGAGCTGAAAGAGTGTGCTAAAATAAAGGTGCAATAAACCCTCACTGACTCACACAAGAACATCCCAGCTGTGGCAAGCTGCAGTTTTGGGGGTGCTTACATCAAAGGTGCATCAGCCTTGGTACAAAAACCCAAGGAAAGTGGCAGTGAATTCTCTTCCCCAGTCTCTGGTGGAGCTGCACAAGCTTTGGGGCCAGGAAAGAATCACAATTTCTGTCTGTACAGGTCACTCACACACAAGAGGAGAGCTGCTGTTCACAGGTATTGCCCTGTAAATGCCATCCCTCCTCAGCTGTGACTCCAAAATGTCAAATTTCTGAGCAGCTTCAAGAACAGTTACTGGTTTTATCATAAAACCACCCAAACCAACAACAAATGAACAAGTCTTCAACTGCTGTGCCATGAGAACTCCTCAGTGCCAGTGTACTGACAATAATGTGCCAATTCCCCAGTCCAAAACTCCATTAATTTGAACTGCTGGAGGGAAATGGATGCTACCAGCTCTTCTGACTAAAAATAGGAACATTTACCTTTTAGCTGAGAAAAAATTATATGGAGTGAAGGGCTGCCTGTGCACTTAAAACCAATGTTATTTAAAACAGAACCAAGAGCTCTCCTCTTACAGGAGATCTCTCCCTCCTCCCTTGGCCTCTCTAGAATATTTCTAAGCTACCAAGCAGGGAGAGCAAAGAACAGCACACCAGGTAATAACTTTAATTTTTCAGTTTCTTCCCCACTTACCTGCCACAGCTCTGCAGACACTGCCCAGTCAGTGCCTGGCCAGTGGTGATTAACAATTACAGCCAGCTCCTGCTACAACTCACGGGATGCTCTGACAGTGTTTTGGGCAGAAGTCAAAGGTGTTTCATTCCACTTAATACCATGACACAGGTTAAAGGCTGTTTGGAGTTTACAGACAATGAGAGTCTCGGGGTCAGTGTCACACAGTGCCAGGTGAGCACATCCCTTCAGGAGCTGATCCTCTTCTTCACACACTCATCTCCCACGGGCCTGCTGCAGGGCCTGCTCATAGCTTGGGCAGCAGCCTGTGGACAGATCTGTCTGTATGCAAGGAATAACCACCAAATTAATCTATCAGCAGGATTAGGCCCTCAAAATTATTAGGTTAATTGGTTCATGAGAGGAGGAATTTAAGAAAATACAACACAAAAGCTAAATATTCAGTACAGAACATCATAGATGCTTCTCAGATTTTCACATTGATAATTAGAAGTGTCCCTGATTATTTTCTTTCATAATTGTGCTCCAAATTGTGTTTTATGTCCTAGCTTCTTCTGCAAACCACTTCAGCTGTGTCTGAGGGAGCAGGCTGCCCTCAAGGAGAGGCTGTTTTATTAAACCTTCACTAGGCAAACACAATATTTCAGATGCTTCAGACATCTTTCCCTGCTTAAAAACCAACCAAACCAAACCCACTGCCCACTGGTGCCACTTCAAGACCCCTGAGACAACAATCAAATGCCAAGATTCATGAAATCACATCCTCCAAAATACTGATAAAACAAAACAGTATGAAAACATCCCAAAGTGCATCTTTAGCAAACAGTATCCCCTCAAGTAGACTCATCTTTTACTGCACCAAGAAAAATAAATCCAAGTGGAGAAAAGATTTAGAGAGAAAAATACATTAGCAAATACAGATAAATTTGTTTTTAATAAAGGAGTTAATTTTCTTTCAATCCTATATAAAACAATAGCAATTAAAAACTTCATTTTTGAAAGTAAAATATTTACATATGAACAAGTAACTGTGCAAAATTTACATGAAAAAAAATGGAAAGACAGGATTTCCTAAGAGACAAAATAAAAGGGGTGTAACAGTTGTCAGCTGTTGATAAAAATACTGATCAGCATTCAGTTTACACGCAAGAGAGTTAAATTCTACCATGAGAGTTCACACAAAGAAAGCCAAAGTATTTACAGTCATAAAAGTACTATCAATAGACAATTTAATACAATAACCTCTGAAAATATAAAGAACCAATTAGTATATTTGTAATAAAAAAATAGGTACAAAGAAGGGACTTTGCTCTGGACATCTTTAAAGTAGGCCCACAGCTTGCATACAGTCTTTTAGCAAAATAATTATAGTTTACATAGCCATTTTTATGTTATGTGCCAAAAATTATGTACAATTACTGACAAAATACACCAACCATTTTTCAACACTTGATTCACACTGAGAAAGTCTTTCGATGATTCCTCTCAACTTTTGATTTTATTTAATCTAAGCTTTCACTTTAGCTAAAAAACACAGTGCAAGTAAAATATATTTATGCTGAAAAGGTTTCTCTTTTTTTCCTTTTTTTCCTTTTTTTAACTTTACAGCTTTACAAACTATAGCAAATAAAATGCATTTTTACAGATGCTGCTAGAACATTCAGAAGTAACCCTCCTTTACGGGATTTCAGGGCCTCTAATAAGCAATAATGTGATTAAAATTGAGGTTATGTTTAAAATTAACTGTATATCCCTCTAGATTTTGAGCATTTGGGGGAAAGATAAATATTCTTAAAAAATCAGTTTGCTTTGCTAACTGACTGTTTAAAAAAAAAAAAAGCTAAATGAAATGAGGTCATCTGCTGTAGACATATGCCTATGTAATGGATTTAGTTGAATAAAACTGAACTAAAATGAACAATTAATGTTGAAACTGCTACAGGGCTGACAAAGGGTAGCTAGTTATTTGCTAAACGATTCCATCAGTCTTTATATATGGCTTGTTTGGCAAGAAGGCCACTCAATCAAGAGATGAGTTAAAATTTAATTGTCCTTTTATAGTATCCACAGGCCTTGTAAGTATCCTCACTGTTACAGAAATGTATTTCTCTTATACTGAAGAGTTTATTTATAAACAGGAATATAAAACTGTTCCATGTAAAGAGGTGGTTGTTTTTTAAACAATATCCCATTCGCTTGTTACAAAAAGGCGTAATTTGCAAATATATTAAAAAATGTCCTCAGGCGTCTCTCCGTCAAAAATACCTTGATCTTTTCCATTTTACTTAAGGAATGCTTTGTATAGCAATAGTGAATGGCTTGTCTCTCGCTCATTTTCTAAACAAAATATGAGGTCCCTGAGGTTCACCCGCGTTATCCTTTGTCGCGTAAACTGTCTGGTTGTTCCAACTCCAGAGCTGCCTGGGACTGCTGCACTCGAACCAGATCCCTGGAAAGCACAAGAACAGGTCAATCAGTCCATGCCTGAAAGCACTCCAAAACTTTTCAGAGAAAACGTGTGACCTAAAAACTCTACATAGTCAGTCAGCTGTATGCTACCAGATTAGAGATTTCCTCTGTAATTCTGATTTATTAACAGTTGAACAAGTTTTCAGCGTCATTCAATACAGACAAAAAAGCCCCAAAGAACTGCCTGCGTTTTTCGGAAGGTGCTAAAGACAGGCAATCCCAACAACCAAACCAAACAGAAAGGGCAGGATTCTTCACAGCTCCAGCACACAGATGCCAAGGGCAGCCCTGGAGCTGTGGATGACCTGGGGAGCAGTCCTGTTCCCAGGACTGTGAGGCCTTGAATCCATGATCTCCACAGCAGGGTGCTCTCCTTCTGATGACAACAGCTGTAACCAAGCTCAGGACTAAATTTAGGAGAAGCTTTCCTAGACACAGTCACATATTCTCTAACAACCTCTGAATGCTCTCATCTCTCAGCATCACTCTCCCAGTACCAGAGGGGTGTTTCCCGGAGTAGCAGGACAAACAGACAGCATGTGACACATCAATCCCTGAAGAAGAATGAAGCAAAAAGCAGAAGGGAAGGAACAAGCGAGCAGGGGGAAGCAGCGGGCCGGGGCAGCCGCAGCTCCGCGCAGCGCCCGGCAGATGGAGCGCGCGGAGCAGAATCCAGGCTGCGCCCGCCGCTCCCAGCCGGCAATCTGCGCTGATGGGATTCACCTCTAGAACGAATTCTTCTGGCAACGGGCTCCATTCCTGAGGCTCGGCTACGCATTCATTTTTCCCTCAAATTTAATTTACTACAATAATGTTATCTTTTATTTTTTTAATGAAACTTTTATGCTTCACGACACCAAACGCACCCCAGTAGCAAATACAGACTGATCTGCCACTGTGTTTGGAGAATTTTCAAAAATTTTTCTTAATAAAATCACCCCAGACTTGAAAAAAGCTCAAATTTAGAGTGGTGCATGAGCCATGTGAATAAGCTGCTGAGGCTGCCATTAACAGGAATGAAAGTAATGTATTTAATCAATGAACATTACTGATGATCAAACCAACCTAAACCTGCACTGGAAATGTTCATTCTGGGTTACCAGAACTCTGTTCAGTGCAGGTGAACTTGCTTCACCACAGTGATAACAGAAAAGTCAGATTTTTGATTCTCAAGCGTTCTGGTGACCCAGCAAACACCAAATCACTAAAATCCTGTTGTTACGGCTGCTCGTAGTCTGGATTTTCAAGAGAAATTTTAAGGCACTTGCACAATTTGGCCATCTAATTTTCACCAACTTCAGTGGAAATTAAAAGATGCAGGAAAGTATTGGATGCTAACTAAATTTTCTTACATACATATGATTGCTAGAGAACAGAAAGAATGGCTGGAAGGGGTTTTATTCTTGGTTTTTAAATATTCTTTAGTAAAGGCTCAAGCCTGAGCTTTATTATGTAGACCACAATACTTGAAATGCAAAGGTAAAATTTCAAGAGTCTTTAAAGACACAGAATTATGTATGGAATAAGTTAAAAGCTTTTTGGTAACTTTCAGTAAAATCACATGGATATAAAACTCAAACTGACAGCAACCTGTTTTGTTGAATTTGGAAACAAAACAGTGCAATTACTACTTAGAAGTGATTTTACATGTAATTAAGAGTCAGCATTTGTAGACATCAAAAGCTTCCATTTACAAAACTGTGTCTAAGTAACAACAAACCTTATTTTCCACACTTCTTGTAATATGCCTTAACCACAAACTGCATACAAATGGTGACAAGTGGAGCCCAATTTAAAAATGTCAAGTGACACAGCAGCAAAAGCACAGCTGTGACTATCAGATCAAAGGCAGCTGCTTCTTAATTAAGCAGACAAAAAGATTGGATTTCCAGGGAACCTGTAGTTAATTGGTTAACCAGTGATTAATCCAAGATAACAAAATTAGTCAGATTTAGATGAAATACAAACAAGTGTTCACAGGAGATGCAAAATACATCCCATAACCTAAGTGACATTAACAGACCATTAAGGTGGCACAGCTGAGCATGCAGGAGTAAGCAATACCAACATTAACTCTGCATGAGGTACTTCAGCATATTCCTCTGAGACAACTTCATCTGTGTACACATCTATCTTTGCAAAGTGCCCCATTCTGTAATTTTCATAATTTTAAACTACATCTATAAACCTTTAATAGAGTCATTTGTCAGCTTATATAAAGCACGTCTTATTCTCAGTAGCAGACATTTTAGTAAATTTCAAAACTTAAAATTACTTTAAAAGAAGCTCAAGAGGCTTGATTTTTTATAAACAAAAATAACATTTACTAGTATTCAGATTTTTCTCTACCATTTTATATGAAACACATGTAAATTATTGCTTCCAGCAATTCAGTATAAAACCAGGTGAACTCTTTTGAGGTTTTTCTACAGTATAAATGCTTTAGCACTGGAAATTCAGAATGCTCAAGGAGTAATAAACAGGACTATTAAACTATTACTGTTCTGTCACTTGCTATCAGACACAAAACCCCACAGGGGAAAATCCTCAAATTATGAAGAGAGCTTTTGGTCCAACAAATGACAATTTTCAAGAATATTTTGTTCTTTTTAAACATTAGAGAAATCCCATACTGAATGTCTCATGCAGAAAGCAATTTTATACCATTTCTTGTTTATTAACTTGTTCAGAAATACAGCAGATAATCATGTACCAGAATGTAAATTAAATGAATCAGACACTGAGCATTCCAATACCTAGTCTGCAGAGAATTTTTTAAAAGGCAGATTCAACAATAGAATGTACAGAGGATGTGCAAGAACATCCTGATCAGATGGAACTGGTCAAACTGATCTGCTGTGGAGACATTAAAACTAAGGCCAATCAACTGCTGAAGAGAAAAATTAGGCAAGCTCCTGTAACTTGCAACTCCTGCTGTCAAATTTAGGAGTGACTGAATTCTACCACCCCACTACCTCAGCATTACTCTGCACTTCAAGTTAGATTGGTTATGACCCCAAAAATCTCCTTCCAAAACTATGGAGGTCCAAAAAGCTGAGACTTGTTAGATCAGAGATGGTTTTTCTAAGACCCCTCCAGTTCCATCAGTCAGGGAATGACCACTCAGATTCTATTCCCTATGCCACTACAGCTGCTAAAAGTTGATCCTGCCTTTGAGTGAGCAAACCTGACACAAAACACTTCTGCTGCTCAGGGAGCTTCCACAAACTTGGAAAAAAGCTCTGAACAGAATGGTTTGCACAGAGGCTGAGGCAGCAAAACCAAAGGTGACAATTATACTGTACCTCTGTCCCTGATCCAGATCCTGGTGAATCTACTTTCCTTTTCTTCCTGGGACCGATGGCAGCTAACGCAGTCAGGTTGGCATCCCTCTGTCTCATTTGTGCTAGCTCTTGCTGCTGCATCTGTGTGTGCCAGAACAAGGATGGGTCATGATTTCCTTTTCAACTTCCAGAATAAAAGTTTATGTTAAGCTCAGCACTCACCTCCTTGGCCTTCTGTTTCAACCTAAGCTGTTCTGGATCTTCTTGTCGAGATCGAGACTGTGTTGATAAAGGATGAGCAGGAGGTGGTTGGAGGAAAAGAAAGAAAAATGAACTCAGTTACAAAAGCAGTTAAAGATTATATATGAAAGCTTTTCTTAAAATTCAGCAGGAAGTGGGGAATATCTATCACTCCCACAGAGGGCAACAGTGGTAAACAACTTTCAGAAATTAAAAGTTTGCCCTTTCTTAACGTTTCTATTTTTGATAAAGGCATCCCATTTTTCTGCTTTGTTAAAGATAGCCAAGGAGTAGCCAAGCAATTATGTCTTAACTGCAACCATTACAAGACACAAATTACACAGATCTGTGAACTGAATTACACACTTTGCATATGAACAAAGGAATCAGACCTGTACTTTTTGGAAAGTACAATTCCTCCCCTTGCTGGGTAACCAAGCACTTACTCAGAGCTGATCTTTCTGCTACACCTACACACACAGGTCAGGCTGCAGGCTGAACAAAGTGCACCTGAGTGACCCAAGACCATTTACATCAGCAATTGCCCATTTCACTGGGCACCTGCATTCCCTGTGTGTGTCATACTCTTAGAATAATGAAATAATTTAGATTAGAAAAGACCTTTAAGAACATCGAGTCCAGCTGTTTCTCCAGCACTGCCAAGCCCACCACTAAACCATGCCCCCAAGTGTCACATCTACACAATGCTTCCAAGGATGGTGACTCAACCACTGCCCTGGGCAGCCTGTTGCAGGGCTTGACAACCCTTTCAGTGATGAAATTGCTCTCAATATTCAATCTAAACCTCCCCTGACGCAAGGAGGCCATTTCCTCTCGTCCTATCAAATCCTGAGTGTTGTTAATCCCTTACATTCTTTAGGCCAACAACAAAATTGGATTTTGATACTGTCAACTCATGCTGAATCATAAAACTAACAGAAAACATAGGTTGATTTGTGAATTATTTCTAGGGTACTCTTATCTAACCATATTCATTCTATATTCACTGAGTAAAACTACAGTTTAATATTCACATTCATGTTTACATTAACTGCTTCCTATTTATTGTATTTCTCCAATTTGTAACTATCTTTCCGAATTCTATTTCTAGTCTCTCTCTATTGCATTTATGAGTACCACCAAGCTATAAAATCCACCTTTCTTTGCCAATGCAAAATGCAAAAATTAAATTTCAATACTCCTTTTAATTTGGGAATGTGCAATGAGAGTGGCAAAGAAGCTGCTTTCCATGCTTTACAATGAAAAGCAAAACTGAGCTCCAGTTGAGAACACATTCATCAAGTTCCATCTTCGAAGATGAGTCTTCCCCTTCATTGCAAGTGTTTTAGAATGAAAAGAAACTCTGCAGTTTTGATGTCAAAACTGACACTTTGCAAACACGTGTGTAAGCCAAGCACTTGCCTTTGCTGCGCGCATTAAAATTTCCCTTTCTTGTTCATCTTTACGCTGCTTTTCTATTTGATCAAGTTGTTCAAAGAACTTGAGCTGTGCCCGGACGTCACTTGCTTGTTCATATCTTTCATCATCCTGGAAATACAGCAAATACATTTCTCATTACTCCCTTAAAAACAAAGCTGTTAACTTGTACTGTACTGGGGAAGAACATACAAATTCAAAGCTCCAATGTTCACTTTGTCCTTTTCAGACAAATAGCAGGAGTATATTTACACCAGTCAAACCAGCTAGAACTCTTAAAAGCATTTTGTTCTATTCCATGAATCATCAGATTTTGACTTCTAAACTAATATCATCACAGCTTTAACCTCTCAAACATATTTCACAGAGCTGTGTGGTTCTTTAAACACTGCTCAGGCATTTGCATCTATTAGGAACACACATCTGTCAGATAGCAGTCTCCTGGGAATTCAAAGCAGTGCTTTTATCTGTCTGACTCTACAATCACTCACACACTAAACATTTGACATAATAAATAAAGGGGAGGGCACAGCTACTCTGCATTTGTTTTAAAACCATTTTGTATATGCAAGCTGAAAAGCTCCAGTCACCCATGTGTATTAATATCCTAATGGAAGGTGAATCAGTCAAAGAGAATAAACAACCTGATTTCACAGAAAAAAGAACACCTGAACTCCTGCATTACAGCCAACACCACAGCATGCTGAATTTGTGCAATTTTGCCATTTGAATTGAGCAATTAAATACAGTTACCTTGTAGGAAATATTCCTTTGTTGAGCAGTCTCTGATAGTTTTTCCACGAGGTTTTGTAGTCTTTGTTGTGTAGCATGTGATACGTAGCTAACTACATCAGGATGGATTTCTGTTATTCCATGTTTTTTACCTACAATCAGAACACAAGTGGGTTGCAAAAAATCATTTTACAATACAACTAAATATGAGTAAAATGTCAGCCATAGAAATTTAAATCCCTTTTTCCAAATATGATTTGCACATTTTTCTCAGACAAGGATTAAATAGGAAATTACACACATATTAAAATTCATATTAGTTTAACAAAATTGACAATCTATTAATAAATGCTGTGTACTACAGTGTAACAAAGAATTCAAGATTGCTTTTTGTTCCACCATCAATTCTAAATTACTAAGTAAAGCTGATAAAAGTGCTTCTGGACTTATTTCATTGTTTGTGTCATGCTTGATACACCTTATTAGTTTATACAGTCAGACTTTCAGCCAGATTGAGTAGTTTTGATGTTGAATTGCCACCACTTTAGAAGGCAAATCTATGTTTGCTATTCTTTGACACTATTCTACTTTCATAAGACAAATGATTTCCCACAAGCATCTGAATATACCAGAAAATACCAGAAGGTAATTACTCCAGCAACTTTTAATTATTCAAACCAATTTATTTGGAAAATGCCTTTGATTAAACCTAAGAGTAGTGAAATTTGTTTTTATTAATGTTCAAGATAAAAGAACATACCTATTTCTAATATCCTTCTTTGTAAAGGTGCTGGGAAAAGGAAGGTTTCATCTTTACAAGACCTTGTTAATGTGCCCACGAGCTCAGAGTTTGTTGCCAATATCCGAGCACTTTCTTCTGACAGGTTGACTCCAGCCATTGATGCAACATCATTAATGTCATCATCATCCCTTAAAGGAAGAAAAATTTATTAGAATCATAACATTTAGTGCTTATCTGCACACATTGCTATGATACCACAGCTGCACATAATGAATTCCACCATAAACCTGAATAATTAGTTTTTACATTTTATTTGCTTTCGTGATATAATAAAATACAACTCATTTGTTTGTAAATGAGAAATTACTGCTTTGACTTCAAAGAGCACTAATTTTGTACTTCCTGTATTTTCCAAGATCCTTTCTTATGTAATGTTTCACCACCTTGAGAAACAAGAGACCTGACAAATCACTACTACAAAACAATAATAATCTGCCCTCACCACTAAGACAGGCTGTACCTCACCAAGTAACTCCAGCAGAGCTGGGAGAAGTGAAGGAATGAATTCCACTTGCTTGTCTGGGCAGGAATTGTTTATGAGGTTTAGTGCCAGCTAAATGCTAAAACCAGTCTGGCACGAGTATGTCCAGTGCTGTTTGTTGAAGTCTTTAATGAAGAAGCAAACCTGCCCCCAGAAAATCCACCTCTAGGTTATTTTGGGTTTCCCCAGATGGATTCAGCACACCAGGAAGGTCTGAGTTCAGCTGACCAAGCACAAACATACAGTTCCTCACCTAAAAGAGCCTCCCCCAGGTTCTTTCAGTTTATTCTTCTGAGCAGCAGCTACTTGTGTCGAAACAGTGGCAATAGCTTTGTTTCCAGGTAATACTGCTGGTTTTACCACAGGTACTGCAAGAAAACAGACAGGGTTTGTATTCCATCAATAACAGTTCACACATGCAAGCCAGGAGTAGTTATGGCAATAGGTCTGGTACAGAGTTGACCTCAATAGCTTCTGTCAGCATTTCACCCAGGTAAAAACAGGACCCTTCCCACACAATTCCAGCAGCCAAACAACATTTCTCTGTCAATGCTGTCCTGACAGATCTGTACCCCCAGCCACTATGGCACTACACAGTGGAAGATTTTAGCAGTAGTACAAAAAGGGCACTTATGAACTGACATTCACAGAACCACAGAATGGTTTGGGCAGGAAAGGACCTTGAAGATCATCTCATTCCAAACCCTCTGACACCTTTCACTGGACCAGGTTGCTCCAAGCCCCATCCAGCCTGGCCTTGAACACTTGCAGGAATTGGGGATCAACAACTTCTCTGGGCAAGCAATCCCTAAACCACACTTCAGGTAATGCTTTCAAATATGGCACATCACAAATATCTTGACCTCTTACCTGTCTGAAGCTGATTCAGCTGGATTTGAGGCGTGGTGAGCATAATGCGACTGTGTGGTTGCCGCAATGCCACCATGGGTGTCTGTGTCAATGTTACTTGTGGAGGCCTTATCAATGCCCCTGCTTTTTGAGACTGCTGGATAACCTGTAAATAACAAGGAAAAAAAAGGAAGTGTAAAAAATCTGAGAATCAGGTGGCAAGAACAAGCCCTATTTAAATTATACTTTTTTTATCAGATCTTTGATTGAGCCAAACCACCAACTTAAGAAGTACTATCAAAAAAAACCCCTGTGCAATAACAAACGCTGCACTCCAGCTCACATACCAGTGGTGTGGACTGCCCTTGTTTACTGACACCAACTTGTGTGGGCTGAGTGAGGCTGATGACGGGTTGCTGGAGGGTACTGGTGACAGTGGCAGTGGCCTTGCCCGCCGTGCGCTGCACCGAGGAGCTCAGCAGCACGGCCGCCGCCGACGGGATCGTGGCTATCGTCGCCTGCGTCGTCGGCTGCTGCTGCTGGCTCTGCTGAATGAAAGCTGCAGAGTCTGGTGTTAACTGTCTCAAGGCAGGTAAACTCCTCTGAAAAGGGGAAAGGGAAGAGTTTGGTTGAGTTGTTTAATCCTGGCTCACACAATATTAACTGTAAAGAAGCAGCGTGTTTTGTTTCAGTTCATTGGATTGGTCTGTGTGCACCTGAGGAAAGGTGAGCACACAGAAATCCCAACCTGCTCCTATTCAAAAAGCAGGACAGAGGGACAATGCCTTTTGGATATCATGGGCATGTAGGCTATGCAGCCTACCTGGAACCCCTGGTATGTATTTAACAACCCAAGCCCATGCTGCCTTCCTTGACTGTCGTCCTACGGTTTGAAAGTCACACTGGAACACCAGGGAAGATTTCAGAACAGCTCAACAGAAACCACGGTGTTTTGGTGGCTTCTTAAATTAGTCATTTTCTTATGGCAACAATTTTTGTCCTCAGGAACAGCTCAAGGTTGAACAAGCATTTAAAAACCCAGAAATGTTAACATACACCTACAACTATATCCCATAATCATACATTAGTCAAGGAGCTACATTCTTACTATTCAGTGCTGTTGTATTTTCACTGATGGTAAATGTTTTGCAATAAATACTATTTCGAGATTTGCTGAACTACTATAAAATTTATGTCAAATGTGATTTATCATTGGGAGATGACAAATTTCCTGCTTATCCAAACCAGTTTACAGTACAGCCAGAACTTTCCCAGAAGGTACAATTTTCTATATCACTGAATCCCTTTGCTTTCTAAGACTAAAAAGAGAGCAATAAATCAATTCATAGGTTTGTGGTTTAAGTCACAGAAATAAAACTTTTCAGATTTCTCAAAAGAGCTACTATGTGTCACCATGGTAGAAGTTACATTACTGCCTGTGCCAACGAATCACAGCAACAAACTCTAGGAACTAAGACACAAAAAGTAATTTTTTAAGGGAGCAAAAGCCTAACCAGGCACCATTTAAAACTCCCTTTAACATGATTTTGGAATTCCACCTATAATGGCAAAGGATGTGCTTGTGTTCATTGCTGCTGACATATAAGCACAGAGATAAAGGAAAGTAGTGAAGAGAAGTTACCTTCAGGAAAGGCACAAGGTAAGGTTGAGGTGAAGAATTAAGTTCTCTGTAGAGCCTACTGGTAAAGTCTTCTGGTTCAATTTTTCCATCCTTCAAAACAGAAAATGCAAATGAACAAACTTGTAGAAATTAATTTTTTACAGATATCCAACACCAAAAAAAAAATTAAGACTTGGGAACATACTGAAATTAAGTGGTTTTATCATCCCTTACTATTTTTGGTTACCAATAGCTTTACGGTAGCGACCAACTTTACTACAAATTTCAAGTAATAAGACCTAAAGACCTCTGGTTAGTGCATGATGGAATACACATAACCATAACTTAAAGGTTGCTAATATGTAGACTAAGCAATACTAGTATTCACTTTATAAATATTAAATAGATCAAGCTTTTATATTAGTAACAGGCAACATTTATTACCTTTTTTTTTGTCATTTCTTACAGTCAACTATTGCACCAGCTGTAGTGTTTTCCCTCAAGTACATAATACATCTTTTTATTCATTGTTTTATCAAAATGTAGAATTTAAACAGCCACTACTTGCATTACTCACACTCCAACAGAACTCATGTTCTCATGCATGAATATAAGCAGTAATAAACGTAATGGAAAATTTATTAATCTATTTTAATTCAGAAGAGGCAAAGTTAATTTGAGTAGCTCCAATTTTATAAACTCTATCCACTAACAAAAAACAAAAAAAAAAACCCACAAAAAAAACAATTCTGAGTCTGAATTTGCCCAGATGCTGTATTTTACAACTTCTGATGAACTTTTCTTACCAGCAGATTCTGTACTAATTCCTTCACGTTAGCCGCAGTCTCTGTGGACTGTTTTCCAGATGATGCCAGTTTTATTAATGTGGACAGAAAGTTTTTGCACTTCTTCACATTTTCCATAGTTTCCTTAGAAGGAAGGACAAAAGGAAAACAATCAGGGAAAGGAAGACAAACTCCTCTTAATCCATGATCTGACCATATACGCCATGAAATAAAGTCCTTTAATTCATCAGTATAAAGTAATATTTATACATGCATATCCCTCATATTAAAACATAAACAGACTGAGATTATTATTTTTCTTCATATACTCATATGTATTGTACCTTTTTGTTACCAAAATTTAAGAAATTGTGATTCTTCATGAAATTAAGAAGCACCAAGTGTTTTAAGAATGGCACATTGTATATGGGAAAATATGTGTTTTGTCAGGACAAAAAATAGTAAAGCTGTTGTTTCACAGTGCATAGTACATGGATTCTCCCTGTTTTGCAATCCTGGAAACATGCAGCTTGAATCAATCAGTGACAACTGCTTAGCCTTTCTTATACTGATTCTCCTCCACAGTGCTGAACAATTCACTGTTCTATAAAATATATCTAATACATTTTTTAAATGAGTGCTTTAATACTGTTACAGAAACAAAACCACTTTGACACCTATCAAAATTCAAGTGACCTGTACCCACACCTTGTAAATTATATGGTTCTATTAAAGTTTACCTTTTCAAGGTCAACAGCTCACAGGATTCCTGCATCTTTACTAAGCTCCACTCCCATCTGTGATTACATGTATGTGTATATATGCACGTCATGCACACGTGAGTGGACAAAAAGAGATGTTACATTTCTCAGAATCTTACTGTGGCAGCAGTGGAGGTGGCCGTTGTCCCTTGCACTGTTCTCTGAGGAGTTCCAGTTTGTACAGCTGTTGCTGTCCCCAACGTGGTTGTTTGTGCAGTACCACCCAGAACAATCTGAGGCTGCAGAGAACAAAAACACAAGATTATTTTTCCGTGGAACCTACCAAAAGCCTGTTTTCCTGAGCCATCAAACAGAAGATGAGCCACAGGGCAGCAGAACACCTCTCACAGCTCCTATAAATAAGTTGCTCACGGTCTGGTGCAGTGGAAGGAAACGGCCACCAGATGGCACTAAAAACATTCGAAACCGGAATTCCGAAAGTTGATTAAAAATTGCGCGATTTTTGGGCACTGAATAAAACACAATCTCAGCCAGTGGGGTTTCAAAGCTCAGCTAAAACAAGTGCTGAATTCCTGTGAATTCAATTTATCTTTCTACCTGCTTCATTAAATGCCACTTCCAAAGGGAGGAATTCCTAAAAAGGCACAAATGACACAAAAGCTTTGGTCTTATTGAGGCATTTGTGATAAACAGGAAAAATATATTATTTTTTACTTTTGTAGACAAATTGGTAATTTGAAGTAGAAATATCAACTCCAAAGAATCACAATTACAAACAAGATCCTCTCACATACACAGCTCATTCATGGGCTTCCAACAGTCTAATTATTAACAACAACCCAGCCTGAGAGACAAATTCCTACCAAGCTACAACTGACATTCAGAATGCTCACAAATCATTTGTAAATTTACTCTTTATACAAAGATGCACAAAAAAACAGGCTCCCCTGCTGCTAAAGCTAACTTTATTAGTATTTTGGGAGAAACTAAAGGAGAGAAGGATTTAATTTGTCTCTTTTTTTTCTGAAATCAGGATAAATGAAGTCCATGGTGTGCTCATTACAGCACAAAATATGCAGATGGAATGATGGGGTTTTTTTGGTTTTTTTTTTTTTTGTCTTGTATAACAGCAGTGCAAATTAAGGAGACTCAGTTAGGTAAATTAATTCTTAGATCTAGAAAGACCACTGGCATAGGGAAAGGCTCTCTGAGGGGAAAAAGGTTAACTGGATGCATAGCAAAACCTGCATGTTTTAAATTAAAACTCTCTAATCCTGTCTACTCAAAGGATGAAGAAAGCACAATGAGACAGATTAGGCGACAGCAATCATATTGTATCACTGCTGCCTGGAAGCCATGTGGAGAGTTTCACACTCTTGCACTGTTTTTTAAACTCTTGACATCTCAAAAATAATGTCCAAGCAAGCCCAAAATGAATAGATGCCAGCCCAGACTGACATCAGTCTCTCTGTGAGTTATCAGTCTCCAGAAGGACACAGACTAAAAGGAAGAAGGCTTCAGAAAGAGAAGGCTGCCAGTGCAGTCATCTTTGCAATTGTGAATTTTGCTGCAGAATTCAGAGGACTGCAGATCCACCACAGGAATAACACCAGAGCCCAAATCCCAAGGGGAATTCTTGTCACTTCCTTTAAGCAGAAAGCATAAAGGTATTTCATTTTAGTCAGCTCTGTGATTGTACAAACTACAAACACAATACCTTTCAATGCAGATATGTATAGGTGTAATATGAAATAATACCAATATACATATAAAAATTATACCTGTACATCCAAATTATACAGAGACCTGCAGATGTTTTAGAAAGGGTAATTTAGAAAGGCTTCCCTGCACTGAGCAATTGCATTTCCTGTGTGCCTGGCAGTCCCGTGCACACACCACTTCCCCACACGCTCACCTGCACAACCGGGGGGCGCTGCAGCGTGGTCGTGGGTTGCACTGTAGTTTGAGCCTGAGACACTTGCTTGATGATAGTAGTTGGTGTCACCTGTCGTGCAATAATGGGTGTTCCTGGAGCCTGGGGAAGAACAGAAAAAAAATCATGAACACATCAGTGACTACAGTTAAATACCAACTGCTTTATCTAGTGTTCTCATTCTGCATTATTACAAATAGCAAAGAATGCATCTGAAGCACTACAAAACTCTGAGAAGGATTTTCAGTCTTGAACTTAATGCAACTGTCAAAATCTTGGTGCACGTATATCCATATCAATTTTTTTCTTTTAGTCTTGTATTTATTCTGGGGAGAAGAGTTGTACACATTAACCATATATGGTCTTCTTTATATCAAAGTTTTCAACTTAATGAGATTCAGATATGTAAAAATATTTTTGATGAGTAACAGCCAAGCTGTAACAGAATGAGGAACAAAATGCAATGCCTATGCCTTGTGGAAAGTAGATTTAGATTAGTTATTTGGAAGAAATTCTTGGCTCTGAGGGTGATGAGGCCTCAGCACAGGTTGCCCAGAGAGGTGTGGACTCCTCAGGCCTGGAAGTGTTCCAGGCCAGGTTGGGATGGGGCTTGAAGGAACCTGGTCTAGTGGAAGGTGTCCCTGCCCATGTCAGGAACTGGATGAGCTCTAAGGCCCCTTCCAACAGCTTTCCAACACAAACAATTCTGAGATTCTATGAATCTATAAAAGATCTTTACATCCCAGTTAGATCTCTGGTTTCTTCACTAGTATCACACCTCACTGTCTCATGTGGTCTGCACAGGGAACAAAACAGTTTTAGCAGCACAGCTTCTGGACTGACCTGCACTGTGGATATCTGCACTGGGGGTGCACTGGTAGGTGTAGCAGGACGAGGAGTCAGAGTGTTCTGAGGCTGAGACTGGGCGTGTGCCTGTGCCTGCATCTGTGCCAGGGCTTGCTGGGGGATCATCAGCAGCTGCCCGTTCTCACTGCGCACCAGGACCATGCCTGCAAAACAGAGAGTGGTCACGGAACACATCCTTTGCAAATATCAAAGAACTTATTCTTCTGTTTGTATTTTTTAATTCCAGTTGGGTACATATGGAATTAATGTACTGCTGAAGGACTAGGCAGCTAGCAGAGAGGTAAGGTACTTTGTCTAGAATAACTTAATTTCAGTAATACTCTATCTAAATGCTCATTATGGTGTGCATCAGAACACAGTGAGTTGTATCTGCCCCAACCACAAATATTCCATGTGACTAGAAGTTAAAACGTTCGTGTAAAAATCCTACCTGCTCTTCACCAAGAAATGTGTTTTATGAGACACTACAAATAGAAGAAAATGCTGCCATTAGGCAAGATTCCTGTTAGTTTGGCTTTAAGAGGGGAAGAAAAATAATCAAACCTAGGCTTCGCCATCAACAGCAACACAATTGTCTAAGTTCTAAATTAATTTCCCATAACCAATTTAGTAATGAAAGTGGCTATAAAATCATAATCTCTCTCATGTGCATCAGCAACAGACTGCACTGTGCCGTGTTACACCCCAAATGAAAAATAAAACAGAGAGGGAAATGAGGAAGTCATTCCCTGCTCAGCCACTCAGATCAATACACTTAACCCCACTGGGTAGCTGTAGGGAACCAGATTCTAACAGGCAGATTTTCAGATGTGATTCTCTCTTCCTTGAAGGCACAAACAGGATCTGGACAACATGAACTCTTTGCCAAGAGCTCCTTCATTCAGTTTGCCTCACTCAGTCCCCGAGAGCCTCAGGATCTCATCAGCTCTGAAAAAGCCACCAAAGGAAACAAACTGGGCACTCAAAATTAGTTGGCTTTTCTGAGCAGCTACAGGAAGAACCTTCGCCATGAAAATCAAGAGGCACTAGTGAAATCAGAAAGTTTTTCTTAAGGGCTGTTCAGTGAATCAAAAGCCCATACACGCTCCCCAACAATATCTGGAGATGTGGTCTATTGCATCTCAGAGCATGACTACTTCAAAAGAATCACGCTTTTATTTGCTGTTCTATTCTGGTGAAGTGCTGAAATGTTTACAGACAACGCCTTAAACAGTTTTCTTGGACATTTTTACAAGTAAACTGCAAAAATTCATATACTGATTTCTACAAAAATGAGTTCAAAAGAAAAGCTTTAGTTGCCCCTATTTTTTCCTTACACGCTCTACATTAACTCTCTTTTAACGAAGCAGAGTCACACAGAGATGTTAAACTAGTTTACATCCAAAATGTGACTTTCCATCACAACTTATTTAAAAGTGTTAAGGTGGGACCCACAAAGTGCTATGGACAAGTGTTATATCTAGAAACAAATATCCTCAAAGTGTTTTTCTGTAGGAAAGGAGGAGGGGGAGAAACTTATTTATTATCTTGCAGACTGTAGAAGTAAATACCCTTTGTTTAGCTGTCAGGTCCAAAAAACTATTTTCCAAGCCATTCCAAACAGTAAGGTCTCTTCTCCTGTAACTTATGTAGGGAGAAGTATTTCCTTTAAAACAGCAAAGGCACACACCAGCATCATCTCCACCACATCTCAGGAGAACTTAGAGACCTTAAAACTGAACACACAGCTTGATGCTGGGGGCTGCTCTTGGAACCATCACTACATTCCCACCATCAGCCTAACACTGTGGGGAGGGGGCTACTGACAAAGGACAGAGAAACTGAACATTTTAAAGACTACAGAATGACCTGCTACTACACCAACCTCATTCCTGCACCAAAAGAACCTGGCATCCCCTTCTATGTGCAAACATAAAATCTTGGGAAATTAACTTTAACTCACATTGCCCATTTTTGTCATTCCTCATAATTATCAGCTGAAGCTGACCAGTGGAAATCTTCAATATTATTATAAACTAAATCATCAGTACAGTGAAAATCTGATTAGAGGAGCTATTTTCAAGTCAACATCAAATATTAGGGCTTTTTGAGTACTTATTTAGTTTCTAGCAACTGAAAAGGCCCCATGCAACTACCTATGCCCAAGCTTTCAGAAGTCCTTAAATGCCACAGAACTACACTGACACCCCACAAGAAATCCTTTTTCCTAAAATTCACCAGTTTGGGAGTTCCCGAAGGTATCCTAAAGTTAATGTGCCATCCAAATTCTTCAAAGAGTTACATATTTTTTCTTTACAAAGCAACATGAGAAATACTAAGCCCAGCTTTGGATGGAGGGGGTGTGTTTTGAACTTCTTTCTCAGTGCAAAAGTGACTGAAGTTATTTGAAAGCAGCAAGGCAAGCAGCTCCCCTGCAGATGAGACCTTTACATCCAGCATCAGGCAGTGGCCCAGAGCTCTGTGATACCTGTTCCTGTCTCCAGCTCAACACACCCACTGCGCTCAGCAAGGTGTCTGCACCACACACCAACACACCACTATGGTCAACTTACTGCTTTGCTCCTCAAAATATGAATGAGGAGAGAGAAAAGATGGGAAACAATGACAAAGTGAAGGTTCAATACTCCTGAAGTGCAAGCACAACATCTGAACAATGAAATATTCTCCCTGAGCTACATGCAAAATTAGAACATGCCTACACATTAACATAGCACAACTGCTCAAACAGACAGTTGAAAAGCATACTAATGTGAGCTTCAGAAAACATATCAAGAAAGTTCAATTTTTGGCAGCAGACAGACAAAACAATCATTTGTAATTCAAACCCTGACTCTAAGCACTACCCTGTTAGATTTCTAACTCCAGGAAGTCTGAAGTACTTCTTTCAAGTATTGAAGTCATAATAAAAAAGTAACTCATACAAAGCCACATTTATATCTGTCAGTATTTAAATAGTTCTTTCATTCCCACTCAAATTTGATACACAGTTATTTTTAATTTTTCTATTCTAACATGTCATTAAGTCAGCCTCTACCACTGATAAATTCCTGTGCACACAAGGCTACATACAAACATAAAGAGAGTTACTACCATCTGACTAATCCTGCACAAACTTTAATCACACAGTATGATGACATGAGACACTTCACCTGCTTGGAATGTTAGCTTGTTGGTGGCTGGGTGACTTTGGAAAAGGTGTAAGAATTCAGAATGTCATGGACTTGAAATTTCTGTGCAGAAATTCTCCTGTACTACAGTGTGCAGGCAAGGAAGTTTTGACTGAACACAAACCACCCTTCCAGCTTGATGGGAATTCTTTAGAAAGGGAGATGGAGCTGCTCTCTGAGCTTCTGTCCCCACAGTCCAGCTATAAACTCTTTTCCAACCCAATTAGCTAAAAAAAGAACCCACTAACCCAAAACTATACCCAAGCTGGCATTAAGTGGATTTTCAGCGAAGTTCAGAAGGGTCACTGGAGATAACTCGATTATGAATTAAAATCAAAAGTCCCGTTTATCTCCTACTTTTAAACAAAATCACTGTGGGACTGTAACACCCCCTCTCCCCATCCATACATGAATCTCAGTTAATTCATGACAGTGGAGAACAGGAAGACCTGACAGCCACACGTGCAGAAAAATAAATTTCTTTCCAAAACTTACATTTTAAATATTTAAACACAGGTAAGTATCATAACCTCAAACTCCAATGCATAAGGCGACAAATGCTGAATGAACCAGGTCTGGACTACCAGGTACTAGAGGACAGCTAGAATTGTATAACTTATCTCACCGTTTCTATTAAATTCAGCAACATATTTAAAGATGGAAAATATCTTTCTGTTTTATCAACTAAGTTTTTGTTCCTGGATTAATGGATTAATTACTGCTTGAGATCAAATAGCTAATAAACATCATTGGAAACGTTCAGTTAGAAAAAGGTGACAATAAAACTTGGCCATTTTAAATATCTTTCTGCCTTCTTTTTCCTAGAAAGTCTGATCACATGCACTCTAAAATCATATTCACTATTAAAAATGCAAACATTCAAGAATTCTTTCCAAGTCTCTCATTAAAAAACTAATTAAAATTAAAATTAATTACCATTTTTGTTAGAAGTTAGATGCTTAAGAGAATCCTGAAAGAGGTTCATATCTGAGTTTGAATTAAACAATTCATCATGGCTCCAAATGAAGGATTAACGAACTTGGTTGGCTGTTTCTGATGCCAGAAAGATTTGTGTTCCTGACCAGCACGATGGTCACCTCACATGTTCTTGCTGTGAAGACCTCCCCAGATCAATCCTGTTTACATGATTGCTCAGGATGGAAAATGCCATCATTATGTGATGTAGCTGCATGATTCTGCAGGGTCATCTTTGCCTCTTGCTTATTTGTAATTCCATTTGCTAATGACATTTCCATTTATAAAGTGTTGTGCTTTGGGGATTTTTTTCTTTGTTAGTGTTTTTTCAATTAATAAAATGTGTAAAATCATGCACTGGAATAAAAAGTGAAAAGTGCTGGCCATTGGACATATCAGAAAAACACAAACCAGACTTCTTTTCCTAATACTTCCCTCTTTCTTTGAAACATGGATTGGTTTAACAAAGACTAAAGAAAAAATTAACGGAATTATAAGGAAGACCAATAAAATATTTTGTAGCCTTTGCAGACCATTCTGATTATCTGTGTAATGCCACACACACACAACTTTCTTACTAGAGAACCCCTACATCCAGAAAACCAACCAAACTAAAACAGTTTCCAGATTTGTTACCAGTTCTTACTGGTAAATCTTGATTAGTAATATTTATAGGAGCTGGACTTTCCAGTGAGGGAGATAAAACCATCTGCAGACACAGCAGCATCTTCAGATCAGTGTTCTGAGGAAGTGCACAGTGCAGCAGTGTCACCTCTGACAGCCACACCCAGCAGGAGGCCACTCCAACAGCAGCGTGTCCCAGTGTCACCCTTCAGGGTTACACTGCATATTCCAGTGTCACCCCTCAGGATAACACTCCCTATCCCAGTGTCACCCTTCAGGGTTACATTGCATATCCCAGTGCCACCTCTCAGGATAACACTCCCTATCCCAGTGTCACCCTTCAGGGTTACATTGCATATCCCAGTGCCACCTCTCAGGATGGCTCCATATCCCAGTGTCACCCCTTAGGATAACATTCATTATCCCAGTGTCACCTCCAGGATAATGCTCCATATCCCAGTGTTACCCCTCAGGATAATGCTCCACATCTCAGTGTCACCTCTCAGGATAGTTCCATATCCCAGTGTCACCCCTCATGGTAACACTCCATATCCCAGTGTCACCCCTCAGGATAATACTCCGTATCTCAATGTTACCTGTCAGGGTAACATTCCATACCCCAGTGTCACCCCTCAGGATAATGCTCCATATCCCAGTGTCACCCCTCAGGATAATGCTCCATATCCCAGTGTCACCCCTCAGGATAATAGTCCATATCCCAGTGTCACCTCTCAGGGTAACATTCCATATCCCAGTGTCACCCCTCCACGTCTCAGGGACTCCACCCATACCATGGGGGACACACTGAGGGACTCCCTCTCCAGTTAGCAAGCACCTTACGGAGGACACAGCAAGGTGTGCTTGTGCTTGTCACAGGGCTTGACACTGTACAAGGACAAAACTCCTGCCTGTGAAATACAAACCCTACACATGACCCTGATTCAAGTGACATCATCTGTCACTATCTGGTCCCAAGTGACATCATCTCTCTTTCTGATGCACACACTCAACAGAAGAACAGAAGGTTCAAGCTCACAGATATTGTTTGTTACCCACAATGTAGCTCATGGTTAATCCAGATCAAGTCAGAACCTAAGAATCTAGACTTTTAAGAAGATGGTTTTTTCTGAGACGTAACAGAAGAATTAATGGATGCATGATCTTGAAAGGGGATGGAGAATATCCTTTCCTAGTCTCCTGAGGAAAATCTCTTCTTAAAGTAAAAAGGTAACTATAAACTTCCCAAGAAAAACCAATTGGGGTCAGGGAGAACTGTTAGGCAGCAAAGAATCAATAGACACACATACTGATGTTCAGAAAGAATGCCCAAAGAATAACCAGAGGACTGATGCTTCTGGTGTAGAAAGCCAAAGTCCCTACAAACTTCTCTAGAAAAGGAGGTTATTGATCATACAGTGCACTGACATCTGACAAACCTTCAAATCCTAACTAGATTTGCCAGAGAAGTTCACTAAGAGGTTATCTCCACGTCAAAGCCCTTTGGGCCTTAAGCTCTTGAGCACACACACATTTGTGGCAAGATGCTGCAAACATTTGACATGGCAGAAAAATCTGACAGTAATCCTAAGTGGGCTGTGCCATATTAGCAGGAGAAAGCTTTAGGAAAGAATCCTTTTGGTATTGTCAGAAGAGATTCTGTTGCAGCAAAAGAGAAAGTGAATGTGTGTGTAAGGTTATGCAAGTTATCACACCACAAAAACCATCTAAAGCCAAGGGGCTGAGCCCATGCTCTGTAACTGATTGGATCAGGTTACACAAGGACCCCAGAATGATA
The DNA here is from genome assembly GCF_036417665.1 of Passer domesticus. Lineage (NCBI taxonomy): Eukaryota > Metazoa > Chordata > Aves > Passeriformes > Passeridae > Passer > Passer domesticus. The sequence goes on along the minus strand of NC_087489.1, from coordinate 10,825,709 downwards.
AAACTCTTATAAAAAGGACAACATTTTTAAATTTTTTCCAATACAAAAATGCTGGAATACCTGAGTGGGAGCTGGAGAAAAAGACAGCTGCCAATACAAGCTACAGGAAGAGCTTTCAGGATAAGTGGTATATGTGACAGGGTTCCTTACTGCAGAAAAGGGAATGATAACCTGGTACTAACATCAGTGCTGTCCAACAATCCACCATTCCTCCTCTTCCAGTAACTGATCCACCCGGAAAAACTCCCACTCTACAGGAAAGAACCTATTGAAGTCTACTAGTCCACTGCAGCTCCATGAAAATCTGGGTCATTAAGGAAATCTTCCCTAACACTAGACAGTTTCTAGCAGATTTAGAATGATTTACACATATTAAAGAGCAGCCTCTGTAGCAAACCAGATGAGTAGCAGCTCATGAAGGACATCTATACACCAACTCATGAGAAACAGGGATTACAAACCAAGCCAAGTAGAACAGAACTGTAAATGATAACAGAATCGCAGATTAGATGTTACTGAAGACACTCTACTTTGTACTTCAGGAGAAATGTGACCACTGTTAAGTATATATTAGATATACTTATGTTTAGGTGCTTAGAACCTCAGGAGATCTGTACTGCACAAGTCCAGAAAAAATTCTGCTTGAACTTCCTTGCCCAAGCCTTCAACCTCATCAGCAATCTGAGCTTTCCAGTTCCATCAACAAACTTGGTTGTTTTGTGATTTCTATAAAGACACCTTAGCTCCAGAAGGATAAGCACAGTGCCTAAGGAGAAGTCTCCCTAGTGCAGGGATCAGGAGGTATCAGGGAACCCAACAGCTCAAAATGACCCCATGACCATGTGAGACTGCAGCTGCCCTGCACTGGCACGAGGAGGTCAGGCTGCACAAACACAAGGCAGTGGCAGATATGTTCCCTGCTGAGCTGCAGGTCTGCAGCTCCATAAACTGCCAGGCAGTGACAGAGCTGTCCAGCACACAGGACAAACCTGTGCCAGTTCCCTGGTGCCTTGCTCCAGAGCAATGGGCAGCCCAGAGCTGCAAGGCTGAGGTTCTGCACAAAGCTGTGCTGAGCACACAGGACACCCTGTGCCCAGTGAAAGGGACCTGGAAAATGGTCAGCTCCTGCTGCACTGAAGGTGTGCTACAACTCACCATGAAAAAAAACACGGCATGACTGCCAGGTGTTGTTCAGAGCACCTCTAATACAAAATACTTGGAGTTTCTCCTGGCAGGCACTGAAGACTGGCATGGCACAGAGTTTTAGACATGAACTACAAAAGCAAATTCCATTTCCTTTTCAACTCATGTCACTCTGGAGTAAAGGAGAATTCTACCCAAACACAGTGACTAAAAGTTAAGATACAACATTCAACAGCAGCACTCCACTGCTGGCTACCACTACTCTATCCAACACGGATTCCAACCAGCCATTATGGTCTCAAAAATATTAATTCTTCAACAGCTGATTCATTATTGTTGTCAACACAGGTGAAAGACACATTTGCAAATATCCTCAAGAATCCTCACAGCAGTGCACAGAAAGTGCATTTTGTGCAGACCAAGTACAGAAGTTCACATTATGAAAAACTGCTTGTTTTTCCTTACAGAAGAGTCAATAGACAAAAAACTCAATTTAATTTTAAAAGCTTTTGCTTACTCTTACTATGCAAGAGTTCTGTTTCAAACAACACAACTGAACTGTCTAAAACTGTACTGTCTAAAAGGTAAAGAAACTAATCATTTGCAAAGGATTGATTCACAAACCTTTTAAGAATACAGTTAAAGGAATAAGGTCATGTTGGAATGCCAAAAAGACACTGCATTTAAGAGTGATCCCATACGTAAAAAATCTTACCTGCTCATTTGAAGAGGTGTGTAAGAACTGTTCTGGAAAATACATCATTTTATATAGCAACAATTGACAAATGCTTCAACAACAATGTGATTTGCAACTATTTTCACTTCTCTGGAAAGCTAAATTCCTTGAAAGTGTGTTAACAATCCTTTCTAGTCAAGGATACAAAGCTAGAACAGCAGAGTGCTCTGTCAAATTGCAACCCAATCATCACACAAATCTGTCTGATGTCGAAACAGCTAAGAAAAACACTATCAAGAGCTAAACCAATTGCTTTAATTATTGATCTCCAAGCAATTCAGATGCAGCTCTGCCATTAATTTCAATATACTTAGATCAAACAACAAAGCAATTATACCAAAATCAGATTTGTGTTTGAGAAAGGAAGACACAAAATAAAGTGTCACTAATTCTTTATGTCTGTTATTTTAAATAGGAGGTTTTAAAACTCAACCTGTCTTTATTTGTGACAGTTTGCCTCTACCAAGGTGTGTCAACATTAGTGCTGTTCAAGCACCTAAAGAAATGGGAATGGCCGAGTTAGTTTGCATTTATTACCAGAGTCTGCACAGAAATACTTAATGAGGAGTAATGCTTTAAATCAATGCTTTCTTCCTTCGGAATGCAAGAGCCTAAAACAACTAAGTCCATGAGAAGCCACAAAGAACACATTTCTTTAATTTGTCCCCACTGTGAACGCCCAGCTCAAGGTATACACTCTCTGTAATTTTAGCTGATGCCACCTTTTCAGCTGAAGCTGTGGAGACCCAGAGCTGGACAATTCCACTGACTGACAGCTCCCCAGGGCAGCCTCAGCACAAACATTCCCTCCACATCCTCCTCTGTGAATTCATGCCTCTCTCACTGCCCATACAGAATATGCTTTGAGAAGATGCCAAACACTACGCCTGCAAGTTCAATACAAGCCATCAACTGGGACATGACATTACATGCCATTTGGCTGATAGCAACATTTATTAAGTAGCTCTGCTTTTGCAGTTAGTCTGAACACAGAAGGAGAATTATTTTCACACCTGTAAGCCTGAATTCAGAACGCTTTTCAACAAAATCAGGTTTCGTTTTGATTTTTACTAACCATCAAATGCACAGTCCTGAGTAATGACTAAGCTTAATGACTGGGTATGACTAACACTTATAAATAATTAGTGCCTTTTCTCCCCCTCCCCCATGGAGGACAGGGAAGGAAAGAAAAATCAAATGATACACTGGCAAAAAAAGGAAGAAAGAAAGGAACTAAGAGGTTGAATCTCAATGCATGAACACTTGTATATTCTTCCAATCCACCCTTAATACTACTGCAAACATGACTGCACATAATGTCTGTTAAAAACTACTGATTCCTCATGCTTGTCTTTTAACTTCCACACAGTTCAGTCACTGTCAGCCTCCCGAGCCCAGATCTCTTCTCCCACACTGATCCCTCCACAAACACTCTTCTGGTCCCCTCCATCCCCTCTTCTGCCACAGGTGCTGCAATTCCTCAGTGCTGCTCCCCGGAGCTGGCACTTGTGACTCATGTGAGCACAACTGGTCCCACTCGCCACACCACGACTCAGGCCCAAAGCACCTGATGTTATTGTTTGGGAGAGAGGCTCTAAAATGAGCCCTCCCTTACAGAAATGTTTGATTAATAAACTGAAGGAAGGTGTGCAGACAACTCAGTACAGCCTTGCTGCACCCCAAACCCTCTCAGGAGGACTCGAGCACAGCACCACACCTCATTGCCTGGCTTTTGTTTATACTCTGATGTCTGGAGCACACATTTTTCAACTGCACTGGTTGACAGCACAGTCTATCCAGCACGTGCTTTATTCTGCACAAAAGCACTGTGATAGCTTTTAACAGTTCAGCTACTCTCACAAGCATATTTTAATCAAGTTATAATCATAAGTTAGACCATTTTTACAGGAGAGGCTTACTCAATTCAATACAAATCTTAGGACAGTTCATGTCAGTCATGTAAAATAATATTACACACTGCTGTGATTTTTATGTTATTCATTGTCTAGGGTATGTGTTACTGTAAAATACATTTTAGTAAGGCATTTTAAGGGAAAAAAGCATCAAAATTAAGATACATAGCATTCATAAGTTACAAGTCAAATTTATAAACAGAGATCTACCATGGCAAAAAGTTACTTAATTTTCATCAATATCCTTTTCCAAATCCCACAGAAAGAGCTTGGAATCCAAACTGGACCTTGCACTAAATTCTGTGCAAATACAAAGTAAAAGCACCATCCCTATTTAACCTATTTTATAACACATTTACACATTTTGCTGAGCATCAGCCTTTGACGTTCAAAGTGCAACTTTTTGATTACTGATAATCTAAGCACAGAAACTCATAGTTTTAAAATGTTATTTTGAGTCTGACAACAGCCACAGACCCAAAGATCATATACATTGTACAACACCTTAAGACAGTTCTGCTGAGATGCTGAACAGATCTCACTGCAGGTATATCAATTCCTTATAATTATCACCTCTTTCCTGATTACTGATAGATCTATACCATTATCCAGTGACAATAATCAACATTTTGTTCTCACAAAAAATATTCTATATTTTTAAAAACCCTTCAAGGCATAAATAAGACCTCAAGGACAACTATTTACATTAAATATTATGCTAAAGACACCCGAAGAGAATTACTCCAAGAGAAGATGGCTTGTGCTAAAAAGCTGGCTCTCAGTTGAGACACCTGCACCTCCAGAAGACAACCAGCATTTCCAGGAAGAAACTCCCACAGATTAGAACTGTTTAAAAATTTCCAGAGTAAGCTGAGGTAAAACTGTCCTAGAAGGTTTAAAACAACCAAAAAGCTCTATTTATGTGTCTATGGAAAAAAAAACCCTCATTTAATTTGAAATATGTATGATCACATAATCTTTACACCTGTTTAATTACAACCTGTACACAGACCAGGCTGTATCAGCAATTTTGCTTCTCCTACAAGGAAGCAGATACAGGAGGGCTGATACAATTATTTGCACACAGGAATAGACCTGTGGCTGTGCAAAGAAAAAGCCCTTTGTCACCTGTGAGCAACACTCTCTCCCTAGAGTCTGGCCTTCCTTCACACGGAGCTTTGGGGTTCATAACACACCTGAAATAGCTCCATTGACCAGGACTAAAACCTCCTCTCCACCTTTGTGATAGATACACGTGTTTCTCTTCAGTTCTGAGAAACTGGATTTTCAAAATTCTAATCTTCATGCCACTACCTTTCCAAATCTTCTTTCACAGGAGATAATGTGCCTAACAAAGCTAAACTTGCTAACAGTCTGCCAATTAGCAAAAGCCCTTTTTCCTTACATGAAGCAATGGCAACAAATTCAAGAAGTTTCAGACAGATTAATGGAGTTACAAGCATTCATAAAGTTTCAACACAAACAATAATCTTGACAAGAGTAGCTATTTTAAGGTAAAAATTATGATTTTGAATATTTCTGACCAAAAAAAAAATAAACACAGTAACAAAAAATGTTTAATGTGTTAAGAGACTTCTATGTCCAGTTCTTTCTGAGCAGACTCAGTATTGATCACACAGTTTTTACACAAAGCAACCTTTCCACACACCAGTACTTTCTCTTTCCTTGAACCTAGGTAGTTTAAAAATCCGTGTTTTCAGCTGTGTTCTAGAACTACTTCATAAATATTTTAGAATGATATTTACATATCATTTCCCAAAACAGGGAAGACAGACAACAGTAAGAGTTCTCATACACCAAAATACTTCATTTGAAGAGTTTGTGATATAATTTGTCTCTTATCAGTGGCCCAAACTCATGCATTTTCACCTCAGCTTGCTAACAAGGCTGCAGCATCCTCTATTAGCAAGGGATGCAAATCCTAGGCAACATTCAAATTTGTGGTCCTCAAACCAAGAAGGTTTCACAAGCGACCTGCTTCAATTTCCAGAGATGGAAATTATGTAACTTCTTGCAGAGTGCAAAACACTTCAAAAGAAATAAATCACTTCTGGTTATTGACCAATAACCTTTATCACAAGCTTAGTGATACCCAAAAACCCCAGAAGATCACAATTTGAAGATCATGCAGATATATCCATACATACACTTCCAAAGGCTGTTGGGAACAGTATTTTTCATAACAGAACTGAACAATATGTAATCAGAGTTAATAGCTTTCATAGCTTAACAGATTCACAATTATAGTCCCATTAGATCCCATCACTTAACAACACAGTCTTATCAGATGTGCACAACATCAGGACACTTTTTACAGAAGCAGAAAACCCCATTGCACAGCTCTCTGAGGCTCAGGCTCTTTGGGGTACAAAGCCAAGCTTGCAGAGTCCTCAGCTATGGAAGGTGCAATGTGAACAAACACAACTTTCAGTCTGGTGACATATGGCAGATCTGATGTAGCAGATTCCAAATAAAGCAGAATGTTCCTTTTGCTGATACATGATTTGAACATAAAATCCACCCTGCACCCAGAAGAGTTCTGCAGAAGAGATCCATGGTCATCTTCCAGAAAGACAGATACTGCTTTACACGCCAAGTACAGGACTCCCAAGCTCCAATCCTGGCAAAATATCGATTCCTGCATGGCCTTGGGCAAGTCAGAACTTCTCTAACTTGCTCTTTCCTCCAGCTCTAAAGCAGAGTTTATACTACTTTATTTACCAACCACACAGGCAGGTTGCAAGGATTAAAGCATTTTGTAAAATGCTTTGAAAGTGAAACATGCTGTAAAACTCTAAGAAACCCCCATTGTCACGGTGCACTGCAGACATTATTTTTAACAAAATCGAGCCATGCCAACACAGTTAACAGGCATAATATTGGCAGCACATGCAACATACAGGGAAACTATAATGAGGATATGTTTGAACTCGCTTACTAGTCAGTGAGAAATAGAAACAACCACATTCCACTACTTCATAGTATTTCCCCTGCTCCTTCCTGTGTTCCTCATATTATGGGATTCTGAGGATTTCCTCATCTATCTACATCCTAGTTCCTTCAGGGACTTCTGGGGTACATGTTTCAAGTACAAAAACCCAAAGAATGAGGCACTCAGTATGAAAAAGTAACATAAATTGCTTGCTTTGATTTTTCTCAGTTGCCACCCTTCTCCATTTTTATACACTCTCCTTTGCCCAATCACCTACTACCCCAACTCCCAACTGAAGGAAACAATTACTCCTGCAGAAGTTATTTTTCAGTTACTCCACCTCCCAAAAGTACAACTGCTCAAGTCAAAAGGACCCAAACCCATGCTTTAAATAATGTGTTCAGGCAGTTTTCCCATCCTAAAGCCACCACAACCACGGCCTGAGTTAGAATCCTTCCTGGATAGTGAACACAAGCTAAAAACCAATCCGATTCTACAAAAAAGCTCCAATTTAACACCAAATGAAGTTTTGAGCCTCTAAAGCATGAAGAAACCCCTGAGTGTGCATATTCATGTAGGACATCTTCCAGGATGTGCAGATGTAGAGCACTGATGCTCTTTCAGGTATCCTTTGCTTCTGGAAAGCATCAATGATAAGTTTTAACCACTGCTAGAGTTCAGAACTCAGGAACATCCCAGTGCTAAAGGGGTGCCTTTAACAGCAGTGTCTCAGTCTATGAAAGGCCCATCCTGTCCTCACCACAGAAAAGGCACATGAGATGGCTTTGATAAAGAAAGCAAGGAAGAAATCTGTAGTCTCATCCCCTATCATCAGCTACTGGCAGATCCAACTGAGTTTTGGGAAAGTAATAAAGAAGTTTTATTTTTAGATACAAGGCAAAACAATTCTCCTTTACAACAGCTGCAGAACTGCACCACTGCTAGTGGGAAAACTGGTCATGATGTAGAAGTAAAAAAAAAACCCCATGATGACATGCCATCCTATCTGCTATCTTCAAACAGGACTACATTCATCAAATCATATTTAATCAGGAAAATAGCAGTCTTTATGATCAAGCCACCAAATTTTCGTAACTACTAACAGTCATTCAGAAGGTAAAAGAAAAGAGAGGGACAGAGGGAAGTGAAAGTTTCTAGATTTCAATTTCACCTAAGCCAGTGGAGAAAACCATCCAGAACTACCTGCTCTATGCTATTCTCATAGTGGTGCTGCATACCCTCAGCACTCACCAATGTGCTCCTTTCTCTAAGCAGACACCTTAAAAACTTATTATGAGATGTTTATACACAAAGATACAGCAGAAGATAGTAGCAACATAAATTTGCAAGAAGAGAAATCAAATCTTGGAACCCCAAGCTGACAGTACTGCTAGGTAAGCATAAACTCACACATGCTGGGTTTGTACTACAGCACTGCTGGACAAGATGGGGTTTTCAAATTATTTTAAAGTACCCAAGTTTTGCCAGTTCACAAGGTGATTCTACCCTGTGTCAGCAATGACCTCTAAACACTTTACACACTCTTACAATGCAAAAGATAAATTTTAGTGCATGATCCCAGTTATACTTCTCTGAGCACCTCTAACCACGGAACACTGACTCACCACTTTAACAAAGTCACTGATTTTCTACCTCTTACTGTATTATTGTACATAACACATTTCTCACTACTGAAATACTCAGCAACAAGCTTCATTCAATTTATTTCCAGTCAGTTTCAGCAGTGTTGCATCCTTAAGGCAGTATTGTGTAAACTTTTGTTCCTACCCCCTTACAAAATTATTTCACAGTATTTCCATCTCTTCTCAAAGAGGGTGTGAATAAGGTTATTTTGGGACCATCATTACACAAATCTGTCCAACTGGAGCACAAAGTCCCAAACACAGGCTCCTGAAGAAAAGACTAAGGACAACAGTCCCCTTCCTCAAAGATGCCAGTAGTGGAAAACCATCATTAATACACAGATACAATAGCTCAGTTCCTTGGAGAAGAAATACACCAAAATCCAGTAAGGTCACAATAATTATGGCCCACTGGCTCTTCAAACATCTCCAATTTGTCAAGATTTGTCAATCAGTCAAGGTCTGCTGCATAATTACCTTGATGTGATACAAAGCATTATTCTAATAGCAATATATTTTAAAGACCATTGATGGAGTTTATTTTCCACATGGTCTTTCAAAGAAAACATTTAAAATCTTGTAAGGTTTCTAATTTTCAACTCCCAGCTTATAACTCCTGCTGACATTTTACATTCTGCTTTCCATACATGTGACACTGTAACTGTATTTTGGAGAGCTAGAAACAGTAATTCTGGATAAGAAAATAACAGTAAAAAGTGTGCTGTCATGGTCAAACCTTCCATCAGAATTTTCTAAGTGTTTGTAACTCTTGGTGTAAAAAGCTGTGTGTGCAGTGTATGATTTCAAACTGCTTCAAGCACTGTCATAGAAACTCTTAGTAGCACACACTATTAACTTATAGAAACAAACTTCTGAATGTAAATTCAATGCAAGCAGTAGGTGCACAGCACACAGGCACTGCAGCTTCACAGTACCAAACTGCCTCCAAAAACCTGGCCTATGATGCTGTCATTGAAAATACAATCTCAGAAGCACAGCCACCTTTTCTCCTTTCACTATAGTGTACCTGCACTCTGCTGGTCACAGCAGCTTCACGTGGCCAGATGTGCAGAGGTGCTTGGCCCTTGTGCCTGAGAGATGCCTGCAAGAGCCCAGCATCCACCAATTCTTAAGTGTTTTGAAAGAGATGGTTTAGGCAAAGTATTTTTAAAGCTTGTTACTTTTGCAATATAAAAAACAAACTAAAGCAATGTAAAAGAAAAATAATCAGTTCCACAAAAAAAATATTTTTCAATATTAAGCCTGTGTTATCATAGAAGAATTCAGTTTCCAATCTTTATGTATCCAGTCATATATACTTGCTTATTTTAAGTCATGCTTATTCTTTTTAAGTCATAAATATTTCTTTAAGTGTAGGACAGAGAAAAAAAGTGCTTCATAAAAATCCAAGAGCTTAGAACCTGTATTGTTTTATCAAGAACTCCAAAGGAACAATTTACAGTCCAATTTTACTTAAGGATTGGCAATGCTGCTTCTAAGAGTAACGTTTCAGGATGCTCTGGCAGTCAGAAAACATCAGCTACCTGAAAAAGGGTCCCACTGGACTCCACATGAGTATTTTCCCTCATAATCAGGTTTATAATGTAGTATTAACAAAAAATGTAGATATAAATGGCACTAGACTAAACTGGATCAATCCTTTGATACAATATGGCAATAAATAAAATAAGGCTTTTCCAACCTATCAATTTACAGGTTCCAAATCAAGCACCACAGTTCCAAGATCTGAATTTTACTGCTATTTTTTAAATTAGCAACACGTCATTCAAATTACTCATATATGGAATAATCTTTTACAGACAAAAAAAAGAGGAATATTTATACCAGTTAGTACTTGGATACACAGAATGTTTGACAGACTTCATCAAACTACATGGCATCACACACCACAGATAGCACATTAACAAAAACACAGTGTTTAGTAACACAGCACGTAATTCCTGATCTACTTTATGTGACAGGTGCATAGCTCTGAGGCTGGTCAGGAGTTCCAAGAGATGTATTTTACTAAGACCACCCACTAAAATCACCACCAGTTTCATTCCCTGTTAGTAGCAAAATTCAATTAGCTGTTCTTTGCACACTGCCCTGAAAACACTGAGCACTAAGAATACATACAACACCCTTGTATGTATTATTATGAGGACAGGAAGCAATGTGTAGGTTCACACAAGTATTTGCAGTTAAAAATCAAAGTGGATACAAGCAACAAGCCTGACTCAAAATAATAGCAAATATATAACATTCAATCTCTAAATGTGGGATATTTAAGGAGGGACAGAACAATTCTGAGCAAATAAATGCTTCTCTCACCCTGCTTTTCACACATCCACTGAGCTCAGGACTAGATTCCTTGTCCAGAGATGCTCAGCACTAAGCATGAGACTAGCTACTACAAAAGCTGCAGCCCTAGACACAACAGGGTGAGGTAAGGACATAGGAAGTCTGCCTTTTGTATCAGGATGCCAGTGACTAAAAAGATGATCATAAGCTTCAAATCTGTGAGTTTTTAAGTCAGAGTTTGAAGGTATGTAAAGCCAAAGTAGGTAGTTTTCTTGTGTTGTATCTGCTGCTTCTCTGTTTATAAGAGCTCTGTGGTACTGGGGGCACGCAGGGACAGGAGGGAACCAAGCAGTACATAAAGGTTACAAACTACTGACAAAACCACCTGAAAATTCAAAATGTCTGTTGTGCTAATGAAATAACAACATTTCATTAGATAATGTTCCATTGTCACATTTTGGCAGTTTGCAGCTTCATCTACACTCACATTGGAACAAAGATACCAGGCAGAATTATTTTCAATTACTGCTGAAAAGACTTTCTGGTCACCAAAAATCAGACACTAAGTAGTGGAATGCCACTATGCTACTACTACTCAACACCAGACCATTCTCATTGTTACATGTCATGCCTTTTCCACAATTCACAATGAAATGGCACGGATTCTTACTTGGATTCCTTCCTCCCTGCAAGATACACACTTCCAAAATAAAACCCCTCAATCCTCTGACTTACCTGGTGGTAACTGAAAATTCTGAATGTTAGTCGGATTCTGAGGTGGCTGAGGCAAACGAGGTGCTAAAACTGTAGGAGTCAAAGTTGCTCTGATTCCACTCGTGGTTGGTGTTGGAGTCCTTGGCAGACTTTGTGCCACTGTATTGGCAGTGCCTTTAGCCATTCCTGTGGGTGTGCCAGGAGCTGCAGGAGGTATCCCACCAGGATTGGGAGCAACATTGGAGAGCCCAGCTTGCATAGTTTGCCCAATAATCATGTTACCCCCTGTAGTACTGGGCTGGCCAGCAGTAGCCAGCGTCTGCTGCTGGGACACTGCCTGGACTATAGTTTTAGGAGACTCAGATTTGATGACCTGTGTGGCAGGAGCTGCTGGCACACTGGAACCAGACTGGCTGTTCACAAGTGACGTCTGGAGGGAAACTCCAGATCCCACAGTGGCTGTGGCAACAGCGGGAAAACTCCCCACACTGATGGTTGAATTGATCACAGTATTGCTCCCGTTCTGAGTGGCTGCAGCAGCTGCAGCCACCGTGGGTCCTGCTGTGTGGATGGGGGGCCTCACCAGCGTCACCGTGGGCGCCCCGGTGCCAACGCTGGCCGCTGGCTGCGAGGAGATCACCGTGGGCGACGAGGAGGACGCGGAGGACACAGCAGTGTTAAGGAAAGAAGTCTGGATGACAGTGTTAGAAGCTGAGGGCAAAACAGCATTAACAGCGTTTCCTTTCCCCACGGATCCGGGTCCATTGTTAACGAGAGGGGCAACAGCAGGTGCAGGAGCGGGGTTGGCAGTCACAGGAGTCCCAGAGAAAGCAGCACTTCCTGTGTGGTGAGAGTTCATCACCACGTTACTCCCATTCAAAGTCTGCACCGTCGTGGTCCCAATCTTGCCATTCCTGGTGGACAAGGCAGTTGCCATGGTGCTGATAACCACCGATTTGCCCTGACTGAGGGTCCCTGGAGCAGCAGTGACTTCTGATCCTCCTGCTGCTGCAGTGGTGGTGCTGGTGCTCGTTGTGGTGGCTCCATCCAGAGCTGAAGTCTGGGACCTGGTGTTATGATTAATAACACCCCCCTGCACTCCTCCTGCCCCTGCAAAACAACAGCGAGGTTAAACAGAGCGAATGAGCAAGAAGAGAAGCCCAGCAAAGACAGAATGTTCTCCCTTATCACCAGGTCTTCTCCATCTCCCAAGCTGCCTGCCTGGAGCCAGGAAAACAGGACAGAGTACAAACTGAACATGGCTTAGAATACGTTATCTTAAAGCCTCCAATATCCCACCAAAGACTGGCAGATTCAGTATTAATTGTAACACCCCTGCTTTTGACACTACAGTACAAAGCAGGGAAAACAGATTTATTATGAACCAAGGGAAGTAAGAAGATCATCTAAGACCTCCTCCCCATTCTGGAGCCTGACATCCCGTTTAGAAACAGGACTGCAACTGCAAGGGGGGGAAAATGGCCAAGGAAGACACATAATTAAGACATATTCCCTATACCCAGCACACGTTACTCTCTAATCCTGGCATCTGCAAAGTAAGTCAGTCAGATCAGGAGGCTCAACAACAGCAAAATATGAAAAGTGAAAGGAAAGAAAAACATTGGCCTGGCAAGATAAGAAGTACTGCAAGGCCTGGAGCAGGTTTCTAGAAGACCCCTCTTCCTTATGACAGAATTTGTTCCGACGGATCTGAAGTTCCCACTTCCCACGAGATAGTTAAAAATAAATAAATAAAAAGCAAAGCTGGTTTTCAGAAGGGACAAGATGATGTAGCTTCTTGTCCTGAATAATCCTCATGCCCCTTGATAAGGCCTGGTGTTAGCACAAGTACAATCACACACAGTCCAGGTCCTGGCCCTAAGGAGACAGAAATGGGAAAAGAATAGTGACAGGCAGACACTGAGATGCACATTATAAGGGTCAAGGAGATCCTCCTAGAAGAGCTTCATCAATCATAACAGACGGTCTGTAGTATCTTCTTACACTTCAGCAAGACAAAATCAAAAATAAAAAGGGGGGAGGGGAGGAATTGCAGAGAGATTCTGGGGAGACATTTCTTTCAATCCCCCTGAAAAACAGCTTCCCTCCATTCCCACGTAGCGAGCCCTCAGTCCCAGCCTTCACACTGCCCCCCTAGAAGCCTCACAAGACCAAGGGGGGAATATTCCCAGGCAGCTCCGGGGGTGGGCGGCTGGGAGAAGGCGCTGTGCAAGGTGGGGTGTTGTGGCCTGAATTCCCCCCCTTGCCGGGACCCGGCGTTGTGACTACCCCCCCTTGAGGGCAGAGGAGGAATGAGAGGTCCCCATGCCCCCTCCAAGCCCCTGGAACAAGGGAGGGGGTGCGGGGGGAATATCAAGGCAGGCAGATATGGGGGGGAAGCATTTTGAGGGACTTCCTCCCCTTGAAATCCCCCCTCGCTTCCTCCTCTACAGGAAATAGGTGTCATGATTAATAACACCCCCTTCCACTTCAGCAACAGCGAAGGGGGAGGGGAAGGAGCATTTACACAGACAGCTAAGGCGGCATTATCAAGAGGGAATCCCCCCCATAACCTCCACCCCTGGAAAGGGAAGGGGAGCAATCACAGGCGGCATGGGAGGCACAGCCATGACCAAGGGGGTGGGCTCTGCCTCCTTCAGTCCCCGAGATTAACAGAGCCCTTTTACACTCCAGCAACAAGGGCAGGAAAAGCAAGAGGGGACCAGCAGAGTCACGGACGGGCACTGCCGGCTCCTTCTGCGGGGCGGCTGCCCCCACACATGATCCAACACCCTCGAGTAAGCACGGGCGAGGAGGGAAAATAAAGGGGAGGGAGCAGAGGCGCGGATACACACCGAGGGGGCATGATGAGGGGAGGCTCTCCCCCGTATGATCGATACCACCCTTTGCACTCCCGCTCCTGCCACAACGAGAAGGAGGAGAGAGGGAAAAGGGGGGAAAGCAGTGAGGGAAGGAGGCAGCGGGAGCTGGGGAGTGGGGGGAGGGGAGGGCCCCTCTCCCTCAGAGCCCCCCACCCCTGCCCACGTTACCTGCTTTTGTGATCTCTGGGGCACTCAGTCCCATCTTGCTGCCGCTGCTGCTCTCTGTTTGGGCATTAGCATTGCCTCCTACTACTACTCCTCCAGGGCTGGGGCTAGGGCTGCTGCTGCTACTGCTGCTGCTCACAACATGGTTCCCCAGCAGCCCCCCAGCGGCCCTCAGGGGCTCCTGCGCCTTGTGGTGCTGGTGGTGGTGGCCGGAGGCCGCCAGCTGGGACTCCAGGGAGCCCACCAGGTCGCTCACCACCTTCTCATCCACCTCCGTGTTCAGGAAAACCTCATCCAGCAGATCCGAGCCCGCCGCCATCTTTTTTTCGGAGGGTTCCTGTGAGCGGCTCCCTCCTCCCCCCCCTCCCCTCTCACGGCTCCCTCCTCCCCCCGCCCCGCTCACACTCGGCCCCCCCGCCCAACAGCGCACGCGCGAGCGCCCGGCCCGCACATCACCGGCCGGGCAGGGATTCCGCCCGCCGCTGATTGGCCGGCGCCCGCGCTATAAAAGGCCGTGCAAATGGCTGCGAACGCTTAGTTGGGAGTCGGGCGGCGGCGGCGGCCCCCCGGCGGCCGCGGGCGGGCGGGGGCTGCGAGCCTGCGCTGCGGCCGCGCCGCGGGAGCGGGGGGCTCGGGAGCCGCGCGGGGCGGCGGGGGCGGCCGCGACCGCCGCCGGCTCTTTGTCTGCCTCGGCCCAAAATGGCTGCATGTTTTTCCCTGCTGCTCTCTGCGTCCGGGTCTCCCCCGCCGGCGCGAGTCTGAAGGGCGCCCCGCACCTGTGCCAGCTGCGTGTAACTGATCCACCGGCGGGGCGGGCGGGGCACACGCCCAGCCCCGGGCGGGGGCAGCGGGCGAGGAGGAGCCCCCGCGCCTCCCTGCCTCCCTCCCTGCCTCCCGCCGCCGCCGGCGGGGCGAGCCGCGGGCTGCAGCCCCTCGGTGCGGCCGGGCCGCGGGGGCGGGCGCGGGGCGCGGTCTGACTCAGCACGGCCGCGGCCGGCTCCGGGAAAGCGCGCCCGGCTGCGAGCCCAGCGCCGGCAGGGGAAAAGGAAGGCGAGAGCAGAGGGGAGGCGGGGGGGAAAAGAGAGGGAGACGGCAGTTTTGAACGGTCCAGTCGCAGCTGCGAGCCGGCACGGCGGGGCGATCCCCGCCCGTGTGTCAGCCCGCGTTACACCCCCGGCGCCGCTTAACCCTTGGGGGAGAGCCGCGCTCCGCAGCGGCGCTCGGCGGGAGCGCAGCCCCGGGCCCGGCCCGGCGCTGGCTGCAGGTGGACATGATCGCTTACAGCAGGCGGCTGCACTTTGACCTTGTTGTGCAACCATCATAAAGGAAGTAAATAACGTAAAAATAAAACCCGCCTTTCAATAAATGCGCTCTTCTGCCAGGCGCTGTTTCCCCAGAAAACTGAATTACTGGAGCAGTATTAGCAGATGCAATTGGAACAATATTATCAGATGGTATGATTTATCTTTCACAGAACAGAATAATAGAATCGTCAAGGTTGGAAGAGACCTTTAAGATCAAGTCCAACTGCACTACCACTGTAACCCTTAAACCACTAAATCACATCCCCCAGCACCAGAGGCAGATGCCTCTTAAACACCTCCAGGGGTGGTGACTCCACCACCTCTGTGGGCAACAAATTCCAATGCCTGATTTAACTTAACTTTCAAGTTTTAAGGGGTAGCAAGCTCAAAATAGCACCTCTTATATCAGGATTTTAAAATAAGCTTTGCTCTTATGTTTTGGGAATGGGCAGCAGCAGAGGCTGGAACTCTGCTGTACTGGGATGGGCTCAGCACCTGCTGGTTGATGATTCTGGGGAATTGACTGGCCTGAAAGCTGCTGCCTGCAGGCTGGTGGAGGCCTGGAAGAACAAGAGCCATGAGTTATCTGTGAAAAGGGGCTCACTTTAAATATGTCCAAGCTTTCTGTACATAGGGCTGCCCACATGTGGGTGCCAACACTTCCCCCATCAAATATTTGTGGTGATCACTTAACGTGTAGTATTCTAAAATGAATTAAATTGGTCTGCTTGACAGTGAACCCCATGAGCAATGGGAACAGTGCTGAAGCACTGTCCAGTTCTCACTGTCCCCAAGTATGCAAACATGCCTACCAGGGAGAAGCTGTTTGTCAAAAAGGCACCTAAAAAAAGTCTCATACGTATTTGCTCTTAACATACAGGCCCCAAAGAATAGAACAAGTACCTTTAAATAAAAAATCCTAGAAATTCAGCTCATACTGAGTGATATTACTCTTCTAGTTTCTATGTTCTCTTCTCACCTGCACTAGACTTTGGCTGATAACTAAAAAATTACAATGTTAAGCCTTTCCCAGGGCTCTGCTCGCTTACCCCCGTGGCATCACCCTGAGAGACTGCCTACATCCTCTGAGTTTTATATTAATATTTTATTCTTGTACTTAAATGCTTTTCTCAGGCATCACTTGAAACTCAAGGGTGAACAAGAAACTGCCCTTTTCATCTGTATGAATTTTAACTCCCATTTTATCAGTTTTTGACAAATTACAGTGCCGCAAAGTGGATGTGATTTTACAGACATCACTGTAAGTCATGTTACCCTTTTCTTACAAGACAAAAATGCTGCTTTGAGCAGGGCAGTCCCAACCTCTTTGCTGCTGCCTCAGTCAAGCACATTGCTAGTTTTAGCTATGGTGAAATTCTATAAGCAACATACCAAAGAACTCTCTGGAATGGAAGCCTGGTCACATTCCCTACCCAGCAGAAGAGTTAATCAGCTGCTCAAATGGTTTATTAAGGGTGAACAAGCTTGACTTAAGCTAAGCCAGCCTAAACGTGCAGAGTGGCTGAAAGACTTTCTTTGATGGCATCTAGCCAGGGCACAGCCCCATGCTGGGCCACAGTGCCCGAGGAACACGGGAGGAAGAGATGGAGGATGTTATCAGGTGGCAGCAGCAGTCAGCATGAAGGGGCAGAGCAGCCTGCATTCCTGCTCTGCTCACATTCTGGGACAGCTTGAATGTAGTTTACAGATGCCTGCAAAACTAGAAATAAAAACCTCGAAATCTTCCCGTCCTCATTCTAACACTCTCTTTAGTGTACCATATGGCACATCTACCATATTAGGTAAACAACTTTACAAAATTACAAGAGCAACTGAGATTCATTACAACTTGTGCATTATAAGTGTGTAGGATCCATTACTGAATAATTTATCTTTTCATACACTCTGTCTCTTGTTTGACATTGGAAGTAAGTTTCTAGACTGAATTCTTCAGCACAGGGATTCCAGCTCCTCTGTGCTGTACTACTCCATTTTAAATTATAAAAAAGAGCAACTTGCACAAGAATTCTAGTAATGGAGTACAGGTAATTATTAGTGTGGTGTAGAAATAGTCAGACTCAATATGCAGTGAATGCTGTGGACTGCACCCATCAGTTACATCAAAAGATCTTGAACATTACAGGCACAGGGTTCTCTGTGTGTCAAAGAGCAGAAGCTAGCAGGAGCTATCCAGGAAAAATGGAGAACTGTCAGTTCCTTTAACCTCCTTTCTTTATATTATTATATATTATTATTTAAAATACTTATTTCCCCTCCTAGATCTACAATGTACATATGCCACAGATACTATCTCAGGTTAAGGTAATGCCATTCTCCTTCTGTTTGTTTTATAAAAATGAAGTTAGTCTAGAACTCGTTACAGAAACATCTGACAGAGGTATGGGTTGGGATGACAAGGGACAGAACAGAGAAGCCTATGGATGGTTTTAGTCTTAACTCACCCATCAGAAGACAAAAGGCCCATCAATAAATAGATAAACTTATTGTTTTGATGGGTGATTTCTTGCTCTTCTTTACTGCCCCTCTCTCTGCTCCTCACCCAGGGTAATCTGAAACACTGAAAGCTGGGATTTAACCAGTAACAAATTGATTTCAAAAGTTCAGTCAAACAAGATGACAAAAGTCACACTTGTGTCAGTTTCCACTGGAAAGTGCTCAGCAAACACAACATTTTGGGTTCATTCATAAAGCTGCACTAACCTTGTAGCCGGTATCCCTTCCTACCTTTCTGCCTTGTACCCCATTTCCTTTTTTTTTTTTCCCCTTTTGGAACACCACAGGAGTTCAATGGATAATTTGGTAAGTAGAGAGTGTTAGGAGCAAAGGAATGAAGTCCTGGTTGAAGATGATGCAGTTCTCTGCAGAAGTTCCCCATTGGTTCCCTTGAAAGGCTGTGTGCTGATTCTTCTGCAAAAGGGTGTCAGTCTCCACTAGCAAGTGATCAGCAAAAGCAGCAAGATTTCATCTGCATCCAGAATACAAATGTTCAACAATCTCTAGGAAAAATATTCCTGATTTCAATATTTTTCTTCGAGTTTAGGAGCAAATGCAGTTTTACTCCACACATGCACAATAAAGCATCTTCAGTGCCCCTTGTAGTCTGTGCTCTTGACTGTCTTCTCCCTGAAATCTCAAAATATTGTTAAAGTCTTGGTCTTCAACTCATCCCATGTACTTCAGTTGTCCTTAGGTGAATCCCTGAAGTCTAATGCTCCTAATAGGGATTAATATTCATAATTAAGTATGGTATGCTGCAGGAAAATGTCTTAACCCTTGTACTGTAAAATAAAAAGAGATGAACAGTAGATTTGGAGAGCAACAGTACAGTCCCTTTTTCTTTTATGACAATCATACCTACCTACACCCATATTTCCACTGAAGGACAGTGTCTGTCCTTATGGCTACTGGACTGTTTCTGCCAGCCACAGAAGCTCCAGCCCTGTGCTGCAATTCAATGTTCTGGACAGAAGCCTCACATGATGCTGCCAGGGAAGAGAAATGGCAAAAGCATCCACTTAAATAAGTGTTTGCATCTGCATAACAATTTCTGGAACTCCAGAAATAGACCAGAAAAAACTCCAAACTCTTCTTTTCATAAAATATATTTGATTGAATAAATATATTATGTGACAGCTTAAGGGATATCCTCTTTTTAAAACCAAGATATTTAACAATACCTAGTTATTAATTAGGAAAGACATAGAAAATGTCTGCTACAAGGACACTACTTATGAGCTTGGCTTTCAAACCAAAATGTTAGCAGAGCACACAACTGCCTTGGCAATCTCCTAAGTGTTTCTAGGACAGAAGACTGTGCCTCTAGAACATGCAATTCCCACAGGAGTTATTTATGTGTGGCTCTCCTGAGGCATTCCAAAGTCCACGCAACTCCACATCCGAAAGAAAACGCCCGGAGAATATACCGTGGGATAAAGGATTATTGTTTGGAACCCTTCAAGGCTTTACAGCATGAAAGAGCTGTGGAAAACTTTTTCCTTCCCAGCTGCTCTTCATCTGGCTGGTCATGGTTGTTACTGCCAAGATAGGAAGTATCAATACCCAGACTCATCTGTAAGGGAATTCTTAAGAATCTTTACTCATAGGAGAAAATGAAAGTTTCTGAGCACACACCCCAGCAGCTAACAGATTTCTAAAGCAAATCTTCTGAAGGGGATTACTAGCAAATGTCCAGAATTGTGTGGAAGAGACAAGCAGCAGAGATGTCAACTAAGATTTGTGTTTTATCTGTTCTGAAGAATTTCTTGTGCAAGCCTACATGATTCATGGGAAAAAGAAAAATACTATTAGAAGATTAGAGGTCCTTCTGGTCACTACAACCAGCTTCAGTAATTTCACATATTTTGAATTTAGCAAATTATTAGAAGTGACTGGTCAAAATGAAAATGCTTTCCTCTCTAAGCAAATTAAAGGACTTTTGGAAAATTGAATCACTATTTCCAAGACAGAATATGTCAAGAAAATGTGCCTACTGATGGGTCTCATTACTGGAAATCCAATTTGCACAATTTACAGTCAGGATTTGTTAGAATATGTTTGAAATATTTCTTTTGAGAGAGAGGTGACTTTGGCAGGTTTTGCTTCAATTTTTCTGTGAGTCTTTGTGAGCAAAGTATGATCCTGATAGGGATGTTTTATCAACAATATATCCTCAGACAACCTAATGGTACATGACACCATGGATATTCCAGTAATGGATTCCTGACCTCTCTTGAGCTGGACACATTTAACAATTGACCACTTATGGTAATCAGTGTTATCCTCCTTTTTTATATGCTTCCCTCCACTCAATGGCCTTCAAAAATACATAAATAAAAATAAGAGAAAGAACCAAAGATGAATCTTCATCCTTTTGAGCCACAAACAGGTACAGCCAGTGCCACATCAGTTGTGAAACAGCAGTTGCTGTAGATTAAAACATTTGTCCTATGGAATTTCATATCACAATGCCTAGGGACTGTAACTTACTTTATCTAAATCATTCAGTAGTCCCATGGTTCTTCTCTTTTAAGACAGAGGAGTTATTTCAAAAGAAGATTTTGTGTGTGCCTGAATGCACACTTTTTAGCTCAACAATAATATCAAATTAAACTAATGGGCTGTAAAGTTGGTAAAACTTTCAGCATATGTTCAATACATAGGGCAAAATCCAGGTTCTTTTACATTTGAACTGGAAGGATAATCATGTGTGCAAGCAGTTCTGAAAGTCATTTTCAGATGACAAAAATGGCTAAATCATTTTCCTTACTCCATTTCTAGCTCACAGTCTTCAATGCTCTTACCAAGCCTTAGGAGACAATAGAATTCCTGGGCAACCTTAGTGAGATTATAAAGAAAACAAACACAAAAGACACTGACTGGAAAACCAGTGTAGACAGAAGAGGTATAAAAACATCATCATTTACAGGGAAAAAAAAAAATGAAAGCAGTCCAGTGCAGGAGGTTTGTTTTGGTTGTAATGAAATGAGATTTTATCTAAACTTTTTGTGGATTTGGAAAGCAAAAAGTATGTAAGGAAGATTTTGCCGAGTTTTTGTTTTGTTTTCTTTTTTAATGACTCCTCTGTAATAACTGATTAAAATAAATCAAGCCACAGCTTCCTTATTGAGTTGTCTCAGACTTAATGAAAACACAGCTAGAAAGGCTATTAGACAAGGTTGTTTTGGTTTTTTTTTTTTGGATTCTCCAGCAATCTAAATAGTTAGGGATATGATTCCAGACTCTAGGTTACTTTCTTACACTACCTAAAATATATTCTGAGTGTCAGAGAGAGTTCTGGAATTGCCCTTATTCCTTCAACAAGCTTTTGCCCATTTTGGAAACTGCAAACAAATCAAATACCTCAGTTAAATATGGGACATGTTCCCATAGTTGCCTGAAGAAACTAGTGCATGTTTTGAAGCAAGTCAGACAAAGATTTTATCTCTTATAAGACAAGATGGGCAAAACTTCCAGCCCAAAGGAAATGACACACCTGGATGCAGGGCCAAGTTAAGTTATTCCTTACTGTTACCTGCCTTTGTTTGTATGGGGCACCTTGCAGTACTCCTCCAGTACCACACAAGAATAACAAAATTGCTGTCACTATTCTTCAGACCAGTTCATGCTCCAAGTTAAACTTGCACAAACCTTTTGTTTTCAAAATGTCCTACTAGCTGCTGTATGTCCCAAACAGCCTTTGGAAGTTTGGCACAGGTGATGTCATAGGCAGAGTAAATGCTGAGGATAATGCTGAGTAAAATACTGAGTCTAAGATGAAGACGTGAGGCGTTCTGGAAAAAAAATTAAAACATATTAATCAGAATTAAGTGAAAAAATTGAAAACCCAAATCTCTTTTTTAGTTAGTTAACATTAAAAATGTGGTTTAATAGTGCACTAAATAATCAAACACCTTGTCATACATGAAGTGATGGAGAAATGAGGTATGAGGAACAAATAATGCAAAGGCTTTGGAACAGTAAATATCAGAATTGTCATGTGTTTGTGAAAAGTGTGTACACAAATACTACAATGGTAAGGAGAAGTGTGAGTTAGAAGGAGATTAAATCCCAGTTTATTGTCGTACAAAAATAAATTATTTCCTGAAACTGCACTAAAATCCTATTGCTATGAATTACTGTACCATTCTTGGTATCTTTAGCCTAAACCTGAATTAAAACCTATAAACTTTAAACTCCCAAGCCTCTTCAGTCTTGTTTTTAAAAGGAAAATAACCAAGATAAATGAAGAACACCCTAGAAGATAAAACAATGACTAATAATTCATCTCCTCAAAGACATTTCTGAAACATGACTTTTAAAACAAGTCCAGGAACAATTCAAGCCATGAAAACTGCAGCAGATGTTGTGCAGGGAAAGAACAGCACACTGCCAAGGCTGGTAAAATGATCCCTTACCTCACTGAACAGAAAGAAGCTGAATCTACAACCCATTTGTAAAACAGGTAAGGAGGGGGAGATTCTTTGGCTGAAGAAGAATGAATGCAGATGAGGTCTCTGAACTAAAACATCTCATAAAGAACTCTCTCCTCTCCGTTCTCAGCCCAGTGATGTACAGTATTGCCCTGTGGTTTGATTTGCACAGCAAGAGCTGTGCAGCTGGGTCTTGGTTCAACCCCACTGAAGCCTCAGTGCCAAGGAAATAGTGCTCAGAACTGATAGCTGGAATGTGCTCAATAATTTGGAGAGAGAAAAGTCCAGAGAGGGAAGGAGGAGCCCTTAAAGAAACATTGCTGTCAAGATTTCTGGAATTTTAGCCAAACCCAGCTGGTGAAGGTAGATTGCTGTCCAGAGAATGGTGATGTTTTCTGGTCTGCAACATCCAGGGGTCTGCAGGACGTTTTGTACTCTCAAAAACATTTGCTTTTGTTCAGAAAAGACTGGTCCCAGAGTGATGTATCAGGCTGGTTTCCCATCTGCTCCTTGGTCTTTCCTCTGAGACACTGTCAAGTGTACCAAGTAGGTCAGTTGTGACAGTCTGGCTGTAGCTTGGGCTCTCTTCAGCCCAGAAGTGGATTCAGATCATTGGTTATCACTGCAGCTCTTGAACCTCTCAGAAAGTTGGCCATGAAGCTCAATACACAGATTCTATTCTCCCAATTAATGCATAGATGTAAACCTCTACCAAATCTTCCCCTGCAGACTAATCCTCTGCAGCATTTCATCCCTGTAAGTAAATTTTTTGCTTCCTTTCTCCATGTATTACTTCTTTTTTTTTTCTTTCATTGTAGTGTGTCTTTAATCCACATTTTGCTCACTTTATGCCTGGAAGAACTTTATGAAATCCCACTTTTATCCCACGCCCTCACATCAGTGCACCTGTGAGGATACACAAAGGTTTGCCATTCACTTCAGTGCAACATATTCCAAAGAAAAGCAGACTATGCAGCAAAAAACCCACTCAGAAATTTCTCCCAATGGAGCTTAGTATCTTAGGCACTGTTCATTTCTCCCCACTCTCCTAGACAGACAACTATATGTCTTTATGCCCTAATTATTTCTAAACTTAGGTCTGAATCCTCTTACTCTTTTCAATGGGAGATAGATGCATAAATGCCTTTTTTAGAATGTGTCTGACTTAAAAGTCTTTATCCTTCAACTTTTGTCACCAGACTGCAAACTTCAGCTTTGTCAACCTTTTTTGTATCACATACACTATCCACTTAACTGTCTTCATGAAAGAATCTCTTAAAATTAAATCCAGTTTCCACATCTGTGAATAAATCACTACCTACTTAGCCAGGATAACTCCATCTTGCCATTCAAGATCCAGAAAGCCTCGATATAAAAGGTACTTGCACTTCCTTAACTGCTTCATTCCCCAAAACTTCAATGACAAAGTGATCTGGAAGAGCAGGCAGGATTTTGGGCTGAGTTCTCAGTCTTGTGTCTCGTACTGAGTGTGGGTTTTAGTCTCATTTCTATAAAGTAGACACTGGTGGAGTGGTGTGTGTGTGGAAATAGTCTGGAATAGCAGTTTGTGTTCATTCTAATAAAAGATATTACACATATCCAAGATTTAGTTTTATAAAAACAAGTAAATTTATGTTCCCTCCTTACTCTGTTGCATCAAAAGTGACTCCATGATAGATTAAGACAATCAAACACAACTTTTAAGTAGATTCATGGCAAATAATCAGCAAAGACTGGGCAGGTCAGAACAGCACTGTTGCCTTATCCCACCCATTTAAGTGGATATATTGATATATCTTTAAAAAATGAAGAGTTCAGAAGTCAGACTGGTCATTTGAATCTTCTGCATGGAAGTGCTACAGAAACAGAAAAATCCTCCAGCAAGTTTTTGGAATTTTACTGCTGGATTTTCACAAGTACAAAAAGAAATTATCATTTTGCACTATAGCAAGGAACTGCATTAACCTTTTAGAAAGTGGTTGATTTTTCAGGGAAAAAAATAACTGGTTACAGTATGAAAAGTGGCATTGAATGCATGAATGGAACAAGAAAATAAAAATGTATCATTCTAACATGAGTGTATTTACAATAAAGCTGGTTAAAGTGCTGATTAAGAGCCTGTTAATTCTAGTAAATAATACAAATAAATAAAATAATATAAAATGCTGCTTTTTCCATCTTTATAGGTAATTCCTTGTCTCAGACACTGACACCATACATTATAAACACTGAGTATCTGCACAAAATAAGTTTGTTTTCAGCCAAACTCACGTGAGCGTTTTTCCTCTTGTTTGTATTTCATACAGTTGGAGCATTCAAATAAACAGTGCCCAAAGTGTGGTTTTGCTTTCTGCTCACTCTGTGGGTCTGGATAACAAGTTTAATCTCTCTGCCATCTCCTCCTCACTGGTAAAATATATTTTGTCTTGACTGTGCAATGCTCTTGGATTGCTGAGAAGTGCAATGGAAAAATGCAGATTTATGCCAATGCCACTGAATACACAGTCAAGGTACTAATTAAAGAGCCAAACCCCCACAAGCCTAAAACTATGACATTTATAAAATATTTCATTTAAAACCAGAAGTTAAACTGACTTGAAATTTGATATAGGGGGGTGGGATGAAAGATGTCAAAATTAAAATCCCTGAGGCACAGACTCAAAACTGAGAAAAAAAGGGGAAAGAGAACAGAACAGCAGAACAGGTGTTACAGTCCCTGCATTTATTTCTGAAATAAAAAAGAAAACAACACTTATTGTTTTGGTGGATTTTTTTTCAAGAGACCCTGAGATGTAATGCAAAATAATGTAATCAAACATTATTTTCTTCATACATAATTGTATCTCTTTTTATTAGACTGTGGGAAATTGAGAAACTAATTCATAAAGCCCACATTATTTAAATATAGATTACCAATTCTTTTATTTTTTTCTACTTATTAATATTTCCAATTTTTGTTCTCCTTATTCCATTCTCCACCCCTCACTCTACCCATCATTTTCGTTTCCTTCAGTTGAATTTACATGCTTTATTCTTTATTCTACTTCATCAGCTTTTCTTTGTGTAGAATAAAAACCTTTACAAGAGTGGATCATTTTTTTCCTTTTCATCTTTTCTGTTTCTCCAGTCCCTCCTTCATTCCTGATCTCTTTTCTGCTCTCCACACCTCTACAGAACAGTGTCCTGTACTTGGTGACCTTCCCCTCCCACCCTGCAGCTACCATAATCTTATTTTGAAATTACTGCTCTAACATCTCTTCCTCTAGGAAGAGATGATTAGAGCAGTAATTTCAGAAAGAGCAGTAATTTCAGAGAGATTTCTCTCTTCCTTTGTACCATTTGTATTGTTTGCCACACCCAAATTCAGATCTCTGTTCCATTTTCAGTTCCTCCATTTTCCACGTTTATTTATTTTCTTTCCTCCTTTTTTTTTTTTTTTAAGTTTTACCACCAAGTGCAAAGGCATCCCATTGTCCCCAGGTGCAAGAGGTGATGCTTCAGCAGGCAGGGCCTGGCTCCCTTCCTGCAGCAGCTGGAGCTTGTTAAGGTGTTCTGCCAACTGCTGCTCTGTCCTGAACTCTGCCAGAACTCACCTGAGTCATTCAGCTCACGATTCCATGGATGTGGCCACCATCCACCACACAAGCTCTCTCTCACCATCACACACCCCACAAGTTCTCATCACTGCAGAAAGTCACAGGTTTCTCTTTTACCTGCTGTGGAATGTGCATAGATACATGGGTGCTTACCCTCTCAAATGCCTCTAGTTGCCTCCCAGCTGCCAATGGAGTCTCCTGAGCTCTGGCAACACAGGTTTTCCTGTAAATAAATCAGCTTTGCAGTTCATGCTGTGACTGTACCCCACCTCCACACTCCAAAGACCACAGGTACCTGCAATCCAAATGGCTGTTTGTGAATCCTTCATGCCATGATGAACTGCAGTCAGCATCTTCATATGAAGCCAAATGTTCCCTCTTCATATGAGGGATGCCTGGGATAGCACACTTGTCATGAATTTACAGTGAGAGATGCTCTTTGCTTCCTCCTTTCAACACTTAGTGGATGAGGAACTGTATTTTTTAGCAGAATAAATAATACTAACAGGCCACTTAAAATGTCAGGTGTCATATTTCTTCTTGCTGATGGCTTGTTATCTCTGACTGTTGTCAAACACAAGATATTGAGGAAATTCATTACAATAAGAGTATCTTCCAGAAGCAGGCTGATTTATGGGCCATGGTGATTATAACTAAAATTCTGTATGTTTGCATATCTGTCCTTACCAGTGTATAGGTCATGCCAACTTGGTGTAGTTTTCTTTTTCCACGCTGCTTTAATTAGCCTTCCTGAAGGATCCACATCACTGTATTGGTACGTGTGACTGTCTCTTTCTTCATTGGTATTAAAAAGGGAAAAAAAAAGGCAAAAAAAAGTGAAGTAATAAAACAATCATAATACCTTGTGTTGAATAAGTAACAAAGTACTGGAACTTACAGATGCTTACGAACCAGTGACATTTTGGTTTGCATAAAGAAAAAAATCAATTGATCTGCAAAACCTGGAGCCCCATTTACTATTTCTAAAGAAAATTTTAAGCGTTGAAATAAGAAACATCAGTTTAAACATACTGTGGAGTTGGAAGATGTTAACCAAAAGAGGGAGTTCTGTTTCTGTACCTTTGGCTACACTATTGACATAATTTTTTCATTATAAATATTTTTGTGGCTGCCCCAAACTGAGCAGCCACATTTTTTCTATTACTTCTTTCCCTATTATTTCTCCATTTGATCTTTTCTACACTCAAAACTAGACACTCCTCATACAGAGGAACTAGAGGTGTTTTTTCATTAGGGAAGTTTCTAACCATCAATTTGCCCACTAAAGGGCACTGTTTACTGCTATAAAAAAGGAATCTCTGCTTTCCCTCTGTAAGTTATACTTAGGGCTGAGCTAAAAATCTAAAAAGGTTGACTTTAAGGGCTGAGTTTCTCATTCAAAATTACTGCTTTTCCAATTAATAAGTTTTGGGTTTTCTTACTTTATATTTTTTAGGAACTCTATGCTGGAACAATTTAACAAGGAGAAGACAGCACACACGTACGAGTGGAAAGGAAGCATCTGCCCTGTTCAGGCAGGGGAGATCTGCTCTTCAGGCTGTAAAACCAGCATGAAGAGTAGCACCATAAAACACGTAAGGTCACAGGGCAGACAGCCTGGGGCACAGGGAGAACAGCTCTGCGAGCCATGGTGTGCAGGGACGCGGGGTGAACCTGGGGGCTGCTGTACCGCTGGTGGAAGGAAGGCAGGGAACCCCGCGCCTGCAGCTCCAGCGGAGCTCCCTGCACTCACACAATGGCTCCCGCTGCATTGTCCCCGGCTGCTGCCTTTGGGTCTTATTCCAGTCACACAGACTGGCGAGATCTGCGCGCTCTGACCCGCTGCCCGAAATGCCTGCCCAGCCTGCTGCCCGCGCACCCTGTCGCTGCTGGGCGATTGCAGCCCCGCGGCCGCGCCTGCCAGATGCTGCCGGCTGTCTCTCGCTGACCCGCAGATGGCCGCGGAGCTCCCGGGAGACGCCGCACGGAGCGGCCCCATCCTCCAGCTGCAGCCTGGCACGGCGTGACCCGACCCGAGCCGGGCCGGGCCGGGCCGGGCCGGGCCAGCAGAACAAAGGCGCGGGGCGACCAGCACAGAGCAGGGCCCGGCGGGCACCCAGCGCCAACCGCGGCACCGGAGCGAGAAGGGGCTTGGGCAGAGGCAGCCATGGCTGTGCCGTGACGGGAGGGCGACCATCTCCTTCTCCGCGCGCTGACGCGACAGCAGCCGTGCCACAGCGGCGAGGGGCGCAGTGACACCGAGGCGAGGGGCAGCGCCACACGAGGGGCAGCGCCACGGCCCCGGTGCCACAGGGCTCCCTCAGAGCCCCCGCCCCGCGCGCCCCCTCAGCCGCGGCAGCGCGGGAAGCCGAGTGCGCGCGCTCCGGCCCCGCCCCGCGGCGCACGTGGCACCCTCGCCCGCGCTGGTCACGTGACGCGGGGCCCGGGTGTTCCCTTCTCCCCTCCCCGTCTGACCCCGTCTCCCCCGTCTGGTCAATAGCGCGCGGCGCATGCGCGGTAGCGAATCACGCCCCCCCCTCCCTCCGCCTCCCCCCGGCCCGTCTCCCTCCGCCCTATATAAGGCGCGCGCGGCGGGGTCCCGGCTCCGCAGTGCGCGTGGGCGGCGCGGCGGCTCCGCGCGGCTCCGGGACCCCCCTGCCCGCCCCCGGCTGCGCCGCCGCCATGAGCTCGGGGACCCCCTACATCGGCAGCAAGATCAGCCTGATCTCCAAGGCGCAGATCCGCTATGAGGGCATCCTCTACACCATCGACACCGAGAACTCCACCGTGGCGCTGGCCAAGGGTGAGGCGGGGCCCTGCGGGGGGCGCGGGCGGGCCTAGGCCGGCGCTGGCTGAGGGGACGCGGCGGGGGCCGCCGTGCCGCGAACAATGAGCGCGCCCGGGGCCCGCCCGCCCCGCGGGGCTGCAGCCCCGGTCCGGAGCGCTGCCGCTCTCCGTGAGTCAGCACTGGCAGGGGCGGGCAGGGCCCGGGATGCTGAGCAGCCCCCGGCTCTCCCCGGGAGCGCTGGCTCCCTGGCCATTGTCAGGCGCGGGGAGGTGACGCTCGGCATGGCTGTGCGTGCTTCGGTTCCCCTCGCTGGCTGTGCCCGGCTGCGTGTCGGTGCTGGGCTCGAGGAGGGCCCCAGGCCGGCGCTGAGGAAAACAGTTGCTGTTGTTGTGTCTTTGTTCCTTCCGTGGTCGATAACTGGGCTCTGCTCAGGTGAGGGGGTGGGAGCTGCTGCCCTGAGGGCTGTGGGCCACCTGCACGTGGGTCTGGCTCGCCGACCTTGCTGCCTCCTCAGCGAGGCTTTAGGTTTTGTTTCCCTGTAGAAATACTGATCATTATCTTTGAAACAGTGTCATTTGGGTTCGCTTGTCACCTGTGCTGGGAACTCCTGTATTTCATCTCAGTAAAACCTGTCCTGTCTTGTTTAGTCCCTCAAACATGAACTTACTCCTGTACTGCTTTTCGAGTCCATCTTGGCTACTTCACCTAATGTGCATCGGCGTTTTCTTTCCCTGAGTTTTGTCCTTCCTGGTTCTGGGAAGTTCACACGTTCTTCATTGCCTGCAGCCAGCCGTCGGGGCTGTCCACAAAACAAACACCTTTTGTTTAGAAAGGCTCCTTGCTGGCAGGAGGCACTGACTTGCCAGGTTCACAACTACCCTCCAGGCAGCCTGTGCCCCACTGTTTACCCAGCATAATGATGTTTATATGATGCTGGGCATTATTTGACACCCATTAGAGTGTCTTCTGAAGTTAAAAATGCGAGTTTTCTCAAATTCTCTTTTCCTCTAGGAATGTAGCTGTTTATTTAAAACACATAAATGGAGCTGCTTGTGTTAGTGCTTGGCTCAAAGTACTTGAGAGGTTGCTGGAAGGATGCAGTTCCTCTCCTGTAGGTGCAGGAAGGTCTTTGCCTTGACCCAGCAGCAAGTAAAAATGGTTCCTTACATAGCCCTGCTTACACATTGCACTTGCTGCTTTAGAGCTGGTGTGTTTCAGAGGCATGTGTGGTTAAAGTGCTTTATGATGGGAGTAAGTATATGCTCTGGATAAAATTTCTGGCCGTTCTTGTATTTATTGGTTTCTCAGTGTTCAGTTTTGATAAACTGGGGTGCCTGAGAAGTGGTTGTTGCAGTAGGTGGGGAATACATATTTTTCCCCACCTAAAGAGCTGTTCTCTAAACTTTACATCACAAACCCTGATTTTCATTGTAGCTCAGAGAGGGTCTTCAAATTTAGAGACTTTATAGCAAAGCAAAATTAGTGTGGGAATTACAAATGTAGCAACAATGTTGAAGTTAGTCAGGGCAGTATCAACCCCCAGTGTGGTGTCAGTGGTTTAAAACACTTGATCTCTGAGGCATTAGAAGGGCCATGAGTTACTGACATGCTGTTGAAGTTGTCCAGGTAAATTGTTGTTAAACCCTGGATGCCACCGTTTAAACACTTCCATGTGCAATGCAAGTGTCATTCTCTTTTGTTCTATCATTCATTAAAAAAATTTAAATTGAAAGAGACCTCAGGAAATCTGGTTCAGCCTCTCACTTGAAGCCAGGCTGATTTCAATTGATTTATATTTGTTAAACCTCAATATGTGCACAGAATCTTAAATGCTGGAGATTCCATGGGCTTAATTAATCACCACAAGAAAGTTGTCTGTTTGTTAGAGGCTAAACTTAAATTGCAAACAAAGAAAGCTTAAGCCTACTGGTGTCCTGTCAGGAACTTACTCCCCCTTAAGTAAAAGTCTGAAGAAATTGGAGTTTTTGAATAAAAAATATCCACATAAGCTCTGCTTTCCAGTCAGTCTTGCTGTGCTTCCTGCCCCTTCAGAGCTTAGGCTCGACAGCCCTACAGGAGTAGGAGCTGTGTTGTAAACCAGGAGCTGCAGTGTTGTGGGATTGATTTCCTGTTCATCTGTAAGCAATAGTCAGTAACTTCATGGGAGACAGCCCTTCCCACCTCCACAGCAACTTTAAACTGCATTTTGTGCAGTGCCAGGAACAATTAAACACCTGAGGTGCAGGGACAGGCAAGCTCAACTCCTACAGCCCTGTTTTGTCTACCCCAAGGACTTGGTTTTCCACTTTTCTTGTCAGAAACCTTGGGAGCAGCCAGCTGAGAGGCTGCCTGGGCAGCTTTGGGCTTTGCAGCTCGTGTGTTTGTCCATGGGGAAGTTGATGGGCTGGTCATGGTGCTTCCCAAGTTAGCTGGGGGAGCCTGCAGGAGCCCTGGATACCTTTAGTACATCTTGCCATGAGCTGTAATAATCTAATTTTGAACAGAGAGATCAGTGGTACAGTTCATGTCCAAAAGGCTACAAGCATTGCTTTCAGTTTATAATCTGCTTCTGGTTGACTGGGTTACAGCTGTAATATGATCAAGCAGCAGCTGGAGATCTAAAATAACTTGGAGAGGTTATTTACCCTGGGAACTCATGGAAGATGGCCATTGAAAGGAAGTGACTGACAGCTTGTCCTTGTACCGGTGAAGATCCCTTCCTGCTAGGTGCAAATGAGGTGCTGAGCAATGTGATAGGGACATTCTGGCATTCACCTGCTCCTTGAGGGCTCACCTGAAGGCCACTTGTGGCACTAAGTGCTGCCTGGTGTGAGGTGAGCCACCTGCATACACCCTGGAACAGGACTCTTGAGTGTCCCTGGCTACAGCTGCCAGCACTCCTTGTGAGTAGAAGCAGCATGGTGTGCCAGGGTGCTCAGTGCATCCACTTTTGGTGCTCTTTTTCCTGGCAGGCTGTGGTGCCCCCATCTGTGTGGCAGGAAGAGTGGCATGTCCTGGTGGAGGTGTTTCAGTGCTTCTGTGATGACCTGTCAGGAGCAGCTGAGGGAGCTCAATACAGAGTTCTTCCACTGGCAGAAAACGTGCATCAAGCCCATATGTGCTGGTACTGGGAGTGCCTCTCACAGACAGAAAGCAGCCACACCAGTGAACTTGGGAGTTTCTGTAACTTGTGGCTGAAATTTCAGGCTTTTACCTGTCAGTGCCTGATGTAACTGTGATGTGCCAATAATCCAGTCTGACCTCTTCTTCCTTAATGGCTCAAATTAATTTATGCTTCTACCTAGTAGTTGCCACAGTCAGCTGAAGTATTTTTTTTCCACTCTGGTGTGTGACATTGCTGGTTAGTGTCTGTTCAAGTATTCTGGTAGCTGGCACTCAGTAAAGCCTCCTAAGCAGTTAGATTTATCACTGATGGCTTGCTTTGTAGTCACATTAATCATAAAAACAGTGACATTGGAGTAGAGAGGGAGTTTTAATAGGAAGTTTTTATCATTGATAAAATCACCTCTGTCTGCATAATAAATGTATGAAACCAGGGGTGCAGATTTGAGCTCTAAAGCCTTCTACAATTTCCCCCTGCTGCTTCAGGGGCCTCCCCGGGGTGTGGTGCAGTTGCCTGGAGCTGAATGCCTGACTGGGACAGCTGCTGGGGAGGGAAGGAGAGTACAGCACTGTGGGGAAGTCCTTGGGTTTGCAGTAGGATTCTTCACTCCAGCTGGTCTATGGTCTTTACCTTCACAGCTTGATGTAAACAAAACTGTTTACACAGGCTGCTGAAAAAGTTGGCATTTGAGGGAGCAGATGTGTGTGAGAAGGAGATTGAGGGTTCTGGAAGTAGCTGTTGTTGTTGTTACAAATGGCAAGTGTTGAAGGAGTGCTTGTTAATTGCACGGATCTGAGCGCGCACAGTGCTGCAGTGGCAGTGCTGCACTAATGTCACCGTTTCCATGCCCCAGTGCGATCCTTCGGGACCGAGGACCGGCCCACAGACAGACCGGCTCCTCCCAGAGAAGAAATCTATGAGTACATTATTTTTCGAGGAAGTGACATCAAAGACATCACTGTCTGTGAACCTCCAAAAGCTCAGCATACTCTGCCACAAGATCCTGCCATTGTCCAAGTAAGTTAGCCTGAAGTGTTGATAAAAAGCTGAGATAAAACACTGGTGTTGAAGGACTGCATTTTGGTAAAAACTTATAGAAATGAAGGCAATCAGTGTCTCCAGGAATCTTCAGATTATTTAAAGTATCCTGAATTTTGTTGTAATGTTTAAAGTAGCAGCAGCATTAAGACTTCAGTCAACAAAAGCCAGAGCTAGCTGAGAATGCAGGAAAATCATAAAGAGGTAAACTAACCCTTCTCAGAATTTACTTAAGCTTTAGTAATGCCGTATGTGAAGTAAAGAATCACTGCCAAAGCAAGTTGCCTCTTGGACACTGTAAATGGAAATGTACTTTGTCTTGTTACAGTCTTCACTGGGCTCTGCCTCTACATCATCCTTTCAGCCACATGTGCCTTACAGCCCGTTCAGAGGTATGCCACCTTACAGCCAGCTTGCTGCCAGCTCTTTGCTTAGCCAGCAGTATGCAGCTTCCTTAGGTTTAGGTAAGTACAAACTTTACTTGCTAGAATAAAGGGATGGTCTTGTATGCAGCTGCTGTGAAGGCAAATAACAGTAACTAACACCAAGCTCCTTGCCAAGTGTCAGGCTGCAAGGAGCAGTGAATAAGCAGCTCACAACTTTGTGCAATGGTTTTACTGCATGTGCACACACACATGAAAGAAACAAACTAAATAGCTGAAGTTTCTTTCTGAAATTAATGGGAATACCTGACAGTTGAGGCCAGTTCAGTTTTAACCTAACACACCTCACATCACATGTAAAAAGAACTTGCATTTCCAGAGAAGACTGTAAATAAGCTGCTCTAATGCTGTTCTAGAGAATCTTGTATCTCTTTCCAAGTCCTTCAGATGTTTCACTACCTTGTATCTTATCCATGTATCTCTGCTCTCTCTTCTTCCCTCTATCTCTTTAGAGAAATTGGTAAGCCCTCCAGCATCAGCAGCTGCTTCCAGCCCTAGTTCTTCTCCGTCTCCACAACCTGTTTCAGAGCCTGACATGTCTTCAGAGCCCCATCAGCTCTCTTCCAAGGGTAACAGCAGTTTGAGGACTCCAAATATTTGGAAGAACTGCATGGCACTTGCAAACACTCTGTTCTTGTTAACCCCTCCTAGAATGATAGTGCTCATATGGGTAATGCCAGTAGAACTAGATTGTTCTCAGCTTTTTTTTGCCTTTCATTACATGAAGTGTGATTCCTCCTGTCCTACAAGTATCAATTAGAGAGACAGGAGAAAGGAAAAGTCCAAGACAGTGGATCCTCTTGTGTAAGTATCAGGAGAAGGACGAAGTTTAGAGATGCTCATGTGTTGCATCCTGTCCAGGAACGTGTGTCACTGCAGGGTTTGGGTGAGGAATTGGTCAGCATTTCCTGGAAAAAGAAGCACACTGCTTAAATTGTGGGTGGCCTTGTGTTTGGAGACTTAGGCTGATCAAAAGTTCAGTTGTATTTTCTGTAATCGAGGAAACATCAGGGTAGATTTCATGCATGATGGGGCATTGCACCTTGTCCAGACTCCCAGTTAGTAAAGCATGACTAACAGTAAGCAATTCCTGAGTAGCAGAGATAACATGGTTCTGGGTGCTTGCTTCTATGTGTAAAACCTTTAAAGAAGGTTAAGATGAGATACTTGACTGACCTACCTCAGAGCAGGGTGACCAGGTGCAGCCTGCATTTAAACATAATTAGTTTCATCTGGTTTTAGCTTAAGCATGTATGCTTGTGTTGGCATGAAGCTTTTTACTTACTCTCTGCTTTTGGCCATCTATCTGTACATAGTTTCCCAATATTCTGGCTAAACTTTGAAACTTTCTCATGTTAAACTTGCACATCAGCTTTGTCCTACTCAATAATCCTTAGGATATGTCTGTCTTCCTTGCAAGTTTTCCAGGTGTACATTAGCTGGGAACCTGCATGATGTAACCTACTGGGTATATCTCATGTTGGACTTGGGTGACCCAGAAGTGTCAGTGGCTTGGTTTGTGTGAACTCTTCAGCTTTTCACTTTTCTTGCTCTTTTAATATATTCAGTTAAAGTTTGCTTCCAAGCAGTTCTTATGCATAACTACATGAACCTGTAGTACTCCAAACCTTCTAATTAAAGCTAGAATGCAGTGTTTCTTCTGAGTACTGAAGACTGTCACTTTTTAATATAATTGGTGTAAGGTATACCAAACCATGAAAAGTATTTACATGTTTTGTAGTGTGAATAAATAAGCCTGGATGGAAGAGCAACAGAAGTCTTGGTAACACTTTGGCCTTGACCAAGAAGGAATTTAAAAGGGTAACTTTGAGATCCTGGTCTGGTTTCAGGTTTTCTTTGTCTGAAAGCTCTAACAATAAGCAGTGAAGTTGAAGGACTTCTAAAAGCGGCTTACAAAAGGGGATATAGCTGAGGTGCTTAAGCTTTTGCTGCAAAACCTTTTTGACAGAGTGGGGTAACTTTCTTGAACAGTTTCAAAATGATGAACTTTTGTTTCAGATTTAAAGTTACCATGTAAAGTAAAATCCTGCATAATGTAGAAATTAGATTATGGTATAAACTGTCTGAGTGACTGACTTGGCTTGGTTGTTTAATGTTTGTCTAACTTGATTTAAGAAATATATGGGTATATTTCCTGAAACTGAGGCTCTGGATGTGAGAGCCATGACTCGTATGGCAGTGGTGCCTTACCTAGTGCCACTTAAACTTAGCCTGTAAAGATGCACACTCAAGGCTTTGAGTCATTCTTGACCAAAAGGTTTCTCCCTAGAAGTGGGCAGGGTTTGAATGGTGTTGGCTCACTTTCTGAGAGGCGCTTAGTCATTGGGATTTTTTCCAGGTGCTGGCTTTCCTTCTGTTCACCCAGTCCGCAAAAGCCCCATGGTAGAGCAGGCTGTCCAGACTGGCCCAGTTGACAGCATGAATTCCCAAAAGCTGCCCCCAGTGAAGGTGACCCCGGGGATTCCGCGCAGCGCCCGGCAGGTCCCGCAGGCCAACAGCAAAGCGAGCGGTACGTACACCCCCCTTCAGCCCCGAGTGCTGGGCTGGAGCAGCCTTCCAAGGTGCACTGCTGCCCTGAGCTGGCTGCGGATTGTTCTCGTGCTCCTTTAAAGTTTATCCTTCTTGTTCAGTAGATACAGTTCAGGCAGCACCTGTGCAAACCCAAGGACAGGTGAATGATGAAAACAGAAGACCTCAAAGGAGAAGATCGGGTAGGTTAAGCTGGCGCTAAACAGTCTCAACAGCCTGTGAAGGCAAGTG
Organism: Passer domesticus; assembly: GCF_036417665.1. Taxonomy (NCBI): domain Eukaryota; kingdom Metazoa; phylum Chordata; class Aves; order Passeriformes; family Passeridae; genus Passer; species Passer domesticus. The sequence continues at coordinate 10,789,232 of NC_087489.1, read as the reverse complement.
GTGGTAACTTCAGTGAAGGATTAACTGACAGAAGACTGGCAGAAAGCTTTGGGCATCCAGAGATGTTTCCCTAACAAAACAGCTTCTGGAGTCGCAGAAGTTCAGAACATTCCAGGGACAGAGTTCTAGCGCCTTTTCTAGAAAAGCTGAAGGTATGTCATAAAAATCAATGCTGTGACTTGGCAGCAGCTACTGGATTTCTCTGAAACCTCAAGTATATTTACTGGGAGAGGCGGCCTGTTTGAGACTTTCCAGAGCTTTTATAACAGAGAGGAGCTATGGAACACTCACCTCCATAGAGCAGAATTCTAATTTCAAAGTGGCAGTGCAAGCATGGGCCAGAAGAAAGTGAAATTCAAAGAGGTTTCTGCCCCAATAAAATGAGAAAGGGCAGGAAACAGCACTCCAGACTCTCAGGTCTTCAGATTAGTGTGTAGATTGGGTTATAGCTTTTCCAAAAAGAAGTTGATAGCATCTCATTTGGAAACCAGAAACTAGACAGAGTACAAGCTCCCTTTGTGGGTAGATGAGTCTTTGGCTGGATTTTCTGAGACCTCCTCTTTGCCATCAAGATGAGTTTTAGGCTAATTACAGTGCTATGTTTGCAGGTGAAGAGCAGACAGATATTTTTCCCCACCTCCCTCAGCTTTTCTTGCTGTAGTGCTTGTCCTGACTTCCTCCCTGCACACTGGAAGGGAAGTTGGGTGCCCTCTTAGTGGTAAGACTGACATCCAGGAATGCTGCTCAGAAAGTTAAAGTGTTGCTGTAATGTGTCTTCTACAGCCAAAATCAGAAGTTGCTTTCAAAGAGGTGTGGCCTAACCACAGGACTGGAAGCCAGAAACTCCTGAGTTCTATCCCTGGTTTCCTCTGGTCTTGAGCAAGTCATGTAACCTCCCTGTGTGTTACCAAGTGTTTAAACTCTCCTGCTTTCAGGAAACAGGAGAACCAGAAACCGTTCTAGAGGACAAAACAGACCAACTACTGTGAAGGAAAATACAATAAAGTTTGAAGGTGACTTTGACTTTGAAAGTGCAAATGCACAATTCAACAGAGAGGAGCTTGATAAAGAATTCAAGAAGAAACTGAACTTTAAAGGTTTGTGCCTTCATTAAATATGAATTGCTGAGCTAGTAGTAAACACTGCATAGACAAACTGGTTCTGAAAAACTGTATGATTACCTCTCAAATCTTGTTTGAGGGAGCAAGAGAACAGATGGCTCTGCAGTGTGTGCCTCAAGGAGGTGTAATACATTTCATTATCTTCAGATGACAAAGCAGAGACGGGGGAAGAAAAAGGGGACCCTGGAGTGGCAACCCAAAACAATGATGGTAACACAGAGGAGGACCTGCTGGGGCCCAACTGCTATTATGATAAATCCAAGTCTTTCTTTGACAACATTTCTTCAGAACTGAAATCTAGGTGAGTATTTTCTAAAAGGAATTTTAGGCATAAAATTTCAGACATAATCTATGTGACATGGTTTGATTATTTAAAAATTTTAGAATACCCTTTGGACAGGGAATATTGCCATGCATTTGGTGGCTCACAAGTGATGTGAACCAAGTTTCATGCAGTGGCATCAAACAAAAAGCATTTCAGCTGATATGATACACTTGCCTAATCTATGATAGAGGAGTTTCTGTTTCCCAGTACTGCCTTTGAACCCACTGATTCTAAACAAATCCCTTATCTGGCTTGTGGGAGAGGAGGCATCAGGGTCATGCTGTACTGAAGGTGCAGCTGGCAGACAGGAGTGAGCTAAGCCTGGAGGTGGGCCAGAGAGGTCAGCTCTGGCTGTGGAAATGCTTTAGGTTAAATGTTGGCAATATGAAGGGGAAAGCTTCAGCTTTCACTGCCACCACTGATGCTCTCAAGTGCCTGGAGAAACGAGACATCCCTTTAGTGTCAGCGTGAGGGGTTCCCTTGCTCTGTGGTGTGGCTGCAGAGGAGTTGGGTTAGAGCAGGTACACTGCAGCTACTGCTTGTTGCAGTGCAGCTCAACAAAATCAGGGGTGAGAGGCTTCCACTCTAAGTGAGCTGGAGGTTCTGCGGTGTTTGTGTTGAAGCTGAACTCGGCCTTGCTCAGTTCCAGGCGCACCACGTGGGCTGAGGAGAGGAAGCTCAACACAGAGACCTTTGGAGTGTCCGGACGGTTCCTTCGTGGCCGCAGCTTTCGAGGTGGATTCCGAGGTGGAAGGGGGAGTGGAGCAGCAAGGAGAAACCAAACCACTCACAGAGCTGGTACTGGCAGAGTGTAACTTCAGAGGCAAGTGCTCTAGCAAGAGTAAATACTCTCCCTGAGCCAGGTTTGTCTCTTGCTCCTTGCCTGAAGTGTCTGTGCAGCCTGTTTCGTCCTCCAGTGTCATGGATATATCAAGAATTGTTCCTTATTGGATCTGATTGATATTTCTAAAGGGTAGAAGGAGATAGGGGTGGTTTAACGTGTTGATTTTTTGGTTTCACCTGTCTGAGAAAAGGCTCAGCTCAAGCAAGCAGCTTTTGGTTTCTAACTAAGCATTTCAGCTGATACAGGGGTGTGAGCTTTGCTATTCTTCTTCTTCTTGGGAGAAGAACCCCATAATATCAAATTTAATTCTACCTTTTTTTCTGAATAGGTTCGAACATCTCTCCTGAGAGGATGAAACTGTATATAGAAAGAAAACAACCAACTGCTGCACTAACGTGGGAAAATGGTTCATATTGTTTACTGTCTCAGCTCAAGCGACAGAATTTCATGTACTACTGCTTATATTTTGGACTTACTTTGGACCAGCCACTGTCTGCTGGAATATTTTTTGGAAGAGGGAATGTGTTCAGGGGTACCTTCTTCAGGGTGTCTTTTCTGTTTTTTTGTGTTTTTCAAGTGCAGACTAACTTACACGGTTCTTCTTTCTGGGTCTCTCAAGGCTGCTATAGTCTAAGCTCAAAGTCAGACTCCTTTTCTGAACCCTGGAGAAGAGAAATCATGCTGTTTTAACACGGAACCAAAGCTCACTTGAAATAAACCAGCTACAATTTGTTTGTTCTGAGTAACCAAATGGATCCTTTGGTGCTGCTGGTCTCACGGATCTTGGCAGCAGGTGTGAAGTAGCACTTGGTATCTGGAGAAATGGATTCCTGGTGCTGAGGAGTTGTGTATATTGTCACTTGGGAATACTGGAGTGTTGATCATGTAGTAGTGTTTCTGACTGTACAGCTGTTTGTGGGCTGCTACTGGGCTGGAGGTACCACAGGAGCGTGGCTCTGCCTTGAGCTGCAGGGTGCTGGGAGTGCCTGGGGCTTGGAGCTCCTGGCTGGAGCGTGGGGACACCATGTGGGATGGGAGCAGGGACTGTCCCCACTCACGTGCAGAGGTTTTGGCAGTAGTGACTGTCTGGGAAGGAGACCTGAGGCTCTGACTTGTGTGCCTCGGTTTGTACCTCGCTGGAGGCAGCACCAAATGCAAACAGTTCTCTGTACTCTGTAGACTGTGGTGGAACTCTTTGGAATGTTTTCATTCAACTAGGGATGGGAGACCATATAATGAAGCTTAACAGATGGGCATGTTTAATTTCTTTCCTCTATACCCCCATACTGTAAATAGTTTAGTTGTTTTTCTTTTGTTTTTAAAAATCTGTATGTGGGGAGAGGGCTGGGAGGGAGGGGTTACCTTTGTTTGCATGAAATAAGTGGGTTAAATTGCTATAGGCATGTGTCCCATTTTTGGTTGGTAGGGAATTTTGTTGAAAAAGCACCTTGATGACTGAACCCCTTACATAGCTCAAGTTTTTTTAGTTATGCATTGACCTAGGTTACTGTAAAAGCTTGGATTTATTTTTGTAGGACTTTATTGCTGAGAATTAGAACATAGCAGTGGGGCTGCTCTTTGGAGTAATGTAAATTGTAATTATAATAAACATGTAAATGTTTAATGTTTCCCTCCACCTCTGTTCTGTACATAGCTCCATAACATCGCTCCCTACACCTCCTCTGGCACCTTACAGGGCTGCCATCCAAGCTGCAGAAAACCTGGCAGTGTTACACAGTATTGGAAAAAGGCTGCAACACCCAAATCCAGGCACTGCCCATTGTACTGTTGCCCTGGCTCCCATGTTGGGACTCAGCCTGATGAGGGTTATGTTACTCCAGCCTTGCAGAGGGAGGCCCTGGGGCTCCCCAGGAGCTGCTGCTGCTGCAGGCCCTGGCTCACACCTCTGGTCTGGGGTGAGCTGAAATGCCTCACTCAGAGCTGCTCTAACTCTGCCTTTGCTGCTGGCAAAGCAGCCAGTGTGGCTCTAAGTGTGGAGATGGAATTGCACTGCCCTGGCAGAGGATGGGAGGAGAAATCCTCACTGCTCCTGTGTAATCACCACTATTCACACATAGCTGTGCCTTTTCAGTTGAGTGGGATCACTTCCCTTGTTTCCACAGTAAAGCTTCAGATCCAGGCAGAGCACATCCTTGACACTGCTCAAGTTTGTGTCCCAGCCTCTGAGCCAAGTGCTGGCCTGGCTCCTGGAGCAGAGGGGGCTGGTGGCTGTGGCTCAGCCCCAGGGCTGGTACCTGTGAGCCCTTCTTCCCCAGGAGCACTGTGGGCTCAGCTGCAGGCCTGTCAGCTTCCCCATGGAACATTCCCAGTGTGTGGGAACAGCTGTGACTTCAGCAGACAACCAAATGCAGCTTTTTTGGACTTCAGCACTCCAGCCCCAGGTTTGATACATTAACCTGGTGTTCAGGACCACGCTTCCTCTGGCTCATGTGCTCTGATGTGTGCTCCCTGTCCTTGACTCCTGTGGGCTCCTCTGCCCACACTTTGCTGGGCAGCATTTCCTGTAAACAGCTCCTGGCTGTGCGAGCCCAGGGCTGAGCTCTGCTGCCTGGAGCATCCCTGGAGTCCTCAGTGTCCTGAGCAGGGGCTGGAGTACCAGGGCTGTCCCTTGCAGGCTTCTGGGCCACATTCAGTCCTTGCTGTGGCTGCTGCCACCCCAGTCCGGCCCTGACCCTGTCACACCCTCTCTGGGTGTGCAGGAGCAGACTGAAGGGCAGTTTGGCTCTACCCCCTTGGTGGATACAAATGGCCAAACTTAAAATAAAGGAGTACCTGTTCCTATTGCCTCAAGTACTGAGACTTGAGAGAGTAAGCTCAGGTGGGGAGGGGCCTGAGGCTGCTCTGAAATGAGGATGAGCTCAAACCAACTCCTGGGGTACGAGGCAGAGAGGGCAAATACCAGAGGAGAAAGTGGAGGAGCTACAACTCTGTTGTATGTAACATTTGCTAGTTATTGTTTAGCTCCTGCTGCACAAATCCCCCCTGTGAACCACAGCAGCAATGCTGTACTCTGAACCAGACCTGGCAGCACCAGGCCATGCAGCTCTGCCCTGAGCACTGCCTGCAGCAGCACCGTCCCCTGCTGACCCCCAAAACACAGCCCCCATCTGTGCTGTCCTGCAGCAGTACAACACACACCTCTGTCACAGGCTGCTGCAAGGCAGAGCCAGCCTTTTCACCCTGACAGATGCCTGGTAGGGAATAAAAACCCCAACTCCATATTAGTTATGTTGAGACCATAACACAACCTCCTAAAACAACTGTTTAAGGTAAAAAAAAAAAAAAAAGACATGCTGAGAGAGTGCAGAAAAGAACCATTAAACAAAGTGAAGTGTCCAGGGAAAAAAATGCAAGCGAAGTCTCTGTCCTTTAATGGGTCACTGCTGCTGTTCTGTAGCCAACCAGATCATCCTGGGTAATTAAAATCCAAGGAACAGACAGGTTTTTTTTAAATAACAGCTTTAAAAAAAAATCAGTAGGTTTATTGTAGATCTCAAGAGAGCACAGTATGAGTAGCTGGAATGCCTACATGTCTATACAGAATAACCCATCAATTAAAAAGAAGCAGCTAAGCGGGTGCATTTCATTCATCATGATGTTTTCTTCTGTTTTTTCTTTTCATTTTCTTCCTTTTCCTTTTCAATTTCAGCCACATACTTCTCAATTTCTTCAGGGTTCAGGATCTAAAACAGAAACATAGGTGACCCTCAGGATACCCATAAACTTAGGAGACATTCATGGAAGTGATTCTAGCTCTGCCATGGGAAGAGCTGCTGTTTATCTGAAAGCAGGTACCTGCTGCAGACACAACAACATTCCTTGGCTACTAAGAATAAACTGAAGTATTTGTCAGTGCAAAATGTGAGATTAACTTCAGGCAGATCAACAAGGACAGTATCAGAGACGGGCTCAAGGGGAGAGAAGCAAACAGCAGCCTCACCTTCAGCGGCTGCTCCCGTCTCATGACCGCCAGCTCGATGTTCTTCCCACCAGACTGCACCACCTGCGAGGGGCAGAGGGAAGCTTTAGGAGCCTGGCCAGGAATTCACCCCAACAAACCCCTCTCAGGCCTCCTTAGGAGAATAGATATGGATGGGGTGTATTTCACTCTTTAGCTCTCAACACCAGCAGCACTAACTCTCAAAAGGGTCTTCACAGTGGCGCCAGTGCCCTGGGCAGATGGAGAACACCTCAGCCCCACCACCTGACTTGTGCTGTTTTCCGTATCTCAAACTTCAATCAAAAAATAAAATACTCAGCATGTGCTTTGGCTCATCTCTGGTGCATTTGTGTTAACACCCAGAACTGAAGTCTGTATTGTCCCCAGAGCTGCTGGTAAGCTCTGTGTAAACTATGGAAATTGTGACCCCAATTATTCTGGACCTTGAATTCAATCCAACACCCACAGCCTACAGTAAACAGCTCTCACAGATCCTTTGCAGTACTTCCTTGGACATCCACAAGTATTTTCCCATATTCACCCCTAAGAAATTAATCTGGACAGTGAAAAGCCACAGAAGAGATGTGAAACAGCCTCACCTCGAGAAGAGCCTTGATGACAAGTTTAATAGTCAGATCATCCGTTTCAATGGCCTCATCAGTGTAGTTTTTCTCCAGGAACTCACGCACAGATTTGGCTCCTCTGCCAATGGCATTAGCCTGGAAACATTAAGGGGGAAAAGAAAATGAATGGGAGTTTAGAAAAGATTTCATTTGCAGAGTAAGAAAGAAACACAAAGTTGTACAATTGCATAATCTGTCACACACAAAGACAGTTATCTGGCACAGGTGGGTTGGTTTGGGGTTTTTTTTTTTGAAAGCAGGACAAGACTTCCCAAGGAAAGCTGAACTGCAGATGGCCACTCTCAGCACATTTGATCGTTAAGGATTTTTGCAGCTGTGAGACAGCACCATGTGGCCAGCGAGATCTCCTCTACCCCAATCCCACTTTAAAGAAAACATTAACTCACAAAAACTCCATTTCCAGCAGGGACTGCACGCACTCACCTTCCAAGCATGGTAGGTGCCAGAGGGGTCGGTCTGGTACAGCCGGGGGGTCCCGTCGAAGTCGAAGCCCACGATGAGGGCGGAGATGCCGAAGGGCCTGCGGCCGTTGCTCTGCGTGTACCTCTGAGCACAAAGGACACTGAGGCACTGCTGAGCACACTCTGCAGCAGCTACAACCACGAGAGCCACCTGACACGCTTTTAGCTGGCTGTCTCCATTAGTCAGGACCCTGTATCTCATGGAGCCCCTAAGGCAGGCAGGTGAGACGTGGTTCCTGTCCAGCCCTGTTCCTACACCTGGTTACAGCTTCCAGAAGCACCTCCCCTCCTGCTGAGGGGTGCTGAGGCAGCCAGAGCCAGCTCTGCAAGCCCCAGCGTGGCACCAGTGTGCCAAAAAACACCATGAGCACACCTAAGCACAGTTTTCACCAATGATTTGCACTGATTGCACAGGAAATCGTGGCAGCTCCTGCTGTGAGCAGGTGACACTGCAGCCATGTCACAGCCCTCCTGGGACACTGCTAGCAAAGTCACTGCCATGTCCCACACCAGGGGCGTTGGGGCTGACACCCACAGCACCAGGGCAGCAGGAGCTGGGCCAGGGGTGTTTGCAACAGTGTGGGAGAAATGGTGAAAGTGCCAGCAAGACAGACACAAATGTGAGATTGGATAAAGGAACAAACTGAAACTTGAAGTGGAGCCTTGCTCTGACAGACCAGTGATTATTAGAAGAATCCATTATTATCATCACCACTGCTCCAGCACATCAGTGCATAAGTAAATTAAATTTTCTCTAATTCTCGCTGGTGGCTGAAAATCAGTTTAATACACTGGCAAATGAGTAATTTTCTCACAGAACGCAGCTGGGCATATTTTGATGCTGCAATTCATTCTAAATTCATGACTATCAAACACAAAACATTAAATACTGCACCAATTTGCTCCCCTCTTACCCATCCCTGCAATGGCTTTGCAGGAGGAAAAACTACCAGGAGCCATGAAGAAAAGACAGTAACCCAGGCCCACTGTTCTGGGAGTGAGATGGGCAGGGGGTTCCTGATGAGATGACACATGGAACTGTGCAGGCCTTGCAAGCACTGGCTGCTTTATCTTGGGGGAAAAAACTCAAATCTATCATTCACAAACTCAATCATTGTTTTCCATTCCCAATAAAAACCCACAATGTGTTTTTTACCAGGTAGGGGTAAAAGTGAGGCCAGAGCACAGACACTTGCACAGCTTGAGGAAATGTCAGTTATTCCATGCTACACATGTGTGGTTCATGCTACACGTGTGACACTCTAGTCCCACGTGGCACACACCTAACTGCACACAATGCATAACCCAGGCTAGCACAAGAGCACACAGAACACGTGTGTCAGGTCAGGACATCCTCAGCAGCTGTGTGCAGCCCCAGGTACCTGCTTCAGGCTGGCAATGTAGCGGGTGATGTACTCCACGGTGACAGGATCCTCCACGGTGAGCCTGTGGCTCTGGCACTCCACCCGGGCTCTGTTTATGACTATCCTGGCATCAGCTGTCAGCCCTGAAACGACACAGGGGCCTCAGAGTCATGGAAAAACCTCACAACCTGGCCCTAAAAGGCCCACAGGGTCAGGGAAAATCCAAGCAGAGCTCAAACTCTCAGGTTTGCTGGGCAAGAGCATCTGTAAGGCAGCAGAAAGTGGCTGATGCACAAAAATAACTGAAGGATTTAGTTTACAGCTTCCATGTTTGTGAGTTAAGTGACACACACAGTTCTGAGCCAGGAAATGGGAATACTACTGACAGCATTCCATACCCCAGCTAATCTGCCAGGCTTATTCTCACACACATTATCCCTCATGCAGTCCAGTTTTATCTGCCCAGCAAACCTCAGTTAATGAGACTACGGCAGCATGATGTTAGTTGACCCAAGTGTGACCCTTTAAAAAAAAAGATTTTAAAGACATTTAATTATTATTTTATTATTATTATCTTTTTAGCTAATGCTGCCATTTTTCACTTACAGCTTTGTTTTTATTAGACAATTTTTCCTCAAGTTTGTGAACACCCCTGCACATATCCCTGACCCTGGCTAAGGAAGCAAGGCAGGAGAAAGAACTGAGCCTCTCATTCCTGCACACTGAACAAAACCCTGTTGTTTTAGTCAGTTAAATCAGATCTTAAAAATATTATTGACACTGACACTGTATTTCTCTATATTAAAAAAAAAGAATAAGCTACCATGGAAATACCATGCTTCCCACAGCTCTCAGCCAGGTACACCCTGCATTTTGGGTTCTCAGAGTCCATAAACACACCCAAGGTGCCCCAGCAGCTGCCAAAAGCCCTGAGGGCACCAGGTACCTGCAAAAGCCATGCAGACATTGTCATCCAGGGCACAGATCTTCCTGACAGTTCTCTCATCCTGCAGCTTTGCCACGGACTTCTTCTCCACACCAAGGACAACAATATCCTTCCCTCTTACTCCAACCTTCCGCGCATGAAAAGAAGAAGTAAAAAAGTTAACCCAGGTCCAGAAATCCTGACAGCTGCAGACTTTACTCAGGGGAGCAGTAACCAAGCACAAACCCCCACACTGTAACCATCTCCTCAGCTTGAAGTCAGGATTTTATTTCCCACTGAACCCAGAGGCAGGACTGATGTAACAAAAATGGCAATGCATTTCAGGGTGCAGTTTCATCATCAGTTTACACCAACCTGTGGCTCCTCAGAGACAGGCTCCAGCTCCTTTACACACTGTCCTTTCTCCAAAGCACCATCAGGGTTTCCACAGCCATGGAAAACCCCAGAGTCCAGTGGCACTGCTCAACTCAGAGCCAAGGCACTGAAGATCAGGCCAAGTAACACCTACAGCTGCCAAAACGTTCTGTCTGTAGCTGCCTTAATGTCCTAATTCATACCTTGAATACACTTTTTCCAACATCACTGAGGAAAAAACCCTTGACCTTTCCCCTTCATTCCCACAGAGGGATGGGAATCAGCATGTTCCAAATGCTTCCAAAAACGTTCAACTCAACAAGAGACACAATGGGTGGTTATACTGCATGCTGCCTCCACTTTTACAGTATTTTTAATTTCTGAAAAAAACGAGGAATCTATTTGGAAATAAATCTTGTTATATTCACTCCCATCCCAAAGATGGTAAATTCTCTTTTGGGTAATTAAAACATACTACAACTATTAATACAGTTATAACTTTTAAAAATGAAAACTTACTATTGCTAGAACTTATTACAATCACTGATACAAAGACATTTGCAAATGAACACATTTTTCCTCCTCCCCTAAATGAAATAAAACTTTAATCGAGCAAAAGCTTGGGACACCTGGAAGCCGGGAGAAGCAACTTGCTTTTAAAGGCTTTCACCGACGAGTTTCCCAACGCGCTGGGAATCCGTGCACAAACACAAAATCCCACAAACAAACACAAAATCCCACAAACATAAAATCCCACAAACACAAAATCCCACAATCTGCAGCAGGGACCGAGCGAGGAGAGGATCCCCCCTACAGAAGGCCGGAGCCCCGCAGGGATGGCCCCTCAGGGATGGCCCCTCAGGGATCGCCCCTCGGGGATCGCCCCTCGGGGATGGCCCCGGAGGGATCCCCCGCACGGATCGCCCCTCAGGGATCGCCCCTCAGGGATCCCCCGGCAGGGATCGCCCCTCAGGGATCGCCCCTCAGGGATGGCCCCTCAGGGATGGCCCCTCAGGGATCGCCCCTCAGGGATCACCCGGCAGGGATCGCCCCTCAGGGATCGCCCCTCAGGGATGGCCCCTCAGGGATGGCCCCTCAGCGGCTCCCGCGGCCTCCCGGGCCCGCCAGGCCGGGCGCACAGCGCCGCGCAGGCCCCGCCGCGGGCCCCGCTCCGCCCCGCCGCCCCGCCAGCCCCGCGGCCGCCGACTCACCGCGGTGGAGCCCTTCTTGACCGCCTCCTGCGCGTACTCCACCTGGAAGAGGTGCCCGTCCGGGGAGAAGACGGTGATGGCGCGGTCGTAGCTCATGGCTCCGGCAGAACCCGCACCGTCATCCGGGCGGGCCGGGGGCGGGGCGCTGCGCTCCGGCGCTGCGCACTTGGCGTACGCACCGGGCGCACGCTGCGCAGCGCCGCGCGCGGGGAGTGCGGAGGGTTCGGGGGAAGGGACCCCAAAAGCGGCAGGGACAGCTCCGCCATCCGCCTGCTCCAGCCCCGCACGCCGCCTTTGTAGGCATGGGGCAACCGCAGCTGCCCTGAGCACCCTGTGCCGGCGCCTCGCCGCCCTCGCAGGGAAGATTCTCCTAATAATTCTCCTAATATCTAACCTAAACCTCCTCTTTTTTCAATTTGAGCCCATTCCCCTTGCCCTGTCACTCCACTCTCTCATAACAGCCTTGCTCCATCCTTGCTGTGCGTCCCCTTGGGGTATGGAGAGCCACAATGGGGTCACCCCGACGCCAGGGTGGACAGCCCCGGTTCTCCCTCCCAGCCTTTCCTGGCAGCAGAGGTGCTCCATCCCTGTCCCCGTGTCCCGTGTCCCCTGTCCCATGTCCCGTGTCCCCTGTCCCGTGTCCCCTGGCCGCTCCCTGTCCCCCGGCCGCACGCAGCGCACTTGGCGCAGCGGCCCCGCGCTGGCGCACTCGGCGTACGCAGCCGGCGTACGCAGTTGGCGCAGCGGGCGGCGCGGCCGAGGCCGCGGGAGCCGGGCGGCCGGGACCGCACCATGTGCGGGCGGCGGGGAGGCGGCGGCGCCGCCGCTCCCGTTCCCTCCGCGAACCGGCGCCGCCGCCCCCGCCCCGCCGGCCCCGGGGGCTCGGGGGGGCGCGGCGGGGGCGGTGCCCGGCGGCGCGGGGCGCGGCGCCCGCGGGTGTTCGCGGGGCGCAGATCGTACCATCTGCGGGCGCCCCCCTGGCCGTGCACTGCGGAGAATCCTCGCACGGCAATAGCAGCCAGATAATAACAATATTATTAGAGCCTGGAACCGATATATTATAGACACATAAAAATCCCCCACCATGTCGGTTGCCTTTGCTTCTGCTCGCCCAAGAGGCAAAGGGGAGGTCACCCAGCAAACTATCCAGAAGGTAAAAGAGCATGCTTTTATACAGACAATTTTAGACATTTATGCTGTCCATGCTCCTGCAGCTGGAGGCTGATTTCTAGGGCGATCAGGAAAACTCGTGAATTTGCGAGGGCTGCAGAGATGGACAGCTGGAGAGAGAGAGGTGGGGGAAGGAGGAGGAGGAGGAGGAGGTGGAACAAAGCAAAGGTGTTCAGATCGCTGCAAAGAGAGCGAGAGAAGGACGTAGGGAATAAAATCGGGATGGCACGGTATCCCTGCTGCTCGCCAAGGGGAAACCTGCCAAGCATACATTGGGAAACGGCAATAAAATTTTGCAAATATGCAATTAATTTATGATGGTATGTCAGGTTCTGGCCCCCAAAGAATCCAACGTAAAAAAAATTAATTGAAATAAAATACTGAATTTGCAAGGGTTTTCTTTTGTATCTGGATGCAGAATTTTAATCTCTCAGAAGATAGAGGGAGCACCAGCCACTGGTATTTTTCATAAACTACTATTATTATTATTATTGTTGTGATGTGTTTATTGATGTTTAATGACAAACAAAGCTTTTGAAAGATTTTCTCTGGAGAGGAGATCCCCCCATGGGTCTGGTGGAGGCCACACCAGAGGTGCTGAGTTGGGAAGTTATTGTTTCCCATTTCCCAGGACTGGCAGCACAGGCAGAGCCGGCACCCTTCTCCTGCAGAAGGTGACGCTCAGAGCAGCGAGGCTGGAAATGCCAATAAATTTCGTGCTTGTCTGGGTTTTACTGCCACTGCTGCTTGCCAGGTGCAGTTTGCTGTCGCGGCTCAGGTGTGAGCTCCGTGTGCTCCCTTGGCTGCAGTGACCAGGGCAGTGCCACTGCCAGCTGCTGCCACTTTATGACTGCCAGGGGACAAAAACCCCCTCGGTGGCAGCAGAGCAGGGGTGAGGGCACAGCAAACTGCCCCCACAGGGGCGAGAGGGATGACTTGCATCTCAGGATGTTTGGAAACATCCCATTTTGTGTGCAGCACGTGGTGTTGTGAGCCAGTTCCTTTTAAATACTGAAACATTTCGGACTCAGTGAAATGTAACTTTTCCTCTTACCTCCAAATCAGTTGGAATGATTTCATAATTGAGTTGTTTGTAATTAAACCCGCACCCACAGACAAAGGGCAGATAATTGTCTTCTGTTGGATTTTCAAGCCCTTTCCTTTTTGCATATTCATAAACTTCATGGAAGCTTCAAAATGTTCTTTCTTGAGAAACAGTGAGTGGAACCATTTCCCATCTCAGGTGCATCTGCTGACAGGGTGCTTTGGGACTGTTCATCAGTGTTGGGCTGGTGGCAGTGATCTTCTCTTTGACAGCAGTGCTGAGGAAGAGACTTGCAGGCACAGGAACTGGATGGGATTTATAGTCAAGGATGGAAATGGAGCAGAGAGAGCAGGAGAAAAAAAAATCCAAAAATCCTCATTAACTTATACAAATTTCAATGAAAAATATTGTTCTTATTTGCATTCATATAAGCAGCTTATTTTCATTTATTAACTCAATTTTCATAGCCTTTCTAAGCTGTTCTTATCCCAGTATCAAATATTCCTAAAATAGATTTCACACAGAGGAAGTTGGATCTTTTGGCAATAGAGTACCAAAAGTGGTGATGCTCCTCTAAAATAGTTCATCAAATAGCATTTCCAGGGCAGTGAAATTCAGTTCTGAACCAGAAATGGTTCTTTCCTCAAGAGCTCTCCTGCCCTGATGACACAGTGGTTCAAAAGCCCAATCTTGCAAGCACTTGATAGCAGGGTACCTACAAGCTCTATTATGCCAGAGGCAAATCTGAATTTCTGCATGCTGGCATTATTACTTTTTTTTATTCATTCACCTGGAGAAAGTGTGCTGCATTCACAAGAAATCTGAGGGAAACCGACAAACTAACGTATCTGAAATTTCAGAACAAATCAAAGGACATTTTAAGCTTTTAATCATATTATGAGCTCATTAAATAAAAATAAGGACATCTTGGGATATAATTCTCTTAATCATGGTTTCAGTAGCTGCAGTGATGCAAATTTTATACTTCATCAGGTTCAGCTGTCAGCAAGCTCTGGTCCTGTGCAGGAAAAGGAGCGGGTTTAATTGTTTGAAAGTTTGTTTCCTATTTAAAAGTAGGCATGTTAGTAACACCTGAGTTTTGGAAAGGGTTGGGTGATACTTTGGGATGAGGCAGAGATAACTCATAGTGAAAGTGTTTTCCTTCTTCAGCATCAGAATTTATCTGCCATTTAAGGAACAAGCTAAGTGCATGAATTCTTCTCTATGGGTATTTCAAGTAACTACTTTAAAGATAACTGTTTATAAGTGAATCAACCTTGTGGCTCAGTAAAGTCACATGTAGGTGATTTACAACAGCCAAAGCAGCAAAACTGCAGAAACAACTTCCAGTGCCAAGGAGGGTGGAGGATCACAAAAATACAGGACTTTTATACAATTCTCACAGTAACATATTCTGGTCCTATTTCTTTTATGCAGATGCTAGATGAAAATCACCACCTAATACAATGTATTATGGATTATCAGAGCAAGGGGAAAACTGCAGAGTGTACTCAGTGAGTATTACAGACTTGGGAGTTTGTTAGAAATGTTTCCTGAAGTCTGACTCTTCCCTTTGCTCAGTGGCACAGCTGTTGGTTTGCTCTTGGAAACACTCCTGTTCCTTTCTAGGAGCTTTTCCAGTTCATGGAGAACTGTGAAGAAGCATAAATGGTTCTGGTGGTGCTTACTTGAGTAAACACTCCAGTTAGAGCACTCTTGAAAAAAATCATGTTATTCTCAGCTTGCTGGCAGGGAACACAGGTTTGGCTTTGGAGTTCTGGGATTTCATTCCTGTCAGGGCTCTTGTTAGACAGAGGAGGGAAAAGTGTCTGATTGTTGGAGCAGCTGACTGGGTGTCAGTCCTCAAAGATGGAGGTCCCAGCTGCACAGTTCAAAGTGCTTTCAAAGGAGGCTGTATTTTACCTCTCCCTTCCCCCAAGTTTATCCTTTTGAAGTTTATAATTTTGTAAAAGAGGTGTTGAGCACACTGATCCTTGATGGGAAACGTGACAGCACAGACACAGGTCATTGCCACTGCTATTTATTAGGACAGATTAAAAATGGGTTAAGGTAATTTAATTAACCATTTGTAAATAGCGGGGGAAAAAGAGAAAGACTTGGAATTTTGTGTATTGTTAACCTTTCCAAATGAGCTTTACTCCTTGTTCTGTAGATACCAACAAATCTTGCACAGAAACCTGGTTTATTTGGCAACAATAGCAGACTCTAACCAGAATATGCAGTCCTTGCTTCCTGCTGTAAGTACCAGTACAATTACTGTAACTAATAATTAGTTATTAGTATAGCTAATATCATAGTTATTTCCCATAGATACATTAGCTATGCCAGAGGGAAATGTTCTTTGATCCTGTCACTGATCACTATAAATGAACCATTTTTTAGTATTTTTCCAGCTGAAAGTTTTGAAGTGGGCAAGTAGACCACCAAACAACCCAAAAGTTAATTTTACAGCATTTAAATTATGTTCTTTGGGACATTTGTGTTAATCTCTGTCCCATAACTCAAGGGTTATGATGCAGTGGTCCAGATTCAATATTCTTACCTGTTCTTAGTTTATTCTTTACTCAGGGGAAGAAAAGGCTGCTGTTTTATGTAAAAAGTCTAATTCAACACCGAGGCATTGGTTTGTCTCCACACATGTTGTTATTCTTGCTCAGTGGATTGATTTGGGAAGCACCACACATAACACAAACAGCAGCATAGCTTGGCAAAGGTCAATCTGTCACCACACTCCTGCGTTGTCTTTGCTAATGCATTCCCCGCAGTGGTTGTGTTTGGCATCCATGTGAGTGCAGAGGAACGAGCACAGAAGCCACGCTCTGTGACAAACACAATCATTTCAAGCCCTTCACTGTGCTGCTGCCTGTCAGCTGCTCCGTCATGCTCAATGTCATTCACACAGAGGAGTCAAACCGAGAAAGATTTACCCAAAAAGCAGAGCAAACACGCATCTCACCGAGGCAGTTTTTAGTCATAGCCAGGCTAATTTGGGGGGCTGCTATTTTTCCAATCCAAAACCTAACCAAAAAAATTTGCTTCTCCTCCTTGTTGTTTCGCAGCCACCAACGCAAAACATAAACTTGGGCCCGGGAGGGATGAGTCAGAGCGCATCCAACCAATCCCTCCACTCGCAGAGCAACCTCAGCGATGCCATCGGCACCGGCCTTCCTCCCTCCTCCCTCATGCAGAGCCAGATCAGCAATGGTGAGCTCCCGTCCCCTTTGTGCTGCTTTGCTGTTGCCTGGCAACTCAATCATTAATGCAGAATATACTTAGAGAGCTGGAAAAGACCTCTCCTAACTCACCTTTCAGGCACATGCTGAAATCACCACAAAATGGCTACAGGCAGGAATGGTGTTGGCTTCTGCAGAGTGCTTTGTGTTTCTGCAGAGGAAATTAAAGATTTTTTTTTAAAAATGCGTGATGAAAATCACGGAGTGAAGATGCATCCAAGTTTTTAGTAAGAAAAATTATATGTTGCAGTATTTTTGTCACGGAAGTGGCAGGGCTGGCCAGGGTAAAATGGAATTGCTTGCATGACTAACCACACAACCAAGCCTTCAGATTGCAAAGACCTTCCAGGACTCATTTCTCCTCACAAATCATTTGGTGTTACACCAGTCTTTGTCCTCTACAGAAGCTTGCAGAGGTTGTAGTGCACAGTCAAAGAATTTGCACAGGCATTTCATATTAATAATATAATCTGTTTGGTTTTGTTCATGCAACTAAACTAATTGAAAAACAATTTTGAATATGTGCATTTTATATTATGAATAATCTGTTTATTTTGTAGATCATAGTTATTCAGTCAGTTGTTTCTGTGGGTGTCTCCCAGAGTAACAGAGAGCAAAAACCAGTTTCTATAAATAGAAATATCTGATTGTAAAATCACAGACCTTGGCAGGGGGACTCAAGAGCAGACATAAGCCATGAAATTACTTCTGAGTTTTTGAAAATCCCTTTGTGGTCAAGCCTATTGTACCTTTTACACGATTGGATAAAGGACCTGTAAAGTGAACTTACTAAATTTTTCAAGGCTTTTGTTTTGAAAGATTGAATTCTGAGTATGAGTAATATATTAACTCAGTCAAAACATTGTTTTGTGTTATTAAGAATAGACATTTTCTGTACTACTGTTGTTGGTTTTCTGATTTGCTCCCCAGCCTCCTCCAGATCTCTGGAGTAATTTGCTGCTGATTGAAAGAACCAGACTGGAAGTCCTGAGGACTGGACTTACCCACGTATTTTCCCTTAGAATCACAAATTAGCCAACCCTTTTTTTTTTCTTATTTTAAAGAGGGCCAAAAATCTCTAATTTTTCCCATGCAAATAAAGCAAGGTTTACAAACACTTGCTTCACTCCATCTCTCACTCAAGGCAGCTCTATCTCCATTCACACACTCTGTGACCTTGTGTTGCACCAGGGTCAGCTTTACAACTTAAAAAAAACCAGAGCAAAACACAGAGATAATTTTCTGTAGCAGTATTTTGACCCAGCTCCACTGATTTCAGGAGCGCTGCCTCTCTTTATTTCTTGTTGAAACTGCTGCTTGCATCTCTTCATCAGAGGAAAATATCCCTATTTACAGCAAATGTTCTCATTTTGATGACTATGAAAACCATTAAGGGTAATTAATGAGGTTTGTATAAATGAGTTAGATGTTTTTCAGAGGCTGCAGGTACACTTAATAACCCTGAATTAAAATATTGTTATTTAAACATTGTAGCATAATTCTGCCTTCTAAGGATTCTGCATTCTACCTAAATTAATTGAGATTGACAGCAATATGGCTGAATTTAGATAGACAACAATTTGCACCATCACAACTTGGATAGTAACAATATACAGTGAAAACAACTTTGCAAAACTCATTCATAAAACTATTTCCAGCAAAAAACAACAAATAAGAACCCCATTTCCCCCAACATTAGCTACCCAACTGCAACAGAATTCTGAAAAAGAAGCACACTGCCAGATAAACAGGATGGTACAAACCCAGGATGTATCTGGGGCAGTCTGATGATTTCATTCTGATGTTGGAAGGGGAGTAACAACTGGGATTGTAATGGTGACTTGGAAAATTTCTCTTCCTCTGAGGGACTTTTAGTCAAACTTCAGGAAAGGGAGAGATAGGCTTGTTCTCTGAGCAGAGGCTGCACTGGTACTTCAGAAGACCCAGCTAAGAAGGTGAGCTGGTTATAGAGGAACTATATAGTTATATATACTAGTTATATAGTACTAGTTATATATATTTATATCCACTGTATAGGAATGCTGGATGCAGCAATGTGCAAAGTGTCTGTCAGCCACTGCTGTGCCTTCCCATTGTCACCACCTGTGTGAAGGGGGAAAAGGAATCAACTGCAGGACAAGAGGAAGGAAAAGACAAATTTCAACAGGCTGGGATGTTCCCAGAGTCCATGTATTTTCTGAAGTACATGAAATTACTGGGATGTTTAAATTTTGGTGCCTGCAAGGAAGTGGTTGTAGGGCATTGCTGCTGGTTTTGTTCTTCCCATCTGCAATCCTGGATTTGGCTGCCAGGAAGAGGAGGTTTGCTCTAACTGTGCAGCAGGCAGTTTTAATTTGTCTGTACATAACAGGGAGTGTTAATAATGAGGACTTTTGCTTTTGTATTTTGCCTTATCATAAGGTATTTCATAAGGGCCGCGAGGCCTCATGCTCACTGTGCTTTGCCAATCATAGCTCAGATTTTCCTGTTGCTCTCTCTAATTTGTGTAGGTCCCAACCACGTGTCTATGCAGCAGTCAGGCCAGAACACCATGCCCACGACCTCCCTGAGCATGAGTGTCAGCAGCCACGGGACTGGCCCTGGTTACAGCCACACAGTGCCTGCGTCTCAGAACGTGCCAATGCAGGGCCAGGGCTCCATAGGCAACTACGTCTCTCGAACAAACATCAACATGCAGTCCAACCCAGGTAACTCCTTCCCTCCTCCTCCTCCTGGGCCACCTTGACTTTCCACTGACCTCAGAGGGCTTGTCACACAGGTCTTCGTTCTGTAAATATTTCCTGTAGACAGCTATAAATGTGCCTGAGGAACAGACAGCTTTCAGACATCTCTGAACTTCCAGCTGTCAGGTGCCAGTGTAATTCAGAACAGTTTCAGACTTGCTTTAACTCAGGCTGAC
Source organism: Passer domesticus (assembly GCF_036417665.1). Classification (NCBI taxonomy): domain Eukaryota; kingdom Metazoa; phylum Chordata; class Aves; order Passeriformes; family Passeridae; genus Passer; species Passer domesticus. Next base: position 10,769,612 of record NC_087489.1, on the reverse strand, counting down.
TCGCCATGGTTAGGGCTGAGCTGGGAAAAGAGGGTCAGGTGGAGGTGCAGCAGCAGTGTCTGATAGCCCTGGCAGCAGCATTGTGTGATAGCCCTGGCAGCAAATCCCACAGCCATGGGAGGGATCTGAGCAGCACCTTTACCCAAGCACAAAGAACCTTCCAGGGTATTTATATCCATATTTATATCCATTTGCTGTTTGTACATTACCAGCCCATTTTGTTATTTTATTGGTACTTCACGTTGTTTGCAGGGCATTAAGAGACTAGCAAACAACTCAGTCTCTTAATTAAAAAAAAAAGTTTGCTAGTTGAATCACGTTGAATGGGATGCCTGATGCTTTGGAATTCTTTACAGCAGCATGACATTTAGGACTCAGATAAATCCTAGAATATCAGTTTACTTAAACTCTATAACCATCAGGTGTATGAGAAGATGGAAGCAGAAGAAAGAATATATTAGAAAAGAAATGCAGCAGTGAAATAGTCAGGAAATAGACAGGAACAAACCTCATTTTTTGTTTCTTCCTTTAACCGTACTGCAATAAGGTTTGCATTCTTTTAAGTAAGCTAATAATAATTAAGGGCTGGGTGTATTTTAAATATCTGCTGAAGCAAATGGCAAGAACTGACCATATAATAAGATCCCTTCTGGATTCCAGTGCAGAAAAGTAAATAAATCCAGTAGGAAAACATCTCCCCCTGTGGAAAATGCACAGAATTATCAGGATGCATGTGAGCTGAAGGTTTGGCTTGCTTCTAAAGAGACCAGGAGAGAACTGCCCCATGTTCATCTTTGGAAAACAGTCTTTTCCATGTCCATTGCAGTCTCCATGATGCACCAGCAAGCAGCAACGTCACATTACAACTCTGCACAAGGAGGGAGCCAGCACTACCAGGGACAATCCTCCATTGCCATGATGAGCCAGAGCAACCAAGGCAACAGCATGATGGGGCAGCGACCCATGGGCCCTTACAGAGCTTCACAGCAAGGTAAAATTGCTATCAGATTATTGATAGGACTCTCATTAGACAGGTACATAAATCACCAAAATTTCCAAGTCACATTTACAAACAGAAAATCCCACCCAGGAGCACAGGAAATCCTGAATGGTGCAAGTATCATGACAATGAGATGAACTTGAATCTATATTCAAGATTCATCTATTTAATTATTTTGGGTGTTTAGAAAAATAATTCTGTCTAAAAGGGATCATACATCTATAAAGAAAAGATAAACAATTTGATATACAGCTCATTCAAGGCACTGGAAATTTATTCAATTCTTTCCCGTGGTGTTGGATCAGCCCTAACATGGCACAGTTAGCAAGGAACACATTTCTGGAAAGAAGACACAGTTTGCCAGCAATTAGAATGAAAAATTAGGCCAAGGAAAGGAAAACACCAGAGGATAACTACCATGCTCTAAGACCTCTCTGGATAAAGTTTTAAGAGGTAATAAAGCTGCTAGACTGATTCTAAAATAAACTGAATTTTGCTAAGAAACAAATTAATGTATTAATGAAAATATATTTAATTCTGGCTGTGCTCTTGAGCATGAAATCCATTCCTGTGATTTCTAATAACTTAGATTAGTAGATAAAATTTAGCCCTTACTTTCGGTGTTGCTGCAGAAGTGAGTGATTCTAGGATGTGTTACTGACTGTTGTGTGATTTCAATTTCAACCATCTTTGTCTGAGAATACAAATTTATTTCCTTTTTCTAGTGAGCAAAACATCCTTAAACTGCTTGCAATTGTTTGCTTTTCCAGACATAAACTTTGTTTTCTTAAAAAAAAAAATTAGACAAGGGAAGCACATCCCTTAGGAGTCCACAGGCTCAGTCTGCCTTGTCTTGTGCCTTGCAGGTTCCTCGCAGCAGTACATGGGGCAGGAAGAATATTACAGTGAGCAGTACAGTCATGGCCAAGGCTCATCAGAACCTATGAATCAGCAATACTATCCAGATGGTAATTCCTCTGAGCTGGGCTCACCAGGATACTGATAAAGTGCAGAGCACCACGACTGCCACGTCCAAGGACATGGCAAACCTATTATGTTTCATTTCCAATTTAATGCTGGAAAATTAGGATGCCAGGGGATGGGAGCCTGGTACAAAACATGCACATCAGTGCACCCTGCTATATAAACTGCTCCAAAAGGAGCCCAAAGCCCAGTTTGGATTAGTAAACATAAGAGTTCTATCCATTGGTGTGACTTTCCTTGCCACGTGTTCGATATTCTCCCTAAGGGGTCTGCATTTGCTCTTAGCCTCATCTTGGTGCATAAGCAGCTTCATAATGTATAATAAATATAAATTCAACACTGTGTCTACGGTCCCAAGAATGTATCTGACAAATCTTTGTGACTCCTTGCAGGACATGGTGATTATGCCTATCAGCAGTCATCCTATACTGAACAGAGCTACGACCGGTCGTTTGACGACTCTACACAGCACTACTATGAAGGAGGTAGGAAAACACAGCAAAATCTTAACAGTAAATTCAATATATTATTAAGATTTCTGAACTCTAAATTAACTGGTAATATTAACTGAATTATGGTGCAATAACATGGCATTTAGGAGAAGCAATGTCAGCTATAGAGCCTCAGTTCATTTTGTTGTTTCAGGATACAGCAAATGGAATTTCCATCATAGGTATTTGAAAAAAAATACCAGTAATAACTAGATATGTGGTCTTTCTGGGATATATGAATAAACATCATTATCTAGAAGAAAATAAAATGAGAGGGCTTCTTGAGAAAGCAGCTGTTTACCCTGGCAGACTTATCTTTGTGACTTTTTCTTCTGAAGCCCTTCTGGGATAAAAAAAAAAATTAATTTGCAGAACAGGTTGTTTGTTTAGTAATATGTATAAATAAGTAACTCTCCTATTCAAAAGAATTAAAAATGACTGGAGAAATAAACATCTTGCTTGTCAAGATCCAAGCATCTGTTTCTAAGAAAAGTATTTGTGTATGAGTTCTAGACCAAGGCTCCTTTATACCTTTGTTTTTCTTATCATCCGCATGTACAGTGAAACACCTGCCTCATCTCTGACCAAACAATTCCAATATTTCCCTCTCCAGGAAATTCTCAGTACAGCCAGCAGCAGGCAGGATACCAACAGGGAGCTGCACAACAGCAAACATATTCCCAGCAGCAATACCCAAATCAACAGAGTTACCCAGGACAACAGCAAGGATATGGTAAGAAAACTCTCAGTGGCTGGTCAAGTTGTTTGCAGTGTTTCACCCTGATGCCTCCATTCCTAAGCTAAAATAGGCTGTAAACTATTTCCTTGATTAACCTTGGATTAACAATGTACCAAAATTAGCCAAAGATCTAGTAAAGAGATTCTGGGCAGTAACATACATAAGTATAGCACTGCATTCCATCCTGAATCCCTCTCTCTTTTGATAGAAGTTAGAAAACACACATTTTCTTCATGTTGAGTTTGTGTTAAACACCATCAGGAGGTCACTGCCTGGGTTCCCAGGCCTCCTACACACCTAGTCCTTCTGAACTGACAGAAAAAAGAACATCAACAGTCCAGAGAATCACTCCTCTGTTGTTTATGGTGGCACAGCCAGATTAGATAGGAATTTAAACATGTGGTTGTTACTAAAATATAGGCCAGGTATTTTGCACAGAGATGTGCCCATACAGGTTTCAGAGGGGCCTCACTCAGAAGTATTATGACGTTTTCTGAGCTAAGTTTAAAACCTGAAGTTTACACTGCTGCAACTACATCATTATTAGTATTAACACCTCCTAGTGTAAACCTAGAGGGGAGGTCTGGGCAGAATTTACTCACAGTTCTTACTCACAGAGCTTACTTTGTTAGCATCATGTTTTAGATTGTGTTAACTCTTAAAAACTCCAGCAAGTCAAGCCTGTAATGGATTTCACTGCCTGTAATGGATTTTACTGTCTTCTCAGGTCCTGCACAAGGAGCCTCTTCACAGTATTCCAGCTACCAACAGGGACAGGGGCAGCAATATGGAAGTTACAGAGCTTCCCAGACAGGCCCGTCCGCTCAGCAACAGAGGCCTTATGGCTATGAGCAGGTAAATTGCCTAAATCTCTGCTCTGAAAGAGCAGATCTGGCTGTTAGCTCTGTCTATATATCTATCTGATAATTTGGTACAGGTATATGGGTGATACTTCAGTAGGTCTTGTAAAATCACAGACCAAAAGAAATGGCCTAACTCGCAGTAAGCCTCCAATATATTATCCTTCACCATTACTTTTTTTTTTTTCCTACAGGGACAATATGGAAATTACCAGCAATAAAAGAACACAGTGCTGTGTCAGATTCCTTTCAATAGTATCTCAATCTTTTGAACTGGATGTACAGGCAGTTTTGATTAATTGTAATATGTTGGTTACCCCTTAGCACAAAGCAGCGTCTGTATGTGAACAGTGTTCATTTCATGCTGGATATGAAGCAGTGCACTACTGGTAACAAGACAATGCTTTAATGGTTTGATATTTGGTGCTGTGTATAGTACTGTATGTTGATACAACGCAGAGGTTTTCCATTTACCCCCTCTTGTCCCATTCTTGATGTTTCTGAATAGCTTTAGGATCATTAGATCACAGTTGTGCCCCGTTCTGGACAACAGCCAGGTAGTTCTGCAGTCTGGCCCAATGCAAAGCCCATCAGTCACATCTCAGCCCAGGGAAGTTCCCTGTGGGAAGTTATTGATCTTTTTTTTAACTGGATGCATTGAAGATTTCCTGCCAGCCTCCAAAATCCATGGCTCTTCAGTTTACTTCTACAGAACAAGGGGATGGATACATTCCTTATAAAATGTCAGTTCTATGCTATATGACAAAAAATAACTGCAACTTCTCTAACACCTACCTACCCAAATCCTATAATTCAGTAATCTGCATAAGTCCACATTTCTGTGGAAGAAGATCCAAACCTACAATCATAGAAATGTTTATAAATAGAGGCACCTTCTATATGTCCATGTAAACAAAGGTATTTCTGTCATGGGAAGAAAAACAGAAGGGAGCCATGAGACCTGCAGTGTCAGCCTGCTTGACATCAATATTGCTTCACATTGTGCTTAGCTGAGAAAATACATCTGGCAGAAGTCCTGTCTTGAATATCCTGCTCCAAATTTTATAACTTGCATATGCATTTTTGTGCCAAATTTTGCAAGCAGGTGGCTGGCATCCTTCTTTGTTCTGATTCTTGTGCTGCCCTTGCTCAGATTCCCCAGCAAGCATTATAACCATAAATATTGTCAAATTTGGTGGTCTGTTGTTCTCACAGCTCATCATCACTTTTATTTTCTTATTGTAGCTTGACAGAAAGATAGTTCAGAGGTAAAAGAAAAAAAAATGCATTTTAATTGCAGACAAGCAATTAAATTCAGCTTTAATTGTGAGACACTATTATGCATATAGAGAGAGGAGCTATTAATGGGGTCAACCAGTGAGAGAATACCTATAGAGGGAGAATTTAGAGAGAAAAACTAGTGGTATGTAAAAATCAGTATGAACAAGTATGTAAGTGGCTTCTATTCAGTTTTATATGTTCTTATAAAGTCTTGGGGGGGGTGAAAAAAAAAAGTGCTTTTAAAGTGCTTGTATAAGTGTTGAGCAAAATACTATGTCCAAATTTCTCTGAAGCAAAAAGCTGGGGTGGCTGTGTAGCCCACAAACATTTTTTGATATGAGATTAACTGCAAATTTACAAAAGTAAATACACTGTGTAGGATTTTCTCCTTTTCTTTATCTGACTGATGTTATTTATGGGATTTTGAGTACTTTATATTTTGAAAAACAAAGGCCACAAGGAAAACACATCTCTCAATTCATTACTTTTTTTTTCCTTTAGAAGAAAATCTTTAACTGGACAACTAGAAAGATTACTATCAAATGTTGTCCAAGCACTGTCCTTCCTGTGTTAATAATTTCAACTACTGCTAAAATAGAAGACTTTTTTTTTCAGTCAGTCCTCATTCCTTTCATCTTTCCTGCTGGTGTTTTCATACAAATAAGTACTCTCAAATGGCAAGGAAGAGAAGGAAGTAAGATTGTTTTCTTTATAATAATTACTATTACAGGTAGCCAGAAGAATGCAATATTGCTCTTTGCCAGTTTGGGAATACGCCTTTTATGTGGTTTTTGAAAGTGCTGAAATGCTTTTGAGAGAATATGAACAACACTTAAACCGAAACAGCAACATTACATCAATCTGAAATGTCTTACATTAAGAACTTCGTGAATGTTGTGTATATAATGTATTTGAAAGAGCACTTTGAAAATAGTTTGTACATTTATTTCCTAATTTATACATGATTTTTGGTGTTAATATTTCTAATTGTTAATAACAAAACATTTATTTAATGTGTCGTCCATTTTTATGTATTAATGTGGAAACAAAGTGATGCCAGCATTTTGACTTCTTCCATGAATTGTATCATTTTCTGTTTTGTAATACAGAATGCTTGAAAATCGTTTAGTTTAAATATTATCTGCAAGTGGATTTGGTGGTACTTTTCTTGTGGCAGATGGGATGGGTAGCACAGGTTACCCTTTCCTTGGGGCGCTGGTGGGTGAGGGCTGGCCCAGAAATCCGCCGGCTGCTGGGCTGATCCCGGCGAGGGAGGCAGAATTCTGCTCCTCAGGGCACGGAGCTGTTGGAGGATCAGCCAGAGGACCAGGCTGATCAGAGCGATGGAGCAGCTCTGCCGTGGGGAAAGGCTGAGAGAACCGGGGTTGTTCAGCCTGGTTAGGGGAACTTTGCAGTGCCTTAATTGCCGTGTCTGAAGGGAGCTGTGAGAGACACGGAAAGGGGCTATTTGAAAACGCCTGGAGTGACAAGACAAGGGGGAATGGCTTCAAGCTGGCAGAGGCAGGGTTAGGTGGGTATTAGGAGGATGCTCGGTCCCGTGAGGGGCGGGAGGCCCTGGCACAGGGTGCCCAGAGAAGCTGTGGCTGCTCCAGCCCTGGAAGCGCTCAAGGCCAGGCTGGACGGGGCTTGCTGCGAGCTGAGACGGTGGAAGGGGGAACGAGATGATCTTTAAGATCCCTTCCAACCCAAGCCACTCTGGATTGGAAGCCTGGCGGGCTGCCCCAGCCCTCACGGGCCGGGCTGAGGCGGGGCTGAGGCGGGGCTGAGGCGGGCCGGGGCTGCCGGGGCGCGGCTTCGCCGCAGCGGCTGCGCCCGGGAGGCCGAGGCGGGGCCGGGCGGCGCCTGTCCCTCCATGGCGGTGCTGTGTGCGGCCGGGCTGGGCGGCTCGCTGCGGCGCTGCGGGGCCGCGGGGAGCGGACACAGCCTCTGGAAGCCGCTCCTGCTGCTGCTCAGCCCGCCGGCTTTCTCCACGACCTGCGCCCGCTGCGGCAAGGACAGGCGGCTGAGGCAGAAGAGAGCCATTTCGGAGCGGCAGCTGGTGAGTGCTGGGCTCCGGGCGAGTTCGGGGTGCCTCTCGCCAGCTGAGGAAATAGTGGCTAAACTATAACTGACTTCCAGAATAGTGAGGAAATGAGTCCGCCCCGCGATATTCTCGGCGCTCACAGGGATCCTGTTAGCGTTCCACTTCCCCTTTGGCCTCTTTGGGCGGGAAGCATCCCTAAGTCTAGAAAGGAAAAAGGGTTTTAAAGGTAAAGCTGTAAAGTGGTGTTTTAGCTTTAAAAACACCATTTAGCTTTAAATCTAAAATATTGCTTTGTTTTTCACTGTTTTTTTCAGTCTTGTGGTGTAGTCAGCTGCCAAGCAAGCATCACTTTATGTCAGAGAAACTTCAGGGTCCTAGAATTTATTCTTCATCTTATTTTTATATTTACACATCTCTGGAAAGTCTTATTTCCTAATGATCCATAAATCAGTTCCCATTAAAAGCCATAGTTTACTGTTTTGCCATGTGGTGGTGCCAAATACTTTCTACAAGAGGCTTTTTAGTAGTAGTATAAATTTGATTATCAAAAGTTCAGTTGAGAGGTGGGTTTTTTTTTTCAGTTGCTTATCTTTAGTATCATAACAATAATAAGACTTTTTCTCCCTCACATACTGTTTGTGCCGTTTATTTAAAGTGACCCTTAAAGCCCAGTCTCGTTATGAAGTCCCTCAGTAACTGACAGAATTTGAAAGTTACCATGACCACAGTCACAATTTCTCTTTTCATCCCTCTGTGTAAACAATTCCACCTGTCAGTGAATGTACTTCCCTGATATTTTCCCTTGGGAATTTCAGCCCCTTTTCTGGAGATAGATAAAGTTACATCAACATAGCATAACCTTAGGTATTTGCTTTTTAAAAAGTTCTTAAAAACACTTGAAAGATGAGATCTCTTTATTATTACACTCAGTACACTGCATTTAGTTGATCTGTGAATGGCAGCAGAGTTCTGATTTATTTTTTTTTGAAATGAAATTCATCATGGCTTAAAATAGCAGGTCTGCCTAATAACTAAAACTTCTTGGAAGATGAGTCTGATAAATTGTACTCAAAGGGAGCACCCCCCACCCTTGTTGCAGACCCGTTATTTCGTGGATCAGCGGAAAGTGCGCGTGGTTGGAGGACAAGGAGGAGACGGGGGCCATTCCTTCCACAGCGAGCCCAGGAAAGTGTTTGGAGGTCCTGATGGTGGGAATGGAGGTGATGGAGGTCATGTCATTTTTAAAGGTAAACTTCATTGATTCTCTTCTGTTTATTGTTGTTGTCTTCTTGCTTAACACCCCACCACAGCCAAAACAGCTCTGCACGGATGGTGAGAAATGGTAAATAGCAAAAAGGTTAAAATGGTTATTTCTGTATGAGATGTCTTCGCTTTTGAAGCTTTTTCCTGAGCTGTGGTAAGGAGGACATAAATGACACTGACAGCCTTAGAAAGAATTTTGAAAATTGAGATATTTTGCAGATAGTTGAGTGGTGCCTGACTGTGTTATGTTAAGATCTGATTGAATTTTCCTCTTAAGATTAATAAAGCTGCCTCTAGCACCACCCTGCTGTAAAATCTAATCTGGCAAATTAATTTTGGTTTGGAATGACCACATTAATAAACCTAAGCAGCTACGTACAGACAGTTAAACTTCATCAGGACTTGGACTGATGTTAGTCTTCGCTGATATGCTATTGTTAAGACAGTAAATAAAAAATAGGGACAATAAATAGTAAATAGGATGTGCACTCATGCAATATTCAAAAAGGGAAGGAACAGTCAAGAGTTGGCTTTTCTGTGCCTGTTTTACTGAAGCAATGTGTTCAAAATGTGTGTCTTTTGCTTTTCAGCTGACCAGCAAATGAAATCACTTTCTTCAGTGTTCCGCTTCTATCAGGGCTTCCACGGAGAGAGAGGAGGAAGCAAAAACTGTTACGGAGCTAACGGTGCACACATGTATGTTAAAGTAAGTCAGTGGGTGTTGCCTGCTGTGTGGTAGCTTGGTACACGGCTGATTTTCAGGCTGGAGAACCTTATTGTGTGCAAATCTCATGTGTAATGGAGGGTAAATAGCTGACAGTGCTGTTTGAGTTCTGAAAGTGAGTTTCAGGAAATACAGCTCTCTTTTTGGGCCACTCACCTTGGGAATGTGCAGGAGTGATTTTCAGCAGGTCTGAAATCAGCTGGTGGGGGATCTGCTGCAGGCTTTGAGCTTTGGTGTAATGCTTGCACCTCTTCCCTTTGAGGTCCCTGTAGGTACTTTGGTGAAGGAGGATGGTGAAGTTGTGGCTGACCTCACCCAGCATGGAGAAGAGTTCATTGCAGCTTATGGAGGAGCTGGAGGGAAAGGGAATCGCTTCTTCCTCTCCAACGAAAACCGCGCTCCGACATTATTCACTCCAGGAGAGCCAGGTCAGGAGAGGGTCCTTCATCTGGAGCTCAGGACAACAGCTCATGCAGGATTGGTGAGTTTCTGTTGGTTCAGCTTCCACTTGACTGACTGAAGAAATAATGTGAGATAACATTTTCTTAGCCCTTGGCTTGCTTGTTTGGAGACACAGCTCGATGCTTTCTTGCTGTTACTTGGTAGAAGGGTGTCCAAAGTGATGTCACTCTCGTGCTACTTGGTGTTGTCCTACTTCTGCTAAAATCCATACTATACATATAGAAACAAGATTTGTCAGTGGTTGCTGATGATGCACAGCAGCTTTGCCTGCTGGTTCTGCAGATGAACACTACAGTAATGAGAATTCTTTTAAATTGGTTTGTTTTCTTGGTTTTGAGGGTTTTTTTCCCTAAATTATAAAGTTCAAATCATCTGTTTCATCCCTGTATTTCTCTTTTTACAGATATTAAACATTTGATTTTGTTAGAGCCAGGTTTATCAGCCTCTGAAATGAAAAATGCTCAGTCAACTCTGAATTTAAGCTATTTTTGTATTTGAGTATGGAAATATTCTAACACCAGCTGGCAAACCTGTGAAAGTTATGCTTTGCTGCAAAATGTTCTTGATGTAGTCCAACAACTGCAAAATAACTGGTCTAGCAGAATTTTGCAGATTTGTTAAAGATTGAGAAATTTGTGTGCTTGTATTCCAGGTGGGCTTTCCCAATGCTGGCAAATCCTCCCTTTTGAGAGCCATCTCCCGGGCAAAGCCAGCTGTGGCTGCCTACCCATTCACAACCCTAAACCCCCACGTTGGCATTGTCCACTATCAAGATTATGAACAAGTGGCAGGTAAGAATTTGTTGTGTGTACCTTGATAGCAATTCGTGTCACCTTTGTAAATGCTTTAAAATGCTGCAGAAATAGATTCGGTTCTGTAGTGCTCTTGCTAGTTCTAAAGAGCTTCAGAGAAAACTCTACTGAAAGCCCATTTCACCTTCATTTGTACGTACCCTTAGTGTCAAACTGTCAGTCTGTATTCTGTCTGCACTGGAGTAATCTAAATTTAGGTGTTTTAAAATAAAACAGCAGCAAACTTAGCATGAGTTGTGCTTTAGTATTGAGCACGGAGACTTCATTCTAAAAATACTGACACTGGCCAGTAAAAGACTGGGGAGATTTTTTGGGGTTTTTTATTGGATCTGCTGGATTCACTGTGAAATTTCTCTTGCAGTTGCTGACATTCCTGGCCTAATCAAAGGTGCTCATCAGAACCGTGGGCTGGGGATGGCCTTCCTGAAGCACATCGAGCGCTGCCGCTTCCTCCTGTACGTGCTGGACCTCTCTGTGCCTCAGCCCTGGATCCAGCTGCAAGACCTGAAATGTGAACTGGAAGCGTATGAAAAAGGCTTGTCTGAGAGGCCTTGTGTTGTGATTGGGAATAAGGTTGACCTTGCTGAGTCCAGGGTCAATCTGCCACTGCTTAGGGAGCAGGTGGCTGAGAGGGTCATCGCGGTGTCTGCGCTGACAGGAGACAACCTGGAGGAGCTGCTGTTGCATCTGAGAGAACTGTATGACACTTATGTGAAGACAGAACAGTCACGAGGACGAAGCCCAGTCAAGTGGTAGAAGCCACAGCTGCTGTGAACTGGGCTGGAAGGAGAGCAAAGTTAAAACAGCAGCTTGATTTGGGTGCATCTCTGTGATCTGGGCTTCTTGTGGGTTGTTTTTGTTGTTAAAATGGAAGGGCACAGCATGGAGATTTCTTCTGGACTGCTGCTTTGGAAAGATTGTTTTGTTTGCTCACCTTTGAGGTGTCTCTGAAGTTTTACAACAAAGCTTGAAGTCCTGGTGGGTGTTGAATGGAAATCTGGCTCTTGTTTGGCAAACTATGGAAGGAAGAGAATGCTGTCTAGTAGAAATTACTGAAATTCAGGATCTGCAGGAGATGATGGCTTATTTTATGAAGTGTACTGAAATCACTTTCTCAATTTTCACTAATCAAAAGTTCTAAAATAAAACCAGGTGGTCCCATGTTTATCTGTTTTTATATGATGGCCAATTTCAGTTGTGTCTTAAGACTTTTCTCCTATTGTGGTCTGGTGTGGATTTTTCTCCTCAGAGGGATGCACAGCTCAGTAATTTTAGGGAGGAGGAGCATGAAAGAACTGCAATTAATGACTGAAATTATTTTCTCATTAGTATAAATAATTTACTATATTTAAATGCTGGCAGCAGCTAAGTAGCTGAATAAACTGGCCAGGAACCAGCCATTTGAGACTGACATCTGAGTTCTCCCATTTAGGAATCTCAGGCAGTGTTCTGAGAAATCCTAGGCTTAGATACATCAAATAAAATAACATTCAGTTCTTTGTGTGTGTGTGTGTGTCCTTTTTTTTATCAGCTATATCATTTTATGGACTGTGTTCTTAAACTTTAGGAATTCAGGAATCTTAATTTAGAACAGTGGTCTTTGCCCTCTCATACTGAAAGAAGAGCTGCTTCTGTAGACTCTGGTCATATTTTCTGTAAAAGATTATTATCTTAATAATGGAAAGTCAAAATTCATCAAAACACATCATTAAACTTTTTCATAAGGGACCTGTAGAGGCTTGTGGGGTGCTGAGACACAACACTGCCAGAAATAGAGGAAATTACAGAGTGGATATGAAAAACACTAATCTGTAGCCTCTAACCACTTTTTGTAATACAAAAACACAATAAAGGTGATAATTCTCTCTGCTTCTTTCTCTGCACATTTTTGATTTCATCCCTGGTAGTCTGATGCTTCTGCATGGAACATCCTTAAAAGCAGGGTTTTAATTCTGAAAATGTACAGGTCAACTTGAAAGCCTGAACTGATTAATAAATTATGGCCAACCAGGTAGTTACCTCTCCTAAATTCACATTCTGAGTATTTCTAGTTGTGGTCAGGTGTGGGGAGTAATCTGTGCATTATAAGCAGTGATGCTGGTGTAAATAGGATCAGGAAAAAATCAAAACTAATATTAAATCCTAAAGTCTCTCCTGTGTTTTGCTTCATCCCTGGGATTTACCGAGTTGAATTAAATAGAAGTTAATATTCAGTTCTGCTCTTCTGTTTGGATTTGTGCAGCATTTTTAGGCTTCACTGCTGTTCTTCCCGCTATTGCTACATGCTTTTCAACCACTTTTAATAAAACCAGGGGAAGGTTGCCTGAACATCAAAAGCTGGTGCAGCTTCTTAGCAGATTATTTAATACCCACAAAGGCTTTTCACTCTCTCTGGCTGCTCCAAAAGCCTCAGTGCTGTGAGTAGCTCCAGCCTTCCTTTAGTGCTCAGGTGCCCTGAGCTCCTGCAGGGAGAGCAGTGTTGTTTGCTGCTGTGTGGAAAGCACTGCAGGTTTCCTGACACCGTGCCACTGATCCTGCAGTGGGGCTCTTTGTTCTTAGCGTTTCAGCCACCTGCTCTGAGGTGACAGCACCAAGCTCCTACAGCCGTGTTCCTGACAGGCTTCAAAGAGGCTTTGCAGCCCCAGGTACTCCCTCATCCGGCAGTGAAAAGTGCCAAATAGCTCCAGCTTTGTTGTTGGAACAGCTCTTTGTAGAAGCTTGGACTTCCCATAGGCTTTAACCACTTGGGCCACATTTATCCAGGGTGCTCCTTCACAGTTAGCACCAAGATCTCTTGGGTCCCATTCCAGTGGAGCACAGGACTGAGGAGGAACCTCTGGTTCTGCTGAAAATAAAGTATTTGCAAAAGAAAAGCATTTTGCCTCTAAAAACAGAGAGGGGGGAAAATCATTAGTTTAATGGTGAATTGTTTTGGGGAACTGTTGTGTGCTCTAGGATGCCTTTCCACTTTTTTTTTTGGCAGGGGTGGGTGGGCTTGTTTTGATTTAGGTTTTGATGGATTTCTTCCGCATGATTCCCTTTTGCTTTCCTCTGCTGAACCCTTTGATGGTGACTTTGCTCCTTAAGCTGGCAAGAGGAGAGAGATATGGTAGATTTTATTTCTCATTCTGACAATAAGCCATGGGAATTCAGTGTGAATTGAAGTTCAGTCAATTCCATTTCCTGGAGAAGACTGAGCCATAATTTTGTTTAGCACTTTACAATTCTAGTACTCTTTCATTCTTTTAGTACACAATTACAACATTATTTCAGTGCTAATTGTAGGGGGTTTAATTTCTTTTATTTTATTTATTTTCCCCTTTATAAGTCCTTGGAAAATGTAAGTGGTATCAATTGCCTGGAAAAAGACAATCAAATGCTAATGTAAAAGCAAGCATTAGAAGCACTGCACTTTTGAACATGTGGATACTGAGGATTCATTGCAGTACATTAACTAAAGCACTGAATCTGTGTGTTTAAGCATGAGATGTTCTGCAATATACTTTATTTACTGTTTCCTAGAGCACTTTTTTATATTGCCTAATTTATTTTTTTTAATATTGGGGCAAGATCTTCCATTACTGTCTGTGTCCTTATTAAGAGTCTTCATAGTAGATATGTAGTAAGTGAATAAACACTCTTGACTTGAACATGCTGAACAACTTGTTACCTGTCCATTAATTCAAATTAAAGAATGGCAGGAGTGGCTGTGAACCAGAGATGCTCGTGCACATGGAGTGGGGTCTGGTCACAGTTTGTACAACTGCTGGACACGGATCCACCATGCAGCTGCCTTTCTGTCCTGTCTTCCATGGGATCCTGCTAATGGGGCTCACTGCCCAACACCTGCACTGGCAGTGCACTGCTGTGGAAAGGGCTTTGGTGTGAATTAAAACACCCCCTGACACTGCTAAACTTCATCCCAAGGTTAATTGTGCCTGGCCTGTGAAGAGCAGCTCTGTTTTCTGCTACTTCTCCATGCTGCAGGTCCTAGTGCCATTCCCCAGCAACAAATATTTCTGGTTTTTAAATAGGGATTAAATGTGCCTGCACTGTAGAAGTCTGGAAAGACTGCAGTTATTGCTTGGAGGGGAGTATTATTATTTGAAGGGGAGGTTACATTTGTATGCCAATAATGATAAAAGATGATTTTGCAACTCTTGATAACAGAACAAACCTCCCTTTAGGCTGCACTCTTGATTTTTCTCTAAGCAGTTCTGAAATTTATCATGTGGTGTGTGCCCATTTTTCTGAGTCATAAAACCTAGCTGGTAGAAGGACAAAGGCAGGGAGATTTTCATCAACCTTGTTTTAATGTTGAGATTATGTTTGTCCTTCGTTTCCCCACAGAGAGTAATTTTTCATCTCCTCTTTTCTGATTGAAATAGAATTGTCCAAGGAGGCTTTAACAGCATCTCATTTGTCATCCATAGGGTTTGCATTTTTTTTCTCTGCCCTTGTATATATAAAATAAAGCCTTGACTCCTTGAACTGTGCATTCCTTACTCAGCTCTCTTCTTTGCAGGTTGCTATATTGCTCTGCCATCAAGGTGAGGACATGTATTTGTGTATTTTAGAGACATTTCCTGAGTGATGAGTGAGAACTGGAGACCAACCATACTACAAATCCATATGATTATGGTTTAATAACTCACTTGTGTGTCTGCATATTCCATTTCAGTAAGGCTGTGGTTGGTTACTTTATTCTGGTAACATTCAATTCATGTAATTGGAGTGAGTGCCATAATGCA
Source organism: Passer domesticus (assembly GCF_036417665.1). Classification (NCBI taxonomy): domain Eukaryota; kingdom Metazoa; phylum Chordata; class Aves; order Passeriformes; family Passeridae; genus Passer; species Passer domesticus. The sequence continues at coordinate 10,754,201 of NC_087489.1, read as the reverse complement.
GTGGTGACCTGGGCTCAGTTTGGTGGGCTTTTAACCTGACAGCAGCACTGCAGCAAACTCAGATGCTGTTATTTTATGTCATGATGAGTGAGTACAAGACACAAAACATCCTTGTGCTATTTACATACGCTGAAAATGTTTACAGACACAACCACCTTTTAAAGTGCAGGTTTAGAAATGCACTTTAGATCCAGACTTATTAAGACTGATTGAAAAGCTGAAAATTAACTGCTGAACAAATTATCTTTTGTTATTCAAATACTACATAGAGCCTTTTTGTCTTTGTAACTGGAGAAATCAATAGGCAATTAATGGGCTGGTAACAGTCAATATTTTAGAAAGCATCTGATGGTTTGGGATCAATTTTTGCATAGGGAAAAGCTTCATCATGGTTTAAAGATTTCTCATTTGAATCTTGGCATTTGGCTTCTTGGTGCTTAATTATCTTTGAGACTGGAACATCATTGTTTCCCAAAGACTTGTGAATCCCCACCCAGTGCTTCCTTTGTACACACACTAATCAGCTACTGACAGAAGTTACTATTCACCCTCTAAATCCAGATAAATTAATCTTCCCCTAAAAGTGGAAAATGCATATGACAAAAAATATTTGCATGAGGCAATATAATTGCTAAAACACTGGTTGTCAAGAAGACATCTGTGATATTACAGATGAAGTATCCCTATTTTCATTATCTTATTAATGAAATCATACTAGTTTGTGGCTCTTCATTTCCTGTTGTTTTCCTCTCTTATAAATCAGGAAAATGAGTTTGGGCAGCTAGAGTGCTGTCTTGGTTTGGAAAGACAAGTGCCTGCTAAGGAAGGCAGGAGCCTCCCCTGAAATGGAAAAATGGAAACCGCCTCCCTCCAAACTGCTATAAATTTGAAATTAAGGGGCTCTCAGGACAAAAATATGGGAGCAGGAATAACAGTTCTTTACTAAGGAAAAAAAAATTAAAAGACAAAATAAACAATGCAGTAAACTAAAACAACACTGACAGAGTCAGAACACAGCCTGACACCCTGTGGGTCAGGGTGCTGGTAGCAGTCCCATTGGAATTGTGGCTCAGCCCTCCTGCAGTGTCACGGGTGGTTCTGCTGGAGCAGGGATCCTCTAGAAAGGTGGAGTCTTCCTCTGAAGATCCAGTGCAAGAGGCAGCAGCTGTTCCTCTGGGAAATCCAGTGGAGAAGCCGTGCTGGTGTTCCAGAATCTCAGATTCTATCCAGGTAGGAATGCTTGGCTCCTCCCTCTGGGCTCACATTTCCCAATGGGATGCTGCAGTTCTTATCAGCCATGCAGTGACATTCCATAGCCTGTTATCAGCAGATGTCCCCCCAGAGGGAGGAGGGGGTGTGGAAGAGATCAGGAAAACTGCCCACTGAACAGGAGACAGCTGCCATACAGATGGCAAAGAGAATACAATTTCTTGGCAATCCAGGACACACTGGTTGTCAAGAAGACATCTGTGACATTACAGATTAAATATCCCTATTTTCATTATCTTATTCATGAAATCATACTGGTTTGTGGCTCCTCATTTCCTGTTTTTTTCCTCTCTTATAAATCAGAAAGCTCAGTTTGGGCAGCTAGAGCACTTGGTCCAGACAGGACTCACATTTATCACAATGTCCTCTTTGGTTCTGGTCAGGTGAAGAGGTCTGAACCTCCCCAGCCAGCCCACGGCTGAGTGAGGGAGAGGGAAGCCATGCAGCCTGGGTCAGGCAGGCTGGAGCCCCTGCAGGATGGGGGAACCCTGAGATGCTCTGTCTAAAAAAATCCAAAATCAGATAACATTAAATAACTCCAGAGCCAGGGGTTGTGCGTTTGAAGCTTGCCCCACTATGCTGTGGGTTGGGTGCCACATCAGCTGTGCTTGTGCCCCTTGTGTCTATAGGCTGGAAATATGTATTTTATTTTGGCAAGCTAACACGTCTCTGTTTCTAAATCAACCAAAATTTCCCAGCTTCATTAGCTAATTTATGTCCATTAGGAAAATGGTTTTGATGGATGAAAATTTCATGGATTTGAAATTTTTTTTTCAATTACTGTATCTTATGTTTCTGAGTGATTTTTTAAATCTTCTTTCAGTAGAAAGTGAATCACGGAAGGCTGAGGTCCGACTTAGCCAGGCTTGGAAATGCCTATATCCCACTGAATTTTAAGCATTTTTAATTAAAATATCTGTCTGGATTTGGACCCTAGCAACTTGCAGAGTCACAAAGAAATTCTGTGGCAAAACAGATGACCTGGAATTTGGGAAATAATCCTCCAGTATCCACTTTACCCTCTTCATGGAACTGCAGTCCATGGCAGTGTTTAGGAGCTTTAGGAGAGCTCACTCACACAACTCCCTTTTAAAGCATTCAGAAATTCTTTCACAGTAGATAAAACTTAATCTGTAGATGGATAACAACAATTGCTATGTGAAACATGTACAATTTACTAACTGGTGCTACTAATTGATATAATTATCACTAATTAAATGTTCTAAAGATAGTGATTTTTGTAATTGTTATTCAATGGCTTGAACTGGCTTATGAAGCTGATCAACAGAACAGTTCTAGAATTGTATGTTAAGACTAAATTAAATTAGTGCTACAGAAGTTATTTTCGTAATCTATTTAGCCTGAAATAAAACTGATATCACATTTAGCTAACCAGGGCACTTGATGAATGGGTGCACAGTAGAAGATTTGCTTTTAGTTAATACTCAAGCTGAAAAATAGCTATATTCCCTCTTTCATGCCAGAAAAGCCTAAGTGCTCATACACTAATCGAGAAAATAATTGCAGAGGGCCACAAATGTGCTTGAATAAAGAAGGAACTTGTTCAGATTTTCTCAGAAAATGCTATGTCCATTCTGGTCTTTCAGTTAATAGACCTGGTTTTTCAAAGGTAATTTGGTAGATTCTGTCAGCACACAGATACCTCTTCTGAGTCTGTTGTAAAAGTGGCATTAGGCTGACTAAAATTTATGTTCTGTGTTCTTTTGTTGTGAAGAAGGCAATTCTGATTTGATAACTTGTTATGCCACAGTTAGGAGTGATTAATATTGATTACAAATATTTCCTATTTACAAATGGTGACTGGAAGGCACTTTTCTGAAGTGGTGCATAGTGCTGGTTCTCAGTGAAGTACTTGTTGAGGTGGAAGCATGGTTATTAAGATGAGTCAATGGTAATGACCTTAAATTCCTGATTTCCCCAGCTTTTGCTCAGTACTGCTGGAGCATCTCTCAAGAGGTGAGTGAATGAAAGTTGGATTTCTGTTTTTTTTTCAAGGGAAATCAGTATAATCCCTGTGTTCTCAGGGATGATCTCATTTTTGATATTGTCACTTTGTAGTAGAGGACAGGAGCATATGAGACTTGTGAGGTGGAATATCTAAGGTATTTCAGATCTTATCTCTCTGAAACAGAGATGAACTGTTCTTCAGGCTTCTGTCTGCACAAGCTCTTCCCAGTGAGAGCTTCAGGAAGGATGTGTTGGCATTTTGGTCCTCTGCTGAGGTTTTATATTGCCCTGGTGCTGTATTCTTCCAATGACAGTCATATTTGACTTCAGTCTTTTCCTTACTCTGGAATTAGCTGTGTGTCAGCATTCCTCTGCCTATACAGTTCCATAAAATTTTTGCAACCTTCATTTTGGCTAAAAATTTTAACAACAGCAACAAAAGGCCTTGTTCCTTTCATGAAAGCTCTTGGATAACAGCTTAGCACTGACCATAGGCTTTGTAAAAGTATTACACGTATTATTTTATCCCTGTACATTTTGAATACAAGCTGTATCAGAGACATTAAATGATGTTTTAACCATGGTGGTTGTGCTTCTTAGAATATAAAGTATAAATTATTTTCATAATGGTGGGTGATTGCTTTGTCAAACTGTTTTCAATTCATGGACACTGCAGGGTGTACTTGCAGCCTTGTGTACAAGGGTTTATATGCAACCCCCATTATTGTTTGTTCTTCAATAAACAGCTTCTAAAGGCTAAAGTTGTGTGTGAGATGTGAGTTAACAGCTAAAAAAAATTGCCAGAACTGTTGTTGCCCTTGTAGTAAAGAGCTTGTTGTTTGTGGATGCTCAGAGAGATCTTGAATGAGATTATTAAGTACTTTGCAATCAGTTTTCCTTCAGTGTTAATTGTGCTGCTAAATCCTAGGATATTGTGTTAAAAATAATTCCAAACTCAATGTCACACCACAGACACATTTCTGTGTTCAGAAGATGTCCTGGATTGCCAAGCAGATTGTGTTCTCTTTGCCATCTGTATGGCAGCTGTCTCCTGTTCAGTGGGCAGTTTTCCTGATCTCTTTCATACCCCCTCCTCCCTCTGGGGGTACACCTGCTGATAACAGGCTGTGGAATGTCCCTGCATGGCTGATAAGAGCTGCAGCATCCCATTGGGAGATGTGAGCCCAGAGGGAGGAGCCAAGCATTCCTACCTGGATAGAATCTGAGATTCTGGAACACCAGCACGGCTTCTCCACTGGATTTCCCAGAGGAACAGCTGCTGCCTCTTGCACTGGATCTTCAGAGGAAGACTCCACCTTTCTAGAGGATCCCTGCTCCAGCAGAACCACCCCTGACACTCCAGAAGGGCTGAGCCACAATTCCAATGGGACTGCTACCAGCACCCTGACCAACAGGGTGTCAGGCTGTGTTCTGACTTGGTCAGTGTTGTTTTAGTTTACTGCATTGTTGATTTTATCCCTTAATTTTCTTCCCTAATAAACAAGTGCTATTCCTGCTCCCATATTTTTGTCCTGAGAGCCCCTTAATTTCAAATTTATAGCAGTTGGAGGGAAGGGGTTTACATTTTTCCATTTCAGGGGAGGCTTCTGCCTTCCTTAGCAGGCACTTGTCTTTCCAAACCAAGACGAATGAACAGTTGTTTAAGCTGTGGGTCCAGTCTGCATAGAGAAAACTCAAATTTTGCATAGAGAAAACTCCAGTTTTGCCATGAAGCCTTTACAACCCAACCAAAGTTTATGTTTCACTTAGTGCCTCTAAATCATTAAAAAAAAAATCAGGTAATAGCATTTTTAAAATGGAAAAATAGTCTTGTTCTTCCCCCACAGAAATGCACACATAGCTCTACCTGTGATGTTTGGTACTTGGATGAAGTATTAGCTCCCTTTTGCACCCACACTGTGCAAGCACATTGAAAATGATGGAGTAAAAGTGTAAGGCTTGTAAATAAGTAATGCTTGTGCACCTTTAGCAATAAAAATGGTGCTGATGGAACAGTCATTGACATTCCTGAGCTTGCAACAGGAGGTGCAGGGACAGAGCTGGGTTTTTTGCCTTTGAGGTGCTCACAAGTGTTCCTCCTTCAGGTAGTGGTGGGTTTGTTGAAGTAAATACCAACAATAGTTTTAAATCTCAGTGAATGGTGGTGCTGGATTATAGATAAGACCTTTCACCCTGCAGAATTCCTAATTGCTGTTCTAAACCCCCATAATTCCTTAAACCTGCAAGTGCAACTATATTGACAGAAAATTGTTTTAAGGAGGAAAGGAGGAGACTTAAAGGTTAAGGGAACTGAGAAGTGCTGTGAGTTCCCTACTGTCCACAGGAACATCTGTGCAATCCTCCACGAAAGGCTGGCTTTGTGGTGTCAGAAATTGAGAGAGCTTTTCTCTTTTGTGGCACTCATCCAGGGCAGCTCGCAGAGTTTTTATTCTTGTCTGCAATTCTCACTTCAGAAGGAAAGATAACAACACTCCTTACTGTGCCTCATCTATTTGCAGAACCAGCTCTGCAGAGTGCAGGAGGTCTCTTTTAGGACCAGGTCTGTACTGCAAAGTTGTGCTGGTGTCACTGCTCCGCAGATGGGGTTGTGAAAAATCAATCCTCCCTCACAGAAATCATCTTGTCAAAGTTCTTTCTGGCAAGGATGTTAACCCCTGGTCTTTCCATCCTAGTTCTGCTGTAAAAATGAATGGTCATTTACAAACCATTAGCATTCTTTCAAATCAAAATATAATCACATCTTGCTACTTCCAAAGCCCTTCCCTCCCAGAAAATCTCATTAATTATCACAGACAGGTGTTTTTCAACAAAAGCTCCTAGCATTCTCTCTTCTTCTCCAGCCTCCTACTTGAGCTAATGAAGCTTCAGTGATGTCTGTGGAACAATGGAGCAATTTCTGTAACTGCAGGTTGGAGAGAAAAAATAAGGGATGGTAATTGAGGAGGGGCTGGAGGAGAGGCTGTGGAGCAAAGTTCCTCTGCCTGTGTAAAGAGATCTCTCATTACTGGTGATTAGGGAGGAAGCATTTAGAGAGACAGAAAGAAAGTAGCTGTGCTAAAATAAAAAATGTTTTTTTGATAGTTTATTGATATGCAGATGCTGCTGTAGGAAAAGACCACAGACCTCGTTAGGGCAGCCTTTATATCCTCGAGCTAATGGAGTGGAGATTTGTACCAAGAGAGGGGAACTGGCATCACCTCCACTCTGCTCCCGTGGGAAGTCACTTATCCAAAAAAGCTCCCTGGCATGACTTGTAGCTGTGTGAATGCTGTTTACCAACACTCCCTGCATAAATTGCATGCTTCTCTCTGGAATTAGCCAGGTTTCTATTCTCTACGGAGATGTGCTGTGAAAATGAAGCCCGTGTGCTTCCCCAAATATTTGAATCATATTCATAATTACAGCAACTCTTCCTTCATGGCTGTTGTAAACAGGTCCTGCCTGCTTAGCTTATGACTAGACAATAGGAAAGAGGCAATTTTTAGCCTCTAAAAATAAATGATACACAGGTGTTTTGCTGGGCTGGATGACAAGGACCCCTGCCTTATCCAGTGGTTCTGCATTTTCATAATTCATATTGGATTATGCCTAGAAGCTCCCCAGTCGCTGCCTCTTCCAAATGCATATAGACATTTATATTCTGAACACTGAAAATCAGCAGAATTCAAATGCTCTTTTAAGCATATTTGAATTAGTCATCAGCTACTCTGAAACTTCAGAGCATCTCCCAACATTTTCAGTATGAAAACCAGGCTCAGGTGTGACCCCATGTCCAAGCATAAATAGTTATTTTTCCTTTTTATCTGGCAAAGCAAGAGCTCTTATTTCAGGAAGGAATACAAGTATCTTCCCTGCAATATCCAACAATGAATAAAATTACTTTCAGCCAAGTGTAGATAATTCTGCTCACATGGAGGTCAGAGACCATGAAAATACTGTGCAAAAGGCTCACAAGGAAATGTATTCTTTTCTTCCCTCTGGGAAAGGAAGGGGTCACACCAGGCACCTTTTTTAATCAGAATGAATGATCTAGTAGTTCCAGCTCTCCTGTTGAACAACTGAAGAGAGCTACAGCTGGAACTGGTGCCTTGGGCACGTTATGGCTTTGTCATTTTTAAGTAAACCAGTGAGGTTTGTGAGTTATGGGAAGAGTTATTGCTGATGTAACCTCTCCAGATCCCAGCTGCATGTAACATGCTCTGGAGAAGACCAGAAGCTGGAGAGAATTGGGTGATGTGCACTCACCACACCCTCAGGGGGCTGTCAGGAACCTGCTCACCAGAGGTAAGAGAAACTCAGCTGTTTCAGGAGCTGATTTTTCTGTGACATGTATATCTGCTCCCTCAGGTAAACCCATGGATGTTTTGCTTCCAGTTGGATTTTATCATTTCTGGCAACACCTTTTTCACCATAAAATATTCAGCAAGCTTCTTGTAAAAATACTTTATTGAAGTTTTCAGAAGGGAGCAGACACAGGGAAAGGTATGAGCAGGCTCAACATTTATCCTGTCAATGCACAGCACATGTACTTCAAGGGGTGAGTTTTAACCCATATATAACAGACTGACAGAACTTGTCACAAGTCTGAAATATCACATACACCAGACAAGACATCATTTAAAACCTGACTTCAGGTGACAATACTGATCTACTTGACAAATATCACTGAGATACAGTCGGATGGCATTTTCTTTTCACTTTTAGCAGCAGCCAAAAGCAGTTTGCTTGCAGCAGCAAAATGTAATTGGCAATCACAACATCATAAGCTTTTGGGGTACTGCTTTACAACATTTGGGTTTCTATTTGTAAATGTAGTTTTCAGACTTAGGATCTTGAGTTTCCCTGTGCAATACTGTTAAATACGAGCATTTGCCATGGCAACTAATTACTGATTTGTGTTACTACATCACTGAGCAGTGCCAGCAGTGGAATTCATCTGCTTTTTGGTCATACTGCCTCTGTGCCCAAAGAGGTTGCAGAACAAATGGGCAACTGTGATGAAGCACGAGATGGGAGGCAGAGTAAAATGACCAGGATTTTATGGTAAGACCAAAGCTAGAGCCCTGGTCTCTTGAATCTTGTGCTCTATCTGTGTAATTAGTTGACAGCTCTAAAAAAAAAATGTTTAATTAGACAGTAAAAGAATTGATGCTTGTGTTGATTGAATCAACCCAAGCCAGGTCTCCAATGAAGTGAGGTATTTTAAAAGAAAGAATGCAAGAGTTCTTGAAAAATTGAAGAGGTCTGAAAGGAACATTTTAAAAAGGAACATAAAAAAAAAAAAACCACAAGATTTGCTTCTATCTGAGCTTGTCATTCCCTAACACAGTGCCAGAAGAGTATCTTTAAGATCCTGCAGAAGATGTTTGAAGATGTCTTTGGGTTGTCAGGATGGAGTCTGTGGAGAGCTGTGCTGGCACCTTTCACATGGGCACAGAATCCTTTTCCAGGGCCCTTCCAGGGCTGGTTCCTGCTGCATGGCTCTGGCCAGGAGGGAAGCACTCCCACGGGAGCACTGGCAGAGGAAATCAGAGCAGTTTTGAAGCAGGGAGGGATCAAGCAATGCCAACAGCACGATGCTCAGTGCCTCAGAGCCTGGCTGTAAACTCCTTAGGGCAGAGATCTGTCCCTTCCTGGGGTGTGGAAGGGACATCTATTGCACCCCATGAAACAGGGACCAGATTATGGCTGCAGCTTCTGTAACAAAAATGATAAATTAGATGTTTTCCTTCTGAGATTTGTTCTTTTCTTTCTGTGTCATCATCTAAGTGTAATAGGTGTGAGGAAAAACTCTCCCATTTATGAGGAAGATCAGGTCTGCCAACAGCTAAGCTGTAGTTTAGCAGAGTAGTTTAAGCCAGATATTTATTTTTATTAGCTTTTTCTTTCCAGTTTTCAGTTTATTGGAGCAAAATGCTGGTGCTGCTCAGGCTGACTAGGTGGCAGCAGAGCTCTTTTGTGGCACCTGCAAGTGGCGGGCACAGATTTCACTACCCGTGGTTATGTCAATAAACACCTTTATCCTTCTCTGCGGTGGGATTTTGATGTTGATGAACTAAAATAAGTTAATAGTGGGCTCTCTTCTGCCTTCCTCACCTCCTCCACACCACTGCTCCTGCGTTCTTCCAAGGAAACAAGCTCCAGTCCCACACCAGTACAGCAGAAGTAAACCAAGGCTTTTCTCATCCTCACACTGGGCTGGCTTCACCTTCAGTAGTTCTGAAGGGCATAGTGAGGCTGAATCTTCAGCTTCTTGGGGCAAAGGAGTTTAATAAAAGCCCTTCTGAAGCTGGAGTGGCAGAGAGGGTATAGGACAGGGTTGACAGCTGAGTTGATCCACAGCAGCCAAAAAGAAGTCTCATACCAGAACTCAGAGATGCACTGGCCGTGGCAGCCAGCGCGGATGATCATCAGGAGAGTGTACGGTGCCCAGCAAATCCCAAAAATGCCCACAATGATTGCCAGTGACTTGGCCACTTTCTTGTCCCTGGAGAGCCTGAAGCGTTGGGTCGTGCTCTGGGACACGATCTTCACCCGTTTGTCTGAGGACAGAGCGGAGGCTGAGTTTTTGCAGCTCTTTTTGTTGCAACACTTGGGTTTCCTGGAGGTCTCCGTTTCCAGCAGGTCTTTGGCATCCAGGCTGGAAGTGGAGGCTGCTGCTTGAGCTTTGATCTTAGAGAGGTCGAGGGTTTCAGCTGACTCCTTCTGCTCCCACTTACAGCATTTCAGAGAAAGCTTTGCTTCTGGGCTCCTTTCCACCTCTTCAGTGAAGGACTGGTTGTGCACTTCGTGGAAAACGTCCAGGCGCATTTTGGTGCGCTTCTGGATGTTCAGGTAAATGCTCAGGTTGAAAAACATCACGCTGATGAAAGGGGTGAAAAACTCCAGCGTGGAGGCTGTCATGAGGAAATACCAGTTGTAGAAGAACTCGGCATAGCATTCCCCACTGGGGATGATGCTCTGGCCTGATATGTACTCCCAGCTGATAATGGCAGGTCCGTAGAGCAGGAATGCCAACACCCACACCATCACCATCTTCAGCACTGCTTGCCTGGTGTTGCCTTGCTGGGCTCTGTAGGCGACCTGCAAGAGGAAAGCCTTTTCTTACACACAGTCCCACACCCCAGCTGGCTGAGGCTCCTCACAAATGGACTATTAGCATTCCTGGTAAAGTTGCTAGGCAATACCCCAGCAGTCCAACAAATTGATATGCCATAGGCAACAGGAGCAACTGCTAGATAAATCACACTCTTACAGGGAAGATTTAGAACACTCATTTTACAGCTCCAAAATATGGTGTCTGCTAAGTGGAAATGTACTGATTTGGCTGGAGCCTGGCAGCTGTCTGCACCCACCACTTACCTGAGCTGTCCTCAGCTACTCCCTCTAAGTCCCAGGGAGAGGGACTTGACAAACTCCTGGGCTAAACCCGTGCTGTATTTGTAGTCAGGAAATGAGCAGTGGGTCAGATCTGCCTGTGAGCTGCTCGTTACCTCCTGCAAAAGGCTGAGCATTTTGATCTCCCACACTCTCAGAGATCTCTCCACATTCCCTGCCAAAGCTGGCAGTGCAATCTACTGCCATGAAGCTGAGAGTCTGACTGCAATCCACTTGTTTGTCCTGGGGATAATAAGCTGTTGCTAGTTTAAAGTCTGCTACCCTGGCTGGCTTGCTTGTACACCACCATCCTGTCACCTGGGAAGGGAACACCTGCACAACGGGGACTGAGCCTTAAGTGATTTAATTATGCCAGGAATACTAATCTGAAACCACAGCTGAATTATGCATTTGTGGATGATTATTGCCTTCCAGGCTGAAAGATTCATAATTTCTGGAGGATTGAAAGAACTTTTTAAGAATTGCAGACAACCTGGAGAATAAAGCAGGAGGAGAGTTATGTCCCTCTCAGCTGCCATGACAGGACTCACCGCTCTTGTCACCGACAGGAACCTGTCGTAGCTAATCAGCACGATGTTGAAGACCGAAGAGGTGCACAGCAAGTAATCAACCACCAGCCAGAGTTTGCAGAGGCTTCTCCCGAAGATCCATCTCCCCGTCAGCACATAGGGCACGTAGAGGGGGATGCAGAAGGCACCTGCAAGCGGAGGGTCCGTTCCGGGGGAGAGCCGGGCTCTGCCCCGGGGGGGACCGGCTGGGTCGGGCCGGGGGGAACGGGAGGGGACCGGGGATTGCGGGAGGGTGTCGGGGCAGGACGGGGAGCAGCCGGGCCGGCGGAGCCCCGGGCGCGCTGCCCGCCCCGCCGCCGAGCTGCTGCCGTGCCGTGCCGTGCCGTGCCGTGCCGTGCCGTGCCGTGCCGTGCCGTGCCGTGCCGGTGCCGTGCCGGCAGCACTTTACCTACGAGGAAATCCGAGATGGCCAGGTTGAGGAGGAAGAAGTTGCTCTGGGTGCGCAGGCTGGAGTCCGCCACGAAGGCCAGCATCACCAGCGCGTTGCCCGCCACGGTGACGGCGATGAGCAGGGCCATCAGCGCGCCCAGCGCCGCCGTGCCCGCGGCCGCGAAGCGCCCGGCGGCGGCGGCGGAGCCGTTCAGCGCCCCGCCGCTCTCCATGCCCGCCGCTCCCGCCGCGCCGCCGCCGCGGGGCCGCTGCCCCGCCCCGCCCCGCCCGTCCCGCCCCCCGCTCCGGCCCCCCGCACCCTCGCGTACCCCCCGAGCAGCCCCGAGACTCCCAGAGCATCCCTAAATCCGCCCGAGCGTGTCTGCATCCCATGAGAGCAGCCCTGAGCATTGCCATGTACTTATTACCCGGGAGCATCTTTGTACTGCTCAGAGCATCCCTTCATTCCTCCAGGGCGTCCCTGAGGATCCACACATTCCCCTCTCAACCTGGTAGCATCCTTGCCTTACCCCGGAGCATCCCTGATCCCATCCAGAGCATCTTCTCCCATTTCCCTTCCCTTCTCAACCCTGGAGCATCACTGCATTACCTCGAAGAATCCTTGCCACTCCCTAGAACGTCTCTACATTCCTCTTTCCCCTCTCAACTCAGAAACATTCTTGTATTCTCCCAGAGCATCCTTGCATGCTGCACAGCAACATTCCTGCATCTCTCCAGTGTCCATCCTGAGTTTATTGCTCCTGCCGTGGTGTCTGTGCCTTAATGAACAGAACTGAGGTCAGAACTTCATCTGCCTTTTAATCAGCCAGGAGGGCTCCCTGGGCAGGTGGAACACAGAGGGTGATGAGCCTACCTCTGCTCATCATGGGCAGCAGGGGAAGAGGTAAAGCTGCTGGGGTGCAGGCAATTCTTGGTCTGCAAACCCGGGAGTCCTTGGGGCCCCATCCCCAGCTCCAAGAAGGTGACTAACTCTTCCTTCTTCCACCACTTGTTCACCCTTCACAGCTAAAGAGAATAACTTCTGTCTGAGGACTTGTTTCAGCTGGTGATTCTGCAGTTACCCCTGTACAAACCCTGTGCACGGTGCCTGCTCCAGGCGGCAGGAGAGGAAACGTCCCCACAGGCATTGTCACAGGGGCAGGATCAGTTCTGCTATCGCACCTCTGGAGAAGAGCACAGGGATGTGCAGAGCAAAACAGAGGAGGGTACAGGCTGGAGACCCTGAGCAGGCACCCTTCTGTCTGGGGAATTCGAGAAACTGAGAGAACATAACAAAGCAAGAAAACTGTGCAAACCCAGAAACGAGCCTGTAGTTAAGGCCCAGGGGGTTTGCCACCTTCTGATTGCTCCAAAAGCTATTTTCACCTCAGGAACTACTACAGCCTCCCCGAATTCCTCCTCAAACACGCCGCCACAGCCGCTGTCCTGCCGGCGGCGGCTGCTCCTGCTGCGAGAGCTCTGCAATCGCTGAAAATCGCTTGCAGGCGGCAGTGAGAAGCGAGAACACTTCTCAGCCCTCCCGCAGGGTGTGGCCGTTGTGGTACCCACTAAAGGATGCCCTCAGCAGGAGCCAGCCTCACCCTGTCCCTTACAGCGCCCGGCGCTGGGGCAGCGCGCTGGCTCCGCGCTCAGAGCCGGGCTCGCATCCCCCAGCCGTGCTCACAGCGAGCCGGCAGCTGCTGGCACGTGTGTCCCTCCTCGGGGACACCAGTGTCCCCAAGACTGTCTCTCCGTGGGTGGCTGAGGCTCGGCTGCTGCCGCATCCCGACAGAGGATGTCACTGTGCGCCCGTGGAGCGCTGGGGATGCGGTGCCGGAGCTCCCGGCTTGGGGAGCTCGGTGTGTGCCCTGCCCGAGGGGATCAGACCGAACCCCCCACCCCCGGGCCGGGATTGCACCCCAGCCCAGCTGAGAGGACGAGAATTTCATACCGATCACCACAGATGTGATGGGAGTTGGGTTTTTTTTGTTTGTTTGTTTGTTTTGGTTTTTTTTATTTAATTTTTTTTGTTATTTAAAAATTTTTATTTATTTATTTATTTATTTTTAATTATTTTTTTTTGTGACGCCCATAATGTTTAACGAACCCCCAAACCACTTTCACCGTGTGGCTGCTCGTGATCCGTTGTCTTTTGTACTCGCCAGCTACTCAGTCAAGCATTAGTGTTCATTATAATGTTTACAAATTCCAAACGATGGGGTGTGTGCTGTGCAGCTCCCATCCCTAGGAGCAGTTGGTTGTTTGTCAGCCATTACTCAGAATTTTCACCATTTGGATAGAAAACAAACCCCCCACTTTGTACCTAAGATAATTTATAAAGTGATACAATACAATGTGGACAAATCACAGTCATTGTTTATCCAGAGTAAATTTCTAGGGATGTTACATAAATAAGAGGTGATAGAGCTCGGATTACAGGTTTCCTGATCCTGATGTTTCTCTCTTGCTTCAGCAGACAGGACAGTGTATTTCTAATATATTTCAGGAAAAAAAATCACACAGCCTGTCGTTGAAGCAGAGCACACTCAGACATGCAAGCAGATGGTCTGACAGCTCACGTCTGGACCTGGCTGACACAGCACACATGCCATGGGTAGGTACCCATGAGCTCACAGGTGCTTACATAAGTTCACATAGGGTGTTCTGACCACCCTGCATCAGGCCATGGGCAGGGACATCTCCTGAGCACTGCTCCGTCCCTGTGGATCTGCACAGTGGAGCCTTTCTGGATGCTCTGAGCTGCAGCTCAGCTCCAAGCTCTCCTGAGCCTCATTCCTGCTTGTTCTGAGGTTGTTCCTGAGCAGCAGGAGCTGGGGGTGGCAGATCACAGGGTGGCTCAGGCTGGAAGAGACCCCTTGAGATTTTCTAGGCCAGCTCCTCTGCTGAAGCAGGGTCAGATACAGCAGGTTGCCCAGGGCTTTTTCTGGTTGGGGTTTGAATATCTCCAGGAATGAAGACTCCAAAACCCCTCCAGACAACCTGTTCCAGCTGCCCTCCAGACAGCCCTCACAGTCAAAAATCTTCTCTTGTCTGCACCATCTTGCCCACAGATAGCTCTCTATAAACCTAGGACTAGCAGGATATGCACAAGTTGTAGTTTTTCCATTGCTTACTTCTGTCCCATGGAGCCAGTTTGTCTCTGAAACAAACTTTAAAGAAATAGATTATTAAGAAATCTCTTTGTGTTCATGTCTTTACTGATGAGGGTTGAAAGTCCTCTGGCATTCACACAAGTATCTGTCACTATGAAACCTTTGTTTTATTTCCTTTTCTTCTGCCTTTCATCGTGGGACATGTTTATTCTGTTTGGAAAATTCCCTTTTTTGAGATCCCCTCACAAGTTACCAGCACACATGGGTGAAGAGAAGGGCAGTGTGGCAGAGAAAAGAGATTCCAGATTGGCTGAAGGCAGAATCTTCAAGGAGCCCTTCAGCTCCTGCTTTGCCAGACCCCCAAGATACAGCACAAACCCTCAGTATAAATATTTCACATGTAGCACCAATGAGTAGGACACAGAAAATGCCAGAGGAACATTTCTCATGCTGGAGATGCCTTTGCAGCGAAATGCCACTCTGATATACATTTCTCTTAAAAACAAACCCAACGACAACTTGTCTGTCAAAGCTTGGGGAGCTATTAGGACTGAAAACCAGCGTGGCCATCCAGACCTGGCTGGGACACGATGAAATCAGTCAGTGGCTGTGCTTCATCCAGCTCAGACAGGTGTCAAAACAGCTTCTGCTGCTGGCAGGAGGTCTCTTCCTTACCATTCTGCAAGGGACAAAATTGAGTGAGTTTGATGTCAAACAAAGACAATGATGACCAGAATAATCCTTGAAAATGTTAGCAAATAACCTGTGAGCCAGCTTTCAGAAAGGTGGGAGGAGCTGACATCTCCACTCCCAAAGCAAAAAGTGCTGAGAGCTGCAAATGGCACAAAGCCACCATGTCCCTGAGAAGGATCACAGATTCTGGAGGGGAATTGTCCCATCTGCACTCAAAACATGTCCTGTACCTTTTCACTTCTTTATTTTCCTTCCTTCTTTCCTCTCCTTCCTTTGCTCTTTCTCTCCATTCCCAGCTGTAACCTGCAAATCCAAACTCCCAAAGTGTTAAAAAATGCATCCTTTACTACAGGGAGACTTTCCATAGTTGGACCTGTCTCAAACTGCCATGACTGCTTTTGGCTACTTGGGAACGAGCTCCTTAAAATTACAAATCACCTTGTCACCACAAAAAGTCACATTTTTATCCTTGTTCAATCTAGCAGCACTTTTGTGAGCAGGGAAATGCTGAGTTTAACGACTCTGGGGGAGGAAAACAATGCAGAGCAGGATGAGTAATGCCATTAGTAATGAAGTAACTGTCTGATCAGAGTTAACACCTGACTCGTGTCAAGGCCAGTTCAGTGTTGCATTTCAAAATGAGAATTTCAGAGCACAGTGGGGAATGAAACCAGAAGTCATCCTACATCTGTCAGCCTGGACTGAGCTGGCATCTGCTGCTCAGACCGATAGATGTTTGCAGAGAGAGACAGCAGGGTCTGAATATGAAGATGTGAAATCCGTGTGCAGCTGCTACCAACCATGCTGGAAGCATTTTGCCACATGGAGGAGTGAATGTTAAAGCTCTGTTGAAAAGGTATCCATTAAATTTGGTACTCCATCAGGCAGTGGTTTAAGAGGCAAGGCTGGCCTATGTTTCTAATACTCTTAATGGCAGCAAGCAGTGTGGGTTAGAAGCGACAAAAAGAGATTTGGGAAGGACTAAAACATTGCTAATCAAAGCCGGTTCTGTTCCCAGGCAGGTGGAAAACAGAGCAGCTGTAGAGAAATGAGCTGGGTTTCTCTGGGCTGTGGTGCAAGCTGTGGCACAGTGGGCTCCTCTGCACCCCATCAGACTTGATAAAACTTCGGGTCACCAAGCAATGAGAGAGGGAGGGTTTAAGCCCATTTGTGGAGTCCATGGGTATCTCCAGAGCTACCACCAGGTTCTCATGTGAGGAGAACTACAAATGTCAGCTGGCTCGCTTCCTGCAGGAACTCATTGGTAACCTCATGTAATATTTAACACACTTCCTGGGCTAATTAAGTATATTACTTTATATAGTAACTAACATATCTCTAATATATATCAAAATTTAATTCAGTTTAATTTATTATCGCTGCTCAACGTGGGCCCAGGTCTCTTTCCCCTTATAAAGATGCAAATCCATTAATTCTTTGTGTGAATCAAGGAGGGTGGTGGAGCCCTGGGTTCACCAGATCCCTTCCAAACACAAATATAGACAACTTTGCTCTTGTCTCTGCCCAACTTAACTGCACCAAAGAGTTTCTTCTGAGTCATGCCAGGGCAGTTGAGAGCAAAAGCTGTTCCCAGATGCTCCCATCAGGTGTCTTACAAGCTGAAGGGTCCTTCAGGCACAGTATTTGAGGGATTTAAGCAAAAGCTTGTATTTTCTGTATGACACTTCTTCCCCAAGCATATGTGGTTGTATAAGCAACATGGAATAGAGGAAAACACTTTTCTCTGGAGAGTAGAGGGCAAACAAATCTGTGTCTGAGATTAGGAGAATCAGCAGTCTAGCTAACTTTATCTTGTTTATTTGGCCATTTGGCTTCTGTGAAAATGAAAAATGGTGTCCCCAGGTGCTGAGCAGTGTCTAGCCAAGAGGGTCTGAAGCTTGTTGTTATTCTCTCCCTCTCCAGTGGCTCCTGTGAAAGGATGCAGCAGCATCTGCCCAGGCCCTTTGGGCAGCACTCCTTCACCATCTCTATTATCTCTCTGGAGATGTTGTCATTTCAGGCAGGAATTTCAAGTGTTTGTGTCTCTAAAAGCTCTCTCAAGGTTTAAGGTCCACCACTTAAGCAAGAGCATTTTCAATTGTCAAGTGCATTTTCTGCAGAGGTAGGTGCCCTTCCTAGGGAGAGGGTGACACACCCCCTGTCCTTCCAGCCCTTGCCACCTCTGCCAAGTTCCCTGTCTCACCCCTGTCAGCCACCATGGCCACTTTTCCCTTTTTGAAGGGGCTGGATGCTGTTCATCTCCCTGGTTTGAATTTGCTGCCAGAGGATTCTGCTCCCCTTGCCTGCCCGTTGCCTCCCAGATCCTGACCTGCATTCTCCAGATCACTCCAATTCAGGAAGACCTTCATCTGTACAAGGATTTTCCCTGACTCCTGGCTTTTCTCATAAAAAACCCCATGTCCCAACCCCATCTCTGCCTGAGACAAAGCCAAGCCTGCCCTTAGATCTGTAGCAAAGGCAGATGGAGAATGTATTTGCTATTGAGCCGTGGTGTGCCTAATGTTCCCTTCTATGATTGCTCTGGGTCCTGATCTCCAATTCATCATTGTCATTCTTTTGATGTGCGTTAAAAGGCAGCAGAAACTAACAGAGTATGTCAGGCAGCCAACTACAAAGGCATAGGGAAGAAGAGTGAAAAGGGACAGTGACAGGAGGAAGATGAAGATTTAGGAAGCATCAGCTCACTGCAGGCAAAGCTGCAACGATGCTCAGGATGTTTCTGCCTGTGCTGTTATCTACTGTCTTCCTCTTCCAAGCCCAAATCCGTGTTGCTGAAGCTAGTCTGACCTCTAGAAAAATCATTTGGAGTCAGATTTGTGTAAAGATAGTGCAGGGCAAAGGAAGCAGAGCCCTCCTGGGTCTGGAGAGCTGAGACCTCCAGCAGGTCTCTTTATTGGTCTGGCTTGCAGCAAACAGGGTTTCAGCAAATAAATCCATCTCATCAGCCACCCTGGGCTTTGCTGAGGCCCTTGGCCTGAAGGGAGGGAGTTTGCTGTGGCTGTAAGTAACAGGATTCTCCTTTTCCTGACTGTGATGGTGAGAGGGCTCTACCTGTGAAAGCTGTCTTGGCAACTGCCTGGGGGACTTCAAACACTACAGAGCTGCCACTGGATGTCACAGCTGCTGTGGTCTGAGCTCAGACCATCCTGGAACTAAAAAAAGGGAAAAAGAAGAACTGAAAGTCCTTCCCTCTCCAATGAGTAATCATGTCCTGCTGGTTCTGACCTCTGCTAAAGCAGAGTGCAGCCGTGCTGGAGGGAGAAGGTGAGGACAGGGAACATTAATCACTTTCAGTGTAATTTAAGGGACTGAATAACACAGGAGCTGTGGCAAAGCAAGATGTGCAGGTGCTGGGTCATCCTTCTGAAGGGTCTTTGCTGTCATCCCCCTGGCTGTTCTCTGCTGATTCCCAGCACAGCAGGATCACAGCTCAGATCCAACACCTCCACAGGACGATGGTCAGTCAGTGAATTTCACGATGGTCAGTCAGTGAATTTCCTGCATGGTGTAGGCCCAGAGAGTAGAGAAAGAATTTGGGGGAATGTAGAAGCCAGATCTCCTTTCAGGCTGCATGACAAACTGTACCTGCTTATCTCAAATCCAGTGGCCACAGAAACTCCTTTTACCCTTTTGCTTCACACACATCTCTTCCCTGTGGAGGCTGAAAAACATCACCCTAGCAGGGCAGGGGAAGCATGAAATAATTCCCCTCTGTCTCCTTCCTTTCTTTTACAGCGCCTAAAAGGCAAGTGTGAAGCTTGAAAATGAATGTCAACCACACAAAAATCCCTGTCTTAAATTTTTTGCAGGCAGTATTGTTTGATGAAGGCTGGGTTGGTACTTGGTGGGTGGAGGATTCCTCAGTAATTTGCTTGAAAAAAAGAGAAGAGCAGCAAAAATAGGAAGGAGATGCAGACCTGAGCATGGAGTGAGGATGCCAAGGGGTTCCAGAGGTTATACAGCTCCCCTGGAGCCCAGGGGTACCTCTGGTCACTACAAAGAGGGAGTTTTCCTGCTTTCCAACCAGTTGTTGAGGGAGACAAAAAGCAACAAGGTCCCATGGGCAGAGAGGTTCTCCTGGAGCTGTGGCTGAAAAAGCAGAGCCAGGGCAACTGGGAATAGAGGAGGGGACCAAACTGCAGGCAGGTACCACCAGCATCTTCCTGGTGGCTAAAAGTTTTGGCAGCACCTGAGGAACTGGGACATTCACCTTCCCCACACTGCCACCCCTCCCACGGTGCAATTTCTCTTTTAATCTCCCTTGTTCTGCTCTGCTTTAACTCTCTGAGTGGGGTGCTTTGTGGGAAAGGCTCTGCCTGTCATTTCAGGTGCTATTTGCCTTTTCAGGTGCTATTTTCCCTTTTCCCTTCCCTAGCTTGATGCTGTCCATCAGCGTTGTCTGACAGCACGGCATGGCTCATTAAAAAAGGGAGGGATCAGGTGCAAGATGAATTTTCCAAATAAATTTGCAAACGACTGCGTGTAGAGGCACAGAACAGCTTTCTGAAACAGAGTTAATAATTCCAGTTGTTAATAATGCACCACTCACAGCTGATGCTGCTCCCAGCACCCACGGCCAGGCTGTGCTGATCCCACTTGTTTGCAGGCAGGTTGGGAAGGAGAGAGAAGTGATTCTGAATAATATTTCATGTGACATCTGGCATTTAAGAATATTATGGCATTGTTTTACAAATCTTCATGATTTCTAAGCAATCCTGCCACAGACTGCATGTACAAAAATGTGCTTATTTGTTTCTATAGGTTGATTTTATGCATGTGATCTCAGCTTGTCACAGCACTTTTTTGAGTATTGGGACACACCACAGACTTCCCCAAATTAATTGTGCAAAGTGCACAGTGTTTTGAAAAACATTTCCTAAATAGATACTGGGTATTGAGCAAGAAAGGTAAGCAATTGGGAAAGCACATGAGCTGCTATTTGCAGCAGCTGGATTTCAAAAGGTTTTAGCAAGTGCAAGCCCTCTTGAAAACAATATTCCTTTAATTCAATTATCATGATTAAGTCAGGTTTTTTTAATGACACTACTTTTAGCAGCTCAGACCTCCTGAAGTGGACCTCCTGCTCGCTGCCCTGGCCAGCAGGGCTGCAGGAGCATGAAGGGATGATCAGGGCTCATGGAGCTTCAAAGAGCTTTTTTATTACTCTGCCCATCATCCTCAGAGCTCTGGTCGCTGTGTCAGGCTCTCAGCGAGTGTGGCACAGTGGGAAAAACACTGCAAGGACAAGGAAGAGGGAAGATTGTGTCTGTAATTGCTGGGCTGTGACTCTGAGCCATTGTGCATTCCGTTCCAGCTCCTCATTAGCATAGAGCCGGGAGAGTGTTTAATTGCAGCACGGCTCTGCCCGTGGCATTATCTGCGAGCAGAGCAGCGCAGCTCAGCCTCGGGGGGCTCGGGAGGGATGCACAGCCCCGATGGGCACCGGGAGGGGCAGCAGGGCACAGCTGCTGCAGATCGAGGGGCAGAATGCAAATCACAGGGTGCAGGTTACACAAGTGCTGCCAGGAGCAGGCTGCTCCCTTCTTTCCCCTGATCACTTGGGGGTGGCAGAGCCCCACATCCCGCTCAGCATCCCAATGGGTTTTGCAATGCGAGGCTGATTTTCCAAAGCATCCTCCTGGCTGTGGGGACAGGGAACTGCAGGGACCTGGATTTGGGATTGCACACTCCTGGCTGTGGGGACTGGGAGCTGCAGGGACCTGGATTTGGGGTTGCACACTCCTGGCTGTGGGGACAGGGAGCTGGATTTGGGGTTGCACACTCCTGGCTGTGGGGACAGGGAGCTGGATTTGGGATTGCACACTCGTGGCTGTGGGGACAGGGAGCTGCAGGGACCTGGATTTGGGATTGCACACTCCTGGCTGTGGGGACAGGGAGCTGCAGGGACACAGATTTGGGATTGCACACTCCTGGCTGTGGGGACAGGGAGCTGGATTTGGGATTGCACACTCCTGGCTGTGTCTCATCATCCTGTCCTCTGCATGGCCACTGAAATTCAGTCCTGGGGTTGCACAATGGCAGCAGCTGCGTGGAGAGGAGAGGAAGGAACAGAGTTGTGCTCTTGGGAGCTGTGTGAGGAGGAGCGAGGCTGAAGAATGCACTGAAGTCAAGCCATGGCTTGCAGCAGGGAGGCTCTGTGGCAGTGAAATGTGCCTGGCCACAGCTCGCTGTGTTGAGGCACAAGATGAGTTTTGAGGTGCTCTGTGTGGAGCAGCCAGAAGTGGAGGGAAACTCTCAGAGTTTACCTTCAGTGTGGCCTGCAGCACAGGGGGGGATGCTGAAGCTGTCCCTTCCTCAGTCCCTGCTCCTGTCACCCGGGCTGAGCCCTGTTCACCCAGGTGCTCAGGCTGTGGGTGAGTGCACTCTGGTGACCTGGCTCCGTGCTGGGCACACAGCTGGGTACCAGGGGATTCCACAGAGCCCTCTGTGCCACTTTTGTGCCACAAAGTGAAGGGTGAGGTTTCAAACCAATGCTCTCTGCTCTCAGCTGCCCTCTTCCCTGCAGGAAAATGAGTTTTTCCATGGCCTGGCTGGATCTGTGCTCAGGAGCTGATCTGACCAGTGTGGAGGATAAAATCAACACTTACTTTGGCATGTTATCCTCAACATCCAAGTCACCACAGAGCTCTGCAGCCACCTCATCTCCTGCTCCCACTCCCACAGCCTCTGTGCTGGTGCCCTGAAACGCTGCCACCAGCATTAGACATAACAGCAGGCTTAATTAAAGGGTGGCAGCCTGCCAGCATCCAAGAGGCAGAGCTGAGCTGGCTGCACTGCTTTCAAAGGGGTACTGGAAATAAAAACCACACTGGGAAATAGCAGGGCAAGCCTTGTCACACTGATGTGGCTGTGGGTCAAGCATCTGCTTGGCCTCAGGTCCACCCTGGGAAGAAGAGTTGAGCAGGGGCTCTGTGGTTCCTGACCCTGTGGCTGATCCCACTGCCAGGATGCTCACAGGGGCCCTTCCCAGTGGGATGCACAGTGTGGTGTGGAGTCACAGCTCCATCCTGCTGGAGAGGGAGATGGAAAAGGGATCCACCCTGTTCCAATTCTGCAGGCTGGGCTGGAGCTCAGGAATCTATTCCTTTCTGTCACAAAATGAGATGACACCATATATTTCCATGGCTATCAGAGATCTCCACACCTCCCCAGAGAGCCCAGCAGGAGAGAGGGTGCTGACCCCCTGAGCTGTGTCCCAGCCCTGCTCTGGAGTTTTCAGGGCATCTCCTCCACCTGGTGGTCCCAGTGCAGTCTGGATGCTGGAGGATCCCCATGGATGGATACTGACCATCCCTCCTAGAGGAAAAAAGCACTTTTGCATGTGGAAGCAAGTGCCAGCAGCTGCACAGAAGCAGGACAAGGACAGACCCCTGTGGGAGGAGAAAGGTGAAGCTCTGCAGCAGGCACATCCCTGTGGCACATGTGCTGCTCAGCTCGAGGCAGATAACAGACAAAACCCTGATTATTGGAATGCATTTAGCACTGTGCAGTGCCTGGTTAAAGAATAGCTCTTCCAACACACACACAAAAAGAAAAGACCAGAGAGAAAGAAATCAGCCTTTAGCTTCTGAGTCCTCGCTTTGCTTCACCCTCAAGATTTGGTCTGCTGTGTGTCCAGCATAATTATTAAGCAAGTTCTGATGGAAGAATTTTATTTACCCAGCCTCAAAAAGGAAGAAAGGAATCCTTAATAGTGGATTAGATCAAAAAAACCATAATTTATTTTTCAATAAGTGCTTCAGATGTAAGATCAATGGCTCGAGGCTGATTGATAGGAGCTGTTTGCAAAGACCTCAGATCTAATTGTACCCAGGCAATCACCCAGACCTTTTCTTTGACCAGCACTAGACACCATCCCCCTTGTGCAGATGGGGGAAGGGACCAGAAAATAGCAATACTTTGCACTGGAGAGTTGCTCAGCAACTGCCCCATATTATTTTTGAGTTATTCTTGAGCACAATCTCTTTTCTCTTTGATCTTCACGCAATTTTTGTTGCTGTTACCTCTCAAAAAGACAATGTTTTAAAAGAATTGCATCTCCATTTGCCACAATATTTTCTTTTAAACATTTTTTTTCCCTCAAGCATGACCAAAGCCTGATGACACCAGGGAAAGCAGTGCATTACTTTGCAGAGGAAAGGAAATTAATGTCCACCTACTCTGCTAGAGCCTTTCACAGGGCATGGAAGACAGAGATTTAGCATATTTTTCTCTACATGTTGCACAGATGATATTCAGAGGCAAAATAACTGTGTTTAACTCTTGCCACCAAGCAGCCACTCAGCTGGGTTTGGGCAGGCAAGGTGGTGTTAGAGCTCCCATTTTGGCAGCCTTTGATCAAGAAATGCCAGTGGGGTGATTTGTCAAGGGAGGAGAGTTCCAGGGCTGGGATTTCTCAGCAGGCTGTAATTCCAGACAGAGCTTGGCATGGAGAACATCACCCTAAGGTCCTGATTTGGAAGGAGCACCACATCTCATCCACCAGTTATTATGAGCCCTGCTGATAAATGCCTTTGTGTGACACAAAAAGTGATGAAACCCTGAGCTGCTCAGCCTGAAGCAGAGCTGCCTCCATGCTCTGGGTAACACAGGTCCCTCATGGGGTGCAGCAGAATGGAGCTTCTGATTATTGGGGTGCATCTGATCCTTTTCTCTCTTCATTTTCTGCTATTGCCACACACAGAGGGAAACAAGAGTTTTGCACTGCTTTGGTCTCTCCTTGGCACCACACAGAGAAGAAAAGCAGCAAGTAAAACACCAAGTCCCTGAAATAGATTTAAAAAACCCAAAAAACCCCTTAAGAAACACAGTGAAAAAAATAACCCAATATCTTAAACACCATTTGCAAATATGAGTCAGGAGCATCTTCTGTGAAACTGCTGCCAGCTACATGGACTAAAGATGGAATGATTCCAGCACAGCCCCTGCTCAGGGAGAGCACAACCACTCCTGAGCCAGGTTCCAGCCCAGCCAGAGGATGTTCTCAGAGGAAAAACCAATTTCATCACTTCTCTGCCTCAGAGTAACCCTGTTGGGCAATCCCTCACCCAGACAGAGCATGGGGATTTCTTCTTGCACTCCTTCCCCCGAAAGCAGCTTGTTTGTTTTGCTGGTTTCAGGTTTGACCCCCTGAATGACAGAAAAACAAAACCCTGAAACTTTGCACGCAAATTAACCCCCGAGGCAGCAGGAGGGAGCAAATTTCTACATCTAGTAAAAGTCTCAGCTGCAATGATCTAAAAATAGACTCTTCTTGCCTGGGGAATTCTAGCCTTGCCTTGTGAGTCGTGGTGCTGAAGATTATTGCATTCATAATTTAAGTGCTGGATGGGTATAAAATTAGTGGTGTGGGAGTTATTCAATTTCTGGTAAGTACCTTTACATTAAATAGCGGCTGCAGACACAAAAGATAGGAAAAAGTCCTTCCACTTCTGTTTGCCTGAAGCACTGAGAGCATGTGCAGCCCCACAAGGCTGCTTTTGTGATCAGATAATATGTTTTTCCTACTAAAAACCTGTTAAAGTTGTATCTCCTCTCTTGGCATAGGGCTGCTCCAGACTCATCCCTCTCCAGGTCAGAAGAACTCCCAGGGCTGATCTGAGCACTGCCAAGGGTGGGTGATGCTTTGAAACTAAAAAAAAAAAAAAAAAAAAAAAAAAAAAAAAAAAAAAAAAAAAAAAAAAAAAAAAAGATTCAGTGTGGATATAAGGGGAAAAAAATTACAACTAGCATGGCAAAATACCAGAACAAGTTGTCCAGAGAAGTGATGGATGTCCCATCCCTGGAAGTGTTGAAGGTGAGGTTGGACAGGGCTCTGAGCCTGGTCTGCTTCAAGGTCTGCTTATTGCAGGGGGGATGGACCAAAATTTCTACCCCAAACTATTCTATAATTCTATGACTAATTTGATGAAATACTATAATTCTATGACTAATTTGACGAAATCCTATGATTCTATGACTAATTTGAGGAAATGTGAGGTTCATTGGTTCCTTCCTCACCCCACTCCT
The DNA here is from genome assembly GCF_036417665.1 of Passer domesticus. Taxonomy (NCBI): domain Eukaryota; kingdom Metazoa; phylum Chordata; class Aves; order Passeriformes; family Passeridae; genus Passer; species Passer domesticus. The sequence goes on along the minus strand of NC_087489.1, from coordinate 10,728,751 downwards.
TCCTGCCTCAGTCTTCACTCCTTCTCCCCCCATGCTCCCACAGAAGGGCTGTTTCTCCTGGCCTCTGCAGAGCCACTTCCAAAAAACTGCTGGCTGCATCTGGAGAGCCATTGCTGGACCCTGCCTGAGCTGCATGTCGGGGGCTGCAGCAGCTGCAGCCCACTGCACCTGCAGCAAGCAGCCCTGGCATCCCACAGCAGCACATCGAGGCTCCTGGGGCACTTGACAGCCAGGCAGCCTGGGGGTTTCAGTGATTTATTTTTTTCTTTGTTCTTTGTTTTAACCCAGAGAGTGTGAGCCTCCCAGTGAATCACACCGTGGTCAATTAGAAGTTTCCTGTCAGTCGTGCCTTCTTGGACATTACTCCCAGCAGTGTAAATGCCATGCTTGGAGCCAAAATTGAGCTCTGTCAGCCAGGGAGAAACCCTCACTTGGTCTAAACGAGGAGAGAGGACCTGCAAAATCCCCCCCAGAATGGCAGGGCTGGAAAAAGACAATTGTGCTTTGCATGCAGAGCAGCTGTGCACAGGTAAAGCAGCTTCTGCTCCTTCCAGGTTCCCACCCCTGGGACAGGAATCCATGGAAATGCCCAGGAGCCCAGGGCAGTGCTGCAGGCAGAAGGGTCCCTGCTGCTGGAAGGCTGAGCAGGCTGCCAGCTGGCAGGGCTCCTTCCTGCTGCCCTGGGCTCTGGCAGGGCCAGCCCAGCCTGGGCAGGAGCTGCCCTGGCAAAGCTCAGTGCCTGGATCTGCAGCCCTGCCCCAGAGCAGGGCTGTGCTTCAGGACATCATTTATTTCGCATGGAAATGAGGACAAGTGGGGATTTTTGCCGTCAGGGTGAGCTGCAATTTCCACCAACCCACCTTCACCATTAGAGATGTTTAATTTGACATTTAGCTTACTTACGATAAAAAAGTCAATTTTTTCAGACTGAATCCACCTCATTCTTCTGATGTCCAATTTACAAACAGAAACCAAAATGATTCATGGTACTTTAATACAAAATAAAACAAACTCCTTCCTCCACAACAGGGTCCTTTCTGTCCCTCTGACAGCCATTCTTCCACCTCATCACTTGTTTTCTCCCATTTTCTGAAAGAGCTTCCTGGACAAAAATAATGCTGATCATGTAAGACAGCATTGTGAATATCAATGAAGGTTTCTCTTCTTTTCCTTCTGCTCCCAGTTCCTTCTCTGGGCAAAAAGTAAATAGAGTCAGCTGTAGCTGACACAGAAGCTGAGGAGGGAGGCACATTAGTTTGTCTGCCTGTCGGGGATTTCTTGTGTAGCAGCCTTCAGATCCAGAGCCAAACTTCCCAACTCCATCTGGGACAGGATCTGGGACAGGATCTGATTTTTTTCTTTTTGTTCATGCTCAAATATCTTATTTACTTCATTAGTTTTTTCTTTTTTTTCTTTTTGGTGGAATTTCATAATGAGACCTTTTTAATACCAGTCTGTAGATTAGTATAATTTATTTTGGGAAAGGTGAGATGTTAATTTTTAAGCACAGAAAATACAGAAGCACCATAAAATTAACCTGGGTCTTGTTTTGATGCATATGTGTGAATTTGTAATTACTAATTAGTTTGTTCTAGTGGTTGCCTAGGGACAAGTGGACAGGACTTTGTTATAAAGTACAGGAGACTATTCCAGCAAGTAATATGTGCATATAAATATTTGCTGGATCAAAGGTGCTAATTTTACTGATCTACAGAAAATTACATGCTAAAACAACCTATAGTCTATCAGTAAACACAGCTGACAGTCTGCTTTACAGAATTTTTTTCTTTTTTCCTGCTTTTCATTTATTTTCTTTTTTTGTAGGTGTTGCTGGTTGTCACAAGTCACAGGGTTAAAATCCAGGTTTTTTTTTTTTGCAAAAATTGCAGGGCAGAACTGTGCTGAGCCCCTTGCTGGGGTCAGCAGGTGCCTGAGCTGCATGGTGAGGAGGTGGCACCCTGGGTGTCAGGGCACTTCTCTTTGTGCTGTGAACCCTGCCAGGGGGGCACAGTGCAGATATGCCATCAGGAGCCCTTGGAAAATACATGTCCATGCCACAGAGAACATTTCACTGCTGTCCCTTCATCCACAAAGCAGCAAAATGGAGAGGGAGCTGGTGCTGCCTCGGGGAAAGGCTGTGCTGCTGGAAAGTTAAGTTGGCTGCTGAGGTTAAATTAGCCAACACCAGTAACACCCAACCTGGGCAGTAGGAATCTGCCTGACCTGGCAAAGGGAAGATCTAAAAGGAAATGTCCCTTCCCCTGTTGCCTGTGAGGAGTTTTCCCTCACTCTGCCCCGTGCTCACCCGCCCTGCTCAGCTGCTCCTCTGACATCCTGGTGACAGAGGGGAGTTACCAAGGAAGCACTCAGGTCAAATTTTACTCCCACGTCAATCCTGACCTTGCATCAATAAGTATAATTAACTCCTATTGACTTGAGTTTCCAGAAAGAAGCCTCACATGAGCTGCTGAATTGATCCACTGCCATCATGGAGGGAAATGTGGCCCAAGAGTGCAGGGGTCACACGCAGCTAAACCCACAAGTGGGAATTAACTCTAAATAAGATGCTTCTGTGGCCAAGTTTGACAAATAAACACCTATTAGTGTATAAAGCATCACTGGCTGAAGACAGATCAGCTGGCAGCAGTGGTGCATAGGCATTGGTAAAATCCAGTTTTTCAGATCTGCTCCTGGAATTCAGGCTGAAGCTGAGGTGTGCCAGCCCTTATTGGGAGGGGGTTCCTAAAAGTCAAATTCCACAGTGTCCCCCTAAGGAGCTTCCCAAATCCTATACAGGTGTGTGATGGATTGAAGTTGTGAGTTAAATCTCATCTATCCTCATCTTCCCTGCCATGAATATCCAAAAAACCCATGGACCTCCATCCCAGGGAAGATGATGTATGAAAGTGAGCTACTTTGGCCCAAATGCTTTAATTCTGAGCACATTCTCCTGCTCATCTCTACTCAGCTCCAGGAACAGGATTTTCCAGCACCAGAATCATACAGGGAACTAGAAGAATTCATGGTTCAGCAGAGGGGTGCATCACATATTCCAAACCCCTGTGGATATGGCACCTGAGGAAATGTTTTAGTGCTGAACATGGTGGTGACAGTTGGATTTGATGACCTAAAGGTCCTTTCCAGCCTCAACAATCCTGTGATTCTGTGCTTGTGTCTAGACTTTGTGAGAAAACGTTTTTAATAAGCTTTCTGGCTTCCTGCAGAAAGCCCCTTGCACTCTCAGGTTTTTAAGCTTTCACAAATTCGACCACAGAGATTCTCAGAACTTTATTTTATATTGAATGGAAGTGGCTCAGCCCCTGAATTGCCCTCAGCTGAATGGGTGCAGCTCCCAGGGAAATTATCACTGAAGCGGAGGATACAGGCTGTTGTGTCTTTTCCTTTCCATGCCATTACAAAGAACATGCTTATTCAGCCTTTTAACAGACTGGCTATTTCTACTTATTCAGCTTTTGCCATGTTCCTCATTATTTACAGATTCCTTTTTCTCTTGAATTGCTTTACTTCAAGGTACTGGTTAAAATTCATGTGGTTTCAGCATTACCACGTTTTTCATTACAGCCTTATCACTCTTACCAATGTCTGCTTTTTTAGTATTTTCTTATATTAAATAAATTTCTGTGACTGTAGTCAGACTACAGAACTGTAGTTCTTTCACACTATCTTCCCTTTTTTAGTGCCAGCAGCTCAAAACAATCTATTACTGCCAATAGAACTCAAAATTACCGTATTTTAAAACGAGGTAGATTGCAGGAAGAAATCTTTATTATTTGGATTATGGAAGATTTGAATGTTTCCCATTTTGCAGAGCTGTGTCAGGCTCACTCATATTGGGATGCAGGAAGACAGAGACCTTGAAAACCCTTCCATCAACTGCTTCGATAACTTGGGGCTTTTTTGCCCAGAGATATTTTGGGATTCCCATTTGCTTTCAAATCACACTGTCCCTCAATCCCAACAATCTTTCAAGTGTGGGCAAGCCCCTCACTCCTCGAGGTGAAGCTGTTGGTGACCAGGAGGGCTGGGAGCCTTCCCAAGGACATTTGGACAGAGCTGTGGGGACTCTGCTGTGGCTCCGAAGGCTGGGCAGGAACAGGGGCTGGGAATTCCAGCCTGGAGGAGGGACACGAGCTGGAGATGCTGGAGCCTTCACTAAACAAATGGGTTTGGTTATGAAACTCCCTGGCAAGGAGTCACGGACTAAAAGGAGCTTCCCAGGGCCGGACAACTTGCCCAGACATGTTGGGACTGAGCGGCTGCTTTGGCTGCTGGATGGTTTGGAGGAGGAGGGAAGAGGATTTTGTCTCACGGGTGATGGACTGACTGCTGGCAATCAGCACTTCTGCTGCAAGGTGCCACATTTCCTTGAAATATCATCATCAACACCTCTAGGTTTTTTTGGTTTTCCATTCTGCCCTTGTATCACCATTTATGTTCCCCAATCTGCTGCAGTGACAAGGTTTGCTGGGATCAGTTTTCCACAGGACTGTGTTTCTCCACAGGAGGGAAGCACTTGGGTTTATGGTAGGTGGAGCTGATGGTTACACCTTTGCCTGAGACAGTTGCCCAATACTTTCCCCCGTGAACCCCCTGTTTAATTATTTAACGTTGCAAAACTTTGCCAACAAGGCAAAATTTCCGTGCCATCTCCTTTAGAAGGTAACTGCTCTCCTCCCTCACTGCCAATGCAGAAGGGAGGCAAACACAGAGTTAAATTCTTCTCCCTGTCCAGTTTTGGGGTTTTATGGAGTTAAATTGCTACAGAATAGCCTATGAGTATTTAACAAAGGAAGAAATTGTCAATTATCCTCATTTTTGCTAAGCGTGGATATCTAGCTGAAATGCTTACAAACTGGACTGGAGAAGGATGCCCATGCCTTCAATTAAGACCAGAAAAAGCTACAAAAATTCAATATATCTTGGTCATCTAATCAGTGGATTTGTCTTGCTGTGGTCCTTTTGGAGAACTCTTCCAGATCAGCTGCTCAGTCATGACACAGGCCTGCACCATCAGAAAATAATAATTTAAATTCCTGATTACTTTCTGTTTGTGGGCTTTGCTTAAAAGCTGCAGCAGAAATATTTCTGTGCTTCATGTGGAGACTTCTAAGGTTGAGCAATCCAAGAGGGGTGGCTGAATTGGAGCTTACAGGGGAAAAAAAGTATTTCTGGGCAAATCAGGAAAACCTTATAAAGATATTTTGAGTAATACAAATTACCCTTTAGCCCCCAAGATTTGTACTCCCTAAAGATGGGTAAATGAAGGGGTGAAATAACATGTGGGTATGGCAAAATTGGATTGAGAAGGACCAAGAGACATCCTTGGAGGCAGCTGTGCCCACCCCAAAACACTCCTCAGTGCCAAGGCGTGTGAGAAATTTCATTAAATGTTTACACTTGTGCCAGAGCAAGGAGCATTATCGCTGTTCGTGTGTGTCTGTACATTGTCAGCATTGTCAGCTGGCCAGGAGCTGTCAGCCCGTTTAGGGGTGACTAACACTCCAGAACTGTGCCAGCAAAAGTTTTTGGGGATAGCCGGAGGGAGCCCTGCGGCAAAGGAGAGGCTCAGATTTTGAGATGAGGTTTGGTTCAGATTTTCCCCACTGCCCTTGCAGCCATTCCCTTGTTAAAGAACGCCTGTATCCACCCCTGATGGGCGAGCTGCAGCACGGATCTGCTCATCCCTCTGCGTGCTTTGCACTGGGAGCTGAATCAACGGGAAGAGAAGATAATTTTGAGGATGAGTGTTTGTGTCTCACCTCCCTCCTTCACTCCCTGCCATTTCATGGTCACACATGGCTCCGTGCACTGTTTCTCTGGGGTTTTGGGGTGTCCATGGAACTGCTGTGAGTGCCAGGGCATGGAGGATGATGATGGGATGGAGGAATTCACAACCACAGGGACGATGGTCTGTAAGTTACATAACCCCACAAACCAGCTTGATTTCACATTAAGGAAATTTAGCTACAGCATTTAGAAGTAAATTTGCAGCTGGAGACCTGCACTCTGATAAACCATCAGGACAACGATAAACCATCGGGACACCGATAAACCATTGGGACACCGATAAACCATGGGGACACCAATAAACCATCGGGACACCGATAAACCATCGGGACACTGATAAACCATCGGGACACCGATAAACCATGGGGACAAAGATGAAACAGAAGGATTCAACCGTCCACCTAACTTTATGGACACCATATTTCCCCACACGGTTACAGCGAGTCAAGCTTGCACTGTGAAACCATCCACGAGCTGAAATTTCCCACAAATCCCACAGCTGAGAGCACCCACAAGGCTGTCATTCTTCCCGGGGGACCCAAAAATCCTCTGGGAATTCTCTCGGTGAGGCGTCCCCGGCCGCGGGGGCTGCCGGTACCGCCTCATCTGCATAGCCACGCCCTCATCTGCATATCCCCTGCGCCATTGGCCAGCGGTCTCCCCAGCGGTGGCGCGGCCCGGGGCGGTCAGGCTCGGCGCCTCATTAGCATTCGCCCCGCCTCCCAGCGGAGGGACGGGGAGCTGATTCGTCGTCTTGGCAACGGCGGGGCGCGGCCTCGCTCTGCGATTGGCGGAGGCGCCTGTCAATCCACCGCGTCCAGGGCCGCACTTCCGCCTGGGTGTCCGCGGTGCCGTCGCTGGAGCCGGTGCAGGTAACGCCGCGGGCCGGGCCCGGGGCCGCCGCGCTGCGCTCCGCGTTCCGCTACCGCGGGGCCTCCGCTCCCCTCGCAGCCCCAGCGCCCCCACGGCCCCGTTCGGGCCCGGCTCGGGGGTCCCGCCCCGTCCCCAGCGGGCCGCGGGCCGCGCTGTCAGCGCGGCGGGGGCGGGCGGTGCAGCGGCCGCCCCAACGCTTCCCTCCCGTCGCGGCGGCCCAGAGGGGCCTGGATGTGCCGGGGGGGCTCGGGGCGCTGCGGGCCGCAGGCCCGGGCTGCAGCCTGGGCAGCGCTGGGGCGAGGTGCTGAGCTGTGCCCGGGGCTGAGGATCCTGCCCGGGGCTGTGGATCCTGCCCGGTGCTGAGGCAGTGCCCGGTGCCGAGCCCTGCCCGGTGCTGAGCTGTGCCCGGTGCTGTGAATCCTGCTCGGTGCTGAGCCGTGCCCGTACAGAACCGTGCCCGGTGCTGTGATTTCCCCCAGGGCTGTGGATCCTGCTCGGTGCTGAGCCGTGCCCGTACAGAACCGTGCCCGGTGCTGTGATTTCCCCCGGGGCTGTGGATCCTGCCCGTACAGAACCGTGCCCGGTGCTGTGATTTCCCCCGGGGCTGTGGATCCTGCCCGTACAGAACCGTGCCCGGTGCTGTGATTTCCCCCGGGGCTGTGGATCCTGCCCGTACAGAACCGTGCCCGGTGCCGCGATCCCGTCCCGCCTGGGCCGTTCCCGGTGCCGTGATCCCCCCGGTGATCCCGTCCCGGTCCTTCCCCGTCCCCCCATCCCTGGGTCCGCGCGGCTCCGGCAGCCCCATCGCTGGGATTTTTCTGATTTTACCCGGTTTTTCCGATCGCCCGTGCAGCTGGGCGGTTGAGCAGAGGAGGCCCGGCTCCCCCGAGGAATGTGCTGGGCTCGGTTTCAGCACAGCGCAGAGCCTCAAGGGGCCTTTCAGGTCACAGCTGAAGCAGTTGGGGTTTATTCGGGGTTGGCTTTTATTTAATTTTGTTTTTCAGTTACCTACTCGGTGTTTCTCTTACAGAGAAGGGGAAAAAGCAAGATGGGAAAAACAGCAGGAAAAAAGGCTTCTTTTTAAATAACATGCCACCAGAACTTCTGCATGGTAATAAAGGTAAAAGATCAATTTATTTAATTTGGTTATTGATCGTGTTTGTCCTCTCTGTATGTTTGGATTCAGGGCTTCTTTTGGAAGCAGTTTGTTGGTGTGCAGCACTTGCAGGCCAGAATTTCAAATGCAGTTTCAAAATCACCTCCTGGCTTTTATGTGTGCAATAACCTTGTGTTTCCTCTCAGAAGTGTCTGCCAAGCAAGCAGATACTTCTTCCATTTGCTGTGAATTTTCTCAGCTAAATTACATAGCCTTCATTTGAGATTCCAAGAAAGTAAAAGGAAGCATGGTGGATCTGCAGTGTTCACTTGCACCACTCTTCCCATATTGTTTCCTTTTCTAAAGCTTTGCATGTGAGGGAAAATAAATTTGATCATTCCAACTTAACCTTCTGAAGTTCTATAAATCCACGTTCATGTTGCCATCTGGGGGCAACCACATGAACAAACTTTACACCAGCATGCTCAGGGACTTCTAAAAGCTCAGGGCAGTTTCTGGAAGCAGTGACTTGGGTCACATCCAAACATGAGGCGCTGTGCCGTGGGATGGGACTAGGAGAACTGGCTAAACTAGCACGGAAGCAAGAAATTCCAAGTGCTGATTTTCCCCCTGAATAACCCCTTGGGTTTTCAGTTACAGTAAACACAGCTTTTTCTTAAAATAGTTGTGGAGCCATGCACGTGTTTGAGCACATGGCAGAAAGCTGAGGGCAGTCTGGGAGAGGATCAGCAGTGATTGTTATGGTTTTGCTTTCCTGGACCAGCAGCACCTCATGATGAACTTGTAACTTCAGGAAGTCCTCAAAAGGAAGTTGAGTTGTCTGCTGTCCAGGAAAAAATATATGGCTTTTTCCCTCCAGAACTGGCTCTTCAGCCATGCCAAAATAATCTTAGAAACAGAAGGCAAAAGTTTGAGGTAGAAAATGGTGATTAGACAACAAACCCTGTGCTTGCAGGCAGTTAAGGGCTAGATGGGCTAAAGGTTTCAGCTGATGCAGTATTGAAAAGCAGTGTGGTTATTTGTTTGCTGACATCTTTTGGTAACTGATCAAGAAGATTGTTTCCACTCTTGGATGGTTTCTTTAAGTCACTTTTAATACTGTTACTGCTTTCTATGATATGTACTTGCTGGCAGGTCTTATGACTGAAACTGGAATTTCTTTCAGTCTTTCTTCTTGTGAATTCTTCTGTGTGAACTTCACATATGCTGACCTAGAACAAAGGTGGAAAGCTTTGCTTTCTGTTATCTTAGTGTTGGCTGGAAAACCAGCCAAAAATCAGGCTTTTTTTTTTGCTTTGATAAGGCTATATTTTTAAATCACTGTTTGTAGTGCCAGTCAGATGATATTTTTTTTTGCTGTTGTTTGAAAGCAAGATTAGCCTGCAAGTACGCTGAATTTTTAAGCAGATAATTTATTAGCTTTGATATTTGAGGTAGCTTGTCCTTGAACAAATGCAATGTTACATCATGCTGTTCATATCTGGGCCTTCTGTTTACAAGGTGCCATTTTTCTGGTCTTTCACTCCATCAGTTTTGTCACCTGCCTCATGGAGATGTAAGAAATGTCTGTATTTGACACTGGTATGATGTTGTAAAATGCTTAGTGTTTAGTCTTTTTTTGTGAAGTAGCTAAAATGTTTGGTTCTTACAATTCTTGGAAGAAATGCACCAAATGAGGCGTGCAAAGAATATGTGTTAAATTAGGAGTGCTCAAGAGCAGGAATGTTGTTGCTGAGCTTGCAGATATGCAGCTGATCACATGGGTGTCTTTTCCAAGCTGAATAAATTGGAAAGTGAGAGCAAGGAACAAATTGGTCACTCTGTGTCTGCCACTTTGGAGATAGGGGACTTTGATGTTTTTCCTGTTGCAAAAAAAAATAGAGGTTATGCTTTATGGCAAATCTTTAATGGATTTTATTATTTTATGGAACAGAATTTGGAATTCAAGAATTCATTATCTCAATCCTTGCATCTTAATAATTACTGTGCAGACAAATGTATGTGATGTAATTATTTACTTTGTATCCTTAAAGGCTTGTAAAAGCAAGTTGCAGGAGAGAGCAACAAGCATTTCAAATGTGGCTTACCATAACTTTCAGTTATACTCTTTAAAAATGTATTGTTGATTCAGTGCACAAAGATAATGTCTTAATTTTCAGGATCAATAAGTTACAAGAATAGACTAAGCTTACTTAATCTTGATTTTTTTTTTTCTTTCCTCAAATACAGTTACAATTGGAAATTCATTTGCTGGTCTAGACAGATCATTTAGATTAATTCAGTTTATTTTATTATGCACATAATTTAATGAGACAGGTTTGTAGTAGATTGCAGCAGCTCTCCATTCAGAAAATGCAGAGTGTTGTCTTCCTGGCCTTGTTTATCCATCTGCTGGGAGGGAGGGTTCACAAAAGGTGAATTGTCCCTGCAGCTGCAGAAGCAGAGCTGGACTTTTTAGTCTTGGCCCTCTTGGTTTTGTAGTCCCAAACTTGAGCTGTCTCTGCTCTGTTGGACACCTGATGGCTGTGCTTGGTGTTAGACCAAACTGGTCTGTGCTGTTCCTGCTCCAGTCCAGCTCCTTTGCTGTGCTGGTCAGTTTTGGATGAGATAAAGGCTCTTGGGATGCTGTGAACCTCTGGGGTACTGCAGAGTTTGTGTGCTTGGGGTATTTGTCAAGAAATGTGTTTTTGTGACTGGATAAATAACTTCATTATGTTTTTACTAGCATTATTTTTACTCTTCTGAGTAAATTTTTTTTAGGCCTTCCAAAAGAATCTGTTAGTAGATCTCATTGTTTTGATTCTAGTGATAGTTACTGGATAGTTACTCCAGGTATTGGAGTTTGAAGGTGGTAAAGTGTGAGAATTCTGAGGTGTCTGTGGTTCACATCCCTCTTGCTCAGCTCACTAACTCACCAGCCGGCTCCTCTGCTCCCTACAGCATGTCAGGGCAGTCAGGTGAGGATGAGAATCCCTTCAGGAGCTCTCGGTGATGAATCCTGTGTGTGTTAAGGCTGCAGAGAATTCTCTCTCCAGCCTGTTCCTAAGGGGCCCTTCAGCAACCTGTGCTGACTGAAATAAAAACTTTTCCAGGAGAGCAGAACTGCCCCGTGCATGGATTCTTTCTGGGTGGTGCACTAGAACAATGAAACTGTTGAGTGGTTGTTTAATAGTGGAACAAAGATGTTACCCATCTCCAGAGGTGTAAATAACTTTGTTTACATGCCCTTGTTTTGTTTTAAACAAAGTGCTGTGCACGTTTTGTTACCCAAGGGGGTTAATGTTACTGAGCAGATAGCTGGGTGGGTTCTTTATTAAAACTGGGCTCTAAATGGAGATATTTGTCCTGTCTTGAGAAGTCCAAGTTAATTTTGTTTCATTTTTAAGCAAACGGAGTAGCAGCCTTATACTGGAATTCAGTAGGTATTTACTATAAATGCAGCTTTAAAGGATATTCAGTCATAGCATAAAATCTGACTTCCTAAAGCTTTTGCTAATTTGTGGTATCACCTTAAAACCCCCCTCAGAAATAGGCTGTTAGCTGTGTGCAGGTGCTCATGCTGGAATCTGTGTGTGAGGAGGCATAAAAATATGGTTTCTTCTACTGCAGGGCTTTGCACTGGCTTAGTCACTGTCATCCTCCTGCTTTATTTGCAATATAATTGCTACCATAATTGTCTAAAAGTCGCTGTGAAAATTATTTACAAAATTCCTTGTGCAGAGTGAATGTAAACCTGCATCTTCCTGGAGAGAATGAGTCCACAGAGACAAAGCTGCCTTTGAGGAGGAAGATCTATGAACTCACACACAGAACTATTTTTGCTGTTCTAGGGGTTTTCTCCAGTGATATTTTATGCTGTAACTGTCTTCATAAGCTTCAGTGATCAATTTGCAGGGGTGGTTGCATTATGATGAGAAATACCCAAGCATCCTTAATTTTATCTTCAAAGAAGTGTTCCTAAATGATTAATTATGTATCTACTGACACTTGTGTCCAAAGCCACTGTGCTTGGAGTTATTGATTACTTCCCACCTTCTCTCTTACAAGTAAGATAAAATAGATCCCCAGGAAACAACTATGAAATAACTAGTTTTACAATCCAGTATTGAATGATTTATTTTTTTAACAGTGTGGCTGGAAATGAGCTGATTTATCACTCCTGATCAAACCTAGCATTATGCATCATGCGTGGAGAGGTGTGCAGAACAGAATTTTGTCATTTTTTACAGTCATAGGCCATGAAATAGTTTCCAAGGGAAGGTTACAGAGTCTGAAAAATGCTGTATCAGATGCTCTCAGGTGCAGAAATGTCTCTGATATTGAGGTATTGTTAAGAAAGGAGAACATTTACAGAATTCTGTATGAATTTCAATGAAGTGTTTTGTACCAAAAAATATTAATCTGCTGGAATCAAGTTTCCTTGATCTGTTTGTTACATTTGAGGGAAGTTCTGCAAGCCAGTATCCTTGGCTGTAGAACAGAATTTTTGGCTGAAGTGAAAGTGGGGAATAGCCATTGATTCCATAGGTAATTGAGGTTATTCTGGGAGGATGTGTTCTGTCCAGATTCATCTTTACAATTTTTATGTTCAGTAAATAATGCTTCTGGTGGCAGCACTGGAGCTTTGTGCTGGGACAATGATTAGTGTGTGGGACAGTTGCTGTCATTTTTCTGATGCAGAAACAAGTTTTGTGGCCTTTAATCCTTTGAAAGCCAGACTTGTAATGTTTCAGTTGTCTCTTAATTCCTGTGAAGCATCACCAAAAATTGCTATTTCTGAGAGAACAGAACGTGGTTCTGTCTGCCATGAATGGCTCAGCTCATTTGTTCAGAGCTAACCTTTCAGATGTTCAGTTTGTTGTCATCATTGTTTCAAGTGCTGGCACTGAACTGTCCCCAGGCCATTTAATAACTCCCAACTACATAAAAGCCTGTGGTAGGGACAGCTGCAATTTCCCAAGAAATGGAAAAGTGACAGTGGGCTGAGTGTTCAGCTGATGCTCCTCATTCAGCCTCTCTGCCCTTTATTTAACAGATCTGAGAAGGAAGTTGCCCTACTCTTGCTGTGGTTGCAGAGAACTTTATCTTGCCAAGACATCTGGCAGATGGTATTACATTCAAACTTTGGACTAAGAAACAAATCTCACTTGGGAAAGAAAATCCTCTCTTGGATTCTGCTGTCTGTGTGGCTGTTCTCTGGCTGAAGAGATTGTAAGTGCATAACAGTTAATCTAAATTGCCAATTAAATTTGCTTCTTGGCTAATTTTTGTGGATGCTTTAGATCCAGTGTTGCTGGTAACCTAATTTCATGAGTCAATTAAGATTCATCCTTGCTGAAGCTTTCATTCAGAGATGAAACACTGCATGTTTGATGTTTTCAGGAGATGTGTATGAATTAAACACACATGAATATTTATCTGTTAGTTCAAGTTATTTATTTCTGTCCCTTGAAGCGCTACAGCTATGTTTTATTGCAGCTGGCAACTCAAGAGATTATGGGGTTGGCTCTTATTCCAGCAGTCGTATTGTACACTGGGGGATTTTGTGTTCTTTGTTTCCCCATTTCTTATTTTTGCTGTTATTATGAAGGATGTGGATGTGTAATCTTCTTTTGGCTCTTTGGGAATCTCTTTCTGGACAGAAGATACATCCTGAACACAAAGTGTCACAGAATCAGTGAGTAGTTTGGGTTGGGAGGGGCCTTAAAGCTCATCTCAGGGGGACACCTTCCACTGTCCCAGGCTGCTCCAGGCCCCTTCCAACCTGGCCTTGGGCACTTCCAGGGATCCAGGGGCAGCCACAGCTGCTCTGGGCACCCTGTGCCAGTGCCTCAGCACCATCACAGGGAAGAATTTTATTCTAATATAAAATGTAAACCTGCCCCCTGTCAGTTTGAAAATTCACGTTCTCCCTTATCCTGTCAAAGTAATGAAAACGTTTTTCATGAGGAAGGTCCCAAGTGACTTTTTTTTTCTTCTTCCTTTTTCTTAATTGCTTGCAATTTTTCTCTTTTCATGTTGAAAAACTTAAATGATTTTAAAATTTGCTGTGAAAATGCACACCCAATAAAACCTTGTTAGGCGTGTGAAAAAGCTGATGAATGTGCTAGTTCATGAATTCTTTGGTGGCACTCTTAATTCCAGGGTACTGAACTCCTACCACCCTACCTGCTTGTGCTGGTGAACCTCTGGGGTTATTTTAATGACTGCTTATTGATTCTCTGCTTGGTTTTACTTAAATGCTTCTGGATCTCACAAGTAGATTCTGTGTAATGAATAGAACCAAGTGTTTTATATGTTATGTACAGCTAGAACATGTGCTTTCAAAAAAAAAAAAAAAAAAGGATTTTTAATTTAGAAGGGTGGTGTTAGCAAAGCTTTCCAGAATTGATGCATGATGAAGATTTCAGCTTGAGGTCTGGAGGAAAAAGGCACTGCAGCTGTCCCCAGCCAGCTTCAAACCTGAGCTTGCTGAGCCACATTCCAGCCCAGTGAGCCACTCATTGTAAATGCTGCTCTTTCTATAGAAATGTAAATGTTTCTTTAAGGAGGAGTAACTTTTGGTTATCCAGCTGGGTCTTTATTGAGGATTAACCTGGAAGAACAAGTTAGGATAGAGGAACTAGTCCATTTAACTTAGTGTAGTTACAGGTTTAAACTCTTTCAGGGGTACAAATTTTTGGGGTTCTTTAATTGGTGTAGAAGTTCCTAGGATCCAGGAGCATGGTTGACATAAGTTGGTTGTTTTTGTTACTTTTCTCCTGAAAAATGAAATTTGAGTGGGAACAAGCCTACGAAGTGACAAATTTGAGGGATTACTAATTTCCCCAGATAAAGGCAGTGCATTCCCACACGCTGGTTTTGGAGAGCAGCCCTGGAGGTGGAACGTGCATCTCCTCTCAGGGAGATGCTCACATGCACGTCACAGAATGCCTGGAGCAAATTAGGCAGTTTATAAAGTGATTTTCTTGAAAGTCTTGTGCTTTTGTTGTCCTGGTTTTAAAAATAAGTTCAAGTGGGAGGAAATGGTTTAAAATAGAAATTGTGCAGAGTCTGGGACTGGTGTATTTCTGGAAGAGAATTTGTGTGCCTTCTACTGCTGGGGCCTGTGACCTTGTAGGGGACACTGTGACCTGCAGAGAGCTTTGCATGCAGAGCGTGTTATTGGCAGCCACATCAGCTGGGACTTGTCACTGCCGAGTGACAGGTTCAGCACTTTGTGTGACATTATTCACAACCACTTTGTGCTTCCTTGGTCGTGGGCCCTGGCTGGGGCTGGCTGGTGTGAATAGTTTGTTACATGCTCTGCATCAAGGCTCTGGGGGTCACTGGGAGAAGGGATTTTGCTCCTGAGCTCCTCCTGGGACCTGTCTGGTGTTTAGGAACTGCCCTTTCTGTTTGTTTCCTCTCCTGTGACAGACCTAGTTCTGGAAGGCAGGAATTCTGGAATTCTGAGTCATCCCTCCCTTCTGCAGAACCTATTTCAAGGTGTGCTGTGGAGGTGTTCCTGCAGTTTTTATTTCAGCTGCATGTTTTGTTTTCTCCTTTAAGGAAGGGGCTGGCCATGCTCATCAGTCAGGAATGTGTGATCCTCTCTGATGAACTATAAGAATTAAAAGTTTTAATGGTTATCACATAGTCATAGGGTGGTTTGGGTTGGAAAGAGCCTTAAAGATCATCTCATTCCATCTCCTGCCATGAAACATAATAAATTAGTTCATACCAATCCATAGCCTTGAAATATGAGGAAGTAGATAAGCTTTGTTGCTTACCCTGTAAACCACAAAATCTATCCTGGTTGTGGCCAGGGGTGTGTTGTCATCATTAAATGAGGATTTTCCAGTTCTCTGAAGGTGCCTGTACTTGCAGCTTTTCCCTGTTATTGATAAGATGGTTTGGGGAGTGCAGCTGGGCTGAGATCCCCTGGAAAAGCACATTTTGGGTATCTCTGTCTCTCAGCTGGGCTGAGATCCCCTGGAAAAGCACATTTCTGGGTGTCTCTGTCTCTCAGCTGGGCTGAGATCCCCTGGAAAAGCACATTTCTGGGTGTCTCTGTCTTGGGCACCCAGGTCCAGCCCCTTGGCCCTGCCTGGAAAGTGAAAGCCACTGAGATAATTTATTTTAGCCTGTAAAGCAGCAAACCTCATCTGCTGACAGTGTTCTCTCAACAAGCAGAGTCTGTGTGGAATCCTGTTTGTTACATCCCTGTTGGTTACTGTGTATGCAAGAAAATGTCCAGACAGACTTTTTGTGTTCCTTCAGCTCTGCAGGGCTGAAAGGTGAGACCATGACAGGATGTTTGTGCTGTATGAAAGATTTTCCAGGAGAGCAGCTGGGCCTGAGTCCTGAAGGTCTGTCTGACACAGGAGTGTTGCACCCTTCTTTCAATGGCAATTTTTGATAATTTCTTTTTGATAATTTTTTTTTAAAGGGTGCTGCTAACCACCCTTGCTGGTGTGCAGGTGAATTCTTCTGGGAACATCAGGGAATGGAAGAGGAAATGCAGGTTACAGATGCTGAATATGAAGCCACCAGGATGTTTTTGTCTTCTGGTATTTCAGCCTAGTTAAAAGTAACTTTTGGTGTTGCTCTTAGTAAGAGAACAGGATTTAATCCCATCATCCCATTTTTTTGGCTCATGAAAGCTGAATGCTGTTATCACTCTGTGTTCAGCTACATGCAAATTCATGTTAATCTCTGCTGTATAAAAGAACTGAATGTAAAAGAAGTGATGCAAATGGAAAGTTATTCCTAGTGTAACTCAGCAAAATATATTATTTTTTCCTTTTTTAAAATGTTCCTAACACCTTGGGACATTTTATCGCTGTAATTATGTAAAGTGATTTCAATGAATATTTTGTATATGACTTACTGGCATATGATTGAATTTTCAAACAGCAGTGAGCTTCAGGTGTGGTGTGAGGCAGATGTCAGGAGAGCACAAGCTAACTCTGCTTTTCATTTGTCTCTGATTCTGGTCACTTTTATTTGTACTTGGTGAGTGTTTTTATGGGAAAGCTTTGTTGTCTCTGCAGTGAAACTGCACACTGTGGGATGTAGTTCCACTTCACAAGGCCTTTTGTAATGCAATTATTATTGTGCAGGAGAGGGGAGAGGAGAAACTGGCATTCATCTGTATGACCTTATTTATTCTAAGGCTCTTAATGATATTTGACAGTTTACTGAGTCATAATTTCTATTTCTTAGTGCTTTCTATACAACACTAAACAGAAAAAGGGAAGATGCAAGAAAACATGGAGAAAATAATGTAGTTGTAGTCCTGATCATGAGAGGGCTGTGTCTTGTACATATATAAGCTTCCTTCTGGAAATATTGGCAGCTGTTTTGTGAGAAGGATGCAATGCTTGCAGACAATTGAAAGCATAAATGTCTTCCATCTCCAAAGATACTTGGAGGGTGAGGATTTGTAAATATGATATTGCTGGTGCAGAGATTGTTATAAAATCCTAGAGTAGCAAGGAGATGGGAGGTTCCTAAGGGAAAAGTGACAAACTGAAATAGCTATCCTTGAAAGACATAAACTACCTCAAGGCAAACACTAAATTAATTCATTAACTTAGATGAGCCCCATAGTGGGCTGGTTTAGCTCCTCCCTCTGAATGGACAGTTAGAACTGTATGTATGTGAGACATTCAAACAGCTTTTGTTCTGGGCAGTGAGGGGAAAAAGACCTGAAACACAGTCTGGTTTCTTGCAGAGAAAAAGAAGGAATTGGCTTCAAACATGGTACACTCTTCTCCTAGGAGCAGAGTGCACTTCTGGCTTTGTTTCTCTTAATTGGAATGGAATTGTGCAATTATAATTACTCTGGAGAAACTACTGTCACAAAAGCAGTGGAATCTTCGGGATCAGAAAAAATTGAGACTGACAGATTGAGGTTGTTTTGGAGGAGATATCGATAGCATTGCCATGCTGTCATTTATTGCTGTGCACTGGGCTCGTTGTTGCAACCTGGTGAACGTTTGTAAGATTGAAAATGAAATTTTCCCATTCTTCTCCTTAAACTAAAATTGGGTGAGGTAAAAATATTTGCATTACACCATTGTCAACCATCTGGAAAAAATCTAATTTAGTCCATCCATAAAGTAGAGCTGGAATGCTACATAAATCTGTAAGTTATTTGCAGAGTGCATGGTTCTCCTGAGGAAAAGTTTGTTGGTTCTTTACATTCCTTCTAGAGGGAAAAATCTCCAGTTTTCTCTTTGAGAGTGCATAGCAGTGGCCTGACAAAACTTCTCTCAGGGTCACTGCATATTGATTGCATGATGGAGAGTCAGGCCCAGCATTTTCATGCAGTGGTCAGACTTTGAGATACCAAGGTTCTTTCTTGTTCCCAGCTTTCTTGGTTAAGGATGCAATAAAGCTTATCATCTTGCTAAGGAGAATTTTTGGTTTGCCAGCTGGCTTTTTCTTCTGTCAGTTCTCTGTTCCTTCTAGCTGTACTTGCCTGAAGTTTAACTTGCTGTAAATAAGATACATTTTACAGTAATGTATATGAAGTATTGATACAGAGAGAAGTGTGACACAGTAAATCAGCTGTTCTCGTGGCAGGTAATAGTTGTCTTCAAAATTACTGTGGTTATCAAAGAAAGCTGTTTACTTATGAATGCAGAAATCCATCTCTTGCCATGGGAAGAAACAGGAAAATTAGTGTTTGTCAAGTGTGAGCGTTTGTACACAGGAGAAATGTGGAAGCTGCTAATTCTGTTTCCCTGTCTTGTCAAATAGATCATCTAAAGCAGCTGGGTATTTGCAAAAGAAGACCCTGACAACACCCAGATACTTTAAATCAAGTTCAAGGATGCATTAGAGAGAGCTGCACTGGCTGCACCAGATTTCACCCTGAAGGATGAACAGTGAAGAAGAATTTTATGATGCCGTTACGGGTGAGTGATGGGCACGGTGCCAAGGGGAGAAAACCCCTGTAAATTGCATTGTGTCTGTGGTGGGGGGCTGGCAATATATGGCTGTTAATAATAAATCAAAAGTGAACTTGGGTTGGTAAAACTTGTAGTGCTGTCTTCTGAAAAGTAGAAAAGGAAAATTGTAGCTCGTGTCCAGGCTTGCAAATGAGGGGGTTTTTTGTTAAAGCTTAATGCCAGTTATTATTTCATCACTAGAATGGTCCTTTAGTGGCCAGGTCTTGCTTTTATTTTCTGTGAAAATCAATTTAATAGCAGCTTGAGAAGCAGACCCTTTGAAAGGTGAAATATTTCCTGTGGGTTGTTTTTATTGTTATTGTATTCATTTTTTTTATTTTAATGGAAAACTTATTCTAAAGAATTGAAGTAGAAAATGTTTTTCTAGTCAGAAACAAATTGCTGTAAAAGCATGTTTTCAAGATAGGGAGCCAAAAGTCTTTGCAATCCTATTTTCTCTAAAAAAGCAAACATGAATCACTTCACACTTGAGCAGTGTATCAAATAGTACTTTGCTTTCAACTAATGAGGATGAATAGTTATTTATAAGAGCTTTAGATGGCTTTAGTGGTAAAATAAAATGCTTGAAGTATTTTAATAAAGAAAAAGGAAATCCTCTTAAAGATTTCAAACAATTTTAAAGATTTCCACTTAAATGTCTCTCAAGAAATCCTGTAGCAGAGGTGAAATGAGAAATATTGAGTGTGCAGTAGTGAATATAAAATCACAGGAATGAAAAGAGAATAATGGTAAGTGTGAAAGCTGCAGGAATGGAAGTAGCATGGTAGATAGAAGTGGGTAAGGTAGACTTAGATATGGATGGTTGGAAATTCATGTGAGGAATAAACAGAGGGGGCTGGGTGAAGCAGTGTGACTGACAGCAGACTGTACAGGACTTGTCACAACTATGTCACAGGGGAGAGAGGAAATTTGGTTTGCATTCATGCCAGCTGGGAGTGATGGGGACTAGTACTCCAAATTCGTCTGTAAAATCAAACCATTGTACCATTAAAATCTTTCTGTGTGTCATTAATAATGGTGAGCTCAGGGTCACTGCCATAAATGAACTAGATTTTTTTTCCACTGAAAAAGGTGTGAAAAGAAATGTACCTCTAAACATGAGGTCTGCATTGTGCAGCTTTGATGGTGATGCATTCCTTTGTCCCTTGCTGCAGAAACTGCACAGCCCTTGGTGTTTGACCCATCTGTATTTAGACACTCTGGTTTTGTCAAACTCTTTCCTCTTCCTCCTCTTTTTTCCCCCTACCTCAAAAAGTTGATTCCCCCTGCAAGAGCTCCAGGTGGTGGTGACTGAGCTGTTCTTGTACCTGCAGTCCTGGCTGACTCTGCTCAGAACTGGACATGGTCATGGGAGGGAATGGTGTGCTGTGTGATTGGGAATCATCCTGCTGGCACATGGTTTGTCCCTGACTGGATGATGATGGCACTTTTGGAGCTGCAGCATGGACTGGGCTGTTGATGAATCAAGGGGATGGATGAGTTGGTGACAAAATTTCCATGGGGAGAAGTTTCTTTGCAGTCAGAGGTTATTAGCATTGCTGACACTTGACAGCCTTACCTCATCAATGAGTACTGCCTAGGGAATCCCTTGGGAATGTTACCTGTGATCTCACTGAATTCCAGACATCACAGTTGCCATGAATCTGCTTTTTCTCAAATTCCAGTGGCTGCCTTCTCTGGGGCTGGATCAGGACAAAGGTGGTCAATCCTTAGATGAATTTCATCTTCTTAGAATTTTTCTGAGAGACAAGGAGCATCTAGCTTTGATCCCTGTCACCTCGGGTGTGTTAATGTCATCACAGACTTTGTAAAGACTGTGTGCCATCAGGGACCTCTTCTGAGCTGTATCCTTCATTAATATTGTCAGGTATCTTTTTGCCAAAGTGTTTTGTGGAAGTGTTGCCACAAAGCAGGAAAATGCCTGGCTGTTTACCAGGGTAGTTTATTTTTGAGAACACAAATAATTTAATTTTGCTTTTTTAAATATTAGCCTGCAGTTGCACAGAAATGTGTTCTGTGCCCATGAGGCTCAGCTGGTTCATCCAGCCAGGTGTATTTGTGAGGGTGTTGTTGCTTTCACGTGGGGAGGAGGAAGTGAGGTTATCTGCCAAACTGATGTATTTTCATCTGTCTGGATCACACTGAATCAATGGCTGTGTAAGAATTGCAGATGTTGTGAAAGGCCAACCTGCCTCCATCAGCTGCAGCTTGTGACAATTGACTTATTTTGGAAAGGGGAGAATGGTTAATTTCTGGCAAATAAAAACAATACCTCTTGCTTCACTTGCTGTCTGCACTTCCAGCATGTTTATCCCTATTCCTTTTTTTAGGGGTGAGGGCTCTCAGTACCAAGGTGTTTTGATTCCCTTTCTGCCTTGGCTGACAATTAATGATTGCTCAGGGAGGTTGCTGACTGTCCAGGGGGAGGGCTGCTGTCCCTGCCCATGACTCAGAAGCAGCAGGCTGCTGCCTTGGCTCATGGGCAGCACGCTCTGGGTGGACTTGGTTCATCTGCAGGATGTGGAAGAGGAAGGCTAAGAGATGTAAAGTTACTGGCAAGTCACTTTTCTTTAAGCTCTTGAAATGTATTTATGTTGGCACCCAACTTAAGTATTTTACTTTGAAAGTTTGTCTTTTTAAAACCTTTTGTTTCTCACTCTTAACACATATAAGTGGGACTTCTGATAAAGCTAATTGTTGACATTGTATTTCTGTCTCTGGTTCCCATCCTCCTTTTAAATCTCCATTTTTATCCTCACTCCCAGTGGCTTTTCAGTATGAAAACTGTCCTGTAAGTAACTCTAACCTACTCGGTTTCTCAAGTTCAAAGCTTTATTGGCAGGTGGTGTAAGGTTCTTTTTGGAACTTAGAAAAACTACAAATCATTTCTGTGTGCTCTTCTTCTGCCTCTCCATAAAACAGTGTCTGGATAGTTCTTAATGGAGCTATAATACCTAGAACTTCATTGAGAAGCACCTTGCTAAGCTTTCTCAATGGGCTTGTAGTGGATAAGTCATGTGATGCTAAGGTGGAAAGTGCAGCTGAAAGTCTGTGATTATCTGGCTATGTACCATAGTGGTTTTGGTTTGGTGTTTTTTAAAAGTAATTAGGTGGAAGTGCACTCTAATAAAAGCAGACTTACCCTTCTGATGTACTTCCTTTTCTGGAGCAGGGATTTAATTTTTGTTGTTTGTCTGCAAGACACTCATTTGAATTGGCATTTATTTACTTACCAATGACATATTGTTGTCCATAAATAATATATATACTTGAATCTAAATTCCTCTTGTCCTTTACAAGAACAGGACAAAACAATTCTGAATCGTAGGAAACAAACACTAATGTGGACAACACAATGACCATTTGACAGGATTTGCAGGGTTTCAGGTACAGTATAAAGACTGAAATCACAGTAACCTTTTTCAGAACTATTCCCCTATAAGCCAGTGGACTATCCCTGTTGTGAAGCTTTACTTTTACATTTAGGTGTTTTAATCCCATTGAAGTGATGCTGTTCCTTGTTGTTGTGTGAGTTTGATCAGATTTTTGGATGAACTTGAAAAAGCTTTTTTTTTCCAACTTATAGTTAAGCTAATAAGTTATTTTGCTGCTTGTACTGTAACAGGTTCCAAAAAAGCTAATATATGGTTAAACATACTATTTTAAAATCAGAAATATTTTGTTGTGAGTTGACTGAAGGTTTTTTTAAGACAGGTGTTTCAGGGTACTCCTCATTTTAATGACCTGAATCTATGTGTGACTGACATGCTTTCCAGTTGAGTACTAAGAGTGCCAAGGTGTGATTATTGCTGTGTAATTACATTATTGTGACATCAAAATGTAGGAGACAGGGCAAGACATGACATCACTCATTACACCTGCTGTTTACCAAATAAAATCCTATCAGTGGGACTTCCTGGTGCAGTTCTGGATATTATTGCCATGGTCTTGATCCCTGAAAAAAGTGCAGCTTTTTGTTTCTGGATTGTGTGCCTTGCATGAATTGCTCTAATGTATCAAAAGCAGCTATTGGAGAGGTTAAAATAAAGTTGAAGTACTGTTTTGTGAAAAAGTTAATGGCAAAAGATCACAGCATTTTAGTCTATTTAAAATGGAATAATCTTTGTCACAACTGATTTCTTTACTCCATTAGAGTGTTTGCAGGATTTGTAATATTTCAGAATCTTTCTGTGCCCACAGCAGACTCTGGGACAGGCCATAGCTGGGTGTGATGGGAGCTCAGTAAAAAGACAAGGGGCTGCCCAGGCTGTGACAGCTGGAACAAAAGGAATGCAAAAATTATGTATTCCTTAAAACCATGGCAAAAAGTGTATGCCAGCAAATACCCTCATTTAATGTTGCTTTTTGACTCTTAAATTGGAAGCTGGAAACTAAAGTCTTGAGGAAGAATTGACCCCTATGGCACTCAGAAAGGATTAATGATTTCAGAATTAATTTCAGCAAAAATGTTCCTTTATTACACTGCCTGATCAGCAGTGATTTGTGTGGCAGTGCTGTGGCAGCTGTGAAGGATTGTATTAATTGATCATTTTAGGGTGTTCTGTGGTGATGCTGTTGTGGTTTACAAGTGGTTTGTTTCTGCAGCACTGAGGGGAGGCCTCTTGCTGTTGACTGAGACCAGGGGTGTGTGTAGAGGTGCATAGAATGCTTTAAAAATCTTCTCATTCAAAGCCATATGCAAAAATTGTCATTATTTATATTACTATATTTGTAATTTATATGACTAAAAATCATTAGGAATCTTGGATACTTGGTTTAATCCAACTTTCACTTAGGGCTGCTTGATAACACAAATTTGTGTTCTACAGATTGCTGCTGGTTTAACATTTAGGGATTAAAGCTGGTCCAAGCAGGTTGCTGCAGGCTGGGCTTTGGTTGCAATGGTGTTTCCAGTAGCTCTGGACCAAGTGGATGGATTTGGGAGATGGGAAGTGCAGCCACCTCCTGCAGGTCACTTGTAGAGCTCAGGGAATGGTTCATCCTGGTGTCCACATGTTCCTGTGCAGCCATTAGGGAAGCATTAGATGGTTTGCAGGTATGGGTGGCAAAAAGAAGTTCAATGTCCTACATTTCTGTGGTTCCAGTTGTCTGGGTGTTTGCCCCTGCATTGTGAAATAGCTGTTTTCTCTTTTTTTAAAATTTTTTTCCTTGCCTATTAGTAATGTAAATTTAATTTATTTGATGTCTTTGAGGAAAACTACATAACTGAAACAAATTATTGTAATTACACTGCAGCTCTGGAAAAGAGAAAATGCTGCTAATCTGATTAGGAGCTACTCAAGAGCTTTTAAGATTCTAAATTAGTCTTACATTCAGCAGCGTGAAAAATGATAATTCTTTATTCTAATGCAATAGTTGGCTCATAATACTCCTGGAAATTAGGTTGCTTAATAAGGGTTTTCACTCTAATAGTCTTTGAAATAAACTAACCTAGTCTAGGCATTCTTCAGGTGTGAGACTTGCAAAATGTGAGTGGCACTCTGTGGCATGGGAAGGCTCCTAAGAAAACTGTTGCATTTTGGTTTTTATACAGGCTTTGATTCTGACAATTCTTCAGGAGAGTTTTCAGAAGCAAACCATAAAGGTCCAGAAATGCTTGATCTAGAGCCACACCAAAGCAATAGCACTGGAAAGCATAATGGAGAAACAGAGATCCAAGAAAATGGGATTAAGAGACACAGGTAAACACAGAGAGCTGCAGAGGAGATGGGAGTGGAGCACGTGCTGGCTCACACCTTTTGGGACATTGCTGTCCTCAGAGGGTAATTCTGTGGGGTTGGAAAGGCATTTCATGGTCTGCTTCCTGTGGCAAGTCTGGGGGGATGCTTTGCTTCCTTTATAAGTTGCTTCAATGGAAAATAAAATGGCTTGTTGTTTAGTGGGCTGATAATGACAGTTGGTTTTTGTTTTTTTTTCCCATTACAGGACATCATTACCTGCCCCAATGTTTTCTAGAAGTGATTTTAGTGTGTGGAGCATATTAAAAAAATGCATTGGACTGGTAAGTTAGCTTGAATGAAGCATCTGTGTTAGGTCTCCTAATGTCAGCTAATTAATTTTATTGCTTCAGCATCGAGACACAAAATAACATATGGTGCATTTTCCTTTTTTTTTTTTTTAGTAGGAAACAGTTTTAAACTGCAATTCCCAAAATCTCAACATTTATTTATTAACAGTACTATTTCCATATCTTCTTTAGGTGTTAGAGCAGCATGTGGATTGGCATTTTTGAAACTGTCCTTTAAGAACTAGACTAAAGCCATTAAAATATAATCAAATGTTTGATTGACACAATGCTCTCTTACCTGCTCTCTTTTTTAAATTCTTTACTCAGCAAAAGGTGATTTAGGACTTTATTTTATTAATTAATGTCATCTAGGAGATGCAGTTGTTCCCTCAAAACTCCTTTTTGGTGGGATGAGTGACCTATCTACTCAAGCTTTTGCTTGGACCAAATCACTTGAAGTTAGTTTTTTTCCCTTGCTTGTGCCAAGGTGAGGAAAATGTTGCATAAACTTCATCTACTGTCTGCTGAGTTTTAAGCATTTACACAGATGTTTTAATGCTCATGAGTGCAACTTTGTAATTAAACAGCCAGATTTTCTTGGGTGTAGTAAAAGACCTGGGGAGTTGGAAATCTCTGTGTGAACTTTGTGTCTGTCTTTATCTGCACAGGCAGAAATGGTCTGACACAAATAACAGGCTGCTTAAATAAACCACTAAAATCTGTTAGAGCAATTCAAGTGCTATTCTTTATGTAAATGTTCCTTTCAAAGAATAATTTGTGGTTGCTGCAGTGAAATAGATAGATTTTATGCAAATAAGCATGTGAGGTTTTCCAAGGAGCATGTGGCACTTCAGTATCAGCACAGAGCTGGTTGGCACATTATTGCTGCTACCTAGGGAGATTTTAACCTCTTCTGCTTTACACAGAGCACAGCAGAGAAGGTAACATTCTCTGTGGATTTATTAGGTTAGCTGAATCAATGTTTTAAGTTGTTATTTCAGATTGCAAGTGGGGTTCTGCAGTGCTTCCAGCCCCTTTCAGCTGTAGCAGATCTGCTTCAGGCTTGCCAAATATCCTTTGAGGAGTACTATAAATAAACTCACCCACAATTCTTTTTCCAAAATTCTTGTTGTTGCCAGTTGTTTACTTAATGTTGTGTCTAAGAAATCAACCTGCCCTTTGGTTATGTAGGAGCTGTCCAAGATTACAATGCCCATTGTCTTCAACGAGCCCTTGAGTTTCCTTCAAAGGATAACAGAATATATGGAGCATATATACCTCATCAATAAGGCTTGTAGTCTTGCAGATCCCCTGGAAAGAATGCAGGTAAGAATCCCCACCACCTTCTGGGTAATTCACAAGTCTTTTTTCTCCCAGTCTTTGATTTTAAGACAGTTTCTCCCTTGAGTGTATCTCTTTCTCAGGGGCTACAGTAAGAATGCCCAGTTTGTCTGTCTAGATGAGTTTCTTCTTTCATAGTGGCTGTGTAAAATATTTGTGACATTTTGACCCTTCATGCATACACAGAGCTTAAAAGAAAAGTGCCACAACTGACCATGCCCAAGGATCTCAACTCATTTCTTTAACTGTGACTTTTTAAATGGTTTTATGTGTTGTGAAGATGAAATCATGGCTTTATATCACTCTAAATTGGTTTGCTGAGTGATTTTGAAGTTCCTGGATGAAAAATTGTTGTGACAGAGACAAATTTACCACAATTTTCTTCTCCAAAACTGGTTGTTATTGGGAGTAGGATACAGCACCTGGCTGCTCTCCCACCAGGGCAGTGAATATGGTGACACCTGTGTGCATCAGGTCGTGCTGGTGTTGCTCACAGCTCTGGTTTTACTCAAGTGCAGTGGAGGGTTTATCTTGGTTCCTGTGGTCCATACCTCCATTTCCCAGCCTGAAGGAGCTCCTCAGTGTCCCCTGACACTGGATTGTCCCTGAACCTGCTGGCCTGGCTCAAGAAGTCTCATCTGTGCTAGAAATGGTTCCTACCTGGCACTAGGAGAGTGAGGATCTGTTCCCAGTGAGCTGAGGGTGGGGGCAGTCAAAGCTGGGGGAAAAGTAGATTTAAAAAACCAGGCTGATCTTCTAGAAGTAGGTGAGGCAGAGTGTAATCTGGCAGAATTTACCACAGACAATAATTCCTGTTGGAAATGAGATTCTTAACAAGTGCTTATATCTCCCCACTTCCTTGTCACTTTTCTATGGCTTACAAATGTTTTTGCCTTAAGAAATATAAAGCAATTCCTTTCTGGAATAATAAATACTGTAATGTGCAACAAATAAAGTACAATAAACTTTGAGTTTTAATGCACTGTTCTCATAACAATGTGTTCTCAATTTGTTTACAGGCTGTAGCTGCTTTTGCAGTTTCTGCTGTAGCTTCTCAGTGGGAGAGAACTGGCAAACCATTTAACCCACTGTTAGGAGAAACCTATGAATTAACCAGGTAGTAATTTAATTTGGGAGCTGGGGCTGTTTGTGTTCTTGAGTTAGCAGACTCTCACACTGGTTTGGTTGTAGTAAAATGCCACTAAAGTATATTTCTGAGTATAGCTAAAATTCTTTTCCTCAAACTATCTCAGAATTTCTGAGAAGTTGTTATAAAAGCTAATAATTTTATTTCTAAGTTTAGGCAGAATATTCTTTGAATTATTTAGAGAAAAATTGGTTCATGTTCTTCCACCAAAAATGCTTCCTGAGCAGACACTGTTAATTAATTTTAATATTGTTTTGTTGATCATGTCAGATAGAGAAATTAGTCTGAAGGACTTTGAGATTTCTCAAATAAATGGGTGATATGTCTGCAGTAGAGTAAAGAATTTTCTGTCAGACCTTTTCATGTTGCCCAAAGGGTTTCTGTATTTTCATGAATTATTTCAGTGAAATTTCTTCAGATGCCTTTCTGGGTAGAAATCTGCTTTGGGGTATAAAAGGAAAGTGTTCAGAGTAAAAATCCTTTAATTTCATTAATTGTAAAGGTGTCACAGAACTAGAAAAGGAAAAGTCTCACCTTCAGTTTAATCTAAAAATAATTCACTTTTTTAAAAATAGCAAATCTTTTATTTTCTCTTGCAGTATTAAAATATGCTTACTGTTTAATGCTCTTTTTTTGTTGTTGCCAGGGAGGACTTAGGATTTAGGTTTATATCTGAACAAGTCAGCCACCATCCACCTATTAGTGCATTTTATTCTGAAGGCCTCAATAAGGACTTCATATTTCATGGATCAATCTATCCCAAACTAAAATTCTGGGGAAAGAGTATAGAAGCAGAGCCTCGGGGAACAATTACTTTGGAGCTTCTGAAGTGAGTATGAGACGTAAATAACTTTTTTTTTTACTTTTTGTAATAACCATGTTGGCTTTTCAGCAGTGATTACCTTAAAACCCCTTGCTGAAGAGGTTCTAAGAATTGATTTACAAGTTAATTTTCACTGCTAAATTTCAGAGCTGGGGTTTTTTTTTGTGTTGTGCTTTCATAGCTGTAGCAATTTGACCCAGTTTTTCCACCATGAAAATTAGCATTTCTTAGATATTGGTTGTTACTGAAAGCTAGTTCTGTGAAGGCATGTTAAATTTAAATATAGAGATGAAATTCTCTTACTGGGCTGTTCACGCTCATCTCAATTTTCAGTGTTGCTGTTGGTTTTGGTGGTTTGTGTGGAAAGAGCTGCATCTCACAGTAACTGTTCTGTGTGGTAAGGGAACGGGAGAAACCTGTCAGGATCCTTCCAGAGAAGGATCAGCTTCCTACTGAGATCAAGAATGCCTCTCCAGCTTGCTCCCAGGCTCGTCTCTCATGAATTACGTGATGTCCCACGAGTTGTTTTGTGTCCTGGTGGCACAAAGACTCTGGAGCTTTCCAAGTGGGACATGAGGATGCACTAGAACAGTTGCAAATAAAATATTCTGCATTTGCTGCTTTTATAAAAGCCTTTCTGAGGCCTAACTCAGGTGGTTTTAAAATGTTGACTTAAGAAAGTTGTAGACATTTGGTTTCAATAAAAAACCAACTTGTCTTGCACAGCAGGCATTGGCTTTTCCTGTACTTTATTTTGGAAGAAGTTTAATTTTTCAGCTGCTGGCATCTAATATTCCAAAGTTCATAAAAGTATGAACTGGTCTTGGAGATAAATGATGATGGAAATAAAGGAAATTTCTGAGGTAGAAGGAACTGTGAATGTTAGTGTAGAATGCAGGTGTTACCAAAATAATGTTTGTTCCTCGAGAGCCTTTCTTTAGAGAATTATTAAAATTCTTGCTGAACCTAATCAAGGCTGAGATTTAAACTGGAAAATAAACAGTTAAAACATTTCTTTTCAATAATTGCTTCAAGTTAGCAGCAGGAGTTGAAATCAAATTTTGAGCCTCTCAGTGTTGTGATTCAGACCATTCTGTTGCTTTGAGGAGTCTGAGAACTGCTCAGGGCCTGAGTGAACAAGGAGCTGTTTGGGAAGCAAAGCTGTGAGTCAGTATTAAATTGTGCCTTTATATTAACCATGACTATTTTTCAGAGCATTTAAAGACACTTTTCTCTCACTTCTCCAGCACAAAAAGTGCTTCAATTGTTCAGCCCTGATCATAAGTGCCTTGTATTGTGTTTTGGTTTATGCTGTAAAGAATTTGTGTCAGAATAGTTCAGGAATAAAACTGTGTTTAAAGGCTGGGGGGTGAATTTGAGGGATTCTGGTATTCTTTCCCCCAGCTGAAGAGTAGTCATTGTTCTAAAGACTCCTTGAAGAAAAGGAGCTGTGGGAAATAGTGAGACTTCAATGATCTCTTGTTTCTCTGTACTGGGAAATGACAGATGGGTTGGAAAGATGACATGGGAGTGTTCTCTCCATGCTCACTGGAAGCAGAAGTGCAAGGCACTTTTTACAGAGGACGCTGCTTTTTTCTGTATTTTCTGTTAAAACTGAGTTTACAAACTTTTCTGAGATGGATAGATTGTCTACCAGGTAACTTCAGTATTTCCCTTACCAGCATGGAAAGATGACTGTGAATAGATGGCTTTGACTCTGCTAGTGACAGTAGGAATCCTGTTGTTTAACTTTTTGATCATTTCTGGAATAATATCTTTTAAGGATTTTGAATCTGTAAACTCACCTTCAAAGCTTTTCACAAAACAATAAACCAAAAATAAAGCCAAGTGGAAAATCAGTTCTAGGATTTTTCCTTCTTCTCAGCAAATCTTTGGAGAAAGGATGGAATTGAGTTGTGAACTGAATTTTAAAATGTCATGTTTGTGGAGCTTGCAATAGTGCTGTTGTGTCCCAGTGGTGTTAAACAACCAAATAAAAAAAAGCAAAAACCACTGACACCCCCAAAATTACCTTCAGTGGCACTGGACCAGGCCTCAAATACAGATGAGAAAACTTGTGGCATGTTTGTGGAAACCACTTATGCAATTTACTGCTGCTGCAGCAATTGAACAGAAGACAGGCATTAGTCTGGTTCTCCTGCAAATACTATGTTTTATCACTTAAAACTTCAAAATTCAAATGAAAAAGTGGAATTCCTGGACTGCTCTTTATGTTGGGCTGAAATTTGTAATCGAAAGCACAGCAACTGTAAAACTCATGTGAGAAGGGAGAAGAATAATGGCAATATCACTTCATTAACTTGCACCAATGCTTGGATACAACACGTTGTTGGCTTGTAAAGAAAAGTCTGTTTCTCTTCTGTTCTGAAGAGAGTGCTGGATATTCAGAGAAATGCTAAATATTTTACCTTGCCATGAACAGAATTGAAAGCAGGCTTCCATCTCAAGCTCAAGAAAATGATTTATTTCTCTTATTTCCTTGACAGGCACAATGAAGCTTACACATGGACAAATCCAACCTGTTGTGTACATAATGTAATTATTGGTAAACTGTGGTTAGAACAGTATGGAGTGGTAGAAATTATAAATCACAGGTAATGCTGATCATGAACCCAGGGGCTGTAGGGATTGTTGTGGTCTTTTATGTTACAGAGCAGATTTTGATTTTTGTCAGACACACAGGAAGCTTTGCTTTCTAGCTCCAAAGTCTTGGGGTTTTTTTGTTTTTTTTTTTGTCTTTTTGTGGGGTTGTTTTTTTTTTTTTCTTCTCCTGATGAATGCAAACTCTCCCTAGGCCTGAGATTACTTTTATAATATTATTAATGAAAAGGCACAAAGCCAGATGGCCTATGAAGAGCAAAGGTTTTACATTTGTGAGTTACCCATCCAAATTCAGCACCATTGCCAGAGAACAGAAATTAAATTCAACTGCAGAACCATTGAATGGAATAATTGTCAGAGGCAGGTTGGGCCTCCATTGTGTTGATTGTGATTTTTCACTTTTTTAGTTTAGATAATGGACAGTGTCTTAAATTAAGGGCACAGCACAGAAAAATGACTGCAGAGTTGGGAAATGGGAACTTGGAGACTGTCAACTGCTCTGCCAACTGCCTGTATCAAAGCTTTTTACTTGGATAAAATAAATTACCTTCTAAATGAGAGAAGGAATTTTGTGAGAAGCATTACTACTGCACACATTGCTCTGTCAGTAAATGAGAGCTTCAATCCAACAAGCTGCTGTTTGATACTTCTCATAGCATCAAATCTGTAACCCTGTCTTCTGTACTTGCACAAAATTTGGTCTCTGGAATTTTGAAATTTGTGTGTCATTTTTCATGTCCTGGTCAGTCAGATAATCAACCATAGTTAAATAAAAATAATTTTTTATATATATATATAACCATAACTAACCACCAGCTAACTGTGACTATATTAAAAATTTAAATAAGGTAAAATAAATTTTCTCATGTATTTAGGGGCTTGCTTCTCTAAGCATGTACTTATTTCCTCCACAGTACTGGAGATAAATGTGTCCTTAATTTTAAACCGTGTGGACTGTTTGGGAAAGAGCTTCACAGAGTAGAGGGATACATCCAGGACAAGCAGTAAGTGAGAAAAACCTCTTAGTCTCTCTGATTTTAACACTGGGGCATTTCTTTTGCTGGCATAGTGACCACAATGATGTGAGTTTAAAGTTGCTAGCAATGTAGTTTGTAACTCATTTTTGTTCTCTGTGTCAGTATTAAACCCCCTGATTTCAGTTTGATAATTTTTAAGCATTATTAGAAAAAGTCTCCAGTCCAGATTTTGGAAATGAAGGGAAAATGCAGAGTAGCTGCAACTGATTTACTATTGTACAGTCATAATTCCAGTCTTCAGTTTAAAATAATGAGAATGTGGTTGTTAAAAGTTTTTAATTAACCCAGACCTGTTTTGTGACTTTGAGTCTCTGTATTATAATTGGCTTTGATGTACCCACATTCATCTAACAGTGGCAAAAGCATGTGACTGTCATGAGGATCTGTTCTGGAGGGCTGGAATGAGCTGAAACCTTTTCTTTGCCTATCAAACATCTGTGTTTTCTAAGAATCACCCATTCTGTGCTTCTGTGAAATCTGCAAATAGAAACAAAATACAGCAAAGTAGGAAGCTGAGTATTTAATATAGATCAGAATCTGCAAGGCTTGGCTTAGCAGCCCAATCAGAAGGAAGAGCTCAGTGTCCTTTGCTTTGTTTCTGTGCAGCAGGAAGAAGCAGTGTGTGATCTATGGCAAGTGGACAGAATGTTTGTGGTGCACTGATCCCACCACATACGAGACCTACAAAAAGAGTGAGAAGAGAGGCAGTGAGCCGAAGAAGAAGTCGGTAAGGGGAAGGATTCTTTAGGGAGAAAAGATTCTGAAATATCAGAAATTAAATCAAAACATCTTATTTGGGTGAATGGGGGATAAAAGCTGCCTTTGGTTGGGGTTGGATGGGGCAGTGCAAAGGCACTTGGAGCTTTGCAGGCTGTAGTGTGAGCTGCTGGCATGGAGGGGAGCTCAGAGGAATGGTGTCTGCTGGAGATTGGTCAGAGAAATCATGAATTATCAACCCCCAAGCTGATGGTGTCCAGTCCTTGGATGAGGAAAGTGGCTCTACTGCCAACTCCAGCAGTAAAAATAGTTGGATTTGGGCAGGAAAAACAATAGCAGTTTTGTTCAAGTCAGATATGCTTTTTGGTGATGCAGATTTTCAGAAATTAGGATGTAGAAAGTCTTTACAAAAAAAGAGGTCTGGAAACATACAGGGTTTTTACTTCATATGTAAGCAGTGTCAGGGAAATTGCTGCCAAGACCTCAGTGTCACATGGAAAATGGGAAATATTGTATGTGCAGCAGAGGACTCTGGATTTCCTTATATCAACAGTTACTCACTGAAAATGAAAAGTTAAACAGAAGCTAATCACTCTTGATGTTAAGAGCCTCAAACTTTAAAAGTATTCACATCAGAAGAACCTAGAGCAACAACAGGCCTTGCTTTTGGCTCTGGATTCCATCATGGTGCAGGCTTATATTTTGACTCTTTAAAAAAAATAATAAGGTTCTGTTCATCTTAAGAAAATCAACTCTTTCTTTCCTTCCTTCCTTCCTGTTGAGACTATTTTTATATGGGGAACTCTAACAGTAAACCAGATGTTGACATGGAAAGTAGCCTAGAACTGTCTTTTTAAATAATGAATACTCAAACCAAATGATTGAAATTAGACTCTTAACCATATGGAGCTGTTTTCTAGTGTATAAAACAGGCTCTGTTTAACCTAGTAGGGTATTTTTGATTGAAACAAATGAGCCATGTCAAAGAGGGCAGAAAGAAAAGGGGTGGGAGCAAGGAAAACTGTTACTGTCACTCCAGGATGTTACTGCCTCAAACTCCCCTTCTGGTTGTTGTGGTTTTAAATGGGTTCTCATGGTGAAATGCTCTGAAATTCCACAGTGCTGCTGTCTGTGTCCTGCAGCAGTCAGATTCTCTCAGGTTCTGAGAGCAGCCCCCTGAGCCATTGGAGTTTTACATGTGCACACAGCAGTGCAGCTGGTAACAAAGGAACTTGGAAGGAAAGTCACTGCATTCATAAACTTAGGGACACACTCTTCACAGTGAGAAAACTGGCACTGATAATTGTGATTGGAGTCTGGATCAGACTGAAATGAGGGCCTCTCTTCTTTTAACTGAATGTTTTGCAAACAGTGAAGCAATATCCAAAACCAGGCATGCCCTGTTTATGACTTAAGAACTAACTTGGGAACTGGTGTAAATTTCAGTCTTGGCTTATTTGCACCTGTAGAAATAATGGTCATGTGAGGTGAAATTAAGCTATGGCATAGGGTAGAAAGGAAGCTGGAGAAAACACTTCTGAAAGACATTCATTTACTATTATTACTATTACTGATTTATTTTTAACAGATATTCAAGTTTTATTTAAGTGTTGGGAGACTATTCAGGAATATCAGGAGCAAGACATGATAAAAATGAGAGGGGCTGTATACAGAGTGAGGAAAAGCAAACAGGAGGGGTGAGGCAGAAGTACAGGAGTGTTCAGTATCTGAAATGTGAACAGATTCTTCAACAGTCACTGCAGAATCCGAGATGAAACCATCCAATGTTCCTTTGTTCCTCTGCCAAATGTTATCTCTGTTTCAGAATGAAGAAGATATTAAATCTGAAAATGATGAGGCTGATGATATGCCAGAGGTTCAAGACACAGTGCAGTTCATACCAGGCAGTAAATTGCTTTGGAGAATAAACTGTAGGCCACCAAACTCATCACAGGTAACTGTTTCAATCTGCCCCTGCCTTGCTCTTGCTGGTCCAACATGAGTAATGGTCCAGGGAGCCTTGTTGCAGTGTCACTCCTTGGCACAGGACCAGGCTCTGGCAGTTCTCGCTGCACTGAAATTATACTCCAGCAAGCTGTGCTTTGGTCCTGTGCTGAAAGCAGCCTGCTGTGCCTGAGCTGGCACAGGGAATGTGTGCTCTGAGTGCAGCTGGGAATCTGGGGACTCAGCTTAACCTGTCTGGGAGATCTTTGCACTGAGAGTGGCTGAAGTATGGATACACATTCCCTTCTGCTGGCCCTGCTGTTCCAAGACAAGCTGCCACAGGGTGCACTAGCTGGGCAGCAGGATATTAATATCCATAGTTTCAACAAGCCTCTTCGGTCTTTTAGGTGTGGGTGGTTTTGTTTGGTTTTTTCTAAAAATGGTGCTGTTAAATATCAATATTGTAGGCAATCTGTCTTAATCCTCACAAGCAAAGACTGCTTAAAAAAATGAAAGCTGTGATTTCCATCCCCATCTGTCCTTTCTTGTTCTTCCCCTCCAACAAAAAATCAGCTGGTGTTGTATGAACCTAACCTTGCCTTCAGGGCAGGCAGTAGGGGTTTGACTCAGCAATTTCTCTTGGAAGCTTTGTTGTATCCACTCATTGCAAGGAACCCAGCACTG
The DNA here is from genome assembly GCF_036417665.1 of Passer domesticus. Classification (NCBI taxonomy): domain Eukaryota; kingdom Metazoa; phylum Chordata; class Aves; order Passeriformes; family Passeridae; genus Passer; species Passer domesticus. The sequence goes on along the minus strand of NC_087489.1, from coordinate 10,693,649 downwards.
CTTTGCTGGAATAACTTGAGTGTTCTCTTCAATTTGCTGTTCAGATGTACAATTTCACCAGTTTTGCTGTGAGCCTCAACGAGCTGGAGCAGGGCATGGAGGCAATCCTGGCTCCCACGGACTGCCGGCTGCGTCCGGACATCAGGAACATGGAGAACGGGAACATGGGTATGTGTTTGCTGCAGGAAACACTGGCACAGGAGTACGTTCTGGGAGGGCTGGCTGAAGGGAGGTCGATGCAGGAAACAATCTTCAGTTTCTCATTCTCAGAGCAGCCTTATCTCTTTTTCATCCTGCACACTGAACATGCTTTTGAACAGTGTATGATGTCTGTTTTCTCCCCGAAGAGCCTGGGAGAGCAGATGCATCCCAGGGCTGCTGTCCTGTGTTGTGATGTGTTTGCGTGTTTGTTGGCTTGGGAGGAGCTGCAAAATGTGCTCCACTTGCTCTGGAGTTTGTCTGGAGACATGTGGTGAGCAGACGTGCTCTGCTGCTCTGGTGTTTGTCAGAGGAAACACAAAGTGAAAAAAAATCACTCTCTCTGTTGTTGCCTAATCTGAGTTCTTCCCTGCTGGCTCAGTGCAGTGTTTCTGAGAGATAAAACACCAACATCTCAGTTTCAGCTCTGTGTTTGTAGCAGCAGCTTCTCTGAAATGAGTTGTAGGTTTTTGCTGTTAAAGACTCTGTACAGCAAATGCTTTGTCTTGCTTAAATGAATTCTGTTTCATTTCTCTGCTCTTTCCTGTGTTTTCTGCATTTTTGTTTCTTTTTTGCTAAATTACCAATTTCTCTTGAAACATTGGCTAGATGTGGCAAGCAGAGAGAAGGAGAGACTGGAAGAGAAGCAAAGAGCTGCTCGCAAGGAGCGTGCGAAAGACGAGGTGGAGTGGCACACACGGTAAGGGGCAAGGAAGGAGGAATTTGTTTAAGCTTGGAATAGTTGGGTACTGCTTGAATTGTTTTTGTTCAGGAGAGCATGTGTCTGATTGCTTCCGTGACAGCACAATTTATAGTGTCACTTGAAGCATTGCTGGGTCAACAATTAAATATGTAGCTGGAAGCTAAAATTGTTGATAAGTCTGTCTTGGAAAAAATACCTAACAAATGCTGAAGCCTGTCATAATTAACTACTGTGGTAATGCTGAATTTTTTTTTTAACCTACAGAGGTCATGTTTTTGTTAAAATGAATGTTAAAATGTTAAGTGTCATCTCTCCTTTAACCAATTCCTGTCCAGCTTTTGGTAGTTGAGGAAGACGTTGTGGCCCTCTGGGGCTTTTTATTTTCACACTCTTTGGATTTCTTGGCTTGGATACTTCAGAAATTGCCTTTTTGATTGCATATTCAAGTGATTTCTGAGTCACAGAGTGCATCAGGGAGTGATGTGTGATTTGGCTGCTGCTCCCACAGGGTGCTTTTCACAGCTGCCAGTGCTGTGCAGTCAAGTGTGTGCTCATGGCCAGTTGCTTCCTTCAAAGGCAAGAACTTTGGGATGCTCCATGATTTTATGAAATTCAGAAGAGAAAGCATTCTTTTCCCAGAGCTGGAGGAGTAGCTACAGATTTTTTCCAGTTAATGCCTTGAAAAATCTCTTCCAGAGAATATAAAATTGGTTTTGGTTAACGTGGTTTAAAAGTGAGCAGCTGTTGATGTTCTGTGCAGGGCACAGCTCCATAGAACAGAAACTGTTTCCCCTTGGGAGAAATTTCCAAAAATGATTGTGTAACAGATTTGGCATTCTTTTAAAGTAAAAAATAATATATATAATCTAGAGAGTCAATGTTATTTTTACTTGGAATAGGACAGGAATTTTAAAATCAATTTAATACTCCTTGACTGTATGCTAAAATAAAAGGTGCTCTACAAGGTGATGATAATTGTGTAGGAAGTTCAATTATTTTCATGTTCAGAATATTTCCAAAGAATTTTTTATAAGAAATACCAGTGTATTTTTAGAATGGTTTGTCAAAGAAGCAACACTGGGGGTTTTTTCCTCTGCTAATAACTATTCATTGTGTTTCCTTTTTTTCTTTTATTGTTTCTCTCCTTTTTTTGTTTTACAGATGGTTTCATCAAGGCACTAACCCATACACTGGGACTCCAGATTGGCTGTACTCAGGTGGTTATTTTGATAGAAATTTCTCAGACTGTCCAGACATATACTGAAATTCCAGAAGCAATTGCTCATCTCATCCGGACATCTAGTTACTAGATTTCATTCCAAGCCAGTTACTCTGGTTTTGTTGATAGCAAAAACCAGCTTTTCAAAGTAAATTTTAACAGAAATTCTATCAGTCAACAATCAATGATTTAATTCTCACTAACGTTGGATTGCCAAATATTTAAATACTGCTGCGCTCATTCCGTAAAGCTGCACCTGAAATCATCAAGTTTTCACTAATTTTCAGAGGGACCTTTGGTTCTCCATTTCCTCCCCTAGTTTCTCTGGCAGGAGGATATGCTGTATCCGTAGAGCACATAACATCCTTGAAAACTACATAACTTAAATAAACTAGAGATAATATCCTTGATACTTAGTACAATAGAGAAGAAGCTGAAGTTTTTGGCACTCGGAGCAGGGATGAAAAGCCAACGTGGTACCAACAGGATCAAACCCAGTCCTGTCACACTCCCCATGCTGTATGTAGCACTCCCTGGGGCAGGAGCTCCTGGCCCCACTCTCAACAATTCCATAACTGAGAGCCTTGGGAACACAAAACCCAGCCCCAGGCTCTCTCACTGTAGTTGTCTGTTACAGAGTCTTCACAACTTTGGGACACTGTGAGCATTAAACTGCATACCTGTGATAAATCCCATAGAGCATACGTTAGGAGAAGGGAAGGGCACACCCAAAATGTGCATTTCCTGAGGTCAAATGCTGTCCTTACCATAGGAGAAGCTTTGGAAGCAATAGCAGGAATGTCGAGGTGGTTCCAATGTACAATATATTGCTTGCTACCACTTGGAGGCTTAACTCTTCTGCACTACCTTTGGCAGCTTTGGCACTGTGTATGCTTCTAGACTAAACTTTCCTTTGGGAGCACTTCCGTGTGTGTATCCACGCAGGTTCATGTTTTGGGGAAGTTTTGGTTTGCATGTTTCTCATTATTAGGTCATGTCTGTTTTGTATGTGAAAAAGCAGAATCAGTTTAAAGCTTTGGCAGAGTTATACCTATTACAAGTTTCCTGTGAGCACGTGATGTCAAAAAGTGGGATTTTTTTTTTTAATTCCATATCAAACCATCAAAGCCATATAATACTGGAAATAATCAATTACTGAACTGATGCTTTCATTTTCTTTCAAGTGGTATACTTCAGGGCCAGGCTGTGGAGGAAGGCTTGAAAAATTTGGTCCAGTAATTAAAACTTATCCTTATGTTGCTGCTTCTTTTATGAAAGTTTTTAATTGAGTAACCAGGCAAAAATGGAGAGCAGCTGTGCTGCTGTGTAGTTTACAGTAATTTAGAAATTGTTGGTGTTAAGTGCCAGCAACATGAAGAGTCCAAGAAAGAATTGGTCTGATTTTTGTCCAAAACATCTGTGATTTCATCCAGAAAGTAGATTTTTTTAGTGTTTCTCAGAAAATTAAAAAGCAAAAGAAAATTAACATATTCATAGAGAAATTGTTCCAGCAAATCATGTGTACAACAATTGGATTACATTTGGGGAAAATTTAGTTGTCTCCATTGGAAAAATAAGCCGTAAAACTTCAAGGCAATAAGGAGGGGCACAATCTGAATCTTGTTCTTGGCAACTTGATTCTGTTGCCAAAATTTGTAATTTGTGTTGATGGAAGTCCTCAGAACTTGAGCTGGACTTAGTGGCACAGTGGGGTTGTGTTTGTTCCTAGTATGGGCACAGACACTTCTGAAAAGACACTGCTGATCCACATGGAACAGCATAAAATAGTTTTGATAAAAACCTGAGCTTTAATGACTGTGTCAGGCACTGTTAACCCCTTTCCAGACGTGCTGCAGATACCATAGGGAATTTTTTGTTAGGTGAGGATTAAAATGAATCCCATATTAGACCAGTGGGAGTTTAAAACTTACTTTAATTACATGGTATGTTCGATGCTGGAGTGACGTTTTTAAAACAAGGCATATAAATAGAAATTGCCTGAATGGAAAAAAAACTGTACAGTTGTTCTGTTTCCAAGAGGAGGTGTACAGGTTAGCATCCCTTTTGTCTAAGCCAGGATTTAAATTCAAAGACCTAAAGCCTTGTCATTATGTGAAAGCATGAAACAATTGTACCAATGTGTTTAATCCAAACTTCAGTATAGAATCTTCATGGGATATAAAAAGAAACTGGGAACATTTCCAGTTTAAGAACACTTCATTAGTTGCATCTTCACCCCCGTCTCCCTTTCCTTTAGTCTGAAGTTTTCAGTAAAATTTCAGATTAGTTCCAAACCCATTCTTTTAATTTATTGTTCTTCATTGGCAACACTTTCAGAACCCTTCCCTGCGCTGCCGACACGGCTCTGCTTGGCCAGCCCTGGCATTCCTAATGCTCTCAAAGTCCAAAAGTTTTTATTTTCGATGCAGATCTCGCCTCAGTAGTTTACGTGTCAAAACATTAATAACTTTGCACCTTTTGAAAGAATGTCACTTTTATAACTTGATTAAACACTGTATATAAGATAACTGTGTTAGTATATGTTAATACAGCTGCATAGAGAAACCAGCTAGAAAGAAATTATAATAAATACTTAATAAATAAATACCCTTTGGGCCTCTGGATGGTGACAGAGATTTTTGTGAGACCCGTACAGCTCAGCTGGTGGGGGGGGGCCAGGAGGCCTTTGGCTTTGCTCAGCCAGCTGTGGGGCTGTACCTTGATTTCATTGGGATGGTCACTGGGCAGAGATGATTTAAATCAGAGCTTTGGACACCTCCAGCCCCGGGTGGAGGTGCTGGCTGGAACTGGCAGGGGGAAGAGCCTCGGGAGCATTGCCAGCACTGACCTCGCCTGTGTGAGGATGGAGAGGGAGCTGGGGAGAGTGGGCTTCTGGTAAAAAATGACTTAAGGAGGAAGTTTTTCACAGAAAGAGTGGTCAAATACTGGAATCATCTGCCCAGGGAGGTGGTGGAGTCACCATCCCTGGATGTGTTTAAAAAAAGACTGGATGTGGCACTTGGTGCCCTGATCTAGTTGAGGTGTTAGAACATGGGTTGGACTGGATGATCTTAAAGGTCTCTTCCAGCCTAGAAATTCTGTGATTCTGTGATGTTATCAATGTGAAAGTTCACTTGGTATTGCTGTCAGCATTTGTGTCTGGGAGGTGATGTCCTGCTGTAAACGGGGAGCAGCTTTTCACACATCCAGCGTTTGTAGAACACTTGGCACCTGGATCAATGAGAACAGGAGCCATCGATCCTAGAAGACACCTAATGAGAACTATTTATTCTCGTTTAATAATTTAAAATAATTTTCCAGTAAGTTTTTAGCCCAAAACCGCTTTTAAAAAGCAAACCCAAGACTCTTCACCCAAAGCTGCTGTTGGGAACACACCCGTGTTGACTTTTTTTTTGCCCCTGTGATTTGGGGCAGGGAAGCAATACTGAAATACTGTGAGGCAACCCGGGCTTTGGCCATGGGCCCGGCGGGCCTTTCGTGGAAGGATTTATGTTTGTAACCATTCCCTGCCCTATAAATAAAATAAAGGCGATGTTGGAGACGCGCTGGCGCTGGGCTGTGCTGGGACGGGGGCGAGGGGGTCATGAGGGCCTGGGGGGTGTGAGGGGGGAGCGCCGCCATGTTCCGTGACACAGCAGGGGCGCCTCGCCCCGCCCCCTTTGATTGGCAGCCGCGCCAGCCAATAGCGCGGGGCCGCGGCGGCGCGCGCGCGGGGCGGGGTTCCGGCGCGCGGGGCAGGAAGAGCTGAGGCGGCGGCGGCCGAGGAGGAGGAGGAGGCTGAAGGCTGAAGGTACCGCTCGGGTCCCGCCGCCGCTCCCCCGGGACCGCGCGCCCAGCGGCGGCCGGGCTGGGGCTCTGCTGCCGCGGGGAAGGCGGCACGGCGGCCTCGAGGGGCCTGGCAGAAGATCGCGGCCTCTGGGCGCGCGGGGGGTGCTCGGGCCGGGCCGCGACCCCCCCCCCCCCCCCCCCAGTCCCGGCTCGGCTGCGAGTGTTTGCCCGGCGGCGGGGCCGGGGCCGGCCGGGCTGTGAGCGCAGCGCGACCCCGGAGCAGCCGCGGGGCCGGCCGGGCCCGGCATCGCCGCCAGGCCCGCGGGTCGGGCCGTGCGGAGGAGGGGCCGGGGCAGCGCGAGGGGCAGCGCAGCTCGGGGCAGCCTGTGCGGCTCTGCCCGTGCTGGAGCCGCTGTGTGAGGATACAGCGGGGCTTCCTGCTTTGAGCCATGGTTCCAATTGAAGAAGGAAGCGCCGGGGGACGGTGGTTTAATTTTCAAGCGCCTCAGTACACAGGCTGTCCTTTATTAGTGAGGGGCTGTAGAGCCTCCTGTCTTCATCCAGGGTTCTGCTTTAGCTCAGTTGAATCACCGTGGAACTCTGCAGGCAGCAGAACAGATTGCTTTTGTGAAGCCACCTGGTAAAGGTTGACATTTGATACTGGGAAGAGAGGATATGGGAAGGTTTCTCATCACACCTGCTGCTCTCTCTTTCCAGGATGTCTTCAGGTGCGTTATTTCCAAGCCTGGTGCCAGGCTCTCGTGGCTCCTCGAGCAAATACCTGGTGGAGTTTCGGGCAGGGAAGATGTCCCTGAAAGGCAGCACTGTAACTCCAGACAAGAGAAAAGGCCTCGTTTACATCCAGCAAACTGATGATTCCCTCATTCACTTCTGCTGGAAGGACAGGACTTCAGGCAATGTGGAGGATGTGAGTATGAGCTGGTGTTTCAGTGCTGGGGTGTTATGTCATGCTCGGATCTGCTGGCACTGCAGAAAGAGCTCCTGCAGGACAAATTAGGGTGAGAATGTCACTGACAGACCTGCACTTCCACATGCTCTCTGCTCTGAGGAGCAGATGGAAGAAAGTTTGTGGAGTAGAGCAGTGGGATTTGGGAGGTGAAAAGGAATGTTGATGTAGTTTCTCAAACATTTGTTTCTCCTGACACACTTTCCAGGATTTGATTATTTTTCCTGACGACTGTGAGTTCAAGAGAGTCCCGCAGTGCACCACAGGCCGTGTGTATGTATTGAAGTTCAAGGCAGGATCCAAACGACTCTTCTTCTGGATGCAGGTTTGTGGGAAGCCAAGGACAAAGGTCTTGGATGAAAATCCCCCCAGTGTGACTCATACCAAGAGCAATTCTCTTGCAGGAGCCCAAGACAGACAAGGATGAGGAGCACTGCCGTAAGGTGAACGAGTATCTGAACAATCCCCCCATGCCAGGGGCATTGGGTGGGAATGCCAGTGGAGGCCACGAGCTCTCAGCACTGGGAGGTACAGTCCATTCTCTGCTCCTTCATCTCAGAGGCTTTTTTTTTTTTTTTTTTAAATTTATGTCTAGACTAAGCCCCTAGAGTTCCCTAGGAAGAAATCCCTGATGGCTGTGGAGGGTGAGCTGGGGACAATGTTATTAACAGAATGTGCCTTTAGCAGAATAAACTGTGCTGTTAAATAGGTGTAGGCTGAAAGTTAAGACTGCCAGGAGAAATCTCTTTGTTTCCAGTAGATTCTCTGGAGTCTTACCTCTTTATGAAACCACGTTACATTTATCTTTTATGAAGATCATGAATCAGTAAACACTTGAAACTGTTTTTCCATACAGAATGTGATGCCAATTAATCTCCTGCTGTTTGAGCCGGAGTGCTGTGAAAAAAACCATGTGAATATGTTGTGTTTCAGAATGTTTTTGTTTTTAGGTGAGGGTGGCTTGCAAAGCCTTCTTGGAAACATGAGCCATAACCAGCTCATGCAGCTGATCGGACCAACGGGCTTAGGAGGACTTGGTAAAATGCTTTAATATCTTTATGCCAAAATGGTCTTTTCTCCTGCCAGGTTAAATCTTACCTGACAATGTTCTCAAGCAGTGCTATTGATCTCAATAGCGCTTCTTTCATGTGAGAAGGCAAAGCCCTGCCTCAGAGGTGAGCTCAGGGACAGAAAAAAGGGTACCAGATTCTACACAGCACTCAGCTCAGGGCTTGATCTGCAAGGAACTGTGGTTCTGCTCCTTGCTGTACTGAATCTTCTGCTTTTTTCTTCCTTGTTTTTTTCTACTCCACTTTTTCCTCCTAAATATTCACTGGAGCAGGGGCTGAAAACCAGTGATTTGCTCCTGGTGAATGTGCTGGTTACCAAGCTGTGGGATTGCTTGTGTTGTCTCTGATTCAGTGAATATTTGTGTGCAAAGTAGAAAGAGTTCAAGAGGAAGGTCGGAGTGGTCCCACCCCACAGCACTCCCCAGTCAGGGGGCAAGGCTCAGGGCAGGGCTTTCTCTCCTGGGCAGCCCTGGGGGAGCTGGAATCACTGGTTTCTGAAGGGGCTGGGGGCTGTTCTCATTGCTGTCTGTGCTCCAGGAGCGTTTTCTGATGGGTCAGACCCTCGAGTGTAATTAGGCAAAGGAGCACAGCAGTGACAAAGGTTCTGTGCTTAAGCTCAGAAGTCCAGTTTTGTGGATCTGGCTGGTGTCTTTTTAGCCTCAGATGCATATTGGTGGGATGTTCAGATGCAAATCTCATGGTAGTGTTGGAAAAATCTGGCCTTTCAGGATGTGTTTGGAAAAGATCTTCCTCTTGAAGCTTCACATAATCCTGAGACTGTCCTCCTTTTTTCAACACTTTTCCTCAGCAATTCTTCTTTCCTTGCCTTTACGTTCAGCCAGAACCAGATTGACACGTAGCAGAAAGAGAACCATCTGCTTGCTGCTGCAAACAGTGGTTGTGGTGAGTCCCTGGGGATCATTTCCCCTGGGAGTGTTGTCTTCATCACAGCTGGTTTGCATCTCTTGGGGCTCTGCAGAGCTCCAAAGGAGCTCTCTTGCTCCTGGATCACTTTTACCATGAAATGGAGCAGAGCAGTGTGTGGTGAGCTTCACCTGCCACGCCTGCTGCTGGGGAAACTCGGGAAAGTGACAGGAAGTGCTGGTTCTATGGGCTTGTTCCTGTGCAAGGAGGGGCTGGCAGGGGCTCATTCTGACCTGCAGGGTCTGTAGCTGCAGTTGGCCATGGGTTTGCTCACTGAATGCTGTTCTGTCCTCTGATCCCAGGTGCTCCCAAAGGTGGGTGAGAAATGCAGGTGCTTTGTGTGTATAATCAGGTGTGGTGCAAGGAACTGCTGATGGGAAATGGAGTGTTTGGCTGATGTGGCTCAAAGGAGTTGTAGGGGAGCAGTGAAGTCCCTGACAACTCCAGGGGGCCAGCAGCCAGGCCTTCTCCCAGCTGAGGTTCTTCTCCCTGCCACAAGTCCTTGGTAGCTGGAGGAGGCTGGTTCTGGTTTCTTTGGCATAAGGGTGTTGGTTTCCTGCTGGCTGCTCCCCTGAGAGCACTTGGTGTGTGGAGCTGTCCTTCCTTTGCCTGTGAAGTGTTTAAGAGCTTGGCTAATTCTGTTGCCACATCTCTGCGTTAGGTTTGAAGCTGCAAACCCCTGGTCTGTGAGGAGAGAGTGGTGGCGACTCAGAGATACCTCTGGGATCTTCTGCTGAGGGCCTTGGTTTTAGAGTTCATAGAAAAGTTGGATTTTTGGTGTAGCAGATAAGAGGAGAGGGCTGTGTCACAATGATGGCACAAACCAGAGTAACTTCACACCTAGAAACGGAGTAATTTCTGGGATGTTCAGCTCTCTAATGGGGATGCAAGATCAGAAAAGAAGATTCTGTTAATTTGGAGAAGGGGATAGGAGGGCGGGTTGGGCTCTTTCACCCCCTCCTCTATTTTAGCAAATAAAACCTTTCAGGTACAAGAGCAGCCTCTCCAGAGAAGAGAGGTGCAGAAAACCTGAAGAAATAAACGTCTAAACCTGTTCTTCTTTTATGTTCACGGAAGGTGGGCTGGGTGCACTGACAGGACCTGGGCTGGCCAGTCTGCTCGGCAGTGGGGGACCTCCAACCAGCAGTTCATCATCGAGGTAGGAGCCCTTGTCTGCCCTGGGCTATTGCAGTGGGAACTTGCCACTGCTGTGGGAGGAATCATGCCTTATTGAATGGGGAATATGGTGGGAATCAAGGCTGCTTATTACCTCTCTAAAATGAGGTAGGAGTTTTTCATACTGTAAGGGTTTGAAAAGAAGCTTTTCAGAATACAAGAGGTTTTTGCAGGGGATTAATGACCCTAATTATCTTGCCCAGCTCTCGCAGCCAGTCGGCTGCAGTGACTCCATCTTCCACCACTTCTTCCACGCGGGTAACGCCGGCCCCGTCCGTTCCTGCGGCTGCCTCGGTGACCAGCCCCAGCCCCGTTCCCAGCTCGGGTAATGGAACCAGCTCAGCCACAAGCCCAACACAGCCCATTCAATTGAGTGACCTTCAGAACATTTTAGCTACTATGAATGTGCCATCTGGAGCAGGAGGACAGCAAGGTAACAGTGCTCTGACCAGGCAGCTGCTGGATCCTGGAGTCCTTTGGAGCTGTTTTACTGTCCTGTCCTGTTCCACATTGGTTTGAAAGGTCTCTTAATTTTTTTGTTCCTGTTTTTTGGTGTTTTTTTTTTTTTTTAATTTCATTGCTGGTTTTGACTGCTTCAGGAGACTTATTCTCACTCCAAAACTGAGAGGGAGAAAAGATGGTGGCAGTGTGGTAATTATTTTAATTCTCAGACCCTGACTAGATAATTTGATTTACATGTCAAAAACGTGGGGTTTGGGTGTAGTCTAACAGCCAACCCTTTTGTTTTCTCCTAGTGGACCTGGCAGCTGTTCTGACTCCTGAGATCATGGCTCCCATCCTGGCCAACGCTGAGGTTCAGGAGCGACTGATGCCTTACCTTCCCTCAGGGGAATCCCTGCCGCAGACTGCCGAAGAGATCCAGAACACCCTGACGTCTCCTCAGTTCCAGCAGGTAGATGCTGGCTCTGGGGGGAACTTCTTCCCCCTTTCCCATCCTCCTGATTCACCTTGCCCTGCTTTTCCAGGCTTCTGGCACTGTTCCGAGTGGGAGGTTGCTCAGTAGAAGTGGAAAGGAGTGACATGGTTTAATGGAGCATTAGTTCTTCCTGCAGTCACTCAAGGGCAGATGGGGAAATCGTTTTTACTTTTTCTTTTGGAGTTGAGCTTTACCTTCTTTACTATAAATGTGCTCTGGCAAATGACAGAAGTAGTAGTAGCAAATTCATTACTCCCTTTCCAAATGGCTCCTTAAAGGTAATTTCATGTGACTGAGCAGAGGAGATGCTCATGGTTACTACACTACATCCCTTGAAACACCAGTCCTTAATTGCAGGACACTGTGTGATAAAAGTTGGCATCTTACAGACCAATCTGAACTAGTAATTTACATCAATTGATTAAAATTTGTCCATTTACAAAATTTCAGGAGCTTAAATGACTGGTTTAGATTAGACTGTAGCTACTTCCATGCAAAAGGAAGCGAGGGACATGTAATTGGTGATTATTTTATTGCATATCTGTTCCCAAGCCCTGCCCTGACAGGACTGCTGTCCTCCTGAGGTAACTGCTGCAGGAATCTGATGCAAACTTTATTTTGATGCTGTTGACTCTAATCCACAGGCTTTGAGCATGTTCAGTGCTGCCTTAGCTTCAGGACAGCTGGGGCCACTCATGAGCCAGTTTGGGCTACCTGCAGAGGCAGTAGATGCAGCAAATAAAGGCGGTGAGTGCTGGTGGGAGCAGAAGGGATTGTTGGGGGTGTTGGCACTGCACACCACCACTGAATAAGGGGTGTAAAGATCAGCTTCTCTCTAACTCTCCCTCTCTGAGAGGTGTCAGTCTGCAAGGTGACTCTTGCACTGATGTTTACATGGAAAAGGTGGGTGGGACAGGTATTCCAGCAGAGAGAGTGAGGTGTTCTGTGCAGTGAGAGAAGTTGGGGCTCTGCAGAGATGTGTTAGCTTTTTTTGCTAGAGATGCAGAAGACTCTGGAGGTGGCACAGTCACCTTGTTCAGGAATGCCTTTCTTGTGGGAGCCTTGAATGATTCACATGAAATCAGTGAACACAGTCAGGGCCAGCTCTGGCAGTGAGACAGTCCCTTTCCCCTAATGAGCTTTTAGCATCTCTCCCATTAATGTCAGAATTCTGGTCTTGGGATGCTCACACACAATTAAAGTGCATAAAATGCTGTGTCAGAGAGATCTGGATGTGTGTTACTTAGTTTAAAATTTTCCTCCCTGTTTGCTTTCTAAGTAACAAAGCTTTAACCTTGTGTGGACAATGAGGTCCAGCCCAGGAAAGGCAATAACTCGTGTGTTTAACTTCTAGATGTGGAAGCCTTTGCCAAAGCCATGCAGAACAGTGTCAAGTCAGACCAAAAGGAAGGAGACTCTAAGGACAAGAAAGATGAAGAGGAAGATATGAGTTTAGATTAAGTTATTTGCTCTTCCTTACAGATATTCCTAGATACTAACTTAAGCAACTGCAGTAGGATTACTAACTTCATATTATGCTTATATAAATCTACAAATAAAGAAATTTTCTTTATCTGCCATACTGTTCCTTCCAGTCTGTATAGCATCCCTACAGTGCTGATTATCCCTCTTCCAGCTCATCAGCCTGATGCTTACTCTCCCCAGGTAAAGTGAAAGAGAGTAACATAAAACTTTATTTTGACTCCAAAGTATGTACCAGTGATTTACAAAGACCATCTTTAATACTACAACTTTAAAAACAGGTCATAATTACATTTAAGATGGACATGTTAAAAACCCATTTTACAATATTTACCCCTCATAAAAAAACCCCACAATATAATGATATAAGTTACAAGTCCATTTCAGAAGCAAGATTTTGTCCCCAAGTGGCCAGAGATATATATACACACACAAATATATATATGACGTGTAAGTGCACGAGTGAACTGGGTGTCTTGGGAGAAAAAAGCTGCTTCAAGTGGAGACTGCACTACACCAGGGCTGAGGGAGGCTGAGCAGGAGCCAGGGTGGGTGAGGGCCAGGTGTGGAGGTAACCTTTCTGTTTCTTCCCTTTCAAGCAATGGTTTCTTGCTTCACACAACAGGACTTTTGTCAGTGTACTACCAGTGCTGAGTGCAAGTGCAGAGCCAGTGGTGGTTGTGCCTTTCTGCTTTCCCTCAGTTCTCCCAGCCTATTCTGTTCTTTTTTTTGATTCTTATAAATTATTCTGATAAGAAGATGCTAATTCTGTGAACAGAATTTTGTCCAAGTTCCCCCTTGCAGAGCTCTTTGCGTAGCAGTAGCAGGTGAGCTGAGCCTGCCCTTGGGGGGAGGTTAAATGTGCCCTTGCTTATAAAACCCCAAAACCAACGGAATTAATCCAGTTTGTCCTAATTGCATTTATTATAAACCAGAAACTGCCTGCAGCCTTTATCACCAGACAGTCTGTGACATTTATTAACAGCCTCAAGTGTTCAGTGAACTAAATCTATGTGCCTTGTACGTGTGGGGTGAAGGGACAGGATTCAGGACGAGCTGCAGGGCTGCTCTGTGCTGCACCACCACGGGCCACGGGGCAGCACGAGCCCTGCTGCAGATCCTGGACCACCCAGCAAGGACTCACCTGTCGCCACATCCCGCTCCAACTTTTTGGTTCTATTTGTGAAACATCCCCAAAGTGCCCCTTTCTCCCCAACCATCCTCCCCTGCCCTCCTTCCCCTGGGATTTGCGGCCCAGACCTGTGCCTGCAGTCACTGGAGAGAAGTGTGTCTGAGCACGGTCAGTGCTCTCAGTGGTGACACCAGGGCTGCAGCAGCGTTCTGTCCCTCGGGCTGTCCCTGGTGTGGCACTTAGAGCACGGGGCAGCCCTGCAGGCTGACAGAGCCCCGGGCAGCCCCTGCTCGAGGCAGCTCCACGTGCCTCTGGTTAATCTGCAGGTTCCTGACACAGCCCACGTAGTGAGGGAGGGGAGGTAACAGCAGCCCTGTGCTGGCCTTGTCTGTCTCTGCAGAAGAAACAAAAGCAGGCATTAGTCTGGCAAAGGCTTAAACACCTCTTCCTCACACCAGGAATAGTATCTGCCTTGTCCTTGGGGTATTTCATCCTGGAGCACATCTTTCCCAACTCACCTGGCAGCCCTCCCAGGGAGAAGGTTGCCCTTGTGCTGGGTGCAGGAGGTTGGCTGGGTCCCACTGTGTGGTTGCCTTCTGTGTCCACATCCACCTGGATTACGTTTTTCCATTTGGTAACTTCAAAAGAAAACAACAGTCAGTGCTTCTTCCTTACCCATGGAGCAAGCCCACCTCTGCTCTCCAGCCTAGACCCACTGCTGGAGCAAGAGCTAAACTACTGAGGGTCAAAGGGCCTGGCCTAGCTCTTGGGAAATGCCCAGAGTTGGGACAATCTCCCCAAATCCTCACCCAGGGCTGGCTGAGCAAGATGAAGGTTTAAAATGCAGCTGTGACAAGATGGGGCTGCAGCTGTTCCCCCAACCCCAAAAAGGGCTTGATGCAAACCACCACTTGCTCAATGGCAGCTACATTAAAGGCTGAATTTCCTGTGCAGGTATGAATTCTGCAATCCCCCCTCCCAACTATGGGCTTGGAGCCCTTTGGATACACTCGACACCAAAGCAAATTGGGCTTTCACTTCAAGCTGGACACAGTCCAGGATGGATCAAGTCCTGTGGCACATCCTTGGCCTTGCCAGCAGCTCCATGGAGTGGAAAAACAACCTGCTTCGCCTGACTACCAGAGCTGACAGTGCTAAGATCAGGGAGGAGTTCTTGTTAATTAGGAAATTGCCCTCATGGCAGCTAAGTGCACACGGCAGGTGGATAGGGTTTAAATTCCTGAGCCTGGGCTTGTCCTGAGCTCCCTAGGAGATGTGGGCTGAGCAGGGCTGGAGCAGAGGCACAGAACCAGGGGAGCTGTCACCTCACCTGCAATGGTGTGCCACTGCCCGTCGCAGAGAGCTGGGCTTGTCACCGACGCTGAGAACTCATCAGCCCCAGAGCCCGCTCTCACAGTGACCTGGGGTGAGAGAAACCCATCAGAGCTGGAGAGCTGAGAGGGACAGGCAGCAGACACCCACTCCCTGAAAGCCTGTGGGGGATCCCCCTCCCAGTACCTTGGTCTCCTCCATGTAGAGCAGGAGATGGTGGCTTCTCCGCGTGCCGATGTGGAAGATGAGGCCAGAGGCACCGCGGGGACGCACCTCCAGTGTCACCTCCAAGTCCTGCTCAGTCATCACTGCGTCAGCTGGAAGAGAAACGCCACTGGTGAGGAGTGGGCATTCCCAAGGGGATTCCCAGGGAGTGTGACCTCCTAATCCCTGGCCACAGTGGGGTACCTAAGGCGATGGAGCCACCATCTGCAGCAAAGAAAACGCCGCTCTCCAGGGCGCCCTCGTAGCACGGCGTCACCCCAAAAGTGCTTGAGGGGGGACCCAGGGGCCTCCCGTCCAGCTGTGGGTTCCTCAGGCAGCCATCAAAGCTGGAGGCCGATGCAGCCTGTGGAGAGAGGCCCCTGAGCACACAGCAGGCAAAGCTGGGAGGCACGAGCTAATGCCATGGGACTGGGAACAGGCTGAGAGAGGGAGATGCCATGGGGCCGCCAAGCCCTTACCGGTATGTGAGCCTTGGCTTTTCCAGCTGGAAGCCCCCCCACGTACAAGGGGGTCTGGGCCACGAAGAGCCCCGTGGTGGCCACTGCAGCACCCTGGGCTCGCAGCCCATCGATGACCAGCTGGGCCCGGCTCTGGTCCCTGCTGAAGAAGACCTGCAAGGAGCAGAGGTCAGTGCCAAGACTGGGAGGAGCCCCAGCAAAGGGAGGCCTCAGCTCAGAGGTTCAGCCAGCCCCGGCTGTGATTTCGCTGTCCCCTTTGCTCCCCTGGAAATGCAGTGTACCACACACCCAGAGCAGGGCTGCACTGAGCCAGCCCCTGCAGGGGCACTGCTGTGGTTCAGGGAGGTCCTGCTGAGCCCCGTGCCCCGCTCACCGTGTGCCAGCGCCGGTCACGGTACTTGTCCTTGCTGCGGATGCGCAGCCGGCGCCTGCCCACGTCCACCAGGAAAACAAAGCGCCCGTTGGACACAAAGAGAGCCATGGAGGAGCCCCGCTCGCCCGCCACGTAGAACAGCAGCCCATTGGAGGAGTTCAGCTTCACCTCCAGCGAGAAATGGGACCTGCAGGGACAGGGAGTGTGGGAGCACCCGGCTCTCCCGCAACTGCATGGCCCATGTGCTTCCAGGCCATGATCCCAGGGCCAGGACTGCACGGGGTGGGCACGGGGCGAGGCTCACCTCCACCCAAAGGAGGCTGGGATCTCATCAAACTCCCAGCGGCTGCTCGGGGCCCCCCCGAAGCGGAAGGAGCCCCTGGCTGTGCGGGGCTGGGGGTGCAGCTGGCACAGCCCGTCCTGGTCGTGGCGGCGGCCCTTGGGCGCAGGTTTGCCCGGCACCTGCAATGTGCACCAGGGAATAGAGTGAGGGGAGCATTCCTGCCCTGCCAGCAGAGCTGAGGAGGATGAGGAGGAGGATGTGGGGAGTTCAGGCAGCAGCTGGTACCTTGGGTTTCCGCCTGTCCTTCCTCGGAGTGACTCTGAGCTGCTGTGACTGCTCGCCCAAGGGACAGCTCATGGTGACATTGATGCTCTCCACGTTCTGCTGCAGGTCCACCACCATCTGTGGCTCTGACATCCTGCTCACGGGGAGAAAAGGTCCTTGTCACGGCAGCTGGGAGGCAGGAAGGGGCTGAGCCCTGCTGTGTGCAAGGGGCACGGTGTCCCTCACCGCCTGACGAAGACGTTCCCGATGCAGCCGGTGAGGTTGCTGAGGGCCCCTGGCTCTGCGGAGCCCCCGAGATGGAAGAGCCGCCGCCCGTCCTGGCGCCGCTGCCGCCGCCCCGGCCCGGGGCCCGGCCTGGTGTCCTGCAGCTCATCATCCACGTACAGCCGGAGCCTGGGGGGCAGCAGGGGCTCAGCAGGACCCCGAGGCTGCGGGCACCCCGGCCCCCAGCAGCACCCCCAGCGGGACACCTACCCACGGGCATCGCTGTAGAAGGCCACGTAGTGGGCCCTGCCATCTGCATAGGCACTGGCACTGGTGACTTCACTCCCCAGCAGGTTCAAGGCCAGCTGGCCCCTCTGGAGGGACACCTGGCATGTCCCCTCCTGCAGAAAGCATCACGCAGCAGCTCAGCAGCTGAACCCCAAGGAAGAGCCCATTCACCCCCTAGGAGCTCAGGGTGCAGATCTCACTGCAGATTCACATCCTGGACCCATCACAATCCCCTCTTGCCCAAGGGGAAGCAGCACCCTCTCCAGCAGCCCCACTGCTGGGACATCTGGGGGTCTGCAGGTGCCCACCTGTGTGGAGTGGTGGTAGAGCAGCCCCTCAGGCTGGCTTGTCTGGAAGCTGAAGCCGCTGTAGAAGTCCCGCAGCCCCGGCACATCCGTCAGAGCCAGGGTCAGGTAGCCATGACCATGGACACTGACTGAGCGGGCAACCTGTGACAGACAGCACAGAAGCAAGGTGGGAGCCTGGCCCTGGTCTTGCAGGAGCACTGGGACATGAGTGAGGAGCTCTGCTTCCTTGCTGGCTCTGGCTGTTGCTATAGCCAACCATGTGGAGCAAGCTCCCCACTACAACCCCTCTGCACTAAGGACGTGGGAGGTTTCTGCCTGTTTCTGTGTGAATGAGGGGAGATGGGGGCTGTCCTGGGGGTCCTGTGCTCCCTTTCCCTGCAGACCCTTGCCCAGCACGCTGGCCAGGCTGCCAGGGCTTTGTGCTCACCAGGAGGTCCGAGGTGCAGCCGTAGCTGACGCCCACGGTGCTCATGCGCTTCAGGTCGACGTATTTGCCAAGAGCCTTCAAGCCCTTCATGCAGCCCCGGATGGGCCCACCCGTGGGGAAGAGAGATTTCAAACTGCAGGAGAAGCAGACAGAGTTAACGAGGACAGCCCCAGGCAGGACACAGCCCTGGGCAGGATCTGGCCCTGCAGCTCTTTCAGGCAAAGTGCCTGCGAATGAATTGTGATGGTCACGGGTATCTCCAGTGTCAAGGCTGCTCCAAAGCACTCAGCGTGGCAAAGGAGGACTTGGTGACACCCACCAGCACCTCATCCCTCACCAGAGATGGAACAGTTATAATCCTTAAAGGCTCAGGATGATGGACAGGGAAAGGAAAACTTCCCCCTCAGTTTCAGCAGGGTTCCAACAGCCCTGGATGTGGCTGAGAAAGGCCCAGGGCCACCACCAGGGACTCGAGGGGAACATGCTGACTGTCCCACCCCAGTGCAGGCTGGACCCACCTGGGGGGCAGCACGGCTGGGGGCACACCCCCCAGGTAGTAGGAGACAGCGTTCTCCAGGGAGTTCTCCTGCTCCACCACGAAGATGGTGAGGCGCTCCACCCGCACCAGGATGCGCTTCTTGTTGTTCATTTTGAGGAGGAAAATCTGGATCTGGAGACAGAACAGAGAAATGATCTGTCGGTCTGGGGCAGTTAGGTCCATCACAGAGGGCAAGACAAAGTGTCAAGTTAATGGCTCAAGTCAAAAAACGTCTTGCAGCTCTGACCCCCTCAAAAACAAGGGTCCATGTGCCTCCCACCCTGGATGAGGAGCCCCCTCTCCCATCCAAGAGAGCCCCATTACCTCTTACCGCTTTGTTTGTGGTGCTGCTGATGGTGAGGGATGAGGAGTTGCTCGGTTTTGCCATCTCCAGGCCAGAGCTGAAATCATAGTAAAGAGCCAGCTTCCCATCCCGGATGGCCAGACACAGGAACTGACCCTGGGGGAGGCAGGATGGGCACTCAGCAGGTGCCCAGGATGCAGCTGTGGCACTGAGCCCACCTGCCCTTCAGCATTGGTGGGAGCAGTCCCACTTCTGTGCCCTGTCACAGTTATTTGGGATTTATTTTCAAACAGCAGCCCTGTGCTGGGGCAAAGGGATAACACTGCAAGCTGGAAACGCTCCTTGCAGCACTGCCTGCCCCGGTGAACTCTGGTCTAGCTTGGAGGGTCTCCCAAGCTCTGCAGAGCCTCTCCAGCACCAGCCAAGTGACTGCTGTGAGGTTTGGGTCCAGTCCTCTCATGGCTTTTAACAACAGTGCTGAAATCCTGCTCCAAAGAGATCCCCAAATCCCTCCTCTCCAAGTGTGCTGAACTGGGAACGCCTGAGACCGTCCACTGAGGGATGAAGGCTCCCCAGGGGAGCAAGCACCTGCCTGGTTCTCCAGGAAGAAGATGATGCCGTTGTAGGAGACCACGCGGATCTCCTGCTCGAAGCGCTTGGTTGTGCCGAACTGGCTCTCGAACTTGATCTCCGCGTAGCCGGTGCCATCAAAGTAGGATCCATCTGTCAGCCAGGGGTCTCCCGTGGACTTGGACCTGAGACACACAACAGGAGGGATCAGTCCCAAGGCACGGAGCGAGCAGAGCTGAGCTCCTTGGGGCAGGCTGCTCCTGGCCCGGTGCCCACCTGGCGCAGGGTTTCTCGGCAGCGGTGTCCAGCTCGAAGGTGTGCTGGAAGTTGTAGAGGCTCACCACCTCCTCGTTCAGCGTGTCCAGCTCCAGGCACCCGCGGTAGTTGGGAAAGCGCAGAGCAGGAGGAGGCTGGGAATGAAAAACCCAACACTTGAACGGGGTTTCCCTCCTGTAAGAGCCTCCTAAAGCCCGCTCCCCGCTGCCCGCCTCACCGTGAAGCTGGAGGGGTAGCCCCCCACGTAGAAGACCACGTTGCGTGGGTCCAGGTTGAGCAGCCCCTGCTCTCCCTTGGCCACGCTGTCTCCCTTGATCTCGTGCACCCTCTGCCTCTCCACGATCACCGACATGTGCCCATACTGCAGGATCCTGCAGCAGGGAGGGATGGTCAGGAGCAGGGGAGACCCCCAAAGGAACGAACCCTGCCCTCCCTGAGCAAAGGCCCAACCTGTTGATGCTGATGGTGACAAACTGCTCTCCAATATCCTCATCGACGCTCAGGGAGGTTGGGTCCTCGTCTCCAAGTTTGTAGATCCAATGCACTCTGCGGTCCTTGAGCACAATGCCCAGGTAGTCTCCAGTGGCCTGAATGCAGGGAGAGACAGGGCCACATGTTGGCATTTGGGACAGGCAGGAGCTCTCCCTGGTGCTCCCAGGGCTGCACTGGACAAACAGCCCCCCATTCCACCCCTCACCCAGGCTGATGGATGCATCCAGGGGCTTTGTGTCCCCCACAAAGATATTCAGGGACCAGGTGAGGTGCTGATGTCCAGGCATGGACATCACTGATGCAACATGGGCTCCATCACCCTCTGGCCCCATCTCACCTCTTGGCTGCCCAGGTACAACACGAACCGCCCCTCCTCTGCCTCGTCCTGCTGGCTCCTGGGCTCGGGGTTTTGGATGTAGAATTTGAGGGATGTGTAGGCTGCTAAATCCTGCAGATTGCTGGGCATCCGGACCTGCACCCCTGAGCTGCCATTGAATTTCATAGGCACTTTCACCTGTAGGGAGACAAATCCAGCCCTGTGGCACTGAACCCACTGCCTGGTCACTGCCAGTTCTACCAAACCCCAGGAGAAAGGGACACCAAACACCCTTCCCTGTGCATGCCACCCTCGGGTGAGCCCTCCTGCACCCAGGCCCCCTGAGCTGACCTTGCTGGCAGCATTCCTCGCCTGCGTGATGAGCTGCCGGATCCTCACGATGTTCTCCGACACCGTGGCGTTCTTGTTCCTCCTGTTCTCCAGGCTGCTCAGCTTCTCCAGCAGCAGGGGAATGGTGCTCTCCAGGCTGGACACTGGAGTTGGAAGTGGAGCCAGGAGTTTTGGAGGTTAGCAAGGAAGGGAAATGCAAAGTTCAGGCAGTTTGAGAAATGCAATGTGAGCAAGTCACAGAGAGACTCCCCTAAACCCATCAGCCTTGAGGGGGGGTCTGAGAATGCTCCACTGCATGCAACCTCCTGCAGTAAAGCTACAGGTGATACAGACATTGCAGGAGAGGAAAACAGAAAGGGCCAGGACTTAAAGCATCAGTATTGGCTACCTCCCTCTGCTCTTGATCTGGAGCTGCGAAGCACAGCTTCCAAAAATACTCTGGGGGCATCTGTGCATGCAGTGGCCCGTATCAGACTCACCCTGATAGCCCACCTGGCTCAGCACTCACCAGATTTCCTGGCATCCTGGACTGCCTGGTTCAGGTCTTCATTTCGGAGACCTCCATACTGGTTTTTCCACTCATCCAGGTTCTTCTTCATGGTGCTCAGGGCATCCTCCACTCTTGCAGCTGTTTCATTCGCCTCAGCAGCAGCTGCTTTGGCATTCTGGATTGTGTCCTTTGTGTCCTCTGCAAAGAAAGAAATATCTCTGAGGTGTCCAGGAGCAGGGAGGAAGCACCTTGGATCACAGAGAGTGCACGAAGAAGGGAGCAGAGAGAATCAGTCCAGCTACCCCAGAACAAACCTTGCTCCCTGCCCAGCATGTCCTGCACAGACTGGAGCTGGGTCAGGAGCTGCTCCTTCCTGGCACGGAGATCAGCCAGCTTGTCCTTTGCTGTCTGCAGAGTTCCTTTAATAGCTGCAATTAAAGAAATGCACATGCTGTTTGCTAGAGCTCAGTGCAGCCCAAAGGACAGCAGATCCTGCGAGCAGCCTCTCTCACCCCCGTTGAGTTTGCTCTGCTGTCTCCTTGCAGCCTCCTCCAGGCTGCTGCTGTTCCTCTTCAGCATTCTGGAGGTGGCCCCGAGGTTTTCTGATATGACATTCTGTGAAAAAAACCAGGGACTCTGAAGAGGAATTCAAGTCTCTGGCACTGACTGCACACAAAAACGCTCACTCAGACAACTGCAGAGGGGTGTGACAGGGAGACCCAAACACTGAGTGTGGGCCCAGCTGTGGCAGACTCTGCTCTCAGGCACAGAGCACAGCGCTCATGTGTCAGAGGGAAGGGAGTTTGCTTTTTGCCCATCTGACAGGGCTCCCCACAGCACGTACCATCAGGGCCTCGCTGGCTGCCTTGTCAGCGTCGTGGGCTGCCTGCTCTGCTTTCCTCACAGCTTCAATGATGCTGGCGTAGGCATTGGAGGCATTGACTGCCCTCTGGATAAAGCCATCCTGGTTTGTGTCCTGGATAATGCTGTGTTGGAACATGAAGCCATCAAGTCCATGGAAAACAGCCTCTTGCCCGTTCCCTCACAGACAAACCCCTCTGTGCTCCTCAGCACAATGTGTGCTCCAGTATAAAACTTTGGAGGTGATACCCTATAGCATCAAAGGCAACCCACAAGGAAGGGGACAGAAGGAATTTGACTCCATCTGATCAGAAGGCTAATTAATTACTTTTTTATACTATATTATTCTATACTACACTACATCTAAACTGGATCTGCCAAGCACTCACTCTGCATACAATTGCACAGACTCTCTACCAACAGTCCCAACACACACACTCTTGGCCCTGATAGTCCAAGGAAACAAAACATCATCACTTTGGGTAAACAATCTCCACATTGCCTTCTACTTTGGCACAACATAAGCACAGCAAATGAGGTAAGCATTGTGTTTTCTTTCTCTGATGTTCAGAGAATGTGAAACCCAGAAATATTCTTGAGAAGAATTGTGCCTGGCTTTTCTCTGTGAAAAGAAACCTAGCAACAATAGCCCCCTGTTCCTTTGCCATGGTGGGGCTGCAGTTTCCCATCCCCAGCTCTGGCAGCAGCCAGCCTGGCCAGTGAGGCTCAGGACAGGTGCCTCACCCAGACAGGTTCCTCGCGAGCTCGTCCAGGAGCCGGGCGTGCTCCTCTGCCTGCTCCACGATGGGGATCTTGCTGCTGGCCGGGGAGAACTTCTTGACCCGCTCGGTCAGGGGCAGCTTGGCCCCATCCAGCAGTGCTGCCAACTTCTCGTATGCCTGCAAGGACATCTGTCACTGCTGAGGGCTGCCACACCTCTCCCCCTGCCCACGCCAGAGTGCCTCTGCCACTCACCTCCTTTGCACGCTCCATCATCTGCAGGAAGTCAGAGACCTGGGCAAGGGCATCCTTGGCCATCTGCAGGGTCTCCTGCACCAGTGCATGCTGCTTTTGGAGCTCCTGGCTCTTTTGCTGGACACAAAGACCCCGGGTTAGGGACCAGCAGGGCTGGGACAGCCCCCTCAGCCCATGGCCAGGACCGTGGTGAAAGTCTACCTGACTCTCCTCGAGGTTGTTTCGGTTCAGGCTGTTCAGCTCCTCTGTCTGCCTGGTTTTGTTCACGGCCTCGTTGAGGGCATCTCGCAGATCCATGAGCTGGGAGCTGTGCTGGGCCAGCCGCTCCTGGATGCTGCTCACCAGGTCCTGGTTGGACTGCCAGCGGGCGTGCAGCTCGCTCTTCACCCGGTGCAGCACTGGGGAGGGGGGAGAACTCTGCTAATTCCTCTTCCTGTGTTAAACAGACTCCTTCTGGCTGCCCCAAAGCCTGGCTGTGGTCTTGGCAGATACCAAGGTCAGAAGTGACCATCTTCCACCCCTCCCTCCCTCCTTTTCAGCCTAGATGGCACAGGATCCTGTCCATGACTGTCTACAAACCCTCAGAGAGATGGGATCTCTTTCAAAGACACACAGCCATGCCTGGAAAGATCCAGATGATGCACCTGAGGCCTTGATTACTTCCACTGTGAAAAATTACTTATTTCCAACAAGAGGCAGTTTATAATTCCAGCTTTCAGCTTCTGAGTTATGCTTTGCCAAGTTAATCAGAAGTGCTCTCTTCCTACACTGCCAGCATCCCTGGTTGGGCTCACTGCTCTCATTCCTGCAAGGATGCCCTCAGGACAGCAGAGCCACCGTGGGAGCTGGCTGCTGGTTGTTAGTTACTCTATGGGGACAGCAAACAGGAAGAAACATGGTGTGACATTCACATCCATGTGTGATATGAATACAGGACATAATAATGGTGATTCCTGGTTCTAAGTGTTGTCATTTTTGTTCATCAAACAGAACTACCCACTTAGTTCTGCTCTGAAATTTGCCTTAAGGGAAGAGGAACCAAAAATTATCCTGTTGAAGTGTCACAGGGAACTCCGAAACTCCTATAAAAATGGCTGGGGGTGGCTGGTTCTTAGCAGCACTCTCTAAACATGACAGTGATGTGCAGTGTCTGCGTGGGCTCCAAGCCAGACCAGCAGGACCTGGGCAGCCCAGCTGGACTTACACTTCTGAGCCTCCTCGTGCTCACGCCTTGCCAGCTCCTCCTGGGCTCCCAGGCTCCTCTCCTTCATCTCCCTCAGCATCCTTTCCACCTCGGCCAGCTTCTGCCGGAACTCCTCGCCGGACGTGGTGCTGGCATTCTCTGCCCCAAACCTGGCCATCTGCCGCACCAGCTCTGCAGAGAAACCACGCCCTGTTAGACTGAGCAAACCAGTCCTTCACAACTCCCCGGGGTTCTCCTCCTCACAAACCACTGACAGCTTTCAGACAATAAATTGCTTGAGATCACCCAGAGGCACTGCCCCATGTTTCAGCCCCCGTGGCCACTACCAGTGACACATGTTACATCCTGAGCAGCTTTCTGCGGCTCTACCTCTTGTCCAAAATCCAGCCCCTCTGCTTTGCTCAATCTCTCCTGAAGCTGCAGTGCAGACTACCCGTTTTGTTCATTTTAGTAACATTTGTGGAAGCTGAATGTGTTTTTTTCCCAGACTTGTGTTTAGCTGAGCAGCTGAGACTCACAATAAGGCTGGTCAGGGTAAAAGCTGAGATTCTGCAGGGATCTTCCTTTGTATTTTCCCTTGCTCTCTCCATGGCTTTCTCTAAGCACTGCAGTACTTGGCAGTGGTTGAAACCAAGACCATGGCATACCACAGGCATAACCCCATAGTGAAGATCCTTCTTGACATACCTGCAATGCCCCTCTGGATGCTTTGGATGTGCAGCAGGAGCTGTTCCCCCCTCTGGTACGTGTCTCTCGTGTGCTGCTCAACGCGAATCGCTTCTCTGTGAGTCATGGTCATCTACCACAAAAACACTGGCTTAGTTCAAGTATGGGATGACATTTTATGTCAATTGTCAGTGGGACTTGCTCCCAAAACACACACAAGGCCTGGGAATGTGCTGCTTGTGAGGTCCTTGGAGGAGCCTGTCCTACAAGGCACTGAAGGATGATCTTATTTAGCACTTTCAGAGAAGCACAAGCATTAAGTACAACTCCACTGCAACAGGCTCTGAATGCTGGAACAATCCCAACACCACAGAGTTCAGCACTGCTCTGTGCTCTTAACACAGGGAAAGCCCCAGAGCCTGGAGCCAGGCACACCTGGGTCCTGATCAAGAGACAGGAGCTGCAGTCTGGCTGTCTGGTACACACAGGGCAGCTTGTCCTTGCAGCTGTCTGGGGAGATATGCCATCAAGTAGAGATTTTTCTCTCTCCCTCAGATTAGGAACAGGCAGTTTATAAATCAAATCAAGTGAAATCAAATCTTGCTCAGTTTATCCATTCTCTGAAGATGTGACTGCTAGGATATAGACTGCATCCATGATGGACCCAGATGTTTTGTGTTCCTTACTTGTATGTCCCTTCTATAAATTATATTTGATTCAATTTATTTTTACTGCTTAAAGTTGAAGCCACCCAAAAGCAAGCAGTAAATCAAGAAAAACTACCAGTATTATGAGATGTTCCACAGCTCTCCAAGGAAGGAAAGCAGGTAATCCAGCTTGAGCACCTAACACTGCAACTTAGTTCTGACTGAGCAGGAGACCTGACCTGCCTGAACTAGGCTCCTCACAGCCTTCAAAGCCTACATTTTGGTAAAAGGGGGCTTGTGCTTTGGGAAAGAAAAATGGAGAAATACCCTACTTTGTGCTGCAGAGCATTCAGGTCCTGTGTGAGATCGATGTTCTCATCCTCCAGCTCATCAGCCCTTTGCCTGACCCTGCTCATGGCTCTGTGGTACTCACGGAGCTGGTTCTAGGAAAAACAAAAAAGGAAGAGCCTAAATCAGGCCAAGAGGCCAGGAAACAGGGGCAGAAGGTGCTGTGAAGCCTTCCACGTACAGCAATGGCCAGTATGGTGCCGTTGAGGCCGTGGAGGCGAGCCCAGGCGATGGAGCTGGCGTTGAGCGTGACCAGCTGGCCGCGGATGGACGGCAAGGACATCTCGATGCTCTGCAGGTCCTCCAGCAGGAGCAGGACACAGCTGTCACACACTGCAGGGAACGCAGCAGTCAGCACAGGCCCTCTCCCGGGCTGCCCTCCCCTCCTTCCCCAGGACAGTGGGACACAGACCTTCACACTTCATGCTGTTGGGGCCGTTTGCCACCAGGATCTCGTGCTCGCGCTGGCAGACGTCGCACTGCTTCCCCGTGAGCCCGTTGGGGCACGTGCACTCCCCAGTGCGAGGGTCACAGGAGCCCCCCCTGCACTCACACTCTGCAGGGTGAGAAACAGAGAATCATTTTGTGCTTTTACCACTCTGGAGTGAGGGGAAGGAGAGGTTTTATTCCAGCTATGGTGGGAATAAAACCCCACACGCCACTGGTGGGGGTTCCCTGTGCAACGCAACGACGCGCACAGGCCCTCAGACAGCTGCCAGCTGTTTTCTCCACCCAAAAACTGCACCAGCAGCCCAGCCCTGTCCCAGTGCCCCTGGCTGGGAGCCCACACTCACTTGTGCAGCCGCCCTGGCCGAAGCCCCAGTAGCCTGGGGCACACTGGTGGCAGCGGGAGCCGCTGACGCCGGGCAGGCAGTGGCACTGGCCGCTCTGCGCGTGGCAGCTGCTCCCCACGGCGCCCACGTCGCAGTCACACCTCCGGCAGCCCGAGCACCCCTCAAAGCCGTAGTACCCCTCCTAGGGAAAAGCAGGACATGGACGCCCTGGTCAGCAAGTGTGCCTCTCTCCCGGGTCAGTGATGGGCGACCACAGCTTTCCTTTCTAGGTGTGTTTTGAGCACCACAAAATTCAAAGCAACATGGTAGAGATGTGGAGCTCCATTGAGAATACAGAAACCTGTGTCCTGTGCCCTGTGAACCTGCCTGTGCCCAAGCTGGATGCACCCAGGAAAATGGGGTTTACTGCAGTTTCACAAATGATGCCACTTTACTGGAATGCTGCCTGCACTGCTTGCTGCCAGATCTTTAATAGGCTTTTGCCATGTACTCATGCAAATTCAGCCTTCACCAGCTAGCAGCCAGCCCTGCTCAGCTCACAGGCCGGGGGGTTGACACACCAGGGCTGCCCCTCATCCCCCTGACAAGGACAGGCGCCATCCCAGGGCCCAGGTGACCCTCACCTCGCAGCGGTCACAGTGCTGGCCTGTCACTCCAGTCTTGCAGAAGCACTGGCCAGTTTGTGGATGGCAGGAGTCAGTCCCACAAGGCGAACATTTGCACTCTGCCAGGGAAAAATCCATCCAGTATTACACTGAAGAGCCTGTCAGCCACTCACAACACTTACTGCTAACAGCAAAATTGCTCTTCCCCCCTTATCTATCAAAGTTAAGACAGAGCCTCTCTCCTCTTGGATTTGCTTCTCACAACTTATGCCCACCACCCCTTTTACAAGCTGCATTGGGCTGCTGTTCCTCAGAGGGAGATGAGCAGTGCTGGGCACCCTCCCCTTGCCCCTGGGCTGGCTGCCTGCCCCACTCACGTGTGCAGTTCTTGGCCACCACGGCGTCCCCGTAGTAGCCGGGCGCGCAGAGCTCGCAGCGCGCGCCGGCCGTGTGGTGCATGCAGCCCGAGCAGGCGCCCGTCAGGGAGTCACAGCTGCTGAACAGCATGTTGGGATCCGTGTTCCCGCTGCAGTCACAGGGCTGGCACGAGCTGCCGATCACCAAGGGGTTGCCGTAGTATCCCGGGGCACACCTGGAGAAACACAAGTTACAACAGAGTGAGGATCCTGCAGCTCGCGCCTGCACCGCGCGCTGGAGTTGCACAACTGGAGCAGCCTGAGCACGCAACACCTGCAACTGCTGCAAGCCTCAGGGATCTCAAAGCACTCTGTGTTTTGCCTCGGGATGCCTCAGAAAGGTGCCTGTATCACAGGCTGCAAGTCAAGGCAAAGCACACACCTAAGTCACACGCCCACAGTAACAGAATTTCAGGAGTCAGGCATTTGCAGGCTGAAAAGGACTGAAGAAAATGCTGCCAGAACAAAGCACACAGGGGTAGAGCCAGCTGCTTCTGCTGCAGTCCTTAAGGAGAAAAGCCACAGCAGTGGCTGCACAGGGTTGGTGTCTGAGGCCCCCCCAAACATGGGTGCCACCCCCCTTACCGCTCACAGTTTGGTCCAGCGTAGCCTGGCTTGCAGAGGCACTGCATGTTGGATCCCTTGTGGACACAGCCAACAGCAAAACTGAAATGAGAATGGGGACACAGGGAGGAGAAGTTACTCCTGATGTGGTGCCAGGGGAGCTGGTCACTCGTGGGCTGCTGGGGCCTCAGGCAAGAGGCCATGAACACGGTCTGGGGACAAGGACAAGGTTGGTACTGGGACACCTGCCCTGGTGGGGCACAGAGTGGTTCCAGTGGTTAAACAGTGAGGCCAAACAGGAAATCCCATCCTGGGGTGCTTACTTGTTGGAGGCAACTGAAAGAGGGCATGGGCACCCAACACACTGCAGGGGCTCCTGGGCAGAGGGGCTGCCCATGTAGCCATCCTTGCATCGCTCACAGTGGTCTCCTTCTGTGTTGTGCTGGCAGTTCTGCAAGGAAAAGGCAAACCCTGGGCTCAGCGCTGACAAGAAACGGTGGCTGCACTAAAAACTCCCCATCAGGATGCCTCAAGTCCTTCCTCTCTCCCAGAGCCTTGCACCCTAAGCTGACCCTGAGCAGGGTCACCACTGAAACAGTGAAGCCAATGCTCTGACTCAGGCATGGTTCTGCCAGCCCAGTTAGTATGTAAAGAGCTTTTGAATCACATGCTACAAACCTCCTAACTCCAAAACATCACACTGCTCCACTGTATACTTACAAGGCATATCCCAGAGCCTGGCAAGCACTGATCTGAGTGGCCATTGCAATGGCAGGGGATGCATTTTCCCAGGAAGAGCCCCTTGGTGTCCCTGTAGTAACCTGGAGCACATTCCTAAGGAGACAGAAAAAGGCAGAGATCTGAAAAACAGCCTCATTCTTTTGGGAAAAGCAAAGAAACTAAGTTAGTTTCCATGACAGAATTCCCACTGGGTTATACTGATGGGGAAAAGATTATAAGCAGAGATGAAGATTTTTCAGGGCAGTTCCTTCCTGCTCCTTTTAACCAGGAGAGAATTGGCCAGAGAGAAGGACCCATTCCAAGGTACTGTAGCACCTGAATGATTTCCCCATCATGTCCCTTCCAAGAAGGCAGATGAAACTTTTGCATATCTCACAAGTGTAGGGTGTAATGGGGAAATGTTCCTTCCTGAACAAGCCGAACTGTCACTTCAACAGAAGCCAGCCTGGAGGCAGCTGGCACCCAAAACATGACTATCTGACCCCTCTGACTGGCACAGTATGTGACTGCCCCCTTACCTGGCAGGAGTCCCCCTGGTAGTTAGCTGGGCAGAAGCACAGCTCCACGTTGCTGGCACGGACGCCCGTGGCTGTGTCCGTGGCCATCTCCAGCACCACACGGCGCAGGGACACGGAGGAAGAGAGCTGGGAGAAGAGTGCCCGGATCTGCAGCTGCTCCAGGTTTGCCAGCACCATCATGAGCTCCTCTCTGGACACAGGGTTGTGAGTCTCTGTGTGCCTGAAGTTACCCTGGTGGGAGAAAACCTGGCATTACTGGCAGGAAGCACAAGCATGTGAACATGCAGCCCAGCCTCCACATCCCTGCTGCTGGAATCTTTCCCCTCTGCCTGGGTGAAAGAGCCCTGCAGCACCTAAAATGCTGAGATTCAAGCACCTGTCCCTCTGTCTGCATGAGGTCTTCTCCTTTCCTGCATTATCTGAGCACTTCACTTGTGTGTGCAAACTCACCTCCACCAGCTGCAGCCGGCCTTGATGTGCCTCCCCTGGGGATGGGTAGGCACCTTCCAGAAACATGATGCTCATCTGATTGCCCTGGGAAAAGCAAGGAAGGTGTCAGTCATCACCTCATCCCGCTCCTGCCTTAGCAGGGGACACCAGGGCATTTCTTGGGCTGCACCTTGAGGATGATGTCGGGCCGGGACTCCATGGGAATGAACACGTCACCTCTGCGAGGGTTGGAGTGCAGCTCGTAGCGAAGGTGCCCTCCATAGGAGGAAACCTGAGGGAGACACAAATCCCACAGGTTGCTGCAAGTCCAAGCACTGAAACACCTCAGGGATGGCCATGTTCAGCTGGGGTGTGAGCAGTGCCTGCGCGTCAGGCTGCTGGTGAGGTCAGGGAGGTTCCCCATTCTCCTACCTGGTCCCCAAGGTAGGAGCTGGGTGCAACCCAGTAGAGCTCCTGGTAGGCATCTGGGAGGTTTTTGAGGTCAGCAGTGACGAGCTGCTCCCGTGGGCTCAGAGCTGTTGGCACCTCGTGGCGGTCGCTGCTCAGCAAGAGCCACCCGTTCATGTCGACAAACTGGAGGGGAAGAGCAACTCTGGGTCTTCTGGTGGAGTTACAGAAAGCATTTGTGTGCTGATGCTCCAGAAGAATAGGTCCCAGAGCAGCAGAAAGGGGAGTAACAGGCTCACACCTCACATGCATCCTCATGAAGCCACAGGAAAGGTGATCATCACCCCCGCCCAGCACAAGAGACCCCAGAGACCAGGAAAAGGGGCTGAACGCAGGAGATGGGCACAGGGAGCCAAAGACAACCCTCCTCACTGTGGATCTTCAGCAGGATTAATGCAGGACACAGCCCCGAGGGCAGCAGCGAGCCAGGTGGATGGAGCACACCTGACCTGCAGGCTGTGGTGGCCCCAGCCCCTCTCACCTCAGCTCGGTGCTTCTCAGCACTGCGGCAGCGATCGGTGGCACCGAAGCAGAAGCACTTGGTGCAGCCCTTGGGGTTGGTGGCATCCAAAGAAAATGTCCCCAGGCGGCACTGGTCACACCTCAGGCCCTCCACGTTTTCCTGAAAGATAAGCAAAGCTCAACAGTGTCAGCAGCTTCTCACAAGGCCTCAGTGGAGGACAGGGATGGCTGTCTGAGTGATCAAAGCAAAGTGCCGTGGTGCTGGAAGACCTTAAAGCAGTCCCTCAAACAGGTTTGCTTGTACAGCACCCACCAAACATTAAATTCACCTAGAGAAAGCACTTTAAGCCCTACAAAGAGGCTGGAGCTCAGAAGGTGTTTGAGTTACTCTGCTGCCACGGAGCCAGGAGCCAATAGGGCTGACAGCTCCACCTGCAACCAGCTCTGACACTGGGCTGGACTCAGACTGGCCATCTCCCCCAGAGACAGCCCAAGGAGTGAAACTTCCTGGCCAGGAAGGATGAGGAGGTAAGAGCTTTTCAGGGTTATTTTGAACCCACCACCCCACGGGGCAGGCTGGGTACACACAGCCTCTGCCACCCCCTGCCAGAGCTGGAGAGCCGAGCCAAGGAGAAAGGCACCACATGGAGGCACTGGGGGACTGACCTTGCAGTGACACTGCCCCGTGACGGGGTCACACACGCTCGCCTGGGTGCCAGCCTGGTGGCAGTCACACGGCCGGCAGTCGGGGTAGTGGTAGTAGCCAGGGGCACAGAGGTCACACTGTCGCCCGATGACGTTGGGCTTGCACCTGGGTGGACACAAGAGCCACAAGAGCTTTCAGAGCTTTCCTCACCCCCATTCTGCACATTTCCTGCCCCTTCAGCTTGCCATCACTCCAGCAGGGACCAGGGATGCTGCCAGCTGTCCCCAGCGCCAGGACAAGGCTCCCTCACCTGCACTGCCCACTGTCCACGTCGCAGCCTGGCTCTGCCAGCTCCTGCACGCCGGGCCGGGAGCAGTTGCAGTCCTCACAGCCAATGAGGGGGTGGCAGCCAAAGGTCTGGGGCTCACAGACAACACACTCTGGTTTCAGGGTGTGGGGAGGGCAGATGCACTGCCCTGTCACTTCATCACACAGACGCGTCCCGCAGTCACAGGCTGCAAGGGACAGAGAAAGGCTGGGTTTGGGCCAGCCACACCCAGGCACCCAAGCGTGGGGAATGGACACAGAGCACAAGCTGGGAAGGCAGAGGGGCAGCCAGGGGAACTCACGCCTGCAGTTGGGGAAGCCCCAGTAGCCGGTGGCACAGCGGGAGCACTGGCGGCCGATGACGTTGGACTTGCAGGGACACTGTCCCCCAAAGGGCTGGCACTGGCTGCCCCGCGCCCCGGCCTCGTGGCAGCGGCACGGCTGCGCCCCGTTGTTGTAGAAGAGGGACAGAGAGATGGCAGAGTCACGGCAGAACCTCGAGGACGTGCTGGGGCTGCAGGGGGAGGCGGCAGGGGTCAGCGCTGCACATCCCCACAGCCTCCACACCACCCCACAGCCTCCACACCACCCCAACCAGTCAGAGCTGCACATCCCCACAGCCTCCACACCACCCCACAGCCTCCACACCACCCCAACCAGTCAGAGCTGCACATCCCCACAGCCTCCACACCACCCCACAGCCTCCACACCACCCCAACCAGCGCTGCACATCCCCACAGCCTACACACCACCCCCATCAGTCAGTGCTGCACATCCCCACAGCTTCCACACCACTCCACAGCCTCCACACCACCCCACAGCCTTCCCACCATCCCAACCAGCCAGAGCTGCACATCCCCACAGCCTCCACACCACCCCAACTAGTGCTGCACATCCCCACAGCCTCCACACCACCCCACAGCCTCCACACCACCCCACAGCCTCCACACCACCCCAATCCAGCATCTCCTGCAGCCACGGGGACTTAGTGGGAGGGAGAGCCCTGTGACACTGAAAGCTCCCAAACTGATCAACAGTTTGGTCAACCCACGTTTGGTCAACAGAAGGAAAACCTCAACCAGCCCCTGCCTGCCACACGTGAAGGGAAGGGGTGCTGCTCCCTGAGGAGTGTGCAGCCTGCAGGCACCCAAAGCCAAGCATCTCACTTGATGTAGAAGCTGTTGATGCCGCAGCTGCTGATGAAATCATAGGACTTGTCCAGGGGTTCCTCCTGCAGGTACTGGGAGGTGTAGCTGTCCTCAGGCACCACAAGGATGTAATCCTGCAAAGCAAGGGTGAGACAGCTCAGACAGACAAGCACCATCCAAAATCACTCTGAAGTGCAAATGCACCTTTAACCTTTCATGCCTTGCTGGGACAGAACACAACACACCAAGCACTGCAAAGACCAGGAGCCACCTCTCTACTGAGGTCTGTCCATCAGGGTCCATTTAAGCTAAAGCTCCACATGAGGAACAGCACAAATTCACCAGACTAAAACCAGGCAGAATACCCCAGAGCACAGCACTGGCTGTGCCTTAGGAGGGAGGCAGTCTTTATAACCTGAAATTTCTACACATGAAGGCACCTGGCTTCCAATTCTGTTTTTCAGCCATCTATCCACACTTTGGTCAACCTTCCAGTCCTGCTGCCTGAGAATAACAAGGGCTACCTACTCTCATGATGCCTGAACAAACAATATTATGCAGGTTTAAAATATTGCTAGAGCAGGAATAAGGCTTATTCTGGATTATCGCAAACTATGTATGCAAGGTAAAGCTTCAATTTCTGCCTGGTTTTGATACCAAAACCAGACAAGGAAGGACACTATCATATACAGAAGCTGCCCCTGTAAATTCTGCCCCCAGTTCCACACCATGAGGCTGGAGACTGCAAGTTCCAGGGTAGTTCAGAGATAAGTGATGGTGGGTAAGACTCCTGCTGTCACACAGTGACAAAAATCCAATGAAAAGCCCTCTGCTGAAGCCTGCCCAGCATGCTCTGGAGCTTCCTGGAGAGAGGCTCACCAGCCACAGCTGCTTGCCCTCTGGCACTCGAACAACCACAGTCAGGTCATTATCAGTAACATCCAGGATGATCTGGTCCTCAGAAACCACCAGGCTCCGACACCCGTAGCCATGTGGGCAGAAGTTTGCATTGGTCTGACCTGAAAAGACAACAGATGTGTTGGTCTCACCTGTCCCCTGAGTCCCACCCCATCCTCCCACTTTGGAAGGGGTAAATCAGTCTTGCTTCATTTTCGCAATCCCTGAACAACCCACAGTCAGCCTCTGGCATGGAAAACTTCTATTGCTTCTGCCAACCAGCAGCTTCCCCAGGCTGCTGCTCCTCTCACCTTGCCAGATGCGCCCACCATTGATGAGCACCTCCACGGGGAAGGTGGGGTGGCTGGGCTGGTAGAAGTGCAGGATGAAGGCGTAGCGTCCCAGCGTCTGGATCCGGCTGTTGAACACCACTGCAGCCTGCCCCAGCACGGGAGAACACAGACAAAAATCCACGTCTGACACACACACACACAGCTGGGATGTTTCTGAATTACTGCACAGATTTGGGCTCTTATTGCACAGCTGCCAGGTCATGAGAATTCAGTGAATCAAGCCCCCCATGCCTCCATACTCTCTCCCCTCCAATGCTGCCACCTGAAAAGCTTTTCCTGGGATCCCAGAGAACCAGACAAGGTTGGATAAAGCCAAAAGTGGTGAGTCCACAGGAATTACAGGTTCAGGGAGAAGTTTAAAACTCAGATTAAATTCTGAAAATGCTAATTGATAAAGCATTAATCAACAACTAATGAAAATTTCTCCTTGCCCCACTGGTCCAGTGTCACAGCACCAGCAAACCAGCCCAGCCCAAGCCTGTGCCTCTACCTGTGGGGACTGCAGGAGGATGAGCTCTGCAGTGGGGTCCATGGCTGTGGGAGGACGAGGAGCAGGCTCCACTGGCACCCCAGATGGAGCCACATGGACAGCCTGAGCCAGGGGCACCTCTGGGGCGATGGGCAGAGCCTGGGCCCCCTCCAAAATGATTGACTGGGAAAGCTTCAGGAACCTTGAGGGGACACAGGAGCTGCTGAAAAACAAGGAGCAAACAGGATGTGAGTATCTCCAGAAAGAGAGAGAGAGGAGGGAAGCACACCCTGTAACTCCTGGTGGATTACAAGGAGTGCCTGCTGAGGGAGAGCTCACTGCCAGCACCCCTGGGGCTCTGGGATATGGGCTCAGCAGGAAGAACAGGAGCCTGGCTCAGGCCAATTCCTCTGCAAATATTTATCTGAAGCAGTGTCAAAAATCTGGATACAGCAAGGGTCTTGCAGACCTATCAGTCTGATCCCAGTCTCTGCTCAGAGGACACAACCAAGGAGCTTCACCTCAGCTGGAGATTTATTAATCAAAAACTTTAAAAAGTCTCTGAGCCTGAGGGAAGCAGGACAAGCAAATGTTTTTGGAAACAGTCCCATTGATGCTAAGCTGAGGGGGACCCGAGACCCTCACCTGTTGGATGAGAAGGTGCCATGGACACTGATGCAGTGCACCTTCGGCTCGATGAGCTCCATGGTGAACTGTGCAGCAGGGATCAGGTACACTTTGTGCTGCCACAAGGGAGAGACACACCTGGTTATGTGACAGCCTCTGCCCCTGGAGCCACAGCTGTCCCTGTGCCCACCAGCCAGCAGGGACTCCAGCTAATGCATGGCAGTCACACCTCTGCTTATTCCTTGGCACAAGCATTATGGCATTTAGATGCTCCACATATTGGTGGGATTCTTCTGTTCTTAGCTAAACTAGGAATGTCTTCAAGATAAACAAAACTGCCCCACTGCAAGAGCAGCTGCTTCTCCCCATCTCCTCCCCACTCCCAGCCCCATGATTTCCTTCAAAACACCCCACTGACCACACTCTCCACTTGGACTGGTTGTGACACAGACTAACATCCAGTATCCAGTCCAAACAGGACCAGAAAACCCTTCTACAGGCTGGGTGCCATTCCACCTTTCCTCCCTGTGCCCTGCTGACAGAGCTGCCCTCAGAGGGAGCCTTACCAGGAAGAAATCAGCCAGATCAGAGGTGAAACGAACAGTGGCCTCGGAGGTGAGTTCAAAAGTTGCCATTCGACTCTGGGAATCTACAGCAATCCCTCGGCAAAGGAAACTGTAAGAGAAACACACATTTTGAAATCAGCCTTGCACAGGGTCATGACCCATTTCTTGTCCTGCCAGCTCCATGTCCTGAGGGGATTTACACAAAGTCCCTGAAAATCTTTTGATGTTTTTTCTGGCTGCTTGCAAGAGCAAAGTTTTCCAAGGACACCCCAAACATTTGTTTCCTACTGCAAAGGTTGCAATCTGAAGCCAGACAGGGTTTGACCTGTCTCCAATAAACCTGCCTGGAGGCCATTCCCTAAGTCAAGGTCCCTACCAACAATTCAGATGTAAACAGACACCCAAGATCATCTCCTGCAGGGGCAGGTACATACCTCCTGAGATGGGGTGGCCAGCCACTAAAATCTGTGTCCAGCTAGAATGAGTCTGGACATGCAGAGCTTAGGTGGACAACACTGAAACTGGCTTTGTTTATAAGATAAACCCAAAAACTTCAACTGGAGGGGAGGCTGTCCTTGCCACGGCAGAGAACTGGACCCTCTCTGCCCCGAGGTGCCCTTACCTGTAGACACAGGGGTAGAAGGTGAACGTGCCCTGCTGCGTGGCCGAGCGCGGCGAGCTCACGGCGATGCCCACGCTCTGCAGGGCGTTGGTGTTGGCATATTCCACCAGCAGCACGTACTTCCCAGGCTGGGCCACGGACAGGGACAGCTGCACTTCCACCTGGAGCACAGAGGGATCACTGAGGGAGGGTGTGCAGGCTGCTACAAGCCAGCCTCCTCTGCAGCTCAGGGGACAAATCTCATCAAATCCTTGCAAACCTTTACATGTGAGACTCTGGTTTGGGTGCCCTGAACAGGGCACACAAGCACACAGCTGCAGGGGTGCAAAGCCTTTCTGGTGCAGGTAAAGCCTGCCCAGGTGTAGTTAAAGCCCCAGACAGGGCGGGCAGGCTGGCTAGGAAGGGGACAAAGCAGAAGTGCCACTCACATCAGTGCCGCTGCAGCTGGCCATGCGGGGGTGGGAGGGGGTGAGCTGCTCCGTGGGACACAGCCTGGGCAGCCTGTTGTCCAGCCTGCACACTGCATCCACCCCTGGCACGGCAGGGAAGCCCTCCACGGACAGGTACTTGTACAAGAGGCAGCTGGAAACACACAGAAAATAATTGTGAAGTGCAAAAGTTACATCATGATTATAAAAGCTGAGAGCACCCACACAGCCTGGGCCCAGCCAAGTTTGCAAAAGGCTTTGGTCTACCAGGAGGGCCAAGGAGCAGCTCTGGGCAGTGGGGAGCAAGGAACTGGGCATTACAGGACCAGGGAGGGCAGTGACAACAAAAAGCTTCTCCCCTGGCAATGGGTTTTATCCTGGGGACCACCACTATAGTGGATGGGACAACCAGTGTCCAGAGCCCAGCCAACCTTCTTGCCAACATGGTCAGAAAGGTTCTGGGCAAGCAGAAGCACTGAGATGCTCCAAACACTACCAGACTGCTCATTTTAAATAGTCCAGCAAAACCTACTCATGGCAGTCATTTCTGAGGACACAGACAAGCTGGCACTGGGAGCCCAGCCCAGCAGAGAGGTGGGCTATGGTGTCACTGTGTGAGCTGGCCCTCCAGGGTCTGTGAGAAAGCACGGACTGGCTGTGCCATGGATGAGGAGATCTATGGGCTGGCTTTCTGGGCTGCTGCAGGTTCCACAAGCCTTACTGGCCACAGCCAAGTGCTCTACGAGCAGTTTTACTGCACCACTGAGTATGGACTGTGCATATTCCTTAACCCCAAGCCAAGAGGAGCTGAGCAAGCCCCACACAGCACAGAGATGTGCAGATCCTTACTTCTGGGTGGCTTGTTCGGGGGCTGGCTGGTAGACACAAGGCTCTGTGACCTTCAGCTGCAGGATTGGTGCTTCGTAGTATGAGCTGGGCAGCAGAACCAGATAGTCCTGGGAGGAGAGATGGGAGGGGTGTTATGCTTGTCACACCTGTCCCCAGGGAGCTGCTGAAGCCCCCACGGTGGGAGGAGCACATGCCTTACCAGCAGCACGCCCTGTGCTTCAACAACCAGAGACCAGGTGCTGGGGTTGAGCACGAAGGGCTCCCCGAAGCTGTTCTGGGGCACAGTGACAAAGGCTGGCTCCGTGCTGGGAGCAAAGACAATCTGCTTGGTCTGCTCTGTACCTGGAACGGGAGGGAGGAGAGGCTGTGAAGGGACTGGAATGGAAAACCTGGGGCTGGACATGGCTATGCTCAGGGAGGCAGCTCTGTGGTGCAGGGGGGAGTGACAGGTTCCCACTCTCTCGGGGCACCACAGTCCCACAGTGTCCTGGAACAGAGACATCCACTCTCAATCTGCTCAACAGCCTAATGGGAGAAATAAACATAAATCACTGCAATCCTCAATGCAAATCCAGAGCTGTCACAGTGTGCTCTGCATCCCCAGGCTGCAAAGCACAGAATGTTGAAAGCCAAGGAGAGTTTTGCCAGCTAGAAAAGGAAAGAACTCATCTGTGAAGAGTAAACCATGAGACAGACAAAAAGAATTGCCCAGATACATTTCTTCCTCAGGGAAATTCTGACCCCAGCTCCACAGGCAAGATACCTGTCTTCTGGCAAAGTTTCAGGCCCCCAAGGTGTGCTCCTGCCTTTCTTCCTGCCAACCACAGACCCTGCACTTGAGATTCAGACGTTATTTTGAACTGACAGAACAGAATGGGGGGAAGGCCTGATCCTGCTGCTGCTGAACAGCTCCTTGGCTCATCTGACAGTCCCACAACCTCTTCATTAGTGGATGCAATCACAACACAGCACCTAGAAGCAGACTGTGCCTGCCCAGCAGGCTCAGGAGCTTTTGAAGAGCACAGGTGACAGGGATTCACCAGGAATGGCTGCATTTTGAGCAGGTGGGATGAAGAAGGAAGTGGGAATGTGGCACACTGACTGTCCTGGTGTGGTGCATGGACACCAAGGCACAACACACAGGGCCAGAGGCTAAAGCAAGGGCTTGTGCTGCTGCTGGGATGGTTAATAATAACCCCTTCCCATGTGTGGCAGCTCTGTGACACGCCTGGCATCAGCTGAGCCTGGGACTTCACTTTTCCAGATGGGAAGCAGAGGTGAGGACTCAAGCAGTGAAGAGATTTCCCTGAACTGGCACTGGGGTAGATTTATTGATTGAAGTTTCAGATCCCTTTGAGGCAATACACAGCTCCAGCTGAGACAGCTTCTGGAGGCAGAGTGGAAGAAACCAGGCTGAAAATCCCATACTTGGAAAAGGCTTTCCCTTTTGCAAGCCACATCTTCCAACTTTTTCCAGGCTGCTTGTTCTTTGCCTTGTGAAGCCCTTTCCATCCAGACATGAGATGGCTCAGCACTCCTGAAGCCTCCCAAGCATGCTGCTGTCCTGTTGCTGGGGCACCAGTTTGGCTGCTTGCCTTCAGCACTAAAAAAATCACATTGCTTCTGCACAAGAAGTGAAGCACTTTTTAAGGCAAACAAGCTCTGCTGCTTAGATAGGACAGGTTAAATACTTCTTGATCTTTGGTGGGATCCTAAAAGCATGACCACAGCTCCAGCTCTTCTTTTCTTCTGCTGTATAATATGACTGGACATTAAAAAATGCCATTTTTCCTCTCAAAAAAGAAAAAGAAAGGTGGCAGAAAAATAGTATTTTGGCATTTCAAACCTTGAATACCACATCAAAGGCAGAACCTATGCCAACTCAAGACAGAGGAGAGAATTTCACACAGATAGTTTAGGTAGTCAGTGTTGACAGCCTTGTGCTGTGGATGTGTGGTCTGGAGGAAGAGCTTCAGCAGGACAGTGTGGCTGTGGCATCTG
The DNA here is from genome assembly GCF_036417665.1 of Passer domesticus. Classification (NCBI taxonomy): domain Eukaryota; kingdom Metazoa; phylum Chordata; class Aves; order Passeriformes; family Passeridae; genus Passer; species Passer domesticus. The sequence continues at coordinate 10,653,901 of NC_087489.1, read as the reverse complement.
AAGGGGTAAAATGTGCCAGCCAACCATCCACCACTGCCTCAGGTGTGCTCCCATGTCATCTGCTCAGACTGTTTCCCAGAAAAATTGCTGTCCAGATTTCTAGGCTTGTTCAGACATCTTTTGGTGGCTCCTCTCCAGCAGCTTGTGGCTTGATGAGAGGACATTGCACCAGAGTGCAATGCCTGTGTAAGATGTGTAATTCCACGGCACTTCCAAGCTCCACACCACATTTGGGAGAAGCACATGGGAAAGGCAGGACTGCCACGTCAGGGCGTCTGGCAAATAAAACCACATCCAGCTGCCAAAGACTGGATCCATTTCCCAGCTCCTGGCCCATTCTGCTTTTGTGGAAAGTCAGCTCAGCTTTGCCTGGGGCACTGGGGTGATCTTTTCCTGTGCTGGAAAGGTTGCATGGAATTGTACAACAGCTTTGTCTCCCACCAGCCTGGCTGGTATCAGTCCTCACTCAGAGTGCAGCCCCAGGGCTGGGCCCACCTTGCTGCTGCTTTGGTAAATAAAGGGGGCTGCAAACTCAAATCAGCCTTTCAACTGGGAGAGCAGGACTAATGGGTAAAGCCATATGGAAGCGTCTTCTGGAAAGGATGATGCAGAAGGCTGCCTGGGATGGGGAGGAGGTGGCGATGGCACAGGGAAGCAGAGCAGTCTGGGATCCTTACCTCTCCTTCGTGGCTGATAAGCTGTAATTTTGCCATACACAGTGGCCCCTCCTGAATTAATATACCTCAGGATGACATGGAACAGATAGAGCTCTGCCTCCTTCACGTCTACAGTGACTCTGATTTTATTCTGCAAAAAGCAAAAGAGCACACGGGGCACACATCACTGGGGGGGCAGCTCCTGAGCGCCCACCCTCTCTGGGGAGGGCCTGACCCGCCTGCCCTACCTGCCTGCCTGCCTGCCTCTCTTCCCCCTCCCTCGCCAGCCCAGGCACGGCTCTGGCCTGGGCACACCTGACACGGGCACACTCGGGACAGACACACCTCGGGCCAGGACAAGGGGCACAGGAGCAGTGTCGCAGCGTGGGACGCTCTGAGTTAGTCTAGAAGTGAAAAATGCACTTACAGTTGGCACAAACATTAAACTTTCCTTCCTCAAGGACCGAGACCCTCCCTTCCACACTGGCGGGCCCCCGGCTGACGTAGCGGAAGACGAGGCGGAAGAGGTCGGGGGAGGTCACATTGACAGTCACCACTACCTTGGGCTGGTGGGAGAGAGAGAGGGGAGAGAAGCAGAGCACACCTTCAGTTACCTCCACCACCCTCTCTGCCAGCCCAAGCGCAGCCCTCGGCTCACTGCTCCCAAAGCAACATGCCACAGCGCGAGGAGGAGACAAGCACGCGGACCCTACTGCTCACAGCACCTCGTGACACTGCCCCTCACTCTGGGGACACCTGGGGACAGCCACCGAGGGAGCAGCCTGCCTGTGGAAGGGGGTGGGAAGGCTGTGATCACACCTGGAGGGTGCTGTGGCCCAGCAGGGTGTCCTGGGGCACACACAATTACATAGGAAGGTTATAGGAAGTTGATGCTTTTGTTATCAGTGTGCTGCAACCAGCCACCAGGTACCAAACTCCTGCCCTTGTACTGATGGGGCTCTGCCCAGCTGCCTACAGCTGAGGCTGGGAATTGAGCTGGTGCCTCATCCTCAGGAATGTGCAGGGCTAAGGACCAGCAGGGAGAATGGACCATGCAACTGATGGCACATCTGCTCTCCTCCTGCCTGGACACTGCTTGGCAAGACCCCAGCTAAGGAGACGCTCAGGTCTGACCCATTTCAAAGAGATCTTAGGCTTAAATAACCTCCTGCCCAGGGAGATTTTATTGAGGGCTGTGCTCTCCAAAGCTCACCATCTTCCCATGGAGAGCAAACTGGAAGGGTTTTGATGATAACAAATTACACATGAGACCTCCCAGCTGAAAGCCACGTGTCAGCCCTTCTATCAAGGTCCATTTCTAGCTCAAACACCAATGCAACACTGCAGCTATGAGCTTGAGCGTGAGCTCCATCCTTAAGCTTTAAGGCTGGGATTTTCTCAAGGGAGCCCTACAGGAGTTCACTGCTTAGCTCCTACCTAAAATTCGGTGGGAAACAGCCCCTCTGCTATTTCACCTAAGCACAAAAATTTGAAGAAAACTGAAAGTACATGCACCAGAGTAAGGAGCATCTTACATGGAACAAGACTGTCAGAGAATCACTGCCCTGTACTCCATCCCCAAACGTGCACACACTTCGCAGAGGCCATGCAGAAGAAAACACCAAGGAGAGAAAAAGAGTCAACAGAAGAAACAGCTTCACTTCTAGGGCTTACACAACTCCAGGTTAGCATAAACCATTGTTACAGCAAACCAGCTCACAGCAAGGGCAGAGGCTGAAGGGTAACAGGAGGTCCAAGCTGAACATGGCAGCTGAGGAGGAGATACTTATTTTTGGAAAAGGGAGGAAAGGTTATGCAGAGTCAGTTGAAAGAGGAACAAGGAAACTGAGAGACAGTGTTTATAGACATCCCTGTAAGTAATCACCATGCTACCACCTTTGTCTAAATAGACTAGGATGTCATGGGATTCCCAGTTTAGGATCTTTCCCCTCATCAGTCTATGCCACCCCCAGCACTACAGGAAGTATCTGCACAAACAGGCTATATATACACTGTGCTGTTTATGTTGGCCATCCTGTGACTTTGGGGGTTTCGGGAGCACTTGGGGTGGAAGATGTGTGCCAAAAGCACATCAGTCCTCCACCGGCCACATCCCCCCCGCGGGGAGCCGGGCTGGGCTGCAGCCAGCAGGCGTACCTGGATGGAGGACATCTGTGCATAGCCTCGCCAGCTGAAGCCCTCAAACTCCAAGGGGTTGTAGCCAAAGCGCACAGCCCGGCCGGACGGCGTGGTGCCTTCCTCCAGCTCGAATTTCAAGTGGTGAAGGTCAGGGAAATAATGATCCTGCGCTGGTCTGGGGAAGAGAGAACATCGTTACCTGCGGGGCTGCCCAGCGCCAGCAGGACACCTCGGCCAGGCTGATGTGACAGCAGCCCGGGCGGTGAGGTCCCCATCCCCGTGGTGGCAGAGGACACGCGGGAGGCAGAGCATGCCAAGGTGCAGCTTACTGGGTGCAGGTGGGGCCGCGTGTGCTCTGCCGGCAGCGACAGGCTCCGCTCCGCGCCTCGCAGGACGGTCCCAGGGCCCCGCCGACGTCGCACCGGCAGCCTGAGCAGGAAGAGCCTGTTTACATTCCCGCCGTGCTAACGAGCTCCTGGTCGCTAATCAAAGGCTCATCCCAGCGGGCGGGGAGCCGGGGACCACTATTTTTATTCCATTGTATCCGTTTTCATATTTGGCCCCGGCCCCACTTGGATGGACTCGTCGTCCACCTCAGCGCGGAGCTATTTCCAGGCGGCTGCTGGAACAAGGTCTGCAAACCCTCACGGCCGGCGCTGCAGCCCTGCCACCAGCCGTGCCAGCACTGCTATGGATGGCCCAGAGCAGCCCATCCCCTCCTTTACCTCTTCCCATGGGCATGGGGGAGAGTGGGATCTCCTTTACCTCCTCCCATGGACATGGGGGAGAGTGGGATCTCCTTTACCTCTTCCCACTGACAGGGTGGAGAGTGGCCAACCCCACGTATCCATGCCCACCCTCTCCCAGCAGGAGGAAGGGGCACTGCTGCAAGGATGTGGCCAGTGGTTCAAACACACCAGTTTCTGGTACCCAAAAAGGGGCACCTCACCTGGCTGTTTGCTCCCCAGCCTGACAGACCTGTGTGCAATAGTGGAGAAGCACGACCTCAGGTCTGCAGAGCCACAGTAATTCCCATGCTCTGGGCTGTGTTATAGAATCATAGAGCCAAGGTTGGAAGGGACAAAAAGATCAAAAGATCTTTGAATTCTGACCATCAACCCAGCACTACCACATTTGGGGTGATGCACTTAACCGCATCACCCCAAAAATGATGACTCAAAACAGAAGGTGGGACATCTCTTGCCCCTTTTCTCCCAAGGTCACCAACCGGCCAGTCTGTGCAGTGGGGTCAGTTCTTGTGGCCCCCTCACTCCCCAAACACACCACAGAAGGGGCTCACCTTGGCAGCCAAAGTAATTTGCGTTCTCCATGTTGAAGTAGCCGTCCTTGCAGGCTGAGCAGAACTGCCCACACACGTTGGCTTTGCAGAAACACTGCCCATCGCCCTGGGAGAGAGGCAGGCATGGAAACTCATTCCCTCCTGCTGCTTGTCATGGCTAAGCTGTTCCTCAGTTATTTGGGATCTGGTCTGAGACACTGCAGGAGCAGCAGTCTGAGATTCATGCTCCACACGGCTTCCTGCGCGTGGGTGGGCCAGATAAGGGCCAGATAACTTAAATTACCCAACAATGCAGGCAAACAAAAATCCAGGCATCCTGGGACAGACCCAGAAATATTTAGGTGCCTAATTTATGACAGGTCTTAATCCCACATTCTCATGCAAGCCCAGATTGTGGTGCAAGCGCTGAGAGCTCAGTGTTGGGGCCTCTCCAGCAGCTGCTGGGACAGACAGAGCTGAACACTCCCAAACACAGCACATCAGAGGAGCCTGGGAGCAGAGAACAAACCCACCTGCCGGCACTCTGCGATTCCACTGATGGTGCCCTTGGTGTCACACTTGCAGCCTGAGGAGAAGGAGATGAACAAGAAAGCCAGAAGGTCAATCAGCCCCTGAGAAGAAGCCTGATGGGGTCAGCACCCACCACACCAGAGGACACTGGCTGGGGTAAGAGGAGCCAGGAACTGGTCAGGTAGAAGGTAGCCCTGCACAAGAGCTCAGATTTCATTTTGGTCAGCTACTGTTGAGGATGCAGCTACCAAAGACATCTGCCTTTTCTCCATATTTGGCCATGAAAAATTAGGTGCCTGTAGGGAGGGCTGAGAATGGCATAACTCATTGCATGAGCCCTATGTTTCACCCCAAGCCAAAAGCTCCAGGCTCTGGCCTTTCCCCTTTCCATGTGAGGGTTACCCAGAGGACTCCAGAGCTCTGACACATCACTTCTGTGTCAGAGCTGGGGGAAGATGGAAGGAAGGCCATCACTTCCAATCCTCCTGGTGCTCACTGGCTTGGGTTTGGCTCCTGCACCATGGAGGGGATTTTGCAGGCTGTGCAAATGCAAATGCCATTTCCTTACTCAGGCAGCCATAGGGGTTCTCTGGAGTCAGGTTCCAGTATCCAGGCTTGCATCTGTCACAAGCTGGGCCTTCCACGTATGCCCGACATGCACAGGAGCCCTGGGGAAAGGCAGGGGGAGAAAGGAACAGGTGAGAATCTGCAGCACAGTGCTTGAATGTGGGGTCTGCTGCTCTGGCTGAGCCTAAGGAAGAACTTGGTCCAAAAAGAGATAAAGTAGATCACACAAAAGGACCTGCAGGGTTGTGGCAGGTTCATTTCATACTCACTGGGGCCAGCGAGGGATCTGCAGTCTCCAACCCTGCTGGGTTACAGGAGCCCACTAGAAAAGAGGAGTAAAAGAACAGATTTATTGCACTTGCCACCCCTTAGCTGTCCCTAACTGGGGTTATTTCTCCCCTTGCAAACATTTTGGAGAATGCTAAATGCATTTAACAGCACCCAAGAGACCAGAGTGTGCCAGGAGATGAGGGACAAGGGGCTACCTTCGCAGTGGGGGAAGCCGTAGGCGCCGGGCACGCAGCTGTCACAGCGCAGCCCCGTCACCCGCGGCCGGCAGCTGCACTGCCCCGTGTCCTGCTCGCAGGTGCCGTGCAGGGACCCCTCCCGGGAGCACTGGCAAGCTGCAAGAGAGGGGACAGAACTGCTGGAGGGGCTTCCAGGGCTTCCCAGCAACAGCCTCTTTTGTCCGCCTGACCTTCGCCAAAAGCAGCCAGGCGTGGCTGGTGTGAATAAATATGTATAAATAAAATTCTCATTCTTCGCTTTTGGTTAAAACCGCCCCATCTTTTAAGAAAAACAATAGAAGTCTCAATGCTTATCACAGCCATTCACATACACTTATGTGTACTTCAGAGGCAGGGAAAAGTTTTGGTTGAGGAGAAGGGGTGTGATTTCATTCCCTAAAAGTCAGTTGTCAGTGACATATCAGACCCTTCAAAATCCCAAACACTCCAGAGCAGCATTTGGCCATCAGGGTCTGCCCTGTGGATGCTGGATGTGGGCAGCAGGGTGAGGGCAAGGCAATGGCTCCACAGCTTCTGCACGACCTGCTGCCCATGAATGCACAGAGATGCCACTGCCCTATCACAGGAAAGGTCAGCAAGCTGCCAGGGAGCTGCCCATGCCTTCCTTGCCCAGCCAGCACACCTCAAACCCCTGCCAAAGCAGACATTCTAGGCTGACACCCCCACACTGGCTAACAGCTAAAGACTGCTCAGGAAACAACAGATTTTAAAAAAATATAAAAATCAGGTGGTTCTTTTCTTTCCTTGCTGTGGGTCTTCCACAGCTCTGCAATGTGGCTATGGCTTTATGAGCCCAAAAAAAAAAAAAGTGACTACTGAACTCCTGTGAGACCATTTCATCTCTGCCTCCAGCCTCTTCAAAGGCATACTGCCGGCATCAGCATTTGGGAGGAGAGTTCTGCCAGCTGGCAAGGCTCAGGAGTCCACATTTAGTACTGTGCAAGAGGGTGATGATGCTCTTTTGTTGCTTCACGGAAATTGTATCACGGATTACTTTTTAATGAGCAGTAAATTCTTGCAGGGAGACATAAGAGTACATCTGGCTTCTAGTCGGGACTGCTGACAGGGAGGGAGATGGGGACACTCTGCTCAGGGCTGGGGAGGCTGGTCAGAGCATTTGGGGCTGCCACAGGCATTGCTCAGTCCTGGCACCAGCAGCAATAGTCCAGGAGTGATGCAGTGCCCAGGGAAATGGGTGGGATCAGAGAATCATTAAGGTTGGAAAAGACCTCTAAGATCATCACCTAACTGTTCCCCCAGCTCTCCCAAGCCCACCACCAAACCACGTCCCCAAGTGCCACATCTACATGATTTTTAAATCCTCCCAGTGATGGAGATTCCACCACCGCCCTGGGCAGCCTGTACCAATAATTGACAACGTTTTGGTGAAGAAATATTTTCTAATACCCAACCTAAACCTCCCAGAGTGCAACCTGGGGCCATCTCCTCATCTAGTTACTTGGCAGAAGAGACCAATCCCAGTCTGACTACACCCTCCTCTCAGTGGCTGTAGAGAGCAGTAAGGTGTTACTCACGTGTGCAGCTGGGGAATCCATAGAAGCCCAGGGCACACTGGTTGCAGGTGTGTCCTGCAAAATTCCCGTGGCATCGGCACTGCCCCGCTGGGCTGCAGTTGTTGTCCACTGCACCCCGGGAATCGCAGGAGCAAGCTGTAAGAGCAGGACTCTGATGATCCCTGTGATCTGTGGCCGAGCACTGCTGGTCTGAACCATCATTCAGCCCCCCAGGAATCAGCCACTTCCATCAGAAAAAATTAATTTCTTAATCCCTTGGCAAATCATGCAGTATTTTCACTGCCATATCAGGGAAATGCACTGAGGGGTCTTTACAGCCCACTCAATGTTCCCCAGCAGTTTAGTAGGCTAATGCACTAAAATGACACACATGAAAGGAAGGCAGAGACACCAGGTCACAGCAGGGCTGTGATGAGGAAGTGTGACTGATAAAAACTGCTTTGTCTTCCAGGCTTTGCTATGATCCATGACCCCCAAAACAAGCCTGCCAAACTCACAGTGCAAACCACACAGATTTGACATTGACAAAGACCAAAGTTTTGCAAGGACACCTATGTTCTTTAGAGCAGCAGGAGCTGGGGTTCAGGTGCTTACCGTAGCAGTGGGGGTAGGAGTGGTGGCCAGGGCTGCACTGCTCACAGCGGGGCCCAGCAAACTCAGCTCTGCAGAAACAATTCCCAGCAGAGTCACAGCCTCCTGGCAGCGTCCCGACAGCACTGCAGCCACACACTGCAACACACAGAAACCACCCCCTGAGCTGGGAGCATGGGGCAGAGCTCATGGCAAAATGCCTTTTCCCTGGGGTTCTCAGATAGGCATCAGGTGCTGCTCTAAGCGTTCACACCATCAGTCTCTGCCCACAGCACACATTCTCCAAAACCACCTTCCAGTCCTTCAGTCCCTGCCAGACGACTCTGGCTGTGCCCCCACCCAGGCCTGGGAAGGACAGATACTCACACTGGCACAGAGGGTAGTTGAAGTAGCCTGGAGCACACTGGTCACACGAGTGCCCTTCAAACCCTGTGCGACACAGGCACTGCCCTGTCTCGCTGTCACAGGTGCCATCGTACTGGCCAGGGCCAGAGCACTGGCAGGCTGCAAAGCAACAAGGGCGTTAGTCAATCAGCAGGTTTTTTTGTCTTTAGCCTTCTCAGGAAAGGAACCACAGCATCTGTTCCTCTGGGGTAGAAGAGCAGTTGCTGGAGAAAGCACGGGGAACAGAGCTGACAGCAAGCATGCCTGGCCCATAGCTCATGTCCACAGCCAATTCCTCCAGAGTCCCCCACAGCTTGGGAGGATGCTGGAAGGTCAGGGCTGGGTGGAAAACAACAGCACAAGTGCAGAAGTCGTGGGAATTTATCACTTGGAAGTAGAGCTGTGGGATTCCTCCTCCCCAGCACGGGTGGAGAAGAGGGAGAAGCCCAGCAGGGCGAGCCTGGGGACGCTGCCCGCGGGTACTCACGCTGGCAGCTGGGCCCGTAGTGGCCTGGGGCACACTGGTCACAGTGTGTCCCCTGGAAGTTGGGCTTGCACACACACATCCCCACGCGGGGGTCCTTCCGACAGGCGTTGCCTTCTGTCCCACCCGCGTAGCAGTCGCAGTCTGCAAGGGGACACACAACAGACACCACACACGGCTGTCAGCCCAGCTCTGAGGTCCCACAAGGACACGGCAGGAGCTGCCCTGAGGCAGCTCAAATGCTCAGGAATGCTTCCATAACCTTCCTATCAGATAAGAATGCTTTAACCAACCCACGCCTGGCTCCCGGGGTGGCTGGGAGGCCTCAGCACCACGCTGCTGGGAAGGTGCAGGGTGGGCAGCAGGGCAGCACACAGGGCAGGCAAATGCTGCTTCCACAAGCCCAGGCAGAGCTGAGTCAGTGCTGTGTGGGAATAACCAGAGCCTTTGGCTCATCAGGGTGAACTCTGGGCTTTCTCCGTGGTCACTCCACGCTCAGCTGCACCCAAGACCTTCCCACTTCCAGGGCAGGGTGTTCCAGGCAGGCAGTGCCAAGGCTCTGAGCCAGCCCTGCTGTCACCAACAGCAGTGGTGTGGGGTGCTGGGCTGGGAGAGGCAAGGACAAACATCATCCAAAAAGCAGAGGGAGGGGGAGGTGAGGAAATGAGAAGGGAAGTGAGAAATTCCAGCTCAGGAAAGAAAAAACCTGTCTGGAAGATACAGACTTCAAAATATCAGAAGGAAGGAAAAGGTTATCTGGAGCGTGGTGGGGAGCATGAGACAGGGGAGGATTTGGTGGGAAAAGACAGAAAAAAGCAGAAGGGAGTAGATGACCCAAGAGGAGTGAGCATGAGAGAGGAGGGAGGTGGAGGGGAGCAGGGATGAGAGCATGGATGAGCTTTCTAAACAACAGAGGAAGCAACACAGGGTGAGTGGCTGCCTGTGCACAACCCCACAGCAGAGCTCCCAGCTCAGCCACAGCCCCTCCATGACCTCTGGGAGAGGTTCCTCACAGGGAGGGCAGAAGGGACATCCCCACATGGCCTGGACCCCAGAAAAAAATCACACTGTCACTACAGGCTAGAGTTTCCACATCTGTAAAAAGGGGATCATAAAACTTCCTTTCCCCCAACTCAGCTGCTGGTTGTACTCTCTCAAACCACTCAGGGCTGCCCCAGACAATGTACGTGCCCAAGCTGGAGACCTGATCTTGCACTGGATGGGAGGTGTAACAGATATGATAGCGTTGACAAAGCATCAAGGAAAATTGCACTGCTTACTTATTATCTGTCCTGCAGGAAGCACTTGTTCTCCAGTACTGTTGTGAGAGAAAGCTGGAATGGCTGTGCAGAGAAAGAACATTGCACAGGTGAGCACACACACTCAGAGCAATCCTGATGGAATATCAGGGATTGACAGTCCCAGAGCTGGACAGGATGAATAAAAATGTGGATCGTGGAACAAAACACAGATGTCCCACTAAACAACAAACCATTTTTAGCCTGTCTTTCATAAGAAAGTGGGAGATGAAACTCCAGCCAAATGGGAAGCTCCCGTTGACTCTGTTCAGAGCAGCTCAGCTCTGGTGCAGCTCCCACCCAAGCCAAATGTGGACTTGTGCCCACCTGAAGGAACTCCTGAGACAGAAGTGCCATATGGCACGGGGAAAGGACATCCCAAGAGCCACAGCTGGAGCTGCCGGCCCTTCCCACAGCTGCGTGGGCTCCCAGCAGTGAACCCCCACTCACGGTAGCAGTGGGGGAAGTCGAGGTAGCCCTCGGCACAGGCGTGGCAGTGCTCCCCAGTGTAGTTGGGTTTGCAGTAGCAGCGCCCGGTCAGGTCCTCGCAGGTGCCGTCGGTGAAGTCAGACTCACAGTTACAGCCTGCAGAGAGGGACAAGCCACCAGCAGTGTCACTGAAGCCTCAGAGTGCCTACAGCAGGAAAACCTCCCGGGCCAACCCTCCGGAGTGCCACCAAGGGCAGCAGGATGTCACTGCAGAGCAGTCCACACTCACGGTAGCAGATGTAAGGGGAGTCGATGGGGTGGTCGGGGGATCTGTAGTAGCCAGGGATGCACCTCTCACAATTAATGCCAGTGGTGTGGTGCTGAAAGACAGTGGGTTAGAGAGCCATCAGTTCCTCTGCCTGCAGGATTCACACTCATCTGCCAGATTTACTAACAGAGGAAGCAGCTCAGGAGCAGCAGCACACCAAAGACCTAAATCTGCTCAAAATTCCACATACACCGACTTGGGAACAAAGCACTTCCTGCCAACTCTATCCTCCCATAAGCACTGCGTGAGTTTCAGGTTCATATCTGACCTTGAGCCCATTTCACTTCTTTCAGGTGGTAAAATGTCCTGACCATTTTGTGCTTGAAGGATGGGAGCAATCTGTTTCCTCCCAGCAAGGAAGCACAGCCAGAAGCTTCATGACAGTGCATGAATTAACCATGTCACAGTTACTGTCACCTTGGGAAGGGAAGAGCTGCTTTCCCACTTTCACAGAGACTGAAGACTGGCATTTTGGTGGGCAGAGAGACATCAAGGGAGATGCCAGAGCACTGTGAACTAGGTAGGGATTACACAATGTGCTGGGTAGCAACCTGTCCCTCCCAATTCTGGTATCTCAGCAAACTAAAGCTTCAGGAGGTAGTGGTGCTACTAGGGAACACCTAGAAACCCAAGTGCTATTCTCATTACCGCTGCAAACTCCTTAAATCCACAGCAAAGAGACTAAATTTCCAGGCAGAGACCTAATTTAGATAACAGAGGGGCTTGGTGGAGAGCTCCCAGGAGGCTGAACTCCAGGCTGACAGCAGAAGAAAACACCAACATTTGCAACAGCCTTTTCCAGAGAAGCTCTTCGGGCCTACCTGGCAGTCAATACAAACACCTCCCCCTTCAAACTTGTCCTCACGAGTCCTGCTGGCTTTGTGTCGCTCCACCTCCGGGTCGTAGTAGCAGTCGTAGGCATGGCCATTACAATTGCAGGCTGGAACACAGAGAGAAGGGAGATAAATCACCCATCAGAGCTCCTTCAAGGTGCCACCTCTCCCGCCTGGGTTTGATGGGTTGGTGTTCCCTGAGGAAAGATGCTTGAGTGCATCTGAGGGATTACATGATCTACCAAGCTCTCTGAAGTCTTTTAGCTCAAAAGCACAGAAGCAGCAACTCCTTCACAAAGTCTGGTCTGCAACCAGGAGAGTGCAGCAGGCACAAAATCACAAGTAAAGTATGTGCAGGCATGTATGGACGAGAAAAAAATCACCACACTGTGGGGCCTCAATTACTCTGGTTTAGATAGCAGCATTCTTGCCTCTTTTATCCCACCCTGGATAGAGGTGAGCTGTAAAATCCAGCACGAGGTGAGGGGGCTTTAGAAACTCCCAGTATTTAAGATCCTTTGCCACCCTGTGTTCCTAAGACACTGTTTGGGGCAGCTCTGTGCTCTGCACTCCCAGCGCAGCAGAAATTCCGCTGTCGGCACTGACCAAAGGTTTCTCTGGACAAATAAAGATGTCCTGTATGTAAACACATCCAAACCTAATTCATCTTGCAGACAGGATTGAGCAACGAGACCTGCCTGCATGAAGTCTTGGACATGCTGGAGGAGCTGGAAGGGAAGCAGAGCCAAAGTCCCACAGGAACCTCAGAGACCTCCCTGCGTGAGCCTCACCTGAACACCAGCACCTCCTGTGCACAGTGTCCCTGCTCTGTCACTGCCCCCAGCTCACCCAGTCCCACTCAGCACCAGCCCAGCAGTGCAGCAGGGCTGTGCCTGGCAGGAAGGGAAAGCCCAGCTCTGTCACCATCATATTTCCTGAAAAATCCCTTCGCCAGGATTTCTTCTCCTGGGAAGCTGAGAAGCCTCAGAGAAAAATGAAAACAATGACTATCTGATTGCTTCTCCTGTGTTTTGCTGTTTTGGAATGTAGTCTGGAGATTGTTTACCCAACAGGTGGGTTGTTTGATTGGTTTCATGTGGATTTTTTCACTTAATGAACAACCACAGCCAGCTGTGTCGGGGACTCTGGAAGAGAGAGAGTCACGAGTTTCCATTACCACTCTTGTTAAGCCTTCTGTCTGCATCCTTTCTCTATTCTTTAGCATAGTTTTAGCACAGCATTCTTTAACATCATATCACAAAGTAATAAATCAGCCTTCTAAGAACATGGAGTCAGATTCACTGATGTCTCCCCTTGTCTGCAAATCCAAGGCGGCCCCACTTACGCTGGCACTCGTTGGCGCTGTCGGCGGTGGCAGGCTTCCAGGGGAACTGGTTGTAGCCGGGGCAGCAGCGGTCACAGGAGCCACCACAGGTGTTGTGCTGGCAGTCACACTGCAGCCTGCGGGCACAGGAATGGGGCACAGACAAGGTTGGGGTGATGGCAGGGATGTGTGGGATGGGGAGCTGCTGTGTGACCCCGCTGTGTATCGCTGTCACTGATCTGGTACATGAACGAGTGGGATTTGCTAATCCCAGTGTTCTGGAAAAGTGGCTTTAAGGCTTTTTTTCAACTTTTTAACTGATTTATTTTTTTCTGAGACAAACACCAAACTTTGCTATTCCAGCTGCATTCTGTCCCTTTCTTCTCCTCCACCATTCCTTTTTTTCTTCACAGGGAGACAAGGAAAAGAGAAAAATCAGCCATGATTAAAAAAAAAAAATCAGCCAAAATTTTTAGAAAATCAGCCAAAATCGTGTGCCACTGCCTAGCCAGCTCCGCAGGGAATAAAATGTGAAATGGTTGGAGGTGGGAGTGGTAGAAACTGAGCTGAAGCTGATTATTTGAGAGAGTGTAGCACAGTGCAGGGACACAAAGATGTCCCCGCCACTGTGCAGGGGCAGCATGAAAGGAAGAAATGATAGCCCAGAGCCTGGAGAGGGATGGTGCCACACAAGTGCAGTCTGCTCCTCCAGGTACACCTGTGCTGCAGGGAGGAGGGCATGAAATTTGAATTAAGAATTTCAGTGGATGCTGGCCCCACGCTCCCTGTGCACTGCACCTCCTGCTTTCCAGGCAGGGCTGTGCTGGGTAAACAATCTCAACAGGGCAAGGAATTTCAACAGGCACCCGATGGATCCCTGCCCCACCGCCAGGGTGATTCATTAACGTCAGTGACATCAGCCCCAAAGCCTCCACTTAGCACAGGGCCATTCCCATCCAACACAAATGCTTTCTGTTGTATTAGACTTATGGATAATACAGCATGTTCCAGCTTTTATCTGTGCAATTACTCATTTCCCCTCAGGGCCAGTCTGCCACTCCCATCTCTTCCCTCCTCCAATGCTTTTCCATTCAAAAGCAGTGTGTTTAAAAATAAATGTAATTCTTTAAAAACGTTAGAAACAAAAGGAGCAGTCATTCAGGGTGAAGTGTAGGAGTGCAGACACTGCAGTGAGATGAGTGCCACAGTTTCCACCTACATATAATTTTAAGACCTGCAAGTCTATGTATAGAGAATTGCCAGACAGAGGCAGCAGCACAAGTGACCTCATTTTAATGAAAATAATGGGATGATCTGAAAGTTTTGGGGAATGCAAGTAGGACTCAGACTCGGCATGTTTGCTTCAGGCAGAGGGGTTGAGAGGCAGAAGGTGCCAGGGCTGCTGCCAGCCCTTCCCTTGCAGATGCCACGGGACACTTGGCTGCAGTCAGTTCTCTAGAACTCATCATGCCCCACTCCTGCCCACATTCACAGACTGGGCTGTAGCTGGCAGAGTCCAGGCATGAAACCGAACCCCTGTCTGGAACTTAAGTGGCAGAAAACAGCCCTGAAATATCCACTAGGAACTTTGTTCTTGAAGGGTTTGCAGACCCAAGAGGGAGTCTCAATGAGAGGCGAACCTTGGCCATGTCCCTGGAATGCAGCCACCCACAGACCTCTCACCTGGCTGACCACCACTCAGCACTTTCAAGGAAACAAGATTTTATTGTTTTTTTCCACAGCAGCAGCTGGAATCAAGATTAAGATCCATATACATGCGTGTGGAGAAAGATGGTCACTGAGTCAGGGAACTTATAAACCTGCTGAGCAGTGTTCATCTCCCTGACTGGAGGACGTGGCTCCAGCCACACACCCCACGCTCCTTAAGGCTCAAGATGTTTGAAGAGAACTGGTTCAGTTCCCAGAATGCAAGCAGAAGGCACTGCATGAGTCAAGATGCTCATTTCAGAGGGAGAAGGAGGTATTTATTTAGTCTCTGCTGTTCAGAGTTAGCGATGACCTCTCAGAGAGCTCATCTATTACAGCTTTACTGCACCTTGTGCCCAGTCTGTGCTGCTAATGAATTACAGACAAATGCGCATAAACCACAATATTTACATGTTTCATTGACTGAGTATATACAAGGGAGAAGAGGGAGCGGCTGTGTCCACACAGCACATATTTCCTGGTCATCCTGCTGTAAGAAATGAAACCGCAGTCCTCCCGCTGGAATTGATGCTCAACAGCAGAGACTAAACAGTTTCCAGTGAGCAGCTGTGGCAGAACTCAGAGCAGCACACAAGCACTACAGCATCTGGATTTGGCTGGGACATCTGAGGAGCACAATCAAGGGGGAAAAAATAAGCCCCCTCCTCTGTTTCTGACTGTACGGAGAAAAAAACAGCTGCAGAGAGAGCCTGACAGATGGCACAAATCTGCTGGCACACACAGTGCTTTGCCTTCCAAATGGGAAGCTGGAGTTCAGGATCCAGCAGTGGGAAAGCATCCTTCATCTGTGGATGTGCTTCTGACCAGCCAGGCTGCTGCTGTCTTTGTGGCTGCCTTCAGCATCAGGCACAGAAGGAGCAGCTGGACTCTGCTTGTCTCCTCTCTTTGTGGCATCTGTGATGGGGCAGTGAAGCCACAGAGCAGCTGCTCTTATCAGACAGATGCAGAACCCTTGTAGGGTTCTCCTGAGCTCAGTCAGCCTGCTAACACACAACTCCTGTCTGGGTTCTCCAGTTCCTGAGGATTCTGATCTCACCGCTCCAAGGGTTTGCCAAGAGAAGAGCTGTGCCTCATCCTGCTGGTGTTCACCTTTGAGCAGGAGAACATTCCTTCCCTCTGCTTCACTCAGCCCATTCCAGCTCAGGGCAAAGAGAGAGAGCTGTGAGAAGTGCAGAGAGCCTTGAGGAGGCTGTACTTGCCCACAGGTTCCTGCAAACACTCACACAGGGCCCAGATGTGCTGCCAGCTCAACACAGCTGGATGTGCAGCCTCTGCAGCTTGGCACTCCACACAAACTTTCCAAAGTTGGCCGAATGTTATCAATGATGGCCAGGAAGTCAGCTCATGGACATGCTTCATCATGTCCTGAAATCTCTGCCAAGATTCCTAGCTCACCTCTATAAAAATTCTCATCCTGCCTTTCTGAGCAACAGGCACGAGAAACGTGGGGACGTGCAGAAGAGAGAAGTTAAAATCAACAGCAGAGATCTCCCCCTCCCAACAGGCTGAGACTGTGGGATTTTCAGTAGGTCAGGCCAATCCACATCCTTTTATCTGCATTTCCCTGCCCAGCTGCTGTCACACATCAGATTCTGAAGAGGCAGGACATGTGCAGAGGGCACACCACACAGACTGCTGAAGACATGATGAGTTCCTGGAAGCTGGGCCTGTGTCCCAAGGGGTCAGTGTGTCTGAGCCCCAGCTGACGTGGCATTACAGATATCCCCAAGCTGGCTCTGGGCTGTGTCAGGGGGCTGGGATCCTGCCCAGCAGTGCCCACTTCAATGGGAAGGCTGGACACAGCTGCTCCTTGAGAATGGCAGCATTTCATCAATTACTCATTTTCTCAACTGAAAGTATCAGATTTCTGCTGACTTGCCTGTGCTCCTGGGCTTCTAAAGGGTACAGCAATGCCATGAGAAGATCTATTTATCCAGCACCTTTTCCTGCTGTATCCCAAAGGACTTACAGCTGTTATGTTCTGACTGTACAAAGTACACAAGCAGGAGATGTTTCCTCCCTCAGGCCAGCGTGATCTGCTCTGGGTGAAATGCAACAGCTGCTTACCAACATGTGCTGCAACATCAGACAGCAGGCTGGGGCCAAGAGTGAAGATGCCAAATGCATCCAAATGAGAGTGGAGGAGAGGAATTTCAGGAGACAGAGATGGCTGCAAGCAGAAGTGGCACTGAACAAGGATATCCAACATATCCTTGTTCAACCCTCCCTCCCTTCTTGGAGAGCCCCAAGCCACTGATACACCCAAGAAAAGTCCAGGTATTTCCATGTCAAAGAATCACTTGTCCCCATGGAGCCTTTTGCCCCACACACATGTGCACTTTGCATCCAGCAACACCAATGTCTGAAAAACAGGAACTGTACATTCAAATATTTATGAACTTCCTTTTGTCAAAGACTTTGGCACACTCAGGCAGGCTTGCTTACCAATACATCTTTGTTTTAATACTTAACAGCTTTAACCTTGGCTGGGACTCACTGGAATTTTATTTTAGACGATCCAAAAGTTCTACATGATCCTGATGAGAAAGAAATACAAGCTCCCCTCATCCAGATGAATCTACCTACCCCTTTCCATAAAGGCAACATTCAAGCTGCAAACAGATGGCTGAAAGCAACACTTCCAAGGTCTGAAGCAGCTCTTTGGCATTCCAAGTTGCCAAGGCAGATGGGAAGCTCCATTAGCCAAAATGTAACTTCTTTACACATTCTTATTCTTTTGCAAAGAGTTGTTCAGATATGTACATAACCCATCTATGGTTCTATGAGCAGAAATGGGAAGCAGTCTCTGGTTTCACGGGAGAACATCTATTTATGACAGCATTGCCCCAATGCTTAGGAAGCCACATAGGAAGCAGGAGACTCCTCTGCTCAAGTTCAGAAATGATCCCAGGACTTTGATGGGAAACCTCCCTGCTCTGCATCAGTATCCCTCCTTATCATTCTCACACTGCTCCAGTGGGATGGCAAAGTTGTGGACAGGGAAACTCGACCAGGAAGCTGATCTGGCTGAAAAATACTCTGACAAAAAGTGTGATCTTTGCTACTTTGTCTGGAGCAGTTTCTGCTTCTTTCTCAAGGCAGAGACACGAACAGCAGTGATGGCACCTTTACAAGCTCAGGACAGGACACAACTAACTCTGGGATCATCTTTCATTCTCAGAACAGCAGTTCAATGCTTTCCCACGGGGTGGGATTTTGCAGAAGGTACCTGTAAGGGTCGTTGGGGTCTTTGGCGTCGCAGACGTCAGCGTGGCCGTGGCACACGCAGCGCCCTCCAATGCTGATATCCTTGATGCTGTAGTAGTACTGGAAAGCACAAGGAAAGCTGGCCATTACTATTTTCACAAACCAGATTCACAACCATTCTAGTCATGATTCAGCAGGACTTCAGCCAGGAAAATGATGTGTTGAGACATTTCCCTTACAAACACTGCAGGCTGCAGTGTCTGCCTGTGGTAACATCCACCACCTCAAACAGAGCCCACCAGCTATGAGTGAGGGGCTCCCAGCACAGCCAGAAAGCCACATGTGACACCAAGAGGTGTTTCCCAGTTCCACATTGTTGGTGTCTTCCCAAGCAGCCTCCAGCTCCAGCCACAGCAGCATCTGCTGCAGATGCCTTCAGCTTTAGGGGCTGCAGGACCAAGAGAAAATCCCCACGGGCAACACCCAGGGTGTCCCCTCCCCAGAGGTGGCTTGCACAGCCCTCCAACAGCTCCACCTCACCAGCACGAGGCACCATGGCCTGCCTTACCCTCCTGGTGACCGTAGGGTCCCTCAGAGCTTTGCCCATCAGGTGGCCCAGCAGAGTGTTGGTCTGCAGGAAGCGCAGGCGGATGTTGGTGGCTTTGGTGAAATTCCGCAGGAGAGGAGAGTAGGAGAAGTTCATGGCTCCTGGGCGCCCGTTCACCAGGGAGACAACAATCTGTGCATGGCAGGAGGGAAAAGGCCAGGTTGGACTGGGCACTGAGCAGCCTGCTCTAGTGGAAGCTGGATCTGCTCACAGCAGCGAGTTGGAACTGGGTGGTTCCACCCCACAGTGTTCTGTGAATCTGTGAGAAGAAATCTGGGTAACCCTGTGGGGTAGGAGGAAATCAATCTCCCTCCAAATGACTGGAACAGCTCTCTGTCAATCTCATTTGGTTTAACTGAACGCTTTTAAGTGGTATCCAAAAATCAAGAGGGAGCCCATTGACAGGAGTACCAACAGCCCCTGAGTAACCCTGGGCACTCCAGGGGATGGAAACAGGGAGCTGCTCACCTGGGCACTCCAGGGGATGGAAACAGGGAGCTGCTCACCTGGGCACTCCAGGGGATGGAAACAGGGAGCTGCTCACCTGGGCACTCCAGGGGATGGAAACAGGGAGCTGCTCACCTGGGCACTCCAGGGGATGGAAACAGGGAGCTGCTCACCTGGGCACTCCAGGGGATGGAAACAGGGAGCTGCTCACCTCCCCGTTTTCCAAAGGCACGATCCGGGAGTACTCAGTGGTGCAGATGGCGTGGTCATCCCTGGTGATACGGTCCACAGTGTGCTGGCCAAACTTCTCAATGCAGTCTCTCTTGGAAGCTGTTCATCAACCAGAGACGAGAGCAGTAAGAGAAGAGGAACAATTCCCAGCCCTCCGGATTTTCCCACGCTGACCAAGGAGAGATGGGTGTACAATCTCTGTTAAGCATTTACCACATAGAGATTGCTTTGTGTCATTAACTCTGTCATGGCTAAGTACATGTCCTCCACTTAGGGAGGGTGTCACTCTAACAGTAATAGGCAGGAAACTCCCCAAATCACCTCCCTGCAGTAAATGAGGAAGGTCAGAATAGCCACTGTACCTACTGCCAGCACCTGCAGAGAAACCCACCCCTCAATTTTGGCATTAAGCTCACAGTTTAAGCTCCAGCCTGAGATCTTACTCTGGTCTCAATCTGCTGCCTTGCTGGCAGTGGATTTGCTACACTGCCTCCACTGAACTGCAGAAGGGCTCTTTGCTGCCAGGGCTCTGCTCCTGGGGTAGGAGCTGCACCATCATTTCATGTGGCTCCTAAACCCCCTGGGTCAGTCTCAAAGCCAGCACAGAACCCAAAAAAGGAGCAAACACAAGCCACACTGACCGCTGGGACATCTCTCCCCAGGCAGGGTGGACAAGCAGACATCCTGCAGAGGTCCCCTCCTCACACCTTACTCTGAACTCAGCGAACCAGAAATGCCAAAGCCACCAAGAGCCACTCCTTGGGGACAGCAAACGAGGGCTTCTGCCACTAAGTGGCAATGCAAGGCTGGATAAAGGCAGGGAGCAGGCATCACCAGGCAGCCACTCTGCTGGCTTGGTGACCTTCTTTGGGGACACTGAAGCCAAGGCTGTCCTTGCAGCTACAGGAATGGCCTGGCTTCCCAGTATGACTGCTCCTGCAAGTCCAGCACCCTTGTCCCCAGGTGTGTGACATCCCTGTGCTGGCAGAGCCAACCAAAGCACTGCTGGGGCAGCTCAGGGCCTGACTGTGCAGGGTGGAGAGCACCTGCATCTACCCATGCAGAAACCTGCTACTCTCAGGGACTGTTCCCTCAGGAAGAACCTGGACAGAGGCTGCTGCCCCTTCCCACTCCCTTTTCACCTGTGCCAGGAGCTCACAGCAGAGCCTGCTGAAGTGAATGTCACTGCAGTGCTCCTGAGGGTGCTTCCACGGGGAGAAAAAGGAAGAAAAGGCAGCCAACACAATCTCCTGTTCCTGCCACCCTGCTCAGCTCACACAGGAAACTGAAGGGGAAATGTTAACCCAATCCATGGGAATAATCCTCCAAAATCTGCCTCAATGTGCCTCCAGAAGGCAGGTCCCCCACTCCATGTGCTGCATGGGTAGGCTGAGCCAGGCAGAAGGAACAGCAAAGAGGGAGCAGAGAATTTCTGCCTCCCTGCCTTCACCTCTGGCTTGCACCCATCCACACCTTGTCTCCAGAATGTGGCCTTGCTCTGGGAAATGCTGTTTTGGCAACAGCAAGAGCTCAGTTGCATCCACAGGAAGATGTGGAAATATTTAACACCAGGTCTCTGGCCGCCAAGGTTTGCTTCACCAGGTGCTCTTTAAAATCAATTTGTTTTTAAAGCCCCAGGCAAGGAACCTGTCACCAGTGGCTGGAGATGATTGATTTCCAGAGCACTGCCACGGCTGCATGCAGACAGGATGCTCAGCCCAAGGAGCTACTCAGGAAAACCAAAGAACTCCTCCAGTTATTGCAACATCTGCACAACCATGTGAGCCAGAAGCTGGGCATTCTGAGCTAAAACAGAGTAACCCATTGGCCTTAAACTCTAGCAGTGCTTTAAGGAAACAGACTCACCCAGCAGGCTCTTTCCTCCCACAGAGCAGAGCCCAAAATCACCCTGGCACCTCCAGGGACAGCACTGAGCCAGGCTGGACAGTGCCAGTGCCACCCCTGGCAAGGCTCACTGCCAGCTCTGAAGAAACTCTACATTTCTGCCAGCTGCTTTTAACCCTGGTCCTGACCTGGCAGTGTTTTTATCAGACCACCTACAGATTTCCCTGTGATAAAAATAAACCTCTGCAGAGGACTTCTTGTGCTTGCTAATCTGGCAGGTTTTGGAGCAGCCACCTCTTTATTTCCATGGGAATTTTCCACTGGGCTGTGTCACTGCATCTCCCTTCTCCAGGGCCTGATGTTTTGGGAGGGAAGGGGACTCCAGATGTTGCAGCACTGCCACTACACACAGGAGCACACCAGTGGGGCAAGAGCTCCTGTGCAGCTCCAACCATGCAGGAACATGACTGTAATGGGCCCCAAGAGAGGCTTCAGAGCTGGCAGAGAAACTCTCAGAGAAGGTAGAAGAAAGCAAAGCAGGAATTTGACAGCAGTAATTCTCTACTAGCACACAGCAGAGAGAAAAACATGCACCCCAGAGAGCAGCTACCACACTAAGGCAGCACAGAGGTAATTCCTGCAGCTCCTTCTTGCACAAGAAGAGGCCAGAAATCCAAATCACAGCCTGACAGGTAAGCCAGAAATATGAGCCTTTAGGGACAGCCCAGGGCAAGGCCTCTGAGTGCTCCCAAGCGCTTTCTTGCCAGGTTTTAAGCTCTGGCTGTAGATCTTAACTCACATCTTCTCCCAATTACTGCTGTGCTTCTGGGAGGAGCTGGTGGTTAACAAGTTCCTCGGCATCCGGCTACCCCACAGACCCTCTGGGAGAAGAGTTTTGTAGAACCAGCTGTTTCTTAAGGTTTTAATCAGAGAATTGGGAAGCCAAGTGCACAGACTGGATCTCCCTTCCAGCCAGCTGTCTCTGATCCCACCTTGCACAGCAGCAGGACAGCAGCTCCCTGCCCTGCACAGCCTGGATCCAATCTCCGGTACTGATAAGCACAAGGGAATGTTTTCTGCATCCAGACTTTTCTGTGGTAGCAGCCACTTGGAAGTGAGCTGCTGCTTGGCTTCTGGAGGAGCTGAAATACAGTCTGGGATGGTGCAGGGAAGAGACTGAAAGAGGAGGGCAGGGAGGATATGATAAGAAATCTCACCTTCAGACCTAGAGCAACAACACCCAACTGCACACACTGATGCCAACTTTGGCACTCCCTACATGTCATGACGGTATTTTAAAAAATACATTTAGTACCAGAGAGTAAAACAGTTCTCCAGTCCTGAGCAGCATTCAGCCTTCAAGTCTGCAGCCTTACTGGGCAGATGAAACAGAAGACATGTGCTGCATCACAGCAATGACACAGCTCCAAACCCAACCCTGTATTTGCACAGAGTTATCTACACCACAGCCTCACTACCTGGCACTGAGCTGCAGCCCCCTGTCATACTCACAGGCAAAGTACTGCCAGGGCTCGTAGGTGAGGCCAAAATCAGTCGATCGCTCCAGCACCCAGAGGTCAGGACGAGGGGAATTGGCAAACTTGATCAGGACATACGCCACGTGGAAGAGCTGAAAGAAAGAACACAGAGTTAGCTGGCTGCTTGAGGCACCCTGAAAAGCAGGGAGAACTTCTTGGGATCCAAGTGGAATAAAGGAGCTGGCACTTTGCAGCTCGCGCAGCCTGCGGAGCGGAATCCTCCGTATCTACAGGGATGGTGATACAACAGAGAGCCAGATTAGAGAGCCCAGCTCCCACTGAATGCAAACACAGCTCAGACTTTGTGGCTACAGGCTGTGCTCAGATTGTGCTGGGAAACACCTCAGGCTTAGCATTACAAACCAGCTACAATGCTGCCCTGGGGACTCGGCTTTTGGGCTCTTTGTGGGGTAACAGGCGACACACTGGCCTGCCAGCCAGGGAACATCCCACTGTACCTTGCAGACAGTACCACAAAATCCTTATTTTTGGTTTTTTTAAGGCATTCCACATACCAGCTTCACCAACACAATCTGTATTTGGAAGCGTGTTGCAGAAAAACCCCAGCACAGCTCCTCTTCCCCAGGTGCCACAGGGAGGGGAGAGCAGGAGACCCACTTGGCTCCAGCACAGCTCCAACACGGGGCTGCTCCCATTTGTCTGGACACTGACATGTGCACACACACTCCTGCCAAGTATAAAATAAACCTAAGTCTTTAAAGAGCTACAATGTCAGGGCTGGAGAGAAACAAAAGCCCCAGCAGAATTTCCCTTCCCTGGCTGGCACCGGCTCGCTCCAAGAATCCCCACTCCATCATCCTGTCACAAAGTGATATTTAAAGGCAAATAAAGTTCTCTTATCAGAGGAAATTCCTGATGTCAAAAACAACCCAAAAGGGAGTTTAGTGCTTGAAAGGCTGAGATTTATAGCCCAGGAGTCCCTCCTCATGCAGAGCAGGGGCTGTATGAGCATACACCCCCCTGAAGACTGACAAGTATCCAGAGGGACATTTCTGCAAGGGGAGGAGAAGGACGGCTCCGTGCCCATCTCAGCCATGAGAGAGCCAGAACAGCAGCCAGAACCTCAGCCCTGCCCTGGCCACACACATCACCGAGCCAGAGGACATTCATTAATTATAACATGCCTCCAAAACAGCCTTGACAATCCAGACTGGGTGAGTAAAGGGCAGAAGAAACAAGAAAGAGGTATTTAAATCTACCAAGACGTCTATAAAGCACAGATCCTGCTGGGGTCAGTCAGACAAGGGGTCTGCTGGTGTGCAGATATGGAGCAAGGGGATGTGGGCACCCCTGAGGACTGGCACCAGCTCAGCTCCCCCCTCAGCAGGACATTCCAGCAAAAACCTCCTCAGGAGACTCCCAAATGCTCCTCTGGCTCAGCCTCTCCTCCACTTACCAGGGGGATTGGTGTGAATCCCACTGCAGGCTGGTGACACCTGAAAACACACCTGGGTGTAGACTGAGGGGGCTTGAGAGATGCTCAGGGAGGAGTGAAGCAGATCCAGCTGGGAAATCCACATGAAGATCAAGCACAGAGGGTCAGAGGCTGCTCTCCAGCTGGAATGGGCAGGAGGGTGGGATTTGTCACCACTCTCAGGGTTTTCCATCCAGAACAAAGAAACCAAAGCAGTCCCCCAACTCAGTTCTCTGCTGCCAAAAGACTTTCAAGCCCAGCCAAGGGGGAAACAGGCATCCTTTTCAAAAGCTGAGGGCAAACAGACCTCAGTGCTGCCCTAGATCCCCTCTGCAACATACGTGCTGTCAAGGCATACAAGACCAGGCTTTTTCTGAGGAGCAGCTTGTTCTGCCTGCTTACCCTCTCAGCAGAGCTGGTATTTGATAGTGAAGCCCAAGAGGTTCAGCTCAGGCAGCTGCTTTCTCTGCAGGACCAGCTCTCACAGCTCAGCATCTGCCTCTTGGCATGGGAACAGGGCTGAACACCAGCCTGTGAAGTTACACCTTCCCTCTGCTCTAAACCCTCCTCCAGCTTTATCCTGCGGGGAATAAATGAATGCTCCTGCTGGAATCTAGTGCTGTCTGTAGCTGCACAAAATTCCCTGTGGCTCAAAAATACCTGTACATGTTCTGGCCCCAGGCACAGGGGGTTCTCTGCTCTGAATGAGCAGCAACCACAAACACCAATTTAAAAATGTGAGGTGCATCCCTCTCTTCTGCCTTTCTTTGTGCAAAGCCAGTAATGAATTTACTGCCTATGGAATTTCTAGGGGGTCCTCCTCTTTGTTCATCAGCTTTATGCTGGAACAGAGTGTTCCTAATTAAATGTGCTGGACTCCAACTCCTGCATGCTTCTGGCTCTCACATGTCCCCTCCCTCTGGAGGGCACGGATTGCCATGCGGGCAAATTGATGCAGCTTTTGCTCAAACAGTGAAATTTGACACAAAACCAAGCCTCAGGCTCAGTGATTCACGAAGTGAAAACAACAGCCAGAAAAAACCCAGTGCTGCTGCTGGTTGCAAGCTCAGGTGTAAATGGCCCTGGGGCAGGGCAGGGTTGAGCAGCCACAGGCTCCAGACCCCTCTGAGTTCTCTCCTATTCCTGCTTTTCACAGCAAAGCACAAGAACCTCTGGGTTCTTGCTGGCTTTGTCTGGATCATCTGCAATGCCTCAGCTGAAAGACAGGGCAGATATCGGCTCTCAAAGCCAAACACAATTCCTCTCTCCATACCCAAATCCATCTCTAGCACTGCTGTTACTGCTGAATTTTATTCCAGTTGTGACCACAGTCTTGGGACACAAATAAACCAGCCAGCACTGCCCAGCCACTCCCCTTCCAGCATGGAAGGGTCATTCCTAATGGAGCACAGAAAATATTCAGGAGTCTGTGACCACAGTGACCCCAAACCTGGAACAAGACCCATGTCCTGGTATTCAGGGGGATTTTTGTCCTGTCTGGTGAGTCTCCTGCTCCTCCATCCAACATCCTTATCTTGCAGATTATCACAGCCTGGCCAGAAAAAATAACAGCAAATTGCCTGTTTCCAGTGCATCTGCTGAGAAAACTCAGATGCAAAGATGGAGCAGTAGCTCTAAAAATAGAGCTGGCAGAAAAGCCAGACTTTTCATTCCATGTTTAGTTCCAGTACAGTTCTGCCCAACCAATATTGCAAGAGAAATGGTTGTTTTTTTTTTTCAAAGCCTTTATTTAGCTCCTATTATCAGTCAGATGAATAAAAACCTCTATGCTCTTAGCCACTTCAGACATTTTCTTCCCTTCTTCATGGAGAAAAGAGGTGAAACACCAGACTTGATGCTCACACTTGTCTCCAGGCACACATATCCCTTATTTTCCCTACCTTGAAAACATGCCAGGTACAGCTCAACCTTTGACCAGCCTCTGGAATTCCATAAAACGACCTTCCAGCCAGGAAATTCTGACACTACTTTAATTAGCAACCAGATTTCTTTGAAAATAGTAACATCTCTACATGGAGTTGATGTTGCTGTTAGTGGTTTTGAAGCAAGTTTCCTTAGTAACAATCCCTTGCAGCTGCCCCAGTGCCTGGAAGGATGGAGCAAGTGCTGGAGCCAGGAGGGGAAGATGGAGATGAGGGCATTTCCTCTGTCCCATGCTTCATCCATTGGTCTTTAGATGGTGGGCAGCTTTATCCAGCACCAAAATACCATTAAAATGTAATCCTGATTACTGCCCAGTGTGATAGTGTGCATACTTAAAGAATAAAAACAGATTCCAGAGAGTCAAAAGAAACTGAGCTCCTTCTGGAGCAGCACATTCTCTGTTTGTTCATCCATCCTTCTGTGTAAGCAGCACATGATGGCAAAATCACACATTTCTTCTCTATTCCTTTCCTTAAGACACTGATTTCACTTTTCCATGTGGGAATAAGAAAACAGGACCAGGTCAGTGTTGCTTTGGTGAGGGAGTTCTGGGGAAGTCTCACTGATATTCCAAGGCACCTCAAAACCACAGAGAAACATTCAATAACCAAAATAAATCTTCACATTGTTTTAAAATTGACAACTACATTTCCACCAGCAGTAGGAGGGGTTGTTTTTGGTTCTGGGCCTAGGAGGTCTGAGCAGGCTGTGCTGGCTGGGAGACAGACCCAGCTCTGCTCCCAGACCCTGCAGGAGGAGTTTGCACAGCAAACCACTCGCTAATTTTCCACAGCACAGATTTATTACCTTTGGCATTGACTTAAGAAAATAGCACCATGTAAAAACAAAGCAGTTCAACTCTCCCTGACCACTGCTCCAGACCCCTGTGGAGTGAGTGTGTGTGTGGAGAGCATCACCAGCACTGCTCATCCCTGCTGGGCATC
Organism: Passer domesticus; assembly: GCF_036417665.1. Classification (NCBI taxonomy): domain Eukaryota; kingdom Metazoa; phylum Chordata; class Aves; order Passeriformes; family Passeridae; genus Passer; species Passer domesticus. Next base: position 10,627,070 of record NC_087489.1, on the reverse strand, counting down.
TCCTGGGAGGGTGGCAAGGACCTGCTGAGCCATGCCAGGGCACAGGCAATAATTCCCACTGTTTAGGGGCACATGCAAAACCTACAAGCAGGAAAAGCGGAAAAAGAACTGCTATGGAAAGTGGGGGGAAGTGTTAATTTAATTTTCCCCACTTTCAACAATGAAATTATTTCACTCCCTCCCAAGCCCATCCATCCCCCCAGGCACTGCCTAGTCCATCACTGCAGCCACAAGCCCACCTGGAAAACGTGGAGATGTCAGAGCCTGGATGGGGTTATCAATCCACAGAGCCAGGGAACAGCAGCTCTCTGGGAGCACAGGTCACCTCTGCCCACAGCCTGGGCGAGTGCCTGCTCTGCTGCCAGGAATCAGCCTTGGAAACGCTCGGCAGCGCTGGCACCACAGCACTGGCAGCAGCTACAGCTAAGAAGGTGCCTTTTTGTGCACCTTTTATCCCCACAAACAAATATGCAGGAGGTGGAAAAGCCCTGGAAAGGCAGAGAGCTTCTGTATCACTTTGAATTTCTCCAGGTCAGTGATCTGTCCCTTCTGCATCCTTTGCCTGTAATCATTTATTCTCATGGAAGCAGTGAATTTACTCATTAACAACTTGACTGTCCCCCTGCTGAGCTACTGCAGTCCTACAGCAGATTTATTTCTCCTCAGCCCATCCATCAAAACCTTTTAATAAGACCTCTCACATTTAGTGTGTGTCTGCTTTTTATTTTCAATCACACAAGAACTGCTCCAACCCTCCCAGGCAGCAAACAAAGGTGCTTCTCCTCCAAGTGGCCACGGCTTTTTATCCATTTTTTTATAAAATACTCAAGTGCCTGAGAGCAAACAAACCCCACATATAAAAGCACAAAAGTCTGTGTTTGAAAGAGGGGTGTGCACTGAAATGTGCTTTGCCCTCATTTTGCTCTTTTCCTCACAGCAACTCCTGGCTTGTTCTTGTATGTGTGTGTCTCAAATCCTCACTCCTAAAAATTACATTTTTCCAAGTTATTCATGGAGGATGACAAGGTTCTGAATGAGAAGGTTCCCTATGCTTGTATCTCAAGATTTTAACAACCAGGCTTTAGAAACAACCACCCATCCCTTCCACCACAGGGGAAGGACAGAGGTGCAAAGTGGCAGCTATTAAACACCTCGGCAGGGCAGGGGAGAGAGGTGAGCACTGAGAATCCATTTTGCACCAACCTGTTTTCAAGTTTTTCTCTCAAAACTCTGGGATTTTATTGAGAGAGATCAAAGAAAACACTCTCCATGAAGCCACAGATTCAGAGCTACCAGCCAGCATGAAACCTGCTCCGTGCCATAACAAGCAGCAGCAGCAACCCAATGCTTCATGGTGTTATTTTCTAAACAGTGCCTGTTCCCTTCCTAAGCAGCTTGGCTTAGATGAACAGCTGATGGAGCGTTTTCCACAAAGGATTTTTTCTTTAAACACCACTTCTGAGAAGGATTTGGCTCGTCCACTGATTTCACACACAGCACTGCTTTATCTTCACAGCATCCTCCTGTTCAAGCTGTCCTTCCCCTGCCAGTGCCACACACACCTCCTGCCAAAGATCCTCGGGGGACTAAATCTGCAGCACTTGGCACATGGCAGGGCAGAGCAGTGCCATCCCTTGTGGCTGCACAGTGCTGAAGATCTGGGTAGCCAAGTTTTAGAAACGACCTCCACCAGGGCAGCAGCAAGAGCCTGGCTGGCAGCAGGCTCAGCCAGCTGGCACTAAGGAGAGGCACAGAGGAACACCCTGCTAAATCCCTGCCCAGCTGGAGCTGCCAACAGCAAATGCCACACAGGTACAGGTGCAGCATCCAGGGATGCTGACACACCAGCCTGGACACGGCCAAACACAAGCCTGTGCTCAAACCCCAGCAGGTGGGGATCAGCCCTTTGTGGGTGCCCAAGAGAAATCACAGCAGAGCAAAACTGGTCAGGCCAGAGGGGGACGGCTGGAATTCCTTGGGATGAGGCTTCAGTCACTCCCAGAGAAGGACTTTGCCCACAGCAGCCTCTCACTGCACAGTAGGAGATTCCTGCACTTGACTGAGATGGAACTTTGCTACTTCACAGTTGAAGGGCAAAGCATTAAGTAACCCATTAAAGACAAACCTTTGTCTTTTTTTTTTTTTAATGTGTCCATTTGTCTTTTAGCCCAAATTTAAGCTACAACACCCTCAGGGAATTGCTCAGTGGACCCCCCTGTCCTTGGGCACCTTGTAAGGGGTACAAGCACTGCTGTGCAAGGCCAGCTCAGCCCAGGGGCTGACTGAGCCCAGAGAATGTGCAGAGGGGCAGCTGCCTCCACCAGCACTCCCACCCTCTCCAGCTGCTTTAATCCTCCTGCAAACACCACCAGAAACCCAGCAAGGGGTGGCTGTAAAGTGGCCCTTAAAACTTCCTGGTGCTGCAGAGATAAGACACTCTAACTACATTTTCAGGATTTCAGGTTCTCATACTATTTACCTTGAGGTGTCAATTATCCTTGATGGTTAAATACTTCTAGGAAGCTTCTGGGAATGTTTGTTCTTTTTTTTTTTTTTTTTTTTAACAGAGTGGTGGTTTCTGAGAAAATACGTGAATTAATAATTAGCTGGTAGGATTAGCAGCAGTTCATAACAGGGTCTTCCTCCCAGTAAAAGATAGTATTACATGAGAAGAGGGATAAGAAAAAAGTGACTCAGAGGAAAAAAAATCCTCTTTTACAGAGACACAAAGTGCCCTGATGGCCCTCACTGTGCAGAGCCACGTGCTTGTGCTGTGCAATGTGCAGGAGTGGAAAAGCCAAAGCTCCTGCAAGCAGCTTCAGGCAGACAGGTGAGCAATAAGCAGGTGTTCCAGGAAGACTTGGTATTCTAGAGGAATTTAACTGGAAGTCACACAAAACCAGCCAGCTAAATAAATCCAGCCACCTACTTCATGAGAGAGAAAAAACCCCACATAGTTCTCAAGGCTGATTTTCCAAGGGCCTTGGGTCCACTCCCTTAAACTAACAGGAGTTTGAGAGTAATTTTAGCAAAATGAAAACTACACCACAGCAGAAACTCTTGTAATCCCAGAACATACAGAAAAAAAAGTGCCTTCCTATAAATAGAAAAAGTGGGGAATTCCAGCTTGTTAATACTGACTGGTGTGCTTGCAGTCTAAATCTGAAATTGCTATGAAAAAGGCTGACTTGAGGGATGTCATCTGACTGCAGTTATTTGAGACTGTGAGAAGCAGAGTCTCTTCAGGGAGCTGTCACTCCACACGCCAGGAGAGTGAGGTTTTTGTTACTAATGGGAAAGAACTGACTCAGCTTTTAATGCCAGAAGACTTTGAAAGGAAATGAACAAATCTCCTTGGAGTGCCCCATTCTGCCATGGTAAATTCCACTCAAGGAGCACATCTCTGTCCTGGAAGGAGATGAGCAATCCCTGTGCCCAGGATGAAGAGCTCAGGGCTCACACTGAGCTCCAGCATGGCATTGGAAATGAGCCTTTGAAGTCCATCTGGGTCATCCTGTGGTGTTCACATGGACAACATCCCTCAAGAGTGGCTGATCCCAGTGCTGCCTCTGCTCAGGGAACAGTCTCACACCTGTGTTGCAGGGACACCAGCGGGGTGCTTTGTGAAGAAGACTCAGAAACAAAAGATAGGAGACATGAAGGAGAGGATGGCACTGCCACAGCTTCCCCCCATGTGGCCAAAAAAACGCATCTATCCATTAGTTCTTGGGGAGAAAGTCCAGATTTAGAGACAAACCTGTCCCTGTTCTCCTCCCCGGTGACTGGCCATCGCTGCACAGCAAGCACAGCTGGGAGGAGAGCCCTGCTCAGGCCCTTCCTTACTGCCAAACTGTCCCAGCAGCTGCAGGAATTGTCTGTAAGGCCTCCCTGGGCATCTGCTGCTGGGACAGAGAGCCACAGGCTCAAAGGCAAGAGCTGCAATACTTTTAGCAACCACAGCCCTGCCTGGTACCTCCTGTTTATCAATGTGCAGTCTGACAGGGTAAAAACCATGACCTTGAGCACAAGGAAAAGAATTCCATTAAAAATCAATGTTCATTCCTCTACCTGCCAATGACATCACCACTGTGAAAGGATTTCACCCAGAGTTCATCAGTCCCTGCTGCTCGTCCTTCTCATTTCCTCGGAGAATAACTGAACAGCTCTGGGTTAATTTGGTTTAAGTGTTCCCCCAGCTGCCTGCGTGCTGACACACAGGGAGCAGTGTCCACAGTCACGGATTGTTTGCTTTTAAAACATATAGGAGGAATCCGTGACTCTGGCAGCGAGCGTGATGAAACCAAACCAGGGCACATTCCAGAGCCAGATGTATGGGCACAGCTGGGACAGAGCCCAGCTCAGAGCTCTGCTCAGGTCCTCTCCTCCTCCCTGAAACGAGGCAGAGTGCTCTTCTCACAACTCCCATTCTCACAAGCCCCCACAGCACAGCCTGCAAGGTGCAAGCCACTCGTGCCCTCATAAATAAAACTCCGGGCAAAGCCTCGATGGATTTGCCTCCCCCGAGCTGAAGCTCCCACACAACCAAGCAGGAATTTCAGCCTGCAAGGGCCAAAATTCCTCAATTTCCTCCCAACAGCTACTCACTAAAAAATCTGGTCTGACCTTTTGTACCACTTCATTTCTTCTGCTCTGCAATTAAAAAGTGGCACAGCCAGGACATTGATTTTTGCACGTTTCTGTATAGAAGCAGCGTGGGCTGCTGAGGATTTGGGAGTACTGGGGCAGATTTGTGTGGCAGATTATTATTAGTATTATTATTTGTATGACACCTACACTGTACTGCTGATTCTCAACTTATCAAAACCTGTCTGTGGGCAAATTACACCCCAATAAAGATGGGGAGCCGACAAATATGGAACTCCTGTGGGCAATTAAAGGCAAGCAAAGAAATTGGCAGATTAAGAAAGGAGTCTGCCTGGTTCTCAGTTTGGGTTCAACCTGAGAACCGAGTTCCTGAGAGATGGAATACTCAGCAATTCTCAAAACCATCTTTCAAGAAAGGATTTTTGTTTGAACATGTCTGAAACCCCCTGGAGCCAGCGTTACCCTGCAGCTCACTGAACCTCCCCATCATCACTCTGCCTTCAACACCTCCCAGTCCCAGGCATTCAGAGAGAAAAACCTGCAATGCAGACAGGCAGGAGACCTCTCTGCACAGGGTCAGCAGAACCCTAGTGATATAACACCAACCTCCCAACAAGCTGGATGGGAGGGTGCACAATCAAGACAAAATGCACAGTGATTAATTTCTCCTCGTTGTAGAAGTGTCAGATACCACTGGATTCATGGAACAAGAATGCAGGGGAGGAAAAGCTGAGGAGGGTACATGAGAAACCTTTCCATTTAGGACAGGTATTAAGAGCAAAATACTTTAAATGGACCAGTATTTAAAAAAAAAAAAAAATTAGTGAAGTAATAGATATGATGTACAACTCTGAACATAATGAACTTGTATCTAACAGGTGGTCCCAGCTAAACTAAAAGCTCTCTCAGGTACCTCACAAGTCAATGCTGTGCAGAGCAGCTGGTGGGAAAAGTAATCATCCTGAGCAGCCAAAAGTTCAAATTTCCTTGAACTTTTGGCTCTGCCAGTTCACTCATACTCTCTGAAGTACATTATCTCTGCTTGCAGGGTTTACTCCAGCCTTTCATTGTTGTCTTATCTCCAGCCTCTTCCTGCCCCAGCTTCAAAAAGAACAGAGAGCATCACAGAACAATATGAATGAGCTAAAAAAATATATTAATAAACACCAGCCCAAAACCTTCACCAACCAGGCTGCCCAGCTCACTTGGAGAGGCAGGAGGGGGTTTTGCAAGAACAGATGAGGAGAAATAATCTCTCCTGCTTGATACAGGGTAACTACAAAATTCCCCAGACCAACCTATTTGCAGCCCATCAGTAACGTCAAGCTAGGCAGCATCCACTGGGACACAGGAGCAGGGGAAAAGGCAAACACATCTCAGTTATGTTTGTGCCAGCAACATAAACTATGGTCCATTCTTGGGTATGATGGACTAAAGCAGCTTATCTACAGCTCACAGTGCAAACTTTTTGGACAACAACCCTGTAAGCAGTTGATTCCTGCAGTTGTGAGAGTGCACTGAGAAGGGTTTCCCAGGAGCTGGAGAAAACAACCTTCTCTGTCTGGCTGAGGAGAACATGTCCCAGAGAAGACCTTTTCCTTGGACAACAGCCATGCATGACTAGTGGGAGAAATCCCCACTCATGTCAGACCAGCAACACATGCCAGGTGGTGGGCAGCCCTCTCCTGATAGCACAGCAGGATCCACACATCTGCACAGACCCAGAACAGCAGTCAGGCATCCAAGAGATGCCTCAAAACACACCTGAGCTGGGCCTCTCTACAATGCCCAGGACAACAGGCCCTGCAGCTCTTCTCATCTGCCAGTTTAAAAAAATAATACCAAAAAGATGAAAGACAAAAACAAACCAAAAATCCCAAAAGTGGTCCAGCACCTCCCACACAGTCCAGGGCTTGTGAATCACAGCCACACCAGATCCCAGGCTGCTGCTGTGGGATTTCTGCACAACCTATCTGCCCAGCAAGAGCACAGTTATGACACCAGAGCAGACTGGAGACCAGCATAATCTCCCAGATAAGGCTTGGCTGTGGTGAAAGGAAATTGGCTGCTTTGTTTCACAGCAGAGCTCCCTCCTGAGCACCTTTCTGCACAGCCTGCATCTCCCCCAGCCCTGTGGCTCTGCTCTGGAGCCCAGCAATAAATCCCTGAGGTGGGCTCTGGGCAGCACAGGAGGCTCAGCCCTCCCTGGACCTGCTTAATTGGGCACCTCAGACTCATTTCACATCTCCAAAAGAGGCCACTGTGCCCCACCACTACTGGCTCACTGAAGGAGCAAACCCAGGAGCCCCATCCACCAAAGGCTGATGCTAACGAAGAGCAGAAGCCAATTAGCAATCCCCCAGCTGACTCATCAGGAGTTCCTGCGTCCTGGATGTGCTGCAGGGTGTTCACCTACTCTGACTACACTGAAAGTCTCTTGAAAAGCAGCTTTGAGGTCATGCAGGCTATTCACATTTTGGGTTATTTTTAGAGGTCCAAATGATGCCGGGATATCCGGGAAGACTTCACAGATTTAGTCCCATTCCCACAGAGTTCAAGACCAAATTGTTCAGAAACTCATTTTATCCTCAAGGGTTTTTTCCTAATGCTTGGCTTATACCCTCCTGCTTCTAGTGGTATGTTAATTAGTTTTGAAAAAACTTACTAAACATTATTTTAAATTGAAAATATGCTGCAGTTTTTGTGGTCAAAGCAGATATTTTAAAGCACTTCCCATATTGGGAATAAGGTCTTTAACATCTGAAAAGTCCCATGTTGCCTTTCCCATTACTTTTGAACTGTTGCCACAGAGAATGTGAGAAGCAAAAAGAATGGAATAATTTTTAAAGTTACATAGGCAGGATAGAGCACAACAGGTGATTCAGAATCCAGGTTAGGCTTTGCAGAGATGGCAAGTCCAACACCAACAGCTGTGTTACAGGGGTAACTCGCCCAACATTCCCATTTGGATACCTGTGCCTCCTTACACGCCTCAGAGGCCACATGGGCTGCAGGTGAGCTGCCATCCCAGGGACAGAACAGGGATCACAGCAGAGACCGGGGAGAATTCCCAGCCCTGGGAATCAACCACCTTCCCCCACCCACTGGGCTGCTCCTTCATCTCCTGTCCGAGAAATACTGCAGTTCCATTTTCCAGCTCGGCTCTTTCCCTTCTGGGGCTCATGCTGGCTCATACTCCTTTGAATTTTGATCAGCCCACAGCATTCTTGATATTTTTTCCTTTCACATTACAAATTATCATCTACAGCACCAACTGCTGCTGTTTTGCCCCCAGGAGTCCTTCATGGATGCACCCTGGTTACAACACCACTCCCATGATGTGGGTCAGGGGTTGCTGTTACCATCAATGACAGCTCCCATCTCCATCTTTCCCAAGAAAATCCCCTCAGATCTGGACACTGTCACAGCTGTCCCTGGCATCACCATCCCTTGGCACCTCCAAGCTGGATGCAGTGACCACAGACAAACTCCTGCAGTGCCCAAATTTATCTGTCCTAACCCCATGCACCTTCTTGACCAAAGAGGAAAGTAAGTGCCAAATTCTGGCAACCCAGCTACCTAACATCATCTGGAATGAGTGCTGGATGACACCCTGCAATTCTCTAATTTCTGGAAGTGCCCAGGCCACGCTGGCCAGGGCCACTAGAAGCAAGCTGGAGCATCCTTGCTAGGACCAAAGCCAATGCTGGCAGAGGACAGAGCAATCCACAAAGCTGGAATTCACCCCTCCTCCTCCTAATCCAAAATAGCCCCATTGCTGGCTCATCAGGCTCAGCCCAGAACTCAACTGCTTCGGGGTCAGATGAGGAGAAAGGAATTGTAGGAGGCAGCTTTAAGTGGCAGGGCTGGAAAGTTAATGCAAAGGGGTTGCTAAGGATTGCTGCTGATTTCTGCAGTGGGGCTCGGTTCTGAAGGCAGAACAGGCACTATAATCAATAAAGTGCCTGTGCACAGCCTGGGGACAGCTGAATCCCTGCCCTGTCCATCACACCAGCGCTGGCTCCCTGCAGCCACCAGGGCTGCTGCCCAGAGAACAAACCACAGTAACTCACTTGTCCACAGCAGATTATGTTGTGGAATATTTATTGCCTTCCCGATCGGAAGAAAGAAACATTTCTCTCTTGGACATAATGAAGAACACATTTCCAGCACTTAACAGCTGGAAGCTGGAAAGGTGGCCAAAGAAAATCCCTAACTATTTTTTTTCCCTTTAAAGTAAGCATCTGGAAAGCTAATTTCTGAGGAAGAGGAACCTTCCTAAATCAATCCAAGGAAAGAGTCAAACTTGGTCACAATTTACAGGCAGGGGCTGATAAGATCACATTGTGAGTGTGATATCAACAACATGGTTTCTGTCTGCCCCTGTCAGCTTGACTCCAAGAGGATGAGGAAAGGCTGTTTTTATTTAATGAAAAGAACAACTCACACTGGCAGAGACTTTCAGTATGGTTTTGATCATCCACTGAAATATCAGGGAGTTCTTTAATCTCCACCCCACATGGCTGCAGCTGATACACTCTGGGTGATGCTGACCTGTCCCCAGCCCCCTGGGATGACAAATGAGGTCCCTCCACTGCCTCAGCCTCAAACTGTCCCTGGGACCAGCTCCTCCAGCCTGTGTCAGCACGAACACAGGGAATAACAACTGGCACACGTGCCTGCAAGCAAAGCACTGCTCTGCCCAGGCCAGAGCCCCACACTAACTCTCCAAAGGATGAGAGGGTCCCTATTCCTCCCCTTGCATGTTAACAGCATCAACCTCCACACCATGAGTGCACCTCGAGGGCTGGAGGCAGTCATTGATGATAACTGCAGGGCTGCATCACCTGCCAAGGAAGCCCTGTGCCAGGGCTATTCACCACCTGAAGCTGATGCCAGGCTGCCCAAATCTGCTCCAGGACACAGAAGGAGCTGCTGGGTGGGCACTCCCCAGGCCAGAGCTCCGTGCCCCCACACCTCAGCAAGCCCTGCCCTGCACACACTGAGTGCTCTTCCCAGAAACACAAGCAGCTGACGAGAACAGAAACGCTCCGCTTTGGATGAGATGTCTGGGAAAATGCTTCTCCTCTAACTTTCATGACAGGTTCAAATTCTTTCAGAGGGAGGGCTAACGCGGGTTGTTTTTAAACAGGCGCTGTGTTATTGTAAGCAATAACAGGAAATTGATGGCTTGCAGTGTGGTGGGACACAAGGCAGCCCCCCTGGGGCAGGCTGCTGACTGTCCCCAGCATGGCCAGATGCTGTGGGCTGGCTGCCTGTGGAGCAGAGCCTGCAGAAAGCACCCAGCACCCTTCAAGGGCCAGCAGAGGGAAGGCAGAATCCAGAGCCAAAGCCTTTCCAGATGCCCCATCCCATGTGTCCTGTAGCTGTGGGGTAACTGAAGCCTGAAGCCTTTGTTCAGGTTTGGTGCTGAACACCAAAGGCACTTCAAAAAAGGAAACAGGGGACAGGCAAAGAGATTCCCCTCCCTCCTGAATCAGCCACTGGGAGAAAAGATGCTGCTGGCAAATTCAAGACTTATTTGAGAAGCAGGCTTAGCTCACGCTGTTCCCCAGCATTATCCACCCCAGCATGGGCCCGGGCTGTGCCAGAACAAACAGCACATCAAATAAACAACACATTAAGGCAGAGCACGCTGCGGACACGTGCGGTCACTCCACTCTCCAGCCCAGTGGCCCAGACATCCACAGCAGCTTCTCTCTGCTCCCTGTAAATGCTCCTCTGACCTGCCCCAGGGCTGCCACAGCAGGGCTTGCTGCTGAAAAAGAAGTTCAGCCCAAGTGCAGCAGCTTCACCCTGCTGGGGACTGATGCTTCCAGCACACCTCAGCAAGGGCTTGGCACACAAAGGAGCCAGAGGCCAGCTGCAAAGCACATCACTGAAGTGCTGCTGCTCACTCAGCACCCAGCCAGGGCAGCACGAATCCACCTGCTCACATTTCTCACACTGAATTTCTGGCTCGGGCAGCAGCAGGGACGGGAGGAAGCGGCACAGCCCAGAACTCCATCCATCGGTGGGTTCCAGGTCACGCTCCTGACCCACTTCCAAATCCGGGTGGTTTTTATTTGCAGGGCACGGGGAGCTGCACCGCCAGCCGTGCACCTGTCACCCCTCTCCCTTTCAGCAACCTGAGCCAGGGCCACCACGCCGCGGACACGCTCACATCCTGTCCCAGCCCCGGGGACACTGAGGCACGCAGGGCAGGAATGCTGAGCTGCACCAAGACTCACGGCTGATTTGGGATGTGGGGAAATAAACTCCAAAGCCTTTCCAACACCAGCACCAAAGACAACACCCCAGCCATCTCACATTTCCTCCTTCCTGGCAGTGTAGGGACATAACTGATCAGTCCCCCCACTGCACAAATCCAAGTCCTTATGCCCACTCCCTGCCCAGAAAATAACACCACCGGGGGCAATTCATTGTCCCTCAACACAAGGGGAAAAAAAAGGAGCAGCACTCACATAGTAGTTATGGATACAGCATGAACAGGGGGTTACAAACTCAGCACGCCTGGAACACCCAGTGCATGTCCTCAGTGGACACGTGTGCAGCCATCAGCACAGCGAGTTCATCTTGATCAGGGTCTGGGATTTGCTCTGGTTCAGGCAGGGACAGTGCACCCCACACTGCTGCTGAAATCTGGAATCTGTGCTGCTCCTTGGAGCAAGAATTAAGGACACCAGGCTGGTACCTGGCAGATGGCAGTAGCATTGTTGTAGCACATCATGCCACTAGATAAGAACAAGAAGCTTTTATTGATCTTTTATTGGTGTCAATGTCCCAAAATACCTTTAGAGCAGCAAAATAGTAATAACAATAGAATAATTCTACCCTTTGCTGAACACTCTTCAGCTCTTCCAGAGGCAGAGCCCTTTGAGTGCAATTTAGCATTGAATACAGCCCTGTGTGTCACAGTGACATGAACACCGTGGGGTCTGCAGTAAGTGGCTATTGGGAATAAGTGGGATCCCAGCAGGACAGCAACCTGAGCAGGTCTGGCTCAGAGCAGCTCAGCTGTACTTCAGTCCACAGGAGGCCACTGTACTGTAAGGATCTGCTCCCAAGGGGAGCTTTGTAAATATTTTCCAGGATGAACATTTGTAAATAGTGTCTTTCAACACGTCTTGAGAACAGATTCTTGATGTCCTGTTTTCAAAAGAGAATCATCATCTTCAAAGGCAGGGAGGCAAAGCCGTTCATGCAAACAGCACAGCTACAAGCAATGCAGTCTGGCACTGGTCCCCAGAGCTGCTCAGGTGGGTGTTTGCACTAGATATGTGTCTACCAGGCACAGCCACAGCCTCCCCTGCCACGGCTCCCAGCCCTGTTCCCAGGCACATCACCCTCAGAGCCCCCAGCAATCCGATCTGCCTGGGGAAACGTGATCGCCTCCCCCTGTGCTGCTGAGGGACACGGGTCACATTCTGCCAAGATCACAGCACAGCAGACTGGCATCTGCCCGGAGCCTCACGGCTCATGAAATCAATATACAGGCCACGGGAGTCATTTTGTCTCCTCCACTCTTTGAAGAATGACCTCCCTTCCTTCTCCCCGACCACAAACCCCTGCTCTGGGTGGTCCCTCCCAAGACTGTAAATTGACTTGCTGAAAGCCTTAGCAAAAGAAAGGTCAGATGCCTTCCAAACACAGAGCTGACAGTGCTGTACAACTGTCCAGACATTATTCCAAGGCTGTGCACATCCCCACAGCTCCCTGCACCACAGCAGGCACTCACACCTCAGCCAGGTGCACTCACTCTGCACAGGTTTCCCCCAAAACAGCACCTGCAGATGCAGCCTGCTGTATGGCCCAAACCTGCACCTCTGGTCACGGCCCAAACCTGCACCTCTGGCTACAGACTGGGGTAGGGGTGGGGTGGGCTGTGGAGCTGCTGCCCTTCCCTGGGTGGCAAATTCCCACAGGATTTCACAATATCCTTACTATGATGGTTGTGAATAAAACACAAGGGGACACAGAGCAGTGACAAGACCACAGCTACACCTGACAGCAACCTGCAGGACAGTTTTCAGTCTGTTACCTGCAAACCACACGAGAAACTGCAGTTCTGGACCGCATCAACACATTCACTGCAAATCCCACTGCCTCAGACCCTAAAACATAAAATCACCTTGCAGAACTCCCAAGTGATCAGCAATGTGAGAAAACCCAAGTGTCCTATAGGTGCTCCCAGCCTTGCCTGTTGCTGTTAAGCCCCGCAGCATCACTGCAGGGCAAACAGGCATTTACAGCCCCTCCTGGCTCCCTGCTCCCACTGCCCAGCCCTGGGAAGGAACAGAGATAAGGGGAGTGCTACAGAAAACACAGGGGCTTAAGAAAGCTCTGATTTAGTGGAGATAAGAGGTCTGGGTGAGTAAGCACACACCACTGAAACAAAGACCACTGCTGAAAGAAGGGCAGGCGTATGGGATGGCACATGTCCAGGGTGGGGGCACAGCACAGGTGTGCCTGACTTCAGAGGTTAAAAACCAAGTTTTTAAGCATAGCTATGTTGTCATTCTCATGGCACCACATCCTGATGAAATGTGCCCAACTGGCCTTCATGGAAGTGGCTCTCTGCTGATGCCTCGTGGATGCCAGAGCTGCCCAGAGTGGGCACTCACACGTTTCAGGCAGAAAGCAGCACTGGTATAAAATACAGAGTGCAGAGCAGCATCCTCCCCCTGACCTGGCTGATGGTGTGTGAGCACAGCCTCAGCACAAGCCCCCAGGACACTCTCCTAGCCGGTGTACAGACATGACACCAAAAGTGGGGAGCTTCCAGCAATGAGACACACAAACAACAAGGCGGTGGGGGAAGAACACAAAAGATGAACTGGACAGAAAAATCCCATCTCCAAACACAGGGCTTGCTCTGTCAAGAGGCAATCCCATGTCTGCAGCAAGCTCAGAGCCTGAGGGAGCCTGCTAAAAACAAAACTGCAACAACTGGGGCTCTGCAGGGTCCAAAGGAGCTCCAGTCACCTACCCAGTGACTCCAAACCAAGCTGGCAACCCCTGGGATAACACAAGCCAGGAGTAACAGCTCAGCACAGCCCTTACTCTGAGCACACAATTCCCCGGGCTCCTTAATGAGACACACTAATTTTTCACACTGTTAAGGGCAAAGCAAACAGCTGAGACATTTCTGTTCCTACACCAGGCTCTCCAGCACATTTGCTGCGTATCTTATCAGCAGCTTCAGCAGCCTTTCCAAGCCGTTTCAAGACTTTGGCCTTCAGAAACCTGGAGAGGGGGTGGAAAAACCCTCCATTCATTCTTACCACAGCACATTTTCAAGAGGACATTCCTACCATCCAGAGCAAACAAATGTTCCCAAGTGTGTGTTCTGTGGAGTTGTTTGAGTTGCAACAAGTAAGATCAATACAGGTTCACTGCACAAGGTATTTAAATATTCTTAAGAGGAGTTCCTGGGCCAGTTTAGAATTAAAAGGGAGAAGCCAGACAAAAGAATACTTGTCTGTGCTTTAGACAGTTTGCAGGCTGGTTTTTACACCCAGAGTTTTACAAGCACAGCTCCATCAGTCAGGACCACAAGCTTGTTGGGACGGGCTCTCCAGAGCACGCTAGGAGCTGTACAAATCTGGCACCTGCTCCTAGGCACTGCAGTACTAAAAATAAAATATAAAAAATACCATAAAAGAGCTATAGTAGGACCCTTTTCAGTACTGCCAAAGCCTTGCTGATTTGCTAAGTTTGCTAAGGAAGCCCTTGGCTAAATCACAGACTGATAAAAGAAGCACTCAATACCCTTCCATAGGATACAAACAGGATTTTGTGCTTTGGATGAGACTTGAAACAGCATCGGCTTCTTCTGTGGCCAGCAGTGGATAAGATCTCTGTGACATTCCCAGTTTCCTGCAGGTCCTGGGCAGGGATGCCAGGATCTCACCAAAACACAGCATGTGCACAGGTAAATGCCACCTGATCTGCTGTGACAAACAGGAGCCAAATCTTGTGTCCCACAGGGCACAGAGCAAGGTGTTAGAGCACAAGACCATGTGTCACCACAGTGTCACCTCCTCTATACAACACCCCAGGGCCCTGGACATTCACTGTTTTTCTTGCCATTCTCAATACAGCTCTGAATTTGTGACAAAAAGGACTTATGCCTTCATGGAGCACTCAGGAATCACTAAGCAGAGCTTCCAGCTACAACACACTGAATGGTGCATGGTCAACCAGCATCTTCACCATAAATTGAATTGTAGAAAAAAAATTCTAAAAAACCCAAGCCTGCTGCATCTCAGCTCTTAATCCAACTAAAAAAAACCCCAAGATTGATTTTAACCTTGACAAGGCACAACTTGTACATCTCTGACACAGCAATTTCCCATCAAAGAGAGGATTTCAGACTCAGCCTGTCTGTAACCTACCCAAGTCCTCTTTTTCCTTGTCTTTATGGGATTTAAAAAAAAAAAAAAAAACCAAAAAACACATGTCATACACTTCACTTCCAGAGCTGCAGGAAATCCACTCTAAGCTGCATGCCAGCTTCAGCTCCAAGGGTTTCCTTGGGCTGTTCTCTCAGCACAAGGAGAACAAAACAATCTTGGCAGCAGGCCATGCTACAAGAAAGTATTTCCCCCAATTCCCTGGGATGCAGTGGATATCCTGTCACAAACCTGCACGCATGGGAAGGGTGAGGAGAGGAAGGAAACAGAAGAGGACGAATTAGCTAAAAACTGGCACAACGTGAGAGGTCTCGGCTTGCCACCAAAGCCCCTGAAAGGCTTTTCATTTTAAATGGCCCAGTACCAATGATGAATGATTCACACACGCCTCAGGAACCCCAAGCTGTCCAGCACCCAAAAGGAGTACACTGAAATCCTCCCTCCATTGGATTTGGAAGGGCACACAGATGCTCAAGCCCTGATTTGTGTCTGGCTCAGAGGTGGCAAATGCCTGTCTTTCCTTGTACTTCTTAGTTCACCATTTTCAGGGCCAAGGGGTTTTGGAAAGCCCCTCTCTGGATCACTGTCAGGCTCCAGATCCCACACATACCAAGATGACTCATTTCCAACAAAAGTCTCCCTTGAATCTTGTGTGAGGTCTCTGCACCCAAGCCCAGTGCACCCAGCTTCCAGGCAGCACTTTCTGCCCTTCTGGAATTCCTCTGTTGGCTCCTGCAAGCCTTGACAGCGCTGGCTTTAAAGCCTGGTCGTTAGCAGATTTCAACAAAGCCAAGCTTGACACGTGCCAGCAGGTTCATTCTCCTCAAAACGTGCATCCCAGGCGTGCAGCACGTTGGCATCTGTCAGCAGTTCCCCCACGGTGACACTGCCGCGCAGCCCGCCGAGCTGACCCAACAGCAGCACACAGCGGGGTCAGGGCTGGATTAGCATTCCCTGCAGCACTGCTAACACCACACAGACCTGCAGCCACAGTGCTTGTGTGTGGGGGGTTCCTGCTGCTGGTCAGACCTGCCAGGCTCACAAGAACAATCTGTCCTCACAATTCCCCCAAGACCCCTTTGTACTTCCAGCCCCATTTACACAAACTTGAAGCAAGCCTGCTCCAAGGCAGAAAACAACAACTGGAAGAGAAAGAAATAATCAAACCCCTTCCTGGAGTCCAGCCAAAATCTTTGTGCCCACTAAGTTTGGGTGGATGCAGACTTTGCCAAAGCCTGGAATAGGATTAAGGAACAGCTTTAGCAAACAGCCAGGACAACAAGAGTGAAGTCACGATGAAACCAGCAATACAGATTTCTGTTTGCAGTCATGAGCCTGTGTTTACAGTTTGCAACTATGTGCAAATACCAGAAAGCCATTCTTTTCCTCTTCCCATTGGAGCTTGGCATTATGCACATTTAATTAGATCCAACAGATGCCTACAGCAGCATGCCAGCTGGATTTTGGGCACAGGGCTCCAATCCACAGTGATGGGAACTTGCAGGAACCATAAATAGAGCTCAGCTGAGCGTGTGTGTGTGAGGGAGAGCTCTGTATCACAGCAGGCAGAGAGAGAAATGGGAAAGAGAAACTAAATTGTGGCATTCTCAGTTTGGCTGTTTGCTTGTCCCTGCATGGGTTACACAAATAACCACTGGCAAGACTCAGGATGCCAAGCAGAAGATGCAAAGTGATTCTCAGGCAGGGCACAACAACTAGGGCAACTTACAGACACAAGCTTTGCCAGGAAATCTGCTCCATCAAAGACACAGTTTACAGCACACAGCTCCATGGAAAAAGCCATCAGTGATATGCAAATCTCACAGATAAAGGCAACTTCTTCTAAGGGAAACTGCTGTAAATTCCAGATAACCATGCACACCATGCAGCAGGAGCTCAGCTGGTTTACCCCTGCTGCTGAGCCCCAGCTTCTCCAGGTAGGTGTGGCTGGGAACAAGAGGCACAGTGCTTTCTGCCACATCACCTCCCATGAACGTTTTGTTGTATGACAGAGGGAAGGACAAGAATGTCAAACTACCATCCTAACACTGTTCTCCAGGAGCTCTGACTGACGAGTCCTGGCAGGACTTGGAGCAGCAGCAATCACCAGCAGTGATGCCTGCTCATCCTCTCCCTGCCTCTGTCTGGCTGCCTTGCCAAAGCCCTGGGGCCAGGCTGGTGTGCCTGGAGGAAATGGGCAACGTGGCTTCCTCCACTGCACAAACAGGAGCTGGCACCCTCCAGACCCACCTTCCATTAGCAGTGACCTCATGCTAACAAAGGCGTTGTTATAGTTATGCTTGGCAAGCCCTTCTGTGGGGAACACAACGTCATTCCTCTCATTCTTGTCAGTCTCTGGTGACCAAAGAAGCCCCAAAGCACAGCTCAGTCCTTGCCTTGAGCAGAGTCATCCATGTGTCACTCCCGAGGCTTTGTGCTCTTCCTCCCTGGATGTCCCAGTACGAATCATCCCTGCTCCCAGCTCCCCTCTCTAACCTCCAGGATGCCTCCAGAAACAAAACCTCAGCTACCACGTCTGTGGGAATTGGCCACATTTCCCTAATCAGATATACCACTGATCTGGAGTCTGCTCTTAAACCAACCACGAAGATTCTTCCCCAGCACAGCAGGCATGTGCCTTCCCCTTGTGTCTTCCTACTGATCTCAGTTTTCACTCCCATCAAACAGGAAGCAGTGTGCTGTTTATTGCACTGCTTGGCATTACACACAGGAGTGGAAGTCTGGAATGTGAAGAGCACTGAATCCAGAAAACAGGAAACAACTGAGGATCAAGGCTGGGCACAGCCTGAAGGCCCACATTTATGACTATAATAAAAGGATAAGGCAGAGATGAATGCAGGGCTGAGCCAGGCTTGGTAAAGCATCAAACGAAAGGTGCAGGGGGCTAGAACAGGCTTGAAAGAGCAGGGAAGCTGACTCGGCAGATGATCAAGAGTGTATTTAGCATCCTCCCTGCCAGCCCTGTGGATCTGAGCCAGGACATAGCTGGGCTGGAGCTGTGCAGGGCAAGGACAGCTCCTGGAACAGCCCCAGGAAGCAGGAAGAGCTCACTTGAGGGGCTTCTCATCCCGACCAGGACAGGCATCGAGAACTGGACGGGCAGTGCAATGCCACAGGATGAGCCTGGCTCTCACAAGAGCAGGACTGGCAGTGACTGCAGGCTCACAACCCTCGGGGTGTGTGCAGGACACGAGTTCATGGACAGACGAGCACTCACAGGGCTGAGGGATGCTCTCACTTGCTGAAAAAGTGACAGACAGGAAAAGGGCTGCACTGAGCCAAGCCAAGAGCTTGACTCAAGAAATCATTCTGGTCTGAAACAGATTGGTCTGGTGCTACACAGGCTCCTGCACAGAAAATGATGGAGATAAAATGCAATATTCCCATCCTGCAGGTGGGACAAGCCCAAGCACAGAAAATGCTAAACCACTCGATGGGATGCCAGCACGCTCTGTGTCAGAGCCGTGAACTCTCTGCTTCCAGGGACATTCCCAAGCAGCTCCCTGTACCATCTCCCTGAGGGAGGAAAACAACACCAGCAGGGGCCTGACCAGGCAGTCCTGCTGTGTTTTAACTCGCCTGGCACAGCCAGGCACGGCCAGGCAGAGCTGACCCCGGAGCACGTGGAGCCACACACACACCCCAGTCAAGGCACACTCTTGTTTTCCAGCCCAGCCAAGCAGACACTTTCCAGGAGAACAGCAAGAAATTGCCAGGCTTGCCTTCCAGCTATTCATTACAAACTAAAGCCTCCCCTGCTCCAGCCTGACCTCTCCCCAGCCCACGCTCACCCCGAGGCTCTCTCCTAATCTTTGAAGAATCCCTGGGAGCTGAGAAGAAGGGACAGGCTGGAGGAAATAAGAAGCTCCACGGCAGGAGACCTCACTGTCAGCCTCTTTGTTTCTCATCACAACAACGTTATAAATAGGCAACAACACCTAGGGAGAAACTAGAGTGGAAATCTTGCATGCATTTCTTAGAACCAGCAATTATCCTTTCATCAGTCATTACCTGGAGCTGTTCTGGGGGGGAGGCTGAGGCTTATTTTAACACCTGGTTCAGGTCTAGGCAGAGCAAGCACAGCCTCTGGGAAGATTAAGCTGTTGAAGCACAAGGGTCATTTGTATGAGATGCAAAGAACAGGCAGAAACAACCTCCTGAGGGTACAAAAGGTGGCACAACTCTGAGTGACCTGCCCAGAGCTCCTGCTGCCCTGCTCTTCCCTGTGCTCACAGCCTGGCAGACGTGAGGCAAGGCAGGTCTTCTGGGAATCAGACGTTACAAGTGAAATCCTACTCACTGCAGCCCTGGAAAATTGATTTTAAGCAGTACTGGTTTGGTTCATGACTTGAATAAACATAACAGACAATTAAAATTCATGTGTCACCAGTGATTTACCTACGCCAGTATTCTGCACATCTTTTCCTTTAACAGCAACCAACAAAGAGGAAGGAAGTTTCAGCCTTGGCTGCTCTGGAGCTTGGCATCCAATTTGGCAAGGCTGTTTGAAAAGGAGAGGATGGGCCTGCTCTTGCTGCCAGAGGAGACAGATCCCCACTTGATTAACAACCAGACACTCCCTTCCCGCTCACCTGAGCGGCTCCCACACAGCCCTTGGAGCCAGGAATCTGGTGGGAGCTGGCACATGGCCCTTCTCGACCTTTCTGTGCTAAGTGAAAGCAAAAATCAGCACCAAAAAAAGAAAAAAAAAATTCAATAGCTGCCGGTCCGGGTCCAGGGAACCGCAGCTTTGAAGAAACAGAAGAGACTTCACAGCTAAGTTAATTTAAACAATAAAGTGTGAAATAAACTGGGAGAGAAGATCCATCCACTTGGGCTCAGTGCCAGATCCCAGTGCTGCATGCTCTCCCAGTCACACCTTTTGTGCCTTTCCCAGAAGCACTACAAATGTACACCCTGCTTCCATCCCACATCCATGGCCAGGACAGCAGCACTAAATGTGCTCTGCAGGTAAATGTGAGCCACAGACCATCTCAGATCAGGGAGCTACAGCTCTGAAGCCTACAAACAAAGGTCCTGACCTCCTTTTGAAGCATTTTATGGCAACTGGAGAGGACTCTACACAGGAGAAGAGACCACAGGCTCAGCTGTTGAAAGTAAAAAAGAAAAGTTCTGCTCAGCCTACTTAATGTGCTTTATTTTTAATGCTGCTTTTGCTCCAACAGCCAGAGAACAATTTGGAGAAAGAACGTCTTTGTTAGAGATTTTACGCCCCAGCCCTTTATTTAAGGTGCAAAAGCTCACAATAAATGTCACTAAGCTCTCCTACCCCTTTCCCACAGTGGTGCCCCAGCACAATGAGGACCAAGGAGGAGTAATTACCAAACAGCTACTCCTCAGCAGTAAGAGAAGAAAACTAAAAACCATGTAAAAATAAATCTGAAATCCTGACCCATTCTTGCAATGCTCCGTGGAAAACACGCCAGGCAGGTAAGGCAGCCTGTGGCCCTGAGAGAAATGGACACTGTGAATTTTCCAGGGCTGAGTGCTGGGGAAAATGCTGCAGAAGACATCCCCAGTGAGGGGAAGGGAAAGAGACTTCAACTTTCCCCCTGTGAACAGCAAGAATGAACAAGAGTGCCCTTGAGGGAAATGCAAGCAGCAGCTTCATCACCCAGAGGCTGTGAGGGCTCCCACAGCTACAGAAATGAAGGTGCAAAAGCAACAAGGTGAAAAAACAGAAATTTAGAAGGTTTTCAGCTGAAAATGCTTGGATGACCATCACCCCCATCCCACATCAAGCATAGGGAAAGCAGCCTCTAGGACATCTTTATTCATTAAGAACTCTGAGTGCTCTCTTGGGATTTCACGAGTTAACTCCCTCAAGAGGGGAATTTTCAGTTAATGAAGCCAGAGAATAAACATCAGATTCATCTTCATGTTGAAAGCTTTTGCTGGGAACAGCAAGGTGAGCCTCAAGCCCATCAGTTTGCAGGATTTCCTTCCAGCTGCCTTTCACAGAGGGCTCCTGAAGACCTCCACCAGCAGCTCCCACTACTATTTCAACTAAATTAAAACAAATGGGAAGTGAGAAGCTGAGGTGAAAGAAAATTTCAGTGTTTTTACACACAAGGTACCATGCTCTGGATCAGTGGTGTTACTTTAGCATTAGGCCAGATCTGCCAAAGATGAGTAAGAATTTAATACTGATTAACAAGAATACAGCTCACACACCAAGGATTGAGCTGCTCATGCAAGTCAGGCATTCAGCTACACCTGCACATTTGTAGGCATCCTGCACATCAGACCATTGTACAAAGCTGGTCCTGAGGGGCCACGTTTGCAGTGCGGAAGGGAAAGGAAGCAGGTTTATGTCCTGAAAATCCACCACAGGAAAAACACCCAGCTCCTTTAGAGCCAAGCTTCACACTGAAAGACCAGCAGCCTGCTGCCAAGGGCTGAAGCACCTCGCGTGCTTTGTGTATCAACACCTTTACTCTGGAGGTGGAAGAGCCTAGCAAGCACAAGTTAATCAGTCAGAGGCCAAAAAAATGCAGCAGCTTTGGCAGATCTGATTGTAACTACTAGAAAACTCAAGAGGTGCTTCTCAAAGCACCCCAAAAGTTATCAATTTACTCCCTTGCTGAGACACATCCCAGTGACTACAAAATCCACCTTGGCACTGGCCCTGGAGCGTGGCTCACAATGCCTTTCATTTCCTTTCCATCTCTGTGAATGTAATACTCTTTTCCTCCTTCTAAGCCCAAAGGGAGCTGCATTTCAAGGAGTTCTGGAGATCTCCAAAGGAGGAGTGGATGGATTCACTTCTCCTCAGCAGAGGTGAATGGATGTCAGCGTTTCTGTCAGGCACTGCCCCCCACTAAATACCTCTGGGTATCAACCAAAACGCCCTGCAAAGCCTCAGTCTGAAATCCTGCTGTTCTCTGGTGTCACCAGGGCCAGCAGAGGGGCAAGGGGAGATGGGGGCTGCTGCCCAGCCACCCTCCCACTGCAGGAATTAACCACAAACAAGCACTGGCACGAAGCTCCTGCTCTCGCATGACTGCGAGCATTCCTCCCCCAGAGTTTATCATACAGCACCAAATACCCATAAACATCTCAAGGAAGGGCTGGCCTGGGTTCACCTTCATGCAAGGAAGATGTCAGGCTCTGGCAGGGAGCCAGCCATTCATGTTTCCTTGAGCTCTGTCAGCTCTGACTCAAATGACCTTTTTGGGGGGCGAAAAAAAAAAAGTCTTCCATCACACCCCTTCCTCCCCCTCCACCCACTGTGGCACTTAATCACAGCAGGATCACAGGGGACAATTCCCATGGTGGCAGTGAGTCATGGTGTCCTGTCCCGCTGCAGCAGAGGCACGTTCCCATTTCCAGCTGGCCTGGAGGCTCCGGGCAGAGAGGAAAGAGCCTGGAGCTGAGCAGCAGCAGGTTTAAGAGCCTCCACCACAACGTGGATCTTTGCCCTCCAAGCCAGGCAGGACAGACACTTTTTGAGATTTTGACAAGTCCAGATTGTCCAGTGACAGCAGTGTCCTCTCAGTTCTACTCTCCAAAACCTGAGCTGTGCTTCATATGGTGCCATGATGTATTTTACACCACATTCAGGCAGTGGCCCAGCCATTCATCCAAAATATACTAAGCACAACGCCATGATTACAAGCAAGAAAAAAAAAAATCTCTCTCCATACTCCTCAGCATCTCCTAAAATCCATTTAACTTTCCTCCCTGGAGCTGTTTGTCATATTTCTGGCACTCAGACCTGGGTCTGACATGGAGACCTTCAAGTGACTTTTCCTCTTCTTGCAGCCTTTCTCTCCCCCACAATTCTGAAAAGAAAAATCACTCCTCCCCAAGGAGGCAGAGCCAGACAAGGTACCAGCAGGAGCAATTCCCATCCAACCCCCAGCAGGTAAGTGGACACAGCCCCTTCCCAAGCCATGGTGGGAGCCCTGATCCACCTTGCTGATGAAGCCATGAAGATTAGGCTGCTGCTGGCAGTGTGATGTGAGGAGAGTGTTTAATATCCTCACACCAGCTGGGTGGCCAGCCCAAGCCATTTTGGAGCTTATTTGCTGGCTGTGAATATTCCTTCTTCTCTCCTTCCCACAGGATTTTAACACCCCTGTGAGGAGGGCAAGCTCCCAGCCAGCAAAAAGCAAAAGGCTGCTTAATTAACTGACCCTCTCCCAATTGCCACAGCCTCGCCAAAGGCTGGAGAAACCTGATTGCAGCTGGTAATTCAGCACTTATGGCTGGAGAGGGATGGAGCCAGCAGGGAAGCACAGCAGCAAAACAAGGGCCTGACACCACAACCCCTGTGCCAGCCCTGCGTGCCCCCAGTGCCATCAGCACTCCAGGCACTCAGGAGCCCCCAGAGGGACAAAAGCTTTTAGTGGCTGTGAGTCCCTTAAATTAAACCTTAATTGGTCCAAGAGCTCTCTGGATTGATACACAGAGCAAGGAGAGGCCTGGTTTGCCAGCCAAGAAAAAGCCCCGCTGTCAGACATGCCTGGGAGGGTGTGCAGTTCTCACTGGTATCCAAGGAATTTGGGAAGCCTGGCTGCCAGGTACACTGGCCTGATCCTGCACCTGCCCTGCTGACCACACTGGGTCCCAAGAATTTCTCTCTCTTCTATCCTTTCAACCAGAGTCAACTTCAAAGGGAGGAAATTGGCGATTCTCTAACTTTTAATCTGTTTCTATTGCCAGACCTACCAAAACAAAGGAGTTAAAAGCAAAGAACTGACTCTCACCAGGAGCATAAACAGGTGATTACAGCAATTACATGCAATAAGGCCATGTATGAAGGGGAAGCCACTAAAACCAGCAGAGGCTTGTATTTAGGTATTGTATTGGTATTTAGGCTTGTGCTGCTCTTGGGACCAGCTGGGTCTGTCAGGTCTTGCAAAAGTGACAGGAAAGCAGAGGTTCTGTGAGAAAATCCACCCCAGGTGACGCACCTGCCACCAGCACCACACATGCAAATTCTGATAGCAATCCTGCAGAAACAATGGTGCAATCCCACCTGCCTGGGTACCAAGGGCAAACAGACTCAGGAGAGAGAATGTCAACGTAGACCAGCTCAGTTTTAACAGCACTGAAGTCCTCCCAAACGATTCCAAGCTCTGGCTCCCAGCACAGCAGCTCTGAAGGCTGCAAATCCCCAGGTGAGCCAAGCTCAGCAGCTTGCAGGCACACGGAGCAGCTGGGTTAGCTCTGGCCTAAAGCCAGAAGGCTGCCAGGGAGAATGACAAAGAGGAGGAGAAGCTGCTCTCCAAAAAATCCCTCCGCAGAGGAGCAGTGACACAAAAGCCACATTGCAGGCTGGCCCTTGGTCACAGGGGGAGTGAGTGCAAAGCAGCACATCCCTGCCAGCTGGGATGTTTCTGAGAGACAAACACAGCAGATGCCACCTTGGCTGGGGAGGGCTCTGCTCCCAGAGGCTTTGCCCACACAGCTCTTGTGCAGATATTTCACTGCTGCTCTACAGCACAGCCTGAGACAGCTGGCACTCATGGAGAGAACAAATTTTTTAAGGATGTGTGGCAGACTCCAAAATGAGTGCTACAGCAAGGGAGGGAGCAGAGCAGAGCCAGTCCTGGGGACTGAAGTGTGTGTTAGAGGCATCTAACTGAGGGGTGCATCATCAATACAGACTGGCCATCTCTGGATGTAAATTTGGAGCCAGGCACCTGCAAATTGCACTGACAAATGAGCCTTTACTATAGCAGAGAAAGATGCACCTGAAAAGTCACTGTAAAGTTTTGGTATCTGAAAAATCTCGAAATCCCTGCAAAACAAAGCAAACTCGCCAAGGGGCCGTGACTCAGCTCCCAGAAGGCTGCTGAGCAATCACAACACACAGGTCTCCTGGGGGAGAGGTGAGCTCCAAAACTGCCCCATCCCACAGACTGCTCTGACTTGCCACCATCAGAGAGCAAACATCCATTGTCATCCTTCGTCTTTTATAGGAAGACCTTCAGCAGGGACTTGCCGTTTTTTAAAAAGTTGTAAACACATGAGTTAAAAGTTTTAGAGCCTTGAATTTCTCAGGGCTGTATTTTCCCATTTTGGGGTGAGGCCTTGCCAAGTGTCCACCTTTGAGAAGCAGGTACCCTCTAAAAGGAATGGCACCTACATAAGGTGACTTAACTTTTAGGGAAGACCTAAATAGTAACAACAAAGAGCACAGTGTAGTTAATATTACAAACAGGCAACAGGTTTTGCCTTCCCTGTTTTAACCAAAGCCTCCTGCCCTGTCATTAAAGAGTGCATTTTATTCCACACTTCCAGCGAGGTCCACTAAAGGATTTTAGAAGCAGAAAAGCAGTTCCTCACCACCATGGCCTATGACATAAAGAAGAAAGGATTAGTGTTACCTGTCCGAGGTCCAGGGTGACGTTGACCTGGTTGAACTCCAGCCCCCGGGAGAGAGGGGGGCTCTGCCACCAGCGCTCTGTCCCATCAATGGCATTTGTGATGGGGTGGGCCTTGTTGCTGTTTGCAGAGGAGCAGATGTCGCAGTACTGGCCCTGGAAGAAAGTACAAAAAAAAAACATTTAACTCTGGCCAGAAAAACGTGGTACAGAGCAGTCGGGTATCAAGCAATTCTGAAAATACAGGGTTTCATTCACTGCAGAAAATACAGCCTGCTAATGCAAATCAAGATACAGAAAGTTTTGTTCGCACCAATTTAAAGCGTGGGTGCAAAAAGGTTCATGAAAAAGGCTCAAAACCCCCACAACCAGCCAGTGCAGAATCTGGGCTGCTCAGAGCAGCATCCCCCTGAATTTCAGATATGCAGTGAACATGGACAAAGGATCCCAGACTCAAAGGAGTGGTTACCAGAAGCAGGAGTAGCTGAGGGAGAAGCTGCACTGCAACGGAGAGCAGAGGCTCAAACTCCATGGTCAGCAGCTCCTGTGCCGAGGCTGCCACTCACACCCAGCCCTGCCCTGAACCATTCAGCCATTTCCATGGTCCCAGACTGGCAGCTCCTCTGCCCAGCTCCCTGCAGTCTGTTTCTTGTCCACCTATTCATTCCACAATATAGCTCTTTCAGCTACATTTTCCAGCTTAGTCTCGCAGCCAAGTTCCTTTTGCTGATGATGCTGCAATGCAAGGCCAGGAAGGGACAGCCCCAGCTGTCAGCTGGCCAGGGACTGCCACCACTTCTCTGCCTTGCTTTTGTGGCCCCGGGTGGTTTTGTCAGCTCCATGGACACGCTGCCAGAGAAAACAACCCCACAACTTTAACAGCACCTCCTGAGCAGGATCACACAAAGACCTGAGCTGTTAGGGGCAATTCTTTCTCTCTCATTAATGGACAAATGAATCTGACCCACGCTCAAAGAAACCTGCAAAGCCCCCTGAAAACTGGCAAATTGTTATGTGGAGCCTCTGTTGTGTCGCTTGAATTGCTGCTACAAACAGAGCTGTGTGAGAGGCAGCTTTCCTTTTAAAGGCACAGTTATCCCCAGGCAGGAATGCTGCCCTTGCCTGTCCCAGCTGCAGCCAGCGTTAATATTGCACCAGGTACAAGATCTCAAGACAGGCAATCCCCTTCCTGCCCTGCCAGGGCTGAGGCAAGACAGGGCCACTGCAGAGCAGGTGATCGTCCAGATGCTCCAAACTCTGGAGGGATCTCCGTGCGAATGAAACAGATTTCACAGCATTATTTCCCACTACCACGTGCTTTGTTAGTTGCAGACAACTATGCAATACAAGTTATCCTGAACAAGAACACTTTTTAATTAATTCCTACAGAGATGTGGAAATAGAGATGGGCAAGCACACAGCCAAAGAAAAAGGGAGCTGAAACCATCCAGGTAACCCTGACATACACACAGGGAGCACTCAGTGTACAGAGGGGTCACAAGGCTGGTTTGGACATGCTTTGAGCCAGGAGGGAGAGCAGACCAGATAAAACTGACCCAACTCTTCAAGCTCAAACCTTTAATGGGAACCGGTGCAACAGGTTGTGTGGAAATTTCTGCTGCACAACACACAGCACTGAGGTGGGGGGGAAGTGAGGCAAGGTTACAAAACACGGATAAATAACAAAAAGATTACTTTCATACTTTAAATTCTTGCCACAGATGCAAAAACCATTTTGAACCCAGACTTCACATTGATGGGAGACAGTCAACTCAAGCTGGGTAGGAGGGGAGTAAAAATTAGGATCAGCTGCTCCACATTCATAATGCTGCTGTTGTCCCTCCCTGGGCAGCCTGCTGGGCTGGGAACACATCAACAGCTGAACAGGTCTGCTGTTCAAAGTGTGATTAGCCTCTCTGATGCACCAGTTGCTCATTAGTTGTCTCATTAGAGCCAGACCTGAACCTGACCAGAATCATTTCCAGCTATTTGTATTTTAGAGCAGCTCGGGCTCCTGCACATTGTGTCGGGTTCTCCACAGGGAAGTTCTGACATCAGCAAGAGGATTTTAATTAAAAAGCAATAGTGAGCTGCAGGCTTAGCAGAGCCTGCAGGTTGCCAGAGCAGGAGAGGCGTGGACACTACAAAGGTATGGCCAAAGGAAGAACTTCAGCAATGCAAGGAGTTCAGGGCAGCTCCAAGAACATCAAACTGCCACTATCAGAGCAAACTGCAAAGAGGGAGAGATAAGGAAGGAGTTTGAATGAGGGGCAGCTTGCAGAGACCTGCAAAGCCT
The DNA here is from genome assembly GCF_036417665.1 of Passer domesticus. Classification (NCBI taxonomy): domain Eukaryota; kingdom Metazoa; phylum Chordata; class Aves; order Passeriformes; family Passeridae; genus Passer; species Passer domesticus. The sequence goes on along the minus strand of NC_087489.1, from coordinate 10,599,357 downwards.
GATCCTGCTCAGGACACTGGCAACTTTGAAATTTCCCCTGAGCATAAAGACCAGCTGGGCACCCTGCTGGCACCTCTCTCAGGGGACACAGGTGGCTTTGTCCCAGTTCATCTGGCCCTGCCATGACCCAGCACCAGCTCCCCCCACCTGATTTATCAGAAAGCCACAGGGAGCATGGGACTGCTGGGGATGAGGTAAAAAGGGCAGGAAATGGGGTGTAAAAAGTACAGTTTGAGACAAAGTGCCTGCTTGCAGGCTGCTCCCAGGGAGACAACTCACACAGAGTTAGGCAGGTGCTGTCTCACCACATGTCTTTCCTGTGGGCAGCAACAACTTGTTCCAAACCTGTGTTTTCATTTTCAGCCAGTTAAACCCCTGAAATCCAACACTGTCATAGCTGCAAACACAGAAGGGACACCTCCAGAGAGGTACAGCACCAATGGTCACCTGGAGCACTGAGAGCCAGATTCCTTCTGCCACATACCAGACACGACATGGGATAAAGGGGCACCAGCACAAATGGTCACTGACACTGCAGCACATCAAAAGACAGTGCCACTTAATTCTGAGACATTCAGGGATGAAACAGCTTCAGATCCCATCTCACTCTGGAAGAGTGAGAGGGCCAGAGCTCTGGTCAGTGCCCACACTGCCAGGCAGGGACAGCTCAGGGCTGCAGCTCAGTGTGCAGAGCAGAGCTGTGAACACAGGCACAAGCAGCACAGCCTTGAAATCAGTCAAATTTCCTGTACGTTCTTAAATTCTGAGGTCTGTAATTGCTTTAATTCGTGCCAGCAACCTGCCTCACTGCTACAATCCTCATCTGAAATAATCACCTACAGCCCTGCCCCACCCTCAGGAGCAGCACCATCCCGGCTGGCTCTGGAACAGCACCCAGGCACACGGGTGGGATGGGGAACATGAGCACACAGCTGTGCCTTTGCAGACTTGTCTTGGAAGACAGCACCTCCAGTAAAGCTTAAATAAAAAAAAGAAATCTGTGATCTCTCTTCTGCCTTATCCTCGAGACATTATCATGCAGGCAGGGCTGACCCACGCTGAGGAGTGAATTTGACAAGGGAAGCAAACCTCCAAGGCAAGTCCCTTTCAGCACACCTCAGCGTTGCTGTGCCTCACATCCTTCCAGACTGAAAAGCCCCCCACAGTTGGAAATGCAGTCTTCTGCCAAAAAGCCCTGAATAAAGCAAAGGGAACTCCTTGAAAAGGTTTACAGCCTTCCCACAAGCTGTGCCAAAACCACTGCAAGTGACTTTAAGGCAGTTTTCTGAAGTAAACTTAATGATTATTGACATTTTAAGACCATCATGTTTAAAAGTTGGTGAACTCCCTTTTCTGAAGCCTCCTATAATGTCAAATTAAACTAGAAGAAAATAGAGAACTGACTCAATTAATTTATTAGACAACTGCATTAACGTTTATCCCAGGTCTTGAACCAAGCAAATGCCCCTTCACCAGCACAGCATGTGGATGTCTCTTGCAGGGTCCCAAGAGGCATTTTTCCAGTATTCCTGATGAAAACCCCTCATGCCACATCACACATGAGCAGCAATGAGCAGGTGAATGAAGGAGGGCAGGGACTCCAGGCTGGCAGGACACGCAGGCAGTGAGGACATGCATGTGGAGCTCATTATTGTTGTTTCAGTCTGCTCAAATTGAACACTTCCCTCCCACCTCCCTCCTTGCTTTAGTCACCGGGTGGTGCCAAGACCCCTGAAGGGGATGAATTGGCAACTCTGACCTCTGCTCTGATGCCTCCTGTTTCCTCCCCTCCCTTTTAGGTGCTGCCTGTGGTCATGGAAAGGAGCCACTACAAAAGGAATTTTCTAAAGCTTTCAGACCGAGTGAAGCCCGCTGGCCTGGGAAGTGGTGCTCACATCAAAGCCCCCCTGTGCCAGAGCTGCACAGGGGACAGGAGGGGGTGGCTGCAGAATTCCACAGCTCAGGAGCTGTCTTTGGCAGCAGGGGGATGCTGGGGCTGCCCCCAGAGCTGGTACAGCCTGAAGGGTTTATTTCAGTCAGCAGCATCCTTAGCGCTGCGTGTCACGCTGAGCTAGCAGGGTGGCCAGAGCACAGATGGACACACGTGGAGTGATAAATGCACACCCACATTTGCCAGCTTTTCCAGGCAGCCTTATCCTCCCCGTTTTGCTTGGCACATTATTCACATATTTATTTGCAAATGCACAGAGCAGCAGTTACTTCTTCACCCTCCCTTACTCCTTTGCCTCACAAAGGCACAATTACTACATAGAGGTCCCTGTAAGCCTCCTGCTACTGGGACTCCAGGCAAAGCTTCTTTAGGTTACACTATTTTACAGTGCAGTGAAGTGAGACGTGGCTTTAAAAGGTGGCAAAGCTCTCAGGAGGACACGTCAGGTTTCTGCCATCCAGTGACATCTTCAACCATTTATACTACACAGAGAGCAAAATTCCGTGTCATAACCACACAATAGCTGGAAAATTCCTAGTGCAGGAGAATGTGGCCAGAAAGAGAAAAATGCTTCAGAGATGATCTTGTAACAAAGCCACCCCCGCCGAAAGGCTGAGAAAGTGACAGATTTCCTTTGCTCATCATTATTAGTACAACAGGGACAACAGCACTGCTCCACCGCAACAGGTGAGTGGCACCAGGGCTCTCACAAGCAGTCAGCAAAAAACCACTGAGCAGCAGCTGGTGGCTCCATGGCTGGCTTCAGGCTGTGAGAACATTTCAAATCAGAGCTGTTCTTCCCAGCTTGGGCTGCCCTCAGGGGGGACACTGGGTCTGGAGCTCCTGCAACTCAACCTGGTGTTTTACAAGCCCGTTTACAACTGTTCTTTCCTCCCTTCGAGGGAGCCATAGCTCTTACACTGCACTGCAGCTTTTGCCGTACATTCCTGGCTGCAAGCTCCCTCCGGGCAGCTTAAAATGGGACCCCTGAGATGAATCACCTGATTGTAAAATCCGCTCTTGTAACTTTCCCCTCGGCTCATCCCAACGCCCCATTGAACACACGGGGAACGGCGGAGTTAAAACACATCAATGTAAATATTATCAGCTCGAGACGCATCAAAGCGACCACTATCGCGTTTACCAAAACCATTCCCTGACTACCAAAGCGAATTTAGGCGCTGGCTCGCCCGGGGTTTTACAAACACAAAGAACGCGCAACTTTAAAAAGAAGGAGAGCCCGGCGAGCCGCGTTGCACGCCAGCAGCTCCCGGCACGGCTGCGGGAGAGCCGGAGCACGTGTGTGCCCCCAGCCCCGCCGCTCCGGGCGATGCCGGGCACCGCCGAGCCCCCGCACCGACCCGCCCGCCCCAGCGCTGCGGGGGAAGCCGGGCTGGGAGCGGGGCCCTGCCCTCGGGGCCGCACAAAGCGGGCCCGGCCGTACCTGGATGGTCTGGTTGGGGTCGCCCCCGGCCACCGGGCCCCCCACCAGCTTGCAGTACAGATCCTCCACGGCGCGCCGGCTGCCGGCGCCCGCCGCCTCCTCGCCGCAGGTGGCGGTGGCGGAGATGCGGGTGCCCTCGGCCAGGTTGAAGTAGGGCGGGTGGAGGCTGTGCCCGTTCACATCGCTGGGGAAGGAGGCGGGCGGCCGGGCGGCGGCGGGCAGCGGACACAGGAGCAGGGACAGGAGCAGCAGGGACAGCGGCAGGAGCAGGGGCCGCGCACCGCCCCGCTCCGCCGCCTTCGCCATCTTCGCTCGGCAGGGCCGGGCACGGGCTGCGCTCCCCGGCTCCGCTCGGCTCTGCCCCTCGCCGCCGCCGCCGCGCTACTTCAGCCCCGGCGGCGGGGAGGGGCCGGCGGCCCCGCCGCCCCGGTTAACCCTTTGCCGCCCCGGGAAGCCCCGGCCCGGCGGGGGAAGGGATGCCGCCCCTCCCGAGGGCAGGCGGACGGGATCCCCCGGGAACAATGTGCCCATTGTGTCTGCGGGGCTGCGCTTTCAGCGCGTTAAACTCCATTAACCGACGGATCGGGTTATCTGCAGGAAAAACTCTATTACTAATTAACAAAACGGGGGAAGGCTTGAGCAAACCCGGTTGGCGCTCCTCGAGGTGTGCTGTGGGTTCTCGGTTGATTTGGGCAGTGAAAATTTTACTTCCACTTTCCCCGGAAAGGATGGCTTTGGGGAAATGACTTTACCTTCTCACCTAAGGGGGAAGGAAGCAGCTCAGCGATAACCCAGCTTTCTCCCATCCCCTGGCTGCCCATGGACAGCCCCTCCGTGGTGTGACACTTGCACTGTCAGCTCTTTATATGCTGCTGGGGGGAAGACATTTTACAGATAAAAACCTGAATATAAATACAGAGCAACACATCAATTAACTCATCGAACCACTGCTTTGATTTTCTGGCAAACAGAGACTTTTTAAAAAAACAATAATTAAATAATATACACGAAATGTTGTGCTGGAGCTGGACAAGACTGCATCTTTAAACTGGGACATAGCAGGAGACCGGGTCAGGACTCCAAACAGTTGGGTTGCTGCGGTATTTGAACCCCACAGGAAGCAAAACAAGCTCTAAAGTGTGCCCAGGTCTTCGCAGGCTGCTGCTGGGCATTTGCTCTTTGCATCACATCATCCTCTTTCTTTCTTATTTTCTGTGGACACCCTAGGAGGTACCAGTCCTCTTGAAAAAGCTAGTGTCTTAAGTATGAAAAGCTTTAAAAAGAAAAAAAAAAAAAAAAAAACCAAACTAAAAAAAAAAAAAAAAAAAAAAACCCAAAAACTTTTGATGCGTGTGGCTCAAATATATAGCTCCACAAACTTTTGCACAAAAGTTTGTGGCTCAAATATATACTCCACGAGCACCCAATTTTTATTTTTTTTTACATGGCTTGTACCAGCCAGGCTCTGCAATTACACTGATTTCAGCACTTTCGGGGGCTTTTGAAAGATCCCTCTTGCTGTATGTGGAGCGCTGTAAATGGATACAAATGTATATCTGGATTTATTGTCAGGTTTCCACAGGGTTCCGCAGGCACTGGGGCACTCGCAGCCCTCCAGCCAGGTGCTGCTGGGGAATGCTGGTGGGTCCGAGCATCGGGAGGTGGGGGATTTGCCATTTTTGCCGTTCCCGTACTGCCCTAAGCCATCGGGAGCATCCAGTGCCAGCTGTTTCCCGGGATCACGCTGTCATGACATCAGGAGCTGCGAGCGCAGGGCGGTGAGAGGTGCCCGGTTCCACATGGTGAGGGAGCACTGAAGCACGGCCGCCAAACCCATTCAGTCAGAAAGATTTCCTAAAGCGCTTTCAGACATCTTTTAACCCCTTCCTGCTCGCCCGTCTCTTTGGAGACCTTTCGCCTGCTTTCCCCACTTAGTGCAAGATCTTATCTCTAAGCGGATGAATGTATCCTTTAAAAGCTAAATAGAACCTTTAAAACCAAATTCTTATCAAGAGAACAGACAGTCTTTGCCCTTTAAACCGTGCTTGAAAATGAGTAGGTTCCGCTGGGAACAGCCACCTTTGAAAACACTTCTGCTCTGCAGTAATCGTTAACTAACGTGTTTATGTGGGGGAGACCAATACTCCACAGGACAGGAATTAAAACCTCCTTCAACTTTATCAAATACCGTATTTAATTAGCTACTTACACCCCACGGCACCTCTAAATACATAAAAAGAGTTAACAAGGAAAGCAGGGCCCAGATTAGGAAAATAACTTTCTCCCACCCCCACAAGAGTTTCAGGGCAAAACGCTTGGGCCAGTCTAATATCTGTAATCCCTCTAGTGGTAATATAATTAATCTCCCTTCCAAAATGCAATTAAGGAAAGTGAAATCACAGATAGCACGTGGGTTTTGTGGCACAGACTCAAGAGCACCATGCAGAAAAAATGACCCTTCTGCAGTCTGAACTGGCCTCCAGTTGACTGCAGAGTCAAAGACAGTTTGAAGACTGGAATCATACTTAGGCTACCTGTAACTGAGGGGATCTGAAGTTTTCCAAGAAGCAATGGAAACAGTTTAAAGACAGGGCATTCTAAGGGTCTTTTTCCAGCACAGGAAGAAAAAGACAGAGCGTTTCTAACATTGCTAAACATTCAATTTAGAGGTTAACCAAAAAGTTGAGGTTAACAACTTAAACTCCTTCCCTGATTCCATCTCTTTTCAGCCACACTCAAGAAAAAAAAAGTCGTATTTACTAATTTGGACGGGACAGGAGTCCCATCTGGTCTAACATCTCACCTGAGAGTCACCAGCAGCAAACATTTCCAGTGAAAACCCCCATGGGTGGCTGAGGAAAACTCTGCTCCTCTGCTCCCCGAAAAGATGTTGCCTGATTTATAACAGCTAGAACTTAGCTTGAGCAGTGAAGCCCTTCTTCCATTTAAGAGCTTTTTCTAAGCATAAATTTCAACATCCCTGGACATTTGCCATTCCTTTACTGCTCTGATCCCTCTTTGAATTTTACTGGTTTCTTGAGCCTCGCACTGGCGCTTCTTGGCTCGGCTTCACAAAGCTGGTCACAGTGACATGCTCTCAAATAAGAGGTGCTGAAGCAGAAGAGACTTTTCATTTTAAATCCAAACCACGACCAGTGAATGCAGAGAGAACTGGAAAAAAAGAATCCAGCCTGTAGCATTCCTGCTCCAATCTTCTGTGAGCCTACATGTAGTAACACGACCTCAGCCGTGCTGTTATCCATCTGCACCCATCTGCTAAAGGTATCTGAGTTCCACTGAAGGTTTTACTTTTGCCTCCCTAAAAACTGCAGGGCCATGAGGAGCTTGCCCAAAACTGCCAGCAGAAAACACAAGCTCTTTCTTCAAGCAAGCTGTAGAGTGGCAGAAGGAGTTTGGGGCAGGGACAGGAAGAGCTTAAAAGAAATCTGAGAACAAATTCAATGTATGGGCTCCCAACAACTTATCTTGATGAGGGAACCCAGTTCATAAATCTGAACAAAGATTCTGCAAGTTACAAGTGAGAGTTTTCCTGTCTATCCAGGACATTTTAACCTCCAGCAGGAGCACAGGGAAGCATCCCACAGCCAGAGGCGAGTAATTCAGCAGTGACACAGACAAATTCTGCTTCCTGTGAATAAATTCTCTGGTTTTATCTTGTCTATCACACAGAGAAATGTAAGGAGTTCTCCTCACTCCAGGAAAAGCAACATATGGCCAATGGAGAAAGAGCCATTTCCTTGCAGTATTTCCTACCAAGGCACCACCACAGCCAGAGCCATCACTGAGAGCAGGGCCTGAGCCAAGAGAAATAAGTGAGCACATGGTTCTTGTAGGGTGTAGGGTCAGGAAGACATTATCTTAGGGAAGATTTAATCACTTTCCTGCTACCCTGCAGCAGGCTGTGTGAAGGAAGGTGTTTCCTGAGCTGTGCTCTGTGCTGACCCCAGAACTCCACACCATTTATTAGGGTGCTGTGCCTTGACTCAGTGTGTCAGGAGCAGCTAGCAGGAGCTAAGAACTAATTCTGCATGAGCTGGAGTTGGACTAACACAAGCCAGAATTACAATCAATATCCTTCAAGCACATCTCCAGCTTTATAATTTTACATCCTCTTTTACATTCTCTACCTGAGGAGGTTGTAAAACAAACCCACAAAAGGCAGCAGGTCCCATGCAAAGTTTGCTGAGCTCACAGAGGCTCAGAAAGGAGCTCCCCTCCTGTTCACACAGACCCCCACACATGCACATACAGACAGTTCTGCAAACAGCCCCCAAACAGAGACCTAAAGTACATTTCCCCTGTTTGTTCTTCAAACTGACAGCTCAATTACAGCTTTTTAAACCCTTCTGCGTCGGGGGAGAAAGGGCACAGCTTGAATTCAGTGGGAAAGGACTGGAGAGTTTTGTTGAAGGCATGAGGAATTTGACCAGGATCTGCCTTGGTTTCTCAGACTGGTTCTTAGGAACACATACAGCCAAAAGCCAGAGGGGATGACCAAACTCATCACACTACCATCTGCTGTAGTCTGCTTTTACTAAAGTGTTCCTGGTGCTGGTTTTGCCATATTGACAGAAATAGTTAAGACTGGACAAACCAGACAGACTGATAAGGTGATTCAATAGGAAGCAATTCTAGGAAAGACATAATTCTTTATATCTTTTTTGGAATTGAATTACACCATGTGAAAATACAACCCACTAAAACTTCCAAGTACCAAGGAGCGTTGGCAAGAGCCAGATTAGGACACATCTGGAATGAACAGTTATTTTTCCTCTGTCAGTAGAATTACTTTAATGTGTTTTATCTTTGTTTCCTTTATAGTGTTCCTCCTTTAACATTTATTCAAAATTGAAAAAGACTGTTTTGAGGCAGAGCTGGTCAACTTGCCATGCCCAAGCAGCACCTTTTAGTTAAAACCAAAAGGAGCAGACATCTGTGTTTTGTCTCCTGTGGACATTTTCACGAAGAGATCAAGAAGATTCATAATGCAGCAGGACATGTTACTCTACACCAGAGAATTCAATTCCCTTTAAGGTCAGCCTGTACCTTCCCGGTAATCAAATGGTTCCAAAACCCTCCCAAAGCCAGAACAGGTGTTTCATTCATACTGTCTGTCTACCTGGCAAGGACCCAAATACTTTCTTTTAAAGCCTAAACTCTGCATTATTCTGGGGCACATGGAAAACAGACCTAAGTGCTGTCTCCTAGGCACGCTTCGGGCTGGGTCATCACTGGCTACGTGTTTTTCTTTGCACAGCTCAAACAGGAACACAGCTGCTTTTATGTTAATAACTAAATCATGCTTTCAATGTGCCACACAGCCCTGCCTTCAGCCAGAAGGGCCCTGCAGATTTAACGAGCTGACATGTCAACAGAGATCAGTTCACCCACCAGAAAAGTGCAGCTACTCCTGGGGTGAGCTCTGGTACTTGTTCAGCACTGCAGGAGGACCAAGAGCTGTGTCAAGCTGAACCCATGGAGCAAGCAGGGGGACGAGTGAATGTGCTTGGGGTGAAAACCAGAGCAATGCTGGGGTTACACACTCCCTCAAGTGTGACAGAGCACTGGGGGCAAACTGGAGACGGACAGAACATGCTTTAGCTCCTTGTCTGAAAGGTGGGACACATCCAGCACTGCAAATGGGAAACTGACTCAAGCCTGACTCAGAGAATAGGACTGCTCCTACTATGTCATTGTAACTTCTTTGAATGCCTGGAAGTTCATCCTCCCACAGATTACTTCACCGGGGCTGTTTCTGTGTCCTGTGGGTATGTGCACATAAATACTCATCAGGCATGGGGTCATGACATACCCTTGTTGGCTTCCATCAACATATCTCCAGTTTTCCAAAACTTAGATGGAAATTACTGGTAGCAGATAAAAACCCAGTAGCATTTCTAATCTCTGTCATACAGGATAGTTGTATTGCCATTTTCCTATAAAATCCTGTTTCATTAACGAGAAATAATACACAGCTAATGACAAGTGTAATTAGGAACAAGAAACAGACCCCACCAGAGGAAAGAACATCTCAAGCAATGTCCCACACCAGCAGATGCCCTTTTCTTTTCACGTGTTTTCCCAGAGGAAGAGGATGCCCAGTCCAACACAGGGTGGCTGTGGCTCCCCAAGGGAATCAGCAAGAGCTCTTGTGTCAGTGACAAGGATCACAGTTAGGGGAAGGTGCACAGAGCCAGCAAACACAGCAGTGACAGCCACAGCCCTGAGGTGTGAGGGTGGCACTGCCCCAGTTTGAGGGCACCAGCCTGTACTGGTGCAGGTTGTGCCATTCTCCGAATGGGACCTGGCACAGCTCTGCTGCTCTGCATCTCCACATGCATGAGGATGAGCTCATACCTGCATTTTCCACCTATTTCAGAGCTGGAAAGAGGGAGATTATTTGCTTCCAGGACTCTCCTCAAGGCACAAGACAGTGCTGGGTGACAGAGTTTAGCTCCAGCTGTGCATTGTGGCTCTGCCTATGGGAAATGCTTTACCCTTTCTTTTTTTCCTCTGGGATACATTCAATCCAAGCACAATATTGACAATCAGCTCTTCTTTCTGAGATTCCCAGTCCTAATCCATGGGACTTGCAGAGGGCAGAAGCATTGTAATGAAATATTAGCAAGAGTTGCCTTGGTAACTGCCCCTCTTATATTCACTGAAGTCCTCCCAGCGTGACTAATACCTCCAGGGCTGTAGTTACACCAGTCTGAACGTCCTGAATGCATGACCAAGTCAGCAGAGCAAACACACTCAAGCCCCATTTATACAGTTATGGCTTAATCTGATTATTTGTAGTTTGACCAAGTGCAAGAGAAATTTGTGGAGCTTCACTCTGCAGCTCCTCTCTTTCATCTCACCCCTCTCGATAACACAGGCTAGGCTTTCCCATTCTGCAATTTCTAAGACAGAAAAGCCAGCAGCTTAACAGCTGAGTGCAAATTGCAGTCATCTGTTAGAATGCATTTGGTAACATTTTCTTTATCCTGTTAACCTTATCAGAGAGCAGAACACGAGGGGAATGCTGAGGGCCTTCATGCAGTACAAAGTAAGAAATGCTCCATGCACACATCCCAGCGGCCCTTCTGCCACAAAATCCAGATCTGACCAAGCCTCTCCCCTCCTGTCCCTCCCAGGCTCCCTGGCACTGCAGGCACACTGCTCCCCATTTGCTGTCTGAGGTGCTCAGGTACGTGCTGCTGACCATGTACAGCTCCAGGCTGCACAAACCAGAAAGTCTCTGTTTGAGCAGATGCCTGTGAAGAAAGCCCTGGATTACAGCCCTGCTGTCCCCAGGAAGGCTGGCACCATCCCACCCACAGGGCATTGACAGTAGGAGAAACTTCAGCTTCAGTTCCCTCATAAACTGCACCTGAGAGCCTGGAGTGCCGTCACTGCCCCAGACCTGGGCTTGCTCCTTGTGCTGGCTCCCTCCATCCCTGCTGTCCACCCCAAGCCTTAATTTTCATTTTGTCAAGCTCCTTTCACAGCCAGCACTGAGGATTTACAGGTCCCAGAGAGAATAAGTCAGTGAGTGCCCTGATCCTCCCTGCCTCTCACTCTTGCTCTTATTCCTGGGAAAACAACTCATTTCCCTGAGCAGGGTCAGGGCAGAGTGCCTGCAAGAGAGGAAGGTTTGCAAGAGCAAGAGTTGTCATCATTCACCAGCCCCAGCTGATTCACACACTAAATACACACCACAGGCTGGGAGCTCTGCATAAAAAGGATATTTGTGCCTTTCTTTAGTGTGTGCTCCCCATGTGCAGCACAAGACAGATTTCACACCTGTGTCCACCATTGATAAGAACAACCCACAGCTTGGGCTCCATATCAGGAAAAGATTTAATTTATTTCCATTGTCACAGCCATTAATCTGAAATCTAAATGACTTCCTATTTGGGAAAGCATCTGAGGCTTTTTTTCCCATGCAGATTATTCCTACAGTAGCCTAATAGGAACAGCCAGCTGTTTTGTGCTTAAAAATAATTCCCTTCTGTAGGAAGAGGTTACAAATAGGAAAATAGGTGCTTTCTCCACAATAGAAGAGCTATGAGCCTGTTTCAGACATTACAGAGAGAGATGGTGCCACAGCCAAGAACTTAAATTATTTCTGAGGCTCAAGTCCCTTCACTGCTGCTTCCCTGCATGACCTTGGACACATCACTTAACTTTTTCTTTCCCTCTTTACATCAACTCAAAATGAAAAGGAGTAGCAGTCATAGGGGAATGATAAGAATAAAAGCTGTAAGATGCTCAATCATGCAATATAGGTGCATTTTGAAATTTGTAAAAAATGGATTTAACAGCTAAGCTCTGCTTGGACCCCATAGGTCCAGTAGCCTTCAGTGAAAATCCCACATATTCTGCCCAGCCTCTTCCCCTTGCAGGAGATCAAACAGCAAGCACAAGAGCTGCTGGTGTGTCAGGGCTTACACAGATCAGTAGCACAATGAGCTCTAAACTCAGCTCCAAGGGCTGGTGAATGGCCAAGCCATGGCCAGCTCTCATCCCAGGGCAGCTGAGGGGCTCTCCAGGCTGGGAGTTCAGGAGGTTGCAGAGGGATGTTTCCCTACAAACAGCCCAGACATGCTGGAGAACCTTGGATCATCCCAGAGGACGAGCTGAAGTGCAGAGTGGCTGCAGGCCTGGAGGTCAGGAACCCTTTTTCATTCCAGGGGGAAGCACTTTGGGGTCCTTCAGTGCAGAGCTTTGAGTGCAGTTTTGCAGCCCTAACACTTCAAATAAGGCAGCTGGAAACATAACAGAGAGTAGTCCTGGGCTCGTTCTCTGGCTACTGGTTTTCCCTTGCCATAAACTCCAATTTCCTCAGCACTTTAGGGAAGGTTTATATTGTGCATTACCTTTGTACAGCCCAAGTAACCCAAGAAATCTCAAACTCAAATGCCTGGTTGCTAGGATAGATCCTATTACTGCTTTTAAATGCTTTGCATTCATATAGAGGATGATATTATAAATAACGAAAAAAGAAACCCCATAATCACAGCCAGGCTATTTGTAGGAGGTTTCTTCTCAGTTTTCAAAGATCCTTGAAAAGCTGGCAAGGAAACCAAAAGCTATTTCACTTTCTTTAGGAGCACTAAAGGGAAAAAGGTACTTTGTGGATTAGGAGATTAAAATTACAAATACACTGCCTGATAATTTTATAGTAATTAAAGTAATTAACTTGATTGTGTGCTACCATTTCAGCTGGCTTGGGCTTTTAGAATCTTATTTAAAGGAGCCACATCATTAAAGAACTTCAGATGTGGAATTACTGCTGAAAGGTATCCACCCTGGATCGATCCATAGCTCTGAACTCATAAGGACTCCCAAGATGAAAGCCATTTGGAAACTCCTTACGTGATTTATGCACATAGTGCTACACCTGACATCCTCATCCTCATGGCAGGGGATTTATTCCTTGCCTAATGAGGTGAAGGTCAGGTGTGCCACGCTCCTTGTGGAAGCAGAGAGGGTAGGGGCGTGTGCCCCTTGGCATTCCTGCCTTGGGCTCTGCACTCCAGGAGTGAATAAAGCAATTTAATTAGCTCTTGCCTGCTTCTACTAAACAGCTCTGGAGGGAGGGATGCAGAGACAGTGTAATAAGGAGAATATGTGATTTGCATGCTAATAAAGGCATGCACACTTTCTCTGGGCAAGCCTTGACTTGACACCAAGATTAGGAGTTGCCCCAAACTCAACTGTGTTCCAAAGTGAGCTGCCACACACAGCAGCAGGAGTTTCACAGGGGTTTAAAGTTAATTACAGTCTATTCTGCTTCTGCTCTTTAATGTCTCTCTGGCTGTTCCCTGGCCTGCAGCTCCCTGAAAAAGCAAAGTGCTTTGGGGTGTTTATCAAATCCTTATTATTGCAGGCCCTGGCTGGCTTTGGGAGAGGAAGTGTCAGAGTCCCTGTGCTGTTTGTGGCTGGTGTTTGGGGCTGCAGGGAGTGGAGGGGACGTGCTCCCCACACAGGAGGGAGCGAGGCTGTGGCTTCACAGCGTGTTGTGTTTGGCAGCAGCACTGACACCATCAGTGCTCACCCTTCTTCCCCTCCGCCTGTGCCAGCAGAAGCGTTTGTGGAACCAGGTTGTGAACTGACCCAGCTATAAAAAGGGGTGTAAACAATTCTTTTAGAGTTTGTTTTTGTAAGCTCTCCTAACCCATTTAAGGAATAGCCCTCCCTGTGAGGCTGCACAAGGCAGGCAAGTGGAAGCACAGCTATTTCTGTGTGAGGCTGCTAGCACAGGTAAGCACTGCAGGCTGCTGAAAGGCACATCCAGCTCTTGCTGACTTCAGACAGGAGTTCCTAATATGAGGAGTAATGATGTATAGCCAAGTGGAGTGTCATTAGGCCAGAACTGAAAGTGGTCCATCTGTTTTGCAGGAGAGAAAGACAGGTCAATGCACTTAAAGCAGGGTTTTTAATTCTTAGAGCATGCATAAGCTGTGCTGTTTCAACCAGCCTTACAGATCTTGTCAGGGCAAAATCCCAAATGTTTTGCTGGAGTAGTCTCCAGCCAAATCCAGATTTTCAATGGGGATGGCTGAGTTTGTCAGGAAAGATAAATGAGCTGCAGTAATCAGCAGCAAAAAAGAAAAAAACCCAAAATATTTTAAGTGCTTATCTGGAGTCTGGATTAAGTCCTTGATTTTCATGAGTTTCCTACATGGTCTTGGAAGGATTGCTTGCCTGCACCCCAGTTTCCCAGCTGGAAAGCAAATACAATCAGACTGCAAACATATTGAAGTGAAATACTCCTAGGAGAACAGGAAAAAGACTCACCAACAGCCCATGGCACCAGCTTGTACCCACTGCAGAGACGAGATGGCAACAGAATCTCACAGGAGTTTGAAAGCCATGTTCTCAGGGAAGATCCTGGGTGGTCTCTGATGCAGCTTACATTGATAATTTGCAATAAAACACCATCTTGGCAGCATACCTCAAACACCTTCCTACTAAATGAAAGCCTGACTTTGTCCCTGGAGCTGTTCAACCTGACACAGCTGCTCTGAACACGGTCCAAGGGCCCTGCAGAGGTGGGAGGAACGTGGGAAAACCCTGCACGAGTGTAGGTGAAACAACCTCCTCATTTCCCCCAGATCCCTCAGCTCACAGCCCAGGCCTGGCTTCTGCTCTGCTGGTTCAGCCACCCCACAAGTGCCTGCTGGTTTTGTTCCCTGTAGATATTCCCTGTCCCACCAAACCACCTGCACCAGCTGGACTTGGGACCTTCACCCAAAATCCCATCCCAAAGGATGGGAGCATCTCTTGTTGGGTGCATTTTCACCTTTCCCAAACTGCCTTGCTGTCACCAGCCAGCAGAAACTTAATTTCAAATCCAGTAAATATTCCTCATATGCTGTGGGCTGGATTTTTCAAAGGCTGCAGCTGTCATAACCCAGTTCCCATCTATCCCATTTTTGGGAAGATCCACCTTCACACTTTTTAACTCCAGAGTATTTCACAAATTGTACTGAAGGATTGAGCTTGGGGGGTTTTTTTTTGAGAGAGATGTGACTTACAATCTGCATTTGTACACTGCAAAATGGTTACATTTTGAGGTAAACGATGAACTCCTGAAAATCAGACGTGCAGCACGAGCCACAAGATCAATAGCTGTGTGTGCAAAATTCTGCCTGGTGTGCAAAAGATTGGGAAAAAAATTCCACATGGACTCTCTGAAATGTATAGCGTGACAGAGAATTGCTGTTCTGCCAGAGAGCAATGGTGCTCTGGAGTCAGAACTCCTTCCCTGAGAGCACCACAGCACGACCTGAGCCAGCAGAAAAGCCCCAAATTCTTTGACAAGTACACACATCCTGTTACCCTGCTTCACAAGGGCTGAGCAGCAGCCATTTACACGAGGTTACACTGAATCCGTGCCAGACTCCTTCAGAAATACTTGAAAATCCTCCATGAGCATCTCCAGACAGCAAGTTTGAAAGGACATGAGTGGGGAACAGCACAAGCCCCACCAAGGAGAAGGAATCCCTGCAGAATTCCTCAGGAATGCAGGAAAGCCTCACAACTCTTCCCAATATTTTCTCTACTCTTCTGGTGGTTACTAATCTTTATGGAGTTTACATTCCATCTATCATTTTTATAACCAGAGATCAGAGAGGGATTATGGCTGGGGGTTGCAAGCTACTCACACAGAGACCCTGTTTGTCTAAGCAAAGAGAGCAGCTCTCCTACTTTAACCATTTATAAGGTGGCAGAAACATCATCTGGGACATGTTCAGAGCTAATTTCTTGTCCTACGCCAGGAATTTAGGTGGTTTATATTTTGTCAGAAGCATCTCTAATACACAGCAGTCAAAACAAGGACATGCCCCAGCAGATTGTCATTTTTACATTCGGTTCACATCCAGCTTTTCTTCTTCTTTATTTTTTTTAAATCAACATCAATAATTGCATCCCTTCTCCCACACTGGGAGTGTGCTGGGAGCTGGAAGTGCTCTGATGATGGAGAGCTGTGACCCCAGGACCTCTGGCAGTCATAATTTAGAGAAGTCACAGTGCAGATCTAAATTCGTACTAAAGGTCAGATCATCCCCCGGGGGCTCGCTGCGGCCAGAGCTCGGCTACAAGAGAGCTGGGCTGCCCAAATTGACCAGAAAGGAGCTGAAATCCAGCCCCCTGCGCTGGGTTTGGTGTGTCTCAATCACCCGTGCCTCGGATGAAAAGGCTGGTTGCTTAAAATGCGGCTGCCACCTCTCCTCGGTAACAATGATGTTTGAAATGGTTCCTTTGATCTTCAGCAAACACCACAGCCCTGATACCAGAAATGCTTGAGCCACCCAGATCCCACTTCCCGTGAAGCTGAGAGGTTAAAAGAAAAAAAGAAAAAATTAAAAGAAAACAAACACCAACAAGCAAAACAAAACAACAACAAAAAGAGGAGCAAGAATTATTTTAAAAAATAAAATATTTGTAAATATTCAGTGGCTAAGGAATGAAACTGATTCCCTGATGCACAACAGCATCCTCTTAAATATCAGGGAGAGCTTTAATCCATAAATTTACATGTGATGAGAATAAAGCAACTGATGAAGGGAAGGAAAAGGGACCTCAGGAGACTTTTTGGAAGAGAAGGGGGTCCAGGTTACAGCAGAAAGGGAGAGTTGGGGATTTAATGCTGGTAAGGTCATAGTGCAGACTTTCTGAGGAGTGGTTTTCCCCCAGTATTTTCTTGCCCTGATACCTTTGAAGTGCTATATAAATTATCCAATAACCATGAGGAGTGGGCCTTACTGGCCTGATAGTGAGTCCTTTCAGTAAGTACTTTACCCTAATTTAGAGACCACTCCCTCTGTGCAGATACTCGCAGTTACTTCAAAGGAAGCTGGCACCCACTCGTTTCTCCTGCCAGGTGTGTTTTTTATCTCCTGCCCAGCTATTGTTTCAGCTCAGACCCTCAGCAGGCACCAAGCCTGCCCAGCCCACCTCCAGCCACTCCAGCGGGGTGGCATTGCAGCTTTCCTGCCTGGGCACAGCCAGGAGTGGGCATGAGGCTCTTCTGCTGTGCCCTGCTCTAGGATAAACCACAAGACCGAGCTGCTATGGCATCTGGAAACCAGCTTTAAATGGAAGATCTTCTGTTAAATAGTTCTGAACATCTTGAGTTGATGGGGAGAGGAAGAGTCACTTCAGAACAGAACTTGAGCCCCAGCATTTAGGAAGGAGATGCCTGCTGGCAGGTCTGGGGGTGCTCTGCATCCCACAAAGGTGGGCAGAAATCTTCTGAAGCTGCTCTTAACCACCCTCAGCATGAGCAAATCCAGCACTGGGGGTCCCTCCCAAAAACCAGACCTTCTGTGGGTTTGGGGGCAGTGTCAGGACTGGTTATAAAAGTGATAGATGGAATGTAAACTCCATAAAGATTAGTAACCACCAGAAGAGTAGGAAAAAATACTGGGAAGAGTTGTGAGGTTTTCCTGCATTCCTGAGGAATTCTGCAGGGATTCCTTTTCCTTGGTGGGGCTTGTGCTGTTCCCCAGCTCATGTCCTTTCAAACTTGCTGTCTGGAGATGCTCTGGAGGATTTTCAGGTATTTCTGCAGGGGCAGAGAGGAGCTGTGCTGCTGCTCCCTGGAAGGGGAGAGGTGTCCCTGAGGCTTTCCAGGGCACCCTGCACACACTCCCCACTGCCAGCCCTGCAGGGATGAGCAGCCCCAGCCCCTGCCCACCTCCCCCACAGCCCACCGGTGCCTTTGCAGCCAGAAACAGCCCTGGGGACAGCCCCGGGCAGCTCCGGAGGCAAAGGTTACAGGTGTGCTCCACGCTGCCTCCCGGTGCCCCCGGGGAGCCCGGGGTGACAGCTTGATGGATGACATGCCACATGAAGGCTGGCAGCCTCTCTGCCTGGGAGGAGCAGGGAGGTTCAGGAGCATTTTTCTCCTCTGAAATCATCTCCCTGCCTGCCTGCCATTTCTAGCCCCTGCAGCTCTGGTTTTTTCCCCCTTAATAAAACGTTTTCAAGACAAAATGTACCAGGAGAAGATCCCCTCCTTGAGGTGAAGACAATCAGCATTCCAGGGATTGCCATACTTCATGGCTGGCTGTTTTCACAGTCACCTCCTGGCACAGCAACGCAGCTGTGGCACAGGGGACAAGTGGCACTGGTGACCTGGCACTTCTTGCACCTTTCTTTGGGAGAAATAGGAGAGAGGGGACAGACCCTCGTCCCACAGTCACTCCTGGTTATTCAGAGCACTATAACCTGTGCATATCTGCTTTATCTTCTTCCCAGTTTGGATACTGGGAAGAGTTTGGCTCTTTTTAGCTCTGAAAAGGACCCAGTGATTACCCTTCACTTCCAGAACAGCTGGGAGCAGAAATCACAGCAGCACAGGCATTAACTCCAGTCCCATTCCTACTCCAGGCAAAGCAGAGAGATGCTGCCTTGTGAAAACCTGAGTTTCACTTCAGACTCCTTTCCTGCTGGAGAGAAGAGGCTTTCTGACAGCAAGAGACTCCCCAGGCAGCTTTGGATCAAACCCAGGGATCTGCACAGCCCCACCGTGCAGCCTCAGTTCCTCACCTCAGCTCAGTAAAAAATGTACAGAAAAAGCCAAGTCCACACAGAAAACCACAATTTCTTCTTTTAAACTGAAGATGTGAAAGGAGCAAGACTACAGAATTATTTTTACCAATGGAAAAAAGCCAAAGCAAGGAACAGCAAGGGAAAGCCTAGCACCTGGGGCTGCAGGCATCACTCAGAGAGCTGTGCTGTAGCAGGGACACCAATGCATGGGAAAGGACAGCCTGCAGCTCTCCTCCACGTCCAGAAGGCCCAGTGCCCACCCCCCTCTGTTTTGGCAGTTTCAAGTGACATATCCGACCGTGGCTCATAAATCTCAGCTAAGCAGGGCATTTCCTTAGGCCCTGTATCTTTGTTTAATCTCTGTCTCTAGACCAGGCTGACTTCTCAGGTCGTGCATGCAATGGCTCAGCAGTTCCAGCAAGTGACAGGAATGAATGATGACCCCATGAACCACCCCAGGGCCCCATGCACCAGTCCAGGGCCTCGTGTGCCACGCCATGAAACACCCCAGGGCCCCACATAGCACCCCATGATCCACACCAGGATCCCATGTACCACCCCAGGGCCTCATGTATCACCCCATGAACCACCCCAGGGCCCTATGTACCACTCCAGGGCCCCATGAACCACCCCAAAAACCACCCCATGGCCCCATGTACCAGTCCAGGGCCCAATGAACCACCCTAGGACCCCATGATCCACCCCAGGATCCCATGTACCACACCATAGCCCCACATATCACCCTATGAACCACCCCATGGCCTCATGATCCACTCCAGGACCCCACATATCACCCCATGATCCACCTCAGGACCCCATGAACCACCCCATAGTCCCACATATCACCCTACAAACCACCCCATGACCCCATGTACCAGTCCAGGGCTCCATGTTCCACCCCAAGAGCCACCCCAGGGCCCCATGAACCACCCCATGGTGCCATGTCCCACCCCAAGAGCCACCCCATGGCCATGATCCACCCCGCAGCTCGGGCTGCTGCTGCCTCTGCTCCCACAGCAGAACATCTGCAGGCACCCTGTGCTCCTGCTCAGGGCTCACAGCAGTGCCCCAGTGCCTGCACAAAGCTTTGCTGTTCCACACAGGCTCTCGTGTGGTTCACCATGCACCATCTCCCCTGATGACAAAGATTAAATGAGTCATTCCTTAGCAAGTGTTTAGCTGGCCAAACACAACCTCATGGGGCTCTCTGATTGTAGCTACTTCAATCTGTTCCACATTAGATTCCCCTAAGCCAAAGAGGGTTAATTTAAAACTTATGTTGGGGTGTTATCACAGCTTTCACTGCAGATTTGATAAAGCCCCAAGTGCTCCAAGACCCACTGTGATAAAAATGAGTTTTCAGGAAGGTGCCTGAGTCAGCCAGGCAGTGTGCTCTTCTGAGAGAGAGGGAATCTGACTCAAAATGCACCTCACTTAGATCATGTCTGATACCAATCCATGGGAAAAAGTTGGTATTAGCAAGGCCCGGTAGCAAAGAGTTTAACTTGTCCAAGTCTGGGGACTGTTCTTTGGGTTTTCAGTGAGTGCCTGCTATTAAAATCCTTGTGCTGTAAATAGTCCAAAATCAACTATAATTTTAGCCTGTGACTCAAGCAGAATTTAAAAAAAAATCAAAACAAAACCACCACAAAAACATTTAAAAAGTAAAACAAAAGACACTTCACTTTCATTTCTGAGTTACAAAGCAGCTGAGAGTGGACTGGGGGAGAGGACATTAATTCACCTACAGAAGGAATGAATTGAGGCAGTGGCTTATATTTAATGAGTTTTCAACATACTGGCCATGAAACTTCAGTGTCCCATGCATCCTGGCATTTTCCATCATTGGAAGGCTCCAGCCTAACATTTAAAAATTAGAGATTGGTGTTTGCATGGGATAACAAGTTTAATCTTTTTAACAATGGAACTGCCTGCCTGGCAGTGGTGGGGAGGATTAGGTATTAAGATGCAGTTTTATGAATGGGGACAATCAGCCAGAGCTGTCAAGCTGGGTTTGTTGGGATTATCAAGGTAATATCCAGAAGTGAAGGTGTTCATAGGAAACAAGATGCCAAATGCAGCAGGGCTTTGCCTTGCAGCAATTAGCAAACAGGTGAAGAGTCATTACAAAAGAAACTCACCGTGGGCAGACACAGACAGGAAAATATTTGCAAACAGAAATCAAACAGGGCAAAATAGACTGTCCTGATGTCACTTTCAAAAAGCATCTGGTACAGATCTCCCACTTGTCCCAGTCCCAGTGGCTGCCCTAACCCATGCTGAGTATTTACCTCAATACAGAACCATGAGAAGTGGTGTCCTGTGTGCCAGTGAACACCACACCACGTGCTGAGCTGCTGCTACATGCACAGGATCCTTTTGGGGCAGTAAAATGCTCAGTTGTCTCACATTTGCCTCCACAGCTGCTCCTCCTTGAGTGAATTTGCTGGGAAGGAGCTGTGCAGTCTCAGCCAGGACACAGCCATACCAGGGTGACTCTAATATTAATTTCTGACTTCTGTCCCCTGGACCAGTTCCTGAAGGGAACACCTCTCCATTCTGCTCGAAGAATCACACTTAATTGAGTACAAGCTGATTTTTCAGAACACCTGGGGGAAAAAAACACACCACAGATGGTACAGAAAGGATATTCTCAGCTGCCTCCATTCCCAGCACTCAGCAAAACATGAAACACGTGAGCAGGTGAAGTCAGAGCACACAGGCAGACACTGTCTGTCATCAGCACAGCACAAATGGCCCCTGCAATTAAAAGCACAGGCTCTGTCTGGTTCTGGCATCATTCATTTCTGATAGCTGCTGCCATGCAAGATGCTGTAGGTGAAACTAAACCTGGAAAGCCATCATAATATATCACTTTTATCCCAATATCTGAAGTGAAAAGTATGCTTATGCTGGAATGTGACAATTTAAGTGTTGTTCCTGTCAATCTCCAAAGGCATTTGCAGTCACGCTGAGCTGCCCAAACTTCTTTGCTCCATTTGAAAATTTATGAGTAATAAAAGCAGTGTTAGGTGATGAGCAGAGGGGACAGGTGATGCTGAAGTGAATTAGCAGATGAAATCTTGGGGACTTCTCTGTTCCTCCTCACCCTGCAAGCACCTGTCCCTTGGAATATTCTGATATATGTGGTCTTGGTTCAGGAGAGCACAGGCAAGTGGGAACAGCAGGGAAAATGAGCATGCCTGTGTCTGAAGAGTGTGGAACACTGGGGTGGAGGCAGGGAAGAGAATAGGTTCAGAGCCCTGGGGATCCCCTGATGGGCAGCCTGCAGAGCCTCTCCTGGGTGATGGTGACCACACAATCCCCCTTACACAGGGAATGGCTTCTCCTCCCTCCCAGCGCCTCCATGGAGAGCACACTGTGTTCCCAGCCTGTGCACTCCCATCCCCACACACCCTTTTTCCATGTGGGAAGCCTGAGGGCGGCCAAACAAAGGGATTTTTCAAATTTCATGTACTGTAAGTGCCACGGCTACAAACAAGATGAAAAGAGGACCCAGCCCCACTCCTGCAGGGGCACTGCCTGTGCCAGTGCAGTTGCATGTCCTTTATCTGTGCAGACAGGGTCCTCAGCTCCCCTTTCAGCCTGGTACATCCAGCACAGGATTTAGTTAATCATCCACAGAAAGAACACAGCCCTCTTTGTCAGAGCCCCGCGGGTGTCAAAGGCTCTCCGGGGAAGGGGTGGGCATCACTTGAAATTATGACACTAACGAGGGTCAAACACTCCTTGTTTCCCTTCCATCAACCCCACTGAGCCTGTGAACCACTGTGGAGAGCCTGAATCTGGAGCAGGGTGCCCACAGAGGGACCCTGCCCACCGTGCCAGGGCTGGGCTCTGGGCATGGACAAGCTGGAAGAGGTGGCATGTGGCCAAGAACAGGGTGGCTCTGGCTCCCTTCCCCAGCAGGGGACACCTGTGCAAGGCACAGAAAACTGGGAGAGGCTGCTGGCCCACCAGTGACTCCCAGAACTCTGGTCTTGGAGGAAATGCATGTCAGCGATGCTGCAAGACTGACTGTCACTGGAGCTCTGGCTGTCACTGGTGCTTTGGGTGTATAAAAATCTGCATCCACTTCTGCCTGGCAGCACCCCTCCAGCTCAGAGGGGATGGAGCAATTTGGATTTTCCAAATTTTTGGATTGCTGTCTTGAAAATGGCAGTGTTCTTTCATCCCTTGCCTTCCCACTGCATACATGGCCTCCCTTGTTTTGGGATGAGGCACAAATCCTTCATGAAGAGAGTGGGGTTTGATGGAAACCCCGTCAGCCTCTCCTCAACCAACTACACCATGGCAGCTCCTTAGCTCAGTATCTTCTTGAAAACTTAATTATTTTGCCTGCTAAAGTGCAGCAACTCAAGCAACAATTTCTAAACATATCTCCTTTGGGACTGAACCTCAGAACAGCCCAAACCACTCCACAAATGCTCCCCACATTTCTTGTGTTCAATCACAAATCTTAAGGAAAGCCCAAGTTATGGTGGCCTGAGGTAAAGCCACAGTGGGCACGGTGACCCCAGAGTTGTGTCCACTCCCAGAACGGTGTTTTCAGTCTCAGGAAAGAGGACTGAGGTCATGTTGGTGATGTTGGTGTGGGCTGGTGACTGAGCACAGGCTGCCCTGCGTGGGCTGACCCACTGTCATCCCAGGACCTACAGCAGCCAGAAGAAATGTGCGTGGGCAGAATTCCTGCATCCACAACTGGCCTCAAAAATCAGATAATACCATGGGAAAATGCAGGGATGACCCTTGGGGAAGCAATCCTGTATCCCCAACAGCCGTTTGAGAGTGGCTCTAAAGCTGTCACCACTGCACGTAATGCCCCTGGGTTTCAGCAAATGCTGAATTGTTTGAGAGCCGAATCCCAAACAAACTGCCTGGATCTGAGCAATTAGAGAGAAAAATAAGTATGTTCTGCCAGCCAACTGCTTAATTATCGAGGGTATTAAGCACAGCATGCAGCTAATAGCAAAGCTTTGGATTTTCAGGACAAGCCTTTCTCCCTGCTCTGTTTGTTGGAAAGAATCTCAGAAATAACAGGATCAGGACTCATTCCCAGCACTACCACCCCTACTGTGGGATGAGATGGAAATGCCACTGTTCTGGGTACAAACTCTTTGCTGTGCTCCCAAGGGAAAGGGTGGACTTTTAAGAATTGGGCAAGATTCCCATGATGGAGAGAATTCCCTTGGTAGGTTTGTACTGCCCTGTGACCATAGTTGGCTTTCTGTCGTTCCCTGAGCCCTGGGATGGGCAGAGCAGAGGATTTGGTGGTGTGGAAGAGGGCAGAGCCCTGTGGGCTCTGGGGGATCCCACACTCCTCTGGCACTGGAAGCCCTGCAGGGGGATAACGCTGTCCTGAGGATGAGCCCACTGGCACTGCTGACACAGCACTTCTTTTCAAATGTAAACACTGGTTCCTGGCCCAGGAAAGCATTTCACACTGCCCAGCCCAAACATTTTAATAAAAACCCTCCTCTCCCTGAGTCTTGCTTAAGAAGCTCCATTTAATTTCCATTAAGTTAATGAGCTTTAGTGTTTGCTATCTTCACTTTGCTTTCTAGACTGTCTTTGGAGTAGTCCTAAGTTTTTCCCTACAGATTTCATGAGAAGAAATACAGCTTTTTAAAAAAATGCAAGAGGAAAAGGAAGCTAGTGGTAAAACATCTGATACTGCAAGACATGATAAAATCAGGGGAGCTGGCAGAGCTGGCAGGCTGCCCTGTCCTCCTCCAGCCCTGGCCTATGTCCCTTTGTGAATTGGCCTTTGTTCGCTACAGATTCACTCTAGCGGTTTCTCACACCAGAAATTAAGCCCTATTTTATCCAAACCTGGCCCAGAGGGCCTCTGGCTCCCAGCCAGAACATACAGAGCATTTCTTTTTATTTGCTCTTCTTTTCTCAGTCTCTCTCCCTGCAGGGTACTGCTATTATTATTATTATTTTTTTTTCAATCTTCCATTTTACTGATTAAAGTGCTTACATTCATGTTGATACATTTGTTTTGTGGTGCCTTTGGGGTCATGAGGAAGCACAAATTATTCTGGATTGGATGGGAGCTGGGAAAAGCTGAGGAGAAAACCAGGATATTATCGGGCATTCCTTTGGTACTGACACACTGCTATCAGCCTGGTGATGATCCAGGGCTGGGGGGGAGGGAAATGGCATTCGGATAAAACGAGATGGGCTGTGATGTGCCTGAGGAGGGCTGGGGAGCAGGCTGTTATCAGCAGGGCCGTGCTGTGTGTGGTGGCACAGGGCTCCTGTCACAGCCCGGGGGCTCAGCCAGGCTGCCCCTGAGCACAGCACTGCCCCTTCCCTCAGTGCCACACCTCAAACCACAGGAACACAGCACCAGGGGGCTGCTCTCAGCATCCCAGGAGGGAGACACATGCCTGACAGCAGGAGCAGTCCCCCCAGAGCTCTGCCAGATGTGGCACCTGCAGCATCTGCACCAGGAGCAGCCAGCAGGGCAGAGCTCTGTGCTGCCTGCAGGTGCCTGTGCTGCTCCCCACGGGCTGCTCCTCTCCTGCTGCACATCCTGGGCTCCTGGCTCTGCTCCCAGGGGCTCCCAGGCTGCTGCTGTACACCAGCACCTTGCCCAGGGCAGGCAGGAGCCCTGGGGTGTGTTGCTGGTGCCCTGAGAAGGAAGGAAATATCAGGTGAGGGATCTCTAAGTGGAGGCTGGCTGAGCAAAGCTAAACATGCCCTCTCAGCTGGGTGTAAAAGTGGCTTCAAAAAGGGGTGAAAATCTGCATCTGAGACAGTGAATTCTGACAATGAATCCAAGCATGGGGGTTTGAGAGCAGAGACCTTTCAGCAGCTCACAGATGCTGCCACCTTCCTAATTCACAGGGTTGGGGAAAGCAGTGCCCACAGGGTCAGGAGCATCTCAGAAGTCACTGATTGTCCCCTGCAAGCTCCTCAGGGATGCCAGCACCTTGCTTTGCCTCTGGCCTCTCTGGCTCTGCTTGGTCTCAGACCACAAGATGTAGGGTGAGATCTCTAATGGGGGAGAACGAACAGAATCAAATGGGGAAATGTTAGAGGACTGTAGGACAAAAAAGGTTTTCTTGGCATCTTACAGATTTTCTTTGCCATCCTCCTGTTATCTCAGTTCCTTCTTCATATCTGGTTTCCATTTCCACCTTCAAATTCTCTTTCCTGATCCTAGAGATCTGACTGTGTGCAGCCTGTTTCCAACAGATAACTGGCTCCCCCCAACACTAACTGAGCCCTTTCCCTTCCCTCTGTCCCAACTTGTGCAATTGTCTGGGTTTTACCCCCAAGGGCTGTCTGCCTTCGTCTGATAAGACCTGGACCCTGTAAACATTTGCTGAAAAGCATGCAAAAAATATCTACATCTACCACGACCTCAAGCAGGTCAGAGAACAGAGTCTTTATCCAAATCTGGAGTCGACTGTCTCCTTAAATCAATTTAAACTGAAATGAGAGCCATTCCTCCCCCGTTCCCCATGCAAAAGTCAGCTGTAATCACAGGACCCTGAGTCTTGCAGAGGCTGGAGAGCAGAATGTGCCTCTGACAGGAGTGCTGGGCAATTTATCACAGCAGATTACACTCGAGGGTGCTCATGTGACTGGGATTTAACAGTCAATTAAATAACACCAACACTTCTAACAAAGGAGCTGGGGTTAAGGAAGGACTCCAAAATGACTCCTTTTCCTTCCTGGCTCTGATGCCAGCGCTGGGAATCTCCCTGTTGTTAACCCAGATGTTCAATTAAAGCTGACCGGAACAAATGAAATTGCTCTGAAATGTCCCTGCAGTGGGAGTCAGACAGCAGAGCTGCCCCTGAGGCACTTTGTAGGGAGCTGTCCCATGTCTTGGACTTTATCAAAAGGACTCCAGCCATGTGTTTAGTGCAAGTGATTACGCTGCTGCTGCTGCTCAGGCCATTTCCAAGGAGCAGACAGGGAAGTGCTGCTTCTTGTCAGGGTGAGCCAGTGCCAGACAGGGCAGATGAACACGGTGCTGCTGGTTCAGAGGGACACATCCAGCTGCCCACACATTGACCAGAGCACGTGGGAGTGCAGTGCTTGCACAGTGAGCTCAATGCCTGGGCCCCACAGAGCACATAAATACACAAAACCTCTCCCTTCCCCATCTCTTCCAGCAGGCAGCAGTGCCTCCCTCCAGATCTCTTATGGCTTTCCTTGAAATCCCCCCCAAGTCCTGAGCACCTCAGTCTTGCCAGCTGTTCCTCCCTCCTCTCCCACTGCTCCTGAACGTGCCCATTGCTCCTGCAGTTATCCTGCTTATCCCTCCTTACAAGCAGACTCACTCCCAAGGCTCAGGCATCTCCTGCTCTGCTGGCACCAACTCCAGCCCCACATTTCTCTGCTCTTTATCTAACTACCAAGCCACTCTGTCTCTCCTCACACAGCTGTGGAGCGTCCCCTGCGCCTTCCAAAACTGCAGCAGGACACACACAGGCTCATGGTCTCAGCATTCACGTGAGCAGCTCATTTCAGGACAGCAAGAAAAGCTTGCTGCTGTATTCACCTTTCACTAACCAACATTTGCATCTGTTATATTCCAGTGGCTTTTTATAAGAGTAAAGAAAAAAATGTTTGTGGTACTTTTTGCTCATTTTATCCATTTTCTTCCCCTAAATGCTGCTTCCCAGGGCTGTTCTTTGGGAATCCCTCTTTGCAGTGGGTCACCCCTGGAGCCAGAGCTGTGGCAGCACCGGGCCTTAGCACACAACAACCCTTCTGCCTGGACACAAATGGCATATTTAGAGGTTACCTGATAAATAGAAGGACACAGCTTGTGTGACACAGGTTTCCTCACTACACCAGTCAGGAAGGGGCTGTTACACTCTTGTGAGGCTGGCCAAGATGCTGAATTTTTTTCCCATGGCAAAAGAAACCACTTTCCCCATTCCATACTCTATCTCTCTCATGGGGTGAATCCAGAGTTTTGTTTTATAGGTTCCTCTAAAGCATCAGAGCTGTTCCCAGTGTTCTGTTCTGCACAATTCGTCCCAGCAGTGTAGAACATGGTGCTTTCCTAAAAGACTGTTTTATAAGGTCACTTCATCATCTGGTCCCTGTTCCACGAGGTCATTCAAAAGTCACAACACTGGAGTCAAAATCCCCTTATGCTCATTTTGGTGTATTGGAAACTACCAGAATGTTTGCTGGAAGAGACAAAATGTGGCTGAAATAAATCCACAGATTTTCCCCTAATAGACTTGCTAGAATAGTATTGAGGTCATGACTCCCCCTCACTCCTCATAATTGCTGCAGCACAGCCCTAAAAATACAATTTTTTTTTCCATGTATCAGGAAGGAGTTATTGAGAAATCTCTTGGAGCACATGAATATTTTACTTGGGAACTCTTTGACAGGATGCTCATTTTCTCACATCTACACCATTCTTTAACACCAAATCCACACCTTTCCTTGAAGAAGCTGTTGGATTTTTTCCAAACAGTAAATGTATATTTTCTACCTTGTTTGTATGAGGATGTAGTACCTAAAAAAACCAAATTAATGCTTGAGGTAAAACTAGAATTAAGAGACAAGACCATGGTGTGGTCTTGTGTCCTTCTCCTGAGATAATCTCCATCTGCAGTGGCAGGGGTGACACAGAGGGTGACAGTGACAGAGAAGGTGCTGCTGTCCATGTGTTTGTGCTTCAGAAAGGCCATCAGGTGTCTATTTACAGCTCCCAGGAGAGACACTGACATTGTGTCTTAACACAGACTTCATATTCCACCAGGCACTTGAAGCTCAGACCCAAAAGCCAACACTTAAACTTAAGTTCCCTACTCCTGGCATGTTATTTTTGCCAATATTTGCTGCTTTAATCACAAGTGACAGCCAAACAGTAATTTGGGCTGTTCATTAGAACAGCACCATGTTCTGCTCCTTCTGAGGCCACACAGATATGCAGAATTAGTTTTCCAGGGAGTGGTGGCTTCTGGGAAGCTGAAGGATAGAATGGAAATTGCTGATCGGAACAAGAAGCTGTGGATCCCTTGAGGGGACACACAAAGCAGCACGGGATGCTGCTGACACTCTGTTTAAATTGGGTGGATTTATGAGCTTTTCTGATAAGAACTGCTATCTGGGGCTGGGATCAGATCCTGCCCCCTGTGCTGGAATTTCTCTTGGTTTGTTCTGTTCCCAGCTCCGAGCACTTCTGGAGAGTGTCCACATTATCTCGTGCAAATTCATGAAGATGGGAATCTAAGGCTAGTGGTGTCCTGTGGATTGCATTAAAGGCTGCTCTGACCTTAGAGATGCAGGAGGTCTTTAGGCTGGGCAGGAGCAGCAGGAGCAGCCCTGGAGCTCCAGCTTTGTGCCTTGGGCTGGGCTGACAGTGACCAGTCCTTGGTGGGATTTGCACTCCTGGGTGCCAGCTACTGATACCAGCAAGGGGTGACTGAGAGCAGGCTCCCCAGGAGCATGCATTTTGCATTTCAGAGTCTCCAAATGCCAGAGGCATTATCTCAGGCTGCAGAACATTGTAAATCAGAGTTAATTCTTTCCAGCAGTCAGCTTTGATATGGCTCTCCCTCTCATTACCCACTCCCTAAAGGAAGAAAGAACACTCAAAGGGTCCTACCCCCATAAATGTTCCTGGATTCAAAAAGACAAAAATGACACTATTTTATTTGCATGCCCAGAAAATTGGTGGTGTAAAATTCCCCTGCAGGATAGAGGATAAAACCAGGGGTTAAAAAGTAAATTAACACACCTTCCTCTGGCTCAACTCTACTGAGTTCATTGAAGATCTTTAAAGTTTATTCTACTTGTGTAAGTTATTTAGAAAACTATGTCACCTCCTTGTATAAGTTATTTAGAGAACATTTTTTGAGCACTCTTTTTATTGATTTAAAGCTTCCTACTTTGTAAAATAACATTCATTTGGGAGATGGGTAAATTCTGGTATAGGATGTAGCAGTTGACAGGTCTTGCTGAAAACCAGCATCACTGCTGGAAGCAGAAATGAGTCTCCTGAGCCTTGGTCCCAGTGCTGCAGTTTTATGGAATGCCTGGGATGCACACTTGGTGGGAAGCACACCAGGAACAGTTCCCTGCTCTGCAGAAACAAACAGAACTTTTTTTTTTTTTCTTTTTAAAGGCACTGAAAGTAGTGAAGGCTGAGTAACAGAGCAGGCATGAGCCACGAGGTGTCTGATGAAATGACATAATTTGAGATTTTTACGTAACCACATGGAAAGCTGTGATATGTGCATGAGACTTTCCTGGATATTCAAAGTTTTCAGGGAATTTTGACTTGCAGCAGTGAGTCAGCACTGTTTCAAGCGAGGCAAGCATTAACCTTCCTGTCAGGACAGTCTTAAACAAGCTTGAAAAAGCAAAACCACAGAGATAGGTGACAAATAATACATTTTGGGAAACAAAAGATCAGCACCTGGGGCCTTAAGACCAAAGCAGATCCTTATCAACCATTCAGCCAAGATCAGAAGTGAGCAGTGGCCACAGTGTCACTGGCAGGCAGGCACTTCCACCTGTCCCACACCTGCAAAGCCTCCTGTTTCCTAGATAACTTCAGCATTTGGGAGAAGGTCAGAAAAAAAACCTGTAAAATTGTCTCCCTTTAACCTGAAAAGGGTTTATCCCTACTGTGGTCGCACTTGTACCCCTCTCCAAGAAGGCTGCTGAGATGTTGATTCCCTGTGCAATGAAAAGAGCCAAAGTTTGGCTGTGTTACCCCTGCAGGAGGATGCAGGCTCTCCAAAGGCAGTGCAGTATCCCCATGTGCTGGCTTCCCAGCCAGATGAGCTCTGTGCAGTGATCAAGCTCCCTCTCAGGTAATATACATTATAATATACATCCCAGCCTGAAAGCTGCTTCCTCCACCTCCCTTTGTAGTCCGTGTTTTAATCAGCACCATCTGGGATTAGCTTCCTTTTATTTGCTTATTTTTGGGTACAGGCAGTCTTAGATCCTCAGATTTTGGTCAGCCTGCCTGGAAACTCTTCAAAGTTTGGGATTACCAGCTCATGTGCTGGAGACTGGGGCAGGGATTCCAGGCACTTGGGAGCAGACAGGAGCAAAAGTGACCCATCAGCAGACACTGAATTCAGCTGCAGCATCAACTTTTTAAGGTTAATTTCTCAGCACAGCTGGCTTGGGGGCTGTTCTGTCACACATCCACGCTTGGCTGAGTGATCCAGCACAAATGACCCCATTTTCCCAGGAATGCTGAGGGAGTTTGCTGCGAGCATGGCTCCACTGGCCACAACAGCAATCAGGCGTGTAAATCCCTTTCTTTTAGCCTCAAACTGCTCAAAAGGAGAATTAAATCCCCAGCCTTTCTAGCCCTTGTAGGAGAAAGAACTGAATGAAGCAGGGACAAGCAGCAAGTAATGATCTCTGCCACCTCCCCTGTGCACTACCCAATTTATTTTGAAGTGCTATTTTTGTTCATCCTCAGACATTTGAAACATTTTGCCTGGAGCAGGAAATATCACATTTCCCAGCTCTGTGAGCAACCTGCACAGAGTGGTGCTAAACACTTTATGAAAATGCTGTTCTGTAAAAGAAAACAGGCGGTATTTCAGCATTTTTGCTCAACCTGACTTACCTGACAGGCACTGCAGGTCATGAGAGGGACTGAGTGACTTCACATCAGGGCACCAGTGCATTGTATTTTGGTATTGATGGATGGATGGATCAAGGTGCTTGTCTGAGCTCTGATGCCCCATGAAAACAGCAAGAAGATTATTGTGTTTACAGCCAGATAAGCAGCACCTTAATTTGGATGGATGTGTTGTGTCCCAGCACACAGCTTAAGCTCACCAAAATGCAAGTGTGACTCTCACTTCCATCCCTGCAGGAACCCCCAGTCAATGCCCACAAGCCTTGGCTCCCTGCACAAGGATTGTCCTCCACCCTCTTGGAAGGGCACCTCAATGAACAGAAAATGAATGTACAGCTCTGGGGCTCCCACGATCTGCAGCCTAATCCTGGTGCTATCAATCCAGGTCTGTTTTAATAAGCAATAAATGGATTTTCCTGTTTTGCTCACAATGGTAGTTGGTAAGTGACCTCCCTGCTGTCACCCATGTGTTTTTCCACCCTGTTTTCTGCCCTGTTGTGGAAGGGGAGAGGGGAGCAGCTGGGTGGGCACTGGCAGCTGGCCATGGTCAGCCCAGGACTGCAAACAGCAGCCAAAGAGGCCCCAGTCCTCAGCAGAACAGGCACAACCTGCTCTGCTCCATGGCCCCAGTCCTGTAGAAACAAGCCATGGAAGAGGATTTGTTAGCAAATTTGTGAAGTTTGCTCATTTGTTAACATGCTCAGGTGTGTACATTGCAAAATACTCTTGGTTCAGCCTGGTCACAGTAGATTTATTCATTATCAGCTATCTGAAAATAGATGTTAAAATAATACATTTTCATAATAATTTATTAACAAAATAAACCCCACATTGACCTTATCAATTGTCCTTAATTCTTAAAACCTCAGTACCTGCAGTTCCTGTTGAAGATTTAGCCAAGCAGAACTTCTGTCTGATGTTAAACAAAAGTGTGTTTCCTAGCAGGGAAAAAAAAAAAAAAGCCTAATTAATTTTCTTTGGTTTTTTTCCATGGTTGATTAGTCCAATATACATACAGGGAAGCTGCCTCCCTAGGGATGCCTCAACACAAACAGCCATAAATGAATTAACTAAAATCAAAACCTCCCCTAACCTGCCCAAAATAACATTTGCAGCAGAGGTGTATTTATCTCCGTGTTTGACTCAGAGTGACAGCAATTGAACAAAACAGGAGCTGGGAATAGACAGCTCTCCACAACAGCCAACTGGAAAACAGAACTGCTGCCAAATCCAGTGGAACTAGATTATCTCAGTGCTCTAGGTGGGCTTTCAGCAGCCTCCAGCACCAGCACGTGCTTTGGGAAAATAAACAACATCCCACAGAGCTGTCCCAGGTTCCCTTCTGCAGGGAGCACTGCTGGGACAGCTCTGCTCCAGAAGCTCTTTGGGTGCTTGGACACACATGGAGCAAAAGCAGAGCCTTTTTATTGTCCTTTTTTCACTGCTCCCCTGAGTCTGTCTCCTCTGTGCAGAGACCCACGAGCAGTGCCAGGGGAGCACTTTTGGCAGGGCTGTGCCTGTTTGGCACCTGGAGCAGGGCTGATGCTCTCAGAGCTGTCACCTCTGTGCCAGGTGACAGGAGCAGCTCCTAACCCAGGCTCTGATCACAGCACGCTCACAGCTGCGACCACTGCAACAGCTTTTTAGCACTGTGGGGTTCATTAGAAGAATGTCAAGGCTTAAAAAGAAAAATCAGTATTATGAGACTTCTACAAGCTCCTACCAAGCCCCCAGGTGTTTTCAGGAGTTTCAGGCTCTTGTCTGAGCAGCCAGCAGAATTTTGGCTGAAGACACTAAAATAGCCCCAGTTAAATCAGATGTCTTTAGGATGCCACTGCCAAGTCCTCGTAAGTAACAGCAAAGAATTTCACGACTTGGTGCAATGTAACCATGTAAGGGCAACTCTGTCCATCTTGTACAGTAGAGTACAGTTCATTCCCTTTCATGGCCCTCAAACATCTGAACTATTCCTGTTCCGGGAAAACAAAGAACATTTTACATCACAATACTAGAAAATGCAACTGAAAGTGGATTTTTAAAGGGACACATGTCCCCCCTTGACAGGATTCTGCAGGAATTTTGGTAGGACTCGCATGCAGTCGTGCTGGTGAGGATGGTGTGAAGTTCAGGAAGCCTTTAGCACAGCACTAATCCATTCCCAAGTGAATTGTTTCAGCATATGGCACCATTAACATTTCATATTTTGACAAGAAATTAACGAGAGAATAATTTGCTTCACTTTTTTTTTAACATTCCAAAAACCAAATGGCAACAATCAGTGTTACAAAGCACAGAACATTTTAAATTACAACATAATCCTTAAATACTCAAACCAGAAGTGTAAATTTGGGTCAGCTCTATACTAATGGGGTTGTACTGCTTAAAAAGACATCTGAGAGACCTCAAGTTCATCTTGAACTTTTAAGCTGTCAGTTTGCTCTGCCTTATGGAGGAATTCCACTGAAATCCACATGGATGAACAGAGTCTCAGGGGATTAGGAACAAGCCAACAATATTTAAACTCTTTGGTAAACCAGGCATTTATCAGCAGCAAACAGTTAAGGGTTTTATTTAAAGTTCTACCCTAATGCCAAGGCAGAAGCAGCTAATTTAAGACATGTCAGAAAAAAATATCAAGTCCAATTAAAACTTATCTCCTCTTACTGTGTACAAAAGAAAATAAGGATTGGACATAAGCCAAGCTGAAATCTCTCCAGTTTGAAGACTGTATTTTTCTTTCCAGAAAATGTTTTCACAGATTTATCTCCTGGAAAAATGAATTATTTCTAGGAGAATCACAACATTGTCATCCCTCCTCCCACTTTTTTTCAGTGCATCTTTCATGGTTAACTTAGATGTCAGAAGAAAATAGCTCAAAAATAAAGCATGGATGAACTTCCCCCCTTGCTTTGGTATTTAAAAGGTTTCTCTCATGTGCTTTGTGTATTAAGTTCAACATGAACCAAATTTTTTGGCTTTTTTAGCCAAGTTCCTCCCTACTTGCAACACCCAGGAGTTCACATTTTAAAAGTTCTATCAGCTCAGAGTAGTAGTAAATTCAAGTTTTATCAGTGGGGAGACTGTGCAGCCAAAGATGTTTCAGGTTATGGCTCTGCTCATAAGGGCTCTCAGCCTGCTGAGTTTTGATTCTCTGCTGCAACTCTCCTGGAATAAATGTTTAATTAGGGACTTCATTGTATCTATACAGTAGCTTACACTCTAAATCCTAATTAATGATTTGCAAAAGAAACTTATTAAAATTACAAAAAATCTCACACTATGCTCTAACTCCACTTTAACATGGCCTGATTTGCTCTGCCAATATTCAGTAGGTATCCATGGTGCCAAAACAGGACCTTCCAAACAAATATGCTGCACTTTGTCACATCTGAGAAGCAAAATACAGGGAAGATAGCACACATGGGTAGTCCAGCCACTCTCCTTAGTCCAGAAGCAACAGCATCCCTGTTCCTGGCTGTGCTGAGGCTGAGCCTCGTTTCCCACGTGCACGCACAGGAATGGCAAACAAGTCAGAAATAAAGCACATGGTGACCCCTCTCAACGTGACAGCTTGCAGCATAAACAGGAAAGCAGCACCAAACAGCCTCTGCCACTTGGAAGAGCTCTGGGAGGGCCTGTGCAGAGATCAGAGGATGGACAACTGCAGATGTTAACCCAGAGATGACCACAAGCAGGGAAGTGTAATCTGGATGAACCTCTGAGAATGTGCAGATCAGGATACACCACCAGGACAGGCCCTGTGTAGTTGTGGGTATTGTGGAACTGGTAAAATGCAGCTGACAGGGGAAATTTTCCATACAAGTCATACCCTATTACCCCATTTTATAAGCCAAACCCATATAGGACATTTATTTAAGTGATAATTACAAAGTGACAAATAAATCTGCTGTGTGCAAACAAAATCTACCAACACAAAAGCAGCACCTGGAAGAAAGGACAGACCCTTTCTTGAATCCTAACAAAAAGAATTCCCTCAGTTTTTCCAGTGAAAAAGCAGCAAGCTCAGTTAAGATTGCTACATTGCAAGTGTTCCATTACAGATGCAAAACTTATTAGATCTGGAAAAGAACAATGACAGTGAAGCCAAGAACAAAGTGGAAATCCTTGACTCTGGCACTGCTTTACAAGCTGATTTGTTTTTAAGAACTCACAGTGAGAATCTGTATATTTTTAAGACACATTTCCAAGTCTTTCAAGACTAACTATAATAAACCCACTTGTGTTTATGACTTGAACAAAAGACACAGCACAATGTAGTTTTGAACTGTTTATTTCACATGTCCCATACCGGAGTTTCTTCAGTTAAAAGTTCCTACAAGAAAATGAAACAAACATTGTTACAAATCAGTTTGCTTCAACAGCTCAAGTAAACATCTTTGACCAAGTGTGTAATCATCCTATAAATGCAATGTACAGATTGTCATCCTCAAAGCTGGATTTGGGAATGGAAGTTCCCCCTGCAGGAGTTAGAGGGTAAGATAAACATACGTACTTGGACACAATTCCATCATTTTTTGCCAGACGCAAAATGGAGTCATCTGATTCACCCTGTAAAGAGAAAAGGAAATATTCTCAAGTGTCCAAATAATTGCTGACATATGTGGAAGAGAGGCAGCTGCAGCAGTTAGTGCAGATTAGTGTATTCAAAATAAACTGTTACTTTTTTGTCATCCTTAAGGGCAATTCCTTACCTTTAAGGATGACAAAAAAGTAATAAAAATATAAATGCATATATAAAACAAAATATAAATGCATATACAATGCATATTTAATATTAAAAATATGCATTTGCATGAACAACATATATATATGGATAAGTGGATTTGTGATACACTCCTCATTTTAAAGTCAAGGTTGTATCACCTCCAGTAATTATAAACAACAGATAAAAGCCAGAATTAGTACTTGATACACATTCGTAAAAGAAAATAATTTGTGTATTTTATTTTGAAAAAACAAACATCTCCAGAAGAAATTGATTATTCCAAGCAATCCAAGGCCCTGGCACAGGGAAGCTGTGGCTGCCCCATCCCTGGAGTGTCCAAGGCCAGCCTGGGACAGTGCAAGGTGTCCCTGCCCACGGGAGGGATGGAGCGAGATGATCTTTAATGTCCCTCCAAACCAAACCTTTCTGTGAGTCTGTGAATCTGCTTACACACTTCACAGAGTGTTTTCAGGGCCAGACACACAGCCCATCAATGACTGGAGATCAGAAGCAGCAGCACAGCAAAGCTGCAGCTCGGGAAGGCGCTCACCATTCTCCGGATGGGGCCGCAGATGGCGTAAGTCTTGAACTGGCCGTTCACCCTGCCTGTCACCTTGTCCACCTGCAATCACAGCCCAGCTTTACCAAGTCTTACACTCTCACAGCACAATTGCCAAGTTAAAAACTGCACAAAGATACTTGCAGTGTTCAGAAAATAAACCCCAGAATCTCAAGGCAAACACTGGAGTTAGAAAGTCAACTACAATGATCTTTGCACAGCAGCTTTGTAGCTACACAGTGCAGGCATAAAATGCAGTGGATTACACACTGACAAGAACTGGTTGCTAAAAGAAAAAAAATATTTGAGTTCTGAACAAATGGAAAAGCTCTTTGTAAAGTAGATTTTCCTGCCTTTACTCTTTTTTTGTTTCTTTTAACTGAGGTCATATAATGGAAAATTGAACTGAAGGGGGAAAGGGATAGACTTGGTACATGGGTAGGAAAATGTCCAAGCTGAGAGACAAATTGTCTCACTTTCTCCAGCTGCTGAGAAATTTACAGGAAAAACACCAAAAGACATAAATTATGGATTTAAACAGGGTAGTGGATCCTGTCATACCAGGTGGGCTCATTTCCATGTTCTGCTAATCTCTGATCCTTTGAAAACAAGGAATAGGGATCACTGGAGGAATTAAACATGCTGAACAGGAAAGCACTTGCCTTAACAATTACAGGAATTACAGGGTGGTTTTTTAAAGGTTTCTCTTTTTTTTGTGAGATAACTCAGGAGCCTCAGATTTTTAGTGGGGATGTGGTCTCCCATTCAAGAACCAAATCAAGCTCTGTAGCTCGTAAGCGACAGGAACATTCTGTCCACAAAATTCCTGAAAGCTGAATTTAATAAACAATTGGGAAAAAAAAATCCATGCTACAAGGAGCTTAAATTAATTAGAACCCACATGTATTCACTGGGAGCCTGCAGGAGTCAATATCTATTGTGACTTTCTTTACTGAATTACTGAAGATACATCACAAGCTGTTTAATTCTGCCACTTTTATCAAAGTTTAAAGGTTTAGCTCTCTCATCACATATTCTGTTGATAAACTTACCTCAGAAATGTTTATCTGGATGGAAGCATGATCCTTAGCACCAATGATTCGGTTGCTAGCAGAGCTAAGGAACAAAGCAGGACAGATTTAAACAAAAGGAAACAGCAGTGACAATGACAAAGAAAGCCACTAGAGCCAATCCTACAGGCAAATTAAAACTGCACAAGGAATTCAGACAGCAACAGTTTAAGCTTTCATTACTTAGAAGATTAAAATGCAGTTTTAAGTACATTTAAAGGATATTTTCACTTATTAGCCAGTTTTCCCTTCACTTTGGTTTCTATGTGCCCAGTTCACCTTCATGCAGTGCACAGGGCAGTACAGGCCCCCAAAACACACAGAATGTTGTTTTCTTTTCTAAAATGCAGAAATACAGTCAAGATAATTAATGAAATTAGTTCCTATGCCTGTTTTGCTGAGAGCCACTACAGCTGTCAAAGACAGTCAGGCTGGGATACTCAGGAATTATAGGCTGTAAAACATATTTAACTTAGTCTAATAAAATTCCTGCAAGTGGCTTATTTTTAGTGGCTTTTTAAATTGACAGAAAACTGATTTTTTCTCCCCCTACAGATATTTGTTGCTACAAAAAAAAAAAAACTCTTTTGCACAGGCTGCACAGATGAGGGCTCCAGGGATGTTTTTGGGCTGGATTTTGGGGTATTTTGGGCACCCCTCCTGCCCTGGCTGGCCCCTCAGTCCCTGCTCACCATTTCCGAGGGACGTAAAGGTCCACGAACTCCCCGGCGTCGTTCTGCATCTCGTCCTGCTGCTGCTGGGGCACCGAGCACACACACCTGCAGGAATCCCGAATGTCGCCATTGGGGAGGGACCCACAAGGAGCACCGAGCCCAGGTGCTGGCCCGGCACAGGCACCCCAGCACCCCCGGCAGCGCAGTCCCATTCCCCGGGGAGCCTGGGCAGTGCCTGCTTCTGGGGGAAAACCCTTCTCCCAAAATCCACCCTCGCCCTCCCTGACTCAGCCCCGGCCTTTCCTCTGGGGCTCGTCGCTGCCCACAGTGCCCAGAGCCGTGAGGCGATGCCGGAGCCCGGCCGGGCCCACACAGCATCCGCGGCCTCAGCATCGCTGCCGCGGCTCCGCCACCGCTCCCGGCCCCGCTGCCCTGGCCCCCAAGGCCCCCATGGCTCCCGTTCCCATCGCTCCCACGGCTCCCACAGCCCCCAGGGGTCCCGCCGCCCTTCCCGGCGCCGCCGCCATCGCTCCCACCTCACGCGCGGCCGGGCGGAAAGGAAAGGGCGGGGCCGGACGCGGAATTGCGTCACAGCCCCGCGAGCGCTTCCCGCGCGGCCGCGTGACGTCACGGCGGGCTGAGGCATGGCGCCCGGCCCGGCCCGGCCCGGCCCTGCGGGGCGTGTGGGGCTCCTCCTCGTCCCCCGGGCAGGGGCCGCACACCCGAGCGGGCCTCTCGGTGCCGTTCCGGACGGCAGGTGCCGCTCCCTCGGCAGGGGGGTACGTCCAGGGGTGCCCGCCCGGGATTGTGAGCAGAGCAGCCCGAGCCCTCACGGAAACCAAGAGAGCGTTCCGAGCTCCTCCCAGCGAGCACCAGGGCTCTGGAGGAGCTGGGTCTGAGAGGGGAGCCCCTCAATCTGTACAGATACCTCCAAGGGCTGGCAGAAAATGTTGCCTTTGTAGCGGTGCCAAGGAGAAATGGCCATAAACAAAACCAAAAAAAATCCCACCTGAACTTGATGAATAATTTTCCATTAGGGGTGGCAGATCACTGTTACAGCTGCCCAGGACATGGGCAGTCTGTCTCTGGGGACATTTCAACCGCACCTGCACACTCGGTGTCACCTGCTGCAGGTGACCTGCCTCAGCAGCGGGGGCACAGGGGATGATCTCCAGACAGCCCTTCCAACACCCCCCATTCTCTTATCCAAAACGAGACATTTGGTTACAAACCAGGTACCAAAACAGGTTTTATTTCACAGCATCTTAATTTCACAGAAGAAAAAACGAACAAAAAAAAAACCTCAAAACAAACAGGCTACAACTGAGACTTTTAAATAATGGAATATGACAAAACTAGAAGAGTTTTTGTTTACAGGAAAATGTACAGGCTCTTCTCAAGAGAGTTCTCCGTGCTGAGCCACCCCAGCAGCACCTTCACAAAGCACAGACCCTGCTGTGGTGTAAACCTTCAGAGCAAGAGGAGTTCGGCTGTGCAGACGTGAACAGCTCTGGCTCCGGCTCCGGGTCCCGCGCCGAGTTTGAACACACACGGTACTGAGAGTGCTTTGCCACATGGTGGCAGCTTTTAGGTGAAAAGAGAGAGATTCCCGCACAGGAGGGCGAGCTGGGAAGGGCAAACCCGGCGGGGAGAGCAGGGGGAGCTGCGGGAGGATCCTGCAGGAGGGCTGGGCTGGCTGTCCCTGCATCATCCCTGGCTGTCCCTGCATCATCCCTGGCTGTCCCCGCATCATCCCTGGCTGTCCCCGCATCATCCCTGGCTGTCCCTGCACACACACATGCTCCTGCACAAGCCCCAGGCTCTGGCAGCACCACCCCAAGCTCTGCCACGCAAGGCTGGCACTGCCCTGCATCACCCCTGGCTTCCCAGCTCGAGTGTGTGCCCAAGCCAAGGGCTACAATAACTATCAGACAACATTCAGCTTTCTGTAATTTAATGCTCCTTTATCCCAATTTGTTCTCCTGGAAGGAAACAAAAGCTTGCCGGTTTTATGACGTAAACCCACGGATTCTGGGAGTGTAATTACAGCCCAAATGGCCACCTGAACT
This sequence comes from Passer domesticus, assembly GCF_036417665.1. NCBI lineage: Eukaryota > Metazoa > Chordata > Aves > Passeriformes > Passeridae > Passer > Passer domesticus. Next base: position 10,559,170 of record NC_087489.1, on the reverse strand, counting down.
AGACAAACTTCCACTGAATACAGACTGCAAAGTGTTGCAAACCAAAGTGCCTTTTGTTCCTTGGATGGTGAGAAAGGAAAGTTAACTTTGTTACAGAAAACTCTTTATACACTAAATAAAGAAGTTCCCAGAGAAAGACACCTTCAGATCTCATTCATACTAATCAAGCTGTTCTGTGAGAAATTTCTTTGCTCTGTTGTACCTCTGGCCCCTCCACAATGCCTTGGGAAGTGGTGGACCACCTGAGCTGTCTGCACCACTGTTTGCTAATTGGAGGCTCATTACACACTAGATGTTTAGTACATCACTATTTCTGCATGCAAGGACAGTTATATTCAGTAGAAAGTTTAACTAGTAGGCAATTTTTTAAAACATTCTGGAAGATATCTGGCAAGCTTATTGTCTAAACTATTAGCTACATCTCACTTCTGGAGACTGGAAAGTCCTTCTGTGTTAAGAGAAATCACAAGCATATTAAATTTCACACAAATAATTTGAAGCTACATACAGCTGAACACAGTTACAAAAAGTTTGATAGTCACTGTAATTATTATATATGAAAAATACACTTTGAGCCCCACTCTGAGAGGAAGGGGCTCCAGTAAAGGTTGCTGCAATTCTAATGAAGCCAAATTAGCTTCAGACAAAACACAGCTGAAGAGCAAGGATTCAGCTTTGGTTTTGGCTACCACCAATATTTAATACAAGGAACAGGAATTTACATTACTTACATGTTGGATAGCAAGTCCCTGACCTCAGCATGAGGTCTGGCAGTTTATGAGTCAAACCTCAATTACAACTTCCTCAGCTGGAATAACCAAGTATCAGTTTTGTTCCTTGCAAAGGGACCCAGTAACTTGTATCATAATATTGCTTCAGAAAATGAACCCATGAGCCAATACCACAGAAGGTTCCACGGATAATCAAGAATTCATTCCCAACCTGGATACTGTAAAAATAAAGGAAGGAATGAGCCAACAGGAAGAGAAGTTATTTGAGCTCTGTGTATGCACTAGAGAGCTGCTGGGCACCAGCCAGTAGTGGCTGCTCAGATGTGCAAGAAATGCCAGTTTTATGAGGACCATCACAGTGATGCAACGCTTGGAAGAACAGAGAGTAAAAAAAGTAGCATTTTAAATACCGAGCATGCTTTGTTTCATTGGCCTCGGTTGGCAGCAGTAACTCTACTGGCTTCATATTTGCTCAGATAAGACCATCTAAAATACAGTCAATCCTAAAAAAGGTGCTTATTTCAGGCTACAGAACAGAGAGAAACAAATAAAACCCCTAAATTACACATTTGACAGCAAATTGCTCTTAGTCAAGTGCTCATCTTCCACTCAAGAGTGAATCAGGACGGCAATCACTTCCCAGCTACCTCACTCAATGTGTGGTACTTCATGACAGGTTTTCAAACCAATTTTCCTTCTAAAGCAAAATGTATATTTTAAAGTTATTTATAGTAAATAAATTGAAATGGAGTAATTTCAGTCTTGCTACTTATAGATCATAGAATAGATGCCCTGTATATTATTAGTGCAGATATACTGGAATTGTTTTCCTTGTATGCAAGGCCAATGCAGGTAAAGAATAAACGGCTATACAAATTCAGGATTCCCCACTAAATAACAGAACTAACTTAAAAAGCACTGGTACCAGACCAGCCAGTTTTAGGCACATCTTTAAAAAAATAAAGTATGCATTTCATTAATGTAAAAATGTGAGAAGGCTCTTAGAAACATCTGAATTTTATGGTGCACTGGAATGGAAGTGATGTTCCTTCAGTTTCAAGGAATACAATAAAGGCTTAAAACAAAACAAAACAAAAGAACCAATACCATAGTATTCTTCATAGGGAAGAACAGTTTTAGTAAAACCAGGAAGATAAATAAGAATAATAAGCAGCCATGACAGCTGACTGGTGAATATTTGTGCTTTAAATGTCCAAAAGAAAACAAAAGTTCAGTAACTCTTCTCGTACCATGCCCCAGATTTGGCATCTGTGTCACAGACCTCACAGTTCCCATCACCCTGCAGCCTTCCCAACGAGCTGGAGCCAGTGGCACCTCCACAGGCAGCATCCTGGGGTGGGATCCCAGCACAGCTGGATGCCAGCTGGGATGGAGCTTTGGTTAAGACTGTTGTGTGAGCCGTCTGTAGTGAGGTAAAACTTGGTTTTCAGGGAGATACAGAGCCAGTTCCAAAGCCACGAGGACGGTGAATTCAAAACCAATGAGATCCCTTCTGTTGAATCTGAATCTCTCTTCTAGTTTCTGTCACAGTGGTAACAAAACAAAAAGGAGGGGAGAAAGAATCAGTTAATCCAGGTGGTTTCAAGGCATTGTTAGATTAAGTCTTTGATGCACAGCCTGAGCTTATTTTCAGAACCAAAACCAGCTTATCAGCTCAGCTGTGACACCCACACAACTGTTACTGCTTCTCTGGCAAACATATACAAGTGCAAAAATAACTTTACTGGAGGATCAGTAAGACACTAGCCTGCACCAGGCAGATAGTTTTAATGTATTAAAAAACAAAGCAAGGAAGAGCCCTAATGAGACATAAAACTGCCTGGAAGAGCTGGTCTTCCATGCTAGCATGTGCCACTGAAAACCTTGCATTTAATCTCTGCCTGTGAGCTGGGGAGGAGGCTCTGACAGCAGCTGGAACAAGGCTCATAGCACTTACATCTATTAGGTGTTTCACTTCATGTTTCCTGAGGTCACTGCTGATCTTGGCTGCGAGCAGAACACAAGCACCAGCGCACAGTTTGCGGTTCTGTTTGTTGAGTTTGCCTTGGAGGACGAGCTTCTCAAAGTAAACGTAAGCCATGGAGACAGTCACGGGCTCCAGACTGCATTCCTCACTCAGGTTTCTCATCTCTCTCTTTAAACTGGGAATAGGAGAAAAGACACCCCCCCAGACATGACAGATTTTATTAAATGCTGTAGAAATACTGCAGCACAGCAGCTCAGAGGACCATATGGGCAAGATTCCTATTTGGAAAACCATGACAAGTTCTGCTAGAGTGGAAAAACCCAGCTGGTGCTGATGCACAAACTGATTTCACTCTTCCAAAACACTAATTCACCTGGCTGACAACATCCACTGTGGTAGAACAATTCCTCATGTGCCCATGAAGACCAGAGCTTAGCTGCCTCACTGGCACACAGGCTATTGCTGTAGGATTTCTGGATTTCTTCTGGGTTCCCAAACTGCTTTGTGATTCATGTTGTAAGAGTGAAGCACTCTGACCTACAGAAAACCACAGCAGAGCCCTGCAATAACAGCAGCTGCTGCACAGAGACCTGTCGAGTAGACACCTTGTGTAAGAGCCAGGTGTGAGGGGAAGGCAGCCTGCTTGCCACACTCCCCACACAGCCAGCCCTTCAGCTCAGCATCTAGCAGGCTTGGAGGTGGATGGCTCCTCCCAGAGCTGCCATCCACACTGCAGCTGCATGATCCCTGCAGGAACACACTGCTCTGAACTGCTGCAGAGGAACATGCAGGACTCAGGCAGAACAGACTGCCCAAGCAAACCTTCCCCTGGAGCTGAGCTGCACCCGGTCCTGGTGACTCAGCAGAATCGTGTTCAAGCTGGCTATTTCAACAGGCTCTGATTGCATTAATCTCCCTGTAACACCAGCAAGATTACAGCTCTCTGAAGGTGCAACAGTGCATCTTGGTGAGAAGCAACCAGATGCATTTACTCAAGTGTGAGAAATTCTGTGTGGCCTCCACCAAAAGCTTTTCTTTACCAAGTCTTTCCAGATCTAACACTCTTTATCCTACAATCTTGTTAAAGTCTGTGGTCATCACTGAGTCTGGTAATTGAAAGGCAAAAATAGCCAGCGGGCCCAGAAAGCCAATCCAGTTGGAGTGGGATTGCAGTGCAGCCAAGCAATCAGGTTACAAGTGTTTGTTTCAAAGCTAACGCTACTCCACTGTTAATTGGCTCCTAGTGTTAGTACACCACAGTTGGTGAAACAAAACCCTTGAGGTGGAACTTTGAAAACCAACTGTTACCCTTTCTCAGCATCCTGAAGATTCCAGCACGGGGCTGTCATCCTACAAGTCAGCTCAACTGACAACAGGAGATTAGTGTTTAATCATATATGCTATTAATAGATTTAGTATTTGCTGCATACAAGTGCAGCCTCAGACAGTGTGGATGATGTCCTTGTTATTCAAGGCTTATTTCTTACCTCCTAATTTTGCTCAGTGTCAACTTGATATGAGGAAACTTCTCTCTAAAGGTTTCATTCATATCCTTTTTAAGGTCTGAGGGTTTCACATACTCTATGACTGTAGTCTGAAATGCAAGAAGCAAAATTTATCATTTGTCTTGTGAACAGGACTGACAGCCAACAACTCTTCCAAAAACACTAATGCAAACTTGAGTTTTATTATTCGCAATGTAACATTTCTGAAATATCCCAGAGTTGAATCCCAACTATAGACAAGGTCTTTAAAAGAACAGTAAACAAATGGTTACAAGAAATAAACAACAACATGAAGACAGGTGTCAGGTTGGCCTTTGACAAACTCACTGTACAAACTCAACTGTTTGTATTTTTCCTAATCAATTATCAGAAAAAAACACTTTTTCTTCCTAGAGGAATTTTTCTTCCTCAAAAAAACTTTTTACAGGAGGATCTGTCAAGGAGTCTCTCCTCCTTCAGGTATGCCAGTCACTCACCATGTAGGAGGCAAAGATGAGAACACGTTTATGTTTTCCACAGGGCCACTGAGGATCATCCAGAAGATTTGGATCATACTCTGCAGCTTCTCCAGCTTCACTTCCTGAGGGAATGAGGAAAGCACATTGGGTCACCAGAAAAAGTGCTTCAAATTCCCTGTTTCCTCCTTAAGAAAAAGTTTTCAAATAGCAAACATTAAGTGTTGGCAGATCTCACAGTACAGGCAAATTGCAGCTACAGGCACATGCTTGCATTTCATAAATGCACCAGTCACAAATTGGAACAATTAAATAAACCACAACACATTAAACAAACTCCTTCTCCACCACACACACACCATGCCTGACACACCATTTTAGATTTAGTACAAACTGAGTTTGCATGTACAAATATACCCAGACAACAACTGCCCAAGACTGAATTATTTTGCCTGTAGTCTAACAGACAGCAGAGTTGTTGTCAGGTTTGCTCTTTTACACAAGAGAAGGGATTCTTGGCACAAACTCTGGCTTGTTACTGTGCTAGAAGGCAAGAAGAACCACCTGGGTCTACGTTCACCAGATGTTTCTTGGTGATAAATATAAAACTCTACATTCCCAAGGAAAAGCTTTGTGCCTCTTGAATGGCATAAACAGAACTAGGCCAGATATATGGAGGATGTAAGGAGTTTGTGGAAGCCTCAGTGCTAAGGCTCATCATTTGCACTGCACTAACGAGCTGCAGCACCTCCATCCCAACAACACACCGAGCACCTGCAGTTGTCTCAGACAAATCTCTGCCTTTTCTGCTGCGTGCACCAGTGATGACAGAGCTGGCTGCTGTCCTTACCAATGTCTGTCCCTGCTGGTATTGTTTTTGCTGTCACAGGTTTGTATCTTGATCCAGGAAGACTCCGGGGAGCACTGGCTCGACAGGGGGGAGCAGCACCGTAGGCGTCGGCTTTGCGAACAACCAGAGCGTTGGTCGGGTACAAGAATTTTGCATAGGACACAACCTGAAAGAAGAGAAAGTTGTAGTGGTTATGGGGGGAAATTTATTGAAAAGCTTACTTCCAGACACCTAGGATTTTCCAAATGAGAGTCCCCTAGAGTCTAGATTTGGGAGTGGGGAGCTTGGAACTCTTAGACAGGAGGAAGGGAAAAGTTGGATGAGGAGTGCCTTGTTTCCACAATTTTAAAATGAAGTGGTGTAGAAGATTTGGTGTGATGGCAAAGAAAAGGCAGGAATCACAAGTAAAATTCTGGCATTATAAATTTAACTAAATCAGCATGAATTTCATCCATATTTCTATCAAACTTCACTCACATGCTTCCTCAGATAGCAAAGCCAACTCAATTCTGCAGAAACAGAGGCAGAAGTGATCACAAGCTTCATCAGCCTCTTCAGAAGAAGCATTATTGCAAGCCACAATTTCAAACTATGGGTCTAAAGCTTCCACTGCTCTGAAAAGCCACAGCTCTCACATAATGGACAGCAAAGCACTTCATAAATTGATTTGTCCCAGCATGAAATGGCCCTGGGATGAAAAAATAAATGTCCTTACCTTGCCATCAGCACCCAGCTCTACTCCTTCCAGTCCAAGCACCATCTCAGTAGATACTGAAACTCCCCCAGAAGGATGTCGCTGTTTCTGTCCCTCCATTTTCAGATCACTAAATGCAGGTAAGAAAGAGCACTATTACACAAAATGCAAGCCCAGCTTCCCATGGTAAACACCAGCCAACACCACCAGGTCAGAGCTCTCCTGCGTGGAAACAAGCCAACCCCTCAATGCCACCTCCAGGAGAGCATTAGTTTTTAATTACTCTTTTCAAAAAGTGGAGATGCTCATTAACCAAAGAATCAGATTTCATTTCAGTATAACACAAATCTACCAATCTACCTATTGAAGGTAAATTGTTTTTAATACGATCTTTCTGCACAAGACCATTCCCAACCCTCTAATGCTCAAACACATAACAGCAAACTTGATTTACATTACTTGTTTCCCAGGATCAGAAACCTGCCTTTCAAGAGCAAATTTGCAACCCCTGTGCACACAAGCTCAAGTTCAGAATGAAGCTGCAGATCTCTGTGTCAGCGATGGCAGCACGTGGCTTTGTCACCAATATTCCAATACAAAATCCAGTTTTCAAGTGAAGAACTGCCTTGCCAGCTTGCAAGCAGAACAGCACAGTGCTCAGAACTGCTCTGAAATAGCTCCAGTGACCTTGCTGATTTTCTATTATGTGGGAGAATATTTTCCCATCAACTATTTTTATGGCATGTATTTGCATACAATACAATTCCCACCACTAAGCATCCGTTTCCTTTGTCCATAAGTTACGGACAGGACAGAAGTGACAACACAATTGTTTTGCCAGAACAGAATTAGTGTTTTGTATGGTGTATTTGTAGATAACAGACCTTCACAGAATGGACTTAAACTTCACAAGGGACTGAAGAAAGACGCAGGGAAATCCAGTTTGCGAGTTTTGTTTCTCATAAATGAAAACAAAAGCTGTAAACAAAAATGTAGTCCAAACAGTTTGTAAAAGCAGTGTGAATCAGTCCAAGCTGTTTCTGCTGTTCTTAGGTTGCAAATAGTGATATTCATGGTTTAAAACAGAAACAGAAGAGTGTCTGTAACTTGTTTAGGTGTAAATTCACTATAAAACCTTAAGAATTTCCACTGAAGGCAACAGCACCCTTCCCTGACACTCCCTGTGCTTTTTTGCTGATATCAATGTTTGTGGCTCTAAAGACAGTTGATTTCTGACCACTTTAGGAGTATAGAAAACCTACACAGCAGCCAATCACATTATCTGTTCAAAGCTGATTTCAGAGATTTCACAGGACTGGAGTTCTTTAAAATGTGAATAAACACTGGAAGAAAAGTCTGCTTTTTCCAGTATTTTTCTCTTGGAATTGGAATGAACACTGTTACTGTGGCAGTATCTGGTTTTACTGCTCTGACAGCAAGCTCTTGTCCTTACACATGAATGGCAGGTTAAATAGGCTCACTTGCTTCAGAACAGGAGACCTACACCAAGCACACTCATTCCAGGAGATCTTTTGAAACAACAGAGCAGACATCTCACAGAGCAGAGGCTCACCTGATCCGCAGCCCCTCGCCGTAAGGCAGGATAGAAAACGCCACACACAGCGTTCGTTTAGCACAGATCAACACTATCCTGCAAGCAGATGGGGAAAGATCAGGATATGAAATAAGATCCAGAAGTTACAAAGCAGCTTTTTGTGGGATATTAACACAAGGCTCTTATCTTGCTCTGCAAGTCATAGGTACTGCTATGGATTAAACATTTTCAGAAAGCAGCAGAAGAGCAGAGGTTTAACACTGACCCTGCAGGTCCTTGGGGCTCTCTATCAAACCTCAGTGTTCAGGACCTGCCATCACCTTGGGAGCTCCTCAAAGGAGATCCCAGTCCTTACATATATATCTATATTTATGTAATTTTTACATAAACATTGTGAAAAGATGTAGATAATATTCTACATTTAGATGAAACCTCACACTTCTATTAATAACAAACATAAATGCAGCCTCCCTTTGTCTTCTGTTCAGCAACCATGAGCCAAGAATTTGGCTAAACCAAGCCATTCTCCTTAATGGCTTCTCCATTTCTCCTCCATTCTCAGCTCTGACCTCTCTGTGCCAGAGATAAGGAAAGTGAGAGAAATAAGAAAAGTGAGAGAAGAGAGAATGATTTAACCTCCTCAGAGTAGGCTGGCAGAATCATCAGTGTATTGCTGCAAATGTAGCAGATATGAGCACCTAACCACCTTTGACAGAAGTCTGGATAAAGCTAACAAGGCCCCAGGGGCATCCTCTAATTCTCACTGACATTAAATGTCTTTCTGCATGGAACTGGAGGCTGCTTCCTACTGCCCACAAGTACAGGGGGAACCTCAAAATCCATGTTACCTGCTGTTCTTGGTGTCATACTGCCTCATGTTCTTGATGAAGTGCATCTTCTTCAAGCTTTTGTGTCTTGGAGACCCAGATATGTGCTTGGTTCTGCAATGATAAAAAGAAAAACAAACAAAAAAGCCAAATCTCTTAAGCGTTCTGAGAAAAATTCATGCCAGTTGTATGATCAGATGGCAGCAGTAGCATGCAGGACCTCAGATATTGGCGTGGAAGAGGGTGGAGGGAGGAGAGGACTGCATGCAACGAGCTGAGGTTAATGCTGCTTTTGAAAACAAGTACCTTCGTACACTGGCATATTCCACTATGTCTTCTAAAAAGTCTAGAGAGCAGCGCTGGGAGATAAAACGCCTTCTGCAAAATGCACAACACCACGAAGAGTGAACAGCATTAGTTCATGGCCTCCGAGTTTATGAACTGCAACAGATCTATGAGCTCTTAGGATGCATGGCAGGTTTTCTGGATTTTTGTTTTGTTGCAAGAGTGCTTAACTAAGAGTTTAAAATTCCTTAAAAGGCCAAGAACTTGTCTCCCCCTCTAGGACTCCTGAAATACATATTTATACCAACTTCATCAACAAGACCATTCATCATCTGCCACACAGAAGAATGCCTACCTCTAAGTTAAACACCTAAAAAGCTTCCAAATACTCATTTAAAGTCTGGCAAGAATGTTACAAAAAGACCCCACCATCAAGGGAGGGGAATAAATAATTTTCTATCAATTTAAGCTCAGATCCAGCTACATCTGTATGATGACCAAACATCTGTGTGCATTCTCCATTCAGAACAGCTGTCTCCAGCTCCAGGAGTCAGCAGACTGTGAGTCTGTGACTGCAGCTCAATAAAACTGACAGATCTCTCTGAGAAACAATAGAGAGGGTTATTAGAGGAAGCAAAAAGTATTTGGCATCCATGTGAAGTCCCAGAATGGAAGATGCAAGAATAATAGTAGGGCTCACGTGAGTTAGTGTAACAGCAATAGGATATTACATTCAAGCAAAAAAAAATAGACTTTGCCAAACTAAGATGCATTACTATTGTCCAAGTCAAGTCTTTCTTTGCTGCTAGAGATTTACAAATGAATTGTGCAACTTTGACTGCCATTTCTACAGGAACAATGCACTCCACCAGCAAAAGCTGACACTACAACTATCAGAGTCCATGTTTTCTGCCTTTGTTTGAGCATGCATTATGCTACACTTTTAGCACAAGCCATGTGTGTTCAGCTCCAAGGTTTTCTTCCCAAGTGAGACAGAAACTCAAGTAATGGGCAGCACTGCCATGGAAGTCAGTGTAGAAGCAGCACACAAGACAGAAGTTGGAGAACTCTGGTTTGACAAGACCAGCTTCTGGCAAAAAAAAAATAAAAATCAAAGCTCAAGCTGCAGCAGAGCAGACTCTCAGCTGCACTGTTCAGGCACTCTCATAAGGAAGTAAAGCTCAGAACTCAACCAGGTAGGAGGATGAAAAATTAGTGTCCTTTCTGCAAACACAAGGGAGGCAAACACTCCCACAGGACTAACACCTTCAGTATTGCTAGAGACTGCCTCCTACAAACCCACTGCCATTAAGGTGCAACTGGAGAACATTCCTGGCACAACTTCAACACCCTCCACCAGCACTTCAGTTTTAAAATTATTACTGGTTTGCTGCTTTTCAGCAAGAATGGCACAGGAATGTTCAACACTTTCACATTTACATGGCTCTCCAGTCTAATCTAGCATCTAAAATTCAATAAAAAACCCTTCACGAAATGAGGAAGTAACTGCAAACCTCCTGGCTCTGATGCAGTTGGTAACATTCACAATCTTCCTCCCCTCCCAGGGGAGACCTGGCTGGATGGAGACAGAAAGACGCCGTGTATGGCAAGCAGAGGGAAAACACAGCTTATGCCAGTGGGCACGGGTACAAAAAAAGCACACAGTTCTGTTAAAGGATGCTTGGTGTGAGCAACAGGATGGACTGGGAGAGCCATGGCTACATCCTCACTCCTAACTCCATGGTGGAGACTCAGCCAGGGTGTTACACCTTCTGAATACCCCCTTGTTTTCTCAGTAACAGGGACAAGAGTGCAAACACCTGAACCGAGAGCAGATCTGGAAGTAAAACCCTGCTGCAGCGAAGGGAAGATCCCACCCCTTGACTCAGAACCACAATGACTCATCCCCACTCTGCCAACAGGAAACTTCATTTTTAGCTACACTTGTAAATAATTTCTGCCTTCAGCGAAGCTTTCACCTTGGAGGAATCCCTGATGCTGAGCCAGACACTCACCCTCAAATCCCAAAACGGGGTGTATGTAAAGAATTCTCACTAATCCAGAGAACCTGAAACAATTTCTAGGCCCAATCCAAAACTTTCCAGCAACACAGCACCCTCAACATGTTCTGAGAATCACTAGTGCAGTACTTGGAGAATGCACCAAAATTTGACACTTTTTGAGCAGTCTGCACTTATAAATATGCACACACACAGATATTTGCTTTAGTTTGAGTGCTCTTCTCATGCAGCCAACTCACACTTGCACAACAGGCTGCACTGGGTCACTCCAGTGACTGCTAACTTGGATGACAAAAAAATGTCAAGTCACCTATGCTGTGCTAAGCAGCTTCACCCAGGATAACCCTTCTTGCTTGGGTCCGTGGAATTCAAAGGATTTTAAGTGGTTTCCATAGTGTGTTTGTTGCTGAAAGCAACCTAAATACTAAGAATACCAACACCTCTACATGTGCTATGTTATGCAGCCTTACCCACGTGTGACTTGGCAATTTGAAACTGAAATACCCAATATTAAAATGTTCATGGGTTCCATGGAGCAGGCTGTAATTCCAACAGAAAATCCAAACATGGCTGCTTGCCAGCACCAGCCATTGCTGTGACAAGCTATAGAGGGTTTGGGTGCTTGCATGTCCCTGACCAGGAGCTCATTTTTGGGTGCTTCCCAGCCTTTTATTTCAGGAGCCAATAAAGCCAAAGCAGTACACTTCCAAACCATTAAAAACAGCAACTGTGTTTACAGAGCCAGAACCTCGAGGGGACTGATCAAGAGCAAAAACACACAGAGCCCATGCCCAGAGATAAGGGGCTATCAAGTAGAGGAATTCTGGATTACGCCGTGGCTCCTTATCTCCCTGTGCACACCCAGGCTCACACAATCCAACACTGCTGCCAAATCCCTGACCAGCTGAACACGCACTTAAAAAAGCCCAGAAAAACCCAACAAATTATCTTCAGAGCTACATTTTGACTCCTGCCCAGCAAAGCAGCATTTTATTCTTCCTGATGGATCTCCCACAGAGCAAACTCAATGTTTAAGTGCTTCCAGCTTCAGAGCTGTCCTGGTCCTGCCAGGGTCCCACACTGGACACTGGGGAAGCAGCAGGGGGATCCCCAGCCCCGAGGGTGACACAGCTCTTCAGTGTTCCCAGCAGGACAGGACACAGCTAAGAGCAATCTATGAATAGCAAGGGTAATCCCTACATGTCCTGTCTTATGAATGCAAAGAAGAAAGCTTGTTAAGTCACAGCTCCAGATTAGACAACACTGACCTTTCTGCTGCCTTGCCAAGAGTTTTCTCCCTCCTCCCACCTGCACTGGGCTACCTGCAGACACCCAGGAGGACAAGGATAAAGCTTTGGGATGTTGCTGCAGTTGGAAGTGTGCAAGTTCTTTAGCAGGTACTGAATGCAAGAGATGCTGGCCCTGTGCTGTCAGATGTGGCTTCAGGCACAGACCAGCCTTGTCCACCCCTGTTCCTGGGCCACTGACAGTCCTCTAAGGCACTCCCATGGCCCCACTCTGCACTCACAGATTCTGCAACAAACAGCACAAATCTCATTTTAACCCCGTAAAGCTGGGCCTTAGCCTCCAGTACTGGACCTGACAGTGGCCAGTGGTGCTGCTGGCATTTGGCCACTTGGAAGCTCCTCTGTTTTGCTCTTCTGGTTCCTGCATTTCTGCCACAGCAGGTGAACTGACCAGCTGGCCTCCTGAAGGGTGAAACTGAAAGCTTCTAAAATCTCAAGTATTTCTCCCCCATCCTGATTAACCCCCATCCCTCTCAGGTACAGGGCTGCACTCTGAGCCCACCACACAGCCAGAGCTCAACCAACATTCAGATGTTTCCACCCAAGTTCACCTTATGCTGTGATCTCTTGTTCTCAGCACCTCCAGGATCACCAAGCCCAGCAATAGGAGCATTCAAAGATGCTGCCAAGGCTCTCCCTCCTCCAAGAGGCCCAGCACTGTGGATTTGTTTCTATTGGAGCTGCATCCATGGCCCTGCAGATGCTGCATGCACACACAGGCACACACCCCAGGCACTGGGCTAAAATTAGCAGCAGGGCTGATACCCTCTGCTGCTCTTTAGCCATCCGTACTGCCAATAGATGAGTGCAATGGGGGAGGTCAGGGATTTTTAATTACTGTGGAAAATTAGGGCCTAATAGAATTTGGTTTCCTATTTCTCACTTGAGTTTTATTTTAATATGATGTCCCTTTCTAATGTCCTTTACAGGCCTCAGTAGGATCACATTTGTCAAGAGGCTGAGTCATTAATACAACAAGGACAAAAAATCATTTACTGGTTTTTGGAAGCACTAGCTTAAAAACAACTGTCAAAGGTAATTTGCACAAGAAATCCAGATCCCAAATCCTGTTTACAACAGGAATACATACCTGTCAGCTTTGTTTTGCCAAGACATATTTTAAACATTAAGCTGTATTGTTTTCATTCCTTAAGGCAAGACAACAAACAGATATAAACTGTGCTTGGGCTTCACTAGGTAAAATACAGGCATTGGAGGATTAAGAAAGCTACTCCCTGTATTTAAGCTCACTTTTTAGCAGCTGCCATTTCTCCTGCAGCCCAGAAGATATTCAGAGATTTCAGAGTGTGTGAGTGGGAGCATCCCTGCTCTGCTATCAGTGCCCTGTGCCTCACCACCCTCGGCGCTCACACTAATGAGTTTCCTGCTCAAAAGCAGATTGAGTACAGCTCACTGGTAGCAACAAGTTATCAGTAATTAAAGCCAAAAGAAGCCTGAGACTGCATTTACACTGAATCATATCAAAACCATGTCTTTGGTAAAACAAATGACTTCACAAAGGATCTGTGTCATGAAGAGCCCAGCACCGAGCAGGCCATTTTCATGGGTGGATGGTTTCAGCTCAGATGTTCCTTGAGAGGCAGAGAAGAAAGACACTTTGCATCACCAACAGTAAGTGTACAGCTCAGTGCTCCTCCTTCACAAAGTCGGCTCTCACTGTTTTATGGCACCACAAACATGCATTTGGATTGCAGGCCCCATCCCAGGAGCCTGACATTTAAGTACCAGCCTGCCAGAGAATAAATAGGAGTCTCACAGCAGGGCTAGTTTAGCTTATTCATCCAGTAATCTTCATTTTAAAGGGTAAACTGAAATCAGCCACATGAGTATGAAAGATACTTTTAGGCTACAGAGCAGGTCCCTCTGTGACAGCCCAGGATGAAGGAGGAGGCCTAATTCCTTCAGCTTTGTGCTCCTACTCAAGGTTTGCCTGCAAAATTGAAAGGGCACCAGGGGCTTTCCTGCTGGTCCCAAACAGCCAGGAGAAAATCCTGCACTCCTCCACCAGCACAGCCACATGCAAGGGAAGAATGTGTCACACAGCGTGTGGAACAGATGAGAAGGAAGAGAAATGAAGTATAATTTGAATGAAGGTGGAGGCCGAGTAAGTGGGAAGCTCACTAAGCCTGGAGAGTTTTAAATACTAACAAGGAAAGAAATTAGATAATCTTCACAGCAGCTGCTACTTCATTGCTGATTCACAACCACATATGATTAAGGCCTAATAGAGAATGAGCTTTATATTCATTGAGTTTCATAAATCACATTGTTTTGGTGCTCAGAGTGTTTAGACAATGCAAGGAGAAAATAATGCCTTCCAGTAAGTATTGTGAAAGCCCAGCTGTTGCAACAGAACCACCAAACCAGATGTGAAGTTTGCTGTGCCCACGGCCCTCTCCTAAAGCTCACTCCTAAAAATCCCTTCTGCTTCTCACAAAGCAGGCTAGATGTGCTGGCCAGAATACCACCAGCATTTCTCCAATTTTCTCCCAGTTTCTGGAGGTGTTGATAGCTCACCAACCTGGCTGCCCCCGGGCTTTGTGCTCTGCTCACTCAGCACTGAACTGCTGACCAAAACAGGCACGTGAAATGCAAAGTGTGTCCTTGATGACACTGTGGGCATTATGCTAGAAATATTCATGCACTTCACTGAGAGATGATGCTGTCATTTCATCATGTGCCTTGCTAAATAAAAGCCTTCAGCACAATAAACTCCCAAGCTGAAAAAAAAAAAAAAAAGGAAGATTAAAAAAAAGAGAAAGAGATGCTCTTAACTGGGAAGGAGAAAATTAAAATTGGTGACTGGAGGAAACCAAATCAAAGCAAGCTCAGAGAGGTCCCACAGTGTTTATATGGGCACCTGTTTTTTCCCATTTCATCAGCCATCCCCTTCAATGCACAGTCAAGAGGTTGCAGCTTTACTAGGGCAAAATTTTATGCTTAAATTGCAGCAGCCACAACAGAGCAAGTGCAAATCTGTCCTTGCTGCTGAGCAAGAAGCCCTGACCTGCAGCAGTTCAGCCCATGCTGTGGGGACTCCAAAATGAACCAGCTAGGCAGCTCTGAGGCAGGTGTGCACTTGGGTACCACCACCTGAGCAAGAGCTGGCACAGGAGGAGCATTCCCTGGAGAAGAGCTCCAGGATCACAGCCTCAGCAGCAGGGTCAGCTGGCAGCAAGCTTTGAGTTCTAAGGGCTTGGTATGTCTTGTGAAACAGAGAGCCAGCTGAAGGTTCCTCCTTTAACACCTTTTCAGGGAATAGGTAAATTCCTCTTACAGCAGGTTACAGTAATTCCAGGTGAATTCCAATCACAGTTGGTTAAATACACAACAGCTGTAAACCAAAGGTCAGGAGTCTGGGGCTCTGTCTGAAGAACTGGGTTGACTGAGTGGCTTTAGCTGAGCACCCTCCAACTGCAGTCACCTGCTTTATCAACAGTACCTTGTGCTCATTAAAGAGCCTAAATTTCATTGTGCATTTTTAAAACTCCAACTACAGAGCCAGACACCTTCAGAACAACCTTCAAAACAAGGCTCAAAAATATCTTCAAGCTCGCTCAGCCTGACAGCCGCAGAGCTTTAACTGGTTGACAGATGGAAAACAGGAGAACACAGTATTTAATATACTATATATCTAATATACTATATATAACTAAATAATTACTTTTAATATACTATACTGTAACACTCCTACAGGACTTCCTCACTGGAGGTCTGAATGGGATTCCCAAAATTAAGCTATTCTGGTTTTTATATTTAATTTGGTAGTTTTCATTCTCTGATGAGGAGTCCTTGAAGCAAGACAACATCATACTGACCACCCTCATCACCTCCTGCAGAAAGGAGCTTTGAGCTGGAATCCCAAAACCTGCAGCATCCCAAAACCCACTGCCAGGCCTCCTGCATCACTCTGAAAAGCTGCAGAATCCATCCACAGGTAAAATCAGCTGCGAGTGCAGTTAATTGTGCACAGACTACTCCTGCCTGGAGAGCAAAGATACTTTAAAGGCTCTGGACTGTCTAAATTGAAGAGGTCAAATAACCTCGGTGTTGGAAGTGTCACAGATCGCCTGACCCAGACCCATTCACAGGAGTGCACAGGATACAAGGACTTGCATGTTCTGATCTCCAAGCTTCCTGCTAGGCATACAACTCACTTCTGCTTAATAAACCTGGCTGGGAATGTCCACAGGCAGCTATAAAACACTTAATACTGGACACATGTAATTCACCTGCAGTCAAGAATATGAGAGAAATCTGCTGAAGCAACCTGGGGAGGAGACTGCAGCCTTAACTTTTCAGCTGACTTTTAAATGAAGTTCAGGCTTAGAATATGCTCATTTTCAGCCTCGAGCAGCATATCCCAGTCTGCTGTTCACCTCTGAAAGGTCAAAGCTTGTCATCTTTGACAGAGCTCACTGCTTCCTGAAAAGCACCATGTGCCCAGCTTATTCCAAATTAGGTTCAAAATTTAGACTACAACTTTTTATTTCATCCATCTCAACAACATCTGTTTATTAGCAAAGGGGTTTTTATAAAAATATTTATATTCCTTTAAGTGACAACAGCAGCTAAGCTGACAGTAGGATAAAACAACATATTAACCACCATAAGTAAAAAATCCTGACAAAGCATTTCTGCTGTTCCACCCACAGAACTAATCTGATCACACCTATGTCAGCAATCTGGCATCCAATTAACACTCAAAAGCAGAGTAGGTCCAGAGTGTTGCTGTTATCAACTACTGTTTAAACTCCCACTTTCAAAATGACCTAAATTTGCTGATAAATCAGAAATGACTGAGCTATCACAAACACTCAGTTCAGCTCCCTGACCACTGAACTCCAAGGACATTAAAGCATCAGTCACAAATAATTTAGTCTCTGTGTTTATTCTTAGGCCCAGAAAAATGCAGCAAATTATGGCAAAACCAGCTGCTTTTACATTACACTATAATGAAACCTCAGAAGCACAACAAGCATTGACATCCAGGGCTGTTGTTTCCATTTTTCATGCTTTCATAACCTGGCTATTTCCAGGGCTCTCTGCTATCTGTGTTTCCTCAGAAAGCTCTGCCAGTTTCAGACCCAGCTGCAGAAATTCATTAAAAATCTGTGAATGCCGATTTGTTCCCTGTTTGCTGCCTCCCTGCACTGCCTTCTGTGAGGCTCGTTCTTTGAAAGAACAAAAGAACAGAGCAAGATGGAAAAGGAGAAGGGAAGAGGGATGGCAAGCAGATCAGGCAAGCTGGTATAACACAGCATTGTAACTTAAGATCCTGTAAACAGAAGATTTCTTAGGAAAATGAAAGTGGAAGGTTAAAGTCATTCCATTTGCAACGCTCAGCCAGCAGCACAATGAAACCGAGCATCCAGGTTTGGATGGTGCCTCCTCTGCTGAGTTTCCATCCTAAAGGACCTGAGAGCTATGGAGGAACTCCAGGCTAATCTGAAGGTGTCTCCTTCCCTGGGCTGTACTGCAGATCCTGCCTGTACCAATAACCAACCCCCAACTGGAGCAGAGGTGCTGGCACACCCTGCCCTGAGCCACGCTGGCCGCTCTCATCAGCTTCTTGCAACCTCTCAATCAAGTCAAACAAGGTCAAGTTTTGTAATAAAGCTCTGCCCAATGATAATGTCAGTAGATAGAGATGCTGATAGGAGATAGAGATCTCCATGGATCGGGGCAAGCCCCAGCAGGATGAAATTCCCAGATATGGCACAAGACTGGTCACTGAACACAGGCAGAGCGAGTCTGGAGACCCTGCAGCCAGTGATCCTCATGCATCTGAGGAAAATTCAAAGCAGCTCTTGACAGGGACTCAAAAAGGACTCTGAAGAGAACAGCTGCCTGAAGTGGATACCAAGGATGAAAAGTCCAGGATGGCAGTGCACATTCCACTTCCTCCTTCCCTCCAGCAACTTCACTCGCCTGTACCTCTGCATGATGCATTCATGATCTGGAATAGCAACATCGCTGTATGGCAAAACAATTCTCAGATTCCCAAATCCTAATAAAAGAAGATCCATTTTGTAATTGCTGACTTTGGAATCTTAGTTTGCAAACAGCTCACCCAACATGAAGGGGACGGAGTAAAAGCACCACTGTCCTGAAGGACATTCCTCCTTCAATTCCCTGAATTATTCCTCACGTATTTACAACAACAAGAGATGCCTCTGCTCAGTGGGGATGGGAGATATTCTGTCACAGACATGAAACTGCCCAGTGAAACATAAGGTGGTAAGTCACTCACCCTGTGAGTTGACAGTGAAATTGTCATTACAGAGGGATGGTCCATTTCAGCCACTCCTGTGCCCAGTGTGACTGGGATGAGGCACACTGGCTCTAACACATCTCCACAGGCAGCACAAAACTTCCTTTTGTCAGAAGACGTGTGTCCATGTGAAGATGTAAATCTCCCTTTTGATGGTTTCAGCAGATGCCCTTTTTCTTTCAAGATGAAAACCAGATGAACTCCCACTCCAAATCACCCTCAAAAGTAGTATGCAAACTGATCAATACAATATATCCAGCCAGATCTTCCATGCTTTATTTTGTCATTACTCAGACAGAAGCCTTTTGATTCCCTTGATTGCCTCTTGCACTTCTCTCTACCTTTTCTTTCTGATTCATCATTCTTTTCAGCCAGATTGATTAGAATTACTGTAGTGGAACAGCTCAAACCTGATGCCAAAGAAAGAGGCAGGAATGATATCGAATGGGAAGATCTTAGGAATATTTTCTTAGTGACTTGTCATGGGAAGGGGAAGGATCATCTCTCCAGAACTCTGCATGCACAGGCACAACGAAAGCCACATCCACAAAGGCAACTATGCTTTGAAACTCTTGATACAAAACTTGCCCTCAAGAGCTTCGCCTACAATATAAAAGCAATGAAATTAAACCACACAGCACCTCCTGTGCTGGCTTTTGTGGACCAGGAGTGCTGGGTAGGAACTGTTCCACAGCAACACCCTCACTCCAGGCTTTCCTGCTCAACAAGCGGCACACAACTGCACAATACAGGGCACCCAGCTGGCAGCCACAGCTCCCATTTCTCCAACAAACAAGGAGGGAAAGGGCCCTTCCATGACAAGAAAAGCAATAACGTTTCAAGAGGAAAACACCCCAGGAGGGACAGCGCATGAGGACCCCCTCACATTACTGACAAACAGCTACTTCTCTTCAAATTCATCTGAACCCCCAAGCTGGGGATACACAGGGCACCTCCACTGTGAGATGCACACTGAAAAGGGATACTGCATTAGCAAACTCTCCAGCTTTAAAGCACCGACAACATCTCTATTTCAGCTCACTGACAAAGCTCTCGAAGCTACTGTAAAGACCACAGAGACTTAAAGCCTTTGATACTGCTGCCTATCTGCAGGCTCAGAGGGCCAGCTCACTTTACAGAGCTGTTTATGCAAGAAACGGCCTGAAAAGAGTTCTTTCAGAGCTCAAATCCCCAAGATCTGAGCAAGAGCCTGCCTTCCAGTCGATCGGAAAAGCAACATTTTCAGCCTGACAGAAGTCCCTTGGAAACGCAATGGTAATCCTGCTCTGAAGGCCAGAGCATCCTCCCCCGAGGCTGACTCCAAGTCCCCTGTGCACAAGCATTCATTAATACACAGTTGCAGAGACAAGCAGCACAAGAGCAGGAGAAGGCACGACACCAGCAGCGGAGGAAGCGCTCTGCCTAACAGAGACCCTGCCAGCTCCATCTGGAAACAGAGAAACGCAGAAACCGGGCTAGGGAAAAGCAGAAGGCAGGGTTCAGGGTACCGCAGACCTGCAGCCAGAGCCTCAGCGAGAGATCCCCTCCGCAGATCCCCCTCATCCGCCGCTGCGCCGCCCGGGGCATCCTCCGCGTCCCCGGGCCCGAGCGGCGTTGCCGAGGCGGCGGCAGCGGGGCCGGGCAGCGCTCCCGGGCCGGGCCGCCGGGGCAGGTGCTTCCTCCCGGGGCTACAGCGGGGCCGGCGCCGCCTCCCGCGGCCGCTGTCCCCGGGGGCGCCCGTTTCCCATGGCCCGCTCCCCTCCCGGAGCCGCCGGCCGGCCGAGGGCCCTGGGAAAGTCCGGCTCTTCCCAGGCCCGCGGGGGGTCCCGGCGCTTCCCACGGCCCGCGGGTCAGCGCGGCGGGGGCGGCGGGTGTGGGCTGGCCCGGCGAGCCCCGGCCCCTCACTCACCTCTGCCGCTGCGCCTCCAGAGCGAAGCCGCCGCCCGCCGCGCTCTGCGTGGGGCTCAGCAGCCCCGGGGCGCCCGGCTTGGGGGCCGCCAGCATCCCCGGCAGGGCGGGCGGCGCCGGGGGCGGCGGGCACAGCGGGCCGCCCAGCAGCAGCTGCGGCAGGAAGATGCCCCCGCGGGCGGGGTCCGCATCCCCCTTGGCTCCGGCGGCGGCGAGCGCGGGCACGCCGGGCAGGAGCAGGGCGGGCGGCGGCTGGCATACGGGCGGCGGGGGCAGCAGGCGCGGGGGGGCTCCGGCCGGCTCCGCCGCCGCCTCTTCCCCGTCGCCCGGGCCGGCGGGCAGCGGCGGCTTCTCGGCGGGCGGGCAGGGCGGCCGCCCGTCCAGGGAGATGTTGTTGAGGAAGAAGAGGGCGGCCTGCCGCCGCCGGGAGTCGCCCCGCTTGCGCGGCGGCGGCTGCTCGCGGGGCGGGCGGGGAGGCGGGGAGCCGCACGCCGTGGCCGCAGCCATTCTCCGAATGAGCCGCGGCCGCCCGGGCGGGGCGGCTGGAACGCAGCGCGGCCGGCGGCTCGCGCGCCCATTGGCTGCGTCGCGCCCGAATGCAAATGAGCCCGGCGGCGGCCCCGCGGCCATTGGCTGCCCGCGCGAGGCCCCGCCCCCCGGCCGCGGGGCCGTGCCGGGTCCCGGCGCCGCCGGCGGGGGCAGCGCCGGAGCCCCGCGGGACGGGCCCGGCCCCGCGCCCCCGGCCCTGCCCGGCCTTTCCCTTTCCTCGCTCCGCGGCTTCCCTGCCGCAGCCGCGAGCCCACCGTGCCCCCATGCAATCCCCCACCGTGTCCCCGCACGGCCACCCACCGTGTCCCTTTGTGCTACTTTCAAAAAACTTCTCCTCCGCTCGTGTCCCCACCCAGCCATCAGCAGCGCCGCTGGCCGCCTGTTCCCAGGAGGTCCTGGCCTTCCTGCAGGACACATCTGCTGGACCCATCGCGGGCGCTGAGCCCGCCAAGCGCTGCTGTCGGAGCGGGTGAGGATGCTCTTGCTCCGTGGCAGCGGGCTCGGAGCCCAGCCCGAGGCTGGCCGCGCTGAGGCGGACCCAGCCCGCCGGCCCCGGGCGCAGACCCCGAGTCACCCCCAGGCAGCCCCCAGGGCCGGGCGGAGCGATGGATCCGCGCTCTTCCAGCTCCTGAGGCAAAGCCAAGGCAGTGCTGATGCTGGGCCGTATATGGGCAAGGCAGAGCCGGGGCTGGGAGGACATAAACTCGGTATTTATCTCCGCAAAGTGACTCAAGGCATCTCTGCGCCACACGTTTCTTCCCGGACTGGTGTGTTTGTGCTGCGCGGGATGAACATTCCCCTCCGGCACTCGAACCATGTCTGTCACATCCCGGGATGATGCTCTGCCCTTGCCTTTCCTCGGGGTGATGTGTGCTGGCAATGTCCGTGCCGCTGGAAGGGGATGTTTGGGAGCTGTGCTGGGCGCGATGGAGCCTCCGGAGCTGAGAACAGCAGTGTGTGGGTGCTGGTGGCCTCTGTGTTCCTCCGAAACCGAAATGAAGCCTTCCCATGCTTCCCACCTCTCATGCCCTGAAGCAGCTTGTGCTCCCAAGCAGGATTTTGCCCACACAGTACATATTTTAAAGTACAGACCAAACCTGCCGTTTGAGATGTTTACCACTGAAAGTTGCAGTTACTGTATTTGCAATGCTGGACCTTTAGAGTGGTGAATGCTTTTGCCAAATAGGCTTAAAGAAGCCACGTGGCAGCTCTTAATATTGCCTGCAGTCTACACCAACAATCCAACCGATGTCTGATGACATGGCCTGAAACATGGACACTGAGTAAAAGATAGGTTTTGAAACTGTCCTATAAAACACATACGGGTTCTATGTCTTTTCATATGCCTGTTTCATAAGATCGTTTTTTGTACATTGTTGCAAGTGGGCCATCAACACCTCTTATAGTATTAGTAACATATAATAATAATAATAATAATAATAATAATAGGATTAAGATAGGAGATGTAAGACAATGTTTTCTTGTAGGCTTCCATTAAAAATCCTACAGTGAAATACAAACTCTGCCCTTAAAATCCCAAGAACGCATTCAGCATCTTATACTATTCAATATAGGTCAGATTTCGAGCCTAAATTATTTGGCAGGACCATTTCATATCACAGCTGTGGAAAAAAATAGTTTGGGATAAAAAGGAATTAAAATCCTTCCTGCTGGCAAGCTCATCAAATAAGCCAGGGGATGAATAGGCATGGAAACCTATCTAGGCTTGCTGCAAACAATTCCTTAGAACCCAAGATTGGATTTTGAAAAATAAATGTGTGGCTTTTTTCTCATTCTTTGCCTGTAAAAATAGCTGTGGGATGTAAATCGTCCCACTGAGTCAGCGCAGAAAGGAGCATCCTCCATGGCTTAGTGAGTTGCTAACTTCAAAGCTGAATTTAGCGGTTGGAGTGTTGCTGCTGTAAATGTTGGGGAGCTTTTATCTGTGTCTGACAACTCCCAGTGTTTGAGTACAGTGAGCACAGTGCTGTGTTTCAGAGAATGTGATGCTAAAACAGAAGAATGGCACATCAGCATCACTCCCACAAAAGGCAGAGCCTGGGTACAGCCCTGAACCACCTTTTCTCCCTGTCTGCTGCAGGGAGGGAATCCCTGGAGAGGGGAATGAAGGAAGCCCAAGCTCGTGGGTGTTCTCTCCTCCACACACAGGGATGCTGCTTTGGAGTGGCAGGCTGGACTCTCCACCCTGCTGCTTCAAGTTCTGGCTGAAGCCTTTCCCAACCTTAACCACCATGAAATCACATGGAAATGGACAAAGAGAAAGGCAGGCAGTTCTGCATTTACAATGACGTTATTGCACAGATGTAAAATGTTCTCTGAATCACCAATACTCAACTCACACTCATTTTGCTCCTGGAGCTCCTGCTCTGCCTTAAAGGAAGCCCTGGGCTGTTTGGATACATGTCTGAACAGTCAGGGGCTGCTGGGATAAGGAGCTGGTGTGAAACAGGACAAGCCTGCAAATCCTTATTCCAATACTATTTGGGGAGTGGAATCACCAAGGTCACAAGGATTTTTCTCCATGCAAGAACTGCAGGATCTGGTCTGAGCATCTGATATGAGACAGCATTTTAAAGTACTTATGTGGGCTGGCTGTTATATTTTTTGCAAAATCATGGCCCTGAATCAAGCAAAGATAAACAGGTCACAAGTATATTTAGGCTGGGAACCAGAAGTGCAGCTTCCAGTTGGAGGAACTACTGGTATTACGATAAGGCACCAGAAATTGCTGTAGACATTTTTCCAGCCTAAGCAGGGTGGGAATGGGGGTCCAAGAGACCTCACAGGGACCAGGATAATCTCTGGGAGTCTGGGAGGAGGACAGAGAAGTGCATCCAGAACTTACTGTCCCTTCTCTCCTGAACAAGCTCTAATCCTTGTCCCAAATTTCCTATCATAGCTTACATTTAAATTCTCTCCTGAAATCAGCACACCTGGGGGCACCAGCACTCTTTGGAGCTCAGCCTCACACTCACCACATCCATATAAAGACCAGCCACTGAGTTTTTGGGAATACACATTCCCCTAAGCTCACCTTCCCCCCCTCTTGGGTCTGTCTCAGAAAACACCCGCAGCTGCCATTCCCTGCTTGTGTTCCATGTGCAGGGAATGATGAAACCCTTCCTAACCCCATGCACATGTTGGACCTCTCCTGCTCCCTGCTGGCACATCCATCCCCATTGCTCTCCTCCTGCATCCCAAACCCGTGACACAGGTTTGGCCCAACTCTCAGTGCCACCAGCTGGGTGGTTTTAATCTGCCTCCAGTGGGTTCCAGTTTGGGGTCCTGGTGTTTTCTGGCTGCTGCTGGAGCAGAGCAGCAGAATTCCCTGGATTGCCGTGGGCTCGCCCTGGTGGGTGACACAACCCTCTGCTCTTGCTGTGTGTTCACAGTTACAGCAAAACCAGCTGCTGCTCCCCAGGAGGCAGACATTGCCAGCAGCCCTGTGTGCCTTGGAGAACAGCTCAGGTTCTCCTGCGTGGCACAGAGCATTTAAAACACATGGAACTGGTTGATTTAATCCCATTTCTCTGTGCTCAGAAGGGCCCCGTGCATTCAGGAAAATGTTGTGTGCTGTTTACAGGAGGATTTGTGAATGAATGGATCAGACTCTCTTCCCTGAAGCATGTGGTGCTGCACTAAATGCTGTTATTAATAAATCAATAATTTTCATGGGAGAATCTTGGGAAATGTGCTTTCTGGAGAGGTCCCACTGGAGCAAGTTTGGTATGAGCAGGGTGTGCAGCACAGCCTGAGGAACTCCTGAAGTCTTGGTGATGATATTCAAGGCAGAGCAGAAAGCTGTGGTACCCAAGGGATGCAAGAGGAACTTGCATTTTGGCTCAAAAATTCCTGCAGTAAACTTTGCTTGAGATAAAGGAGCAAAGGAACTCCCCAAATCTCTTCCTTCCAAGAATCGCTGCTGCTTGCTGGATTTGCTAAATCTATCCACAACTTCACAGCCTCCTTCCAAAAGTGTGAAGGCTTGTCCCTATGCTCTGTTCTGAACACCCAAGCTGTCCCTGTCCCCGCTCCCTCTGAGCTCCTGGCTGTGAACTGCAGAGCTGCAAGAGGCTGCCAGGGTCCTTTTTCTGCCTTTTTCACACATTCAGGGCATATCTGACCCTACACAAAATGCCCATCCCACTTAAATCCCCTAAACAGGATTAAAGCAAGGCTTCAGTAATGCTTGGAATGAGTTTTCCTGTGGTGGACTGAGGAGTGAAGCTGTGTTTCCAAAGCCAGCACTATAAATGGGCACTGCTCACAGACCAGATCACAGCTAAAAGCATTTCCCTGCAGAGAAGGTGGTGCTGAGGCTCATGAAAAGGGCATGGATTCAATCACCTTCAGATTATCTATTGCCATGAAGGCAATGCCACAGCAGAAGGTTGTGAGGGGGAAGAATCTGATGTGCATATCTCTATTTCTGGAGCTTTTGGATCCTGCATTGCAGGCAGCTGAGTTCCCAGCACAGTTCCCTCTTGCTTTGAGCTTGTGGGACTTCCTACCTTTCCTTCCACATACAACACAGGAACCTTTGTGGGTGAGAGATTTTTTTTCCCCCTGAGATGGAGATTTATACTCACAGCTCAACTTGCACAAATTGACTTCTCACAAAATTTTACAAATTAAGCCTAGACAGAAACAGAAGATGTCATTTTGCTGGTTAGTTTGGTGGGAGGCTGAAGCTCAGGGATGCCTGGAGGGTCTGAGAGCTGAGATGCTCTGTGCTGTGAGGATGATTCAGCATGTGCAGATCCTTAAGCATCAGGAAGCAAAGGAGTTGCAGTGGTCTGTTATGGGAATTGTTTGGTTTGACAGGTAATAAAGGAACCACTTACTGCTGTTTCTGATGGATTAAAAGTGAACAGAAATGGTGACATCATCTCTCTCCCAGATTTCTGTGCAATTTCAAATCCAGCCCCTGACCTGGGTGAACCCAACCCCTTCCTCTGGGCAACCACTGCACTGGCCCACATGCCCTACCCACATCATGGCACTGGTGACACCAGAGCTGTAATTTGTCTGAACAAAACAAGTGTGAGCTGCCAGCCTCTCAGAAGGACTGCTCTGCTCTTGGGACAGCTTCCCTTCTGCTCTATTGCTCTGTGGGATGTAACTCATGCACTCTGAGGGTAATTTCAGTGCATTTTTGAAGGTTATTGTGTAAAACCTCCTTCTCATACTGAACAGAAGTGTGGCAACAAAAGGGATTAACTCTGCAGAAAGCAGAGGCTGCTGGGTCTGGTACACAAATGCCATTTGGAGTCATTAACCAAAGTCCTGTGGAGTTATTAAAAGGCTGCTGTGCTGAATGCTGCCCTGTGTGCTCCTGCAAACACAGCACCTCAGGCAGGGCTGAACCTTCACATGGAAACCTCTGCAGAGCTCCAGAGCTGCTTGCAGGGCTCAGATTTCTTCCTTACAGCAGAATAATTCAACTGTGAGGCTGCCTGCGTATCACCAGATCAATACATGCATTTACCTGTCAAGAATGACTTGAACAAAAGACTGACAAGCACAATTTTGAGAGTTAATGGACCTCAGCAATTATCCATCTTTCTGTAGCATGGTGAGGAGGTAACAGCAAGCCAGGGGATGGTAGGAGCAGAGAAATTCCAGGATCAAGTGCAGCATATAAAGTTTAATTTACTACAACAACTTCCTCAGAGGAGCACTTTGCTCAGAGCTGACAAAACTGTTTTTTGTTTTTTCAGATATGGCATTGCCCTAACTGTGAAATGTGACCCTGCCAGCCCCTCAAACACACCCAGCACGAGATATGGGTGAAAATGTCTAATGAAAAAAAGACAACATAAAAGGTATTTAAAGCCCACGAATTTAAGGTGGATTCTGTGGTGGTGTCATGCAATGTGAGGGGAAAGAATCTTTGTGGGAAGAAAAGGAACTGATGACTTCATTATTTTTGGCAGGACTTCTGCACATTTTGCTTATCAAGGGACTGTCATAGGGAGGTGATTATTTTACAGTCCATGAAAGTTCCCTCCCTCCTTCATTTCTCCCAATCCCAAACAACTTCCCTAAGTTTCAGGGGCCTCTTTATGGGATTGCATTTCAACTTCTTTTTTTCCTTTTCCTTGCTGGGGTATTTTTAAAAGACAGGTTTATCCAATTCACCAGTGTGGTCAGTGGGTTATTGCTCTCCCCTCCAAGCTGCTCAGAGAAGGGACAGAGGTTGTGCTGTCTGCCCAGGACTGAGAGGGGAAGGCATCAGTGATGGTCCTGATCCATTTCCCATGGCCACAATCCAATGAATGGTTTGAGCTGGGATAAATCAGCCCTGCAAGCCTGGTGACCCCACCACTGCCCTGGGCAGCTTGTTCCAGTGCTTAACCCCTTCAGTTAACTTTTGTTACCTAACATTCAATCCAAACCTCCCCTGGTGCAACTTGAGGCCGTTTTCCTCTTGTCTTGTCACTTGTCACCTGGGAGAAGAGACCAAGCCTCACCTGGCTACAGCATCCTTCCTGGGAAAAGGTCCCCCCCAGCCTCCTTTTCTCCAGGATGAGCTCCCCCAGTCCCCTCAGCAGATCCGTGCTCCAGACCCTTCCCCATCACCCGAGGAGCTCTTCCAAACCGTGAAGACAGGGGGAAGATGACGGCTGGCTCAATAATTTTTCAGCCTGGGAGAGTTTCTCTCCTGTGAAATTCCGTGACAGCCGCGCCATCCCCGCGGGACTCCCGCCGCTCCATCCCCGTGCCGGAGCTGCCGGCTGTCCCCGCTCCCTTCCCGTGGCTCCACAGCAGAGCAGCTGTGCCCTGGGGAGGATGAACCGCATCCCCAGCGCTCGGGAAGCGGCCCCGGCCCGGCCCGGCGTGCCCAGCAGGCGGCACTGCCCGCCCGCCGCACCGCCCGCACCGCTCCCGGTCCCGGGACCGCTCCCGCACCGCCCGCACCGCTCCCGGGCCCGGGAGCGCTCCCGCACCGCCCGCACCGCTCCCGGGCCCGGGAGCGCTCCCGCACCGCCCGCACCGCTCCCAGGACAGGGACCGCTCCCGCACCGCCCGCACCGCTCCCGGGACAGGGATCGCTCCCGCACCGCCTGAACCGCTCCCGGGACAGGGATCGCTCCCGGGATGGCTCCCGGACCGCCTCCACCCCTCCCGGGACCGCTCCCGGATTGTCCACACTGCTCCAGCTCCCGCTCCGCTCCCCGTCCCGCACCGGTCCCGGTCCCGGTCCCGATCCCGCACTGCCCGCACCCGGTCCCGGACTATTCCCGAACTATTCCCGCACAGCCCCCGCTCCCGGTCCCGCACTATTCCTGCTCCCGCTCCCGGTCCCGCTCAGCTCCCGGTCCCGCACCGCCCCTGGTCCTGGTCCTGGTCCCGCACCGCCCTCGGACCCAGTTCCGCATGCTCCCGGTCCCAGTTCCGCATGCCCCCGGTCCCGCACCGCTCCCGCAGCTCTCCCGGTCCCGCACAGCCCGCACCTCCGACCCCGCTCCCGGCCCCAGTCCCGCAGCCGCTCCCGCAGCGCTCCCGCCCGGCCGGGTGATGCGGGGCTGCCCCGGGCAGTGCGGGGCCCTCCCTCCCAGCTCCCCCGCAACCGGGGCTCTCTGAACGGGATTTTGGGGTTGTGGAGATGGGAAGGTGCTACGAGCAAAGGGTGCCGCTCTTGGCTGGCTGTGCTTTGCCTTCGTTCGTGTGAATGGGCAAAACCTCCACGTTTAAACAGAAATAACTGCAGGTAAAGGAAGTGGGAGTGCCCCATAGCAGGAATTGGCTCTGGCACTTCTCTGCTGGTCTCTTTTTGTCCCTGTTCTCTCCACCTGTGTGCCAGGAACAGCCCAGCCTGGCTCCTGGATCGATGTTGTGAGCAGGGATGCTCCCTGCAGCCCTTCCCATCTCATCCCATCAGAAAAAGATTACTAAGAACAATTTATCCACGTGAAAAATAGCTCCCAGCAATGCTGCCAAGGTCAGTGTGAGCTGCTGAGCTGTGCTCTGCTGTGAGCTGCAGCTGGGTCTCACACGCTGACCTTTCCCAGGCAATGCAGGACAGGCATTCCTGCAGGGACAGGTGGCCCTGGGGACAGGGAGCACCCAAACCCTCCCTTCCCATGCTCTTCTCCCTGCCCTCTCCAGGGACTCATCCCACCTCTCTGCCCACGTACTTGCTCCTCACTTAACTAGAAGAGAAAACCCTGGACTTTCCCCAGGTCAGACAGGAGCCACGTGTGTATGAAACCTGGGTAGGGATTTAATTGAAGCAGGTTTGTGCTTGGGGCTCTGCAGTGTTTGGTTTGGCCACCACCCCTCAGCCAGCCACTGGGACATCCTTCATGAGGAGAGGAGTCTGGTGGTCCATTCTCCAAGTGTGAAATCCCAGGGATGAACACAGTTCTGATGCAGGGTGAGGGCTCCAAAGACACATCTCCTCTTCCTGGATCCAGTCTGAGGGTCTGCTCTGGCACAGGGCTGGGATCACTGACTGTGGGGCTCCACCAGCAGTGACCTGGCTGCTCCAGGTGTCACCTGCATGGCTCATCCTTGCCCAGCCTCTCCTGTGTTATTGAGTGAGGAATTTCAGGGTGCTCTGCTCACGAATGAGTCCTTATGAACTCCCCACTGCCTGGTCCAGCATGACAGGAGGATTCACTCTCCCAGCATGGGTGGGATTCTGAGGTCTCTGAGCTCTGTCCTTTGGTCTGCAGTTGCTCCATCCTGCCCTGCTGTTAACTGTCCTTGGAGGGATCATTGTGGGAAGCAGAGCAATTCTCCAGTTCCTTTGTGATCCCCACCGGGCATTGCTCCACTTTGATTTTCTTTTTTCCTCTCATTGACTTCTTAGATCCTGTAAACAGCCAGATGACAGCAGGAGTTAACCACAGAGAAATGGATTTACACTTCTAGAGTCAGCGTGGCCTCATCCCCAAACAGAGACAGCACAGGAGGAAGCAAAGCTCAGCACAGAAAAGATGAAGAGAAACCCCTCACATGTGAGATGTGTGGGTATCCAGGGGAGGCTGCTGTGCTCCTGGACACAAAACAATGTGAAGCAGAAACAGGCAGAGAACTGACCTGATGCAGAAGTGTCCCTGACAGGGTACCCAGAGCAGCCAGATGCATTCTGTGGATTTCTCCCTGTTCCAGTGTGGTTCATGGCTCATACCACATGCTCCATCACCCCACTCCTGCCACAGCTGCACCCACCCCTCACTTGGGACATCCCCATCCAGTCCTGCAGGGTTGTGTGTGTCTGCCCTGGGCCACACAGCACAGCTTCCCCCACATTGCTCCAGGTGGCTGGTTTTGTACAGCAGACCCTCTTGTCACCTGGCTGTGGTGGTGTCCCCTGAGTGAGCAGGGCCCTCTGAAGGCCAGGCTGCTAAACAAGCTCCCTTCAAGCTTAAGCACCAGCCTTCTCTACATTTATGGCTGGGCCAACCCTTCCCTGTTTTTACCACCAGGACAGAGCAGGTGAGCAGCAGGGTTTTTCTGACAGAGCCTTTTTAAAGGCTTGACAGACAAACTGGCTTATCCTTGCCCTTATCAGGAGCAGTTTTGTGCTTGTTCACCTGGAGGGAACATGGGTACAACACATTCCTCTGTCAGCAGGGAAACCTCCACAGCCACAGTGGAAGATCAACAGAACTGGCAGAAACCTTTCTCTGAATGTCAATAACTCACCCCTGGGAATTTGGCCTTCCCCAGTCACCACCTCCCTGACCAGATAAGCAAACACAAGGGACTAAGCTCTGTTAGCTTAGGTGCTTGGGGTGCTCTCCTGGTCACCCTGCCCAGGCTGTCCTGGCTAACCATTAGCTGGACTCCTCTGGCTGCAGATATGAGTGTTGCAAAAACATGGCTCAGAGGAGAACCCTCCTCTCCCCTGTCCTTGGGCATTTCTCACAGGAGTCCCTCTGGAAGCAGCAGAAGTGGTAGCCTTGAGCTGATGCCCCAAGGAACTTCTCCTCCCTACCTTTTATCCAGGGATCCTGTCCTCTTTTTCTCTTCCTCTGCTGCCCATGAATTTTGTCTTTGGTGCAAAAGTATTTCCCGTCAGCCTCAGCTTCTTGTAGGATCTCATCTTCATACTTCTCCTACACCAACGAGAAGAACAGTCAGCCTACAAACACCCTGGCTTTCCCAGGGAGCTGGTGGCTTTGCCAGGGACCTTTGTGACCATTGCTATGGAGTGATGACAAATGCTATTGTTCATAAACACTCTTGACTGGCTGGAAAGAGTGGAACTTCTACCCCTCAGCAGCAAGTTGTGCAACAGGGTGGGAATGAGGTTTGGCACCTGGTGCAGGAAGAGCCATCGCCTTCTGCAGGGAGTTAGGGCTGGCACAACCTGTCTGATGCCTCTGGGACCCGGCAGCATAAGCTGATAGCTGAGAACAAACAAACAAACTAACCTCGCTGTCCGTTGTGTCTGCCTCATCGGATTCTTGCTTCCCAGACTCGGCATCATTGTCATCTAAAGAAACACAAAAAGAAGGGTTTTGGCTGGTGGCAGGCTTGACAAGCTCATGAGCAGATGCAGAGCCACTGGCCCAGGCTCACAGAGCCAGTGAGACAGAAAGAGCTTCAGCAATCAACTGTGCTGTGAGGCAGAGGCACTGCAAGCCTGGAATGAATGTTTAGGAGTGCTCCAAGATTCTCTTGGGAAAACAGCTCCCAGGAAAGCTGTATCCACAGGACTTTGCTACACCAAGGTCACAAGAGCTGCCCCAAATCTGTGGCTACATACAGGAGGGAAACTGGGGGGTATTAAAGCCCCAGACTGCACCTTCCTGTTTGAGCCCCAGGTGGGGAGAAGCCTGTTGGGGTGAAGAGGCCAAAAGGGACAATCCCACGTCTGCTGCTGGTTCAGCCAGCAGCTCTTGGCAGGGAACGTGTGCTGAGGAGCAGAGGAAGGAAAGGCAGGGGAGACACTTCCCCTCCCAGCAGAAGCATTTCACTGTGCACAGCCCCTGGGGCTGCACAGCCCCAGACATGTACCTGCACACACTTGACCTCTGCACTCACTGCATCTCCAGGGGCTGGGGCCAGGCCTTGCTGGTGGTGGCATCACCCTTGTCTGCACACACAGTAACACCTCAGCTGGCCACGGTGGGCAGAAAGGGCTGGGCACAGGGCTGTGCCCTCTTCTGAGGGGCAGGGGCACCCCCAAAGCTCAGAACTTGTTGCTCATCACACCCAGCCCTAGACAGCATGGAGCTCAGCAGGGCAGCCCCCTCTCCTGAGGTGGGAGAGCAGGTGATGCTGCTTCCAGGCACTCCTGCATTCCCTGTAGCCTGATCCCATCCTCACCTTATCCTTCTGCAGGTTAAGGTTCACTAGAAAGTGCAGAAGTATTTGTGTATTGTTTCCCGGGCTTTGTGTCAGCCTTAAGGTGAGAACTGAAGAAAGTCCTGTATTCCCACACCCAGAATGTAATCAGCTGAAATTCTTCTGCCATGATGATATCTCCTTAGCATGTAAATCACAGAGGATTCTTTCTTTTTTCTTTTTTTTTTTCTTTTTTTTTTTTTCCACCGTGAAAATCCTGCTCTGGAGAGTGTTCCCAAACCACTCCGACACGCCCAGACCAACTAATCCAGGCGAGCTCAACTTTCTGGCCAAGCCAGTAAGGCTGGTACTGAGCAGCAGACGTGCTTCCCACTCTGATCCCCATGGCTGCTGCCTCCCACCTGCCTGGACAAAGCTGGCACCTGTGTCTCCTGGGGGTCAGGCAGGGGGAAAGCCTTGGAAAGGCTCTTGTGGAGGGTGGAGCAAGGAGAGGAAGGAAAACATCCTGATCTACCTGCTGCAGGTAGCAGCATCCCTGGCCCTGTGCTCAGTCCGGTGTGCTGTGCCATCACAGGACACGCTTTGCAGCAAGGGGACAGACAGGGATGGTTTTCCAGTGCTAGTCCTGCAAACCTCTTGCATTTTCCCCATCTCTGCTGGGACATTCTGAGTTGCTTCTTCCCTGAGAGGAGTGGGAAATGCTGGAGCAGCAACACTATCTTGTTGCTGCTCATGGTGGAGTGGGTTTTGCCAAGAGGTCAGAGCTATGCTGACTCCTCAGCTCCTGGAGAATTCCATGCCCCCAGCGTGGAGTGCAGGGTGCTCTGCTGAGTGTCAAGGACACCCCACGGGTGGCTCCTCTCTGTGCTTTTCTCCAGAAAAACCAAATTACTTTCTCCCCATTTATACTAAGCCTGAACTTTGGATGTATCTAGGGTGGAAAGCTGAGCTCTCAAGGACAGAAATGTGAAACCTGAAGTTCCCCCAAAGGCCCAGAAGAGTGGAGAGGCAGGAGCACTTGGTCCCTGGCAGGTGGGTTTGCAGGAGTGTGCAGAGCCCAGCAGAGAGCTCTGGCCTGGGAATGCCTTCACCAAAAGGCACCTTTCACTCCTGCCTTCTCAAATGTCACATTTGCCTGGGGCTTCTTACCTGCTTCTCCCTTCTGTGCAGCCACATCCCGTCTCAGCCCAGCCTCAGGAAGGGCCTCTGGGTCACTCGGCGTGGAGCTGTTTGTCAGATAAGCCCGTGAAAGCGTGAGCTGTGGGACACAGGGAGCACAAACGCTGCTGACACCCGGCAGGAGAGGATTGTCCCCAGCCCTTACCCGATGACAGTGACACCCACAGGGACAAGCATCACAGAGATGCTGTTGTGCACTCTGGTGTGCTTGTAGGGAGCCCAGCAGCTCCTGCAGCAGCCTGTGGGAAGGGGCACAGCCACTGCCTGCCCTTGGGCCTGGATAGAAACCCTGAGGGCACTGGAGGGGAGGTGGGGAGTGAGAGCCAGGACTGAGCAACCACGGCTATGCCTTGTGCAGATTGGCTTCACACCCATCAAACCCACCCTCCCACAGGTCAGAGATGTCCCAGCAGCAGTGCTGGGCACCCTGGGGTGGGGAAGGGGCTGCGGTGGATGCCACAAGAGCCGCACTCACCACAGCTGCATCCTCCTCCTCCTCCTTGGCAGCAGCGGGCAGTGCCCGGGTGGCACCGGGCCAGCGGTGGGGGCAGCGCAGCTCGTCCCGCTGTGCCCTGTGTCCCCCGCGGGCCGCGGCCACGGCCGGGCTGTCCCCGGGGCTGTCCCGCAGCTCCCGGCGGCCGTCTGTCCGTCTGTGCCAGTCCGTCTCCCTGCCGCGGCCGGACTCGGACAGGTCCAGCGGCGCGTCCCCATCATCGTCCCTCGCCTCCTCCACCTTGGCTCGGAGCTCGGGCCGCTCCCGGCCCAGCCAGAGCGCCTTCTCTTCCTCCTTGCCATCCGCAGCATCCTCCAGGAAGACCCTCTCCTCCTTGCACGCCGCGGCGATGCCCAGCCACGGGGACAGCGGCCGCTGCCCGGGCTCGGGCTCGGCGTCGCCGTCCGCCCGCTGCTGCAGGAGGAGATGCTGCAGCCGCTCCCGCTGCTTCAGCAGGCGCAGCTTCTCCTCCAGCTGCTGGTCCCTCACGTACACCATGGTGGCAGGCAGCTTCAGCAGGGCGGCGTGCTCCTCCCAGGGGTCCCGGGAGCGCGTCCTGCCGTCGGCAGCGGGGCTCCGGAGCAGGGGGCCCGGGAAGGAGCCGCCGTCCCGCTCGCCCGGGGCGCGGGGACTCGCCAGCCCCAGCTGGTGCAGGGAAAGGTGCTTGTGCAGGAGGCACAGCTGCTCTCTGCGGGCACTCAGCTTTAGGTTTTCGTAGGATGGAGCAACCTTGGGGGAGTCCAGTTTGCTCGTTGTTAAATAACTAAAAAATGAGTGGGGAAAAAATTACATTAGAGGTCACATCAGGGGAAAAAAATTACCCTAGAGGTCACATCAAGGGAAAAAAATTACCCTAGAGGTCACATGAAGGGAAAAAAAATTACATTAGAGGTCACATCAAGGGAAAAAAAAAACCCAACCCCACACGTTAGCGTCAGAGCTTTCCCATGGGTTCCCAGTCGTGCAGGGATGTGTGTGGTCTCTCCTGCTCCTTCCATGCCCTGTTGCAGCTCTTGGTCAGTAGATCATGTTTGTGTTTGGGTTCTGTGCTGGGGAGGAGGGTCCTGGTGGCCAGGGGCATCAGGCAGTCAGCAGTAGGAAGCCATTCCCATCCCACACAGTGCAGGAAGCCATTCCCATCCCACCATCCAGCAGCAATTCCCTGTCTCTAGGCCACAGCAGCTCAAGGCAGGGGTTTGAGTGACGGTAAGGATGCAGTGACCTCTCACATCAGCACTGCTGCTGAGAAGTCACTTGTGAAATAAAGTCTTACAGCCAGCAACATCCTTGCTATCCCCCTGGGCTTTCTTAGTGCCTGAAGATGCCCAGGACAGAGGAAGAGCCCATCCTCCCCTAATCTCACTCAATGGGAAACTTTTACAGCCATCCTAGGGAGGCTGGTACAGTGCAGGAACCTGCCCTGCAAACCCAGTCCCTGCTGGGTATTTGGCAGCTTCCATGAGTGCAAGCTGTTCCCAGGAACGCTCTGCAGAGCTACTCACACTCTGGGAACCTCTCTGTCTACAGGTGAACTCACTGGCCTGGCTCAGCCCTCTGTGCTCCTGGAATCAGTGGGGAGGAGAAGCCTGGGAAGTGCTGAGCCCTGCAGGAAAGCCCATTAGAATAGATAAGGAGGAGCAGGAATTGCTGCCTGCCTGGGACAGTCCTGCCTGGATGTGGGGACACCTGGTTCACTTTGTGGCTCTGTCTGAGGAGCTGGAATAACCAGGGCCTGATCTTGTCGGGCTGGATTCCAGTCATTTTTTACTGGTGTAAACTGGGATATCCCCCCCTTCCCAAGGCTGTGGGAGAAGTCTGGGGAGGGAGGTGGACAGACACAGTGAATGTCCCATCCATCCCCTGAGGGACGGCTGCAGTGGGCTGTGGATCAGCTCCCACCACGACTCCCAGTACTCACGCCTCGAGGCCGGGGCTGTGCTCGCGCTCCGGAGGCAGAGGAGCCTTCCTGGCTGGTGGAGACACTGCTGGCCCCGAAGGACTCTTTTCCAGCAGGCAGGGTCTGGAGCCAGGTCTCACCAGGGCAATGGTTCCGTGCAGCTGGTTGGAAATCCTCTGGGATGCCTGTGGCAGAGGACAGAAAGTGCAGGTGAGCTGTTCTGCAGCGTGCTCCAGGGAGCCTGGCTGAACTGGGACACATCTCACCAGTCAGGACAAGACAGACAGCTCCTGAGTGCTCTGCTTGATATGGTTCTGGTCAACAGCTCTATCAAGTGCTTTATTCGTTTTTCCAGGAAATTTTCCCTTCATGTACTCTCCATTTTCTGGCTGCACTGATTTGTAGCATGGGAAGTTTTGCATCTCCTCTTGAGTCATGATTCAGTGGCTTAACCAAGATAAGACCCTGCAAATTCCTTGTCCCATAGTCAGGCCTTTTTACTCATGCAAGACTTTATTCATGCAAGCTCCTGGCACACACTGGTCTGGTGGGTGTATTTCTGGTGGAGTACCTGGGCCAGGACATCATTGTCTCCATCAGCTGCCATGAAAGGCTCACCACATGTTCTGACTTGACTTTCCCCTGCCCACCTGGAGATGTCACCAAGCCTTCCTGTGATCCCTATTAATTATCCCCACAGCCTGCCTGCAGCCTTACCAAAACCCCTTTTCACCTGCTCTTTCAAGTTTTTTTGTGGAGGTCGAGTAAGCAAAACCTGTGCCAAAACAGAAGAATCTGTGTGGGTGTGTATGTGGGCTTGAGTTCCCATGACCAGGAACAGGTCCAGGTCCTGCAGTCTCATCTCCCAGTGCCCAGTGTCACCATGTCACTCAGCAGCCCCGAGCTGACACCCTCTCTGTGTTTGTCCTTGCAACCACTGAATGCCAGGCTCTCTGAAAATGCCAGGCTCTGGAAATGACAAACTGCCCAAGTCTGGATAATTGTTCCACCCCCCAAGTGCCTCCTACTCCTTCCCCATCCCAATCTGCTTGTCTGGATCCAGTTCAGATGACCACAGCAGTGGGGAGAAGCCTGAGGACATCAGGCTGCCTCTGACAACTCACTATTTCTGCAAGGCTGACTTCCTGGAGGAGGGTGCCTGGAGAGGCCCTGCTGCTTGGAGAGCTTCTCTGGAGCTTCTCTGGAGGCTTTTCTGCAAAAAAAGACACAACCAGCTGCAGTAATGGTCCCCCAGAGCTGCTGCAGCCCTGCCCTGCAGTGGTTGGAGCCATGCAGCCTCCCTGGGATGCCACTGGCTGCTCCCAACCACCTCTCAGTGAAGATTTTGAGTCAAAATTACCTTTTGGCTCAAGCCAGTACCTGACTGAACGTGCCTTTTGTTGCATGTGTGGGTGGCAGGAAGGGAATGCCATGGTCTCTGCATGAATTTTCTTTCAGTGAGGGCAGCAAGCACTCTTCTGCTCTAATGCAGAGCAGGGTGTTTCTCCCTTGACCTGCATTTCCCCCCATCATCTTTTCTGCCCGTGGCAATGTCCCTCTGAGCTGCCAACAGCTTGGTCTTTGCCCTCCAGACCCTTTCCCAGAGCAGTTGTGCACCATGGCTCAGTCAGTTTCCACATCCCCGGGTCCCTCAAGGGTGGCAGGAGCCAGCAACACCCACCTTCACTGAGCTCGAGGTCTGGCACGTCCTGCTGGGCTCCTGCTTCCCTGTGCTCTGCCTTCTCGGTGCTGGCACTCCTGCTCCCTGGGGACAGCAGAGTCAAAGGGGAGCTTGGCGTGGAGCAGCTTTCTCTGGAGGAGACTCCTGGGGTCTTTGTCCTGTCCCTGTTGGAAGGAAAAGGACATGAATGAATGAGAAGGGGCAGGAGAAGGAAGGTTTTGGAGCTGCTGTACTGAGAGCTCTGAGCCTGATACACAAATATACATATTAATGTGTGTGTGTATGTGGACATTCCAGCTCCTCAGACTCAGCTCCTTCCTTATCAGCAGCCCAGTGCAGTCTGGAGCACAGACAGAGCCAGCATGACAGCCCCACTTGGAGGTGAGATTGCCCCACTTGGTTGTGGGTAACGTCGCAGGAACCACAATGTTGGGTAAGCCAGGCCCCAGCTGTGGCTGTTGCAAAAGCTCTGTGGGAACCCGGCCCTGGCTGGGCCTTCAGCCTGATGGAGGGCTGGATTCAGCACAGGGATGTGGTGTCTGTCCCTTGCCACCAAACCAGGATGCAGAGGGTGATGCTCAGTGCCACAAGGGAGTGCCTGAGCCTTGGAGACACACACAGAGCCCTGGATGGACTCTGATGCTGAGATGTGGATGTTGGGCTGGAAATCCTATCCAGCATCTCAGGGGAGAGCAGAGCAGAGCAGGGCAGAATCACTCAGTGCTCAGCAAGCCCAGCCCAGCCTCCAGCTCTGCAGCTACTCAGCTCTGGGGAAGCACTGGGGAGTAGGAGCCAGAGTTTCTCTTTAAGCAGATGGTGCTCCTGTGCTCCAAAGAAAACACATTTCTAAACTAATCCCTCAGTGCTAATTCCTCTGGACTTTAAACCCTTGAGGAATGAGCTGATTTGTATATATTGGCCAGCCTGGCAGGTTACTTGGCTTCCAGCACAGTGCTCTGCTGGGCTGTGAACCTGTTGGTGCAGATCACTTCTCCCTCTTTAACCCCATCACTGTCCCTTGTGTGTCACTCTCCTTCCCCCAAAGCCACCTGTGTCCTGCAGACCCTCTCTGGCTGCTGCAGGAGGTGAGCTGGTGCCGTGGAAAAGCCATGGAATTCCAGGCTGAGGTCAAAGCAAGCTGCCCAGGGCTTTGTTTCCAAGGGGTTAAATATCTTTGTTTCCCAAAAATTAATCATTGGATGCTGGTGGACAGGAGAGTGAGCAAAGGCCAGCAAGGATTTTGAGACGATCAGGGATTTTTCCATGTCTTACATACATAGGAACCAACGGGAATTAGATGCTAAAATACCCCTGAGGATGCCACCCTTGCCCTGCCCAGCTCTGGGGATGGCCCGGTTGTTGCCAATGCCCCTTGTAGAGAATGAAACCAGGAAAGTGCTTACTCCAGGCTCTGGAGCCTCTTCAGTTCTTCCTTGAGAGTTTTATTCTCCTCCCTCAGGCGATTGGTCTCGTTTGCTGCAGGGACAGAGGAGGTTCTGTGAGTTCTGATGCTGCAAGGATGCTACTCACAGCTCGCTGGGGCACCGGGGGAGGAGGGAATGGCACCGACTTTTGGAGGGATGCCCAATTTCCTTCCTTCTCTGTAAATGTGCTGGGGCTAAGGAATAAAAGGGAGCAACTTTCTGACTCAGGTTGCATCAGGATTGGGTCTGCTTGCAGGTCACCTCGCTCAGGGGAGGAGCACGAGCCACAGCCAGAGCCAGATCTAGACCCAACCCTGACCTAGACCTAGACCCAGACCCAGACCCAGACCCAGACCAGAGCCAGAGCCAGAGCCAGAGCCAGAGCCAGAGCCAGAGCCAGAGCCAGAGCCAGAGCCAGAGGAGGCAGTGCTGGGTTGGGCACAGGGAACACCCTGCACCAGGGCAGGGTGATGAGTGGGTGCTGGGTTAGGGGGAGGGCTGGGGGTCTCAGAGGGGATCAGACAGAGGCCAGGGGGAGATGTGAGCACCCAGTACAGGGTGCTGCAGTGAGGAGGCCAAGGAGAGCACGGGTGGGCTCCCAGGCATGGTGCCTTGCCTTGCTCCACTCTGGGAGCAGTGGCATAGCAGGGGAGATAAACCAAGGGCCCTTGGCACCTCTCCATCCCTCCTAAATGCCTTATCTCCTTTACCCCGTGACCCTCCCTGGGCTGGTCAGATCCCCAAGGAAAAACAGCCTGTGCCTGAGCGGCGCTGGGAGCTGTGCCAAGGGCTCAGGAGAAGATCCATCACACGTGTTGCTTGATTTCATTTACCCGTGCTGAGCTGCTGCTGTGACTTTCCTGTCTTTGCCAGAGTGTTGCTTCTGCAGTGCCAAATGCATCCTTTTCCCAGGCAGCAGACACAGCCTGGAATCTCTCATTTTTCTGGAGGTGTGGGGGGCTGCGACCCCCAGCTCTGATGGTTTGTGTGAAGGGTTGTGTCTCCTTGGACAGTCCTGCTCCCTCCCTCCTCCCTATCCCCAAACCCTTCCCAGATTCCTGCTCACCACAAGGGCTCATGTGCAAATATCTGGGAGAGGAATTAACTGAGCAAAGACTCAGCCTGCCAAAGCCAAGCTCACAGAGGGTGTCAGTACATACAGAGGATGAAGATGTGCTGCAGGCTCTGGAAATGAGAGGTCTCATACTCATTCTGCTTCTTTTTGGCCAGCTCCTGAGTGACCATGCATCTGTCACAAAGACCAGCTCGCAGCCTGGAGGAAGGAAACCCACAGCTTGTTACCACACGGTTTCCATGTGTGTGAACCAAGAAATGGGTTTATGCCCTCCCCATGGGGAAATGTGAACACCCAGACCATCACAGAGAATCACCCCCAGAGCCCAGCACTGGCCTCTGCACCCCTCCAGACCCAGCCCCACCACCAGCAGCCCAGGAAAGCTCCTGTGCATGTGCCCAGACTCCTCCAGCTCTCCCAGCAGCTGAGTATAGGAAAAATAGAGGTTCATGTGCTACATCCCAGTCCTGGGAAGACAGCAAGCCCCAAACTCTCTCCCCAGGACTGTGCAGTCACTGTCACTCAGCAGCACCCTACTTAAAAACAAATCCTACCTGTTTTCTAACACCTTTACATTTTCTTTCAGGACCTTCTGTTGTTCCCTTAACTGGTGATTTTTAGCAAACAGCTCTTCGATTCTCTGAGCATCGCTAGTTGAAGAAACAGAACAAAGAAAGGAGGGTTGTTGGATTTCTTCCCAAAACCCGTGCCTTCATCCACAGTGCCCTTTTTCTTGTGTGGCAGGAGGGGAAAGAAATGTGTTGGAGTCTGGATGCTGCCCTGTGACACCCTCCTTGGAGTTAGCAATTTAATTCCTCCCAAGGAGAAAGCACCGGGTGGGCACAAGCATCACCTGCCAGTGGGAAGGCAAACTGGAGCTGGGCTGGGATCACCCAAGCCCTGCCTGGAGCCAAAATCTGGCAGTGCCAGAAAGGCAAATGGTGCTCTGTAATGCAGCAGTGTTGGGGAATAACTCAGAGGTGTGAGAGTGCAGTGGTGTGACTGCCCCTCTGCCCCACCATCGCTCACCGGCACTTCTCTGTCGTCAGCTCCGTCACCTTGCTGTGCAGACCTGGAATAATGAACAGAACAGAGAGGGCTGGGTGTTTGTTGCCAATTCCCCAGCACTCAGAAGCAAAGGGCACTGATGGGATTTCAGGAAGGTGCGTGGCTTTGCAGAAATCTCATCCATTCACAAGCCTGATCTCCAATAAGGAATAACACATTGCATGTGTTAAACACAGTCACAGTTTAATGTAGCTGGGAAAGGTGTACAAAATGAGAGCTCGTTTTGTATCCCCACTATTCAATGAGTCTGCATCTCCTTTGCAGATCCAAAAAGTCTGGTTTAGTTTTGTTTCTACTTATTTCTCACTACAGCTCACATTTCCCAGGTGGGCAGTATTTTATAGCTTTCATGGTTGGAAAGCATCTTGGAGAATATTTACAGCTGAATGGCTTTCCTTGATGGATCTGCAGACATTGTATCCTGTCAAATCCATTTTATGCAAAGTAGATGTAAACATGTGGTTTAAATTGCTCAACAGTTTCCTCTAACTCTCACACGGCTTGAAATTACACAAGAGAAGAATGAATTCATAAGCCAGAATCATCCAAAAGTGCTGAAGTTTTGTTCATAATATTGATACTGGGAATTATTCTAATAGGAAAACAATTGGACTTGGCACTTGGTTGCTTAACCTAATGGGTTTTATTTTAATAATGTATGGCCTGAGAAATAATTTATTCCCTAGAGGAATAAACTATCCAACCTGACTCAAATGTTTTCTTTAGCAGAGCTTTATCTCCTGCTGCTTCTGTCCTATAGATTATTGCATCTTTCTGCTTTGCCTTTGATCCCTCAGTATCCAAACATCCTCCAATCCTCACTGCTTGGAGCAGATGCCCAGCAGGAGTGTGTGCCACCCCTGCAAACTCCCAGCTCACAGACCTCGACAGCAGGGGCAGGAGGAGCCAAATCCCCCGTGGTTAATGCTGGGAGCAAGTGGGATTCCTGCAGGCACTGGGCACCTCCATGGCCTCCTTTCCAGCAGCATGGAGTGCAGGAATGTCCTTTCTCTTCTGCTCCTTCTCATCATTCAAAAAGTTACTTTTTTCCTCAGTATGGCAGCCAGAGGTGCAAATATGCCTTCAGTGGGTGTTCTCCCCTGAGGGACAGGCTGTGACCTCATGTCCCAAGCCATCCCCAAGGGTGCTGCTTGCTCAGCACTAATCCCCAAATCTCCCTAATCCAC
This sequence comes from Passer domesticus, assembly GCF_036417665.1. Taxonomy (NCBI): domain Eukaryota; kingdom Metazoa; phylum Chordata; class Aves; order Passeriformes; family Passeridae; genus Passer; species Passer domesticus. Next base: position 10,516,911 of record NC_087489.1, on the reverse strand, counting down.
ACCTGCTCCTCCTCCCTTCAGGTTATTTGACACCACATGGATCAAGGTGGCATTACAAAGAAATGGATCTTGGCCAGGTTTTGGTAAGAAAATTTTGTCTCCCTACCTTGGACCTCTTTCTCATGGATTTCCTTGAGCTTGTTCAGGAACTCTGCAAAACTCTCTGTAGTCATGTTCAGAGCTGAGCCACACACCAGGCTGTGTCCAGTGCAAGGATGTCCTTTTGCTTCAAATTACTCAGGTTTCAGCCTAAATTAGAAAGAAAAAGTCCAACAAAAGAGATGTGTCTGGTGCATGTGGTGTTCTGGAAAGGACAAAGCCCAAAGCTAGGAAGGGAAATAATTTGCTAAACCATGGGATGCATTTTTGTCCACCCTGCCTCAGTGCTGAGCATAGCAAAGAGCAACTTAGATACTGGGAGAAGCCCAGCTGGAAAATCAGGCTTTTCCTCTACTTGTTGAGCTGTTTGAATTGCACTTCTCTGGGATGAGGTGGGGCAGGGCATCTTCTTGAGCATAAAGAAGGGACTGCAGAACTCGTGTTGGGACCACATGGGGACTGATGATGGGGAAATTCACAGCAGATTTGGTGCTCGAGCCTGATGGACTCATCTCCTGCTGGGATGCTCCCTTGCATCCCTCATTCCTCTGGCATCAGGGAGAGCTTTTATAGAGGGAATACACAGCACTCAGCCACCCTACTGTCATTGCTCAGGCTTCCTGCATGGCCTTGCTGGCTGTAGCCTCTTCCAGCCCTTGGGAGACCCCCAACAGAGCTTTTCCACCCAATTTTACAGAGAAACCAGGAGAGGAGGTGTCCAGAGACCAGAGTTGCAGGAAGCTGTCATGGGCACATCCATGGGGTCCTCTGGAACCACCAAAACCACACTGGGAAAGAGGAGCTTCCACATGAAGGCATTTAGCGTCTCCTCATGGGAGCTTCTCCCCCCAAAATCATGAGTCATGGCGAGTAATTCCAACCCAAACAGAGCACCTGGACACTCAGCCTTCAACCACAAAGAGATGCACAGGGAGCAAACCTCCCCTCTGTAGCTGGAAAGTGAAGAGTGGGCTGGGGCTGGGCTCTGTAGCCCCACGGGAAGGTTTGTGCTGGCTTCCAGCGCTCTCCCAGCCCGGCTCCCGCCCCGTGCCTTTATCTGCTTGGGGAGCAGGGATGTGCCAGATCGCCTGCATATGCAAGATGTGGGCACGCAGAGCTGGAAGAAGAAAGTTTCCCCTAAAGCATCTGATTTTCAAAAGAAATGAGGCACGCGCCAGCAAGCAGAAGCAGCGAGCGCGGCACGCTCGGCGCGGCAGAGCACTGCCTGAACACGAACCATCCCCAGCCACTGCCTGGCTCTGGAGCAGAGCTGATGCAAACTGAGCAGAGGTCTTATTCTCTGGGGAAATAACTAAAAATAGTCATTACTCCTGCTTCCCTGGGAATAACACACCCGCTGCCAGGGCTGGGTGATCTAACCCAGCAAGTGAAAGCACGGTGTGGCTCGTCCAGCTCGGGGTCTGCCGCTGTGGAATGGGATTGGGAAGTGATCTCTGCCCCAAGAGCCACAGATGAAGAGCCAGCTAGGGGAAACAACGTGCAGCTCTACTGCAAAACAGAAAAAACCCTTCTGATATTAATGGGATGCACTTGCCAGGATCGCTGAGTCTAAATTAGGGTCTGCCCTGGGCAAAGCACCTCCCCAGGGCTGAAGGGAGCTTGTGAGATCAAGCACTGCCATCACAGGACTGACACCCCAAGTGCCAGCTGGGAGGGCTCTGAAGCACCCAGGCACTAATTCCCATTGCATTCCCCAGTGCTGTAAACTGGGAAGGGATTGCAGCTGGGAGGAGGTGGTGGCTGTGTGTGCTCCTGCTGCTCTTGCTGCTGCTGGATCAGGTCCTGCCCACCTTGTACCAAAGGGTTCAGCCCTTTCCCCAAGGCTGGTGTCTCTGCAGGCTGAGCCCAGCCTTTTGAGGCACAGGGATTCAGCTCAGGCACCCCAGGAAGGTGACACCCTGGCTGGGACTGGTGCCAGCCCTCTGCTCAGGGAGGCAGGGCTGGGCTGGCTTGTGGTGGGAGGTGGGAGGTGTGGGGGCAGCCCAGGTGTCCGTGCTGGATCTGCATCCCTGCAACTGTGACTCAGTGCTGCAGGCAAATCAGGATTTGGGGCTGGGCTGTGGGCAGCAGCTTCACCTTCCATGCACAGCTGAGGCTGTGGTGCCACCAGGGTTGGGGTTCACTCCTGATTTTCTTTTCCTTGGAGCCCTCAGGTGAGTGGGGACCTGCTGCTGATCCAATCAGGGAAAAGCTGCCAGTTTTGGTGCTTTTTGAGATGCCAGGACCCATCTCTGCCTGCAGATGGAACAGCCACTCTGTGGCAAACCTTGGCTCTCCTCAATGCACACACATGGTGACAGAGATATTTCATGAACATGGCTCCCCATGTGTCCTTTTCCCAGGATTCAGCCTTTTTCTGCAGCAGAACAGCCCCACTGACAGCCCAGGCTCCCTGAGGGGCCCAGCTTTGCTCCCTCTCACACTGTGGATGGGTGAAGGTGTGAAACTGCAGCTCACTGCTCCTCTGCCCTGCTCTGGAGGATTTATTGAGGGAGATTTACTGCTGAAGCCCAGACCACAGAGTCCCTGAGTGTGGAGCTGGCTCCCTGAGACAGGGATTTCATTTAGAGCCCTCTGCAGAGCTGTCACTGTGATATAGAGCCTGTGGTGCTGGATGTGGCCCTGTGGCAGGGCTGGAGCAGCCCTTTGGCATCCCAGCAGGGCTGGGAGTATTTCAAAGTGACAGGTGCCCTCTGCAAACAGAGCCCCAGTGTCAGGGACCAAAGGCAAACTCCTGATCCAACCCGAAATGGAGGGTTTGGGAAGCCCAAGACCTGGGGGGAGATGTTGTTACCTGCTCTGGCTGTGCTCACCTGCTCTCTGCATCCCTGGACGCTCAGCTCAGGCTGGGACAAGGCTCCAGTTTGGGGCACAGGGTCCCTGGGGTGTCTGCTCTCATGCACGGGGCTGGAGCAGCCTCCAGCATCTCCTGGGTACCAGTGGCATCACTCCTTGGGCAGGGTGCTCCTGGTGTGGCTGGGGAAAGGAAAAGCACAGGGAGGTTATTTTGTGTCCCATCTGAGGAGCTGGGAAAGGATGGGCTTGGACAGCTGGCTCTGACAGCACAGCCAGCCCCTATTCCTTGGTCCCCAGGGAGTTCCTGGCCTCTCAATGCCATCCCCAGCATGGCCTGTCACACTCACAGTGTGACATCCCACCCTGAGCCCTGTCTCCTCTCAGGGGGATAAAGCAGCTCATTAGCTAAACGAGCTTAAGTCATTAAAATAAAAAAGGCAGAAAAGAAAAAGGCAGGACAGTGAGATTCTGATACTAGGGGATCAGTGAAGCTTAATGGATTTACCACCAGATATTTCCCCATCAGCAGTGCTGGAGCTGCTCAGCTCCAGGCTGGATTGATGTCACACACCTTTCTCTGGGCAGAGCTGCTTTTACCAGCCAGACTTTCTTTCCTTGGCTACACTACTGTGTTCCTGGTTTAATTTTAGAATTATAAAACAAGTTTGTACTCAGAAAAACTGCCTGATCACTCATGGAAAATCTGCAGTCCAGGAGTATTTCACAGGCCAGTATGGAGCTAATGCTTTTTGCTGATGTACTTCACTTGGCAGCTTGAAGAGGGCTTTTTTGGTACATTGAAGGATTATTATTTATTTTTTCCTGGCTATTTATTTATTTGCATGACTTAACATGGCACAGACTGCCCTAAAATGGAGCCCAGTGCCTGCACTCCACCGTGCTGGCTTTGCTCTGGGTGCTGCACGTGGGCTGCCAGATTGCAAAATTCCCTCCCAACAAGAGAGACAGGAGCAGCAGCCTTGGCTCCTGCCTCTCCAGGGGGGAGGATTTGCTGCCTTCCTCTGCCTCGCACAACCTGAAAATCCTCCCCAGAGCAGAGCAGCTGCCCCGTGCTGCTCCACCAGCCCAGGGGCCGGTTTGCAGGGAGCCCCAGGGCAGAGCTGCCTCTGCTGGGCGCAGCACGGGGGTCCCAGGGGGCTGGTGGGGAGCTGCAGCACGGCTGGGACCTGCCCAATGGCCCTGTGGGTTAGTGGGGACTGGTGCAGGGCACAGCCCCCCGGACCAGCCCAGCAGGACCAGCAGCACCAGGGAGATGCTGCCCCTGCTCACTGCACTGTGCAGGGAGAGCTGAGCTGGAGCAAACCCTCCAAGATGCTGCTCCAGCCTCAAGTCCCAACCTGCACACTCTGGAACTCTGATTTACTTCTACCCCAGAAAGTCTGTGTTGCCATAATACAGCACAGCCCTGCTGATCACAAACTCAGCAGCTCGATTTCTCCCCCACCACCCTGGCCCTGTGGAGGCAGCCTCTGCTTTTCCAGCTGCTGTGGCAATCACCAACCCCCCAGTCTGAGTTTTCTTCCATCACCTCATTTCTGCTAAGAAATTAGCAGAATTATTCCCTTATTCCCCTCAAGAGTATTTGTTATTCCTTGCAATAGGGACATCTCTCCTCCCAGCAGAATCTTGGCTGCCCTGGGCTTGCAGGATCACTAAAACCAGAGCTGTTGGTCCTCTGCAATACCTGAACACAGCCAGGAATCTGACTGGCTTTCACACAGCAGGGTGAGCAGTCTGGGGGTCTCTCCTTGCCCTGGCCCCATCTCAGAGGGAGGTTTTGTCCTCCTGCTCCCCAGCTCCTGCTGCTTTGCTGAGATTTAACAGTAAATATTTGTTCTGCTCCCCTCTTGAGGACAAATGGCATTTGGAGCCACCAGGTGTGCCATGATGCTCCCCAGAGCGTGGTGGGCTTTGGGCAGATCTGTGGGCAGGCCTGTCTGCCCACAGGAGGATTCAGAAGATGATTAAAAGTATTCACTTATCTGCCTGTGCATCTCGGGGTAACCACAGGTTCTATAAGCATTCCTCAATTAACACCTCAAAATGCCCTGGGAAGTGGCTAATGAGGCATTATCTCGTATTTTGGGTGCTTTAATTGAGAAGTGGTGAGGCTCAGGAGTAGCTCAAGGCCCTGTTGGGATTGGAGGCACGTGGTCACTGCCCATCCAAAACATTTCCACTGCCACCCCCAGCTCCAGAGCTGGGCAAAGTGGCAGGGAAATACCCTGGGAATCTCTGCTGGATGGTGGATATCTCCCCACCTCTGCTTGTGATCCTGTTACGCTGCTCATGGTGCCCAGGGAGCTTCTTGGTCCCACTGTCTTCTCCTGCATGGCCAGAGCAGCATGGCTCAGGGCCCACTCTCTCTGACATGGGGAATTCACCATTCCTGGTCCTGCATGGGAAAGCAGGTCCTGTGTGGGAGAACGGGCACAAAGATTCCTCCCAACCACCCTTCCACACACTGGCACCTCTGCTCCTGCTGTGTGAGGGTGCTTGGGCATCCTGAGCCAAGGTAATGGCCACGCAAAGGGAAAAACACAGCTCTCTCCCCTGGCTGTGGAGACATCCCTGGATATCCCTAGATGGAGAAGTCTTGGGGAAGATCAGCTTTTCTCTTCAGCACCATTTAAAAAAGGAGAAATGTGCTAGGAAGACCTAGCCCTGCAAGCCCCTCCTGGGTGATTAGCCCTGCTGCAGCACCAAGGATGAGTCTTAGTAACTCAGCCCCGAGTTGTGCTGTCCAGCAGCTGGGACAGACAGAGCTGGGCATTTTCACAGACTGAGGCACCTCTGCATGTCAAAAATGCAGCTGTTGAGGACACATGGCTACCTAGGCTAGGTTTTGCATCAATGCATCAGTGTCCTGCATCCTGCAGGGGAGGATCTGTGCTCATCTCCTCTGAAAGCTCTCTCAGGACATGGCCCATCGTGGCACTGTCAGATAAGGAGCAGTGGGGACAGCTCAGCCCACAGCAGCAAACCCCCGTGCAGGGAGGCAGTGTGTGTGGGCACAGCCCCTCCCCTGCAGCTTTCCCACCACCACTTCCTTCCTCCTGGATTGGGAATAGGGAAGGAGGATGCCAGCCCTCCTGCCCGGGGCTGCTGGGAGCCCAGCGAGCTGCAGCCTGAGTTTGTGCTGCCTGAAGGAACAAATCTGGACAGCCCAGGAGGGCACTGCCAGCATGTCCCACAAGGGACAGATGGCCACCTTGCCCAGCTAGCAGGGGGCACCACAACACTGAGGGAAAAAGCAGCAAATTTGTTCTCAGCTTTGGCAGCAGAGATGAGTTCCAGCTGTGAAATGGGGTGGGAAGGGAGACCCCAACTCCATTTAAAATATTTACTGCCCAGCATGTGCATGGCTTGGTGCTGGGCAGGGCTGCCTGAGATGCTGCCTGGAAGGTGGATCAGGTGTGGAAGGGGGTGATGTCCCCCCAGCACTGACACCCAGGTGCTGCCTGCCCGGGATGGGCACGTCCTGGGTCCCTCACAGTCCCGCAGTCCATCCCATATGGTCACAGCCCTGCTCCCCCATGCCTGTCACACTGCTGGATATTTGCTCAGAAAACTCTTCTGTTCCTGCCTCTGGTCCCCCCTTGCCAGATGCAGACATGGCTGGGGCTCCCTGGTACCCCCACAAACCCTGACACCCACCAATTGCTCTGACCCTCCACAGCTATTTCACTCCATCTGAGCGGAGCTGGTTGCTATTTCTCAGCATTTAGGATCACAGAGATATCCCATTACCTTTCAGGCTCAGGTGGAAAACAACAGAGGATAAATTTTTAAGAGGAGAGCCCTGGGGTCGTGGCTGGGCAGCGTGGCACAGCCCGGGAGGGCTCAGGTCTGCTCCCCACCAACCCCTCAGAGCTGCCACTGCCACAAACCACCGACTCCCCAGCTGCTGCACCAATCCAAATTTCCTCCTCGAGCCCTGAGAGGGGACAGAAAAGCAAGCAAACCCATGACACACCAACCTCTGCCCATCAGATGGGAGCTGGACCAGGCCCCGTGTGCCGGCACGCAGTGACAGCTCTGCCGGCGCTCTGCTGAGAGAATTTTGGGCAGCTCTCCATGCGTGGCTCACGCCAGCTCCCTTCCCAGCTACACAGCACTGCCCAGGATGCTGGGGGACAGATAAAAACCACAATACTCACGTCGGAGCACTGTGCCTGTGTCTGTTCCTCGGCTCCTGGAGCTGGGTTTAGGTCGCGATCAGGAGTCGGTCATCTGGGACACGGCAGACAGGAGTGAGCAGTGTGGGTGAACTTGCACAGACAATAAGCCCTAATTTTTCCTTGCAGCCAGACTGGTTCTACTGGTTTGCGTTTCTTTGCCCCAGCAGCAGAAAGGAGGCTCAGCTTGGCTAAAGCTGCCCAACAGGTTCTGCTGTAACACAAAAAGTGGCAAGACCAGTATGGTGTGAACCCAGATAGAGATTTGATTGTTTTCCCATAATTACAGCTCAGCCTGCGCTGTTGGTTGAAGTCAATCACATTAGCAAACAGACCCTTTTAAATAATTCATCCAGCATTAAGATGGGAAGTTCTTTTTGTACAAGTTTTATACAACTTGGCATCTTTTGAGAAGAGGAAAAAAAAAAAAGAAATGTGACAGCAGCAGCAGCATCCGACTAAACTAGAGTGGCACAGCCCAGGGCACAGAACAAACCCCAGCCCCAACACTGGGGAGAGGGAAAGGGATGTGCCCAAATTGACACAAATGGCTGCCTCAAATGCAGGATGAAAGCCCATGATCATCCTGGATTTTCTTCTGGGGGCCCTTTGCAGTGGCTGGGGATGCTTTAGGGACAAGTGAGGAAGGGTTGGGTGACTTGGGCTCTGATCCTGGCCAACCCTAGCTCAGCCCGGGATTCCTCCCAGCTCCAGCTGCTGACACAAGCAGCTTTCACCCTAAACCGTGGGCTGGTGGAGCCGAGGGCAAAATGGACACTTCCCGAGCCTTTGAAGTACAGCTACTTCAGCATCCCCTGGGGGAAATGCTGGCACGGATTCCCCTGCCCAGGCTGGGCAGGGACAGCCTTGCCCCGCAGTGCTGCAGACAGCAGCAGCGCCAGGAAAAAGCAGGAGATGCCCTCGCTCCCCATCAGCCGGGCAGTGATAAAAAGGAACAGAAACTTGTTGCCCACGTGTGTGGGACCCGGGCAGCACATCCTGCTCTGCCAAAAGCCGCCCTGCGAGCGGGGCCCTGCTGAGCTGGCACAGCCACCGCCGAGCGCCGCTCCGGCTCGGGAGGGACGCGTCCCTCTTGCTTAATAGGACACGTAACCCGAGCAGGGAGGCTTCCCTGCGACATTTCCAGAGATAGGGACAGCTCCTGTGGAAGGGGTTTGGAGCACTGAGGCTGAGCTGCTCCTCCTCTGAGCGATGCCATGCCAGCATCCCCAGGGCTCGGTGCCCAGCCAGCAGCTCGGACCCTCTGCTGCCCTGAAGTCTCCTCCATCCACCAGCAGCGATGCTGCCAGGCTGCCTCACACCCCAGCTGCTGAGCTGGCTCCTCAGCCATCCCAGCAGAGCACTGAGCATCCTTGGCACTGTTTTCCCTGTGGCAATCACATCTCTCAAACGGTGGCTTCGGGCTTTGCTCCCGCTCCCGGACAGGTCGGGCAGGTGGGGGCAGCTGGGGCTCCCAGGAATGTGGCTGCACACCCATTCCATGGAAATGGGTGGCAGGTAAACAAGCAGCTGCTCAGCAAGCCGTGGTCCTGGGCAGACCTGTAGGGGCTGTTTGGTGATTGCTCTACGTGCATGAAATTCCTGACTCATTCCTCTGCAACACAGCACAAAGTTAAGGGGGTGTTTTCCATCCAAGCCTTCTTATGAGCCACCTGCAATGGGCAGAGGGAAGCTCTTGGCCTTAATATTCCCTCTTTCCTTTTGAACCCTTTGTTTTATTGTCGGATATGACAATTAGAGATCGAGTGCTTGATGTGGCCTGGCACCTCAGGCTGATGCTTGCGGTGGTGGAATTAATGGCAACCACATGGAAGAGAGGTCCCTGCTCAGACCAGCCTGGTGACATCATGGGAGGGGCAGTGGGGTACCTGGGAGGTGTGGGGCTTGGGGAGATCACCTGCAGCAGCCAGACCTCTGAGCAGTGACACTGGGAGGGACCTGGGGCACGGGCACCATCCCACACCTGCCTCCAGCAGTTCCAGGGCAGCTCTGCCTGGAGCATCAAGGAGAGAAACACCCAAAGAAGGGTTTAAGGGAGCTGCTTGTGGGTCTGGGGAGGCTTGAGGCAGAGCAGCTGTCTGGAAGTGTTTTGCTGGTGCACAAGAAGGCAGAATGGACATTTCTGGGAATCATCTCCATGTTACCTCCTCTTGTCTTGCAGGTGTCTACTGATGATCACACAGATTGCTCACAGAAAGCAAGGCTTGTCTGCTTCCTGGCTGAAGAGCCAAAAGATGTGGGCAGGAAGGGATTTCTTTAATCTAGGGAATTGAAAAAAAGAAATTCAAGTCCATTTTATAGAAGGAAAAAAATAAGAAAAGAAACACAAATCCACAGATGCAATGTGAAGGTATTTGCTCAAGGCTGAGACAGGTGGCTGCAAATGGAAAGCCAGGGGGATGACAGGGCACCTTCACTGGACAAGACAAGAAGGACGTTCAGTAGGTTCCAGCCTGCTTTCTGGATATGTAGTGGGGAAACTGCTCTAATGGTGAGAGAACTCATCCCCCCCACAAAAGCAAAGGATAAGAGCAAGTTAGGCTTTCAGGAAAAGCTGGTCAACAAAATTAACATCTGTTATGGATGCAGCTTATCCTTCACTCCACAGGATCAATAGAATGAAAAAAAAAACCCCTGTTTCAGGAAGGAAAACACATTATTTATTCCTATTGAAGGGGACAGCACAGGGCACTAAGGACACCCAGGGGAGGTGTTCCCTATGGGCTGGGCTGCTGGAGCACAGAGCAGAGCTGGAGATCAGATGCTGGCACACCCAGAGCCCAAGCCACCAGGTGATTTCACAGTGACACGGCCAGAGCTGGAGGCCGGCATCCTGCAGCATCCCTGGGACAGGACTGGGCTGGAATGGGCTCCTGGGCCTGGATGTGGATGGAGGCCCCGGGTGAGGATGCTGTTCAAGCCCTTCAGGGTGCTGACAAAACCATCCCCACCTCATCAGAGTAACTCATAGACACGAGGGATCAGGCAAACAGCTTCTCTGGGACAATGTGCCAGCACCTGGAGGATTTCTCCCTGATATTTAATCTAATCCCACCCTCTGCCAGTTTGGAGCCGTTCCCTCTGGTCCTGTCACTCGTCACACGGCAGACTGGGGACACTTCACACACACTTTTCACCAAATCCCATCAGAGCAACCCCAAAAGAGTTCTTGCAGCAGGAACAAGCACATGGGAACAGCATCGCTGGGCAGACGCTTCTCCACAGAAACAAAGACAAAAATATAAAGATGAGGTGGATCAACGGTACCAGGCGGGTGCTGGGGTGAGAGAAGGAAATATTCCCTCGGTGATCCGCCCCATCGCCAGGAACCCCGAGCGGGCTCTGGCAGGACACGCTGTGTGCAGCACGCACATAGCAGGCAGCTTCCACCAGAGGCTGCTCGATGGCTTCGGAACAGCTCTGCCCGCAGCTGCCTGCACGGGACACAGCCCGGGACAGGGTTTGGGAGCCACAAGCTCGGAGGGCTCCCAGACCCTGGGCAGCACCCGAGGGATGGAGCATCCTTACCTGCAGGACCAGGGCAGGGAGGCTGCTGGCTGCTTCTCTCACCTTGGAAAGGTGGAAAGGCTCTGTAAGAGCAAGACAAGGAGAGGCTTAGCTAAACCGGTAGTTTTCTGGTGTTATGAGCATTTAAATTGCACTAAATAACAAAGGCAACCTTTGTGGGCTCTGGTTGTGCCATTTCTCCCTGGATTTGCATGGGGTCACACTGGGTGACACAGGGTGCAGGTGAGTGAGAGATGCTTTAACCCTGCAGGTCACCCACACATCTCAGAAATGTGCACAGAAAAAGCTACCTTGAATTTGCATTACTAAAAGACACAAAACCACATCAGCTGGGAAAAGGGCAGCCAGGTGTGGGGATTTTCTCTCAGCTGGAAGGAAAAGCAGATGAGCCCTTTCCACTCTGGCTGAGCTTTCCTTCACCTTCTCCAACCTGCCCCATCTGGGCTGCAAATGCCCTGGGTGTACAGCTCTTGCCTTCCAAGGTGCTGGGAATGTGCAGCAGAGAACAAAGACATCATCAAACTGGGTGGCAGCTGCTCTCAATGATCTGCAAAGGGGTGCTGGGAAGGCAACTGTCCATGCCAGGCTTTGGCACAACTTGTCTAGTCAGGAAACACCTTGTAAGTTTTGTGATCCCACCTAAATTCACCTGTTTCTGTTGCTGTTGGTCACATTTTGCCAATAAACAAAAGTTTAAATATTTTATACCCTGTAAAAATTTGTCTGTCTGTGTGGATGGCTTGCAGAGCTCGGGGTGCCTGGCTCCCTCATGAGGATGCTGAGGGCTGGTGTGCCAAAAGTTGAAACAAACTCTTTTAAACTTTACAAAAATGTTCTTTTTTGGACTCACCCATCTTTATGTCAGCTCTCAGCCAGCAGCAGCTCAGCCCAGTCTGGGGGTACACAAATGAGTTCAGCTGTTGGGGTTTCTCTCTCACCTCTGCCTTCCCCTCCTTCTGCAAGGGGGAGATTGATGCAATTGGGGTTTTGTGACCATTTCCTCTCTCACATGAAAACATGTAGGGGGAGTTCACAGCTGGCTCCCACTGCCCAGGGATGGAGGACAGCCAGGCAGCCCCTCTTCCAACTTGCATTCCCATCCAGGCTGGACCAGGATGCCAATCTTGGCAAACTTGCCCAAAATTCCTCATTTTTTCTGTGCGTAGAAGGGAGCCAGGTCTTTTTCCAGCTGGCTCCCACTTGACTAAACCAAGGAGGACCCTGCTGTCCTCTGACACATCCTGGCTCTCTTTTAAGCAGTCATGACCCATAGTTTGAGAAACTCTGCACTTAATAGTCCTTCCTGTCTCTTACTCCTCCATCTCTGCTCTGTCTCCTGCAATATCCATTTTCCCTTGCCCCTCCCTCCTCCCCTGGCCAAAAAGAAGTAAAAAATTAAGTGTGAATTTCAGAGCAAAAGATGTTTTTGTGGTTTTTTTTTTTATTTTGCAGAGACACTGAGAAGTGAAGGCAAAACCCTTCCCATAAATTACAGTTCCATGAAAATGGCTCAAATTGCATGGAGTTTGCAAATCACAGAAGATGCAAATGTCAATTGAAGAAACTCTGGCAGTAAATATTTTTCTCAACTGCTTCGTTAGCAAAACTTTTCACTGGAAAGGCTCCTACTCTTGAGAGCTGGGGAAGGATGACAGCTCTTAGGCTTTAAATGTTTCACCCATAACACACAACTGTGTCATTTATCCCTCTGTAATTAATCAATCAATAATATATCAATATTAAACACAAGAAAATTTATTTTGAACTTCATTTCTGGCACAGATCCTTGGAAAGAAAGAAGCTTCATAGCTCTCCTTGGCTGTCCCTGATGTGTTATCTCCAGTGTGGCAGCACCTGAAGATCCAACATAGGAACCTTGAATGTGCCAGAGTTGGGTTTTTTTTCTGTTTCCATCTCATCTTTCCCATGATGGAAAACCAGCAGGAAACCATGTCACAATAAAAAGCAGGAATGTGATGATCTGCATGTGTCCAGTTGAAATGGAAAGAGCAAATATTGAACCAGCTGTGGAGCATCTAATCCACTGATCCATCACTGGTTTTTCACCAATCTCTAACTAAATAATAATGTTTTTTAAGGAAAAAAAACACCCTAGAAAATAAAATTCTGTAGTTTGCAGGGGTGGGTGATCAACTTTTAGGCAACCTACAGTTGCTCTCCACCAAGTGTGGCACTGTCAGCGTGGTGTACATGGCTGTGCCATGTCTGGGGTTTGTGTCCCTTCCTCCTGAGCACAGACAAAGACAACATCACCACAAGTATTTAAAAGAACCTCTACAGAATCCTTCTCCAAGTGTGAAAACTCCTTTGTGGAATGTGCTAGATTTGGGCCAACTTCTCCCCCACAAGGGCTGTGTCCAATTCAGAGCCTTCCAGGATGGGTTGTTGCAGGCTCCCCTTGCCTGCCCTGCTCCCGTGCCTTGCTGTGGGATGGATGGGATGGAGCTTGGCACAGGGGGGTGGCTGGATGGATCCTGCAAACCTTCCTTCTGCCCTGCATCTGCCCAGGCTGCCTGGAGGGCTCAGAGCACACCCACCCTAATAAAATCACTGGGTGCCCCCCAGGAGCCTTCCCCTCACACAACTCATTTGGGGAAGTGTTTTAGCACATTCCTCTCCATCACCTGGTAAAAGCAACACCCACTCTGTGCTTTTTGCAGCACAGAATGTGAACCTGGGAGTGAAGGGCTTCGCTACCTGCCCCCACGCTGGCCTGGCTGCTCCCAGCCCCATGATTTATGCTTTGATTTGGGAATGCCTCTTCCTGCCAGGTGATCACATGGGTCCTTGCCTGCACATTTTTGTATTTGCTTTTGCTTCCCTTGCCTCCCTGCTCCCCCCTCAGAATGGTTTTCATTTTTATTAAAGCAATTTATTCTGGCGGTTGCCAAAAGCTTATCGGGTTCGGCGCACGTTCAGACAAGTTGAGCACGGTGATTTTGGAGGTGGGGGGTGCTTGGGGTGAAGAAAATGAATGAAAGCAACTCCAAAAAGGCAGTTGAGCAGGGCTGGAGTGATCATGGCCCAGCTCCAGCACCAAGATTTCGGCTCCAGTTGAGGGTGGAGGTCAGGAGCAAGACAGTCTGCATGGAGCTGGAGAGGACCAAAAAAAGGTCAAAGGGAATGGGGGGAGCTATGTCCACCCCCTCGAGCTGCTTGCCATGTGGCCACTGCCAACCTGGAGCTGCTGGTATTTAAAATGGCACGTAGAGAGGCGTCCCTCCTCCCTCAGAGCTATGTTAATGAGCATCCTGTTAAGAAACTCCTTGGAAACTTCAAGTGAAGACAAATTCTCTTGGTTGATAAATTAATTTTCTCCCTTTGCTTGACCCGTCAGTCTGTGCTGCCAGCAACGTTCCCATTAGCTTTGGCGGAGTTTGCCAACATCTGCTGAGATCCAAGACCCATAGAAATCCACTGGAGCCTTTCCATGGGTCTCGAGGAGCTTTGGGTCAAGTCTTCAGCCTGTGGGATGGGGCTGGGGGTCTGTGTGCTGGCTGCCTGCACGGAGCCTGCCGGTGAGTGATGAGCTGCTGAACAATGTCTTCATCTCCGGGCAGGGCTGGGAGGAGGGACGGGGATGCTAACTGGAACCAGCCTGAAATGAAGTCATTTGTTTCGCCACGCTGTTTCCCTTCTCCTGAAGGTTCCCGGGGAGGGAAGTGGAGCTCACAGGCAGTGATGTCCGCAAAAGCCCAGGGCTCTGTTTGGTTGTGTTAAAGCTTCACGACCTCTGAGGACGTCGCCCAGCTCCAAATATTGCCCCACAGCGTCGGTCCCACCACAAGAGACCTCCCACTGCTGCTTTCCTGCAAACACCATGGCTCTGCTGGGAAAGGGCTGTGGCAAATGCCAGCAGCATGAGGCAAAGCACAGCCCCCGGGAAGGCTGCCCTGTCCTGCCCAAAGAGAGTGAAAAATCTCCGCACTGACAGTTTTCAAGCGCTCCTCGCGAGGCAGCTGAACACGGCCTTTATCAGCATATGAGAGCTTGCAAAGATAACGCTTCAAAGGAAACACGTTCTAAATACACCTTTAAAAGCCTTAAAATGTAATTCCATAAATGTTTGTGTTACTCGGGCAAGAGATAAAGCCAAGTGGTATTACTGAATTGTAGTGGGGCTCAATACCTGCAAACTTCCCTCGTGTCCCTATCAGATGAATGGTTCACTTATTAATCTGTATCTGGGTGCAGTGGAGCCCTTTCCTTTCCCCACAATCTTTTCCCCCATCTCTGTGTGCTGGCCACTTTGCTGCTCTGACAGGACCTTGGTGTGGGTGTGAATCCCAGCAGGATTGTGTCTCTGGCTTGATAGAAGAACCCTGTCCCTGCAGCCTCACCCCACTCCTGGAGATTAACAACACCCCCAAGGCTGTGGAGAAATAACAAAAAGCAATTGTCACTTAATTGGTGATGCCGATTCCAGTGGTTTGGAAGTGGCTGATCAGTTTTTGCTCTGCTGTTGGGGGATCAGGACTGTGATGTCTCCCTGTCCCAAAGGACGGACTGCAAGGCCATATTTCCATAGGTTTAGATTAGGGATTAACAACAAATTCTCTCCTGTGAGGGTGGTGAGTCTCAGGCTGCCCATAGAAACCATAACTGCCCCATCCCTGGAAGTGTTCAAGGCCAGGGTGGACAGGGTTTGGAGCAACCTGGAATAGTGGAAGGTGTCCATGGCCATGGCAGGGAGTTGGAATGAGATGGCCTTTAAGGTCTCTTCCAACCCAAACCATTCTGTCCTTTTATGATATTTCAGCATTATAAAATCTGTAGGAGACATTCCTGACACCCAAGGACTGTGAGGTAAAAATATTCAATTTCAGGTTTTTTCTTTGTATTAAAGAAATAAAATCAGAAAGACAGGACAGAAGCAGCCTGAATTTAAATCCTTCCAAATACTGTGATCAAATGAAAATGACTCCCACTAACACAATTCCAGAGAGGCTTGGCCCTGACCGGGGCAGGAGTGAAGGAAATCCCTGAAATCTCTGATTTTCCTTTACTGTGGGTATGTGCTCACATGGGGCTGAGAGTCTGGGGGGAGTCTGAGAGAGTTTTCCAGTTAATTCCCCTGCAATTGTTTGGTCCCTGCAATGGTTATCAGGGAAGGCAGCACATCAGAACAAAGCATTGCCCCAACACCTCAGAAAATGTTGAGCCCTGGAAGCATCAATCCCAAAGCTATTTTAGGAAGTGAGTCCGCCCACGCTGGCACATGTGCAGCCCTCCAGCTGTCTGGGCTGGCAGCAGGATTTGGCCATTAATGGAAGATTTTGTGCCTGTTCACCCAATCCATCCTTGACTTAGGCTCAGCAGTTTTCCTGCAGCTCAGAACAGGGGGATCTGCCCGGGGTCCCACACCCATCACTGACCAGTGGCATGTAGCAGCCAGGTAAAGGGACTTTTTTTCTGAAGAGCTGCACAGCTCTGAGTTTTTTTTCCTGTGGGAAGAGAGGAGTTTTGGAATTTTCCAGCAGAACTTCTAGCTCCCACCCACAGGCAGGTCCCTGGCAGCACTGATGGCCCAGGAATGGAAATCAATGATAGTGCAAAGGCAGAACAAATTGATCCAAACCCTCGTCTGGTGGACAAAAATTTTCCAGTGTATCATTCAGTGCATTTAGCCTTAAATATTAATTTCTGAATTAATTAATTTATTTCTGAAGGTGTTTTCTTCTTTAAGCCCCCACATTCATCTTTCTTTAACCTGTCAGGCCACTATTCAGTTCTCTTCTTTCTCCCAAAAGAAAACCCTCTGAATTTCTTTGGATATCAGAAAACAAGTCTTTGAATATTTGGGTTTGATCCAGAAACACTTCACTCACTCAAAGCCAAAGGAAAGGCATTTGCAATTTTTCTTTTTTGCACTGCACAGTGCAGAAAGATGTTTAGAGAGAGCAGGGATAAAGGGTGGCCCAGGGTGTGCCACATCCCCAGGACTTTGTCCTGTTGGAGCCACCTCTAAGACCCAAAAAACCCGTCTGTTTTCTCCCCTAAAACCCACCCAGTCTGTAGGGAACCCTGATGAGGACATGGTTTGCAGGGAAGGCTGCTCCTCCCTGCAGAAAGTGTCTCTGGAAGCCCTGTGACCAACGGATGGCACTGGGAGCCCCCCACCCTGGAGGCTGGGAGATTGCAATCAGGAGTCAGCAGAGATGAAGGATGGCAGGGGGGGAACTCCTGTGTTTTCTCTCCTTTATCTGGTGAACAAGCCATCCAGGCTGTGTGTGTGTGTGTGTGTTAACTGTCAGTGCCTGGGACACTTCACATATTCCCTGCTGCTCATCCCTGGGCAATCCCAGAAAAGGCAGTGGCTGCAGCAGCACCACTGGCAGCTCAAGAGCTTTAGCCAGGGCTGTAAGCACCCATCCTTCTCCAAAAGTCCCTTTTTGAATCCTAATTCTGTGCTTGCTCAAGGGCTCCTCTGGCTCCTGGTGCTCAGGATGAGTCCCCAGGCTGTGGGGTTGACAGGTCAGTGCCACAGCTCAGTAAACTCAGTCGTTAATGGTAAATAAAGGCTTCATCATTTGTGTAATCTTCCTTAATTAGCAAAGAAAAGCAACTGGTCTGAGCCCACCCAGAGGCTGCAGTGTCAAACACTCTTCCCACGGTGATTGATGCTGGGTCCCCAAAATTCAAACTGATAGGAGGATGTTGAGTGAATGCTGATGGGCCTTGAGGAGGCACCTGGAGGGTGCACATCAACCCAGGGCTTCATTTTCAGCCCAGAGCTCCTCAGCCCATGGCTGGGAGTGGTTTCCACCAGGGCAGTCCATCATTCTTGCTGGATCTGTCCACTCATGAAAAGAAAACACATTAAAATACCACTCCTATTATTTTTGCTTTTCTTTCAGGGCAGAATATCCAGTTTCATTGCAAAGAAGATACTTTTTATTTCATTTATATGATTTTCTTCGTACCTGAGCCAAGTGCTATCCATGGGCACTGCCCAGGATTTTGGATCTCTGTGTCCATCAGTGCTCAGTGGAAAGGAGGGACAGATTTCTGTAGTTGTGTGACATCTTTGCAGCATGAATTGCCTCATGTTTTACAGCCCTGATGTGCAGCTTGCTGTGCATGCATGCTAGAGCTGATAATTTTTAACTAACAGTGGTATTAAATCATCAAATAAAAACTAATGAAGGAGAGAGCCAGAAGAGGTGATGATGATGAGGGGGAGGAATTCAGAGTAGCAGAGGGGGCCAGGCATCATCCATCCAGGGCTGCTGAATTTATGTGTGAGTTAATTAACATTTTGATTCATTAAGCTTGGCTCATGGTGGGGATTCATAGATGAGAAGGCAATTTAGGAGCTGGTGCCAAGCAGAAGAAATTACTCCATCTTCCATTCTCCCCTTCTTGTGCTGGCGAAGGATAGCAGTGGATCTTAAGCTTAAGTGGAAATAAAAAGAGGGTGGAAATGGGAAGGTTTGGGGTCACAAAGCAGGAGTGGAGGCACTCGAGAATGGCCACAGAAATGCACAAACAAGGATCCTGCCCACATCAAGTTTTCTGAGACGTGGTCATGGGTAAAAGAGCTCCCCAAAATCTGGCATCTGGCTGCCCCAGCCTTCAGTTACACCTGTACAAAGCAGTGCACATCTTCTGGGTGTCATTCCTGGGCACAAAGAGGTCACTGCCATGGGCAGAGCCATGACCATATCACTCATGTGCAGCCAAGTGCTGAGTCATGGGTCACCTTATGAGATGCCATTGAAATGTGTTTTATATATATATATATATATATGTATGTATGTATTTTATAGAAGGAATATTTCAAAGGTGTTTTATAGAGCATTAATATCCTTGATATATATTGCTTCTTTTATCCCTTTGCATAAAAAGCCAGGTGTACTTTCTTTGCCATGAATTCTGGGCACCTGGGACTGAGAAGAGAGAAGAGTTAAAGCTCAAACGTTTCAGAAATCTCCAAAATGCACCTGTAATGGTCTCCTCATCCATCACTGCACTGTTATTTTAAGCTTCAAAACCCTGGGACATGCCAAGGCTCCAAGTGAGCATTGCATGTACTCTTTTCACACCCTCCCAGAAATGATTAACCACAATCAAGAAGGTGGACCAGCTTCTCATGGGTGTAAATCAGCCCAGCACACTCCAAGCCATCAAGCCTTGCCATTGTACAGCAGCAGAAGACTTGATCCTGAGATCTAGACAAGGAAACACTGATCCAAGAACCAGAGGGAAAGGAATGATTCTTCCTGAGGCATTTTGATATCTCCTCCTCTGTTCTCAGAGTGGGAATTACAGTGACTCACAAACACAGAAAATAACCTGATTAATTCTAACTCAAATTCAAGAAACAAAAGGGTCAAAATCAGAAATTGGTGGTTGTTGTGGCCATTCTGTTTTGCCCAGGGCCCATTGCCCAGGTTTTTTACTGATAATGCTTTTCCTTCCCAAAAAAAGCCCAGCCAAGTTACTCTGCTGGCTCACTGCACTTTTAAGAAATGCATTTGGCCTCATGAGGATGCATCAAAATTTTGATGTTTAGCAGAAAATAAAAATATTTTCACTCAGTTCATTTATAGAGCTGCACATAAAATCCTTCCCCTCAGGGCATTTCCAAGGAAAAGGCTGGAAATAAAAATATAAATTCTAAACAGCAGTAAAATGTTTATCGCTTTGGGGGTTATGAGTGTTCAGCTTTTATTACTACAAAAATCAATTTACTGATCTTGGGTTTACTGCAAAATCACAAAAGTGAAAAGCTGAATTCATTTGTTGTCCAGGGCTTTGCTGCTTCTCCCTTCCAATGTCTGGGGAGAGATTGTCCTGCACCTCCCTGCTCTATTCCTCCTCCCCACCAGGCTCCTCTCCTGACACCATTAAAAACTTCCCTCCCTGCCTGGCTGCCCACCTGAGTCCCTCTCACTGCACCTCTCCAAGGAGACCAAGAGTCCAACCTGAAAAAACAAAGCTGGAAAAAAAAAATAAAAAAGAAATGGCCAATTTCCTGTGGCAGGGGGTTGGTTGTCTCAGGAGCTGCAGTTTGGGATGGGGGTGCAGGATATTGGTGAGGAAAGGGGATGCCGAAAGGAACCTGTGTGTGAAAACATTCATGTGGACTTCATCTGTGAATTATCTGCTGGAAAGTGCAAATCTCCATGTGCACAATAATATTGTGATGCTGTGTTAGCCATTCCAATGGTCAAAATAATAAAATAAGAAGAAGAAAGAAAGGAAAAGTAGATGCTTAGATGTCATTCTGATGTGAGCCTTCATGGGTATCATTCAGTGCAACCCAATGCTCCCATGTAGCCACTCCTCTACTTTAATTTCCAGAGTTTTTAAGGAAAAAAAAAAATCAATGAATGTTTTAACAGATTTAGTGGAAATCAGTGCAAAGAGTTTGGACAAAAATCTTCAGGCTTGCTGTCCCCCAGCAGTGGTCCAGAAGGGACCTGTGGCCATGCTGATGTGGTGGCAAAACTCTGCAAAACCTTCACAGTCTGACACATTCACCTCCCAGAGTCCCAGCCCTCAGTCAACAAAAAGTATTTAATATAAAGAGAATTTCAGCTCTGCTGATAGCATCTAGGAAAAAAAGTAGCAGCAAAATAATTTTTCTCCAAATATTGCAGGAGGGCTGGGTCAATTCTGCAAATAGTCAAAGCAAATGTTTTGGGGAGAAATGAGGATGACAAAAACCCAGTGAGTCAGCAAATATGGGGAATAGCAGCAAGTTGTGGGAAAGAGAGGAGCAGGAGAGGATGATGGGGTGGGAAGGTGAAATTCGCCAGGAAAAGCAACCAAGGGCTAGGGCTGATTCCAGGGAAAAAAGCTGTGAAGGAAGGCAGGTAGTGGCAGTTTTGTGTTCCCCTTGGGATGCCCTTGGCAGCTGCAGTGTGCCTGGAGCCCTGGGCTTTGTGGTTTTCAAAATCCCAACCCTAACCCTAGCCCTAGGCAGGAAATCAGCCTGTGGGCAGTGACACCCACCAGCCTTTGCACTGTGCTTTTGGGAGCTGAGTATCCTGCTTCCATCCTTCCAGGAGCCCATGGGACAGCCTGGCTGTCTGTGAAGTGTGGTGGTGGTGGTGTCACCTCTGTGTGCTCTGACATCACCAACCTGACCCACCCCAGGTGCAGATGGGGCTCCTGCCCTTTCTGTTTCACCTCTCCCCTTCCCCAGCACTCCCACCCCAGGTGGATTTTCCAGCTCTTGCACCTATGCAGCCTTACAAGGTTTATCTATCTATCTTATAAAAAATGTAAAGTGCTTTACAACTGTTACAGGGTCATCTAAAAACCCTGTGAGGCTTGAATGTGCCATAATCAAATCCCACCCCACCCTGGCACAGAGCAGGATCAATCAACTGGGAGCAAACACCACTGACAGACCCCACCAGCATGAGAGGCATGAACCCACAAACAATTCATTACAAGTGTGCATGTTGGAGAGGATTAATTTTCATTTCCTTAAAAAAAAAAAAAATAAAAGATGTGTCTTGGCTTGAAAGGCAGTCAGTGAGACAGGGAAAGGCATTAAGGTACACCCCGAGGCACACAGACATGCTCATCTTGGCTCTGCCCTGCTGAGAGCACAGGTATCCCAGATCCTCCTGCACCAACAATCCTCTGCTGGCAGCTGCTGAAATCGGGGAACACCTTTCCATGCTGCCACCAGCCCCCCCAACGTGAGCAATGTCCCCATTTCCAGGCTCCTGCGACAATTAACACCTGAGTGTTTATTTATTAGCCAAGATTTCACAGTAAATGTCCTTATTCACCCAGCTCTGCAAGCCAACACGGATTCCACAATAAATATCCCTATTAACCAACCTTTCAAGCTACTGATTTTCAAACAGAAAAGTGTAGATTTTATGTAGATTATTTAACAGACTTCTCCAAATCCACCCACCCATCACTGCTCCCTCAAGCCATGATGAGAACCGTGGTGACACCGAGCTGTTTCCCACACAACTCTTGCAGAAGTTCCATCGGAGAGACCTCACTTCCTCCAGGATCAGGAGGAGCAGCTCACATTAAATATGGGAAGTGACTGCCACCTCCAGCCCTCCTCCTGCTACTGGAGCCAGCAGCTCCCAGCCCTGCTCGGGTGATTCGGGGAACGTGGAACTTGTTTTACTGCCTGCTTGTGCTGCAGATATCAACAGTGGGGCTGGAGAGCAGAAACACGAGATGGCAATTAGCCCAGAGCTATTAACTGTGCCTGAATATCATACACTCCAAGCTTCCTTGATCCGCTGGAATTTATATGACTGTTAATGGGCACTGTAAATTGCTGTCAGCGTGGATAACTCAATCCTTGCCTTTTTGGAGAGGTGAAGCAATGGGGGAAGTGGAGGGGAAGGTGGCCTGAGATGGACACAAGGAGCTGTACAACAGCTTTAAGGCACTGCTGTCTACTGGCACATAACAGATAATAAAAATATGCTTTAATTTAGAATGTAAGGATATGGTGTCAAAATAAAATGTCTCAAGGACTAGTAGGGAACATAAAAAAGTCACAGTCTATGCTGTGAGCATCAGCTGCACATCATAAAGATACATTAATGGTGTATTTCTTTAAAAGAAATTTTCATACTTTGGGGTTGTATGAGAAATAAGATTTTTAAATATCAAAAGTGGAAATTTTATGGCTGGAGGGGAAAAAATGTTCAGACGAAGGAGATGGGAACAGCAAGAGCCCAGAAATAAAACATTGGTACCTTTGATGGTGCTGCAGTGACCGAGGGGTGTGACCCTGAGCCTGGTGTGCCAGCCCTTCCCTCCACCCACTCTGCAGCCATGGAACCAGTGGGATTTTTTTCTTAAATGGGAGCAGGGCCAGGCCCCAGAAATACAGGCACAAAATAATGTTGGGTTGTAAAACAACAGGCTAGCAAAGCTGCTTCAACCAGACCCACTTATGTGCCAGTGGTCAAAAATAAAATCAATGAAAGAAATGAGGTTTAGATGTAAAATTCAAATGTTAGAGATAAAATCAATTAATCTGGGTATGGAATATTTTATTTTTATTCTGACCTCAGAGAAATATTATAGAAAAGCTCACAGCATTGGAGCATCTTTGCTTCCTGGGTTCATCTGGGCTCTGGAACAAAAAAGAATCCCATGAGTTCATTTTTATCAAGGGAAAAAAGCATTTTTAACCCTGTGACTAAAATATCCATTCCTATTGTTCCACTTCTCTGTCAACCAGTGGGAAGAATAACCTGGCATTTCCTTCCTGTGTCCTGCAGCTAAATCTGCAGGTTTCAAGAGAAAGCTCACAAAAATGGGGAATTTCTAAAAATTTGATACCGTGTGCAACCGTCAGTGGCAAGCAGCTGTTGTTGGCCCCTGCTCGTCAGCATGGCTCTAAAATGAATTTCACTGACATGATTCTGTGCAGAATCAGGGTACTGGGATGCTCCTGAGCTGGCTTGCAATCATTTGCTGCTTTAATATTTGTCTTCAGAGAGTTAAATTGAAAGAGGGCAGGTTTAGATGAGATATTAGGAAGACATTTATCTCTGTGAGGGTGGTGAGGCCCTGGCACAGGGTGTCCAGAGAAGCTGTGGCTTCCTCATCCCTGGAAGTGTCCAAGGCCAGATTGGACAGGGCTTGGAGCAGCCTGGGATAGTGGAAGGTGTCCCTGCCCATGGCAGGGGTGGAATGAAATGAAATTAAATCCCTCTGAACACAAACCATTACAGGATTCTATGATACTTTTCTGCAGCTCTTCTTATTCCTTAAAGATGAAGAGATTTTGCTGCAAAGCAGAGCAGAAGGGTCTGAAAAGGATGGGCAGTGCTTGCCCAGACTGCATTTGGGGTCTCATGTCTGGAGGGTGGTGCCTGCCCTGCTCCAGCTGAACACCAGGGGCCATGTGAGGAGAGCTGGGCTGCATGGCCAGGCTGCCAGCACACCCCCAGCCTGGGGATGGCAGATCTGGAGCAAGAAGGACGAAAATTCCATCCAAACCTCTTAGAAAGGATCTTAATCTCAACTATAAAGCCAAATTTGCAATGTCTTGGAGAGTGTGTTGTGCTTGTGTAGCGTGGCTGCTCATGATGAATGAACATCAGTGCCCTGCATCCAAAACCTCCCTCAGTGTCCATCAGCAAACCCTCATGGCCCACAAGAAGAGAACCCTCCCTCCTGGCTTTTAAAACCTGTGCTCAACCCAGCTGTGCAAAAATTGCCACTGTGAGCATTTCCCTTGTAAAACTTTTGGGAGAAACATCCTTAAAATAAACCAATCCCTGTTCTCTTGGACTCCTGATGCCACAGCAGCACAGCCAAGGAGCAGGAGGATTCTCCATGAGGATAAGGTGGCACCCCTCTTCCCCATGGTCCATAAAACGTGCCTACCATTCATTGTTGGGCTGCTCAGAGCCTTGTGTGGTCCATTATATTTTATGCCAGTTTCCTAAACATTCACAGTTAAATAAACTATGATAACACTTCATAAACATTTTTCTAACATGCGGAATGTTTGACATGAATTTCAGCTATTTTAAAACTAATAAACAATTGTCAATTGGATGTTGGAGACTAAGCAGAAGCCACAACTGTTCTTATGGAACATCAAAGGCATAATAAATATCTGATTTTTTTTTTTAAACGAGGCTTTTGTACTTTTTGCCTACGAGCCTCTGTGGAGAGCGTGGAGGGATGAGTGCTGGGGCTGTGTGTTATTGACTGCTGTGCTTTGGGTTTTCAGCAAAAAATAGGAGAGGTTACACTTCATGGGATCAGCTTGCACCTCAGAAATCTCCTGGTGTTTTGAAAACAAGCTGAGCAGACGCCAGGCTCCTGAAAGTGCAGATACACTTTCTTCTCACAGGTGAAAGGCACCTTGCAGAGCCTCACTGGTTCTGCCACTCCTCTGGCATCAGTCCTGGGGTGAGCATGACCAGTGGCACAAAGCTCACCCCCAAAGGGCATCTCTGCAGGGTTTTGCCCTCCTGCAATACCCCCACACCATGTCCCTCGCATGGGACAGTGCCACCAGGCAGGGATGGCAGCACAGAATCAGCCCTGCAGCCACCCTGAGCACTCACAACTCCTCCCCAGAGCAGGACCAGCCCTTTGATCATGGCCTGATGGGTGGGAAGGGGAGACACCTCAGAAAAATATTTGTCAAGAGAAATACCACGTCAGTGGAATATTTTTTTTTTTTCTGAGGAGTGCCCTGGGTTGGGAGGAAAAAAAAAAAAAAGAAAAAAAAAAAAAAAAAGCTGATTTCAAAGAACAGCTCATTTAGCAAGAGATAGTCTGTCTCTTTTAATCTATTGTTCATCCCTACTGGTTAAAGGCTTCCCGCCCAACAACAAGAGCTTGTGAGCTGCAGAGAGGAAACCAGCACAGCCTAATATTTCTATCTGGGCACATCCATCAGGGAGGAGGCACGCCCAGCAGCAGAGCTATCAGCCTGTGCTCATCTCTCCTGTGCCTCGAAGGATGTGCAGTTCCAGAGAGATGAAAGCTGTTCCCCTGTTTGGGATGAGGGATGGTGGCCAGAGCTGGGGAGGACTGCTGGGATAATTGTGCTGCTTTACAAAAACTGGAGAGTTTTGGAACTAAATCTGAGGGAAAGTTGTACAGTCTGAGGAGCAGATGCACTGAAATCTCTGGTTTCTGCCATGACACAAGACAGAAGCACTGGACAGGTCCTTTAAAGCCACCCGTGAGGCTCACAGGGATTTGGGATGATCCTGCCAAGCTGCTACAGAGCCAACAATCCCCAGTACAGGGCTGTCCTTGAGCCTGAGCAGCTCTGCCTCCCTGGAGCCCCTCACAAATCCTGCACTCAATAAAACCCCAGAGGTCCATAAGAGGAGGAAACAGGAAGGCATGGAGCTGCCAATAGCTCTCCCACCCTTCCCCAGCGTTTCTGTGGGCTCCCAGAATGTGTGATGCCCAGCAAAACCACACAGGGAGCTGCTGCAGCTCCCACTGCCGGCATGCTGCTCTGCTCCACCTGACAAAACCCTCTCTAAATTCACACCTCAGCTCGTGCCTTTGTGAGCAGATGCCTCGTGCTGCTGCTCAGGCTTTGTTTTAGTCCCTTCTGCTCTGGGATGTCACTTCTTGCTGACGCATCTGTGACTCACATCTGTGCTGCCGCTGTCCCCCTGCACCAGAGCCACAGGAAGGTTTTTGCTGGCCCATTTTCACCCCTCCTGCCGTGGCTGGCTGGGACAGGGCTGGCACCCAGCTTTTCCCACCAGCAGGAAGAGGCTGGTGAGCCCCACTGGAGCCAGTCTGGCTGCTCTGGGCCGAGCTGGGCGCTGGGGCAGATAAGTAAACACTTGCAGCTCTGACATAAATTACTTTAGTCCTTGACAGCAGGACACTGACCAGGGTCGCCTGATAAGGGAGGGAAAGCCTTGCATGTCTCTCAGTCCCACTCAGATATTTCACAATAAATGTCACTGGGAAAGAATAGACACTTCTGTACCCATTAGGCAGCTGCATGTTCCTGTCACCTTGAGAAGAAGGGACGCATTGTCAGAGCTGTCGGGGCAGGCAGGAACCAGCTGTTAATCTGCTCTGACATCCTTTTTCACAGAGCAAGTGTGAACAGGGCGTTGCAAAAACCCAGTGGAAAGGTGATTAAAAATAGGCCCTCCATGAACATCTACAGGGTCTGGCACTGTACTGCTGCTGGGGAGCCAGAGGACCAGGATGGAGGCACCAGCTCCTCCTGGTCTCAGCTCCAGCACACTCTGCAGTGCTCTCTGCCCGTGCCTGTTTCCCTCAGCTGGAGCCACACTGTCCAAGGACAGGCCATCACCCTTCCCTGCTGAGGGTGGGCTGAGCTTCAGACACTGATTGCTCAAGCCCGGGTGACACAGCTGCAAAGCTGGCAGTCTAAAAATGAGCTGGATGGAGCAACACGGCTTGGTCTGGATGGGTCCTGGCAGATGTAGCAGTGACACCTGAGGATGTCACCAGCTCCACCAGGACACCCTGCTCCTCTGCCAGACATCACCCCAGGGAACCTGCAGCATCAGTGTGCAGCTCCCTCCACTGCTCTGGCTGAGGGATCCTGCTCTCACAGACCCTCATTCAGGGACTGCTCACACTGGTGACAGAGATGGGGTGCAGAGGGGCTGGGGACAGGTATCCAGGGGGTCAAATGTACCTGAGGGATGGCTCTGCACTTCCTAGTGGGTACACCTGGGAATCTCTGTGGCTTCACTGCAGGCAGACAAGAGACACAAAGTCTGGACAAGGAGCAGTGTGTCTGCTCTTCCACAAGTGCTCTGGAGAAAGTGGGATGTGGGGCTGGAGTTGTATTACCTGCCCACCTTAGAGTCTGGCTTCAAATGATTTCCCAAGTCAAAGACCCCTGCATCCACATTCCCTGCGTCTTTTTCTTAGGGACATTATTGACCAAGGTACATATTTCTGTAATGGAAATGGGTTTGTCCCAGTGGAAGAGATCCCTGCAGAGCTGCTCCTGCGCTTGTTGCTTACAGAGAGACTTTTCTGGCCCAGCTTTCACTCTCTGTAAGTCACCTGCACACACTCTGCCAGATCCTTCATCTATTCTTGACCACCATGTCCTGCAGATCTTCAGCATTTGCTATGAAGTTTTTTAGATGCAAATCCC
The DNA here is from genome assembly GCF_036417665.1 of Passer domesticus. Taxonomy (NCBI): domain Eukaryota; kingdom Metazoa; phylum Chordata; class Aves; order Passeriformes; family Passeridae; genus Passer; species Passer domesticus. The sequence goes on along the minus strand of NC_087489.1, from coordinate 10,489,638 downwards.
TTTCAGTATTTCAGATATTAGGAAATCTTGCATTGAAGACCTCTGCTCAGTGTCTAAAGCCTTTAGGATACTCATTAAAGGGATATTTCCTCTGATATCTCATGTGTGACAATTGGAGGAGGATGCTGGTCAGTCTGGCTGCAGGCTGCCACATCTCACCAGGGTCCCACCATGGCACAGGCTGTACCCCTCAAGCCTCACACCCCCCTGGAGACCTGGCCTTGGCTCCTGTCCGGGAACAAAAGGTCTGGCTAATGCAGAGAGATGAAAGCTCATTCGCAATCCCATGTTCAATATTTGATTGTGCTCTACTGCTTAGCCTTTTAATGTGGTTCTGCTTATTTTTACAGGTTTCCCAATCTGCCCCCTCCCCAGATTGTTTATATATTTGGAAAGCCTTCTGTTTAGTGCCTGTAATACCCCTGACGTTCTTTCTCTGCAGTGGTCTTCCCTCACCCGCTCCTCTGCTGAGACTTAACTGGGATTTGTTTCAATACTAATCTCTCAAATTGTTTATTAAACCACCTCCTGATTTATCTATGACAGATTTTTCTTGAAGTTATAAAATTTCAATCAAAATTCCTCTGGGCATTTCACATTCCCCTCTTACGATCACTAAATCCTATTTGTTCTTGGCCTGACCCCCCTTGGCTCCCAGCCCGGGTTGGGGCAGTGGGAATGCACACTGCAAGCCAGTGGCTCCAATTGCCCCCTGCCCCAGCAGCCTCCAGACAAGAAGACTTCTTGAGTTGCTCTGCTGAAACCATTTCTTCCCTTTCCACCTCCAGCTGAAGGTGCAAAGCTTCAGCAAATCTAGCGCAGCTTCCCTGCTAGCTGGAGGGAGTTTCCTCCTTGTTCCATCCCCTGGCACCTAGTTCCAAGCCCCTAACATGCTAAATAATTCCTCTTCCACCTTGGTGTTTACATTCTTCAGATACTTTCTGCTGCTTTTCATGTCCCGCCTCATTTGGCCCTTTGCTGGGGGTACCCGGCTCCTTTCATCTCCGCCCATGGAGCAGCCTCCCAGCCCCAGCCTGCCCAGGGCAGCAGCTCCAGCACTGCCCAGGCTGCTTTCTCCCCCAAAAAAGACTCATCCACCCACCCCTGTTTTTCTAGGATGAGGTTGGCCCAAAGGATGAGCTCGTTCCCTGTGCCTGGATCCCAGTTATCCATCAACGTTCCTGGCTGTCTCACTTGGCATAAATCAGGTATGGATCGGATCAGGCAGTGTTTTATCTCCATTTCTGGCTCCACAGGGAATACAGCTGACCAAAACCCTGGTTTAAGAGGCAGTCCATGGATGCACTTCATCCATGGCAAAGCTTCATCCTCCCAGGCTCTACTGTCACCAACTCTGCAGCTTTTACTACTGCCCAGGGCAGCTTTCAGAGAGAGATGAGGACAAAAATGATTTCACCTATCTGGAAAAAAAAAAAAAAGTTTAGTGGTCAGCTCTTCAAACAGCTTTTGGGATCTATTTAAAAGGAAGGAAACCCTTTAATGGTTGGAATACCAAATAATGTCACATTAGGGATTCAAATCCTTCCAAGGGTTTTATCCTTGATGTAATTTATGAATTATATACTTATTAGAGCAAAGGAATGATGAGTCAGTAAATGGAATAACACATCTATGCAGAGAAGAAAATACTCACATTTTTAGTTTAATAGACACAATTTCCCCCAACACAGTAACTGACCAAAGTTAGCCAAGCTAAACAGTCCACCTACTGTACACAGGGCACTTCAAAGGGAAAATTAAAAGAGACAAAACCGATATGAGAGGATGAGGAATCGCAGAGGGTCCTTATCAGGATCCCTTTCAGTGGATGTTCCCATGTTTCAGTGGAAAAAAAAAAAAGCAACAACAACAAAAAAGACCCGGGAATGTGAGCCTCCGTGGCTGATAGAGGATTTTCCTCTGGCTAGACACAGAGTCTTTAAAAAAGCTGCGGCAGAGTGTGGGATCATTAAACACCTTCAGATTCCTTCCCCACTGCCAATCACGGCATCAGCAACCGCCCTCTCGGTGGCGTCTGCTGATCCCACTTTGAAAACCTCCCCATTTATCACTGCTGGGAGAGATCCTGCTGAGACCGCTGGAGCCTGCTGCTTGTCAACAGGGCACCTTATCTTCTCCAAACATTTACTTAACCCTTTGTCTGGCAGGCCGGGAACAATGGGGATCCCAATTGCTGCCTGGTCACAGGCACTGGGACAGGCTGAGGAAAAGGAGGATGTTGGAGACCACCAGCCTCCACCTCCATGGAAAAGGTTACTTGCATCCTGCTAGAGCAGAGAATTCTTTTTGAATTGTTTTCTACCAGGGACAGACAGAAGGAGCTTTTCTAGCTCTAAGCAGGTAATGAAATACACCATCAGAAATTGAAATAGTCCCCCAAAATCAGCGACATCGGCCCAGAGCTGCTGCAACTGTACTCAAAATGACACAAGCGTCAGAAGTTGTAGTTCTTGCTGTGTTCTGCTCAAAAGTTGATATAATTTTACCCTAAACTTATTGCCATTTTAAGTAGAATATTCCAGATGTGTCTTCATTTAGTAACTTATTTCAAAACAGATTTTCTTATAAAAGCTGGAGCATTTTTAATTTTTTGAGAGAACTTTCCTATGATGTAGTGAATGAACCAGACTTACAGGTTCCCAGTGGAGATGGGCCTGACACTTGCAAGAGGAAAATGAGGTCTCAGCTCTTGACCTGCAGTACAACAGCAGAGAAACCCAGAGGCCAGATGTGCACCAGCACTTACAGAGTCAGCACTGATGAGGCCCCTGCTGCCAGGAAGGATGCCTGTGGGGCCAGAGATGAGGAATTTGGGCATTTTGGCATGAAGGACCCCAAGGCTGCACATCCTCGCTTGGTAACCAGCCTTCAGCAGCCCTGCAGCAGCTGATGGCAGGGACAGACGCACTGGCCCAGCAACACAGAAGGATGGAAATCCCTCAGGAACCCGAGAACATGCAGATGAGCTCTCCCAGCTCAGCTCTCCCAGCTGTGAGCAGCCTGACTGGCCCAGGCTGAGGACAGTAACAAATGGCTGTGTGTTTGAAGCCGAGTTTGAAGTCTTTGTGTTGTCGCTGTAGCGCTTTGTGCCGTTATCTGTGACAAGAGCCGGGAGTTCACATCTTTATCTGGGAATAAAGACTCACAGATCATGGCACTGTTTGACAATATGACAGCCTTGGGAAATCTGGAATACAGAAGGAAACAAACAGCCCTTCCAGCAGAGCAGTGATGGCAGACCGGTGCTCCTTTCTCAATCCCAGTCTGGATTAGTAGGTTCTTTGAAGTGTTTTGATTATCTGTCTTTCATGTTCTTGTTACCAACCTCTCCAGAAGAGAAGTGAGCTTAGATATTTGCAGGCCATCCCTCCAGGACAGGGGACCATGACCACTCAGTAAGGAACTAGTGACATAGGCAGAGAGCTCTGGTCACCTTCTGAAGGGCACCAGCATTTACCCTTCAAACATTGTCCACAGCAGAGCCATCAGTAGAGTTACTCCATGTCCTGAATTTAGGCAAGCACTAAATAGTACTTAAACCAGTCTAAATTTCACTAAACTAGGAAGTCTGCCATGGGCATTAGATTGGACAACATGCACTGAATTTTTTCTACTGAGAACTGGGACCTTCTACATAGAGAGGAGTTCTATTCAGAATTATTCTGTTGCTCAGAGAGCTACACATTGGTCTCAGATCCACATGAAATTTTAGTGATATTTTGTTACTTTCTGTCCCATTTTTGGACAGTGAAATTGCCAGCTTGCTTCAAATGATAACTTTTTTTTTTTTTCCTAAAGACTTATGACTGAGAACTAGTGTTTCTTCAGTGCTTCTCCACCCCCACATGCTTCTTCTGCAATTTTGGACAAGGCAAATACAAGCTTTGTAGTGCTAAAATGGAGACAAGATTCCCTTGTCTTCTGGCCTGGTTTTAAAGTGATATTGTGATAGAGAGGCACAGAAATGGGTCAAAGAAATTTTGGTATATTTGCCTGAGAAGCAAAAAAAATCCAGGGTGTAAGTGGCTCAGATAGCTTTGGATCTAGAGGGACTTTTGAGGGAGAAGGAAAGCAGACTTTGGACGTAGCTTGTACAGCCTTTACCCTGGCAAGAGCTATAGGAATGTGACATATATTTAGCCAGCATGCCTTGAACTTTAGAGGACACTGCTGTGCAACTCATCACTCCCATTCCCTCATGTTTTCATTGAGGAAGGCTCCCAGGAATTGCCAGACATCTGATGTATTCCTCTGGGAGTGAAGACAGTCCTCCTGGCACGGAGACACCTTTTGTTTCCACAGAGCGTTGCCGGACTGACTGCTGAAGTGGCTGTCACACTGCAAGGGCCTGCTGTCCCCGAGCTGAGTGGCACTGCTGTCCCTTGGCAGCGGGAGCTGTGTTTCTGTGTGGTGGAGCTTTTGGAGTGGAGCCCTGCGTGCCTGGGCCGTGCTGGCTGGGCCTGGCCAGCGTCACCCGGCACCGCCTGCCCTGGCCCCGTCCCACGGGTGATAACGGGGCTGCAGCCCCTCAGCCCAGCCAGGAAAAGGGAACTTCACCCTTCTTGAGCAAAGGGGAGGATAGCCCTCTCCACAGGGATGGGTTATAGTGTCCCCTGTCTGACTTGGGACACAGGGGACAGACCCAGCTCCATCTGGGCCATGCTGGCTGGGCCTGGCCAGCGTCACCCGGCACTGCCTGCCCTGGCCCCGTCCCATGGGTGATAATGGGGCTGCAGCACCTCAGCCCAGCCAGGAGAAGGGAACTTCACCCACCCTGAGCAAAGGGAAGGACAGCCCTGTCCACAGGGATGGGTTATAGTGTCCCCCGTCTGACTTGGGACACAGGGGACAGACCCAGCTTCACCTGGGCCACGCCAGCTGGGCCTGGCCAGCGTCACCTGGCACCGCCTGCCCTGGCCCTGTCCCACGGGTGATAATGGGGCTGCAGCCCCTCAGCCCAGCCAGGAAAAGGGAACTTCACCCTTCTTGAGCAAAGGGGAGGACAGCCCTGTCCACAGGGATGGGTTATAGTGTCCCCTGTCTGACTTGGGACACAGGGGACAGACCCAGCTTCACCTGTCCCATGCACAACCCCAGGGCACTGGTGTCAGCACAAGCAGGATTGGTTGGACAAAGGCAACAGAGCTGCCACTGCACTGTGAGTTATCACAGAGTACACCCATCAGTGCAATTAAGACTCTAACAGAGCAGTTAAAGATGTTTTTCTGCACCCCACTACTGCTGGGCAGGGATTTGACATTGGGCTGCCAGCATATCTGGAAAAGAGAACTAGTCTGAAAACACATCCTGTGTTCCTCTTGCAAGCACTGAACTGAATGTTTTTTCCCCCTAACCAGAGCTATTTTGGTTTAGTTTAACAGAGTAGGATGACTACCAGGAATTAAAAACGTAGTACTGCTTTTTTTGCAGGTTGCAAAAGTCAAATCCCATCATTTCAGAACAGACACATGTGCATCAAGCCCACCAAGACAGTAACTGGTTTTTGAGTTCCCTCTCTTCAGAGCTTTCTTTCCCCAGCCCTGCCCAGAGCAGTAGAGTTGCTCTGGTGGTGACAATGTCAGGTAATGAGCTGGCTGCTGTGCAAGGATCACAGGGCTGACAGCAACTCACTGGGTCTGAGGCTGGAAAAAGGGCATTAAGCCCATTAAACCTCAGTTAAGACACCAGGGGGCTTTGCCAAACAGTAATTAACTGGCTGCCAAAGACCAGAAGATCAGCTGCAGTAGGTTACTACCCACCAGAGCTGATTTCCTCACTGTCACACAGCCCTAGGATTATGTTCTACACATGAAAAAACCCCATGTTAATAATTTAATTTGATAGAAGATGGCTATAAAGCAACAGGAAACAACATGAGATACATCCAAAACTGTCATCAGGAACCATGGGAAGGATTAGAATAAGAATAATCACTTAAAGTTCTCAGCTGTTATGACAACAAAACCACTAAAGCAGCCAGGACAGCCTGCATCACCCCAGTAACCCCAGGCACAGATAAATAGCTACAGGTACAACAAGTGAGCTTCCCTAGGCCTGTCCTGCCAAAGCTGAGCCCAGGGCTGGGGGATATCCTGCTCACGTGCCCACCTCTCATTTGGGCCACACCACACTGGTGGAGCATCCTTTGCTCCCTGTAGGGAAGCACAGAATTAATATTTTATGCACAATTAGTAATTTTTCATTCATTGCCACTTGTATGAAGTGGGTCCAATCTACGGAGAATTTGTCTGCAGTGATAAAAAAGTAATTTCAAGTTCCTACACTTTCATTGATTTAACATTTTCCCAAATAATCTTCCCAGTTCTTACATTGTTTCCCTACCTGTCATGGTCTTCTTTTAGACATAATTTTGTTATCTAGTACTTTGATCCCAAAATGGTGAGGGAGTGCTACATGAAAAGAAAAAAAAATATTGGGAAATAGGCCCAGCAAATGGAGTTAAGGAGAGATAGGAAGGAGCCAGGATCTGTCAGCTCCCCGGGGCCCTGCAGGATGCCTGGGAATGACAGACAGCATTTTCCTCAGACGAGGCCAAACACATTTCTTGATAAACTAATTAAGCAAATGTGTTGAAACAATGTGAGTGTAACATGCACTCTGTGCATGGCTGGGGCTGCTCCCAGGGCAGGAGGCAGCCCTGTGGGGAGCAGGGCGTTCTTCCAGGGACATGGGACCAGGTAAAGAGCAATTTGGGAGTGGGTCACGACCACTACCCAAAGTGCCTGCTCCAGGGAAGCTCAGTGGGTGCCCGCCTCTGGGACCATTGTGTGGAATGAGGATCACTTGATGGGGTTTAGGTGGACTGTGGCATGTCACTGTCCCCATTAGCTGGGGTAGCCCATAAGAGATCAGCCCCAACAACAGATGGGATTTTGTGGCAGCAGTATCAAGGGATGTGTTGCAGGGGCTTTGGGCAATAGGTCTGGGTAAAATCAGCTGCAGGTATTATTTAATTACAGGTGCTAGAGGTACTGGCAGAAGCAAAAAGGAAGATGGTGGAGAAGAAGGAAGCCCAGTGCACCCATCAGGTGAGTTGGGAGGCAGCTGCTCTGGGGTACCCTGAGCTCATTCTGTGTGCATCACTTCAGTGCTGTGCCTACAGCCTTCCTCCTCTGCTCACACGAGTGATCTGGGCCCTGACATGGGACATTTGTACCTTTAGACCTTCTCCTCTTTGATGACACAAGAAGTTTAGTTTGATGTCCCCAGCATTCCCTGCCTTTGTATTTTTCCTGCAGACAAAGATAGCGAGCAGGAGAGTGGTGCCAGGGCGGCTGCTCCCTGCCTGGGGTGGGGACTCCCTTCCTCCACCCCCTCGGAGCCAGACCATCAGCAGCAGCAAAATGAAATATTCCCATCCCACATGCTCTCAGGATGAAAGATTACATCCTATCCTTCCTTCTCCTCCCTCTTGGTCCTCCACTGCCTTCCAAACATGACGCTGGGCCACGTGTATCCGCAGCAGCGCTCGCTCAGACATGACAACCTGGACTTGACCCCTGAGGTTCTGGCTCCACCGAGTCTTCCTGGCCATTTCGGGCAGCAGGAACCTCTGTCAGCACTGGTGATGGATGGGTTCAGTGGGAGAGAGGCCTTCAGACAAAAAGTCTCTCAAACACAGCGACAGAGAAAAGTAAAATAGGCCCTGAGCGGCAGCAGCTTGTGGTAAGCAGAGTTTGTGTTCAGAGCTGCAAAGGACTGTCCCTCCTCAGGGACACTCGGTTGTCACCATCCTTTTCTGCAGTCTGTGGTGTGCTTGGAAAGCTTTTTCTTTTGCCCAGGCTGGCTTTCAGGCTTCACCACTTTTCATCTTAACCACCAAGAGCTGGAAATAAATCAAATAGCAGCAAATGTTTCTCTAGTGTGTCAAGAAGCACAGATGCGCAGGGACTGCCCAGGTGGAGGAACAGCCACCACAGGTACAACACCTGCCTGAGGCCACAGCTCTGGTTATGCACAAATGAGCTCCCAGGAATGATGATGGTCCATGGGTATCTCCAACTAATTGTGATCAGCCTGGCTTGACCAGCAGACAACTTTATTATATCATGACAACTTCTGGATGGGATCCATCTCCTCAGAGCTGTGCTATCTGCAAGATGTCACTGAACTCAAGGTGATCTGGCATCCCTGTCCAGCAGCCACCCCTCGCAGCCCTGTCTTGGGGTGGTTTCCTTGCACTGCAGGAATCCTTGGAGAGAGACAGCCTGGTCTTGGGGACATCAATCTCTTGACTCCTCTGCAGTGTTGGGGAAGCCAGTGCAGCCAGAAGAGGAAATGGGGGCAGAGGAGAGAGGATCTGACCTTGTGTTTCTGCCTCCTTTTCCAGATTAAGCCATTTCCTTATAAGAGACACACACCCTGCAGTCCAAATATTAGCTGAGTTTCCGTTTCAGGCAATACCATGAGCAGCAAACCCAGCCCCAGCATGCTCCTGTACCTGCTCTCCATTGCATGACATTTGAACATTGAAACCCCATTAATTGTTCAGACAAGCCTTTAATTTGTGCGTGCAGTGCAGATGGCAAGGTCCTTCACAGCACCAGTAGCCTGAGCACTGGACTGGGACAAGTCACAGCAACGCTTTGCTGCTGCCCTGACTGCACATGGAGCAGAGCAGCTCTGCTTCTGGGGACAGCTGAGTTCATGTCACTCCTGACTCCACCACCAAAGCAGCAAGGAGCAGCCCCATTGTGCAAACCATTTCCTTCAGCCAGGGGTTCAAGGCTGAGGACTAATCCTTTGGGAATATTGGCTGTGACCGAGGAGTAGGGGGTGCTGCTGGATGTGACTGTGCATGCTCCAAACCCTTGCCCTTATTGCCCGTGCCCCTCATTCACCTGGTGCTTTATGATGGGCTTTGCTAACATACATGAAATTTAATTTCCGGTTATTAACCCACAAAAAGGTATTGCTGTTTTCAGAATTACACTGCTTCCAATTAGTGTTGCCCTTTGGTTTATGGTATGTTGTTTTTCTGGAAAACCTTTGAACCAGGCTGTGCACCAGCTGAAGGGCATTCTGGGGCAGTTAATAAAGATTAACTCTTTGGAGCAAATATCTGTTCTGATTCTGATTGCCCCCTCACAAGGGAAGGGGATCTTAGAAAATCCTAGATGTCTCTTTGCTTTCCTTTTTTTTTCTCCATATATATTTTCATTCTTTCCAGTTCTCATTTTCCTGCCTTGCCAAAGGCAGTGTCCTTCTTTCCGTTGTCACAGTAGAATGGTCCTGACAAAGCAAGAATTTCCTTCAGATGCTGGACATTCAGCCACTGCATTCCTGCTAGAGAAAGCCTTTGGGCTGGCTTTGTCCCATCCCTCTGTAAAACCTGTATAGAGAAGAAAAAACTTGTGCCAGCAAGAGGAGAGAAAGTGCTTATTGTCACTTAGGAACAGGGATACACAAATTTATTTGATGTTTTGCTCATTGTTGATTCTCACTGCTCACCTTTTCCCATGCAACCATGAAATTTTATGCCTCAGAGTCAGCTTTAGTGTTTCTGCTTTCTTTAGTGTTTCTTATAATTTACTCACCTCCTTACCTTCAAACTATCAAATACAAAGACAAAAGTGTCCTCAATGTATGTATTTTCACTCTGACTGGCTTTCAGCTTATGATTGTTATTACATTACACTTCTATCGTGCTGCAAATGCTGTAGTTAATTTCATGTTCATTTATTTTGTTCCTTCATTGGACATTCCCCAGGCAAAATATTTAAAACCAAAGGGAAAAAAAATTACCTTAGGAAACTTAGCTTTCATTGCTGGCTTTCAGCCAAACAGTTCTCTAGACTTCATGCAGCTCCCCCAGGAGACAGATGGTTTGCAGTGTGGGTGCTTGTGCTGTACCTCTGCAAGGCAAATCCTATCTCTGAAAACCCACCGCTGAGTTCTTGGAGTTCCAGTGTGTGCAGAACTCCATTATCTCTACTTTCAAGCAAAGAAAGTGTTGATTAGAGTAATTTATGAACAGGTGTGATGTTTAGAAAGACCAGATCCTCATGGGTTTCATTGCAGTTCAGGAGCATCTCACCCCTCAGATGCAAACCCAAGAAAGTATCTATGTTCTGGACAGCCATGGATCAATATAATCATTGGCATGCTAATTCCTTATGGAAATGAGTGCTTCACTCTCTGTCTGTTTGAACAGCCTTGTTTAATCAGCTCCCCTGGACCTGCACTTCTAAAATCCGCTCTATAAAGCAACGAGCCCAAGATTCCTGAGCGGGAGTTCTTGGCAGTTCCCCGTCTTCAGCATGGCTGTATATCTGCAAGGATGTGCAGCAAGCTGAATGACTCCAGCCTTGGTGGGTCTGAGGACATTTATTGTGAAAAGCAGCTGGGGAACCATCAAAGTAATTGCTCTGGGCTGATGTACGTGTTTCTAATGAGTCTCACTGCAGAGGGATTTATTCAGTGTCTGCGTTATTTACACAGGACAGCACTATCAGTAAAAGACCTTATTATCTTCTCTGTATTTGTTTCTGTATCTTTCAGTTTAGCAACTCTCAAATTCAGTGTGGCTTGTGTTTTTTTTATTATTTTTATAGCTTGTTTCCTCTTTAGTGATATTATCATGGAGCCAATAAAACTGCTTTCCTTCTACATCTGGTCAAGGGAAGATTTTGCTGGGTACACGAGTCATATTTCTGTAAATGCCTCCAAGTGAATATAAAAAGCTGTTGGAAGCAATTGAGTTTACTGTTGCCTTATGTACTGTCATTAATTAGGAAATAAAGTGAACTGCATTTTATATCACTTGTAATCAAAATGTTACAGTCTTAATGTGAAGTCTTCCAAGTGCAGAGCTTCAAAGCAGGCTCTGTTCTCGTACAAATGAGCAGTGAGGAAAAAAGATACAGAGGTTCTTTAAACTTTAAAATTCATGGCCCAGATTTTCTGAGTGCTGCCCTGCAGTGAGGCAGGATGGAAGCAACTGCACCAATGGAGTGGGCAGGCAGGATAACTGCACCTGGATAACCTTTGCCATTGTGTTTTATTCCACCACTGCAGCATCCCAGTAACTATGGTAACTGGGGATGGCTCCTCTCTTGGGAGGAGCCCAACAGCAGAGCACCCATCATCAGCAGCCACCCTTTACTTCAGATTAAACTGATGGCTTCACCCTCTAAGTCTGTTTTCATAGAATTCAGACTTTTCTTGATCCCCTTTCCTGCTTCCCAGTTTAAACACCAAGCAAGATAAAATATAAAAAATAAAAGAAACACAAACAAAATACTTGAAAAGAAAAGAAGGCAAAAAAAAAGAAGCATTTCATCAGCAACCCCTTTTTCATAACCTTTAACATTAGGTGCCTTTGTCAAGCCCATTAGGACCATATCTGCACTTTCCGGAGTTTGAATGCTTTCATATATTTGGCTCCATATGAACAAACTGGTGGAGCAAACATATTAGTAGATCATTTGCCATGTACATGATTCAGATACCCAGACATGTACAAAACCCAGGCAGGGATTAAGCAAGTCTGACAGCACTGAAGTGACTCCAGTTCTGTGTATGTATAAGCGATAATGAACCAAAGGCCCTGTTTGCCTTCAAATAACACACCAAATGATTAATTAGACAGAGGGCATGAGTAATAATCACAATATTATATGCTCCACCATAATGGAACGCTGCTCTCTTCTTGCTTTGTTCCTCTAATCTCTGGGAGGCAAATATCCACTGGGTGTTACCAGCAGAGTGGGAGGCAGATTGTGGTTGCTCACAGGTTATGAGCAGCACTTCTTTCCCACTGTGATTTTATACCCCCGGGACATACAGAAAACCTCTTTGGAAAATACACGATTGCTAAAGGATTAAAGGGATCTGCAGGGGAAAAAAAAGCAGAATTCTAGCTGCAGATTACAGACTTGAACATGTTCCCATTAAACTAAATAGCAAAGTTGTCTTTGATTCGATGCTGAATCCTGAATGCTTTATCATCAAGACATTCTTTGCTAAAAGTCAGAGTTTGTCATAGACATACATAAAAAAAAAACGGTTGCTCAACCCCTTATTTCCTGTTTATTAATCTCTTTCTGCTGTGAGGAAAACTACCCTTCTGAGCATTTACTAAGCAGCTCTTCAATGCTCACAGTGAGCTGGGCACAGGCGCTGCTGGGTCCCAGCCTGCAGACAGAGCAGCAGCCTTGGCTTGCTGCTGTCTCCTTGTCCCTCCAAGGAGCAGCACGGATGGCAAATTTACAGCATGGACTGGAGGGCTAAAGATGATGTCAGGAGCCACCTTATGTCTTGGTCCCCTGCCCAGGGACCAGGCAGCAGCACCTGCACCAGCACAGCTCCAAACTGTCTCTGCAGTCCCAGCCCTGCCTCCCTACCTGGCTAAACAGGACCAGGGGATAAAATCCCCACTTAACACTCATTGCCTTTATGATGTGATCCATGCTTGTCCCCAGCTCCCCCAGGAAACCCACACACCATACAACAGCCCCAGGAGAAGTGCACACAGGTACAGAGCCAAAAAATGTCAGGTTTGAAATTTAACTGATGCTGAACCCAACTAAACAGACACAGTCTTTGTTTTCCTCATTTAAGCAACAAAACCCATTTTTCTGTATTAGCTATATATAACTTTGCCATCCTACAAGGTTAAAAATATTATAGGCAAATTCCTGTCTTTGCCTATTTTTAGTTGCTATTGTCCCCTCTGACATTTTGGTGCACATATTGACTTGGATACTCATGGAGCTGGCAGAGGTTCTGCAGGGGTTGTTCAGTAGGAAGTGACCAGGGAACACAAGCTGTGATGCATTTCTGCATTTTAATTCATTAATTAGAGCTCAGCCCAAGGGAAACTGGTGCACTTCCTCAAGCACCACTGTGTCTTCTCCCCCAGAGACCCTTGGTTTTGGAGGGAGGGAGGAGGTGATCACACTGCCTGTATGGGAGCAGCCCTAGACAGTGGAGTTTACAAATGAATATTTGCTTTTTGCTACTGTATTTTCCTCCTTCACATGACTCCCACCTCTCTTTCCTCAAACATTACCTGGTTGGGGGTGGACTGTGCAAGCAGGCTGTGTTCAAGTGAAGCAGCATCAAGTTTTTCAGTCCCCAGGGTATTTCTGTTGCATCATCACTTTCTGGTGAGAATTTTTATCTAGGACTGCAAAAAGTGCTTTCTCATTCAGCCAGTGCAGTACAATGTTTCCAACATCAACTCTTGGTCCCTATCTGCCTTTGGGCACATTTTGAAGCCACTGATGGACGGTGTAAATGGAGATGTGAGAGACCCTCAGAAGCTGCACCAAGCTCCTGCTTGTTTCAGTAGAACCTCAGAAAACAAGAGTGAAAGTGTCTACCAGGCACTCCAGAAACACTGCCTGGAAAAGCTTGGGAAAACTGGTAACTATTAATGATTTAATTGTCTTTGCAACATTGCAGCAACCTCTGAAACACAGAGCCAGGCAGCCTTGCCAGCATGAGTCATGAAAATCAGACTTGTCCTCACCACGGCTTGATCCACATTATCCCATTCCCAGCCACTTCCCTTCCCACAGCTCTGGAGCACCCTGCACCCCACAATTGCTCTCCTTGCCAGACAAATGTCTCCCTGACATTTGCACACCCTCTCCCATGACCAACCTCGGCAAAGTTGGAGTCTGATGCAGAAGGGAAAATATTCCCTTCACTTGACATACCTAGGTGTTAAAATGGAACAGGCTCATACAGGGAAAAACCCTGGCCCTTATCAGTGTGACATTGTGGAGTCTCACGATCATAATCCAATATTAGTGTGTGATAGAGCTCCTGCTGGTGGTGCAGCCCATGCTGGGGAGAGGTGGGACCTTGTGAGTGACCTCTATGGGGATCACCTGCCTTAAACCCCCAGCTCCTCCCTCAGATGGGGATTTGTGACGTTGGGAGGGGAGAGGAAGGTCTAGGACACCTCCTTCCCAATCACTGCCCTTGTGCAAAGTGCTCTGCAAGAAGCGCAAGCCGTGGGAATAATCAGATCTCTCCAAGTCTTCTTCATGCCCCAAAATCTTCACAAATTTACATCAGGAAGGAGTGTGGGAAATGCGGACAACTCTGTGCTGGGGAGGTGCAGAGGGGCTGAAGAGGAGATTAAATGCAAATCAGTGCCTCTGTCCATCAGTCCAACCACCAAATCCACCCTTTCCCCCACTCTGCAGGCCACAATGTCATTTGGGTTCCTGCCCTTTATCCTAGAATTTCTCAATTACTCCAGGTTCCCAGGCGCCTGAATAATCCATCCAGGGGTAATCTCTGCACTCCGTGCCCGCAGTGAGGGCAGTCCTTGGCTCAAAGGTTATTGTGTGAAACAGTTTGGCCCCTGGTCCTGATTCTGGATGAGGATGTTGGACATCAGGAGGCAGCTTTCCATTGTGTCTCTGCTCTGAGCATGTCAAGGCTTTGCTGACAAGAACAGAACAAGGCCATAAAAATCCCACATCCAACTGGGATCCATGAAATTCACCTTGTTCCCTCATCCTGCCATCAAATCCCAGCCAACAGAACCCAAAGGGACTCTGAATCTTTCCTCTTTTTGTAAATAAAGAGATGTAGATGTCAAGGCATTGTACTTGGATGTGAACCTGGAAAAGCCCTGTGCCAAATGATGGCTTATGAGCACTAAATCTCTGCTGGGAGGGCTGCACTTCAGTCCCTCTGGCACCCTGGCATCCCCCAAGCCTCCCCCAAAACCCTGCCTGTAGCTGTCAGAGCCAAACTGGCCACATGTGCCTGTCCATGTTTATCTTTGTCTAATCGCTCTGGCTAAAGGAAGGACATTTAGCATGTCGATCATATTCCCATTACTGTAGCACTTCATTAGTGCAGTAGAATGAAACCCTGAGAGAAATTCTCTTGAAGGAAAGGGGTGGAGAAACAGGCTGGGGAGTCTGCAAGGTTAATTCCCTGGGGAATTGCCTTACTTTTTAATTCAGTGCAAATTCAATCTTGTTTGGCAGCTATTTTAAGGAAAAAACAATTACCTTGGGTGCTGAGACACCATGGAGACGAGGATAACGTGGGACTGGTTTGAGTTAAACCCCTAAATACAAACCAGATTAAAGTTCTAAAGCAGGGGCAGGAGAAACAGGACAACAAATCTCACTGCTCACATAGGCAGCCACACACCACCTCCCCCAGTGGTGAGATCTTAACCTAATATTAAAGTTTAGTGTGACGGTGGGTAGATGATGCTAGAAATCCTTCTTTCCCTTTATTTTCCACAGTCTGTATTAAATAATTCAATCAAAACAGGAGCCTCTGCTTATTTGCACCCCACACAGAACAATGGGAGCACAGGAGCTCCTCAAAGCCGTGTTTGTCCCTGGCCCAGACTCCAGCAGCTGCTGAGAGCATCCATTTATAGCAGAGACAGTGGAGATCCCTCTCAGCACTCCAGAAAGGCTCTTGACGTCATAAATTGTGTTTAAAGACTCTTTCAAGGAGACAAGCAAATTTAAGAGGGCAGTTAGCTCCTGGCACTTAGATGCATAACTTTATTTGAGTATTCAATTTCCTCCTTCATTCATAAAGTAAACAATCTGAGTTATCTGAAAGTGACTGTATACTCCTGCAGTGTTTTCTTAAAAGAGTCAATAGGAGCAAGGCGACATAAAATGCTTCAGAGAGCATGACACAGGAAAACACGAGCCTTTAAATTATACACATTCAGGAAACGGTTGAATTCAGCATTTTAGATGGAAAGGTTAAAATGTTTGTGCTGAATTGTATTAAATCTTTCACCAGTAAATCCTGTAGGAAGCAGAACATTTGAAGGAACCTACTTATTCCCAGTGTCTAGGAAAGACTCCCAGAGTTTCAAAGGAAAACGTTCATTAATCTCATTGGACAAGTGCAATCTAATAAAAGCTGTTGTTAAGTTAAGGCAACTTGGTTAAGTGTTTTCCAAATTTAGTTTATTCCCTCACACCCCCCAAAAATCCCTTTTTGGTCTGAAATGGCGAAGCTTTGTTGCTTTTCAGCCTGAAATTACCTTTTTTAGGAAGATTTTGCCAGCCTTTGGGGAACTGCAGCTGGATGCTGGCAGGGGTGGCCAGGATCCCCAACAGCAGCTCAGCTCCACTCTAGGATGGGTTTGTGGGGTCAGGTCCCTCAGCAGGACAAACCCACTGTCCCCTAGCAGTGGTTTCACTTCCCAGACACAATCCAAACTTTATCATATGGATTGGTTTTACCCCAATTCCACAACAAAATCCAGAGCCGAGAAAGCAGGGCCATTTCTGCCACTGACCTCCTGATGAACCTTTTCCAGGTCACTTTGCCTCATGACATCCCAGCTCCAGTCGCTGATGAAATGTGGATGTGGCAGATGACTTCTGACATGAAGATGACACCAGAAAGTGCCCTCATAACGACAAGGTTAAAAATGGGGAGCCAAGCTTGAAAGTCGGACAGAGTTTAAACATTTTACCTCTCTTTGACCAAAAATCTCTCTGGGGAAAGGAAGGAAATCAGCATATTCACAGTCTCTTTCCAAATTAGAACAGAATTAATGATTTCAGTGGAGGACTGAAAATGCACAGCCATAATTTGTAAAAAGGAATTCAGCACTTCTGGAGTCCAGAGTGCCTGATGATCCAAAGTTGAAATTTGTGAGCTTCCCTATGGTCAGTTCAGCCTTGGCTGGGAAGGGAAATTCTCAGCTTTCTTACAAAACAAACTAAAAGCAAAACAAACCACTTTTCCTGGTGAGACTTTCATTCAATTCAGCAGACTCAGGAAGCTCCTGAGATAAGCCTCCACTCCAAGGATAACTCCACACTGAAGCCTAGACCTGACCTGGCAATTAGCAGGAGCAGAACATGCTTAATGAGCTACCACATTTGGGCAGCCTGGCTCAGGAGGGAGAAATAACCCAAACCTTTGTCTTGTATTTTCTGCAGACCAATTGTGCACTTCAATAAAAGGCATCAGTGGTAATGAAAAGTATGTCAGTCTCCCAAGAAACCTTCTGAGGAAGTCCCCAGATTTCCTGCTTCTGAGCAAGATTGAGAAATCAGAGGAATTTCTCCCTGACTTTTTTTTTGTTTTTATTTTATTTTTTTTACTCCTAGTTTTGGGTTTCAGTGAGACATTCAGAAGCACTTAAATACTGAGTTTAAAAAAAGTTTATAAACCTCAGATCAGATACTGGTTTTGTTTGGATTTGTTTTCTGATTAAGAAGTAAGTAGATTTTTGTTTTATCCAAACCAATTTGCCATGAATTAGGGACTGATCTTTAGCCAGTTGCTCTTTGAAAAATCAAGACTAAATTTAATTACAGGAGTGGAAGCCAGCTATTTTAGAGACTGTGGATGCTATTGTGGTTTTATTTTTGGCTTTTGCCTCTTGCAAGTGGAAGAGGGTTTGGTTACCCTTTATCCAGGCTGCCTTTAAAAACCAAAACCAGCTCCATCTCCAGTGACCTCTCTCAGCTTTCTCCAGATGTGTCTGATTTTGTGGTTATGTTCCAAGCCTCATTGACACCACTGTGGCCAAAATGATTGGTGGGGCACCAACCAAGCCACAAAGGCAAAGCAAGCCAAGAAACGTGAAGAGGTATCTACATTTCAGAGCAACCAGAGGGTTCAAAAAGTTTAAGAAAACATTTTGTGTGAGCAGAGATCTTCTGAAACCTGGAGCCCCTGAGGAGAAGGTGCCAACATCTCAAGGCAGTTGTGGTGTCTCCAGCCTCCCCTGGCTGTCCCAAAATGCTGTAAAGCAGTAATTTATAAAAGTCCTGTTTGCATTTTGGTTTAGATATGTCTAAAATTTGCAGGGGTAGGAAACAAGGGCAGGTTCAGCACCCATGAGCACCCCAGGGTGCTGCTGCACTCCCAGCTTTGTGAATTCAAGGTGATGGGGCAGGTGTGGCTCTTCTCTCCCAGGTTTGGTGCCATTAGCACCACAAAGGGGTCACTGTCCCTGAAATTGGAGTGCCCAGGGCACCCCACAGAGCAGGGAAAGGGGGAACACAGCTCTGCATTCTTGTCAGGAGGTGAGGGCAAGCAGCAAGGTTAGAGTCAGTGACCTCAGAGCACAGCCTGTCCGAGGAGGAGCACTGGTATTAAGCTGTCTGCTCAGAAATGAGCTACCCATTATTAATATTTTAAATTGCTAAATCCTCTCTAGCTGTGTGTTAATATGAGGCAAAGCTGCATGACTTAAAAGTAAAGCTCAAACCACTGTCAATCAGTCCTGGGCATGCGGCAAAGCCGGCTGCAGGAATACTGATGGACCAAATCTCCTTCTGGGAGAGATGCTTCTGGGACAGCTTTGCTGGGTCCTCAGCCTCCTTCCAGAGAAGGTGAGGGATCATTCCAGTGAGGGATCTTTCATGTGTTGGGACTGTCCTGTGACCCACAGACCTGAGTGCAGAGCACAGGGCAGAGCTGGCACACCAGGCTCCTGCTCACCGACCCTTTTCTCTGGATACAAGGTTGGATTTAGGAGCAAGCTCTGCAATGGACCAAGAGAGAAACACACTCAGGAATGATGTTATGTCCCTCTGCTGTTTGTTTTTACCATGGGCTTTCTACAGACTCCCATGGAGCTCCAAGACCCTTCTGGCACCTCTGCACAGAGGAAGGATTTCCTCTGGGGCAAAGCCTGGTTTTTGGGCATGAATTGAAGAAACCCAGGAAGTTCTGGGTTGCTATTGGCTGGGATGAATGCAGAGATGGAGGAATGACAGCCTGTATTTATAATTTTTGCCTCCTGAAGGAAGGTGATGGCAACATGTTCAGCTGCACCTGGGTGCCAACTCAATCCCAAATCTTGGCTTGTTGTTATATCTGCATTATTTAATAAGAAATATATACATATTATATCCATGATGACCTAATTTGTTAAAAATGCTTTAGCACAGCAGAAAAGCCAGCTTACAAAGTTTTCAAAGCCATTCCCATGGAGTGTGGCTCCAACACCACCATCATTCCTGACTCACCAGTAGCTATCACCTTCCCTGTAAGTGCCCTGCTCCTGTTTGGTGCTGTGACATTGTTAATCAGTGAGGAAAGATGTCAAGGTCAGGCTCAGGAGTGGCAATCACCCTGCAGCCCCCAGGCAGTGGTGGCCTTGCCAGTGACAGAGCACCCACAGCACAGGAAACGTGCTCCCACAAAGCAAACAAAGGTGGATCTGAATCAACTGCCTCCCCAAAAGGCCACTCTCAGGTGCCCTTTGAGCAGCAGCTTCCCTGTTGAGCATTCCTGCTGCAGGTCCCTACAGACACACACGGAGTGTCTGTTACAGCCTCCAGGGGTAAATGATTAACACCCATTCCACCCTGGCACTCACCTTAGTCCTGCTCATGCACGAGGGGTGGGGTCTCCAGCAGTGTGTCCCAACCCTCTGGCTGAGGCCACAGCGCTACAAGGAGCTTCAACACCCCTCAGTCAGGGGTCACAGTGGGCTCCTGGGGCTAAATTCCCATCATTTCCACTCGTTTCATGAGCTGGAGCTGTTCTTTACTGCAAGCAAGGAGGAGGCAGATGGCAGGAATGACACCAACACCTGCAATGACAGTGACACAAGGGCCCTGCTCCTCGTGCTGTCTGTGCCCACTTCTCTTTTCCTCCCAACAGGCCCTCAGGTGGTCCCACAGAAGGGTCAGTCCCATGCCTTTCCCTAGGGAAGGGAAATGTGAGCACAGGTTGAAACTGGAGCAAGAGCTGGAAGTTTCTACCAGTGCTTGCTTGGAGCCCTTTGCTTGGTTTGGAGGAAAAATTATAAGAAGCATCTTACTTTGCTGTTTTCTATCCAGCTGTCCCCCCATGTGTGCTTATTTGCACTCATTCCCAATACAAGGGCTTCCAAAGCTTTGCCAGGCATGAAACAACTAGTTTTACACCCAAACCAAGACAGAATCTTCTGCTTGGAGGATAAAATTTTCCTGCTTCCCGCTGTTTTCTTTTAGGTCATCAGGAAATGCAAATAGCATCCCCTTTTTGAGGTTAATTGTGTCTATGGAAGAATTGCTGAGGAGGATTACCTTGCACCAGCTCAGAAATTGGCCCTGGAAGCAGCTCAGCCTCCAACATTTTCAAACAGCACAATGATCAAGGCCTACTGTTGGCCACATTTAACACTGCTGTGGAAACACTTGCTATAAAATCTTTCTTGAAATTCCAATATTAATGCATTTCCCAATGATGTTAAGGAGAGCCTGCAACAACAGAGGAAAGGCTGGCAAACCCCAGCTTTCCCAGGGCATCAGAAGACTGTAGGTGAAGATGCTTTTTGCCAAGTTTGACCATAAAAACTGCCCAAAACTTCTCCCCATCCTTCTTCTTAGCACCTGCTGTATCCCTGACATGTTACCTGTGAGGGTGCTCTTGAGTAGAAGTTTTACTCGAACATGGAATTTCTGTTTTTCAGAGAAAACAGCTGGATGAGGAAAAACTCCCTTTAACAAGAGCCTTTCTGGAATGTGCTGCTCAACAAGCTTCCCTTTGAGGAGGGACTTCTTTGAAATAAAATCACTTTGCTGAAGGTGTTATTGCTCATCATTAAGTGTATTCTATGTAAATTTGATACTGAACAGAAGAAATTCTTGGAGACACCACCTCCTACCAACCCCTCGCCACAAAGCTTTCTCCAGGAAGGACCACCTGATGTGATGAAAGGATTGGTGCTGTTTGTTTTCTTCTTCTATGCATACAATGGTGAGATTGAATATTCAGCTCTGCTCTAGCTGCTGCACAAGTAAATAGCCTGGATATTTAATTACTGCAGCACATTGACCTGGAAAGCAACGTGAGTTTTTTCCTGGCTGGCACACGACATCAACTTGGCAAAAAAACCCCAAAACATTGGAGAGGAGCGGTGAACCAGTGGACAGGGAATGGGAAGGAACATTAAATTTACCTTTGCGTATCACCTATCACTTCCAGAGAGATAAAAACCAGCAACAGAGAGATAAAAAACCCTTCATCCCCTATAGCACTGCTGTACCTGGCTTCCACTTTCTTTCCAGGAGAAATCTCTTGGATCCACATAATGCTTCACAGACTTTGCAACCACAGGCCCAAGGACAGGAGGTTTGATGTCCCCCATCCCTCAGAACCATGGCGGGGGGTTCCCAGCTGGCACAAAGCAGCCAAACCAGAGACCTGGTGCTCAGCATCTCCTCGGGGCTGTGTGTCCCCAAGGCTCGGGCAAGGAACACTCAAACCCCTCACCAGCTGGGTGGTATTTGCAGCTCAGGCAGAGAGCAGCTGAGCTGCCACACAAGTTATGCTGAACATTTCTGTGTGCAGCACAGGAAAAATGATGGTTCTGTGCTCCAGCATAAATGACACCCCATTAGGGAGTCTGGGGCTTTGGGGGTCCGGCAGACATGAAACCACAACTTTCCATTTTCCATGCAGAAACCTAAAAGAAACAAACTATTTTTTTTTTTAAAGCAGCTGCTTGGGTGAGCAATGATTTTATTGTGCTATTAATATGACCATAAACAAGAACAACATGTGTTTATAGGCTCAAGTGCTTCATTACTCGCTCGCTGACATGGTAGAAATCACCGTGGCATCAGTTTAAAGTGCAAAATGGAGCAAATCATTGTAGCCACGTTGTAAAATCATCTGGGCAGGCAACCTTTGAACAAAGGCAATTGATAGCTCTGAGGCAGCTGTACAACAGCAGTAAACAGAAGAATTGTCCACAAGCCACCAGGAGACCTGCAGGAGAGCAAATATACCCCATGCCTTGGAAGGGGAGGAAGCACCAAGGGGGCTGAGAAAGGTTTTTGAAAGAGAAGTAAAGGTTGTTCTCTGAAGGTGACAGAGCTGCTGTTGGCACAGAAAGTGGGCAGATGGATGGAACTAAGAGGGGTGGGACATGCTTGCTCTGGGGGGAGCCCCTGGTCAGCTGTAGGGTCTGGTTGTCCCAGACCTCAGTTTTGCGTCTGATCTTCGCCAACCCTGCAGCCCCAAACATTCAAATTCCTGTGACAAATTGTGTGGGCTGAGCTGGGCTGTGCCACCAGGAGGCTGTGGGAGCAGGATTGAGGATGTGCCCTGAGCTGGGAAGATCCAAACTTTCCCATGGTTTTTGTTCACATCTGCTGGGGCAAATTCTCCTCTTTGCCATGCACTGGGGGGTAGAAAGGGACGTGGATCCCCTAGGGAAGGACTTCAAAGTGACAAATGGAGGAAGAATGGCTAAATATTGCATGGATCTCCTGGATGTGGGACTGCAAGCCTGGGACCTGCACAGGGGTGCTGGCTTCTCTGTGGGTGCAAAGACCTGGAGGGAAGGAATTTCCTCTGTCCCACTGGGCTGGGCAGACACATTGCCTCTGCCATGAGGAGACCAAGGGACACAAGTCTGCAGGAGTGGCTCCTGCCCTGGGAATGGGAGTGAAAGATTGGAAGACGCTGCCAAGAAGTGAAAAACCGACATTGTGGGTGATGTCACCAGTGAGGGCAGGGAGTGAGCAGGAAGGAAAAATTACACATGTCCCAGTTGTTTCACTTCTTGTCCCTCTGCCTCGTTTCGTCTGTCACCAGCCCCCGGAGCATCCTGACGCTCGGTCGACGGTTACCAACAGGCAATAAATAAAACCTCTGGAGCCACTGGTGTCAACATCTTGGCATTGTTTAGGTCTCCTTGTTTGCCTTTAAAATAACTCTCCTCCTCGGGGTCACACAGATGAAAAAGCGAGGACCCCCTGCCATCATCCATAGAAATCATCCTGCCATCACTTGTGCTGCGCTGCCTTTTTTTTTTCCTGCCTGCAAAGTTTGGGGTTTGGGGAGCTGCCTGGGAGCTCTGCTCATTACCCAGGCTCTGTTTCCTCTTGCCAGCCTGTGCCTTGACACGTCACCCTGGGCGCTGGCAGGTCACCTGAGCTCGGGCCACATCACCCACTTCCCTGGCTCCCAGAGGCACACTCGGGGCTGGATTTGGGATGGTGTACCCCGTGCTGCTGGCTTATCTGCTGCCTGGCTGTGCCTGGCTCTGCTGCGGATGTTGGCTGGCTGGAGAGTGGAAAAACAAACGGTGGAGAAGTGGATCCATGGTCAGAGCCTGGCCCTGCAAACATGGGGTGCCAGCACTGGGCCTGGCACTGGAGGGAGGCCATCCCATGGCAGCCTTTGCCTTGGCACTGGAGCTTGGCATCATGCAGGCTGCCAGTGAGGCTCTGGAGGCACAAGAAGTACTCCTCCAAAGACAGTTTGCATCCATGGGCTTTGATAAAAGGGTGGCTTAAACCCTCACCATGCCTGCACAGACCACTGCAGGGCACCAGTGCTCCCCGGTGCCTGGAGCATCTCCTTTCCTCCAGCAAGGGTTGCATGGTGGAAAGCATCATCCTCCCTCCCAGCTGAGTTGTGACTTGATGTCAGATTCACTCTCCCTGATCCTCCTTAGCCTGTTGTTTATAATAAAAATCAAGCGATCCATCTCTTCTGACAAGAGGAAGAGTTGCTCCAGGAAGCCCTGGACAGGTCAACTTCTATATAAAGGAACTATTACTTGACAGTTTCCTGGCCATAAATAGCTGTACAGCGAGGCTGGGGATTTTATTTAGAAATAACAAATAAAGTAGGCCATAAGTAACTTCATGACCTTGGTCCCCCCTCATTTCCCACCCAGCTCTCCCCTTCAGTAGGGTCTATTCCTCATCCCCAGATTCCTTGGGACTTATAGGACCCCCATTTCCCACTTCTGAGATGATACATAAACATGCTGTTGCCAGCTTTTGGAAGTGTGGTGTGGGTTTTGCATCACTGAAGATTTTTTGCTACAGCTCAGCTCCAAGAAATTGTTTTTTACCTGGCCTCCATTAAAATAATAGCAATTTGCTCTGCATGGCTGAAAGCTGGAAATCTTCCACTCAAAACATCCCCAAAACTGGATTCAAACAATTACACCTCCAACGCACCCCTTAATTTTCAGTTCCTCAAGCCTTTCTTTCAAATTTTGGATGACTATCTTCTGATTTTCCAATGCTCACACTTGGCAACATCAAAACCAATCAGGAAATACAAAAGAAAAACCCAGCATTTTAGTATTCTTTTATTATTGGGAGGTTTTGACCACTTTTGTCATGTCGTCTGCCTAAAATAATAATAAAAACCTCTTTGTTTGGAGCTGGAAAGGGAAGAGCAGCGTGTTTATTTCATGTATGACTCATCAGCTCAGTGTTGATACGCGAAACGCTTCAGAAGCTAACACTCTATAGAGATGATTGTTTTTAATATAAAACAGTAAAAGTTTAAAACAACCATTGTTTTTTTTCCTCTCTCTTTTCTTCCTGTTGTGGCCAATAAAACATAAGGCAGGCCACGTAGCTTACATTTTAATAAAATTAAGTTATTTGGTGCCACGTTATTACAGTCTTTTATTGGAAAGTGGAATAAATTGCACACAGTGGAGTCATAGGAGGGAGAAATCACTGCAAATAAACAGATTCTGGGATGCATTTATTTGCTGGTTTCATCTCAGAGGAGGAAGGCTTTCCCCAGGAAAACGGCGGTTCCGGCCTTGGGGAAGCAGCCCTGGGTCTCTCTGGGGAAGGATGAGTTTTTTGGGGACGTGGTGCCACGGTGGGGTCATCCCAGCCCCATCCAGCTGGCGTTTCCCATGGGCATCCTCCAAGAGAAGCCTGTCCTGTGGCTGTGCTGGACCCGCCGCAGGCCGGGGCAGCTTCTCCTGCTGCCCGTCACACGGCCATAAACGTTGGTCCCGAGGCTTTCTGCTGGGGGCTGGCGGCTCCTAGGCCAGCGCCAGGGCACACCAGGAGTCCTGCCGGAGGGGCACGCTCAGCCCGGGCTGCGGGGCCATGCTGCTGGGGGAGAAGCTGTAGTCCTCGGGCTCGAACTTGAACTCGCCGTGGCCGCCGGCCAGCGCCTCGTCAGACTGGCTCTGTGCCTGCCCCGGGGAGGGAAGCAGAGCGGGGTTAGGAAGGCTGCCATTAGCCACTGGCCTGTTGTTGTAGTGTAGAGGCAGGGCTGGGGTGGATTGTGAGCAGGGGGGGTTATCCCTGATGCTAAAATTCCCTTCAGAGCAGTCCGGAGATGGGCAGGACGGTCCTTGCAAGTAAAATGGCCAGGCAAAGAGGAGGCATCTAAGGGCCCATCTGCATTTATTCATTGATTAAGTATGTCCAGTTTGGAGATCTTTAGGTGTGTGCATATTTTTTCAGAGCACAGCACAAACCAGATTTCTTGGTTTCAAACAAAAAACCCACTCTATGTGGTGTAACCCGTGCTGCACCAGGCCCTCGGCTCTGGGGCTGAGCTTCCTCTGCATACACACATGTCCAGCTCAGGGAGAGCTTAGACTCAGCATAAAGATAGCATTGGGCCACAAAATTTTGATGTGTTGGTGGATTTAGAGCCTTTTTCTTCCTATACCAAGGTGAAATAGCAACTAGGTCCTAAGAAAAGCTTGGGACAGAAGAGGGGCCTCTGACAGCATCACAGCTCTGTGGTCACTGAGCACCTCAGGGCTAAAAGGTGCAGGTAACACCTGCCCAGGGTGCCTTTTCTTGGGAACTACAGGGGATTCCACCCTGGGCTGATCTCATCAGCTCAGCAGTGTTGTGTTTTCATGGTAGGAGGTGGGAATTAACCTCAGCTCTGCACTGAAGCTCTGCACTGAACTGGACACCCCAGTTCTCCACAGCAGGATGAAAGACCCCATGGCAAGCCAACAGGCTGGAGACCTTTCTATCCACACCATCCTGGGAACTCGTGCTCCCTGCTTTCCTCAGCCTAGGGAGCCCACCAGGCTGGTGGCCACAGTGCAATGAATTGATTGCTTCACCTCATCAAGGCCCCCAGGACAGCAGCCATGGAGGTGTGTGGATCTCCCACCCCAGCAGGAGATGGCCCCATCCCCGTCCCTGTCCCTGTCCCTTACCTGGGACACCGACACGATGGTTTGTCCGGGGTACTGTGAGGTTGTGCTGGGCTCTGACTTTAAAGTGACCGTGCTGTCTGAGGTGGCAATGGAAGAAGGGGAGTTAGTGGCCGAGGTCGTGGATCCTGGAAGACAATTGGAAGAGGGCAGTGAAGCAATGTAGCTGCAAATCTGCTCTTAAAGGAGTTTATATTTTAACAGCGACCATGACATCTCACAGCATGAAAACTCTACTCTTTTCTTTCTAACACACCTGTGTCAGAAAACACTTCATATTAGGCTGTCAATATGCTGATGGAGGAGGAGCAACCCTTTCACAATCTGGCAGTGCTTTGATCCCATTACTCAATTTAGCCCAAATCTGCTCACACGTGAGCTGCTGCACTGGAGCCAGGTGCCCACAGCCCAAAAGAACCACTGAGATTTCCCACTGAGCATCTTCCTATCACACGAGATCTGTGCAGAAATACAGGCCCCAGATCTAACGCAATCACCAAGGAAAAATTCTCATTATTTTCTAATTATCATAATTTCCTGCAGAAGAGGAAACATTGTGAAGTGAACTGTGCTCAAGACCCCAGGATGGAGCATAACAGCACTGTACCTGTTGAGGCTTTGCCTTTGGTAATGTTTTTAGGCTTCCTTTTCCTCGTCTGGATGCTTTCCTTTTTCATGGCCAGAGGTCGTGGTACCTTGACATTCATAAAGTTTGAAATAATTAATATTGTATTTTATTCAGCTCCTTCCCACATGTGTTGCTCTCCTATTTCTGTGCTGTAGCTCATGCAAAGCACCTAAAGTCCTTGTCCTTCACTAAGAGCTATTTTTCTCTGCATCAGGCCTTGGCTGGAAGATATATAAGGCTAACAGCTAAGGCTTTCCCACAAATTTTGTTTTTTCCTTTATTTCCTATTTTTCTTTTCCTGATTTATTAGTAACCTTTGTGACAGGGCCCTATTAAATTACCCTGACAGACTGAGAGCCTACAGGCCTCAGAGGGAATGGGAATGAGGTAAAGAGGCTTCAGACTTTATGGAGGGATGAAGTCTCCTCTTAGGCTGGTGGACATGTCACCAACAGCTCCCATCCTCCGTGGGTAAATTTTATCAGCCAGCCTCCATGTGGGCTCTTCAACCTCCTTCACACATTCTTAACTAGGACACAGAGAAAAAAATATGGTCCTTATCTCAGTCTGGATTTGGGGAGCTTCAGCCTCCAGCTGCTGGAGCCTGGTAAGTTTTCATTTCATGGAATCCTAGGATGGTTTGGGTTGGAAGAGATCTTAAAGATCATGAAGTTCCAGCTCCTCTGCCACAGGCAGGGATACCTTCCACTACCCCAGGCTGCTCCAAGGCCCATCCAGCCTGGCCTTGGACACTTCCAGGGATGGAGCATCCACATCTCTGGGCAAGCTGAGAGCATTCCAGCATGCCCTCAGCCTCACCCTGGAGAACCCCCGCAGACTGAACTTTAAACTCTTCAAGGGGATGGGACTGTGGTACAGCTCTGCTGGGCCTAGCCTAGAGGCTGCTCCTTCCAGAGCTGATCCCCTAGACCTGCTGGGCAGTGATGGCACATCCCAGAGGGTCCCTCCCGGAGTGGCCGTGCTCCTCACCCCGTGGAGCTTCATGTACAAGCCGCAGGCGTTGCAGACGGGCTCGCCCTCGGCGTTCCTTCTCCACAGCGTGGTGTTGGTGGTGTGGCAGTTAGTGCAACAAAGGCCAGCACGTCTCGAGGAAGACTTGAAAACAAGCAAACAAACACGTGAGTGCTCACACAGGAGTGATGAGCTGGGAAGTTTCCCCTCATATCAAAATGAAATCTCCAAGTACACCATATTCCCGGAAAATGCAAAACACGCAAGAGCCAAATTCAGATGAAAGAAATTACATTCAAATGAGATCACTCTGATTTGCAAGTGTTTGTTTGGTTTGGGTTTTTTAAATTCATTTTTGTTTGGAGGGGTTTTTTGGGATTTTTTTTTTGTTGTTGTTGTTTGTTTGGGGTTTTTTTGAGATTGATAAACCTGGAAAATATCCTTGCAACTTATTTCACCAACTTCCAACAAATCTGCTGGAAGTGCTCAGGACTCAGAGCATAGAGAACTTCCCTCCAGGACATCCACTCAGATGGAGAAAGAGATGGAAAATGCCATGCTTTAGATGCATGGAGAAAACTCATGCTTTGAGTGAACTCTTCTGTTTTCCCGCACTCAGAGCTACCACTAAAGTTAGAAACATCCCAATTAATCTCTGGGTTATGACAAGTGGAATCAGTTGGCTGAACTGAGCAGAACCAAACTGAACTGGTCCATGATGAGACCTGGGAGGTTATTCTTCAAGTCTCACAGATAATCTGTTCTCTTACAGGCTGTAGAAACACCCTGCAGATGTTAATTGACGACATATTTTGTGAATGCAGTGATTGCTGGCTCTTAAGCATTAATAATTCCAAATGGAGAAGGAAAATATTCTGGCAGAAGCAGCAAACTAATTTCTGACAGGTTCCCTCCAAGGCGCTGGAAAATTCACATCTCTCTTTATATAGACTTGTCAGCTCAATAGGCATTTCATTGGAGAGCCTTTTAACACCAGGTATTGAAACTATTTTAATAAAAGTCCTCAATAAGTGTAAGATACCTCTGGCATAAGTAATATTTCAGGGTCTCTATATTCAGGTGTCTAAATATGTTCTTCAGCCACCAGAAAAATAGTTTTGAATCTGCTCAAAGGTAGACAAAAGGTGATGGAGGCAATAAAGAACGCCCTGTTTGTTTATTTTTCCATCATTGCTTGATATCCTGACTGAGCAATATAACGAATGAGGTGGGAAGAGGGGGATTAAAAATGAAATGTTTTAACAAGGCTAGCAGTCAAATAAAGATCAGCTTTGAATTTCAAGAGGCACAAGTGACATGCCCTAGGTTTGATTCCCTCGTTGCTCAGCAGAGAGGTCTCAGCAACAATTTGCAAATAACAACACCACTTTGGGAATTATTCAGCTTGCAAGAAGTAACCAGGCAAAAACAATAATACACCAAAGCGTGAGCTGACAAGCCTGGCACAGAGGATGAGACAGCAACCTTTGTCCCTGACATGGTGTCATAGCAAGATCCTGGGGCAGCTACACCGTGCCCTTTAGAGCCTCTCAGCTGCCAGGGCTGTGCTGCTCTTCCCTGCAAGCAGGAGGGACCCAGGCTCCCATGGGAGCAGAGGGAGGTGCTGAGCACCTGAAGGATGCAAGGATTCTAAAGTCCAACTCCTGCTGTGGGCACGGAGGGGAATTTGGAGCCACTCAGCCCTGGGGTAACTGCCTGCTGTAATCTGTCCTCGCCTGCAGATGGGGGAAGACCAGTGCAAAGCCCTTTGGAAAGTCTCAAATTTTCTGGGCCACCACAGGTCCCGGTGAGGGAGGGGCACGCTCTCCCCGTTTCACAGAATGCTCTGTTGGCAGCTTGCAGATGAGGTGACAATGAGACCTGTGGCTCTGGTGGCCCAAGGGCAATGCCAGCCCTGCCAGAGCTCTGCCCACCCTGCCAGCACTTCGTCACAACCTGCTCGTGGCCTTCCTGCAGGGACAGTGACAAGTGCCCTCCATGCATCCTGAACGTCACCCTGTAGGCTGGCTCCTCCTCACACAGCCAGGGAGAGGAGAAACCATCCTGCATCACCAATATCACAATTTAAACCTCAGAAACCCCGTGAGAACCTGCACCACAACCTGCCAGCTTAGCAAGAGACAGTCAAGGCTACCATTGCTCACTGAAGGACGAGGGCACAATACATTATTGCTGGTTTCCCAGCAATTCTCTTGAAAGAAAATGCATTTCTGCCTGCCTCCACCCCATTGCCTTTGTACCATTCTGACCTTGTTAGGAAGTTGTTGACTTCAACATTGTGCTCAGTGTTTATTTATACAAATGCACCATACACTCAAACAAAAACTCTTCACAGACCTGGCTTGACAGCCAAGTGCTGCTGATAAGCTCAAGGAATGGTGAGTTGGTGCCTATTGAATTAACTGCGTGTGAGAGCTTCTTGGAGAGCCCAAAAAATTCAAAGCCAGCAGGGAAGGTCCTTCTGAGGGAGACCAAGCTGTCAGGGACTTTGCTTCACCTCCTTTTCAAACATGGAAAAGAAACCACCAGCTTCACAAGAAAAAAAAAAAAAAAAGGAACTGAAGCCTCAGATTTAATCAATGTTTTTATGCCCCCATTTCCAACAGATTCGAGGGGACCTGTGGTTTGCAGGAAAGCAAAGTGTGCTGAGATATCTGGGCTCAACTCCTGAAAGTGGGGAACCCAGAGGCTGAGAGGCAAAGGCAGCAGCATCCTCTGAGATTTGCCTTTGTTACTGCAGCTCTGGGCAAGCCTGTGCCTCGGGGGATGAGGGAGCAGTGAGAACTGAGGGGCAGAAGATAACCAAGGCAAACAGCGTAGGATGGCTCTAGGATCCTGTCAGACTGTGCCAGGGCTGTGGTGCACCTCATCCCACCTTCCCCTAAGGTGTCACCAAGCCCACTGTGCATTCCAAACCACAAAAAAGGCTGAAAAAATTCCTCCTGGGCTGAGGTGGAAAAAGTATTCAGTGAGCCACGCTGGAAGAATTCAGCTCCAGGTTAGTCCTTCAGCTCTGGGTGGTGTGGGAGCTGCTGGGCACAGGACAAATGCTGCTGAGCTGCATCTGCCCCCCATGCCCCACTGGGCAGAGCAGAGCCTCTCCTAACAGGGGAGTTGCCTTCATCTTCACCAGCTGCTCCTGGTTTCAAAGGTGATCTGGATCACCAGACTAGGTCTAACATATCATTTTGTGAAACACAGCAAGAAACTTTGGCTAGAAAAGGTCCTGCCTAAAATAAAGTGCTGCCTCCGTCCTCCTCTAACACAAGCCCTTTCTGCTGAGAGCCGTAGCCTTTTAAATCCAGACACAGGCTGGAGCAGAGTGGCTGTCCCTGCTGTGTAGAGGATGTTGCCCTTATCTCAAAAAGAAAAAGAAACAAAAAATGAAGTGGAAACTGCACAACTGCTGCTCTCCCCCTCCCATGCAGGAGCAGGCTGAGCTGAGGACATCATTCCCCCAGTGTTATCTGGGCCATGCTGTGTCCTCTTCTGGGGACTTTGCTTTGTGAAAGCAGAAGTCAGGATAACTCCCAGAGCAGTGTCTACGCAAAGAACAAAGGTCGTAACGTAAAGGATGAAAGCAACTTTTTTTTTCCTGTTTCTGTATTTCATTGCACTGAGAAAATTGATTTCACTCTTCCTACAGCCACAGAGTCGCTGCATTCACTGCTCTGCTCCCAGAGCTGGCACCCTCTTGCCCATCACCAGTAGATCCCTCTTCTTCCAAAAGGGCAGAACTTGCTGCAGAAGACATTTCACATCCTCGGGAAAACCCGAGGTTTCAAAATGTCAGAACGGAAAGTCAAAATTGCAGCCCCTTTTCTAATCCATAAACCAAAATCCCCTCAAGTATTTCAACCCTAGAAAAATGCTTCCCCTGAACAAGAATCAGCTCCTTCATTTAAGCTTTATCATTGTTGCATTTATTGCCAAAATAATAAAAAAGTTTGGAAGTACTTTGGTAATTCCCAACTATATTTGCTCATCGCTGGGAAATGGTCTTAATTCTGCAAACAAGCATTTTCTATCAGAAAACTGTTGAAATATGCCTGATGGGTGCTATAAATGAGGCTCAGGCAGGGGCAGGCAATGCACGGCTGTGTCTCTTCCCATGTGCTGAAATAAAATATGGAATAGCAGCGAGATGTCTCCAATTCCCTCAGGGAAAATCTGCTCCAAAATCCCCTAGAATTTCATCCAGCGACACATTTGGATGGCAGTCTGAAATGCAGAGTTGGGTTTGAGCTGGTTTGCACCTCCCTGTATGCACAGGTCGTGTTTGCCCTGAAGAAATCAGCAGCACAACTCTGAGATTTGCGGCACAGCAGCGAGCGGGGTTCAGATTTAATGTCACCACATTTAAGGAGACAGAAGGGTTTTGGAGAGACAGGCAAATCCTGCTGGATAATGCTGAATGTTACACAAGAATGCCTTGACTTTAATGTGATGAACAAAACAGGGGTATTTTCCATGGAGCTACTACTCATTTCATTGTGCAAATCCAGAGTTACATTTCCGAGGGTCGGAATAAGAATGAAACATCTTGCTCAATCTCAACTTTTTCCCGGACTGATTTTCATACACAGGAACTTGTCACTTTTGGGTTATTGCTAATAATTTGTTTTGCAATACCAAAAAATAACTGCAGGAATACACCCCTAGTGAAAGCCCAAGGAGCTCCCAGCTGTTCCCCAGAACAGTTCCAACAAACATCCTGTTTGTAATGACGGGGTCTGATGACAAGCTCTAAAACCAAAACTGTTACCACCAAATTTAAACATCCCAAAGCGACTCCACAAAAAAAAAAAAAAAAAAAAGGATGTGTCTTTCCTCTCTCACCACAGGATCCCAATTGGAGGAAGCCCAATACCACATTGACAGAGGGAATTAATGCTTTAACCAGCAGGGAAACTGGGAACTGCCAAACCCCAAGTTTTCCCTTTAGGCAGGAGGGTGAAGGCAGTGGGGAGCAGGGCCCCATCCTGCTCCCATTATTGAGCAGCCACAAAAAACCCACTGGGCCAGCTCAGGACCAGCCCTGCCTCCTGTTCAGCTGCTCTGCCTAGACTGTGTCTGCCTGCATGGAGAACTAGGAAATAATAATAATAATAGCAATAATAACAATAATAGCAATAATAGCAATAATGGTAATAGTAATAGCAATGGTAATAATAATAGTAATAGTAATGGTAATAGTAATAGTAGTAATAGTAATAGTAATAATAATAATAATAAGAATATAGAATACAAAGCAAAACATCCACTGCAGGAACAGGGGAAGCCTGCAGGGTCCCGACCACAGAGTGATTGTTCCTGCTTGGCTCTGGTGCCACCCTGGGACCCCTCCAGTGCCTCCAGCCCTGTCTCCACTGCCCACCACTCATGCCAGGCAGAAATCCCTCTGCCTTCATCCTACTCCCCCTGACCCCAGCGGGTTCTGTGCTGCAACACGAGTGTCCTGGCATTTAATCTGTGTGGGGACAGGGGGTCAAACAGAGCCTAACACAAGTACCCCAACAGCCACGGTGGCAGCCCCCCAGCCCCTGCCCTCCAGCCAGCCCCGGCTGGAGCAGGGGATCCCGGCGCAGTCTCCCTCTCTTACCAGCCTCTTCTGCGGCTTGAGCGGCCGGTTGATGCCGTTCATTTTGTGGTAGAGCCCGCAGGCGTTGCACAGGTAGTGCCCGGTGCCGTCCTTCCTCCAGAGCGGGGTGGACATGGCTCCGCAGTTCACGCATTCCCGGCCGTCCCCGGGGAACTCCTCCAGGTACTCTGGAACAAACAGCGGCGGTGCGAGGGTCAGGAGCCATCCCCAGCGCTCGGGATGTCCCCGGGGACGCAGCGGGAAAAGGTCTCCAATCCTCTGTGCCCCAATACTAGGGGAAATCCCTGTCCTGTCCGCTTTTACCTCCACCCTAAGAGTGTGACCCAAACCTTTTATTTCCTTCACACCTTAAACTTTTATTATTTTGTCCAAAGACCGCCTATTCCCCCATTCCTTCCCCGAAAGGCACTGAACGGGGCCGGGGGCTCCTTGGGATGGGGAGGCGCAGGGTCATCAGCGGGACAGTGCGATGTTATCCCGAGGTGCAAAAATAAATGGGAGACGGGGCAAAATGGGGCGATTTTCCTGATTTTCATCACGAAATACACCCAGCCTCTGGCCGGGGGGGCGGCCCGGCCGGGGAAAGCTCTGAGCTGCCTGCCGAGAGATGCCGGGCTGGCACCCGCGGGCATCCCGGGCACCCCAGGAGAGCATCACCGCCTGCCCGCGGCCCCAGTTCCTGCTAGAGAGGCTCTTCCTCACTTTTTCGGGGAAAAAAAAGTGCAGGGAAGGAGCCGCAGAGCACCGTCCGCGGTCCATCCCTGCCCCGAGCACGGCTCAGCGGCAAACGAAGCGAAACGGAGCGAAATTGGGACAGCTCTCAATCGAGAATCGGTCCTTTTGTTCCGACCGCTTTTTCCCCCGTCTTTTTAAAAAGGAACTTATTATTCTTGTCCTTTTCTTTAGAGGAAATATATATTTTAAATTCTTTTAAAAAATCTTCGATCGGATTAATAATGATGCAATGGGAAAAAAAAAGGAAAAAGAGCAAAACTTTTTAAAAGGAGGGAAATGGAAAATAGAAATAACCCGTAAAGAGAAAAGGTAAAAAAAAAATATTGGAGTAATTCACTGAATTAAAAAAAACGGGGGAAGGGGGGGAAAGAAGAATAGTTTAGGCTACTTGAGAGAGTTTACACTATTCAAGAGCAAAAATAAACGGCAGAGAGGACGGCAGCCGCTATCTTGGATCCTAAAGCACCGAATTCAAAGTGCTGAAAAGATTTCGGACGCATCCACTCCCTGAGCAGGACGATCTTTTCCCGCACAATGCAAAGGATTTTCACAAAGAGAAAACCCTGAAAGAAAGCGCTGCCCAGCACCTCCGGCGTGGCAGGAAAAGCCGAGCCCGGGAGGGAGCTCGGTGGGGAGGGGGCTGCTGCCCTGCTCTAACTTTGTTCTTGGGGTGAAGATAAGATAATTCGGTTCACCGCAGTAAAGATGATAACGCGGCTGAGATCTTGAAGTGGCTTTTAAAGGACTTTGCAAACCACAGCCGGAGGAGGCTGGTGGAGTGCCCCGGGGTTATAAACCCCGCGCACGAAGAGTCCTGTTAAATCAAGCCCGAAACTTTATTTGCTCAGAGCTTGGTTTAAGGGGATTCTCGGTGAGGGCGCAAAGGAATTGAAGTTTATTGTTCAACGCCTGAGCGCCTTTCGGTGTCTCCCCAAAGGCCGCAGAGCAATGCAGCTGCGGACCTGTTTGGGCGAAGGCAAATGAGGAGACCGAGAGTCTGTTCAAATATAAACTAATTTACCACAATAAATTACTTAAAAGGGAGGCAGCTATAAATCTGCCCCTCTAATTTAAACACAAGGGTAAGTATTGAAGCACAGGCACAAAGTCGATATTGTGGGAAGGAGATATCGCGGGGGTGGCGGTGGGGTGGGGAGGGAAGGGGTTGAACGGCCTCTGCTTCTCCATCCTGCGGGGGAATTGCTCTGCTTTGAAACGTGGTCTTTGCCCTTCTTGTCACACACGCACCCCCCTCCCTTATCCCACCTCTGTCCGGGGTCAGCCGCACATATCCCATTCCCGGACCATCTCCCCATCCCTGGATAAAATCACCCTCTCCTCTCCCGTCGGGAATGCCAGCGGGACAGCTCATCCCGGGGCCGGGCCACCGACACGGAGAGGGGATGGGGGTGGGATCGGGATGGGGTATGGGGTAAGGGATTGGGATGGGGTAAGGGATTGGGATGCGGTATGGGATCGGGATGGGGTATAGGATTGGGATGGGGTGTAGGATTGGGATGGGGTGTAGAATTGGGATGGGGTGTAGGATTGGGATGGGTTATGGGACTGGGATGAGGTATGGGATTGGGATGGGGTGTAGGATTGGGACGGGGTATGGGATGGGGATGGGGATGGCTCCCACCCAGCACCCCGAGACGTCGCTGAAGGGCGGCGGCCACCTACCGAAAGTGGACCTGCGGCCGGGCAAGGCCGCCTGCCTCGTCTGCAGGCTGTGCAGCACGCTGCTCTCAAAGTGTCCGGCCGTCCAGGAAGGCGGTATCTCGGGGGTCACGTAGGCGGGGTAGGGGCTGGAGTAGGACCCGTTAACGGAGCGCACCAAGGCGTTGCCGTACTGCTCCCGGCCCCCGCCGCCCAGCAGCAGGGGCCCCTGGTAGGCGCCGTCGCGGCCCGAGGGGCTGCTGCCCGGCGGGCTGTGCGAGTACGAGAAGCCCGACGGAGGGTGGGGGCTGCCGGCGTTGAAAGCCGCGGCCTCGCCGCCGCTCTGCCCCCAGCCCGGGGCGTTGCCGAGGTGGCTCTGGTGCGGCTCGCAGCCTTGCAGGTAGGGCAGCGTCTGCAGGACGGAGGGCACCCGGGTGGTGGGCACGTAGACGGGCGAGCCGGCCGACGAGTGGAGGAAGTTGCTGGAGTCGTGGGAATAAGCCGACTGGCCATGGTTGGGGGTGAGGGCCAGACCCTGATACATGTTCCGTCCTCGGCGGCGGCGGCTGCTCAGGGCCCGGCCGGCTGCGGCCCGGCGGTGCCCAGGGGCTCACTCACAGGAACCTGCAGGAGAAGCGAGAGCAGCGGGCTGAGACCCCGCACACACCGGGCACCCGACGGCCTTTCCCCCGCCGAAAACGCCTCTTCCCTGCCTCAAGCAGGGGCTGAAATTTGTAATTTTTCCCCCCTTTTGTTTTGTTTTCCTTTAAACTTTCCTCTGAGCCACGGAGAGGAATAACCTCCTTGGAACGGGCAGCGATCCCTCCGGCACCTTCACCCTCCCCGCCGCCCGCCTGGGCACCTCCAACGAGCCGGAAAAACACTCCAACAATTAAATTTTTTTCCCAATAATATTTCCCTTCCCGTCCTTTTTTTTTTTTTTTTTTTTTTTTTTTTCTTTCCCCAAAGCAGGCCCTGGAGCGCAGCTCGGGGCCTTGTTGGCGAGACCGCGGCCGCTGCGGCCCCTGGGGCTCCCTGCGGGAGCGGGGTCCCGGCGGATCTGGGCAGAGATCCAGGATCGGGAGCATCCCCGTTGTCCCCCAGCCACCAGCGCTGCCGCTTTCCTGTTAAAAAGAGCAATATCCCTCCGGCAGGCCTCTCCGTGCGGACGGAGGGCTGCAGCCCCGAACCCCGCTAGAGCATCCCGCTCCTCCCGCACAGGTACTCACATGGCAGCGTGCCGAGAGCGGAGCCGGGCATGGCCGTGGGGGCATGGAGCTGCGCTCAGACCATCCAGGGAAATCCCAGCAACACAAAAGTAATAATTAAAAAAAAAAAAAAATACAATGAAGTTCACGAGGGAAGCAGGATTAAAAAAACCACCAAACCAGCAAGACCCCCTGGAAGAGAGGGGCTGCCCTCCCCCGCTGTCGCCTCCCGGTGTCCCGCGGGTGCGTCCCTGGCTGCGCCCGGCGGGGAAGTGGCGGCTCTGGCCCTGGCTGCGGCTCTTTACGGCGGCCCCGGTGCGGGCCGGCCCACGTGACGGCCGGCGGGGCAGCCCCGGTCCCGGCCGGGATTGGGCGCCTCCCGGCAGGGGGGGACCGGACAAGTCCCGGCGGCTCCGCTGCCGGCGGGGGGGACGCGCCCGCAGCCTGCCCCTGGCGCGGGGCCGGGCGGAGCGGGGGCAGGATGCGGCCCCCGGAGCGCCCCGGGCCCGCCGCGGGCTCGAGGGGTCCGCCCGCCCCCGGGGAGGGCTGGGGGGTGGCTCCCTCCTTTGCCGGCTGCGTTTTTGGGGTTCGCTCCCACACCCCATCTGGAGGTGATGTCCCCCCCGCCCCCGGGACGCACCGAAAACTTCCCGGCGGGGATCTGCTAGCCGAGGGTGAGAGCGGGTGGTTTTCTGCTCCGAGCGAGGGCTCCGGTTCTGTTTCGACACAAACCCCATCCTTAAGGGGAAGGGGCGTCTCAGCCTGCCCCCGGCCCGCCCTGACTTTCTCAAGCGGCCCGCGGGCCCGCCGAGGATGCGGCGATGCTCGCAGCCCGCCCGTCCCGGCTCAGCGCGGCTTTGCCACGCTCGGACAGCAGCTCCGGCCCCGCGCCGTCCCGTCGGGGCTGCTCCGCTTCCCGGGGCTCTGCTCTTCCCGGGGGAAGCAGCCGAGAGAAGGGTGCTCCTCCCTGCAGACCCCTGGCCGGGTCGCTCTGCCCTGGGACAAAAAAACCCTCTCCCAGTTGTTCCTTGGGGAAAACAAAAACTCTCTCCCAGTTGTTCCTCGGGGACAAAAATCCCCTCTCCCCGTTGTTCCCCGTCGGCGCTCAGAGGGGAAGGAGCTCTTAGTCCCAGCAGCCCTCTTACCCCGGGTAATTCAGCCGATTTAACTCTCCTCCGGTAAAGGCCAGCGAGGAAATAATCCCATCGTTACCGGGATTTGTTCCCCGGAATTACTGCGCTTTTGCACAAAGTCGCCGTGCCTCTATCTCCTCCCCAGAGAAACAGGGAAAAAAACTTCGGCCAATCTCGCCCGCCGCTCGCTCCATCCCCAGACAGAATTTTGTCACCCGCAGGCCTCTGCCGAGGCGATCGGGCCCCGCTCGGCCCCGGGAGCCCTCCGGTAACGCTGCCCGCCCCTGGGTCCCGGCGCCCGGGGGAGCCCGTCCAGCCTCGCCTCCGCAGGGAGCAGCGCTGCGGGAAGGGTGGGAAATTTCAGCTCCAAAATAAACTGGTGCAGGAATGCCAGCTATTTCCCTCGGAATAATGCAATGCAACTGGCTGGAGATGTATTTATTTGCTCGCGAAAGCGGCCGTTCACGGCTCGCAGGGTATCCCTGAGTCCCTGTGCCCGCAGAGCAAAAGGAGGAAACAAAACCAAAACAACTAATTCCCCCCAAAGAAACAAAGAAAAAACAAAACAGAATTTTTAAAAGGGGAAAAATAAGGGAAGGAAAATTATATTTTTAAAAGTCAGAAAAATAAGTTTTTTAAAATGTGAAAATGCTATAGAAAAAGAAAATTAAAACCCGGGAAGCCCCAGCCCCGCGGCGGCACGGATAAAACCGTACCTACAGAAAACCAGCCCCAAACCCTTCCTTGCTGTGGCTGAGCCACCGCTGGAGCTTTCTTCGTTTCGTTTCGCGTGGGTTTCCAGTTTTCAAAATTTCAAGATGTTACTTAACTGTAATTTATTATATATAATTTTTTAAAAATACGTACGAACTGCCTTCTCCGATCTCTTCAGGCGTTCAAATAAATGTGAAATCGTTGAAATAAAAGAGGAGCTGCTAAATCCGGAGGGATGTACCCGGTGAGGAAACCACCGTGCGCGAAAACCTGCCCGCGGACCTGTGGCGTGTCTGTGGTCAGATCCATCCAGCTGTTGGGGTTTTCTGTTTAATACATTTTTTTTAACTAGTTTTTCAACTCAGTTTCTCCTCTGGTGCTGTCGGGGCTGCCGAGGCCGCGGCGGGTCCAAGGAGCGGCTCCTCCCGCGGCCGCGCCAGCAGCGCCCGCGGGCGCGGAGCGGCTCTGGGCAGGTGCTGCGACACTGAAAGTTCCAGCACCGCATCCCAGTCCCGCTGGGCACCGGGACGTGCTGGTGTCGCCCACGCGTGAGGACTGCGTGTGGCGCGGGTATGGGATATTTGTAGGACTTTGGGTAAAGGGGGCACTCGGGGGGCCCGGGGGTCCTTCCGTGTGAGGAAGGCCCGGGTGGGCGATGCTCTGTGTGAAGTGCGAGGGAAGGTGCCAGCGCGGCGGCGGTGGCAGCAGCGATGCCCTGTCCGCAGCCCTCGCACCGGGGAAGTCACCCCGGGCTGGGGGACACGGGGACACCGGGGCTCTCCAGGGGCTCGCTGCCCTACCCGGGACACCCCGACGTGGCGGCCGCACACCGCTGCCAAGCTCATGGAGAGGACTGGATACAAAAACCGTAACACAGCACGGGTGAGGGTGATGCCCGGCAGCCCCGGCCCCTCTCCGCCATCCCCGTTGCGAGGTGGCACAGCGGGAATGCCTCTCGGGACAGGGACCCCGGCGGTGCCTGCCGAGCCCTGAGCCCTTGCCGGGCTCACGGTCCGTTCGACGGGCTGAGCCCGACCCGGCTCCGCTCTTCCCGGGGGGTTCGACCACTTATTTTGAGGGGTTTGGAAAAGGACCGACCTCTTCCTAAAGGCTCCCCGTGCCCCCTCACCGCCCGTCCAGGCACAGCTTGACTCCGGCTGAACTCCAGAGGGACCGGTGCGGCTCGACACGGCCCCGAGGGAGCCCTGACCCCTCCAGGTGAGGCTCCCCCGGGCCGGGACAGACTGCCCGGCGCCCCGGCCCCTCGGCCCTAATCCTGCTCCGGCTGATTTGTGAGTCCTGCGCGGGCCGGACGCGTGGGAGCGTCCTGCGCCGTCCCGGAGGGGGCTTTTAGCTCCCCCTTCCCCCACGGAAAAGCCAAGGGAAAAAAAAATAAAAGAAAAGACAAGTGGAGAGAGAAGGGCAGAAACGTCCCCGCTCCTGCTGCACCGGGCAGGGCAGCCGGGCTCACCCCGAGCGTGGAAACTTCGGTTACCTTTCCCCTCAGTGCGCCTGGAGGCGACAATTAATGATGTCCCCTTTCCTTCCTCTGCTTCCTCCGGGCTGCAGCATCCTCCCCCGGGGCTCGGAGGTGTTTCACAGCCCCCCGCCCTCGGGGATGCCGGGCAGGGTGATGAGCTCCGAACGGAGCCGAGGCGGTGCCCGCGCCGGGCTCTGCCCGGGACCCCCCGCCCCCGGCACCGGCCCCTCCGATCCCCCCGTGCCGAGCCACCCGCTGTAAAGGGAAACCCATCGAGTATTTCAGCCCTTCAGCCCCGATGGGTGACATCGGGCTGCTCCCCGGCTCTGCTCCCAGCTCCCAAACCAAGCACAAACTGCTCAGGGGCACAGGGTTCTCCCAGGAGCTGCTTCCCCTGCCCGTGGATGAGGGAGATGGGCAGGAGGGCACCAGCAGGGCCCGCATCTCCTGCATCCCCTGGTGTCCATTGCCGACACATTCCCAAATCCACATTCCCAGGTCTGTAACCCTTCATTCTACCCCCAGCCCTCTCCTACCCACTCCCCAAGGGACGGGCTGGTCCCTGCCCAGGGACAAAGCTCAGGTACCTCCTGCAGCTGAGGCCAGGCTGATTCCAAAGGCAGGGCTGTGATGGACACGGCCAGGGCTGGGGGAGATCCTGTGCAGAGAGAGGCTGTGGGCAAGGACTGAGCTGGCCCAGCTCAGCCAGGCAGGGACAGACGGGTTTTGTGCCTGGAAGAGTGAGGGGATGCCAGAGGTCTGTGTCTCAAAAGGGTTAAATAAACAGCAGGGATTGCCAAAAATATTTATCTCCTGTTAAATGCATGTGGCTGTGGCTCTCAGCAAGGGGGGCTGTGATAGAGGTGGGGGAAAGTATTTGATTTTTTCCCCCCTCTTGCACTGAGATCCTGTTTTCTTCCTTAGCCCACAAGGATTCCACTGGCATGGGAAATAGAAGGTGTCCTGCAGAGGTTGTTGTTTGCTGTCCCCTACAGATCC
The DNA here is from genome assembly GCF_036417665.1 of Passer domesticus. NCBI lineage: Eukaryota > Metazoa > Chordata > Aves > Passeriformes > Passeridae > Passer > Passer domesticus. The sequence continues at coordinate 10,448,578 of NC_087489.1, read as the reverse complement.
TTTGTACTGGGATGCTTCAGTCTCAGCCATTCCTCCAGCCTCTCACCAGCCAAAAATGGCTACACAAATCAGCCCTTTTTGTACAATATTTAAAGGGTACAAAATGCCAGCCGCTACGTGTGCCCCCCTCAGATGGGTAATTTGTACCTCCTAAAAATGCTTGCCTGATTTGGACCTAAATTCTTTAAAATTAATTTTCCTTCCAGGTGGATTTAGCAGAAACTCCAAGTTGCAGAGCAGTCAGGAAATCCTCAGGCTGACATGGCAGGCCCAGTGAGCACAGGAATACCCTGTGAGGGACAGACCACATCATTTTTTTTGCAGATGGCCAAACTGCTCTCCACATTTGCTTTATGCAGGGGACTCTGGGTGCTTTAACTTTGCCCCAAGCCCAAAGGACAAGGACTTCCAGCCCAAGGGGGATACACAGACCTAGGAGGGCTCAGCATCTTGCAGGGGTGAGGGTCTGACCTCGGGACGTTCTCCAGGAGTTGTGCCATGGGTGGGAGCAGCGGGTGACTCAGGACCCAGCCATGTGGGCACACTGGGGGACGCCCTGGGTGAACATTTGTGGGGTTGAGGGCACAGAGAGCCACCAGCCAGGCAAGGAGAGGTAAAAATCTTCTGTATTCTGTAATGGAAACTATTTCCCTGTACAAACTCCAGCCTGGTGGGCTGATGCTGGGCATGCCAGCCCAGTCCTGGCAGAGGTCTGATATCAAACCACTTCCAGAGCCTGCCCAGCTACACAGGGTTTTCACCATGCTCCCTACTGCCGTTATGGGCAATAAATGGGGGAAGGAAAAAAAAAAAAGGGCTATTTTGGTATATTAACCTCTTTGTGGCCAGGTGAAAGGTTAAATTCACATGATTCATTGGCGGCTGAGAGACAGCACTTTGTTGCTAGGATTTTGGGGAATGCGGAGGGCTCCAGAGAAGGAGTCTTGCTAATCTTTAAGGGAGGGAGCCAGGCTCCTGTCTGACGGCTGCAGGCCCAGCAGCTCTGTGTTTCATTTCAGACTGTCACTCTCCTATCTCTCAGCTCACTCCCAGCTCCAGCTTGCTGCCAGATCTTGGGAACTGTTAACTCAGACAAATTTATAGATGGAAAAAGAACAGTTAGCCATTGTTCCTGGGGTGGGGGAGGGAGGAAAGCGAGGGCTTCGGCCACCAAAGTCATGATGTAACCTGGTTGTTGCTTGCTCGGGAGAAACGTGCAAAGGATCTTCCTCTTCCCATGCCAGAGAAGGAAATTGGGACCATTGTGTTACTACGAAATGTTGGGAGGTGTGATGTTGGTGCCCAAGTCACTTGGAGATATTTGTACAGTGTTTCCATAAAGTGGAATCTCCCAGCTGGACACCTCCAGGGTATGAGCTCATTTTCTTCATCTCAAGTCTCGTGATACTGGGTGTTTTTCCTTAAAGCTTTGGGCTCTGGAGTAATGAGCTCTAATATCAACAGCAGTGTTCTCATAAACAGACCCCCTCACTGTGTGGGATGCTGGGAGGAAACTGGAAATGGGAGCATGTCAAGGATGAAAAAAGAAGAATCCATCTGGCAAATAGGGAGACCCTCAGATTTGTTATTCCTTAGAAATGCAATGACTTTGAGGAAACAGTGCTGATTTCATCTACCTTGGAGAAAAGTGGGAGACTGAGAAGTTGCTGTCTGACTGGTGCTGTGGCCCTGCTCTCCAACTGGATACACTTCCAACCAGCCTTCATGGTGGAAAGACTAAATTTTCAATACATGAAACCCCATACCTTGAAAATGAGACAGCACTCACTCACCTTAAGACTTGTTTTATTGATTTCAGATGGTGTGTGGCTCCATGGGTCTCTTTTGGAGGTTTTCCTTCCCACACTACCAAAGAACAGAGGTACAGATTTTGGTTGTGTTCACTCCTACAGAAGTGTCCCTGCAGCAGGGGACACCTGTGTTACCTTCCTCATGGTTTCTGTAGCCCTTGCCCGTCTGCAATCCTTCCTGGTTCTTTGAGCATTTTTGCTTGGAGGGAAGGGTTGTGAAGGGTCTGGAGGGTGTCACCTGCAGGTGAGTCTACCTGGCCACTTCTACATGTAGTTCAGGACAGGAGTCCCTGCATTACTGTGGGATAAATCAGTTGTGTTTCTTACAGCTGCTTTGAATCCAGATCTCCACTTTTTTAATCCTTTCACGTGTGTACAGAGTAGAAGGAAGCAAGAGATTTTTGACTTAAAATATGAATAGTGAGAAGTTATGCACTTAGTAAATCCAGCCATTTGAGAATCTGGCTATGTAGAAGGTGGCTTCATTCTTCCAAGGTCTGAGGGTTTGCAGAAGTCTGTTGTTTTAATCAGGAGGCTGCATGGATTGGATGCTGAAGGCCCAGAATGCCGCATGGTCCCAAAATAGTGACTCTCCCTCATTTTACTTATTTAACTCTGCACTAACAGGGACAGAATTTCACTTCTTATGAAATTTCTGTCCTAAATAACCTGTGCTATTAATGCTTGCTTTTTGCTTTATTTGGTATCTGTAACTAGAAGCACTTTTTTTTCCCCATTTCAGGCTTGGTGTCAAGCTCCTGACTCAAAAGCCCAGCATTACACATACGTGTATTTCTAGATACAGGTCTGAATGAAGCTTGGTGAAGTGTTCCACTGGAGTTGACACAGGTGCCCTAGGGATGAATTTAGGGTACTATCTGCCTTATGGGCTACTTTTCATTTTACATCTCTCTCCTCATATATTTTGTGGGTCTAAAAACAATTTTCAGGAGGGAGAAATGGCACTGTGATTTCTCATAAGCAAGGTACTGAAAGGATGTGAAAAAAGAATGGTGCAGCCTTCTCTACCTATCAACTAAACTCAGTGTTCCCTGCATTGCTTTGCTGTTCTTCATGTGAATATCCCCATGGCCAATATTCTTCCTGCCCTCACTCACTGCAGGCTGTGCTGTCCTTTCACAGCTTCTCTGCCACATCTGAACTGCCTTGGTTTGGGTCAGCAAATTCTCTTCTACCTCATGGAACTTCCCACTCCTCTCTGCCTCTTTGGTTGCATCCCTGACCTCTCCCAGCCTCATTTTTCACCTTCTCAAAAACCTCTCAGCCCTCACCAGCTGCATTTTTCATCAGCTTTGGCATGAAAACATGGCACCAATTAGTTGGAGAGGTGGTACGGAGAGGAGAGGTGGAGAGCAGCTGGTTTGGCCAGAGCAGAAAGCAAAGCACCTCTTTGCTTCTCTGGGCTGCCCAAGAGGTGCAGTGCCTCCCATGGTTGAAAGCTCTGGAGTTGGAAAGTGACAGATGAAAGCTTTTTATTGCTTTTGCAAGCAGAAAGTCAAGCCAGAAGCTGGGCTTTGCACCATGAGAGTTTTAGGCCTGGGTCACAGCTGGTCCTGCCCAGCTGCTCTCCCCCAGCACGGTGGAAGCCCACCAGAGCTGTGGCCAGGGAGAACACGGCAAAAGGCCACTCACAATCTCCTGATGGCTCTTGAGATTTCACAGGAACAGCCTGAGCAAAGCCATGTGTTACAAGAAACCCCTGGAACGATTTTAAGAGAGCAGAGATATGCAGAAGCAGAAGTCCTGGCAAGCTTTCATTCAGTTCCCCATGGAAAGAAAGAAAATTATGAGCATGTATATCCCATCTGACTGTACCCAGGCCAATCTCTAGGTAGAGTTTAACCATTGTCCAGCTCTTCCAAACCTTCAGCCTCACATCTGGTCAGCTGGTCCCTTCCTGCAGCCAACATCTGGGGGTCTTCCTTGCAGGGGCCATTGCCAATCTGCATACAATTGGTGCTGTGGGTTGAAACAGAGGTCACCATTGAAATCCTGTGTTTCCAAGAGCTGTTTGGCCAAACAGAATTTACAGACCAGGACAGTTATTGACAGAGCTGACAAAAGAGATGCTCCAATGATTTACAGTCCAGGTGTGTTGTCAGAGCAACATATTTACCTGAGATCCCAAGAACTGTTAAAATTTAATCCCTGGGGACCTTCTCTGCAGCCCCTTGAAGGGTCACACCTCCAGGACCATTTGAAGTCACCATGCAAATAGCCAAAACTTTAGAATTTCCAGGGAAAATAAGAGCAGATACAGTGATTTAAAATGGTTTTAATGGGTATAAAATTGGAGAGGTGAGCTGATATAGGATGCCCTTTCCCTTAACCCAAATGTACAATTCTCCACAATAAAACTCTTTGAATATATACACATTAGTCAGGATTATCTCTGAATGTCTAGCAGGCTAAGAGTATGGATCCTGGAGACGTCAGCAGGAGGATTCATTAGAGGGGATGGCAAGTGCTTGGAAATGGGAAATGCATTCTCTTATAAACACAGTCTGCACTGGGGCTGACCTTAAGACTGAACAGGATTGGCTGGAGAGATGGAGAAGGCAGGGAAGGAAAACAAAGTTCATGCGCAGTTGTCTCAATTTTTTTGTAACAAAACTACTTTATTGAAGTTTCTGTAACTTCTCTTTATGTTCCAAATTAGGGGAACTCTCACCATCAAAGCTGAGACTGCTGAAAAGGCAGTGTCAAATCAGCCCAAGCTTATTCTTTCCTGGTGGGACAGATTTTGTAGCATCTGGGGGTAAGTGATGTGACTTCTAGAGGGATTATCCCTCTGCTGATGTGGTGGAGCTTCCACAAGCTCAAAGCACTCCACACTTCTTGTCCCACACCCCAGATAACTTGTCTCTCAACTATCACTTTCCATTTCAGCTCTTGGATATCAGAGTTCATGTATTTGAGTGAGTTCTGGTACTCAAAATAAAAGATGCTGAATTCAAAGCTGCGTGGGCTGGTTTCTCCTTCACTGCTGCCTGTCCCTGCTCCCTCATTTGCCTACTGAGCAAAATGAGAGGAGCTAGCACGGAGTATGAAAGGAACTCAGCCAGCCAACATTGACTCCTACCTCATATCTATTAGCTGTAAATTACTTTAACATGAGTGACATCACACTTGACTCTTGGTAAAACAGTGTTAAGTTAGTGGGTAATAAAACAGCTTGACACTAATGATGGGTTCTGTGTGATAAATTACTGTCAGTGATCAGATAAGGGTTCTTGAGACTAACCTTGAACTAAATCTATTTTGTTGCTACATCTTGTGTGCAGTGTTCCACTTCTCACTGCAGGGATTAAGGGCTCAGAGCCCAATCCTGAGCTGTGCTGAAGGGGCAGCTTGTGTGCAGGAGCATTTCCAGAAGCTGCTTCCAAGCATCAGGCTGCTCCCACGAGTGGAGCAGGGAGGGTTTGGCCCCAACCTTGAGAGCAGCATCCAGCTCCATGGGCCTCATGGTCACTGAGATGCTGGAACAGCTTCCAACAGTGACTTCAGTATTCAAATCTCTGCTATTTTTAATTAAAAAAAAAAGCAAAACAAAAAAAAAGTTACACAACTAAGGGGTGGATCCTAAAAGTTTCATTTTTTTGGGAGTTTCATGTGATGGATTTCATTATGGAATATTTTTTGACCTATTCCTGAGGTCTGTCCTGCAAACCATGGATGTGGATGACCTCAGTGAGAATGGAGAACGTTCAGCAGCTGGCTGGATCAGGTCCTTATTCAAAGAACTTGTTTTACTTGCAAAACTTTGGGACAAAGCTTTATACCCAAGAACTGGGAGCTGGCCAAAGTCAATGTAAAGCATGGGATTTTGAATATATTTTTGCATGTATTTTCTTTGGACTCTAACCAGGGTGCTGCTTAGAAAAGGCTTCCCAAATTGTTTTACATTGTTATTGTTATTTGAGGCTCTGTTTTCATTTATCATTCAGGTAAGATGCCTGGGAGATTTTTTTTTCATACTATTTCTTGTGTAAACCATTGTATTAAAACATTTACCATCACTCATTTTCATGGATAATCACTGTTGTCCTGGCCTGTTTATTCCTGGAATAATCCTGGAATACTTTTGCGTTAGAAATGGCTGCAACAGAGAGAAGTTTTCACTGTGTACATCCAGATATTCATTAATGTGTGATTATGACAGAGCTCATATTAAGATGCACTGGTTTTAATGCCAGTTGTAATTAATTTTGGAGAGGAGAGTCCTTGAGAGGGTGGCTCCAGTGCAGGAGAGAGGAGTGTGGGGGAAAGGGCTGGATCTGCCTGGCTCTGCCAAGGAACAGGCTCTGCTGAAGCAGGGACACACTGCAGGGGTACAGTTAACTGCTCCTGCTCTCAGTTCTGTGCTAAAACACAACATTTTTATTGGTGCTTCCAACCCAGCAGTCAAGCACTGAAGAGCCCTGAGACACCATTTAAGTCAAATTATGAATTAATCCGTGTATCAATCCAAGGCAATGGTTGGTTCTGCACAGAGGGTGACCTCAAGGCTGGAGATGAGGGCTGGGCTGTGCCCAAATCCCCTCTCAGGGCAGTGACACAGGAGCTGGAAGGGTCACAAGCCTTCCTGCAAAACACCCCCACTGAAGCAAAATCTATTTTGTTCCCTGCACTTCTCCCACTGAACCCCATTTTTATCAGAATTTTCTTGGCTGTTCAGTTCCATTTGAAAGGAGTGGGCCTTTTTCTGCATGATTCAATGCAAAAATAATTTCTCTTGGCTTTTTGTTTGTTTGTTCATTTGTGTTCCTTCCTATCCTGTATCTTGATTCCCTCTGGAAAAAGAAAAAAAAAAGGTAAGGAAAGAGAAGGAAAGTAACACTTCTGCTTGGAACAAAAGGGAGGAGCCTGTGTGGGAGATGTCAGATGGAGGAGAAAATCCCTGGACTTTTTCCAGAAATCTCCATCCACTTGAGTTGTGGATACAATCAGTTTATCAAAACACCCTCTGGTGCATTGCTGTGAGGGAGTGGAGATGTCCCTTCGCCAGGAGAGGTTTTTTAATGGGTTTGCACAGCAGAGGTGAGGTTCCCATCTCTCTCACAGCCCTGTATGCAAAGCAGAAAGGTGCACGGGCAGACAGAGAGCAGCTGGCACACTCTGCTGTGCCCCAATGGAGCTGGCAGGAGATGTGGGTGTGGTGGCACTGGTGACACGGGGCACAGTGGCACTGCCAGTCTTTGCTGACCCTCTCTGGAGATGCAGCCCTGCTCCCTCCTGCTGTGCCTCACAAAACTACCCGCTCCAAACTCACCCAAGCCCTCAAGGTCCCTCCTCTCCCTCCTCTCCCCTCTGCTCCCCAGGCAGCTGCTGGCCCGAGGGGAGAAGCCCAGAGCTCTCTTGGTCTCTGATAATTTGCTCCCACCAGCAAAGGAGCACCTGCAGCCCATCCTCCCAGCACTCAGTGCTGCCCCAGGCTCCTGCAGTGAGGGTTTGGGGGGCACTGGGGACATGAAATCCTCACTGGGGGCTGCTCTGCTCCCCAGACTGCCCCATGGGACAGGGGAAGCATGCCAGCAACATTTGGGTAAGATCTGCAGGTGTAGCCAGAGCTGAGGAATTCCTCCTTTCTTCCATTCCCTTTGATTTACTGAGCACAAGTGGGGGCACAGATTTTACATCCCTGCTTCTGACAGAGCAGCCCATGAATGTGTCACACACGTGCTCACAAATGTGTCTGGGCTTAAACGCTTTTGTCTTCAACATTCTCCACTTTTTCCCCCTTTCTTTCCCTTCTCTTCCCTCCCTTCCCAGACATAACTTAGCCCAACCAACCAGAGACACTGTGACTACCATGATGTAGGAAAGAAACAATCCCTGGATGGAGCAGCAGGCTCCAAACAGCTTTTCCAGCAGATGCACGAGCAGGAAATGCAGTCTCATGTCCAATTTCTCATACCTTATCCATGACTGCTGCACTCACAGAACACGTGCAGCCCAGCAATGCGTGGTGCAGAACGGTTTTGGTGTGAGCCCTTCCCCTTCTGCTCCAAACCAGGCACTTTTTCTGGGAGGGAAGAGGGCTCTGGAGAGGTGCTGATTTGGCTGAGATGGGAAATTCCCCTGGGCTTAGGTAAAACAGCCCAGGCACTGGGAATGGAGCCGTGCCCACGTTTGCTTTGCTAATTAAGCTTAGCCTGGGCTCAGAGGGACTTGTTTTGGAGGGGTAAGTGAGATGAGATGGAGCAGAGCCCAAACGCTCTGTGGAGCTGCCTCTGGGGCTCAGGGAGGAATTTGTCTTATCCTTTTGGACCTGGATCTGGCCTCTCCTTCCCCAGAAGCACCCTGAGTCCGTCAAGCAGTGAAAACACTTGATGTCACAACTTCCCAAGGCACAGGCAGGACCTCCTGCCCCAGACAGCCCAAGCTCTCCCCAGCCAGCCTTATCCCAAAGACAGAGCAAGGAGCCAGAGTTCCACAGCAGCAATGCACTCCAGTATCCCTGGATTTGTGCAAGGAAAATGTTTTCTCTCCCCATCTCCTGCATGACAGGAGCTTCAGGTCAGGTACCCAAACTGCATCCTACACAAGCTGTTCCCCTGCTTTGCAGGGAGAGCTTTTCAAAGAGCAATAAAAAATATTGTGGTTTGTTGGGGACTGGACAGAGCAGCATGAGGCAGCACTCTAAGGAACAAACTGGGACCAGTTTCCATGCTGGGATCTTGGTGTAAAACACCCTTTAGTGTTGACCCCACGTTTTCCTGACCTCTCCAACACCCAGTTTTAGCAAAAATCTTTTTATAATCTAATTTTTTTCCCATATTATACTGTACCATAGAAAAAAAAGGATTGAGTGACTAGTCTAGTCCAAATGAAATTCCTCTGGCAACAAGAGCAGGAGAGCAAGGATTGCGCCCTGAAACACAGCACTGTGCAAGGTTGCAATAATGAAATCATTGAGAACTGTGGGAAAGATGAGTTCAAAGTTTTCGAGAAATCCCACCTGGGTGTTTTTGTGTGGGAACACCTATTTATGCATGTCAGCACCACTTGCACAAGAAAAAATTAACAAATCTCAGCCCTGACCACTGTTTTAAAACCTTATTTCTGCAGTTTAACCCACACTATGAGTTGGTTTTTTTTTCTGAGTAGAGTTCACTGGTGCTTTAAATAGGTGCCCACAAATTTAATAACTATCATGACAAAGTTTCTACATTCTTTCCTAAATTCCAGGGCTTTCCTCTAAGCTGGCTGGCCATACTGTAAAAGTTGGTCATAAATATCTGTCTTTGGTATAATAAAAGCAATGTTTATATTCTTGACAGAATGCATTTGTGAACTTACAGTCATTAGAGATGTAAACTGAAGGCAAGAAGATAACCTCTCTCCCAAATGTTCTATTTATTTCTGTAAAGTAATTTGTATGATTTATCTTATAGACTAAGGTTTATGGTTCACTTTGAACTCCAGGTTCTTAACTCAGCAATTGCCTGTTTGGGCTGAAGCATATAAGTGATGGCATGACCCAAAGTGCTAGATGAAAGGAAGAAGACAAAAACAAGGCAGGCTTCTGGGATTTTAACCATCATTTCTATATTCCATTGACATCTCTGGGTTAAATATTTTCTTTTGGAGGCCAATATGATCATTCCATCTGTGTGCCATATCTGTGGTGACAGGGCAGAGCGTGGAGCACGGGCACCTCCAATGAGCCACGCCAGGACCTGTCCGACCAGGAATGCCAGGGGGTCAAACCTGGCTTCACTCAGAGCTCCCAGTTTACAAACATCCACCAGCACTAAGGCAGCATCTATTGCATGATTCATAAAAGAAGAATTTGGTGTGGCCCTGCGTGCTGCTGCTGTGCTGGGCTGGAAAGCCTATACTTTTTAAAGCCCACACTTTTTAAAGCCCACGCTTTTTAAAGTCCATGGTTTTTAAAGCTCACGGTTTTTAAACAGGCTCCTAACTCTTGTTTGCAGGAGATAATATTTAATACTGAATAGACACAATCTTCCTGACTTTGCCAAGTCTGAAATGAATCTCTAAGAGCTGTGACCTGCCCCATTCACCCAACACCAGCCAGAGAAATCTGTTGATGTAGCAGGAAAGCTCCTACAGTGCTCAGGTTTGGGGCAGATGCTCCAGAGCAGTGCTGGGGGTCTGCAAAGCTCAGCACAGAGCAGTGAAAAGGTGGGGTGACCCCAAGTTTCTGTTTGGTTTTGTGTTTTTACCACCATTTTTAAAGTAATGCCTCATTCTGATACCTTGTAAGAAGGCAGTGGATGTGCTGTGCTGAAATATTTAAGGTTGGTTTGGCTGTCCCCACCCCTGAGTGTCTTTCTGTGGACAGAGGTGTCTCCTTTCTCCATCCTCAGGGAGAATTGCTGGGGGCAGTGTAGGACCTGTTCCCACCATGCTGTGGGTGCTGAGTGCAGTTCCTGGGGAAATGCTTGTTTTCTTTCAGCCAAAATTTTAATTTTAGCAGATTCCTGATAGAAGCATGTAATTAAACACAGCTCATTTCTCAGCATTTCCACCAGTGCCATCAGAAGGGATGAAGCAATTTCTCCATCACTTAGCCTGGCAAAAATGCACAAGACTCAAGTGTATATCATGATTTTTTTTTTTTAATAAGTGAGAAAATCTGGAGTAGGAGGAAAATTATCATTCCCAGACCTGGCTGGAAGGTGGAGTTTATATTCTGTAGGAAACTTGGATTATTCAAACCATTTTTCATTCCAAATCAGTGTCAAAAAGTCACCTCTCCTCCAAGAACAGCTCATAAACTGGCAATTTTGAACATTTTCCATTGAGAAACATCTGAACAGGTCAATAATAGAATAATATATATCATATATAGATATGAGATATAGATATGAAATATACACAAAAATGAAACCACGAAAGTCAAACGACTCATTTTGTTGCATTCCTCCTGCCTGTTCTCAGAGCAGTGGGGTATCTTCATGTTTTCAAGATGACTAAAAACAAAAGCAGCTGACTTTAGGCAGATTATTGTGCTTTGAAAAACAGTCATGTGAATTTTTAGTTGTTCTGGGCAGCTCTAACATAGGAGAGTGAATGGCTTTGAGAGCTGTGAGTAAATTTAGGAGATATTTATAAAAGGTGCTGGCTCAGCATGCATGGAAAGTGTTCAGCCACCAAACACACCCAGGGACAGCCCCATCCTCTCCACAACTCTGCCATAATTTTGGTTAACACCAGCACTGGTTTAGTTGTGATTTTATCTGGTGGCACTGGAATGAAATTCCAGTTGGGAACTGTCAGGACGCCTGCAGAAATCCCTCCTGGATGTTGCAGGATTTGGCCCCTGGCTTTCACCAGATTAACAGGAAAAGATGCTCTTTGTACCAGATAGGCAGCAAGACTGGAAGTTATTGAGACCATTTAATCTCCTAATTGTTCTCTTATGAATTACCTGCCCTGCTGGGCACGTCTGCTGTCTAACCCAGCTGAATGTGATTTCTGAGAGTGAGGAAGAGCTGTGTGCTAAGTGCTGCCTATATTTTGGTGCATTTAGTTATCAATATGTGGAATTCTGTCCAGTCCTGGACATGAAAAATCTGTATCTTATCTGGCCTCTGCCAGGTCAACATTACTCACAATTCAGACACCATTTACTCTGCAGGGCTGAGACCTGTGTGATGCCTGGCTCTGACCAGTACTATTATTCACTTACTCTTGAGAACACTATAATTAATCAGAAATACATGTTAACACCCTGTCTTCTCTCCCCTGCCTCCACCAAAAGTCCCCACCAGCCACCCAGCTTCTGAAAACCAGGATTAAGCCCTTAGTGAAGTTAATGGGAAAAAGCTCAGCAGGAATTCATCATGCTGGGGGTCAGCCTTCTGCTTTTTCTTGTCTCCTAAGGTAGGCAGAAAGCCTGGAAAATGGGAGCAGGGTTAGGAGCTACCAGCTGCCTGTGTCTGGTGTTTGCTGTGTTGGATGGGGCCAACGTTTGCTGTGCAGAAGTGAAACAGAAACTTCTCTGGACCTGGGCTAATTGGAGGCAGAGTTTGATACTGAAGCTGATGTTGTGTCAATGAATTATTATATAGAACAATAAAAGTTGGGAAGGGAAGGTGGGATCACAAAGTTCCTTGCAGGTGTAAAAATTACCCTATTTTTTTGGTGATAGACATAATCCACTGATATCAAAAATCATACTTCAGAATTTTCCAGCTGCTGTAACACCAAAGATATTACTCAATGATTAATAGGGCTGACAAAGAGGTCACCTGCAGGCACCCCAGGGGCTCCAGGCTGAAGGACCCCCATCCCTGCCCCAGGGATCATCTCCCACCCAATTTCTTCAGGGATATTTCTTCTTTAGCAGGGAAACCATGCCAAAGCAGGGGGTGACTGAGGTGCTCCCCCCTCAGGAACACAAGCTGTCCTGCCCACATTCCTCTGAGCACATGCATTTAACCTGAAACATGGAAAATAAGAGGCAAGACCTGGCCCCAGCAGCCGGGTGTTGGGAGCTGGTGCAGGCGGGAGCAGGGTGTACAATGGACCATCTGTTTCCCTCTGTTTTTATTCCCAGATTGGATCAGCTGGGCTAAAGGAAAAATAGAGAGAGATGGAGCACCAGCACAGCAGCTCTGACAAGGGGCACGGGCACTAGGGAAGGTGCAGAACTGAAACAGCCTCTTACATGGCAAGTGGAATGGAGACAGCTCACCAGAACCCAGGAAAAATGAGAAATCCTCCAAAACACTGAGTGTTGCATTCACTTTAGACAGCTGCTTTACCCCAATTCTGAATGATACTGAGTTTTCTATAAACCCCAGGCTGCTTCTCAGAGATGGGGTTGTTCCTCCTGAAATTGTGCCCACTTGTTCCAAGATGTCTCTGAGCAGGGCTGCAGAAGGGCTCTGTGTCCCAGCACAGCAGGCTGGGACTTGGTGCTCCACATGGGAATCATTTCTTCAGTGACAGGGAAACTACTGGTGGCCTTGATGTTAAGCACAGGATTAAATGCTTTGTTCTTTTAAGCCTTGAATATATAAATAGTCGCAGGTTGCAAGGTGCAGGAGAATAAAAATGGGCAGGAATTGGAGCCTTCTGTAGGGTTATCCTGTGCATCAGCAAAGCTTCACTCTCTGCTGGGTCAGGCATGAAAACTGACACAATTCTGGCTGGAAAAGCACCTTTTTTGGGTGGGGCAGGTACTTGCCGTTGCTCGGTGTATATGGCTTTATGTCAGAGCTGTAAGGATGCGGGAGCTGGGCACCAGGCGGGACTGAACTGCCTGGAGCTCCCGTTCCCCCACCAGAGCTGCCGGGTGGTCACCCAGGGGCGACCCTCGGGCCATCCCCTGCTGCCACCCCACGGGTGTCCCTCGGCCCCGGGCGCTGATAAGGGCAGGGATCGCTGTTTTCTCTCTTTGGGGCTGACCCGCGGCTGACCCTGCTCTTGACAGGTCACCCTGCGGAGCTGGCACTGCGGGGACAGAGGGACAGAGGGACAGAGACACAGAGGGACTCTGAGCTGGCACTGCGGGACAGAGGGACAGAGGGACAGAGACACAGAGGGACTCTGAGCTGGCACTGCGGGACAGAGGGGACAGAGGGGACAGAGACAAGGCTGGCCCCCGAGCTGGCACTGCGGGGACAGAGGGACAGCGGGACAGAGACACTGTGGGACCCCGGGCTGGCACTGGGGACAGAGGGACAGAGCCACGGCGAGGCTGTGCCAGGCTCGGGGATGCCCCTCGGGGACCCTCCGTGTGTTCCCTGCTCAGCACCTGGGGAGGATTTGGGAAGCTGGGGCTGCTTGCTCCTGGTGTGTGCACCTTCCCCACCCACTGTGTTTGTTCCTGGCATCCTGGCAGCCTCCCCCAAGCACTCGCCTCTCTTTGAGGGGTGTTTTAAACTAAAAAAACCCCACTGGTTCACAACATCCCATCAGAACCCACTAACTGTGGATCTCAGTGGGATCTCGCTGCACTCAGGGGGAAAGGCTGGGGAGAGCCAGCCTGGGGGGCACAAGGCTGGACCTTACAGCAAATTCCTGCCCAAGCTGGACGCAGGACCCCCAGTGCTGTAGAGGAACCCCAATACCCACCCTGGGATCGTGGAGAAGGGCCCCTCTCCCTGTCTCAGCCCCACAAACCCTGCCTTGGGACCTCCCCTTCTCAACACCTTCGAATGCCTGAAACATCAGAGCTCGCCATTTCAAGCTCTTCTTGGCAGCCACAAGGTATAAAAAGATGATAACAAATAAAAGCTGAGATAATTGCACAATCGCAGAACTCCAGGAGTAGTGGAAAAGAAAAAAAAAAAGAGAAACACTTGTTGCAAGATTTCGGGTTTTATCATCAGAGCTGGAATCGTTATCATTAAAAGCAAATATCGCAGAGCAGAAATATCTCTGTTATAAAGTCAGATGGGAATTTTGCCCTAAAAATACCTGGCATTTCTCTTAGCTGTGCCATAGGAGAACCTCTGGACCTGAGCTGTAAATGTGTGAGGTTTCTTATAAATAAATAATATCAATATCTCCTCTGTGGTATTTATAACCTGCATAATACAACAGAAATTAAAACCTTTGCAAAAGAGGGCAAGGAAGCATAAAGAGATTATAAAATGTGCAGAAGAATTCACTGGGAGAGAAGTGAGTGAATACAGAGAGTTTTATCACTAATATCTTTCTCCTTAGAGGCACAGACTATTTAAATATGTATTTTGAATGCAGCCAAGAAATATAAAGGTGACATAGCAAAGTGATTTTAAATAAACAAGTAATAATAAATAGTTTGAATATATCAACAATGAAAGCACAACAAAAAGGCTCATATAAATGAAGGTATTGATGGCAGAAATGCATCTTGCACAATGGTAAATATAATAGAAATGCTAACATTTATTAGTAGCAGAGAAAGATTTGCAGGAATACTGTTGGGGGGCCAGGAGGTTACTAATTTCAGTGCTTTTGACTGTCAAACTCCTTCAGAAAAATTACACATTTCATTTCAGCTCCTGAAAATTACATACACTTTTTTTTCCACAAAAAAATAATCTCATTCAAGTTTTCAGAAAAATTTTTTCCTATAAATGCTTCAATAAACTTTTACAAATAATCCCTCATTTTGGCTTGTGTTGCTCTGATAAATCACTGAAACAACACTCTAAATTATTACACTCAGTTGACTCAAGGAGTTTAACATTTAGAATTGAGATAAGAACCAAAAAGTCACCGAAGGCAACTTTGAGTCCAGGAGTAAAACCAAGGAAAATCTGTAAAGGGAGCGTGGAGTTAATGGAAACACCACTTGAAATATTTACCTAGTCACTCACAGCATTTTCCCTACAGTTCTTTTGCATGTCCAGATAAATACCAGCCTCTCTGGCTAACAACCTTCTCCAGGGCTTATCTCCTCCAGCAGCCCTGTGTCCTTGGAGCTTGGGACTGTCCTGCCTCTCCCAGGACTGCACTCATGGCCACCCCAGCTGGTCCAGACCAGGGACCCCCAGCCCTTGGAGGTGGGATGATGGGGGCAGCTGGCAGAGGAGCATGGAGTGATCGTGGGGTCTGCCTGCTCCTTGCTCCCCTTGCTCCATCCCTGGGCTGTCTCTGGAGGGAGGAGGAGCTGTGTCAGGCAGCTGCTGGCAGTGTGGCAGCTCCTCTCCCGCTGAGCCACCCCATGTGAGCTCCAGGCGGGTGCTCAGCCCCGGATTTTGCCTGATGAGTGGTTTCTCCCAGCCATATCCTTTCATGACCCCATTTCCAAGGCTTTCCCCTCACCCAGGAACATGTGCATCCCTGCTTGGGGCTGGGGAGAAACCCACTGACTTATTTGAACCAGATCGAGAGGGTGTGAGCGGATTAGGGGAGGATGTAAAGAGGGTCTGCCCAGGCTGCAGCTGTCCTTCACATGGGACTTGATGGAAAATGCAAGAGCTGCTGTCTGCTCCTGCCTTCGACCCATCCCAAAAACTACCAGCTGGAGGCACCTATGGAAACCTCACAGCCCACAGGTACCCATCATACCCTCTGCACTGCTCTGACTCCAAGAAAACATAACCTAACATCATTTCCTGGCATCTGGGAAGCCTGAACCCATATCTATTCCTGCCCTCTGCTTTTTATTAATTAGCTCCCAGCATCAAAATATGTGTTCAGAACTTTCCAAACACTTTATTTATCCAAAGGATCATGCAGGAATAATCAATCCCCTGAGCATCTGGTTTCTTTTGATTTCTTTTTGGTGTTTCCCCCCGCTTCTAATCTGGAAACCTGCTGGGGAACCAGCAGGAGAAGTGTATGATACCGAGAAACTTCATTTATGGGGCATATTCAGTAAAAGCTCTCCCAAATACATCCTGCTGGCAGAAGCCAAGCAAGGAGAGAAAGAGAAGGGCAGGGAAGAGATGTTCATCTGAGAAGGTGGGTTGAGAATAGGCATGGGTGTAGAGGAGAAATCATGGACATGAAATGTGGCTGAGGACAGGGATTGTGCACAGGCAAGGAGAAGCTGAAAGGTGAGAACTGGGAGGGACTCACAGGCAGAAGGGTGGGGAGGAAATCACTGCGTGATAACAGGATTTTCCATTACAATCCTGGTGCACACAGTGTGGGGTGAAATTATACTTAAACATTGGAGACTCCATGGATGGGGCAGGTCTTTGGTCCACGGTGGCTGCTCATGCTGGGTGAGCTCATGCCATTTTTCTGCCAAAGTTGTACAAAACCAGCTCTATTATGATGACAGCACCTTTTCCAAATTTAGCTGATTTCTCTTCGAAAGTGGATGAGGATAAGCCAAGAAAACGCCATCATGAATATGGAATGAGCATCCATACAGAGCGTTTGTCATTTCAGATGATATAAACATCAGGGGTTATGCTGGTATGATGTTAAAGAAAAGTCCCTTTTTGGGATGGTGGGCTGTGGTCTTTCCACCTTGAGGAGATGGAAATTCTTCTTAAAATCTTGTCCCAGCTGAGCCACTGGGTATGTGACCCAGTGTCACCCCAGACAATGGAGCTGCCGCACATCCAGCCCTGCTCCAGCACGTCATCCTGCCTCATCCTGTCACATTAATTGGCTCTACTTGGGCAGGATCCATCAGCCCAACGCATTTGAAGGTTAAAAAGCAAAAGTCCCTCCCACTCTCTCCAGCTCAAGGGCTTTCACCCCGTTTTCTTGGAAGGTCGATCTCGGTGAAATGACTCCCTTTCGGCCGCAAAATAAATACGCGTGTAAATCGACGGGGCACACTTCAGACTTTGAACCGCAGAGCCGCCGAGCCCGGACCGGTGTTTTCACAAGCTCACGATTGAGCTCTAGCCCTTTGTAAACTTTTACTGGATTGCCTTGGACGTGGCAGGAGCAAACAGTCAGCCTCAGCAATTGCAAACACGCGGGGAGGCCGGGGAGCCGTGCATGGCACCGCCAGACACCGGGCCGGTGACTCACGGCCTCCCCCCGGCCATAAACCCCGAGGGACTGGTAGGAATTGCATCCTGGAGGGACTGGGACAGCGGCTGGGGCCTTGGGAGCAGCTCCACCGAGAGGGCATCTGGGTGATGCTGCTGCTCCCCGCGCTGCCTTATTGACCGCTTAAATCCTCTGCAGATCAAAGCGGGGCTGAGAGTTTCTTCCTAATGCTGCTTGAACTACACTGACCTTTTCCTCTGGAACCTCGGTTAACTCCTGCCCATTACTCATTGTAAACAAAAGGGAGATCCAAAGGGTTTCCAACGGCCGAGATGGATGGGAAATGTTAGGAAGCTGGTGAAGGATGCTCAGGCAGATGACATGATTTAGGGAAAGGAAGGAATTCAGACCCACATGGGCTGGCAGCCCCACTCTTCATTGTGGCACCTTTAGCTGTGTCCGTGTCTCATGCAGAAATGGCTTAGAAACTGTGATGAGCTCAAATGCTGGAGTGGCTCAAATATGGACTTTAGAACTCAGTCGTGGGTCAGACTGGAAGGCGATCCCCAGCCCTGCTGAGCACACGCCAGTGCCCATGGCATGGTTTGCAGCTAGAGCTGACAAAATCATGCCATCAAGTGGGAGGGACCTTGAACTCTGGAGCAGCTCTGCTTGGAGCTTTGAACTTTGTGGCTTGTCTCTGCCTCCAACACAAATGTTGCGCTGCCATATGGATACTTGGCACCGTGGTTTATCTTCTCCTTTCGTATCTTATCCTCTTTGGGAAGTCCTCTGGTAATACCTCACGTGCTCTTTGCATTGGGAAGACCATGTGTACAGGCTTGCAACAACATTAAATCCCATCATGGTCCATTACTCTTGTCGTAAAAATGTCTTTTTTCACATAATGCATCAGAAATATCTGTTTAAACTTCAGGGAAGTTTCTGCACGGGCTGCAGAGGGGAGGAACAGCAATACACCCAGCTCCCCACACATGAGTCTGTGTCATCCTGCATCATGGAGGTGACAGCTGCTGATGGACAGCAGCCACAGCCAGTCCTGGACTGGGACTCAGATTCTCCTGAGCCCTTCCTGGTGGTCAGAAAAGTGCTGGTAACAGACAGTGAGATGGGTTTTGTGTACTATGGCTTCTCAGGTTCACATTCAGGAATGTGACTTATGTGACAGCTCCGATCAATTCTTCACCCTGTCCAGTGAGCTGACGTGGAGCTGAGCCTGGCAGGCCGTGCCTCTGCCTGCTTGTCCTTGATGCAGGAGGGGACTGGGGGTGCCCTCCTGGAGCAAGCATCCTTCTCCTGGCCACCTCCAGCAGCCCTGCTTCCCGGCTTGGATTTAAGCAGGCCTTGTCTTTCCCTGGCTACAACCCCCACCCTCTGCCTGCGCCGAGCCCTTTTTCTGCCCCTTTTTCAGCCCTCTCATGGAAACAAAGGCGCGGGGTGTGACCTGGCACCGCCGATGGTGAGTGATAACGCGGAGCCGCTCTCGCTCGCCGCTGGCCGGCGGCTGCCCCGTGCCCGGGCACGCTGCCTCTGCCGGGCCTCTCGTGGACAAAAATCAATTAATCTCTGACTTTTCCCCGTCCCCTCCCTATTGCACCCTGGCCCTTGGCCCAGGAATTTCCCCCTGGCTGCCCATGGAGTTTGCTGGAAACCCTCAGGAAAGCCTGGGCAGCCTCAGGGCTCTGGGGATTTTTGGCACTAATTCCTGGGGATTTAGATTATTTGGGAGCCACGGTTCCTGGGTACAGTGGGAAGGTGAGGATTTGCTGTGCGAGGCTGGGTGATTTGGTAACTCCTTCCTGTTGTGGCTTCTTTTAATGGAGCTACACGCATGGGATGGGGAAGGAGGAGAGGGGGAATAACCATCCCACCGTACTGCCCCGAAATGAGAGGGTTTGAGATCATTCAGCACTGCAACTGCCCCTGTGAGATTCTGCGGTGCCACTTATGGGGGAAACTAAAATTGCTTGCTCCAATTTCACCAAGTCAGGAGCAAGACGGATAAAACCCAAGAACACGAAAAGCAAGAGCTCTGTTTCGCTTTGGGAAGCCCGAGTTTTGCAGGGAACAGGGAGAACTCAGCTTTCTCCAGAGGATTTGGGAGTTGTGCCTGTAGGGCACACAGTGACCTCTGCTGTCCTGCCCCCCGGCAGACCCCAGCCCGGCAGATGCACCCGCATTTTCTGGGGAATGGGAGCTGTGGCTGGCCAGCGCTGGATTGATCGCTCCGATGCCGCCCCAGCCATTCTGTAGTGCCATCTTCAGGCAAAGCCTCTCTATTGCCGAGATCAAAGAGCCGAGCGTGGCCCCAGCCCGGCAGCCCCTGCCTGCCTCTGCCCTGCCCGGGAAGGGCTGTGGGGTCCTCACAGGGCAGTGGTCCAGGTCAGCAGGGACTTTCCGAGGACTTGTCCGTGGGTAATGTCTCCTGCTTGGGATTAGAGGAGAAGTTTTTCCAGGAGCTGGAGCCCCCAGCGAGCTGGAAGCTGGAGCAATGTCAGTATTAATCCTGAATAAGGGGCTCAGCAGCAAAAATATACCTTTGGGGTACAAAGGTGGCAGCCAGGGCTGAGGATTCCCACTCAGGGAACGGATGCAGGGGAGGATGCAGCCCTGCATGGGTTCCAAAGACAGCAGCCCTGGCACTTCAATCTCTGAAACACTTCACTGCCCCTCGCTTCGCTCAGACTGCTCCCAGGAATATTTGCAGGTCTGGCTGCACAGCCTGGATGTCCGGGAATGATCTCTGCTCCCTCGGGGACCTCCGAGGCTCTGGAGCAGGCAGGGGCTGTGTGGAGCAGCCACACAGCAACCTGGCATGCACATGCTGGGAGCAGCATCCCCCCTGTGCATGGAAGCAGCACACGGAGCTGGGGATTCCATCTGGATCCAGAGCTCGCAGCAGCTCCTGGGGGGCTCCCCAAAGTTTCCAGGGCTCTGGAATGGTCGTGTTTTAAAGCTGTGACCAGTTTTGCTGGCTCAGGGATGCAGGATGAGGGAGGCTCCAGCCTGCCCTGCCTGCTGCACACATCTGGCACAGACATGGAGCCGATCCTGCAAAGTGCTGCTCGTGTTCCTCTTCCGCCCGAGGATTTTTCAAAGACCAGGCTTCCTCCAGCTGATTTACAGCGCTTTTTAGAGCAAAGGGGCGATTCCAGAGAAGCCACCAATTATGTTGATGAAGAGCCTGACAGTAAACAGTGTCTTTTCTCCCTCTAAAAGAAAAAGACACGGAGGGAATTCAGCATCTTCCCAACATCAAAGCTAATAACAGAAGTGAAGTGAGACTCTGACCTTTAACAGCCTGCCTGTTAGTGTGGATTATATCATGTCAGCAGCCATCTGCAATATAAACTATACCTGGCTTTGATGAGACCTCTTATAGACCTTTAAAGGGGTGGAAATACTGCACAGCTTTCTGCAGAGAGGAAACCACTGGAATACCAAGGCTTTGGGTCTGCAGCACATGGGATGAGGGTGTTCTGCTGAACTGCTGGATCACCAGGGCTGCTGGGATCCTCACACAAACCTGTCTGGGATGCTGGAGCCAGAGCAGGCTGTGGCTATGCCTGCCAGTCTCAAGGTTCAGATATTATGGAGTTTTTGGTCCGCTATCACCTCCTGGGCCTTTTCCTGAGGCAGAATGAGGTTGTGTCCTGCTCTTATATGGAGAGATTGGATAGAGACTGTAAGGGTTTGTCAACTCTCTTGACAAAGGAGTCTGTTTGCCAGCCAACAGCCTTAATTCCAGTGTTTTGGGGGGTTTTTTTGGTATTTCTTTTCTTTCCACCCATAATGGCACCCTTCAGATGTTTTGGGGATGGACAGGCACCTGATATTCAGCATCCCTCTCCCTGCAGTGTTGTCTCTGAATCCATCAGATGCTGCAGGAAATCTCAAGTCCAAACTCAGCTTTTGCCCCCACCCTGTTTTTTCTGGGTGCTGATTTGTGACCCTGGCAGCACAGGGCTCAGTGATGGGGCATCCTGGCACTGCTCTGGTGCAGTAAACAGGCTGTAAAAGGTCTGAATTGAAGCCTGGGGGTACATAAGGGCAGGGATTGCAGGAGATGGTGGCAGGAACCTTCCTTCCACACAGAAGCACCTCAGTGCACTGGAAGGTGAGAGCCATTGCTCCCCAAAGAGGATCAGAAATAGCAGGTCTGATGGAGCCACAGAACATCACTGAGAACATGATCTCATTTCCTAATATGTTGAAATATCTCACCAACCTCTCAGGGGACTTATCCCTAGAAAGGAAGTTTTCTTAGCCATATCAGGAAGAAAAGAAAAATGGAGGAATGAAAAAAGTCATCATTGCTCTGACACCTGGAGATAACATTCAAAGCTAAGCGTTGGGCAGGATAACTCTGCTCCTAAACAAAGCTGATTTATTGGGAAAACTCATCCATTTACAGTCCATAAGTTAAGGGCTCAGGCTCTTTGCACAGAGGTGATTCAGTCATCAAGGAATATGGTTATAATGTTTTATGGGAATGTCTAAGACTTCCTCTCCACAGGACCCTGGCCATTGCAGTTATGAAATACACAATGCTTTAGCATCTCGAAGTCCTACACACTGAGCCATAAAGACAAACATGAGTGATCTTGTATCTTCTGGGGCTTTATGGCATTATAAAATATGTTTTATGTTCCAATCAGCAGCGACAATTTATGAACAGAGAGGCTCGAGAAGATGTAACATCAGACTATGTATTTTAATATAGTTTGAGAGAACTGTAATGCCTTGAATGACATTTGCTCTCAGCACACACGGAAAATGAATAGTAATGCAGTGGAGATTGATGGTTTATTTCATCACGAAGGGTCTTCTGTGCAAAGAGTTTTATGGACGTTATAGACAATAACTAGTTGGCTTAAGGAACAGGATTTATTGGCCGTGTGGCCACCTTCTCCTGCAGTGCTCACATTTTCTCAGTGCCTTGTTTGTGAAATTTGTTAGCAACACTTCCAGGAGGTTTGGGGTTTTTTTTTTCCCTGCCTGTAAGTATTCAAATTAGAGCAGGAGATAGACACCAACCATTTTTATTAATGTTTCGTTTTATTTACACAATGTATCAGTTATAAGAAGGTGTTATGGAGCAACACTAAAATGATCTATTTTATATGCAACTCCTCTGGGGAATGAGAATAAAGCTGCTCAGAAGTGGAAGCAGGGCGGGCGTCAGACAAGAGTTAGAACATGCTCTTTGTGGAGTATTGGTCACATTTAAACATCCTGTTCTTAAGATTATGCTGAGAATTTATTGCTAGTGCTGGATTTTTGTGAGTTCAGCATGTTTTGGTAAAAAAAAAAATAATCCTCAACTCTTCTGTTGTAATTCATCTTTGGTTATGCATTGCTGCAAAGAATGATATCCAAAGGATGTGCAGGCTGGCAGTGGCTTGGGGGATTGACTCTGCCAGTAGAAGGCAGCTGTTGAGCCTGCAGTGGCCAGCCTGTGCTTCTGCTCCTCTGCCCAAAATCTGGGATTTTTTACCCAGGTGGGGAAATTTTTCCATCTCAAACCTGTTCATCTTTTTCCTGCCATTTACTTGTGCCCAAACCACTAGCCAACACCACTTCCAAGAGTCCTGTGAAAAAAGAAGTCATTCTCAGTCTCATATTAAATTGCATCCTTTAGCAGGAAAATTTGGAAAACGTGTTTCTTTAAAGCCTCCTTGTGAGAAAGCAGGGAGAAAGATGACAGCATTGAGCTTTTGGGGATGCTCTGAAAGGACAGCAGTGATTTGTGGAATGCTGGGCACTGCAGATATAATTTTTTAGCCTGCAGTGAAGCAGAGGAGAAGGTGACTGGTTTCCATGGAGGAGAGAGGGTTTGGATGCTGGTGAGCCCCTGCAGAGGCAGGGATGGAGGGAGCAGTGTGGGTTTAGTCTCCTCCTCCTGCTGTTGGAACAACAAGCTGAGGATGGCCAGGACCTGTCCCATCACACACCTGCCCTGGTGCCACCTCTGATACATTTATGCGAAATTCCAGCACCAATTGCAGATTGATTCTTCCAAAGCAGTGGGAAATTGTGCCAGGAATCAATGAAGAGAATCCCAGCCCTGAGATAAGGGCAGCATTTCAGGCATGAGGGATTTTAGGCAACAATGGGCTGGGTCAACAACATCTTCACAGGAGAAAGGTGTCCATGAAACACCAAAAGGCTGAGATGTCACCGCGACACCCTGGTGTCCCCTCAAGGCAATGCCAGAGGTGAACATTTCACTCCTCAATGTCCCCCTTATTGTTCCTCCTGATTTATTTTTATTCTCAGAGTTTTATTAGTGCTGTTGACTCTCCTGTGCTGACTACCTGCCCCTCCACAGTAATTAAGCATTAGCTAATATCTGCTCATTGAAAACCATAAAGAGAGCTTTATTATCAGGCAGGAAAAGACTCCATTGATTTAGAAGACAGTTCAGGTGGTAATTTCCATGCCACCTTAAAAATCACTGCAAAGTGATCTCTAGAAGGTAATAAACAAGATGCAAAATCACCATGATAACATAAATCACCTTGAACTCACTTGATAAGGACCATGCCATGGATCCATCCAAGGGAATTGCTTTGTAATGCAGTATCAATGTCCCATTATTTTAAAGTGTTACTAAAGTAAAAGTGAAAATGGGATGCTTTATAGGGTATGTGGGATTTTATCAAGCTCTTTTGTGTTGGAGAGGAATGGGAGTGCATGGGTGGATGTAGCAGTGATGACATCTGCCAAGGGTGATCAGTTTGTCCTTCCAAACCTCTGTCACCTCAGTCCTCCCACAAAACAGCCTGTCCTTAAAACCAGGGCAGGAGAAGCTGAACCAGAGAAAACAACCCTGGACAACGACATTCTGGCTGCAGAGCCCAGCACTGGCAGGAAAAGGCTTGTGGAAGCACCTCCTCTCCTGCTGCCTGCCCTGGGTGCTCACAGAGCAGCCCCAGCTCCCGGGATGTCATGAGGAGCTCGGAGCAGAGGAGATGGATTAGGCCCTTCTGGCTGGCATGCCATGAATTATGTGTTAGCTCTACATCCAGCCATTCATTAGAGATTTACCAGCTGCTTTTTGCCTAAATATTTGCTTAAAACCCTCGGCATATTTCATTCCATAGATTATTTTTTCCTACCAGTTATGAATCAGGGCTAAAAGTGTTTTAGAAAGAAAACACCCTTTGCTGGAGTCAGATATTGCATTCAGTCAAAATCCACAAGAAACTTAAGACCAGTTGGAAATATGAAGGAGGTCATTCAAAATTTTGACTGAGACCAGTGATTGGGACAGATTCAGCTGGGACAGACACAGAGTAAAGATGAGCTCATTTCTGCAAATTTCAGGCTCTCTACTCCAGCCTGATCAGTTAGAAAAATTTTAATTATAATTTTTATTTTCACTGTGTAATTTTTCCTTTTCAGTGGTCTAAGCCATTTTTTCTGCCATTCCTCCACAAGGATTTAGTAAATTTTGCTGTCAGTCTGGGAACCCTTCTCCAGCAGCATCGGAGCTCTCAGCTGATGCCCATCTTTCCTGTTGAAGGCAGTTGTTTTGACCCAAATTGTGGCTGGAACCACTGTAATCAGGGATATGGGAAGGCTGCTCTGTTTTATATGTCTATTTAATTTTGTTTCTATTATGAAGTCAAAATTACAAACTTGCACTGAAGTCCTTGCAGTTTGCCCACTGGTGGCAAACAAACTTATAAGAGGTTGAAAAACCTGTGCATCTGTCTCAGCTCTCCTTGGAAATTTCTGAACAAAGTTTGCAGCAACATTTAGTTTAATCTGATTTTAAATTGTTTCAGGATAATTAGATGAGTAAATAATTGTAGAAGTTTTTCTTTTTAGTACAGCCTGAATTTTTATGCCATTCCTGAACATTGAAAAAAAATGGAGACAATGCAGAGAAACTTCAAATTCCAAATACAAACTTCCATCCAAAGTCAGAACTGGTGAGGAACCAGACTTTACTGCCATGTAAGTCAACACAACCGTCCGGCAATGAACCTGCATGAATTAATTTGTGGAGCAATGTCAATGCTCCTGCAGTAAGGGAACTGGTACCAGCGTGTGCTGCAGGAGCTTTCCCAACCCAAACCAGCTGCAAATCTGCCCTAAGTGATTTTTTTTTTCCTTACAGGTCCTTAATCCACTGGGTTAAAGCTTTACAGTGAACAGAGTACTGAGCAGGACAGACCAGCACTTCAGATTGCAGCCGCTCAAGGCAGTCATCCCACTCCTCTCAGTGTTTGAAATAAATCCTTACATGGGGATCTTAAAGAGCTGGACTAACTCCCCAAAGCATTAATGGGTGTTAAGTGGTGTGCTGAGATAAGAGTACATCCCATTGTTAGGAGTGACCGATAGAGCTCAGGGGTCAAGTGAAA
The DNA here is from genome assembly GCF_036417665.1 of Passer domesticus. Lineage (NCBI taxonomy): Eukaryota > Metazoa > Chordata > Aves > Passeriformes > Passeridae > Passer > Passer domesticus. The sequence goes on along the minus strand of NC_087489.1, from coordinate 10,422,981 downwards.
TTGGGCTTATCTGCTGGCAATTCAGCCTTTTTTCTTCCTGTGTTTGCTGTCTAGAATTTTCTTCTGCGGGAAAAAAAAAAAAAGAAAGAAAAAAAAAGGAAAAGGAAAGTGTAAAGTAGCCCATATTTTACTCAGGAGTCAAGCAGAAGATTCTTCAGGGCAGATGAAAGACAGACACAGCACTTTTTGTGGAAAAGCCGGGAGATGCCTTCCCTGCATGGTGAAATCCTTGGGACCATTGACTATCCCAGGGAAGGCAGAGCTCCTTTCATGAAGGCAGCAGTGCAGGAGAAATCCTTTCCCCATTAGGCACGAGCAGACAGAAGTCTCCTCATTAGTTTCTTTGGTGCACAGGAGCTGGCACCTGAACCTGCCAATTTCCCTGGTGCCTCCTGGATTGCTGAGCCTCCCAAGGATGCTGTGGTCAGGCTCTGGATATGGCTCCAGCTCTGGAAAAGCAAGGACAACACAGCAATCCGGAGAAAAGCTCCACTTTTCCACACTTTGCTGGACTCTAGCTGTAGCCAACGTGTTTTGGAGTGAACTGGGTGGGATCAAGTCCCCATTTCTGGAAGGGACTTGCTGTTCTTGGCACAACAAAGTCCATTCTTGCCACCTGGGACATTCGCCCAAGATTTGATTAAATGGTTGATGTAACCAGGGTGAAGTGACATTCTTATGTACTGGGAGAGGTCCCAGCACATCCATTTCACGGGGCTGGCTTTCAGGGTGAGCACTGGGAATGCTCTGGGTCTGCCTCACCCAAGGGCACCTTCACTGCTGTTACAGGAGCACCTTGTCATGGAGGTGGCATCAGAAGAAAGGCCCATTAAAAACAAATATCTATAATTTCTGCTTTTGTGGAAAGCGACCAGCTTTTGTTTAAAATGAGGAACTTGAAGTCACAAGAGAAACCAGCAGCTGAACTCTTTGTTGTGGTTCTCATGACAAAAGCCTGAGGGGTTTTGATCACTGTGAAATGGTTCAGACTGCTGGGTTGCACACAAACTCTTTTAAATAATCCCTGCTTTCCCAAGCTTCTTTCTGAAGCCCAAATCAGCATTTAACTGGCTGGGCAAATTCCCAGTCCCTGAGGTCAAGGGATGCTGTGCACTCACCTGCAGCAGTACCAGGATCTCACCCCCCTGTATTCCACTCTGTTTCCCTGCTGGCTGCCAAACCAGAAGGTTCCTGGATTTGTCATGACCACAGAAATACATTTTAACATGAGTGGTCTAATTCCACACTACCAGAGCTGAGTTTTGAGTTGTAAATGCAACCCTCTGAGCTCCTGACTCTGACCCACTTTCTGCCTAGAGCACAGCAGGAAGGCAACAGCTCCATCCCTCCCTCACTGGAATCAGATGGATGCCTATAAAATATTATTGGAAGGCTAGAACAATTAAATGTGTTCTTCCCTGTGCATTAAAATGCAATAACCGTATTCAGTGGCAAACAAGAGGTCTCTTCAACACAGTGTGTTAGAACAATTTGCTTATAAATTTGAAGGAGCCCGGGATTTCCTTGCATCTCTCCAATTTCAGTAGTGAGGGAACCCTGGAGTGTTGCAAAGCTGGGTAGGGAGGCTTTTACTGAGCTATCAAGTCTGAGAGCAGGAATAAAAATGTATATTTTCCTTCTTTCTGATTAATAGTTCCAGTCAACATCAGCTAACTTATTCCTATTGACAGATCTATGAAATACTTGCAGAATCAACAGCCATAAAGTGGATGGCAAAGCAGTGGCACCATAAAGCCGTAACGTCCGTGTCTATTGCAATCAAGGCTTTTAAAACCTAATTACTTCTGGGTGACATCAGTCATATATTTTCGTGTGAAATTACAGTGGCATGCAAGTGCCCAGCAAAATAAAAGAAAACAAATGATGCCCTATAATAACAGAGAAGTGAACTGTCATTTTTAATCTGGCATGAAAGCTCCAACTGATGAAGCTTAATACAACTTGTTAAAACACCTAACAAGTGAGGAAGTGATTAAGTATTGTCCTTTTGCCTCTGGGAAATAGGATCTGCTCTCAGCAAGCACGGAGTGACTGAGATAGCCCTTTGGAGCTGATTGAGCTGCACATAAAGTAACTTCTAATGATCTCAGTCCACTTTGAGCCATAAAGATTTAGAAGGGACAATATTTTAGAAATGATCAAGTTCCACTCTTTTTATTAGTGAGGATAAAACACCTTTGTGGAGGAAATTAAACAGAATAAATTGCTGAAGCTTTCTGCAGCTTCCCTCATTTAGTGGTGTCAGAAGAGTGCAGCAGACACCAGCCTGGAGCAGGAGCTCATCCACAGCAGAGGGCACTGAGGAGGGAAACTGCCTTGTGCTTCCAAAGATCTTCCAGCCTGGGAAAAATCCTTTGTGTGGTAAAATCCTTTGGAAGAACTCATTTCATCTGATTATTTTAGCTCCATCACTTCCCTGCGTGCCTGTGTTGCCTCCATCCCTGTGGGGAAATGAGGGATTTGGGACCAGCAGTGGGGTTTGGGGCTGGGCAGGGCACACAGAGCCTGAGGCTGCCCAGGATGCCTCTACAGCCCTGGTGATGGAGGAGCATCCCTTGGAGCAGCACTCAGAGAGCTCCAGGGATGCTCTGCTCTGCTCTCCAAGTTCCTGCCTTCCTGCCAAGTCACCTCCAGCACTAATCCCCCCTCAGGGACAAACCCACTGAAGTTCCCAGTTCCTGCAATGGACCATGGCAGAACCTGCTACAGTTTGTGCTCCTGGCTTTTATTAAGGACACGGTTTTCAGGAGATGTTTCTTTTATGGTGCTTAAATTAAGTTTTCAAGGTTAATTGTCCAATTTGATGGCTTTGGTTCAATAAATAATTCAGAGACAGTTTACGTCCTCCCATGTAAAGATGCCTACTGAGGTTACAGTCGCAGCCAGGCACTTCCTCTGATGTGCTATTAGCTAATGTGCTGGAGGTTTTTCCACTTCTCTTTGGAAGCATTTATGCTCTTTGAGAGGAAATTTGAATGGAACTGGAGTTCAGTGGAAGGGATCATAGTGAAGACAGCCAAAGTCACCAAGCTATCGATAAAGTCATTGCCAGTGTCCATTGTCCAGCGATTTTCCTGTTGTCATCCACCAAACAGCAATAGCACAGCAATAATTTTAGGTCTTAATAACAACTTCAGTTCAGCAGGTCAAACTGAGAAGTCTTTACATGTTCTTTGGGGACTCATCCTAGAGCGGCTAACTCAGACAAACCTTTTCTCTGAGGCTCTGAATCTGAGACTCCAAGCTGATGGAGGTGCCATTAGAAATTTCCCTGCTAAACTGCTGTGTGGGATAGATGAAGTTGCTTCTCTTAGTCACATTTTTATAGCTCTCTTGCAAACAATCTACAAGACTGGTTTTCCTATTTGCTGTGTATAATGGGATCATAACCCTGCAGGGAGTCCCAGGTATCAATACAAAACCCCTCCTATAAACCATAAATATTCCTGTGGTGTGTTAGTGTGAGTTCCAGGGCTGGGAATTCCCAAGGGAGGGTAGATGGGAATGGTGTTTGCTCCTACCCCAGGGACCTGGAACTGACGAAAGAGAGGGATACTGCTTCTGCTACCAACATTGGGGGAATCTTGAGGGGCCAATCAGTAACTATCCCTACCACGCTACCAATAAATAAAGCAGAAGATTTGCAGTGCTTATTAAATACCATTTCTCCCTGTAAATCAAGCTCCACCCTGAGTTAACAGCATCAGATTCCCAGCCAACCCACATCCCCAGGGTCTGTAGGTGCTTGGCAGTCTCCAAAGCCACTGTCCCCCTCAAGCACCAGTGCAGGCTGTGGCCCCACGCTCCCCAAGGTGTCCGTGGGTCTCGGTGCGTTCAGGTGAGAGCCGAGCTGGAGCAGCCCTGCTGCTGACACTGCAATGCAGCTCCAATGCAGAGCTCCTGGCAGAGGGACATTGATTCAATGGTACAGTTGCTGTCCTTTAAACAGAGGTCACATTGCAGGGCTGGCTCTGCCTGTGTGTGCCCAGAGAGGATGGCTGGACCAGGAGTCTGAGTTAGGGGGAGATGCTGTGCCTGCTGCTCGTGCCAGGGCTGGGGACACGTGCCCGTGGCCCATCCACCTGTGCTGAGGATGCCCAGCTCTCCCAGGACAGAGGGCACAGGTATGCCCTCACTCTGCAAGGGCTGGGGGCTCAGCACAGCAAAATCTGGTACCCAGAGGATGCTATTTCCACAGCTGTCTGCTCTCCCCACCACCTATTTTTGATCTACACATGGAGTAAAAATATAATCTGAATTTCGCCTGCTAGAGCAAATTGTGGCTACAAATATTCTCACTTATTAAAAAAAAAAAAAAAAAAAAAAGCAGTTATTGGCAACCTGGCTCAGAGCTTAGCAGGGCTTGCAGAGCAGCAGACTGTGAGGTTTGTTACCGGCAATGTATTCAGAAGGCATCTGATCACAGCTATAAAAGGGGGGGGAAAAATCATCAAGGCAACATTGTAAAAGATGATAGTTGTTAAATCTAATTTCAATACTCTGTGTGCATAACCTCTAACTCGGAGGCATCTAAGCATTCCAGACATGGCCGGTGCATTGTAATTTTTGCATCGTTTCACATTACTCACAAGGTGCATTAGATGGACACTGAAGGATGAATTATTCTTTTCAGCAAAACATTTTTGTGGAGTAAGTAAATTTATCTTGCGGGGAGAGTAAAAGGAAGAAATATGGCATTAAAATGTGCAGATCTGAGTTGAACACATCTCTCTTTTACAGGGAAACCATGATTTAAGTGCACTCTATTACTAATGTTTAATAAAAGCCATAATTCAGAATGTCAGGCTGAAGCTGTGTGCATTGAAACTATGATTTGGGGAAAAAATGACATGACCATTTTTCAGTACAGTAGCTCTTCTTTAAGCCATTTGTCTGCAGGCCTAAATTAGCTTTGAAGTGTACTTTATCTTTCCTAAAAAAGGCATTGATACAGCGATTATGCTTTATCAATTAATTTTACACACAGCACTGGAGAGGACAGAGGTTCTTGGGGCTGGGTGTCTGTCACCTCCCCACCCCACTGCAGGGTCATGTCACCTGCATCCTGCAGCACCCTGCACCTCCAGGGACCCTGGGACAGTCTGTGTCACAGGCTGAGCTTCCACCTTCCTGTGAGATATTTCCCCAAATATTTGCTGTTCTGTGGTGTCTCCCCATGTACCCCCTGTGCTGTCTGTAGAGTTGGCAGCAGGCCGTCCATTGCTCCATCAGTGCTGGCTCTGGGGAAATGTGGAATTGTCTAGTGGATGGTGTCCCTTCCTCGGACTTCACAGACCTGCAGCTGACCACCAGCTGGCCTCCACTTGCTGTGTAGCTGATATCCATTCTTCTGAAAAATTGTGAAGCTTTTGGCGCAGAGCAAACCCCCAGCAGTGCCTGAGAAACTGCAGAGCAGCAATGCTGAGCTCAGAGCTGCACCGTGCTGCTGCAGCAGCCTGGTGGGACACCAGCTTGGGAACACAACTGGAGTGTTCCATTCTCCAGCCACTCCACAACCCCTGAGAGGGCAGTTGAGCTGGTGGTCCTCCTGCAGCTCCATCAGACATGCCATTGATGTCTGCGTGTCCTCCCTAGTGGTCAGCCAGGGTTATCAGGGCCCCAGGGTTCATCAGATGGCTGTCAAGTGGGAGTTTGTCGCAGGCAAGCTGCAAACAGGCTGGGAAAGTCCAACTGGAGCCCCAGGGTGTTCAGGGACGAGTAGCAGTTAAAAGCATTCTGGATTTTGTTCTGCTTTCTTTTACTCTGCTTCCCCTCAATGACAGCTTTTTCTAGATTAAATAAAAGCAATAAACCAGCAGCTTGTCTGATCCCTGCTCTGTGCCATCACAGAGTGCTGCTGTCACTGAGCCTGCCCAGCTCCTGCTTCTTGATGCTTTGCTGAATCCCACTGCCTTTACAAGGCTGGGGACAGCTCTCTCTTGGTGCCTGTGACATCCCCAAGGGCGCCCAGCACAGCCCTCCTGGGGCACTGTACCAGCTCTGCAGATGGCCACGGATTCATCTGTTTTGATCTGCACGACTAAAAGTCACACCAGAAGGAAAAACAAAAGTAAAACTCCCCTTCCCTCTCTTCCATTTTCCTTTTCCCAGGATTCAGGGTGCTGGGACCTGCCTTGGGCTGAGCAGGCAGATTCTGAGGGGCTGCTGTGAGCCCGGAGGGACTGGCTCCTTGCATGTGCTCCATCCTTGGGAGTGTTATAAACCAGCATCGGGCTCCAAAGGACTTCCCAAAGTCGTGCCCACAGGTCAGTAACACCTGGATTTAAACCAAGCCAGAGCCCGTGCAGCAGCACACAGGGCTGTGGAAGACCTGGGCCATTAAATATCACTTTCATTTACAATCTGACCTGCAGCTGGGACATTTATTAGCACAATCCAATTCCCCTAGGGGCAGGCAAAGCCTCAGAGCTCGATGCTGAGCCTGGTCCTCGCTGAGTATCTCCCGAGGAAACACTACCTGTGCTGGGCTCTGCTCCCAGGCACCCCAGCGCCCGCAATTAAACTCTCCTTAAACTTTAAAGGCACACTTAAATGTGTGTTTATGGCCCCATTACTTTCTCTTTATAGCCCGAGGTGAAGGCTGGAATCCTGTCCGAGACATCTTAAAGGTTATATGTACAATTAGCTGGTTCTCATCGCGTCCTTTCATATTTCACTTCATAAGCCAAAACAAACCCCGGGAAATCAGCTGGGGGCCACAGGGAACGCGGGGGGCACCGCTGGGACCAGGGACTGCCACCCCTCCCGGACACACAGGGGTGGCTCTGCTACAGGGAGAGCGATGCTGGGTGAGGGCTGGAGCTGCTCATCGGGATTTCAGGCTCCCCTCTGCCGCTCCCTGACCTGCCTGCGATGTTGGGGCAGAGTCATTAATGACAGATGTGTAAACTTTTGCATGGAGGGATGCCAATATTTTGCATACTTACACAGCGCTGCCATAAATATTAATGCGGTGCTAATATGGGAAGTTCCACCAGCTGTGTCCATTCTCGGGGGATACTTCAACTATTTATATTCGGGGTAATGAGCAAGCTGTTATTATATAATCAGGCTGTTGGAGAAGCCTTTGGAATAAAAGTCTCACTGAGAATTAGCCAACAACAGGAGCGTGCTTGGAGCCATGAGACATCAGAGATTGAGTGATGGAAGGTTTGGCAGAGCAGAGGCAGGACAGGAGAAAAACAGGACAGGAGGAGAAAGGTGCTGAGACCGAAGCTCCTGAGGAATTCTGACTGAGATGAGGGGTTTTTTGCACCCAAACACCAAAATTATCTACCTACAAAGTAATCCCAGATTTCTTGTATGAAAGATTAAGTCACCAAAGGAGGCAAAAATGAGCAATGTTTGCTCAGTGCTGAAAACCACAAGCAAGAACAAACTTTGTTATGGTCTCCTCTCTACAAGCACAACCTGCTTGCTTTAATCAGAGTTAGAATGATGCTGCTTTCATCTGACTCGAGAATCAGCCTCTCTTCTCACACTGAAGTTGGATTTGTGTTGATTTTATTACTGTTTTGGACTCCCATAACACAAATGACTGATGAGTCAAATCTGTGCTGCATCCTTGGATGCATTAGGCTCCTATTGTCTTTTTTGCATCAAATCTATGCTTTTTATAAGGCAGACTTCTTCTTCTTTAAAAAAAAAGTCTGGAGAACAGTTTGGAAGTGATTTAAATCCTCTCCCCCCTTTTTTTTGGGGAACGATGAATATTTAATTGAGTTGAAGGTGGATAAATGATCATTTTCTTCATCCTATATGGTAGTGAGTAGTAAATTACTTTACCAGGAAACCCAGTTATAATTGCAAAATTGATAACAGAGGTGTGAAAATTTACACCTGTGATAATAAAGACTAGCTTCCCATCGTACATCGACATTATATCTTGTGAGTTATCTCTTGTGCATGATCTAAATATTTCATATAACCCAGCAATCAGAGCCTTCAGCACGCCAAGCAAGAAATAACCTCCTTTTATATTTCATAGGCATATATATATATATGTATTACAAATAACAGCACGTTCTGCATGCACCTACACACCTGCACAGCAGTGCTCCAGGGGTGGGTGTTCGTGTTCCTGAAAGCTGATGGAGAAACCCAACATTGTGCTGCAATGCAGGGTTTGGAGGCAGCGTGGCAGGGAGGGGTGGGCAGAGCATCGTAACCTTGGGCAGACCCAGATTAAAAATTGCTATTTGGCATCCTCCAGCTCCGAGCTGCACCCTGGTGAGCTGCTGAACAAGAGGAATCTGCCTCCTCCTCCTCCTCTCTGTCCTACCAGCTTTTCCCCAGGAAACTGCTGAATAAAGGGAAGCACAGAACTTATGGTCAGTTTTGGCAGGGGCCGTGGAGCTGGGGCAGGATGAGGATCCCTGAGTGCTCCGGGGTCCTACTCAGGGCTCAAGACCCCTCAGGGGCTGGCACGATGCCACCACATGCTAAAGAGATGATACTCAGCTGGTAATTAAGCACTGCAATCAGCGGAGCTCTCAGCAGAGCCCGCTGAAATGAACTCTGTGCAGGCTGAAATTAATACCGAGCATCCTAATGGGCAGGAGTGCACTCGCCAGGATTAACCCAAGAGGAAATCAAACCCTTCAGAGGAAGCTTTTGGCAGCAGGAATCGCCCCCTTATTATCCAGCAAAAGTCTCAGTGCTAATTCTGAATTAATCCATAATTTGGGAAGAATTTCTCAAGGTCAAGGCTTTTTTTTTTTTTTTTTTTTTTTTTTTTTTTTTTTTTTTTGGCTAAGTCTGGTTGCACTGGATGCAGAAAGTGTTGGACGTTCCTGGGGATTTCCATGGATTTGGGGTTTGGAACAAGGCTGTGCTGTGGCTGGTGGCAGGCACAGTCATTAAAACACAGGAATTAGAGCCTTCAGCCTGAATCTGAGTCTAATCCATTACCCTGCTCACAGGGAATCACCAGGAACAGGAGCTAATTCCCTCCACTTAGGCTAAAAGAGATGGGCTCTTTAAAAAAGTTTGGTCTGGTTAACAGAGTTGTATCCAAGATCTCTGTTACTGAGGTGCCAAAGCCATAAAACACATAAATTGCCTCTTTCTCCTAATTTTAGCATGTCATTTCATAGATATAGATAGGCTTTTATATAGATATATATTTTATTATGCTCTATGTGTCTTAAGATATCATTACTTTTATCTTGGCCAGTTTATTAAAGATAATTATATGGAAGTTCCCATGCATTCTCCAAGATTGCAGTTGGCTGAGCTGGATGAGAACATTATGCTAACAAGAACATATTTTGCTGTACAGGAGACAATCTTTTCTGGGCAGGAAGAAGTGAATAATTTTCCTTCTCTTTTTCTGCCTTCCAGTATTTTTCTTGAAGCTCATTTCAGTAGCAAGACATCTCCAGCTTCCCCTAGACTAAAGCAAGAGACAAGATGCAAGAGCCATTGATTCACCTTAGGGAATACTTTGGAGAGATCAAAAAGTGCTCGTGTGCAAGCTGTTTCCTGTGGGAGGAGCATGGCAGTACAATCAATCCATGAATGCATTGTAAAATCAATGCTCTGTATAATTAGGGCACTCCAAGGGTAAAAAAAAAAAAAAAAGGGAAAAAAAAAAAGGGAAAATTAAAAAGGGAAGATCTTCAGTGTCTACCAGGACTCTTGAAGGCTGGAGGAGTCACAAGCACCTGAACAAACAGATTTTAAGCCTGTTTCAGAGGCAGTGAGGGAAGATCTTGGGGGATTGATGTAAAACCTTTTGTCTTGGTGCTTGCTGTGAAATGCCAAGAGCTTGGGGATGGTGATCACAGGTGAGTCAACCTCCTCAGATCTCAGCTGGGACACCTGGGGCTCCAACACCCTGACCACCACTTCAGACTGCCAGTGAGAAACCTTTTTGATGGCAAACCCCTCTGGCAGCAGCCAAAAATGGTCTGGGAGGAAAAAAGAGACCAGAAACCACCTTGGCTGCGGGTGGGGTGGCCAGGATCAAACCTTCCCCTGCAAATTCAGCCCTCCCCTCTGCCCTGGTGGTGGTGATGGTGGAGATCCTCTGTGTCCCACCTCCACACCCAGCAGTGCAGAAAGGCTCTGACCTCGGAAGATTCCTTTGGCATTTAAATATTTTCAGCCGTTTCTCAGAGACCAAACGGTCGTAACTCCCAGCTAAACACAAATGTTAACTATAGATCATGAAATACAGCAGGGTGTAAATAGTTCTTTTTTATAAGGCACTAAATTATAAGCAGAGACAATTAAGTTAGAAGACAAAAATTCCTTTAAATTAGCAGTCACTTTTGCGCAAGCTCTTGGTGAAAGTAATAATGTGTTTCTGCCTGAAAAATTCGCTTTTTAGGGTATGTGGAGGCTGTTGTTGACTGCTGACCCTGTTGGCACCCACTGCAGCTCTCAACAAAGCTTGGCTTGATAAATAAGGCTTTCAAATTTAAAGCCTAAGCCACCCTTCAGTCTGATTTTTATTTATTCAATGCTAAAAGATACAACTTACTCCCAAAGATCCTCTCCAGAAGTTACGCTCCCAAGCAGGGGGGCAAAAAACAAACAAACAGTGCCTGGAATGGCCACAGCGCTGGTTAATGCTCCTCAGATGGGTCATTAGGTCTTTTATGGATTGTCAGCGTGGAGAACTGATCCTGGTTCCAGGGCAAAGAAAACTACATCATATTAAAATACATGGCTCTTGTGGGACACAGCACTTCCACAGGGCTGCCTGCGAGTTTGGCAAGAGCCTGAAGTTGAGAAAGACAGATAACCCTGCAAATCAGAAAAGGCAGGTTTTCATCAATAGAAAATTACACATCCCTGGTGAGAACTCGCATCATTATCTATCAAGAAATAAATTGGCCTGAGTTCCTCTTAACTGGCTCATCTGCTGGGGTGTCGTGGTGGGAAGGACCTTTGTCTCCTGAGCAGCCACCGGTTCACTGGGTGCTTTAATTGCTTCTAGGAATAACTATTGATGGAGCCATGCAAAGCTGCTCATGCCCCAGCTTCAAAGAAAAGGGTTTTTTAAAGGATTCACTGTCCTGGAATGCTTTGACTGCAGACACAGGTGGGGAGGGAGAGGTTCTTATGGGGAAGAGGGGCAAAGAATAGCCCAGTCCTCATCCATATGAAAACAATTCCAGGAGCAGTGCTCCCTATCAGAGCTTGGTTTTCAGAGGAAGATGAGAAACATCCTCAGGGCTATGAGAAGCACCCCGCAGGGCTGTGGGCCAGCTCTGCTGCAGCAGCTTTGAGCCTTTAAATCCAATCTTTGGGAAATGCATGGATCTGTTCCAAATAAAACACCCAGGAATGTGGAATGCAGGTGTCCCTCATCCTTTAGGATACTCAAGGCGTGCTGGATGTCTGGTAGCAAGGACAAAGTTTGTTGGCCATTACCCAGCTGATAGCACATGGGCAAGGACAACCCTTGGTTTGGGCTCTGTTGGCAGGAGAAAGCTGGCACGCCAAAATGGATTAATTATGCCCCAAAATAAGCGTAAAGGTACGGCTGGAGAGGAGTACCACCGGCAGGATTTCTGGCACAGAGGGAACGGGGAGGGGGAGGAGACGGGAAACTTCACAGCTCTTAAAGCTCGGCATCCTCCGTCATTGTGTCCGGGGCGGGCACGCGTGGAGAGAGCCTTTTCCAGGAGAGGGCACTCGTGGGAAACAGCAGCTCCAGCCGCTCCGGCCCGGCCAGCGGGAGCGCTTCCCCGGCCCCGGCATCCCGCACACCGCATCCCGCATCCTGCATCCCGCACCCTGCATCCCGCACCCTGCATCCCGCACCCTGCATCCCGCACCTCGCATCCTGTACCCCGCACACCGCACCCCACACACCGCATCCCGCACCCTGCATCCCGCACCCTGCATCCCGCATCCCGCATCCCGCATCCCGCATCCCGCACACCGCATCCCGCACCCTGCATCCCGCACCCTGCATCCCGCATCCCGCACCTCGCATCCCGCATCCCGCACACCGCATCCCGCACCCTGCATCCCGCACCCTGCATCCCGCACCCTGCATCCCGCACCCTGCATCCCGCACCCTGCATTTCGCACCCCGCATCCTGCACCCCGCACCTCCCATCCCGCAAGCCCGGTCCCGCATCCCTTCCCGCACGGCCGGAACCCTCCGGGCAGTGGGAGCCCCCGGCTCTCCGCATCCCTGTGCAGCGGGCAGCGGGAATCCCCCGCATCCCTCTGCTCCAGGCTGAGGGGGATCCTCCTCCCCCCGCATCCCTCTGGACCGGGAAGGGGAATCTCCCGGTCCCCGCCTCCTTCCGGGCAGCGGGATCCCCGCGGTTCCCCGCATCCCTCTGCCACCGGCTGAGCCGCTGAGGCATTCATCAGGAGAACGTGAATCCTCGCTGATCCATTTGGATCCTCTCCCATTCCCCGTCTGTGCTGGGAGGATGCCGCTGTGTGCTTCAACAGCTATCAGCCCTGAAATAGAAGGAAAAAAAAAATTAAGAAAGGAAAAAAAATCCCGGTGTACAGGGGGAAAAAAAAGCCCTTAGGCCAGTGGTGCGCTACGTGAGAGGGAAACATCTTGTATGCTAATTGGCTTTAGGTACTTACAGCAAGATTGAGACTTGTAGCATTGCCACAGATTGTTGGAAATTCCTCCGATAAGCTGACAGATGAATGTGTCTCTCTCATGGAGAGGTGAGAGAGCAGCAAAATACTTCCAAGAGCACAGGCAGTGAAGCAGAGATATTTCTGGCATGTCAACACGCCGGGGCGGTGAGAACGCTGACCACTCGCTGCGGGAAGGATGGGGAGAGAGGGAAGAGAAGGGGGAAGCAGCGGGCAGGCACGAAATGCTGATCTGCTGGCCACGTCCTGCACACCGAGAGGCAGCTCTGTGTGTGAAGAGCTCCATCAACTTGAATTACTGCTTGTGAAGCGAGGTGGGAGCGAGGGAGTAACGAGCCAGAATCCGGCCCGCAGCAGCACGGCCGGCCGGCAGAGGTGTAGGCTGAGATTAATGTCCCAGCACAGCTAATTGTTGGGACCTGTTTAACCATAAACCATGCTTATTTCTTTGGCTGAGATTTTTGATTTTTTTTTCAAGTTTCAGAATTAACTTTGCCCTTTAGCCATGGGCAGGGTTAATTTCTGCTGGGTTCCCAGCCCTGGGTGATGCTGGGGAGATCTCTGGCTGCTGGAGCAGAAGTGGGCAAGGCAGAGCTGTGTTGAGGTTTCCTCACAAGCACTCACCCTTCAGGCAAACCTTCACCTCCTCTCTGCGCTATAAAAAATGAGAGAAAAAAAAAAAGTCTTGAGGCCCAGGGGCATCATGCATCCTGCACCACAGCCTTACACAGCAGCACAAGCACAATCTGGTTCTGAAAATGCACCAGACCCCGTGGCTCACTCTGTCTGTTCCAAAGCACTGGGAATAAACCCCACGGGAGTGTGAAGTTGGTGTCACACAGACAGGGCACCCTGTGCCTCTGTCCTGCTCCAGCCACCTCGTTGTCCCACCAGTTCTTTGTTCTCCCTCCGCTCACAAAGTGTGAAAAGAAATTTCTGATGGTTGAGATGGGAGTTGCTGTTCAAGGCTTTTTTGCAGGATATTTGGAGCCGTTTCTGAACCTTTTAAATTGGCTGCTTGGGTGTCTTTGAGCGTGGGCCCTTTGCTGGAGCAGTGTCCCCTCCTGGCCACTGGCCGTGCCTGGTGCTGGCTGTGGCTCCCTTCTCCCCATCTGTACCAGACTGAGCCCTGGATATTGCTCAGGTCAAACAACATTGCTTCTTCTCTCCATCCACCTGAAAGTATTTGCCCAGGTGATTTCCTGTCAGTTGTGAGTGTACAAGGAGCAGGAATGGTCCTGTGGCAATTTGCAGATCCCCCAGCTTTTGGACTTGGTTCAGTTTCTCAATTTTTGAGACAATTCTGCCTCTGACCTTGAGCAAGGTCACTTTCAACTTCCATGCCTCAGTTCTCCCAGCAACAAAATGGGCTTAACAACATTTCCTTTCTCCAAATTTAAATTTTCTTCACCATGTCCTGGCCAGAACTGCACACTGTGAATCCAATGGGATCCCTAATTTAATAAGCACAGGGGAGCCTATTATTATAACCTTCATGCCATAGCTCTGTCTTTATCTCTGCCTGCAATTTGCTGTAGGAAATATCACTGCTTTCTCTTTTCAACTGCCATTAGCAATTGCAGCAGCTGTGGTACAGGACCCGGGGATTTTCAGCTGAAGTCTAAACGCAGTTGACAACTGTATGAATCTCAGAGCCGGGGTAAGTAGCTAATGCAAATATCAACATTGTAGTAAGAAACACTCAGGAGCAGTAAGTGACTGATAGAAAAGTGATTATATGGACTTTATGTTGAAAAGTAAATATTTACTCTTCACCATTGACTGATGCTTCAAGCACCATAGATCTAAAAAAGACATTGATTTGCTCTCCTCCAGCCTCTCTTATCTCCTACTTATGAAAATATCTGGTGAATAGTACATCATCTGCTTGCTCCACAGCCTAAGTGCCTCAGAGCAGCCACTCAGGTAATTTATTTGGCACCCAACAGTGCAATAGTTAATTGCAGTGCTTGTGGAATTGCGTGTGGGCTCTGCCATAGCCTCCTGAAATGCAGTCACCCAGCACTGCTCCTGCTTCCCTGCTTCAGAGCTTGAACAGAACACTGGGCCAGCTCCTGCCTTCCTCAGCAGCCACCCAGGCATTAAAAATGAGAGGAAAAAAAAAAAAACAAAAAAACAAAACAACAAAACCAGAAAATAAAAATTTCATTCTACAAGAAATTTTATTCCTTGAAGAAGTAGAAAAGAGAATGACCTCAGAAAATGCAGCTGTGCTCTTTAAGAGCAGGCTGGCCGTCGGTGGCTCCCTGTGCCGCTCTCCTCTTTGCCCTCCTGGAATTGCCTTGAAATAACTTAAATGAAGTTGAGCCACTTGGAGGCTGTCAGGTCTGCTGGACCTCCTTGGCAATCAATTTAACCTCCTGGAATAATTTTTTTCTGCCGCCTGAAGTTGCTGAGTCAGTGATGGGTGTCTGGGGGCTGCCTGCAAAGCTGGGCCTGGTCCCTCTTCCCCAGGGAGCCACCCAGGATCATGCCTGTGGGCAGATAAGGTGCTGTTCCTCTGCTTTGCTATTTTTGGAAGGGACTGTTGTGGATGGTGTGTTTTACAATGCCCTGTGTGTGACTGTGCTTTCATCAGCTGGGGGGTGGGACCCTGTTGGGGACAGCTGTGGCTGTGCACACCCAGTGTGAGCTGCCTCAGTCCTCCTGCTCCACCCAAGGGGCAGGGAAAGTCCTCTGGGATGCTTCAGCATCCCTGCCCCTTGGGTAGAGCAGGCATTTTAGCCTCCCATTGTCTCTAAAGGAGAGAAATACACTATGCTGCCTCACTTTGTCCCGTTTTGGGGCTCACCTGTCTTTAGAAGAAGCCTTGCAGCTGCAGGTGGCCTTGGTTGACATTGGCAGGGGACGTCCATGCGTGCGTCCCTCCCGCCCCTCGGAGCTTCACTGCTCTTCACACTGCAGCAGCTTTCTCTCTACAGCTGATAATTACTCACCTCAGAAATAAATAATCACGAAGTGGAGGGTACAGAGAATTGTTCGCAGAAGAAGAGAACTAAAAACTTTGTCTGCTTCTCCTATGGAGCCTCTGCATCGGCCGGAGGGATCTGCCCAAGCTGCTCTGCAAATGTTGTGCTCAGTAATTACCAACTGCATAAACATTTCTCTTTTATTTAATTTTGCCTGATGATAATTAGGTGTGAGAGCCTTGTTTAGCAGCCTCTCACTGCTTCCTGCTCCCGGTTGTTTTCAAACCTGGAACAGAGGATGGAGCCTGCCCCACAACAACGTTGCCCGGTAAGATGCCATCCAGCATGAACTCCACAGCCTGGGAAAAGCAGCCCAGCCTGAAAAATCCTCCCGATGAATCCCAAAAGACAGCTGCAGTGTAAGGCTGCCTTCCAGGGCTGTCACCAGAAAAGTGTTCAAAAGAAGAGCAATAAGAAACACATTTGCCAAGTTCATAAAACTGCGACCTTGAGACAAAGGTCACCAAAGCATCACTGGCTTTCGGTGGGTCGTGGCACGAGGGGACAACCACAGCGACCTGGAAAGGGACCTTTGATGACATCAGGCATTTCAAGGAGAGATTTACTGATAACAGAGGTTGGAACACTCAGAGAGTGTTTGCAGTGCTTGGATTCTGCTTTTGCTTTCCTAGAGCCCCCGAAGCCAGATGAAGTTGGAGATGTTCTGCACCCACGTCGGTGCCTCAGTGCCCCAGCCCGGCAGGCACTCGGGGCTGGCTCTCCACGTGTCCTGCACCCACAGTTTGCAGGCTGCCTGTCCCTTTTGCACAACACTCCTCCATCAAAACCCTCTGCCTGCATACAGGAAAATAACTCCAGGGACTTTGATAAAACTGTTCCTGTAAAGGAGACAGGTGAGAAGGAACCTCCCTCTTGCAAAAGCAGTCTTTTTATCCTCTTTTTTGTGTAGGTGCTCTGGTGCCTACAACGCTGCTGGAAGTCTATGGGCCAACACTAACACGTGTGTAAAGTTTCATTGTCACCAGAGCAGAGGTGTGTGGATAGAGAATATTTTCTTCACACATTTAACATTCAGGTTTCTTTTACTCCTTTTTTTTCCCCCACTCTTCGTGCGATGCCAGCAGCTCGGAGAGCTGCTGCCTGCAGCCTTAGGTGTGCATTAGCTTCCATTTGATTGCTGTACAGCAACTCTTCTTATCTTTGGAAATTAACCATTTCATAAGCAGAGAGGAGGTGTCTCACAGCACGAGCGTAATGCACCAGGCATTGCACCAAAGACTGCAGAGTGCACCACTCTTTCAGTCAATGCTGGGGCTTTGACACCTAAAAAAAAGTATATTCCAATTCCAGCCCTGTCAGATGTATAAAGCAATTATGCAAAACTGTCTTTAAGAAGATATTATTCTTAGGACTTTTTTTTCTTTTTTTTTATTTAATTTTTTTTTGGTGACAAGCAGTATTTCACAAAAATCCTCACCTTTTCTTACTTATATAATTTAGTGCCACTTACAGTAAATTGTATTTGTTTCATACATGGTTTCATTATCACATCTATGTAAATTCTTCCAATAAAGTATCCTCAGATTTCAAGATGCAAAACAATTTTGTTAAGATAGGGTCTAACATAAAACAAAGGAAAATAAGCAAGGTGTTCCTTTTTTCTGCATTGACTGCATGGATGTTAATGACAGTCATCTCCATGTACAGGTCTAGCATCTGGTTGCTATATTTATTTTAATTGTGTGGGGTTTTTTTCAGGGAGAAATCCAAATCCCATATGTGCTCTCTTATGACACAAAGCCCTGAAAAATCAGAATAAATCTATAGCTGTAACATCCATGTGCTTTTTAATTGCTCTCTGCTCACTAACTAAATATTGTGGGATGTTTCAGGGTGAGATATGAACTTCCCAGCTTCATCTCTTTTCCACTCCTGTGTTGTCCTAGCTGCCTGCTGTTGACTCCTTGTAGGTCATTTCCAGCAACATAAGCAAGACAAGCAAACAGCAAAATTGCAAGATGCAAATGCCCTTCGTTTTTGGCTCTGAGTCAAAAAATAATAAGTTGACAATAACCCTGCCAGAATATGCAGCAAGGGTGACTGCATATTTCTTCCTGTTAGCGTGACAGTACAAGGGAGCTGGTCACCAGGAAGAGATGAGCTTGTGTTCCCCTGGTTGCTGCAGTATGTGCCTGGTCTCAGGTTTTAAAGGTTTTTCTGGTAAAGCATAAAGAATTCCACTCAAACAGCAGCTCGTTTCCACTTCTACAGCAGAAAAAGCATGAGGGGAGAAAAAACAGAGGAGGAAAAAAAGCAGGTAACTTAAAGTTACGTTAAAATAATACTAAATGAAGCACAGCTTGTTTTATAGAAGCTGCTGTGGGTGTAGGGAAGAAATGCTTTTCTGGGTGATGCTCCTGGTGGGGATGGGAGGGCAGGTGGGGACCCACAGGGATGGAGCTGAGAGCCTGAAGCTGCCCTGAGCTCTGAAACGAGCCTGAGGCTGCACTGCCAATCCCCAGCCCTGCAGTGAGCCCTGAGATGCCACCCTGTCACCTCCTGGGCTCCCTAACAACACGAGGGGAGTCCTCTGTTTTAAAAAGTGTAAAAACTTGCATCAGCATCTTTGGAGTCAAGGGTTTAAGGTGGCTCCTCTGGTGTCCTCCCTGCCATCCAGGGAGCCTCATCTTCCCAGCCCTGCCCTTGGCACAGGTGTCCACAGAGCCTGTGTGGATCTCAGCAATGCTGATGGGGACACCCTCATGCTGGGAATAAATTAAACAATTCCATGAACTCCTGGTCCCTTTGGAGGTCAAGATTTGGAGCTCATCCTCTCTCTCTCAAGAGCTTGAGCTGGAAGTATCAGGGTGCTGCTATGACATTGAATGGAAGAGAAGAAGCAGTGAAGTCTGGCCAGGGAGAGATGCTCAGCTCCCAGAATTCCTTTTTCTCCCAGCTAAGCCTATCTCTGTTTAGCTGAGGTTCAGCTCCAGCACCAGAGGCTCTTTATCTCCAACCAGGAGGAGACAGTGGAGGAGAATCCTGCAGTGAGCAGCACTTTGGGGGTTTGTGATAGATGCTGTCTACCTCATTACTGAACAATGAAACTTTATTGTTCCCTCTCTTCTATTGATTTTTATGTCTCCAAAGCAGGCTGGTGAACTCTGAAATGAGGATCTGTCAGGGGGGATTGCTGCTGCTGATCTGCATCTTTGAAGAGAATGTCCATGGATCAAATCCTGGATCACGTCCTGCTGCTGTGCCTGTGTCAGAGCAGGGCTTCCCCTGGGCTGGGAGTGCTGAGGGTTTGTCCTTCCAGGGCACCTGAACTGTGAGAAGGCTGGATACCTCCAGATCCAGTGCACCAGAACCTCTCTGCTGGGAAAAGGCAGCATTTTGGCCAACATCCATGCAACTCAGCACAGGCCTTCCCAAATCAGCTTGGCTTGGAGTGTGAGACTCCATCAGTGGGGACTTCACTGCAAACTCCAGCCTGGAGAAGTGCTGAGCCTGGCAGCTGCTTCCATGGGCTGAGCACTGGAGGGGACCCCACATCTCCATGACACTCTTTGGTGTGCTGCCACCCTGCCTACAACAGCGGAGTAAATATTTGCATTATTTGTTTCCAGTTTGTATACAGCCCTCAAGCCAAGAAGCATTTGCCCTGCAGTCCCTACACATATACCCGTGAACTTCACAAGTAGTTAATATTTTATGCATAATTCATAAAATTATACTACATTTTCTGGGAGTAATTAGCTGACTCTGTACCTCTAATGAACTGCAGGTTCAGCTATGACAAATACATCGGGCGACTCCGAGGGATAGTAACACGCAGGCGCCTTTAAGCAAAGTTCAGGCAGCTCCTAAATTAACCAGAGTGAATCCCCAAAGATGCAGTATTTATGCACTGAAGAAGGAAGGGAGGGCTCTCATCTCACCACTCTCATCAGCCATCACAGCCCAGGAAGCAAGAGAGAAAATAAGAGTTATTTACCTTTTGCTAATTGGGAGCTGGGCAGCTCAGGTGAGACTTTCCTCCTCTTGCTTTATTTGGTTGATTGCGTGGAGTTGTCATGGAAGTGATCCCCAGTGTGGAAATGCATGTAATTGGCACTAAGATTTTCAAGCTTAAATTGCAAATTTTTCTTAAAATTCTGTTCTCAGTTGGAGGAAAATGAAATCCATTTGAGCTGTTCTGGTTCTTAAAATAGAAACCGAGCAATTTAATCAAAATTCTTATTTCCAGAGCATCAGCTCTGCTTCTGTGGGTGCAGGGCTGCCTTTTCCCAGGGCTCAGCCCCAGGCCCTTTAGAGCTGCCCACTGAGACAAAGCCAGCTCTGCTTTGGCAGTGCCATACACCCAAAAAGTGGAAAATTTGGGTGCTGGGTGAGCAATGGCATTTGTAACACATGAGACAATCTTTTCCTCTCACCGCTCAATTTCGGGCTGAATAACTGGAGCAGCAGCAACACCCAGCCACTCCCTGCTCCCAGGCTGGGACCCCTGCTCCTCTGGCATCCCCTCATGGCATTAAACACAGATCCCAAGGCAGGAGAGCATCCTGTGCTCCATCTGACCCAGCGTCACACGGGATGCCAGCAGCATCTCCAGGGCACACACTTCTCCTCCCAGCTCCCAGCTGCTCCTGCTTGTGGGTGTGGGCAGAAGGAAGCTGCTCACTGAGGCTGACCTCAGAAACCTGGAGATCTAATACACTACTACCAGTAGTCTCAAATATTAAATTTTACCTCCACAGCGTGCTCCCTAAATGGGAGAGCCCATCCTGCCACAGACATTCCCACTGCTGGGGCACACGCATCCACTGCCAGGAATTGACTTTAAGTGCAGGGCTGCAAACTGGTAAATGTATTAACTTCAGGTGCCTCTCTGACATTTTTAAAAAAAATTAAATTTTCAGCTCTGTCATAGGTACAAAGGGAGCCACAGAGAAGAGCTGCACGTGTCAGGGGGTGAGCACATCAAGGCAGATGATGGTGACACCTGTCTGGTTGAGTTTAGGCTGACAAAATTCTACAGAGAGGTCTCTGTAGAGGGAAGAGGATGCTCAGGGAAGCAGTGATGTGAGGCCCTCCTCAGAAGCAGACCTCACTTTTTCAAATGAGGTTATAACTTAATTATGGATGCAAGGCTCTTCATTCCTGACAAGTTTTCCATAATCTTAACTTGATCTTGTGTCAGAAGGGTCCCATCCTCTGATAACCAAGCCCAGCTAAGAGTTTAACTAGAATAATAGCTGATTAAAAGGGGTTAATAGATACACCTCAAACAGAAGTAAATTAACGGGAGACGCTGTCTCTTGGCTAATGGGATCAGAACAGTATTTGTTTAGTTTATGAATGATTAATCTCCCTCTCTTGGCATTCCTCGGATGCTAATTGCACTTAGGGAGCCCGTGTTTGTTTTTACAAGAGCTGGAGGTGGCAGAAGGAAGGCGATGCTTGGCCCAAAGGGGAGTTCATTCACCCGGGTAATGGGCTCTTGGCACAGCCTGGGGAATACCGGGAAAGCCACGCTCTGGGCCTGGAGCTGCTGCTAAAGCCGGATTAAACACTGTGCTGAAGTCACTTTGGGGTGTTTTATGAGGAAACCTGTGAAGTTCACAAAGGCACCGAGGCTCGTCTCACCCTCCCGCCCGGGGAATTTCCACCACAAAAACGCTTGGATTCCTCCCCGTGGAAATACTCCAAAGGGATCACAGCAAAGCTGAAAGAAAGGCCAGAGGAGGGAAACCACTTCTCACGGCAACTTTTGCGTTTGACAGTTCAAAGCAGGAGAGCAGCAGCATTTGTCAGGAGCGCTGGGAGGGAAGCAGTAATTGCCTGGAAGCAGCCACAGATGCAGGGCTCACTCCAGCTGCTGCTGCATTGCTAAGAGGTAACCAAATCATTTTCCTCTCTACACACTTGTCAGCATTTTAATCCTCCATTATCTTTGTACCTAACAACACAAATGTGCTACCTCAGCCGTACTGTGAATTTACTAGCAAACAAACCATTTCAAACAAAAAAGAAAAAAAAAGAGAACTGTTTTCATCCCAGGCTTAGCAAACGCGGGGCGTGTGGAAGGTCTCCCTGCTCATTGCAGGGGGATTGGACTGTGTGAGCTTTAAAGGACCTCTCCAACACAAAACATTCTATGGTTTTATGATTTTCTAAATAAAGCCCTTCCAAGTGGGGGCCCTGATTCAGCAAGGTACCAAGACACGTTCCACCAAAGTCAGCTCTCAGCACAAACTTTAATGTGTTTGCAAAGGACTCAAAGAATTTGGAGGCAGGAGGAGCAGCTTTGAAGGGCAGGTGCCTGCCCTGAGCACAGGGTGCTTGCAGTGACCTGTCAAATTATCTTTGGTGCTCTGGCAGTTGCTTGCAAGGATCAAAATCTGGGTTTACCAAATTACTGAGTTGTGATAAAGGCCAGTTCTTCGTTCAGTTTAGTTTTCAATGTCCCAGATAATGGTAGGGTGTGACTTTATGGATGATTAGGGCTCACTGAGGAGAAAATAAGTGTAGAGGAGAGTAAAACAGGGGTGTTCAGTCTGTGTTCATGTCTGTTCCAGCTTTTATTAAGGGATGAATGTTTGAAAGATGTGAGGAGCATTGGGGACACCAAGAGAACAGCTCTGCACTAGACCTGTTTTTAAGTTTGGGATGAATTGAAATTAGGTGAGAGGAATCTAATTTAAATCTCGAAGTTCTGCTGTTACCAAAACTGCATGCTAAGAAAGGGGATGCTCTTTTACTATTCTCCATAAATAATGTTACTTTGTGCTGTTCCCAGGTGTTTCATTCATCACTGGATTGTATAGAAAGCCTGAGCTGAATAAAACCTTCTGAAAGAAAGTGAGGAGACACACTCTGCCTTGTAGATTATTTTACAGCTACTGAAACCATTTTCCTCTGCCTGTTTTCCACAAACTTGGAAAATTAACCATGTACCAGGAGGTGTGACTTCTACTTTTTGCCAAATAGCATGGAAATAAATTCATTATTAAGGGAGACACCTAAGAATATTTGGTTTAAGAATAAATTACTGGGTGATTTGCTGGAGGAACTCCAACAAGGCAGATTTGGGCTGAGGTCTGAGAGGGGCTCAGAGCAGCTACAAAGCTGTGAGAGCCTTTTCAAAGCTGGGATGGGAGATCCAGGTTTTGCTTGTTGCTGCAATATGGGAGCACCAGAGCATTTATGAAACACCCCCACACATCCCCTTCCTGAGCCATTCAACCCCCAAGCTCCAAGGATTTGTTATCCAAACCCTACTCCAGCTGAGGTCTCCTGAGATCCTCTGGCAAAATTGCTGCCCACAACGTTTGTAAACCCAAGAGGTGTTTATGGGCACGTGAAGGATGCCCAGACATGGCATCCAGGCAGCTGATCCCTGCAGCCTCCCATGCTCAGGGATCACTGCTGCTCTGCCCTGATGAGTGAAGGGGACCTTGTGCACAGAGGTACAAGAGGTATGAGCAGAGATGGGCAGAGATGTGGAGTGGCTGTGCAAATGGGATGGAGACTGCGCTAAACTCTTCCTCAAAAATGATTTAACTCACCCAAAGGCAATGTTGGAGGAGTGGGTGAGATGTGCTGACAGCTCTGTGTGCAGCGGCCGAGCTCAGGACCCCGTGGGTGGGGGCCAGGGGGAAGCTTGGGGCACTGGGTGTTCCTTGTAAGGGACTGGCTGACACGTGGTGCCCTCCAGCCCTTCTCTCCTCTGCTGAGGACCCAGGTCTGCAGCCAAAACAGCCTTTTGTACAGCCCAGGGCAGCCTCCCAGGCAGCAGTTTGAAAATCCTCTGGCTTGTGCAGACGCTTACAGCTGCAGGTAGGTGCCTAGTGGGATTTTCAGAGGTGCCGAGGCATGTAAAGCACCTCATTCCCAGTGCAAATGCCACCAGGTGTCTGCCTGCATCATTAGGCACCTAATGGCCTCTGAAACCTGGCTCCTGGGAGCTGGGATGCTCCTGCCAGCAGCACCCTGGAGCCGGGCAGTGCCGAGCTGGCTGCTCTGCAGCACAGCTCCCATGGGAGACACAGCCCTTGGCCCCATCCCAATACCCTGGGTGCTGGCAGCTTGTCCCTGCCTAAGTTTCCTCACGCAACAGCTGAATTATTCACATGCATTGTGAAACACTTTGTGATCTCCCACAGGTGAGCCATGGTGGGAGAGTGAGGTGGTGCCAAAGGGCTGATTATTGCTAAAAAAATTATTTAAAAACCTTTTACCTGCAAACCTAGAGCACAGCATGGTACTGGCTCCAGGGAAGTGGGAGCAGGATTAAAACACATCCCAGCCTGTCTGTGTTTCTACCTTGTCCTTGCACAGAGGGGCTACAAGGTGGGGAAGTTTTCTCTTCTTGTGCCGTGACAAATGGTCTGGCCAGGTAACAAATTCCAGGCTGGAATATGCCTCCTCAGCAGCCCAAAGTGTGATTGCAGTGGGCATTGCATTAATTCCTGAAATGTCTTTTTAAAATTGGTTTTACAGTTCACTGGGAGTGTGAGGCTGCAGCCTCTATAGCCAGAGCTGCTCGCACACGACTGGGGGAAATAACACTAAAAACTGATCCCTGCTGCTGACCCACGTGGCTGGGCTGGCAGCACAGAGCAGGGACCAAGCCAGGTGTGAATTAATAAATACATGTATTTGTCAGCAGAGAGCACACTGTATGCAAACATGAAAAAACACACAAGTGCATGCAGCGTGGCTGAAAGGGACTCCTACTAAATTCTTTGTTCCGGTTTTGTAAATTCCACGTGTATGCAATGCTGCAAGTTGGGACTTGGTTCCCAAAAGTGCCAGTCAGAAACAGCAGTTAAGGGATGATGAGTTGCTGTGCCCAGCATTGGTGGGGACAGCTCCTCCTCTCAGACCAGCTCAGGGTTCAGTGGGATCTGGGAGTTGCAGGGATCCTACAGAGTCCCAGGACCTGAAGCAAAGCCATAGAAAATCCTTCTCTTTTAGAGGAGTTGGGCATCATCACTGAATAATCAAAGAAAAGACCCAAACAGCCCAAACTCTGTGATACACTTCAGCACAAACCCTGGAAAGTGCCGTTAACTCCTCTCCTGTCTGGAGGAAAGGCTCTTTCCCTGCTCAGCAGGTACTTCTTTACTCTGGGAAAGTGTTAATGCAGGTTTGTGCCATCAGCATCTGCTGCAAATGCCCACAAAAGAGCCAGTTCCTGCCACATCCTGCTGTTGAACCCAGGCAGGTTAAAGTGTGGTCACACATCAAAGGCACCGTCAAAACCAACAGCTTCCTACAGATCTGCATGTTCATCCTCAGATCTGCTGACTTCAGGGATAAAATATAACTCTTACTACCTTTTGCCCCTGTAAGCAGGGCATAACCACCAGCAGTGATTTCAGGGCAGGAGCTGCTTCCCTTCCCATCACTCTGTCCCACTGATGGGAAGAGTTGTGGCTTTTCAACCCCAGAGCCTGGGGTGACTTTACTGAGCTTCCAGCAAGGAAACAACCAAGCAAAATTAAAAAAAAAAAAAAAATCCCAAACAAACAAAAGAAGGAAATAAAACCCCTTCATGTTTTTCATGTGGTTTTTTTTATTAATGTAGAAAATTAACTAAAGCCTGTAAGCCCAGAATCCCACAAGGGTAGTAATGGTAAGTCACTTTTTGGAGTGTAATCACACTGGGAGAGACAAATATCTGCAGCATGTCTGCATGGGCAGGATTCCTGCTCGGGAGCCACCAGCCTCCTCCAGCTCCCTCAAACCACCCAAAGGCTTTGAGGGGCCTTGGCACCAGAGTCCTGATCCCCCTTGGCTGTGCTTTATTTTATTTTTTTTCCTCTCAATCAGGCAAAGCCTTTGGGAATCGTTTGCTCTCTATTCTAATATGCCTCTGACCAGGCAGGAGGCTGTGCTGATCTCCATGCGATGTGTCTATCATCTTCGTCCAGGCATTTTAATTTACACTGCAGTAAAAAATTTGGCACCCAATGTTTTATACTTCAAGCCACAACGGAGAGGCTGCTCCAAAGGTTTGACTGTGCTGCTTTCCCTCCTCCATTCAGGGGGTGCATGTGTGGAGGGAGGACATTGGAAAGAAAACCCCCCAAACCTGGGATGGCAGGTTTTAATCCCGTCAGCCTGGGATCTCATTGCTGGAATGACTCTGCCAGATGAGGATCTTTTTGTCTGTCCAGAGCAGCTTTGCAGCACACAGCAATACAGATGATCCTAAATGAATATATATCTACATCCTAAAGCATTGACAGAGACTGTCTTACTCCAGCACTGGTAGAAAATATGGGATTCTTTCCTCGAGGAGGTCACTTTGGCACACAGGGGCTTCTCCACACCCTTGCACAGCCCTCAGAGCTGGGCTGGGGACACCTCTGCTGGAGACACGAGGCTCTGGGGGTCCTTGGGACCTTTCCCTGCCCTTTCCCCCCACGTCAGAGCGAGCTGCAGGCTGGTGCAGCCCCCGCTGCAGTGAGGGGACTGCTCTGCTGCTGCAATGCAGGGCTGAGTGCAGGTTGCAGAAAACGAAGGACACACAGACACTGCAGAACCGGGTCCGGAGGCTGGAGGGGAGGATCAGAGCCCAGCCCGGCGCCGTGCTCGCCTCCCCATCTGTCTGCCTTTGGCTCTGTCCATTTTGAGCCAACACCTTCCATAGCCAAGCGGCCAGCAAAGGGCACCTCGGGCACTGGCAAATTTAGGAGGTGAAGGGGCACAAATGCAAGCAGGAGTAGGCAGGGCTGATTTGTACGGTCCCACACTGCTTATCTAATGCTCTGGCAAGAGGCTGGAGCCAATTCGTCATTGTTTATCCCCAAAACAGCTACTGCCTCTGCCAGATAATGTCTGGAGAGAGTCACCTCTCCTCCCTCCTGGGGCCATTCCTGCTTTGCTTTTCAGGGAGGTAGCAGTAATTCTGCTGGGCGCAGGGAAAATGCACCAACAGGAACACACTGAGCCAAAATTCTTTAAAAACTTCTAAAAGAGAGAGAAAAAAAAAAAGAGTAAAGTAGTTTTCTTTCTCTTTCTTATTTATCATCCCCACTGTTTTCAATGTAAAACAAGGAGAGGACAAAAAGAAACACTCTAAGTGAGGAAACAGCAGCCTTTCCATTTCTTTTATGCACTTGAATTGTTCTCATGAATTAGGATATTTTTGTTTTGGACAAGTTCCCCAAAATCAGGAGGGGTGAAAGATCAAAAAGAACTCTTGGATGAAATTTTCCAAGCAGGAAGCACGCTTCCTACTCTTCTTTCCTTACCTTAGTCTGGATTCTTACTGTTACCTGGTGGCTTCATTTACTTCTGTACATTTACAGAGCAAACCTCCCTGACATTAACTAACCCCAGCTTTTTTTTTTTCTACAGACCACCTTCAAAACCAGCACAAATGTGAATTTAAGAACGAACACACCTTCAGAAGACAGAGTGGAAGATAAAAGACACGGAGCGAAGCCGTGGCCGACGTGTGTTTGCTGTTGCACAGAGAGATGGGGAAACAACCAGCCACGAGGAAGAGAGTGAAGAATTGGAGCCAGCTCGGCAGGTCACACACTGGCAATGCCTCAAGGACAGGAAACAAATGATCCACTGCTGTGTTTGTAATAGGATGGAGGGGAAAGGATGGCAGGCAGGCAACACACTCCCCTGGATGGGAGGAGTAGGAGGGAGATGCTGGTGGAGGCAGGAGAATCCACCTGCTGAGTGACCCTTTGAGGAATGTCATTCCTTCATTTTATCCTGTCTTGTTGCTGTCCTGATGGAGTTGCCAGCGTTCTGGGCATCCACAGGGTGGGATGGAACGCAATGGAGGAATGGGGTGGGAAAATGGGGCTGAAGATCCAAGGGACAAGGAGAGGAGGCTGCTGAGTTTGGGACATGAGGCTCCTTCTGAAAGCACCTTGGAGTTTCCTGGAAAGAAGGAAGGCTGAGAACAGAAGGGACAGAACCCATCAGAAGGGGACACGGTGTTTGGGTGATGAGTGCCAGGGAACCTCAGTGTTATGGAGCACAAGGGAAGCAAGAGGGATATGGGCAAAAAATAAACAATAATAAATATTTCAGGAGCTGCACTACTCCTGACAGCTGTAACGGGTGTATATCAAGATCTCCCACAAACCCTGGAAATTTCATTAAGAAGCCCACAATGCCTGGACACATATGAAATTATGATACTTCTCATCCTTTCCTGTGTCAAAATCCTCCAAGCCTCAGCTGCCTTAAAACGTTGTTTATAATAAATACATCTTCTTAATGCTACCATATAGGGCATTTGCAGCTGGATAGATTTGACTGATATAGCACATTCTTTATGGCGATCATTCCTTGATTAAAAAAAATATTTTTTCTGTGTCAGGCTCTTTCTGTCACTATCGACCATAAATCAATTTGTCACATAAACGGTAATAAAACAAGAGGTGTTTGTTCTCTCAAACACCACACAAGTGGGTTTTGCAGCACGGTTATAGCTCTGCTGGGATGTCAGACTCGGTGGTCCTTGCCCTGATGGTCCCGGGAGGGCAGCACAGCTCCGTGGCACTGGAGGCAGTGGGGGGAAGAGTCACGGGCTCTTCCAAGCATCACTGGTGTCACAAGGGTCACAGCTGGGTCCCGGGACAGTGCCCACTGCAGATCCCCAGACAACCCAGATGCAAACAGAATTGTTTAAAATTCTGGGTGTCCCATCCTGGTCAATGGTGCTGCAGAGTGAGGGTTTGTACCTGTGAGTGCCTCTGTGTATTTTAACAAGAATAAACCTTTTCACTCACTGCAATGACTGTCAGAGTCCCACAGAGTGATGCTGGAGCTGCTTCTCCTTTCTGTGTAAGGTTCCCAGAAACGCTGCTTTGCAAAAACCACTTTCTCCTAGTGAAGTGTTCTTATTTTTTAAGATTTCCCAGCCTGGAAACACGGCACAAGTCGTCTGTGCTGCAGGGACCCAAGTTGCAGCCTGACTTGCCGGCCACGCATCTGCCACTCCTCACTTTCCGAGCGTCTCCAATTTCAGCCTGGCATCTCTGATCGTAAGTCTACTTAACCATTTTAATAGCACTAAATGGAGTCTGTGTTCCTGCCCTTATCTGCTCTCTATGTCTTCCGGGTCATACATGCTTAGTTTACTGTCAGAGACAAGTTTTTACTGCTGTCAGCACTGCAGCGTGCGGTACCTGCAGAGCAGCAGGCTGCGGGCTCTGCGCTGCGTCCTCGCTGGCAAGGAAATTACCACCCGCCAGCTGATTCCCCAACATTTGTCTTGTGCTTTCTTAATTGGTACCATCAAGGAAAAATGCCGGGGGGAAAAAAAAAACAACCGACTACATGGTGCAAAAAAAAAAAAAAGGTGATGTTATCTATTTACAATCCTTTTGTGCAGCAGTAATAATAATTAACATAACAACAATGACTAATTATTAGGATTGCCTGCATTGAGTTAAGGACATAATTTTGTTTTCCTTTGTGCACATGCAAATCTGGACTAATTTTCCTCTTGTCACCAGAGGAAAAAAGTGTGAGAGGAGAATAAGTCCACAAGCAGGGAACATGCATTTATCTGGCCATATTTAACTCTGGTTACCCCCAGACCCTAATCCTCTGCTGGCAGGGTAACCCCCAGCACATACCCGTGTTCCCACGCAGGATGCTGGGGCTGTGCATGTCCACTCCATCTGCATTTCCCACCTGGAAAACCTAGTCAGCTGTCTTTAAAATCATATCAAACAGAACAATGCAAGTGGAGATGATAAAAGATGCAGAAAAGATGCACACGTGGCTTCATTCTCACCCCCCTTCACTCTGAGCCCTGCAGGCTGGATCTGCAGTTCCAGCAGCTCAAGAAAATCTTTGTCAAATTAATAGATTTAAAAGTAGAAAACCCCAGCCGAGAGTCTGGGCACGCTTCTGAGATCACCTGCTCGGGTTCTGCACCAGCAGCACTGATGGAATTACTTTTGCTTTACACCAGCATAAATAAAAGCAAGATCAGTTCCACTATCTGGAAGGTAAGGATGAAGTTTTACAGCCTCCTTTTTCCTTATCGCACCCAGACTTTTTAATACCTTGGAAGGATAATGAGCAAGGTTGTGCCAGTGCCTAGCTCTCTGGGCTTGTGGGCACTGCTTGTCCTTGGGGTCTCACCCCCTTTTCCCCTAGAAATTTGGGATGCGAGCAGCAGAGGGGCTAGAAAAATGATCAGTTGTTTATGATCAGATCATTTATTAAATCCCCTTGGCTAAAGTAATTCCTGCCAGTGTGCAGGTACAACAGAGTGAAAATGAATAAGCTCTCCTGCAATTCTCAGGGGCGAGGGACCACACTCCCTGTGTGCTCTGCTGCTATATTTAGCACAGACACCGTAAGTGCATTCCTGCATGGAACTGCTCTCCCCAAAGAGCACTTTTTTGGACCAGGAGTGGCTGCAGAGCAGCTGGATCTCCCTGGGTGTGCTCCTGGGGTGGGTTCTGCTGCAGGATGTGGAGCACAAAGTTGCTGTAAACCGAAACCTGGGGTGCAGGGTTGGAGCCCCTGAGCTGGGATGAATCAGATGTAACAGCTGTGACTTACCCCAGCGGTCACTCCAGCTCTGGAGTTATCTAGTTACAGGCACGTTGCTCCTGCTTCATCCAGCCCTGGACCTTAATATAACTTTTAAATCGTTGCGAAATGAACTTTGCATTTTATTTCCTTGGACTGTGAAAAAAACATGTTGCTGTAATCGTGCCCTGGGATAGGGACAGAGACAGTTATTTATATCATTTCCAGCAAAACACCCTATGAAACATGAAGGAAACTGGAAAATCAATAATCATTATTAGAGTGTCTCCAGGTCTCGGGTGTGTGGGGCACTGCACATCCCTGCTCCAGGATCCAGCCCCTGCTCAGAGCATTTGCAGTGACGCAGTGCGGGAAGGGAAGGAAAGGAAGAAACAGGGAAACTGAGGCAGAGAATTGTTCCTAAAGAGTTTATGGTGCAGCAAATCTTCTCTATCCTCACTGCCCACGGGCCTGGCAGGGAGTGTGGGTGTCCCAGCCTGTGGGAGCACCTCTGCAGCACTGCAGGAGGCACAGGGCCAGGGCAACACGGTGTGGGGCTGAGCTCTGGGAAGTGTGTGTTTTTGGCAGGATATAAACCCGCTCAGGTGATGCAGCTGTGCTCTGGACCACTTTAGGACAGGCTCATGTGCCAGGCTCCCCCAGGGTTAGTTCCTTTAGCCCTGTTCTGCTGCATCCTCTGTGCCTGCAGCAGGGCAAGGCGAGGGAGTTTGTTCCTTCCAGCAGGATGTTCATCCCTTGGAGGGGCTGAAGCCCCACAGTGGTGGCTTGGGCTGGTTTCACCAAGGTAAGGTTGTGTGACACACCTGTACAGAACATCCTGATAGAGACACCACAGAGCCCATCAAGGCTGGGATGTGACAAGGACAGCAATCAGCACTGCTCTGACTGCTCTAACACTTATCATGCTCTAAAAACACTGAATTATGAAACTCACTCCACCACCCAAGAATCTTCTGGGTGAAGGAAATCACTGAAGTGAAATCCCAAGGGAATTTCAAAGCTGGTGGCACTGGCATGTCACTTTCAGAACAATCCTCTCTCTTTTGGGGGCAATACTGCAGGAAAAATCCCATTGCCTTTTTTTCTGGTGCAACCAGCACCTATGTCCTCACCGTGGCAGAGGGCTCAGGAAGGAGGTGAACTCAGGGGTGGGGAGTCCTTGCTCTCCCCTCCCTCCTTCCCCTGCATCCCTGGTGCACCCCAGAGCACGGGGGCAGCTCCATGGGCCGGGTGTGTGAGCTGCCCCCGTGCCTGGCTTTGTCTGGAGTGTGTGCACACAAGGCAGATGATGGCAATTGATGTGCTGCTTCCTTCAGGTTTAGGTTTCCTGTCAGCTGAGCTGCAGATAAACCATAAACACAAAGAACAAACAAACAATTAGCCTCCCTCGGACCCAGCACACAGACACTCTGCTGAGGTTTATAGCCATTTTCCAGCTTTACTGCCGGGATAAATCTTTCACCACCCACTGCCCAATCAACCTCAATACAAAATAGTTGTTTGTTCTGTTGGTTGGGTTTTGTTTTCTTTTTGTTTTCTATTTGATTTTTATATTTAGGAAACATTAAAACAAGGGTGCAGAGAGAGAGGTGGGGACCAACATGTAAATTCTGTATTGATCCAGAGGATGTGCTGGCTTGATTCTTCCTGCTGTGGGACCAGATGAGAGACAGAACAGCCTCTGCTTCCTCTGAGCTGTGTTTTCCACCACTGCTGGACCTCCGTGTGCAGCATCCTTCATCCCCACACCTCCACCATCACCCTGGTCACACACCAGTGGGCTCATCAGGCCAGTGGATGCTGCCTTCCATAAGCCCCACAGTCTGCTTTATTATCCAAATTTATTCTTCAGTCTGAAAAATATTAAGATAAATCTGTTTGTTTTCCATCCTGCACTTGTATATAGCCCCCGGGTAGGGTTTTTTTGTTGCTGGGTAGAAATTCTCTTCATGGTGTCACTGGTGCATCACTGGCATAAAAGGCTGATTCAGATTTGGTGGTAAATTACCCATAGCTTTTTTTTTTTTTTTCATATGACTGTGAATTTTGTCAAAACTTTGTGTGGCAGTTTCATTTTGTGTCTTTATCGTCCAGCGAGGGGGAGCTGGGAGTGCTAAATTAATTTCTGTGGTGAGACCAATAAATTCAGCTCTCCTGCTGTAAAAGATACATTAATTTTGCTACATTCCCTTTTTTAATAGGCACAAAGCCACCTGGATAAATACAGGTAGCACAGAGAGAGCAGCCATGGACCTGGGCACAGGGACTGTCAGCTACAATAAATAAGTCAGACATTAAGAAAACAGTATATGCAGAGAAATTTCACTTTCTTTTTACTTTGGTTTTTAGCATTTTTTTGTGTGAGGTGGGGGAAAATGGTAGGCTCCAATAATGTCATCTACCATAAAGATGTGAAAAGAAGGTGAAGAATGTCCTCTGGGTTTAAAATATGTAGAGGCTTTAATGTTTAATGCCAAGTACATTGGTTTTGATAAATACAATAAAGGAAGTATTAATCTCACATGCTGTGCACTTGGACATGGGGCTATTCCCTTGTTATAGCTTCACTGCCAGTGGACAAACCTAGGACCACTTCTTATGGATCTGCTCAGGGATAAGCAGGGACACTTGGGACTGTTTCCTACGGGAGTTCAGTTTAATTGAACAGCAGAAATTGGCTGAAGATCACCAACCTGACTGGGAGAACCGACCTCTGACACATCCAGAGACAGATGAACCAGACAGCCAGCCCACCCTGGGAATGTGGCTGGGCTGATCATATGGGGAGAGTGAGGAATTTGTGTTTGCTCTGTGCCTTGGTGTTCCCATGGCATTCCCTGCCCAGGCCGGGGAGAAACTGGAGACAGCAACATTGGCAGCTGAAACATTGAACCACAGGCAGAGGCTTTTGCTAGAGGTGCAGATAAGACACAATTTGGTCCTTGTCACACTTCGGGGCTGTGCAAACAGCACTGGCCACAATTGAGAAATTATTTTGTGAGGGGGAACATCTTTTAAAGAGCTCATTGCAAAACCTCTTTTTACACTGCAACTGGAAGGTAGCAAATCTCAGGCTGGTGGCTGCTGAGGGAAATTCCCCTCCAAGGTCAACTAGTTCAGAGCTCTGGACTGGTGGAAGGTTCTCAGAAAATGCTGATTTTATCATTGGTTTTGTGCCCAGTTCTGGTCTGGAGATGATCTTGTTATCGCACATTCAGAAGTCAATCAAAGATACATTGAACAACATTTTGGATGAACAATTGGATGGCTCTTTAGTCCCTGAGTCTGAAAATCAAACCCAGAGGCCTCCAGAGGCTGGCTGAAGTGAGGACAGGCAGTGATGCCAAATGACGTCTGAAAGAGCTCCATATCCACAAGAACCCTGCTCACGGCAACGCGTCCCCGTTTCTTAGACGGATCTGTGTCCTGCGCTGTCTAGCCAGAGCATAGATTTCCTGCCAAATTCTCCTTGCTGTGCTATTACCTCATCCCTCTGACACACTGTTTGTCCAATTTCACCATTTTTCCTGCCCTGTCTGGAGGGTGAACTCTCTGAGACAAGGACTCTGCATCCGTTGCAGCTCCACGCTGTCCCCAAAGGCTGTGGATGGGCCATGCAGAGGTTCTGCAGTGATTTCCCTGCAGGGACACAAGGGACTCTCTTCTTGTGTCAGTCTTAGCTGGTTTGGGGTAGGTAGTGTGAGGTGGGGAGCACAGCCAGGGCTTGTCAAATGCAGTAGGAGAAAATCCATAGGACAGAAGGTACAGCCACGTTTCCTTGCAGCTCCTAACGCGGCCCCATCACTGCCAAGAAGGAAACAAAGCAGGGAAGTCAGGGAAAAAAACCCACAGAGCCTGTAGCCTTTGTGTGGCAGAGCAAACATCGCATGTAAATCAGCATGCAAATGAGGCTGGCAAGGCTCTAACGAGAAAAAGTTACCACCAAGCTTCCCGATGCAGCCCCAAGGCTGAGAGGAGTGTTTCACTGCACACGAGCACCCGGAGCCCAGGCACAAACCGCGCTGGCAAGGAGAGGAATAAAAAGGGCAATTTAAGACAAGGGTGGCTGTAAGTAGCAGATGAGAAAACACAATAAAAGGGAAGATTTCTTACTCTGCAAGTGAATCCATTTACTTCAAAGGTACTACATTTCTTTGATACAATAGCATAACGTTTTTATTGGGGACTAATTGAGCCAGTGATATAATTACGACAGTAAATTAAGGCATGAAGTATACTTTGAATTTAGGAATAAATTCGTAAATACTTCCTTATCAGTGGCATGTAGGAAAACGACCAGACTGATTTAGCAGGGAGGGATCCTTATGTATTGGCCACCTCAGGAAAAGGATGAGCCCTCTTTCCACATAAAAATGAGTGATACATTAACTGCTTTGACTGCAGCCTTTTAGTCACTGCTCGCTATAATCAGCTTTACTAGTGGGTTAATAAAATTTAATTAATAGTTAATTAAGGCTTACAGTCAAGTATACCCATTTTTGATTACTTTATGATCACAGTGTTTACATGAAGGTGCAAAGCAGAGCCTAAAATTCATCTGTCTCTGAGTGCTGCTCAGGATAGGCAAGTGAGAAAAGCTGCATTGCCTTTGAGCCTTGGGAAGGGGAGAGAGGTGATCAGAAAATCTCTTCTTGGGATGTCAGGCTGTGTCTGTGTCTTTCACTTGAAGTCTGCAGCAGAGTTCTTTAAAACCCTGCATTCCTCCAGTCTGACTTTCCTTGCTGGTTCCAGATCAGCTACTGCTCAGGAAAACAAAAAAGCAAACATCAAAGAGCCAGAAGTGCTCTCAATCAGTTCATCCTTTCCCCATCACTGTTCTGCCAATTAGTGTCCAGATGTCCTCAAGGAGGATTAAGAAATCCAACTTCAGCTCCAAAGCTGGACCAAGATTTCTGCAGCTCAGTGACAGTCTGGGTGTCTGACATGTTGAAGACAGCTTCAACCACACGTACACCCAGCAGCAACTGGATGTTGGAAAGGAGAAAGCCCTTGAATAATGTGTTTAATGCAGAAAAATGCCATCGAACTGTTTTTTATGGAAGTGTATCCCTCAGAAACTGCTGACTTCTCCTTTATTATATTTAGCAATACAAATAGCTGAGAACTGTGTTTGGGCTCATTGCAGATAAAGTGCTGGAAAGATAGTGGTGGAGTGAAGGGACATTTATTTCTCTTACTGAGACCTGCACCGTGCTGCCACAGCTGGTGAATCTTATCTCTGAGGCTTTTCTTGGGAATAAAGCATTTAGCCTTTGTAGCTGGGTCTTGTTACAAGGAGCAGGAGAGAAGATTCAATTATGTGCCCTGGCACGGGGAGAGGGAATGAGCAACAACAGAGTGCTGATGCAAAGGGAAGAAAGTCATGCAGCAATCACCAATGCCCTGAACTACACACAGGAGACCTGATTGACCACATCAGTGTGACCCCAGAGAGAAAAGGAAAGATGAGAGCTTAGAGTGCCCTCTAAGACAGATATGATCTCAGGAATCTGCAGATGTGCTGTTGCACGCTATCAAGATCTCTAGTGTTTCTCCTTGGAGGGGTTTACAGATAGAGAAATATTGCTCTCCCCAGAGATCACCCTAAACAAAAGCAAGAGCTCAGTGAGCCTCCCTTCCTCAAGTGAAACAGTGCAGCACAGTCCCTGGATTTATTATTGTAATAGCTACAGGAATTACTGATATCCTTGCTGTACCCTTGCTCACCTTGCCTCAAAACCAGCCGAGTACCAGCCAGGGGATGACACTGCACGAGCGCAGCCCTTTAGGCAGCTCTACACTCTTGCAGATGGGCCTGACAATATGAAACCCTGGCCAGGTCTGGCCCCGTGTGCTGCCAGCCCCTCAGTGAGCAGGAGCCTCACTCAGAGGACGGTGTTTGCTCCGAGCTGCCAGCGTGCCCCGCGCCTGCTGAGCCTCACCTCCACGTCCAGGCAGCCCCCGGCACATCCAAGAGCAGGGCAACCTGCTGGGCTTCCATCAAAGGCTCATTTATCTCCCGTGAAAGTACATGACGTATCAAATGTTTTGCCTTGATTAATGATGCTAATTAAGCTAATGGATTTGAGCAATTTTACAATTGATATTTTTATGTAATTTTGTTTTGGCTCTGCGGTAGCCAGAACTTACTGCCCTGTCAGCTTCCCTCCGTCGGGTTCAACATTATGCACAGACATCATCTTTAAGGTCATATAAATAAACAAGGCAAGAAAACTCCTCAGATTCATCCCAGCCCTCCCCCACTACTCGCTGCACACTCCCAGGATGTGCAACGAAGCAGATTTCAAAAGCAGGGAGCAGAGTCACAAAAAGCAATATCCCAGCAGAGAAAAAGATTGGATTTGGGGGGTCAAGGGGTTGGATTTGGCTTCTAGAAACCCAAGTCCTTGTCTCAAGTCTCCTGTGAGTCCTTGGGGGCCACGAGGAAGATACTTCCTTTCTCCATCAGTAAATTAGATAAACTAGAAGGATGTTGTCTTGCTGGGGAGGAGGCTGGGAATACAAACACAAAATTCTGGACTTGATGACCTTAAGGGTCTTTTCCAATCTAAATGGTTCTATGATTCAATTCTATAGCACAGATGTGTCAGCGAGAGGGATGCTGACCTAAATTTGGGGTCTGAAGGAGATTCTGTGACACTGACTGAACACCTGAGATACAAGCCAGGTGTTGCTGCAGGGAGAAGCTGTTTGCATGGCAAACACCAGGAGCAAAGGGCAAGAACTGGGCATGCAGTTTCCTCAGTGCAGTATTGCACACACTGAGGAGGCTTTAAAAATCCTGTCGTTTTTATGGAGTGCCTGAATCCCCACAGGTGGAATTTGTGGGTCTTTATTTGTTTACAGGACACCATCAACCAGAGAGCCATGTAACTACTGACCATGTAATTACACTGTAAGGCAAGTTCCACAGGTTGACAGGGCAAATAAAATAGCAAGCAGGTTATTTTTTCCTGTCTGCAAGGGAGAGGATTATCATGAGATCTTACAGCTGCAAATGATGTAGTAATTATGGCTTCAATAACCAGGCAACTTCTAATATCATTACCAAGTGATTGCCAGGGAGACTATCATGTTCTGGGATACATGAATCATGGATATTGGAGAATGAATGACCTGGCAGCTCCAAGCACCAATCCCACCAATTCATTTTCCACTTTTGTCCAGTGTATTTTTAAGCACCTCAAAGGAGGGTTTCCACAACCAGCCCTGGGAGGTGCTGCTGCCCATCAGGAGGAGAAATGCAGGCCTTCATCCCTGTAGCTGGCTATTTATGCCCCACACTCCTCACTGCTAACAACCACCCTGGCTCCTGGATCAGCCTCCTGAGAGTGCCTGGGTCTGATGGCTTTGAAGGAGCCAAGAGCAGGAAAATCTCTGTGGAGCCTTACTCAGCACCCTGCTAAAGCAATAATTACCTATGCAGAGCTCCAGCTCAGCTGATAGCACTGGGCACTATCTGTAAGCCTAAATCTCGGCCAAACTTGCAGAAATGTATAATCTCTCATGCTGAGCATGCTTGCAGGAAGAGGCACACCTGGAAAATGAAAAGGCTGTGTGTGGGTGAGAAAAAGAAATGAATAATGATTTGTAGGGTTTCATATACTTTAGGTTTTGTGCCTGAAATGAAACAGTGTTTGATTACTCGTGTGTTTAGTGAACCTGGAAACCAGGTCAATGGGTCAGCAAGGAAATAGCTAAGAGGCATTTGGGTGTGTGCCCTGCTCTGCATTAGGGCTCAGAGGAAGGAGGCAGGAGTTAAAGCTTTGGCTCTGCCACAGCTGCAGCAAAATTGCACTGTGGGATGGAGTCCACATTGCTTGGAGAGCCCAGTCCCCTTCCCAAGGGAGCTGCCAGTGCAGCACCAGGAGCACCCTGGGGTTCATGGGGCATCCAGATTTCACAGACTGGGTGGAGGAGGTCTCTGCCTTGGCAGAAGGGCCACAGCCAAGTCTTTGCTGAAGATGATGGAGCTTTACCTACACTACTGCCCTGGGGTGTCACAGCATCAGACCTATTTCATGAGTATGTGCCACTTTTGTACAAACAAAGCCACATATTTTTCCTTAAACTTTACAGCCCTCTAATTCAATTTTTAATTATTGTTCCTTATCATGCTCAGTGTGTTTCTGCTGCACTTAGGAAACTGTCTCTTGTGGTTAATTTAACACCTGCAAATTCCCAGAGCTGTTAACCTAAATCTAGTGGATAAAATCTTTGCCATACATTTAAAAGATCACAAGGTCAGGTCTACTTGGGGATGAACTTCTGTTACCAAGCACATAAGTGTCTATTTTACTTCCTCTATAAGACAGACCACTCTAGGCTTTATACTTATTTATCATCATTATTGGAGACATTCTGCAGTTGACTGAAATGTTATGCAACAGACAAAATCTCAGAAGTGAGTGCTTTTGGGAATATTTCTTTACCATACTGTGCCTGAGAACGACAAATATTGATTCAGAGACTTTGGGTACATCGATTATCCTTTTAGGGAAAGCATGATAGCATTAATAAATCTTGGAATTTTACTGTTTGTGTTTCTGACTGTATTCTCAGCATGGTCACATGCTGAATAACTGCTTAGGGTCTCTTTTATCTGTTTTGGGGTTTTCCCTTTAACAGCACAGTGCCAGCTCTGTTGAAATGAATGTGAGCCTTTTCTCTGCCATTGCATGAATTCCTCCCTTTCCCCTTAAGCACATGTACAAGAGAGAAAGGGTCACTAATCAGAGCTCATAAACCTTTTTTCAAATGACAAGCTATTACTTCCCTGGCCTGTAAGAAGCAAGGCTTGGCTGCCCTTTTTCTTAAAAATGGAGGGGAAAAGAAAAGCTTTGAGGGGTAAACCACGGCCAAGCATTTCAGATGGTTTTGGATGAAAAGGGAGGAAAATTTCAGTGTCCAAGGCCACCACTCATCAAAAATTTCTTGCCATCCTACTCTTTATTCAAACTAAGTGGTAAGTTGATTGTCAGAGAAGATCTTGTCTGCCCCAATAATTGGCTGAGGAGACCCAACATTGCTTCAAACCTGAGAGGAGGAACTGTGAGCTGCCAGCAGGGACCAGAGGAGTGATCTGATCTTCTCCCTGTGAAATGTCAGATCAACATGCCCTAGACCTTAGCTGGCCAAGAGATCAGCACACTTACAAGCTCTTAGGAAAAAAACCCAGCATAATTGCTCAAAAACCTATTCCTTCCACCTTCCCTGAGGGTATGCAAAGCAGATGACGGGTCAGAAGGGTCAGGAGGAGGCTCTGATGTCCCCTGGCAGTGGCCCTAAAGGAGTAGCTGTTTTTCCTCAGATGAGGAGCCAGCAGGACAACCATCACTGTAGCAAATTATGCCGCTCTCCTCCAGCCTAAAGGAAATCTTTCAGAGGACATCTGTGACCCCGACAGATCAATGGCAGGTCAGATACCACTCAGAAACATGTATGATATTGGCACCTGCCTGGCACGGTGCTCCAAGGAAAACCACCCTTGGCCAATTCCTCCCGAAGGCAAGGCAGCTAATCTGGGCTCATAAATCACGGGTGGTGGGGAATCACATCGGAGGGCCAGGCTTGCAGTTCATTCTTATCAGGGTTTCTCAGGTCTTTGCTGGCTGTCAATAGTCCTCCACTTGATGTGGCAGGAGGCATTATCATACAGCTGTAATTACAGTCCTCTCATTTTGGAGGCTCCTTAGCAGTTATAAACGTGGGTTTAAATCAAAGGAATTGTGCCGATGTGCAGCCGATGAGGATCTGCCCTTCAGTTTTAGAGGCACCACTTATATTTTGCTTCTATCATTTTCCTACAAGGGAGCAACATGGCAAACTATCTGCACACAGATGAGAAGTAAACAGTGTTTTTCCCAATTCTGAACAGATTTAAGCATGTTGGTTTAAAGCCAGGGCAAGTTAGAAGGTAGAGTCCAACACAAACTGTTCCACTTTCCCACTGGAGCACAAAGCACAGTCCCTGCTCATGTTTTCTCAGTTATATGTGGCACTTTACACTTAAAACCAAAACCGATAGGAGGCATTCCACAATATACTTGTCCTCTAAGGAAGTGGGAAAAATCTACTGGCAGGGCAATATTCAAACCTGCCTCCTTGTGTCCTGCAGAAAGTTGTTTGGATGCCATGGTTGAACTGAGGAAAGGAGCACCACCTGTGTCCCCAAACCCTTCCTGATCAAAAAAACTCCCACATTTGTAGCCTGTCAATGCTGGGGCCAAGCTGTCAGCTGGGGTGACTCTGTGTGATGCCACCATGCCTGTGACAATTGAGGAGATGCCTCGTGGCTGGCAGCTCAGCCCCACAAACTGCCCTTCCCCAGCACTTGCTGTGTCTCTTCCCCTGCGAGGAAGGAAACTTGAGAACCCTTTCTGGTGAGAGCAGCGAGCTTGACAGGCTCATAAATATCCCACTGGGTCCCCTTTCCTTTCTGTCCTTTGGAAGCAAAGACTGACACTAAGGAAGCATTTGATCACCTTGGATTTGTGCCATTTTGCGGCTTACTTGAATGAGCTGAAGGCGAGAGCTGGGAGCAGCAGAGCCTGGGGAATCTCATGGGTGCAGCAGGTTGCTGATGCGGAGAAAGGGCAGCCAGGGCTGAGGTATGGGAGGCTCCATAGCTCAGGCCAGCTGGAAACAGCCCCAGTGCCTGCTCAGGAGGGGAAGAGGAGGGAGCACAGCAGGGCTGGGTGCTGGAGGTGCCTTGGTTTGGAGAGCCCAGTGCTGGGCATGTGGCTCCTGGGTCACCCTTTCTGGTGACATGAAGTGAGAGGGGACAAAGAGACCTCTAAGAAGGGCAAAGAGTGTTTTAAGCTTCCTCATGGTATTTACAGCATGAAGAGCATCTCTCCTTCTCCTGACCCATGGTGTGTGAAGATCTTTTGCCCTGCCCTTCTCATCTCATGGGGATACAAGAAGCTCTTTTATGCACCTCTTCCATGGCATTTGAAGCTTTTTACCAAGCTAGACCTGTGTGTCACTATCATGCACATCTTGCAAAACAACATACAGTGGGATTTACCCCAATGGCACTGGGCACTCAGTGCCTCTGCCCCATTTAA
Organism: Passer domesticus; assembly: GCF_036417665.1. NCBI lineage: Eukaryota > Metazoa > Chordata > Aves > Passeriformes > Passeridae > Passer > Passer domesticus. The sequence goes on along the minus strand of NC_087489.1, from coordinate 10,381,757 downwards.
TACATTTCCAGCCTCATTTTCCCACTCTGTATATCTACACACATGAGAGGGATCAATGCATTTGCAAACTGCTAAAAGCTGGTGTTAGTTTTATTTTAAATGGCCAAGGCAGTTCTAACAATGTAACTAAATTCTATATCTAATTTCTCATTTTCAGGGTTTGTGGCTGTAAATCTGAGCTCTTGACACATCCTCTAGCTGGGACAGATTGGCCTTTTGAAAGCCATTCCTGCTCTCACTTTGGAGCTCTGCTTTTCCCTAAGATATGGCCTCTTAGTTTGCAAATGCAGTGTAAATTTATAGTGCTATGTAGAAGAGAATAAATGAGTCTTTATACCGGGTTCTTGGATTTTTTACAGCTCCTATGAATAAAATACAAAGCGACTTGAAAGGCTTTATTAAATAAGAAGGTGGGTGCCTTAAGAGCGATCAGTTATAGGCATTGTGTCAGTGTTGAGAATTGCTGGTTTTAAAGCCTTTGGGGCAATCTATAGTTGATCCTAATGATAAAACCTTTGCAGGCTTCAGGGAGCTCTGACAGTTCACACCAGCTGGGACCTGTCCTGCATTTCCAATGAGGATTAGCATGGCACTGCATTTTGGGCTGTGTTTTGGTAATGGGATGTCCCCTAACAACCCAAGGGGAAATCAGTTTTGGTGTGAGTAATTGCTTGGGGTGTGAATGCAGCACCATGACCACTCTGGGTCTGCTGGGCCTGCCCCTCATGTGAGACTGGAAAAGGGAACAGCCCTGGAATGTGCCAGCAACAAACTACTGCCTCTCCAGGACCTTGGTATGAAACAGAGAAGCTTTTTATTCTTTTGGAGTGTCTAGAGCCCATCTTGTCTCCTTCCCAGATGAGATCAACTCCACCTATGAAGCTGATTCCATGAAACAAAGCCTCATCCTGGCACTAATCCTCAGGCAGCCTGTTTGCCTGTTGCCTACACCATGGCACAGCTTCCAGTGTGCTCTTCTCTCCTTTGACTTTTTCTGTGCAAGGAGAAGCCTTTTTTTCCTTTCCTTTCTCAACTGATATCACCAGTTGGAAGAAAACTGGCTCCCCCAGCACTAGTGTGGAGCAGAATATGGAGCTGAGGGTCCGCACAACCCTGCCAGGGCAGCACAGTGACAAACCCAGCCTGGCAGCTCATCCCAGAGTGGAGATGAATATCCTTCCTGGCACATCCTGGGATGGGGTGGGATGGGATGAGGGCTCCTCGCTGCCCTCCAGCTTGCAGTGTGCTGCAGGAATGCATGCCAATGAGAATCTCTCCTGGCTCCTGCAGCTCTGAGCACAGAGCAGCTTTTAATTACCCACGAAGGAGAGAGATCCACAGCTGTCCCATACTAATGACGACCGAGTGTCATCCTCCACACCACCTTCCTCTCTGAACCTAAGGGTATCCATGGAGAGCAGCAAGTGGGAGACAGGAATATATGCCTGGCATATGTTGTATAGGTGCATAAACACATATATCTGTGTATAAATGTATCATAGAAATGTTCTGTCTGACAGGGTGATGATGCAGTCAAGTGACATGAAAAGCTAGCAACAGTAAATAATTTTGTCATTTTTACCACCAAAAAATATTTTCATTAGTACATGTGGAAACACCATACAAAGACTTCACTGATGCTCCCCCCTCCCTTTTTTCTTTCTTCTTCTTTTTTTTAATAAGGAAATAAAGACTTGAAGGCTAAAGTAACTTTGCAAACACGGTGCCATGGTTGACAGATTCACATCTTACCTGCAGAATAACTTTCTTTCTTGCTAGGGAAATCCCAAGCTAAGCTCTTTCTTACTGTGTTTACTTTCTTATCCAATATACTTGGGGGTTTTTTTCGGTGTTTTTTGCATTATCACTTGCTAAATATATCACAACCCATCATTTACTTGGCTCTGCAGCTCCAAGACCTCCACATGCCTTTCCCTCCACAAAATGAATTGCTGGCTCAAATATTTAAATATTAAAAAAATACCACCATACAGTATACAAGCAATTTGTCATCACAGCGTGCAAACAAGGTAGAGAGGGGAATATGCTAAAGTAAATTTTATGTATAGCTACTGTGTAAATTTGCCTATTTCCCAAGAGTGGTATTGTCACTATTAATCGTAATAGCGTTTCTAATATGGCATATTTCCAATATTTTGCCCTTAATTAGGATTCTGATCATACAACCCTATTTTTTTCCTGTGGTGCTTCCCCTTGGCTTTCTGAAACCTGCCCAGCTCTGGTGTGAGGGGTCCTGGTTGGTGGCCCAGGGGAGGAGCAGGCAGGGGCTCCTCAGCTTGCTGTGCCCACCCCACCACCCAAGGACAGTCACTGGTGTCTCTTGCATCCCTCCTGTGTGTGGAGCCCTGAGGCAGCAGAAAAGGGCCCCAGCCCCTGTTTCTAACACCAGGATGGGGAAATTCCTGTGAGATGAAGGCTCTCATGTGCAGTCCCTGTTTCTAGCACCAGAATGGGAAGTTTCTGTGAGATGAAGGTGCTCATGTGCCCCTTGCCGTTTGCTCAAATGCTGTGTACGGGTTTAGGTGAGAATGGGATTGTTTGGACAGCAACACTAGAGCGCTGTGGGAAGGGAATAAGATCATTTCCAAGTGGGCTGGGCTGTGTGAGTGTCCTTGAGTGTGACTGTGAAGGGTTTCTGCCAGCGCTGATGCAGCGCAGCCGCTCCCGTGGGCAGGAGCCTGGGGACTGCTGCTCCAGGTGAGCTCCGCAGGCCAGGGCAGGTCAGGGACTCGAGGTGAGTGTTTGCATGAGCCACACGCCTGAAGGGTGAGCAAACTGCTGCCTTTAACTGCTTTAAAGTGCAATTCTCCAGTTCATCTAGGCATGGCTTAATACAGCCTGGCCTTTCCTCTGCCTAAGTACTGTGGTTCTGTGAGACCCTGGCACAAACACTCACCTCAGGCTCTGCTGTTTCAAACACACATTTAAAAGAAGCAGCATCCTTGCACACAGGTCACACAAAGCACATGTGCCTTCCTGCTGCCAGAGTCAGGCGCAGGATGCTGATGCTGCACCACTGGAGGGGTTTTTTCCAGGGGAAATGCAACCAGATCAATAAGCCCCAGTGGAAAGGAGAGGCAGGAAAAGACAGCAAGTGGCTGTGTGCTGGTAGCACTGAAACAGTTAAAAAATAATCTTGTTTTGTCTAAAAGCTGAAGTAAGTGCTGTAGGAAACCTTCACATATTCTCTTGGTGGGAGGGTGATATTTTATAACAAGCTTGGTGAGCTCCTGCTCTGTGGTCTAAAGCAAAACCTTTAACCTCCTCCACGTCTGCCTTCTCAGCATAAAGAGAGAACACCAACTCACCCTGCCTTGGCAAAAAGCTTCAAACGCCATGGAAGAGGTGTATCAAAGAGATGCTTGTATCCCTGTGAGATGAGAAGGGCAGGGCCAAAGATCCTGACACACCGTGGGTCAGGAGAGCTCCTCTGACTTCAGTGGAGCATCACCAGTTTGTCTCTTCTCCTGTTTAATGCCCACCTTGGAAAGGGCAGAAAATGGGTCATTCTCAGCTGGGCTTGACCCAGTTCAGCCAGGACTGGGGCTATTCCAGCAGTTCCAGTATTAACCCTCCACTTCCAGGGTTATAAACTGATCTTAGGGCAGATCTAGATTGTCCTCTTTTTTATTTCTTCTTTTTTTCTTTCTTTTTTTTTTTTTACTCCTGAAAAGTGTGTGAATGGAACAATTTACAAGGCACCAATAATTACCTGCAGTCCTTTCAAACACCCAGAAGAACCATTCAGAATCCAGTAAATAAAAAGGAACAGTGTTGCTGTGACCCTTCCCAGCCTCTCTTGGTCTGAGTTACCCATTATGCAGTAAATAAATATCTGTTATATGGCTATTTTTTTTTAATAAAAACACTTCAAACTGCTTTGCTTTCCTTTAATTAAAAACACATCAAGCCATGGATAAAGCATTGTGGAATGGCTTGTTGTGGCATTGCCTTTTACAGCTGGGAAGCAAATTTCTAATAAAATGGTTTTTGAAAGGAATATTGCCTTCATTCAAATCTCCTATAAAAACTACCCATCCATTAATTCCAATTAATGACACTACAGCATTTCCACTAACACTGGTAGTAATTCTTGGCTAATGGATGAATTTCAAGAAAATCAGAATCAATGTTATTTTGGACAGGACCCTTGCAGAATTAATTTACTGCCCCGATGTTAGTTAAATCAGCATATAAATCACAGTGGTTTGAACTGCTTTCTCAGTGCCATTGAACACAGCCCATGACACGAGTTTCCTGTGGGCTTTACAGGGAGAATATATAAAATATTTTTTAAAATATAGAAAATAAATGTATACACCCTATCCCCCAAATATATGTATAATATGCAATGTTTTTTGTTCAATCACCAAAGTGGAAGAGGAGAACCAATTACACACTGAACTGGTCAGGAAATCCTGAGTAAAAATGAAGTTTCTGTCTGATAACTTCTAGTGAAAACTGAGAAGCAAAGACAGTGATGGAGACTGCAGGGGCATAGAAGGTTTTGACAGGCAAGCAGGGAATATTTCACACTGCCCCTAATAAGAGGCTTCACACAGTGATGGGAAGGGTTAAGTAATTTCTTCCTCCTCCTAAAGGACTTTAATTAACATCTGATCATGTTGCTTAATCTATGCATCTCTGCCTACCTGCTGCTGTTCTTTTGTCCTTTTGGAGAAAGGGCGGTAAAACTTAAATTGTTGACCTTGAAAAGCAATCATTCTGCAATCACCTCATTGGAAGAGCGAACAGCATCTCTGGAAGCTCCACATAAACACAAGAAAGGGTGGACAGCAGTAAAAGCAGGATGGGCTTGGACCAAGTAATCCCCTTTCCCTCTTCCATATATCATCAGTTTTACACCCTGACCAGCGACCTTGCTGCAAATGGAAACCTTTGTGTGTAAGAGCAGAATAAAGTGCAATTAATGCAGAACTAGCTGTTTATCTAGGCAGTTCTGGGTTAATTTAACTCTGTTCACCAAAATGAACCCATCACCAGAGCAGGAGCAAGGCAGCCCCTGTCCTGAAACCCACCGGCAGGCAGCGTGTCAGCCTGGCCCATACCCTTGAAACGCCCCCAAAATGTTGAGCACAGCCCGTGGCTGCTCATCTGTGGATAAAAAAATTCCCACAGTACACCTGGAAGAAGACCAAAGAGGTGCCTGATGGGATGACAGCACATCCCGGATGGTGACAGGACAAATTTCCCAAGCTCATTGACCGTCGCTGCCGACTTCCAGGCCAGCGGATGCTGAAAATGTTCTTATCGGCAAGAGGCTCAGGGTGATCTGGGATCGAAGGCTTAAGAATAGAAAGGGAGGTTATTTATGCTTTATTTCATGTATCAATACTGTGAGAAAAATGCAGAGAGCAGCAACATGAGAGATTTCTGAAAGAGAAAAGACACAAAGGCAAGCTGAGGGATCACTAATGTAATTCTCTTTTTTTTTTTCTCTCTCCCCCAAAGCATTCATTTTCTAATGATTCAGCTGGGCAATTCAAGTCAACTCCCCTTTTGTGTGGTGGATTTAGGTAGAAAACCCAAAGGGTGTTTATTTTGCAGTGCATTACAGAGAAATGACACTAACAGCCAGGGGTACAAGGATGGCATTAGCCGCTCTCGCAGCAGCGCGTTCGAGGGCTCGGCTGGGGCCCACTATCACCATCCCTCCCGCCGCCACCAGACAAGAAGGCAACTTAATAGAAGCAGTTTCCAAATCACAGAGCCCTGTAACCTGTCATTTTCTGGATGGGTTTATTATAGCTTTCTGTATCTGAAAAAACCCCAGGTTGATCCTTCGCCAGGTTAAAGGGATTGCGGGGTTTCCCGGCTGATGGCAACGCCGTGCTGTGCAAGAGCTGGCAGCTGAGGAAATATTATTTCAGCTGATAATAAAGAGCATTAATGAAAAGAGCTACATCTGCTCTGTTGTAGCAGCGTGTCTAAATGCAAACAGGCTCCTGGAAAACTTCACCTTTGGCCCAGGATGGCTCAGGCTCAGATTTTGGGGGCTGTGGGGTGCAGATCATCACCCGTCCCCCATGCAGGGGTTTCCCAGGGAATCTGTTCTCACACCAATCTGTTCTCACACCACATCTGGATGCTGCATTTTAAATGCTTAATTCCAGCTCTCTCTCAGTGGAAAATATGCTTAACACTGAGCCATTCAATATGACTTAAGCACGTGCTTAAAGCTAAGCAAATGCTCAAGCATTCACCTGGTTAAGGATTCTTCCCTGAACAAGGAGTGAGACATGGTGTTTTTTAAACTGATTGATATATTTGGAGTAAGTCAGTATTAATGATCATGTAAATTAAAATCTGGAAGGAAGCCAGCTTTTTAAAAGCTTCGTCTGACACTGCAACTCCTTGCAAATCGACTTTGTGTTGCAAAGATACCAACATGGAAATGCACTTTTACTCACAAATATTTCTGGGCACAGGATGCTTTTAAAAAAACCTCCAGTAATTACCCTGACAAGGTGATCACAAGGGTCGAGTAACATTAAGATCAGTTTGGAATTTATTCAAAATAACCTAAACATGCCCATCATTAATGAATTCTTTTTAAAAATTAATGATAATATACATTGATGTTCTTAGCCCTGTTGCTTACTCCTTTCTACTGTGGCATGAACTGGGCTACAAGGAGAGGTGAGGACCTGCTCTGAATGTGTTGAAAGAAAACAGAACCAGGGAAAACAAAACTGACGTGAAGGAAGACCTATAATTCTGTGTCACATGTTAATCTCAGTGAAAAATAACGCTGTCAGGTTTTACCCTCACTGATTCTCATTTGGTACTCATCCAGGGAAGTTCAGCATGCCAGGAACCAGCACGTTGCATTAGTCAGGGCTTGTTGATCAACCCCACTGAAGGACACAGAGCTGCCCTTATATCTCACAGCATACTCAGATTAATTCACTTTAACAACATTCTAAGAGCAAAAAGGGATTCTTCCTCCTTCATCCTGCCAGGGCAGCAGGGAAATGAATGCTGCTAGTGACTACACAGCTCAGAAATTCAGTTTGCTGGGACTGGGTGTGTTTCAGGCTCCACCCTTCCTGCAATCAATGTGATGCTCGCTGTGCTTCCTTTTCCTAAAGGGAAGAAGGGACTCCTGTGGGCACCAGGATGGACAGGCAGGGAGCTGGCATGGATTGCCTCACATCAGAAGGTGGGATGGCACCCTCCAGAACCTAAAGGGGCTCCAAGAGAGTTGGAGAGGGACTTTTTACAAAGGCATAGGACAAGGGGGAATGGTTCAAGCTGACAGAGGGCAGGGTTGGATCAAATTTGAGGAGGGAATTCTTCCCTGTGAGGGTGTTGAGGCCCTGGCACAGGCTGCCCAGAGAAGCTGTGGCTGCCCCATCTCTGAAAGTGCTCAAAGCCAGTTTGGATGGGGTTTGGAGCAACCTGGGATAGTGGAAGGTGTCCCTGCCCATGGCAGGGGATGGAATGAGGTGGCCATTAAGGTCCCTTGCAACCCAAAGCTTGTCAGATGCTGTGATCTGCCCAGGCAGGAGGGTTTGGGGTATATCAGGAGGGCACACAGAGGGCTGGCAGAGGGATGCACAAGGAAGCCACTGTGGCACAGCCAAGGCTTTGTGCTGGGTGTGACAGCAGTCACCCCAGAGAGACAGAAATTTGTCAGGATTTGGGGCAATCCACTCCTTTCCTGCATCTTTGCTGCTGACTCCACCAAAAGCCCCACTAGTGGCAGAGCCACCAGCTCTCTGCCCTGCAGCACATCCACATGCCAGAGCATTGCACCCAAGGGCACCTGAGAGCCCCAGATACACCCCCAGTGCAGGCACTTCTTACATCATCTCTGTCCTTCAGTGATGTCCCCTTGGCTCCATCTAAAGCTTTTTCAAGAGAGAGATCCCGGGGCTGCTGTGTAAACTAATCTTGTAAACGTTCCTCATTTTTGCCCAGGCTATCAGAGCAAAATGTCTCTACAGTGCAGTACATTTATTAAAGTCCTAATGGAATTAGAGTCCTCCCACCAAAAAGCCAGATGGTTGGTGTTTTTATGTTATTAGTTAATGCAATTTAGTATTAAAGTTTTGAGTTCAAAACAGTGTATGTTGTTTGCTTTATGACATCTGCTTATATTCTGCCAGCAAGATGAAGTTATGTTTAAACAGGGCCTTTCCTTTATTAATGAAGTCAATTAAAAAAATGACCCAAAGGAAGGGGATATTCAGTTTTGGAAGCAATCACCTTTTATTACTGCGGGCAGGGCTGCCTCTGGGAGCTGCACTGCTGAGCCTGCACTGGAAAAGGCCCTCAGTGTCCATCGTGTTTAACAGGCAGGGGGATAAAACCTGCAGAGTGTCACGGGGGACTTCATATTTTGAGGCCGTAAAACATCTTCCTCACAGTGACTGGCAGCTGCCAGCGGCGTGTGTGAGTTTGAGGAGGGATGTCCTTGGGCAAAGAGCACTCTGATGGCCGCAGGTTTGCTCAGTCCTCATCCTTCATTTCCAAACCCATCACACACGGTGCAAAGGCAGCTCCAGGACGGTTTCTCAGACGGGAAAAAGGCTCGGTTGCACACAATGCCACTTTCTGCCTTTTATTTCTCTCTTCTCTCTTCATTTTATAGATTGTTTTATGGTACAGCAGCAAGGACAGGTCCCTCTCACTGGTTTTAGCACAGAATTGGGAATGGGGAGCTATTTCTGATCATGCCAGGCTGCCCTGATGGTGGCAAAGAGAAGCTCTGAGGGGGAACCAGGATCCTGTGTGGGAGGATCCAGGCACAGCCTCCACTCCTGGGCTGCACCAGGACAAAGCCCAGGCTCCCCTGGCCACCGGGGGTGATGGCCCTTCCCTCAGGCTGGTGTCACCTAATTCCCCATGCTGGAGCTGCAGCCTTATGGAAAACTGCTGAAATTTACTGGGAGTATCCACTATATCAACCCCACAGCCTTTTCCTTTTCATAGTGCTGTCCTGGCTGACCTTTCACATTTAGGATTAGGCAGAATGAAAGATAAAATCTTCATTCAATTCAGACAAATTTTAATTTTCTTTTTACTCTTTCTTTCTTTCTTTCTTTCTTTCTTTCTTTCTTTCTTTCTTTCTTTCTTTCTTTCTTTCTTTCTTTCTTCTCTTTTTTCTTTTCTTTCTTTCTTTCTTCACACATTCTCAAAAGCCATCCAAGCAACAGCAATGCCATCCAGCAAAAGCTCTCAGCAGTCATCATAGTTGTTCTGGAATGTGAAATTGTGAAATACCCACAGCTATACACTGGAAATATTACCATAGTATTTATGGACAGACACTGCCAAGAGAGCTGGGGCAGATTTTGGCTGGGTTAGTCTCTAATCTCACTGAAGTCAGTGAGAAAAAGTCAAATTAAACCAGTGAGGACGTCAGCTGTAACGTGGTTTTTGTTTTCTGATATTAACATTGGTACTAAGTCAGTAACTATCTATTAATTAGAAAACCAAGAAAAAATTTCAGATCCATCTCAGACAGGCAAAATGAATCATCAGAATAAAATGAAGTGAGGTTTGTTTCATCTGCCTAAACATCAACCTTTTCCTGGCACACACAGAGTGAATTTCATGGCTGCTGTTAGAACAGAAAATAGGGTGTGTTAAAAATGGGGCCATATCTGTAAAGCTGTTAACCTGCAAAGCACAGCCTGATACACAACAAGTATTTATAATGTTTTCTATTCTATTCTATTCTATTCTATTCTATTCTATTCTATTCTATTCTATTCTATTCTATTCTATTCCATTCCATTCCATTCCATTCCATTCCATTCCATTCCATTCCATTCCATTCCATTCCCCACCCTTGGCAGGGCTCCTTGCCATGTGTGCACTCGGTGCTGCAGCTCACATCTGTCATGCATGGCAGGTTTCCTCTCCTGCCTCCTCTCCTCAGGCCTGGAGCTGGTTTGTGGCTCGGCGCTTTGCATTGCTAATGATCAGCTTGTTAGATCTGATGCCTGAACAGGAGAGGAGTCCTCTGTGGCTGGGGGCTGTGGGGTGGTGGACACTGGGGTGGTCTTGCAGAGGGTCCCTCCCACAGTGCTCTGAGAAGAGCATGAAGAACCTCACACCAATTAAAACAGCCTGCCCGTGCCTCTTACAGGCTGCTCAGACATGGCCAAAGCAAAGGGTGACTGGGGGTGTTAACAAAGAATTTGGGCTGAGAAGAGTGGGAATGGTTATGGCTACAGAGCTTCTGCATCTGGGGATCTCAAGCAGCTTGCTGCAATTAAGATGAGATTCACCAGTGCAGAAAAAAAGCAGAGCTTAACTTATCATTTGCATGCCAGAAAAGCTTCAGCTTGGTTTTTCTTTCCTCTTTTCATATTCTGCAGTAGCTCACCTTGCAGAGGGCCTTGGGGAGGTGGTGGGGTGGCCCTGGGGCAGGGGGCACAGGGCTGGGGTGATGTTCAGGGTGCACAGGACAGAGTTCCCCTAACTCCACCCAATACTCATCTCCATAAATCCCCTGGCTCCTCATTCCAGCAGCAAAGGCTCTCCATGAGCCCCCAGTTAGCTGGGAGTCAGGTTGGGGAATCTTGGCTGTCTTGGGCTCCTGCACCCTTCAGGGGCTACATCTTGGCCAGAGAGGGTCAGAAGAAGCTGCCTGAACTCCCTGAGATGCCCCCACCAAGGTTTGGGCCCCAGCATTTGCTCCTCAGTGCCTCTGCAGCAGGGAATATCATCTGCACCAGCCTTCCCTGTGGTGGGGATCGGGCAGCTGGTCGATGAAATAGAGCCTGGCCAGGTGTTCAGCTGGAGATGAAACTCCCTTTTCCTCTCTGCTCCTTGGAAAATATTTTTTTTCCCCTTCACTTGAAGCACTTCCTGTAAACCAGGAGATATATGGCTGTTTCAGGGAGCTTTAGTACTTTTCCCAGTAACTCCACGGCGCTGCTCTGAGGAACCGAGGCGCTGCGGGTGAAGGAGTGCTTGGCAATTTAGAAGATTTAATAGAAGTCGATTTTACACTTACACACATTAACATTCACACGGTCTTGATAAAGAAAAAAAAGCAGTGTCCAGTGTTCTCACAGCTACAAGATGCTGTTTGCCAAAGTCTTTAGTTATAATTAGTCAGATTAAACCCCATCCATAGATAGCTTCAACTCCATCCAGAAAAGCTACCTCACTTTCTATTTTTACAAGCCCTGCTGACAATAAGTACTCTCACATCTGACAGGATATATTGTCTTTGCCCATTGCCTCTTATAACCTGACAGTGAAAAATGTACACTTCAGCATCCAGGGAGTCGTTTGTTACCTCTCCACTTCCTTCTAATTAATGAAAACATAAGGGAAGAAACAATAACTGGGTCTACTGTTCAGGCAGAAAATGATTATTGCTCGGATGAAATAAAAAAAAATATTTTTGGCACCTGATTGCCTCAGCAATGACATAATCAGCAGGGATTTTTACTGACTATGCAATAAAGCTGCATATAACTATAAATGCAAAATGCTTAAAGGGTTTTCCCCCCTCCTTCCTTTGCATGGAGTTGCACCTACCATAAAGGCCATCTTAAAGATGATAAAAATTAGGTGCTTTATAGACAAATGATCTTGTTACAGAGAAGTGAGAGATTGGACCCAAAAAGCAGTCTAGCCTGGCTTCACTCAGGGAGATGTGTGGTTTGGCATGCAGCACTTAGATTGCTGTATTTCGGCCAGGGAGCATATTTTTTATACTGGTACATGGGAAAATGATTGATACAGATGAAACCTGGAATTCAGCAGAGCACTTCCCAGGCTTTTACTCCAACACGAGTCAGTGGAGGGGCTGGGGGCCATGGGAGCTGGGGAATGCACACTCACTGACACTAAATGAGTTTCCCCAGTGGCTCTGGGGTTTCTGCTATGAAAGGTGGGGGATTTCTCAGCCTTTTTAAAATTTTTTTTTGATTTTCATGAGCACCAAACCTGGCCAGGGCATTTCTGCTTGAGATCTACCTGTAAAACATCGCCGGAGTATCCAAACTTGTTTCCAAAATCTTATTTTTCCATTCATCATCCATTCCTTGAGATTTTTCACAGAAATGTCCTGAATATAATGACTGTCCTGACCTCCATAAATACAGGGCAGTATTTTCTCTGTTGATCAAAATTGCTGAAATGCTGCTATTCCATTTCCCAGGAAGCAAGTTGCAGAGAGCTATAGGGATGAGAACAGATGTCTTCATTACCCACCAGAAGTAAATGGAAAACCAGTGCAACCAAGGGAAAAGAAAGAGAGCAGCAGTGATATGTTGATATTCTGGTTGTTGCTGAGTGGTGCTTTATTGCCTACTCTTGAAGGAGACTGTGAACAGTGCAAGATGCTTTAGGACACCCAGGTGTTAAACCCAGGCCTCAAGTAACCTGTGGCTGTGTTTCATCTTCACTGAAAATCCAATCTTTGGCTTGCACCAAATTTTAAGCAACATATCAAACTGGAAAAGTGTGATTATTGGCTGGAGACAGTGACCAGCAAGGATGGATGCATGGCTCCCTTTGAGTAACTCACCCAGAAGACGTTGAAAGTCTTTTATCCTGTTAGGAAGAGGGTGGATACTCAAGTTAATAATTGTGATGCACAGCCAGAAATAATTAGACTGCAAGACTGGCAATCATAAATTACTTTTCTTTTAATAACATAACGAAGGCAGAGTTGCAGAGGTAATAGAAAAGTGCAGCTCAAGCAGAGAAGTTCAAATGAAAAAATCAAGGCCAAATCCATTTATTTAATTCCTTTCTCTCACAAAGGACAATAAAATATTCACGGTTTCCAATTAACTAACTTTAACTATTGGTGATTTTTTCCACAGCTAACTCGTCTAAGGGAGAGAAAGAAATAAAATCTTAAAGGGGAGCTCCACTGCCTATTTAAATCTGTTGAATATGGCACTGGAAGGATTTCCTCCACATCTGCAAGGGGATGCTCTGACCAGGTGATGCTGGTTGTAGGCAGGAGTGGCTCTGATCTAGCAAACTGATTTAGGTTTGAAATTCCAGGAGAAATTCTGGATACTTGCCAGGGATGCTAATGGGAGCACCAAAAGCATTATTCTGCTGTGGGATTTCCTTGGGACACATCAAAGTGAGAGTTCTGGTGCTGCTGGGGACACTCTGCCAGCCTCCTGCCCAGTTTGCTCCCCGAGCTAGTGCAGGACACATTAATAGGCTGAACACAGGTGGCTAAGCTGGCATGGGACAAATTATCCTACAGTGAGGCTCTGACTGATTTAGTGCCCATCTTTAGAAGCTGGATTTGGGAGAGAGGAGCCCTGAGAGCAGCAGCCTGGAGACTGGTGCTGTTTTAGTTCTGTATGCAAAGAGCAGCAGAGTTTGGAGTGCCGAAAGCAAGATCATTGGAATCTGCTGGGTTGATGTTATCCATTGCAGTGATTTTCTTTAATTACAGCAGAAGCTGAACATCCTTTTGTCTGTACAGTATGACAGACTTATTAAAATGTAATGTAAAGCTTGAAATGTAACAAAAGAAGATGAAATGATTCCTAAATCATTGAGATTCCTTCGGAAAAGAGGAAAGGCTTTGCCTCTGTGCCCAGACCTATCTTGCAGAGATAATATCAGTATTTGAATTACAGTAGTATCTTAAAATCCCGAACTCGAGGTTCAGTTATCTTGGGTGGCATCAAGAAAAAAAATAAATTATACAGCATTTCTCATGGATATAATTAAATACAGTTTAATATATTTTCCAATATGAATGTAAACATGTCTGAGCCAAAAATGGGCTCAATTTGAATTCTACAAATAATGTAGGCTGGAGGTTCCTGTGTGACTTTTAAGTAGGAGTCTGCAATTTGTTCTACTTTAATTTGACCCATCCATCTTGATGGGTAGTCTCATTAATGCAGCAGAGTTTTACATCAGAAATATCCCCTTTGAATGATATGAAGCCTAATGCATTCCTCCCACACTGGAATAAATATAATATGTGGTAAATACTACATCTGGTGATCCTTAACATAACTGATCGATCATCAATTTTCAAAAAGGGAAACCATCATTGAGTAGAAAACAGATCAGCTATTGAGCCAGGCAATTATCTCCCTCCTGAATTAGATGCTTCCTGCCAAGCCAGAAAGAAATAGCTATTTGGCAGACCAGTAAATATAACTAATACCTCCAAGACATGTTGGACAAAATTCCACGTTAATAGCGCTCCAAGGATTGGAAAAGGCCAGGACCGAGGTACATGTCACATTACTGGCATGGAAACCTCTTCATGGTGGTGCAGGGCCCTGCTCTGAGCAAAGAGCTGGCTTTACTAGGAGTGGACCAACAATGGTGGGACCAGCAATGTCCACCAACTCCTACTGGAAGGACCAACAATGTCCTCCAGCCCTCCCTGCCTCCATCTGGGCACCATGGGGAACACAGTGTCAAGACACATTGCTCATGGTGGGAAGAGAGATGGGTGGCAGGAGTGGGTTTTCCATCAGGAGCTCATTCTCACTTGGCCACCTACAGCACCAGCATCACCCAGTCCTGGATGGGACTGTTCTGTAGGGGAAGGGGGTTTCACCTGTCTGGGTTTCTTTCGCAGAAAAAAATGGTCCCAGTCTTACCTGAGCTGCCTGTGACTGTCTCCAGGAGCTGTTCTCACCAATAAGAGTAGAATTAATCCGCCAACGTGGGTGACTGGTTGACTCTCTCTGCAGGAATTTCAGATGTATGGCTGCATTCTCCTGCCCCTGGAGATGTGGCTGCTGGGCTTGACAATCTGTTGCTCCTGCTGGAGACCTCAGCCTCCAGCTAAAGGCAACATGAAAGAAGTCCTTCACCAAAATGAGATTATCAGCTCTTGCAATCCAGGTTGCTCTTTTATAAGGTGTATATCTGTTTACATCAAAACCTTTGCTGGTTACTGAAGTATAGAAAAGGTACACAGCCAAGGGGTTTGGGGTCACAGGTTTGACCTACCTTAAAATAGCTCTTATTAAATGGGGTAGTTCTTTAAAATCAAGATGGTTTTGTTGGGGTTTTTTTTGAGTAACCTTGCTCTCGTAAATTTGACGCTCATAATTAAAGAAATATGGTGGCGGGGGGGAAAGCCTTGATTGAAATAAAAAGAAAAATATTGGGTTATTTTGTTAGGGTGCACAGCAATCCAGGCATTTCTCCTTCAGCAGCTCCCAAGCCTGGCTGGCTGGGGCAGCCTGTTGCAGGAGCTGCACTGTCATCGCTGCTGAGCCTGACACACACGCACAGAGCTTCTGGCATGAAGCTTGCTTCCATTAACATATTTTTTCTATGAATGGCACTGTTTGTCCTGCAGAGTGGAAAATCCCTCTGCCTGAAAAAATGGTCTCGAGGGACCACCTCTAAAAGGGAAGGAAGAAATTTATTCATCCAGGCTCACACGGTCTTGGTCCCTCTGCTGAGAATGACAACTAGCGTGACTCTGTGTGTCAGCAGAGGTCCTGGCACAGGAACTGGGCTGAGAAATATGGGGTAATTTGAAGTTGACATTAAAACCTGTCACCATCTAAAACAGCAGGGAGGGGGGAAAAAAAACCCCGAACCAACAATATTTGCTAAAAGGCAGGAGATAAAATCACTAGATGAAATTGCTGCTTCGGAATGACCTTCTAAAAATACCTGCGGTGATCCGTCTGGGTGAGCGAGCCGGAGAGGAGGCGACTCCGCAGCCGGGTCCTCCCTGGAGGAAGGCAATTTGCACACTACAAAAACAGTGTCCCCAAATAAATTACGGCCATAATGAGCCACAAAGACACCAGACAAAAGGAGCCCTTTCCCTGTAAACAAAGTAGCAGGAGGGAAAGCTCCAGCTCCAGCCTCAGCCAAGAGTCTGGTTGTTATCTCTCATTAGCACAAAGGTTAATGAAGAAAATATTAGGCTGGGGTTGCAGTTTGGGCAGACCCAGGCAGTTTCTCTTGGTGCAGCTGCCAGTGTGTGTCCCAGACATCTTCCCTACGAATCAGGCAATGATTCAGCTGCTGCTCCACTTTTCCCGCATCCAGTGACACCTCCTTGAGTTTCCCGGGGGCTCTGTGCCGCAGGAACTTGTTTGCACTTCCCACTGCCTCCCAACAAGGGTGACATTCCTGATGGACTCATGGCAGGGCTGCACTTCCTATTCCTCCACTGAATCCCTTTTGATTTCACAGCCTCTTTGCTTTAGGAGCACAAATATGCAGCTGGGTACAGATCACTCACGAACACTCCTAATTTCCAATGCATTAACAGCACACTCCAAAAACTCCATTCCAAGACACAGACAATAAAAACGAAGTAACTGAAGAGTCATTAGGATAAAATCTGGTAGCGTTAAGGTGAGTCACAATATAATTACCATTATTTCCAATGGAGTTACCATGCCATTACTGCAGAACAACACACCTCACCCCTGCCATGGAATGGGCACACACCTCACTGCACACTCACTGTGGGACACACTCAATTCCAGGACAAAAATCAAGGAGAGATCCAGGACTTGCTTGAAAAACTGTAGCTCCAAGTCAGATATGTGCAAAACCCGCAGATGCTTTCAGAGGCTGGACTTAGAAAATCTGGGTCTGTGCCACTGGCATCAAAATGAGCCATTTATTGACTGCAGTGAGTTTTGGATGATGACCCTCAGGCTTCCTGGCATGGATTCCTAAAGGAAGGTGGATTGGGCATTCACAATCTGTGAACGTTTCACTAAGTTTTGAACATGAAAGCTGAATTTAATCACATTCATGGGAGGAACAGCAGACAGAAGGACTTTGACTTCTGTCTATGCAGCAAAACGTGGCTGAGGAAAAGGCTCAGACTCCTGGTGCCCCCAGAAGGAGAAGGCTGGGGCTTCTGCTCTCTGCTTCAGCCTCCAAGGAGACCTTTGGCTTTAGCATTGTCCTTCACAGGTCTGGGGTTTGTTTCCCTCAGGACTCTCGGTTTACACAGTGGTCAGTGGATTTCTCAAAATATTCATTTTGCCTCTAGTTTTGGGGCCTGTTGTCTAGTTCCTGTGGGATTCTCAGGAATAAGGAGCTGGCAAAACCAGGAAATATGGAAAGTGACATAAATGTATTCTGCTAATGCTGTAAATTAGTAATCTCAAATATGTATTTAATATAATAAATTTGGAAGAGAGCTTCTGTAGGTTAAGTGGCAAGTGGCAGCACTTATAATGAAGATTAATATACATACAGATCCTACAGATTTGTTAGAATTCAATAAATATTTATTATAATCCACTGGTTCTTAGCTTACACTTGAATAAATTGGTTAATATTAAATAAATAGAGAAGCCTGACCAAAAGGAATGGACAAAATCCCATTGGTGCCACTGTAACTTCATGGCTCACAAGGGCTATCCTGGTTTACTTAGGTTTCTTGGATCTTTCAGAAGAACTTTTCCCCATATTTAGTGACAAATTACTTTCTCCTGTCAGTGCAACATGGTGCACACTCTGCCGTGGCACTGATGTTCATTCCCTTTCTTTATGGATCAACTGGTTGGCTTCTTCTCCCCTCATGATGTCTTTGCCCATGATAACCTTTGCCATAACACTGTCTCACTGATTTTTCCTTAGCCTTCCTGGACCCTTTTCCCTCTGCTGTCACGCACAGGTTTGCAGTGAATATTTCCTCATTCCCATGTGACAGATAATAATGTTTTTCTTAATTGCTAATCACGTCTATTAGTGAGTTACTTGCAGGAGAACAGTTAATTCCAGATCGCTTAGAAATTCTGCAGAAGGGCTGAGGGTACGTGCTGTGCTTCCCAGGTGACTCCCAAACCTCCAGCCCTGTGAGCTGGTGGGCCCTGCACCACCCACACTGTGTCTAGAAGTTCTGTGGTTTCATTCCCAGCCCTGGAATGGGACAAAAGAGGAGAAGATATTATTTGTATGGATGAGGTTGGCCCCCAATCACAGCCACACATACAAGTCCTGCATAATGCATTTTGGGTGGAACACAGACCCTGTAGGAAAGGTAAACTTGCAGAGGGTTTGATCTGAGCACTGGGCACACAGCTGCTGGCACAGGTACCTCAAAGATGTCTCACCTGCTCCTGGGCAAGCAGCAAAGCCTCACAATGCCCCTGGCTGCCGTGGGTGGCTTGTTTATAATGCCACAGCGCTGCTGGAGTTTCCTTGGCTCAGACACTGTGAGAAACTCAGAAATAGTCTCCTAGATTAGATAACGGCCGTGGGGTGACCCTCAGAGCCAGGCAGTCCCAAGAACTTCAGGAAATTGAAGTGAAGGCAGACGTAAGGGCTGAGTGAGAGCCTGAGGCATCCGCAGCACAGCCTGACGGCGAGATAACGGCGGGGAGCGAGAGGCAGGGAGGGGGTAAAACGAAGCAGTGAGCATTTGTAAATGGGACTCCTCGGGAGCTGAACATGATTGCCTAAAAACTCCTGCACTGCCTCTGAACAGCTGCTTTCCCTGTGCTAAATAAATCATGCATCTTGTTACCTTAGCCTGTGCGCGGGGAAAGGATGTGTTTGAGCAATAAAGCGCGGAGCCCTTCCAGCACTCTGCTTTCCCCACAGCCTGCGCATCTCCCCCGGCAGCTCCTGATCTGCTTTCTCCCCAGCCTCCCCCAGTTCCTCTGCTCCCAAACCAGTCTGTAGAGCCCAGGCTCTGGCCAGCCACCAGCAGTGACCCCAGGCACTGCTGGTCTGAGATGTGCAGGAGCCTGGTAAGAGAACCAGAGCAGGTTTGTGCTCAGTGGGTGATGTGGAGGTGCTCGAGGGGACCTGGACCTTCTCCCCTAGTGTGTCCCTGCTGCAGCCCTCATCCCTCCAAGGATGCTCTACTTGCTGCTTTAAAACCTCTCTGAGGACAGTGCCCTGCACCAGGCTGTGCCTGGGGGAGCAAAGGGCATGGCTGCATTTCAGGAACGAGTTATTTGAGGCGGTGGGTCTTCTCACAGGAGTGTTGCAGAGCTCCACGACAATCAGGAGATATTTCTGTAGAGTGTGGCAAACCACAAGTGTCCTTGTTTGCTGTTGAGCACCACCAGAGTTAATCTGGGAGGGGCAGGAGGCATCCTTGCTCGAGGAAGATGCGGGAAGCCAATTACAACTTCTTATATAAATCCAAATGTGTCTTCCTAAATACGCCGCCTCTCAAAATGAGGCTGAGATTTAGTCTTCACAATAAGCCTGAACTGTGAACTTTTTAATTTGCACATGGTTTCAGGAAATCTAACTCATCCTATCAAAAAGAAAAAAACCCACCCTACTTTGAAAAAAAAAAAAGGCAACACCGTTTTTTCAACTTGTTTCTTTATTCCAGGAGCAGAGTAATTTATGTACTCATTTAATTTTGTTCTGCCACAAACAAAACCACAGTATATAATGCAATCTCTGTTGCTGGAACTCGTATTGTTGGAAGGACATTGGAGAAGACATAAATGTCCCTGACACAAAAGAAGATCCCAGGTTTCAGAGACATCAGACAGATTGGAAAATATGGGGAGTTTGGTTAAATTTATGAGTGGTCCTTTGTTCTTTCCCTCAGAGTATGATGGCATAATCTTTTAAAACTACAGTAAGAGCCAAGTATCTGAGAGATGGGTACTTTAGAATCAAACAGAGCACTATGAAAATATTTTGTTCTTTATTTTTGCCCACTGTTCATTTGCTCCAGTAATGAAGGGAAAAAAACATCAAATAATTAAACAACATTTGTGTTGGGAGGTGAGGTGGATAGTGTAATCAGGGAAATACCTTCCAAAACAAGAGTATTATATTCCACATGCAAACTGCAGGCACAACATGCTGGATTTGCATATATGTGCATACAGAGAGAGCCAAAGCTTCCCAGCCAGCCCCTGGAACAGCCGTATTTCATCCCTGGGAGACCATCCCACAGCTGCATTCCACAGCTTCTGAAAAGCTGAGGAGAAACCCAACCCTCACATCTTGCTGAGCAAAAAAAAAAAACAAATCCCCCAACATGTGAATGGACTCAAGTCAGCTGTGGGTAATGGGCTCAGTTATCTCTAATGTCACTGTTTCATCTGCCAACAGTGAGAGGCTGATAAGCCCTGGAGGTGGCTGGGGAACAGCCCCAGCACCCCCTGGATGTTCCTTTTCTTCCCAGGCAAAGCAGCTCCTCCTCCTGCCTCAGTTTCCCAATTTAACAAGGGAGAACAACACAACCCTGCCTCCCACATTAGGGTTTTGAGGGGAAAAGGTGTCACTACTGTGCTGTCAATGAGCATCACTTCCGCTTGTCACCAGTTTGGGAAACAATTTTATTTTCTTTCTCTTGTTAGAAACAGCAAATGAAAGGAAAAAGCCATGGGGAAAAAAACCCCAAACCCTAGCCCACATTTTTCATTCCATGGCATGAATTGTGTGTGTCTCACAGATGGGTTATGTCTGTGTACAGCAGAGGAGGTTGGAGCTGGCCTCTGGGAGAAGTTATGAGATGTGTTTTTAAGCACTGTTATGTTGCAAAATGGTGATGCAATTGCTGCTTTCATCTGGTGGCAGAGCTGTAGGCAGCATCTTCCCTCCATCCTTCCTCACCACTGGGGCTGAGATTTTCTTAAGTAATGGGACATTTTGCAATGGGGTCTGTTACTGGAGAGGTGAGTCACTGAAAAAAAAATTGATTTTTATTTAAAAAATAGAACTTAAATGACCAGAAGGAAGAAAATTAGCTCCAGGGAGATGAAATTGAAACAAATCCTTTTCTTTTGGGTTAAACTGTGTATTGTATGTTTTAAAAGTCTGATATCATGCTGACTTTGGAGACTTTGCAGGCAGCTCCAAAGCCCAGAGTTGGTCTTTCCCAATTATTAATGAAAGACAAAGCAATAAAAAAAAAAAAAGGATTACTTTTATAAAATACAGAATAACTCATTTTTCACTAAGTATTTGGAATATTTTTTGGTAAGAACATGCCAAATTGTCAGATGCTTAATTTTTTGAAAGAATTTATGTGTGTTGAGACAACTGCCATTGGCAAAGCTAATTCCACCTACTGATGGAATTTTGTGTCAAAGTAAGAAAAAAAAAAAAAAGACAAGAAAGGGAGAAGGCACACCCCCAGCAACCTTATCAGCTTGGAACAGGACAGAACCACACTCAGGCTTCTGTGCCAATAAAAAATTAATTATTCATACAAGTTCTTGTGGAGAACAGAGGAAGACCAAGCACTGGGTGACCAAGAGCCTCCTCAGCACCAGCAGCAGGGGAGGTGGCCAGGCCAGCAGGTTGCTGGAGGTGCAGTGGGCATTCCAGGAGCTCCCTTGAGCCAGAGGGGTTTGAGGTGCTGGAAAGGGGAATGGGGTGCATGGTTCAACACTTTGGCTTCATCCCAGGACAGTGCAGCATCTTCTGCAGGATGTGAAAGCCTGACTGACCTGACTCATTGCACAGGGTGTTGGCCAGTCTTATGCTTTGAGATCAGCTTTTGGCCCAAAGAAAAGGAGAAATCAATTTTAAAAAATCCCCCAATCAAGCCAATAATTCGCATTTTTAGTTTTTATTATTGGAAATATTTATATTACAGTAGCTTGGTATTTTAGAAGGCTATAAATGCATTTTTATATAATCAGCATTTTTAAAAGTCTATAAACATCCACTATGTTTGCCTAATGCACTATAAAAACTTCCAAAGGAGCTGTTATTATCCAGCTTGTCACCTCACACAGGCTCCAAGGAGGAATTTTTTTTTCTTGTCTGCTGTTAATAAAATGAAGCAAACCATTAACAGCTTTGGAGCTGAAGGGAGAAGCAAAGGGGCTTGTAATCTTGGACTCCAAAGGAAACGTCTGCAGCTTTGCTCCTCACCTCTTTGAGATTCCCAACACGCAACAACAATTTTAAACAGACAAAATCAGTTTAGGTTACATAAATTCAAAAGCCCAAGCCTGGTTCTTTTAAAGTAACATCTTGCATTTTGTTTGGAGCGTTGCAATCTCTCACATATCACTTTGAACTGGCTCAGTTTTACAGGCTGCTGAGCAGCTTCCTCAGGTTGCTTCGTTTAGAGGAGTTTTAATGCAGAATTATTATGTGCACACATGAATATATTATTAAGTATATGTGTATATATGCATGGAAAAAAAATGTATATATACACATATATATATAAAGCCTGTCTGACGGTGGTGGTTGCACATCCAGGCCCCATCTCTCCCAGCACTCCCTGCATCCCAAACTCCCAGCATTATCAGCCCATGGAACAAGCCCCAAAACAAGTCTTGATAAAAAGATGCCACGTACTTTGGAGAGAACACAGATATTTTAGTCCATTAGGAGCTCAGGGGTGAGTGTGTTTTTTAAAGCAATTAGTGAAGAGAAGAAATCTGTGTGCAAAAACCAAGTTTGGGTTTTAAACAACCTCTTAATTCACATCTCAGAGATTTGCTGTTGGTTCATCTCCCTTTATAGTTTGCTCCTGTTCCTGACAAATCTCGGCGTCAGGATGGATTCTCCACCCCGGGGAACCTGTCAGGGAGGTGATAACAACTCACTCAATCCCAAGAAGGGCATGGCTGTGCTCTAAGAGTGAGTGGTTCCCAGGAGCTCCCCTGGGCTGGGCAGGGTCCTGCTGGGGCACAGGCAGCCACACACCCCGGGCACTTTGTGATTTCAGATGTACCCCAAAGCAGCATGAGACCCTGCTGCTCCTGGCACTCGGGCTCTCACAATCCCCAAGTGCTCCCCAGGGAGTACCAGGCAATGCTCCCCTGTGCTGGCTGGGCTGGTATTTTGGGTAAAAGCCTTCCTGGAGTGATTCTGAGGTGAGTCAGGGTGGGGAAGAGCTTCCATGGCTTCAGCTATTGAAAAGGCACGGGCTGAGAAAGCACTGACAGTCCTGACTGATGTCCCGGGAGGAGCAGCTTGGACATCCCTGCAACAACGGAGAAAGGGAGGAGAAAAACCCAACAGTGGTTTATGGCATTGTGGAGAAATTCCCAGCTGCCCCATGGGAAAATGAGCTGAGGGAGCAGAGGGGACAGCGGTGATCACAAGGACCATGTTGGGGCAGAGGAGTGGGGATGGGGGAGAGGCCCTCCTACAGTCTCTGTCCCACTGCCAGTCCCATGAGGGGTGGCAGGTTTGGTTCCTGGGCTCAGACAGAGCTGCCTGAGGGCTGCCCTATGTTGTGGTCACTGCAGAGATGGCTCTGGCACCAACAGGACACCAGAATTTGTGGTTTTGCTGCCACACACCTGTCCTGGGCTGTCCAAACACTGATGTTGTGGAACAGCCTGTCCTGGAGTGAGGGCAGCAGGGGGGATCCAGCTTCCTGCAGAGCTCAGGCTGAGACAAAGCCAGGGCAGCCCAGGACAGAGAGAAGACATGTCACTGGTAGTGGCTATTTCTGGCATCGTCCTCGGAGCTGGGGACCTCCGGGAGCACAGGGACACACCTCTGGGACCTCCTGGGAGCCCTTCCCACCTCGTGGCACTATGGGGTGGTTCCTGCAGGCATTTCCTATCCTTAGATGTCTTGCTATCAGCTCCCAACAAGTCTAACAGCTTCAGACGAGTGTTGCCTGATGGTCTCACATGAATGTCCTAAGTGGAGGTGTCCTCTGGGGTCACAGTGCTGGGTGGCTGTGGGTGGCTGTCCCTGCCACACACAAATCCACATCCATGGATTACTGATAGGAGCAGAGGGTGCTGGGCACCTCACCAGGCTCATGCAAACTTCCTGACCCAGATCCACATCCCGCCACCACCACGCACACATCCCTTGCCAGGTCTGGTCCCTCCAGCCCTGATCCCCCAAAGCCCACCCACAACACTGGTCTGTCAGCCACGTGAGGTGCCCTTGGGGTCTGAGATGTCATGGTCCTTCTGGGGAGCTTCAGTGAGGTGTAGAGACCTGCAGAGAGCTTGGCAGGGAGGGACATGGGGCTGGGGAGGTGCTCCAGAACGGGGGTGTGCTGCAAGCAAGCAGGACAGGTTGGCTGAGCAGACATTGCCACATCTGCCATCATCTATCTGCTATCCCCAAGTGACCTCCCCAGGGCCCTGGACATCTTCACTTTCAAGCTGGGTGTAACTCAAGTTTCTAGAGATGTTCACCTGCTTCTCTGGGCACAAGTCAAGGGCAGTGCCTGCACTGCCAAAATCTCCCCTCCCTGCTGTACCATGGGATGAAACTTTGGAGGTTGGAAAGATCCTGTGGCCTCATAACCCAGGCGACACTGCTGTGCTGGTGATCCACATTAGCCACCCTAACAGGAGGGTTTCCCTGCCTGGCAATGAGGCTCCCCAGTGCTCTCCATGTAGGGCAGAAAAACTCCAACACCTTCCCAGCCTTCAGCACCTTTGGAGACACAAGAGGACAGACAATGAGCTGCCCAGGACATTGTGGTGAAGGACTTGGCCCCAGCATGAGGTTTTTGAAATGCACTTCTTTCTTCTGTAAGGTGAAAATCGGGATCTTTTGAGCTTCTTCCCCACCTTCTCACCTGGAAACCTTTCTAGCACAGAGGAAGAAATACAAATGAAAGAAAGGAAAGGAGAAGAAAAGAACCAAAGCGGGAGACAGCCTAAGGTTTTCCAGCATGGACAAGGTCTCCGCTCTGTGTCTCTCAACGCTGGCACTTACCAAACATAGCCAGGGCCCCGCGGAACCTCGGGCCGGCGCAGAGTAGTAAGATGAGCTCCCTCTTTATTCGGCCTAGCTAAAAATAGCAGAGGGGAAAAAAAAGGCAGAGTCAGGACCCTGCAGGACCAGTAGTCAATGGGCTGCGAGGAGCGATTGAACTCCAAGCCCTGCTCGGCAGGCTCCAGCTGACGGGCTATTTTTTGCCGTGGTTGACTAAATATGGTCAGGGAGGGAAGAGCAGGAGCAGGGGCCGCGCGCCCGGGGGTGCGTGTTTGGGATGCTTCGTTGGGTATATAAGCACTGGAAAGGTGGACTCGCGTCCTGACCAGAGCTGCCCCCTCCCTCCGCCAGCCCCCCCGGCCGTGTGCATCCCCCCGCAGCCTGACCCCCAGCCCGGGCTGACCCCCGGGGGGGTGACAATGAGGAGGAGGAGGGAAGAAGGGAGGAGTGGGGGGGTGGGGGGGTGCGCAGGCACTTGTGCCGGCGCAGCCTCTCGCATCAAGGTGTGCTGCAATCCGGGCGGGCACGGTGGCTGCTCCTTAACCCCCGGCTGGCCGCGGCGCTGCCCGAGCGCGCTCCCCGCCCGCCCCGCGCAGCCCCCGCGGCACCGCGCTGCCTCCCCGCACCCCGCGGCACCGCGCTGCGATGCGGTGCGGCGGCGGGCACGCAGGCATGGAGTTGTGGCGGTGCTGGGCGGCGGGGGCGAGGTAAGGGTGGGTGGGAGGGGAGGGTTTGCCTGGTGATTTTTTTTTTATTATTTATTTAATTTTTTTTTTCTCTCTCTCCAAGTGAGGACTAATCCCATCCCTGGGCCTGCTCTCTGTTCCCTTCCTGCATTAGAGATTGGCTATAAGGAGAAGGCTGACGGCTGCAGCATGAAGCGCATTATTACCTTGTGATTCCATGACCCTCCTCTATGCATCCCTAACTCTCGAAAGCTGATTCAGCTTTCAGCTAGTGCTCTGGTGAGTCCTCTGCTGCAACAGAAGCTCCTAACTGGTATGTCTTCTTTTTTTTTTCCCCCCTCTCTTCTGCTCCCTGTCTTGCCTTTAACCGCTACCAGCTCAGCTTGGTTTAAACACTTTTCCTGGCCAATGCAGGACTTACCTGCCAATCCAACTTACCCGGGGACTTAAATGTGGGCTTCTGCATACACAAATGTATGTGTGTGTGTGTGTCTGTGTGGGGATTTGCTGGGTGTGTGTTTAATCTGTGGATCGCTTAGGAAACCTCACCCCCCTCTTTTTTTTGTTCTGCTGTGGCATACTCCGCATTTAAAAAAAAAAAAAAAAGGAAAAACAAAAAACCAAAAACTAACAAACTGCAGAGCAAGCAGTGCACTAGAATAATCTGAACTGAAATGTTAGAACTTTGACATGCAACCGTTCTGCAAGGTTAAACCGGCCTTTAAATGCCTAATTCAGACACAGGCTGGCTAATGACACCTGGGGGGATTGGGGTTTTATTTATTTATTTGCAACAAACTAGTGCTATAAGCTGATATCAGGCAGAGCAAAAGGGTGAGAGGTGGTTAAACTTAGCCTAACTTGCAATGATCTCAATGCTGTAGTGATTAACTGTTAAAATGCCAAGAAATGAGAATTAATTGCAGGCGCATGGTTTGTGGACGATCAGAAAGGGAATATGGGGAGGAGGAGAAGTTAGGTTTCCCTGCAAGGGCTTGGAATTCAGGTTACATGAAGTGTAGCATCAATTGACTGTTATTGCTTCTGCAACTCAGAGTTGACTGTGGTCATTATATTTTATACGATAGTGGTGGTACCTATCACATGAATATACAGACACCAGTTTGGTGAGATGCATACTGTGTTGCACACACACACTCATGCAGATTTAGGTACGTTTTATAGCATGCATATGGATATTTTATATGCATCTTTATGCATAGGTATATAAATGCTATATACAAGCAGGTGTAATGTATCACCCAGACACAGCCCATCTCCAGGCTGTGTAGGGAGTGTGGATACAGGTATATGTGTGCCTGTGCCTGAGGGAGTGTGCTCTGTGTAATTGTATAGGCAGAAATCCGTGATTTGTGCTGTCAGTTTAATTGCTGGGCTCCTCTCGAGCAGATGGTTGTGGCTGTGGCTCCCAAGGTCTGAGCCCAGTCTCTCTGCCATGGGCTGTGCTGGGACGAGCACCTGCCTCTACCTCAGCCCCGCTGGCATCTCCCTTCTCCAGTGCCCAGCCCTACACAGGGGCTGGATACAAAGTCCCCAAAGGTTTGTGCTGCGCAGCTTCAGTTTGACTTGGACACTTGGACCTGAGCAGCACCTTGAGCCCTGGGCAGAGCAGGGATATGATATACAGCATGTTGCTTTCCATCCCTCTCACCCCTCTCCTTCCCCTTTCGCCTTCAGGCAATACCTCAGGCTCTTCCCTCCCCCTTTCTTTGCCCCTTGGCCTCTGCATGATCCAGGTCTCCATCCATTTTTCTCTCCAGAACAGCCACAGTTTTATTGCGCATGTTTTTCTGCCAAGAGCAAGCGTAGGAGCTCAGCGAGCCCAAGTGGGTTGAGGATAGTGGCTGATGTTCACCCACCACCACTCTACTCCTGGTGGTAGCTGGAGGATGGGATCCACAGGGTGCCTCTGGTGTTACATTAAAGGCACCATCACGGCCATTTGTCTGCTCCTCCACCAAATGGCACAACCCTGGAAAGCATAAGATTGCACCCAGAACCTCAAAGCAAATTTCAGTCGCCGCGATGAACGCTGCTGCTGTGGTCGTGTCATTGTCTTCAGTTCTAGTAAGGATTTATAAGGTCATTTTTTTTAAAGCTCCTCCACAGGGCTCACTTTAAGTGGCTGGCAGTCCTGTCCCGCTGGTCTGCAGAAGTTGGGGACTGTTTAGGACAGCTCGTGTCAAATGCATTTGAGGAAATCAAATTGTGTCCAAGGTGCAGATGTTTAACAGCCCAAGAAGGCCAGTAGCTGTCCTACTGCTGTCAGTCTGAAGGAAATTCAATACCATGGAGCGCTTGGCTGTGCAACACCCCACAACCAACACTTTGTTTTTGTTGTTTGTTTGGGTTTTTTAAAATCTGAATTACTCAGACTTTCCTTTATACTCTTCAGCTCTCCCTTTGCTTTAATTTCACTGCAGTCATGCATTACACCAATGCCACAGCTCCATCTCTCTTCCCCTTAATCCAAACTAAAGGTTGAAATTTGCCTTTAAATGAGACAAATAATGATGGTTAAAAGGGCCAACAAACTGATGGAACGAGGGGGAAGCTGCACAGATCCAGGACCGAGGCAGGTGCTGGTGTTGCATGAGGGGTGTGAAGCGATTTTTGGGGCTTGGGGCTGAGCACAGCGGATTTACACCCGGGCTCTGTGTGGCCTTTGCTTTTCAGTACTACTGGAAGTCGATGGGGCGCAGGGAAATATTTGCTCCCCAGCCGGCAGTGATATTTTAAAAAGCAGTGAGACGCATCGATGCAATTAGGTATTCCAAAGCGCTTAGTTTGCCACTTGCTAAGTTTACTTAAACCCTCTTTAAAGGGTTCATTAGAAGACTGTGAGGAACGGTAAAATTCATTAACACGGAGGCAGCCATTGCACATTTGCCTGTAAATTGGTATCGATCGGCGCAGGTGAGGAGGCACCGTGCCCGCCCTGCTGAGCGAGCAGGCAGCGCCCGCCGTGACCTCCGCCGCGCTCCTGCCTAAATCCTGCCCATTATAGTCTCCCATTCAGCCCGGGCGGCCAGCGCAGCCCTGCCACTCGGCCCACATTGTTCAGGGAGCTTTAAAGCTCAGCACGGCTGCGAGGGAGGCGAGGGAGAGGGGCAGAGGCAGAGGCAGGGCTGCGTGCGGGACCGAGCCCCACGGGGCGCAGCGCGGGGGATGCGGGGAGAACTCGGCAAGGCTTTGGCCCCAGCTCCCAGCACCTCGCCTTGGCTGCCTCTTATGTCTGCAGGTCTTCCCAAAGCCCCTTAGCTGGCGTGGAGCTCAACCGGATGAGTTATTAGAAGCAATTTTAAATTATTTTTTTTTATTTTTAATGCCCTGAACGTGCCGAAAGGCGTGTGCTGTCTTTTGGGGGTTGCTTATCTGTGGGGGTAGTGTCTCGCTCCCAGTGACCAGCAGAGGAAAAAATCATTGGATTCACTAGGTAAGATGCTTTCTTCTTCCTATGCTTTAATCTCTACTTACTGATAAAGCAATCGCGTGTCTGGGGCTGATGAGTTCTCTTACTCTGGCGAAAGGAGCAGTCCTTCCCTGTGGTGGTTTGTAAATCAGTAGCTTGCCATTCGATTCTTGGCTTTCTGAAAACAAATTGGCTTTTTGTTTCCAAATTGTAGGATGGAGGCAATTGGGAATTGATAGATATTTAACTTTCTCCCACATGGCTTTGTCTGGAATGAAACCCATATGCGTGTACAGCAAAGGCTTTCCTCTAAACCACATTTTTGTCTTTTTTAAATGCTGGAAGTTTATGATGTGGAATGAAACACCTACTTTTTAGGTGGAGTGGGAGGCTGGCTTTTACTCTGTGCCGTTTACGTTTCAAAGAGCCCCTGCTAGGGCAGCCACTGGACCTCTGCTGCTTTGTGTCCAGTGAATTATGCCGTTCCCCTAACCAGGACCCAAAATCAATCATGTGCCGAGGGTTCAGCCCAGCATTACGGGCAAGGATAGGGAGCTGGGGTGTGTGTCTGTCTGCACATGGGCTGGGCAGGAGGAAAGTCTGCTGGTTTGAACTGAGCCGTAACTCACTCTCAGGATGTAAATTGTAAATCAGCGTTATTTTTCCTCCTGTGACCATATAAATGCGCATATTGAAACTACCTGCTTGAGAGACATACTTCTTTATATGCCCATATGAACCTGGCAAGCTATGGAATGTAAAGAAGTATGTATTTCAGGTGGGAATCCTTCTCAGAGGAGCAATGTGTGACCCCGGGCAAGGCGGGGGAGAAAGACAGACAGATTATTTTATATTATTATTTTTTTTAACTGCCTGACCCGGCAGACTGACTGGGGAGTCAATTGATGATCTTGTTCCAGCGCGTGTATTGTTCTGTCACTTTGCCTGTGTCAGCAGGTGGAAATGCTCATCAGGACATTAAATATTCAATATGCTGACTGCGGCATGGGCTTTGAAAGGCGATGCCAGAGGAAAGCTGGCTGTCCGCTCCTGGGTTTTAACAGGGATGCAGGCCAATCCCTCCCTTCTCCTGCTTCTCCATCGACCCCTTTTACCCCAAAAATAAGGCTGCATAGCAAACAAAGCTGGCTGATCTTTAAATCTAGGAACAACAAAAGGAGGTGGATGGTGGGGGAAGAAGAAGAGAGAGGAAAAGGAGACAACAGTTGTGACTCGGGCGTGCAGTGTTCTAGCTTTAAATTAGTGTGCAAATTCCACTTTTTGAATCTTCCTCACATTAAAACTTTTTGTGCTTAAAACTGGTGAGGAGGACACCTTCCTTGTCAGTGTCGTGAGCCATCGAGTCAGCGGATCACAGCTAAAGCCAGAGGAGTGCCCTGAATAGGGGTCTCAAATAAGAAAATTAGATCCTAATTCTGGAAGCCTTTTGTAACATTTTCCAATGTGAAATAGTTGGCTATGTTTACAGGATCTTACAATAATGTGGCAAGATAAAAGAAATTTGGTTTAAAGACACGTTTAATGTTCTGCCTAGGTGGGAGTCACATCCAAGTGTTTAAAGCTTTCAGCCCCAAATTTCCTCATGTTTCTGTGAAGTTGCAATGATGCGCAAAGCTGAACTCCTCCACAAGCCGCTCCCCAGTTTGCCAAACTCCAGTTTCCATCTCTTTGGGCAGCATTTTTCTTTTGAGTGATTTCCTTGCAATCACAACCCCATCTTTGCCTTGCTCACGGGCTCCTCAGGCATCATTTGGTAGCTGTGGTGCCAGGACATGCCATGCAGTGGTTAATCAAGTCTTTCCCATGGCAGCATCCTCCCCCAGGCATGGGAACAGTCAAGGCTCTGAGTTTGGATTTTGGGGAGTCTTTATCCATCTCTATTCACGGCGAGCGCCGCCATCACTTGTTCCAGGTACGCCAAGGGCGATCAAACTCAAGCAGGTGCTCGTGAGTAGTGGGTGAGAAAAGGCAGGTTGGGCTACTGGGGAGATTTCCTACCTGTAGGATTGGTGGGGTTTATTGAGGTGCTTTTTGTTGTTGTTGTTGTTGTTGTTGATGTTGTTGTTGTTGTTTAAATTAAATACCGTGGCTGATGGAGGCGTGGGCAGTGCTGAGCCCCTTCCCAGCAGAGGAGGAGCCTTTGCTTTTTCTGCCAGGTGGCTTTGGGAAGGCTGGGTTTGCACTGGAGGATGGCTGGTGTGCACATTATCCTGTTGGCTTTTTCAGATGCTCTGGTTGTGCCGGGCCCTGGAAAGCCGGGGTGTTCCTGGCTGGCTGCGGCGCAGTCCCTCAGGACCCGGCTGCAGGGATGCAGCAACCCCTGGGCTCAGCCCCACCAGCAGCCACCCTGCCTGGGGACAATCCTTGGCCCCCATGACCCCATAAGGGCTGGTCCTGTGGGTGTCCAGCCCCATTTTGGGGTCAGACTTAAATATGAAACTGGTGGATGCTGGGAAATGAGCTGAACCCGGGCAGGAAGGCACTGGTTCCACACAGGACTGCAGTTCTGCTCCTTGTAAATCAGCAATGTTACCTTGAGTCTCTGGATGAAAAATGAGGACAATTCTCACCATTCTGAATATAACATAACATTACTTCTAATATATAATTTATATATGAAATTCTCCTCCTTTCTATGCTGACCCTTTGTCCCACTCCTTCTCATTTCCCTTCTCCTTACTTTTTTCATTTTTCTTTTTTTCCTTTTTTCTTTTTTTTTTCTATTTTCTATTTTATTTTATTTTTTTAAAATTTTCTTCTTTTCTTCCCGCCTCTCTGTTTTCTTCCCCTTCTCAGCACAGGTTATACTAAAACCCCTGTGCCACTGCATGTTCCTCTTGCAAGGTGTTCATGGTTTGATTTACAGCAGATACCTGCATTTGTAATGCAATTTTTATCTCCTTCCCCCCGCCTCTCTGAATTAATACGCTTGTTAATCACATGGAATTGCTAACTTTAGGAAGTCGCTAAGTGCTCAGATTTATTTTTTATGTAAATATTTTCAAAGGTATAATTCTGAGCGCTGTCTCGCAGCATGGCAGCGGAGATGGCTGGGGAAGCTTTGCCATGGTGTCACCTGGGCTTGGACAATGTTAAAAATGATATGGGTTGGATGTGGCCCCCCAAGAGCCATGGTAGCCTTGCTGTTGACACCAGTGGAAGCAGGTGATGGCTGCAGGCCTTCACCAACCACTTTGCGCCATTCTTCTGCTCCATGGCAGCTCTTCATCCCTTTTACACCTCTTTGGATTAAAACTGCGGCTGTTACATTACGCTGGGCCCGCTCTATTTTACAGCTAAATTAAATCCACTTCTCTTAAACGTTCTATAAATTGGTGAGCAGCTCCTGGCCTTGAGAGCCGTGGTGGGTGTGATAGGAGGAGCACTCGTGCTGGACCCGCAGCGCTGGGATGCTCAGGTGCGCCCATCCATCCTGCGAGCCGAGGGCTGTGCAGTGCCAGGCGCAGAAACAGGAGCTCTGAGAATTGTAAAAGCCATAAATCCGGTGGACCAAATTAGTTAAATTTTTCTATTCTATGCCTCACAAAATCCAGCCGTTCTGGAGATGAATTCCCCGCATGTAAGCGGAACTACCGGCAGGTATAAGATGGATATTTCGCACGTGCACATGAGAGCACAGGGACAAATTTGTGCCATGCGGTTTTCCCTGGCGGGTTTTTCTTTTTTCTGTACTTTTGTGTGTTTGTTGCATTGATGATCCATTATTACAGTTGTTACTATTACTTAATGTTGGAAGACAGGTGGTCCCATAAATTCTAGCACCCTCTATTTTTTTTTTAAAGGGGGGGCATGTTTGC
Organism: Passer domesticus; assembly: GCF_036417665.1. Lineage (NCBI taxonomy): Eukaryota > Metazoa > Chordata > Aves > Passeriformes > Passeridae > Passer > Passer domesticus. The sequence continues at coordinate 10,349,211 of NC_087489.1, read as the reverse complement.
AATTCAAGTTTAATAGTGCATTCATCAAGAGCAATAAAGCATTTTATTGCACAAGTATTTCAAGGGATGTGCTGGCCCTGGTAAAAGCATTAGTAAAGGGGTGCATCAGCAATCTCATTTAAAACTGTCGACCCAACGTGAAAAATGTTGCGTTGAAGAATAAACTGCTATTAAGCATGATTAGATTGACCTGCAGGACAGATATTTTAGCTGCAGCAGCACAAGTCGATCAAAGTGAGCATCGCTTAGATTGCAAATTTTTTTTTTTAATGCTCTAAATTAAAAATGAAAGAGCCTCAGAATATTTAGGACCAGAGTGTGACTTTGGGGGTGAGATTTGTGCATTCAATTCGAAGCGGTTTGGGAAAGTGGGGAAAGGGGGAAAAGGTATTAATTGCTGCCCCTTTAGCATACATTGAAAATATGTTACTCAGATCAACCAATCAAAAAAGAAATTGTGCTGACTCAGCACTCGGGCTAGTCTGCACGTCCGATTGCAGAAGAGATCAGCACTGCACTGCAGTATCTTTCCCTGCCTTTGACACCAGCCTAGCTGGGCAGGGCTTCCCTTGTGTTTCCCAGGACTGGTTTAGGCCAAGAACAAGAGAAGGCCCTGAAGAGAGGAGGAGAGAGTCAAGGTTGCACGAGCCTCGAGCTGCTAACAATCCTTTTTAGTCAGTAAGAAAGAGCTTCCATGCTAGGTTTGCCCTGCCAGATGCAAGCGGCATGAATTGCTTGGGAATATATCTATTTTTAAAGACTTTCACCACATCTTGCACTTAGCAGTGACTGTGGGCGAGGGGGTGGCGTGTTCCTAGCAAGAGAAATATCCTCGCTCCTCAGCTCGGATCCCTCCCCGGAAAGCCCAGGGCTGATTTCAGTGCCGCACTGGCGGGTGCCTCCCGGAGAAGATGCTGGGTTAAATGTTTGCCGCGTGATGCTGAAGTTGCTGTTGACCTCAGCCAAGCGGACAGCGATGCTGAGAGCTGCCTTCCCACTGGGATGTGGGGGGTCACGCTGAGAGCAGCCCAGTGCTCCAAGGATGGGAGCCAAGAGAGAACGTGGACTCCACTGCTGGCTCGCTGGGCTTGCAGACAAGTTGTGTAGCTCGCCTGCCTCAGTTTCCCTCCGAGGCAAAGTGGGTTCTTGCTGGGGAGTTGTTGAAGCTGTGTTTGCACTGCGAGGCTGAAGGTGGAGGTGGCCAAGGAAGGTGGAGGCAGTGATGTGAGGCCAGGATTGTCCTGGTTTGGTTAGCATTGGCCCGCACAGTTCTGCCTGGTGTGTATTTGGGGAGATAGCACAGCCTGCCTGGACTGTGCCCCTCTGCCCTTGTGCTGTCATGCAAACACTCATCTGCATTCCCCACACCTTGGAACAGGTGCAAGGTGTGAGGTATGGAGGCTGGACCTCAACTTCCATGAGCCCATGGAGCTGTGGATGGCTGGGGGTATCCCAGTAGGATGAGGGGTGCTGGGGTCTGTGGGGTGCTCCAGCACTGCAGGCCTGCTTGCTGGTCACCAGTGTGATCCTGCGTGCTGGGTGACTCTGCCAGCACCAGGCAGGTTGGGCTATGCCAGGCTTAACCAGCTGTACATGCCCAGCTTTTGGCACCTCAGTGGGCACCCACAGGTGGAGCAGTGTCCCTGTGGGCTGCTGTCTCCTGACCACTGCAGCACCCCGTGACGCTGTTGAGGTGGTTTTGCTTGCACTGTGTAAGCAGCGCCGGCGAGCATCCCTGGGTTAGTCTGTATTTTTCCAGAGCAGTCTGTACGGAGGAGCAGCGCTGGTGGATGACCCCCTTGTGTGCAAGGGGAAGGCTTTCAGACACAGATATGTCTTGACTAAAGCAGGATTTGATAGTCAAAGGTTTTAGCAGTTGGAACAGTTGCTGGTGGTGCTCAGGAGGCTCAAGGGAAGCAGGTGACTGACATCTCCAACAGATGCAGGGTTTTCCTTTTTTTTTTTCTTTTTCCTTTTTTTTTTTCTCCTGAAGCACAGAGCCGTGCCTGTAAATGCCTCACCATGCCCAGATATGGCCTGTGCTGGGACCTGTGCCGCTATCTAAAAAAGCCCTGGGCAGACTGATGAGCCTGGGGGAACTGGGGAACAACTGCTATAAATAGTGCTCATTCTCAGCTGCCCTTCTGGGGGGACAGGATTAGGTGGCATCTGGGCAGCCAGGAGGCGTGGGACTCGTGACCACCAACCGCAGAAGTCACCCAGCAGCTGTAAGGACAGGAGCCATCCCTGCAAAGACCTTACATAGGCAAGTCAACCCTGGCATTTGGGGAGTCGGATAAAGCCACAGGAGCAGGAATCCAGTGACCTAAGAGCAATCAGGAATAAAGTTCACCACAACGGCCGGGAGAGCACTTCCAATCTGGGCTGTGACCTGGCATTGGAGGCAGGACTTGACTTTTGGCTTTTCAAGCTGTTTGGTGCAAGCAAAGGGAGGTGTCAGGAGGGAGATGGTGACACGGGAAGCAAAGTGTCACAAGGAGCTGCTGAGATGAAAAGACTGGTGTTCCCTTCTGGGAGGCTGCGGGTTAATTTGCTTGTTAATTTCCTGGCAGCGAGACTATTGGAAGCTCTGATTTAATATTTGTGTTTACTTTGGGTAAACAAATTAACAAAAAAACCCCAAGTCTTAATAATTTAAGACACCAACTTGATTGAAGCTAGCAGAAAGTAATGAATCTCATGCGGTCAATTCACTCCCAAACTGACAGGAGGTGGGCACTGCCTGGAGCTCATGGCCATGGGGATGGACGGTAACTGGTCCCTAAAAGTGAGGGGTGCTTGTAGTTGTGGACTGCAGGAAAGTGAAACAGCTTCTGAAAGAGCAGAGGAAAAGGACTGTGTTGTGCTTGAATTAAGCTCAGCCTTGAGTATTTGAAGGGAAATGATGGAGCAGGGAGCGGGGAAGGCTTGGCCAAACAGAGGAGGTGGCTGTGCAGGTGATACCTGAAAGGGATGTCCTGAAATGTGTGCAGTGGGAGATTGGGGATAAAATCATGGAGCAACACTGCAGCTTGTCCCTGGGCAGGTCTGCTGTGGGATGGGGACTGGAATGTACAGGCAGGGTGAGGTGGGTATTTATGTCCAGGCTTTGCCCCTTCTGTCCCTCACAGTGTCAGAGCTGTGCTGCACCACTTTGCCTTCTTTAAACTAAGCCAGCTTTGTCCTAAAGCCTTGTCTTTGAGACAATAAGATGCACCCGCTAAAATCTATTGTGCCATTTTTGCAAAGCCCAGCAAAAGTCGCCCGTGCACCGTCCCCTCCCTGTCCTCCACGCTCATTTAGCCTATTTGAAACTGAATTTATTCCTGGGAAGGTCCCCATCAATTTGCCTTGCTCTTTTGTTGACAAGTTTATTAAAAACCTGGGCAACTACATATTAAACTTTTATCAGTGTCGAGGAAGAATACGTCCTTTGAGCAGCCACAAAAGTTATGGATTGGGGCTTAATGTTTCTTGTTCCACCATTCGGCTGAGTCAGCGTAACAAATAAAAGCTGCCACTTCTTTTTTTTTCCCTTTCTTGAGAGACAGTTCCCTTAACAGTGTAAGTAACTGTGTCCAGTAATGCAAAAAAGGTTTCAGGTCTGGGTGAACATGAGGGTTTTTGTTTCTCTTTGTGCTCATAAGTCTTTGAATAATTTGAATAACTAATATAAAATAAGAAAATATGAACCCTGCAGAAAGTTATTGCTGCTTAGCTCTGAGCCAATAGTTTTGGTAAAATAACTGTTACTTTTTAGTGTTCATATTAAAAAAAATTGGTGCAAATTAATAACTGTTGTACTGCAAGTGATGTGTTTTCATCCAGTGTGAGAGCAGGAAGGTTTGGGGAGATGTTTGGTTGGGGATGTCCCTTTGTGCCGCTGCAATAGGGGATCTTCGCTCTTTTTCTTTAGTCATAAGATGAAACAAAGAGGAGGGCAATATGTTGCACCAAAGATGTTAAAAATAAAGCGTTAGAATTGCATAACCTAGTTCCCATTTTGCCGTGCAGCTGAGTTTTTAGGAGTTGAAAGAAGCCTGAGAAATAATTGGTGGGAAGGAGTTTAAACTGATATAACAACAGTCGGGCAGGGGGAAAAAAGTGAGCATTGGTGGGACTAAGCCACAATTCTTAAACTCTGCTGGGCAAATAAATAAATAACACAGCATCTTTCTCTGCCCGTCACCGTGTCCAAGGATGTTTTAGTTCTTAAACAGGTTTGCTGGCATAATTTGTCAAGTCCAACAGGGGGGTTTCCGTGTGACAGCCGATTGTTTTTCACCAAGCACAGTGGTGCACCAGAGCCGTCCTGCAGGGCTTGGAGCAGCTCCATAATTAGACAAGAGTTAAAATTCCTGTGTGAGGTGGCTCATGCCTCCTGCCCAGGGCATGGCACAGCCCGCCAGGGCGCATCCTGCGCCGTGCCCGCGGCCGGCGGGGAGCGTTCCGGACAAATCCCTCTGCCTCCAGGAGTTTATCTGCATCACCATTTGCTCCAATTATAACTAATTGGACACATATTGCATTTTCATAGAATCTAATTTTCTATTGATTTTAACGGGACTGCTGGTGTTTTGTACTATTAAGTGGTATCTCCTATCAGTTGCTGTTTAAAAACGCTGAGTGCACTCCCCTGTATGGGATTATGCAGTCAGCACATGTTTTAAAACCTCTTTAATTGTTAGGTCCATAAAATGCGCAAACTGTATTAGGGAACGGCTTTGTTCTCTTTTGAGAGTGTGAGTAGCAAAACAAAAAAATCCAACACCACAACTATTTCCACAGCCGGTTTCAGGAGGTGCAGCTCCCAGAGTCCTGCTCAGAGTCTTGTTCTTCAGGAAAAGAGCTTTGGAGGGACCCTCTTGTTCCCACATGGAGCCAGCTCCCTCCAGGTAATGATGCTCTGCATTGTCAGAACAGAGCAGGTCCTGCTTGACTGTTGTTTTTAGAGGAGGCCTAGGACCAAAATTTGGGTTAAGAAAGAGATAAAGTCACTTTAGATGCTCTTTATAAGGAAGGAATAAGGTGATACTGTAGGCTATGGGACTTTATTCTGTGTCATAGATATTGCCATGTACCTTGGCAATACACCCAAATAAAAGCAGACTATCAAATTAGCCATTTAATTTCAGCAAGTACTCCTTGAAGCAGGGTGAAAGCAACAGTCCTCTGGTCAGCACCGTTTAAAGAAGAGAAGATCTAAAGGAGATATTTAGGGGAGGAAGGGAGAGGTGGCCTGGCAAGGAGCATTTCCAGCAATGCACAGGGATTGCTGGCTCAGGGATGTTGGATAACAGCAGTAATGGTGGAGAAGGCAGATTAAAGGAGATGGAAATGATGTTTTGGGGCAGTTGAGTTACCCCGGGGTGCTGGTGAGTTTGCTGTCAAGTTGCTGCCTTCGCTGCTCATTAGCAAGAGCCATGTTGTGTCTGTTGGAGACAGGTGAGTTCATGAGGGTGTATAAATTAAATAGACACTTTATTAAGTTCAGGTAATAGTTTTGGTTTGAAAGACTGAGTGGCTACTGCAATGTCAGCAACTGCCTTAGTGCACAAAGGAACTGAATGCTTTTTAATTAAGTCAAATAAAATCCAAGCAGAAGGCTCTTGAGCCTTGTCTGGAGTCTACTTTTTGGGTTGAACATCTTTAATTTTAGAAATGTTAATAAAACACAGTCTACTTTTTTCCTGTAATAATATAAGTTCAATTAATATTTGATGTCTGTAAGGAAAAGGATAAAAGCAGCGAGCTTGTATTTTCTGGTTTACAAATGGCACATTGGGCAGAATCCTGCAACTGTGGCATTGATTTAAACATCCTCGCAAAGACACCATGCAATAAAGTTGAATCATCTGCAGTATAAGTATGTCTGTTTGGGGGAAAAAATAGCAATGTGAGAGAGTAGACATTTTCCTGTATTATCAAAAGCCACTTCATTTTGAGGAAATTTCCTCCAATTTAGTAATGTTTGGATGGAAATCAAATAACACATTAGCTTTGGGAAAGGGGAAAAAAAAGCCTTCCAAAGCTAATTACAAAGGGAATGTGCACTTCATTAAGATAAAGCTGTAGGAAATCAATGTTCTGTATTGTTGTTTTTTTCCTTTTGATTGGATTTTAGAATGATAAATTGTTCATGCATTTGATCTAAAAATGATTTGTTTATTCAGATGAAGAGCAACAGTACTTTGTCTCATTTGGCCTTTTAGCTTATAATGATAATGTCTTGGAGGGCTGCTCATTTCTCAAAAGTGTATTGGACTGGAATAGGCAGGAGATTTCTGGACTCAGAAGGATGGGCCCCATGCAAGGGTTTGTTGTAGGCTAATTCTATTGCATGTTGAATCTTCTGCTTCATTAGGAATATCGACAAATGCTGATAAATTCTTTGCCTTTTCTGTACTGTCTATAACACGTCTTTATTAGAATATTGAGGCTGAAGTGGAAAGATCTGCAATAGAGGAGATTCTCGTGTTGGGTACTACTGACCCTTCTCGCCACAGCACTGGGGGCTTTTGCCCATTTTCCTGGATATAATCATGGACAGCAGAGCCAGCAGCCAGGCACAGGCACCACACAAGGGTCACCAGAGAGGGACAAGCCAGGCACGTGTTTGTCCTGCTGTTTTGGCTTGGATTCACCTCTAGCCCCTGGCTGTCACTCCATGTGCCCATGGCTCTCCAGTGCCATCCCACAGCTCCTGTGGGCTTTGCCCAGCTCAGGATGGCAGGGCCATGTGCAGGGAGGCACCAGCAGCTGCTCCTTCCACACCTTTCCAATGCAAGACCCAGTTTCATGGGGAGATGATGAGACCTGGCTTTGCTCTGGACACAAACCTGACCGTGCTGGTGTGGGGGGGTTGAGGATTTGGGCCTGGTTTGGGGTGCTCTCACAGGCTGCACTTGCAACATGGACACAGGCAGAAAAGGTGAGCAGCACTGATCCCTGCCTGGCTGTTAGGATTGGCAAACTCTGCTGCCAGATCGTGCCTGTTGAATCCCTCCTATTTCATAGTGGAGGGGGCCCACAGGCATTTGGAAATGGGTGCTGGCTCATTAGAGAGATCAGGGGCTTGAGCACAGCTCAGACCTCTGACCACATCTGTAATCCATATTGTTAGGGTGGCTGGTGCAGCCCCAGAGCCCAGCCTGGCAGTGCTGGGCTGGCAGAGACCTGGGCCCTCCCTGCTGGGATGCTACAAGTCCCCGTGGGTTGCAGCCCTCTCCATCTTTATAATGTGGGCTGCTCTTTCTCAGCTGCTGGGAAAGCCTCACCACCAGAGAGACATCATTAGTTTTGATTAATGGCATCCAGAAGAGAAAACCTAATTTTCTAAAAAGGAAAACCTTACCCATAACTCACTGCAGAGAATTTAAACAAAATGTTATAGAACATCCACGCTGACTCACATTGATTTCAAATATGTTCCAAGGCACTCCCCAAAGCAAAGAAAGGGGGGGTGGGGATAACTCTGGTCCCCAGCAGAAGATGCTCAGTGTAACCCCACATCTCTCTCCCACAATGCTGCTTTCAAAGGACTGACCCCAAACCAACAGGGCTGGGACAGTGCCCACATACCTGGGGAGCAGACTGTGTTTGAGGTGTGATGCTCAGGCAGTTTGATGCACTCTATCCCAAAACCCATGTGCCCATCAGGACTTAGCTCTGTACAGTCTTGGTCGCTAATGGCATCTCCACCTATACCAAATCACCAGCAAATAATTACTTTCCTTTGCCTCCTGTAAGTTAGCAAAGGATGAATTTAATACTTCCAGGTCTTCACTGTCTAAGTTTCCATTTAGTTCCTTGGCTTGATTGTCTCTTGAAAATGTACCTACAGATAACTTGATTAAATTAATTGTAGAGCTCTTTTTAAAAAGCTATTCTCTCTCCCTTTCTCTCTCCATCTCTCTCTCCATTTATTTATAGGCAGCTTAGAGTAACGGGTTTGGGCAGTTAAGTGATCTGCAGTGCTTACCGTGACAATGCGAAGCCTGTAATTCTTCAGGAGAGAAAATGCTGGCCCACTTGCAATATTTCTGCATGCAGAGGTTCCAAGCACAGGTGCTTTTCCCTGGTATCATCTTGCAGCATGGTGGGCTGCGAGGGAGAGGGGGGAAAAGTCACCTTTGCCTTATGACGCATATAAATTCTTTAAATAGGTTATGCACATGGCAATGTGCAATATCTGCGCGTGGCTCCGGGTTAAGAAGGAAAGGCCTGACTTTATTGGCTCCCACTGCAGAAGTGATCGGAGCTGCTGTGATTTTTTAAATTTGATTTACTGGGTTATTTTTAGCAGTGGGGTGTTCGTGCTGCAGGGCTCTCCAGGAGAAATCAACACCCCAGTGCTGAGATGTGAACCATCACAGGAGTGACTTGGACAGCAGTGGTGTAGCAGGGACTTGCTTTCCCCATTTGGTGACAAATTGCCAGATTATGAGATTGCAAGAAAGAAAAGCTTTTTTTCTTTTTTTTTCCTTTAATTCCTCCCTTTTGTTTCCTTTCCACTACTTTCCTGTTGGTTTCTGGTGGTGGCAAATAACAACCATTACTTGAGCAGGCCTTAAACCTCCTGAAAATGCTGATTTTAATGCCAGATGAGAAAACACAGGAGGCTTCACAGTAGGGAAGCAAAGTTTGCTAACCTCTAAAAAAAGATTTCAGGTGTTCCAGCCTTTTCCCTCCCATTTTTCAAGGAGAGCCCTGAGGGGAGAAGAGTTCTGCAGCCTGAGTTCCTTGGCTGTGGGCTGGGCTGGTTGTAGCAGACGACTGTTCTGCTGCATGTTAGGTGTCATTTCAGACACCAAAACAGGGCGTGGAGGAGGACAGCACACCATAAAACACTGAAAGGAAAGGAGGCAGGAGGTGATAATTAAAGCATCTGGATGAAAACAGTAGATAACATTTGCTTATGTCACACTGTAATAGCAACATGGCTCTCAGAACAGACAGAGCCAAATATCAAGTTTAAAAACGCTTCAGGCTGATGGTTACTGCTGCAGACTATTCCACTGCTGTTCAACCTGCCTATTTAATTCAGTCCCACTCTTCAGCTGTAGCCTCTAAGAAGCTTAAATAAATCCTGACTGCCTGAAAGTGAAGCCATTTGAACCAGTGCGGCATCAGGCAGCAAGTTCAGAAGAGGTCCAGGCAGCTGGGAAAGAAAAGACCCCGAGGAATTCTCTTCTCTGCTGCTGCAGCCCATGAGGCCAAATGCTTTGCTAAAGCTGGTAAAATGGAACCAAATCAACTGTTCAATGGATTTGGTCCCCTTCAACCAGCTGTAGCTGTGCATTGATCTCTCAGACACACCTTGGAGGATGAAACACTTGAACCCGACCAGGCTCAGGTAGAAGACAAATGGCCACTTGAACACTGCTGATAAGGAAATGATGATGATTGGCATCTACAGATCTATCACTCGGGCTCTAAACTGGTGGGCTGAGCCCGAGTCATTATGTGGTTGCCAGTCAATTCTGCCTAAGGGAGACCACTCAAGATTGATAATCCCTATCACCCTCCTCCATTGATCTCAGCTGTAACCCAGTGTGTTCCCACTACAAATGCTGTGCATTTTCATATGTGTTTGCTCATGCTCACCTAGTAGCCCCATGCCTCAGTGTTTCATCTGCTGCAGGGAAGAATAAAGGTTTTGATCTGAAGTTCCCTCCTTGTGTTTTGTACCATGCGTCGAGATGCTCCTTCAACAGCTCTAGAGGAGAAATCAGATGTTACAGGGCTGCCAGAGCTGGGAAGGAGTTGGGAATACCAACTGCTTCCTCACTGCCCAAACTGCAAATATTCACAGTCTGCACTAGCCAACCTTTTTTGTTAATGAGATATAAACTGTGCTCCTAAAAAAGAATTTCCTCTTTGACTTTGTTGACCTAAAAGACTTGTAAAGTCTCTACCCCAGTCTGGTCCTTATAAGCACTAATGTTATGCTAATGGAGTTAAAGAAAATCGCTCACTTTCCCGTGTAATAATGATTGGTGGGAAAGTAAGCTGGGCGTCATCCTTTCCCAGCCATCGTAAATCTATAGGACTCTCACGAGCTATGAATATTGCAGCTTTAATGAGCCATTTGGATGCAAAAGTCTGATGGGAGATTATTCATGTCTTTACTTCTTAACAACACCTGGCCCAAGTTAACCCCTGGCATGAGAGTGTGCAGAGATTTGTCTCTTTTCACACGCTAGAAATTAGGTTTACTTCATTTCACATCCGTGGTCCTTTAGGTACCATTTAAGTGTTCCTACTAGGGCCAAGAGTATTCATGTGCTTCAAGATAAGGAGTCGTTTGATGGATCTGAGGCTTAACATGCATCTAATATTTATGTCACTGGGTATTTAAAAGGCAAAGACATGAGGAGCAATGTTACTGCAGGACTGCCTTTCCTCAGCTAAAAGGAAAATAGTGTTTACTCGATCCTGCTGGCTCATTTTTCTGCACTTTAACAGTGCCTAAACATCCATGTCGATATTCTACTGAAGTCTACATGTGGGTTTTTTTCCCATATACTTCAGTCAGATAAGGCATATTTTCTTTCTTGCCACCAACTGATTTCTTAGGAACATGTAAAAGAAATTACAGTTCTATTTTTTAATTTATTTATCTTCACAACTTCAGCATCTTTCTAAGCACCCAACTATGCACCCAAAAGGGCTTTGGCCTGGCCTGATAGAAGACTGCAGTGAATGTAAAATGCATTTGTTGATGTTTTTGCCTGCAAATAGAGGAAAAGGAGTTTGTAGCTGTGGGTAGTGAGGGTGCTTGTTGCTTTCCAGTCGAAGCCTCAGAGCACACTCTGCCCTTGGCAAAACAGCCAAGTGCCCCCACCTTGTGACTCTGAGTCACCTCTTGACACATTATCTGTCCTGGATGATTAATTGCTTTGTAATTATCCGTGCTGGTTTCTGTGCACTACTCAATCCCAATTCCTAATTCCCATCTCAGAAGCATCAAGCAAAGGCATCTGCTGAGGCACAATTGACTGTCCAGGCAAATCACCTCAACGCTGTCACTGCCAGTCCTGAGATTCCTGAACATCCTTGGGATGAAAGCACAGGGGAAGGGAAATCCCCAGCACAAGTCCCTAATTGCTGGCAGTCTGGGCTGTGAATGATGTTGGGACTCTAGAGGAAAAGGTTGAGTAGAAACAGATGCTTCCAGCAGGTTGTGGCCTGGGTTTCCAAAATACCATGCTCCTCCCACCTGCTCCCACAATCTGGGTTATTTTCTCTTGCTCCCCAGAGCTGCATCCAATTTAAACAACACCATGATTAACATTCTTCCTTGGTAATGATAATTAAGTTACTAAAAAATGTCAAATGGGGAAGCTGGAGGCATTGCAACTTGAATAAATCCAGGGAAGGTAAATGAATTTTTTTTTTCCTTAAAGAAGTTTGGTACCCCCAAAGCCACCTTGAATAGCAGGGAAGCTTCCAGTTCTCTGGAAGCAAGAGAAGATATGAATACACAGGGATCCCAAAAGTTGGACTGTGCATTTAAATGCCTAAAGTGGATCCCACCTTCAGGCACCCATGCTTGAAGATTTCTGGCTGTGTTTTTATTGCCTAATTATGTCTTTATGGAACGAGACATTCAGTTCACTTAGCATGGAATTTCTATAACAATACAGCCATTATGGTCTAGTCAAGGAAATATGAGGCCCAAGAAGAAGGCAGCAGGTAGACTTCAGGGGACCTCTCTAGGGACTGATAATGTGTTGGAACAAACGTAAGGCATGGGCCAAAACATTGTAAATATCCTTCCAACAATTTATGTTTCAGCCTTGCTCATTCCCAAATCCTTCCTGAGACAACAGCAGGGTTTGGAGCTCGATCCTGAACCCATCCATGGTCTGAAAATTGGATCTGCTTCAGTCGATTTCCCATAAAGCACAGCTCTGAGTGGAAGTCTTACCACTGACTTTGAAAATCCCAGGATCAGTCCTGGCTAAGTCATTAGAAAGCTTTAGCCAACCATCCTTAACTACATCAAATCTAATTGTTTCCCATATCCACTAAGAGGCTGCTCTGATGGCTCACCAGACACTGCTGGTTTCCTGGAAACCCTATTAGCTTCTCAAACAAGGCAATCCTGAGGACTCAGTCCTGCAAACCTTTTGTGCAAATATTAAATAACAGCGAATAATTAGCAAGAATAATCCTTTTTGCTTGACCCTTTTCTGTAATAAAGACCTTTGTCGGCGAATGCAAACGTTATTTTGAGGAGCAATTCATAATCTAGAGCAGCTGAACACATCAGCCTAAATACACTAATACTCTAATATCCATATTTGTACAGGACTTAAGACAGACAAAAACAGGCACATTCTCTGTCCCAAAGACCTGAGAGCATTCACCAGTCAAACATAGGAAGAGGAGGTGGCAAAAGAGGGGACTCACTTCTGCCTTTGATACATCTTCAAGCATCTCAGGTGGTGTGATCAGATCAGCTGGATTCTGCCCATGGAGTTTTTTTTTCTGGCAATCCTTTTCCTTCACCTGTTTTTATGTTATTTTTTTTTCTGAGAGGGGAGAAAAGAAAGGACAAGCAAGCCAACAGGCAGATAATTGTTCTGTGCTGACAGTTTGTCAAGTGATGGAAGCACAGTTTTAGTCAAGAGATCTGCGTTACAGCGGCGAGTGAGCAGAAGTCTCTTCTTTTCCTCCCAGATGGCATTGACATATAGCCTGAAGGGGCAATCAGGATACAAAGCTAAAGATGGTTAAAGACATTAAAAACTGTACAATGTGAGCACTATCTACACCAGGACCATCACCCAGGAGGAAGATTCATCCTGACATATCAGGCAGAAGTCAGATCTTCCATTGGTGTTATATAAAGCCATTGAGCCAAAGGTATTTTTGAGATAGACAAAAAAGATATATTCCTGCTACTAACCATGTCTTTTCCAGTAGGTCTTTATTGACCCTTGAAAAGCAATGACCAATAAATGTAATGATCTGCCTTCCCTTTTCTTTCTGTGTGAACAATATCTTCTGCAGAGTGTTCATCACGGCAGGCAATGAGTGGCTTGAACCATTCCTGTCTAGCTCCACTTCCCAGCAAGACATTGAATGAATTCTCTTCATCACACTGTTTCCCAGATCCTGCCAGGGCTTTTGTTAATGATAAATGTTGCACTCAGGATAAGATTATAAATCTTGCCATAGGACGGAGGGAATTTGAATTCTGCATTCCTTGGATTTGGTGTTGTGTAAGTTGCTTAATTAACTTGCACAGAGAATGGGCTTAATAACATTGCATTTTTTAATAAGCAAGCAGTGCAGCTGGAGGGATAGAGAACCATGAAGAGAGGAGTTCACCTGCAGGAAAATATCCTCTACTTCCCCCAAAAGCGATAAAAATGTCAATACATTGACACAACCCCTAATTAAAAATGACTGCCATAATCACGCGTATCATAGCCGTAGGACATTAGTTTGGATTAAACACAAACAGCGGGATGTGCTGCACATGTTTTCCAAAGGAACAAAGGGTTGGATGGTGGGATCCCCTGCACACCCAAGCGAGAGCAGAGGAAGGATCCCTCAGCTCCTGAACGTGGGCTGCTCCTTCATGTCCTTCCCTCTGAGCTGCACGACAGTGGCCGCCGGCACAGCCTGAGCTGTTTGCAGCCAGGAGATGAACCATGTGCACGTGTCCTTTTTTGGCTGAGGTTGGAGCAGACGTCCTTCCCTTTGTGTCTGACGTGGCCAGACAGCAGGCGCGTGGCCGGGCGGAGCAGCGGCGCTTCATGCATTACCTCAGCTCCTGCAGCACTGCTGAGCTCTAGTAGCACCCAGCCTGGGGTGAGGCTACGTCCTCCTTTCCCTCACAAGGAATAAAATCCCTCATTTGGGGACATTCAGCAAGCAGAGGGACAACAGAAAATAGCTGGTCGATGCTCCATGTCAATTACATTACGCAATTGGCCTGCTTGGATTTGATATGGATTTAGTGGTTGGACTTGATGATCTTAGGGGTCTTTTCCAACCGGAATGATTCCAAGAGAGACTCCCTATTTTAATGTTCAACTGCTCTTGCTTTTATGCTTGTGATACTGATGTGCACCCAGGGATCTGAGCTGGCTCTAAGCACTTGTCTTTTATTCTACTACACCAAAAATAAACACTGAGATGCTGCTTGTAGCCCCGGGGCTGAAAGGTGGGATTGCACCACAGAGCTGGGGCAGAGGAGAAGCAGCATCTGCTACAGGGGGGCTACAAGGAGCTGAGTAACTGAGTGATGGGGCAGAGCATGGGCAGCCTTTCTCTTGAAGAAACTCAACACCAAGTGTTTCTTTTCCAATTCCATGCAGGATAGTTACTTCACATCTCTCAGCATCTCTGATAAAATCTGTCTCCAGCTCTTTCTGCCCTCCCATCCTATAAATCATTTTATGCAATGCCTGACATGATTTCTGTTTTCTTCTGCATAGAGGGACAGGAGTGGGGAAAGAATGAGAGAGGGAGAGATTTGAAACTGTTTCCCAAATATTCCAGTGTCCAGCCATGAGCTGATATCCTGACAGGAGTAAGAGGTGGCCCCGTGCAGCACTCACTCAGGAACAAATAATGAATGATGCTGAAGCTTCTGCTCAGCACAGGGAAAGGAAATAATTTCTATCCCCCTTTTGTGGATCACCTGGAAAGTACAGGCGTAATCCACCTTTCCATGGTGAGGATCATGGCCCTGTGAGCCAAAAAAAGGCTGTGAAGGACAAAACCTGAGACAGCCCTTTGAGCTGGGACATCCATCGGTCACAGAAAGAAGCAGGAAAAGAAAGAAAGAAAAACAAGAAGAAAAAAAACCCACAAAATTACTTTAACTGATACAGCTTCATCTGCAAGGGAAGCTGGAGCTAAGCCTGGTGTAACATCCAAACTTCATTTTGGGAATGAGCATTTCATTCCCTGCTGTCTTGGAAGTGCTAAAAAACTTCACAATAATACCTTTTCATCATTTAAAAACTTCCATTGTGATCTCCAGCCTGCAGAGTCACACTGGACAATTTAATGTGGGGTGTGAGTAGATTTTCAACATAGACAGATTGATTCATGAGTGAATTAATCTGATGCATCTTTTAAATGGAAAACTGACATAATTTTCCATCAGAGACCTGCTAATAAAGCACATTTACTTGGTGAATCCATTTTTTCCTGTACTAAGTGCACTATATAAGGTATAAAAATACCAAATCAATAACCAAAGAGTATATAAAAATGAGACTGACAGATCAGAAACCATGGGTGAGCCACCCTCTCCTTGACTTCTTGACTTCTTGGGGGACTTTGTTTCTGCTGCTGAAAGCCACATTCCCACAGTCTTCCCAGGACAGCAAGGCTGCAAAACCCCAGGTGTCCTTGTAAGTCCCAGAGGGGACTGGGAGCAATGAGCCACCTGCTTCCAGGGGTATGATGGCATCAGTTCTCCTGCAACCCTCCCTATTTTTAGAAGTAGATAGTTTGAGGGGGTTGGGTTTTTTCCTCTTTATTAGTTTTATTATTATTGTTGCAGAAGGAACTGGGTAGAAGAAACGTGTTTAAAAGACAAAGGCATCTTCCACAGTATATTTGTGCAGGGAGCCTGCCAAGGGAATGTGCACAAACTCTCCTTTTTTTATTCTTTAGCTGGAGTACAGCAGCGTTATTTCAAAGGAAATGCCTGCACAGTCTTCCCTCTGCAAACACTGCAACCATCATTCGATCAGTGCAATTCTCCCGTGTGAGCTAATTTAACAAGCAGTTGCTTTGCAGGCTGTGGAGAATTGCCTCTTACCTAATAATTCTGCTAATTTGCTTAACTTTCCCAGATTGCAAATGGCCCTGCTCTGAACAGGCAGATTTCTACATGAACCCCCAGACAAGTTCCTGACAAGAGCCACAGGAAAGGTGGATGGCTCAGGAGGTTAAAGCTCACAGTCTTTTATTTTGACCTTTGGGCTAGCATTCAAATTTGCTTGTTGGGAAAACTGCATTCAGCATGTATTTTCTTCAGGGATTTACGATACCCTTTTGCTCGTAATTATTCTCAGTTGATGTCTTCCATAAATTAAAGAGGCTTCTATTAGCAAGCTCCAGTCCTCTCAATTATCTTGCAAAAGTCTCCTTATTTGTGACTGGGAGTTACCCCACCAGGATTGCCATCCCTGCAAAGCTCCTGGTCCGTGGCTACAGGCAGAGAAATCAGGAATGTACACGGGTAATACAAATGTCTGAGCAATCCCAGAAAGAAATGAAAACTGCAGTAAAGGTAAATGTCAGACTATTTAAAGACAATGTTAACTATTGATTTTTTAGAGGAGACTACCTCTTCAAAGGATGGCAAGCATGACTTCAGATACAGACAAAGCAACCTAGATGGATGGTGGAGAGAGGGAGGGGTGTGATCTGGGAAGACAGAGATTTTCCAGGAGAGCAAAATGAACCCTTGATGAAGCCTCTGGGATTAAAGAGGTGGCTTAGTTCTTTCACAGCGTCCACCCTTCAACCCATTTAAGCACCATGCCTTTTCCAAGAAATGAAGGGCAAAGAAGCACTGATAAGCAATAAAGAGATAAGCAGCAAAGTACTCGTTTCACTGGTGTTTCCCAATGAAAAATGAACCCTCCAGCACACCCAGTGATTTGTTGTCTAAGTAGCAAAGCTCACCCAAGTTCCTGATTTTGCTTCCAGCAGAGATGCTCATTGCTCATTCTCACTCCCTGGAGCAGCTCGGGCTCATTATCCAGCACTGGTGCTTCCTGCCTGCCCCTGCCTGTGTGCAGCTCATCCACAGCCATGCACATTTGATATGCACATGTGTGTACCCTTGCCTTATGGCCCATGCTGTGCTACCCCTGCCAAAGCATCCCAGAGCAGATATTCCTGGCTGCGGGCACCTGCATCCGCAGGGAATTGTTCCTTTCAAGCTGCAGTGCAGAGACAATGCTGTACATGGTGCTTTGGGAAAACAGCACGATCAGAATTTAGTTAGGGGAGTTAAAGGTCTTCCAAGGCTGCATTTTCAAAAAGGGTAACTTCTTATCTCGACGGGTGTTTTGGAACGGGAGGCATGGAGGATCTAATCCAGTGAGGTGTAATGTCATCAGGGGCAAATTAAG
The DNA here is from genome assembly GCF_036417665.1 of Passer domesticus. Classification (NCBI taxonomy): domain Eukaryota; kingdom Metazoa; phylum Chordata; class Aves; order Passeriformes; family Passeridae; genus Passer; species Passer domesticus. The sequence continues at coordinate 10,332,091 of NC_087489.1, read as the reverse complement.
TTTGCATTTGGATACAAACTCTCTTCCAGAGGCAAATTCGGCTGTTGAAAGGAAAATCATTGTACACATCTACACAGCAAAGGAAATAGGTGATGTTGGGGGGCCACTCCTCACTTTAGCAGGCTTTGACATGGGTACAGGAGAGGAACAGATACTCCAAGTGCCCTCTGTTTCCCCTCCACGAGTCATTTGGATGCTTCAGCTTGAAGACCCCCACAGGTTTTACAACCCCAGCTCCCCTTTGGCAGCCAGCTCAAGGTGCAGAAAACCCCAGCTCCTGGTATTTCCTAAACACAGCAGCACAGTATGGCATTACTGCTTGGGGTAGCTTTTGGTTTAGATGTACTATTTCAATAAGGAGATCTTCAGACAGTGTTAAATGACAGATGATATAATTTCTGAATGTGAGGTTCATCTGAATTTTATTTTCTGATGTTTTGACTCATTGACTTGATGTCTCTCTATTATGCACACACCTCTGGAGATGTTGCTGGCAATGATTATGCATAGCATTGAGTTAGTGAATAAAACCACTCCAGGAGCTGCTTTACAGATCACAGTATTGTTTTCCCTATAATTGTCCCACAAATGGTGGAAGTTATATGGAGAGAGCAGCATGCTCTGACAGACTGCATATTTTTGCAGTGTGCATCAAATCTCACTTTGGCCTCTGAGACTTATTTCTGATGGTTCTTGGGGATTTAACTTTAAGACCAATGTATTTTAGCATCCATATACGCTCCACTGTTCATGTCACCCGGCAGCAACTGAGGATGAGCTGTCTCCTTAATATGGATGAGACACCAATTTATCTAAGTTATCACCTCCCAATCTCTCATACATCTTTGCTGTTAACTGCTGTGTTTCTGACATCCATACCTAAACTCTCTACAACTTCTTCTCCTTCAATTGAAACCATAAGTAATTTTTTGGCTGGAAGTTCTTGATATGTATCTAATGGCTTCTTCATCTCCCAGCTTGAGTTCAACCATGAGGTGATGGAATCAGGCTCTGGACACTGCATTTTAAAGCCACAACTCTGCACAGGTCCACACAGCACACTAAATCAGGGCGTCTCTCCAGCATTTGAAAATATATGACTGAATTAACGTGTCTCAGGCTCATGTTGAACAGCACTGCAGCCCTGTTGTGCACAGCCCCAGCATTTGACTGCAGAGTCAGCAATACTCTCCCCCTTTCTGATGCATTCCCAAGCCAGCAAAACTGAGCCCTACTCCTGATATTCTCTTTATAGAAGGTCCCAGTGGTATTATGTATCAAATAAAGGTCTCATTACTTAGATTCTGGTTCCTCCATGGCATTGCTCTCGTTAATCATTCTGGTTTTCGAGCCTGTGCTACAAACCATTAGAACTGCCTCACCTCCCACCCCTAAATTAGAGATTCCCTCCCCTGCCCCTCTGTGCCACAGGGGCCACCAACCCCCTGGGGACCACTGCTGCTGCTGCTGGGCCACTGCTGGATGGCTCTTGGCCATGAGCTCTGGGCTTGAGTCCTACTGCAAAGGGACTGTCTTCCCTTCCTGCCCAGCCTCATTTTGGGGCCCCTGGGGGTGTTCCCAATGCTAAATACCCCACACTGACAGCTTTGTGCCTTGCAGCATCTCTAGATACAGCCTCCAACGAGGTGAAAAGGAAAACTCTTTGGTTGTGCCCCAAATCTGTTTACTGACTCCCTGACTTCCCTCCAAAATGGTTGGTAACAACTGAGGGCAGGGAATCCTCTCCTTCTCCTCTATTCCAGTTCCCATGGGGGTTTATTTCCAGGCACTTCCAAGGTCTGGCACAGAGATCACCCCAAAGAGTCACACTCTGCATTTCCCACAGACGGAAACGCAGCAGCCCCCACCTCCCTCCCCTGCTCCCACTTCCCACACCCCTGGCCTCTCTTTGCAGGCTGGGATCCAGGGAATTTGCTACTTTCTCCAGGTAATATCTTTTTTAGGACCACAAACGACTGGCATAAAGCACTGGAATGAGATTCTCTTTGTGCTGAGGATGAAATGCAAAAAGGCAGAAGAGCAGGGGAGAGCACGTCCTCCCTCAGCTCTATGAATTCACCAAATCTGATGGTTTATTCATTTTAATTAGCCTTGGAATTCATATATAAGTGCATATATTTATACATGTGAATTCATATAATGACACATAATTAATTTAGAATTTGGCATTTCTGAACAGGTAATTAAAATAGTTCATTGTTGATTAATCACTTGCAAAATAAATTATTAGCAATATCACTGTTAGCATTATGTTTATTACTACAATTTAGAGAAATTAAGGCAGTTCACTCACATTAAATTAAACACCAAAGCACAGCTGTAATATACCCTAGACAATATCTACTTACTCGCAGAACAAATGTGATGTGTGCATTACAGTGCATTTGCTGGGTCATACATCTTGGATGGCCTCTTCATGTCACCACCAGAAACCCAATCCTGACACACAGATGATTCCTGTCTCTTTCCCTAAATATAAAAATAGGATCTGCTGGACTTTAGCACTGGCTCTGCACTGCAGCGTGCTCCAGGCAGCTCAGACCTGCCTGGGATGGAGGGAGGCTCTGCAGCAAAAAAACCTGGACCATGGGAGTGGGGAGCTAAGGGGGGTATGAAGGGCCACTCCAATTTACAGAGTCACAGAATGGGCTGGGTTGGAAAGGACCTTAAGGATCATTCTGTTCAACCCCCCCCCCCCCCAAAACCATTAGCGGGAAAGAAAATCAAATTCTTCACTCCTCAGCAGGACCCTGGGTCACCATTATGAGCCAGATTATAGCCAAATTGCACAGAAATGGGATAAATCTCAGCCTGACTCAACGAGGTGCTAAAGGTTTAAACAGATCATTTCAGTAAAAGCTGAATTTCATTTTAAGCAGCTCTCTGCTGGGGTGAGAAGAGATTTTGTCCTGTGGGGAAATAGGTATCCCTTGCTTTTGACAACAGTTTTGGCTGGAGGGCACTCAGCCTGGAGTTTAAGGAAGCAATAGGGAGAAGCCAGTAGAGATGGAGAGGACACAGATCACCTCATGACATATTTTCTGGATCTGTCTCTCTGTGGTTTTATAGCTATGGGAAATAATCCATAATTAGGTGTATAAAATAGCTCTCTGATCTCTGCTTCTGGCCCAAAAGAGCACAAAATTGATAACTCAATTATCGCTGCTGGAAATACAAATAAATTAAAAGCACCTGGTAGGAGGAACTCTAAGGAAGGGACACCCCTGCAGCAGAGTGGATGCTGCTCTTCAGTTGTGAGCTCACAGGCAATTAGAGCCCTGGGGCTGGAGCAGGGCTGGGATAGTGTCCATGGACAATCCCCAAACTTTGTGCCAAATCCGTCCATCAGTGCAAGGCTGATTCCGCCCTCTCAACCCAGAAACGAAGTCAGGGGGAGAGCTTTGGGAGTAGTGACACTCCTCTGGAAGAGAGGGACCCATGGAGTGACCAGTGAGCTCATCTTGGTTACAGGGTGAGGGAAAGCTGGGCTGGGTTTTAACAGCTTTCAGCATAAGAAAATAATTAGTGCTTAATCCTGTCGCCAGCAAATTCCTGGGAGTTTTTGTTCTGAATTTACAAGCAGAGCAGTGCAGGATATTGAGGGTCTTCTTCACTTTTTGCCAAGTCATCTGGCATTTACAAAAACCTCTCTCTCCACTGAGGCTTGCTTTTAATGACTCTTGTGCTGAATTAACAGTCTGCACCGGTGTGACAATGAGAACAGTCACTAATGACCACTCTGTTTGTCTAAGCCCCATGCTGAGCACTGACTTCAGTCCCTGCCACAGACTCTCTTCGAGAAAAGGCTTCTGTGTCTTTTTAAGCAATTTAAAATGTGTAGGATGAGCTGGCCTGTCCATCCCTGCCCCATTGATATTCTGCTGCCTGGAAGTGTCCTTGAGTCAACAGCGAGCACCTGTAGGGAAGTGTGACCTGGAATGATGTGAGGAGCAGGAGTGGAAAAGTCTTTGAAATTACATATATCCAGTTCTGATGACCCACACAGTAACCAGTGAAATATTTAAACGATCTGCCCTTTGATGCATCCTCTGCAGAGCAGAAGGGTGAGTGCAGGTTTATGGAAAGGTCTGATTTTATTAGGCAACACACTCTGTGACCCCATGGAGAATGTGTGACAGTGCTGACACAGGGAATATGTGCAGGTATTATTTCAAAAAGGAAAAGGACTCCACACAACCCCCAAGCTTTGTCCCAAACCCATTCCCCTGTATCACACTGAACAGGACACTTCCACCCATGGAATTGTTTCTCAGATGAGTGAGGCATCACCTCAGCCATTGTGCAGAGTTTGAATGATGCAAAACCCAGCCAGGGTCACACACACCCTGTGACAGCCCTGCTGGGGACAGGACATCACCTGGGGAAAGGTGCCAGCTCTTCTCATCCCTTCCCATCCCAAGCAGTGCTCCTGCTGCTCAGCCTGCCCACAGGCATGTGCTGCTTCTCTGCCAGAGCTAACCAGGGCAGCACAATAATATTCACTTGCTGGATGTGACAGGGTTTTATTTAGGCAGCAGTGCTGCCCTGGCACATGTCACCCTCCCTGTGCCCACTGCATGAGGCAGGTGTTAGAGCAATTCCATCTGAAAGCTTTTAGTTCCCGTAACTGATGATTTATATTTGTGCTGGAATGGCAATAATAGTAACGGTTTAATTGTTTTAATGAAAGTGGCTTGTTCTGCAATCGAATCAATTTGCTAAGTTTGGGTGATGGAATACGAGGCTGGATTTGACCACACTCTTTGTGTGCCATGAACAGAAAGGTGCAGGCCATTTCCAAAAGGTCTAGCTTGGCATAGTGAAACTTTTAATAAGTAATATCTGCATAACTAACGGCAATAGGAGCAGCCTAACCTGAAGAAAACAGATTTTACAGGAATTACAGTCTCGCTGTCACATTTGTAAAAGGGACACATGCATTTTTCAGATCTTTGCACATTAATGGCTGTATTTGATTCAAAATACAGTCAGTGAACCCACAGTAAATGGAATTAAATGGTATGTGTCTGATTTGAGGGTGACAATCCAGCAATTGTTTCTTGTTTGAATTACTACCTGCGTGGCTGGGCACAGCGGTAATTGAAACTATAATGTTTCATTCCTCTTTAGGTATAATTTGTCTGAAAATTCATTCAATGCTGTTCTATTCTCCCTCCTGAAACCCCTCCCTTTACCATTACGGTGCTCTCAGGGACTGCATCTTTTCTGTGTGCTCAGATTTTGACCCGGTTTGGGCAATTCAAGCTCACAATGAACCTGGTCCTGGTGTTTCCTGGACCAGCCCCACTGCACCCTCTTGCTTTGGCCATGGGCTCATCTGCTCTTCAGGGCACAGAGCTCCATTTATGCAGCCCCAGGTCTCTGCTTTGCCTTTGGCTCAGAGCTCAGGGGAACATATCCTCACAGGGTTCTTCAAATTCTCCTTCAAAGCCAAGAATTTGCAGTGGCTTTTGAACATTTAATTTTGTGTGACCACAAAATCAGCTGCAGAACATGAACCTGCTTGTGCTGTGAGAGCTGTAAATGGAAAGGCAGCAAGGGTTACTCTTTCTCCATCTGTGCCTTGTTTTGTTGCTTTATGTGCTTCTTTCACACAGTACAGAAGTGGCTGTGGCAGTGCTGTGCATCTGCAAGGGGTAACAAATATATTGCCTTATTCTCAACACTCCCCATTTATAAGCAATTTCTAGTCTGTTTTCGCCCAATATTGATAAACAGAAGAAAATGGAATGTATTTTATTCACCCATAAAGTCTGACATTTCCAAAGATGGAATCAAATTATCCTCCTCATCTGTCTGCAGCTCGCTGGGCTGCTCGCTAGGTACAACTTTATGCCCACAGAGTAATAACACCTGGTAATGGCACCTAATTTCAGAGCCTCCAGAACGAGCTGGTCTAGGACAAACAGGGTTATTTTGCTTACAAATAATATGTAACACAAAGAGAGACTCTGTGTCCTGGGATGATAGCACTTTTTTTCTCCTGTGGGAAGAGGCTGGAACTCCCTGGGAAGCCCCTGTCAGCAATGGGGCATGTTCCTGGCATTTCCACAAAGGCATTTGCATCTTCTTGAGTTGCTGTGACTGCCCGTGGTCCAGTTGTGATTCATGATGATGAACCTTGAATTTTGTCACTGCTTTTGTGGTGTTTTAGATGAAAATTCCATGTGCACATTGTCTGGGAACGTGGTGATGCTATGAGGAGCTGTAAAGAGAGGCAGAGCTCTCCACTGCCCGCAGACACAGAGGGTTGGAAGGAAGAACAAAGAGGAGATCACAGGAAAGAGCATAATGAGGTTTAAAAGATAATTAAGGCTGCTGGTTCCCAAACACTACAGCACTCATAGCTGGGCTGGTGAGCCCAGGGGAAAGCCAAGGGCTGGAGTAAAGCTGGCAGCTGAGGCAGGGCTGCAAATCTGGAAGTGCTGCTGCAGGGAGGCACCTCTGAGCCCCTGGTCCCTCTCTCCAGGCACAAGATGTGCAGAGATGCTCATCCTCTGGGATGCATCCGTGGCATTGATGTGCCAACCTTCACCTCCACCAGGGGATCCTGGCACCTTGACAAAGCAGTTTGAAACTAGGCTGAGCTAAGGGGATGGGTGGAGAATAACAATGAGCAAGGACAGACTGGCATCTAAATGTGGAAGGAGCCAGGCAGCCCATGAAGAAAAATCTGGGGAAAGGAAGGAGTGGGGATGGAGTGAGACGAAGCACTCGGAGGACAAGTGCTGAGAAGGGAACATACCCCCCAAGGGCAGAGGAGGACACTTCCTCCCCAAGGAATTCCCTGAGTTTCCAGCACCATGAGGACCCCTTGGTCCCTGTGGTGATATCAAATCAGGGGAAGGAAGGCTCTCCTCCATCCTCTTCAGGACCCAAAGGCTCTTGAATCTCTCCTTCCAAAGCCAGTGGTGTCACATCCCCCAGGACAGGGAAGCACAGGGGTCTCAGTGACCTCAAATGTGCTGGGCAGGGGCAGAAATACCCACCCAGTTCCACCCACCCAATTCTGTCTAACCAGATTCCCAGCAGCAAAGCAATACAAGCTGCCTCCAGTGGAAATTCCACCCAAAATGAGATCTCCAGAGTTAGTCTGTACTTGTCTTCCACTCCTTCCACATTTTCATACACAAACCATTGCATGGACTGTTTTTGTTTAGGGTTTTACTTCTCCAACCCCTTGCCTTTCCAAGTCTACCTACTAAATACTTTAATTACCTTGCCTTAGAGTGCAGCATGAATAATTAGAGCAAGTGGCTGCATTTCTCACAATAAAGCTGTGATTTTTAAGTGCCAGAGGACATTTGTGGTGCTGGAAGGGAAAGGTAATTGACATTCCCTTAGGGAAACCTCTTCAGAAATTTGGGGCCTGGTTGCTTTGAATTTATTGTCAGTGGTACAATACAGGCAGGGAAGATGATAATCCATGCAAGCAAACAAACAACAGAGCCAAAAGCTGCCAAAGCAGAAGTTTAGCCCTGTGTCTCTGATGGCCGTGACCTGGCTGATCCTCCAGTTCTTTCTTACAAACAGTGATGTTGGGGCATTACAATTCAAAAAGAAAAAGCCAATTTTTCAAAAGCCAAAAAATAAAGCTCTTTTAAACAGAACTGAAAGGTTTCATCAGCAAAGCCAGGACCCAGCAGGTGAAGCCCAGGAGGTGCCGAGTGCTCGGCTGTCCCTGGGGTGCTGGGATGTGTTTGTGTGGGTGATGGCTGCTCCAGGGTGTCCCAAAACACTGCAGAGATCTCCCTCAGTGGTACACAGTGATACAGAGCTGATCAACTGCAGGCTCCCCTGGGCTTGCCAGGATTTCCAGAGCAATGATAGAGGGAATTCGTGTGGCATTCCACACCCCGCCATGCTGAGAGGAGAGCCTGTCTGCTCCCCAGCCCGCATGCCATAGATAAATAAATATCTCTCTATAAGATATATATAGATAAATATGCACCCACTGTGCTGCAGAGGCAGTGAACGTGTGCCAGGTGCACAGCACAGCCTCCATTAACCCTTGCCTGGGTCACCCTCCTCTTGCAACAAAATGTGCATTAATGGTGTTCTCAGGAGGTGAGTTTGCACCAGCCTCGCATCAGCTTCTGCCTAAAGGCAGCTCTGATGTCCTTGTTGGGATATTTCCAATAAGGAATGAGTTGTCCCTTGTCCCAGACCCCTGCCACAAACTGCTCAGTGTTTGGGAGATGGGCACTGGCTGTTGCACCAGGGCTCTGCAGCCCCTGCAATCCAGCCTTCCCGGGATCTTTTGCTCCCAGCTGGGTTGAAGCAAAAGCTCAGCTCATTCATCCATATTTACAGAAGGACTTGCAGTGTCCTGAAACCAAATTATTGCAAAGATAATAATAAAAAATATAATTACAAATTACAAATTACAGCAGAGAAGCTGACCATAGCACAGGCAAACAACGCTGTGGTGTTGGATGCTCCACTCCTGCAGCACCAGGGGCTGGGGAAGGGATTTGCTGCTACAGGGGTGCAGTGACCTTGGGACAGCCTGGGCAGGGAGCAGTGCTTGGGGCTGGCTCCCCAAAGGGTTTAGGGGGTTTTTCAGTCACTCCCCTTCATCTGCTCCATTCCTCAGGGCAGGGAACTGCTTTATCCCTGTGCTGCTCCCTGTCCCAGGCTGCACAAGCCTTTGACATTGTCACGTCTTCACCGGTCACCATCCGAGGGACCACACGCCTCATTTCCTCCCAGCAGCTCTCTTTTCTCATTTGGTGATTTTGTAAAACTACCAAACCTTCCCTCATTGTACCTTTGTTTCCAAATTGTGTGCCTTGTGGTCTCGCTGCTGCCGAGAGCGCAGCAGCTATGGTGCATTTAAATAGCTGATTTTTTCAGGATCTGATTCAGGTCTTGCCTCCAGTGATATCTGTTTGGCTGCTGCAATGGGAACACTGTGTTAAATGTGTTGAAGTGAAGGAGAAAAGCACTTGGGAGCATCAGGTGCAGTGCAGGAGCGGCTGGCAGGCAGCACCTTGGCTCCCCTCCACCCTGCTCTGCCTAAATTTGGTGCATGCCCTGAGCATGGAGCAATGTCTGCCCTCCTGGGCTCATCCCAGGGGTGTCACCGACACCTCCAGCTCAAATGCCAAGGTGCTGCCGTGACATCGTGCCCATGTCCCCAGATATTTTTCCATGCTCCAGAGGCACACATGCACTTGTGACCTCCCGCACACTGTCCCCCCGGCCTCAGGACACGGAGCACTGAGAGGTTTGGGTGCTGCTAAATGTCTCTGAGCAGGGGAGGGCAGACAGGGCGGTGATCTATGCCAAGGAATGGGTTCTGTCCTGATGTCTCCCCCTGACCTGAGCAGGGTTTACCTGCAGGAGACCCAGAGGAGAGGGGGAGCCCAGCACTTGGGGTGCAGCTGGGCCCCAGGACCCTGCACACCTGAACACTCCTTGGACATCGTGCACCTCCATTCCCCACCTGACACCGTAGTTCCAGGTGTGCTTTGCAAATTCAATGGAATTATGGTTTAAAAAGTAAATTAAGATTTAAATAGAATATTAAATTGAAAAGAAATAATCTAAAAAGAGCCTGAGAAGCACTTAATTTCTTGTTATCTGCAAGCACATTTGCCATGGAGAAGTGTCTGTGTGGTGCCAGGCACAGGGCAGGATGGCTCTGGCAACGTTCAGCTCCAGCTGCAAAGATTGCCTGGGGACCCTCAGCACCTGCAGCCACCAAGAGCTGCTGCTGCTCGGGAAGGGGCTGATGCAGCAGTGCAGCCCTTGCTGGAATCATGCACTGGAGCTGGGCTGGGAAGCAGCACAGCATCCCAGGGACAGGGCAGAGCTGTGGCACTCCGGGGCACCGCTGCCCATGGGGACACCACAGCTGTCACCAGAGGCCACACGGGGCCCACAGTGGCTGTGCTGGCAGGGCTCAGGCCACCACATGCTCACACATAATTCCTGACCTCAAGTTGAAAATATAATTCTTTCTGCCACATCTGACATTTAGCTGTACAGCGATCCTTGCCAGGAAATTGCCATCGTTTCAGTTCTGCTCCCAGCTACCCTTCTGATTTATATTTTTGTTTTTATCCAATTTTTCTGACTTGTTTTGGTAGGGTGGACAAAATGTTCTCACTCAAGACAGATGACAGTTTGCCGATAAGAGGAGCAACTTATCACCAACAGCTCCGATTCTTTCTCAAATGCTTAGTCTGTTGGAACAGCTTTAAAGTCTAATGTGATATCACAGGTTAGCCCCAAATCTGCTTCCCCTCCTGTATTTCATACTTTATGGCTCTAAGCATCACTCCTTTTAAAACAAAACACTTCAATCTTTTTCAGATCATCATGGCTTTCCTTCCCCCCCCCCTTTTTTTCCCCCTCTTCTTAATTTAACTATTTAAAAAATTCTTTGGGTATGGCAAATAAAATAAACACCAGAGATGAGTGACCTCTTGGAAGCTTGGTGTCCTTGAGTCTAACTTTAGAAATCATTTGTCACAGGCACAGAAATGTGCACTGCAATCAGAATTAGCTGCCAGAATTTTTTTTCAAACAATGATATTGTAATTTGAGTGACATTCTTGATAATAGTTCAGGTTCTCCAGACTTCTCCCCATGCCCTAGCAAACCATGCACTAAAAAATAATACTTCTGTCTTATTCTGATTTTTTTTGTTGCTGTTTTTATTTATCATAGGGAAAATAAATGAGAGGGAGAAGAGAGACAAGGAAATTGAACAGCTTTGAGCTCTGGATATAAGCCCAGTAGGCTAACAGGGTATTATACAGTTGGGTTTAGTTCAGCAAAAACCAGGAGATTCTATGAGAACTAGGTGAATAATTTGCAATTAGTAATTTGGGACATAAAAATCCAGGTTATTTTGAAACATGCAGCTTTACAGGGTAAAATGCTCTCCTCTGCTCGTGGTTGCTAGCAAAGCACAGCATGCTCTGATCAGGGCTTTCACTGCCTGGAATTGTAGATTTTGTAGCAAAATTACTTTTGATCTGCAAATGTGTAATTCCTGTGTGAATGTTTATCACTCTTGCTTGGGCTGCACTGGTGCCTTGCACAGAACAAGGGATGCACTGGAGTTTGTGAAGGGATCAGCTCCTGTGATCCAGGAGCAGCTCCCTTGGATTGCCCTGCATGAAATAGTTTCAATTTTTATACATCAGCACAACCCAAAGTCACTGAAACCACCCCGTGAGTCTGCAAGTACCAACCTGGAGATCCCTGCTGGGTGCTCAGGACAACACCAGAGGACAGGGGACATCACCCTCCTTGGCTTCAGGGCCAGTCACTGCACACAGAAATGTCCTGGAATCCTTTTTGGGAGCTCCTGCTCCCATCCAGAGTGATTGTGGGTGGGTTTGTATCACCCCAGGGTACACGGGGTGGGAAAAGCAATTCCTGATCCCTGGATTTGGATTATGGATGAGAACTCTACAGGGAACTCACTTGAATTGATACATCTTTTGTGAAAAGCCTCTGGATTTGTAGCATTATCTGATAGCAGGAGAAAGACTCAATGTGCTGAAATTAGGGTTGCCGGAGCTGCTGCACGCTGGTTGTTCAGGGTCAGGTCTCTTGGAGGATTTTAAAATTTTAAAAGGCCTTTTTGGGGGCTCAAAACACAGCTGCCTGCCTCATCACACCCCTCCAGACCCCCCTCACGTGGGTCTGGCAGGAAGGTGTCCCAGGAAATTGAAGCTGCCTGTCCCCACGGAGGGCACAGTGCCAGGGGAGGGCTCATTCCTCAGATGTGCCACAGCATTGCTCCACTCCCCAGAGTGGCTGCACCTGAGCAGCATTAACCTCTCCCAAAGGGGATTCCCCAGCTGTGCCCTGGACCATGTGGAGCAGGGGGCTGAGCATCCCAGAAAGCACAGAATCCATGGATCCTGCCACAGCAGCCCTGCATAACACCAGCAAAACTCTCCCAAGGTCAACCCCCCCCACCATGCAGCACAGCGGAGCCTCCTGGGACCCCTAAGACTAAGAAAGTTTGAAATTCAGCCCTAAAAATGTGTACAGCCAACAAGGTGCCTCCTTGACACCTGGTTGTTACCTGGAAATAGGACATGAGGGGTCTTGTAAGGGCTTCATTTTCCCTGTGCTTGAACCCCCTCAGTGCTGGCAGCTCCTCCTGTGACCTTCTGAATGTGCAGAAGGAATTGCAGGAGACACTTCCACATCTCTGTGTGATGGAGTTATCCTCCTTCCACTAAATAAATGCTCACGTGTGCACTTCTAGCCTGTATCTGAACAGGAGGCACTGTGTGCCCGACTCTTTCAATTTTTCATCCTCCTGGAGGAAAAATATGAGAGGAAAAGCCTAAAAATTAAAAAAAGACAGAGTGAACAGCTATACCTAACACCTTTTTCAGCACAATCCACCCAATTATTTTCCTTTCTCTGGCTATTTTAGTTTTAAAGCTTCCTCCAAATGTAGGTCCCAGGTCAGCAGGCCATTAAGGCACCCCTGAAGTACTTTGACTTTAAAAGATATCTCATGGAAAGGACACTAATCATCTCTTGCATCTCTAACTAAAGATACAGCATTTTATCTGGGATCCTGAGTGTGCCTATAAATATCAGGCAGGGAAATGCTGGATCCATTACAGAAACTGGTAACCTAAATCAGGGAGCAGGCTGGGGTTAACTTTTGTCCTGGGAGGGAGCTGGACCAAAATCTGTGCAGGGTGGGATGTCCAGGTGATGTTACAGTGCAAACAGCACCAAAAGGTGTTCCCAAAAAGACGTCCAGAATAACCCCATCTTCTCCAGGTTGCCTCACAGCCCATGGGCATCTCAGGTGAGAGGTACCTGCACCAGCGAGAGGTGATGGCTGATCCAGAGGTGTGAGGGTAGAGGACACAGAAAATAAGAGGGCCAGAGCCTCTTTCTCATCCCTGCTGCTGGTGGTGGGTGCTGGATGAGTGAAGAGTGAAGAGAAAGCAGGTGATCTGTTTGCCATTGCACTGTACGTAGATCACAGGTGTGCAACTAAATTCAAAACTTCATGGCATTTCCAACCTTTTAATTTTGGCTAGCATATTCCTTGCTTTTTATTATCCCAAAACCAAATTTTTTTTCAAGGCGCTGCTCCCCCACAGAAGGAAAACCTCTATGAGAGCCCTAAATCAACATTTTGTGAAGTAGAGTGGGCTGTGGGTTGGGCTGAAGAGATGTCCCTTCTTCCCCAAGCACAGCGGGGGTCCCTCTGCACCCCAGGAGAGATGCTCACCTGCAAAGGCTGTTCCCAGGAATGTGCTGGCAGGGACAATGCCAGCCCATACAGCAGGAACACTGCTGCATGTGTTATTAGAGTCATTTGTTGTGGTTAGTGAGCAAAACCACCCAAGCTCATTTCTGTTCCATTAGAGGAAGGAAAAAAAAAAAAAAAAGGAATAGAATAACTCATTTCAAGGTAATTTGCTGGGGATTTTGTGTATGATCAAGAGGGTTGTAAAAAGTGGGAATATTTGCAAAAGTTTGATATGGCTTTTGAGAGAAAAGTAGCACAAACTTATCAAACATGGACAAAGTGAGACCAAAGTGGGTGCTTTCAATGCATTCTGCCTCTCTGCAGATCACAAATCACCCCACTCTGCTTTTCTGGAGAGCTTGATGAATTTTTGGTGAAACCTCAGAGGAATGTCACTGCACTGGCTGGAAGCTCCTTGGGCAAGGATTTGATCCTGAGGTTTGACACAAGCAGGGTGTGATCCTCCTCTGAGATCAGCTACCACATGGAACTGATTCTTTTCTCTGCTCCCCACATCTCTGGGGAAGTGAGAGAAGATCCACGGTGGGCAAGGGTCCCTTCCCATGGGACACAGAGCACAAAGAGTCCCTCCAAACATGGACATAAAATTCCAAACCACCACCAAAAGACAGCCCATAAAGCACTGGCTGCTCTCAGAGGCAGACTGGAGATTTCTCCTGCTAATTATAAAAATGGCAGACAAAACCCTGCACGATATGATTTCTTACATTAAACAAATTTTATGGTGGAGAAGACTTTTAGTGCCACTATTTGCAGACCTGGCCTTTCGCCAGCTCGCTGTCATTAATTCTGCTGATCTTAAGTATCAGCTGCACTTATTCCAAGGGGCTATAAATAAACCCCTGAAGCCTATTAAAGGAGCCAGCTTCCTCAGGCTGTTTGTTGAGCCTGGACAGACTGACATGGGCCGTGTTCAGGCAGCTCTGGCCAGTGCTGAGCATGTCTGGGTTCAGGTCTTTCACATGCTCACAGATTTATCTTTCACGTTGCTGGGAACAAGGAAGTTTTTTATTAAAAAAAAAAAAAAAAAAGGCTCACTCTAGGCAGGCAACAAATAGTGCTGTTTCTGTTAGGGCTGGGAAAATCCTTCACCACGTGCCTGAAGCATGGAACTGTTTGACCTTCACTAGCTGGAAGGGTTAAAAGTGAACAGGAGACTGGGAAAGGAGAAAAATCGGAGCTGCTATTTTATAAGACAAGGAAGTGTTTTAATGTAAGATACGGAGAATTCACCACTCCTAGAATATTTATCAGTCACACTTGCACTCAGGGTTGCCACCATTCTGGCTCCCCTCTGGGATTTGCCAGGTAAAAATCCAGGCTATGGGTGCCCCCCACCACCCTGAGGAGCACATGGGCTGCAGGCAGGATGTTCCAGGATGCAGCAGCCACGCTCTGCCTCTCTGGTGCAGCTTCTATGAAAAATGGGTGGCAGCACTAATGTGTGCTTAATGACCCATGGTGCAGAAATGACTGCGATGCAGGAATTAAATTTACAATCAACTTCCTTTTTTTCTTTTTTTTTTTCTTTTTTTTTCCCCCTTGAAACCTTGAAACCAAAGTTCCTAATCAGAAAAGTCCATGTAAGTGCCTCTCTGCTCCCAGGCAGGGCAGGTGACTGCAGGCAGCCGCAGGATTAGAGCTGGGTTCTGTCACTGTGCCAGGCGTGACACGGGGCTGCATCAGTGGCAGGGTAAATTGATGACACAATCTCAGGAGAGCTCACTAGTTGATGCCAGGCTTATTTTTGTAAGTGCAAACTAATGAAATTTAGAGTTTTAATAAAAAAATTTAAAAAAAAAAAAAAAGTAAAGGAAAAAAGTGGAAGCTACAATTTATAAATGGAATTCATAATGGACCAGAGTGCCAATTGCATTAAGGAAACAAGCAGCTCAGGCTTTTACCCAGAGGAGCTTCCAGGGTTTTTTTTGCAGTCCCAGTTTGTCCCAGTGAAGCTCCTGGCTCCACCTTTCCTGGGCTCAAACAGGGGAAACCACTATGAGGGGTATGGGATGATATTTGTCCTGGAGCAGGCACCGACCTCTACCACAGATCATTTCTCCCTTTCCCATTCCCACATCCCTCAGCCAGGGACCTTGCTCTTCATGTTCTGAATTTTAAAAGGTAACAACAAAATTGTTTAAAAGGCAGTGAAAGAGGTGGAAATGCAGTGAAAGAGATGGAAATGTAACTATAAACCCACAGCAGAGGCATCCCAGAAAATGGAGGTGAGTATCCAGGAGGAGATAAAAAGACATGTCCCAAAAGGAAGGATGTGCAGTTCAGAGCAAGCAGGAGGCTTTTTGCAGCTTTTTTTATTTTACAGACTTTGTGCTCTCTTCTCCTGTGCTTCATCACCTCTCTACTCACAGACTTGGCCCTAAATACTTTGATGGATTAAAGAAGATGGAGGGGGCTATTTTCAAGAGTGGGAATAGGCACATCCTCAGGCACGGAGCCTGGCTATGGCCAAATCTAGACAACTGCCATGCTTTGGTTTTCTCCAACATGAACAATTCTGATCCTATGAGTGAGTCTAAGGCTCTATGACTCTGGGTTTCTGTGTTATGGGGTCAACATAGCTTGTCCTGAGCTGGATTCAAGCCAACACATCCTTGGAGCACACGCCAAAGGCAGAAGATGAGGAGGTGAGAGGAAACCTTCAGATCTCCAGCCACATGTACAGTGCCCCAAGCAAAATTCTTCCTCTATCCTGGCTTGACATCAACAAAACCTCTGTAAATTCTCTGAGGACCAAAAGGCAAGTGAGATTCTACCCCAAATGTGATGTTTCCTTGGAAGCCAAGTAAAAGCACTCCTGTGGGCCTGGGGAGAGGTGGCAGCAGCTTGAGCTGAACATGGGAAGTGGCTGCCAGAAGCAATCGTGGGGTTGGAGCCTTTCAGCAGCAGACTCATGATGGGTTGTTCCTTGAGTCACCCTGCATCCATGGCCATGGTGACCCTGGAGTCTGTGCTGTGACTGGTGGTGGCTGGGCTGAGGTTCTGCCTTCTACTGAGCCAGCTGTTTGGGCTGGTGACTTTTCTGGAAGGAGGGAACTTGTAGTGGATGAGCAGGAAGAGGCACTGGAGAGTGTGAAGAAGCACAGAAATGTTTCAGCATCCATTCCTACCCCTTGCCCAAGTAAGAAATGAAGCAGTGGAGAAAAGAGCTAATGAACACACCATCGGAAGTGAGAAGAACATTAATTGGCTGTACAGCAGAGCCTGAGCAATATGAAAAACTGGGAACGACTAATTTATGGGTACAGATTCTTTCTGGAGAGTATGACTTAAACTTGGGGAGAAAATCCATGTGCCTGGAATATTAAAATCAATAGTTTTAACCTATTTAGAAAGAATTGAGTGGGCAAAGAAGGCACAGGAGGGTTAATCAATAGCAGAATTGACATTGCTGCATTCCAAGCACCACAAGAAACTGAAGAGAAAGTGACCTCAAGTACAAATAAAAACCAAAAGAAGGCATTTCTCCAGACCACCAACTCTCACTAGAAAACAGGGATTTACTCACTTCTTAGTCACACATCTGTAATATTTATGAAAATTTCCCTGTGCTGTCCTGGGGAACTTCAACTCAAATGACATGAGCTGGAGAGGTCACAGTGCTGGTTTAGGATTTTATGAATGTCCTAGAAGAGATTTTCCTAACCAAAACCAGGAGGATCCCTGACAGGATCATCCTGACAGCTGCAGGACTGCTTACAGACCCAAAAACTGGCTACAGCCAGCACAGAGGTGACCCCATTTCGATCGTACGTGCTGGGGACAGACAGGAGAGCCTGAGCTGACAGTGGGTCCCTGTGCTTTCAGTGTTGTGAGCCAGGTCACCTGGAGGATTTTAAACAGAAAATGTGAGTGATATTCGGCAACTCCTTGTTTAAAGAAGCTCTGGCTTCTAGGAAATCTAGTAAAACCTCAGAGTTGGGAAAGAGAAGGTTATTCTGGCTGAAAAATGAAGCTCAAAGGACAGTGAAAGTAGGTAAGCTCCCAGAAAGAAGGAAGCAAAAGTAAATAATAATGAACATAAATCAGCCCCAAGCAGAAGGCTGTCAGGTGAAACCTGTGGCTAGCAGAGCTGAGGGCAACAGGGATGTGCTCTTTAGATATAAGAGACTCAAAGTAGTTGTCTAGACAGAACAGAAGACATTAAAAAAATAATACATAAGAGGCAGACACTAAATATTTAATTTCTCTATTTTGGGGGGAAAAAAGGCTGAGTGAAATAGCCATGTAATATGATGATGTGGAATATCTTCTGCTCCAACTCAGGATGTTAAACAGCTGCTACTACAGCTAGAGGATTTTTTTATTTGATCAGCACTCCCAATATTCAGTGCCTGAGAGTTTTAAAATCTGTCCCAGGAGCGCCCCAGGCTGGCACAGAGTTTTCCAGAAGACTGAAGTAGTGTTGACTTTGAGCCAACAAATAAATGTCGATGAGGAGGATGACTTGCGTAATTATAAATCTGATTGTTTGATGTTGATTTTGTGGGGAAAAAAAATAATGGAAGAGCTGATAAGGGACTTGATTAATAACAATTTAAGGAGAATAACTAATTACAATCAACATGAGTTAATGGAAAATAGATCTTATTAAATGAAATTGATATAATTTTTCAAGAATGTGATTATAGATTTGATTGATTTAGTACATTTCATCAACACTGTTACGTTTGACTTCAGCGAGGCATTTAACTTAATGTTGTCTCATTTATTAGGAAGCTAAAACAATGTAAAATCAACACAGCCCGTGCTAAACGGATGAGGACCCTGGTGATAGGTTTAGACATATCTGAGGAGCATCCCAAGCAGCCACCTTTCTGTTCATCACTTTTAGCAAATGGTAAAAAATCAAAACTCATTACGGTCAAAGTTTGCTGATGAGATTTGGAGTTGGACCACGGCTGGAATGTGGATGGGTCCCTGCCTCAGACCTGCACTGCTCCTGCACCAGAGCGAGTGAATTCCAGCTGGTTTAACACAAAGCCACACTTCCAGGAGCCAGGATTTCACTGCAGGGAGGAGAGATCCTCCTACACAGCGCTGGAAACTTGATAAAACAGTGGAGTGAAATATCTCTGGTGCAACACCTAATGGGACACTGCAGCTATTTCTGGTGCCTGTGACTCCAGAAGGATGGTGATGAATGGGAGAGGGCACACGGGAATGACTGAAGCGTCACAAAACATGCCTTATAGTGACAGACTCAAGGACCCCAATGTGCTTAGCTTAACAAAGGGAAGGTTAAGAGATGGCTTAATGACAATCCAGATGTATTCAGACAGGGTACAGGGATGTAGAAAAGGAGAGCCCTTCAATCTAACAGACAGAGCGATAAAAAGAGCTGGTGACTGGAAGCTGACGCTGTTAAATTCCATCTGGGAAGGGTGTGCTTTATGTTTGGGAGAAATAACACCAGAACAACTTCCCAACAGATGGTTTCATCATCACTGGCCATTTCAAACTCATGCTGGGGTTTTTTTTCTTTCTTTTTTTTGAGCCATATCCTGATCCACCAAAAATCACTGTGAATCAACACACAAGCACCCACACTGCATGAATGGGATGGGCCTTTTTAGGGGTTTAATCTTCCTATTAATGAGTATTTTAGCCATCATCAAGCACTGAAACACTGAGTGGAACCATTCCCTTTTCCCAGAGTTATTGACCTGGCCTTGGTGGGCACTCACACAGACACCTCAGTGCTATTGATGCTTCATCTTTGCCAGTGCAGAAGCTGGAAAAGTCCTCTAAAACCACATAAAACAAGCCCAGCCTACATCCCCCTGCTATAAAAAAACCCAAAATGCAGTGCCAAAGAGAGCAGCCCAAAGCTCAAAGTACATGAAGAACGTGCATTCCAGTGGTTCAGTAAAATCCTGCTGATCCTCATCTGCTGCCATAACTTGATGGACTTTAAAGGGAATGACACATCCCTGCTCCTTAAGAGTTGCTAAAATTGTGAGTGGAAAAGGTGTAGTTTCATAACAGACTCATCTACACCCAGGAAAACACAAAATGAGAGAGTGCTGTAATCTTGGGGACTTTCTGCAGGAGCTCCATCACATCTCTGCTTGCTGGTTTGGAAGCTGCTGAAATTTCCCCTTCCATGGAAATTATTCAGCAGTGATCCCAGCTACAGACCCCTCAATCAGGAAACTCCAGAACCCACACATGGACTTCTACTGGGACTGGTCTGAAAGACCCAGCTGTGCATCCAGATGTGCTTGGGGACCAAACAGGTATAAATGTATATACATATATAATTTTTTTTCTTTGAATACTAGGCCATTATTTTGGTGTTTTAAATTCAGAAAACAGTGCCACAAAAAATGTTTCCTTCCAAAGAAATACTGTGATTGGTAGAAGTGATTAGATAAGAGCTGATATCCAAAAGCTGGACAACTAAAGTTGTTTCATAATTGATTTCTATATACAGGACTTTATCTTCTGGTGAGGTCTTTACCTTTAAAAGCAGGTCTGTACCTTATAGAAAGGATAGAAAAGAGAGGTCATTTGCTATCTTATCTTGTAATGAGATCAGCAAAGAAAGACTTTTAAGGCCCTCCACAGCTTATTCATGATATCAGTGTGGTTCTTCAATTGCAGAATGAAACCAGGTGTAAATTGGGATGCTGGGACCTTGTCTCTTCCCTTCTGCCCACACCAAGGAGCATCTGGGACCATATCTGTGGGTCCTGAGCTGTGCTGGATTTACCTGTGGTGTGATCCAAGCCACTGCTGCTGTCCCCACCACCTGCCACCTCTCTGCTGCTGTCCCCACAGCTGATAATCCAGATTATCAGTGAGTGGGGAGGAGGCAGCACTGCAGGACATTGCCCACCACAGTCACTAACCCCTCTCCCCACACACACCCCTTTGTGTCTCCTGCTCAGGGCAGAGGCCACCACCCAGAAACTTCTTCAGTAGTTTCAATTCAGTCTGCCAGAGCCCTTTGCTTCTAATGCCATTTAATCCAGTTCCTTGTTAGCCAGCCAATAAGACTTTCACTGATATCAGGTTTTGGCCCAAGAACAGTGCAGATCCTTTTGAACTGAAGCACAACACTATATTTTGTCAGAAAAAAAGCCTGAACCAGCAGAAACCCTTTTAAAGCCAGGGCAGCATCATTACCATAGAGGCAAACACTAATTTAATGCGGTTCACAGTAACAACACACCATTTATTTAAATACTTCACCCTTTAATTTATTCAGCATTTTATATTGAAGAGTATTTTCATTAGGATTCCTCTGCAAAACCGAAGAAGGCATTAAATCATTTAATATACTGACAACTCGCTTAATTTATTTAAGCACAGGAGTCTAATTCAAAAAAGCCAGACCTTATACAGAGGCCTGTCTTTACAGCCCTGGCATACAAGAGCCTATTAATTTCAGGGTAGTGCATTACATGAATTTATTTTGAGATCCCAGTACATGTTCTCCTCTGGTCAGCAGCCCGCTGTGGGGCTGCACCTGCCGGAGCTGCCTGTAGGAATTCCTCCCAGTGCACACCAGTCCTGCTCCATGCCTTTTGCTTCTGCTGCTGCTGGGGAGCACCCAGCCCTCTTCATTTGTCACCTGCCTGGGTTTGGTCCTGGATGTGCCACAGAGTGACCAGCATGGCTGGAGCAGCAGAGGTCAGCGGGGAAACGGGCAAATCAGCAAGCACTGGGGTCATCAGTGATGTCTTCAGTTTAACTCTCATTAAATGGCACTCAGAGCACTTGGTAAAGTCTGGGGGATCCACTGCAACGTACCCCTGACTCAGCTGATATTGAATTAAGCAGAGACACTCAGTTCTGTGGTGAGGCCTCTCCAGCCCTGCCCTGAAGGTGCTGAGCAGCCTCAGGACCGCCCACAGTTCTCACATCAAAGCTCTCACACCCTGCCTGAAGCAAATCCTCCACTTGATATTCTGGGTGCTCAGCTTCTTGGGCAATCCAGCCCTTGTGCCTTATTACTGATGTCCCCAGATGTGCCATAACAAATGGCAGAGAAGAAAATTGTCACCTATGACAAAGCTCTGGGTGATATTGGGGTCCCCAGTGGCTCCTGGTTTGGCTGCTTTCCGAGAGTGGTGCTGAAGCAGAACCTGGGAAACAATAGCACATTTTCAATAGGATGCACAGGGCGACATTAATAAACATTAGGGGGTTTGATATGATCAGGCAAAACGAAATGAGGTACCAAAAGCAGGCTGGAGAGGAGGGGAAGGCACCTGAACAGGATGTTTAATGACTCACCCAGCTGCAAAATGCAGCAGAGGGCAAGGCTGGGAAAAAAAACCTTTTAATGAATTCAACATGTGTGCACCCTTTGAAGGCTTAGCTCCCCAATCCCCAGTGGTGTTTGACCCACCTGAAGATATGGATCATACAGAAAATAATATCCAGTAAGTAATAATAATAATAGTAATAATAGGAAGAGCAGGACCTTCATCTCCAATTCATATTTATAATCCAGCAAATATCTCACCTAAAGCCACAAGATTTATGGGTTTGCATCTATAACTAATATACTTCCTTAAGCAGGAAAGGGTATGTTTTCCTACAAATAAATCTGGTGCTCTAGACCTGGATTTTGAAGACTAATATTTAAATCCCCAGCAAGACACAGTTATTGATTGTATAGATGTATACAACAAAGACACACCATGCACATTTATAGAGATAACATTGTACAGCTATTTTAAAAATAAATCAAGTTTCTCTTTTAAATGCAATAGATGAAGTTTAATCAGGTAAAAAAAGGAGGAAGATGGGGAGGTCAGCTTGGTGTCTGCTCCAAACAGTCCCTATTTCCCAGAGATTTCATTTGCATCAGGCCCTTGCTAAAAGCAGGGCTGGTCCTGGGCGCCGAGACACATAAAGGGCTTTGAGACAAAGGTAATCGATTTGGTTTTACTGTTATGAGGAAAATAAACAGTTAGGCTGATATAACAGTAAAAGGGTCAAACAGGGTCAGGGCTAATGAAGTGACTTAGAGCAGGTTGGAAGTAAAACACCCTTCCTTTTCTCCATCGTTCCCTCCAGGAGTGATCCCTGTGAACACCCAAAATCACACCCGTGGGTGACAGCAAAGCACCAGCTAAGGGTAATTGGGGCTGGGCACTGGACTTGCTTTGGCTGAAGGTTTCCATGGCCAGCAGCACCTGCTGAGCTATAGAAAACCCCAACCAAGGCAAGCCCTGCCCTTCAGCTCCACATCATGGACCACAGCCACTGCTCATAGTCAGGGAGGCTCAAAGGTGCCCAAAATCATCCCTCCAGAGCTGAACTGGTCACTGGTGGTTGGAGGGTCCCTTTTGCCTCAGGGGTTTCTTTTACCTTTTGTGAGTTGTAATGAGCAAAGTGGGAATATGCTGGGTAAGGAACCAAACCTAGGAAAATACAGCTTCTCTGGAGCAAGCATGGATATATCTGAAAAAATATTGAGAATTACTGGAAATTTAAACATAGGCACTCAACCAAGGTCAAGGGTGGAAACATCACCTCACTTAGTGGTGAATTTAGCAACAGAGGTAAAACACTGCTTCTGTTCTGTGTCTAAAGAGTAAAGACATGAACAGAGCCCAGACACTTGTATTTATACTGTCCTAAGGCATATAACACCCTCATTTAATGGAGATTTTAGTTAGTCATGTTTAAATACTGTTAATTAAAAATTTTAAAAACCCTTTATGCACTCAGTCATTTCAGGAACTCATCAGTGACTGCATGTGAGATCCTCATTCAAACCTCATGGGGAAAGACCTTCTTGTCCCCAGATTATGGGCCCCCAGAAGGGAGACCATGCCCAGGAGAAGGAGAAGGAAGGAACTGGTAATAGCACTTGTGTGGTGCCACAAAGGGGTGGTGAGTCCCCAGGAAGGCTGGCTGCACCTTGCTTTGGGGAGTCAGCTCCATCACGCATAGATTTGAGATGGTCCTTCCACAAATGTTACTTCCAAGTGTCACAAAGCCTCTGTGGAAGGAGGGAGAACAAAAAGCAAAATAAACCTTCTGGTGAGCACTGTGCTGCTCCAAAACCTAGCGACCATGGAGAAGCTTTCCTACAGACATGCTGCCCAAATGCACACCCTCATGATTTTTATCTCCATGAAGAACAGGGGCTGTGGGTGCCCAGACATTGCTCTTCTCTGCAGCTCTGAAAGGGGAAGGAATTCATGGTTGTTGCTCTGCAAGGCCAAGTACCAGTAGCACAGGGGCTTGGGAAGCTGCAGCCAGTGTGGGGTACTCAGCCAAGGCAGAGCTTTTTTGCAACTTGGTTTTCATGATTTAGCATTCCTGCTGTAAATAATTGATACTAATGTAAGTGAGATAAGAGACAGACTGTCTGTGGGCTGGGAGGAAGTGGATCCTGGTGACATCCACCTGGAAATGTGCTTGCGGATTTGTCTGAAATAAAAACGTTGAAAAGCTAAACATGATGTCCAAGAGGTGGGGAGGGAGCAGGGGTGGGAAGGTAATCAGTGATCAGCCCTGAACACACTCATCTCTTTAAGAAAAAGCTACCACTAATAATTTCCTTAATAAGAGAATTCCTGCACTAACTAGCACTTCCTCTCTCCCTGAACATGGCTCTCACACCATAAGCTGCATTCCTGCATTGCCAGAGAGCTGGGTGGGTGTTAGCACAATTTAAGGAATTAAAATGTCATTAAGGGGGTGCATGGAGCACAGCCTTCCTTGTTGGACACCATGCCAGCAGGAAAATGCCAGTGAGCTCAGCATATCTGATTCCTTTGGCTTAGGTTATCTACAACCAGCTGAGTACCAGGAAGGAGCTCTCCTGAATCTCAGCCTTTGAAACTGGAGAAGGCAAAATTATATCTCTGGTCCTGCGAGGGCGGCCGTGAGACGGGCGATGGAGACAATCCTGCTGGGTGGAGAAGGGAAGATCTCCCTGCTGGGAACCTTGGAATCCAGCATGTCCCCAGGACCATTACACCATATCCATTTCTAAATCCTGATTTGGAGGCTGCTATTGGCATTTCACATCCTCTGAGGAGTCTGTGCCCGGCGGCAAACCGACATTCACTTCCCCCCGCATGACATAATGCCTGTTTTCATCCTGTCTAGTGGATATTAAAAAAGATAATGTCAGCTGAAAAACAAAAAAAATTACATCACTATTGAGCCACTTTACAGCTCTCTGCTTCTCTCTCTCATGTCTCTCCATCTTCACATCCCACCTGTGTTGCCTGTTGCTCACCAGCCCAAGGACCTTCCTGTAGCCACTGCACAAGGTACGTGTGCCTGATGGTTTTAACTTGCTGCAGGATTCAAGTGCCAAAGTGAAAGGAATTTGCAGAAACAGCTCCTTAATTTTAAGCTATTTTCTTGTAAACATAGGAAAGGTCCCTCCAGTCCTCTTGTCTCCCATGCCTACAGCTTGTTGTACTCCTCTCCTGAAGGCCATACCTTTACACATTACTCTGGTGAGCACATATTCAGGGCTCTAAATTTGTTTTAAACACACTTCTTAACCTAGAGATTTAATGCAGAAAGGCAGAGGAAAAAAGCTGCTTTGGAAATGTTAGGAAGGAGCAGCACTGACTCATCAGTGATATGAATGGGGAAAGCCAGAGGGACCTTCTCATCTCTAATGTGATTTTATGATTCAGTGAATAATGCATATTAGCATAATACTAACTAAAAAAATCCATACTCATCATAGAATCACAGTTATCAACATTATCCTATTATTAATTATTAACATTTACACTATCAATCAGCCCCTGGCTGACTGATAGCTTAAAATCTTGCATAAAGATTGTTACAACAATAGCCACAGTACATCACGTAATGTGCTTCACAGTCGGGTTGTCATATCCTCATCTATAAAGCTTTTTACTAATGCACTTTACAACATATCTTACAGTACATGGATGAAGAATGTGGCTGCACCCAGTAATAATTCCATTAATTATGAATAAAGCATTTACAAATGACATCCTTATTTAAAATTAGTGATGAACACATTTTGGTTTAATGCAGATGCACTGTGTAATTTGTAATTGGATAAAAAGCAATGCTGGCAATATGGGGTAGGGAAAAAGGGCCAAGATCTTATGGTCTTTGCATCAGCAAGGAAAGGGGGGGGGGAAACAGTGGGGAAAATGACTGGCAAACAACAAAACATTGGCATAAAGCTGACCAAACTCCAAGGTGATGGTTGAAAGCAATGATTAAAGGTGCCCTGCTGAGCTGAACGCGAAAAATCCTTACCCACTGACCTTGCATTGCAGTTGTGTTAATAAAACTCACTCCTATATTAATAAAGTCTATATTTTCATTGCTTTCTCTCATTTCAGTGTTTTCAGCTGGCTGGCAGCTCACCAAGACTCGTTAGCCACATACAGTTTGCCTTTGCAGTACCTTGGTACCGCTTTGTCCTGTAGGCTCTCGGGGATGGCAGAATATTTATTACATACAATATTTCACTGAGGCTACTTACGTCAAGAGGCTATAAATACATTACTCTTCCTAGTTTACTTAAGGGATAAAAAGTGAGTAGCTAAGTTTACAGAGCAGGCTCAGGCTCTATTAATGTGTGGTCTGTTCATTTTCATATAGATCTCAATTGTTTGAAATTATTTTCCAGATTAATCCTGTGAGTGATTCTTGCCTTGCTGATCATTTCTAAGCACTGCTGGTCTACTTGTGCAGTGGTCATATTCAGGTTATTACATGTATTATGGAAGAAAGGTTAATTTAAACTCATCAAGATTTTTGGTAATAAAGTAATGAATATTTATGTAGTCATAGTTTTCTACTGAGGGCCTTGTGCCAAGAACTTCTTATACTGAGGTTCAACTATTTCAATATGTCCCAACTGGGAAGGCAAAAATCCCAGCAGCTCACTTCTGGCCACAGAGGTGGGGGGACAGGAACTTTGGTGGTCAGGAGAAAGTCAGCAAATTCCTTTTAATTACTTTTCTCCTGAATTTCCCCAGTATTTGCAGCAGTCTGGATCAGCAAAGTGCCTGGATAATGCATAGGCCATGGTGTCATGTGTCTGTCTGTTAGCATGGAGCCAGAGCCTGAATGGGTGCTGAGGGTGGTGCAAGGTTCTGCAGACTCAGAGAGTCAGAGAAAAGAGACCTGGATCCATCACATAAAATTAAGGGAAAAAATTGCTTCAGGAGGGACCTAGTTTTGGGTTCAGGCAGATCTTTCTGCAGGTTTTCCAAGGAGATGAGATTGCAAGCCAGAGCCAAGCCAGGCAGGAATTCTGTCTGAATTATTTTCACATTCCCTTTTAATGTCCCATCCATGGGTGATACCTAGTGCAGAGCACGACATCTGACATGGCCCTTTCCCCATATTTTCAAGTTAATAAACATAGTGAAAAATAATATATAGTGTGTATTGCCAGCACTGTCAAGGAGGACACTGTGCATTCCCCCTCTCCTCCCAAACCCAGGCAGTGTAGGAGAGGCTGCTGTAATTACAGGTCTCCTTGTGCAAGACTGCTTTGAAATTTCCAATATTTCTCCAAACCACCAGCAAGTTGGTTTTCAGAGCTGCCTGACAGAGAATTTATTTATTAAGGTCTTGGCTGTTTGCAGCAGTGGCTGGGCAGCAGCAGTTCCACAGAGTTATCAAAAATCTATTTCCTTGCAGAGTCACAAGTAAAATATCAAACCCCCTTTGAAAAGCCAAGTGCAACATTTACATTTTAATCTCCCCAAACACTTTCCTTTCTGACAAACTGGGTTTTTTGGTCTGTGTGTTATGGAGAGGAAAGGCAGCGGGGCTGGAGGAGGGAGGTTTATAGCCCTGGCAGGAAGCGTGGGCTGCTCTGAGTGTGTGACGCCGCTGGAGTGGCACAGTGACTGCAAGGACTGTCACCCTTCAGCACTGCTGGGGCCAGGTGAAAAAGAAAAACAGCCTGGCCCCAAAATCTAGCAGTGCAGGGACATCAACGACCGAGCTGGGTTAGCAATCACATGTACATGTGTAAAAAAGGAGAAGCACCAGCCCTGTGCTGTGGTGGGCACAGACTGTCCTGGCTACAAACAGCCCACATGGAGGGTCAGCGTGGGCTCCTGTGGGGCTGGCAGTGGCCACTAGCAGCCACTTATCTATAGGGGCAAATAACCTTTATTTCACTGTTTCTTCCCACTTCTGCCTACAGGTTAATTTGGATTATTGGATTCAAAGCAACCCTCATAGCAGGGAGAAATGATGAGGAGGACTCCATCTTATCAGAAGGCAAATTAATTACTTTATTATACTATATTATTCTATGTTATATTACACTATATTACATGATATCTAAACTGAATCTGCCAAGCATTCAACTCTGCACCCAACTGCACTCATCTCGTGACTGTCACCCAACAGTCCCGACACACACACACACGCTTGGCCCTGACAGGCCAAGGAAACAAAACATCATCACTTTAGGTAAACAGTCTCCATATTGCATTCTACTTTTGCACAAACACAGGCACAGCAAATGAGATGAGAATTGTTTTTCCTTTCTCTGAGGTTCAGATTTTCTCTGTGAAGAGAAATGTGGCTACAGGGATGAAGTGGAGGGGCCCAGCTCCACAGTTTGCAGTCTGGCAACAAAAGCAACTCTGCCTTTCTCTTGTTACCAGCAGGGCTGAGGTCCTGCGCTGCTCTGTGGAGTCGCTGCAGCAAACCATGAATTATGGATGAAATGAAAAATCCCAGCCCGGTGCACAGAGGGAATATGCAAAGTGCAGAGCGATCACCTTTGTGTGTGAGCCTTGCTTTGTGCCACCCTCACATGCATGGGGCCCAAAACACTGATCTCTGCTCCGGCCTGCCACTCCTCGGCCCTCAGGGTCAGGATTCCCTCCTCCCGAGGGATGTGGGCTCGGAAATGACATTCCTTAATTTGAAAAGCAGGTCCTTGTGCTTTGTGGGAGCTGCTGAGGGTGCTGTGTGGATAAGCAGTGTGGAATTCACACGTGGAGGTGCAGGCATCAGGCAGGATGGGTGTTTGGGCTGGGCTTGCCCTGGGGAGGTCTGGCACGGTGCAGATCCCTGCTCCAGGTGTGTTCCCCAGCACATGGACACACACTGCAGGTGAGGGGAGGCAGGAGCTCCCACCCAGGCTGGCTCTGAGGGCTGAGCCAGGCACAGCCTCTCCACACACAGAGGAGCACCCAGGGCATCTGCAGTTTCCACCAGAGCTCCCTTTTCTTGCAGCAAAATGTTGGAAAAGTTCTTGAGAGGCTTTGACTTCAAGACTCTGTGATTTGGGGAAGCTCAGTCTCTCTACTCGTATCTCCTCCTTCAGAGAGAAGATGCCTTTAAAATGTCTTTTAATTTTTAAATGCTTTAGTTCCTCCCTTGCAAATCCAGCTCTCTGGTTTTGTGCACCATCTAATAATGTGCTTCCACACAGCCATTTCTGAGTGTGCAATATCAACATCTGTGCTAAAACCAAGGAGAAATTTTTCCCTGAAGCAAAATTTTGCTCAGTATTGTTGTTACTTTTTTTCCCTATTTAATGGTTTGCTTGCCATGGGGCCTCTTCAGCCTCTTATTTTCAGGAAATGAAGATTCTCTGCCTCTCGCTCCTTGTCAAAGACACCCTGGCAGGAGAGAGGATCATCACCCTTGTCGCACCTCCTAAAAGCATTTTACTTAGTGCTCACTAAAACTGTACTGCATTCAAGCACCTCACTGAACTGGGTGCCTGACATGCAGCAGCTTGGCAGAATTAATTTATTTGTGCTTGTATAGCCTTTTGAACTTCTCTTGTTCCAGAGGTGTCAATAATGATAATTAAAATAAAAAACATTATTTTATTATTATTTTTATTGTTATTCTGACTTTCCATCATAGTCAGTGATGAACATTCCCCTGGGCAGGTATTTAAACTATCCAGTGGGAGATGCTTTGTTCCTAATTTTGATTATTTTAAGAAGTCCTTTAGCACATTGAATAATCTCCCTAGGCAAGGATTTATAGGAAGGTCTTGAGAGCTGTCAGAGTAATGTTTTTCCAGCAGTGAAGACTCAACCTCCTCTTTGATTTTCATTTCTGTTTTGTCCTGGGTGTAGCTGCAGCGAGTGCTCGGGCACAGCCATCAGGATGGAGGAGATGTGTTGTCAGTTGTTTTATTTTTGATCCCATTTGAATGTGTCAGTCAACTGCCTCGAATCAAAGAAAGTGAGAAGGAGCCTTTAACAGTTGTGATTGAAAACTTCAAACTTACCTTTTTTTCTTATTTTTATAGACACTAAGTAAATGGTTGGTGAGTTCTTGTGAATCATAACATTTCTAAATATATCAAAGAGGCTCTTTGCCAAGCTGCTGGAGAAGGTAATGTCTATTCCTATTGACTCCTTTCTCCCCTTCAGATTACTTTTGCATTTAATAATTTCAAATCATAATGCAAAAAATCAGGGACTCTTAACTAGGCTGGCTAAGGCTGTGATTAATGAAAGTGTAATGCAAGCTACTGTACAGCCATTAGAAACCAGTTAGCTAATTAGTGTAATCACAGAGGTGGAAATAATTAAGAGACCATAAAATAGAGGTAACCTAATAACAACATTTTCCTCTGACCCAGAACTGGTGAGAAAAGGATGGTTTGTTAGGTTAGGAACAGAGAGGAGCGAAGATGGAATGTTCTGTGAGTAATCACTGTCAGGGAGGTCTCAGAGCACAGACAAGTAGAACAGAGCAGATTTTACACCAACGTAATCCAGACTGCAGCAGAATCCTCTGGCAATGCTGCTTCACACCTCTGCATGCCTCTCCCATCTCATGCACTGCCACAATTCAGTGACAGACAATCAAGACAGCATGAGGCAGGAGCTGGCTGCCTTGCTCTTTCTTACTTTGTTCCCTTTTTCTTTCCCAAGTTATTAGCAAATATAATATTAAAACTAACTTCACCTTGCAGTGCCTGAGTGAGTGACCAGGTTTGGTTTCAGAAAAGGAGAAAGCAGTGTCCTAAGGTGTTTAAGACAAAAATCTTGTTAGAGGATTCCCTGTATTTATAGAACTCCTAGTGTATTCATGTATGTTATTCACTACAGTTTCACAGGGCTCTACAGAGTCTTTCTGGGCAGAGGAGAATGGTGCAGTGATCAATGAGGGTGGCAGTCACTTCCAGAGGTGCCCCCAGGAGACGGGTGCCAAGCAGATGTGTCACCCCTTCAACCCTCACCTGCTGCCTTTGCACCCAGCACAATGGATCCTGAATAATCCCAAAATGTGCCCTAGTGCTCCCCATGCAGGACTGTCCAGGTCAGAGATGTGGGACATGTGATGGGCTGGATTTCACCCTTGGGGATTAGAACTGACCTACCTCTGGCTGCTAGATGAAACAGCTCCACGTACCAGGCAATAAAAATTCCTAACCTGTAATTTTCCAGCTGGAATGGGTCACCACTATGCCCATCTCCATTGGTTCTTAGCATTTCTGCCACGGTTTGTGTGTGTTTCGTTTGACCTGGGTCTAATGAGGAGAGAAGAGGAACGGAGCTGCAGACACACAATCAAGGCTCAGCCGCCAAGGCTGATGAGTCTGCCGAGACTGCTAAGTGGGTCTTCATTAGCTATTCACATGCCAGGAGCAACCTTTATTTATTCTTCTTTTCTAGGTGAATCTATTTTTGAATATCTTTTGTAGTGATCTTGTCTGAGGAGGGTGGCGGGGAGATTGGATGGAGGGCACCACTACTGCCGGTTAACTGGATTATTGTCCTGGAAAAACAGGCTGTGACACCAAGCTGGCAGCAAGCTGCAAAGAAGAAACAATGTGATGCCATTTAGAGAAGGAAGGAATCATTTTCCCCAGTGACATCTCTGGTGGGAGGCAGAACTTTATCTTCTCTTTGCAGCTCAAATGAAGCATCACAGCAGTAGCATTAACTGTGCTTCCACGTTTCCAGCTTCTCTTTTCATTAACTTTTCTCTTTTTTTCTTTGTGCTGTAGCAGGGAACACACTTTCCAGGGAGGGTTAGCGGGTGAGTCACTGGAGCTGCAAGCCCAGGATGTCCCAGGTGGGTCCCCAGGCTGTGGCACATGCGGCGCTGTTGCAGCGAAATGGATGAGCCTGGTGGTCTGCAGTGAAGAAGGGAGACTTGATTCATGTCTACCAGTCTGGTGCAGAGGGGATTTTGGAGCAGCAAGTCACGGTGAGCCTTGCTCCAGGTGTGCTTTCATCCCCCCACCTCGGACATGTGCATCACGTCCTGGGACATCCTCGCAGAGGGGACACCTTCAGCAGCACCAGTGGCTTCATGTTTCATATGAATAAACCCCTTTTCCACACTGGGCACTTAAACGCTCTCCTTTCAGCTTTTCCTCGGGCTGGGCCGGGCCGGTGGGGTGCGGATCCTCCCGCCCTCACCTGCCTGTGGCGAAGGCTGCCCTCTCCCGACGCGCCGGGATCCGAGGGATCTGAGCTGAGCGGGGCCAGCATCCCCTGCCAGCCCACCCTGCTCCCGCTGCACCCCGCACAGCCCAGCGCTGTCCCGCCCGTGAGCACAGACCAGCAAAGCCTCGAGCATCCCCCGAGGTGCCCGGCCCCATCACCGCCTGCCCCTGATGCTGGATCCAACCTGCACCCCTCTCTAGCATCAGGGGGATGCTGCTTGAAGAACCTCCTTTTTATCTGATCAATCCCAGCCCTTCCAAACCTGCCCAGTACCTTCTTCCTTTTCGTTTCTTTTTCATAATCTGGTAGTGTAGGTGTGAGTGCCGTACTCCTCTGAGTTATCTTTTCCCAGCTGAGTCTGTTTGTGCTGCAGACTGTGTGGGTGACACCCCCGGGAAAGCCACGTTTAGCAGCACATTGCTCCAGGAAAGTGTTTTTATATGAACAGAGATGTGAGACAAACTCTTGCACCTCTGGGGCTGGCAAACAGCTGATCCATGAGAGATGACTTTTTTTCCCCCCTTGTGATTTTGACCTTATTTGCTGAAAGTGAAACATCACCCAGCCTTCCAGGAAATACCACAAATCTTCTATCTGACATGAGAACATAAATCTTCGGTAAGGGTTCATCCATTCTGCATCTCAGGTCTCTGGAACCGAGCTGTGGACACTGGAGTAGGAATCTCAGCCTCCTGAATCCAGGGCTGCTGAACCTGAGCCCGTGCACCTCCCCAACCTGGGGAAAAACATCCCCATGGGGTTGGCCCTTACTGAGCTGGTTCTGCACCAGTTCCTCTTGGAAAAAAGGCAGGGGAAATTTGCCTGAATCACCTTGAGCCTCTTAAATTTTTGTGGGAGACGTAAAACCCTTCCCCTCCAGCTCTGTGTACCTGGCTGAAATGAAACACAGCTTTACAGCCCAGAGTAACCCACCTTCCCATGCTTCAGCCTCCCCAGTCACCTCGTAGGAGAGGCTGTTGCACTGCAGAGGTTTCGGGCTCTGCACCCCAAGCTCAGCAGGGCAGCCCCAGCTCACACCTCCGAGAGCACATTTCCTGAGAGGATGCCTGTGGGTCCCTGACCTTGCCTGTGCACCAGCCTTTGTGGGTTGTGCCCCCACCCTGCTTTTTGGGGGACCACAGAGGCCTTTCTGAGAAGGCAGTGGAGCAGCTGTGGGGATCACAAATGGTTATTTGACTATAAGAGGTTATTTGTGGGAAGATGTGACTGCAAAATTTTCCACCTCCCATCCTCCACAGGTGGTTTAGGAGGTTCTTTTGCTCAAGAAGTTCGTGCTTTTACTTTTGCTCCCCCTGGGCTGTGTCCTTCAGTGTGCAAACCTCTTTGCTTCATGGCTCTTTCCCAGAGTAGGGGCACCCAAACCCCACTGGACCCGGGGAAGGACTCAAAGCCACCTTTGCACTTTGCTGTGTGTCCCTCTGGATCAGTTCAGTGACATTCCCAACCCTCAGCCTGCTGGGGATTATGGCTTTAACTGATCCCGCAATTATACACTCCAAAGGCTCCAGAAAGCAAAAGTTAATTTTTTTTCTGCCTGGACCACTTTTCCTTGTTTTACCACTAGATGGGAGAGTGAGACTGGGCTAACTCAGCTGCTCCCCCCTTATCCCGACAGGAATTCCGAGGGGAGAAGAGAACTGAGAGATACCTGAAGGTCATCCCGCAGATCCTCCCAGCTCAGGATCGGGTAACTCCCACAATGGCTAGTTGTTGCTTCACCCCAAAAGTGCACTGTTAAGGGGCACTAAGGCTTGCCTGGTGCTTTCCCAAAATACCAGGAACCCCGTGGATCCCACTCTGCCCTCATGGAAGGGGGATTCACTTACACAAAGATCAGATATATTCTTGGGGTGAAACACTTCATATTTTTCCTCAAATCCACCTGTCCTAGAGCAAAAGGAGATAGGGGAAGCACTTGCAATTCTTTCCTCTGATCTACACCCCAAATCCTGCTTCCCAGGAATCATGGGGACCCCAAAAATTGTTTGGAGAGGTTAAAAAGCCACAGAATCACAGAATGGCTGGGGCTGGAAGTGACTTTTGGAGATCATATATTCAACATCCAACAGGTAAATATAAATAAAGCAGCATTTTCTCCTCTTCTCCTTCTACAGGATTTTCTTTCTCCTACAGGACTCATGTGTAATGATCTTCCAGTGATACCATTTTTCCTGCAGAAAATAAAACTGGGCTGTTGCAATGATTGCATGAGCAGGAGGAGAATTCATGCCTTGGTCTGACACCACTCACCTCGGGAGCTGCTGTGGGTGAGGGAGGGGAATTCCCTAGTTTGTTAATGTCTCAGTAAATTTACTTTAATTGCAGCACTTCCCAACTCCTGAGACTTCCAAGGTTTTGCTGAGACTGGGTTTATTTAGGAATTATATAGCTGCAGAACCAGTTTCTCAACCCAATCAGATTGTCCAGTTATTTTTATTGTTGTTAGGTTTGGGGCTTTAAAAAGGAACATTTTGCTTCCTGGGATTTCACAGATTTTGCAAGAAACCTCACAGTAGACAAATTTTCCAACTGCCTGTGTGACTCCATCAGAAGATGCAATCCCTGTAGAGTGGAAATAATCTTTTTGGAGGGTTTTACTCTCCACTCAACCTTCTTAATTTGCAAGTTCTTTAGAGAAGTGACTCATCTTATTTGTTTAATGCCTGGCATAGTTGGGCAATGAGATGAAATAATTCTAATAACTTCCTGAACTGCAGTACCCTTGTTGCCTCCATTGGGGTCTCCTGGCTTTGCCAGCACAGGAAATAATTGACATTATCCTGCTAGACAGAAATAACAGCTTCTTTAGAAGACAAACTCTGGGTTTTTACTGGATCTACCTACTCTTATTTTCCATAAGCAACAGCCACCCCACCCTGGATGTGCAACAAGGCCACTGAGTCACCATGGAGGAGTGACCAGCTCATTTACCACCCAGGGGAAGACCAAAAATCCCCTCCAGAGAAAAGAAGAGACATCTTCCTTCAGTTGATAATTAGAGGTGAAAAAAAAAAAAAGAGAGATTCCAGACTTGGATTTTTAAAATCAGCCAGAATTAGTGTTATCACTTATCTGAGAAAGTGATAGAATTAGCCTCGTGATTTCTTCTCCATGTTTACAGGGATAATATTTTTCCAAAGTTCAAAGTCTTCCTCTGCAGGAAGCATGTGATTTGCAGTCACACCATATTTTGGTGCTATGAACAATTAAAAAAATCAATTTCTGGAGCGATATTTTCTATGTTTATAATCTCTGAACTAATTACAGGACTGGAAAATCGATAGCTATCTGGAAATCTTTCCAATACGGCCAACTAAGCATGCTAGAGATCATGCTGGAATATATTCTTCCCAAACACATGCTGCTCCTGACCATCTCCCAGATCCCAGCTGATATCACTGTCAATAAACTTCTGTACCTCATTGCACTGCAGTAGTAGCATTTACCAAAATCTGCAGGGGGCATTGGGCTGAGAAAATTGCTGCAAGCTGGAGCAATGCTTGTGCCAGCATTTTAAGCCAATGACAAAAAAAAGTTGAAAGCTTGAGTTAGCTCGACAGGAACCTAAAAAATTGTTATGAAATAAAGCAATTAAAAGTCCATGCCGTAGTTATAATGTTGGTTTTTTCATCAGGCTTTATTAAAATAAAAAGTAGAACCTTTGGTGACTGAGAACAGCCTCCTTCTCTTGTTTCCTAGCAAGAGAGAAGCAGAGTTAAATGGGCAGTTTGATGGTGATTACACTTCAGAAACACACATAAAGAGGAAGGGTGTTGCTCTGATGAACAGATCTCCTCTTGCTGTACAAACACACTCTGTTGACCGTGGCAAATGAGCTGGAACCGGAGCTCAAACCCTTGTGCTGGTGCTCTCCACCACTTCCCACACACCGCAGGCATTGCCAGGAGCTTCTCCAGGATGCTGCCGCCTCCCTCGTGCCCTGTGAGAGCTCAGTGTGCTCTTCCTTGCTGTGCTGGAGCTTGTGCTGCTGCTAAATGAGGACTAAATATTCCCCCTGCACACCGTGCCAACAGCACAGTGAGAGGATAAGAAGCACAGATCTGGGTGCAGGGGATTTTCCCCACACTCCCATTTACACTCCTGCTTGGTACAAGAATGTGATGAATTCTGAGCTGTCACAGTGCCACAAAGTATTTGCTCTGATTTTATATGTTTTTCACTGATTATTCTTCAGAGCTTTTTCCTTCCAGTGAACTGAACAGAGGAAAAGCAGGACTGGGACACATCTCTGCCCTCACTGCCTTGCCAAGCTGGGGGATTCCCACAGCTCCCCAAGGTGGGGATCCTCATCCTGGAGTGGAGTTTTGTGTCTAGCAGCCCATGGAGGTAAGGTGCAGCACATGCCTTGTCCCAGCCCTCATCTCAGAAGACAAATCATGATTTATAGTCCCTCCTAAGTAAGAATCTGCGAGGTTGGTTATGCTCAAAGAATTTCACTTTTGGAGCAGAACATGATGCATGCAATGATCTGGATTGTAAATACTATTATTAATTTTTGTTTGCACTTCTGTAGCACTCCCATGTGCAGCTGATGAGCTTCTGTGCACACAGGGACAGAGGAAGGAGCCCTTGAGCTGCTGACAGCCTGCCCAGAACAGCGGGCCCAGACCTGAGAGGGGCCAGGGGTGTTGAGGGCAACAGCACCCAGAACACACCAGTGATGTGGGTTTGCCAATCTGGGCTGCTTTCTGCCAAAAAGCAACAGTAACAAAAGATTTGTGTTCATCATCACCACCACAGTGAAAATCTCTCTGTGAACTGCTGAGGCTGAAATGTCCTCGGTGGGGATGCAGAGCTGCCGGGTGCCATACTCTGCTCTGACTCTGCAGGGACAGCCCTACAGCTGCTGCACTCGGCTTCAGCGTGTGCTCCCGTCAGATGATGGTGTCTTTGGACTCTGCTATCATTCTTGACAGTTTAATGTCATATTTCGTCCCAGTAAAACTCAGCTGGAGTGTGAGAACTCACTTCTGTTTCTTTCTTAGGAAAGGAAGTCTGAGGTGTCTGCACATCGCCTAAGGGGAAGTACCTGAGGAAAAAGAGCTCAGACCCATCAGAAATCTTTCAAAGAGAAGCTCCAGCTCTGCCTTATCTCTTTTAAAACTAACACATCATACTTTGCACATGTTGAGCACCAAAGTTCCTAATATAGCTTCCCAATAACCCCCAGGCCCAGTGGGGCAGTGCTGTTATTTTACAAAGAGGGTGAGAGCAGGACGCTCACTCCCCTGGCCAGAGACAGCCAGCACCACAGGGACACCCTGAACTAGAAGTTTGCACAGAGATTATGGGGTTTAACAGCCACCAAAGCACGTGTCACCCATGAATTTGTATAATTCTTCCTTAAGCACAGTTACACTTTCGGCTCTGTGATGCCTCTGCCACAAGATGCTATTGTTTAATCAGCAGCCACTTCAAACCTCCTTCCTCACCCTTATATTTACAGGGACCTTTGCTCTTGTAATAAGGAAAGAGCATTGTAATAATGCAGCTGTTATAATAATGCAGCTCACAGACATGAGCAGGACAGATTCTGATGGTCCAGTTTGCAAAGACAGCAGGGTCTCACAACAGGATAACACAAAGTCCGGTAAAATCCAGGGGGGGATTTTCAGAAGTGCTAATCTCACTGCAAACCAGCACCAGCAGTCTTGAAAAATCCCATCTATATTTGCTATTTATTATATGTTTCCTGTGAATGAATTTCTGGCTCAAATTAGACTTATAATAAAACACAAAAAATTCTGCTTTTGGAAAAAAATAAATCCAGATCTGTTCTTTCTTCCTGGAGATTTTTTGTTTGTTCTGCAACAGGAGATGTGAATTATGGAAGTATTAATAATAGCAGTATTAGGAAATGATCATTTAGGCACCAGAAATCCATATGAGACATTATGGTTTTAAATAAATTGTTCACTGCTATGTTAATCTAATCTTGTAAATATGTGCACACTTAACTATATTAAAAATGTAAATGCTCCCAGACCTGGACTTCACATGATGAATAAACAACTCCCCTTTTTTGCCTTGTCAGCACTGTTGGTCTCAGAAAAACAAGAATTGATGGTCATTGAAAAGGTTGATATCTGCACAGATTTGCCAAAAGATTGTCACGATCATCTCAGGGCCCACGTGGCTCACAGGACTGAACTTGAAGAAACCTCCTTCAACATCTGCTCATGACAGAGCAATTCCAGCTCCTGGAGTGCCTGCAGCCAGTGACTTCCCTTCCATGGCCCTGAATTTGCATTCATTAAACCCAGAGTTTTAATGATTTATGGACATTTATAAAAAATGGCAGCCCAGAGCTGCTGACACTCTCAAAGCTTCTGACAGGAGTATAACACATCATAAATCCATCCTGGTGTGAAATATTGAATGAAAACTGGTGCAGGCATATCTGCAAGTGTTAACATGACCTATAAAATCAGGGATTCAGACAAACTAAAATTATCAGTGTGCCCCAAACCCAAGGAGATAACAAATATAATAACAATAATATAATAATTTAATGTTAGTAATAACAATAGAACTACCAGTCTCCTTGTCATTGTTTATTATTGTCACTGCCCTGATAATCCTCAGCTCCAAGAATGACAGAGGCAGGCAGAGCTCCATGCTTTGAGAAAGAACCTCTGTGCTTTGGGAAAAAAATTCCAGCTTCCCCCATCCCTCAGAACAGCTACCAAGATCTTTGGGATAAGCCTTGGGAAGGCCTTCTGCCACTCACACAGCAAGGTGTGCACTGGCTGATGCTGAGCCCCAGGGTTGGGGAAACTGGAGTTTAAACAAACATGCCCCTGGGACAGAATGCTTTTTATTTACAAGTGAATCAGCAGAGATGGCAAGGCTGATTTGCAGTGCCTGCCCAGCATCTCTTAAAGATTTTAGTAGGAGACAGACTTCTACCAGACCTCTGTCCTGCCTTTCCACACCTTCCCCCTTGGTTACCTTATCACTGTTGCTATTAGCTCATGCAAATGCACGGCACAAGCTCCTTATCTTTACATCTTCCTTACACAAGAGCTAACGTACTTCAAGATGCTGAACAGGAAAAAAAAAGAGCACTAAAAACTAAGTAAAAAATTACTCTGCACCTCTGAGGACAACTTCAGCCAAGGCAGAACAGACCAAAATACACGTGGAGAAGTGAGCTGAGCTGAGGAGCAGGATGCAGGATCCCACTGCAGCCAGAGCCAATGTTTCACTCAGCTCTGCACCGTGGAACAGGAAATGTGGGGGGATTCCCCAGCTCAGATGCCTTTGATGCACGGCTTCACCTTTGCACATCTGTTGTCCTGTTTATTTAGAATAAAATGGGTTTGAAACAGAGCCTTATTCATCAGTGACTGCACAGGACCAGCCAAAACAATACCCCAGTTTTGTTGTGCAGGAAATTATTTGTATATAATAAAGCAATACCAATTTTCATACATGGAGCATATATTTCCTAGTCTTCCTGGACACAGCCTGCTGCACACAACAGGCTCTCCTACTCTTCATTTTACTTTAAAAGCAGATTCAACAGCTCCCAATTCAACCAAACCCCACAAGGACCCCATCTACCTCCAGCTCCAAGGGGAACAAGAATGGCACAAAGAGGCAGCACCTTCCAGCTCCATCCTGGAGCCACAGAGGATGAGGAGGGGGCAGAGATGTGAACAGCACATCGCCACAGCCCACCATGAGCTTTGATGAGCTGCTGGGTCTGCTTCTGCCTCAGCCTGTGCCCCAGCTCCTGGTTCCTGGTGTGTCCCTGAGCTCTGGCAGTGGCTGTGGGGAAGGTGCCACGCTGCTGTCCCTGCACTGCAGACAGAGGGGATGGCAGGGCTCGGCATGGCAGCTGATGTCTGATGTCTGCCCAGGTCTTTGCTCTCTTCTCTGCTTCATGCAGTGTTAGCTGGGCTTTTCCATTACCCAGGTTATCCTGTGCACTCCGGGAAATGGAGCGCTGATTGCTCTTCAGCAGCTAAACATGCAGGGCCTGAATTATTTATCTGTGAGTGTGCAGAAACGAGCCAAATCCCCAAGTGATGTGGAACAGCTCTTGGAAGAAATGCAAAAGGGGATGCAAAGGCTGCACGGGTGGGCATGAGGAGCTGCAGGGTCAGAGCCTCACATGTGCACATCACATCTCTGGGACTCTTCCTGCCCAGGTGGTTTGTGTACTGCAGGGTGTGGAGTGCTCAGGTGTGGGTTCTGATCCGGAGACTCTTCTGTGAAACTGCTCAAGAGCCACCTCTGTGCCTCAAACCAACCACTGTGACGGCGAGTCCCCAAAAAGCAAAGAAAAACGCTCAAGCAAATGTGTTAATGCAAATGCAGAGGGTTTGGGGTGTCCCACAGCTTTCCTGCTCAGCTCCCTCAAATCTGGAGGGGTTGTGCGCCCTCTGCAATCATTAACTCAGCCGTGCCCAGCCTGCCAGCCCGGAATCGTGCCGTGCAGACAGTGCCACAATAGCCGTGTTTGTCCCGGCTCAATAATGCCCCTGCACCTGCTCCTCCACTTTCCCTTCCACGGCAGCTCAGCCCCAGCAGCAGCCGGAGGAAAGGGCAAAGTCCTGCTGCTGCTCTCCGCCGCCACAGACGCGGATGCAGCTCCTCCAGCACTGTTTTCCCCTCGGTCTGGGGCAGGGATGTATCCCAGAATTTCTCCATGAGCCTGCCGGGGTGCAGGGAGGCTGGGATAACCCGGGACGAGGGTGGGCAGCCCGAGCCTGCGAGGCTGCAGGTGCTCAGGGGGCCGAGAAACGAGCAGGGTTTGATGTGATGCCGAAGCCTTTAGCCCCATCCCTACCCTGCTCTCTCCTCAGCCCTTCTTCTCGCTCCCCCATCCCTCTCCTCCTTTTCTTGCCCCACACACAGAACCCTCTCCCTGCCCTTCCTCTGCCCAGCTCCCACCCCCGTCCCTCTGCCCGCATCCCTCCCATGGCCCGCATCCCCTGCCTCTCCCCGCTTTCACTTCGGCCTCAGTTTCCCCGCATTGGCCCGGCGGGCGGCCCGGCCCCGGCGATTGGCGGAGCTGTCCGTCCGTCAGGGCGCTGCCCGCCCCGGCCCGGCCCCGCGCCCGAGCGCGGGCAGAGGTGGCGGAACGCGGGCAGCGGCGGCGGCGGCGGCAGGTACCGGGCATTGGGCATCGCGGCGGGCAGCGCGGCGGGCAGGGGCCGCGGGGAGACATGCGAGACCGCGGCATGCCCGGCAGAGCCTCCCCAGCCTCGGCCGGAGCTGCCGG
The DNA here is from genome assembly GCF_036417665.1 of Passer domesticus. Taxonomy (NCBI): domain Eukaryota; kingdom Metazoa; phylum Chordata; class Aves; order Passeriformes; family Passeridae; genus Passer; species Passer domesticus. Next base: position 10,291,101 of record NC_087489.1, on the reverse strand, counting down.
GCGGTGCCCGCGCGGCTGCGGGGGAGCCCCGAGGGCGCGGGGATGGGGATGCGGGGCTCGGGATGCGGGCTCAGGATGCGGGGCTCAGCCCCGCTCTGGGGGGTTTTGGTGGGCCACAGCGCGGGGTCCGTGCTGGGAACAGCGCGGTGGATGTCACCGAAATGGCCCGAGTCATTGAGGGTTTTCCGCTTTGCGATGGTCTGAGAGGATGCTGCAAGGCTGGGTTGCTGCCTGGAACTGTGCTCGGACTGAATCACTGCGGTTTGGGGTTTTCCCTCTAGCGTGACCGTGTCTTGCTGTGGAAAATTTAAAAGATGCTAATTTCATTTAAAAGTAAGGAAAGGTAGTAAAGCGGCACGGCAGGATCTTTACAACAAGAAAAAAAAATGTTATGCTAACGATAGATTAATGTCTGTTTCACTGAAGTTAGTAACTGGCAGGATGCTGGGTGGAATCGGAGCACTTTAGTTACTTACCCTATATTACTTTTATAACCCATTTGTTCGGATGATACAAATCAAAAGCTGCTGTAATAAAACCATGTTTTTCAGCTCTGAGAGCCTAAAAAGCACAAGTGGACCTTAATCACATGAGTTTGTTGCATTAACATTTTATTACCATTTTATAGTCTGTTTGATTTTACCAGGCAACACACTACAAACCTGAAGTTATCCCTGCCTGGCACCTCTTTTTATATATGTATATTTCTAGGCTCCTACTTTCTGTAGTGCCACTTGGTTGTAAAAACACGCATTAAATAGCATTTGAGGCAGAAATTAACACAAAGGAGATCTTCAGAAAAGTGTGTCAGAGTTCTTGTAAACGTGAGAAAGGATGAAGCTGTGGGGGGAGCGGGTTAGTCAAATAATGAAAAGGAAAAAAAAAATGTAGCTATTTATATGCAAAGAGGTCTGGCTTGCAAACTGCCAGAAGTGGTCGGAAACTGAGGCAGCAGCTCTGTGCTCTGGGCGGGCTGGGGGGACAGATCAGAGCCACCTGCCCTGCCACGACTCCATCACAGCCCTGCGGTGAGTGATGAGCGGGCTCAGGTGTCACAAGTGCCACCTGGAGCCCTGGGAGGTGGCACTGCGCTGACATTCCCTTCAGTTCTCCTGCCCGTGGGGCAAGCCTGCTCGGTGACAGTGGCAGAAGCACGAAGTGTGACGCTGGGATGAGGGATGAGACCGGGAAGCAGCGGTTCCTGCTTGGGTTGGGTATTCCTGGCCAGTGAAACCAGGAACTACCTGAGCAAGCACTCGCTGGAAGTCTTTACAGAGATTAGAGATTTGCAGGCACGGGGGAAGATGGGATCAGCCACTAACAAAAGAAATACCCACCGGCTTAGGGAGATCAGCATCCAGCTGCTCGGTGCCTCATGACTGCAAACTCCTCCAGGCAGTTTTAATCTTTTTTTTTTTGTGTGTGTATCTGCAGCACGGAACATGTTGGGGAGGATCCTGCCCTCCTATTTAGAGCTTTACGCCCTGCAGTAGCAGGGAATCATTGCTCTGTTTTATGCTGCTCATTTTTCTCAGTCCACCCCAAAAAGCATCACTGAGCACTTGTTTTACTTTTCTTTATTTTAATTGGGTGTGCCAAGCCCAGAATCCTGACTTTGCACAGCTGAAGGTGCTCATATACAGGTCACTGTACATTCTGCTTTACCATTTGGGGTTTTTGTCTTCCTCATGTGTTCCTTGAGGTGCTGCCTGTAAGTTGGTTATTCAGAGCCTGGGACATTCGTATCTTGCATAATCACAGTGAATGGTGGAAAAGTTTTGCAAGACTCTGCACCGATGGAGCAGAGTTGGCAGCTTTTTGCTGGTGGGTTGGTGAGATGCTGGGCATGATTTCAGGGGAAAGGTTCCCCCTTTGGATTTTGTACTAAATGAATTGAGGTCTCTGTGTTAAGGCAACATGTAAGAATTATCAACCATGTATGGGCTGTTATGGGTGTGAGCAACCCTGAAATGCATCGGCCTGGGTTTCTCTGGCCACCCCAAAGGGTGCTGTGCTTCCCCAGCACAGTTAAAAACTGCATTGTCTTGGTCTGGTGAGGGGCTTATCCTTGTGCAGAGAAGCAGAATGTGGGAGCACACACAGGCAGGATCAGGGATGAGGGATGAGACCGGGAAGGATCAGGGCACACACAGGCAGGATCAGGGGCTTTGTCCGCAGGGTCGGTGGCAGCGTGGCTCTCCCTGCACCTGTGCCCAGCTATGCCAGCCCTCCCTCTGTGGGATCTCCTCTCCTGCGGCCACTCTCCTCTTTCCCTTTTCAAAACCGATTTATCCCTAGACCTCCCCGCCACAGAATTAGCTGTGTTCCATCGTGGCCCCGAGTGACCTGGTGGCGTGCGAGCGCGGACGCTGAGCGGCGGGACTGGAGAACAAAGAGTTCTGCACGCACGTTCCGGGGAAACGCTCCCGGAGAGGTCAGAGACTTCATCTGCTTTATGAATCCCAGACAAAAGCATCCATCCCACTTCAGTAGATGGGATAAGTGATTGTAGACAAGCACTCAGAGAGGGCCACTAACTTTAGTGGATTTTATGTCAGAGCTCTCTCAAGTGCAGAGGAGAACATGTGATGAGGCAGTGAAGTGTTTATTATTAGCAGAGCAGTGTTGTTCTAACCTTAAATCTCTCTTCAGGCAGAAGTACTCCTGAACCTGGGGTTCTCCAATGTTGCCAGAAATGGTGTCATTCCACATCTAGATTGTAAATGAGCTTGAGCAGTGGGCCTATGTTAGCATTGGGAAATACTCTGTTTATTCTGGTTCACCTCATTGAGCAAAGTGCTGAGCCTTTCCAGCAGCTCTTGACATTGCTAGAGCAGTGAAGTCCCCTTTATTCATTTGTGCTACTTCACTGACATCTGTACAGTTACAATAAAACTGAATTTAATTGCTATTGTTAATGGCATATTGCTGTATGGCATCAATAATCTTCAGTCACTGGCACTCCCAGAGCTTGGCTTGGTTGCTTCAAGAAAAAAAATGAAACGCTGACAGGCTTTGTTTAACTGTAGCTGATGGTTTGAAGGAGTTAGAGAGTCATTTTCATGTTGAGAAAGCAGGATCAAACACTTTTTTTCCCTAAAAAATACTTTGATTTCGTAATATTCTGGCTGAACAAAAAATCCAAGAAAAAGTACTTTTTGTCATTTTTATAGCTTCATGTTTGTCAGTTCAAGTACTTTGGATATCCTCTGTGATAGGAGTTTATTTTTCGGGATGGGATTAAGAGAGGGAAAAAAAAAATAGATTTTAGAGTTTTGATAAATGGTAGCAACCCATGACACAGAAATAAAAAGTTCCCAAAATATCTGAAGGTCTTGAGCTCTTTTAGACTTTTTTTCTCTCTTAGCCTCTCCTTGTAAAACTGCATCAATCTTTTTAGCTTGCCATATTCCAAATAAATCAGATTTGAAATTTTAATTGAATATTCTTCTGCTTTAAAAGCCCAGTAGGAAACAGAATCTCAGCCAGTCAGAGCAGTGATGAGGCTGCTCTGCCTTGCCTGGGCTGGAAGGGTTTGCCCAGGCAGATGCTGTGGAGCTTTATGTTAGCAAAATAATTGCCAGAAAAAGGGTTCCCCTCACAGTGCTTTCCGAGCTGCTCTGTGGTGCCCTTGGATTGCTGGAGTGAATTCAGTCGCTGAGGATTTAGATCTTTGAGCCAGATGTGGGTCTTGGTTGTAGCAGAATCAGCCTTTTCTGGAGTCCCATATAACCCTGAGTAACCTGTGATCCCTTTAGTGTTGCACGTTCTCCTCTTATTTGGCAGTAAACCTTGAAAAGAGTTTAATTCAGAGAAAATGAATTAAAAGGAGTGAAAAGTAGGTAACCAGGCTGTGATACACTGATTACCTGTCTCAAATATTCTTGTTTTTAAATAATTTAAATTTTGAAATACTCCCTTTTTTCAAGAGGCGATAAAAAGAGTTTGCCAACTACCATGAACCAGCCAGTTTTTGTTCCCTTGAATTCCCTGTTGCTTTCTTTGAGCCATCTCAAGTGCCCTGCTTGGGTGCCTTGTGTGAACAAACCCCACCCTGGTTTAGCAGCAATGGCAGGATCAGGACCATCATTTCTTAAGGAACATGGGTCAAACTCAGTCCTCAGTGACCTCCTTGAGCCAAGGACAAGGTTATTCTTGTGCGTCCATTTCTCCTGGTGTGGGGACTGTAGGATGTCAGCAGGTCCTTACCAAGGAAAGTAGGAAAGTTCCTGACTTTGAATATTGAAATATTGAATATTGAAAAGTTCCAGTGGTTTCCAGAAAGGAAGCCACACTATGCTGCTGAGTGGAAGTGGGAATCCCTTGAAGGCACTTTCCAGATTTCCAAGGCAATCCATCCTCCAGCAGCTGCTGTGGTTCCTGGTGCATGAGAAAGGGGAGGGTACAAGGCAGAGTGTGTCTCCCCACTGCTCATGGGCAGCAAACCCCTCAGAATCCAGCAGATGTTTGGGGTTGACAGTGGGAACATTCTCTGCCCGTTTATTCCTTTATCTCAGGAAGAAACCCCAGTTTGCTCCCTGGCAGGTGGAATGAGTTGCTGCCCTGGTTGAGCACTGTCAGATGAAGGATGTGCCAGCCTGCAAGAGGGGCAGCCTGCAGGGCCTGTGGTGCTTGCAGGGAGTGTGCACTCACCTCTGAGCACCTCTGTCTCTGTGCCTTGGTGTGGATGTTGGTGTGTGTGTGTGGAATTGCTGTTTCATACTGAGCTGGCGTTCTCTTAGTGCTGAAGGATATGCCTCAGCATTTTTCCACCTCTCAAAGGAGTTGGTGGAGTCTCACCTCTTCTGTTCAGAGGGGATTTTTATTTATTTATTTAGAGGCATCCTGCCATGGGAGAATCCAGCGGCCACAGAGAGCACAGCCAGGATGCACCTACCCATTTACAACCTCTTGTGCTTTGTGGATATACTTGAGATTTTCAGTGCTTTCTGCATGAGATGTTGCTGCACTCTCTGTTGGAACTTGCAGCACAAGGAGCTGCCATTGGAATGAATCTGAGCTTTCTAAAGAAGAAGCATGCCACGTTGGCTTCTTCCCATTCATCCTTGGTGGCAGTGGTCAGCAGCCCTGCACACTCCCACCGTGCTGATCTCGTGCTCTGCCCCAGTTCCCCTTTGGCCCTGAGTTCCTGCCCTTCACTTCATAGCTGCTCTAATTTCTGTTTGTGGGATTTTGAGTCAGAGAATGAAGAAAAGTCATTCCTTTGAAAGTATTCATCATTTCCTCTTGATGACACAAATAAGGATCTGCCCTCTTCAGAGAAATCCCCTAGTATACCACAGCCTGTCAAGATCTAGGATATTGCATGAGCAAATGCAAATTATCTGCAAGCTGACACTCTGTTTATCTAAAAGTATGAAATAAAATGAAGTGTGAATGTTTAGGTCATCTTTAGGGGATGGGTGGGAAGTACTTGGTGTCAGGAAACTTAAAGGCTGCAGATGCCATGTCAGAAGTCTTACAGCCATGTGAGCCTGTGCCAATGCTGGACCAAATTCCCTGTGCCACATCAGATTTGTTCTGAATGGGTTAATTTTGCACCATCTGGCTTTGTGCTAGATCAAATATTGTTTCTGTTGTGGTAGCCAACATGAGGCCAGAATGAGCACAGAGTAATATCCTCGGCTAATCCAACAGAAATATGATTATGTACCTGTTCCTTCTCCAGATCATATCTGCAATAATGGGTGATTTAGCAACGCAAAATAATCCTTGTGGAGACAGGGGAGAGGACTGAGGGTGGAGCACTTCTGCTGGGAATACAAGCTCTGACAGCTGGGGTTGTTCAGCCTGGAGAAGGTATGGCTCTGGAGAGATTTTACAGCCCCTTCCAGTGTCTAAAGGAGGCTGGAGGAGGAATTTTTACAGGCCATGGAGTGATAGACAAGTGGGAATAGCTTCAAAGTGAAAGAAAGTAGTTTTAGGTTAGATATTAGGAAGGAATTCTTCCATGTGAGGGTGGTGAGGCCCTGGCAGAGGTTGCCCAGAGAAGCTCTGTCTGACCCATCCCTGGAAGTGGCAAAGCCAGGTTGGAGAGGGCTTGGAGCAGCCTGGGACAGTGGAAGGTGTCCCTGCTCATGGGCAGAAACTGGGTGGTCTCAGAGCTCCCTTCCAAGCCAAACCATTCTGCAGTTCTGTGCGTTGAGGGTTGTGGGTAACCTGAATGTGATGATCTCCTTGCAGTTGGCAACAGAGACACAATAGGGATGTCTAACTCAGATTAGGTACTTAGCTATAAACAAGTCATTATGAGACAAAAAACTGCAGTCCTAGTGCAGAATGGCTTCCTAGGGAGCCACCTGAGACACAGAAATGGAGGTGATTTAACTTTGCATTTTGCACGCCGCAGTGACCTCCAAGGTGCTAATCTGAGGTTAACCAAAGCAGAACAGCTGGAGTTCTACTGCATTTTGAAGCATTGCACATTTCAAGCAGTGAGTTCATTTAAGTGCTGTCTGGGAGGCTCTGCTGTTCCTCCGCTTGGCAGGAATCTCAAGACTAATACCTAAGAGGATTAGGGAGCATCGCTGGATGTTAAACAAGATCCAGGCTAAGCGGTGTGCACCGGTGAGCTCGTGCTCCCAGGGCTGTTTGGGGAAGCTGTAACTTGCTGATCTACAGAAAACGAGTGGTTTGTGGGGAAATGCTCTTCCCTCAGCTGAATCCTTGGTGTGTATCCCACCTGGCTCCATGTTTCCACCTGCCCATCTCATGTTGTCCTGTGCTCACTGCAGTGGTGAGTGTTGCAGGAGATGCTGATGAACAGCAAGTTTCATTTTTATGATGATTTTAGCTCTTCTAAAGTGCTTCACTGAGCTCTGTGTTGTCTGGTTGGACTTCAGTGAGTGAGCATCCAGCCCACTGTCCTAGAAAGCTCAAGCTAAAGTCTGTCCTTGGCTGGTAGAGCAAAATGACCTTGTGGTACATGATTTTCCCCAGAAAGTCCCCGTAGTGCAGAGAAGAAGGGATGGAAGGCAATTGTGTCTCAAGAAAAAGTGAAGTTCTAGGTAGTTTCATGTTAACATTCCATCTGGGTTTCTTTTTTGTTTCTACCTTCATATTGATCAAACCATAAGTATAAAAAAGCGTAAGTGCCTGTGAACCATGGTAAATTATAACCAATAATTATTGAAATACATCTGTTCTGAACACAGCATCTCGAGTTGTGTAACGGAGGATGTTGCATTTTTTGCATTTTAGTGCTTCTATCTTTAGAAGCACCAGAGAATCACGTGTCTCACTTTCTTTATTTGGGTTTTGCTCATTTTGTTTAATTTCTTACATCATAAAGGATTTGCCTGAGTCTGCATCTTCTGCTTGGAAACAGAGAAGGGACAGCTGTAGGAGCTAACTGGTAATCCTTGGGAAAAGCTGACCAGCAGCTCATGCAGAAAGAGTGTGCTGAATATAGATCATTCTTTAATGGCTTGTAAGAATCCAAATGATGGAAAATAACACCATGCAGGGCTAGGGGTTGGGAAAATGCTGGTGGTGTATCTGGAAACACCCAGCTCCATGGGCAGTGACAGTGATGGAAGGCACAGTGCTGTGCCAGCATGGAAAGCTTCCCAGCTTTCCAGCATTCCTTCCTTGCTTCCCAGCACTGGCCAAATGTATGGGTAGGAAAAAGACACTAAAGCAAGAATGACATTAGGGAGGGGGAGTTAGGAATTATAGCATAAAACCTCTTTTGTCTGGTTAATCTGTGCTATGGCAAAAAGCAGTGCCCGGGTTAAATCTGCTCTGTACATTGGCAGTGCAAGTTTCTAAAGATGGTCTGAGGCAGCTGCAGCCAATTGTATTTGCACAGATAAGCTGGAACAAGTAAATAGATTCAGAAAGTCTGGCTAGATGTATCTTCAAAGCATTTTCAAGCAGCTAATTGAAAATTATCCAAGCCACCTTCCTGATTTCTTGCGTATATTGCAATAATTTCCCAGTGAATGGAAAGCACTTGGAAAACATACAAAGGGTTTGTGAGTGCTAAGCTCTACTATTTGGAATTTATGTAATTATAAATATGTTCTTGCTCATGTGATAACTCAAAGCCAGTTTCTGCTGCTCTCTTCCATGCTTCAGACTCCAGCAGGGCTAATCCTGTAAAAGCAGGTCTCTGACATGAGGGGTGGGTCAGGATATTCCTATTGCCCCGCATTCCTAGGAAATTCCTCCCTCATCCTCTGTCTGTCCCTGCAGCTCTGATGGTGAGCACAGCATTCAGTTCATGGTCAGCTGGCTGCTCTCTGGGTGTGATTCTCATTCCTGAAACTTTTCCATGTGTGCAGGACCACTCTGTTCCCACAGGCATTGCTTGCCAAAGGCTCCAATCTGGCCCTCGTGCCAATCCCACAATAGCAGCATCCTCTGTAGTGCTGATTCAAAGGGATGCTTTTAAAAACTGGGCTAAAAATATGAAGTTTACACTCGGTGTGAGCTGGGTGAAGTTCCTCAGCTGCCAGGAAACCAGTTCAGTGTTACTCAGAACAACTCGCTCATCCCATTCTTGCTTTTATCTCCCTTGCACTGAATCAGTGCCCTAAGGACAAGCCCTGTTCATGGGACTGGGACGTGGATTTATCTCACTTCTGGGAGGCTTCCCCACTCCTAAAGCAGCCAGTGGATTACACTTGATCCATATGGTGTTTATCAGCCATGACAGAAGGAGTGCTGCTAATCCTGAAGCCAAACTCTCCGAGGAAAATTCCCTGTGTGTTACTAAGAGAAGTTAAATGGACAAACCCAGATGAATTTATCCCTTGCTGCAGTAATATGAGCTTGGTTGCTTGGATGTGGACTTTTGCAGATTCCAAGTACTTGATCAGTAATTCCAGGCTCACTTCCACATCAAGGAAAGTAAAAACAGAGGAGACCCAGAGGAATATAAAGGAGACCCATCACAACCACCAAGCATTGCCTGGGGCTGCTCCTTTCCTGTTTGCAGTACACTTCCTGATCATTTTTAATCCACTACCCCCGTTCATTAGGAAATAGCTCCATGTATGCAATAGAATTGAAAAAAATGCTAAGTCTACTCATAAACTGTGCTCAGCTGTGGAAAGCAGAAGTTATGTATAGATGTTATTTGCCACAATAATACCATATAAAAGTCAAAAAACCATAATGTGGAAAGGAAGATTAACTATTATTGGGCATGTTTCAGCAAATGGGATTATTTTGCATGTCAGTTATGAGTTAATTTGCAACATTAATCTCATCGCCGTCCTTGGCAGAAATACAAGATGTTTTTAATTGGTCCTGTGACTTTTTAAATGATCACCTGATGAAAAGCTTGTAAGTTTTACTATTGATTTAATGCTAAATATTATGGGGGGGGAAGTCTTTACAGATTTCATCAGGAAATACAAATCATATGCTTTCATTGCCTTGCTACTTCTGCTGTGTTGACTCGATAATGTTGGCACTCTGGAACCAGCTGTACAGTGGAAATAAAAAGTAGAAATCTTGCAGCAAAAGAGGAAATCTATGGCAGAGAGATTATAGTGTTGGGACTGATTCAGTGTAAGCAAGAAATCACCCGCTGAGTCATTAAAAACAGAGATGAATGGGAGGCAATAAATGGATGGCTCAGAAGAATATGAATGATTAGGAAGTGCATGAAGTTGCTTGGATTTTTTTCCCCTGAAGATTATATTTTGTCCTCTAAAGTGGCATATGGCTCCTTTGCAAGCTGATACCCACAGTGAAGGTGTCACAGCCAGTTTATAAATACTTCAAGAGATGCCAAGCAGCTCGGGGGCAGCGCAGAGCAGGAGTGGGCTCCCTGCCCACGGCACCTGGGCACGAGTCATTAGCCCAGGTCCACTGGGATGTGTGCAGGAGGGGGTGTTTGGGCTGAGAAGGCTTCTGGGTGGGGGGAAACATCTACTGCCTGGAGGAAAGGCTGGCTGCTTTTTGGAAATGTGTCACCCTGTTGGCTGTTAACTCGCACTGGCAGTGGCAGGAGTTGAAGAGGGGATGATGTGGTCACTTGGGTTCGGTGGGCCACACTGCTGCCACCAAGGAAATAAAACCTTTGATGAAGAGCTGTAGACTCTTTCCTGACTCATGAAATACCAAAGTATCAATATAAATTCATGAGGTATCAGAGGAGAGATCCCAGTGTTTAAAGGAGTGTTTCCTCCAGGGTGAAGCTGGGCCAGCTGGGGAGCTCACAGCTCCTGCTTGCATCTCAGGTAATAACAGAGATGTGCTTTTTCTGTCTGCTGGAATCAGTGAGAGCAAAATCAATCCCCAGCCAAGAAACCTTCTTTACAAGTGCAGTCAAGTGTAACATCAGACATGAGTCTGATACAAGTTTGATAGGAGGAGGGTGCAGCTGCAGCCCTGGCTGCTGTGCAAGGAGGCGTTTGATTTACATGAGTATGAACAATTCCGCCCCTTAGAGCCTGATTCAGCACCTAATAATCACTCCTGACTTTAACAGAGTGCTAAAGCAGGCTTATTTATTGCTTCCAATATTGCATCCAAAGATGAGAAACAGATTTAGAGCTGTAAGAGTCATAAGAACACTGGAGAGGCAAAAAAAGTGGAAAAAATAGAGCCTTGCACCAAGACATCATTTTTATATGACAGCACATTACAACAGTCTGTCTCTGCAGCAAAATTTCAATCCCTGCAGTCAGTTTTTGCATTGACACTTTAAAGATCAAAGTTACCTGCTGTACTCAGCCAGCTAAGGTAGGATTTACCTGGAGGAGTCCAGGAGGGCAAAGCAGGGCCCTCCTGCCCACCAGGCTCACCTGCCCTGCACTGTCATCAAATCTCTGCTGGAATCTGGAGCTTGAAATAGGAAATAGTCCATGAACACTGCTCCCCAGACAGGGTAATTATGATAAAGTTATTTGCAAGTGAAAGTTGGGCCTCATTTGTTTAACCTACTTTAAGGACCAGATGTGTTGTAGCGCTCCTGACACGAATGTTTAAGATTTGGTAGCACATGTGGGCTGTCCCCTGCCCTTCTGGGGCAGGAGCAGCACCTTGGTGGTGCTCTGAGTACCATTTTCTGCCAAGTCCTCCTGAGATCTGCTGGTACAGAGAAGCACATCTATTTAGCAGATGTCAATCATTTTTTTACTGCAACACGCAGATAAGTATTAAAGTCTTCACCAAAGGCTGCAATATTCCCAGGTTACAGCCATCTGAACATAGTTCATTTTATCAGGGAAAAATGCCCTTTTTCCCCTTTTCCATGCTGATGAGGCTGTCATCTCAGGGGGAGCATTTTTGTGGGAACCTCTCAAACAGATATTGGCAAAATTATTGAGAAATACAGGATGCTTTGAGGATGCTCTCTGATTAAACATTTCTCGTTTAGCATTTGTTGCATATTTAAGACTAGTATTCAAGGGAGAACCTTATTATTTTAATCATTTATAGTTCAGCCAAGGCATTTAAGGAAAAATACTCTTGGTTGCTGGCAGGGTCAGGTGATGCAATGCACAGGAACAGGGTGAAAGAAGGCAGTCTGCATTGCTAATCAGGTTAGAGTCAGCTGCCTCTGCCCTACAGCCTGCTCTGAAATGGCATGTAGTCTAATTAGTTATAGAAAGGATTTTACTGAATAGTTGTAAACAGATCTGAGGGCTTGGAATAAAATCAATCTGACTGTGGAAACTTTTCAGGATAATTATAAACTGTTATTGGCAGAGTGTGAAAGAGAGACCAAAGGACTTCTAGCAGTGGGAAACTTGTAGCTGTGTGGGCTGTTCTCTGCAGGGGGAAGAAGGGGGATGGAGGTTGTGGGGGTCTCACCAGGTCTTTATCAGAGGAGGGGTAAGGGGCTTCAGTGGGTGGGGACACTGCCTTAGAGGTGCTTTTCTTTTAAGACTCTTGAATATTTTGTTCTTTTCTGTAATGTTGGTGATGCCCTGACACCTGAGGTACCAGCACATTCCATGGTGGAAGCACATGACTGGGTGAAATGCACAGTGAAATGCTTACACTTATTTAAAATAAAATGGGAGGGGGAAGAAGAATATTTGAGTGGTTTGAGCATGGTTAATAAAAGCATGTAAAAATTCTCTTTGCACAGATCAGAATGGTCTTGGCTCAGACTTTAACAGTCTCCCTACTGAAGTAAGTGCTGAAAATTGCATCTACTGGACAGGCTGCTCCTCGCTGCCCCGCAAAGCCACCCTGGCCACCAGCCCACCTCGACCCGCCACTGGACTCTGCATTCCCGTTCATGGCAATGCCCCAGAACTCCACCAGAGAAAATGGCTTTTGCTTCGCTCAGCCCCTCGACTTCTCCCGCCCGTCCCCTCATCGCGGCGAGGCCGGCCGGCCGGCGGGCACAGCGAGCGGGGACGATGGCTGCAGCACCCCCCTGAGCAATGGCCTCGCGTCCTCGGGGGCTCCCAGCCCCTCGGGCTCCTGTGCCGAGCCCCTCTGCGTGCCCAGCCCGGCACAGGAGGAGACGCCGTTCGAAGAAGGGATCAAATACGTGTCTGCTGAAGGGGAGGAACTGGCCTGCGGCTGGGGGGGCTTCACCCCCGGCTGCCTGCAGCTCTGCAACACATCCAAAGGGGTCTTGTTCTTCCTCTGCGTGGCCTCCTTCCTGCAGGGCATGACCGTGAACGGCTTCATCAACACCGTCATCACCTCCATCGAGCGCCGCTTCGACCTGCGCAGTTACCAGAGCGGGCTGATCGCCAGCTCCTACGACATCGCGGCCTGCGTCTGCCTCACCTTCGTCAGCTACTTCGGGGGCAATGGCCACAAGCCCCGCTGGCTGGGCTGGGGCGTGCTGGTCATGGGCCTGGGCTCCCTGCTCTTCGCCCTGCCCCACTTCACCACGGGGCAGTACGAGGCGCGCTCGGCGGCCCAGGTGGGCGTCTGCGGGGGGAACCAGAGCCTGCCCTGCTCCCAGGCTGCCTCCAGCCTCTCTGGCTACAGGTTTGTCTTCATGCTGGGGCAGTTCCTGCACGGGATGGGAGCCACGCCGCTCTACACGCTCGGCGTCACCTACCTAGATGAAAACGTCAAGACCAACTACTCCCCTGTGTACATTGGTGAGTGGGGTGAAGGGCAGCTCCAGCCCCTTGGCAGCAGGGTGGTGGGAGGGAGAGGTCATGGTCCTTTATCATCTCCAGCCCACACTGGGAGCACCTCTTCCAACACTGCTCAGCTTTTTCTTCCAGTTGAGGGGTGAGGTGAAACTCAGGGGGATGTGGCAGCTGTTGGGGAGGTTTTGATTATTTGCCAGGAGGAAACCTGTGAGCTCAGTTGGGTGTTTTTCCTCCTGCAGCTCATGCCGTGTAGGTGGGGAGTGCCTCCTGCTCCTGGCGTGGGGCCAGCCCATGTGGCATTAGCATGACTGGCAGACAGCCACGAGGCCATACCCCCATCTGTGCAAGGGGACAGAGAATCACAGCGTGATTTGGGCAAAAGGACCTTTAAAGGTCATCTAGTCCAATGAGAAGGGACACGTTCAACTTGATCAGGTAGCTCAGAGACACATCCAATCTGACCTTGAATGTGTCAGGGGATGGAACATCCACCACCTGTTTGGGCAGCCTGTGCCAGTGTTTTATCACCATCATTTATATCTAATCTAAATCCTTAGATCATCATCCCTTCAGGCCTCAGCACAGCAGGGATGGTCACTGGGCTGCTCAGCTGCTGCTGGTGCAAAGCACAGCCAAGAGAAGAGGCTCAGCTCACTCCTCTGCATCACTGGTCACTCAGCAGCTGCCAAACACAGTCCTGTTGGTGAAAGTGCCAAAAGGGTGATCTTTTAGCAATTTCAAAATGTGTCAGTCTGCCCATGCTGTGTCAGAAGGCTGTGTAGTGTGGGCAGGAGATCACAAGGAGATCATCAGCTAGGTGATGATCTTTCTAACAGCAAACTGTAATAAGTACCAGTGGTGCTGTGTTTAGTGTAGACATTTTGTGTTGTCAGTGGGGAGAGGGTCCTGCTGCTCATTGCTGTGGCAGTCAGGATGTGGCAATGGGATCAGCAGCATCCCTGCTAAATATGGTTTAATTCTGAACCAATTTTGCCTGCCCCATACTGTAAAACTTCCCAGGTTGGATGCAAAAGCTTCCCTGGAAGAGAAGCGTGAGACAAAAACTTGTTGGAATGATCTGGGTTTGTGTCTTGGTGGTTTAGTGGGAAGAATGTGAGGCAGCCAGAGGCTGAGCATCCTGCATCCAGGAGGGAATCGCACTGGGGATCCCTGGCTGACGTTGTCTAACACGACTTGTTTTCCCTTTCAGCTGTTTTCTACACTGCTGCAATCCTTGGGCCTGCAGCGGGTTATCTGGTAGGAGGAATGTTTCTAAATATTTATACTGAAATTGGCAGAGAGTAAGTCGCTAAAAAAAAATCTTGTTCCTTTCCCTTTCTGCTCTGTGTTTCCTTTGGGGTAGAAAAAAATAATACCAATGATCTGGAGCAATGAGCTGGTGGCTGGGTGGAAGTGTGCCTGGGGTGTGGGGTGGTGTGTCTGCAGGCAGGGAGGCTGGAAGGGTGGTTTGCATTAGTGCTGCTGCTGTAGAGAAATTGCTGACAAACCTGTCAGCTTAAATCCTTCCTCACGCTGCACTGCCTGTGCTAATGAGGCTGTGAGCAGCAGGTGAATTTCTTGAATGAGTTCCCTGATGAGGTGGTGCTCCCAGCAGTGCTGCTCGCCCTCCCAGTCATCCCACCAGGATGCTTAGTCCCTCCTTGCTTTGTAGTATTTGTGATTTTTTATTCTTTCCTTCCAGGCTCTTTGGTAGATGATAGAATCACAGAATGCTTTGGGTTGGAAGGGACCTTAGTGATCATCCAGTTCCAACCCCTCTGCCTTAGGCAGGGACATCATTTACTAGACCAGATGAATGGATTAAAAAGGGGGAATGGGTTTCCAGGGGAAGAAGTGAGTTATTTCAACCAGCTTTCTTGCAGAGGGTGTTTTTGGGGTGGAGCAAGGATCTTGGCAACCCTCAGAACACAACTGAAAAGCAGTGAGGTGCATGTGCAAACCTGAGATTAAATGAGAATGAAACTGTGTGATTTCCTGGGCTCGCGCTGTGCTCTGGTGAGGCTGTGCTGAGGCTGGAGGAATGGTGGACGAGGCACCCCATCAGATCACTCAGTGTCCTTTGCTGTCACCCCCTTGGCCCCTGCCAGCCTCGGGGAGAGGCCCTTGGAGCTGCCCTGCTCCATCCCCAACCATCACCTCTCTCCCTTGTGTCCCTTTGGCTTCGCCCTTGCAGGACCGACATGGCCCCCGAGAACACGCTGTGGGTGGGGGCCTGGTGGATCGGCTTCCTGGGGGCTGGGGCCGCCTCCCTCCTCATCTCCATCCCCATCCTGGGCTACCCCCAGCGCCTCCCAGGTACGGGGCTGCTCCTGGGCTCGGGGTGTGGGGCTGGGGCTGCGCGGTGCTCGTGGGGCTTCCTGCTCCTGCACGTGCCTGGCTGGGGATGTGGGAGCAGAGGAGCAGCTTCCTGTGGTTAAGTTGTGATTCCTAAATGGATTGCACCCCTTTGGCTTTCCAGCTGCCTCTGTTACTGCTTCTCCCTTGCGGCTGTTGGTGGGGGGAGGATGTCACGCTGTGTTTTCCCCTGCAAATCCATGGTTTTGGTGGCATCCACAGGCCGTGTCTGACGCTCTCCTGGTTCCCTCTGCCTCTCCTTTGCAGGGTCCCAGCGCTACATCGTTATGAGGGTGTCAGAGGCTCACCAGCTGAAGGATGGCAGCCACAAAAAAGCGTCGGATCCAGACTTTGGGAAAACAGTGAAAGATCTGCCTCGGTGAGAAAAGCACCCCACACAGAGGTTAGGGAGCCCTGCAAAGGGGAGAGAGAGTAAGCGCCCAAGCTGAGCTTCCTTCAGCCCTGCCAGCTCAAAGGTGTTGCCCTTCTTCAGGCAATGACACTTTTCTTGCAGAGCAGTGTCCAAGTGCCTGGTCCTGCCAAGGTCTGGGAGCTCTTGGCAAAGAGGCTGAGCTGGAGCTGGGGATCACACGAGGGAGCAGGGGACAAGTGGCTGATCCCATCTGGGTTTCCAGAAGCTCCTGTCCACCTGCAGTGCTGTGCCACACACTGAGTTTTGCTGAGAGGGGCTTGATGCCAAGCTTTAGGTGATGGGAGATGCCCAGGCAGTGCCAGCTCCCTCCCTCTCCCCAGCAGCATTATTTCTGCCTGTCTGCTTCTGCCTGGCCTCACCTGGCCCAGTTATTCAGCCACTCCTCCCCAGCCCCTCGGGGCTTTATTCCTTTCCTCTATTTTTACTTGGGTTAGATCCCTGTTTTGTCATTTTTAATGGGAAACGAGATGAAACAGGCCCTGTGATTCTCACAGTTCCATTCCAAACCCAGGGAACAAAATATACCACACTGTAACTTTCAGTTCCTTTTCTCTTTTATTCTTGGTTTCCTTTCTTTTTCTTTTGCCTTCACATCTTCCAGCCACCTTTTATGTATTACTACTTCTTATCTCTCCAGCAAGGCAGTGACACAGCAACTTGCTTAATCTTGAGCTGCTGCTCAGCTCTGTGATGAGAACAAAGCAGGAGCCAAAATAAAATGTGATCTTTTAACCGCATGTTTTTGTTACGGGTTTTTGAAATATTTTATGATTTTTTTTGTTGTTGTGTTGAGTTGTATTGTAATGGAGGGCAGGGGGAGAGGTGCTGCTTTATTTATTGCAGGGGGTTAGCTGGCATGGAGGCTCTGGATGTTGCAGATACCTGGATATTGATTCCTTTTGGACTTTGCAGTCAATGAGGGGATCTGTCACTGTTGAGCTCTTCCTTTTTTTTATTATTATTTCTCCCAGGACCGTTTTTAGGGAGGAGATTTTATCCATGTGTGATGGCTGCTCCCTGCAAAGATGTTGCTAAACCCCAGGCTGCTGCCAACAATCACTTCTGAGCATTAGTTGTGGTCTTTGTCGTGCTGGCAGAGGAGGATGGAAGCAGAACAGGTGCTCAGGACAGGAATTTTCAGCACCAGTCGAGCTGTGCTGTGTCAACACAACAACTCACACCCATCTGAAATGCTTGGAGACTTTGTAGGAAGTTTACCAGGGGTTAAGGCAGTTGTATGAAGAATATTACATTGAGCAGACTTCAGTGCTGTTATTAAATGGCATTCTTGACTGGGTGCCATTTTCCGAGGTCATGGCTTGTTCTGCTCACGGAAATTGAATTCAAAACCTGCATTTAAATAACGATAAGTCTGTGACTAAAACCAACACAAACAGGGCAGCAGAGAGGGATGAAATTCAGTGGTTGATGTTTTCTTGCTTGTCTGGAACAAAGCTCTCACCGTTTCTGCTGTCTTGACAGCAGGAACAGAGACAATCCTCCTCCAGGAGCATCTTTCACACCTTGTTTCTCAATAATAAATCCCCAAAGGTGGGAACTTGTATCAGAGAATTCAGACCTCAGTGTGGTTTGAAAGCAGGAACCCAGCAGACTTTTGTGGTCCCTGGTTTTGATTAATGAAGGGGAAGTGCCTTCAAGGCTTTCTGCTCTGGAAACTTGCATTAAAGAGGAGATCCCATCTGTGCAGGCAGCTCCTGGGGACACGTGGACCAGGCTGGAGGGCGAGGCCAAAGGACACTCCCTGTTCCTTTTGTGTTGGTCAGGGACTGTGTGCCACACATTTTCTCACAGTACAGTCAGTAACAGTCTCACAAAGATAAGCAGAAATACAGATGAAATAAAATACTGTTCCATGCCATCAGGTCCTTTCTCAGTGAGGTTCGTGAGTTGCTGCAGTCACAGTGCTGCCTGAGAGCTCACAGGAATGCAGCCCATACAGCCTAATCCTCTGCCCTGGAGACACTTCTCTATTAACTCTTGGGTTGAAAAGGCCTGATAGAGCAGCATTTTCCTTTCTCTGCTCCCATATGATTGCTGTCATGGAGTAACCCCTCCTGTCAGAGCAGAGGGACTCAAAGGAGAGCATGCAGAGCTGGCTTTGTCCCTGCAAGCTGCAGGGTGGAGTTTGTGAGGATCACTGCCTGGCCTGGCAAGCCCTGAGCTTCAGCACAAGGAGCTGTGGTCAGTATTTCACTGATCACTCCTGGATAAGGTGCAGGGTGTGACTTAGAAAAGCCATGAAGTGGAACAAAGGGAGGTTGGTTTATGTTCTGTGGGATGCACAGGGTGCCCTCTGTTCCCTTGGTGCTGGTGACAGTGGGTGTCATTTTGTGCTGGAAAAGCCCCCATTCACATGCTGTAAAATTGGGTAAATATCCATTTATCTGGGGTGTTCTGGGCATGCCATGCTCAGAGGAGCAGGCTCTGATCATGCAGGTGGTCCCAGCCCACTCAGAGAACCATTTTGTAAAAAGAGCTCCTATTTTTTCCCCCCAAGTAAAGCCTTGGAGGATCAGCTTTTTTAGCAGGTGGGATTCTTCTCTGCAGTGCTGGGGCTCCTGAAATCCCTTTGGCTGCAAGAACTGAGCACTGCTGAGGCTATTCAAGAATGAGGTGATTTCTGGATGGGTTTAAAGTCCTACTGATGTAATAAAAACATTTGTGCTGTCTTTGGTAAGGTTTTATGTGCCATAGCTCCTCACAACTACATCTTCTGTCTTCAGACAGATTAAATTGAGTAAATCCTTATCTTTACTGCTGAAAGGAGTTCCTTTGCATTTTCCTATGTGCAAGTCCAGCCTGTAACTTTTGGGCAGTGGGCAGAAAGTCACACTAGTGCCAGGGAGAAACTCTTCTCTGTAAAAAGGTGAAGGCACTGTCTGTTTTTTGCCTCAGCCACGAGATCTACAAGCATTTTCTCATTAAAATATTAGGCTTTATGCTTCTAAATTAAGCGCAGTCAAAAAAATCTGGAAAGTAAAATAGTACATTAAACTAATCCCAAGAGCTAGGCAGTGTAAAGCCCCCTGTAATCAAAATGTAGGAATGTGTGGTATTTCTGTGTTTCAGCTTCTTTGTTCTTTTGATGTAATGCAATTCTCCATGTGAGTAAAGTTGCATAAATCTGTCTGAGCCTCAGCACGTCTCTCCCTTGCTCGTACCAAGACAGGATTTCTCTGATCTCACATTTCCACCAGAGCCTTTCTGCTCTGTGGGCATCCCAGGGCATCACTCTTGCAGGATTTGTGCCCATCCCAGCAATGGCATAACCCCTGGCACTGGCCTGGGCTTGGCTAGGGGGAAGTCATGGGGCAAAATTTGAAGCTGGTTACAAAACATGCCCTGAGAAGCAATGTCAGTCCTCTTAGTCCAATATCCGAGCTAGTGAGAGATAATTGAGACCATTCCCTGTGCCTGAGGGCCTTTATGCATCTCAGGGATGGAATTGCTGCTGGATCTGCATATAAATGACACATGGCAATTTCTCAGGCATATCTGCAGCTCTCTCCTAAATCCCAGCGGGTCAAAGTAAAATGGAGTTACTCAATTTGTACATTAAGCTTCAAGTAAAACTGGGCTTAGATTGTGGCAGAAAGATTGCTTTCTGTTTTTCAGGTGTCTTGGAGGTGTTTCCTCCATATAGAAAGGCTTGCTTGGTATTTCCCCTGAGTTACAAAACATCTCTGGTTATCAGAGGTTGTTATTGTTCTGAGAGTGTGGGTGCACAAGTAACGTGTGTATGTGAGGATGTAGCACAGATTTGCTCTTGGTTGAGTCAGGAGTCCCAAGATATCTGCCAACAGGCACTAATAAAACCTTGAAATTATGGAGATTTTGTGAGGAGTAATGTCCTCTCAGTATAGCCCCATTTAAACAAAGTACTCATCCTGACCCTAAATGTTGGAAAATTCCTGATGAAATCATCCATGTAGAAGTTGTGGGTGCCCTTAGTGTGAGTTACATCACACACATACACTGTGTCACTGACTGGAAAAGCTCCTTCAAACCCCAATTATCTTCCTTTTGGTGTTTTTCCTTTCAAAGAGTTGCAGGATGATGGGATGCTGCCTCATCTTACATGTGATCCTTCTGACTGGGAAGACCTGAAATCAAAATGTGCCTGAAATGAGTGATTCAATTCCAATATATTTGTCCTTCCCAGGTCAGTGCTGCTACTTCTGAAGAACCCCACCTTCATCTTCCTCTGCTTAGCAGGAGCAACGGAAGCGACCCTGATTGCTGGCATGTCCACGTTTGGACCCAAATTCCTGGAGTCCCAGTTTAGTTTAAGTGCCTCTGAAGCTGCCACCTTTTTTGGTAAAGAAAGCATGTTTTTGCAATGTTTTCCCATTTTTGCCAACAAATAGAAGAGCGCTTTTAGCTTGTTTAGAATGGAGACAGATGCTTTGCAGTTTAATTGTGGACTGGTTATCCCCTTCAGCTGTTAGCTGGGATCATTTCCTATCAGCACACCTACACCCAGTGCACTTCCAGAGCTGCATCTACTGACATCAGGAGGAAATGTGTCACTCCTGTAGCCATCTGTTACCCTCTAGAGGAAGGCAAAATAATTGTAGTTCCTCCTAGTGCATCACCAGGAAACATTGGCTAAACATTTCCTCTGAGGAGGGATGTCAGAGCTGGGGGGATATTTTGTCAGCATCCAGAAACTGTGAGGATTCTTACCTAAGTGCTGTAACATAGACCAAGGAATGGTGTCCAACAAGCATCAGCACTTACAATGTGCTCCTCAAAGAATCAGTTCTAAGATCTCTGGGCAGGAAAAGAGTCGGTTTTAAGATCTCTGGCTGCTGTAACTGGCTCATGCCAAATTACCTGAGCTGTTACAGAGGACCACCCACTGCAGCAACATCCACTGAACTCGCACCAAGAAGCCACACAGAAAGCAGGGAGTCATTTGTATGCAAAATACACTGCAATTAATGTATTCAAACCTGAAAACTCCTTGCTGACATTTCTAAACTCACTTGTGGGTTTTTTCCTCTTCTTTTTCAGGTTATCTGGTCGTGCCAGCCGGAGGGGGAGGCACATTCCTGGGAGGATTCCTCGTGAATAAATTTAAACTGCGCTGCTCAGGAATCATCAAGTTGTGTTTGCTGTGCACAGTGTCAAGTCTGCTGGCCATATTCATTTTTTTTATCCACTGCCCTAACATGCCCATGGCAGGAGTAACCCAGATGTACGATGGAAGGTAACGACCACCACCCTGTCTGTCTGTCCTGAGGGGCTCTGTCAGAGCAGGGTAACAAACACACAGTGCTGGGGGCATCTTGTGTGGATGTGTTGGGGGTGAAATTTGGTGTCTGGTCAGTCCTACAGGCAGAGGGTGAGACACAGAAAATAGATGTCCTGAGTTTTGCAGTCAGATGGAGTTTAGGGAAGAAGCTCCCTAGTTAGTAAGGGGAGGAAAATCAGCAGCACCAGGGTGGGTGGGAGATACTCCACTCTTGAGCTGCCTTTGCAACAGCCCCCATCTCTATCCAGTGGGATAAACTGGACCAAAAGTGGGAATCTCCTCTCTGAATGGGAGTGTCACCCTAAGAGCTGGTCACTTAAACTCCCTTGGTGGCTGTGGGAGAGACAGCTCCAGGGCATGGTTAAAATTTGGTGGGATGAAAGCCTTTCCAAACCTGGCTTTGTGCTCCCTGGGGATCCATCACAACTCCCACTGCCCTTTCCTCTCCCCATTTCCTCCTGTAAAGTGCTGCTCACTGATTGCTGCTGTGTTTCCCTCAGTGCTTTGCCAGGTGGGCACCTCAACCTGACAGCAGCCTGCAATGCCCAGTGTGGCTGTTTGCAGGACACCTACAGCCCTGTCTGTGGCACTGATGGCATCATGTACTACTCCCCCTGCCACGCTGGCTGCAAAAGTGTGTCTGTAAACCTCAGGAATGAGAAGAAGGTAGGTCTGGAAGCACTGTGCATGAACAGGGTGGTGGCACATCTCTGGAGTGATTTGGCTGGCTCTGCAAAAGGTTTTTGAGCTTTGCTGCAAATCTGTAAAATCAGGCAGGGCAGGGTGGATGCTCTCAGGTACCACGTGAGATGAAGGCAGGAGGTACTCTGAGGTCACCCTGCTTTGCTTCTCTCATTGTGTCCAATCATCTTTGCCTCATTCTGGGTCAGACTGTGCTGAAATCCATGGAAAATCACCCAGGCAGGCAGGGCAGGGAGCTTGGTAAGCCCCTGATTTCTGTCCTAGTGCTCCTTTTGGGCCTTGAATGAGCATGATGCCCCTCCTCATCCTTCCAGCGTGTTGCTCATGGAGTCAGGCAAAGGCTTAGGGAGGGTAGAGGTGATACTCAGCTGCCTGGCAGAGTGAATTTCCCTTGCTTGATTGACCTGTTTGCAAGCAGAGGTTTGTCAAAAATGCAGCTTGATTTCTGCTTCATTCTGGGAGTCTAACCAGCTGCTTTCTGCCCTCCCTGAATTTCTTATTTTTAAAGCTTTGACTGTCACCACACTCTCCAAGCAGAGCTCCCACCAGCCTTTTTTCCCCAGGTCTACCAAGAGTGCAGCTGTGTTGACAAAGCTCTCCTGCCTGGCTCTGGCAAAGCAGAGGCAGGGAAATGCACCTCCTCCTGTGACAAAAAGCCCTTGCTCCTGTGCTTCATGTTCGTGGTCATCCTCTTCACCTTCCTGAGCAGCATTCCTGCCCTGACTGCCACTCTGAGGTAAGCAGGGGATGGCCTTGTCCTCTGCCAGCACTGCAAGAAGCCTCAATGTCCTCCTCTCTGCTTTTTCCTGCTGGATCAAGCATGGGAAAGGTGTGATGGGAACCACTGAGTTACTGGCAGCCTGGAGACACCAGGATTAGTTCCTGTCCCAGTCTAGCTGGGAAAGGAAATTTCAGCATTGGGAGCTTTGTCCTCTGCCATGGGATACACACATTTACAGCAGGGACACTGCACTGGGGTGATCCTGAATCTCCAGAGGGATGGAGGTCCCACCTGTGCTGGGCTTGAGGACCTGGAGCTGTGAAGCAGGGAGGTGCAGCCTGGCAGCATTTTAAAACCCCTTTTTCTCCCCAGGTGTGTCTCTGACAGACAAAGGTCCTTTGCACTCGGGATCCAGTGGATTGTGGTACGAACACTAGGTATGGAACAAAGGGAATTTGCACCCCACAATGGCCTGGTGGTTCTGGGAGGTGTGTGCCAAGCTGTCACCCAGGAATAAAGCACACTGGGTTGGAAATGAAGGGAGTAGGAGACACACTGCTGAAAAGGAGGATGCTTGCTTTCTTTTTCTCTCATGCAGGACAACCTAATTCCCTTTGCATGTGACTTACAAACTGAATGAAGGGTTCTGTAACATGTCACAGGTGACAGAGGTTCAATGTCCTGCCAATGTGCCCTGATTTTAAGGAAAAGGAGCAGAGGTCTGTGAGTGTCTTTTGGCTCTTGTGCAATGTGTAGGTTAGGATGGCCAAAAGACCTGCTGGACTCTCAGATCTTGAAATCCAGACTATTTTTGATACCTGGTGGCTCTGGATGCTGCAGGATGAGTTCTCTTAATCATGGTATCAGCAGAGCCTGGTGCTTTTCTGCAAGGTGCTGCCTGAACTGAAGGTGCCCTCTCTGTGCCCACAGGAGGAATCCCCGGCCCCATTGCCTTTGGCTCCATGATTGATAAATCCTGCCTGCTCTGGCAGGACCAGTGTGGAGAGCAGGGCTCCTGCTACGTTTACCAGAACTCAGCCATGAGCCGATACACCCTCGTCGCTGGACTGGTCTACAAGGTGATGCTGCTGCTTATCTCCACTCCCTGGTAAAGCAGACAGGTTTTTAGGACATAATGTTTTGCTCTTGTAAAGAATTTTACAAAATTGGGCTGCCCTGATCTGGCCCGCGCCCAGACAAGATTAAATTTTCACACAAGAAATTTCTCAGGCAAGGCAAAAGCCCTGTTAGCTTCTCATCAGGTAATGGTGCTCCAGACACCATCATTCTGTTAAATTCCCATTATTTTCTAGGATTACAGCTTCTATTGCACCATATGAAATACCTCCTTCCAACAGCAACCAAAGTGATTTTTGCTAGAAATGGAGTAAAATATCCAAGTGCAGTGTATTAGTGAGAGTGAGGGATGGCATTGTGGGCAGGCTGTAAATAACCATTCCCCAGTCACTGCTAGAAAATAAGAGAGCTCAGAGCTGTGGGCTTTATTTATTAGCAGAAAACCATCATTTTAACTGCTCCCAAACAAGCACTTGCCCTAGATAGTAGTGTTTAGCAGCTGCTGTGATAAAGAGGTTTTCAAAAGCCTTCCAGCAAAAGGCTGAGGCAGTGTTGGCTCATGCAGCACTGTGCTCCAGGTGTCTGTGTGGGGCCGAACTTTTCCAAATTCCCATTGCTATGGGGCTGGCTAAATTCAGATTTTTACCCCCTCTGGCTCTGAGTGCTGCTCTGCTTCCCAGGCTGGCCAACATCTCCCCAAAGCTTGGTCAGCAAAGCTCATGGCAGATGCGGGGTGGGCTCCTGGTTTTGGGGGAGAGCACACAGTAACGGGGTGTTTCCATGGCTGCAGGTTCTCGGGACAACCTTCTTCATAGTGGCCTGTTTACTCTACAAACCCCCACCTCCAGAGTCAGCTCCGGGCAGCTTGGATGCATCCGAAAATGGCACCAGTGACCTCCAGGAGCACAAGCCTTCACTGCCAGCTGAAGAGGATATATAGTGCTGTCCACATGCAAGTGACTTTTTCAGCCTCAGAAATAGCACGAGAAGACATTATGCAGTTTCCCAAGAGGTTTTTAAATCAACAGTACTATTTTAAATTTTTATTCTTTTTTTTTAGTTGAAGATAAATAATTTAAGTGACCACTGGTGTGCTTTGCTATTTTCTTAACAGCAGAAGCACATTTAAAGTTGTGTGCTGGTGCCACGTGCAGTTATTTAATTTTATTTAAAGAAAGGGCTACTGTAGCTTTATTCTGTGTCTGTGACAAGCCAGGACCACGTTCTCCACTTGTGGAAGTAATCACTGGTAACTCCAATGGAGCATGTGGGGTTTAAACCACCAGAGGATCTGGGCCAAATGTATTGAATATCTCAATTGTAAAGCCAACTGTAGCAGAACTCCTGTTGGGACTTCCGAGCTGGGGGGGAGCACTGCTGTTCTGCAAAGGGGTCAGCTGGCCCTTGAACTGCTGCATGCAAAGCAGACAGCCCTGGCAGTGTCCTCCTCCTTCCATGGCACACAGAATCGCTCTGTTCAGGAGCAGCTTCTCTCATTATGCAAGTTCCTGTTACTGGGAGAGGAGATTTGATTAGCAAATCCATCAGTACACTACAGGCAGCCATTCCCAGAGCTGCCAAGCACTGTACACTCACTGCCTCACTCATTGCAGGGTTTACACCGTGGGACACTTCGTTTTTTTCAATTTGTGTTGTTTAAAAGTGATGCCTTTTGTAATGTACTGTGCAAAACTTGAACTTCTTGCTGTTTGCTGGGCTTGGGAAGATGTGAGATACAGATCTATGCAATGTTTATCTTGGGGTTTTCTGTAAAGGCAGTGGGTTTGGGTAAACAGAAAAGTTGCAGTGAATTTAGTTTGTCTCTGGACCAGCTGCCTGAGGGATGGGTCTGCCTTGGCCTGCTTGCAAGGAGAGAGGGCAGCATTCCCAAAATGGCCTTGAATGTGCTCTTGCAATGTTGATCAGGACCTTTCTGAGGGGCAGAAGTGGAACTGGGGCAGGTGTGACTCTGGCTTTCCTCTGAGTGCAGATCAGGCCAGGCTGGTGCTGGGTGTGCCAGTGTTTGCACAGCCACAGGGTCCAGGTGCATCCCCAGGGGAGGCAGAGGGAGCCCTGGAATCCTGCCTGGTGTGATTGTGTTCACAGGACAGGATCTGCATCCCTGAGATGCACAACTGGCGCTTCCTTCCTGCCAGCTCCCACTCAGAATTGCTTTGTAGATGTTTTTGTATATTTTGTGTATTTATGCTTTCACAACTGGACACAGGATGGGCATTTGCTCCCTTCATTAGCAGAGGACTGACTCTCAGAGTGTTCCTGTTGCAGACAGGATGGTGCTGCTGGGAGTGTAGTTGATATTCAGGTCAGTGGAGGAAAGCAGCTTCTTCCATTCACAGATTCCCTTCCACCAAAGCCACAGGGTGACCTCTCTGCTTCCAAAGCCCTTGTTTCCCAGCCCCTGTCAAGTGCAGGGACACACTGTGCACCCCTGCCCCATCCCTGGAAGTGCTCAGTGCCAGCTTGGGTGGGGTTTTGAGCCAACCTGTCGAGCTGAAGATGTCTCTGCCCACAGCAGGGGATTGAAACAAAATGATCTTTAACCCAAACCATTCTATGATTCTGTTTCTATCTCTAGTAACTGCTGGAAAAACTAAAAGTGATAAGGGCAAGATGGATGGTGGCTTTTGGCTGCTTGTGGAAGGGCAGCTGGTGCAGTTTGATGGGGCACAGTGTGCAGGAGAGCCCTGTTTTTCTGGGGAGGCAGGGTTAGACCCACAGCTGCAGGATTTAACCCCAAAATCTTCACCTGGGTTTGGAGCCACCTACAAACACAAGCCTGTCTGCAGGCCTTGCCCTTGCCAGCTTAGACACCTTGGGTACAGGAGGGATCTGAGGTGGGGAAATGCATGAATGTATTTTGGGAGCTTATGTGTGATGTATTTATGAAAGTTAGAAGTTTTCCTTTGCATATATATATATATGTGTGTATATATATATATATGTATGTATGGGGGTGTGTGTGTGTGTATATATATGGATATTGCAATGCAATTTTAGTGTTTATGAAATGAGCTTTATCTGAGTATGTTGTTTCCAGAGCTAAAAAAAGCTGCTGGGATTCTGGGCATTTATTACGTTGCTGTGGGACTGGTAATTCAAGGATTTTAGTAAGCAGCAACATGGCATTCCTGTTCCATAACCAGGCTGTTTAGCTGTACAGGTAATTTAAAATATTTGGAAGTATGTTTCCCAATCTGAAATGAAGTATTATATTGCTATAAAAGCATAGAAATATAACCACCCTTTCACAGGTACTTGTGTGTGTGTGTTTTTCATCACTTGTCACCCTTTCCCAGCTGCAGTTCTGGTCAGGGGTGTATCCATGGTGCCATTTGCTGCAAGGCCATCGTGGCATCTCTGAGGAGGAAGGTTGGAACACAGGTTTGTGTTTAATTTGTAGCATTAATAAAGCCCCTCATGGCTACAGGAGCTTCAGGCACCAGGTGACTTTGGAATTCGCGGGGAACCCCCTGACGAGGGGAGAGAGAATGATGCATCTGACACCATCTTATCAGAAGGCTAATTAATTACTTGATTATACTATATTATTCTATATTATATTCCATTATATCTAAACTGAATCTGACAAGCATTCAACTCTGCACACACTGCACAGAATCTCGTGACTGTCACCCAACAGTCCCGACACACACACACACGCTTGGCCCTGACAGGCCAAGGAAACAAAACATCATCACTTTGGGTAAACAGTCTCCATATTGCATTCTACTTTTGCACAAACACAGGCAGAGCAAATGATGAGAATTGTCTGTCCTTTCTCTGAGGTTCAATGAAACCCAGAAATATTCTTGGGAAGATGTGCCTTGCTTTTCTCTGTGAAATATGGGGCTACAGGTGGCATCGAGGCCCTGTGAGCTGGTGTCTCCTGCTGGCTCACCCTCTCCTCCTGAGACAGAGGATTGCTGCTTTTGAAGGCAAAAAGAGGTTTGTGGTTGCTGGGGAAGAAGAATAATTTCCCTTCTTCGTCCACAGAAGCCATGGAGTGTGTGCCAGCCCTGCTGTGGGTGAGGGAAGGTCAGGAGCTGAGTGTCACCTGTGGTTTGCTCAGGGCAATTCAGGCTGTTGGGGACTGCAAACAAACCACGGTGGTGCTGAGCAGAGCTGCGGGGAGGTAAAACAAATGAGCACCCAGGGGGAGGGCAGGCAGCAGGAACTGCGTGGTGTTTATTGTGGCAACCTCCCAGGCAGTCGATGAGCCGTTCCTCTCTGCTGAGGAGTTTGTTTGGAAGCTTCCTGGAGGTTTTAAAATGCCAGTAAATAAAGGCTTTGAGTGGCACACAGATGGTTCTGCAGAGCCTGCTAGCTTGGTCTCTCCCACGCCTGGATGTGCAGGAGAGCCTGGTGCCTCCCTGTGCCAGCAGCTGCATCCCTTGGCTTCCCCTGCCCCATCCCTGCAGCTCTGCCTTCGTGCCAGAGACAGGAATGGCAGCAAACGCCGACAATTCACTTTCCACACTTAGCTTCATGCAGCACAGGAAGGGAAAATAAAAATAAACACCAACCAACCGAGCAGATCGCAATTGGTATGATGTGATTTCAGCAAAAGGAAGAATTCCTCTCTTTTCCACGAGCCAGCCCCTGCTGACCGTGGGTCAGGGCTCTGTGCAGGGCCAGGTGGGGCTGGGGACAGTGCCACTAGATGGCAATGGAGCACGGTGCCATGGCCAGCACCTCCGTGTGCTGCGGGTTCTTTTTGGAAAGGACAGAAATCCAGTCCATGCACTGGGTTCCAGCTTTGCAACAGCAAAAAAAATACCATTTATGAGGTCCAAAAGTAAAATGTTAGTACCTAGTGATACATTATTCCAGGGGAAATACACAATTTGTAAGCAGAAAGCTGTGCAACAGGTGAGGGTTCAAGCAGAGCAGCTGTATTGTTTCTACAAAAATCTGGTAAATTCTTATTTGAAGCGTTCCCTTCCCAAGCAGGGATGGAGGGCTTTGAGCTGTCATTCAAAGGGCAGTTTTTATATTTTTGATTTTCTTTCTTCAGATGTTATAATTGGGGTTGCTATTAGCCTGATCCTTTCACCTCACTCTGAGACAAGCCTGCCTGGATTCTCCTGAAGTTAAAAGGATGTTTGGTTTGGAGCACAGGAATAATCCCACGTGCTCTGGCCCAGGTGGAACCCCATGGTAAACCTTATACTGAGCCCAGTGGTCTCTGGCTCAGGTCCTAATTAATAATTTATCTAACTTGCTTTAAAATCAAACAGAAAAAAAGAGGAGTGGTAGGTTAAGGGAAATGTGTTTTACCAGCCAGGGCAACCTCAACCCAGCAAATGTGAGGGTGGCCAGGAGGTGTGAGGGGTGGCTGTGCTCTGCCATGGGAGCAGAGCTGGGTTTCCATCACACAGTTCCAGGGAATTTGAGGAAGCAGAATGGGCTGGCATTTTCTCTTGCCAAAAAAATTTTCTTTGGAACAGAATAAATGCCAGAATTTTCTTGTCTTCCCTCAAGTTTTCATATTGACCTGCAAGCAGCAATTTTAGAAGAGGAAAATGAGACCATTCTGCTCCTTCTAATGAGGTGCTGCATGTCTTCTCCATCCAGGAACCCCCTGTCCAATTTCCTAGAGATGCACAGCAGAATGGATCTCACATTAAATTTGAATTTTCTGAGGTGTTACAACTCGCCTGCTTCATTATCAAGTAACACTCTGTCAGTTAAGAGAGTCCTGAGAAACTTAAAAGTGCACACAAAGGGAGGAACTCACCACAAATTCTCTTACAAACCTCTCCTAGTGAGGGGGGAGCAGAGCTGCTGTAAAATGAATATTGCAGTAGTTCAGTGAAGCACTGATGCTCGAGTAACTATAGAAACTGTAGCTCCAGACATGAGTGTTCAACATACTAATGTGCCCTGCTTCCAACCAATGTGAAAAATGTGATCTCTTACTATTCTGGCTTTCTGATTTAAAAATACAAAACTGTTCCAAGTGGAGCAATGCCCTGAAAGTTGGTGAAATCACAGATGAAGCCTTGCACCCCAGCAGGGGGAAGAACAGAAAATCCTGAGCTACCCAAGCCTCTGTGGCATTGCAGATAAAACCTGTAGTTCATAGAATCATGGAATCATGGAACCATGGAATGGTTTGGGCTGGAAGGGACCTCAAAGATCATCAATTCCACCCCTCCACCACGGGCAGGGACACCTCACACTGTCCCAGGGTGCTCCCAGCACCATCCAGCCTGACCTTGGACATTTCTAGGGATGGGGCAGCCACAGCTGCTCTGGGCACCTGTGCCAATTCCAACTGTGCACTTACCACATAAAGAGTAGCAATGAAAGCATTTTTAATAGAAAAAGCAAAATGCTGTCTCTGCATGACTTCATTCCTAAGGAGGGATTGGCAGAGGATTTGTCTTGGGAGATGTAGACACTTACTTTTGTTCTACTCTGTAAGGAAAAAAAAATCAGTAGGGTTGAGCTTGATGAACCAAAAAAAGGATGGATTTTTGATTTTTAAACATCAAGGGTTGTCCATTTAACTTCTCAAAAATTTGCTGCTCCCTGTGCTTCTCCTGAGAGACAGCCCAAGCTGCTAAAGAAACCCAGTCAGGGGCCTTCTGAGGTGTGGTTCATCTTTAACAATATCTTAAAACCTTATTTTCAGCTCTTTTTTTTTCAATTTTCTCTTTTAAAATGTGCTAATTCCCAATTCCCCACCAGCAATCTGGGAAGATCATTTGTGAAATCCTTTTAACACTTCAGTTGGATCTGCTCTAAGAATATTCCCTCATTAAGGCACTGCAGTGTCTTTCATTTTCTCTGTGCTGGGAGCTGGGCCCTCAGCACTGTGTTACCTGCATAAATCAGATAACCAGGAGGAAAACTGATAAAGGCCCAATTTATCAGTGTTTTTCAGCGATCTCACACTTTGTAGGTCAGTGGACTTGTGAGTGTTCCTGGCACCTTATCTTGCTCTACATCTTCCGATGCTCTTCTCTTGGAGATAAGGCTCCTCTCATTTTTCCATAGCTGTTATTTTACTATCCTGGAGATCCCAGCATCTCCCCGTGGGCTGGCTCCTGGGAGCACCCAGCTGGGTTTTAGATTCCCGGAGCATCCTGTGAAGGCTGGAGAACATCTGCTCCCCCTGAGCTCCTGTGGGACAGCACACCCCTGTGGGCACTGGGAGCTGCTAAACCTCTGCCCCCAGCCTCAGACACTTACAAACTGTGGGGACAACTCGAAGCCTTGCCCCGCTGCTCTGCTGCCCGTCCCCAGGGGAATGCGGGAATGCGGGAATGCGGGAATGCGGGATGCTCCGGGGAATCGCCTCCCTCCGGAGCATCCCGCAGCCGGGAGCTGCAAGGGGAAAACCCAAGCGGCTGGACCCGTGTGCTGCTAATCTAATTAGGCAGAAGGGCATCATTAATACTCGGCGTGTCTAATTGATTAGCATCGCCGCTAAGCGCCAGGTTGCTCTCGTTAGCGGATTTTGGGAGCCGCGAATTCCCCCTGGCCCCGAGCTGCAAATCTGTGTTACCGCGAAGGCAGCGCCTCCTCTCCGCCTTGGGGATGTGCTTTGCGTTTTTACAGGGCTTTGGTGATGGGGGGGAAAACCCCCGAGTACGGAACAGCAGAGGGTTTTGCACGATGGAAATCTCTTACTTTTTTTTTTTTTTTTTTTTTTTTTGTCTCATTAACAGTGGAAAGCAGAAACATCCCTATTTTTTTCAATCTCATAACAAT
Organism: Passer domesticus; assembly: GCF_036417665.1. NCBI lineage: Eukaryota > Metazoa > Chordata > Aves > Passeriformes > Passeridae > Passer > Passer domesticus. The sequence continues at coordinate 10,259,746 of NC_087489.1, read as the reverse complement.
AACATCTTTTTTTTTCCTACCCAAAACATGACAACAAGATTTTACATTCTGCATAGGAAAAAAAAAAAATTAACAGGGGCTTCAGCGAGCTGAAAACCTGGAACTGTACAACTTGTTTCTGTCTGAATTAATAAGACCTCAAAATTTCAATTTTGCAGGTCTCCTTTCTTTTTCTTTTTTTTACCCTTTCTTCTTTCCCTTTGGTTTCATAAATATCTGTATACTGGTTTTTGCTTATACCAGGAATTTCCAGTTCCTAGAAGGATAATTGTGAGATGATTTATGTCTCTAGCCAGACACACTCTGACCAGAGGGATTTCCCAGGCTCCAGCAGCTGATCTGGGTGTAGGAACAGAATTAAATTTAGGCCATCAAATTATTCCTTTTGCAAGCAACTACATGCAAATTCTGGTCGTATTTTCCCTTTTTCTTGTCCCACCAGAGGGATAAAAGAAGTCATAAAAATATTAAGAGCTCCAGACTTTCTTAGGGAACTTACCAAGAGGCTCTTTTTTTCAGGCAGCTTTGCCCTGTTTCCTAGAGGGAAAACTGTTTCCCAGGTTTTTCTCTCAGTTGTATTTACCTGCTCCAATTTTCCCCAGCAGCAGAAATTAGTCTACAAGTCACACATGGTCCATCTGAGCCCATCCAGGGCAAATAAAAGCCCAGGGTGAGGCCAGTGCTACAAAACCTCCCTAAATGTGGGCTGGCCTCTGCGTTCCCTGGCCGTGTTTGGTCTCATTCCCCAGAGTGGTGACAAATCCCCTGTGAATCTGGGTCACACCAGGACAAAGGAGCAGCACAGGCTGTGTGTGCTGTGGCTTCTGCTCAAGGACAGCCCCTCTCCAGCTGGGAAAAATGGGTTTATTCTTCAGGAATGCACATAAAAATAAAAATAAATTAAAAAAATAAAGGCAGATTAATGCAACTAGTTGAATTTCATGCTTTCTTCCTATAGAGTCATTGTGGGATTTTATTTCTGTTTGTTTCAGGGGAGAAAAAGGCACTTCCAAGAAGCAAATAATTGTATTTACAGAATAATTTTTGTGTTCATGGGCTCCTGGGGGAAAGCAGTGGGAGTGAGCTGGGCCCGTTGTGATCTGACTCACAGATAAACTGCTCAATGGACCCACTTCCCAGACTGCTGCTGCTAATTTAGGCTGGCATTTGTTGATTGTTTTCCTTTCATGTTGCTCGTTTCCTCTCCAACACCCGTCTGCCTGGCATCACTTCTCATTTCAGCAGGACAAAGCATCCAAAGGCTCAAGATGTTAAGGGAAGATCCCATGGCAAATGCTGCCCTGTGCCAGGGGGCAGCTGCAGGTTATTAAGGTTTATTCTTGTATTTTTCTGGCTTCCCATTTCCAAAGGGACACAGCTCAGGGAAAGAGTTTTCCTACCTGGATAAGGAGTCCTGTTAGTGCAGTGGAGATGGGACAGAGGGGCAGCAGCTCTGGGAGGTGATTTGTTAACCCTCCTCCTCCAAACAGCTGCCCTGGGGGTCTCTCCCATCCACATCCCCTCCACAGTCACAATGCAAGGGAGTGATCCCACATTTATTAAAATATTTTAATATTTTTAAAATATCCCATTATTTATTAAAATAAACTCCTTTTACGTCTCTGCAGCTCAGGAAAAAGCACCCATCCTATACCTGGAGTCCAGTTCTTTTAAAACACCTATTTTTGCATGTTTTCAGCCTAAAATAGGGCTTCTGTGGATTTGGGGGGTTTTACCCACATCTACGCCAGATTAGGTTTTGAAAGAAAAAACATCTTAGCTTATTCCACCCAGGATCACAGCAAATCCTCTACCTCTTGAGAGCTTTAGTTACCAGATTTCATAGAATTCTTATACAAATCCTGTCAGTAGATTAAAGGCAGATCTGAGCATTTTATACCCTCCAGGGCTGCAGGGCCAGGGCCCCTGGATCCCCTTGTGGCCCAAAAAAGAGGACAGCCCTCCCCAGGCACACTGCAGAGGCTCTCACCCTCATCTCCTCAAAATCCTTGAATAAAATAAGCCAGAGAGGAGGTTTTCATCACGCCCTGGATTGTCTCAGCATCAGGAATAATTGCTGTGACACTGTGATTTTCTGTGATTTTCTGTCTGCTCTATTAAGCCAACCTTGGGGACCACAGTCCCCACGAGGCCGTGGCCTCCCAGAGGTTCCCTGTCACGTCTTCCAGCCCTTCTGGGGATGCCTCAGCTGCCAAGGGGGGTTCCAAAGCAGCACATGACGTGTGTTCAGGCACCTGAATCCCTCCTCAAATGTCAGCCTCCTTCGGAAGTTTCGCACTGCAAAAATTCACCTCGCTTTCCCTCTGGCATTAGGTTACACTGTGTATTGCAGGAATATGCATACACAGGGCTGGAGGAAGAAAGAAATGCTGTAAATGAAAGATCAGGTTATGAATTAAAGATAAAGGAAATGTGATTACTGCAGAAACCAACTGAGAGCAGGCAAATGCTGAGGTGGATTAAGGAGGAAGCGCTCACTGAGCGTTGCCACATTTGCTTCTGTAATATTCTGTTTATAGAGATAAAACCAAAAACAGTATGTAGTTTGAAAAGAGCAACATTTAACCTCCCCCGTGCCAAGTGCTTTGATTTAGGCTTCTCTTGACGTGCCAGGTGTAATTAAAACTCCTAAGCAGCTGTGGAAATAGTGGAATTCCATCCTTTCCTACCTGCAGCCACTTGAAGGGTGTCCCTGGGAGCAGGTGGTTCAGGAGGCACCAGGGAGAGATCATTCCTGGTGACCTTTTGGTGACAAGTGTGATGTTAGGGGCTTCCCTTCCCTCTCTCTGCTCCACAGCATTCCCCACCTCGCTGCCTGGAGCTTTTTCCTTTCTCTTACACACAAGGAGTGACACTGAGCAGCCGTGGGTGTCTGTGGGGAAATTCACCCTGTGCAGCCTCCTGACAATACAGAAAGTCCAGAGCTGCATCCTTCTGCAGTCCTGCTGCCCAATTGGGTAGTACATACCTGGGTAATGACATTAAATGGACCCAGACTGGAAAGTATCTTGGAAAAGAAAAAAAAAATTAAATTTTGACTCAATATAACATGATGACAATGGTAGATTAGCTTAAACCTCTGTACCAGACCCAAGTGCTGCTAAACCTTGACAGATTCAGTTCAGGTAAGACAATGCAAACTTTGGTGCAAACACTTAATTTTAGGAGCTTTAAGTCTGAGTTAAAACCTAAGGAGGGGTGGATCTTACATCTTCTTGCTCAGCACCTGAGCAATCCAGGTGACTTCAACCCCTGCAGGGTCTTGGTGCTCAGCCCCACCTCTGGCCCACTCCTAAACTGAAATTTCTGCACAAATCTTCCCAGAACTAAGAAGTTTTACTTGACATTTTAGAAAATCACTCGAGGGTGACAGAGTTAACACATGTCATACCTCCCAGCCAGCAACACATGTTTGGAAAATAGGCTTCATTTCACTAACTCAGGTTTTTTAGCAATATCCTTGCTGGAGAAGATGGCAGATAGCAAAAACACATGGTGGAACCAGAAGCTGGGAGAGAAATGTTCTTACCTCATGTTTACTCATTTATACCCTTAAGTTCTTATTTATCCCATGTCCACCAGCTGCTTTTCTCCTAATTAATCCCCTTTGGAGGGTAAACCTTCCTCCCACTGCCTTCCCCACACATGGGGTCTTCAGAAGTGCTCTGAACTCTAAGCTGCAATTAGATTGTGGTCCACAAAGGCTAAATAAACAAAGAATCACCCGTTTGGGGGATCCTGTGGCTGCAGGGAGCAGAGGGGACTCCCCAAATCCCGTGTGTTTTCTCCTCCTGCCTGGGACAGCATCGTGCCAGGTCTCAATGGCATTTGTCTCACTGCCATCACACCTGGTCCTGAAAAGGTTTCTGTGTGCTGTGCTCTCAGCTGCTAATTTGAGTAATAACATCACTGTAATTAGAAGGGGGAAAAAAAACACAGAAAGAAGTCCTGGGGTGTGTAGGCAAAACAATGAGATTTGTTTGAGATTCCTCATTGCTTTCTTGATCTGATCAGTGGCTGCATTAAATACACACACGCACATAAATTCACTCAGTCTTCTTCCTCAGCTTATTCTCCACAGACAGAATGTAAAAACCATCATCATTTGATACTATGAAACTACTTGACATTTTTCATTGTGAATATCAAGATTGTTTTCTTGCCACTGCAAATCCCTGCGGATGCGTTATGCCCGGTTATCTCAGCTCAACACATTTCACAGGGGGACATGTTGCAAGAGTGGCAGGACTGACAAAAATAAAAATTCACTTCAATGGAGAAGGCAAATCTATTTCTTGTTTGGCAGGCTCTGGCAACTGGTGCTTAAACAGCTCCTCATGCATTTGGGATGCACTCACAGCACTTGGGCTGAGAAATTGCTGCCTCCCAGTCTGGAGGAGAGACAGGCACTCTGCATCACCTGTCTGATCATGGCTCATCAGAGCTAAGGCTAAACAAAAGCTGCTGCTTAAGTGCATTTCAGCCTGGGGAATTCAGAGCTGCCTTTGGAAAACATTCTACATGGTTTGTATCCGAGTGAATTGGTTTAAGCATCACCCCTGCCAGGGGTAGAGCAGAGTGAGGGGTGGTGGAGATCCTGCTGCCTCAGCTCAGCAAAGCAAATGGACATTCTGCACCACTTCTGGGTGCAAATTCCCTCCACTAGGAATGGGGGCTGGGAGAGCTAAAACCCATTTCAAGATTCAAAATATTTTAAAGTATCTTGTCCAGCACTTTATTCTAGTGGAGACTTGCCTTCAGCAGAAAATAAAAACCTAACAAGAGCTGGATAAGAAGAAAGAGCTGGTGGGATAGGCTGAATGGTGGGATTTTGGTTTTGTGCTCTCCCTGGACATTTCACCAGTCAACTCATCTCCTGAGCTGGCCATGGTGCCCAGAGATGTGGGAGCAAAGGTTGGGGTCCCAACCCATGGCCTGACATAGCTGGGAGCCAGCTGTGGGTGGCACTGGAGTGGCAGCTACAGGTACTCACCAACTGTTATCCAGATTTATGGAAAGTGGGCAGGAGACCTGGCTGGCCCCCCTGGGTCTGGTGAGCAACAATCCCAGTTGAGTGCTGGGAATGCTGAGTGAATTGCAGGAACAGAGTGTGCCTCATTAGAAGAGCTCCTCATAAGTTATTCATTGTTATTTAGACTCAATACCAGACAGCAAAATTTAATCAGCCAGCATTGTGAAATAGCAGTGAGGGAAAACTGGCGAGCAGTTCCACATTTCCAGAGGAATTATGAAATGGTCCCTGTGGCTTTAGCTACTCATTTTGCCATGTTTTTATCAGCCCTGCTCTTCCTGTGTCATTCTCACTAAGCAGAGGCTGTTGGTTTCACTCCTCTCTCTCCACGGCAGCTGGGAAGGTCCTTGCTCACCTGCTGTGACATGTCTTGGTGGGTGAGACCTTGTGGATGGTGGCACAAGGAAAGGAGAGGAGTGACAGAGAGTTTTTGGTGGAGGATGTACTGTCTACACTGTGTTCACACTCAAAAACAGCTCACCCAGTCCTTGAACATTTAAATAGAGAATGACTTTCAAAGTGACCTGCTCCAAAAACACAATTACATGGATTATAATGCAAGAATATTACCAGTCTTCCATCCTTTTGGTTATGCCAGTTCAAACCAGCAGCAGAACTTTACTGCCATGAGGAAGATGTAGCTTTCCTCTTTTTCCATCTTTTTCTATTTGCATTTCAAGTCTGTAAATGTGTTCTCAAGGCTTCACTCACTTGACAATAACTTGGTATTGAGATCCCCCTTGACAGCTCCTCAGGTTTTTCCTTTCCCTCAGTGCTGCTGTCCTGGGTGAACCAAAGAGTCCTTTAAACCGAAACGGTGATTAATTACCATCATTGCAAAGAGATGCTAAATTTCCCAGTTGTGACTTGATGGCTAATTTGGTTTGTGAGAGGAGCAGAAAGGACCACTGGGTTCTTCTCACTGGAGTTTGAAAAGTGATGTTTTAATTAAAGTTAGAGGCACCAAAGAGGATTACCCTGTCTGCAGTGCCAGCTCAGAAGGCACAGCAGATGAATGGGCAAGGGGGATCAGCACAAGATCACTGCTAAGCTGGGGCAAGAGAGAGGGAGACACCAAACTGCCCTCCAAAAAAGGCTTGGGAGCCACACCTTGCCTGCTGCAATCCTTACTTGAAAAAAACTGGGAGAAATTATAGAATAAACTCAGCTTCTGGGTTTTCCCTGGAGCTCACAGGGGTTGCAGTTGCTTTGGGAAAGATTGTCTTGTGTTCAGCACAAGTGAGGCCCTGAGAACCGTGTTTGAGTTTCCCATGCTGTTAATAACAATGCACGATGTCGCTTGTACTGCCAGGGCTCATTGAATCTTCACCAAAAAGGAAAGGGAAAACATTCCAATAATTGCTATCATTGGCTTGTGGCTATTTACAGCACCTTGAGGGGCACCATGCCCTGTCAGAGAGCTTTGTGATCCTTTATCCGCGTCCTCTTTTCAGCTAAAATTGGAGATACTCCCTTCTCATTTCCCTGATGTCCTTGGCAGGCAGCAAGCCATATGCTTTTTAATACCTGTTGGTAACAGAATTTTCAAGTGCCCCAGAAGTCTGATATTTTTGTGTGCCTTTTTAAAATGGAGGGACACATTAATTTATCAATTCCAGGATCCAGGAGAAGCTCCTTGCTTCCCAGCTACACAGTCTCAGGGCCGGTTCCCAGTATCCATGTCAAACCATGCTGCATCTCTGTGAGACAAGGAAAAGGAGGGTAACAAATCCCCCTGAGCCTGAAAGGCTGATGCATTAGCTTATTGACTCTCCTACCCTCACTAATGCCATAATCTGATGGAATTAGGAGAGATGACCCAAAAACCAGGAGAGTGGAATGGTTCCATCCAAAGCCATAGGTACCCATGAACCGCTAGCACACGTCTCAGTTTTGGTGGGTGTCTCGGGTGAGAGGGGAGGCAGCAGTTATCCCAGCAGATGTGGAGGAGCAGGGCCATATGTTTGAGTGGTTTATGGCTCCCAGGGGGGCTGCTGCAATCACTGTCCTGTGGAAAGACAGCCCAGAGGCTGAGGCAGAGCGTGTCTCTGCAGGAGATGGTTTCACAGATGTAGGAAAGGGGTGTTGGAGGGCTCTGCGAGTTCCTGGAAGAGGTGACAGGGTTTTCTCACCAGCTTGGCCCATCTTCCCTTCTCCTATCAGCACTTGGAGGGGTTCCATCCTGCAGCTTCATCTGCTTGGCTTCCTTCAGCACTGCTTGTTCACAGCCAGCCTTCTGCTCCGCTTGCTGCTAATGAAGCAATCCAGCGTCTCTGCCAGCCACCTGGTGCCTTTGTTAAACGGGGAGGGAGAGGCAAACTGTTCTCATCTCATTGCTAAGCTGACAACTTTTCTCATGTGTAGAGTCATAAATATGCAGGAAATTCAGCGACCACATCAAATGCCTGATCCTAACTTCAACCTGACTCTCAAAGAAAGACAAGTCTGCTCAGAAATCGCTTGTCCTGGACTTGGACTATTGTGCAGTGCCTGCTCTCTTCCATGATCTTTATTGTGAGTTCCCACTAAATGAATAAATTCATACCTGTTAGTGCAAATTGGGTACCCTGTACCAAACGGAGCAGGGATTTTGTGAATATTTAATCAAATGGAAGAACAATGGAAAGTCCCAAGGCATGCAGTGCTCAAGCAGCAGGTGATGGAAAGCAAGTGCTAGAGGCTCTGCTGGTGGCTGGGTTGGACTTGGCACAGGGAATCCACGAGGGGCTTGTGCAGTGCAATGGTCTGTGGGGAAATAAGTGGTGGAGAACAGAGCTGGACCACTCCATCCATCAGGATTCAGAGGCAATTTTATGTGCTATGAGTCTCATGCATGCTCATGTTGGTTTCCCATAGCTTGTGTTATTCATGGCCTGAAGCTGTAATTATTTGGCTGAGAAAAAGACTCTAGATGGGTCCTGATCTTTTCCCCAGCCTACAGATAATGGTGTTACTGCATTGTCTCCACCTGAGTAAGAGAGATCTGAATGTGAACAGTGCATTTTGCATGCTGGAAAAACATAAACTTGTGGAGCTTGCCAAAGGTCACATAATGATGGAATTGGGAAATTATAAAGGTACTGGAAAAACATTAGATGATCTACAGGACCACAGAGCTCTTAAAAGATTACCCCAAGCCATGACAGCACTGACTGTGTTTTATGACTCATTGACTTGGTGGGAAAATATTTTGCCTAAAAACCTGCAGGACTTCTTGAACCAGGACTTTCATTAAAACACAAAGGAGTTCCAGCATTATCAGAGCTTTCCTTTTTCTTCTTTCAGGAGCTTCTTCAGCGTCTGAGATGGTGTTTGTAGGTCTAGCAGGAATTTGGGAATTAATAAATAAAGATGAAGAAACCAAAAGGAAATGAGTTATTAACTGCATTACACACCCTGGCTAGCCCTTTGTACCAGACGTGTAAGGAAAGTGGGTGGGTATGGATTAATTAGACTTCATCTTCTGGTTGCCAAGAAATATAAATTTGCCATGCTATGAATTTGCCACTCTTTTCTCCCCCTTAGTTTTTATTTTCATCTGTCTGTAACAGAGTTTTAAATACTGACTCCAAATGTAATATGCTTCCAAAGCAGCATTAGTGCTGAGTCTAAACCAAACATTATCTGATTAAATCTTGACCCAGATGAGTTTGTCTACTTTCTGTGCTTCTAAATACATATTTACCATATGTTGCCTCATATGCTGCTTTTGTTTTTTACTGATTCTTGGGTCCAAATGCTGTAATAATCATATGTTCCTTTTAGTCGTGAGTCAAACAAAGTTCCAAGTTTGCAGCCACATTCACAAGTCTGAAAATTAAAGAGCATCAACATCCATGATCAATCAACTCCCTGGTCAGTCCTGATGCTGTCACTTCTTCCCAGCTCCTGAATCAGTGACCAAAGGCTCAGTGGACATGGATTTTTCCCTGTGCTGAGGCTGCCCAAGCACACAGCACCTTGCAGCCTCCTCAGGACCCCTTTTGTGCTGCAAAGTTGGTTAAATTTATCTCATTTTCAAACTGCAAGCAGTCCATGGCTCTTTCTGCCTCAGGGAGGAGGTGATGCCTGCTCCTGCCCTGGGTATCTCCCCCATGAGGTTTCATCTCTCTCAGCCATGGGAAGGGCAGGACAAAGCTGAGCAGCTCCTGAGGGCTGCAGTGCACAGGTCAGGAGACCCCCGTGGGCACCCAGCACCCTCCAGCTGGGCAGTCTCAACATCACAAATCTTTTAGCAGCTGCTGAGCATCCAGCCCCAGGTCACACTTGAGCTGTCAAATGATTCCTCACAGAAATGTGTCAGATTGGAGTGAGGGCTTTGCTGGACCTGGCTGGTCCCTGGCTCCTCTTCTCCAGCATCCTGCAAGGAAAATGTGTTTTTTCAGCTGGGGAGGGCTGTGTTCTCCCACCTCAGCTTCAGCACAGCTTATAACCCCCTGCACACTCCTGTGCAGCTTCTCTTTTGTGTCCAAATTTCCAGAGCAATCATGAGGAGGCTGTATGGATCCCATTTCTAGTCTGCTGATTAAAAATATCTTACATTTTGGGCTGGGCACAAGGCTTACTAAGCTGCATGTTTGTACAGAGTATTCAGACTTCTTCATCTACTTGAATCAAATTTGACAGTGCCTACAAAACCTCTGAGTATCTAGAAAATCTAAATCTTTTTTAATGTGCTGAAGTATTTGCACTGTTGAAATGAAAGTGAACATAAATGCTGGTTTAATATTTATCCCCGTTTGTTCTTGGATTTTATTTTCAGGGTTCTGTGACAGCAACATAAATGTAAGTTATTGCTGATTCATATTCACACTTAATTCCTCTCTCCCAAACCTCTTTATACTTGTGCTACTTATTCTTGCTTGAGCTCTTCCTTTTTTTACCTGTTTCCTAGCAAATTATAGTTAGAGGTGAAGCATTTTCTAATTCAAGCCAATTTCTAGAATTATTCAAGCATTTAATTTAAGGAAAGGCGTGCAATTACAGCAAAGTACTTTGGAAAATTTTAATCCTTAACTCAGAAGCTGCCTTGGAGTTTCTGGGATGCACATCTCCTCAACAGGGAGCCCACAACAAAACCCATGAGCCAACATTCTCCAGCTTCAGCCCCGTGGTTGTGTTGTAGCAGACTCAACATTGATTTTGGCTGCTGCAGAGCTGGTCCCATTAAACACACCTACGAGAAAGCCTCCCAAGGGAGTGGGTTTCTGCCTGAATAGCAGGAGTTGCTGAGTTTAATTTAAACATTTAACATCAAACATCCTCGCACCCCACGCTCAGAATTGATTATAAACCTTGGGATTTCTGTCTTCTTTCTGTCAAGGAAAATCCTCAGTGGGCAGAAGTGGGGAAGGAAAGTGAAGGCTGCTCCTCTCCTGGGCTCAAATCCACATGTGCTGGCCAAGCCCCATTATGATAATGTTTACACATGTTCTGCATCCAAAATCTGCCTTATTGCACTGCAGGTGCTCAGCCTGGCTCCAGGAGTGCAGCTCTGAGCAGTAACAGCAGGTTTCCTGCAGGTTCATTGCAACGTGCACCACCAGACACCTCCTTGATTTATTCCAAAACAAAAGCATTTCTCTGGATATCATGACACAAATTTAATTTCATTCATCCGTGCCAGGTTAGAAATTACACCTGTGAATGGAGTTTGCTGCTGGAGTAATGGGAAAACCACTTAATGTCATTTAAGCCATTTGGGACCAAACGTCACTGTCACGACACCCTGGAGGACAAATGCATGGGCTGCAGGAACCAGAAGTTTGCTCAGTGCCAAAACCAAGCATGAGGATTTGCTGCTATTTTATAGGTTGGCAAAAAGATCCACATAAACACAAGCTGTAATAATTAGCTTGAGACAGTAAGACACAAGTGCACCGAGTTAGAGGGAGGGAGTGGATTTTGGCCCTGTTGTTTCTCCATTCCATTTTATTTAGATGGTGGCATGGAATCACAGACTCATTAAGGTTGGTAAAGACCTCCAGGATCGTCAAGACCAATCTTAATGGAAATATGAAAACACATTGGTGGTGATATCTGCACCCAGCACATTATTTAGCTCCTAGTCAGCTGGAATGTGGCAAAAGTCAGAAACTCCTGAATTCAGGTGCAGGTCTGGGCAGTCAGGAAGGCAGGATCAGACTCACATGTGGAGCTCTGCCACTCATTCCAGACTCTGGGCAGAAAAGGAGCTCATCGAGGCTGTGTCTCCATCCTCTCTCCACAAACTGGAAACATTCAAATCTAATTTGCCTTGTAATGATTCTCATCTAATGTTTTTTCAGAAACAACAGTGAAACGTGTGATTTCATGAAGAGAAAATCAAAGGTGCTCACGGGGTGTTCCTGTTATTATCGGCACATTTTGGGCTCTGTCTGTGTGATCAAATAAAGCAATGAGAATGATGATGATTACTGTTGTCACTTGCAGCTCCTCTCCAGCACAACCTGCCCATGATCAATGGCAGTGCTCCTGCTGAGCCCAGCCCATCCCCTGGGACAGCAGGACAAGGTGCTGCAGCAGGTCTGGATCTGCTCCTGCTTCCTCCTGCTGCTGAAACACAGCACAGGAGAGACCCTGCAGATTGCTGTGCTTTGATTTGCACTGCCGTGCCTTGAGTTGAGCAGAGAATGGGGGACAGACACTGGAGGGAAGCCCTCATTTCTGAGGAGAATGCCCTCTTGATGCAGCTGGAGGTGGCTAAAGCAAGGGCACTTCTGCTCTTCATAAACCAGAACCATGACTTCAGATCCCCCTGCACGTCCTGGACAGTGGATCTCCAGGAACTTGGGGTGACATTTATTTGTTTCCATCTTTGTCAGCTCCCTGGAGCCAGCAGGACTGTGGCTCTCTGGTGTGTGAGCAGTTGAAGGATCTGCTGAGGATACCCTGGCTGCAAGGATCCCCTCCAGCAGCAGCTGCTGTTTGCCATGGAGCTGAGCAGAGCAGCTCCCTACCAGGCAGGAGAAGAAGAAAAGTGTTTTCTCCATGAAATCACTGTCTCCTGGAGGAGTTATAATACTAGGCTATCACCTGGTGAGGCTGGTGGGAAGATGGGCAGAGCCCTGTCAGTGAAGAGTGATTCACTGGATAACTGTTTTACAGGAGAACTCGCAGCTCTAATCACAACTTCTCAGTTGCTAATGGCTGAGAAGAGTTAAATGAAGAGCAAAAATAGCTTCATGTCTTCTGAGTCCTCCATGAGCACGGCACTTGTGAGGAAGTCTGCAATTAGGCAAACTGAGAATCTAAAGACAAATGAATTTGACTTATCTCCTTGTCTTTTAGCACTTGAAGAAGAAACTCAGCCTGTCAGGAACTGAACATGAGACTATTGCACCTCTCCTGGGTTAGGAGCATCACCTTCTCCCAGATCCTTGTGATCAGGTTCAAAAGCCAAAGAGGATGAGGAGTCACCCCTCAAGGAGTCATCCCTGTCTCCAGCTCTCCCTTCCTTTGAGGCTGAGGCAGCCAAAGGTCTGGGAGCTGCCCTGGCTCCAGCAGAGTGCTGTGCTGAGTGCCCTGGCTCAGCTCCCACCATGGGCTGCAGGAGGGAGGGGACCAGCTGTGACAAGACCCTGCAGTTGGGTTTGCTGTAGCTTGGTTGGTGGGTGAGGGTGAGATTGTCACATTTTCTGTCTCTATTTGCTGTCAAAATCTGCTCTAAACCAATTTCGCTTAAATTTGCAAAATTGCTTCTTCACATCATCCCTTTTACATCTTGAAGCAAGTGTGCATTTGATCAAAATCTTTCTTTTTATACCTCCAGCTCAGGCTGTGACATGTCACGCAGCTAATTCAATACCTACACATGCCCTTTTATTCCAATAAAAGACCAACAGATAAAGTGATCTCCTCATATTGCAACACAAGATGGATTTTATTTCTTGCAAGTTTGCCCTTTTTCAAGCATATCTCAGATCTCTTTATATGGCAGACTATCAATTTCTCCTTCTAGCTGGCATATCAGGCTCATAATAAAATGTGTTTGCATACTTATCAGGGGAAGCAGAAAGTCTCACAGAGGACAGGGCTGTATTTCTGAGCTCCTTGGAGGGGCTTCTGGGGAGTGAAGATCTCCATTAAGGTACAGATGGGAGGTGGGAGCTACACATCTTCCTAATGCAGCCACAGCTCAGTCCTCACAAAGATGAATTTAGGACTTGCTGCTTGCTCAGCTCGTTTTCCAGTGGTTCCAGAGGCTCATCAGCGCTGTTAATTTGTTATTGTCCCAGTTATGACCCACTGGGGTGTCTCAGGTGCCTCTCTTTCTCCAGGGAGACACTCAAATGAGACACCCCTTGAGACAAGCTTGTCTGGGGACAACAGGTGAAGAGCTCCACAAGGCTTCTAAAAATCTTTAAAAATAGCTCCTGGTATTTATGGTCAAAATCTCACATTTTTTTATATGGCCCATATTGTTATAGTCCCCAAATATTGGAAAATATTTTCTAAGCACTGGCCTTGCTGTGCAAATTAAGCTGTAGAAGTGTCAGAAAATGTTGCCTGTGGACTTGTGCCCTCTAAAAGTATTACTAATGCAAACAAAATCCAGGCAGATCCTGCCACCCTGACTTCAGCTTGACTTTTGGCTTTTAATTCTTGAATTTCATAGCTCTGTGTCTCCTCGTGCCTCCCTGGGAGAGGAACATCTCTCCTTGCACTGAGGTCAACCTGCTCATTTGGCAGCATAGCTCCAGGTAAGACAAGGGCTTGAAAAGAACCTCACACAATATTAGAGCCAAGATGACCCGTGGCTGCAAAATTTGCTGAAGGATCAGAGCAAATTCTAGAGAATCAAGTAGTTTAAAGAAATAATTTTGTTAACTGAACTCTGTCCAGCTGCCTGCCAGCTCATCTCACAGCTGCTTTTGGGGAAGTTTCTGTCATTGTTACTCCACTTTGCCATCTGGTGAAATATTACTTCCTTTGATGACATTACTGAGGAAGAAGGACTCCATCTAATTTTTCTGACCTATTTCACATCCTTGTCACCAGTGTGGCTTTGCTGATGTTTAGCAATTTCTTGTATGAATGCACCCTTCTACCCAAATCATTCTCCTCACTTTTTTTCCTCGGGCATTCAGGCCTGGATTCAAGGCTGGGTGGGCAACATTTCTTGTTTTGCTATAAAATCATGTACTGCACTAAAAATGAACTTGTTTTGGTTCCCACATCTGTACACATGGGCTTTGTAAACAAAAGAGAAAAGCTGTAGCCTGGGCTTAGGGAAAGAGAAGGCTCTGGAGTGACCTAATTGTGGCCTTCCAGTACCTGAGGGAGCTAAATAAAAATGGAGAGAAACTGTGCAAGGGCATGGGGTGACTGACCGAGGGGGAATGGCTTCAAACTGACAGAGAACATGTAGAGATTAGATGTTAGGAATAAATTCTTCCCTGGGAGGGTGGCACAGGGAAGTTGTGGCTGCCTCTGCATCCCTGGCAGTGTCCAAGGCCAGGTTGGAAGGGGCTCTGAGCAGCCTGGGACTGTGGAAGGTGTCCCTGCCCATGGCAGGGGTGGGACACAACCTTTAAGGTCCCTTCCAGCCCAAACCATCCTATGATTCTGATTCAGCAGAGTTTTCTGAGGAGCCAGTCACCAATTGTAGCAAAAACACCACGGGATCACGCCTTTGCTTTGGCATAAGGCTTTGGAATGATATTCACAGGTTAGGCAAGACAAGAAGCAGAGCAGGGAAGTCTCTAGAATCAAAAATGAAAAGATAGTGCAAGAGCAGACATTGTTTTCTGTGAGACGAAAAAATCCAACTTGTTTTTTAACAGTGAAACAGTTGGAAATATTTTCCCTTGGAGTCAGAACAGTTTGTCTGTGATTTATGAGAATCTTTATAATGATAGCTATTGTCCAGAGAGTTCCCCTTCTCAGTAAACATCTTTTCACTAAATCAACCAAATATTTATTTCCCACAAGCTGGGCTCTTTTTTTTTTCTTTTTTTTTTTTTCTTTTTTTTCCCCCACATTTCTTCAGTACCTGCAGTTCCCCAAACACCTCTGATGAGACTTCTGGGAAAAAATATGTCAGGCACTGAATGCAGCCCCAGTTATCATTGAAAGGCACTGAATGAGCTCCCTCTCTAACACAGGATGAAAGGAATTAACTTCTCTGACCATTTTTTTTTGAAAATATATTTTTCTTTATCTCTTGCATCCTTTGGTTGTTTAATTTACAGCAGTCCCAGGCCTGTTCTGCATTATAGAGCCTCTGGAGTTGGGCTTTTACCTGATAATGGGAGCCTTTTCCCTTGGGTTGGGTGCAACAACCTCTGAGGCATATCAGAAGAAGGAAAAGAAAATCCCTCTCCAGGGACTCTCTGTTCACTCTAACAGGGTTAATACTGGTTTTGTCCTCTCTGGTTCAAGATGCTTGAACTGAGAAATTGTCTGGGTAAATGTGGCCAGAAATCAGCCCAGCCTGAGGCGTGAGATGTGGCTGGGAGGCGTCAGGCTGGGAGCTGGGGTCAGCAGGACTGCACCTGCCTCAGAAACAAAGCACCCCAGGCGAACCCTCAGAGTGATCCTGACAGTTTCCTGGCCACAGGAGTGGGAACAAGCCCTTCCTCTGAGTCATCAGAGCAGCAGGTCCTGCAGTGACATCAGTGAGGAAAACAGGACAGAAACTGGGCTTGTGCAGGCTGGGCTCAGGCTGTGCCCAGGGCAGGGATGGAGCTCAGCAGCCTCACAGAGCCTCTTGCTCTTCCTCCTGGTGATGATCAGGAGGGACCTTGTCATACCCTGAGAGGCTGCAGAGCAGTGCCAGCACCCTCTGGTCACACAGGAGAGGGGTGCCAGACTGGGTCCAGGAGCAGCCCAGGCTCAGGAGCAGCCCAGGCTCAGGGTGTCAGTGCTTGGAAAAAATAGGAGGATGTGGGCTCTTAAAGGGAAGAATAGCAGGAACGAGCCAGATTACAGAGAACCAATAATAAGCACTTGCACAGGTCACAGCATGCTTTGGAAGACAAAAGTGCCAAGTTTTTGAGTTTGAAATGTCAAAGCCAGTGTAGGGAGTCCCAGGAAAGTTTCCACTGGGAACCCTTCTGGTGCTGAGCCTGCTGCATTCCTCAGTGCTGGGATCCCTGGAAAAGGACAGGGACTTTCTGGGTGCCAGGGACCAGGGTGAAGGGTGTCTGAACACATCCTGCTGTTTGGTGACATAGAGCCAAGGAAAAAGCTCTTCCAGCCCATGGCATTTCCAGCATTTAATAAAAAAGCTCACACCAGGAAAGAGCACAAAGCATGGCCAGTGCTTTTTGTGCTTCCTGAAATCCAAGGCTTTTAACCAGGATCTGTGTGCACTTCAAACACATGGGAAGCTCACTGGGAAGAGACAGTAAAAAGTGCTTGGCTGCCAGGGAGTTTTGCTGTGCTGCTTTTTCCTTTGCACTTTACAACAGCCAGGCCCACTGAAATTTTGGAAAGGAGCATCAACTCTTTGGAGGAGGGTTCAGAAAATGAGATTAATCTGCAAGTTGAGTTCTGAGACCTCCTGAAAGATGCTGGT
Source organism: Passer domesticus (assembly GCF_036417665.1). Classification (NCBI taxonomy): domain Eukaryota; kingdom Metazoa; phylum Chordata; class Aves; order Passeriformes; family Passeridae; genus Passer; species Passer domesticus. The sequence continues at coordinate 10,243,172 of NC_087489.1, read as the reverse complement.
GTGAGGAGAAGGGACTGTGCTGGAGCGCTCCTGGCAGCAGGGCTGTGCTCCGAGCCGGCACCACTGCGTGGAGCTGTTGGAAGCACAGCTGGCAGAGCCGCTGCCAGGGCTGCAAAAGCAGATTAAAGCCCTGGGGAGCAGAGGAGCAGCCCATCTGCATGTGCCGTGCTTGGGGCTGCCATGCGGGGTCCCAGCCACTGCGAGTGCAAAGTTTCCATTTAGACTCCTCTGTCCCTTTTTTTGGTATTTTTTCTTGGAATAAACCCCAGGATTTCCAAAGAGAAACCCTGTGTGCAGCACGACTTCTGTGTGGTGAGCACTTGTACTGCGTACATAAAGGCAAAATGCATTTATTGCCATGAGGAACCAGATTTGGGCTAGTGGCAGTACCAGCCCAAGGGACCCCAAACTCTTTATCTCTAAGCTAAAGCAGTTGATATCTCCTGTGTGTGTCCAGTTAATGCAGCACTCTCTGATGTGTGAGACAAATACCACCAAGTCTGTCAGCCAGTATATTCATGAAGTTAGAAGGGGTTTTGCCTGAGTAAAATCCTGCCTGGATTTGACCATGTAACACACAGAATACAGGACCTGTAAAAGGAGCCTCAACACCTTGTTTCCCAGTTCTTCCTTCCCAGTGACTGATTCTTCTTCAGGGTGATTGTCTTACCAATAGCACCATGCACATCACAGCATGTTCTGGGTTTTGGGCTGCCTTTTTCTTTTTTAAACTGCCCAAGAACACACATGCTGGGGTGTGTGATCACTGCTCTGCTCTGGGCATGTCTGTCCACTTTGCCAACCCACACACCGACGTGCTCACACTGCAGAGCCTCAGCGGGTGAATCTGCCGTGAAAACCAGAGTCAATAAATTTCCTGTGTATCAACTGGTTTGATTTAAAATACTCTTCTGAAAAACAGTTCAGCCAAAGGCAGTAAATATTGTTTATTGCTCAGCCAAACCAACACTTTATTTTGCAATAAGTTGAGTGTAGGAGTGCCTGTAAGTAATGATCCAGTCAATATTGCCACCAACAATGCTGATCGATGTCTGTTTTTCTACCACCCCTTTCTCCCTCACTTCCTCACTTTTCAGGCACAGCATGCCCCAAAAAAATCCCTGTACACTCCAGGATTTTACCTTCCCAGCTCATCTTAGACACTCCTGGCTTTTAGGGCAGAGCCTGTCTATAGTGAGCCCACTGGGAAGGGATTTTAAAGGCTTCCATCGGTCCAGCATGCCCTGCCTCACAAACTTGCTCTAACAGGGCTTTGGGGCTGGGTGCTCCATTGGGAAAGGCTGATGCTGTCTCTTAGCACCAACCTCTTGCAGAGCTTTCCCTTTGCTGCTTCTCGTGCCCTTCAGAAAAATCCTGCCCGATGAAAATGGGCAGGAATAAGATTAACACAAAAAATTCCTAATGACTGGAATCACCTGGAAAAAGAAAAGATGAAAAATACTTGAGTCTCCATAAAAGGGGAGTGAGGCTTCACATCTGAGGCACAGTGGGACCCTCGGCTGGAAGTCCAGGCAGTTTAAATAGATGAGGTCTTTGGGTGACATTTTCCTGCAAGATTTTAAGTAAATGCCTTGCAGTAACATTTGAGATCAGGCGTTTTTTAGTTTCCATGATTCTTTTCCTTTTTTAAGCCGCAGACACACACACACAAAATATATTAAAACGAGCCCAGATTAGCTAAAAGGTCGGCTGGTTCCGAAACAAACAGTGGGGATTTATGGTGGAGGCTTTGGAGCACCAGAAGGAAGCTGGGAGGGGAACGTGGGTTAAAACCTTGCTGGGAGCAGGAGTGAAGGTGAGAAGAGATGTTTTTGTCATTATTTTGGAGAAAGGGAATTCATAAATCCCCCAGGGCATGTGCTGGCAGCAGGGAGAGAAAAGAGGTGCTACACTGAGAGGCAGGAAAGGGATGGATGTGGGGTGGGAAAGGGGGGGATATTTTGGTGCCTTCCTTGGGCAGGCTCAGCCCCTGGCTGCTTGGAGAGCAGGGCTGGCAGGGTCTCAGGCTGGACCAGCCCAGCTCTGTAAAAGCCAGGTGAGGACAGAAGGGAGAACCTGCCTGGGCAAAAAACTTTCTGGAAAGGTGGAGAGGTCGATCCCTGCCCAGGGAATTCAAGGCTGCATCCCAGGAGACAAGCCCTGTGCTCTCACCCTATCTGTGAGGAACAGAGCTGCAAGAGAGATGAGAATCCTTCACGTGTAGCTGAGGCAGGTTTGACAAGGAATCATTAGAATTTACTAAATTTATTATCTCGTAGAAATGCACTGTTAAGGCCTTTCCTGATGGGAGCACTCAGCCCATTTTTGGGGTGGTCCCTACCAACTTTTGGGGCAGTACCTTCCCCGTGCACTTTAGAAAAGGAGAGATTTGGCCGGTACAAACCGCACCAGCCTGTTGAAGTGTTGATTGTAGCTCAACAGCCACATTATTTCCAGGTACCTGCTACTTCAGTTGGCAATTAGATTTATTTTTAAACTGTATCTTTTGATATTCCCTGCCAGTGCTTGGCATGGAGGGAAAGTGGAGGAGGCAGCACATGGAGCACTCAGGAAGAGCTGCTGGGGCAATTCTCTCCTTGCCAGCCGTGCCTGAGCATCGCCTGTGTGCAGAAAGATGAGGCAGCAAAACCCAAACCAGAGCATTTCTGCAGACAGCTATTGATATAAACGTGCACATCCACACTGCAAAATTAGACCAGCAGATGGGTATCTTGTTTGTGGGAATAGCAACAGCTTTTCACAAGGCCAAAATGAAGTTACAGCACCAGAAGGGACAGTAACTCTTCATTACAGATAAAGATCCCAAAGGAACTCGCTCTCTGCATCTGTGGGAGAGCTGCTTTAGCCCATAACTGTGGGTTTGTGCCTCAGTCATGGGGCTCTGAGCTCCCCCTGGGGTTTGGGGGCTGGGGACAGTGGGTAGCCAGGAGAGGTTTGCATCCCAGCTGCAGCTCTCCTTCAGACATCAGTGCACCCCACCAACTCACCTCATGTTCCACTCTCCTTTTCCAGGGTAAATACCCTTGATCCATCCCCAAACCCTATCCAAGGGTCAGGAGCAATTGGGGAGACCAGCTGGGAACAGCAACTCTGACAAACTCCTTTCAGCTAATAAAAAGTTCATAATAGAGGAGCTTAAATGGAAGGAACATTGGTGTTAAGAGATTATTAGTCATTCTCTAAACTAAAGTGGGATGAGTGCCGGAAAATATTTCTCTCCAAATTGGTATGAATAACATGACTAAATAAATCTGATTTTGGTTAGTCTTCCATGGGGTTCTTATTGGATTGAGGTAAGAGGAGAAAAACTGGGGGGAATATTGACTCTTGGTGGATGGCTGGGGAAAGTTGCTGCTTGTATTCAAGAGATGATTTGATTGATTGAAGAATTAGACATCTTGCATCAGCTAGGTAAGAGCCTGGGTGAACACAGAGCCCACTGGCTGTTGGAAACAAGGCTCTCAGCATCTGCTAATGAACAGGAAAAATTATGGCTGTCTTTGGATAAACCAGTGATGCTCTGAGTGGGATTTTCCTCCATCTCCTCTCTTCATTTTTAAAGGTTTTTCTCTCAAAGGTGACTGAGTGGACAAACAGCTCACCAGAGTTTTACAGGGCGGCTGAAAGGGTAACCCCATCACAGACCACCCATCCTTTCCCTGTGGAGGATCTATTTGTCACCTTCAACATCACCACAACACCCCACAGCCCCTGTCCCTGCAACAGGGAAGCTCACAGAGGAACCCACATCCCCAAACATGAAAATATTAAGGGAAAAGTCACTGATAGGGACCAAAGCAAAGCAGCTGTGCTGTGGCACTGATGGTGCCCTAGCAGGTCAGGGCACAGGTAGGTATTTGTAGATGTGTTTCCCCCTTCATTGACATGAATTTATCCTAGCAGCAGCAGGAGCTGAGTGGGTATTTGGGAATCAGCAGTACCTGCAGATGTACAAGAGTGTCAGAGCACCCCTGATGCCTCTCCTCACCCTGAGGGGGTGAAGGAGGGGGCTCAGCCCCACGAGCAGCCCCTCAGCAGACCCAGCTTCCAGCCGTGCCTCTGTGCCTGACTTAGAGAGGGATGTGGGGTCTCCCCGGGGAGTGGCACCGCAGCCCAGCCCGGGACCTTCCCCTCCCTGCACGGGCCGGGCCTTGGGGACCGAGCGGGGGCTGCAAAACCGGGGGGCTCTGCGTGACCGGCGGGGAGGGGCGGGCGGGTGTTTACCGGTGTGTAGCGGTGTGTGTGCCGGTGTGTGTGTGCGGGTGTGTGTGCCTGTCCCGGTGTGTGTACCGGTGTGTGTGCCGGTGTGTGTCCGTGTCCCGGTGTGTGTCGGTGTCGCGGTGTGTGTGTGTCGGTATCCCGGTGTGTGTGTCCGTGTCCCGGTGTGTGTCGGTGTCGCGGTGTGTGTGTGTCGGTATCCCGGTGTGTCCCGGTGTCCCGGTGTGTGTCTGTCCCGGTGTGTGTGTCGGTATCCCGGTGTGTGTGTCCGTGTCCCGGTGTGTGTGTCCGTGTCCCGGGGTATTTCAGTGTCCCGGTGTGTGTGTCGGTGTCCCGGTGTCTCCCGGTGTCCCGGTGTGTGTGTCCGTGTCCCGGTGTGCCTGTCCCGGTGTGTGTCTGTCCCTGTGTGCCTGTCCCGGTGTGTGTGCCTGTGTGTCCCGGTGTGTCCCGGTGTCCCAGTGTGTGTGTCGGTGTCCCGGTGTGTGTGTGTCTGTCCCGGTGTGTGTGTCTGTGTGTCCCGGTGTCCCGGTGTGTCCCGGTGTCCCAGTGTGTGTGTCGGTGTCCCGGTGTGTGTCTGTCCCGGTGTGTGTCCGCGTCCCGGTATCCCGGTGTGTGTCTGTCCCGGTGTGTGTCTGTCCCGGTGTGCCTGTCTCGGTGTCCCGGTGTATTTCAGTGTCCCGGTGTGCGTGTCCCGGTGTGTGTGCCTGTGTGTCCCGGTATCCCGGTGTGTCCCGGTGTCTCGGTGTGTCCCGGTGTGTGCCTGTCCCGGTGTCCCGGTGTATTTCAGTGTCCCGGTGCGTGTCCAGCCCCCCGCAGCACAGCGATCAGCGGGGGAGCGGCGGGAGGAGGGCTCGGGGGCCGCTGGCTCGGAGCGGGGGGCGCGTCTCGCACTCGCACACGCGCGGCAGCCCCGGGACCGCGGGCTCCTCCCGCCGCCTTAAAGCCGGCCGAGTCCCGCTCCGGGCGGCGCTGCCCGGCGCCGGGGATGCACCCGAACGCCACGGCCCCGGCCGTGCCCGCCGGGCCGCTGCAGCCGCAGCCCAGCGGCTTCGCCAACGCCACCAACCGCTCCGACCTGCTCCCCAAAGTGCCCGACGAGGAGGACCTGGACGTGAACACCGACATCTACTCCAAAGTGATGGTGACCGTCATCTACTCGGCTCTGTTCTTGGTGGGCACCGTGGGCAACTCCATCACGGCGTACACGCTGGTGAGGAAGAAGTCGCTGCAGAACCTGCAGAGCACCGTGCACTACCACCTGGCCAGCCTCGCCTTCTCCGACCTCCTCATCTTCCTGCTCTGCATGCCCATCGAGCTCTACAACTTCATCTGGGTCCACCACCCCTGGGCTTTCGGCGGGGCCGTTTGCAAGGGCTACTACTTCCTCCGGGACGCCTGCACCTATGCCACGGCACTGAACATCGCCAGCCTCAGCGTGGAGCGCTACATGGCCATCTGCCACCCCTTCAAAGCCAAGAGCATCATGTCCCGCAGCCGCACCAAGAAGTTCATCAGCTGCATCTGGATCGCCTCCTTCCTGCTCGCCATCCCCATGATCTTCACCATGGGGCAGATCTACGGCAAGGACCGGGACCCCGACTCGCTCATCTGCACCGCCATCGTGGACACCTCCACGCTCAAGACGGTCATCCAGGTGAGGGCCGGGGGGCCGCCTCCTCCCCCGGCTGGCCAAACTTTGCGGGGCAGGAGGGGAGGCTGGAGCGGGGTCCCGGGCAGCCCTAAGGGGACGCCCCTGCCCGGGGTGCTCTCGGGAGGGGTTTGGGGGGGTCTCGGCTCCCCCTGCTGCGCCCCTCCCCGCACCCGCTCCTGCCCCGCCGCGCTGAGCAGAGAGCTTGCACCGGGGAAAATCCTGCTCCGTGCTCAGTCCGGCCCCTTCCCGTGCCCGGAGCTTCCCCTTGTCCCGGTCCGGAGCTCCCGGTGGCCGGTCGTGGCCAGAAACCCCCAAATCTCCACCCTTCCTCTGCATTTTCTGCATCTCCCCCTCTTCTGCTGGAAAGCGGCCAGCAAGTTCAGGGCGAATAAAACCATCTCCCCCCTCTCCCCGTTCTTTGTGTCGATCCAGAGCCCTTTTCTTCAGTGTAGTGACAGCTCCTAATTTCAGAAAGTTTTGGACGCAGGGTGTAGCATTGGCTTCTGAAAAGGAGCTGCATCGTGGAAGCCAAAGGCTGCTATTTTTGCTGTTTTGGGGAAATCCGTAGCTGGTTTTAGCAGCCCCTCCTGACTTCAGCACGGCTTTGCTGCTCTCCACACAGTGCTAAATCCAACACGCCCATGCGTGGAACGGATTTCAGCATCAACACTTGCCGTGCTCCAGTGCTCTGGCGGGTTGAGGGATTTGTTTACTGGAGCATTGAGCTTGAAAAATGTAAGAGACACGGAAGGAGGGACAGAAGAGAGCAAGACACCAATCTCCATAGCCCCTTGGCTGCCAGGCTTGCATGTGATAGCTGCTCAATTTTTTATCTGGAACATGAATTTCAGGTGGGGTTAATCAGCGGGCAGTTGGAATTTAAAGCTGCATGTGTACTGAAGTCGCTGGGATGTTCCCACTCTTGAAGGGAGGGAACCTAAATGGAAATGAATCAGAACCATTCCTTCCCACTAAAAGCAGGTGAGGGTATGTGCATTTAGATTTAAGACCAGAGTCAGTAAATGTTTAGACATAACTCTCCCAGTTTCCCCTCTGTACTGTTGAAGTAAACGAAAATCAAGCCCTGATAGAAGCCCCGGATTTCCTCTGCATTTTATCATGATCCCTAACTTTCATCTGAGGTGGTGAGGGCTGCATTTCTCCTGTAGATGCCTGGAAGGTTTTGTCAGCGGCAGCCCAGTGTACTTAACCCAAATTCTCTGTTCTCTGAGGAGACTGAGCCATCTGATTTGAGAACAATGGGACTGAAATGCATTATTTCCACTCATCTTCCTTCTAGGATTAAACTGATGCTCGTTGTTACCATGGTAGGGCTAAAACCAGAGGATTATTTCCTAGCCATATCTTTGGAGATTACACTTTAAACAATTCTCAGTATACCTTACAGCCTTGCAATGATTCAATTCCATTAGCCAAGTCAGGAGTAGGAAACATGAATATATTATGTGTATGTGAAGTTCACCTATGGGCTTTCCTCATATATATATATTTAATTAACTAGTGGATTAATTTAAAAGTTAAAAGAAAGAGGCAGCTGTTGGGGGAGAAGGAAGAACCAAATCCCAAACTGTGCCAATCTGTTCCTTCTCAGGGGATCTGGCTGCAGAAGTGGCTTTGCCAAGCCAGGAAGGTTGTTTCATGGTTTCACTCCATTTCTCTGAGCACAGGGAAGCATCACACAACGTGAGGCAGGGCCCTGGGCCGGGAGGGCTCTGGAGTGAATAAGCAAAGCAGCTGCAAGGCAGGTTTGAAGTGCGTTAGTGGAAACCATGGCACAGCGTGTGAGCCGGCCTGGGCTGTGCAGAGGTTTAAAAAAAGACAAATGATGGAAGATCCGGGAGAGAAAGGGCAGTGCTGATGTGGAGTGTGACGTGCAGAGGTCTTGCTGGGTGGCAATCTGGAGCCCTGGTCTTTCATAGTGGGTTCAAGCTGCTTTAGAGCATCTCTGCATCTCTTTGCATTCATTTTCTGTCTTTAAATTAAGGAGAGCAGTGATGCACTTGCTCGAGCTGGCAAATCACTTGTAATAAATCACTCAACATCTTTCACTCCTATTCCTGTTTGGCAAACTGTCTAAAGCAAACTGGCATTTTCTTTTTTGGAAGCCATTAGCTCTCCAAGTGGTTTTATTTGTTGGCTGATTGAAAGAAGTTCAAGTTCTGTCCCAGAACAGGGCATTGTAACCATTTATATCCTCGGAGACCAGTGTGAGCTATGGTTTTGCTGGGATCATTACAGGAGAATGATCCTCTCTGAACTGGAACAAGCTTCCTGGAAAAAGTATTTCACAGAATCACAGAATATTCTGAGTTGTAAGGGCCTATTTGATTGTAGTAATTTAACATCTCTGATTTTGAAAAAGTTCCTCTGCATTTGCTTTGAGTATTCAAATTTTAATGGACATTCCTGAGTGGAATTAGACTGAATGTGAACAATCAGGATTCCTAGTAAGGATAATAATAAAAAAAGTAATTATTCAAACAACACTCAGAAAATTTGGTTCTTGCACGTATTAACTTGCACCACTTAAGCTCCACAACAACTGTAAGACGCAATGACTGATATTCTTCTAGCAATTACTAATTGCTCAGGGCAGCACATAATCAGGAGGAGCAGCAGGTGAGACATTCTGCAGGGTGACACTGTGTGTCCCCACGATCCCTACCCCAGGCACATCTCACCTCTTGCCATCGAGGCATTAGCCCTGTGTGGCCTCTAATATAGAATTCTTAGAACTATTTCCCAGCTTTGCTCATCACTGTCCTTTCAGCTGCTTTAATCAGCCTGTGGATCTGGTTTATTTTACATTTTCCATTGCCGAGTTTTCATGCTGCTAGTCAGGGATGTCTGCTTTGGATTTTGGCACCCACGTGGGATCTGGTACCAGGAGTAAGTCCATTATAGCCACATTATTTAGGTCTGGTAAACTCTTTAGCTGGCAGACATCCCCTGAAAAGCACTGTTGCTTTAGGTTCTTTTTCCACACAGATTAAACACCTCTTAAAGCCATACAAGTAAATTAATATTTTCATGGCGCTTCAGCTGGAGGAGGTTTTAAAGCTCCCCGTTGTGGCAGCAGTAGATAGAGAGTTCTGGGGCAGGATGAGAGGTTTTCCCTGTTCACTGATGAGGCTGTGCCTGTAGGGCTGGCTCTGGAATCAGCTTCCTCAAAACAGGATCCCACTGAGGTTCCTGATCTACCATGTGCAGCCCTGTGTGCCGTTAACATTGCACAGTCTGAGCCCTGATTTTCAAAAAGCTCTGAATTTTACTGGCCAGATGCAGTGCAAATTGATTTTCCTGCTTATTGCTTTCTTACCTTCATACCTGTTTTCTGGAGAGGTTCACAGCAGAACCTGAAGGAAGCACCTCCAATCCTGGTGCACTGCCAGTCCCCACACACAGAGCTCCTCAAACTAAAATCCCAGGACTCCATCTGAGGCTGGGCTGGGCACACGTGCAAGGGGAGCTGGGTGTGGGCAGCTCCTGGCCCCCCAAAATTCACAGGGGAAGATGTTTTCCCACTGGTGTGGCACAGCCTGTGCTCGGATGGCTCTGCTGCAAAATGTCCCCCAAGCCACAGCAAGTGCCTGGAGAGTGTCTGACACATGCTAATGTTTGATTTGCACAGACAGCTGGTGTGATCCCATTTATTAAAACACATGGCAGCAGGCCCTGCTCCTGCAGAAACTGCCACAGCTCCAGCAGCTCCAAGTTGCTCATTTGTTGGGGCAGCACTTGGGGAACTCCTCTGGACATCCTCACCCTTTTGGAGGATCTCTGTTCTGCTGTGGATCTGCTCTGCTCAGCCCAACCTGCGTGGCTGCAGCTCACCCATCCCTCCAGAGCCCTCGTTTATCATGTTTTATGAAGCCTGCTCACAGTTTGGATGATTTGTAGAATAAATAACTCTGCACACTAAACACCTGTTTGCCCAAGTGGCTCCTCAGCTTTATTTCTGCCTGCATTTCTTCATGCAATGCCTTTGAAGGGACCTGCCAAAGAGCCTCAGGTGTGAAGGGGATGGAAAGAAAGTTCCCGGAGTCTTGACATCCATTGCCAGGCTCTCTGCACACTCTTCCAAGGTCATCTATTTGATTTCCATTTGTCTGAGAGGCTCACAGAGTTATTAACTCCGTGTATGGTGCTGCAAACACTCCCTTACACCTTCCCCTGGAGAGGAGCACCTTGGCAGGGTGGTGGGTTGTGCTCACTGCTCTGGGGCTGTGGGAGGCAGGGCTCTGCCCACCATCAGATCTGTGATGCCAAGTGAATAAACATGACAAGCATTTCTCCATATTACATGAAAATAACAAGCCATAAAACCAAGTGGCTGAATTCTCTCCAGGTTTGCTGGCAGATCCTATCCAGGATTAGTCAATAGTCCAGGAATCCTGTGTTTATACTGGTATTGAATAGAGGAATTGAAGTTGACTTCTCTTCCTTAAGTCACAGCCAAACTCCTACTGTGGCTTTTAATAACAGAGCTGTTCTAAATCACTCACTACACCAGAGAAGTCCTGGGTGCTACTCACCCCTCACAAATGGCACCTTTGTGGCAGGACTGTGTCCCATCAGGTCATGGGAAGATTTTGGTGTGTAAATGTGCCTGGATCCATCCCCACAGTGGTGGAGAGGGACCCCCACCCCAGCAGCAATCCCATCTGTTGTGGTGGGAGCATCCCTAAAAAGCTGCCTTTTTATCATGGGCTATTCAGGGAACCCAGGGCTTTAACTCAGCATATGCACGACAGCCCAGCCTTCCTAATCCCAGCCCGTTTACACTCTGCTCTGTCTCGCAGCTAGATCTAATTTAAATAAGCTCTTGTGTTCATTGCTTTACATAACCACTTTGCCTGCTGTGTTTTGCCAGTTCTTACATAATTTCTTCTCTTTTTCCCCCCCAATTGATTTTAATTCACTTGATTTCTTTTTCCCTCCCCCTTCCCAAGATGTCAGCTGGAGAGATAATAAAAAAATGAGGAAATGTGGCCGATCGATTTAGCTCTTAGGTTTTCCTCTTACCAGCAGCTTGTGAAGGCAGAAGACATGAAGGCAATCTCGTACTTGCTTGTCCCAGGGAAAAAAAAAATCCAAAAACCTTCATCTGCCTTTAATCTTTCAGATAATTTAAAACAGCTATTTAATTGTCATCTCCCTGCTTCCCCCCTCCTTTCCCTTAAAGACTTTCACTCTCGTCTCTGTGCAGCATCTGCTCAACACTCACAGATGGCTTTTTTTGCTTCCTGACGTTCAGAAACGCTTCTGTGTCCTGCCCGAGGCAGGCAGGATGTGCAGCATCCCCCTGTGGGACACAGGGGTGCCTGGGTGGGGAATTTGGGCTTCCATGGTGTCCCCATGGCTTTTTCCCTGCTGTGAAATTGCCCCTTGCTGAGGGCCAGGGGACAGAGAGTGAGCAAAGGTGACTGGAGGGGCTGGGGGACGTGGTGGGGTCCTGGGCTGACGAGGTGGGAAGGCTGAGCCTTAAAGCAGAGAGCATTAAATGCCAAACCCATCATCCCAGTGCTGACACCCCTCCTTTCCCCCACATTAAGCAGATGAATCTGGGTTTTTACATGCCCAGTCTGTGTGGTTGCCCTCCAGGACAGGCCACTGTCACCGTGTGGAGCTGGAGGTGCCTGCAATGCCCAGCTCACTCCTCGTGCTCCAGGGACATCTCCCCCATGGATACCATTTCTTCTATCCAATTGCAAAGTCTCTTAGGTGTGGGATTCAAAAAACCCCAAACATATAATGATGATGATGATAAATCAGTTGAGCTAATGATTTATTCGGAAAAAAAGTGCTTGGATTTAGAAAAGGTGGTGATGGTGGAGTACTAACCCTGACTGGGGAGCACATTTCTGAGCTGACAGTTCATTCCCAGTATTTTTCTGCATTCACTTGTTTTCTGTGTATGGCAGGAAAATATTAGTGAGACAAGTTTGTGTCCCATTATTCCAGTGCCTTGCCTGTGGAGGTCCATCCTCCTCCTCCCTGCTTGGGGTACCAGAAACTCATCCCCACCCCTGCTCCTGCCAGGACAGGGATGCTGTGGCACAGGGCTGGGCTGTGTGACTCTCACCCTCAGCCTTTGGAGAGGATGCATCTGCTGGGCTGGAGGAGCTGCTCACCTGCAGGTGGTTTCAGCATGTGAGACTTGCTCCTCATCTCCTGTGGCTTTTCCACTTCAGTAATTCTCAGTGCAGGGTGCCCTGCTGGGCACGGCTCCGTGGGGGCTCTTCCTCTCCCAGGGAGAGGAGGATACAATGGACAAGGTCTTTGTAGCTGAACCTTTTCCTTTGAGGAAAAGTTCAGTGAGGTTTCTCTGAAGCTTTTGTGCTCTCATGGGCTGGGGGCAACTGTCAGCTGAAGACAGGAATCAAAGAGAGGAGACTTTCCTTGTAGAAATGGGAAAAAAAAATCCCAAGGAAAAAAAATGTAAACTTTCATAAAGCCTAATATTTGAAAGGAAAGAAAAAGCACCTATTTTATGCAAAATGCTAATGAAAAAGCTGGGAGTAGCTCTGAAGTGAAGAGTCCTGGACAGAGCAGGAAGCACTTTCAGAATCACTAAATCAGGGAGGGGCAGCAGTGCCAGGGCTGTGCCCTGGGCTGGGTGCCACTGCCCATGGCTGTGTTGTCACCTGCAGGGGAGCAGCCCTTGCTGCCAAGGCTCATCCATGGATGTCCCTGCTGCCTTCTCCTCCTGGGCAGGTCCCTGCTGCTGGTCCCCTCCTGCCAGGCTCAGCCTGAGGTGCTCCCTGCTGCCCTGGTCTGCTCTCAGGGCTTTGGGAGGTGCCAGGCAGGCAGGAGAGGAGCAGTCTCAGCCCTCAACCATCCCATTTTCTTCCTCCTTTAACCTTGAAAAAAGGGGTTTATCACCTTACCAGCTTCACCCAGACCTGGGAGCAGGGACTTGCTGCAGATCTGCCACATGCAGGATAACATCTGGCTCAGCAGACCCCTACTTTTGATCAGGACTCCAAGGAGCTAATTAATATAGTCATTGCAATGCCACATCCTATTAATTTTAACTTAATCAAGAACAAAGGATGTCTGCACTGCTGAACTGAGCAAATGTGCTCTTAATACATGGCAGGACTTTCGTACCACCTTGTTCCCTTGGAGAATTTGTTTAATAAGTCCATAACTATTTGAGTATGTTCAATAAGAAATTAACCCACTTTCCTCTCCTATTCAATGATTTTTTCAAAACCGTCTTATAAAAATGCAGCTCACACAGCTGCTGGGAAAGTTTAACTCATTACTGGCATCACTATTGATTCCTCCTGCAAAGACCTTACATTTAATCCCCACGGGGGTAATTTATACAGTTTAATATACTCATTTAATTCAAAAAAAGAAACTCAGTCCTTTGAGTTTCCCATGTTTCATTTTTTATTGCTGTCACTCATAGGCTTGTGACACTGTCATACTTGTTCCTTAAATCCAAGTGTGTCAAGTTTGATAAAGCACTGCAGGCAGAAGAAGGATAGGTTTAGACTAATAAAGAGATTATTTGACCTCAAGGTACAGTGATGGGGAGCTGTGTATGCCCCAAACACTTAATAGACTGCACTTACTAAGCCAAGGAGCAAACTCTGCCTCAGGCTTGTCTCCCTGACAGCTTGCAGGTGTTTCCTGGCTAATGCAGGATAGAAAATCCCTTGAAAGGGAAACAAGAAAGGGCAGGAATTTGATCAGTAAGTGTCTCAGAGTGCAGCAGTCCAGAGGAGCTGGGCACATGGCCAGCCTGGCACTCTGAACACAGCCTGGAGATCAATCCATGCCAGGAAAAAAAAAAACCCTGTAATACCTGAGGCTCCACGAGGCTGAGAGGAGCTGCAGCAGAGAAAACCACTGAGGAAAAGCAGTAATAAAGTAACCAAGAAGTTCACTTCTCCTTTGGGATAAGTCCTTTTTTCCTCCCTTGAAAGTCTAATTGAATATTCTTTGCTCCCATCCCCAGCAGCCCAAGGGGAGGCTCCAGCACAGCCTCCTGCCTGCTCAGCCTTTATGGAGAAAATCCAGAGTTGGGGATGGGAGAGGGAAGCAAAACTGTCCACAATACTTCCAGCACTCAGAGAGCTTGGGTTGCCACCCTTAACCTCACAAAACAGGTTAATTTTCCCCCAATAAAGAGTTTTTCAGGGCATCAGTGATGGAAGTTGCCATCACTTTTCCCTTCAGCAGGTCGTGCAGAAGAACAGAGCTGCACTGCCCACTGCTAGCAGCTCTCACACTTGGGGCTGCAGTCAACAGGAGCACAGGGTTTGACTTAAATATGGCCTTTAATTTATTTATACTGCATATCCACCACTCAGTATCATATTTAATGCAAATAGCATTCAAGTGAAATCCCCACTGAGAGGCACATTATGAAGATTAACAGCCTGGCTTTTCCATTACTCTGGTTTATACACTGTGGATTTGTGCCCTGTGCTTTGTAGGCAAGTGCTGGCAATATTTGATTCCAGAAATCTATATCTAAGCCTGCTGTTTTGCAAAAATCACTGCCCAAGAGCCTGCTTGTGATTCTACAGCCAAAGAAAAGGGCTGGAGGCACGAAAACCTCTGGGAAATGCTGACATCCAGGTAGATGAGTACCTAGAAAGGCAGTTTTTGCTGGTCACACAATAGGGCGTTGGAGAGGGGTTTATTTCTTTTAATCACATAACCCACTTTTTTTTTTTTTAAACAAGCTGTTAGGAAAATTAATCTCATCAAGTTTAGGGTGATACTGAACATATTCTAATGCCCTGGAGTTGGTTTGTTCCTTTGGATCTTTTCTGGTGAATTTGTCAGGTGTAATGCCATGGGCCCAGCACCTCATTATGGAATTTTCTAGTAGGGTTTGTGTCTTGGGTCTGTAGAGTTTGTGTTTTGGGTCTGTTCCTCCCTTCATTCACCTTTTATAGAGGAGAAATGTGACCAAAGCTGTTTGCTGCCCCTCCAGAGTGGTGCCACTTGTTCCCTGTGCCACCACACAGACACTGGCTCTGTCACTGCTGCACTTGTGGCTTGCTCAGAGCTTGTCTCTTGGGGCAGAGGGGAAGGGAAACCTCTCCCCTCCTTTCCCCAAGGGGGAGTCAAGCAGTGAGGACACTCCCAAGGGCGGCTGCTGCTCGAGGGCAGGGCTGGAGGATCAGGAGGGAAGAACCAGCCCAGCTTTAACTGGACAGAGGTCAGTGCAATGGCAGCATGGCCAGAAACACTGCCTGAGCTGACAGTTGTTTTCTAAGAGCATCCCGGAGCCAAGCAAATACCATTTATTCTTTAGTATCTAGCAAGAAAGGGAGTTTGTTTGAAGACAGAGCACTAGCAGCTGCAATAGCCATTTTCTGAGTCAAAGGAAACAGCAGAAGCCTATTAGACCTTGTGTCACTGCTGAACACTCTGCTTGGGAGCAGCAGAAAGCTCAGGGACTTTCCAGATGAGCTCCATTAGGGGTGCATTTTCCTCAGCTCATCACAAGCCAAAGTATGGGGGTGTCACCAACAGTGGGTGCCAGGGCAGAGCTTCCAGGGAGAACAAAACCAATTACCCAAAGAAAAGGGCTTTTCCAAGGGGCCAGGGCAGAGAGGGGATAATAACAGCAAAACAGAGGGGCTGTGGCTCCCAGCACTGACTGCCACAAACCCTCCCTGCTCCTCCCAGGTCCCACTGGTGCCACTGGTGCTTCCCACTGGTCCTGTCTCAACAAGGTTTCAGCTTGGTGCAATCCCTGCTCTCCCAGTTCCCCCTCTGCAGGGTGATTGCCACTGCATGAGAGGCAGGCTGGCAGCTCAAGGAGGTGCTTGGAAGGAAGAGAAATGTTTGAGGTTAAAAACAGGGATGGGGCTTTAGGATGGAGCTGTGCCTGGGGGAGCTGCTCTGCTGTTTTATAAGGAAGAACAGGCTCAGTGATATTAATGTTAGGGGTCCTGCAGGAAAAGAGAAGGAAGATGAAGCATGGAAGGAGCCATTTATTTTTGAGAATGAGATGCCAGCTGCTTTACTGCTTTGCAATTCTGTCTCTTCCCAGCAAATGAGTCTCCCACCCCTGTCCCTGCCTAGCCTGATCTCCTCTAAAAGGGACTGGAGATGTGATCTGCAGGGAATGGCTTTATCAGAGGGACATGAGGCAGGTCTTTCCCTTTCATGATTGCTGCTATCTTCCCTCTTGCCCCTGTTATCAATGGAGCTCCTGCAAGAAAGACTGTTACAAATATAGTGAACACCAGAAATAAAGCTTACTTTAAAAAGTGTGTTTGGGAAAGGGAAAATCGCTGGTCATACCCAAGAGGTTTTCTCCTATAATGTAGTGCTCTGCTAAACTTCATCCCTTAAATATTTTGCCCAGGCAAAAGTTGCTCTTAAGGGCCCTGAGGAGCTGCCTCCTCATTGTGAGGTTATATCTCTGTGCTCTTGCATAAACCATGTTCAAATAATGTTTCTGTTTTCTGCTCCAAAGGTTGCTGGTTTTCCCCCCCACCATGAAATAATGGAAAAATTTGTTAAACTCATCAACTATTTAGGGGGGAAATGCAATTTACTCAGTTTCAATTAAAAGAAAACACCCAAAGCAATAAAAAACCCATTGGCAGCCTGTAAGAAGTAGAAGCAAGGAGGCAAGGGCAGAAACAGGGCAAGAAATGACAGTTTTATAAACCTCCTGCTGGGTAGGGATAGAAGAGGTCTTTGTGCCTGCAAAACAAAACTGTTTTTTCTGTAAAGCAGCTATTGACTGGGGCTCTATGACTGCAGCTGGAGCTGCACACAGCAGCCACACGCCTGCAAACACACTGACTTCCTCCCCACTGAATTCAGGAGAGACAGCCAGTGCTTTCCCTTGGGGCTCCAAAGCAGAGCCGTGCTCTCAAATTCAATAAAAAACCCCAAAACATTCCAGGTGATTTTTGAGGAGAAGGGATTAGTTCAGGTGATTTTCAAGCTTTCTTCTCCCCTGCCAGTTTCACGGGGTGGCTGTGCCAGGTGCCCTTTGCTGGGGCTGTGTCTGTCAGGGTGTAATGCCTGATTTTCCATGTGGATTTGCACTAACACCTTTCCTGAGCCTCATGGCAGCAGAGAGGAGTTTGCTTAAAAGGCCACGTGCATCGATATGTGGAGATGATCTTGACTTGTGACCTCTGTTGAGACAAGACTGAAGCACAGCTGAAAATCTTCTGGGCATTAATTCCATCCCAGCATTGGGCTTCTTTCCTCTTTGGGAGGCTGGTCCACACCTCAGTTCCTTACACTTTGGGGGGTCAGCCTCTTCTCCCAGGCAGTGAGTGACAGGATGAGGTGAAACAGCCTCAGATTGCACCAGGGGAGGGTCAGCTTGGATGTCAGGAAAAATTCCCATACTGAGTGGATAAACAACAATGATTCTATGAAAACCTTAATAGTTAGCAGATTTCCCTCTACTTCTGTCCTACAAATTTCACAAATTTCCAAGCTCGCTTGGATAACCTGTTTGTGCTCCATGGAGCCATCCCATGGACCCACCCCATCCTCCTCCCAGTTCCAGCACCCCCAGGAGCAGGGCTGCTCTCCTGCCCACACCCAGCCTGTGGTGGGGCCTCTCAGGTCAGCATCATCAGCAGGAAAACCCTCAGGTGGAGAAAGAGTCCTTCTGCCTGGCTGCCTTCACTTACAAACAGACAGCAGTCCCAAACAGGGGGCTGGAGCTGGGGTGGGGTGAAGCTGCTTTCCTTCCTCAGAGCTGGGTGATCCCAGCGCTTGGGAATCGCCCAGGAATGGGTTTGGCAATCAAAGACCCCTTCCCCAGTGGTGAATCACAGAATCATAGCATGGTTTCAGTTGGAAGGGACCTAAAGGACTTCTCATTCCAGCCCCGTGCTGTGGACAACTTCCACCTGACCAGGTTGTCCCAAACCCTCTCCAACCTGGCCTTGGGCACTGCTGTGCCCAGCATCCCAAGAGATTGATAGGGAGAAAATCCCCCCAACCCTTTCTGGGAATGAACTTGATGAAAATTATTACCAGCAAACATCAAGAAAGAAGCCTTGAAAAATTACTTTCCATGCTGTGGCAGTGGTTGTTTTGACAGAGTTTTGATGCCTTCATTCAATATTCCATTGAAGCTTTGCTGGAGATAAGTGATCTCATAGAAAACAGGGCTTTTGTGTCTGGTCACAAAGAATGATTTGCAAAGACTGCTGAGGGAAGTAGAGTACTTATCCAGGGAGACAAGAATTTCAGCTGAAAATAATCATGGCTTTTTCATTTATAATTCTAGCTGCGACTTGTCAGAAATCTGCCTCCATCCAAGCTGATTGGGCTGGAAATGGAGCAAACCAGTGAAAAAATATGGACTGGTCGCCCCTAAGAAAACAGCTGGTTCCAAGACTTACTCACAAAATGCTTCCAGCTTCTCTTTCTGCTCACAACGTGGTGTGCAACAAAATCTGGGATGTTTTTAGGAGCACATGGTTAAGGCAGCAATGTAGATGTGAAGTGGAGCTGCTGCCCTGCCAGCCTCTCACAGCTGTTTAAGTTGTGAGAGTGAAGTTTTGTGTTTGAGTTGTTTTAAGATGAACGAGACAAACTTGCCTGGAGCACCAACACCAAGCCCAGCAAAAAGTGGACTGATTAAATAAACAGATCTCCCTGTTATTAGTGCTGTTTAGATAACTTTGAAATGCTTATTTTTCAAAGTAAATGAATTACATAACTCTTTTCCCTATTTTTGGCTCCAGAAGGAGTCAGTGAATTTTCTGTTTCAGAGCAGAACATTTGTGCTTTTCCCCATGATTCAGGGAACAGTTTTTAGTCTGAAACTGGTGTGTGGATGATTCACAGTGACACATTTTGTGTTGGCAGCAGGCCCCGCCTCAAGAGCCCTGATGCACCGGGTGCTCTGGGCTGTGCCTCTCCAAAATTTGGGCTTGAAGCTGCACTGAAACTGAGTCTGGGGGAACCAGGCTGAACCCTGGAGCACACCAGAGTGCAAGCTGGCATCAGGGCTGGTCTGTGACAGCCCTTCTTGTCAGAGCACATCCTTATACTTGTGAAAAGTTTCATGAGTTATTTTCCTTCCAGTTTTCTCTTTCTTTTGTTCTACTTTCTGTCATGGTTTGCATGTTCTCCTCCAGTTTTGATGCTTTCTGGGCATCTTTTGCTTTGGAGTTCTGAGGCTTTTTTTTCTTCTTTTTTTAAAGCAAAACAAGCAGGGTTGGAGTGTGGGCTGGGTCTGCTTCCCAGAAGGCTGTCCTTGCTGCACTGTAAGGAAAATCACTTCCCACCCTAGCTGTCCCTGGCTTCCATCACTGAAAGTGAGAAGAGATGGAATGGTGCAAAGTGTTGTGGAAACTGTGCTGTGTAACTCTCCCTTTAGTGTGTGATCCATCAAAGTAATTACATGTGGTTCGGGAACCTCACGCTGCAACAATGGCATTCTCCTGTAGCTTTTCTATTTCCATCTAATTAAAATGTTATTGTTTCCTTCATGTTAGTTTGCATTTTAAATAAGGAGATAGGGACAGATTGGCTGATTGGTAGCTTATTCTCTGTGTGAGTAAAGATCAGCACCAATCACCCTGTCACACTTGTGCTTTCCTCTTCCTTGTGCATCTCAGACATCAGATTGCAGAAGAAGGGGAGGAAGAGGCTGGGGTTTGATGACACTGATTTGTTTCCTCTGCTGGGTGTCAGGAGGGGAAGGTGACATGTCCTTGCCCACTGCCTGGGTAGTCACTGTCTGCACAGGTTGCATTTTGAGGAGTGAAGGAATGTTCATCCCAAAACACAGCTCTGCTTGGGAATTTGATGGGCTTCCATCTCCTCTTGCCTTTAACTTTTGCTGTTTTTTATCACCAGCCTCCTCATTGTGTCAAGAGAGGGCAGGGAGCAGAGCAAGGCTGGGCACGTGTGGAAACATCCCCCCTGGAAACATAACTTGAAATAATCTCCATTAAAGCATGGCATGGCTCAGCTGCACCTCAGAGCCACGATTTGCTCCCCAAAGAGCCAGGATGCAGCAGGGGCCATCCCCAGCACCCTGGGCAGGCTCAGCAGCTCAGGCTCCACCACCCTCCCCATTCCCTGGCCACAAAGCCCCCCAGCCACGGGAGGATGCTCCTGGAGGTTTGGGCACATGAGCTGGGGGCAGAGGTGTGAGACCCAGCCCAGCTGGGGATGGAGGGGATGAGCTGGGGTCTGGCCAGATCTAAAACCTGGCCAGATTTAAAACCTCCCCTCCTCCAAAGGGTTTCTGCAGCCCTGGAGCACGTGTGCTTTTGGAGGGTATTTTTAGCAAACTTCAGTTTACTGAGGGTCACAGAGAAGTAGAGCATCAGCATCTGGAGGAGCTGTCATTCCACTTCCAGTCTTGCAGGAGTAACACATTGACTTATTTATGAGAGCAGTCAGCTCCCCTCTCCCTGTGTGTAACAATCTGCTTTACCTCTCCCAGCTCAGAGAAATAATTTTATTGTCAACCATTCTGTGCCTTAAATAAAACCTTAAAAGAAGTTAAGCAAGATTTGAGGGAAATAGAAATGTTTCCGGATTTTATTTTATTTTATTTTTATTCTTTCTAGAATAACCCACTCTTTCACTGCCTAAACCAGCGAGCAATAATCACTGCTCTGGCCAAAAGGAGGGGGAGGAAATTATTTATTTTGCAAGACAACATCCAAACACTTTGTACCCAGTAGGAGAAGCCTAATCTGTTGGCTGGAAAATGCCCATGTCAAGAATGACTAATCTGAGACCAAATGATACCTGGAAAATGAACATATTCAGTGCTCCCTGCAGAGAAAGATCCATCAAAATGAGAGGACAGGCTGTTTCCTCCTCCTTTGTTTCAGTTCAGATGAACTTTCTTCATTTCTACAGCCTTTTTTCTTTCTGTATGGGGGCAGGAGAGACAAAATACTCTGAAGGCACTGGCGGTTCATGCTTGACAACAAAGTTTTCTTGCTGTCACAACCCCTGCACCCAAATGCTGGGCTCACAAAAGCACTGATGCTTTGGGAGAAATCTTGACTTTCTCTGCTGTGGCAGGAACCCAGAGAAATGTTGGGTAGGCAGGCTCCAGGTGAGATCAGAGCAGGTGGGGGATCCCCAAGGGCACGCGGCTCCCAGAGCTCATGGGCTGCAGTCTTTATTCCTCCCTTTCCATGGAGATGTTCCTGCTGCACCTGGGAGAAAGATGGGAATTGTGGTTTCATGCTGAAATAATTTGTTTTCAAAGGAGAAAAAGGAGTTTGGGTCAAACCAAGAAGAATTAATTAAGAAATGTATCAGGGATGAGTTAAACAAAGAAATTAATTTGGGGTTACCAACTTAAACCTACAGCACTTTGTGAGAAAATTCAGCTTCTGGTTCAAGCTGAGGTGGATCACTTTGCTTCATTTTGGGCTTACAACCCATCTTTTTCTTCTTTCTTCTTTAGCTTAGGACAATTCTGAAATAAAGCAGGAGATCAGCATATTTTCTTATTTAATATTTTGAAACAAAATGTGTTAGTGTTTTTAGGGAGAAAACAAGTGTTTATTTGAAAACAGTGAAATAGTTCAGCATTTCCCCCTTTTTTGTCAGTACTGTGTATCGAATTATGACATGTAGCTTTTGGTTTCCTTACAAAAATTCATTTTACATCAAATTCACCTCTCTCTTAAGGAGATTATTTGTCCATAACTGGTGCATTCCTAAGCAAGGGCTGTGTCCTGTGCCCCCAGGTTTGTAACTCCCCACCTTCTGCCTCAGCCTTTGTGGGGTGTCTGGTTGAGCTGCTGGAGCTTGAGCCAGGGACCTCCAGAAGTACAAGCACAGGGTTTACCCTCAATTTAGGGGCTTCATTCTGCAGAGGGGTCCAAAAACACACTGCAAAAGCTGTTAGAGCAGCTCTAAGTTATAGCAGATATTCAAAGCTCATTATACAGGCACAGGAGTGTTCTAGGGCCACAAGATTTCCTTCACTTTTTAATTTTATTAGGGATTTTTTCTAATTACCTTTAGTCAAGGCAATTAGAACTGCTTCAGCTATTGGAAACCTCTTACAGGACAAAAGCATTTTCCAGTTGTTTTTGTAACTTGTGTTCTCACATCTCCTCAGTCCCTGTACTTTTCATTGCCTTACAACAGCATGTCATAACTCCTTAAATGCACAAAAATCTTAAATTCTCCAAACAGGTCTTCCTGGTAATATTTTTGTACAGCTTTCACTGTGTCACAGTGATGAGTCAAAGCACATCTGATTTGGCTTCAACACTCCCTGAGCCAGGTTCACCTTCTTTTAAGCATTTTAATTAATGCATAATAAATGAGCAAACTGATACTTCAATTGTCCCCTAGAAGTTAGGCACAATCTCGGCATTCTCTCTTGATTAATTTTGTTTGAAGTATCTGTCTTCAGTGTGTCTTTTTTTTTTAAATTATATTTTGCTTTTGCTCCTTCACTGCTAAAGATCAAATGTTTTTCCTTGCATGTTTCAGGTATAGACCAGAGAGGTCCTGGGGGAAGAGTCTTTAATAAGGTTTCTAATTTGTTCTAAATACATTAATCCAAATAGCACTCAAGTGGCTGGTGTCTCTCCTTCTTTATGTTTGGTTTGTGCTTTTTATTTTGGTTCTCAGGTTGTGATACTGGCTGTATCACTAAAGATCAGACCAATCCCTTTTTCTCATCTGTAGGATCTCTGCTTTACCAAAGGCTGTGCAGAAAAGCAGAATTTCTGAATGCCTATGCAGTAACAGAGAGGTCCTCACCTATGAAGTTTTGACATGCTTGGGTTAGGTTTGAATTCTACCTTTAGAATTAAAGCTGGTCCATGCATGTATTCATATAAACAACCTTTTTTCATGCAAAAATATCTTTATAATTACACTGAAATGGGATTTTTGCAGAGGCAACAGCTTTGTCTGCTCGTAACAAGTGCAGCTGCAGTGACCTGCATGTAGCTGGATGCCCTCAAGCTTGGGCTGAGTGAGGAGGGACCTGCCCTTCTCAGCTCCCTTTGTAAGCTGTGAACCTGAAAAAGTGGTCAAAGTTGCCATAGACCTGTCACTGGAGCATTTTTCCCAAATGAAGCAGAGCCAGGAAATAAAAGGTGAAATGAATGAGAGCTGTAAGTAATGGAGAAAGAAGCAGCAGTGTGTGTTAACCCTCCCCGCAGGAAAACATCTGCAGCAGTGATGGAGTGATGCTCTGCAGCTCCCCTGGGCTGGCTGAGTCCTGCCTTTGGTCACTGTCTTTGTCCCCATCACTCACCTGCTGATGGTAAACAGCAGCTCAGCAGGGAGCTGAGTTTTGGGAATGTTTAATTTCTTTCTTAAACAAAAACCAGTGGTGCCTCTCTGAGCTGGTACCTCAACACAGCCTAAACAGAGGGAACGACTGGAGTGACACCCTGGCACAGCATGCCCAGAAAAGCTGGGGGTGCCCTATCCCTGGAAGTGTTCACAACCAGCCTGGACAGACTTTGGAGCAACCTGATCTAGTGGAAGGTGTCCCTGCCCATGGCAGGGGGTGAGTGTTAAGCTCCCTTCCAATGCGATGAGTTTTAAGCTCCCTTCCAACCCAAGCCAGTCTGTGAGTTTGTGATTCCCACCAGGTTTACATGCACTGCTTCACCTTTCCCAGTATTTAACTGCAGAATACATGAAGGAAGCAGCATTTATCTCCTTGCTAACAACTAGTTTTGAAACCAATTAAAATACAGGAGACAATTAGGAGGAAAAGGTGCCATGACTCTTCCTTCTTTGCCCACGTTGTCACCTTTGCTGAGCGCTGCTTGCCCAAGACTTTGTGAGTCATTGCTACACGAGAGAGCTCAGAGTTTTGTTCTTGCACACTCTTATTTGATATCCCTCCTCCTCCTCCAGCATTTCCAGTGCCAGTGGAATAATTGAGAACATGGATGTTTTAATTTCCATGACTCCAAGTTGGCAGCACACGGCAACAGAGGAGTCACTTCTCCAAAATACTGCAAATTCCTCTAAACAACCATAACAAGACTCAGTTCTCTCTGCATTGGTGTAAAGGCAAGCTTTTGTCCTGAAATCCAAATTTTGCTTCATTCATTTATAATATTCATGCACTCAGTCTGCCAGCCTGGCATTTCATCTCCCCTGTGGACGTTTTTATTGCCTTTAGTCAAGGCAATATTGCACAGGAGTTAGATTGAGGCATGGAAAGTCAGATTCTCTAAGGTCACTTGGAGGCTTCATTTATAAATAAACCTTGCTAGAAACCAGAGAAAGTCACTGTGGAAATGCTTGGGAAGAAGAGGTTTGGGCCAGGCCTAGTAATTTTCTGCCTCTGTCTATTTACCTGAAGAACAGGAATAATAAAAACTTTCTCATACCCAGAAGGGAATGGATGGCTTTGCTTAATGAATCACTTAATGTCTTTGTCCATAAAGTGATGCATAAATTCATCATAGTTCCACCATTTCAGCACTGTGTATGCTACTCCTTCTCCATGAAAATTCATTGCAGTACCTGAATGCTGAGTGCTAATGAGAATTCTCTGCACTTAAAGGGTTGAAATTAAAATACTGCAATTACCAAAGTATCTTCCATTAGATGGAATTATTTATGAGAACTTGTCACTTAATAGACTCTCAGATTTTACTGAATCAAAAATCAAGACGTTTCAGGCCATTGTCATGTCTTTTTTCCCACCAGAGTGGCACAGGATCATCTCTTCTACATTGCCATGAGTTATTTGGGAGAACAAAGTCCGGGTTTTCTTATGAGTCTTCTCTAACCTTTGTGGAGCCTCTGTGAACAATTCAGGGCTGAATTGCTTCATTTCACCAGTTTTGATATTCATCCTTCTCATGTCTGGTCCTTCATGGAAAGTGAATCTGGAGGGGCTTTGCTGTGCTGGACTAAATTTAGTCCTAGGCACTGACCAGAGGGAACATTGCTCCACCAAAGAATTACATTTTTCAGGGCTTTTTGGCAGAAACAGACCTGAAATTGGCATCCCTTATCTCCTATGGTCCATCTCACATTTTCAAAGCTTGGAGTTTCTAAGGCCACACTCAGATCCAAACTTAATGGGGCTTCCCTACAAACAATTCCTTTTCAAATGGAAGAGGTAAATAATATCAGAAGCCAGCCTGCCACCCATTGTGAACTATTATTTTGTAGGTAGAGAAAATGCCTTTTATTAAAATACTGAACTGAAATGAAAAGCAAGCAAAGTAAAGATCTGGGTGAGTTCCTGGGAAAGCAGGTCCTTCTTTGATCTCAGGTAGGAGCAGACACCTTGGTTATGTATCAGAAAATCAATCTCTCAGTGTAACTGTGGTGCAAAGATGCCCACACAAGAACAAGGACACTCCTGGCAGCAGCAGAGGTACATTTGAGGCACATATTTATTGTCCCTGGGGTGGAGGTGAGCTGGGGGTATCTAACATGCCATAAAAGCAGTGTCAAAGTCCATCTTGTGTTAGTTAAAGCACTGGCAGGGGCTCACCCCAGAAGTAGATGTTTATCCTTAAAATAAATTCCTTGGTTTAAGGGCCCAAAGGGTCACAGTGTATCTCAATTTTTTATTAGCCTTTTGCAAATAGAAATTATTTTAAGAAGTGGGTAGGAATAGTGCTGCTTCTCTGTCCTTGCCTTATTGTTGAAAGAAGAAAAAAGACTGGAGAAACTAATTATGGTTGAAGTGTACCTGATATAAAAAAAAAAAACCAAACCTGAAGAAGTCATCAGTCACTGAAAAGAGGAGAATGTTTCATTATGAGGCCAATTTGCCCTTTATTGTGACTGATGTGTGCAGGTGTTTGCCTGCTCTGTGTCTCAGAGTTGGGCTCTGAGGGGATTCTCAGAGCCCTCTGCTCAACATCTGAGCTCATCCTGCCCCTCTTCCCATCCCACACTGTCCCACATCTCACAACATCCTGCAGGAAAAAATGGAGCATCTTTAGAACACTTTGAGACAGAAGTTGGCCACCAGAGTGGCCCCACCAACAAGGGCAGGAGCTGGAACATCTCAGCTCTTCTGCTTCTCAGCTGGGTTTCTGCTCAGGGAAGGGGAAGGGAGTCTGGCCCATCAGCCCTGAGAGCTGCCAGCCCCAGCACAGCCTTCTCCTCAGCCACTGAGATTGTGCCAAAGCCTGAATGGACCTGGGGGTTGCAGGAGAGTAGCAAGAGGACACCTTGCTGTCACTGCCAGAGGGGACAGGGACCCTCCCATGGCCTGCAGCCTTTGCCTGTACCTGGGATAGCTGTGGCCAAGGTGCTGAGGGCTGGCACGCTGCCACCCAGGGCAGGGAAGGGGCTCCCAGGGTCACAGCCAGGCAGCACCAACAAGGCTCTTTCCCCCAAGCCTGGCATTCCTGCAGCAGGCAAAGCTGGGCTTTGTCCTCCCCGTGGCCACGCTCAGGGCGAGTGTATCATTGTCCCTGCTAGAAATGAAGGGATGGGGCTATTTTCAAGCTAAGAAGGATTTATTGCTCAGATAAACGTCAGTCTCAGAGGCTGTGAGATTTTAGAGGAGCAAGCATTCGGTCATAGATCAAGAGTAGTCACAAGTTCTTTGTCACAAGGCAATATGCAAATTTCTAACCCAATGAACAGTTGCCACAGGGTTTATTTTGCTTTTCTAACCTATCACCTTTACTCACTTCTACTGTACTGCAGATACTTTTATCTAATGGGCTTCTAACTCACAGGCACACAGATGCTTCTGTTACAACTTCTAAACTCTCAGCTTACTCCATACAGCCACACCCTTACTTCATAACCCTTCACCATCTCATCAGTACAGTCTCTCACTTACTTAAGGCATATTCTCACCTACAACTACAAAAATAAAAAGTTATTATTTTTTTACTTAATATTTTTACATCAATCTAAGTTTCTTCTAAGATCAAACCCCCCGGTGTCTGGGGAGTTTTCTGTTTTTCTGACTCCCACAGCAGTGGAGCTGCTGTGTTTGTGTGGCTGCCCTGCCCTGGGCTGCCCCTGCTGTGTCCCCATGCAGGGCTGGACGTGTCACAGGCCAAAACAACAGCAGCAGCCCCTGCTCACAGCAGCTTTCTGCGAGGAGATGGAAGGGAAAGGATCAAAGGATGATTTCCTTGTCAAATTTCGTTCGGCGGCATCAAACAGAAGCGTGGATGTGTCGGTTCAGTGTTGGGTAGCAGAGCCAGATGCTCGCAGTGCTTCAGAGGAAAACTGCTTCGTTTCATTCCTTCAGCTCGCTCTGGAGCTGGTTTTTAGTAGAGAATTAAAAATATAAAAAAATTCAAGGCTAAATAGTCGATTCTTGGCTATGAATATTTATGGCAGTATTGGACTTGCAAATCAAAGGTAATTTAAATGTCAAAACTGGTGTAAAGTCTCTCCTTTGGAGGATAAGTCAGAAAATTAAACTTGATTACAAGCCACAACATTTGGAAATTAGCATCTTAGGGTATCAGTGATAAACACTTCTGTACATCTCCTTTTTAAGTGATACATTTTCAAAAGATGAGAATTAATTTTAATAAAAAAATGGTCCCTTAATTAACGGTGAGGTAATTAACAGGGAAATCCTGGTTGCATTCACGACACTGTGATTACTTCATCTTGCTAAATCACTTCCTCTCTTGCAAGGAATCTGATTCCACAACTCTTTGGACAGGAATGGTTCCTACCTGAGACAGCCTTGTGTCTGGGCAGCCTGCCTCAGGGATAAAAGCAGCAATTTTTGCACTGAAATTTTTGTGCTTCAAAAAGGAAATTATTTTGGTTAATGCATAGCAAAGGCCAATGGAAGTAAGTGCCAGCAACAGCAGCTGCAACATCTCCGTGAGCAGAGGGGGATGTGACCAACAGCCACACTCAGAGCCTTGGACAGCACCATGAGTGACTGGGGACCTGAGATTCTGCTCCTGATTCCTGCATTGCACAAGCCAGGACACTGGGAGGTGGTACCTGCTCCAGGTCAACATTTTCAGCCACTCCTCCATGGAGTTCTGTGGTTTTGAGAAAGGTAAAGCTGAAAAACAACCCACCTGTTAAGAGCCTGTGAACTCCTGCAGGAGTTGGAGCCACCATGGGGAAATGGTTAGAGATTCTTCTAAAGCTGCAATTAGAATCTTGATTTGAGGAATAGCAATTTAGACCTTTGCTCCATACAGAATTCAAAGAATTATTTAACCCAGCACCTCAGGCTTGCCTTATCCATCAGATTTTGAGCCAACCTCAAATGCTGGCTGCAGCCAGGTGAGTACCTCCACCTTTTGGAGTAAGGTCCAGAGAAATTTATGACAACAAAGAAGCCATTCCACAGGCAAAACATCTTTCTCATGCCAGTCATTAGCTGGCTGGATTATGCTTTAGAGCAAAGCAGGTTACATAAAGTCTGTGCTCAGTAATGACTCCTCAGCAGAAACAAATCTGACATTTGGCCTATTAGCCTCATTTGCAGTCTGCTCTGATAGCATTTGGTCTCACATGTTCATTTTGTGCTTTAATTTGGAAAAAAGAAAATCAATTTTGAGAAATGGGAAAGCATTCAGGGCTTGCCTGTGCTGTGGTTTGCAGGAGAGAGTCGTGACCTCCTTGATCTGTTTTGCCTTGGGTTCATTTTCTGAAAGACCATGTGGATTTGGGGTTACAGGGTCTTCCAGCTGCCCCGTCAGGCTTTGGACCCACAGCTCATTAGAACCTGACCTGTTCAATGCAGTGGCTTTTAATTGGCCAACAGAGACACTGCACCAGGGACAGATGGCTCATACCTGCTTTCCTCCCTACCTGTGCTGGATTTAGGGTTTCTCCCTCTGCATGTCACTTGATCCCACGTGTCCTCCCATACTGTCCTCACCATTTGAGTATTTCCCTGCTGATTTATCTTCATGGCTCTGTGAGGGGGCAGGGCAGCAGCCTGAAACCAGGAGATCCTCTGAGCTCCTTGGAGATGCCAGGTCTCTCTGCAGCCCTTTGTTTGTCTCGTCTCCCTGGCAAAATGGCTTTTCTCCAAAAACCTGCCCCCCACACACACCTCCTCAGGATGACACCTGTAATTCTTCTGTAAGAGCAGCAGAGTGCATAGTATTACTGTAAAAATATTAAATAGGCCCTTTCAAGTAGTCTGAAAGCCTGTGCATGAATAATCACCCTGGTCTCTCCTCAGGAGCCCATGGCTTTCCATGCAATAATGCTTCCAGACCCCAGGTGATGTCTCCACAGCAGCCCTGAGTGCCCATTGCAGCACAGGTGGATCCATGTGGAGGGTGGTATTGGCTGTGGAGATGTCCAGGAGGAATTGTGTCCACTGGGGACACTCTCAGAGCAGTTGTTTTCCCTGAAAACCCCAAAACTGCAGTGCCAAGATACCCAAACCACTGCTCACCCTTGTGCCCATCTGTGGCTGCAGTTCCCAGCTGCTTCAACCCTTGTGTCCATCTTGCAGAGAAAATGACCTGTCCCAAAGCTTCAGGCATTGAAATTGCTCACTCAAATGGAAATGGACAATTTCATCCAGTTCTTAACCTCCTTTGAAAAAAAAAGAGCTCTGAATGTCTCTGGCTATGAAGCTTTTATTTGCATTCCTTTCCACATTTCTCTGAGCCATTTGTATTTCATCCTTACAACACGGAAGAAAAAAAGGAAAAAAAAGTGATAGACACATTGATTGATAGTGAATGGGCTTTTTTTCCACCCTCTGGATTTATTCCTTTTCCTCCTCCAGCTCCTGACATCTTCAGTTCTCCAGCTCTCTTTTTCTGTAAATATCCTTAACAGTGAATGGACTCAGGAAATGTTCTCAGGAACACACAGTTCCGTGGAGAAACCAACAGCCACACTCAGATCACACAGCCTGGGCTAAGAAAGCACCTAAAAATTGTGCTGATTTTTAAAGGTCCTTCTCAGAATGAGAGGCTGCTCAGGATGGAGGCTGTTTCATCTCCTGAGGGTGCTGGGGACAGCAGCAGGACCAAGCAGCAGCCACCAAATTCAGCAGGAGCCCTGGGAAGTCAGAGGGACCCAGTTTCCTTCTGACCTCCCTGCCCTTCCCCTGGAACAGTCCCTGGATTTGTCCATAATGTTCACAAATTTTCTGCTGGTCTGTTTTTTTTTCCTTTACAGCCATGGCAAGTGCCCTGCAGGAAAAGGAGCTCATTTCAGCAGCCCCCAAAGTCAGCAGGCACAGCCCTGGAAAACAATATAATGACAAGGCTGTTGATTTAAGGGCATGACCAGAGCAGAAATACTGAAACACTCCCAGGAGCACCAGAGGACAAAGGTGCTCCCATTTCACATTGTATTCTTATTTTTTCCCCCACTGGCATTCATCTTAAAATCTGGGGATGCAATGTAATTAATGGGTGATGCAGAGCTAATGTGTGATAAAGACAAATCTGGTTTTGTGTTCAGTTCATGTCTTGCCCACAGAAAGAGTAAAAAAAATCCAAAAGGATTTGGCCACTGTAAAGGAAGTGGTCCATGAAATACAAATGTGCTTTCTGACTTACAAATTAGAAAAAATGCAGGGAAGTGACTGAAATTGTACCAGGTTAAGGAAGATCACAAAGAACCTGAGCCCTCCATGAATAGTGCCTTGATGATAAATCAGCATAGAAGTCTATAAACAAAATGTTCTTTGTGATTTGCCTTGCTCACACTGCTCAAGTGCAACAAAGAGAGAAAATTTTTGTCTTCCTCAAGGCACTGCCTAGTCAATACTTCTCCTTGGTAGCTCGTCCAATCACCTGATTATGGGATGCTCTGAGGAGCAGCAGGGGAGGGAATCGGGAGGGATGAGCGCTGCTTGACCTCCCCTCTTGGCTGTGCTTGCGAGGCAGAACGTCTTGAGGGAGAGCTGGAGATCTCTCCAGCCCACTTCAGAGCCTGGTGGGGAGAGGGACAGACAGGTACAGCCTCCTGGGAAGGACTGCCATGGAAATGGGGACAAGAGGGTCCTGCAGCATTTCATGAGAATGACCTCAAACCTCGCTCTGCTAAATGTCACCACTGTCCCCAAGTCTTTATCTCAGCCAGGAGAGGTGCTGGTGGCTGCCCAAGCACTCCTTTAGGCTGCAATTAATTTGTGTAAACTGATAAAAATTTAAAAAAGGTGAAAGAAAAGAAAGAAAAACAAAAGGAAAAAAAAAAGCCAACCAAAGGAAATAAAAATCCACATTGCCACAGCTTAATAAAGCAGCTTGGGGAGGAACAGTAGCATTTTCTCTGTAAATTGAGGTATGTTCCAAACTTCAGCTTTTAAGTTCAGACCCCCAGAGAGATTGTTAGATTTTAATTGCTACCTTAATCAACATTTATTAGTGCTAAGCAAAGCTCCTCATGGATTTAAAATTCAACCCAATTGTCAACTACTAATTACTTTAAGCAGACAAGCTGTTATTTTACCAGCTGTATTAATGAGACTTTTCAGCATATGTGAAATATTACAAAAGCTTCAGAAAAATTGATCCTGAAATGTAATTCAACAGATAAATTTTTTTTTGTCATGACATTGCTTGTCTCTCAGACACTATAGCATCTCTTACCCTCCTCTACCTCCACCTCACGTGGCAGAAATACAGAACCAGAATTGGGTCGGTCTGATGTATTTTTTCAATAGGAGAATGATCTTTTTCTTTCCATTTGTTTGAGTTTTTGTTTAACCTAACTTTCCTTTGAATTGTTCTGAATTGGATCTAACGTGTTTTTCAATAGAATGATTTGTTCTTTCCATTTCTTTGGGCTTTTGTTTAAATTAACTTTCCTTTGGATCCTCCTGCAGTGCGTACCTCATGCATCAGGCTGAAGGCTGTAGTCCTTGGGTGGCTTATAACAAAGTCTTTATCTTAAATCTTCAGCACCATCCTGGGGAATGGAGCTGATTTGTTAATTACCCTGTGCTCTAATGAGTTTCTGCTCTCCTGTCAGCCAGCTGCTGGTTGCATCCTAATTTTTTCCCCGCGAAGGGCAGGACAGAGGGGCCACTGCAGCTTTGCCCACCCAGCCCCTGTCCCCCGAGAGGGACCTGGCTGGGACACGGGTGGCAGAGGGGAGCCCAGCCCCTGAGTGCTCCACACTCATTTACACACTCATTCCAAGTGTAAAACTTGGAATTTGACTTGAAAACTTGGGAGTCTGACAGCACCACGTGAGCCAAACAGACCCACACGTTTCTCTGTCATCATCCACCTACCAGGAGAGTGTGGGAAGGAGGAGAGAAAGAAAGCAAGCACCACTTGATTCAACTGTTTGCTGCTCTTCACAGGCAGAAATCTTTGCTTGTTTTGCTCCTGTGCTCGTGTCTTTGGCTTTGTTCCCCTGCTAGAGCAGACTGTTCAGTTAGAATCCTGAAACAGCCACTGCCAGTGACTTCATACCCATGTGGGAAAAAGGCATCCATTTTGATTATGAGGGATGAAATGACTCAGTGTTGCCAGAACAAGAGAAGTTGGGGGATAATTGGCTGTCACCAGCATCTGAATATGTTTCTGATGTTGTCTTTGAGTAAATATCCAAGCATAACAGTCTCATTCATGACAACAGCCATCCCAAGCGTGAACCAAAGAAGAATGGAATGGCAAGCACAGGTTAGAGCAGCAAGGATCTGGATGCTGGCTCACAAAACCAGCTGCTGTGCGTTGTTTATGTGGTGATAGTGCCCTGAGACACACGTGCAGCCTGTGCTGTCCTTAAGGCTGTGGTGGCTGCCCCTCCAGCACCATCCCAGCCACACAGGAGTGTCAGATGTGCTGAGCACTTGCAGTAGTGGTGGAGAACACAGGAAAGAGGCTGATTTCCTGGGGTTTGACAAGGACATCATCAGCCATACTCAACATCAGCAGCAGTGTGCTCCACAGGGAGCACCATGCAGACACTTGCTGGGGGTGAATGTCCACCCCGTGAGCCCCCATAACTTGTGCAACCCAGTAGGAAAGAAGAACCAAAAGAGGACAAGCAGAAAAAAACTGCAAAGTCTGGATTAGGATTACTCAGCTGTCAGGAGCATTAGGCACGGTATGAACATTTATTAAATTCTTTAGAGGGCTGACAAGCAGCAGAGCTGGAGAAACCCAAATATCTTGTGAAAGGCAATGGGCAATATCCCTTTGGCAAAAACAGGCAGGAACCAAAATACCAGCAGATAGTGAGAACTGAAATCCAACTGCACTGGTAAATTATTTAAAGTGTATTTCCAGTCTGTCATTTGAAGTTGAATTATTATTTCCCCTTCAGTAGAACATAGCTGCTGGGTAGCGTGAGGGGGAAATGGTACCAAAGACCTGTGTGTTCAAAGGGAAAATGAACATTATTCACTGAGTTTTTGTTCATCCAAAAATATTGCCCTAAATAGTGCAATGGATCTGAGGAGCAAGGCTGAGGCCAGCAAACTGACAGCATATGAATTGACTTTATTCCTGTTTGCAGGCAAAATTGGGTAAATTGAATTAATTTACTTTGTAGCTCACTGTACCAGTCACAGGAAAGGAAGAAGGAGGGAGCTGGACTCAGTGATCCTTGTGGGTCCCTTCCAGCTCAGAATTTTCTGTCAGTCTGTGATTTCCTGAAGGAGGAACCGGGGAGGATTTGAAGCTTTGGGTTACTGATGATGTGATGCAGGATCATCACTGCTGCTCTGTCCCTTCTCTCCTCCCTGACCAGGTACAGGAAGGCAGCAGCTGTCCCATATCAAAACCCTTCCTTTTTAAATTCCACATATCCCTCTTAAATCAGTGGCAGGAGGCCCTAAATTAACTGAAGTGAGATGTAAAAGGCCCCAGATTCATCATCTTCATCAAGCTCAATCCTAGAGAGAACTTGGGTTATTTGGTTTTTGTTTTTTCTTTTCTTTGGCATTGGGCTTTTTTGATTACTCTTCCATTTTTCTAAATAAACATTTTTCCTCCAGTTTTATTAAGAAAATCCATGATATACAAGCCATTTCCAGTGTACAGTGGTAAACCTTAGAACCT
Source organism: Passer domesticus (assembly GCF_036417665.1). Lineage (NCBI taxonomy): Eukaryota > Metazoa > Chordata > Aves > Passeriformes > Passeridae > Passer > Passer domesticus. The sequence goes on along the minus strand of NC_087489.1, from coordinate 10,209,368 downwards.
TCCAATTTGTCTGTTCTCCAGTCCATTATTTCCAGTACTTCCTGAATATCACAGCTTTTCTTTCTCTTTGGAAGGTGGAATCAGTAGAGCCATTCAAGTGTGAGTTTAAAGGGCAAAGACCAGGAAAAGAGGAATTTTTTTCTTAAAAACAGTTATAATGGAGTAGGTTCTCTGGCATTTGAGGAGGTAATGAAAAGCTCTGAGTTCCCCTCTGAGGGGAGTTCAATACTTAGGTATTACACTTGTGTACGATTTGGAATAATAAGATTTATAGGAAACACTTACGGATGAATCATATCTTTTGCTGTTACTTACAATAAATAAATAAATCTGAAAATAGTTCAGGTCCCAGCATTGTAACCATGCATAGAAATGAGGTTAAATGATGCTTCAGGTATGCAGTCATGCTCAGGAATGCCACCATTATTCAGTGCTCTGACATCTTTCCCAACTCATCATGAGCAACAGGCCCATTTAAGTTGTTCCGCATCAGATGTTATTTTTTTATGTACAAATGTTTTTTCCAAGGAGGGAAGTTTATGAATGGGAATGTTTTTGCCATAGATATGATGGATGTTTTTTGTCAGTGCGCAATTTATTTCCATCTGTTCTGTATCTGATTAACTCCTGCAGAGTATGTGATTAACTCAACTTCTCAACATCATTAGCTGCTCTGCATTCCCATTATAGTTCATCAGTGTGGGACCACACACAGGCTCCAAAATGGTACACGTTGGTTATTCTTAAAACCTTAATCCACACTGCCTGGTTATTCTCTGTGATGGTCACAGCTCCAGGGAGAGAAGCCAGGAAAACATCACTACTGTGGAGCAGACACAAAATGCTAATGAAAACAGAGTTTAAGCAGATCCTCTTGCTGATCTCAATGCTAGAGCTAAATTAAGCCTTTTGGAAGAGTTCATGGCTGGTGTTATCCAGCTGGAGACAGCTCTGGAGGCATCCAGCCAGCACAGAGAGAGGAGAGGACCACTGCCCTGTGCACGGCCATGCCCTCCTGCTGTGCACAGGTTGTAGGTACTTGCACCTTGTAGCTCTCCAAGTGCAGCACAGACTGCAGTCTGCCACCCCAAGCCTTGTAGTAACACGGATTTTCTTCTGGTATAAATATCTACCAATACAAAACCTGAAACTCCTCCACAGCATCAAGCAGCCAGAGCTCGAGAACAAGGATAATGCCTTTTGCATTATCCTCTGGGTTGTCTTTGGAGGGGTTTTCCTGACACATCCTCAAGTGGATGTGTCAGGAGCAGATGCTCACGTGTCCTTGCTGTGCAGTTAGTGGAGCTCCAGCCCCACTGACACTAAAGGCTGCAGGGCAGCAGCAGCACAGGGACAGGAACCAGTCCAGTGGCTCAAGAACATCCAGAAGTTCCATCTGATAATTTATCTTTAGGCTTATCTGTTCTCTTTTTCTCTTTCTTCACCTCAGCACCAGTACCTGCAGTCTGCTGTTCGCAGACCACATCCAAAGCAGAGATAAAGCTGGGGCTCCTGCAGAGGTCTGAAATACAGTGTTGGCCAATTCCAGCTCCTGTGGCTGATGCCAGCTGAGGTCAACACAACCTGCTGAGTTATTTAATCAGCAATGGACTGGATAGGATGAGCCTGTGTTCCAGGCTTTTCTTGAGGATTTTTTCCCTGGGTAAAAAACTCTGGATGTCCTGCTCGTGTCTGTGTTCATGCTCACACTCTCATCTCTGCCCCAGCTCCTGAGGTTCAGCTGCTTGTCACTGCCATCCACCCCGTGTCCCCCAGCTGTGTCCTGGCTTCAGGCTCTGCCTCTGTAACCCAGAGCTGATCAAACAATTTGACATCAATACCTGTGACTGGGAGCAGCATTTTACATCATCTTAACCTTTCCTTGAAATGTCTGGGCTTGATTTTCAGCGAGTTTGAAAAGGTCTCCCTGAGGCACAGGGAAGGTGCTCCTCAGTCTCTCTGAGCTCCTGCAGCTCCAGGGGGTGAACAGGGGAGCTCTTTGGGGTGAGATCAGAGCAATTCACACAGCCATATTATCCACATGGATAAGGTGTGTGGGATGTGAACTCACCTCTAGCTGGGTAGAAGAGGCACAGAGTATATCAGGATGTAACAACCAGAGGCTTTTGTGACCAATTCTCAGGGTGCTGCAAAGAGAAAAATAATAACTGGGTTTTGATGTCTTGTCTTTGATTATTCATTAAGCTAATGATGGGATATTATATCCTGGATCTACACAGATATTTGCACCCAAAAGGGAGGGTTATTTCACACGGCTGAGCTCAGTGGGGTTTGTGTCACTCTGGTGCTGTGAGGGGACCCTGCAGGGATGCAGGATTCCACCACTGCCACCAAAAGTGTCTGCACAGGGCACGGAGTGCCACCCACACAGGTCAGCAGCCAGCTCTGTCCCAGGGTGACAGCTGTGTCACCCCTGCCACGCTGTCAAGGCTCTGGAGAGAGCAGCCACCCGAAATGGAGCGTGACAGGCAAACCTGCCCCAGATAAAACTGGCAGCCTGTAAAGGTCGAGCTCCTGCTCAAATGCACTGGTAGAGCTCCAGATACACACACAGGCTTTGGCACTTGGCCAAATATTCCTATTTACCCAGCATTTGTGCTCCCATGCCAGATGCCCTCATCCAAGGTAAAGACCAGAGCCAATGCATTGCAGTACTGGTCCCCTCAAAAAATTCCAGAAGAGATAAATTCCCTTACTAGGCTGTAGTTGTCCAGCTTCCACGCTTTTCCCTCTGCCAGTTACTGGCTCCAAAAGCAGGGGTTATTTTCCTCTATCACTCACAAACACTAACCTCTCCTGCCCTGTTGTAGCTGAGGAATGGCATTTACCTGACAATCATGAGATACTTGGCATGGAAAGCTGCACAGTTAATGTAAAGGTGGGGCTAATTAGATGATAATTTATTTACTGGGGAGGAAAAAAACCTGTGGATGGATTTTTTCATCAGACTCATCCTGTGAGCATCAAACACGAGTGCCACTGCCAAATGCTCCCTTTGGCATCCCAACACGATGTACCTTCCCCTTCCCTGCTTTGTCTTGCACAGATTGCTGTATCCTGGAATGCAGTACTGTGCTTATTAACGGCTGAAATTATCCACTGGCTGGTTAAAAAAATGCTAATTCTGGCTACTGAGTGAGATAACCAGTAATTTTGTAAAGTACATTTAGTCAAATAAGATTTTTTGGCAGCCAAATGTTGTTGTAGCAGTATGTACTTCCCTGATTGACATATGCTAACAATACTGCCTCCACAGTCAGGGGGAGGATAATTTACTTTCCATTTCCATTGGAAATGAGGTGAACCAGAATGTGGTAGATTGTTAAAATGTGGCTCTGTGGTTGAACAGATCTGCACAAAACCACAAATCAAATGATGTTCCGTATCCTCAGTCCTCTCCCTCGTCACTTCCAGGAAACCAGCAAGGACACATCTCCTCCTGAGTCAGTTTTCAGCTCCTTTGGGGTTTCTCACCCATTTCCCAGGAGTCTCTGCACTGAGAATCCTCCCCAGCAGAAAACAGGGAGGCTGCAGCCATCTCTCAGCACTCCCAAGGTGTGCACAGGGAAACGAGCTGTGACAGAACCTTAGTGGGTACAAGTGAGGTTTTCCCATCTCACCATCATCCACACTTCTCTCCATTTTAACTGTCCTTCCCACAGCCCTGGAAAGAAAGGGAAAAAATCACTCTGGGCATCCCAGCTCACTGCTGGAGGGGGCTGTGTCCCTGGAGAGGCTGAGCTGACAGGGACCAAGGATCTGACTGTGCTGTCACCTCATTTATCAGGCTACAAGGAAACATCTCTGATCTCTGACACAAAATCCCTGTCATAGCCTGGGTTAAAATTATCCCTTAATCTCAGCTGGCCCCCTTGTCCACTCCAGGGGCCTTGCTCCTGCTGGCAGAGCACCCCAGCTGCTGCTCCATGGGATGCACCACACTCTGCTGCTGCTGTGACCAGCATTTCATGCTCCACTGGCTTTGGGGGATTTTATTTACTTAGCTGGGAAAAAGGCATGAGGGAAAACACAAGACCTGTGTTCAAAAATCTTTTATTTTTCTCAGTATTGGAACATTTTCCATTTTCTCATCAAAACTCTTTCAATTAAAATGTTGTGAGTAGTTCTGATTCTTGGCTCTTCTTATCATAAACACTTACAGTGTTGATTTTGCTACTGCAGAAGAGGCTTTAGCCTAATGTGTTTGCTTTTAACCAATTCTCCAACACTTCACTCATTTTTTTCGTGCCTGTCCAAAATCTTGTGCTGATGGACCATGGGAACATTCAGTGCACTGAATGGCTCAGGTGATGGAGTTTTGCTGGGAAAAAAGATGACCCATAAACAGGTGTAATACTCATAATGTTACCCTCTTTTCCTTCAGATGTATCTAACAAAAAAAAAGATCTTGGCTTGTAGTAGGGATCCACACCCCATCTTTTTCCAAAGTGACCTTTGAGCCTGTGTTCCTCCAACAGTCACCCTGGAGCAAAAAAGAATAAATCTTTGCAAACCCTCTGATTTACAGACTTTGTTGGAGCCCTCTGGGGAGTTCCTTGTGGAGTTCTGTGCTCATCTTCTCCATCACAGCTGCGAGGGAGCTGATGGCTGCTGCTGCTGGTAACCCAGGGAAACCACACAGTCAGATAATTTGAGGCACGACTTGGCCAAAGTGAACCACGTCAGCAGGAAGCTCAGCAGAGCCCGGGGAGCAGTTTTCCATGTAAAAGATTTAGAAAGAGTCACAAACTTCAGAACTGGGTTCTGCTTTCCTGTCCCTTGGTTTTGCTGTCCCTTCCCCCGTGTCTCTCTCACACTTGTTTGGAAGGAAGAAGCAAAACTCACAAGGCTGAATTCTGTGTCTCACACAAAGCTTGATTTTTATTGAGCTAACTGTGAGGCTGATAACTGCATCATTTTCACTTCTAGAAGTTAGATTTAAATCCCACAAATTTCCATGTATTTTCTCATGAGCATATGAGGCCCCATCCTTAGCTTTGCTCCATCCCATGTCTTGCAAAGCCCTGCACAACGGCAATAATTCCTATTTCATATTAAAATCACCTTTGGCAGGAGATAGCCAAGAGATGAGTGGGATGAAGATTATCATCAGAGAGCCAGGAAGGCTCAGTGCTGAGGCAGGGCAGGACCCCAAGGGCTGCTGGCCTTGATGGAGCTGGGAAGGTCATTGTCACCACGCTGGGGACAATGAAGGTGTGGTACCTCTGAGGACTGGGGAGTCACAGAGGTGTCTCTGCCTCATCCTGGCATCCATCAGGTGATGAGATACCTCAGCTGTGCCTCTGGGGGTTCAGGGTTCCAGCAGAGGTGACACCTGTGCTGTCATTGTCCTGCTCAGCACAGCCAGAGAGGAGTGACTTGGGTCTCTGGTGTCACTGCTCAGGCAGTGCTGGAAGGGAAGGTTTGTTCTGTACCAGACAAAACATGATTTGGTCCTGAGGACTAATCCCATCCTACAGATGCTGCCAGCCTGGTGCTTGAGCAGCATTTGGGGTTTCACTGATTCCAGCTGGGACAGCAGCATGGAACTGGGTCAGTGTTCCATGTGTTCCATTCTGTCCACTGGCAAACATTGCAATATTGGATTTATTTTTTTAATGAGGATTTAGCACTCAGTCCTGGGGTTGCTGGTGTTGTGTTTGTGTGGGTTTTTAGCCTAGAGAGCAGCAAGGGCTGAGCCTGTCCCTGCACAGCTTTGGGCTCCTGCACTGAGCTCACTCTGCCCATTGTGGTGCTGGGCTCTGGTGGGCTCACTTTGGTGCAATCACATCAGTTTTGAAGGAGAGGAGAATCAGACTGAACCACGCTTGGTGGGAGCAGAGATGAGGGCAGACCCCCGTGCTTGTGCACCCAAATAACAGAACACAGGATTAGTGTAGATCCAGCATCACACAGACTGTGCTTTCCATGGTGAGCCAACATAAATCTCAGACTTTCAGGTCAAAAATGAGCCTGCACACTCTCTAAACCCTCCTTCCCAGGGCCAGAGTAGTCTGTGAATATCTGTAAAGCTCCAAGGGCTCCCATGGGTGTTCACTGAGAGCTGTAGCCACTTTAGCCCGCTGATGTTGGAGACACTGTAGAAAATCCCATTAAACACCTCCACAATCTTCCTGCTCCTGAACTTTTGTGTATGTAATCCTGGGATCCCAGACCACCTCCTCCTGAGCAAATGGGAAATTTTCCACTGACTTTGAGAAGTTGTTGGAGGCACCAGCTCCAGCAGCGTGCAAAGTCACCTGAAAATGAAGTGTTGCTGCACTGATGTGCACAGTGTGCTGGGCTCCCAGCAAGCAGCTCAACAGAAAAGCTGGGAATATAAAGAGTTTTCTTAGGAAAATTGGCTTTTCTAAACCTTATGTACTTTGGGACTCTGTGTTTTCAAATTATTCATAATTCTTTCAACAAATTAAAACATTCTGCTACTGGGGAAAATATTGATTTTTTTTTTTTAATATATGAGAGTTTTGCTACAAATCAAGGCAGGGAAAAAATCTTTAAATCTAGCCTTTTATGGAAACTATGCAATATTCCCACTTTAACCATAACAATTCCTAAAAGGGAAAGTCAATGCTATTCTAGCCAATTTCATAAGCTCTTTAAAAGACTTCACAGTGCAACTATGGAATGAATCAAAGCTTTCAAAACAGCTTGGAAAAGACTTTTAGAGTTCTGCAAAATTATATCAAGCAAGTACGATTTACAGCTAGGGCAAAATTTTAGAATGAAAACCAATAAATCCTGAATCACAGGTGACAGAGTGAAACATTCCCAGAGTTAAGTGGTGCATTTTGCTGATGTGCAGACGTTGTTCAGCAGTGGGGAAGAGGAAGGGCATTCTGCAGCTAAAGCCCAGAAATTGGAGTGAGGAGTTGCAGGGTTCATGTCTTAGTCTGATGTGGTAAATCTAGGCAATATTTTCCCCCATGTGCTCCAGCTCAGCCTGTCTGCATTGCAAGGGTTAAATAGTTGGTCCTTACTGCTTAATGATCTGTCTTAGCCTGTGGAGGCAGCTCCAAAAGATAACTCTTCTTTATGTACAGGAGGCTGTGAGTTCTTTTAGAAGCCTAGAAAACTGCTTTATACTTAATAAAAGAGGCCATTAGCAGCTTGTAGTGGTGGGGTGTATCTAGGAATCCACTCAGCCCCTGAGGAGCTCTGTTATTATTACCAGCACAAACAGGAGAGGATGTTCTCACCATGTAGAAGAGAGACAAAACCCAGCTGATGCTTTTGCTTGGCACGTTGAGCTCTGGAGCACAAAGTTGTACAGAGACTTGAACTATCCAAAGAAAACCTGGGCCACAACCACAGAGCCTGTCTTCATTCACCAAGAGAGGAGTTTCTGCTTCAGATCTATGGACAAAGGGAGTGTTTCTGATGTGCCTCTGCTCTCATGTGCTTGTGTGCTGCTCATTTCTCTTACAGATGTCCTGCAGCATCCTGGGGGTGTGGTTGGGTGATTCCCATTCACCTCCAGCATTTCTGAATCCCACCAGGGCACAGAGCCCACAAAGCTGCACCAGACACAGGGAGTACAGAGAACCCTGTCCGTGGTGATGGTCCAGCAGGGGTGGGTGGGTGGAGAGGGGATATCTCCATCCCAGCAGATGCAGCACCTCTTTCTAGATGAGGTTTTGCAACCTGCAGAGGGACCTGGCATTGGCTTGGAGTGCAGGGCTGTTCTGTGTCCTGCATCACTGAGGTGAAAGATAAGCCCCTGTCTGGGGAAGAAGTCAGCCTGCCTTGGAGCCCTCCCACTGAGCAAATTCCCTCTTGAGTTTCAGAGTTTCATCTTTTTGTCATTTTATCACTTCTAATGCAATTGCTTTCACAGCGATTTGCGGCAGGGTTTAATTCTTGTCAATATTTTGAAATTCTAAAATCTTGAAGGGCTTTTCATTTGTTCCACACCCAGCTGAGTGATGTGCTGAGTCTCCTCCTGTGCCATCCAGCAGAGAGGATGAGCTCTTGGGCTCAGCAGAGCAGTTCCCCATCCCACCATGGCAGATGTGCAGGCAAACCCTACACGTGCCTCTGTTTCTCTGAGCTGTCCTTTACCAAGCTCAGTTCCACTGAGCTTTCTAAACAGCCCCAAAGCCTTCCATTTAACATGAACTGTGACTTCTACTTGATTCAATCACTGCTTAATTTGATCCTCCATTTAATTTTATCAAAACTGTAGTAATCAAATAATTTGTACTAAAAACATTACGATTTCCACTTGTTTATTCCGATCAATTTTAATCCTTTAAGGCACGAGGTTTATTTAACATTGTTATGAGGTAACAAAACGCTGTCATTAAATCCGCAAGGAAAGAACACAAGACAAAAAAGATAGTTAAAAAGATCCCAAGGAGGGCTCATAATGGAGGAAAAAGACAATAACACACTGTTATTTAGAAGTCACGCTATGCATGGTGAGAGCTAAGCAGCATCCTGCTGGTTGTGAGATGAAAAGATCAATGGCATGTTTCAGTCGAGACATTTCTGGCAATGAGCTGCACTGAAAAGGGGAAAAGAACGTCATTAGTTATGAATGATTTTGCCTTTTTTGGGTGTTGGCCGACATGAATGAACCTGCGTCAGCAGCGTTTGAGTTCTCCCTCTGTACAACAATCCTTCAAAACCAGCTGAGTAAGAGGAGGGAAATCTTTCCGCTGCAGGCTCTTCCCCTGTTACTTTGAGAAATAAAACCCCAACCTCCTGCTCCTCTGCTCCTATCCCTGACTGTGCCCCATCTCTCCCCTGCAGGTCAACACCTTCATCTCCTTCGTCTTCCCCATGGTCGTCATTTCCGTGCTCAACACCATCATCGCCAACCAGCTGCTGGTGATGTTCAAGCAGGCGGCCCAGGAGAACCAGGTGTGCACCATTGGTGGGCAGCAGACCATGCTCAGCATGTCCATGGAGCCCAGCAGAGTGCAAGCCCTGAAACACGGCGTCAGGGTCCTGCGTGAGTATCGCCTTCCCTCCGCGCCTGAATAAATGACTTGAAGGGTAACAGGTGGAAACTGGAAAACACTTTCGCCCAAAACGCCCTCTCCTTTTGTCTCTGCTTGTTGGTTTGCAAAGCTAACGAGCAGACCTGCTCACTCTGGAAAAGCAAAGCCAACCCAGCATTTTAATGATTTAGTTGACAGCAATTTAAGCCTTGCTTGTGTTGTTTCATTACTTCCCTTTTTTCTGCGGAGCTCTGGTTCAGAGCTTAAAAAAAAGATCCTGCACTCAGGAATTGAGCTGTACTGCAGAGTAGTGCATGTCTTGATTAAATAAGCTGAGGGAAAGACCAAAGAATCTGGTAGCTGAACCTTAGAAAGGATAAAGGAAAAGCTGCTCAAAAATAGTACCCAAAATAGCTAACAAAGGGTGCCTATAGGGGTTTTAAACATGAGATAGGGAAAATTTGTTAGCAGAAAGCTTTCTGATGTTCTGGTGTTTTCAGAAGGGTTTGGGTTGGCAGGGACCTTAAAGTTCACCTAGTCCCAAAGCCTTGCCCCGGGCACAAACATCTTCCACTATCCCAGGCTGCTCCAAGCCCCATCCAACCTGGCCTTGGACACTTCCAGGGATGGGGCATCTTGGTGTTTGAAGTGCTTTGGCTCAGATCAGGTTTCCAATGAGAGAAATCCCCAGAGAAGGCACCAGGAGCCTCCATGACATTTTTCCAGCTGTTTTTCACAAGGAATGCATCCCATGCAGCACTCCTTGCCCGTGCCATAGGTGAGCCACGTGTGCATCCCAGCTTCCAACCGGGAAATGCCTACTGAGAAATAGGAAAGAAAAACACAGGGGACATTGAATTCCCCACAATTACCTTGTTGGACTGTGTTTGTTTAGTGTCTCTGCAGCCCAGTGAACTGTTACCAGGGGTGGGTGAGGAGGGAGCCTTGCTTCCCCACAGAGCCTACCAGGACTCTGCTCCTTGCTATCCTTTTCTGGTTGTTAACACTTCTGCCTGCTGCCACGAAGTGAGAAGCTGCCTTTTCTCACTCCTGCTACACCACCTCACACACCTCCCTCTCTCTCCTTTCAGTACTGTATCCTCTTTGATCATCAAGAAGAGAGAGCTCTTCATGAATAATAGCAGAGAAACCTAAATTTACATCTGGCATTCCTCAGCACTGGAGGAAGTGCACCCCTCACCCACAGGTCCACATCTCCTCTGAGGCACTGAAAAACAACCCTTCACTTTCTGAACAATAAGCATAATTTTCTTTTTCATCTTCTTCTGCTTCCTCTTTTTCTTCTCCAGGCAAATTTTGGGTTTGATGTGTACTGCAAAAGCTGAGAATATTTGGCAAAAGTGAGGGTTTCAGTCTGGAGCCTGAGGTGGTTCAAAAGTGGTTCAGATGTGGCACCATGTGGCTCCCCCATGCAGGGATACCCAGATATTCCAGGCATCTCCTCAGGGCCACCCCAGCAGCAGGACTGAGCTCCTCTCCCTGCTGGGAAGGCAAGGAGAGGGCAGCTGTTTGTTGCATTTCTGTGCTGAGGAAGATCCAGCAAATAAAAAAATCCTCCCTCACTTTTGTCTGTGATTCACTCCACCGTGCAGAAATGCTCTCTTTATCTAGCAAATGGGAGTGAAATCCTGTGCATTTCAGTTTTTCAGATACAAAAAACTGGGGTTTTTTTATTACAGGGGTGTTTGATTCACACTTTTGTCACCTGTTCCTCATGATTTGCATTTTAATAAACCAAGTCTCTGAGCTGTCTGAGAAGTAGCAAAGAATACACAAGGATTCACATTACTTATCCTGGCATCCACAACAGCCAAAATCATGAACAGAGTCTGGGCTCATTTGTGGAAGAGGGTGGGAAAAGAAAAATGGCACTTGTCCCCCCTTATAAAACTGCTGGCAGAGTATCAGAGCTTCGTGGGGGTGAAAGTATTTTCCATTTCCAAAAGTGAACTTTGGCCCGAGGTACAGAGAAGGCTGATTTAAGTCCAAGGGTGAAATGTTGCAGAGCTTGTAAAAGTTGTGCTTAGAAAACAATTTTTTGTGTTTGTGCAGAGCTGTTGGATAAAATCAGAGCAGCAAAAAACTTCCTTGCTCCAAATGTACTGAGATTAAGTATTTGTTTACATTGAAATAAGAGCTAAAAGTGGCCAGGCTAACAGCCTCATTCAAAACATCCACGACAGTGTTTTCCTCCCTTCTGGTAGCATTTGTGTATTTTCTTGGCTCTGTCTGACTGTACATGTACAAAATAATGAGGGTGATCAGGATCAGGGAATGTGTCAGGCCTGCTGTCTGGGAGCCAACTCATTAAATCAGGAAGCACGAGATTCCTGATTGTAATTCCCTCAGAGTTCACCAGGTGTGAGGATTCAAATCCAGAGGGCTCCAGGCACTTTGCAGCTTCCCAGCTTTTTTACTGAGGATATCAGAGCAACCAGTTCTGCTGTTAAAAATACCTTCCACCAAGAGATTCCACACCCTCCTTCACCCATCCAATTCCTTCCATTAAACCACCTCCAGTTTGTGTTGCTCTTTCTTGGCCATGTTGGAGCCCTGGAGTGCTGAGGCTCCCAAAGCTGTGTGATGCTTCACAGAAGTATGAAGGTTTTCTGATTGCACAGCCTGATATGCCAATTACTTGATAAAATTCTAAACAATCCTTAAATACTCACATGCACACACACCCCAGAACAATCATAGAATCATGGAATGGTTTGGGTTGGAAGGGACCTTAAAGCTCATCTCATTCCACCCCTGTCATGGGCAGGGACACTTTCCACTGTCCCAGGCTGCTCCAAGCCCTGTCCAGCCTGGCCTTGGACACTGTCAGGGATGGGACACCACAGCTTCTCTGGGCACCCTGTGCCAGAGCCTCAGCATCCTCACATGGAAGAATTTCTTCTTGATATCCAGTCTTGATATCCCTTCCTTCTTTCACTTTAAAGCCATTCCCCTGTACTGTAACTCCAGATCTTGTCCCCAGTCCCTCTCCAGCCTGCTTGGAGCTCCTTCAGGCACTGGAGGGCTGCAGCAAGTTCTTCCTGCAGCCTTCTCTTCTCCAGGCTGAACAACCCCAATTCTCTCTGCTGCTCAGAAATCAGGGTGCATTTGAGCTTGGCTCAGGATGAAAGCTCTGTTCAGCCAAAATGTCTTCTGGAAAGGGGCAGTTTTGTGGCATGGACTGACACCCCCACCAACACCCCTGCTGCAGCCCCTTCTCCTCCAGATCATTCCCAGGTGGGTGGAAGGAAGGCAGGAGTTACTGAATGGCACAACTGAGCTCTGATAACGACACTGAGACAAATTGATGGACATCAAGGGGAGGCTTTGCAAGGGGATTTTGGCTAAGCCTATTAAAATGTAATCAGTTCCAGGTAGCGTTTGCTGTGTGTCACTGAAGCTGCTTACTGAAAGCAATTATAAAGCACTTAAAGGTTTAGCCAATTAAAAGAATATCCTTCAGTCTCCCACAGGTGGCTGGGTGATGCTTCAGTAAAATGCTTCTTTAGCAGATGAAGTCAAGATGCATTTTTAACTAAACGTCTGTGAATTTTTAAATTATTATTTTGCAGCCTCTGCATTTCGTCAAATAATACAAGACAAAGGCCAAGAATTAATGATATATCCATGTATTTCATTAATTTGTGCATTAATAATTCCCTTTCTTAACAGATACTTTGAAGAGTCCATTCATTTCTCCTCACCAATGCTCCTAGTCTGAGTTATTCATTTCAGGAGGAGAATATTGCCATGAGATTTAGTTTAACCAGCCTACAGACAGGAATAGCTCATACTTTGCAGCACAATACACAGAAGAGCACCAGTCTAAAATGCCTTAAACAGTTGTATTTCATAATTCCTATATTCTAAGGAAAGCAGATTTATTTGTTCATAAATCATTTCTTTTCAAGAAAGGAACAAAATTCATGGCAGTTTGTATCTCTAATAAAAAGTCTGAGCAACTCCAAGTGGAGTTCAGCAAAACCCCTGTGGCATTAAGCTTGAGTGGAAGCTGATTTTAACAGCTGAAGTGTCACACTGAAATTTGGGAGGATAAATTACCTATTTAACTGTTGTATATATTTCCCAGAGATGTTTGTAGTTGTAGGTTTATTTTGCAGCCTGCCAAGTGAGATAAAACGAGCAGCATCAGAGTGCTCTATAAACACCCTCCAAGGAGCAAGAACAGGGGTGGCTGCACCTCTTGGGCAGGGATTCTCTTTTTTCCCCTCTCCCAGGCTGTGTCCCTTTGCTGGGCCTGCACAGCATTCCTGCAGGAATTGCAGGTTCTTGTGGCTGCATCTCTGCAGAAAACTCCAGCACTGGCCATGCCCTAAAAGCAGATTTCCCGGGTGTTAAGCCGTGACAATGTGAGTGTTTAAAAAGTTAACTAATGTGATTTGAACATGAAGTCTGGCCAGGGCTTTAGTCAGTGTAGAAGCACGCAGTGAAAAAAGCTCCAGGGTCCCTTTGATGAGCAGAAACTGTTCTGGGAGGAACAAAGGATATGTGAAACTCAAAACTGGAGGGGAAAGAAGAAAGGGCTGCAGAGGAAGCCAGTTCAGCTTACACCTGATCTCACCAAATAGAAAAAGACTTGAACGTGGCGAGGATAAAATGGGATCCCTTCTCTACCTTTCAAAGGGGAAATTCTCTTCCTTTCTTCTTCATTCTCTTCCAGACATCCCTAGGGGAAATGGCATGAATGAAGTTTAAATGGAATCAAGCAACCTCTTCTGTAATTTCCAAAAGAATGATTACCTTAGAAGGGAACTTGGGAAGAGACCCCAGTATGCACTGGGACAGCAGTGCTGTGCTTGCTGTGCTGTTCTTGGGCCAGCTTTAATCTGTATTTTCTGCCTTGCTCCTTATGCATGGAACTGGTGCCAGGGGATGATTTAACCACTGGTGTGAGCTGGGGCAAGAATTCACATCTATTTTCAAATCTGTCTTCTGAAGCCATTAAAAATCAGGACTGGAGAATATAGTCTGGGTGAAATATGTTGATATTGAATGCCAAAAGGTTTTTCCATTCACTGTGCTGTCTCACTTTCACTAATAAAGAAGAATTTAGGATTTTTTTTTGGTCATACATTCAGGAGAATCAGGGGATTATACCCAGCAAATGTTCTGTTTTCAGTGGTGTTTAAAGGAGCTGAGGACTACTCAAGCTCACTGTTACTCCCAGTTTCTTCTTTGCTCTTCTGAGTATTCCTGGTTCATGCTGGTGGTCCCCAAACCCTGCTGATTGTTACTGACTTTTATGGAAATCCTTTATTCCACAGCCTTATGACCCAAATACCAGCATAAGTAGTTTTAATTTTACTGGGCTCCTGCAATCCCTACTTTGGGGCCTGCTGATATAAATATTGCCAAGAGCCTGTCAGGTAGAACATCATGTTAATATAAACAGCACCTCGAGGTTTAACAAGGCAGTGCCAGCTGTGCCTGCATCAGCCCAGCTTTCACCAGCTCCCAGATCAAAGAGCATTTTGGGAGAGCTTCTCCTGTAATGGCATCAACTAAATAAACATATAAAACCCAGGAGACTGGGATATACAAGGATTGTTTCTCCAAAAACCACCCTGACAAGCCTGATAACCTTTTGTACACCTCATTAGTACCAGCTGGTGGGTGTGCACGCCTTGGGCAGCGTTGGGGATGAGTCTGAAACACAGAAAAAGCTGAGAGCTCTTGTTCAGGGGGACCAATACCTCCCCAAACAGCTCCTGCCTTTGCTCAGGAATTCCACTCTGCTGCTCCACATCTGTATGTGGCTCAGATCCCCTTGCAATGCTGAGAAAAAGAAATAAATTGGCTGAAATAGTCTGGACAAAACTATCAAGGGAAGATGGATCCGAGCCTCTCTGGAGGCCGTAGCAGCAGCAGGGGTGTTGAAGGAGCAGCATCCCTTTTCTGCCTCTCCCGGAGAAAGGAGGACAGGACAGAGGGATACCCTCGCCGAGGGCCGCCCCGGGGCTGCAGGGCTGTGACTCAGCATCCCAGAGGAGCTGCAGGAGATGAAGCGAGGAGGAGGAGGAGAGCACCAGCCCAGCCCAGCTCTGTGCGCACCGTTCCCGGGTGAGTCACGGCTGTGGCTCCTCACCCATCGCTGTCCAGGGCTCTGAGTCACTCCCAGCCTCACATGGCCCCACCAAGGCATGGGGGCTGGAAACCCCTCCTGAGCCCTCTCCTGAGCTCAGCCAAACCATGGCATGGGCTCCTTGTCATGGTGCCCTGCCCTGTGCACGTGCTAACCCAGAGGAGCTCCTGGGCAGGTCCCAGCCTCAGCCCAGGATACACACAAGGCAAAATAAAACACCCAGTGTGATCTAACAGAATTTAACCTCCAGGATTGCTGCCGTGTCCACTTTAGTCTGAGGGTAGAGACTGGCACAGTTTAAATTTCCTCACAATGAACAAGATGTCAGTCAGAATTGATGGTTCTCTCTGCAGGACTTCCTGAAGGAAAAACAAACCAGGGCTCGTCCTCTGCCACTCCTCCTTCCTCTCCCCTTCTTCCTTGGCATGCAGTTCAAACAGGCAGAGAAAAGAGCCATTATAAGACAAAATAGAAAAACACAGGATGTAATAATTCATGGTTTAATGCACATTTAAATTGGGAGTTTGGTTTAGAAGGGAAATGAGGGCATACTTTGGTGGGAGGATCATTCCCTGCCACCCCTGGCACACTGGGGTCATCTTGCTGGGCTCCCACATCCACTCCCCAGCCTTGAGGTTTGGCACCTCATTTGCTCAATTATGGGAAATATCAGAAGCTCACGGAGCAGTTCTGCTCCTATTAGAACCTTATTGAATTAATTAGAAGTGAGGGATGTGTCTGGTTTATTTTTAGTTCAAAAAAGAAAGGCAGGATGTCTCCAACCTCACAAAGACCATCCTGGACAGTGACACCATCACATATTGAGTCAAACCCTTCCCCTGCAGTGCTCAGCTCCAGCAGGCTGAGCTGCTCCTTCTTGCTCCACCAAAAGAGCCCATGTGTCAAGTTTTGATGATGAAGAACATATCCTAGGAGCTCATAACAACAATAAAATATCATTTTGGCAGACGGTTTTGCCCAGGATTTGTTTTACAGATCAACGTTTTTGACAGGCAGAGCAAAACAGCAGGAAAAGGAGCCAGGTATCTGGGAGAAAAGGGAATTTTCATTCTGTATTAGGTGAAAGTTAACACAGTCTCATGTTTCATATTCCTCCCAGGGGAAAGGACCCATGAGGGCAGGATTGCCGCCCTAAATCTGCTTGATCCCTTGTATGATAAAATGAAAACATACGGATTAAGGGTGACAAATTTGGGTCGGGATCTCCTAATCTGTGCAGCACAGAACTGCACAGTGTGTCACCCAGCTGGGACTTCCAAATCAGACCAGAAGTGTCTCCAGTGCACTTCACATGTTTAATAGAGATTTAATTGCAGAGTGATTGCATGTGATATTACAGAATTATCACAGATTACTTAATTGCTGATGTTAAGCAGATACTTCTCTCAATATGTGTTTTTGTTACTATAGATCCATATTATTTGGCACAGCATTGCCTAAGCAGCAGAAGCAGAGATCATTTACCAGGAGAAAACCACTTTCATTTAACGTGTTGGTAAATTTAACAAGCAGATGTGTGAGATTCTTATAATTGGCTGTCGAAAGAATCTGGATCCTGCCGTTCCTAAAGAGCTGCACACAGGGGTGAGCAGCTCAGAAGTGCCAGCGTGTGGAGGTTCCTGCAAAAATGAAGATGTGCCTGAATGAACCTGTGTTTGGAGCCATTTGGGAAGCTGCTTCTGCAGCCTGAAAATGCAGCTAATCCTGTGCAGGCGCTGGGAGAGCAGATGGGCTGGAGCTGTGATGTTGGCTCGCTCCGTTGGCCCGAGGCTGATGGATGCAGGAGGAGAGGCTGGAGAGTTTTGCTTCTCCTGCAGCCCCTGGGAGGGATCTCCTGGAGAATCACGGGGGGACTGCTCCATCCAGGGCAAACCAAAAGCCCATCCAGCAGAGAAATGGATTTCTGGATGTGGGTGCTCAGAAATGTGAAGGAGCAAGGCAGGCAGCCACGCTCCCACCGAGCCCCCAGGGGATGTCCCCACCTCTCCTGTGCCACATGCCATGCAGGGGCTCTCCTGCCAAAGTCCCATCAAAGCTCTTCAGGGAAGGATCAGACACAGGTCAAATTAATTCACTTGATGGCATCTGAAGGGCTGCAGGCTGTCTGGTGATGAGTTACATCTGTGATCACTGTGGCCAGAGAGCAGCCAAAAAACAGTTTGAAAAAATGAATTCACTTGGACAAGAGAATAAAAACAGACCCTCTAGCCTTCTTTCCAAAACATCTCCCTTCAGTTGTTTAAATCTTTATTGGATAAATGTCTTTTGCAGCATTCCTGGAAGATGCTGTCATGCATCATGGAATAGAACCTTCTCCACTGTTAGCTGTGTGTTTAATGAGAGGGAGCTCATGGCGTTGGAGTAGGGTGTGAGCAGGGAGCTGGACACCAGGGATTTTCTAATTTCTGCTCTCCTGTGCCTCCTAGCTAAGCATCAGAGATGGGGAGATGCAGCCACAGCTAGATTTATTCCTCCTGGTCTGCACTATCCAATGGAAACACATCTCCCTGAGCTACAACATGGTCCCTGAGAGATGACAGTGTCTGGGTTTGGGACATATCCACATAAATATTTTCAATCCCAGGGCAGAAAATCCCCCAGCCTTTGGCTCCACGTGCCAAATCCACATTGCACTTGTGGTACCTCACTCTGGAGCAGAGCTTTGCTGCTTCCCAGCCCCTTACAGGTCACATAAAGGACAAGAGTGATGCGTCCCTTGTTGTCTGTAGAGCAAATTTGGGACCAAAAATTAACTTAATTATTTTATTTAGTCTTTATTTTCTTCTTGCCTTTTATTGTGTTATGTTTTAACTGAGATTTCTTTATTTCCTGCTAGGATTCTGCTAGAATCCTGCTGTTCCACACAGAAGTTAAAACGTATATTACAAAAGGAAACAAATCTTTCTCTTGATTGCCTGCTAGATCTACTTTTTAATCCAGACTGACAAATGCACTCTATCAACAGCACTTTTATGCCTCAGAGTTGTTGCATTTTATTTTCCATTGTCTGACATCCCTCAGAATCTGGAAAGGAAAAAAGCAGCAGTGTCTTTCTCTGCTTACCCTTTAATTGATCATTTTTATTATGACAAAGTCCAGAGCCAAACACGTTGTAATCTCAGGTATGGCACAAATATGGAACAAAAGGATGAGCCCTGCCACTAGAAAGAGCAGTTTAATGGTGCTCAGCACTGTGGGGCCCGTGGCCAGTGGCTCCATGGAACAAACTAATGGGATTAGAGTGGCCCTGGCTCCCTTTCTACCTGGATGGAAAACATACTCCAGCTGTCTCTGTGAATACATGGACAAAATACCCAGTGCCACAAGGGCGTGAAACACAGATGCAAACAGAGTTTTCTTTGAGCCAGGAACTAGCCATGGCCAGTGCTTCATCTTACCTCCTGCTGCTCCTCATCTCCCTGCCCCAGTGCTTGGTGCTGTTCTGTGTTACTTCTGTTCTGCTTGTTTTACAGACATTTGCAGGCTGCTTGTCCCTCAGGGTTATTAATTCTTTGCACTACAGCAATACAACAACAAGTGGGGCTGCAGGAGAACGGTTGCAGCAATTAAACCCAAGCAGACAGGTCCCTTCTTCAGCCTGATGGAGAGTTGCTCACGAAGTTAAGGCTTTTTTCCTGCCTTGCAGGTGCTGTGGTGATTGCCTTCGTGGTCTGCTGGCTCCCTTACCACATCCGGCGCCTCATGTTCTGCTATGTCCCCTCCAGCCACTGGACAGAGTGAGTCACAACGTGGGGACACGGGCACCTGTGCCAGGACAGGCTGGGGGCTCAGGCTGGGCTGGGGATGCCAGGGCACCCCAGGTGTGGAGGTGGAGGTGGGGATCTGGGAACAAAGGTGTTCTCCAGTGGGGCGTTCAAGTCTCAAAACCTAATTGCTGCTTTGGTTTGTTTTTTATTTTGGATGTATCAGTGTTTGCCAGGAAAATTAAGAGTTTTTGTTTTACCTAAATCCCTCAGGAAGCATTATTTTGAACCAAAAGGCATCATCAGCCCCTCCTCCTCCTCCCTCTCCTCCTCCCTCTCCTCCTGAGGGCTGCAACCACAGACATCAGTCTGGCAGCCCTTGATGAAGTGACATTTGGACAGGGGGGTTGGTACATCCAGAGTGGATTTCAGTCTCTGTGCCAGAGATATTGATCCCAGCCCGAAGATGCAGCAGCTCCTGTCAGCACACAATTTAGCTCCACGAAGCCACATTTCCTCTCTGACAGGGGGATGACACAGGTGGGGGAATAGCTGTGCTATTACTGGGTCTGGGCCAGGTTATTTACTGGGAGCAGATCAAAATGAAATGCCAGCAGTTGCTGCTGATTAGGAAATGCCCAGATTGTCAGAGAATTCCGGGATAATTACACAGACACACGTGCGCTGCTCACAGATGTGCAGAGGCACCCCCTGCTCCTTTCTGAGGCACCAGGCCAGGCTCTTCAGCAAAGCAGACACCAAACTAATTATTATTTTTAAATATGTCATTAAGAGCTAACGCTGTCTGGGGACACACACTGAGGAAGCCTGAGATGCCAAGGGATGCTCTCTTGTGTCTTCTCCGTGGTGTTACATCCCTGCTCTCCCTGAGACCAGGGCTGTTCCTTTCAAGGGGAAGGAAAGAAAAATCTACTATACCAAAAAGCAGAACAGCAATAAAAAACTAAAATTCTATCAATTCCAGACTCAAAATATATTAAATTAGGATATAGCAGTCTACTGAATGGGACTATGGATCCAGCCACAGTAAAATCCAAAATCTATCTTCAGTCATGAAAACAGAGCTCTAGGCACACACTGGGACAAACTCTTGTTTCTCCTTTGCTTTCCTGTATGAAAAGCACTTAAGGCACTGTTCAATTATGTGATGACTGCATTTGCTTTGAGCAAGGGGGATAGAGAAGTCTTTCTGCAGTTAGTGGGAATTTATGCATTGTGGCTGTATCCATGTAATATTTTTTTTTCTTCTTTTTAAAACCATGAGTAATTTTAGGAAAACACTGAATTTACAAAATGATAGTGAACTATCAGTCTGGTGGCTAACCAAGAGTTTGCAGCAGCTTGGTATGTTCATTTATAAACACATGTGCCTTGCCCCTGAAGAAGAGAAATGTTTCCAGTATTAATTCTTCACAACTACACAGAGAAACTCTGCTTGTAATAACTGGATGGGCCATGCAGTCCTTGGCAGTGCTGAAGGGGTGTGGAGGGATGGGCAACATAGTCCAGCACTCTTCTATTTATCTTTTGTTAGACACTGCTCAGACAAGAAAAAAGGTCTTCAATTTTCCCCAAGATAAATGATTCTGAGGAACATCTTCCTGAAAATGAGACCCGTGGTGTTTATAAATGCTTTACCAGCTCAGGGCTGTTGTTCTCAGTTGGCCCAAGGAAAGATATATCCAAAAGCATAAAAGATAATAAAACATTTTCAACCAGTTCTTGTAGAAAACATTAAATTGTGGTGGTTAGGATGTGTTTCAGGAGCATGCTATCATCAGTTTGCCCCCAGAAAAGGAAATGCTGTCCCACATTATGGACAAATCCCAACCCAGGGACACATTGAATGAGCTGATGCTGCTCTCATTGCCAGAGGGAGGAGAGAGCTGCATCTGTTCCTGGAGTCTGGCTCTTCTGCAACCTCTGTAGATCAGAACTGCAGCCAAAAAAGTCAGGCTAATGTGTATGTATGACACAGAAGCAAATTTCCATCTGGCTTCTCAGGTTCCAGAATGACTACATCCAAAGAAAAAAGAAGGCATGAGGTAAATATCTTGTCTGGATCCAGGGCATAAATAAGTCTCTAACTGCTGGTGAGTGGGGCAGTATCTTCACAGAGGCATCTGATCCGTGTTTGACCAGTTCCAGTTGGAGATGTAGATGGGTTGTGGTGGCCAGGCACCACTGGTCAGCTCATGTTTGCAGCCTAGAAAGGTTAGCTGGAGAGCAGCTCGTGTTTTTCTCACCTTTGTGACTTTGAGTTCTTCACACTCAGATTTTTGTCCTTTATCTGTTCTTCCAGTTTCCTTTACAACTTCTACCACTACTTCTACATGCTGACAAATGTCCTCTTCTACGTCAGCTCAGCAATCAACCCCATCCTCTACAACCTGGTGTCGGCAAACTTCCGCCAGATCTTCCTCTCCACACTCACCATCCTGTGCCTGCCATGGAGGAAGAAGAAGAAACGACTGGCCTTCACCAGGAAATCCAACAGCATCTCCAGCAACCACACATTTTCCAGCCAGGTCACAAGGGAAACCACGTACTGAAGCCAAAGGAGGAGGAGGAGGAACGCAATTCATCGTGGAGTCAAAACTTGAGAGAGGCCTCTGTGACTTTCATGCATGGTCTCCAAATTCACGTAACACAAATGTGTTTAGCAAAGTCATTTTTGTTGGAAAAAATAGGCTTTGTTCTGCCAGTAACTTTGAGGTTATTTTCAAGCATTGGCCTTGCCTCTTGTGAGTAATGTCTACATGTATTGTAACTTCAGTCTGGCATAAATCCAGATGTGGTGCTAACTGGGAAGCCAAAATGTGTTCAACTTAGGCAAAACTGTTCTGCATCTCATCCTTTTCTCAGTGCAGAGATGCCGTGTCCACGTCCAAGGGTTTGAGATCATGTCTCCTGGTGGCACCAAGCAGAGAGTTTGATGAGGAGAAAGAAGCTTAGAACAAAAAGGGATGTTCTTGGAGAATGGATATGCTATATGTGGGATGTTCAATGAACGAGGAGTGAAAACTCAGGGAGCCAGGTGGTTATTTTAGAAATATATCCATTGTGAGGAACACAACTGAGGTGCTCAAGAGAGCCACTCTGGCTCCTTGAAATTAAATAAGAACAGCTGATGCCTTACCTAGGCTGGGGTGGCTGTGGCCTGGGGAGTGGGGTCACCTTTGGCTTTAGGGCATACACAGTGCCTGGCTTTGGTACCACTGCACCAAGAGCAGCAGAGTCTCTGGCAAAGTCAAGAATGCAGAGGCTGTGCCCAGATGGAGCGCTGAAAATGAACAGAAATGGAAAATATTCCTTTTGCCATACAGCCAAATCCTATTTTTTACCAGGGAGAACAGTTTGCTGGCCTGCACTAAGAGATGAGAAAACTCTGAGCTCATGAGGGCTCCAGGCTGCTGAGATAAGAGCAATCTGCCCCAATTCTTTGGCACCTTCAGATTTTTCCCATTCTAATTCCAGTTTTACTTGTTTTCTTGCTATTTCCACAAGGCTGATGCCTCATGTATAGCAGTTGTAGGCAGCAGGTCCTCTTGTTCTACCTTTTCTTGTATTACTTTTTGCTACCAGAACTGTTGGCACACCTATCTGCACCCCCAGTACTCACATAGTTCAAATGCAGAGCATAAGAAAGTCTAAACTGGGGAGTCTTCACTCTAAACCCATTTTCTTTTAACAAGCCAGAGGAACAGAAACAAGACCTGAAAATTCTCTTTGAAATTTAAGAGGGGAGGTAAGGAGAGGTAGCATGAGCTTTTCCCCCATATGGTTTCACCTCTGATGGCCCCTTATATGATACAACAAATTGCTCCAGAGTGTTTAGTGCAGAAATAACAGGGCTCTGGGACAAGCTAAAGGGCTTTTTCCCCAGATGGTGACCTGCACGAACCTGGAGCTGACCATTCACCCTGTGCTGCCTTTGCTGGTGGTGACCTGGTGTCCCCTTTCACGCCACATGCCACCAGGAGAGCAGGACTTGCCTCTGAAAGGTGACAAAGTAGAAGAGCTGTCTCAGTTTGGCTTTCTGGGCTTTGCCCATCCCATGTCACCCCTCAGCTAATGAGCAGCTGGGGTCCCCAGCTGGAGCCACAGTCTGGCCCAAGTGAGGGTCACACAGTGGTGGAGACCAGAACCACTGGTGACATCTCCTGCTACAGGTGTTGCATCACAGAATCACAGAACAGGTCAAGTTGGAAGGGACTCACAAGAATCATTGAGTCCAACTCACTGTTGGGCTCAGCACAAAGAGGAAACACCCATCTGGGGGCATTTGCTGTGAGTTGTTGGTGATGGGTGACTACTTTTGGGGCATTTAGAACCTGTACCCAGCTGGCCACCCAGCAGCCCATCAGCCACACCTGCTGATGGAGGGATGGGAGGTGATTTTAATGCCTAGTACAGAAACCCTGCAAAAGAAAGGGCTCAAAATGAAAGTCAGTGGGGCTTCAGTTCCTTCTGACTCAGCCAAACTGCAAGCTCTGTTCTGTCATGCCTTCTCGTGATTTCTTGCCCTGGTTGTACCAAGCAGGAGGCAGAGATTATATTTGACCAAGCACTTTTGTTGCTCATGGACTGTTGACTCCTCTTCGACAAAGAAAACAGGTAGTGGCAGACAAATAAATAAATTGAAACAAAGAGGAATAAGGGAGACTGATCTCTTCAGAAGGAAATCTGTGGGGAAAAGCAAGTATTTTGTGTGTATGGTGTGTGTGAAATGGCTTGGGCAGGTTGGAAGAAGAAGACCTGCTCATCCTGCCTCATGGCAAAATCCAGGTACCATGAACAGGAGAGGGGAAAAACCTGCCTTGAGAGAAAGAGGAGTCTTGATGTCACACATTTAACATTGGCCTTCCAGGCAAGACACTTCAAATGTTTCTGGATGACCCAAATGGTTTTACTTCACCTCTAAATTCAGCCAGCAGCTGTATTTAGGAGGAGCTTTCTGAAACCTCCCAGGGAAGCTGTAACTGCATTTCTTTGACTTTCATTAACACCCTGCATGTCTCATTTGCTCATTTGAAATATTAAACATTATTACTACACTTGTTCAACACCAACCTGCTGAAATGTGCTTGATTATCATAGAAAACACTGTACAAAAATTGTTCTTTCACATAAGATTCTTGATTTAGACTTTCACTACTGAGATACACAGGCAGCTTACCGAATATTTGATCACAGCTCAGAGAAACTGACAGGTTTATTTTTGGTTTGACATGACAGTGAGAAAAAGCTGGAGAAAAAGTGAACTTATCATCAACTCTTTCCACAGTGTTTGTTGGGCCACTTGAGTGCTGAGGAGCAGGGGGAATTTGGGGGATTCATCCAAGTGGTTTGCTGACTTCTACAGCTCTGTTCTTGCAGTTTAACAGGAAAGCAGATCTGAGTCCATGGCCTTAATCTGAGATTGCAGCTCAAAGCTACCTCTTCCACTGGCCAAATCTGACAGCCTTGAGCTGAGCAGTGTAAGTTACAGCTGCTTTCATCCTCTCTTCCCTCCTCACCTAATTTTGCTGTATTCAGCTTAGAGATGTGGCTTGAGCTCAAAGAAGTGAGGATAGCTGACTTCAAGCCCCCATGGTTTCATGATTTCCAGAGAATCACTGGACAGTTTGGGTTGGAAGGGACCTTAAAGACCATCCAGTTCCAAACCCCTGCTGTGGGCAGGGACACTTTTCCCTAGACCTGGTTGCTCCAAGCCCCATCCAACCTGGCCTTGTAAAGGAAAGCTGATACAGTAGAGAAGAGAAAGGTACAAACTGCCCCATATTTACCAGAGAAAAGGTTCTTTAGATGCCTCTTAACAATGATTGAACTGCTAACCCAACAACGTTTTTTAATTTAATCTGATGTGGATGGCTTTTGCCATTAGATGGAACAAAAACTCCCATCCATTGTGTCCCTGCTTTGGCATTCTTCACTGAAGCAGAAGTGAGTGCTGGGGCTCTGCTCATCTATGCAAATTCCCTGTGTTTGGAACTGTTTGTTTTGACTAAAAAAAGAATAAAATCTGTGGAACCCGCAGATGTGAAGTGCTGCCAGATGGATTCTGAGAAATTCCATTCTGAAGAGAGTCTATCAAGTGACCTCTTCAAAGGTCTTATTTTGAGGCTTTGTTTCTCTTCAGAGTGCCCTTGCCAGAGCCATCAGTTTAGCAGAGTGTGAAATCAGGTTTATAAAGTAATTTTGCTATTCAGAAATTTCCCCCAGACAGGACTGTCTCACCACAGGCCCAGCCCAGGAATGCTCTGCTGAGCTTGTCTTTTTTTGTAAGGTGCATGAGACCTCACTTCAGCGAGGTTTCAGAAGAAAACTCAATGGGAAATCAGCGAGGAGGGTTGGCAGGGCAGGTGCTGGAACACAGCAATAGCAGGATCTTTGCATTTGCAGCAGTCAGTGAGGCAGCCCTGGGTGTGCAGCTGCTGCAGACAGCTCCTGCTGCAGGTTTGGACCCATCACCTGTGCAGCTGCATGGCTGCAGCCCTGGGCAGGGACAGCAAACACCTCCACAGGGTGCTGTGCCAGCCCAGCATCCTCCTGGCTGTGTTCTTTGGTGGCTTTAACCAAAGCTGTGTCTGCTGGAGCTCTGTCTGGTTCTTCACATCACAGCTCAACCACTCCTCCTGCTCTCAGTCTGGATTTGCTTAGTACAAAAGTAGAAATTGCTGATCCAAAATTTCATGATGCTGTGTCCTGGCTTTGTGATCCAGAGTCCTTCCCCAGCTGTGCCACCTGATAGTCCTGCACATATTGTATTTATGGCAAATATTTTTGAAGTGCACCTTTTTATTTTTATTTTATTCTGAGATACAAAATGTTGATGTGCTTTATTTTTTGTGGCCTGTTGCTCAATGGGGAAAAAATGAATGTTAAAAGTGTGTCAGTGTCTATTTTGTGATATTTTCTGTGACAAAGGGAAAGAAGAGGGTGTGGAAACCTCCTGTATGGCAATGGGAAACACTCTTTCAGTGTAACATGCTATTATTGATACTGTATTTACTGATCAAAGTGTACTGAAATGGTTAATTCCTGATATAGCCTTTGTACTGTATGGTATTTTATTTTGTCATTTATTGATCCTAAGAAATAAATATCTAAATTTAAGGCTTGGGCTGCTTTTGCTTGGAGTGGCAGGTGTGCCTTTATCACACAGCCTGGTTATCAGGCACCCTGGCTGGGGTCTAAACTGGTGGAATCCCATTTGCCTTGAACTGGGACTTGCAGCTCCTCTGCAGAAGGTCCCTGAGTGCTCAGTCCCTGCACTCTGCAGCACAAACTTCCTCCAAACATCAGCTGCTGCTCCTGACTTCAGCTCAGCAGACAAACAGGGGGGCTAGTTAGGTTTGAAGGACACTCCCATCGGTGATGTTTGCCCTGAAAATCCTTCCTGGGATCTGTTAAAAGTACCAGATCTGTGCTGGGCAGAGCAATTGAGAGCACCCAGGACTTGGAGCACGTGGAGTGCAGGAGCCTGAAGGGAAGGAGAGCTGAGCTCCCAGACTGAGCAGCTCCAAGTGCTGAGCCCCAGGGGCACTGCAGGGGTCTGGGCTCCTGCCCTGCCTGTCCTCCCTGCTTGCTCTTCCCTGTGCCAGGGCAGATGTCACAGATGTTGTACCTTGGCCACAGTTCTGCAGCAGCTTTGCCCAGAAAACTGAGCAGGTTGGGGCTTTATGGCACTGGGAGCTGTAGGGGCACAGCAAAGGAGTCAGCCTCACCCCAAAGAATGATGAAAAAGAAGCAGGTTTATTGTCTTTTAACAGTGAGATTTCTCCTCCTATCCTCTCATCTTTAGTATGATCATCCCTGGCATTTATTTTTCTAACACAAATGTAATTTTCTAGGGACAGAATGCTTGGGTATTACCCACAATAGTAAGGTGTCCTTACATTAAATGAGCAAAAATCAGTCACCTTCATCCTCCCTGCAGCTCCTGGTTAATGTTCTGTTGTGCAATAGCTGAGCTGAGCCATAAAATCTTCATAGTTTTTAACCACTCAAGCCTTTTGTTTTGATTTCTGATAGAAGGGAAGGTGGCTTGGAAAGCAGCAAGAGAATAAAATTTAAATATTTGGAATCATCCATGCCTGGAAAATCTATCTTCTAAAAACAGCTCAAATGGTCCCCAAAGGTTTTTTGGTGCTGCTTCCAGATGAGAAGAGCAGGAGCCTCTATTGTCCCTATAGCATCAAGCACTAAAGAATGAAAATCATTTATTTTATGGATCCTTTGATTTGGTATTCAGCCCTGCTCTGCTCAAAGGTGTATTTTCAGCTCACAGCTCATGTCTCCAGCAGTGGAAATCCACAGCACGTGGCAGCATCCTTGTTTCCAGGCTGCAGGAGATTTCTGTGCTGGGCACGGCGCTCCCAGTGGAGCCTCCATGGTTTGTGCAGAAATCCAGCCCGTGTTCAAGCTGGAGTGAAAAACATTGCTCATGACTTGTCTAGCTCAGGGCTGACTCCTTGAAAAAGCCAAATCCTGGGAAACTGAGCTTCCCAAGCCTCCCTCCCGCCCGGTGTCACGCAATCCTGCACCACGTCCTGTCCCGCAGATGTGAAGGAAAACAGAAGATGTAGAGAGCCAAATAATTCTTTTTTTTCTTTAGAAAGGCACGAGGACTGTGCCTCGAGCCATGAAGAATGCTTTCAGCTTGGCCCTTATTTCTCATTTCAATTATAAAAGCAATTTCCATAGTTCACGAGGGGAAAATTTCAGGCACCTTTCAGAAAAAAATGTTATGTTTTAGTAAGTGGCTTCATAAAACTTAATAAACATCCATGCAGAAGTTAATTTATTTAAAATATCTTTAAATCCTGCTCTGCCTTATTGAATTTGTTTGAACAGTAGATCAGACTGGAGTATATTCATGAGGGCATTTAAGCAATAAGGCAGCACATCACAGTTATTATTCCAGGCCTCCTGTGGGCTGGGAAGCACAAAGCAGAACCTGAAGTGATTTGGGGCACTCAAGTGCAAAACCCCTCCAGAAGCACAGGCACAGGCATGGCCTGAGTGCTGCAGGGTGGCCAAACCAAGCTGCTGGGGTTGTTTTCTGGGAACACAAACCATGCCAGGGGAGCCCAGAGCAGCCAGCCCAGCATCCACGGGCTGCCAGCCCCGTCCTGGGCTCACTCAGCCAAATGCCAGTGGGAAAGGATCACAGAGCCATGGAATCACAGGATGGTTTGTGTTGGAAAGAACCTAAAATCTCATCTTGTTCCAATCCCCTGCCATGGATAGGGACACCTTCCACTATCCCAGGCTGCTCCAAGCCCTGTCCAACCTGGCCTTGGGCACTTCCAGGGATGGGGCAGCCACAGCTTCTCTGGGCATTCAGGGCCTGCCCACCCTCAGAGAATTTCTTCCTAACATCTAATCTAAACAGAGAAGCAGCAAAGTTAGTTAAACACCATATCACTGGTGATACAAACCAGCCAAGCCAGCCAGGAGTTTCAAGAAGGAGAAGGAGAAAGGCCAAACATTTGTAGTGAGTGTATAAGGGCATGTGTGGGTGCTGCAGCCACACCTGGGATGATGTGTTGCCTGGGGTTGTGCAGCCTGGAGAAAATAAAGCTCCAGGGAGAGCTTAGAACCCCTTTCAGTACTTCAAGAGGCTTCAAGAGAGCTGGAGAGGGTAAAAAAGTTTATACAAGACCCCGGAGTGAGAGAACAAGGGGGAATGGCTTTTAGCTGAGGGAGGGTAGATTTAGATCTCGCCAGCACCCCAGAATTTCACAAACATATTGGAGATGTAGTAGCCATTGTTACCAGGGTTTAACAGCATTAGGACACTTCCAGCAACCCAGCCCACTCCATCCCTTTGTCACTGCAATGGAGCTCTTGTTTTAGGGATGGATTTCAGGCACAGGAACTTCGGGGATTCACCCAAGAGCCGCAATGAAATCTCATAGACCAGAGCCTCAAACCCCAGAGTTTCCAGCAGTCAACTGTGCTTCACCTTTCCCTTCACTCAGCAGCAGCAGGTAGCTCATGAGCTATATTAAGCCTCCATTCCAAGACATATATTAGCAAAACATGCCAACATTCAGCCATTAAAACACAGCTTCTCGCTGGTTGTCAGCAGCAGCAACAACCTTGTCACAGCCCTTGGCAGCTCCCAGAGAGCTCCTGACATTGTTATCCTTGGGATCTGCTCTGTGCACACTGCAGGAGGTGAAGCATTGCCTGCTGAATTTAAAAAATACCCAAACAGCAACAAACTCCATTAGCTGGGGCTGACCTCAGCAGTGCCACGGGGAGCTGTAACGAAATCTGTGGCACCTGACATTTTCAATGTTTTAGTTCTCCTGTCCAACTGGAAAGCAGCGACGACTGCCAACAGCATTATTAGTACAGCTCCCACACAGAGCATGAATTCTTACAAAGTTTCACATTACTGCAATAAATCATTTTTTTGTTTTCCTTCAGACCGGCAATTGGAATAAGATTAATTTCTCTTTAGCATCAACACAAGCATGAAATGTCATTTTTTGTGATCAGTTCAGGAAAACACCTGATGTTGTGGTTGGTGCTTTCTGACTCAGAACTGGACTCTTAATCCCTCTCCTTCCTCCTGGCTTGGGCCAGACCAGAGCAAGCAAATGGTACAGGGATTTTAAAGCTGGTCACCAGTGATGCCACAGCAAGGCAGCCAGATTGGTTCATCCTCTTGCCCAAAGAAGTGAGCACCCTTCAGGAGGCTGATCTAGGAAAACACGTCAGCACAAGTCTACATGCATTTGAGATGAAAGAAAACACAAATTTGTGGAGCATTTCTGAGCCTTGATGAACCTGAGCTGCACAACTGGTATAAACCTGTTTGCATCTGCAAAGAAACTCAGTTTGTGTTTGTAAGTGACACAATCTAACTCAGTTTCTCTTTTCTGAAGCTTTTTTTTTAAAAAATATCATTTAGCAGGGGAAATTATGCTCTTCATTCTGTTCACAGCTCCAGCCTTAAATGCCAGAGGTGCTGACCAGACTAAAACAGAAATCAGAGTTCATAGATTGTGTCTGGAAGAAATAAAGACTCTGGTGCTGATTTTTATTGAATACAGGACAATATCTCTTGCTTTTTGTGTATATTACAGGGGTGAGGGAGGAGAGCTTTTATCCCAGCATGGCTCAGTGCTTTTTAATATGTTGTTCATCATTCGGGGCTCACTGGCATTCACTTTCAGATTTCACTTTGTATCTTGAAAAGTTTTCATGGAATTTTGGAGACAGGGAAAAATACATTCTGCCATACTGCCAGTCTCACTCCAAGGATACGCCACTACAATCAGCTCCTCATGACTAAAACACAGAATGGTTTGGGCTGGATGAGACCTTAAAATCATCTCATTCCAATCCCCTGCCATGGACAGGGACACCTTCCCCTAAAGCAGGTTGCTCCAAGCCCTGTCCAACCTGGCTGTGAAGAATATCACCATGAAGAGCCTTGGAGAGCAATGTCTTTGTCCTAGAATGGCTGACTGCTAAAAATTCCTCTCCCCTTGCCCTAGGGTGATATGATCACTGGGAGATCAGCCATGTTGTTATCATCTGATCCCTAGGGAAGATTCTTCTGGGAGAACATTTAATCACTGAGCTTAATGAAGAGTCAGTGTGTGAGGGGCAGCCTTATACTTGTGGTGAACAGAAAAGCCAAAGCTATGCATGGAGGAACATTAAATAAAAACTGGGGAGAGCTTTTTCTGCTCCACTCTTCAGAAAATGCAACATTAATGAACTCTCTACAGGGAGATGGAGGCAGAAAAGGTTTCTGCAGACAGGGGATCTCACTTTGGCTCCCCCCAGCCCAAAACCTCTGACTTTTCAAAGCTCAGCTTTGAGGGAGATTGTGCCATATCAGCTTAGGGTGTAGGACAAAAGGTACAAAGGATTTCAAACGTCTTCAGAAAGTGTGGGCACCATCAGTGCACAATGACAATTCTATTTGCTCTCTGTACATCACGTCATCAAAAGGATTCACAGATTTTCCCAGGGAGAATACAGTTGTGTCAGTAACATCAATGTGCAACCAAAAAAAAAAAAAAAAAAAAAAAAGGAAAATAGAAAAGGGGAAAAAAAGAAAGATAAAAAAAAGAAAGATAATACATTCTGCTCCTTTCTGATTTTTGCATTTTAAAAGACCAGTTAAAAGCTTTTCTCTTCACCCAAAATCTCACTTCCACTTGTTTACAGCAATTCATCTCCCTGTGGTGTTCATTTTCCTGGGAGATCAGCTCCAGGGCTCAGGATCTGCCTGTGTTTCATATCCATCTCTCCAGAAGGCAGCACAGGGTTTGAAGATTGGTTGTCTTCATCAGGAGGAAAAGCCTGTTTTCTGTAAGAAGGGACCATGAGTCACAGCACGACTTTGATGAAACCAGCAGACTTCCTCAGAGGTTGGCATCAGAGTGCTGCAGAATTAGGAGCTGTAGGACCAAAATGAAATAATGAATCAGAGGATGTGATGGGAAAGGTGTTTCATTGGAATGAAAATTTTCAAAACTGAGGGTAAGGCATGTTTATTTGAAATTGAGCCTTTGTCTTGTGAAGCACAAATCACGTTTCTCAGGAAGGTTTTTAACTGTGCACAAAGAAATACAGAATAGGATTGTGCTAAAAAGGAGGGGAAGCAGGGCTGGGCAGAGGATCACCCACTGCAGTGGGATGAAGCAAAGGCACAGGTACAACACTGTCAACCTGCTCAGTGAATCATCCCCTCACCAAGCATCAGAGTAAAGCAGAGAAGCAAAGAGTTAACTTTGCTCACGTCTCCCAGCAAATGCCTGTTCCCACAATCCCTGGCTCTTTTTGGCCAGAGTTCTGTATTTTTTAGCTGTTCTCAACTCTCTTGTAGAGCAATTATTCCTAAGTGCAACTGAGGACATTTTCCCTTCTGCTCAGATGAAATTTACTTCAATTCAGTTTGG
Organism: Passer domesticus; assembly: GCF_036417665.1. Lineage (NCBI taxonomy): Eukaryota > Metazoa > Chordata > Aves > Passeriformes > Passeridae > Passer > Passer domesticus. The sequence continues at coordinate 10,177,576 of NC_087489.1, read as the reverse complement.
TGGTAGCTCCTCAGAGCACCTAAGAAAATCTCCTTAGAGCCTTCCTTGTAGCTGCACAACACAGGGAAAGCTGCTGAAGCACTTGGTGTTGTAGCAGAGGGGGAGGATCAGAGCTGCACAGGATGAGGAATGGGACACTCACCTTGCAGGAGAAGGAGAGAAGTGGGATACCTGGGAGAGAGATGAACTCCCAAATCTGGGAAGGTTTTCAGGATCTCCTGCTGCCCACCACAGCTCCAGAGCATTTAATCTGCATCTTTACCAGCACCCACCTTCCCACATTCATATTTTCAATCACAGATGTTTTCAAAGTCATCCCTACGCTCCAAATATTAAATTTGAAAGAAATGTTCAGTCACGGACCCTCAAAATGAGGGCGTGTTTGGTTTGATTGATTTCATCTCCGGTGCAAATATTCACATCTTTGCTACCAGCTCCTTTTATTTAGGATTAACAAGTACAAGTTTCACTTGAGCAGCTGTGGTTTCACCTCATGAATGTTGAAATTGAGAATAATTTGTGTTTCTGTTCATATCAAAGTATCTGCTCTATAAAATAGCTTGGGTCAACTCTACATTTTTACTGTTTATGAGCAGAAATATTTCTGGCTTATTGGTGTTGTGGATAGCCTTGTTCCTTGCTCTGTTTTATTTAGTAACTTTAATAAGATTTTAATACTGAGATTTAAATGACACAAATTTCAAATAAATGTGCTTACTGATCAAGACACAAAATAGAAAATATTTTAATAAATTGAATATTGCCTTCTATGTACTGTTCTCCCAGCAATAATGACTTGCAGTCTGAAATACAATTCAACTCTAGCCATAAATATTCATAGCTGAGAGTCCTTATTTTCCTTTAAACTGTTCTGCGCTACTGGAAATTGTAATGTTTCAAAAGTCAAACACTGCGACCTCATCATAACCAGAGGTACCAGAAAAACCTTGATGCAGAAAAGTAGATTTCATTTCAAATAAATCATGGGCTGTGGTGGGAACAATGCTGTGTTCTGACGCACAGCATTTCCACAGGTGCAGAGAAATCAAATCCAAGGAGGCAAAACTGGGATTGCACACCCAGATGTGGGATATGAGATCCTGCAGCCCCACCGTGGGGATTGTGCAGCCACATCTGGGGCTCACCTGAAGGAAAGCTCTCCAGGAAGGAGAGACCAGCTCCTTTTTAGCACCACTTTGGGAAGCCCAGTTCTGGTTCTGGGTATCAGCCCTGCAACACTCCGGGAGGACATCAGGTGCATGAACATCTCCTTCCTCCCACATTTCTCCTCTCTGCTCCCATCCCCTTGGCTGGGGACTACATTTCCTTCTCAGCCACATCAGGAGCTTGCAGCTGGCACCCGCAGGCAGCAGGTGGAGAGCAGGACACCTCTGAGCAGGGCTCCCACCCTTGGAGGCAGAGCCAGAGGCACCTTGGGCTCTTTGCTGAGTGCTCATGCACACAGTGGCACAGGCAGGGGAGAGGAAGAAAGGGTGTCTCATAAACCCCGTGACAAATGGGAAGACAACAGTAATTCAGTTACTCTGCCCAATAATCTTACCAAAAAGGATGAAGAACTTAAGTAGATAATTGTTTATCCTTTGTTTTCATTGTTGATTCAAAACTAATACAATTACTTGTGCAGGTGATGTCTCAGTTCTGATTCACAGGGGGGAGACAGCACTTCTTGTGCCTTATGAGCTGTTAATTCAACACGACAGGCTTGACCTGAGGACACCAATAACGTTGTCATCTCAGTTGTCTGATGGCACAAAGCTGAACTGATCTGCTCTGTCCCAAAGGCTCAGGGAATTCTGTGAATTTGGTGGAAGTGGAAATCTCTGGGGTGACAACAGTGTGCCAGGGGAGCTTCTGTTCTTTTCTTCCCCCATAACTCATAGCCATGCTCCTCTTACACTTTGGTTTCACCACCCAAGCCTTTGCTATATTTTAGCTCCAGTAAGGGGAGGGATGTCAGCAGGGAAGTCACTGCAGAGTGGGCTCTGGAATACTGGAGATAACAAGGCTGTGGCTGGGCTGTGCACTGCTCTGCCTCTGTCTCCTGCTGTCAGCAGAGGAGAACTGCTTCTTTTCTCCCTTAATTTTCCCTGTCACTCCGTGGTAAAACTCTCCTGCTTTCGAGTGGCTCCTTCCCATAGGAGGAGGCTGGGCTTGTGCCAGGGAGCCTCCTCTTTGAGCAGACCCAGTTTAGGTTTCCAAACACTCCCACACAGCCCCTGCCAGGTCCCTCTGTGCCCAAGCACAGCCACCTGTGGTACCAGAGGCCAGGTGGTGGCACCTGGGACTTTCTGAGGAGGGACAGACCATCCCAAAGCTGTGCAGAGCTGCCAGGCTGCTGTTAAAGCACCTGCACATCTCAGGAACAACATCAGCCCAAAGGAGCACAGCAGTCTCAGCAGCACCCAAAGGAAATGATTCCCTAACAGAAATTGGACTCAAAATATCAGCTAGGAACCAGAGCTGTGGGGTGCCTCTTCTCACAGCCTCCTCCAGTGCTGTGGACAGAAATAAACCTGCTCAGCTGTCACTTTGGAGCTGGAGATGGGCCATGGGGAGAAAGGACGTGTGGGGGTGGATGAGGGGGAAGGATTTTTTTGCTCTGTGAAAACATCCAGTTTCACCACTGACAAGTCTGACAGGTGGAAACCAATTAAAAAAAAAATCCTACTCACAAGTGCCTGGCATCTTTGGAGAAGTTCCTCAGTTTTGCCCACTCCCCTGTAGTAACTGCTGGGTGCTGACACAGGGCAAGCCCCTTCCCCTGGTGGCACTGCCCTCCTGCTGAAACAGGGGCTGGGCTGAGGTCTTTGACAGATCAGAGGTGATGTGGGCACATCCCCCATTTGCACATTTTTGTGGGCTCACACGTGAATCACCCTGTTTGGAGCAATGCTGCAGAAATGTTGACTGCAGCCTTTTGCTCCCATTTTCCCATGAGATACTCACAAAATGTCTCAGGAAGGCATCAGCTATTTCAGTTTGATGCTTGGCAAAGCAAGGATAAGGATTAGCCTACCTGCACCATTCCATTTTCTATTACATACTCAAAAGGATCTAAATGAAAGTATCTGTAAGGCAGGTCCTGCCCATTCATCATCACTCAGGCTTGACACAAGAGCAGAAAATTGGTTCTTCCCCTCCTAGGGTCAAGTTTGAATTTAAACACATAAACACATATTCCTGGGAATCTGCATCAGAGATGCTAAACACCTCCTAACAGAAAAAGCAGGATGGCAAAAGAATGTTATTATTCAGCTACATTTGCAAAATTCCCATGCAAAATAAATGTGCATTAGATGACTGCTGCAGCATCTCTGAATTGCAGGCACTTCAATGTTTTAAAATTCCCTCATGAGCTTTGCTCTCCAGCTACCAAGCAAGTCTCCCCCTGTACCCTGAAGAAAGTTAGTGTGGAGAGCTGCCAACACTTTGTAGGGTAAAGCTTTTCCCGAAAAAAGCTTTTCCAGAAAATCAACTTGCTTTTTGTCACTTCAGAAAAGCCCCAGGAGATCTGAACCCCGCAGGCTCAGACAGAATCAGTCTGGGTTTAATGTTCCAAGAACATAAAGAGTATCAGCTCTCCTCAAGAGTACCAGCTCTCCTCAGCTCTGAAGGTTTGGGAAACATCACCACAGGCTCCCTGGTTGTGCTGCATTTCCAAACCAGGCCGTGCAGTGAAACCCAACATCCATCCACCCCTTTCCCAGGGATTCTCCTCACAAACGGGGTAAAACTTCATAAGAAACATTAGGGCAACCTCAGCAAACATGGTCAAGTGGCCACAGCAGTGCAAAGGATTTGGGTTTTCCAGTAATTATCATGATGGGCTTTAATGTCACAAGAAATCAAGTCACTGTCTGCATTTCTCCTAATTTTAGGACAGGTAAAACAACAGCACTTCGTGACAGCAGCAACAACTCTTTCTTAAATTAGAGTATTAAATTTAAAGTACAAAATTAGCTGTGGAGATCCTACAAAGAGCAACCACAGCCAGCAGTGCCTGTCTTTCCCTGGCTGACAGCAGAGATCTCACCTCAGTGCTGCAGCCTCAGCTCCAGCAGAGGAGTCTCTTTCTCTCCCTCCAATGCTCTTGTCACAAGCTCTTTTTTCTGTAGTGTTTGTTCACCTCTCAGGATGCTGCCCACTCATGTGATCCATTACAGATCTCACGCTTTGGAGCCTTTTAAAACGTTTCCCCTTTCTTGAGTGCCACTTCTCTTCAAGGAGCCACCATGGCCTGCTGAGCTAAGTCAACATCCACCACCAGCCAGAGCTGCACAGTTGCATAACCCAGTGAGTGCAGTGCAGGGATCATCAGCACAACCTGCCCTCATCACCAGTCCTTACATGAGGGCATTTGGGACTGCTTGGCAAATCACAGCAAGGCCCCGTAACCCCAGCTCACCCATTCCTCCCTAAAAAAGTATCTGTGGGGTGATGACTGACAGAAGGGCTGATTTGCCAATGTCTCTTACCCTGCACTCATGAATTTTCATCCCAACACCTTCCTCACAGGACTTCCCGAGAGCCTGGCTGATTTTATTGAATGTGACAGGAGATAACAGCGCCTTATAATAATTGTGCTTTTTTCCATTGTGAAAACTATATAATGCAGCAACCTCCAGCTCGCTGATGAGCAAAGGGACACCTGGCTAAGCCACAGGCTGTGATGTGGGCAGGGGAGCTCTGCCTGCCCTCATTCCATCCCACACGAAGAGGAACACCCAGGAGGTTGGAGATGACATCCAAAGCATCTCATGACTCACTTGGTCCCCTCCTGGGCAGCACAGAAGAGATTAAATGGGAGCAGAAACACACTGGAGTGCACCTCCCTTCTGAGGGACATCCTGCTAAGAGAGGGAATTAATAAAATGGTCTGTCCTACCTTGTTATTCTAATTTATTCCTGGAGACAGGCCGTTAAGGGCTGGGTAAGTCCAACCAGGGAATCTTCTTCCATGGACAAGAAAAATCTTGCCTTCATTTGTGAGACTCAAAGGGATTGATGGCTGAAAAGTTCTCCAAAACCAAAGGGAAGGCTTCTGCCTAGGCCTGTCTTTCTCACATGGGCATCAGCACCATGTGCTAGAAGGACAGGAGGTGCAGCAGGTTGGACCCTGGACGTGCTGAGAGCAGAGGAACAGGACCCACATGCTCAAGCTTTGCTGTCCCATGTCCTGTCTTGGCTGCACAGTGGCTCCCAGCACTGGCTGTGATTCAGGCTGCCAGCACAGAAAAAAATGGCTGCACATTTGCTAGCAGAAAATCAGGAAGTTTGGTGAAGATTAGAGCCAAATTGCTCCAAGTTCTACTTTTTGCATAAAACCAGCAGTACAGAAATATCAGTATCCTAAAGGAATGCCCACATATTTAATTTCTTCCTTTCAGCCCCATCATTCTCCAGTGACTTTCAGTTTGCTTCACTTGTAATATATTTTCTCCAACAATAATGAAATTGATGCTATTTTCACTAGCCCTCAATTTCCTGCACATGCAAAGTAACACTCCTGGAAACTGATACAGGGAGTGTGTTGCTGTCACTTGAAAGCAAGAACTAATTAAGGTGCCTGCAGCCATCCCCCAGGTGTAGTCCTTGGCTGAGCACAGCCAAAATGAGACAGTGGAAGGATTACATCTGGGGAAACATGGGAAAAGGGAACATGGATATCACTCCCACAACCCACAGCACCAAAAAGCTCCAAAAAGAACATGCAGCACTTCCATGCACACATACTGGAACATGCCCCACATGCAGAGGCACAGGCATGAATTTTGTAAGATCATGAGAAGGATTACTCAAAAAAACCCCTATGGATTCTTGCAAAGGCACATGGCAGATTGTTCTTTTTGATTTGTTGCCCATCCCAGAGTTTTGGTCTCTGTACTTTTCCCACTTTCCCATTCTTTGGTTGATATGCTGGAATTTCACCTTGATCTCAGGCAGGACTGATGAGCTACGATGCTTTTCCCTCTTAGCAGCTCTCAACAATAAGGTGGAGCACAAGAGATGTAAAAATTTTCTGATTTTAGGAAGATTTCAGACTTGCAGCTGATTCTCTGTGCACTGATCTGGCAAACATTTTATGATGCTGCATGAGAAGGACATTGTGTCAAATTATTGTAGTACATTTAATTAGCTCTCTGTCTCCTTTTCAGGTCTGCTACACATATATTTCCTTTCTTCCTGTTCAATTAATCTACACTGCTCTCTTGCAACTTGTGTTTTCATTTAGCAGTGTAGCTGACTCTTAGCTGGTTGTTTACTTAGGAAAGTAGAACTGAGGCAATTTGTGCAGGATAAAAAAAGCCCTTTTGTCCTACAATATGCATTTCTAGTGGCAGTCACAGGCACAGACTCTTCCTTCTTCACCCTGTAAACCCCAAATAGCTGAAATTCCCCCTGACTGCACTGTGTGAGGCAGGGCTGCAGCCAGCTCAGATCTGTGCCATTCCTACCTCCTTGGCAGCATTTTAAAGTCTGGAGGAGCCAAATCCACAGCCTTCTATCAAAGTCGTACATCTGCCCACCTTTGGACAGAGAATATGTTCTGATTCATTTGCAACTCAATACCATATGCAGCAGAGCTGTGTTAATCCAGCTGTTTGGACACTGTATCCTGGGTTGGATTAGCAGAAATTCCTGCTCCTGTGTTGGAATGATAATATTCTCAATGCTTGGGGTTTTTTTGTGCTGTTTTTCACTAAACAGGAAGACACCTTGGCAGAAGCAGAAGCAGACACAAATATAAGCATTAACATAAACATAGCACATCAACAAAGTGATGCGGAAACTATTGGCAGCAGGAGGATCAGAGGAGCCACAATCCAAAAAAGCATCACTCAGGAGGGGTTGGGAGGAGCAGGAAGGTGGCTGATGAGATGATGTGTGCTATGCAATCAAGGACAATCACACAGTCATTTTTACCATCACTGGCAAATACTGGTTAGCAAAGCATATCCCAGTGGCTTTTCTGATAGCCCCTGAAGCAGCCCAACCTGCAACCATCACCACTGGATGATGGTGACATTGGAAAGAATAATAAACTGATGGCAAGGAAATCTGTGCAGATTTGGTTTTCCTCCACAGTTAAGCAGAGATTTGGTCCTCTTCAATCTCCCAGTCATTGAAAAAATAATTTGATGGGACTTTGCCTATTCCTTCCTTCTCTGAGTTCTGCTAGGATTTTCTTGGGATGTAGATTCAACAGCCAAAGCAACTCTCAGAGAGCTCAGATGTAAAGCCAGGTTTCCAGTGTTGGAATTTATACACAGGGGAGCAAGTATTTATAGTTACTTCTGCCAGAATCTGTGCACAAACCCTGAGTCTATTTGTTGGTGAGGAAGAGAAGTGAATCAAGGTAGCAGTACATGAAACTGCATTAACACTCTCCCTTCTTTGCCAGCAAGAATTAAAGCTTGAGGCCAAAGGTCTATTCCTCACCTGATTTTATTATCTGGCCTGGATTTAATTGTGAGCATCCATTATCAGCTGTGTTCATTCTCTTCACCAGGCTCCAGACACTCACACACAGTCACACACACAAAAGCCTCCCTCTGCTATTCCAGCTGTCTCCAAAACACCAATGCACCAGTTTTCAGGGCAGCATCCATGGATCCTGGCATGCCAGAGGGAAGCTTAAATGAAGGTGGACAAAAACATCCAGCCAGTTAAAAACCTGCCACGTTACAGTCACATAAATAAATGTTGGTGTGGCTGGAAGGAGAGCATGTCCTAACATCAGGGTTTAGAACAGCAAGGATTAGAAGAACAAGAGGAAATGATCTGTAACTGAAAAGCCAGCCTGGGGAAGTGATCACCTTCTCAGTTTACCCAGTTTTGTCTGTAGGTTTATTTTTTTCATTGGTTATTTATCACTCAGCTCCATTATGAACTTCCTTCCCCACCCCTGGAAGTATCCAAGGCCAGGTTGGATGGGGCTTGGAGTAACCTGGGATAGTGGAAGGTGTCCCTGTCCATAGCAGATGAATTTCAAGGTCCCTTCCAACCCAAACCATTCTATGAATCTCTGAGTAGTCCCAATGCTGGCACAACCAAATTGTTTTGGGCTTTTCCCTCTCTGTTCCCTCACAACCCACTTTCTAAAGTTCCCATCAAAGGCTGGGACTAAATGATAATGAAAATGTGATTCCATAACATGAAATTTCATTATGTGCCCCTTCCAAGACCGTTAATTCAGAAGTGGCAGCCTCAAAACAGCACCACTGCCACAAGTCAGAGGCCAAACACTCAAAGAGACTTTATTTATGATTTCTAGCAATTGTTAGTAAGCACAGCCTAAACTCCACGTCCAGACTGTAAGGAAAGCATTTGGAATACATAAATACCCCTGGTCAGTGCCCTGCCTGTGGTACAAATGTGCCTGTAAGAGACCAGCTTGTGAATCTGGGCCTGGGCCAGCTGAATTCAAAGGATGATTTCCTATCATCTCTGATAGGCTTTGGGATCAGGCCCAGCTTGCCTTAAATCAGGCATCTGGCACTTAAATAAACTAAAAGGTTTCTTAGTTTGTGGTTTTCAGCCAGGCTAGCAGCAATATGTTGTGCAAAGAGAAAGCTCTCATGTAATATTCCTTCCTGGCTGTAGCTTTGTCCTAAGATGACAAATTGTTTCCAAATAGATTAACATGATAGAATTCTATTATGGATGCTCGGTGCATGTTTCATGACGGGTCCTTCTATTTCTATAAATTCCTTCCTGAAGCATATTTTCTATTAAGTATATTGATTTATATGTGTCAGAAACCATATGCTTAAAGGACAAATGAAGTTCTTTTTTTTTTTTTTTTTAAGGAAAGAGAAGCAGGAAATAACAGAGAATAACTGTAGTATGTGAGGGCAATTATCTGCTGAAAGAAGAGATAAAGCCTGTTCCTAAACAAGATCAGGTAGATGGGGACAGATTACCTCAGCATGAAATTAGCCCTTGTTCTTTCTACAGAAATGTCCTGTCAGAGGTTTGTCTGTTCAGCTGAAATCCGGTTTCTGCTCATCCCTGAGAGAACTGATGAAATCCTTGCATGACCTGATGGGCACAGATGGAATTTTCACCTTGGCCAAGCAAAGGAAAGTTGTCAGCTGTGCCACGGTGTCCACGATGGGGTCTTGGTGATGTGATAATCAGGGACTCCAAAGTGTTGGAGGGATCCTGTCAAACCCTCCTGACACTGCTCCTCCATCATGCTCTGACAGCCTCTGGTGGTTATTTCAGTTCTTCTACACACTGCACCTTCAAACATCCCTCAGCTGCTGCTGTGTCTTGAGGAGCAAAAGGGAACAGTTTGGTACAGGAAGGACCAACCCCTTCACTGCCACAGCACTCTCAGCTTGGTTTGTGCATCACTGACCTGCATTTTACCTTTCTTATGCCTAGAAATAAATGTATGCATGAAACTCCTGGCACTCAATACCTAGAGGATCTGCTTTTGGCCAAGGATTTTCTGCAAGGAATCCCTCTTGTTAAATTCTCTGAATCCTAATTAGAGAAGGCAGTCCCTAACATTTATTGTTTTTCATGTATATCTTCGGCTTTCACAGCCTCTTCATTCCCAATGGCCCAAATAGTTTCTGTCATGTCTTGCTGATAATCTGACTGTGATAAAACCTCTCATAGTGTTATTAATCTCTCATGTGGAATCATGTGATCTTGCCAAAGCCTGTTTCAAGAGCCTTTGGAATTAATTCTCCTATTGAAGAGGGTCGGACTCAATGACCTTAGAGGTATTTTCCAACTTTAATGATTCTACAAGCTGATCTTATAGATCAGGCTTTAAATATGAGAGCAAATGTCAAAATTACATTCATCTGCACAGGGACTTACTGCAAATTTTATTTATTTACCTTAGGTCTGTGACTGCCAACCACTATTATATCAAAGGCACCCGTAGCTACTTCAGCTTTTATTATATTGATTAAACAACACGGACACGAAGCAAAAATTGATTTCTGAGCACAGTGAAAAGCTCTTCCCTCAGCTCAGGAATATCCCTGAAAGGATGCAGGCTGGCCCAGGCAGTGCTAGGGCAACGGGCTGCCCTTTGCAGTTCTGTCCTCTGCCAGGCTTGTCTCCCCCTGCTCCTGCCTCTCCCAGATCTGCAGTGACATCCCCAGCAGGAGCTGCTGAAGCCCTGAGCTCTCTGCCAATCATTTGTTGCTTCTGATGAGAATTGGATGCTCTGGGCAATCCCGGGGGAGGGTGGAGGGCAGGGAAGCAATTAGCAATCCACCCACTGCAGGGATGAAACCATTTGGTCCCAGCAGCTGTGGGGGCAGCTGGAAGGAGGGGTTTTCTTGGATTAGGATGCCTTTTACTGCTCTCTTTTGGAAGAAGGACTGGAGGGAAAAGATTAATTGGGATATAGCTGTGATTTCAATGTTTTTCAGGCTCTCTTTTCAACAATGGCAGGATGTAAGATATACAGCAAGGGCAGAAATGTGGGAAATTATATTAAAGAGAAAAGAGCTCAAGCCAAAGCTTTTTTTTTTTTTGAGGAAATGAAATCTCTCTGAGTCGTTGTATCTTTTCTCAGCGTCTTTCTTTGTCTGGTATTTTGGCTAATGGCCATGTCTCCTGGCTCTCTCTCCCTGCTCCTGGGGAAGGTGTTTTGTTCCAGCAGTGGGCAGTTTTCTGGGGTTTGGATTGGTTCTGTTCAATGCAGAACTGGAGTCTGCCTTTGAGAGCAGAGACTGAAATGCATCCAAGCCATGGAGGTGTGATATTTCTGTCCTGTCACATCCCATATGAAAAAAGTTGGCAAAACATTGATATTAGGGTAAAGTTCTTTCTGCCAGGTTTTATTTGGCTTACTGTAGCACCTCTAGACAACAGCAAAGCCAACATCACTCTGGGTTTGGTGTTGCTCTAACCTGGACACCCCTTGTCTACATTTGGTTTCCACTTTGGCCAAAATCCAGAGATTTTGGAGCATCAGATCAACAATTTAATTTTGGGCTCATCACTGTGACAGGCGGGTGAGTTTACTCCTTTCATGGCTTGAAGATAAGCAATTTTTTCCTCAAGTATCAGCATAACTTTTATTGAATCTTTGCAAGCAAGATTCTATTGTTTAGTCAGAGTTATTGTTGCTAGCAAATGAATGGTTGTGAGGGCTGCTGGGGACTGGAACTTTCCCTGGATTTGAATTGAATGATAAATCTAAATTAACTCTGCTATAGAAATGAAGGGAAGGCAGCAGCTGTCATAAATCTCTGTCTTTGTGGGAAGAAAAGTGGAGCTTCCTGCTGATGTGCAGGTGGTAGCTCTGGGTCTCAGTGCATGGTTTGCCAGAGGGAGTTACACCAAGTTTCAATGAATCAAACAGCTGTAACTGCATTGGGAGAGACTAAAAACCCTCCATTACAATTAAAAAAATAAATTTAAAAAAAAAACCCCAAATTATTTCTACCTTGCTGTTTCCTCTGAGAGTATGGCCTTATTCTTAGGAGAAATAGTAGGGTCAAAGATGACTCTTGGAGCATAATTGGAACAATTTCCAACACTTTGTGCATCATTTTGCACTCTTTAATCTCTCAGCAGATCTAGGGCAGATGTGGGAATTTCCCCTAGAGGTGTGTAATGGTGCCATAGCAGTAATGGCTTGCAGTGACCTGTGTCACATTCATATTTTCTGGAAAAATCTCTTCGCCCAGGATTTTTCTCCTGAGAAGCTGAGAAACCTCAGAGAAAAAGGAAAACAATAATTATCTGATTTGCTTTTCTTGTGTTTTATTCCTTTGGAATGTGTTTGGACATTGTTTACCCACAGGTGATTGTTTCATTGGTTTCTGCTGTGAGTTGTTTTGACTCAATGGCCAACCACTGCCAAGCTGTGTTGGAGCTCTGGAAAGAGTCATGAGTTTTTCATTATTATTTTTTTAGCTTTCTGTAAGTATCCTTTCTGTATTCTTTAGTATAGTACAGTTTAGTATTCTTTAATATAGTATCATAAAATAATAAATTGGCCTTCTGAGAACATGGAGTCAGATTCATCATTCCTTCCTGCCACGAGGGCACCCCACAAATATGATAGACCTGCAAGACAGGGAGCAGAAAATTGCCAAAACCTGGAAATAAATTACAGTGAGCACGCCAGGGAGTCCAGGGTCATGCAAAACCTGTCCCAGCCAGAGATAAAACTGTGCACTGCTGAGCAACACAGATTCTGCAATTCTAAATTCACTGGGACACGTGAGGACAGAAGACAGGAGCAAAGGCAGACTACTCAAATTTTCAGCTAGAGTTGTTTCTCCACCCAAACTTTATCCCTAGAGGAAAAGGGATTTATGGGATTGGCAGAGCTATGGGCAGAGCTGGGATCTGGATGGGCCATGTCACGTGTCAGTGGTTTTTACCACAACTACATAAAAAGTTCATCAACCTCTCCTGCCTGCAAAGTGAGTTTGTCATTTCCTCTCCTTAGAAAGGGGGGGAAAAAGGCAGAAAGATGGAAATGCTGTTCTTCTCTTGTAGCCCATCTCCTGAAACATCACATCAGATGTGATAGCTGTGAGTGAAAGTGGGTCACTCAGCTACAGCAAGTGACTTTAATTAATCTGCTTGGCAGGATCCAGGAAGACACTGTGTTCACACCTCTAATTTAATCTTTTTTGGGTGGCTGCATACAGGCACAGGATCCCCCTTTCTCCCTGTCCTCTGCTGGCATCCTCAGTGCCCTCTGACCCCATCAGCCCGTTTTCATACAGAGGGTATAAGGAGAAAAGCTTATTCAGCTGAGTGCCAGGGGATATTTTTGGGGTGCCCCTCTGCAGCCTTTCTTCCCTGTCTGCTCTCCTCAGAGATGGTGAAGAGAGGCCAGGGTGGCACTGAAACAAGCAGCCACCACCGCCCTGCACACTGGGCTGGGAGATTTTGGTGCAGGATGAGAGCTTTTGAGCCAGCCCTCTGCAAAATTTGGCAAGGTGATGCATCCTGCTCTGGAGCTCTGGGCTGTGCCGTGGTGCCTCCTCCATCAGGCTGGATTAGATTAAGCCCAGCAGCAGGAGAGTGCATTACACAGCATCCTGGGGTATTAACCTGAATTTGTACTCAGTCTGTGTGCATCAGATGATAATGGCTCCCTGTCAGCAGAGCTTGTTGGGAAAAGGAAGACAATTAATACAGACATAATGAAAACAGAGAGAGTGGGAATAATTACATTTCCTAGTCCTTGTCAGAGGTCTAGTGTGGCTCAGGGAGTGGCCTGAACATGGCAAGAAAGGAAGAAAGGAACAATTAAGGGAATCCAGAAGTGGGGGAAAAGAAATATTCCCACAGAAATTAAGACCAGACAGCAGCTCCTTCTCTTTTTTTCCTTCTTACCTGAAACTATGTGCCACCAAATAAATAACTACTCATGGAGGTCTCTTTGGAAACAGGCTAGTTTAGAATTTCTGTCCCTCATAACAGACAAGCATTTATTGGGTTTATAGGAAGAACCAAGTGTTTCTTGGGAAAGGTCTAAAGTTCCAGGCACCTTATTTCTGTCTTCCAGGCTTCTCACCAGAGGAATCAAACTTGATTTAGCACTGATTACTGTCCATGAGTCACCTGTAATTTAGCCATCACTGATTTAGAGAGGTATCAGGCATAAATGGACGTGGAGGAGAAGCCAATGTACAACTGAGACTTTTCTATCAAAGACAATAATTCATAACACGGAAAACAGACCACAGCTGATTTTAAAATGATCATGCTCTTGGAGCAGTAGTGAAAAACTTGTCAAACTCTATCTTCTGCAGATTTATTTTTAGCAGGTATTTCTTACATATTCAGAAGTCCCTGGAGGAGTAGAATAAGTAGAGCAGGTTTTTAGGATGCCACCTGACAAGTGAGTCTTGTGGTCAAGATATTAAACTGGGAGTGAGAAGAATGTGCTTTAGTTCCTGCCCTGCAAGACCTGTAACATCATATTTATTTTTCTGATGCCTCCAAAATAAATAAAATTTTAAAAAAATCTTAGTATTGTTGCCCAACCAGAGGGTACTGCAGTGATAAATGCATTTGTGCCTCTGAGGCACCCAAGCAGTGCCATGGCACAGCCCCACAGGAACCCAGACAGATGCTCCACACCCACCACTCACCTCTGGGGCACCAAGTCAGTCCAGACCCTCTAAATGAAAGTGACAGTCACAGGATAAATTGCAGGGCTCTGGGAGAAATGGATCTGTCATGTGCTTATGACCCTGTCACCTGCCCTCTGTCCACAAATCCATTTATTCCACCCTTCCCCAGCTTTGCAAGCTCCAGTCTGCCAGCATTTGACAACTGAGTCCTGGCTTTGATGAGAAATCTTTAGGACTTCTTTGGGATATCTGCAAGGTGAGCAATACTCTAATTCAGTGCTCAGATATCTGGGTACAGGGTGGGAAGTGTCTCCCATTTTCTCTTTAAGTTATTGTTTTGCATTTGTTGATTGCCCATCCCTGGAAAAGTTTCAAAACAGGTTGGATGGGGCTTGGAGCAACCTGGTCTAGAGCAAAGTATCCCTGCCCATGGCAGGAGGATGGAATGAGAGCAGATTTAAAGTCCCTTCCAACCCAAACCAGTCTGTGATTCTGTGATTTAAAGAATATTCAAACAAAACCCCTGCAGTCACCAGCAACCAATTTCATTTCCCGTGTCAGGGAATAAGTTACCACACATTACCAATAAATAGAGGGAGAATGTAATAATTCTAGAGAGAAATGTTGTTCCAAAGGAACTCAAGTGGACTCGAATGGAATAATACAGCACAAAAAAAATCCCTCATCACCAGCTACTTGCAGCAAGCACAGAATCAGCCATACTAACCCAAGGCAGTCCTGTCAGGATCAATGACATCTTTAATTAATCCAGCCAAGACAAAAACTAAGGAAAGAAACCTCTGTGTTCAATATTTTCCTTGTACTTCGTACACGTGACAGAGATGAGCTCTGGGGAAGGCAGTGTAATTAAAGCATTTTGGTACCCAGGCATCCATCAGCACTCCCTGCGCTTCCAGCTGCATTGCAAGCTGGATGGGAAACAGCTGTCTGCACCACAGAAGGATCTGAGACTTTCAGCTTCTGGTCTTTCAGAAGCCTGATTAGTCACAGAGATTTTATTGGCCCTTTGTAGGGGCTGACCATTGTAATTGTGGTGTCACACACTCCTCACGAGGATATTTGCTTGTGTTCATTCAGTACCTGCCCTCTGCTACAGTTTCTCTGGAGGAATCTAAGAAAATATATTAATCTCTCAGTCTCTAGACCCCAGCTTTTATTTTAAATTACCTCCTTTGCTTTGCACATGGAAGGTTTGAGAGTGAAGCCGCCCAAGGCCACAATTTAATTTGGGTGAATCACACACCTAAGCAGACCTGAGAAACCAGAGAGTGTTGGCAACACCACCAGCCCAGAGACAGCCCTGCAGACCAGTGCATGGTCTGAGGCAGACCAGATTGTTATTAAATATGATCTCAGCACAGCTAATGTTTTAGAAACTAGAAGTTTATTAGGCTCAATATTGACATTCCAATCTCCAGCAGCTGACAGAACAAGCACAAATTCATCTTCTGGCTGACTGGGCACTCCTCTGCTCCTCTCACATTGACAGACTCAGCTGAAGCACATTTGCAGTTTTCTTGGCAGATAAATCAAGGATTTTTGCCATCTGAGCTATCTCAGGCCAGACTAATTCACTGCCTGGTCCATGCACCCCCAGCTCAGGGCACGGGGCACACACCTTGGTGCCAGGGAGCTCTCAGGCCAGGTGACACTGCCAGAAGGGAGCTGTGGCACTGAGAAGACGCAGATATGTGGTTGTGTGTGTGTTGGAATCCAATCCAAAAAACCTCCTCAGAAAACAGAGCACTGTATTGAACCTGATCGGATTGTGAGGAAATTCTGTCCACTGTGTATACTTGAGAGACAAAGGTAAGAGTAATAGAAAGCATTTTCTCTACTGATTCAGCCTCCCCAGATGCCTTTCCTGTTACTCAGGGGAGTTTTTTATACTATATTTCTAAGGATTTTCTGCTTGACCACGAAGGCTAGGGATGGACTCAGTGCCCCTGGACCATGGAGCTCAGGAATGGTGCATGAAGACCTTTCAGATGGCTCCAGGTAACACATCAGTTCCCTGGAGTACACAGAAATTCTGAGTCTGAGGGGCAGAAGGAACTTCTCTGCCTTTTTTTTGCCACAAGTAGTGCCCTGTGCTTGTTATAAAACAGAGTTTAACAAACTGTACCACAAAAAAAACCTCTTGTGCTGGCACTTCTTCTTGTTTTTGTACTGCACAGGGTCACTGGAGGAGGCAGGGCTCTCTCAGACTCCCTGAGTTTCTGTGATTCCTCAAGAGCAGGCAGAAAAGCAGATCTCTCTGGAGGGAGCACCTGCAGGAGGTCCAGACAAGGATTTTCTCATCAAGGGAACTGCCTGCTGTGCCTCTGCAATGTTCACTGAAAATTGGTGTATATTCCTCATCAATTCATACCAAAGAAGATCCAAGGCAGACATCAACCACTTCTCATCCTAATGGAAAGAAAAAAAAAACCCCAAAACACTAAAAAGCTGTGAATACCAGCTGATCACACAAGTGAAAAGGGCAGCAATTCAATTAGTCAACCCATTAATTATTAACACAGTATTTGTTTCTTCACTTTCCTGAGGAAAAACATAAAACCCTAACATAAAAATCAAAATGGATGATAAAAGCAATCCCTAAGTGTGTATTTATCAACTCTCACTTTCAAATTTGCATAGAGCTGCCACCTGTAAGAGAAAAAAATAAAAAAGTCCTGTTTGAATCTCACTTCAATCAAACCCACGCAATGAGCAGAGGGATCCCTATCCTGCTGCATGTGGGTGTCTGGCAGCCACTTCAGCTGGTTCCCAACACCTGCTGGTGATTCCAGCAGCTTCATCTGCAGGATTTTTGGCTGACTGCTTGACTGGGTTTTTACAGCTTGTCATCCCTGTGAGATGGGCATGGTCCAACCTGCCATCCCCATCTGTCAGGGGCTCCAAGGTTTGGCTGTCCATTCTTCTGCTTCTCAAGGCACAAATTTGTGTCATTTGGTCAGTTTGCACCTTTCCTGCACTCCCTGTGTAAGTCCCATGGTGACAGTCACTGCACAGCTCTTGCTGAGAGGCAGGACCTGCTGGAAGCACGCTGGGAGCTGAGGGCAGAGGGTGGAATGACTCTTCCTAAAGAGTTCTGGCAGTAATTTTGTGAACAGACAAGGTGGGGAAACAGGTTCTGCAATGTCACTTTCACACAACCACACAACCATGGTTTGGGTTGAAGGGACCATAAAGCCCATCCAGTGCCACCCCTGCCATGGGCAGGGACACCTTCCACTGTCCCAGGCTGCTCCAAGCCCTGGCCAGCCTGGCCTTGGGCACTGCCAGGGATCCAGGGGCAGCCACAGCTGCTCTGGGCACCCTGTGCCAGGGCCTCAGCACCCTCACAGGGAAGAATTTCTTCCCAACATTTAATCTAAACCTTTTTTCTTCCATTTTAAAGCCATTCTTCCTTGTCCTATCACTATTTTATAATTTAAGTTTTAAACTTAAGGCTGACCCATTTCTTGAGTCCCAGCCCAGGGTCTTCCCTGAAGCAAATTTTCTGAGCTGTGGCTGTGATGGGATAACTTAAAAATTACCCCTTTGTTATCAGCATCACCATTTTGGTCCCATTCTGTTACTTCTCCCCAGGTGGAATGACTTTCAGCCCTGCAGTTCATCTCACTTAAACTCCACAGAACAAGCAGGTCACTAATCAAGCTGAGAGCAGCCAGAATCTGGCCTTTAGAAGGGGCTGGAATGCAAAGGGGAGAGCAGAGGGTCTCCAGGGAGTTTAAAGTGTCTGTCAAACACGCACCAAAGCTCCAGTTAAGTGGGCTGTGGAAAGTTTAATCAGGAGGCACTACCCCAGACTGAATTCATCTGTTGGTGTGTAATGTTAATGAACCTGGGCTGCCCTGGCTGGAAACAGAGCCTGAGTGTGCTTTATTTGGAGTGCATGCATTAGCCATCACTAGTGCCTTAATTAGTTTTTCAGAGATTGTGTCTGAACAGAAAGGTTATGGAATGATAAGTGATAATGGGCTCTTGTTGTATTTGCTGCTCTCTCCTAATTTATGGGACATTAAAAGATTGGTAAAGAGAAATAACTTCTTTTCATCAGTTATCCATGTTGTGAGCAAAAATGAAGCATGTATGTATTTCACAAATGATCTGAAGCTCTCAGAGTCAGAGAAGTTCAGCTTTGATGGAATTCCCTTTTGAAGGGACAATCTGCCTGCCAAAAACCAGACATTTTTCATAGAGCCTTTGGAATCTGCCAGCTCCCTGTAATCCACTTGACTGATGCTCCAGCTCTCTTTAAAGAGCAGATCTGCATGCAAGCTACATGCCAGGACAAAGGAAACAGTGCACTTCCAAGAACTGAAATCCATCAAGGCTTTCTGGCAGTGCTCTGAGGTTCACAAAAAGACTTGGACCTGGAGAAACAGGGCAGGATTTCATGAGGAAAAGGGGCTGATTGATGGGAACACAAAACAGGCCAGGATGGTAGACAATGTCAGGTTTCCTGGAGAGAAGGAGGACAGCTCTTGAAAGATGTTTTTTTATTTCTTAACAAAGATTTTTTGCATTTTGTTAAAGCAGATTATGGAGCAGGGCTCACAAAGGCAGAGACAAGGATCCACCTGGAACAGGAGACCCAAATCCTCACCCCAGGGCAATTTCCTGACAAAGCCTTAAAGCCTCACCCCTTCTTTCCTGTCTCTTAATGGGGAACCCCATTATATCATTTTCATCCCCAGGCCAGGGAGTGATCCCCCTGATCCTGATCCTGATCCTGACCCCAGGGCAGCAGTGGCCATTTCTGTTTGCACAAACCTCTCTTCAGATCCTTGAGGACGTTCTCATGCTGGAAATATGTGGAATCCAGGCCCATTCCCTCTGGTATGTCACAGCTGGGCTGTTCTCATCATTTCCTTCACTCTCAAATATAATCTCTTTTACTTTCACTCCCTTTCCTGTCACTTTTTTATTATTGATGAAACAAACCGGGGTTTCTAACTATTTTTTTTTTACAAAAAAATGAACATTTCTGTGTTCTACATAATTGTGCTTTAATGTAATTGTGCAAGGCTTGATTTTGCCTCTGAGAGAGCCACTTGCACACCCAGACTCCCTCCCTCCCTCCCCCAGGTATTTTCCTTTGCCTTATTGCTTAGAATGAAATGTAAACACTCCAGTCCCTGCATGGTTCTGCATTTCATTGTGCCTCATTTCCATACTTCCAGTTTCCCAGCAAGTCATACTCCATGATTTATAGCAAAAGGAAAATAAGAGACCAATCTGTCAGCTCTGTCATTGAAAACCTGACACATTAGAATGTTTAGAGAATTGCCCCTAATCAAACAATTAGTGAAATTGCAGTGTATTTAATTATTGGTAAACTTACCACGTACTCTTAGCACAGAGCAGTCAAAACCCATTCAGAAATTATTTTCCTTTGGAAAGCTGCTTTCTTGTGTCAGGATATTTGCCATGTTCTAACTTCTCACCCTGGATTAGTAGAGTCTTTAATGTAGACAAGAATTACTGTATTTTTAGCAAACTTATATATTCAAATGCTGATGCCATGATGATGCAAGCAGTATTTTCTTCAAAGTCTGGAGTACAAATTAAACACTGAGGGAGATTGAAATCATCTAAGGCTGTTCTGAAGATCACAAAGGGACAGTGAGAGTGACATAGACGCTTTTTCATTTCAACAAGAAATTTAATTTTACAGAACTTTAAAACCAATCTCTGACAAAAGCTTTAATGTTACAAAAACAGTTTTTTCCACCAGAATATTTTCTGACCAGCCTTGGCTCACAGTCCTGTCACAAACGTCTTTAAAGAAGAGAGGGGCTGCACTGTATTGGCCTCAAGAGGAAAAGCCATCTGCAGCTGTAGCTGTCAGCAGGATGCAGAGCATCCTGAAAAGTCCTGGCTATCAAGAGCTCCAAGATGAATCACAGCCACCTGGAACTAGAGAGGGAGAGTGAAGCTATCACTATCATCTAAGGATGAAGAGCTTGTTGCAGGCTTACAGCCTTGCTCTCATGGTTGGAAAAGCTTTTTAATCAGCTCAAGGGAGGTTTCCTTATCACTCCTGACTGCAGCTCCTGAGCCTTCCACTCCTAACTCATGACTTTAATAGAGGAGGGGAGAAGAAAGGTTGGGAACAGGAGATTTAATGAAAACTCCTTCTTAAATTGGAGTGATTTATAGATAATGCTTTATTGAGGTTTTTCCCACTTCAAGCCATCAAGTAAATGCCAGTGAGAAGGATCAGATGCTCTCTCCCAGAGTGAAAGGACTGAGACACAGATTTGAGCTTATTCATACCCAGCTACAGAACCTCCTGGGCTGCACTTTTTCATCTTCTCCTGCCACACAGTAGGGAATTACTGGCAGAGGAGCACTGGAATTGCCCAGAGCCCTCTTTGAGGGGGACCAGGGTGGGCAGTCTCTGCCATCTCTGACACATGATGCATTCTTGGCTCTGGCTCAATGTCCCCGAGGAACAAAATTCAGCACCTAAAAGCTGAGGTCAGACACTGCAATAGAGTAAATAAAATCCTGTTATCTTCAGGTTGATCCGGGGTATCCTCCTAGTCATGTATCAGTCAGACAAAAATAGCAAACAGCAAGATAAATGGGTGATATTTCATGTCTGTGATGCACCTGGAAGGAAGAAAAGAGGATTTTATTCCATTCTAGCTTTAAGATCAACAGGGTTGAAATGTGTTACTATGACTATAAAGTCAAGGACTATAAAGTTCCTGGTCAGACCTTTTGTATTATTTCATGTAATAACATGGTGGTGCCCAAAGGACATGGAGCATTTCATCCCCCAGGATCCTCTCTTAGTCCCTTCAGCAGTATTTATTTCCCAGAAAACAAATCTCATTTTCCAAAAACTGACCATTGTGCCTTTTTAGTGTAATGCTGAGAGGGAAGGAAACATCTGGAAATTTCATTTAACAAACTTAAGAAGTAAGGTTGGTTTTTGGGGCTGCATATTCTCACTGGAACACCTCCAACTCCTTACTCAAAGCTCTTTTGGTCTCCTCAGGGGAAGCATTATAGCAGTACTGATGCCCTGATGGATTAGACAATTTCTTAATAATTAATGACACTTTCCCTGAGCAGCTTGGTCAGCATCCCTCTAAAGAGCACAAAACAAATGAGGTAACAACAAAGTAGTTAACCAGGAGGGAAAACAGGGCAAGAGCTCTGAGTCTTCTTTAATTTTGCCAAGCACCTTTCAAATCCTAGTGTGGGCAGACTGCAAAGCAGGAGTGGTGCTCCCAGCCCTCAGAGCTGTCTCTCACTGGCCTTGTGGCTGTGTGACCACTAGAGCAGAAGGCTTGGCCAGTCTCTCCTGGTACTCAGTGGATGGGGGATTCCCAGTGGGGAGAGCTGACTTTTTTACCTCTTAAAAAATTCCTCAGGTTCACTTGTACCACAGGTGCCTAAGTGGCCATCTCATGAATAGGTAAATACAATCACTGATTAGATATATGTAATAATTTCTGTGTAGTGTAAAAACTAGTGCCACCAACTGACTGAAAGCATTGGGATGTTGGAATTTGGGGAAGGGAAGGGAAGGGAAGGGAAGGGAAGGGAAGGGAAGGGAAGGGAAGGGAAGGGAAGGGAAGGGAAGGGAAGGGAAGGGAAGGGAAGGGAAGGGAAGGGAAGGGAAGGGAAGGGAAGGGAAGGGAAGGGAAGGGAAGGGAAGGGAAGGGGCTGCTGCATTTCCACTGTGGGCAGGTCCTGTTATGCTATAAACATTTTTGAATTGGCTTTTAAGCACTCCAGCACCATGAGCAGTGCAGAACTCAGTGAGGCTGTGACACCCCTATGGAAATCTGGGACATGTTGCAGCTGTCAAGTAAATTATATATTGGGGCAATGCCTCCAATTACTCCTGATTTTGCTGGTTAAAAGGTAATCTGGGTAGGACTGTGTGACCTGATAATTTTCAGAGTCAAAATATAATTAGGCATAATTAGGAAAAGACACCAGCTGGCAGGAATGGTTTAAAGACAGGTATTAAAGCCCTTCTGAGGTAGAAGAGAGCAGTCTGTGTCAGTCAGAGCTCTAATCCCCCCTGCACCCTGGCTGTGCTCTGTGCTCACGTTCAGCTCTGCACTGAGATCTCATACTCCAGTTCCCCCAGCACTCACCTTCCAGGTCTTGCCAGTTCTCCTGCAGCAAACGAAACTCTCTCAGGTTCTGGAGGCTGTCCTTAGCATGTTCCTGTTGTGGAGATGGGTCCTGGTTCCTGGTGCCATCTCAGGACAGCACTGAACTAAACAGCCTTGCCCCAAACTCTGCAGTTTGCTTTTGGAGCCCTGTGCACTGTCTGGGGGAGTTGCCAGGGCTGCTCTCCCGTGCCTTGCTGTGACTGATGGCTCCTGGGCTCTCTGGAGCAGGAGATGTGGGGGCATGAAGGGGTTAATTCACACCATTCAACAGCCTCCCCCTTGGCTCCCCAGGAGTGAAGGGAGAGGTTGGTGGTGTCATTCTGCCCAGCCATCCCAAGTCAAAAATGCCAGTCCTGGGAGAAGTTTGAAACCAGGGCTGTGGATTGTGGCTGGAGGGACATTCCCAGGCTGGAGGGTCCTGTGGCAGACCCTGGAGGAGAAAAGGAAAGTTGGAACAAGATGAGCTTTAAAGCCTCTTCCAAGCCAAACCATTCTGGGATTCTGTGGAGAGCATTAACAAACCCATCCCCTTGCCAGGCTGCCTTCTGCCAAGGGGTTTGTCAGACACTAATTCCTTCAGGAACTCTCCCTATCATATTAAATAAAATAAATTAAATTAAATTAAACAAAAACTGATCATTTCTATCACCAACTCAGAGTTTGTTCACACAAGGATTCCTGTGGAAAATGAGTTAAAAGCTGAAAGATGTAAAATATCTGTGACCCGCTCAAAGTCAGCCTTTCTTTTTATTTTTGTAGGACACCTAAGGCTCTCCAGTCCAGCAGGGCAGCTGGGGCTCACTGGAACACCTGGCTTTATCCACCCTTTTTCCTTCAGTAATAGACTAGAGGCACTCAGGACAGAGTCTATTTTCTGTAAGACACATCTACAAAGGACTGATACAAAAGCATTCTTATGGGACTTGTCTTATGGGATTTTCTGCCTAGTAGCAGTATGGCCACACAAAGAAGAAATGCACCTGGAACAAAGGTGAACAAAGATCCATGTGACAGGATAAGGCAAAAGATCATTTAAGTGTAGCTGGGGCAAAACAGATTTCATACTTATGACTTTTTTGGTTTTTAAGTTAATAAACACTTTTTTTTTGCTACTGATCCCCTTTAAAAAATAAAGTCACTTCAGATTTTTGAAAGTTTCTTTCTAGCTGATTGTTTGAGAGTTGCCTGCCCTTGCCCCAGGTTAGCAGTAATCAGAATAGAGCATTCTGAAATGAGCTCAGGAAGCTTTCCCCAGGACATCTCCATCCATCCTCTGGACCAGTGTTTTCAGCTGTCTGTGGCTCTGCATTAACAAGATTTATGTGGTTTTGCCTTGGCTGGGACAGGGGAGCCTCCTGTGCTCATCCATCACTGCTTTTCTCTGAGTACCAGCAGCAGCAGCAGTGGGTGTCCTGTGCTGTAGGAAATAATGCACTTTGCAGTCCTTCATGGTGTTAATTCACCAGATAAACTCAGGGAAATCCCAAAAGGGCTGAAGTGCAGTTAGCAGCAGCCCAGAGAAAGAGCTGTGCTGTGGAAAAGGGCATTTCTTGTGTGAATCCATGACTGCACTCTGTAGATAAGATAAATATTGCTTATTTAGCTGTCACCAGTAATGAAGATTTTGTTTTCTGCGGGCCAGTATTAGTAAGCATTAACACATCACTGCAGCAACTCTGGTTTATTGGGCTTTTTTTTTCTGGTTTGTTTTTTTTTTCTGTTTTGGATGGGTTTTCTGGCTTGTTTGTTAGGGGGTTTTGTGGGGTTTTGTTTGTTCTTTGTCAGCTTGCTTGTTTGGTTTTTTTCTTATTGCTGTTTGTGGCTTTTTGTTTGCTTGGGGTTTTGTTTGGTAGATTCCTTTGTTTTGGTGGTTTTTTTCAAGTTTGTTGTTGGCTAAGTTTGTTTATTGGTCTGAGGTTTTATTTCCAGAAGAACCTAGCAGAGTGGGCAAATAGAAGAAATACTGGCAGAAGCCACTATTGCATGGGGATTAGGACAAAGGGAAGGATAAAGGAAAATCCATCCTGAGGAGGATACTCCCACTCCTGGTTTCATTGATAGCAATTCTGGGCACAAACAGAACAGATTTGGTAACTACCCCTGCTGGTTGAGTTTGCAGAAACTGTAATATGAGTTAGCCTAACCCCAGAAAAAGCAAGATAAATGTATAAAAATGTATCTAAAAACCCAATGAGATCTTTACAGCATTAATTCAGGGAGAAGCTGATCTGCTCTGATTGCAGAAGAGCTGCTCTTCACACACACCCCTGGAAGCCCTGTGTGCTGTTACAACAGTCACAAATGTCTTTTTTAAGCTTTTGGAGGAATCCCTTGTGTTTTGTAACATAACAGTTACACCTTAAGTGAACTCCTGAAATCTCTGACAGAACCACAGGACCTCATTCTCTGCTCATTTTTTCTGGTAGAA
This sequence comes from Passer domesticus, assembly GCF_036417665.1. Taxonomy (NCBI): domain Eukaryota; kingdom Metazoa; phylum Chordata; class Aves; order Passeriformes; family Passeridae; genus Passer; species Passer domesticus. The sequence continues at coordinate 10,152,875 of NC_087489.1, read as the reverse complement.
TTACTCAGTTTACACTGATACATGGGAATAAATAAACCCAGGCTGTGCACTGTGCACTCACATACTCCAGAAGGCTCGTTAAGGTAATTGTGCCTTGATTCCAGTCTCACCTCCAGGGCCAGCAGGGTTGGATTGTACACCCAAAGCCAACACTGAGGAAAGTCCTTTGGAAAAGCAGAATATAAGTGAACAGCAGCACCCACAGTGCTCCCACACTTCCCTCTGCTCCCCGTGGATCTGCAGGAGCTGTAATATATACAAAGGACTCAGGGAGACCCAAATTTCCTCTGAAAATGTTTCTCACAGGAAGCCAAATTACATTTCTTCATTCAACCACACCAGCTAAATTTGCACTTGCAGAATGAGTATTAATTTCTTCATGATTTTTTGCTCCTCAAAGAGAGATTTCTTGTGGTTTGGGCCATTTCCACCACATGTGCAGATTTCCCACCCAGAATTGTGGCTGTTTAGTTACCACAACCTTGTGCACTGTGGTCAGTGCACATCTAATGGAGAAACAGCATTTACAGCACAGATATCAAACACCCACATTTAAATATTACTCTGAAATTCAAGATCTGTGTGCCAACAATTTTAATGTAAATAAACAAAGGTGACCTATTTTAGTGCATCAGCTCCTCCCTGGTTTAGAAGGTTCTTCCAAGATTCTATTTTTGCTCTGGGTTAGAGTTTGATCCTTGTTACACATGTGTGACTATGGATCTACTGCAGAGATTTCAGTAGCTCTCACATTGATCCAAATAAGAAAATTAGGATTGTACTGACTTTGCCCAGTGTTCCACAGTGGATTTGTGACAAAGATGAAATAAAATCCATCAGTTCTGATGTACTCCCTGCTGTTCTCCTCCTTACACAACACTTTGTTACATAAAACTTTTTCTGGTGAAAAAAAAAAAAGGAGAGAGAATGGAAAAAAATAGCATCTTTTTGGTTGTAAGCCAGTTTTCTGTATCAACATGGCAGCAGCGTGTGAAGTGAAGCAAGATTTCCTTATAGCACCATGTGACAAAGCTAATCAAAATAAACATTCAAAAAATAAAGAAATTAAGGGTGAGGTAGCAGACTGTGGGGAGAGCAGATGGTTATTTAAAATAACAGCAAATTTTCCATGCTGACTGCAACTATAGCTCTTGTCACAAAACATTGTTGTTAATGGCGAAAGAGAAGGCAGAAACATCAGGGGATTTTGTGGGGCTGGGGAAAGCAAAAGGATGAAAAATATATGGGGAAGAGGGAATTTTCCTCTCTCTCTTGAAAATCTGCTCCAAATATCAGTGGCACTAGAGCAGAGACAGCAGAAACAGCAATGCAGCAGGTGGAAGGAAGATCACATTGATCAAATTTATCACACACAATAAGAGGTCTCACAAGCCCAAGGATCAGACACTGTGCTAAAGGAGAATCTTTTGTCTTCTCAGGAATGTAAAACCACAAAATTCATAGTTTACAGTAGTCTGAAGCACAGAAAAGAGGATGCAGACCCTGAGAAAGGAGTTGGGAAGCCAGGATTGACCTCAGCCCATTGCTGAAATCGTGGTTCAGGAGCAGCCACTCTCTCCCAGCCTCAAGCACAAACCCACAATTGAGTTCCAAGTCATGGCTTTGGCCAATCCCGACATTTTACAGGCTCTTCCCACTTTTAAGGGCAGTGTATGCATCAGATGTGCTTTTTTACAAACTCAGATTGAAATGTTCTGCTGGAACAGGGAGATGCAGCTTCCAAGACAGAGTGAGTGCTGCAGCCAAGTGCGTCACATTCAATGGAGAGGGGGCCTGGGAGCCTCTGCCTGCAGTGCTGCTCTGCCCACTTTGTACCGTGAATCCCCTCTTAAGGCTGAATAAAAGAACTAAAAATCAGAAATTGCAGGCAAATCGCTGCCTCTGTAGAATTAAAGTTTCCAGAAGTGAGCTGTCAGCACGCTGGCAGAACGCGGAGCAGCCGGCTCCGCTCGGCGCTGTTAAAGCGTTTTCAGCACTCCAGACACTCCAGGATCTTGGCACAGTGAGCAACAAAGGCAGAAGCAGCATCTTTTCTCTCTCCTGCAGAGAAGGGGAAGTGGAGGGACACAGTCTAAAGCCCCAGAAGCTGGGATGGCTGTGGCACAGAGGATGCAGCTGCAGCTTTTGCCAAGGATGACGGGATCCCGTGGATTTCACAGCACACACCACGGGCAGCTGTGTTGGTTGTGGTGGCACCACCCTGAGCTGGCCTCTGGCAATACCCAAATCTAGGAGACCCCCCCTCCCTTATCACCTGCCCTTTCCTATCCTTCCAGCCTGTCTAATAGAAATGTTTGTGTTTTCCGTGACTGCGAGGCAGATTTTCCAGGAGCTATTTCACTCCTTTGGCAAAAAAAAAAAAATTGGTTTCTGAATTTTCCATTGAATGGCAGCTTCAGATCTGTTGCAGCAGCTTCTTCTCAGGCAGATACACCTCAGTTCTTGTTTTACACAACTTTCTACTTAAAAATATGTTCAGCAGTTCTCCAAGCAACAGAAAGGACAAAGGCAAATGCTTGTCTGCCCAGGAAAACAGAAATGTTCATCTGTCCATCCTGATGAACTACTGCAGCTGAACAGCAAAGGAAATTAAAGCATTTTTCTAATTCTCTTCCTCCTAAGGGATCAGCCTCGCAAAAATTGACTGTGTGGATGCTCACAGTATTTAAAATCATGCTCAAAGGTGTTTCCTGATGAACAAGAAATTTTTTTCTGGGAGTCTCAACCCCTGGTGACTGGACTTCAGTGAAAATCCTTCTGCAGCATTATCCAGATTAATTGTAACTCAAATTTTCCTCAGAATTCACACATCTTCACACTGGCTTTCCACACCCTTTTCTTTAAACTCTGATATTATGCAACCACTTTATATCACCCCTCATCAGCACAGTATCTGAACACTTCCCACATACAAACTGAGAGGGAATATAAACTTCAGTTAATTCTTTGCCTTTCTTGCACTTTGGGGTGAAACCTCAGCTTTCATGTCAGCTTTATTTTTTATTTTAGATATTGTAGTTTCTTCTTAATGTACTGTTGCTTGGTTAAAAGGGATTTACTGAACAGAAATCTTGTTTTCTAAAGAAATTTCCAGGGTTATGGTACAAAGGTGGGGAAAAGGCTCTGGTAATCCAGAGGAGAATCCCAGACCCCCAGTCTGTGGAGTAGCTGAGCATGGTTAGAAGGACACAGGGACAAAAAGTAATGAGGAAAGCTTTAGGAGAGCTGACAGAGTGAATGCTGAATCCAAAAGAATTCAAGGAAGGAATTCAAGGCCTGTCTCCTGTGTCAGGAGCAGATGTGGTGAATGATCCTTGCTGTAGGGGGAGCAGACTGCAGCTACACGTGGATGTGTCCTAATACCCAATTTCCCAGTTCCTGCAAAAGCATTGGACTTTTCAGTCTGTTTAATTCCATTCTGTAAATGTATCCTACCTCAGTGGTCAAAGGAAACCAAAGTTTATCACTTTCCTCATTGCTGAGGGCCTTGAAATTCAGTGCAGCAGCTTCATCCCAGATTCAATTTGTCAGATTAGATTAGAGCCCTTCAGACTTAAAAAAATGGGCACCCGGTGAGCTTCTCTATTACATTTCCAAAACTTGTTGCACTTAACAGCATTTTTCAAAAAGTTTCTTTGCAAATTAATTATCAGTGTGATTAGATTCTTATTCAGGTGCTGCACACAACAATTGGAATGTCCATGTGAATTTGGAATGAAACACAAGATTAAACTCGCTGTAAAGCAGAAGGAGATCAGTGATTGGCAGTTTTTTTGCTTTTCTTTGCTTGGTTTGTTTTTTCTTTTGAAATTTAAGTTCTTGCCAAGTTTCACTACCCCCAAAATCACATGGCTATGCCTCTAATAAACAGCTGCTAAATGATTCTCTGAACAGTCTGTTCTCCTCCTGCAGAAACCAGGCAGGAGCCCACCTCCAGCTGGACTTGGCCACTTCTCATCTTGCTGTGCCCCCCAGAGAAACACAAAAGCATTGAGACAAAGAATTCTGACAGACTTGCATTTAAGGATGTGTGGGATTAACTTTATAGGAAAATTTATACATTGGGAGTCAGATGTTTGGGGTGGCATGGTGAGAAGAAAAACCCAGAAAACCAGAAAATTTGTTTTCATGAGAGTGGGGAAGCACAGCATGTACCAGAAATGTTGACAGCAGTACCTCTCCTGCAGTTTCAAGACATAACACTGCACATAGCACAGGGATGTTCGACAAATTCACCTCTGCTACTTAAACTGAAAAAGTAAAAAAAAAAAAAAAACATCTACAAAAGTGCCATTGCTGCTGCTAAACCTTCAACAAAATTTCTTCTTTTCTGATAAAAATGCACTTCTGCTTTATGTGAAGTTCAAGAAAAGGGTTTTTCCCAGAGGCAGATTTAAAGCATGAGGATTAACATCAGACCTTTTCTGACATTAAGAGAAATCTGAGTCTGGATTAACAGCCCGTGGTGGGGAGTTAACCCAGGGTGGGGAGTGGTAACTGAGAAAAGATTGGAGAACTAAAACCTTCAGGCCTGAAATTGTTACTGCTCTGCTCTGCCACCTGCAATAACATCACAGGCGGGACACCAGTGTCATCAGCAGGGCTCCACGAGATGCTTGACCACTCCTAAAACCATTTTGCCTTAGGAAGCCAGAGCTATGTTTAATTACTTGTAAAGTTACATTGAATTTGAAAGGAAGGAACTGTCAGAGTGCACCACGAGGCCAAGTAATTATCCTGCATTCATCTTTGGCTGCCCCCCTCCCCTGGCATGACCCGAATTTGTGAGTCCTGTGAGCTCTGGAGTCTCTTGAACCACTGCATCAAGCCCAGAGCATTACAAAGAGTTTTTATTCTGAAGCTGAATGCAAAGGCACAAAGAACTAATGATGATTCTGAAGAACATTCAGGTTTCCAGTTGCTAACACCAAAAAGAATTATAAAGCAGGAGAAATACAGCTGCGGCCACCCAATAACATCAGATTGAGATCTGCTGCTGGATCCCACTCATCTTAATTATAACTTCTCATTAACTAGATAAAGAGAAAAAACTATTTTAATATAGTATCTCTTGGCAGAAGACTCAATTGAACAGAAAATTGAGAAAAAAATGAGACTCACAATGCAGTTAACAGTCAAAATGTAAAGCTTTTCCTCAGCTGCCCTCTTGTTATAAAAGGTCACAAAGTTTTACAATTCCATTATCTTCCATGATTGGTCTTTTTTTACAATGTAATTGGCAATTGTTGTTTCAAACTGAAAATTAAAATGCAGGGTTTGGTGACAATGAAGTTTCTTTTATTAAGACATATTGAAGAATTAGGAGTAGCTCCAGTGACTGAACTCAGTGGATTCAGCCCAGTGAAATAAAACTTCATCATGTTTAAATTATTTAAAGTACTGTTTGCTCATAACTGAAGAGTAAAGGGAGCAGCACAAACGGGGTATTCACTGTTCCAGCAAGTTTGTGATCTTCATTTTCTAGCAATACGTTTGTCAAAGAGCTTCCTATTATGAACCTGATTATTACCTGTATTAGAAACAGGAGCCTCAAACAGCCGTTGTCAAAATTCATTTCAGAAATTGGCCTGGAAGACAAGTATAAAGGCATTTAATCAGCAATCCTGTCTAATAAAACTGATTAGAAGAGCACAGTTTTGCATGAGCCCACCTTGATCATAGTGAGAGCAGATAGCAAATGTTCTGAATTTGAATAAATTAGCAACAATCCCATCAGGGATCAGAGATAAGGTAATATGCAGATATGAACTGCAGCAATAAAAGGTACAGTGGGAAATGAGATAAGATTGTTTTTCATAACAACTCTGCTAAGTTGATCCAAGAAGAATAACGAAAAGAATTCAAAGTGAATGCAGCATATTGTGGTTTTGGATTCCTCTTCCAGATCAGACTGTGGATATAGTGGAAAATTCATCAGCTCTCCCTAAATCCCTTGAAGATTAATTACACTTCTGCAGATGTGTACACAAACAGCTACACACCTGATACGTCCAGCTGTTTTCTAAGGGTGGAAATATTCCCAACTTTGATATTCAGAAACCAACCAGACTCCCTTGCAATGGAGAGAAATTAAATTAAATTAATGGATGTAACAGTCAAGCTCCTTAAAACAACTTTAGGAACTGCTAGACACAAAATGGGGAGAAAGTGCCACACACAAAATGGGGGAAAAGTGCCAAACACAAAATGGGGAGAAAGTGCCCCTTTCCTTGTTGTGCCCAGGGGTGAAAGCCACCACAGATTATCCCAGCTGGACACTCAGAAAGGCAACAGCAATGAAATGTTGTCCTGAGCAGGACAAGAGCTTCTAAAATGAGAATACAACAAAAAATCAGCTCTGGAGATGAATATTTGGCACATGTACAAGGACAGCAGTCACAGCAGGCCCAGGGCTAACTCTACATCTGGGTTTCTATTGCTTTCACTGATGAAAATCCTTCCCATACAAAAGTGAAAAACAAAACAAAGGAACACTAAAATGATGAGACCAGTTTGAAGGGCATCATTTAACAGAGGCAGTGAACAGCCCAGCACAAAAAATTTGCCACAAACATTATTTTTTTCACCTCTTATTTTAGGCCTTTTTTCCACCAGGGCTATTGAGCATTTGGTCTTCAGATTAAGAAGTAAAAGGGAGAAGAGCAGACCCAGATATCAGGGAAAAAAGACATCGTGAGACAGGCCATTAAAGAAGGGAATTTTTGAGAAACTCAACTTTGTTAAAGCAGATTTGGTGGAAGGTTTTTCCCCTCAACACAGCTGGAGCATTTTGCCCCCTGACCAAGGTCAGGTGGTTCTTGTAAGGTCACAGAACCCTTCCTTTAACAGCATCAAACAAAACATTGGTAGATGCAAGTTCTAAACTTACCCCAGCTGTAAATATTTTCTAGTGGAGACTTAGTCATTCAAATGAAAAACTGAGGTGATTATATTTAACAGCACCAAAAGTAGAGAGCACTTAAGGTAATAGCTTCCAGGGAAGGGAAATGAAACACTGGGGATACAGCCATCCTTTAAACCTTGTATATTTTTATTATCATTGCAGGAGCAATTCAGAATTCTGGTGTGCAATGTTAATAGGATAGATTATAGTTCACCTGAGCCCCAAATTTCCTACTGCTAAGGCAAAAGAGATTTTTACTTATTATTTTCTTAAAGTCTATTGAACTCTATTATATGGCAAGATGTACCTGGATTCCAAACAAACTTTCATCTGCTTCTAATGGGGGATTCAAAAAGAAAAGCTTTTGAAAGTCAGATATATGTGATTGAATAACTCCTATTTCAGGTCTGCGAGTGAACCTTGGGCCTAATTTAGTCTCTCTGAAGTTACTGCAAAAAGAAATTCTTATTTTTAAGGTTTTGGTATCTCATAACAGCCAAGAAAGCTTGAAAAAGAGCTGTGTTCTGAAAGACTTGGAGCTAGCTCTGAGGTAAACTAAGTTTGGCAAATATAAATTGGACATTGAATTTTCGTTCACATATATTCAGTCCCTATAATACAAAGTGCACAGAGCCATCAGAGTTAACAAAAAAATCCCCCAATGAGGATAGCAGTTAACAAATGTGCTGATTTTGTGTGAATGAAGGGTCAGCTTTGCCTCTGCCCCATCCAGACAGATCCAGACTCCTTAGCAAAAGGAAAAAATTGTGAACAAAGATTTAAAAAAAAAAAAGAGGATTTTTGTCCTCGTTAATATCTTCTGGCCATGCAGCAGCATCTCCAGTGTCCTAAAGAACAGGCATGAAAAGGTTGGGGAACGCGAGAACTCTGATATTGCTTGGATGTTCTAATTATCTCTCAAAGAGCAAATCTATGGCAAATGCTACTTCTCTGCCCCCATTCCCAAGGGCTGATCAGAAGTCTTGGGAAGGCAGGAGAAAGACCCCACAGACATTGGCCCCTTCTGTATCAGCATTTCCTTTTGAATGCAATCAGCATTTCCTTTTGAATGTAAAAGTGTGAGTAACTCAGATCTCATTTAAGAATGGGAGAAGAGTGAGAGATCCTTGATTTCTCCTGCAGCGGCTGGAGGATGAGTCAGGAGCACCAGGGTGTGTGGGTGGGATCCAAAGCCCTGTGTGCATGATCAGCCTCAGCCCTCACCTCCCTGTTCTAGTCTGTGAAGAGAGATTTTGTGAGTTTTTAGAAGTATAACCCCCAACAGACACGATAAAATCCAACAGGTATTTTCTTTCCAAGTGTCTCGCATGGATAAATGGTGAAATTATCTTTTATGAAAGAAAGTGGGCTCTTCACACCTTTCAGAAAATGCCTTACATTTAAAGCTTTACCTCTGATACTGTCTCAAGGAGCATAAAACCAGCATGAATGGCTTAGGCAATTGAGAAATCTTGAATAGGAGGGGAAGCTCTGCCTCTTTGCAAAAAGCTCCCAGCCACAGCTTGCTGGGAAAAGCTGAGGAATGTGCTCCCAGGCCCTGTCCCTAACATGATTATGCAAAGTAGATGACAGTAATAGTGCTGCCATGCCACCACTTACATTTGCTCTCTTCAATTTTATGTAATTTTCACTGAATTTAGGTCCATCAGGTCTACAGGAGGCAGGTGAAAATGAGATCCTTACTCAAAGCAATTGATGCAGTTGAAGAAATGGGAAGTGCTGAGACTTCTATCCATTAAGCTCAGAATGCCCAAAATGCAAAGAGATAAATTCTACTTAAAAGTGCAAGTTTTCAATTACTTCCATTCCAGGGAAAAAAAAAAAAAAAAAAAAAGAGGACTATGAATCACAGCTGTCCTCAGAACACTTGAATATATGTGCTCAGGTGGGAATTATGATATCTGTGCAAAGGCTGCATTCCCATAGGAATCTCAAGTTGGAGTTTGGAGTGAATGCTCTAAACTTCAAACATCAGCTTTGGGGTAGAGCAAAATAAACGAGGGATAAAGCAGGATCAGTAATTTAAAGGCAGACCTTGATCTTAGTGAAGCAGCAGAGCACCCTGGCCAAGTCAGCCTCCTAATCCACTATAAATTCCTGCAGCTCCAGAGTGGAATGAGGTGCTGCTCTGAGTAGGAAACTGCAGAAAGTGGTGATTAGAATTCTGGATGCAGTACAGAACTGCTGATCCAGTGGGCAGGTTTATGCAATTAAGTCTCTGATGAAGATATCATACATAATTTACCAAACTTCTTAAGCAATCCCTCATTGGCATCATTGGATTTTACATCAAATTATAGCTCCTCACAACAGTTTAAAAAATCCCTGAGTTTTGCCACACAAGCTGCAATGCACTGAAATAAAGTTCTGCTGCTGAATCAGAAACCAGGAAGTAGCCAAGTGTATCAATCCATACCAAAAACAATTGCACATTCTACCTTGGTGATATTGTTAGCTCTATCTGTGCCTTTTTACAGGAACAGATTGATATATATATATAGATTTTTTAGCATATTTTTTATATAGTGATGTCAGTCATGACAGTGTTGTCTACAGCCTTTCTTTAAACCTGTTTATTTACTTGAGGAGTTTTTTTTTGCTCCTGAGACACCCTAAGCAGGCACATAGTAAAAACTGACATTTTTTTGGCTATGAAGATGGAAACACTTCAGATCTAACCCAAATACTTTAAATTACTGATACAGTTATTTTGGCTTAATTTATTTTTTCTTTCTTTTTTTTTTTTGTCTGTGTTGTTTTAGAATGAATAACTGGCTTTGCAATATGTGCTGTAAATTACAGAAAAAAAAAATTAAGAGTCCCGGGCCTGAAAAATAATAACCAATTACCCCCTGCCTCCTCTTACAGGTATCTCTTAAACAACCAAATAAACAGAATACATTCTATAGGGAATTCTACCTTCACTGACTTCAATGGAATTTTTCCCCTTTGATTCACACTTAGGTATAAAACTACATTTTTTTCAGTCAGTCTGGGGGTTTAGTGCTATTAAAGATGGTGGTGGAGTCATTGAAAATGTGAAGGATAAAACTCAGACTTTAGGCAACACCAGGCAAAGCTGCCCCTGATCCAGGGCTGCATCTGCCTGGTTAAAGGCAAAGTGACCCAGGTTAAGAACATCTCCTGCCAATGGAACCACTGCAAATATACTGATGATTTCTGAGAATCCAATTTCTTCTCCAGGTGATGGCCAGTGAGGAATTTGGCTCAACAGATAAAGCTCCAGGATGAGATGTACTGGTTTATCAAGCATTCCCTACTGTGAGTAATTATACACTTTGCACCTTGATGAAAGACAGAATTACACAGCTCTGTTTTGCTTCTCTAAATCAAATGAAAATTTAGAATGAAACCAGAAGTGTTTATAAAACAAAACAGGAGATGGGACAGGACTTATTTCCATGACCATTGAGGAAAAGATGTCCAGTGAGTAGAACTCTATGAACTCTTGTTTCAGTTACGCACTGACTCTAGAGACCTATTTCTACAAATTCAGACATTCCTTGACAAGTTACATGGTTTAGACCTGGCTGCTTCAACTGATTTATCATCACTGCAAGCCAAATTTCAAGTGGACTTTTTTCCTTCCACAGCTTTCTGTGCTGTTTCCAGCATTGCCTGCCTGGCTGTGGCTGCAGTTTTACCCCTGCTTCGGATCCATCCCAGGAAACAACTTCAGGCATCACCCACACATTGCAGCCTAAGGGATGATGCTGCTGAAAGATGCTTGTGAATACCCTTACCAAAAACGAAATGCCAAAAAAAGGGGCCCTAAGAGGATCTCCCAGACCCCTGAGTGGTTCTGTGTGTGTTTGAAGGAGCACACGTGCTCCATGAAAATCTGCTGCCACCCTCTGCCACAGCGGCAGCTGAGTGTGGCTGTCGTTCTGATGCCAGCTAGGCAGGGTTTCTTCTTCCCTGCTTCCCTCCTGAAGATCCTTTCTGCTCATGCTGCCTCTTTGTTATTTTACAAACTAGTAGTTATGGTTTGAAAAAGAATGTTTTTTAATGCCCCCGAGAAGAAAGGGATGAGCTGAGCAATCCTAATCAATGCTGAAACTGTCAAGGAGGGGAATTCCTTCTGGAGCTGTCCTGACCAGCTGGGTTAATGAGACTTTAGTTTGGCTGATATTTAGGCACCATCAGTAAAAACCACCTTCAGTAAAACATACTCTGATGCTGGCTTGGGCTGGCCAAGGATTCAGGAATTGATCCTTGTGCTCACCTTGAGGTTGTTTGTTATAAATCCACTGGTTATCTTTCTGCTCTCTCTAAGCCTGGGCTATGATGGATTTATTAAACTGAAAAAATAGTAAATGGCTTTTCCTTCTCCAATCCCCTCTGTGCTGGGATATTTTAAAGCACAACAGCAGCAGTAACAAACGCCTCTGTGCACGCTCAGAGATAATTATTTGCACTGTTTTTATCTACTTTTCCAACGTTTGCCATCTGATGCCCACCTAATATGAAGCCTCCCTCCTCTGGGAGAACGAGCACAAATGATCGCAAGGGAAAAATTCAGTTTGAGAACATATGTCTGAGCAGAGTGGATCCCCTGTCTGACAGCTGCTGCCCTCAGCCTTGCTGCTTCACCCTTATTTTTATTTAAATTCCCTATTTTGCACCTGTAAGAAGCTGTGCAGGGCAGATCTTGAGAGTGAATTTTCCATTCAATGTCCTTGTTTAATATAATCAAACACACCTTTAAGCAAAGGGAAAAGGTAATTAACTGGAAGAGGCAATGCTGCTCTAAAGGGCTTTGTGATAAGACTCTAACAACAAACAGCTTTATCTTCTAGCAGGGAGAAAACCATCCTCATATCAAAGTATCTTCACTAATTTATTAAAAGATATGCAAAATAAACAAGCTCCAAGTTTTGGACAATTCCCTGGGTAGTTCTGTTAAAGGAAAACTTCCCACAGATTTCACACTGGAAAAAAAATGGATTTTGAAAGTACAGCTAAAGCTTGCAAATCACATCAGAACTGTTCTCTTCAGGAGGTCCTCCTAAATCACAAAGGGTATTTTATTCACAAATACTGGAATATGCCAAGGTAGCAAGGTTACTTATTTTGTAGGAGGATTTATGGAGCTGAGAGTAATTTGGTGCATGAAGAAGCTCCAGGAAAATGTACTTCTGCATGTACTTCTTACCTGTGTAAGAAAAATCCTGTTAGATTCTATATTTAAGAAGTTCTAGACCTCCCCAGCAAAGGTCAAGAGACTGGGTTTAATGCAAAATTAGGCAGATGATACTCTTTTACAAATGTTCATGAGGCACACCAAAAAATTACAGGATTTGGAATGAAATTTTTGCTTTGTTAAGGGCACTAGCACATGGTGTTCTAAAATAATGACAGAAATAGTTGTAGCCATATTGCTTATCCCAGAAATCCAACGCTTCTAGGGAGAATGCCAAATGCCAGGCGGATTTCTCAGTTGTTGCAAAGTCTTAGGAAATTACTGATCATCTTCTGGTGGGGGAAACACTGATCCAGCCAAGGGCTCAGCACCCTTAGGTGCTGAGCAACCAGACAGGTTTTTAAGGCTGAAAGCAGCCTAAAGAATAGGAAGAAAAAGGAAGGAATAAAATCATGCACATCTTACACAGCCCATATCTGCTTAAACCCAAAAGTAGAATTTAAAGTTGAACGAGAGAAAATGTAATTATTTCTGAAAAATCTGTTCGGTGACTGAAAAAACAAAACCAAACCAGTCAAATTTAATGAGGGAAAAATTAAACTCTGGTCAAGATCCAGGTGGAGGCTGTACATGGCATTATTATAGGCTCCCATATGTTTCCTAGAGGCATTGAACATGACAAGGGAATTTAGACTCACAGAAATGTAATTATTTGTGATTGAAACAAAATAGCAGTCAGTTTATGCACACACTGCTCCTGTTGCCTTAATATTATTGTACTGAATTGAATTGTTTTCAGATGCTGTTGTATTTTCAGAGGTAGACATAGTTTTTTTCATATTCTGTTTCACATGTTACTTTTTTTAGCCATCAGAACTTAGTGACATAAAAATTGCTGTCTGAGTTGACACAGTTATTCCCTCTTGATGTCTTTAAGTAGGAGCATAATGTGACAGATGAGAGTGCTGAAACTCAGCAACTCACACAGGCTTAAAAATAAGTAATTCCTGCAAAACTTTGAAAACTGTTCTACCGGGGAACAATTTTTGTACTCTGAAATTTATTTGCTCTTCTTTCTCCCCTCATTTTTTAATGTCTAGAAACATGTATGAAAACAGGGATTTAGTTGTTCAGGAGCTCATTTCCTCCCGCTGTGCAGCCATCACAGGAAATCACAAGCCTTTCTCTCAGCAGCAGCTGAAGACCAGGCAGCAGCACAGATCAAATAAACACTGAAAGATTAATCCGGGCTGAGATTTAGGGCTGGGTTTAACTGCAAAAACATGAGGACCTGTGTTTGAGATTGGCAAAGTCCTGTGGATAGGTAATTTTGGCTCAAAACGAGGAAGTCAGTGCGCAGCCTGGGCTGTGTGAAGGCAGGTCCAGCACAGGCAGGACACAGGTACAGCAGTGACAGCAGGCAGAAGGAATATTTCTGGGATTCCTCTAGTCTTGATGCAGAGAAGTCGTTCCAGCAAGATCTCTGGTCACTCTGGAGCTCTCAGAGAAAACTGTTCTGGAGAACTTCAACATCATCTAAGCCAGACTGGAGTCACAGAATCCTTTCCATTCCAAGAGGTCAGACTGAAACTCACTGGAAAAAGAGGAATCTTACCCAGGCATCCACACCCAGGATTCACACAACCACACTTCCCAAGGCTTCACACGTGAGGTTCTGGGTTTAACTTATTTCAAATGTTTATTTAATGTTAGATTACCTGCTTGAGGTATTAATTACATCAAGCCCAAAACAATGGTACGAGCCAGCTCTTTGTGTACGAACAGGTACAGAAAGTTCAATTTCAGAAAATTGCATCTTTCCCTTCCTGCTTTTTATTATTTGGATAATTTGCATTAAAATAATGTCTCTGCTTGTGAGTGTTTGCCCCCACTGCTTTATTATTCACTCAGAACACTCATTCCTTGCACATGATGTGATCGTTATTTACTGTTGAAATACTTTTAATGTCACTAAATGGATTAAATCTTCAAGTGAGGAGTGAGCAATTGGAAAGCCCTATCACCTAAGCAACAGCACTCCTATTTCATGCCTGTGTGTCTAATTATACCTAACAAGGCAAAAACCCCTTATCTCCGAGGGAGTAATACGCTCCCTTTCTTCCCAAACTTTTTTTTTTTTTTTTTTTTTTTTTTACATCTTAAATGATGGGCAAAGCTGATAGGGTTGGCATTTTGTAACCAAGCCAAGCAGTTATTTTTTAAGCATCAGTGCCAGGTTGGTATCTGATATAAATTATCAATATTGATCAAAACCGATCGATTTTACATAAAACTATCCTGTTTTAACAAGGAGAAGTGGTCAGGGGGGTTGCAGTGCTTGGACATCCTTCCACCGTGGCAGCTCCTTGGGCCAGACAAGGACAGGCCATGAGGGTAAATGCTGAGCTGGCCAAGACTTCACAAACCAAGAGGGTAACTGAAATAAATGGGGCAGGAGATCTTTCTCCTTTTTAAAGGCCTTTATTAAAAAAAATCAGCTCAGGTAGGGAGAAATCGACGGGTCGCACCCACGCCTCCAGTGCTCCCAGGAGTGGCTCGGAGGAGGAGGATGATGCAGCTGTGTCCGCTGGTCTGCAGGCAGAGCTGGGGATTCCGTCCTCACGGGAGAGTAGAAAATTCTGCTTTTTTGGTCTAACGTTTCAGGTCCTCTTTCTAGTTAAGACCTTTTATGTTAGGGTGAGAAGGATCTTAGCAGATACTGGATTAAGTTCCTCATCTTTAGACGTCATTAGGTCTCTTAATTCCATGTTGGCTCGTTGTTTTTAGGGTTTTTTTTCCTGGAACGTTACAAAATCTGGTGAAATGCATTCTCATCTGCATACTGGCTCTGAGGTCACTCCGCCCCTGCTGCCTGCGGGGTCTGGTATCACCCCTGGCAAGCATCAAGGGGGACAATGGCTAATTACCGACCATTAACAGGTAATTGAAGAGGAACTCAACAATAGGTGGCTGCAACATGCAGTAACCTTCAATTTAACAGCAATTGGTTCAACTTTTTTAACTTTGCAACCTTAAAAATCTAGTAACTTTTTAATTCACAACAGTAAGCACTGGGGCGGCGGAGGCTTCCTGGGCAGCAGGGCTGACCCCCAGTGCCGCCAGCCCAGTGCCAGGGGTCCTAAAATGCAGAGAAGAGCCCTGCGGAGCCCATGGCACGGCAGCGCTCTGCTGCCTCCGCGAGTGGCCGGAGAGACCCTGAACAGGACCGCGGTGCGTAGGGCTCTTCCCGAGCCCCGTGAGGCTCTTCCAGAGGCCCGCAAGCCTTCCCGCAGAGGCTCCCCAAGCTCTTCCCAGCGCTCCACATCGCCGTTCCCAGAAGTCCCCGAGCCTCCCCCCGGGCCGTGCCGCGGCCTCGCCCGTCCCTCAGGGCCGGCTGCCGGCGCTCAGCCCCCGCCTCCGGCGCTGCGAGCGCGGGCGGCCCCGTCCGGAGGAGCCCCCCCGAACCTGCGGGGCCCCGCCGAGGCTCCCCCGCCCCAGGCCCGGCCCCGGCGCGGCCGTGCCCGGCTCCCGGCCGGCAGGAGCCGCTGCGGGCGCGGCGCGGCGGGGATGAGCGAGGCGGAGGGCGGCTCGGCCGCCGCCGTGGAGAAGCCGCCGCTGCCCGCGGCCGGGCCCGGGGCGGCCGCGGCGGTCGCTGCCGCTGTTGCAGCCGCGGCGGCGGCGGCGGCCGGCCCGGAGCCCGGCGCGCCGGCGGAGGAGGCGGCGGTGGTGTGGAGCCCGGAGGTGGAGGTGTGCCTGTTCCACGCCATGCTGGGCCACAAGCCCGTAGGTGAGCGCGGGCCGCGGCCTCCGGGAGCGGCAGGGCCGGGCCTGGGAGCGGGGCCGGGCGGGGGATCCCGGGCGGCTCCAGCGGCTCCTGCAGCCGGGCCGGGCCCGCGGGGCCGCGGCGGGGCCTGTGGGAGGGAGCGCGGGCCCGGCCGGGGCCCTGAGCCGCGGTGTGAGCGGCTGCCCTGCCCTCCACAGCATCACGGAGCGGGTCCCGGCTGAGGGAGGGTCACTGCAGAGCACATGGCGCGGGATTGTGTCCCGGCCGTTCTGGAATATCTCCAGTGAGGGAGGCTCCACACCTCTCTGGGCAGTGTGCTCCAGTGCTCGCAGTAAATAAGTTCTTCCTCATGTTCAGGTGGAGCTTCCTGTGCATCAGTATTTGCCCATTGCTTTATGTCCTATTGCCCTTTAGACATTCATAAACATTGTTGAGGTCCCCTCTTAGATATCTCGTCTGGAGGCTGGACAGGCCCAGCTCCCTCCGCTTTTCATTGTCAGAGGGATGCTCCAGTTCCTCCTCTGTTGCCCTCAATGGACCCACACCTGGAGCTCTCTGTCTCTCTTGTACTCAGGAGCCCAGAACTGGACACAGCACTCCCTATACATCCCTCGGGATGTTTCTCACACAGCCCCTCTAAAAGCTCTGGCTGTGTTAGAATTACCCACAGGGGCACCCTCAGCTCTCTATAGAATAGCACTTGCAGCGTAGGGTGAAAGATCAGCCTGCCCAGCTGCCAGCTGTCTCTCCTGTAATGTATGGATTCCCTGTAAGAACATGACTTTTTAAATTCATAAGTAAATAAATTTATTTGTATCTCTAAGTATCATAAATAAAACTGTTGGCAGTGTTAATTGGACTGGGTTCTTCCCCCAGGTGTGAATCGCCATTTCCACATGATTTGTATCCGGGATAAATTCAGCCAGAATATCGGACGGCAGATCTCATCCAAAGTGATCTGGGACCACCTCAGCACCATGTATGATATGCAGGCTCTTGTGAGTATAAAGGCTTGATGCTGCCACATGGTTTCATGGAGTTTTGCCAGGCCAAAATCACTGGGCGTGTTGTACTTTTCATGGTACTGAGAATTAGGTGTCATTCCAGTGAGTTGATGGGGTTTTCCCTGAATAAAATTAATGTAGGTAGGAGACCATAAAACCTTGAGTGTTTTTTGGTTTTGTTTTTTGTTTTTTTTTTTTTTTTTTTTTTGATACTGTGTTCTGACTTTGTTAAAGTTGCCTAATGACTGATCCAGAAAATGTTTATATACATATATGTGTCAAATGAGAAAGTCACCATTGTTTACATAAGAATTTGCTATGTTTGGGTTCCAAAAATGATCTCAAATGATCATGAGTTGTGATCTCAGATATCCTGACCTCAGTAATCAGTTTGATAGCAGAAGCCTCCTGATTCTCTAACATCTGAGGTGTCTTGTTAAAAATTATTTAGCTCCTAATTGCATGTAAAATGGAACTTGAGATTGCATGTCAAAATTCAAATTAAAGTCTTTACAAGTCACTCACAGAGATCCTTCTTTTCTTTTCTTTCTAAGCATGAATCTGAGATTCTTCCATTCCCTAATATAGAGAAGAATTTTGCTCTTCCTGATGAAATGATTCAAGAAGTCAGAGAAGGTGAGATGTGATTGCAGTCTCTGATTGTTGGTTGCTTTAATTAATCTCATCTCAGAATCTTTAACAAAACTCCCCCCAGAAAGCATGTATTGTCAAATCTAATAGAAATGTGCAGGAGTTTGACAGAAATCTCAGGTTGAGCAGTGAGAGCTGGAATTTGAAATTTAGCTGATGTGTGTTATCCAAAGTAGGAACTAGAAAATTCAAGCACCTGCCGAAGGACCCCTTGGGATATTTTAAACTTCAGTGGAATGCTTCTCAATTACTAGAATTATTTTACACTAAAAATTCAGTGTGAAATCTTAGTATAAATAAGACATTGCAATATGTTTTGCCTGTTCAGCATTTCACTTTCTCATGTTAATAATAATTTATTGGCATTGAATTACTGCTGAATGTTGCATGGAATATTTGCAAACATGCAAATGCGCAGAGGCTACTAATCCATAAAAAATCCATGTGGTTCTTTAAAACCATCTAACCATTGCCAATGATGCTTTCTGTAGGAAAAGTAATGATGGAAGAAGAAGTGAAAGAGGAAATTTTAAAAGAAGAGATGGAAACACATGCAGGTCCTGAAGAAGGTAATTTTGTAACTCTCTACTGTGTAATACGAGATTAAAAACCAACTGTAATTGAGAAATTAATGTTAAATTGTAAATCCAAATGCAGTGTACTTTGTGATTTGTACTCAGACTTAGCCTGTGCTCGTGCTAAGAACTTGACTAATTTAAGAATGCACAGAGTAAGCAGCTGCTTATTAAAAAGATTTCTTCTTTGCTCCTAATTCATCTGTACAAAGTTGTATAGCTTTGGAGATTTTTGGCTTTAATATGTACTTGACAAACCCCTGGGATTCTGAAGGAATCTGAGGATCTCTGGAAGAAAGCTGGGTCTGATTTTTTTGAACTTGAATGCTCTGTGTTGGGAACTTTGTAGCCATGGGGGAAATAGGGCCTGTAAATCAAAAGGGATTGTAAAATTGCGTGCTGAAATGGGAAGGGGGGGGCAGAGTGCTTATTTTATTTTATTCTCATTATCTTGCTGCTTTTAAATAAAAGGCTTGTTTTCCTAACACTTTGCTGTAGAACAAGTCAAATGTGAACAGTAGAGATCCTGCTATTTATCTTAATAGACCAAGCCAACTGCTGACTATATAATTTCATCATATTTATATCACTGAATAAGTGGTGTTTAAAGACTGTAATAAAAGTTCTAAAATGTATTTTAAAATATATTAAATTTTTGGGTGTTCAGTTTTAAAATTATCTATGGTACCAAATGTAATGACTGCTGCTGACTATAAATTCCATAGATCGGTCCTATGTTTCTGTAAGTGTTCCTTTTAATTATTTTAATACTAAGCACTGTTTAATTCCACTTAATGAGTTTGATTTTTAGCCTGTCAAAATATATGCCTGTCTTTAAAGCAAATAATAAAAGCAAGATGTGCCTTTCTCAGAGATTTTTCCTTAAGACTTAAATGATGGACAAATATGCTGAGAGTCGATTGTTTTGAGAAGTTTTATGGAATATAAAGAAGTTTGATATCACTCTTGTTTGCCTATGTGTATGACTCTGATCTGGAATCATTACTTTGGTCCTGTTTCAGTTTTTGCACCCTCTGGAAGTTTAGGAAAAACAACAGAAAAGCCAAGCAGCAAAGAGAAAGAGAAAACTTCATCAGATCCTGGATCCAAGGAAGGGTCTGATAAGAGGAAGCGCAACAGGGTCACCGAGAAGGTTCTAAATGCCAACAGCAACCCCTCGAGCCCCAGCGCCGCCAAACGCCGCAGGACGTAGAGCTGAGGAGCAGTGAAAAACTCTGGGATGGGAGGAGGGAGCAGGAAAAACAAGGAGCAGCACATGAACTTGCAGAGGAAGTTGAAGAGCCAGTATTTGAGGAATCTGCGCACTGGCTTTGTCTCTCCTGGGGGTTTGAGGAGCCACCTTCCCGGGGTGTGGGACAAAGCTGGCAGTGGGGAGGGTGGGTGTGACAGTGCCAGGGCTGCATTTCAAACCAGCAACACCCTGTGTCAGCACAGCTCGTGGAAAGAGTGCCCCATGGGGCACATGGACCCCCAAAAGCAGAGCTGATTTCTGTGAATGTGGGACTGCTTTTTCTGCCGTTGCTGTCTGTGACTTTACAGACCATCTGTGGGTAATGTTTGGCCATTTCCCTTCCATTTGTATCAAATGTCTCAATTGGTTGGTTCAGTAAAACTAAAATTATTTTAAATGCAGATGACCACTGCATTTGAAGTGTTCTGTTGCTCTCTTTGCTGGAGGAACCTCATTTCACCGTTTTTGATGTAACATTTTTCAACCGTAAGCAAAGCCAAAATTATAACACCCCTAGCCTAAATAATTAATAAGTGTCCTAAATAAAATATCTGGTGATGACACATGGTTTTATAAGGGATCAGCCGAGCTGTGCCTGAACATGGAGGTGTTGCTTCATCCATTTGTAATACAGTAGTGTATGACAGTGGGGTTTGTACTTAATTATTTATTTTTTTAAAGCAGTTTTAGTAGATGTGAATGGAATTGGTTTTCCAAAATGTTCATTTTGTTCTACAACTGAAGAATCTTGCTGACATTGTAATGCTTATCTTTTATATGCTAGAACTTTGAGATTTGATGAAGTTACTATTTTTGTGTTGTCAAAAGAGTGATTGCAGTCAACGCACACCTGGTAAATGGTGAATGAAGCAGGCTGAAATGGTACTGAATTGGTTTCATTATATTAACTACCAGTTAATAAAAAGAAGAATTACTTCTTGATCTCTCAGTATTGCCTTCAAGGTGAGGCACTAGGAGTCTTCTCCTTTTTTGGTTTTATTCTAGGTACATAGCCAAGTTCTTGTCTGCCTAGTTTGCTTCTCTTGTTTTATACAAAGAATAAATTTGACTTGTTTTTATTTTACTAAATGGCAGTTGTTGTGTGACTTGATTAAAATCTGGCTCAACTTATTTTAGAAGTGATTTAGCATTAAAGTGTTGATTACTGTGTCACGATCCACATAGATTTTGGCCATAAAGTGCAGATTTTGGAACTCTAGTCTCATATCCCTGTGGGGAAACCCTTCTCATCCATGGCATTCGAAGCAGAAAGTTTTGCTCTACCAATGAAATGTTTATATAGGTTGAAGTAGAAATACATTGACAATGGTGAGTACTGGTGCAACCACTCAGCACCAGCCTCACAGCAAGGAAAGTCCACTTGGGGATTTCACGGTCGATCCAGCAACACTGATTTTTTAGGAATTGTTTCGATGCGAAGTTGAGTATGGGCAAATGTAAACACTTTGCTTGTTGTCGCCATTCGTTTTCAGAGTGCTGGCTCTTTGGGAATACCTGTTCCCGTCCGAGGCTGGCATTCCCGTTCTTTGATCCCCGTTCCTGCCCGAGGCTGGCATTCCCGTTCTTTCATCCCCGTTCCTGTCCGAGGCTGGCATTCCCGTTCTTTCATCCCCGTTCCTGTCCGAGGCTGGCATTCCCGTTCTTCCATCCCCGTTCCTGTCCCAGGCTGGCATTCCCGTTCTTTCATCCCCGTTCCTGCCCGAGGCTGGCATTCCCGTTCTTTGATCCCCGTTCCTGCCCGAGGCTGGCATTCCCGTTCTTTCATCCCCGTTCCTGTCCGAGGCTGGCATTCCCGTTCTTTGATCCCCGTTCCTGTCCGAGGCTGGCATTCCCGTTCTTTCATCCCCGTTCCTGTCCGAGGCTGGCATTCCCGTTCTTTCATCCCCGTTCCTGTCCGAGGCTGGCATTCCCGTTCTTTGATCCCCGTTCCTGTCCCAGCCTGGCATTCCCGTTCTTTCAATCCCCGTTCCTGTCCCAGCCTGGCATTCCCGTTCTTTGATCCCCGTTCCTGTCCCAGGCTGGCATTCCCGTTCTTTCATCCCCGTTCCTGTCCGAGGCTGGCATTCCCGTTCTTTGATCCCCGTTCCTGTCCCAGGCTGGCATTCCCGTTCTTTGATCCCCGTTCCTGTCCGAGGCTGGCATTCCCGTTCTTTCAATCCCCGTTCCTGTCCCAGGCTGGCATTCCCGTTCTTTGATCCCCGTTCCTGTCCCAGGCTGGCATTCCCGTTCTTTGATCCCCGTTCCTGTCCCAGGCTGGCATTCCCGTTCTTTGATCCCCGTTCCTGTCCCAGGCTGGCATTCCCGTTCTTTCATCCCCGTTCCTGTCCCAGCCTGGCATTCCCGTTCTTCCATCCCCGTTCCTGTCCGATCCCGCGGGCGGTGCCGGATCCCCCGGGCGCGGTGCGGGCGGGCGCAGAGCCCGCGCGGGCGGCGGCCAATGGGGCGCGGCGGCGCAGGAAGGGGGCGGGGCGTTCCCGCGCTTCCGTCCCCCCGGTCCCCCCCACACGTGCCCGGGCTTTGTGCGCGCGGGCGGGCGCTCCCGCCGCCACATCCCGGTCCCTTTCGCTTTCCCTTTCTCCTCGCCTTCCCATGGCGGCCTGGTTCACGCCCAGGGCGGAGGAGGACGAGGCGGAGGACGAGGCGAACCTCTGGAAGTACGACTCCACCTGGGAGGGGGAGGAGGAGGAGGAGGACGGCGAGGAGGAGGATGGCGGCGGCGGCGAGGCGGCGGAGGCGGAGGATGGCGGGGAGCCTGCGGGGCAGGGCCGGGCGTGGGGCTGGCGGCTCAGCCAGGTGCGTGTGGGGGCCCGGAGCGGAGCCTGCGGGGCGGGACGGCCTGAGGGGACCCCTGGCAGCCCTTCCAGCCCCTTGCCGGCCCTTCCTTCCCCGCCGCTCGCTCGGTGCCGGCGGAGGCTCCGCGGCCCTGGGGGATCCGCGGCTCGGAATTTCTCCTCATCTTGAGGAAGCAAATCCCCCTGGAGGAGGGGGATTGCAGGGATGCTGTCACTTGGTGACTCCTCAAGACCCGTTACGTTGCCGTGCGGTGGGCAGTGTAATTTTAATTCGGTTTTTCCCCACTATTCCCTGTGATGTGGGTACTTTATCCCATAAATAAATAAATACAGGTGTGTGGCACCTGTTCGCCGCTGCTGATGGCCGCTGGGTTTGACATTATGGCATTGATGTTGCTTTAAGTTTTTGGTTGGTGTCCTCAGCTTTGTATGGCGGCCTTCCCATGCCATCAATAAAAATCCGTTACATAACATCTGCTCAGTTTTAAAAATGAGCTGTAACTCTTTATTTCTCGTAGACGTGTTTTATTTCTCAGGGAGTGTGTGTAGCGCAACTTTGACAACCAAACAATTGTGTGCTTTAAAAACTACAGGTACGTGTGCAGTTTTGAGCAAGCTGCAAAACACAAGCACTTGTGTCTGGTGCCTTAAAATAATATTTATTTGAAATAAAATGAATTTCTTAGACTTATCTGAGGTTTCTGTTATAGCATCAGTGGATATCGGTTTGACATTGGGTGTCAGTAATTTCTTCTCCAGCTTTGCTTCGGTAAATAGAACTTTATCCTTTTCAGTACTTGCTATGCCAAGCAAAACACACTCCAGTGCTTTAACTCCTCCCCTTTCTGGGAAAGGGAAACCACTGCTTCACTTGGAGTTTCATTTCTGCACCTCATCCTTATCTTTAGAATACAAACAGGCAGATAAAACTTTCTCATGAATATACTTTAAAAGAGCTTGATGTTAAACTCCCTTTTTTTCTTAATGAGCATTAAAATAGAAATAACCACTTTTGAAGGAACAGCAAATTATCTGTGCAAGTAGATCTGGGAAAGGCCAAATGTATTTTGGGTGGAATAGCTATAATTCTGAAGAGAGGAGGCAAAGATTTCATTTGAAGTTTTTTGCACTGTTGGAGTGCACCTTATCAACTTTTCTTTTGTACGTGGCTGGACTTCACAAGCTTTAATAACTCCAGAACATTCCCATTATTCTCTTTGAATGTGTTTGTTCTTCAGGTTCTTTTTTTTCCTTAGAGCAACTCTGGATGGTGCCAACTGTAAAAGCAAGGATCATTTTTTCACTCCAGTGAGTGGACTTCTCCAGCTTTGCCTTACAAAGGAGGAGGTTGTTGTCTCTGAGACAGCCCTGGAATATTATTCTGCATTTTTAAATAGGAGCTCTTCCTTCAGTGATGAATGTGTAGTCACCTCTCTCTGGCAGTGCCCAAAATATTGTAAGGGCACTGAGAGTGAATGCACAAAGAAGCAGTAAATCTTCTGCTAGCCATTTATGCCTTTGCAGCCTGTCAAAGGCATGGATCAATTTCCCCAACTTGTTCTTACTTCTGCTTATTTTACACTAATTCTCATTCTTCTCCCCTCAGCCTGGATGGTTTTCTTTTTGCCTGAAGCAGATAATGTCTTTCTTTGGTACTGAGGTTAGAGTTTTTTATTGTTATTTTCACTATGCGCTTTCAAAACAAACTTAAAATTCTGCTTCTGGCTTTGCATTTCACTTGTGTCTCTCTGAATGTTCACAGCCTGAAGTTCCTCAGGTGTATCTTTCCAGCTCTTACATTTCAGTGCCTTCAGCTTCTATGGGTGAGCTTTGAAAACTTTGGGGGTTGTGTTCGTTTTAAGAAGTTCCCTCTCAGACTGCTGTACCACCTGGAGTTCATGATCAGCTGTTTTAATAACAAACCCCATGGTCCTAAATCTGCATCAACAAAAGGTTTCAATCATTCTTCTGGACTCTTACCTTTCTTGTTCCTGTGCTTTGTCCACAATCCACATCCTCTTTTGTTCCAGCAGCTTTCCAGCTGGTTTCTCAGCCAGATCCTCTTTCTGTCCCACTCCTGGTTATGTTCTCAGCTTCCCTTGCCTTTCCCACAGCAATGCACCTTCTGCCTGGTGTGATGCAGGTTTGGAGCATGAAACCCACTCAGTTTTACTGTGAGACAAAAAGGTGTTGGATTTCTACAGAGAGGTTTCAGCCTTGCTGTTTAATTTGTGTTTCTTACCTGGAAAGGAAAACCTAAAGTTGAAAGTTTGTAGAGACCCAGGAACAACACCTGCTTGGAGGAGCAAAGCTGAATTTTGCTCTCTTTGCTTCCCCATCTTGTTCTCTGGATTGCTGTGCTCCAGGCTGCCTTTTCCCTGGATCTGGCTTCTTTCTGGACAAGACTTTTACAGCCTCTTACACCATGGCATTGCATCTGTCTCTGTTTCTGCAATGACTCTTCAGCAGAACAGTTCTCTAAGTGGGACCCAGTCTGCTGTTCTCCTCTCCCACCTGACTGTGTTCAAGGATGTTACTTTAGAACCTTAAATGTAAAGAATTTCTGGGATTATTTGGTAATTGGGAACAAAATTGTCATTAATGCCACATGGCTGTCATCAGGGCAGCTGAATGGGTGGCTTTGTTACAGCAAGGTGTTAAAAATGGAGACCCATTCCTGCCTTAATGATTAATGAACCAGTGACCAGTGTTTGTTAGAAAGTGGTTTTATTTTTCTCTGTCGTGTGATGTTAAATACCAAATGATGCTATGAAGTAACTTGGGGGAGGTTTTGCTGCTTCTTTCTTCTAAATTTCATTTAATGCTTGTTTTGCAAGACTCTGCACATCTTACCCCCATTTCCCAACTTCCCTGTTCTCTGTGAGCTGGCATTGAACCCTCTGGCTGTGCTGTGCTTTGGGTGCCCTCTGTTCCTGAGCAGCCTTGTTCCTTTTGGTGGTTCTCAGTTCACAGAACGCTGTAAAATCCTGTCATGGTTTGGGATAAGATGGTTCAGCACTCAGCAAGATTAAACCTGTCTGTGTTGCTTGTGAAATGTAACAAAATCCCTTATCACTGAGGTAATCAAATGTATAAATAAATATATCTATTTCAGTTAAAATGCACTTTAAACTAAGGCATACTTGCAACTTCTATTTCCATGAAGTAGTCCAGAGGGGGAAATAAAGCTGTTCTTTGAGTTCTGTCTAAATGTCACACTTGGAATGAATCTAGCACATCTGTGATGAGAACCTGGTGCCTATTCATGTGACACCACAGGTTTTTCTCTGTAGCAATTTGAATTATGCATAAAATACAGTAAATTCAGCTGTAACTAGGTAAATCTGTCACTTGGCAACTAATAGGGATCCTGTGAGTCACTGCTGTGGGTATTCTAGTTTTGCATCTATTTTTTTTTTTTGTTTTCTTAGTGAAGTTTGGTTTCAAAATGTTCCAACTAAATGCTTTTTATTTGCAGGATCAAAGCTCAAATTCCTCACTGCTGTCTTGGAGGGGTTTTCAGGTAGGCTTGACATAAAATTTGGTTACGTGGAAAGATGGTTAATAATGAAGAGTATGATTGGAAGAGAAGTCCAAAAAATAAATATCTAATGTGACCATGTGGCTCTGGTGCTGTCCACTGTCTAAAGCAGCAAGGCTGATCTTGAGCGTAAAGCAAAGATGAAGAAAACTTATTTCAGCAAGGTCTGCAGGGAATGAGAATCTTGAATTCAAGGTATATTTCTGCATCCTAAATTCTACAATTTTAAGGTCTAGCCTCTGTCTTCACTAGTATTTTTAGCAGCTCAGAGAAATATCTTGATTTAAAACCTTTGAATTAGGGAAGAACAATCACATTTTCATGTTTGGGATCTCCAGCTTGGTCTGATCTTTTCCATTGGCAAACCCAAGTGGGATAAAACATATAGATAAAACATAAAAACCTTGATTAATAAGATGAGAAGGAAAAAGTAGTATTTTGGTGACAGGAGATGGTGTTATCTTCTCTTGGTTTAAATTTGTCTTCAGGAATGCAGAGACATAACTACAGCACCAGTCTGGGTGGTTTTGGGGGTGCTGGGAGTGCAGAGGACATGCAGGGAGCCTGTGTGAGGTGCTGAATTCAGTCAGGGCATTATATTATGTTATTTTATTTTGCAGAAGGTGATTTTATTCTGAATCTCTGCTCTGTCTCTTCTCTCCAGTGCAGCGGGAGGCGCAACTGGACTGCGGCGAGAGACCTGCAGAGATACAGGAACCATTACCCAGTACGTGCTCCTGGGCTGCTCCTCGCCACTTCTGCCTGCAGGAACTCTTCCCAGATTTGGCAGCACCTTTTTGCCTTTGCTTTACAGGCTCAGCACCTTCCAAGCATTCATTCGTGAGGGGGAAGGGATGATGTGCATGTGGGTGCATCAGAAACAAGCTGCTACTTTCCAAAGCACATTTTGAGAATTTAGCTTGAAATGTGTAGGGAATGTGAGGGAAAGCAAGGAGAGGTATTGCCTTTTAAAGGGTTGCTGCTTATTCATTTCTTTTCCTTGTCTCCAGGATTTGAAAGAACCAGAGAATGAGGAGGATGAAGAGATGTGGAATTTAAGCTTTTACAAAAATGAGATTGCTTTTGTGCCCCACGGTGAGTGCCTTGTGTGGCGACTGCTTGATGCCATCTGCTGCAGCTGGTTGATGAAAGAATAGTTTCATCCATGTGAGACAATAAGAAACCAAAACAAACAACCCACCAAAACCACCACCCAAACCAATAAAAACTCATCAAGAACTTCAATTTTTAAATATTCCTGCTCTATTTTCCTTAATATTCTGGTGGTAGGAAATGAAAGTATTTTTCTTGTTGGGGAAGCTGATGCCTGGTGTAAATATCTGGGTTAGGATAGTGAGCTGTGTGGAGTGACTGACTGGCTAACTTTAATTTTAATTTGGTGTCACTTCTTGCCTGACCTTTTCCTTTTCCTTGCAGGTGTGAATATTGAAACTCTGCTCTCATCTTGGGGGGACAAGTATGAAACGCTGGAAGAAAACCATTCCTACATACAGTGGTAAGTTGTGTGCATGAGCACAGTGCCTCTCCAGTTGGGCCTCTTTTAAGTGTCAGGTGGATCTGTGTTCCTGATTCCAGCTTCACACAAGGCCCAGAATTACTTTAGTTAATTGAGTTGCACTCCTGAGGAAGCAAAGCACTAGAACTCCTGAAAGCACAGGTTTCTAGTGCAGCTGTGGCAGTAGATCTCAGTCATTTGTGGTCTTGTGGCACAAAGTTAAGGCAAGGAGAGAGATCCACATAAACAAGGTTTTTTGTTATTGCTGTAGACAATACTTTTGTGGGAGGGGTTTACTAGAAAACCACTTCAGTGTCCATAAGGATGGGAGTTCTCCAAGAGCTGCCTGTGATACCACAAATTTTGAAATCTCTTTTGGTGTTAACAAGTTGGGTACCGTGGGTTGGATGTCATCTTTGCTCATCTGACCTGAAAATTCCTTTCTCTGCAGGCTGTTCCCTTTACGTGAACATGGGATGAACTGGCGTGCCCGGCCACTCACCTGTCAGGAAATCCAGGTATTTATTTTAAGCTTTTTTCTCTTTTTTGTTTGAGATCTGCAGGGTCTTAGGATCCCCCCATGTTTTTTTCCATTGTTTCCTTGGGTTTTTAGTGTGAACAGAGCTCACAGTGAAGCATTTGCCTGTCTTGTGTCAGCAATGAAATGCTTAGTGATACAATCAACCCTTGTTTAGAATTCAGGTGCCACTTAAATCTGGTGCAGGTAATTAGAGAGTTGCATTTTTTTTTCTAATTGCTGTATCTTGTTTTCAGGCCTTCAGGAAGTCCAAGGAAGTCATGGACAGGTTTTTACGTGCTTACAAGCTCATGCTGGGATTTTATGGAATCAACCTGGTCAATGAAGAAACTGGAGAACTTGAGAGAGCAGAGAATTGGCGTGAGCGATTTGAAAACTTGAACAGGTGATTGTGTTGCTGCTGTTGAGCCTTTACTGCAGCCAGGCACTTTGAAGGGGAAAAAAAAAGTCTAAGCTTAGGAAATCCCCAACCATTGAGGAATAGAGAGTTTTGTTGATAAATGTTATCTAGTGAAAGTATTTTTAACTTTTATTCTGTTAAGCTACAAAATAGAAGTCTTTCCATATGGTTCCCTGATTGTTTATGAAGCACCCTTAATGTGTGTCAAATGCTTTGAGTCCTTGTGTGAAAAGTGCTCTGCAAATGGGATGGTTTTATATTATTGCAGGTTTTGTGGAATAAGTGACTACCCTTCCTGGAGATATTAACCTCTTGAAAGGAGTGAGCATGATCACAAAAGAAAAAAACAACTTGAAATCTGTCAAGTATTAAAATAAAAAAGGAAAAATCAGCTGTGTCTAGCTAAAGTCCTGAGGTTTTGGCAGCATCCTTTCATGCCTGTATTCTCAGCACTACAGGCTTACCCTGCAGGGCCTCTGTCAGGGCAGGACTTGTGTATCTGCCCCAACTTGGTGGTTCTTAACTACTGGTGGCTGATTCAGAAAGCCAAAACCTTTCCAAGCAGCTGAGATGATGAATCCCATCAGCCTAGGGAGGGTTAGGAAGGAGCTGCTGAAGGCAGACAGCAGCAGTGGGTGCCTTAAAATAAGCCCACCTGTGCTCCCATTTTCATTGTCAATAGTCTTTAATGGCTCACAGTCAGTAAATGATAAAACATTTTGCAAATGTCCCAGAGGTTCACAGTGACTTGTAAGACTCCCTTGACAGCTTTGCTTATCTGTGTCCTTCAGGTTTAGCCACAACAATTTGAGGATTACTCGCATCCTGAAGTGCCTGGGGGAGATGGGATATGAAGACTATCAAGTGCACTTGGTGAAGTTTTTCCTCACAGAAACTCTTGTTGAGGAGACATTACCAAATGTCAAGAGAAGTGCCTTGGATTACTTCCTCTTCACTGTCAGAAGCAAAGAAAAGAGGAGGGAACTCATCCACTATGCTTGGCAGCACTTCAAACCTCAGAGCAGCTTTGTGTGGGGGCCTCGTGACAAACTGCAGAAGTACAGACCCCGCTCTGCCAAGCCACAGCTGCACCAAAGGCCTGAGGATAAACAGGACCCTCTGTGTCAGAAATGTGATCCTGTGGAGAAGGGTCAGAACCAGTCTTCAGAGGTGGAACAGAAAGCTGGAGATGCTGCAGAGTTGCAGCCTGAACTGAGTGATGAACATGTAAAGGAGAAGATAAGCAAATGTGTTTTGAAGGTAGGAGATGATGAAGAGGAGAAGGAAGCTTCACTTGCCCGGCTGGAGGAAAAACTTTTAAAAAGTGAAGCTGAAGAAGGGCAGGGTACTGCAGAGAATGACAGCACAAAGGAGAGCAAGAAGAGAAAACTGAATGCAAGTTTGGCAGATGCTAAAGGGGATGGATCATTGAAAAACTCTGCTGATATTGAAAACATTTCCCATAATCTGGGAGAGTGTGCAATTGCTGCAGAGATCCCCTCCTCAGACCCAGTCTCCCAGGCAGAAGAGAACCAGGAGGCTCTGAAGGAAGATGATTCAGGCACCAAAGAGCCGGCGGCGCCGGAGGCCGCGGATGCGGCCGTGAAACGCAGGAAGGTTGATAAAAAACCATCCAGAGGCAAACAAGTGAACTTGGCCATAAACCTGAGCATGGGGCCCTCAGCCTCTGGTGCCAAGGCAAATCCATCTGCTGCCAACGGTGAGGCTGGAAAGGAGAGTGTCAGTGGGGAAAATGCAGCTGTGGCAGTGCCAAGTGAGAAGGGAGGTGGCGACGCAGGTGGTGGGGCTGTGAGACCCCCAGCTGCCTCCAGGCCCCCCAGGACTGGCTGCACTGCTCCAATCAAGGATGGCTGGAAGTCCAGTGGAGATCAAGACTCAGCAGGGGGTGATCAGCACCACTGCAACAACAAACTCCTGGGGAGTAAAAGTGAACTAGACGGGGTAGGACAGCAGGAAAAGGTGGAAGAGGCAGGTGAAAAAGGGCAAGAGGAAGACACAGACAAGAAACAAGCTCCAGAGAGTCATGAGCAGAGCATAACACCCACTGGTCCTGAAAAAAGCAGTGCTGAGGTGCCACCAGAAAAAGGTGAAGGCTGTGAGAATGGAGCAGAGCCTGGAGAAGAGCAGGGAGCAGCAGAGTGAGAGCAACACAGCAAGCACCTGAGCCAACAGAGATGACACTGCCCTGTCTGCTGGGAGCCAGCTTTGGTGGCTTGGAGAACTCAATAAACTTCCTTTGGGATGATCCAGCTGGCCCCTGTCTCACTTTCACTCTTCCATGATTTTTTAATCATCTCTAGTAAATTCACTGAGCTCCAGCTCTTGATGA
This sequence comes from Passer domesticus, assembly GCF_036417665.1. Taxonomy (NCBI): domain Eukaryota; kingdom Metazoa; phylum Chordata; class Aves; order Passeriformes; family Passeridae; genus Passer; species Passer domesticus. The sequence goes on along the minus strand of NC_087489.1, from coordinate 10,122,341 downwards.
CCCTAAAGAGGAAAACTTTATTAAATAGTCATCTTCACGGACAGGCTGTGTCCTGTTGCTGGGTTTTATCTGATGTTCAGGGCTATCTTGGAGCAACGGGGATTTCTGCACTTTGCTTTGATTATGGTTATGTCCCTACTGAAAGAGAAGATGAAAACTGATCTGTCTCCTTGTTTGAATTACCTAAGTATTTATTAAAGACACGATTTTTAATGTCAGACAGCATGACCTAATCTGCCATGCCTTCCTACTGCTATGTAACTTCTGTTTGTTATTGTGAAGGGCTGTACCTTCCCAGGAGTTTTTTCCTGGTAAAAGTGCTGTTTCTCTAAAAGAGATGAGTATATGGATTTCACATGATGTCAGTGTAGTTGCCTCTTCTCCTATAAGGAAAGTAGGTTTGGCTTTCAACTGGGATAATCTGTAGCCAAAGTGTGTCTCTGATCAGTATGAACCTTTGGGTAGAGATTCTGTTCTCTGAGGTGCAAAGTGCTGGGTAATTATTTCTCTTTATGCCCACAGAGATTGCTTTGTAGTTCTTGTCAGAGTTAAGACTACAAATTGCCTGCTGGTTTCTAAGAGAAAAAGCTCCAGGTTTTGCATAACTCTTTAGAGATGCTCTTCCCCATGTTTTCCAGCCACTTCATAGTCTTCCACAGATTTTTTTCTCCATGACTGTTTCAGAGGCCCTCATTTCTCAGTTGCCAAAGCAGCACAGATATTTCCCAGTGCATTTTTTTCAGCCTTTGCTGGTAATTTGCAGTGGCCTGGGGGGCTCTTTCCTGCAGGCCCATGGCATGAGGCTTGATGTGTCAGATCCAACCTGTTTCCTACTTAGGGCAGGGTTGCTTTGCCTTTAATGTCAGACAGCCAGGGCATGTTCCAGTGCAGCATGTCTGGAAACCACTGGGCTTTGTGGGGCAGTTAATTGAAACGTTAATTGGAGAGGCTACGCTTGTCTGCTTCGTTTATTTCCAGCCCTGAAGAATTTACTTTCAGACCTTGCCAGCTCTTTGCCTGCCTCTGTTCCTGACCTCCCTGTCAGCTGTTCTGCCACACTACACAATATTCCACCAGGTCTGAAGGAGCATTAAAACAGTTTAGCACCTTCACTCCTAAAGATTTACAACAGAGGATCTGTGCCATGAAGCAGAAGAAATTGTTTCCAGCAGCCTGAAGGTCTGGACTTGCTGTTTGCTCAGGTTGTTTGGGTTGGTTTGGAGGTTCTTTGGTGCTGTTTGGTTTGTGTAGGAGATGGCCAGGGAGCAGATGCAGCAACTTGTGCAGTGTCACTGTTTTTCCTCTCTGCTACAGCTCTTAAGAAGCTTTATCTTTCAAGGAACTGGAGGGGTGATTTGCCTTCCCAGACTGTAGGTTCTGATCCAGCGTGCCACATGTGTGTGGGAATAAAAGTCTGCAAGCTAACATTTGATGTTCCTGGTCACACACGTACTGAAAAAAGGCTTTAATGTTTTTAAAGTACTTAAGAACAGATGGAGGTAAATAGCCAATAAGAATACACTTAATTACAGATAGAAATACTTGAAGATGTTGAGTGAGAATTCTTTCCTAACAGATTCCTAAGAGTTGTTAATTGTGGCTTTTGTACAGATTTATAGTAATTTTCTTATTTAATGAAATTTTCATTGTGAATATGTGCTCAATTGGGGCATAGATCCTATATCTTGTTATGGTTTTGTGTTTAATGGGATTTCACCCTGAGCCCCAGCCTGGAGTGAGTGCTCAAACCACCCCCTTCCCTCTCCTCCCAGGTTTCCTTTTGGCTGTAGGTGTGTGTGGTGAGTTCACAAGGTGTTTGCCAGCACTCAGAGCTGTATCACAGAGTCTGTTATGTTCATTCCCCTATTAAAGCATGACTTCAATGCATATCTGTTTCCTTTTATATTTTTTCATCTTTGAGGGGAGGATATGACCATGTATTTACCCACACCCCTGGAGCTGTTGCTGGGATCCCCCAGCAAGAGGTGCTCAGCTGGGCTCACCATGGCACACAGCTGCTGTTTATTCCCTGTGGAGGTGATGCCCAGTCTTCCTCCACCTCTAAAACATGCCCAGTGAATGTTTTAGGGGAAAAGATCCCCCCCATGCTGTTTGTTTAATGATGTGCTTGGAAATCAGAATTGCAGAATGGTTTGGGTTGGAAGGGACCTCAAAGTTTATCTTGGGGCACCTTCCACTGGACCAGGTGCTCAAAGCTCCATCCAGGCTGGCTTTGAACACTTCCAGGGGTGGGGTGTCTGCTGCTTTCAGAGTGGTTTGCATTGTTTTTGCAGCTCTTCTCCCACAGGTGTTGTGATGCTCTGCAGAGCAAACCAGGACTCTGCTTGGAGCATCCCCTGGGGCTCCTGCCCAGCCTGGCTGTGGGAGCTTCAGTTCAGGGGTTTTTTCCCCTCAGGACACAATAGCAGAGGTGTTTTTGTGCTAACATTTCCTCTAAGTCACTGTGTCCCCTCAGCTGTGCTGCCTGTGGGATGGAGGATTACTGGAAATCCTTCTGGTCTGTGGGATGGTCTTCAAGGTGAACACTCCCAGGGCCCTTCCTGAGCTGCTCAGGGGCAGGCTCCACCTGTGCAGCCCCCAGGCCCTGGCTGGCTCTGGACAAGGTGTGGCTGAGGAATTTGGGTCTCCTTTGCCTTCCCTCCTGCCTCCAGCTGGCCTCAGTGTGAGGAGGAGGTACAAGCTGTGCAAAGCTGCTCTCTCTCTTCGGGGTTTGGGCTGTCTAATAAAGGATTCCAGTTACTCTGAAGCCATCAGAAGGCTTGGAGACACACCTTGCCTTTCTGTCCCCAGCTGCCTGTTCCACAGAATCTTGTGGCAACTTGGTAAATCCGAGTCCTTTATCCCTCTGCCAAAGCTCCTGGAATGCTGGCTGCTGGAGATCTGGTCAGACAAACACTGCGCCCCTGCAAGCCTCCTGTTGTAAAGATGCCAAGCTAAAATCAGGTAGTTCAGTTCCTAAGCTTTGATTTTCCATTTCTTGTGTTCCTACCCAGATGAGCTGTGTCATTTCAGCCCTGAGGAATCTGGCCACTGTTCCTCTCCACTTCCAAGCCCTGCTTTGAATGAAATTGCCTTTAATCAATAAAGGGAATTGTGAAGCTCATTGCAGGAGATGCATCTTCATTAATCTATTGCCATAATGGGATCACCAGACAGGGAATTCTCCTTCCTTCCTCACAGTATTTCAAATATTTCTTTGTGCCTTTGAGAATGCTCCTCCTTTTTCCTTCCTCCTTGTATCTGTCTGTGCTTGTCTGTTTTCCGACCAGCATTCATCACTTCTCAAGGAATTGGTGCTCTTCAGATCACTCTAAAAAAAACCCTTTAAACCAGATGTGAACAACCTCCAGAGCTAACAAAGCACCTCACTAGGCAGTAAGTGCATTTCTCTGTGGTGATTATGTTACAGGTTTCTTAATGTCCCTGCTGCAGTTAGGTGGCCTCGGGCACTGAAAAACTCACCCTGTGTTCCTTTTTACCTCTCCAGCACAGAGGTGGTGATGGGCTTTGGGAAATATCCTGGGTGAGACCTAGGGAACAGCCTTGTGTTTGCAGCTGGAGTAACCCAGATTGGCTCCTGTGTCCCATCTCCCAGTGCAGCCCTTGCAGAGCTCCTGGAGCAGGAGGCTGGGGCTGCCCAGCAGGGCATGAACGAGAGCTGCTCTGCTGCTCCCCCTCCTTCTCCCACCTCCTCTGCTCCAAGCTCGGCCCCTCTCCCTTGCTCCAGCTGGAGCCACAGGTTTATCTGGAGGCGAGGAGCCTCTGCTCTGTAAGCTGAGAGCCGCGAGGAGGAGGAGGGATCTGCTGGACCCTGGAGGAGAAAGGGTTTGGCTGCCTGGAGGAAAGGGAGAGAGGCAGAGCCTGGGCACCATGGCTGGAATCTCTGCTCTTGGGCTCCTCTCCCTGTGTCAGCTCTTGGCCACAGCATCAGCTCAGGTGAGAAACCTCATTTGTGTCTCGTGCTCCAGGGAAAACCTGTAAGGGTAAAAAAGAGTGTGTGTTGTACCTGTGGGGTGAAACGTGGCAATAGGCAGTGATTACTCTGAAGTTTATTACAAATGTGCACCTGGGTTTGTACCTGTGTGGGTAGGTGTAAAAACTGCTGCTTTCTGTTTCTGTAGAAGTGGTGTTTTTCCTTTCAGGACTGCAGTTATGAGAGGGAAAGCCTTGGAAAGGGCAGATCTGTAGATGCAAGAGAAATAATTTGCTTTTTCAATGAAGTAATAGATCTCCAGCGAAACTGATCTGATCTGGGTCTTTATCTGAATCAGAATTTCTTACTCATTCCCTCAATCAGTTTTCAAATTTTACACATGTTTAACCCTTGCTCACTTGAGACATGAAGCTGTATTAAACTTCCCTGTCTGGTGTTAACGTTATTGTCTGGGGAAGTGACTCCTCGGTGAGTTTTTCATTGTTAGTGAGGAATTTTTGCAGCCTGGCTTGGGAATTCAGAACTCTGCTGTGAGCAGAGCTGCTTCTACAATGAAACCTTTGTTCCCTGAAGGTACAGTCAGTTGCTCTCTGGAGCCCTCTCCACACAGAAGTAATTTATTGGACCTTTCTCTCCTTCCCCCCACCTCAGACCTTTCCAAAATCCGAGATTTTCAGGGGGCACTGCTCAGAAAGGAGACTGTCCCTTTCTCCTCCTGTCTTCACTGGTGCCTGCCTGGCCTTGCCATCACCCCATCAGACTGGGGCTATAAATTCATTATTTCTACCAAGCACTCGGCACCTTTTTTCCTGGGCTTTGCATTTCCTCCTCTGCCCAACCCAAAACGTGCCTGTAGTCAGAGCAATTTCTTACACAACAAAACCCCTTTTCTGCCCAGTGTCCAGTTTGCATTCCCAGTATGGGCCACCAGTAAAAGGGGCTGGGATGTGCTCAGTCAAAAGGGTTTTCCAAAGAGCCTTGCACTGCTCTGGAGCAGCTCTGAGCCCACCCAGGCTGGCAGGGGGTGCACATTTAGGGTTAAGCTGTAGGATTTTGCCAAAGATTTCTGATTAGCCCATGTGTTCCTTTTGATGGAAAAACAAGCTCTTGTCTCCCACTTTTCCCCAGTCCTTTCCAAGAATTGGACCACAAGGGCCTCCTGGACCAGCAGGACCCCCTGGACCATCTGGCAAGGACGGCATTGACGTGAGTGACACAGGGCTGGCTGGGCCAGGGTGGGGCAGAGGAGCTGCTCCTGCTCTCCACATCTGCAGCCTCTGGGGAATGGACCTGGAAAATCACTGTCCTGTTCTGCAGGAGGCTGAACGGCCAGAGGAGCTGCTGATCTTTGCAGGATCAGTCCCCTGTCCCCAGGGAGAGCTCAGGGGTTTGTGACCCTGCTTGCAAAGTAGAATATTTCTCTTTTTGTGCAGGGTTGAGTGCAGGGGTATGATGTGTATGGGGTCAGCACACGTTCAGCAGTTCAAAGACAGATTTATGTGATGCTTCAGAGCATCTGCATTTCTAGAGAGGCTACAAGAGACTCAAATATGCAGCACTGGACACTGCTTTTGTCTTATTAGTTTTATTCCCGTATTGTCATCACGGTTATCCCTCACTTTGGCACAGGATGTGTCAGGATCTGGCTCTTGTGTTGCCAGACATGAGTTTGTAGTGGCCCAAAAGGCAAATAAAATGAAGAGCCTTTGTTTCAGCAGGCAGCTCCTTACACCTCCTGCAGAGGGAGAAGACTACATAACCCAGGACTTAATGGAGGAGAAAATATTTTTCTGTTAATTTTAATTGATGTTTCCATAGAAATTAAAAATATTGCTTCTGTGCATGTGTAAGGACTGAATTGTGTCCTGTAGTTGGCAGTGGATAAAATGAGCATCAGATGGACCTTCAGCAAGACCACATCAAATGCTAAATCTGGGTTCCTGCTTCGATTTCCAGTTTGAGCAGCTCTTGTCTCTCTGAGCTGCCTATGGAATAGTGCAGGGGGTTTTGGAGCTCCTCTGAAGTACATTTATTGGAATTGGGCCCTTAAGCAACCTTGAAAAAATCTATTCATTCCATGTAGATCATTTTCTTTTGAAGAAGGATGTTAAAAAAAAAAGGTATGAGTTCCCTGGTGCATGGGGAACAAGGAGTGTTTGTGCCTGCAGTGGGAGCTTTCCCTGCAGCTCCCTGAGCCAGGCTGGGCTGAAGAGAGAACCTCATTGATTCCCTGCTGCTCCCTCTGAGTGTCCTTTTGGCTAAAGGAGTCTGTGTTCCTGGGCATCTCCCTCTGGTTTTGTGGTGTGAGACGTTCAGAGCTGACAACTGTTTTTTGTGGTGTTTTTGGTGGTGTCACAAAAGGCCTCAGGGGACACCCCAGAAGAGGGCAAAGGACACTGGTTCCAGTTTGCAGCAGGGCATTGCTGTGGCCAGCACACTTTGGGAAAGGCTGGCTGTGATCCACTGTGGAAGCAAAAAGAGGAGTTTGGGAAGGATAAAACCCTTCAGGACTTCAAGTATCAACTTCTGCAGAGAGGAAATGGGAAAGAAACCCTGTAGTTGTTCAGCTCCTGCTTTCCACAGGATATTTAACTCCAGAACAGCACCAGCATGGCTTCTGATTGCTCCTGGAAACAGGAGCCCAGGGAGGTGTCAGTCATGTGGACCTACTCCCCTTTATCCACAACTAAGAGCTTTGGAAGGCTCCCCATGGGACAGGCTCAAATAACAACATCTAATTAATGTGAAGAACTTAGTCCTGATAAATCAAATGGCTGGGTGAAGTGTTTAAGGTGCAAAGTCCTGCAGTTCCAAATTCACCCTGGAGATTTGGCTGCACAGAAATAATCTCTAATTTGAACAGACTTGAGCCCATCCCTCCTGTGGACAGAGGGTGTCAGGAGCCCTGTTCAGGTGAGATGGTCTGGCTGCCCAGGGAAGGCTCCAGGGTGGTTCCTGCTCTTTCAGAATTTGCACAGGAGGAGATGCTGGGCAGTGCCTGGTGTTGAGCAGTCACACAGCCTCCCTGCTTACAAGCTGCCTTTTTTTTTGTCAGTACACTCCAAAACATGATGGTAAATAAAATTCAGCACTGCTCTACATTTTCCTACTGCTGCATGGGGAGGGTCATGTGGATCCTGAGTAGCAGTGTCAGCTATGACACTGCAGAGTGAAACCCTTATTTTTCTTTTGGTGCTGAGACTTTTTCTTAAATTGCAATTGGAAATTTTCTGCACTGTGTTCCTGAACTCTGTAAGCCACTCCAGCCAGGTCACTGTGACAGGTGATTTTGGATTTAAGTGGTGTGGAAGTGCTGCTGGGTGTCTTTGAGCTGGGTGAGTGCTGCTGGGGTGTTCAGCAGTCTCCTGCCATCAGCTGTGAGCACTGAGAGGTGCAGAGCATGCAGCTGAATTATTCAGGATATCTCCTTGGATGAACTCCATCAGCACAATTTCTCAAAGGTCCAGCTTTCATCTCTGCCTTTCAGGGGGAGCTGCAGCATTAAGTCCTTCTGAAATATTTTATAATTAAAGCCTTTAACAAGCTTCTTGTTTCATACCCAGTAACAAGCAAAATCTCTCCCAAGACTAGAAACAGCATGTTTTGATGGAAAGAATTAGTGACAAGTTCCTGTGAATTATTTCTGGAGATGTAATTCCCTAAATTGCTAATAAGCAATTGTCACTTTTCAAAAATCAAGCTGCTTTTTTTTTTTTTTCCTTCTGCTTTCTCTCTCCTGGCTTGACTTGCTGAGAAGGAGTAAACTTCCACATAGCACCAGGAGAGCATTTCCTTCTGCTGACAGCCCTTGCTCTAATTCCCAGTGACCAGGCACGGGGGGTACTGCATGCCCTGATTAGGCTTTGGGTTCAGCTCTCTGAAGTTCTGGTGCTCCTGCAGGGCTCCACCACGGCAGGATCAAGGTTTGGGATGGTCCCCAGCAGCCTTTGTGGTGCTGTGACCTCCCTGTGCAGATTCCCACCACGGAGGAAAGGAAAAATGCAAGGGGCTGGCAATCCCAGGTGATGGAGAGGGAGCAAACCACCCCTGCAGCCATTTCCAGCTGCCTTTTCATTTCCAAAGAACTGCTCCTTTCATTTCCCGGGCTGGGAACCTTCCCCAGCCTGCTATGATAACTATTTATGGAAAAGCTGTGGGCAAGGGACACTGAAGGAGTTGCTTCAGCAAGTCAAAGCATAAAGATTCCTCTGTTCAGGGCCCCTCTGGCTGGTCCGTGGGGCAGGACATAAATCCTGAGCAGCTCCAGGCTGGGGGGATTTGCCCCCAGCCTTCCCAGATATAGAAACATGCTGTAAATCCCCCAGCTCTGCACACACATCCCGCCCCCTAATTAGCAGCCCCGTGGTGGGATGGTGCTATTTCCAGCCTTGCCCTGTCAATAACCACCCTCTTGCACAGAGATTTTCTCCTTCCAGGGCTGCCCCTTCCCTTCTGCTCCCCCACAATAGCTCTCAGAATATTCAGTGTATTGCCCTAAAGCCAGGAGGGCAGGGTACCCTCTGGACTGGGACACAAAGTGTTTTTCTCTGGGATGAGTTGGAAACCAAGCTCCCGTCAAGCTCCTGCTGCTCACAAATATTTGCTTTTTTGGGGGCCTAACAATAAAATACAATTTTTTGTCTGGAGTCCACACACACACTTATGAATGGCATTACAATTGGCTGAGCTGGAAGAAGTGATGAAAGACTTACAAAATGTTGTCTCACAAACACTTTTAATGCTGTTCTTAAAAGTTTCTTTTTATTACAATAGAGAAAAAAATAGAGTTTTTGAAATATTGTATGAAAATTGTGTTTAATCCAAATTGTGCAGTTGGATTAGGTGGGAATCAGCTGGGGGCTGTGCTTATTTGCTTTCCCTGTCCAGGTTTAGTCATGTGAAGGAAATCATTGTAGACAGTTTGTTCATTCTTCACTTTGTGGTGTATCCCCAGCTCCTGGCAGTGCCATGGCTCCATGCTGTGCCCTGGAAAGCTGGAGCTGATCCCTGAATCAGCAGGAAGATGTTTGGAAGCTGTGACACCCATCAGCTTCCTCTCTGCCCCACTTGCAGCCAAGCCCAAGTGCAAATAAATTCTAACCAGGTCTGGAAGAAGCTGAAAGCTCTGGGGGCAGTGTTCAGGAGCAGTGGTTCTCTCTGAGGGGCTGGGGATGTGGATTTCCCTAAATCTGCTACTGCAGATGTTGGAAAAGGCTATCCAGGCTCATCCTGCTTAGGGGGCAGCAGGGTTCAGAGCATCAGCTCATGAGACTGAGCCAGGTGAATCCTGGCGGGGCACGAGGAGAGGTTTGAGTGCAGCTGGGAACTCCCTTGCTGGGAAAAGACAGCAAAGACAGGTTCAGCACTAACACTTTTTCCTCTTTCCTCTAGGGAGAGCCAGGCCCTCCTGGTTTGCCAGGCCCACCAGTAAGTATTTCCTGCTTGGTGTTGACTTGTCCCTCCTTTCAAGAGGACACAGGACATGAGCTGGCACTTACAGCCTCAATTTCCTCTTCACCTGCCACAGAATTCTCAGGAGTGGGGATGCTCAGGGGACAAACACATTCCCCTGCTTCACTGCTATCAGTGAAACAGAATGAAAGTTAAACTAATGAATGAGATGAGATAAAGCTTGTTCCTGACCTGTATGGGGACAGGTGCCATGGCACCAGGCCACGTTACATTTTTGGCACTGCTCTGATCCTGCTTCAGCCCCTCAGCCTGCCAGGGGTGCTCAAAACTGTACCAGATGCAGAGAGAGCCCTTTGCTTTGGCCACTCACTGCATCCCTTCCTACCCCTCCTAAGAACAGCTTGTGAGCACGTGGGAATGAGCCAAAACACTGAAATTTAGGATTTTGATATGGATTCATAGCAAGATTCACCTCTCCTCATGGGATTCTCCCATGTTGCATGGTGTAGGATTAACACATTAATAAATGAGTTCCATCCTTGCCACATTTCTCCTGTTATTTTGTTATAATAATTGACTGTTTACCTCATGTAGGGGCCAAAAGGTGCACCAGGGAAGCCTGGAGCTGCAGGTGAAGCTGGATTGCCTGGCCTTCCTGGAGTGGATGTGAGTATTTTGTCATCTTCTCTTAGGGTTTTTCAAACCCTTCACCTAGGCAGGAGTGTTTTCCTGAGGTGTCTCACCAACCTTCTCTGTGCCTACTGGAGAGGGAATGGGAGTCCTGGACCTACATCTGTGTCTTGCATGTCAAAAGAAATTGAAGGAGAAGCAACTCTAGGCTGAATTAAGGATTATGAGAGCAATTTTGAGATGTGTTGCTGACAGGATGGCACTCTGTTGATCTTTTGGGGTTTTTTTTACAGGGTTTAACAGGAACTGATGGCCCACCTGGCCCAAATGGGCCTCCAGGAGACCGTGTGAGTACCTCATTGCACCCCAAGTCCCTTTAAATGGCCATTGTCACTGAGTGAGGGGATGATTTTCACATTCTGCTGTAAATTGGTGATATTCAGGTGTTGATTCTGATGTAAACCCTTGCAGAATACTTGGATCCTTGAAATGCAGCCCCAGGTGGTTTTTCATTAGGCAGGGTGTGAAATCCACCTTTCCTTCACGTGGCTTTGAACCTGCTTGGGTTGCCTCAGTGGTGGCTGTACTGGGGATATTTCAAGTACCCAAAAAGTTTCTTGAGGCAGTCAGCAGACTCAATGGTGAAGTTTATCAAAATGAAGTTATTTTGGCCTTTATTTGCAGTCTGAGTTGGCAGATCTGTGTTGTTTATAATTAATGCTACTGTGTATTAATTGTTTGAACTTTTGCCTTTTATTACTTCTGGAACTGTCCATATGGTTGCATTATTAGTTGCCATAGTGTTCCCCAGCCAGCCCAGCAAGAAATAAGAGGTTTTTTCTGCTTTCTGCATATTCTAGCTCTGCTGAGGGGCACCACAGGGACAGAGAAGCAACTGCCAGAGATGATCCAGATGTCCTTGAGATCATCCACAGCCATCACCCCTCTTAGGACTCCCTGTGACATTAAGGAATAATCATTAACGAGCCACTCAGCACAGATTGTGATCCAGCATGGCTGTTCCCCTGTCTCCCAGATGGGAATATAAGGCTTGTGTCCACAGCTGGCTTGGTGGCCTCTTCGACTCAGGGCTGCAGTGAGGAGCTGGATTTTTGTCACCTGTTCAGTATATCCCAATAATCCCCTTGTTGGCCCAAGGACTTACTCAAATCTAAAAAATCTGTGAGTTATTTAAGGGGATGAGCAGCACAGCCATGTATTTGTGGTATGCTCTCCCTCCTTTCCCATGTCACAGGCAGAGTTTGTGTGGCCACTTTCAAAGTTGAGTGGCAGGACCCAAATGTGGTCACAGCTCCAAGCCTCTGTCCATCACCACCACGCTAAACCCCACTCCTTTTCTGTCCCATGTGCCCATCTTTCTCCCCAGAGATCCAGGCCTGCGAGACCCTGGCCACTCTCAGACATTCTGTAGCAAGAGCCCAGCAGCGCCTGGGAACAGATCCCTGATTTTTAAAGGAGGGAAGCTCAGGACCACCCGTGCAAGGCTGTGAGCAGTTCTGTGCCCTGTTTGGGGCTGGGTGGCTGTGCTTGCCCGTGCCCACCTCAGCACACAGCTCCTCCTCGCAGGGTAATTGAGCAGAGGGTTTTTGGGCACAGAAATTCCTCTCTGGCTGCCGGGCAGGAGCCCCAGCCCGAGCTGCCCTCGCCGCACGCTCGGCTTTGCTGGGCTCTCCCTTTTCTTATAACTCATTCTGGCAGCATGGGGCACACCTGGGACCCCTCGTCATTTATGGGAGATTTTCAAGGTCACTGCTCCATCTGGGAAATTGTTTTAATTGCTCTGATAAAGGCTGGGAAGAGGGAAGACCTCAGAAAGCTTTAGCACTCTAAATGGAGCGTTGTTAGCCCGGCTTTTTTTCTCCGTCTTGTAGAACATATCTCAGTCTTGCAGGACTCACTGAAATAAGCTGTTTACTTATTGCTGTGGGTTTGAATTCATGCTTAACACTCTGATTTCTTCTAAATAAGCATAATTTTTTGAATTGGAGTGTCTGAGAGCAAAGTTGTTTAGCATAGGGAAGTGGGCTCATGGAAGCCAGTTTTCAGTAATGATTTATTGCCAAACATTTTGAAAATATTTTTATCTTAAATATCTCCTGCTGCTCTCAGCACCCATTAGCTTTTCTCCTGCTTCTGCTTAAAGACTGATTAGATCAAATCTGCTTGGTTATTTTGCTTTTAAAATCCCTTTATTTTTAGCTGAGGTTGAGCTGGGTCCTGACCTCCCTGTTAGGGACTGGTGTCCTTCATTGGAAAGTTCTCAAAGGCCGTTTTGAAGTTTGTTGCTTTCCAATGAAAGCAATAAGGAAAACATAATTATTCACTTCTATTTATGAATGTCATAATAATCAAGTGTTTTCTACGCTCCATAGCTGTCTATTCACAGAGTAAATTACTGCAAAATGAAAAATTATGGTGATAGTGTTTTCTAATCAAAAGAAAAAGAACATTGTTACCAGGAGAATGAGTCAAGTCAGAGAATGTTATTAAAATTGAGATGTAAATTAGAGTCTCTCCTTTGCCTTAATGCAGTAGCATCAGCTCATTCAGGGATTTCACAATCTCTTACCAGGAATGTTCACTGGTGCATTCTGCACCTTACACCCTCCAAGGTGTCAGAATTAGGGAGTGTAAAAGGCCAGCATTTGGCATTTTGGGTGCTCTGCCATCTTTCTGGCCTGTTGGACAAAGCAGAAAGGGGTGATGCAGCTGCCTTCAGAATCAGGGTGCAAGTGAGGAGGTGCCAGGAATTCAATGTTTTCCTTGCAGGAGGAGATCCCAGCTTGTCCCTCACAGCCAGCAGTGGTTGTGAGCATTTTTAGCCTGCAGATAAAAGTGACTGGAGGCAGAGCAGAGTAACCTGCAGCAGGGGGAATGAATGAGCTGACATTCACAGCACAGCTGATTTTTATTGGATTACTGTCCTCTGCTCACAAGACCACTCTTAACAAGGCCTTGGGTCCTCTGTGTCTTTCTCCTTAAGTTTAACAAGAGAAAACATTTCTAATCCCCTTTGGCCCACAGAGCAGGAGCAGAGGGCAGCTGTCATCCCTGGGGGCACAGTGGGAGCTGTGTGTGCTGGGATATTCTCCAGGTCAGCCCTTCCACCTTGTTCTCCTGGTCCCAGGGGCAGACACCCTTTAATTCCAGCTCAGGAAATCTGCTCGAGATGTTTCTGTGCAGCATTTTGGGGATGCTTGGGAAGGAGGTTTGGGCTGGGGAGAGGCCGTGGAAGCTTTGTCCCTGTGCAAGGAGATGTCCCTGCTTTGTCCTGCACCCTGGTGCCCTGGAAGCTGTCCCTGCCCATGGCAGGGGGTGGAATGAGGTGATCTTTAGGGTCCCTTCCAACCCAAACCAGTCTGGGATGCTGTTTCAGAATTATCACCCATAATGAATTTCACAGCCTGCTGGCCAGCTGGCAGCTGTGCAATGCAGCAAAGGGGTTAAAGGAGATCTCTCTGTGTTCTTATCTTCAGTCAAGCAGGAATTCACAGCTTCCAGAGTGACTTAATTCCAGTCTAAGCCATGAGCTCACCAAGCTCCAGTCAAGCCTAAGAGTGGGAATGCAAACTGGGAAAAGGAGACAGGGGAGTTGCCAAGGAAGCAAGTGAAGAAGCAGAAGCTGCCAAATCTTTGGCTTTACTTGAAAGGAAAATAGATGAGTTAATAAAGTTCACTAGAACAAATCCAAATTCTGTTAATAGTTTTAGGAAACTTAGTAATTGGATCTACAATGTGAATGTATTATGAATGAGAATATTTCAAGTAGATAGAATTCAAGTTATGAACATTTAGATATTCATGGAGGATATCTAGATATTAGTCTGAGGCTAGCTGGGACTTCCAGAGTAATTATCCATAAGTTTTTGTCCTTATATGTGTGAATTCAGCTGGGCATCTCCAGTTGTGTCCTGCTTCTGCAAGACACTGCTGGAGTTTCCAAGCAAAGATTGGTGTCAAGGAGAGCAGGCCTTGGTGACTCCCCATGTGGGGGTTTCTCTTTTATCCCTGCTGATTTCTGTCCTGTTTTATTCCCCCAGGGTGCATTAGGACCTGCTGGGCCACCCGGACCAGCTGTAAGTACCTCCAGAGCAGCTCATGTGATGAAAGTGTGGAATGTTGTGCCAAAGCCATCACCAAGAGAGGATGGGAAGCTTTGTATCCCAAACAAAAGTATCAAAGCCTGAATGAGTGAATATATTGTTTGAAATGTTTAAATATTTAAGTGTGACCTGCTCTGGTAACACAGACCTGGTTTTATTCTCTGAGGTGCTCTAAAAGCAAACCAGCTTGGGATACAGACTGACTTATCAAATGCTATCACAATTATTAGACATTATCCAGTGTCTAATGAAAACCAAAAGGAAAAGGGAGAAATAGATAAACTGGAATGTTGTCTTCCTCTCCATGTCCCACTCTTGTGCCACCACACATCTCTTTTCTCACAGACGTCTCATAGGTAACAGAGATGGAAAAGGAATACAAATTGTTAGAGGCAGCAAAGGAATTCATCAGGACTCTACTCTGATTGCCAATTATAATCATTATAATGGGGCAAGGGAGTACTAAGGAAACTTACAACAAAAAAAAACAGCAGTGTTTTTTGAGCTTTTCTTGTATTCCTTTGTGCACAGTTTCTGAGTGATCTTTTACTGTTTCAAATGTTGTTTTCAGGGCAAAGGACTACCAGGACCTCCAGTAAGTAATAAAAATACTTTTTTCCAAAAAAAAAATTATAAATTAAGATTCTGATTTTATTGGATACCCTGAGTATTGCAAACCCACCCCAGGCCTCAGGTCCTTCTACTGTGCCAGGGGTCCTGCAGATCATTGACCCTGTGGGGTTTTTATCCTTGCCCTCACCCTGGGAGCAGGTTCTGGTGTAAATCCAAGGCAGAGCAGCCTTTAAACAGTGGGAGTGACCAACCCTGGGGCAGCTTTTGTTTGGTGGCTCCTGGGAGCTGCCCTGTGCCTGAGGGTGCAGATTGGCAGGGAATTCCAGTGGAATTTTTGGAGTAAAAAGCAAGATGTGCATTGGAAAGCTGATGGTCTGGGCAGGATGGAGCTCCTTGGGATTGGGCATGGGGACAGCCTGATGCCTTAAGTTTTGGCTTTCATATTTTCCAGATTCTGTACTGCACTAGTGTACAACTCTAAACTTCATACAAAGTGTCAGCAAGCTCTCCTCACAGCTCAGTCACACAGAACAATCCTTTTCCAGCCCCAGAACCAAGGACATCCCTGCAGCTCCAGCCCCAAAATGAGCAAACAACAGGGAATTGAGGAGAACAAACTGGGAGGGTGGGACTGCATCACCTGAGCTATAATTGGACATTTAACTCCCAATTTGACATTTAACCCCCAAGAAATGGACCAAGACTTATGAAAGCCTGAGAACTTGTGACTCAGGGTCCATCTTGGGTGTAGCCATGGCCAGGATCTTGCACTGCCCAAGGTGCTTCCTTTGAAGGCATTTTAATAAATCCCTGTTTTATTCCTTTAACTCTGCCTAGCCTCTGTTCCAGGCAGCCTCTCAAGGCATCACAAGTGCTGGGTACCCCCAGGCTTTGGGGTGCCAAGGTCACCACAGGTGTTAAACTCTTCTCTCTGTTCAACAGGGGCCTCCAGGACCCAGTGGGCTCCCAGGGGGACAAGGATTTCGGGGCCCTTCTGTGAGTTTCTCCTACCATTTAATCCTCTTTTACTGAATGTGCCACAACCGCAGAAGAATTAGTTTAATTTTTGTCTCTTAGCTCTTTCTGAAGTGATATTTTGGTAGCCACCCCTCACATCCCCTTGCATTTACACTGAAAAGGAATTCTTACTATTTTTCTCCCCTTTTAGGGACCTTTTGGTCTGCCAGGATTCCCAGGGCCTCCTGGACCACCTGGGCCTCCTGTAAGTTGAGACTTGCAAATGAATGTGAGAAAATTCCTGGGGGGAGTCTGGAATTTTCTTCTTGCTGCACTTTTTATTTGTTGGCACTGCCATGAGCATTCAGCAGGGCATAAACACCACGTCCTGAGGAGAGCAGGGACTTTTCCCTGGCTGCCCTTGGATGTTTTGATGACCTCCTGTTGGTTATTTGTGCTCTGTGTGAGGAGGAACCCGATGAACCCCACCTTTATGGCACACAGGGCATGGGGTGGGCTTGTTGTCCTCGCAAGGAAGGTTTTTGTGCTTGCTTGGATCAGGATTTGTTTTTGTAAGGCCAGCAAGTGGGCACTTGCAATCAAATCCCTGCTTGGGGTTTGCTGTGGCCTCTCTGGAGCGTTGAACAGTGGGACTGGGAGGTGTTTCCCAAGGCCAGGATGAAACCAGGCACAGCTGCTCTTCTCTGATTGCTGCCTTCATCACTGAGGCCCAAGAGTCTTCCCAAGGCCCCTGGGCACCTCCAGGGGATGGTTTCACCCCTGCTGTGTCTGGTTTTGGGGTCTGATGCAGCTCAGAACACTCCACGTTCAGGGGAAGCATTTTTGGGCTGTGGGGCTGAGCATGTGCCTTGTGCTGATCCAGCTGAGCTGGGTCTGTAAAAATTGTCCTAGAAATTGTGTTTCCTCCTGGTGTTTGTGTTTGTCTTGTATTTAAAAGCCACCATTCCCTGAATTGCAGGGTCTTCCAGGTGCCCTTCCTGATGGTGGTGGTGACCTTCAGGTAGGTTTTTATTTATGTACCATGAAAATATGCTTTGCTTTAATCCCTGATGTGACTTTTGGTTGGCACAGCTGGGGGAGCGTCAGACCGTTTAACATGCACTGCTTAGACCTGCAGGTGTGGGTTTAAACCACCTTATCAGAGTGGGGTTTGTGTTTCCTGGACTGAAATGTTTATTCAAGGAGGCAGATGTGCACTGGAACAGATTTCCCAGAGCAGCTGTGGCTGCCTCATCCCTGGAAATGTCCAAGGCCAGGCTGGATGGGGCTTGGAGCAGCCTGGGACAGTGGAAGGTGTCCCTGCCCATGGCAGAGGTGGAATGGGATGAGCTTTAAGGTCCCTTCCAACCCAAACCAGTCTTTGATTTTGTCCTCGATTTTTGCTTCCCAAAATGCACATTTTGCATGCATTCTTCATGTGCTGAACAACTCCAGCATTTGGTAACAGACTGCAGCTTTTCATGCTGGCTCTCCTGCTCTGCAAAGGAAGGCAGTGTGTGCAGCCCTGTTTGGTTCCAGGCTTCCATGGACACGTGCTTCCTTTGGGCTTCCTCCCTCAGCAGAAAGCCTTGATCCCTTTCTTTCAGGGGAGCAAAAGGAGTGTTGGGTCCAGGAATGATGGAAGTGACATTTGCAGATTTCACAGCTGTTGTTGTGACAGCTTCTCTGCTTTCCTAATTGGCGTGTCCCAAAAAAAGCTCCAAGTCAGTTTAGACTGCCTGATGGCACATCACATGGGAGTTAATAGGAAATGCTGCTATTTCTGCATGTTTAATTTAAGTTACCCTGTGGAATATACTAGAAAATTAAATTTTTGCTACAGAGGTGCTGCCTGAAGTTGTATTAAAAGAAAATAAAAAACAAACAACAAAACAAATTAAGAGCTGTTTGTAAAGTTTCAAGAGTATGGCCTTTTCCTCATTCAATTTCCATGCATGTTCTGCTCTGTTCCCAGTCAAGCTGGAGCTCCCACCAGGGGCTCTCCCACCCCTGGACATCTGCAGATATCAGTTTATAGGTATAGGGTTTTTATTGGTGCCCTTCAATTAACTCTGATGCCTGTCCTTGTTTCCTTTAAGGAGCTGGCTAAAGGAAATCAATGGGGTCAGTTAATGCAGAGGATTAAATGTGGTCCTAATGATTTAAAGAAAGTGATCCCACTTCACTGGGAAACTGGGTTCTCCAGCATTTTGGACTGTGGACACTGCCAGCCTTCAGAAAGTCTCCCAGCCCATGTTCAAAGTGGAGTAGGCCATTCATAAATCATTGTTTTGTGGGGTACCAGGACCTCTAGGACCCCATTCCATAGGGAAATTCTGGTCAGTCCATGATGCTGTGATTCCATTGGATTCAGTGAATTTAGAGCCAAAATCCACATGACCTTGTCCCCTAATGGATGAAGCCAGCCTCCCTGGGTGTGCTGTGTGCCTGCTAAACCAAAGTGTTCCTGTTCCCTGCAGTGCCCAGCTCTGTGCCCACCAGGTCCTCCAGGCCCCCCAGGAATGCCAGGATTCAAGGTAAGGAAACACCACCTGCAATGCCAGACTTCTCTCCCAAAATGAACACCACTATGAAGGCATTAAATTCTATATACAGCCTCTGCATTTAGGCTCCCAAAGCAGCCGTGCACTTGCCTTTATTCCTACAAATGAAATTTAACCCTTGGCATAGTTAGAAACCCCTGCAAGGCCAGTGGGGCAGAGCTGATGGACAGGAACAAACAGGGGCAGCAGTTCAGGGCTGCCTCAAGAACCAGGTGCTGAGAGCTGGAAAAACCTCACCAGTTCTTAAACTGCAAAATGTAACTTACATAATTAATAGAATACAATTTAATTGTTGTTTTTATAGCAACAGATTTATGTTTAAATATTTTAAACAGAATTTTTTTTTGGCCTGTGATATGTAAATTTTCAGCTCTCAAGAGTTAAACATCTCCTCCTCTGTCCCCTCTATGTCTTTGCAGTTATGGACTCCAGCAGTGAGACAAAGTAATAAGTGATTCAAGTTCTTTTAGCGGGATTTAGAAGCTGGCAGTGAGTGGGAGAACTCCTGGGAAATGCTCTCAGTTCCTCCTGAAGTGACCTTTCTCACTTTCCCTGTCTGCTTGGGCTCTGCACTGAGTCATAAATATCATTACAAATACAAAGTGTTTGGGGACAACTGTTCAAAATTCATAGCTCATGAGATGGAAAGCCCAGAGAAAATCTCCAATTATGATGCAAATGGTGCCCAGGACCTTTGCTGTGGTGAGGAATAACATCTGCCATGGCTGGAATGAGCCTGGGTCTCTCCCACAGTCACAGAGCCAAGACACAAAGTGAATCAGAGCTTGTGTGAAAGCTCTCAGTGGGACATGGATTTCTTTGAAAGCTGGATGATGCAGACATTAAAGATGACTTTAAAAGGGAGGTTAAAATGCAGAATGGGGTTCTCAGGAGTGACTCATCCCCATTTTCTGGCGTGATGGGAGCTGAGTTCTGGTCCCTGTGTTTGAGTTGCATGCAGACCATGAGCTTAGCCCGGTGCAAGTCACTCTGGAAAACCAAATCTGGGCATTTTCAGGAACTGCATCAATTCTGACACTGGTAGCCTCCCCCAGGAGGGAGCTCCATTCACAGCACACCTACAGACTGTTTTCTCTGAAAGTCACTTGGGATGTGGGGTTTAGGTTTCACAGCTGTCTCACCCAATCTAATTTTAAAGCAACACTCTACTGGGATGTGAATAATCATAACTCTTCTTTCTAGGGACACACTGGTCACAAAGGGGAGCCTGGCGAAGTAGGAAAACAAGGAGAAAAGGTAAACTTAAAAGTAACAAGGGAGGATTTTTCTCTTTAAAACACTTGAGAAAGAAATAAGGGATTTTTCCAAGGGGAGAGGGAGGGATGAGGCTGTTGGCTGAACAAGGAGCAGCTACTTTGGCTGAAGTGCATTGGGTTCCCCTGCTCTCCCTGTAGGACCATGTGCTGACTCCCCAAGAAAATTCACCTTTCCAAGGATCATCATGTTAAGATCAGTTTGATTTAACAGCCATCCCTTGCCATGCAGGGATGTCAGCTCAGGAACAGCCCGGCTTTAGTCACTTGGATAAATTCCTGACTGATCTGGCTGTTCTTGCACATAGAAATTGTCTATAACATAGAAACAAATTCTGTAGAGAAATCTGGGAGGGAGAGAGGGAGCTGAAGGAGAAACAAGATGGGGCTGTCCCTGGCTGTGTTTGCAGGCTGCTGCTGTCCCTCCTCCTCCTCTCTGACTGATTTTTCTGTCCCAGGGTAACCCTGGCCCTCCCGGCCCTCCAGGGATTCCCGGCGGTGTTGGCCTGCAGGTAACCCCAGCTCCTCTCCTCCCACCCTTCCCATGGCCTTGTCATGTGGAGTCACCTTGGTTACACAAACTGTGATGAGTTTGAACTGATTTGTTTCCTTAATTAGGGCCCAAGAGGACTGAGAGGCCTCCCTGGTCCAATGGGTCCAGCTGGCGACAGAGTAAGAAAAAAAAATCTGATTTTTCCTTTTTCTCTCCACCACCATTTTGCCTTTTGAGAGGTGCCAGTGGCACTTGTCCTTACTGAACTCCACTGGGAAACTTGTAAAGGTACAAAGTGTGGGCTGTTCCCTGCAGCCCCTCCATCAGAACAACCTCCCAAAGTCAGGAGAATCCTCACACCCCAGGGGCTGGCAGGGTCAGGCCCAGCCAGACTGAATCATTTCAGCCTCAGTGCAAGACTGACAGTGTTAGAGAATCTTGGAGGAAAAAAAAAAAAACAAACAACAACAAAAAAATGAGAAACATTTCACAAACATTTCACTTTCTGTTCTGTCTCTTTACAAGAAAATGCCAAAGAATCACTGATGGACAAAGGTTTTCAGGACACAAAAAGGCTCCTCAATGAGAACAGGGTCAGTCTCCAGCTCACTGAGGCTTTGGACTCCTGTCAAAATCCCTTGACCAGCAGCCCAAAGTCTGAATGGTTTTGGATTGGATGAAGTCATGCATTTATTTAGGAGTTAGAGCGTTATCAAGACAGCAATGCCATAAATGTTATCAGTGTATCAGGTACAAAGGT
Organism: Passer domesticus; assembly: GCF_036417665.1. NCBI lineage: Eukaryota > Metazoa > Chordata > Aves > Passeriformes > Passeridae > Passer > Passer domesticus. The sequence goes on along the minus strand of NC_087489.1, from coordinate 10,101,599 downwards.
GGAGAGACCCAGAGTAAAAACCCCTTGTTCAGAGTGGGATTGTTTGCAGGTCTGTCCTGCAAACCAGCAGGAGACACAGGGCTGTCTTTCCAGGGCTTTTGTGTTTTCTCAGGCTGTGAACAAGGTGGGGATTGTGTTACTTCATGCTCTGCCAAGCCCAGGCTCACAATGGTGTCTGTCCTCTGCAGGGTGACATTGGATTCAGGGGCCCACCTGGAATCCCCGGACCTCCAGGCAAAGCTGTATGTATCCCAGGCTCTCTGTGGCCCTGCCTTCCACAGCCTGCTTTATTCCCCCTTCCTGAGCTGTGCTGGCCACCTCCAGCAGATTATTCCCTTTGCCCTTTCCCTCCACTCACAGCAGTGTTATTTTACCTGACCCAGACCTCACGACGTCTCCCTTTGCCATGCCCCACACCAGAATGAGTTCACCACATTTCCATTGCTCTCTGTGCTTCACTGCCCTTCCTAGAGCACCAGCAGCTGTGGGCAAGCCCTGGAGAAGAGAATATCCTTTACTTCTGGAGGGAGAATCAGCCCTTGAGCCTGGTCTCTTCCCAGCTGCCCACAGCTCCCAAGGATTTTTGCTCCAAGCAGGAATAGCTGTGTGTTGAGGATGCAATCCCCAATCCTTCTGCAGCACCACCCTCTGGGGACCCCTCCATAGTCTTGCAATTATAGAAGAAATTCATCCAAACTAAAACAAAATGAGGTGCTTTCTTACCAAACCCTTCATTGCACCCAGCAGGATCTGGACAGTAAATACTAAAGCTTTTCTCCCACTCTGTTTCTGCTTGAAGAAATTGCTTCATTAAATGAAGGGGAAGATGGTCTCTGCCCTGGGGGATGGTTGGCAAGGTCCCTGCTGCAGAAGGTGTGTCAGGAATTGGAGTGTGACTGGGAAAGTGCAGCTCTCAGGGGACTGTGTGTGCTCACACCTCTGCTGACACCAGCAGACAGCGTAAAACCAAAGCAAACAGCACAAAAACCAAAGCAAACAGCACAAAACCCTCCTCATTTCACCCCAAAGCAGCAATCTCTGCCACTGTGTGATGAAGATGTTTAATGGCTTTTCCTCCCCTGTCACAGGGAGACCAAGGGAGCAAAGGACCTCAGGGATTCCGGGGGCCCAAAGGTGACACTGTAAGTGCAGTCAAACACCCTTTGCTCCACTCCAAAGACTGTTCCACAGGTTTATTATGCTTTGTGTCCCTTCTATTTGCTTGCAAGGGATGTAAACATCATCTCAAAATGAGATGTTTAACTCTTACTAAAGATGCCTGAGCAATGTCCAAGTGCTGCTGCAGCCTGGAGCACAGGGAGCAGATTTTAGATCCCTTAAAATAATCAAGAATCTTCCCAGGTGCTGCATCCAGCACTGGGCTGGTTTCCTGCTCTGTTTCAAAACAACCTCCACACTTATGTGGACAGAGAGGACCCAGCTGAAATGGAATGAAATGTCCCTACAGAATCTGAGTTTTGTCTTTGTTGACTGTTCCTCAGGTTAACATAGGGTTTATTGTTGTTTTCTAGGGTAAACCTGGACCAAAAGGAAACCCAGGGGCTCGTGGGCTCATAGGAGAACCTGTAAGTCACTTAAGCAGGATGCAGCTCTTGCTGTTTGTCTCACTTGCAGATGAGGAGATCAAACAGAACAGGCCAAAAGCTGCTTCTTGCCATCTTTGCTGTCAAACTTCTGCTCTGTGGGTCCCTGTGCAAGCCCAGCTGGGCTAAGCCACAGTTGTACTGCTGCTAATGAAAATCTCCCAGTACAACTGGACTCGTTGCCAAAATCTTCTTTGATGTGAATTTGCAAACCACAGAGCCTCCTCTGACCTAACATTGTGCTGTCCATGCTTGCAGGGCATGCCTGGCAAGGACGGGCGGGACGGAGCCCCTGGACTCGATGGTGAGAAGGTTTGTAAAGTCCTTCTTCAACACTGCAGGGAAGGTTCCTGAGACTGAGCTGGCAGTGCTGCAGTTCTCCCCAAAAACTTGGCTGGAAAGCTTCTCCTTCTGAAAAGTTTTGTGATAGTGCCACTAGTGAAGGAGAGTGAAATTTTCCTGTTAGTTAATCCCGAGGGAATTCCCTAAAGAAGGGAGGTGCAGGAATGATGAAAGCTCAGCTGTGCCCCTGGGTTTAGTGGCTCCTGCTGGCTGGCTCCAGACCTTCAGAGATGCCTTGTCAGAGATGTAGACAGAGTTGATTTTAACAGCCTGCAGACAAGGTGCTGGTTGCCTGGCTCCTGAGCAGTGCTCCTGCAGGAATATTGAACCTGTGCTGCCAGGGAAGGCTGGGAGCTGCAGGGAAACACCTGGGAGTCCTGTCCATGGCTGCTCACCCCTCCAGACACAACAGCTCTTGGTCCTGTGCATACAGGGAGGGGGAAAAGCACAAATGCCTGCCTGGGAACGTGTTCCCTGCCTGTGGCAGGCATTTCCCTGTGCTGGAGGATCCCTGCTGACCTCTCCCTATCCACAGGGCGACGCAGCTCCCATGGGTGCTCCTGGAGAGAAGGGGCCAAACGGACTTCCTGTGAGTATGGAGCAGGACCTGCCACCTCTGGGGCTGCAGCAGCCCAGGGTCCTGCAGAGATCCTTCCTGGGGACAGGGGAGGGTCACTCTGTGGGGGGATTCACAAGGAGCTCCAGTTCAGCCAAGAGGAAATGCACTTTTCCCACCATGCAGACAGGGAAGGAGTGTGCCAGGCAGGATTGGAGAACACCTGGAGCAGCTCCTCACAGTAATTCCCTGGCTGTTGGCTTCTCTGACTCTTTAAAATCTAAACTTGGGAGGGATTTTCTCTTTCACACCCCATTGATGTGCATGTCCTATGGAGGGAGGTAAGGTATAATATCCTGAGCTCTGTCCCTGCCTTACTCCAAGTGCTTATTGGCAAAATGTTTCATTCCTCCAGACTTCCAACTATGTAAAACAGATCAAGTATTCCTTTCTTCCTGCATTTACAGAATATTTTGAACTCCCTTGGAGAGAGGTTTCTGTGCAAAATGTTGCTGCTGCTGGTCCATTTGTATATTCCTGCTCTTTGCTCTAGTTCCAAGGATTAGTGTTCATGGAGCTGCAAGGGCAGCAAGAGAGACATTGAAGTCATAATTTTCACAGTGAAAGCTGCAGAAGTCTAAACCTTCCATTGCTTCAAGCAAAGGTCACTCCTTGTGTGTCAAATCAGACCAAAACAACAAATTTAATAACTTTACTTCTTCTGACATTGCTTTAATATAATTTTTTTTTTCAGGGTCTGCCTGGAAGAGCAGGTATTAAAGGCTCAAAGGGTGAACCAGTAAGTGAATCTCTTTAATGATGGGGTTTGGTGGGGAAACTGGTCACAGCAAGACTTTAGCTTTGGGGGACTGGGAGGACTTACCCCAGAGTGATGGTTCCTGTATTTCTGCTGGAGGTGAAGAGCAGGAATTAGGTAAAATAACTGGGCTGGCACCTGGTTCAGAAAAGACACAGCAGATCCACAGGAGAGTCATCAGTGCTTTAGTAAACCTCATCCTTTTGTCAGAGTCCCAGGAGCAGCTTGATCTTTGGGAATCAAAAGGCTGAGCACCAGCAGGAGCAGAATGATCTCATCCTGCCTTTGCAGATTTTCCCTCACCTCAGGAGAAAAACTTCCATGGAGCTTTATATTGACACCCACCTGTGAGATTAAAGAAAACCTCAGGCAGATCAAAGCAGTCCAGCACAAAGCTGCTCTGAGAGGTGTCTTTTTTTTCCCCTTGTCCTTTATCAATTTCTCCCTTTGCACCATTATTGCTGCTAATCCTCAGGGAGGAGAGCATGCTGCAGGAAGGTGGAGCAGGAATCTCCTCCTGGTGTGAGGGGAGTGCAGGAGTGAATGTGATGGGATGTCCTGGCATCCCTGTCTCACATGGGACATGGGGACACTGCCTGGGGCTGGTGCCAGGACAGAGTGTGCAGCTCAGCTCTTCTCTGCTGCTGTGAGTTTTGCCTTAAAACTGTAAAGTTTAAAGCTGTTTTTATTTCCTGATCCAGGTTTTAACTCCTCCTCGTTTTGTTGCTTCAGGCAGGACAGAAATGACTCCCTGAAGTGATGCCCTAACTGAGTGTGTGCTTTGTGCTCTGCAGGGCAGCCCTGGAGAGATGGGAGAGGCAGGTCCCTCTGGAGAGCCAGGCATCCCTGTAAGTGCCCCATTTCCACTTGGCATGGGCCCTGCTGGAGAGTTTTAAACCAAACTGGGCAGCTGGAGCTCATGTGCTGCTTCCTTGCATGAGTAAAGCTCCCAGTGATGCAGTCCCAGGGGACTGAGCACTCCAGGCGTTCCACAGTGGTGCGGAGCTCCCAGGGAGCAGTGGGCTGGCTGGGCAGGGTGCTGGGCTGGCAGATGGGCCAGTGGGGCAGGAGTTTGGGACTGAGCAGCCTGGGGTCCAGGAATCTGTCCCAGTGGGCTGGGCTGGGTGGGTTTGTGGCTCCTGAACATCACAGCTGACTTTGGTGTCCCTGCCAGGGCGATGTTGGCATCCCTGGTGAGAGAGGTCTGCCAGGACCCAGAGGAGCAACTGTAAGTACAGAGCTGGCTGTGGACCAGAAAGGAGCCAAAATAGGCTTTGGGGAGGGGGGCACTCTCTGGACACAGTAAAAAGCCACTTTCTCTCTCAGTGGTGTCTCTGGGGAGCTTTGGCAGCAGAGAATTCCTCCCCCAGGCTGGGTCAGGTCCTGTTCTCACTGACAGCTCCGTGCAAATGCCAAGTGAGCCCTCCCATCTGGCTTGGCAGAGCAAACTGCAGAGCCCAGGAGGTTTGTGAGCTGCCAGGAGAGGCTGGACACTCAGCAAGCCCCTCATTGCACAGGAACAGTAAGGTGCTGCCCGTGCTGAGTCAAGCAGAGCTCATGGGAAGCTTTCACAAAGGGCTTTGCCACCAGCCCATGGCACCTGAAATCCTCCCCAGGGCTGCATCCCTTCCCTTGGAGCACTGCAGAGGGGTTCCCTGCAAAACATGAAGCCACAGATACAACAAAACTGGGAATAACTGCACGGTGTCCCTGCTCAATAGCAGAGATGATAACAAATAATATCAGGAGGGTAAATCCCTGATTTTGATCCCACTATTAAAAATGCTTTTTAGTACTTTTTCATCTTGTCACTCCCCAGCTAGTGCTGCTGTTGGGGCTGGATCTGATCTTCCAATGGTTTTGTTGGGATTTTTTTCTTTTTCTTTCTTTCCCCCCCCCCCCCCCCCATCTTAATCTCATTTTGAAATCCAGGAGCCTACAGCAAGTCTAATATGATTTCTGGTACGTGCCACTTGGAAGAAATTGAACTGCATGATTTATTGTTTGTGAGCAGCTTCTGCTTTAACTTCCAAGGAGAGGGAAATCAGCTTTAGAAATAAACTGTATTAATAATGTTTGCTTTTATGTCTGCAATTTTTCATCAGAGTGGCTGGCCTCACAAAAGGTACCACATTATTACAGCCAAAAAGCAAAAGCAGTCAAGCTAATTGTGTTGGTGCAGAGTTTTGACAGGGGTGCAGTTGCAGCTGAACCCATGGTTATGTCTAACCTGGCCTTCTCATTTCTGATTTGTTTTATTAGAATCATAATTTATTTGTTAGGACTGGGCTGTTCAAAGAGAAGTGCAGGGTTTTTCCAGTGTTAAGGCTGTTTGGCTCAAAACAATTTGAGGTTTTTTAGCTCTGAGTACCAAGGGTTTCTCAATCCCTCCAGCAGCTCAGCAAAGTCATTTCTGATGCAATTTAACTCAACTTTCCTAAAGCTTTGTATTCATAACTTTCAAAGTTCCTTACTGAATACAAGCAGAAAACAAAGTGGAAACCAGTAACCACAAAAATACCTGAGCAGTTGTTCAGCTTTTTGAGGCTGATGCTGCTTTTTGTCAGTGGCCACTTTGAGGTTTATTTGTGTCCCTGAATGCTCCACCCAGCAGGGATGGCAGTGAAAGGAGCCAAAGCTGCAGCCCTGCCTTGTGACAGAAGCTTGCTGGAGGCATCTATTTCCAGAAGACAGTTTACAAAATGAGATTTAAATGCCTAAATTACTTGGTTGTCTTTTTTTTTCATCCAAGATCTTTATTGGATATGTGATTTTTTTCTCAGGAGAAAGCAATAGAGACTCCTAATGGTAATGTTCATGTTCAGTCTGATGAGCTCTTAAGAGCCTCTGCCCTGCCAGCATAAACTGCTGCCTTTTTGTGCCTTGCTGGAACCAAGGATGTCCAAGCAAATGGAAGCAATTGCCATTTTTCATTTCCAAGGGCCTGCAGCACGTGTTTTGCAGTAGTTCCTTGCAATCAATTGAAAGCATAATATTGGATAGCAGATCCCTCTAATGGATGTTGTCTAAAGGATGTTGCCACTTTCTACTGTCCCTGATCTCTACTGCTCGTGAGCACGGTGTGATTTTAAGCACTGATTATCCAAATAAGCCTTTCTGTTAACAACAATATAATTAACAAATTGCAAAAAACCAGCTTTGCAGAGGTTCAGCAGCAGTGCCAAGGGGCTGCAGCACAGAGCTGCACGCTCTGCCCCTTCAGTGGCACAGCTGGCTCACCTGGCCCAGGTGTTCTGCTGAGCAAAGCTGATCTCTCTCTTTGCAGGGACCACTCGGCCTCCAAGGCCCCACAGGAGCCCGAGGTGTCCGAGGCTTCCAGGTCAGTGTGACACAGGGGTCATCATTGTCATCGTGGTGTTTTGGCAGGGCAGTGTGACACTGGGGTCACTGTGGTGATTTGGCAGGGCAGTGTGGCACTGGGGTCACTGTGGGGTTTGGGCAGGGCAGTGTGACACTGGGGTCACTGTGGTGTTTGGGCAGTGTGACACTGGGGTCACTGTGGTGATTTGGCAGGGCAGTGTGACACTGGGGTCACTGTGGTGATTTGGCAGGGCAGTGTGGCACTGGGGTCACTGAGGTGTTTGGCAGGGCAGTGTGACACTGGGGTCACTGTGGTGATTTGGCAGGGCAGTGTGACACTGGGGTCACTGTGGGGTTTGGCAGGGCAGTGTGACACTGGGGTCACTGTGGGGTTTGGGCAGTGTGACACTGGGGTCACTGTGGTGTTTGGGCAGTGTGACACTGGGGTCACTGTGGTGTTTGGGCAGTGTGACACTGGGGTCTCTGTGGTGTTTGGCAGGGCAGTGTGACACTGGGGTCACTGTGGTGTTTGGCAGGGCAGTGTGACACTGGGGTCACTGTGGGGTTTGGGCAGTGTGACACTGGGGTCACTGTGGTGATTGGGCAGGGCAGTGTCACCCTGGGGTCACTGTGGTGTTTGGGCAGGGCAGTGTGACACTGGGGTCACTGAGGTGTTTGGCAGGGCAGTGTGACACTGGGGTCACTGTGGGGTTTGGGCAGTGTGACACTGGGGTCACTGTGGTGTTTGGCAGGGCAGTGTGGCACTGGGGTCTCTGTGGGGTTTGGGCAGTGTGACACTGGGGTCACTGTGGGGTTTGGGCAGTGTGACACTGGGGTCTCTGTGGTGTTTGGCAGGGCAGTGTGACACTGGGGTCACTGTGGTGTTTGGCAGGGCAGTGTGACACTGGGGTCACTGTGGGGTTTGGGCAGTGTGACACTGGGGTCACTGTGGTGATTGGGCAGGGCAGTGTCACCCTGGGGTCACTGTGGTGTTTGGGCAGGGCAGTGTGACACTGGGGTCACTGAGGTGTTTGGCAGGGCAGTGTGACACTGGGGTCACTGTGGGGTTTGGGCAGTGTGACACTGGGGTCACTGTGGTGTTTGGCAGGGCAGTGTGGCACTGGGGTCTCTGTGGGGTTTGGGCAGTGTGACACTGGGGTCACTGTGGGGTTTGGCAGGGCAGTGTGACACTGGGGTCACTGTGGTGTTTGGGCAGTGTGACACTGGGGTCACTGTGGGGTTTGGGCAGTGTGACACTGGGGTCTCTGTGGTGATTTGGCAGGGCAGTGTGGCACTGGGGTCACTGTGGTGTTTGGCAGGGCAGTGTGACACTGGGGTCACTGTGGGGTTTGGGCAGTGTGACACTGGGGTCACTGTGGTGTTTGGCAGGGCAGTGTGACACTGGGTTCACTGTGGTGATTTGGCAGGGCAGTGTGACACTGGGGTCACTGTGGTGTTTGGGCAGTGTGACACTGGGGTCACTGTGGGGTTTGGCAGGGCAGTGTGGCACTGGGGTCACTGTGGGGTTTGGGCAGTGTGACACTGGGGTCACTGTGGTGTTTGGGCAGTGTGACACTGGGGTCTCTGTGGTGTTTGGGCAGTGTGACACTGGGGTCACTGTGGGGTTTGGCAGGGCAGTGTGACACTGGGGTCACTGTGGTGATTTGGCAGGGCAGTGCTCTCTGCAAGCCTCTGGCCAGAGTTTGGGTGATGGCAATGAGGGAAAGGAAGAAATCTCCTTCCATCTGCCAGAACCAACGTGACACTTTCATTGCCACGGGATGGTAGAAAGAGCAAAAGACCAGATAAGCTGCCTGCAGGAGAAATTCAAATTTAGTGTTTGTTTGCAGGGAGGGGGGTTAAGTTTTGAGCCTGTTCCATGGCACAGGTGCCCAGAGCAGCTGTGGCTGCCCATCCCTTGGATGGGGCCCTGACCAGCCTGGTGTTTATGATGTCTGTGGGGCCCCAGGATGAGGGAAGAGATGAATCTGACTCCATATTTCTTAGAAGGTTGATTTATATTATATTATATTATATTATATTATATTATATTATATTATATTATATTATATTATATTATATTATATTATATTGCTGTGCTAAAACTATACTAAACTATAGAGAGAAAGGATACATCAGAAAGCTAGGAAAGAATGAATAATAAAAATCTCATGACTGACCAGAGAGTCTGACAGAGCTGGACTGGGATTGGTCATTAAGTACAAACAATTCACATGGAGCCAATCAGAGATGCACCTGCCACATTCCAAAGCAGCAAAACACAGGGAGAAGCAATCAGATAATATTGTTTTTCTTTTTCTCTGAGGCTTCTCAGGAGAAAATCCTGGTGAAGGGATTTTTCATAAAATGTCATGGTGACAGCCTGGTCTGGTGGAAGATGTCCCAGCCTGTGCCAGGTGGTGGAATGAGCTGAGTTTTAAGGTTTTTATGACTGGTTGAGTTTGAGCTTTGTTAAGACACCTCAGTTTCTCCTTGGTCTGCTCCACTCTCTGCCTGTTTTCCTTTTTGCTGCACTGGGCTCTCCAGCATTTCTCCCTCCCTTCTCCAGGGCTGTGGGCCCTCCACTCCCCACTGGCACTGGCTGAGGGAGCATCACTTGGTGGGATCACAGATACTGAAGGTTTATTAATTTTAAGAGGTTTATTAATGCAAGACCCAGGCCAAAGGTTGGAGCACCTTGGCACATGCCCGACCCTGGACCAGGAGGGGAGCTGGAATGAGCTCTACCAACCAACACAAGTGATCCCCAGGTCCTGGGGGAAAGGGAGACATCCAGGAATAACCTTTCTGAACATGTCAGGGAGGCTGCTGAACCCCCAGGGTGTTGAAGGGTGCAGGGTTTCTGGCACTCTGAGCTGTATTTGGTTTTTGTTGTTTTCCCAACAGGGGCCCAAAGGTGCCAGTGGCGAGCCTGGCCTTCCTGGCCCGACTGGGATCCGTGGAGAGACAGGAGACAGGGTAAGGACAAGACTCCTGGGACTCATTCCTGCTTGGGATGGGAATTTGGAGGGCAGTGGGCACCCAACCCCGGGTGTAGCTGATGTGTTGGGTGTCCCTGGGGCTGCTCTCAGGGCTGGGAGCAGGACTCACTCCTGGTTTCTGCTCCACTCCAGAAACTCCCACTATTTCAGACAGGGTGGATTGTTTAAAAGCAACTTCCAGACCCTATCCTAGCCAGAACAGAGAGTGTTTGGGATTTTTCCCTGTTCCTTACAATGGTTCCACCAAAGCCTCACTCCCCAGGAGCACAAGAGAGCGGATTAATGAATTTTTGTTACTCAGATGCTTGATTAGACTCTCTGATTTTTTGGGTTTTTTTGTTTTTTAATTACAGTATTATCAGTGACTTTTCTTTCTGAACAGCAAAATATCTGGGCATCCTCCCTCACCATAAATGTGACTTTTTATTTAAATGAGTTCATTCTCATTTGAAAGAAGCCACCAGGGCCAAGTGAACAGCATTTGTTGGGCACTTGCAGGAGGACAGGAGCCATGTGTTCACCAGCTCCCTCCTCCCCAGCTTTAAGGTGAAAGGTTTTTTTTAAAAAAAGCTTTAATTTGCTTTCTGTGTAAGCAACTGCAGCAGCACCACAGGGTTTCCACAATGGCCCTTCTGTGCTGGCTCCAGGCAGGTCTGAAAAAGCCTCTTGGAGTGACTGTGAGCTGGAAGTGTGAGACAGGAGCGTTATTGTGGAGCTCTGGGGCTCTTGGCTGCATTCAGGGCTTTGCTGTGGTGAAAAATGTACATTCAGAGGGGAAGAGGCCCCTGCATGAAGCACCCAGGGAGCTGCTCCAAGCAGAGGGAGGGGAAACGTTGTGCTTAAAGCAATAAAAAATAATCCAGGTTTTATTTCTGCCTCTGAAGTTCAGTGCAGTTTCTCTAAGGTGTGATTGTTGGTTGCTCAGAATAAGAGGAAATGGCCTCAATCTGCACAAGGGAAGGTTCAGATTAGATATTAGGAAATTTTTTTTCACAGAAAGGGTTGTAAAGCATTGGAACAGGCTGCCCATGGAAGTCCCCATCCCTGGAGGAGTTCAAACAAGGTGTGGATGTGGCCCTTGATGGTTTAGTGGTGACCATGCTGGTGGTGCTGGGTTGACCCCAAACCCCCAGGTTGTGTTTTTAAAGCCCAAACAAACAGCCTGGGCTGCTGGGGACACACAGAGCACCCAGAGATGTGCCCTGGCCTTGCTGCCCTGCTGCTCCTGATGTGGATAAAAGAGGAGAGCTGCACACACAGGATCGATGCAATTGCCCTGTCCCAGCTGCAGCCAGCTCATCAAACTCTCCTGAAATCAATTGAGATTTTCTGTGGGAAAAGAGGAATCCCCTCCTGCCTGAGCTAACTGAGCACTGACAGGCTTTTTCACAGTCCTTGGACTGACTGCTCAGGCATATAAACCAGCATTTCAGTAAATGTGTTTGCTGGCATGAAAAATACAAGTGGTTTAGTGCATTTGACTGTAAGATATAAAATAATGTTGAGATAAAAGACATCAACCATCCTGCTGGGGTGGGATGTGGGGAGGGGAAGGGCTTGGCTGTTGTTGCTGACTGAGGCAGCAATAGACAAATATTTTTCCTAAGGATTTTTATTATGATCAAATTCCTGAGGATCCTGGATGCCAGCAGCCACCTGGGGCATTGCCTCTCTTTGCTCCCTACTGGAGCACTCAATGCTTGGCCAAAACCATGAGTTTTGTTGAACTGATCAGAGGAAATGTGTGAAGACATGGGGCTGGCAGTCCTGAGCTCCTTGTTCCTGCAGTGATTTAGAGTTCTGAATGAAAATTCTCTGGGATGAGCTTGTCTTCAAGGGAGTGTTCCTTGCAGGGCTTGGTCTTTGGTGACTGAGCTGTGTTTTATTGCCATAAACTGTCATGGAGCCTTGAGACTCTGTGAAGTCAGAGGTATAAAATTTAGATTACAATGTTCAGAAAGGAATATATTGCTTTTGCCATCAGCAAACATAAAACAGGTGTTATAAAGTTTTAGCCACTCTTGCATTTCTACATTCCATTGTCTGCTTTTCTGAGTTATTTTTTCATTAATAGAAATCTTCCCTCATTTTAATTTAGTGCTTGAATTGAACAAAATAAAATGTCCTTGTTGTGTATGTTTGTTCTCCTTGAAGATTCTGTTCTGCTGAGCCATCTCTACATCTAGTTAATAAAAAAAGATCAGTTTGCAGATGCCAGATTGATGAGTGAGCTGTAGATATCCTGCTTGAAGGGTAAAATGGCTGAATTTCACATGTAGATTTTGCAGTAAAAAAAATCTGGGGTTCTCCTGAACTCCTTGTTGGCTCTGCTCTCTGGAGCAGAAAAATAAAAAATATGGCTGAAAATGTCTCTCTGTGAATGTCAGGTAGATAAAGACAGAAGGATTTTCCAAATTGCCTTGGTTATTCCTGAGGTGATAATCAGTTCATCATCTAAAGGTGTTTTATTCCTGTGGCCATGTTGTTCCATTAATCTTTAAATCAGGAGCACCTAATTCTAAATCCCAGGGAAACTGACAGTCCAATAAGGCCTTGAAAAAGCATCTTGGCTTTTTGCCCTTGTGGTATGAAAATATTCTTGTCTGTTTTATACCACAAGTAAATCCAAGCTCCTCCTGACATCACAGGCTGAGAAATTACAACACAAACCAGGGACTGTGGAGAGTGTCACAGAGCTAGCAGGGGTGCTTGAATCCCTTCTTATTTCTAGGAAGTGTGAATGAGATTTGTACCCTCTTACTTGGCAGCTGGGAGACTCTGACCCCTTGCTGAGAGTGTCTGACCACACCAGGAATTCATGGGAAAGTAACAGTTTGAGCTCATTTGCTTCTTTCTCTTACTTATTTCCAGGGTCCTCTCGGTGTTCCTGGCCCCAAGGGGAACCAGGTAAGTGATAACTTTCATGCTGTTCTCAGCAGAGGCATTTAAACCAAAGTTCAGGGACAGCCTTTGACAGCACAAATGGCTTTTTCTTCCACAAATGAAAATATCCTGCAGCAGAAACCAAAACCCTTTTTAGTCCCATTTTCCCTGCATTGGCACAGATGTTGTCTGATGGAGACTCATGAAAATGCTGTGGTACAAACAGCAGACCCTCACTGGGTGTTTTGCAGCCACAAGGATCTGTGCAGGAGCTCCTCACATCAAATTCCTCCCAAGTTTAGAAGTGCAGCTTTTCCTCATCTTCCTGTGCCTGATGAAGAATATTTCACCCTAACCTCGATGCTTGGCACACTAATGAACTAGTTTAATCTTATACTTTTTGCTACTCAACTTCCATGCTTGGTTTAATCTCAGCAATGAGCTTTTGGGCCAGTTTATATCAAATATATGTCTTTCATTAATGCATGGCTGTGTTCTTGCAGAAAGTGGAGCTCTCCTAGCAAGCCTTGCTGGTTTGGTTTGCCAGCATCAGTGTGGTCTGTGTTTTGTTGCTAAGGGGAAAGACCAACCTGATCTCTGTTTGTCTTGGAAACCTTCCCCTGGAAAGCTGTGGGGTCACCATAACAATGTTCATTATCTGCTCTAATAATAGAGCCCTGTGCTGGGCAGGGATTGCAGGGTTTGTGTCAGCCCAGGCAGGCTCAGATTGCTCAGGCTGCTGCTGGGGGAGCTGAGCAGCAAAGGGCTGGTACAGTGGATGCCACCAGAGCTTTGGCCACCCTTGCATTCCTGTCCCCAGGAGTGGAGAGGGATGTTCCTCACCAAGAGATCCTGCAGTTTGAGGGTGGGATGAAGCTGGGACCCTGCTCAGGAGGCCATGAGAACAGGACACTCAACATTTGCCTGTGGCTGCAAACCCTGTTTTCTGTGAGAGAGAGCAGGGGGAGCTGAAATTTAGGTTCCCTGCGTGAGGAATGCCAGCTCCAGCCTCTGGATGTCTTCCATGGTTCTCATCCATACGAATCCAGCCTTTCATCCAGCTCCCAGCTTGCTGCAAAGGGCACCCAGTCCTCATCCAGCTGCCCTGTGCCCTCATCAGCAGGGGAGCAGCTACTGTGGAGTGCAGCTTTGGGAAGAGAGAGCCTCTCCCTGCTGGAGCAGCTGTGGTGCTGGAGCCCCCATCTCCCCCAGGTTGTCCAGGCCTCAGGGGATGTATCCAGACCTTGCTGTCAGCAGTAGGTGCTGTGTTAACTCTGGTCTCTCTCTCTCAGGGCATTGCTGGAGCAGATGGCCTCCCAGGTGACAAAGGAGAGCTGGTAGGTGTCCTTAAATTCAGTAGAGTTGACTCCTCAAATAACAGATGGGTGCAGAAAGCCATGGATCACTGTGGTCAATCAGAATTAACCAAGATTTCCAGCCCTGCTGTGAAAAGAGGGCAACCCAAGCCTTGCACCCATCACAGCAGCTCGGGAGATTGGGCTTCAGGTGTGCATTTTCTGAATGAATCACTTTCTTATTTCCCTTTTCTTTCTGACAGGGTCCCTTTGGACCTCCTGGCCAAAAAGGAGAGGTAAGTGTCAGACACTGGGGCTCATGCCCCAGAGGATTTAGGAGTAAGCATGACCATTGCACCTCTGTAACTATAGAATAAACTCTGCTCTGGTGTCATTGCCTAGAAGCAGACTTTCCTCACAATCATGCTAATAAAATCTATGAGAAAAATGGTGATTTGTGGCATTCAAAATATTGAAATCTGTTTGATAGTTTTGCTGCAGCAAGGACTCCTCTTACAATGAGTGATACATGCAGAAACACCTTTAGGATGTAAGAAATGTATTTGATCCTCCAGATCCATTCAGGATCTGAAAGTCTTAACTAAGAACATCTTAACTAACCCCCAGGAGAAAAGAATGGACCATGACTTCCATTTTAAGTGGTTTTGGTCCTTTTTATTCTTGACTGCAGCCAGGAAAAAGAGGAGAACTTGGTCCAAAAGGTGTCCAAGGACCCAACGGGACAGCTGGAGCACCAGGCATCCCAGGACATCCAGGACCCATGGGTCACCAGGGGGAGAGGGGTGTCCCTGGCATCACAGGAAAACCTGGACCTCCTGTAAGTACCTGCTGCTTCTGCAGCACAGTCAGGGAGCCTGTGAAGTGAAAAAATGGGTTGTGGGGTTTTGGATAAGGTCCTCCATTTCAGCAGGCAAAAATAAGGCCAAATAAACCCCAGATTAAATATCTGGCCTAACATTAAAATTAATTGCTGCCATTTGTACAACAGAGTTCTGAAGGGAAGCTGTCACCTTTTGAAGAGGGGAAAGAACCCCCTGCTCTTCATGCAGGACCTTGTGCTGCTTCCCAAGCTCCTGCAAATGTGTTTTGTGTCCTGCAGCTTCTGCCAGGGCTGGTTATTGATAAGGAGGTTCCTACAAAGACAAATTCTTCTGTTAACTGCAGGGCAAAGAGGCCAGTGAACAACATATCAGAGAACTCTGTGGGGAAATGATAAATGGTGAGTATTACTGAGAGAAAACTGACTTTAATTACCAGATCAGTAGATCCTGAACATAAATGGCTTCTGAGATTTGTTAATTTTCTGTCTTCATAGGAAAAAGTAATACAGTGACCTTGAGTGTAAGGAAATTATTCAGGAGGTCACCTTGTTGTATTCAGGAGGTCACTTGGTTGGGGATGTCTTTTAGTGTTCTAAAATTAGTATTTTTAAATTATTCATCATGGCAACAGTCAAAATGCACTGAAAGCAGCTTTGGCACAAGTGTTGTGTGAGACATCCTGCACTAACCTGTGTCATTCTGAGCTCTCCTCAGTGCACCTCATTACCTTGAAGCAGGATCTCAGGGTGTGTCCTTCTTTCTTCAAAGTGACTGTTTTGCATTTGGAGGTCACATCCCCTGTTTGGGATGAGGCTAAGCTCTGAAAGTTTGTTTCAGGAAATTATTTAAGTGTCATTTGTTGTACTTGACATCCTTTAAAGGGGTTTTAGAAATAGGAATAATCAACCCGGCAGATTTATGATTAATATCTCTGTCTGTTGGGATGTAAAAAACCCCAAAAAACTACAGGTAAGCAGGAAGGACAGATTCACTGTTCCCTCCTGCCAGGAGCAGTGGCAGGAAGTTCTGCCTAAAGAAAGGGTGCAAATGTTGGAGATGCAGTGTTTAATGATGTTTTTCAGAGCAAATTGCACTGCTGGCTGCTAACCTGAGGAAGCCCTTGGCTCCTGGAATGACGGGCCGGCCGGGCCCCGCTGGGCCCCCTGGGCCCCCTGGAAGCACGGGAACTGTTGGGCATCCTGGTCCCCGTGGGCCCCCTGGCTACAGGGGCCCAACAGGAGAGCTTGGTGATCCTGGACCCAGAGGCAAGTTCAGAGTGAAACAATTTACTTCTCTTTTATGCCCACTGAAATAAGCTTGTCCTGAACTCAGCACTGGGGAGAGGAGATCAGGCCTTGGTGGAGTTCTGCACCTTGAGGGGTGCCGTGGAAGCAGAGATCCCTGCAGCATCCAGAGGATTTGTGGCTCCTCTTGTTCTCTCCCCGTGCTGTCGGTGGCTGCAGCTGCAGAGCAGAGCTCACTGTGGGAATTGTGTTTGTGCTTGAAGGTGACCCTGGTGAAAAGGGAGACAAAGGACCTGTTGGCCAAGGAATCGATGGGCCTGATGGTGACCAAGGGCTGCAGGGTAAGTGTGGGAAATCAGTGAATGCTGCATGGCTGAAGGGAAGGCTGAGGGACAGCTCTGCATGCTGATGGCAACAGACCATCAGCACTCAGTTACAGGTGTGACAACTCTGAGGCTCTCCAGATTAAGGGAAAGGATGGTGTCTGCTTCCTGATGATTCCTTTATTAAAAGATTCAAGATTAATTTATGCAAATTAATTAATATTTATGGAAACTTGGAAGAATATTCTTTATTTTGCTCACCTGTTAAAGCAGCTTTTCTAATTGGGATTACACCTGTACAATGAATAAACTGCAGGCACCAAAAGCAGGCTCTCAATTCACAGAATTTCATAAAGCCAAAATATTTACAACCATGTTATCTGAAATTCTTCCACAGAATTTATACCATCAAATTTCATAATATTTATACCCCATTGTCTCAGAATCTTCCATAAAATAATTAATCTATGTTAATAATTTGTGAACTCGCACAGCCAAAACATCCCTTGACCAAATTAGGGATAAAAAAGTCCAAAGCACATACTCCAGATTCAGGGTAAATTTATTGAAAACACCTTGTACTCAACAGGCCATAACAAGTGTGATGTACAGACACTCAAAGTATATTAAGATCTCTAAAATCAACACATATATACAGATATTAAAAAAGAAAAGATGGAGATATTTCATGTATCTTTCCCCTCTCTCGTTTAGGACCACCTGGTGTGCCTGGAATTACTAAAAACGGCCGTGATGGTGCTCAGGGTGAACCCGGGCTGCCAGGGGATCCTGGGACTCCTGGCACTGTTGGGGCTCAGGGAACTCCAGGAATATGTGACACGTCGGCTTGCATGGGAGCTGTTGCAGCATCAACTTCCAAAAAATCATAAACCAACAGTACAAGAAGTGAAGAAGTGACTGAATATTTAAATAAACAGTGCATTGTAAGAAAACAGAATCCTTCTAGTGCTAAAAGGACAGATGCTCCTTCTATTCTATTAAGTGGAGACTTTGACACAGTTCTATGAAAAAGAAAGCATCAGATGAAAACTTTAATTAAAAGATGCTTTATGACTATCTTTTCCTCCCCCCAATTATTTCCCAGAATTTTTACTGCTAAACAACCTCACCTTTCCTTCCTCCCTTTGCTCAAGAGACCTGCAAGAGGAAGCATTGCTCCTTTTTACCATCACCCCCCCTGTCCTAAAGATCACCTTTTCCATTGAATTCCTTGGTGCTGCTCCCACTGACTTCAGTCCTGCAGGTTTGTGCTCTCAGACACGTTGTTAAGACACTCAGGCACCGAGCTGCCTCTTCCATCAGTGGAAATCAGGCATTTCAATATCCTGTATTTTAACATCTGAACCTTCTGGCCTAAGGAATGACCATTGCTTAAGTCTGTGCTGCCAGCTAGAAATTTTCAGATTGCACCTCAAATATTTGCCAAGACTAGTAAACAGTAATCCTCTTGCAAGCAAATTCTGCAAAAGGAGTAATGTAAATATTTTAATTTCCAGGGAAGAATTTTTGCATATTTCCATATGATAACGAAGGAAATGAAGTAACAGCATTTTCATGACCTCTACTTCAGCTATTTGCACAGTAATTGTGATGGAACCCCACCTAAGAAAGGATGCTCTTTTAAAGTCCAGCCAAAACCACCTGTATGAACTGTTGTAAAAATAAAAGGAGATTTTTTTTAACCTTTTCTTTGTGATGTTGTAAGTGTCATTATACAAATCAAATTAACTTGGCTAAACTCCATTTTCCAGAACTAGGTTTTACTAGTATTGTTTGGACATAAATTGCTGCAAAATTGTTCTTATCCGTGATTTAAACCAGTATTAATTTTGGTAGAACTTTTTATACTTTAAAACTTGCTAGCATCATCTATTTAAAAAAATTAATAAAGCCACTCTCAGCTCACACACAGTTCTATTTCTGTCCTATATGCCAAAGCCTATGAACGAAGCATCATATTTCTCTTTAAATATAAAAATAGTTTGTGCATTTAAATATCTACTGTTTAAAATATTCCACTTTTGGTCTAAAGTAACAACACAAGAACCTATTGGACAGTTGTGTGGCAGACATTAAAAATAGGACTGAATTTAAAAATGCCAACACCATTGCACTACTCTTTGGAGCTAATTATGTTAAATATGTATGCCAATGCAAAATTCATAATACACACAGTTTAGAAACTATGCATTTGTCCAAATAACCAATACAATATTTACATTTTAAATGGAAAAATGGGCATTATAATATGGTAACTTCCGTTTCTTTATACACTGGAAGAATGAGTTTGCATCTGGCCATTAAAACAACAGGAAGATGGATGTTCTACAACTCTTCCAATCTGTACTGCATCATCTTTAAAAAATAAAATAAAAGGAAAAAATTAAGTGAGACCCCAAAGCAGGATGACAAGAAATTTTGTATAACTAAAGGGTTAAAATAATTAATTATTATTCTGGTCCCAAAGCCCCTTGAACAGGGCAGATTCCCATTGCTGGTAGTTACCTTCCATTTCCATTTGCAATAGAGAACGTTTCTTTTAAATTTCTATTTATATATATATTTACAAGTTACACTTTCAAATTCCTATTCAGCATGTAAATGGAAAGAATAAAACACAGTTTGGACTGCTGTCACACAATTCAGGGTGGGCAGGTCAGGCTATTTGGTCTCCATAGCTGTACGGTTTTCCTGTGCTGGACACATTACACACGAGTCTGGTCTTCCAATTTTTAGTCTCCTGCCTGTTTTGCCACAGAACACAGTCTCAAATTCCTAAAAAAATCAAAATACAAAAGAAAAATGTTATATTTAACATAGATGTTTACTTGAGATGTTTGTTTCATTTGTGCCTTCAATAGGAAGGAAGAGAGGCCATATCCATATCTAGACCAGCAGGTGTTCCAAGACACACCCTCCTAAAATTCTTGGCAGAGCCAGAATTCCTCTGGAGCTGCAACTACTGCTGAGGAGAACAGAAGCTGCTTTTAAGGCATGTAACCCTTCAACTCTGCTCATCCACTCAATACAGTGTGGGCATGTAGCTGTGATCCCCCTCCCTGAACTAACTAGAAGCCTGTGAAAAGGGTAGAAAATAGAGAAAATGAAGGAGGGGAGGAATCATTTAAGACGACCTTGTTGTCCAAATAGGATCATGCTCAGGAATTGTGTAACTAAAAATAATTAATTTTAAAATTCAATTTGAAAACACTGACTGAGGACAACCTGTAATTTCTCACTAGTGAACTCAAACAGCTGAAAGAAATAAAAAATGAAAATTTAAGGGAAGGTTCAAGGACGTGGTGGGTCCTTCACAAACAGCAGCTTTGCACCACAGTTCTACATTATGACAGCTTTAAAACATTTTCCATTTTTATCAAGACCAAAAATGAAATGAGATTTCAAACCTGCTTCAGGGAGTCGCCGTGCCTTTCCTGAATGTACTTGAGGAATGCAGTTGTCCACTGCAAAGTTGTTGCCTTGTCGGTGTCAATCGTGCAGAAGGGAACGAGGAGATTGAGCTCGTCACAACAAACCCGGATCCTGCGCCTGCAGGCAAACACCCAAGGTCATCAACCAGGGGCCAGAGGGAAGGGAAAAATACAGAGAGCAGGAAGACTACCCACATGTGCAACCAGCCATGGACTTTGGGGACTGCTTTGTGTTTGCTACAAGCTTTGTGTATTAGTTTTGTTACAAAGTGAAAACAGTTTACAGAGTGAAAACACAAAGACAACCGCAATGAAACAAAGATATTTTTTTCCCATCTAACAAACACCAAACCCTCACCTCCTGCACTGCTTTTTCTTGGAGCTAACACAAACCATGTCAAGCTTACATTTACTCTGGATAATCAGAGTACTGCAGTACCAGTATTTTATGCTTCGAGAGGTGTTTCATGGCCCCTGCTCCCAGAATTACCTCCTGTCTCTCTCCAGTCGATTGTGCCTTTCCCTTCTCTGGGCACTTCCATCCTGGGAACCACTTTGCACCTGCACACTGGAGCTGGGCTGTGCTGACTGCCAGGGGCCCTGGGCAGCTGCAGTGCTCTGGTTGTTGTCCCGGGTGTTCCGAATCTCTCCGAGAGGTTTGCGATCCATGTTTGCATCCAACAGATTTATTCGGCTGCAACTTCTGTTTATGGCTTGCTTGCATAAGGTGTCTTGTTGGAAAAATAAAAATGAAAAGAATGACCTATTTGTTATTCTCCCACTAACCTGAAAACAGTGATCATGGAAAGTTCTTTTGGTGCTGTATTTATATGGAATAATCTTTGAAGCTTTACTGCCAGGCTACATTGATTCTTACAGCAAGACATGTCCTGCAGAAGACCTAAGGCACTGCTTGCTATTCCAAAATCCACACAGCTTCTATTTTCTCAGAGAGCCCACTGAGATTGCACCTGCCCTTGGTGAGCACTTGAGGCAGCCCTTAAAATGTTCTTCAGTTTGATACTGACTGGGTCTGCTGGATCAGCTTTGGGGTCAAAGAATGCACCCCTATGCCACGGGGTTTGGTGGTGTTTGGTCAAAGGATGGAGGTCTTTTCCAACCTTAATGATTCTATGATTCTAAAGAAACCAGCTGCTGAACCAAGGCCCAGATTTTCAAAGGTACTTTGTAACCTCAAGTCTCCTCATTTCAATTCAGAAGTGCTAAACAGTTTTGAAAGTACAGGTAAACTTAAAGGTGTTGACCATCCTTGGAGAAATCTAGCCCCACGTTGCCTATAGAGCATCTTTGCCATAAGAACCTCACCTCCCACATTCACTAAAATCATATTAATTCCAGAAAATAATTTTTAAAAAATTAGATTTGAAGAACAAGAGAAAACTAAGTGAAAATAAGATAAATGGTTTACCTCCAACTTTAATCCAAACTTCCTCAGGCAAAGCTTTATTTATAGCACCTACTGTCTGTTTCGTGGATTCAACTTCCTGATAGAGAAAAGGGAATGTTTTGGGTATCCCAAGGTCTTGATGTTTGGCAGCTTCCAAAATAGTGCAAGATGTTCCACAGGTCTGTGAGAACAAAAAGGAAACACTTACAAAACTATATAATATACATTAAAACAAAATCAATTATTTGATGTCTTTCTGTTAGCTTCTTAAATTACTTCTTCAGGCAAAATTAATCCCAAATACACACAACTGTGGGGTTTTGACAGAGCGATTAATTTTGGGGATACCTCTGACATTTCTCAGTGCCATGCTATTACTTTTGCTTCAGAGGTTACTGCAAGTTGTGGAGAGCAAAATATCTTTATCACCAAAATGAGTTAGAAAGAAAGGAACTACAGAAAATGGTCTTGCACAGATGAAACAGATGATAAACTGATAAACTCTAGGAAAAAAAGAGATCTGATGGCCTATTGCTTGTTACTGGGACACACATAATTACAAATGCCACAAAAGTGACTTGACTGTCTTAAAGATTAATAAACAAATTGCCTTACAGATCATTCTGATCACCCCTATTCAAACCCAGCCACACTCTACCACAAACCTTCAGAATTCTACTACACCCAGGAAGTTAATGCCATCAGCACTGGAAGGTGGCAGAGGAGAGTTACCTGTGCTTGGGAAGGATTAGCACTTCCAGCAGCAGAACATGCATTCATGGTAAAGAACGGGTATGTAAATGGTAAGGAATGGGTGGCAGGTGCAGCCTTATTTTTCCCTAGTGCAGCACACCTGTTCCCTTGCTGGTGAAGAGGAACACCCACCACTTCTGAGGGCTGGCGGATCAATGTCACTAAACTTCAGACAAAAACAAACAAACAGAAAAAAACATACCAGGCTGACTGCTTGGAAATGAGTGCAGGAATAAAGTACAGCTACAAATATTCTAGAAACTATCACCAAGAAACCACTTTCATTTACTGAAAACAGAAATCACTGTTATTGCTATGTTGCCCACTTCAGGGGCCAAATAAAAGAAAAGAAAAATCAGCCAAGGAGGTATTTTATTCTGTGCAATAACAAGGTGCTTCACGCCTCAATAAAACATTTTGTCAGCACATTAAGATAGGTACAGGAGGTTAGGTTAGTTTGTAAAACAATATTTTTGCTCCAGTTTTCCCCATAGTCAAGCCTCCACATTATAACCCGAATCTATCATCATCATCATTATTATTTTTATTATTAGCAAAAATCTACTTTGCTTTTAGCAAGCTGCATATTAAAAGTAGGTAATATTCTCTCGCCTTTATTTACAGTACATGTTATCAAGAATGAAGTTGTAAAGTAATTCATTTTGGAACTCCATGCTGTACCATTTATGCAATAAACAGAGGGGCCTAAGCTGAGCTCAGAGGAGTCGCAGGCACAGTTTAACAAAGCCCAACCCATCCTTCTCATATATTAAAACAAGCACTATTCATAGGTTTCACTTAGCAAATCACTTTCGAACTACATGATACATAGTTTAACAACATAAACTAAAAGTAATTGCAACACACTTGTTAAGAGTTACTCCAGATTCTTGGGATTCTTGACATCTGGGGTTTTCTGTCGGGCTGCTGTTGAATCTGTCTTCCAACCGAGCTCTGACTGCAGGTTTAGATCTAACCTCTGGTGCCAGTGCCGAATTTTCAACAAATATGTTTTCCTTATTCTCCCCCAAGAAATTTTCACCCTGTTTAGCTTTTGCTACACTGCATCCCGAGACTTCTACAGAGCTACTACTGTTGGGCGCTTTCTCTCTCTGGTTCACAGGGAGGTTGGACTCGCTAAGTAACATCATCCTGAGCTCCTGCAAGTCAGCATAGCCCAGGTGCGGGTTAGAACTCGGCCAGTAGCTGTCACAAGGCAACCCTGACTGACAGGTCACTGGGCAGACCGACTGGTTCCCAGAGCTGTTGGATGAGCCCCCGTCCTGACTGGTGCTGGGGGAGGGCTGCTGCAGAGGGGGGTCTGCAGAGGGGCCAGGCGAGGAGAAAGCGCTGAGCCTGGCTTCCACTTCACCTTCGCTACTCTGCGCCTCCGTGTGCGAGCAAAGTATGTGCTGCAGCTGGGTGTACTCAATGTCCATCATCTCCACCAGGCTGGCCTCGGGGGTGGCGAAGCCAAGGTTTTGCTCACCAAAGGAACTGTCACTTGAGCCTCCAGGTCCGACAGCAACGGGAGCGGGGTCAGGAACACTAGCTGGGCTCTGAGGAATGGTCTGAGGCTCCTCGGGGGCTGATCCTGACATGGCTACAGCAAACCTAATCAGTTACCAATGTCCCTTTCAACAGAAAACCATAAAACCTTCAACAATTGTCAGTACTATCCATTAAAAAAAACAAACCCAAAGGCAGAAAAAATTGCACTTAACACTGATTGGCGAGGTAACAGAGTGGGGACCAAGCTGCCGCTGGCGGGGTACCTGACACCCTGACCATGTCTCCCCCCCCGGGTGAGACCCTCCCTCCCCCTCCAGCACAGCTGCTCACGACAAACGGCCTTCACCTGTCCCCGCCCCGGCCTCGGCGGGGAGGCTGCGGGCACTCTGCGGCCTGGCACCCCCTGAGACAGCGCCCGGACGGCGGCGGGGCAGCCCGGGCGGGCGGGAGCGGGGCCCCCGCGGCCGGGGGGAGCCGTGGGGAGCCGGGGCGGGCCGGGCCGGGCCGGGCCGGGCCGGGCGGGGCCGGGCGGGGCGGGGGCGGGAGGGGACGCGCGGGCCCTCAGCCCGGCCGAGCGCTGCCCGAGCGCGCCGCGCGCCGCCGCCAACGGCCGCGCGTAACCGCCGCCCGCGCGCGGGGCCGCGCGCGCCCCGCCCCGCCCCGCCCCCGCCCGCCCCCTCAGGGCTGAAACTGACCCGCGGCGGAGCCCGGGCCGGCCGAAAGCGGTGTCGTGAGGAGATAAAGGAAGGGAACGCGCCGCTGCAATGTGTGTTTACAGACGTGTTTCGGGTTCTGGACACACGGTTTACTGGTTTAGCTGATTTGCGGCGCTCGGCGGGCTACGCGCTGTTGTGCTGAATTTTGACTAATTAAACCTACTGGCTGCTTAGCCTACGGCTAAACTGTGTTAGTCGGCTTTGTGGCTAACGGAAAGCTCAGAGAGAGCAACGGCCCGGGCTGCGCTGCGCTGAGGGAACTGCCCCAGCTGCACCAGGCGGAGGCGAACCTGGGCGAGAGGGAAAAGGCGACAAAACCAGCTGGACTGACGGGAAAAACCAGCTGGGTTAAGGGGGAAAACCAGCTGGGTGAACGGGAATCGGTTGTCGTTCCCCACGAAGGGCCCTGGAGCCGCCTCAGCCCCGAGCCCCGCGGGGAGAGCCCGAGCGGGGCAGCGAGGGGTCCCGGCCCGGGGTGCGAGTGGGAAAATGGAGAGGAAAAAAATGCCCCAAGGCAGTGTGCACTGACATTTCCATGAAATTCAGCCGCAGTCCGATGGTCTCACTCGTGACTTCCCTCTAGACGCAAACCCAGAAACTTTAAAGGCAGTTTTGTGCACACTGAACTCAATTACACACTTTTCTACTTCTCTAATCCTCTTCCACACTCCCCTTTATAATGGTCACAGTTGGAACAGTACAGCCTTTTATAGAAATAATAATATTTCTGCTTATATTGTTCTAAACTTTGCAAGGGGTTTTGTGAAGAAAAAAAATTATCAAAATACTCTTTGTAATGTTAGCTTAGTACAAACATAGACAAATGCTCAAAATTGTGAGTTCTTTCATGTTAATCAAAGGTCTGGATAAAGCCAGAGAATTGTTTTTCTCTTTCTTGCAATGCTGGACAATCATTCAGTGCCATTTTTAGTCTCTGTAAATTTAGTTAAATTATTATGTTGGCTTCAGCCTGGCTTTTACCACCTGCTGCTGTGGAGGATACAGGAACCCTGCTGCAAAATCCAACTCCAGCTGATTGTTAACTGCAGAAAGCTGGGGTTTAACAATGTCACTGGAACCTATGCTGTTGATTTTTTTGCCACTTAATCTCTGTAAGGATGGATTTACTGATCCTAAACAATAAACAGATCCCCCAAAGTACTAAAGGAGAATTTCCTAAAAGATGAAAAGCCACACACCTATTTCATAAAAATGTAAAGCCAAGAAAATCATAAATGGTGTGACCTGAATTAATACTTTTTCTTTTCTTCAGATTTTTGGATGCAAAAATTTTCAAATTCCAAGCATCCTGATTCAAATGTAAAAAAAAAAAAAAGCCCTTCAAAATAAATTAGGGGATGCCTTAGAAGTAAGAAAAGAATCATTAACACAGATTTTTGCTATTTTTTAGAGGGCCTGCAATCAAACATTGGCTGGCTGTGACATCCTGCAAAATGTCATTAAACTACGAGGAAACAAAACCCCTGTGCCATCAGTCTCTTGTGGTTATAAATAGCAAAATGTAGAAAATAATATACACATACACATTTAAGAAATGGACAACAGCTCTCTGTAGGTGTTTATTCTACTTACAGTAACAAAAACCTGTGAAGTCTCATATTTTAATGTACAGTGATATATTTTGCCATATAAAATACAATTTACAGAAATTTCTATCAAGTAAACCTAAACAAACACACATTTTGCATACTTTTATGTATGTCTTTAAATTAGAAACATCTCATTAGGAAAAAAAATCTTACACCGCAGTTGATGTTTGCATTGAATACGATTCCTTTGCATGTTACCATTTTCCCTCGGGTTCAGGACACAGATGATCATTTCAGCAAATCCTGCATGTACAAGGACCTCAAGGATGCACCAATGTGACTGTGGTGACACACTGCTACCTGTAATATAGTCCTCAAGATGCAAAATGTTTACAGGAATCTAATTTTACATTTCCAAATCCATCTTGGCAAAATACCAAAATATTTACCCAGCGGTCAATTTATACATTCAAATAAACTAGTGGGGCTTTATTTCACACTTTACAATTACGTGCTTGAGGACTACATGGGAAGTAGCAATGTGATGTATTTCACCACGAAAAATGTCCCTCTTCAATCACAACATGATGTACCACCATAATCTAAAGTTTAATGCAGCTGTGTCTTTTCAGTGGAGAGTTTTATTTACACCGCCAGCCTAAGCAGGGCCTAACAAAAGAACAGTATCGTTTATTTTTCAAGAGCCCTTTTAGAATGAAAGAGCACTTCTATAATGAAAAGTTCAATCCAGTTGGGAAATTTCTTAAATCTGTGGAAAAATTCTGCAAAACCAAAAAATGCTCCACTAAATCAGTTCAATTAAGTAACAGATTTAGTGGCCTATTTAACCAAATGCTCTTCCTTCCTTTGGTTTACCACTTTTCAAAATAAATGTCTGATGCTTCTATAAGTTTTGCTGGTTATAAAGGTGCTACTCTTGTATTTTCTTTAATGACAGGTTTGTAAAGGTGGGATATTTAAAACCTCATGAAAAATAACAAAGCATGACTTGTTTCTTTCCTGTACACTTAACAGATGGATTCCAGACCCAAAATACACGTATATAAAAGGAAGATAGTGCACTTTAAGCTTATAACATTCCATTTTCAAATCCTCATCAGTCACAAGTAATAATTAACACTGTTCTTTTGCAGCCTTTCCCTAAACACATGACCCTTCCATTGTAAAAGAAACATGACACCAACATTTTTAGTGTGTGCTGTAGGAACAATTTTGACACCAAAATATCACGTAAATGAGATGTAAAGGTATGGCTCCTCAGGTCTGGATTAAATTCTCCTATAAAATTACAATTCAAGTTACTGGAAAACATAACTTTATAATCTTAAAAAGCAATATGCTCTTCTTAGACTTTTTCCATTTCTGTACTGTAAATGGAAATTTTAAGATAAAGATGCAAGTAGAAAAAACAAAATTTCAGTACAGGTAACGTTGTGAATCTTTATAAGAAAAACATTATGCACAAAATGCAGCAAGTGAAAGTCCATTATGTTCTTGCTTTTCATCTATCTGATTATTTTCATTCACAGTTGTTCAAAAATTGCTTATTTGTCAGTACATGGGGTAAGGCTAGTTTTACAACAGAATTTTTCCAAAGGTGAGAATATGTACAGTATTTACAGATGTGCAGTCCTTGCTGTGTTGCCAAAGGGTATTATTTGTAGGAAGTATTAGTCACAGTTCTATGACTGATTGCTGGAAGATGAAGCTTCAGTTTCCACTGCTTTCTGAGTTTCCTTCGGTGTTTCTGGCTTTGTCTCTTTACCAATTTCCTTACTCTTACTCCTGTCTTTGCGATCTTTCCCTCTTTCCC
The DNA here is from genome assembly GCF_036417665.1 of Passer domesticus. Classification (NCBI taxonomy): domain Eukaryota; kingdom Metazoa; phylum Chordata; class Aves; order Passeriformes; family Passeridae; genus Passer; species Passer domesticus. Next base: position 10,074,145 of record NC_087489.1, on the reverse strand, counting down.
TGTCGCGATCTCGATCTCTGTCCCGATCCCTTTCCTTCTCCCGGCTTCGATCCCGGTCCCTGTCCTTCTCTCTGTCGCGATCCCTGTCTCTGCTTCTCGATCGCTCTCTATCACGTCTCCTGTAAGAGTCCCTCTCTCTGTTTCTTGTCCTATCTCGGTCTCTGCTTCTTTCCCAGTCCTTACCCCGCTCTGAATCCTTGTCTCTATCTTTGTTTTGGCTCCTATCTCTGTTTTTATCCCATTCCTTCTCTCTGTGTCTCTCCCAGTCCCTGTCTCTGCTCCAGTTTCTGCCACGGTCTCTTTCCCAAGGTCGGCCATGTTCTCGATCCCTTCGTCTTTCCTCAAAGCCTCTACCTTGGCGATTATCTGCTTGTTGAAGCTCTGGCTGATCCAAACCCTTATCTTTATTTCCTCCCTCATATCTCTCTCTCTGTCTCCCTTCAAATGTCTGGCCTCTATAGTCAGGATTTTTGCCTTCTCGGAAGTCAGATGTGGGCCACTGTCCTTCCGACTCAGGTCCTTGTCCAGACATATTGGAAAGAGATGCAGATGGTCCACCTTCCTCCCACATCTCTTTTCTATGAGTTGGTGGATGACTTGGAAGGTCCAGGAGTGGTCTTGGGGGTGGTTTCATACCTTGTGGTGACTGACCCTGGTAATGAAACCTAGAAGGAGGTTCATCTTCTTCTGGAAACATTGGAGGTGTGCCTCCTCTTGGTCCTCCATACTGATGTGGTCCTGGACCTCTCTGGTTGGAAAATCTGGATGGTGGGCTCCCTCTCCGTTCTTCATATGGCTGTGGCAAAAGTCCCCTTGAACCAGGCATGTGATTTGGAGCTGGACCTCTCTGCCCTTCAAATTGGTTTGGGTGAGGCCCTCTTGGTCCCCCAAAATGACCTGGGGCTGGACCTCTTGGCCCTCCAAACTGAGGGCCCCCTCTCTGTCCTTTAAACTGACCTGGTGGGGGTCGTCTTTGACCTCCAAAAGGAAAAGGTGAAGGTCCTCTGTTTCCCATAAACTGGGAGGAATCTGGTCCTTCAAACTGTCCTGGAGGCCCCATCATTTCATCATATTGGGAATCTGAGAATTCCATTTGTTCCATGTGAGGGTCCCTGTGATCTTCAAAATGAGGTGGTGACATTCCTCTTGGACCACCATGATAAGAAGGAGCAGGGCCCCTATTATCACCAAAAATAGGTGGTCCATGCTGTCCAGAAAATAAGGAAGGAATAGGACCCTTTTGACCTCCAAATCTTCCAGACTGAGGTCCTCTTTGCCCGTCATTATTTGGAAAACCGTGCTCTTCAGAGAACTGTGGTGCTGGCCCTCTAAAATTAGGTCCATGAGGTCCTCCAGGTGCATTGAGCATCATTGGAGGTCCCCCTTTCTGTCCAGACATAGAAAACGCTCGGTTTTCCTCAAAGTGCTGTGGGGGAGGTCCACCCTCACTCTGAGCTGGTGCAGATTCAGTTTGTTCTACAAACTGATGAGACTGAGGATGTCTTTGTTCATCATATTGCACTGATGAAAGACCCATCTCTGGTTCAAAGTGTCCAGCTGCCTTTTCCTGCTGAGGAAATATTGTATTTGAAAAGGAATCCCTTCCCATTGCTTCCTTTGACTCATTTGACCATGACACTTGATGCATATCTTGCAAAGATGAGCTGTCGTTTGATGTGGAGAAATTAGGCTGAAAAGATGTACTTGGTGGGGTTGGAAGCAGCACTTTACGTATAGGTTTGGAAGCAGAAGGATCTCCAGAAGCTGATTGACTCAAGTTTTCCAAAGTAACTTGAATGGTGTGTTCAAATTTGCTGTTAGATGTCTCCTTCTGGGGCACCGTAGATGTCTGTTCACTTGAAACCCAATTATCAGCAGTAAAACCAGGTTGAGTAGTAGAAATTAAAGCATTATCTTCCTTACCAAGTGAAGTCTGCAAAGTATTTGGAAAACTTGCTGGAGTGACCTCTCTTGTGGCTATCTCATTCTGTACTACCTGTGGCTTTATTCGAGAATCAGCACTGTCATTCTCTGTCACCATCCTTCGAGCCTGTCGAGGATCTCTGTTCTGCCTTGGGTCACAGCCCTGGTTTAAAACTTGTGCTTGCTGATTTAAAGATGAAGGTAAATCTACTTTTTGTGTAGCTTGCTGGTCCTGATGGAATAATTCAGACTTCATTAGGGAAGCTTTCGCTGGTGGAGGTGACATTAAAGCATCAGACACTGAAAAGTGAGCCATTGAAACACCAACAGCTGCTCTTTGTTGTCTGAGGGCTTCTTCTTGTTCCTCTAGCTGCCTTTTCTGTTCTTCTATTTGTTTGTTTAATTCTTCCAACATTTTTTGCTGTTCTACCAATGTGGAGGATGCAGATAAATCAGACACAAATGAAGCAGACGCTTCTGAAGAACTGCTTTTACTGTCTGTATACATTTTGTTGGGTAAATCATCAACAGTAACTTTTGCTTCTTCCAAGATAGTTTCATCCTCTGGATCATAGGCCTCATCCTCTAGTTCTGCTGTAGTAGAGGGCTTTTCCACACTGTAGTGTTTGTCACTCTCACCAGTCTGCGTTTCAAAGGCTTTCTCTGGACCATATTCTTCCTCAGGATCATAAGGTCTGTCATCCTCCTCCTCTTCTATGGCTTTGTCCTTGGACATCTGTCCGAACTGCTGCACAATGGGATCTAACAGAGGAACCGCTGACATCCCGCTATCTGCCGCAGCTTGACTTTCCTGACTGGAAGACTGAACAGTTCCAGAATCCTTGGCAGGAGGCTCAAAAGTTTTCTTTTTCCCGAAGAGGGTCTGCAGGATGTGCTCAAGAGGCGTGGCCGTTTTTGAGGATGAGGAGTGTGTGGCAGTGCTGCTTGCAGGAGCAGCTGGGGTTGAAATCGCTGGGGTCACAGTAGTTGTGGGGCCACTTTTAATGGAGGACAGTATTTTTAATACTGAAGGAGTCACTGCCGAGGTGTCTGGAACAGAAAGTGGGGGTGGAGGTGGAGGAGGAGGAGATCCAGGTGGTGTTGTACTCATGGTGGAGTCTCCTGAATAAAGTGTGTATTTTGGAGTTTTCTTCTCTTGTGAAGCTGGAGGCCCTTTAGAGAACAGGGATGGCTCGGCTTCATCATGTGCTTGAATTCTGCTTCGCTTCTCCTCCATTTTTTCCGTCTCAGTGGCAGGACGTTTCCCTTTCTGGCAGATAACCAACCCAAGGATTAAATTTGGCCGAGATGATTCAAGACCTGAAAGAGAACACAAAGATTGTATATGTAAAAATCTGATTTTTAATGATGCTTTCAGTAGAAACCTATTATTTTACAAAGTGGCAAATACAAAAGTCATAAACAGTTTTCTAAGTTCCATCAGACCTATTAGCAATTTTCATTAGTCTACAAGCATATGCATTTGTATTTCTTACTTTTTATATGTATTCATACGTAAGTTTAAAAGTTTAAATTCCTTGCTCAATGTTTTTAATAAAGGACTGCAGCACCAGGCATCATTGTTAAAGTATTTCTGCAGAAGTTCAAAGAGAAGCAAGCTGTTATTTTTGTATCTTTACATTGTTTCTACTGCTCACTACTGCTTACTACTACACAACTACCCTCACTTCTCCTCCTAAAAAACAAATATTTACATTTAGCTTGCAAATATAACAGAGATACTGAAAAGTGAGAAAACTTGGACTAAACACTGCTCTGTGTCATACAACCTGTGCTAAAAGTCCACATTGACACAAATCAATAAATATTTTGTCTCCAAGTTAAACAAACACCAATAATGGCAAAACGGATCACATCAAACAGTGTTTGGAAACAGTGTTAAAGCTGGTAATTACTCCCATTTGTTGTGTTTTTTCCAGCCAGACATTATTTTAAGAGGCGTGAGAAGCTGGGAAACTGCAGATGTCCCAAACAAGCCCAGGAGAGGCGCTTGGCTGGGCCAGCACCTGGTGTGGGGTGAGAAGGCCTTGGAGCTGCTGGCCACAGGGTGGGAATCAGGCCTTGACAGGCCAGTAAAAAACACCACGAGCAGACCTGCTCCTTTGTGAAGAGCTTCAGACTTGAAGGAGAAGTATATCCAGAAATGATAAGAAAGTTTCAGATAAAGAGGAAAAATGCAAAGGGCTGTAGGTCTGCCTCCTGTATTTTTTCCTCCTACAAGCACACTTCCTCTGGCAGGTAAACATGCCTAGAATGAAGGGCAGGGACCAAACCCTTTAACATACAGTGGTGGCAAATGTAGAAAATTCTTTAACTTCTGGACTAAATGGCCTTTAAAAGGCCCTCTTTAAAGGCCACTGTCCTCCCTACATGTGCTATTAGTTATGATTTCTATTCAGCAAGGAAGCAGTAATATAGAAACATAAAATAACCTGTGAAATAAAAGATAATATTGTGAAATTAAAGGTAATACTCATTGTGGATAAATGGCAATGTGAGAGCTCTGACCTACATTGACCTTTCTATTCAAGATCCCATAAGTAGGAGATTTTTATATATATGGTCCTTGTTCTTATTAAACCAACTTCTCACTAAGCAATATTAAAAAAAATCTAATTATTAGCACCAAAACCCTTTTCATACCAACACAACCCCTAAACCCCAGAGTAGCAGATACATTCCATTAGCAAACCACATCACACATACATTAATCTGGTGAAACAACTCAGAAGTTTTACTGGGACTCCTAAATTTACCATCTAGAGAGGAAAACGCATCAGCTGTTTTCCTAAATTGATGTTAATGAATAACAACTCCCCAGTTGGTGGGTGTTGACCAGTGCAGAGCATCTCACAAACAGGAGTTCACCCAGAAACTGCCAGCAGGCATTTGCTGTTCTGCTGTTGTTAAATGTTTTGATTACCAAATTTCATGCAGAGCCTTGTGATTTATGCAATTAGTCACAATGAATTTCAAACACTGAATAACTGAAATAAACAGGTGTCAAAAATCCATCAGGCAGGATATCTAATAAATAGCAATTACTGAGAAATCGGGTTTGAATTCCTGCAAGAAATACAGATCAAGTCACTAATTAAAACAGGATAAAATTTTAATACACTTTCAAGGCAAAAAATTCCAGCAGCAAGTTAATAGCATTAGTTATAAATTACCGTGTTTAGAATTTAGTCATCATAGAATAAATCCATTAAAATGTTACATTTTGATACTGGAATTTTACACAAATATTAGAAATTGTGCCTAAGCTGACTTCTACACTCACTCAGTTCTGAGAGATCAAATACTACACGATTCCTTCAATGAAGACACATGGTCAGAGCAGCTTTCAAAGGCCACAGCCCTGTTCTATCTCAATATCCATAAATAGCTTAAGTGGCTAATTTTAGGAACAACAAAATGTTGTCTGCAATCTGCCACTACTGCTAAATGACTGCCTTTCACAAACACAGGTTTTAGAAGTGCTGCAAGCTGTGCTGGCAGAGTTAGTAGTTTTCAGTGCTAAATTATTTATAACAGTTATTATCCTATTATGCATTTGAAATCCCCAGTCTGGTTTTATTGAGTTACTTCCTGTAACTAAAGCAAATATAACAGGATCTACTAAACACTAGTATTGAATTAATATTTACTTTCCTTGGCCTTAAATACATTTTTTCATGAGATCAAGTTTACCATATTTATATGGTGCACATTGGCTCCATCTTTCCCTGGCAGCAGCAGCTGGTAAAAGCTGACCTGCACTGTTCAAGGCACAGCTTCTGCCCATCCCTGACAGACCCAAGGGAGGGACTAAGCACACCTGTGGTGAATTTTAAACTGCAGAGACCAACACAAGACTTTATCTGCATCTGATCAATGCTATTTAAATATCTGTCCCAATTAATCATGAGAGCAATTGACAGTTGCCATCAGATTTGTGCCCCCTTAATTCAGAGCCACAGATGGCTCCCAGCACTGTGACACTGCTCCACACTCAGGCTCCTCTGCTGCGTGGAACTGACTGGCACAGAATCTCAGCTTTGTAATGCCACGTTCCTCTACTGCTGCTGCTTTTCCTAATGAAATCTGCTCAGCTGAACACAACAAACTCCATTCACAATTCAGGTAAAACTTTGGTGCATTTGTTTTTTTAAGACCATTGCAACGGCATGAGCAGATTTCATGCCTTCATATTTTATGAAAACTCACAGTCCCTATAAAAAATTACCAGAACATACCAGCATTTTTTAAATCTTTGCTGATGTATATATATGTCTGTTTTATTAAAATTCGGCTACATAAGATAGTTGTTACATTCCCATCACCACTAAGTCCCTCAATAAATCATCTATTAGTTCTGTTTCTATTAGTAATTAAGTCTGATTATACTATTTTTTTACAACTGGAAGTGGTAATGTGTATGTGAAAGAGAGAAATAATTCACATACTGTAAACCACTGCAAAAGGACAGTGCAGAAGAGCCCATGACACAAAATCTGGTAATAAATATCTGCGTTAATAAATACAAATCAGGATAACCCTCCATTTTCCTGTGTTTTCAAGCTGCCCACATCAAAGTTTTCTGCAGATCTTCGAGGCACTAGCGCAGTCCTCAGTTGTGTTCCAATTCCAATCCATCAGAAAACAGGAGAAATACCTAATCCACACGTGCCTGATGGAACTAGATGATACAGCTGGAATATCTTCTAACTAGGATTTCTGGAGTGGCAGGGTTTGATTGTCCTCTCCCTCCTCCCCCCTCAGCTCATATTTAGCTAAAAATGATAGACCATCTAAAGGCAATGCTTCTCCAGGCCTTGATAGAATCTACTGGAAGGCACACGATTAAATTTAAGGAGACAATGACCACTTTCCACAAAATGTTTTTATTGATTGTGAAAGAAAGAAAACACAGTAAATTCCATCAGATGTCATTAAAAAGGTGTGGATAACAGGCTGTGGTTTTCATACATACACAAAACAAGAGGAACAGCTTACCTGATTCTTTTCACCGCTTTTAAAACACAACACAGCACAGCTGAGATAAAGGCTGCCACAGGAGTTTCCAACAAGTGTCACCTGATGGCAGAAGCCTTTAGTGAATCTTCTGTGAAACTGTTCCATCTCATGGCCTGCCTGCCCTTGAAACCTTGTTTCTGCTAACCTTTAATCTACTTGGCCTACAACTATTTATGCCAATTTGAAAACCTGACTTTTAAAATTTGTCTCCACGAACACCTGCAGATGAGACCTGAACTTGTTCTGAGCAACTCCTTCCAGTTTTGAAATACTTGTGCACTTCAAACTCAGCAAAACCAGTCTGATATTAAAAATATCTCTTACTAATAGTAAAGTTTGGCTACATTTTGGCCAACCTTCAATCCAAGGTAAAGAGTTTCATTTGAAATGAAACCCATAATGGAGAGGTAAAATGAAATGTAAAACAGAAAGCTGTTATCTCCACAGGAATGCAAGAGGCAGCAATTAGGTAAACTGAGTTATTCATCAGACCAGCAGACGCAATGGCCAATCCCATCCTTGTGCTACTGACCAAAAAGGATTGTATTTCTTTACTTCTGCCTGGAAAAGCCAGTCCATGAGTTAAGATTCTTTGCCTGCATCCCTGTGCCAAGGGGTTTTGTATTTGGTGTTTTCACTTCTTGGCTATGAAATGGGATTAACTTTTTGCCTAGCTTTCAAAAATTCAGTAAATTACAGACTATGAAGTGCTGAGATTCAACAATCCTAGTAATACAGTAATTTAGACAACAATAATCCTGCCTTTTTAGCTATTGCCTAAAAACAATTACCTAGTCTGTGCACTGTTCAAGGACAGATAAGAGATTTGAAGTGTATGAGAAAAATCTTGTCTGGGGATGCAGAGCAAGTGCCCTTGGCCATCTGATAGAGGAAGCACTTAACTCATGATGCTCCATTTGTTGAAAACCTGTCTCAGCCACTGTTGCTCAAGCATTAAAGCTGTGAGAGTGCTTTATTGAGTTTTGTGCTACACTTGTATCTGAGGGGCAGAGCTCAGTCAGCCCCCTGAAAGGTGAGCTCCTTGTTGCTTGTTCCATACCTACCATGCAGTGCCAGCCATGGCCACGGCAACGGAGCTCTGCCTTCACTGCAGCCTGCAGCTCTTCAGCTTCCCAACCTGGTATTTGCTATAAAAGCTACATCCTTCTTTGGAAACTAAGCATATGAATCTCCTTATCCTCAGATGAAGATGACTGAATTTTGTAGAGGGTGTTTCACAGTTGAATCCATTCTCAGTGTTTCTGTCACCACGTTCGACATGGGGCAAACTCCTTATTACAGGTAATTTTATCTGAAGATAGAAGAATCTAACCCTAAGGAACGGGTCCCTTTCTCCCCCAAAGGACTGATTTTCTGAAGCCAGTGATTTGACTAGAGTTTGATCCAAGTAGAACAGAACATTTCAAACACCCTGTGCCCTATACTGCATGTACAGATTAACTCAGCATGGACAGTGACAGTGCAGTGGAAACACCAGAAATGTTACCTGTGTCTTCACTCTGACTTCTTGACTCCTCTGTGGGATAAGTTTCCTGCTTGAATTAAGTGATGGTGAATGGCTTGTATGGGTCTAGGGTTTGTGAATTTAGGAGTTGCTGATAATAGGGTGGGAGTTTTGTGGTTTTGGTTTTTTGGTTTTATTTTAATATAGTGGCTGTTCCACATCCTTGATTTTACATGTAAACTCATTCTCCTAAGTCATATGAGCATCTTGATGGAAAGACTAAAGTTTGGACAATTTTATCTTAGCAGAGTTTGATCTCCAGTTTTTCCCTAATTAAGTACTTTAAAATTTGTTTTATAAAAAAATTTAACTAATGATTACATTAAATATTAAACAACTTGTCTCAGATTGCCTTTTGTCTTGTGATTTTACCTAGCATTGAACCTCCCCTGTTTTGTGCTTACCTGGTCCCTCAAAGGGCAAGAGTTTGGAAGGAATTGGGTCCTTAGAACTCAGGGGGATCAGGTAGAGATCCTTGACATGTCTGTTGTTATTAGCTACAACACCAAAACGACCACGACTGCTAAAATAGGAGTAGAGAGAGATATAGGCAACTTCTTCTTCTTCTGTTGCAGGATGGAAACGAATCAAACACAATTCCTGGAATACAAAAGCAAAGTGGAAAAATTCAACCTGCAACATACCAGCACAAGAAATGGTAAAGGGCAAATTCCAGAGGTAAAATAAACTGCACATCTATCACTCCAACTATGCCTTCAGGACAACACTCTAGATTTAAGAGACTACTGCTGTTCAATTTGCAACATTAAAATAGAATTAGGTTTGTCATTTTCAGAAACACAAATTACTTGTGTATCTTACATCAAATTGAACAGCTTGAGGCTCAAAAGAGAAACAAATGGAAAATTCTTAGTTTCATGGTTTTCTCTATAATGTCTATCAGTTTTTCACCTCTGAAGTGCTTTTAATACTAAAATATATTAAATTATGAGTTCCTTTTCTTTTAATATTTGAATTTCAATCTTCAATATTTTGATTAGCAAATAGTTTGAGGATTTAACTACTGTGCAGGAAAGAGAGATCAAGGTTTACAGCTCAATAAACACATTACTAAAATAGATAAAAAATTTCAAAGAAGTGGTTTAGTTTTCCATGTGTGATCTATGTCAGTATTTGCTGTTTAATACTCTGTATTATAAAAAGTTGTCATTTTACACTGCTGTCTATTTCTTCTGGGTTTTGCAAAGGATTTTAAGTGAATACCTTAGAAAGCGAAGATTTGAGTTTGCCAACATAATCCCAGACTGTCTTCGGTGAGATCCTCCCACCAATGTGAATTGTGTCAGGTAAATCCTAAACAAGAAGCATTACATGGTAGTGTGAGAAAAACCAAAAATTCAAACCAAAAAAGGCAGTGCATGTTGCCCCATCCCAGTAGCCCAGTGGATAGTTAAATTTTAGTACAATTTTGTACATATGTTTTTAAATTCAGACAGGTTATTCCTAAATTTGGAGGTGTTTAATTATGGCATGTGACCCAAAGGCCCACAGGATACATGGAACAGATACACACACCAAACATGGAGAGCAGCAACACATCAAATAGTTCTGTATGCCCATTACTGGCACTTATAGGGAAACTGTAATATACATATCTACTGGCTTTTATAGGGAAGCTGTTATCTGAAATACAGCTTTTCTCCACATTTGCAGTGACCCCAAGTCATTTGAATTCTGATGAATTTCCTGTCACAAGGACAGTGAAACTCGTTTCAGCAAAAGCAGTACTCAGAAGAACAAGCAACCTTATTAAGTCCTAAACCACACATTTGTGTTTGAAAATTCCTAAGTCACCTAAAATGCCCTTGAGAGAAAAAAAGAGGAAGAAAAACCTTTCTACTGTCTCATTATTTGAATGTACACCCTCTCAGAACAGTATCATCCAACTGGTTTTACTCGGAAATTAGTAACACAGATGATACTTCTCATAAACAGCTGAACAAAATTTTCTAACAGATCACATCAGTGACCCTTCTAGTTTGAGAACAGAACAAGGCACACACTTTACAACACTGGCTCCTAGACAAGGAAGCTGATGTAAAGCCATTATTCCATGGCAGATCCTAACATATGTATAAACACGTTGAAAGACAGAATTCCTCACAGATTTGTGAGGAATTTTTAAAAGGCTGAGTTTTTTTCCTTGAGCTACATTTCCTATTATTACAAAGATGTCCTTTACCACTGCTACAGTTCTCATGTAACTCTATAAACACACAGTGCCCCCAGCCTTTCCAGCAGCAGGAACTGCAGCACAGACCCATTCCAGACACACACACACACCTCACTAAGATAATCAAAGCACCCGGAGACTGGATAGGCTTTAGTGACAAATTTGGCCACACTCTGCATGTTAATAAATCCTTTCCAAATGGTGTTGAGACGAGAGAGAAAGAGGGAAGTGTCGCTGTCCTGAGGTGAGCGAGGCTCTGAGGCACTGCAAAACAAATCCAAACAGAAGGGTTACAGAATGGCAGTGAGGATGGGCCCTTTGTTTTAAATTTTCTTCCCTTCTCCTATTGATCCGATACTTTCTTTTAAATAAGTAACCAATTTTTTACTAGATGCTTTGTTAATGTTTTCCATTAACTTGGTAATAGTTAAAATAGCAAGGAATAGCAGGAAATAAACTTGTAGCTGCAGGCAAGCAAAGCGGTGCCAAAAGGTATGACTTTTATAAAATCAGTTATAGACTTCTCACTAATTAAGTAAACAATATCCTTCTGAAAGCGATTCTGAAGTAAAAGAACTTGCTCTGAATAAAATTAACTGCAATTGCAAAAGGATATACTTTTTACTATTGTGTATACTCAGAATATGAAAGAAATCCACTTCCTTTCAAGCTGACCAATTGGTTAATTTTAATTCGTATTTAGATGCAAGAGTATTTTAATACAGGATGAAAATCTGGAAATACCTCTAAGAAATCTCTCCCATGTACTGTCTTGCTAGGTATTAATGTATATGCAGAATTCTACGTCTGCATGACACCCTCAAGTTTTATTTCTCTGCTGGAACACAGTAGAATCTTTGTTGATATTCTGTGCATCTATTGATGCACACACTGATGCTCTGAAAACTTTACCAAGCTAGAGAAAGCAAATGAGGAGAGATGGCATTTTAAAAATGTGAATCAGGCTCCCTGAACTTTAAACCTCAACAAGCCTTTTGTTTGAAGGAAAGAGAACAGGATATGGGACACGTGGGAATCTGCAGAGCCACGGGAGGGATGTGGCAGCTGCTGAGGATACGCACTTGATGTTGGGTGACTGATGAACCGCCAGGTATCTGGGATCTGGTGAGGAAGAGGGTTTGGTCAATATTGATTTGGGGACAGTCATAACTGGTTTGGAAGTTTCTTGTTTGGTTTCCCCCGTGGAGACTTTGTCAGCTGCGGGCCCAGGACGCGGGGCCGGTGTCACGGTCGCGGAGGAGCCGCTCATGGCTGTCCTGGGGTCTCTGCCAGAAACCGTTACGGTCGTGACAACAGGGCCAGCACAGGAGGCAGCGAGAGCAGAGACCTCTTCAGGGACAGCAGAGTCTGTGCTGTTCTGGCTCTGGCTTGTAGGAGTAGAAGTCTCTTCTGTGGCTGGCTGGGAAACTGGTTCTGCTGCCGGTTCAACATCAATTTCCATTGCGTCGTCAGCGACGGGCTCCTTGTCAGGCTCTGCTGCCGGGGCTGCTGCAGGACTCTCATATTTGGCCTGCACTTCTGGCTTTGATTTTGACTCCACCTTCTTAGCAGAAGGCCCTGACTTCACTTTCTTAGCTGGTATCTCATCTTCTGATGCTGAAATCTGACCTATAGATTTATATCAAGAGCTTTTGATTAGTATTTAACAGCAGTTTGGAGAAACTATTTCAAACAAACAAACAAATAAACAACACTTAAGTAAAAGTTCTTTAACTGTGCCCAAGGTCAGCATTGTCAATAAATACCTGTACAGATTTTACAGTTCAGGTCAAAAAGATGGGCTCGATGCTGACTTGTTGTATCCTTCAACATGCTGCTAAAAACATCTAGAGAAGGAGGACTGTTCAAACTGGGTGCAGTTCGGGTTGACTCCTGCTGTTCCTAAAAGTGATTAAACACAAAAAATATTACAGCTGATCATTAACTTCAACAACAAAAAATACTTGGAAAATTGTTAATTCATTTTTTTAAAAGAATACATAAAAGTCCTTGCTTAAAGCATATACTGTTAGATGGAGTCATCACATGATATTATGTCCAAATTTCAAGCCACAGTGCTTTTAAGCAGAGTTCATGTTCAGAAAGAAAAGATTTTTCTGTAAATTGACATCAAGGGCTGAAAAGTACACAGCATTTTTGAAGTGCCTGCATAATACACCTACCACTGGCTGTTGCAGTCCTTCACACTTGAGGAATGCTCACAGCACACCCAGTGGGCAAATGATATCCCCACAGTTCAGTGAAGTCATCTGCCCAAATGTGAAGCCCTAACTGCCATTGCTCCCCCTCCACATCCTGATCTGAAGGAACAGCCCCAGTACTCACATCAGAGTCAGATACTGGTGGAGAATCCTCCATGTTGACAGCAGGCACGTGTTCCCGTTTCACAGCTGTTTTCTTGATTTCGTGAGATTTGCTTCTTGACTCCACCTAAAAGAAACAAAACAGTGTTGGTAAAAGCTCCATATATTAATTTTATTTTGTACTTTGCTATCATTTGGTATGTGGTAGGGAAGATGTGTATTGAAACTGAGTGTTATTAGTATTTTGTTAGGAAGAAAATGGTGCATTAACATATAATGGGTGGTAAAGGCTGGCAAACTTGCTCTTAATTTGTTCTTAAGCACATAGGGAAAAATATGTCACTTACTGCCTTAGCTGGTTTCTCTTTCCACACAGACAGTTCTTTAGATAAAAGTTCTTCTGGCTTCATTCTCACTAGTTTTGACAGGGAGATTTCCTCACGAAGGACACGATGGAAAAGTCCCTGAAAACAGAAGAGACTTTTGCCATGCGGAAGGGAACCTGCTCAGGTAACTGACAATACTAACAGAGGTGAGCAGGCAAAACCTGCTCCAGTTTCTTAATTCTCTCTTAAAAATATCACCTACTTATAAGCAAACTTGGAAAAGTGCAGCAACCAGAAATCAAGCATAAAATAAACCCCAAATATAATAAATACATCACATCAAACACTCAAACTGTATAAATACCAATCACCAACTAAAGCAGACTTTGAACTTCTACTTAAGATAAAAATATTAAAATGCTTAATGGCTTTCTAGTAACATTTTATCATTTAATTCATAAGTCTATGTTTTGAAACTCCTAATGCTGAGTCTGACATACCATTCAAGCCCAAAAGCACATTTCCATACAAGTTTACTGTTTAAGAAAATTCCAAACCTGGTTTTTGGGGTCCTTGAGATTGAACATGATGCTTCGGTATTTGCTCTTGTATCTATTGTCTGTCACTTGGAACAAATTAAACATCTCCTTCTCAATGTTGAGTGCCACCTTCCCTACTTCACTCTCTGTCATGACCAGGTCATCGCTGTCATTGACTCTGTTGCAAACAAGAACAGGAATGTGTGGTTATGTCAGGGGTAAATGGTCAGGTACAGTCACAAAAAATAAATTTTTCAGAGCTGACCTCAGCTGCCTCCTCACCCAGAAAGGGCTCAAGACTCCTTTAAATGAAACCTCAAAGCCAAACTCTATCTCAGGATCTGAACTCTGGCAAACTTTAATTACTGGTTTTGATGGCCATGGATGACACAGCTTTGTGAGACTCCTGTTTGTGACACTGCCATCTGGAGTTTCTCTGCCAGGAGTGACACAGGGAACTCAACCACCTGAGTTTCAGTCCTTGATTCCCCACTGTGACCAGGATTGTCTTTTCAGATATTACCAGAGGGCAGTGCTCTATGGCAAGTCTTTTTGGTTGTCATTCTCTTTAATAATTATTGTGTGAAAATCTGCATTTTTTGGGTGGTTTTTTTCCTGTCCTAAGTGATAGCTGCCTGTTAACAAGAACTTCTTGTTGATTTTCATGTTGGGACAGGAGGGAATCTCTCCTTCAGTGACCTTTAACTATGGCATTTCTTGTACTATGTTCCCTACAACTCTACATCTCCAGACTTTAAAACTCAGAGCACCTACATTTTAAAAGCTTCACAGCATCCTAAACTGTGATTTAATCCTTCTACTGTAATTGTCTCAATATAAATGGAATAGTGAGGTTTCTTTTTATAGAAGCTTTATCACATGCACATTTATCTTCTATCAAGAACTTTTATTTCAAATATAACCCTGAGATACTGATTGCACTTGTACTAATTTGTTGCATAATTTCAATCCCTCAAAATTCCTTATGAAGACAAACTAAACTCTCCATGCTACTTCTAGGTGTAGCTTCCTATATAAAGTGTTTTGAATTCCCACCTCTTCCATAAAATTTCTTTCAGGGATCGTCGAATATTCTGTCGAATCTGAGAGTTGGGCTGTGACTGGGCAGGACTGGCTGAGGCTTTTGCTTGACTACTTCCAGCTGCAGCTGACACGGAAGACAGTGAAGGCTTTTTGAGTCCCCCACTCAAACTGGAAGACGGAGCTGCTTTCTTGGCAACTGATGAGCCATGAGAGAGAGGCGACTGTTTGGAAGGAACACTGCCTGATGAAGGCCAAGGTTTCTTGGGAATGACACCTTTGAAGCTTCCAGCAGGTTTAATTGGTGGTTTAGTTAGTGAGGTGTTGGAGTAGGATGGGGACTTCTTTGAAGGCAGATTTTTGGGGAGAGAAGAGGACTGTTTCTCCATGATAACTACCACAGCCTTCTTTGGCACCGGTGTGGACTCTGCTCGATCTTCGTTCCTTTTCTCTTCCCTTTGAGCTGTTAAAACAAAGAGGAAAATACAATATTAAAGGCTTAACTTTATAACTTCGTATTCATGAAGACCTAATACCAATATATAAGGAAAAGTCAGTGAAATACCATCTCCAGTGAATAGCTACCAGGCAAACAGTTTAAGCTATTTATTCTCATTTGCCTTGTTAAAAGTAATTTTTAAAATCATGCCATGGTTGACCTGTTTGTTGAAAATTTTGTGCATAAGAAAAATGAGGGGGGAAAAAAGGCACCACCTTCAAAGATTCCTGAGTGGGATTGCATGGTTAAGCTTCAAAATCAACCCAAGCACTTACACATAAAAAAATAAAAATAATGCAATACAATCTACATGCTACATTTAAACAGAGAAAGTCTCACAGTACTTTACAGAATCAGTTAATTACAGAGGTTGACCTGACAACAAAGTCCATGAATTTGAAATTGTACTAATATTACCCTAAGCTGAATATTACTGAAGTTTAATAAAACTATTCAGCTCCTAGCTAGACTAGATTTAAAGCATATTTAAACATTAACACTGCTGGCAGGCTGTAGCCATCGAATTCTCACCATTCTCAAACTATTCTATTCATAATATTCAGTTTTCCATTGAAAATTCTGATGTTACAATAACTGATAAACATTGTTTACAAGAAAACTTACTAAGTTTACTAAGTAAAAGCTCTTGTTTTCACACCTGTAAAAGATATACTTGCACAGGATTTTAAAAACAAATATGTTTTTAAATTGCATTTCATCTGTACCACATTCTGGCACTGACAGAAACAATTCAACCCAGCAAAAAAAGCCAAACTCTAAAACACACACAACTCCCTCCAGCAGAACATCATTTACAAGACATCAAAGTTACAGTGGGTAAACATCAGCATATGGATCCTGAGAGCTCAAATGAGGATGGGTTCTGAGGGAAACTACCAAAAATCAACTCCTAAAATAGTTGTTTCAAACCTTGTTGGAGCTCTGTAGGTGCAATGTGCATGACACTTCCTGGGCAACATCCAGGAGGTTCCAGAAACTCTACCAAGGACCAGCTGGATCCTCTTCACCTCCCAGGTCTGCTCTGATGAGAGCAGAAATCACTGGAAAAGGTCTAAAGTATCCTGAGATGGACTTGATGGGGACCAAGCCCTCCTGGGGGTCCTGGTTCAAAACACCCCACACATCAGCATAAATTCCCAATGTCATCAGCCCTCAAACTGCAGAGGATTTGGCATTCTTAAGGGACAAATTAACCACCTTATTTCTTGAAGAAATGGCCTTGCAAGTTTCTGCATGCCTAGTGGACAGCAGCACATACCTCCAGCAATGCCCCTCTCACCCCCTCCCTGTCACTGCCCTCGGTGCTGGCAGCTCCCACGGACACCAGTGGGAGATGAGCCAAAAACACCACAGGAACTGGTCTTTTGTAAGGTGAGGTGCAAGGGTGTGTGCTCAACTTCTGCTGGAACACAAGAAGCCAGAAAATGCAGAGACACTGTATCTTTGTCCCCAGCTTTCTCCTGAAAGTGTTTTACAACTGAGGATTTTTTCTGAGCCAGATTTAACTACCTCAAGTGTAAAACAAAACCCACTGACAAAGTACAATAAATAACTTCATGGGCTGTGATGATTTTGCTATAAATGAAATGCAATTATTACCCTCACACTAGTCACACAGTTTTCCCTAGACTGGCCTTGATTCCTGACTGTCTGAGACCCACAGTGTCTCTCCGTATGTCTCCCCCAACACTATTCCAGTTGTCAAGTGGACTCTGGCAATGCCAGGAGGGAGGAAGAGGATAAGGAACTATTGCTGATATGGCTGATTTGGTCAAGCAGGGTCCCCAGAACCTGAGAAGAAACCAGATGGCAGTCTGAAGAGACAGATGGCAAATACCCAAAATGTGTGCACTGTTATCACTGCAGGAATTACTCCCATTCTCTTTCTCCTGGTTTATTTATCTTCTGCACAGACATGTACCTTTCTAGGCAGGAAGGACAGCAGCACACTCTGTGACCTGCCACGGCAAGGCAGGACAGAACAGCCTGGCATGTAAAGTGACAGCAAAATTCTACTGTTTAGTTTTTTGTGGTTATAGCAGAAATATGACTGCAAATTTATTCTCAATCTCCTAACCACTATCTATTTAATTAGTTCAAAGTACTTAAAAACTACATTGATAGCACTAAAAATAGCAGAACCAAGATGTTTTGTGTCCATCAGATGTTGTGTATGTACAAAAACTATACCCACACCAAACCCCTTTCTGTTACAAACAGCTATATCACAGTAAGAATAAGGACTTGTAAAATAAATTAACAAATAAATAAAAGCTACTAGTACAAAGCTAGACTGACATTTGTGGGGCTGTAGGTCACCAGTCTGTAAGGTCCAAGGACACAGAGGCATCCTGAAGTCTGCCAGCTGACACCATGACTATTCTTAAGGTGTGTGATTTTATGCTTCTTCAGCCAGTGGAAAACATGCAAAGAGCTCCCTAGTGTTGAGCACGCCTGACAGTTCAAGCTACAATGCTATTTTCACAACTTCAAGTGTCTCCCGCGCAAGACTTGTTGATCAGACATGGATGGCACAGATTCTTTATGTACTAACTCAGTCATAAGTGACTTTCAGTTCTCCAGAACTACCAAGGTCCTGTTCAAACTGACACTGTCCAATCAAGCATGTGCAGGTTTTGATGAAGAATCCAGAATACTTAGATCCTCTGTACAAACAACCCGTGACACCCGCACGTGAGACTAATCTAAAAACCCCTCTTATCCTGTTTTGACAACGAGAAATCAAAATTTTTGTCCTATCAGGTTTTGGGTTTCAGTGTCAATGTGCTGTCCCATAATTCAGCTGAAGCAGCTCACTGTGCATTACACAGGTTTTAGATCCAATGCCCAGGAGCCAGTGGAGGGTGGGGAAGGAGCAGAACTGGCTCTTGGGGTAGCAGCTCACTCTCCTACTGATCTATCCACATGAGCACACCTCAAAGCTGACAGCACCTTCTGACAGGTATGGGAACATGGTAGGTTTATGCTTGGAAGCACCAGAAGAAAAATGTGCTCTTTTCTGAGAGCAGTGTGCCAGCACATACGGAGCTTTACTTCTGAACAGATGCCAGAGCTGCTCAGCAAATGGATGAGACAGATCATGGAGCAGGTATTCCCTCAGCCCATGATTTCCAAGTGCTTGGCCCTGCAGGCGATGGGCAGCGTGAGGAGAAGGCAGAGCCAATGCTACTGCACACACTGGCCACTGTGTTTGATACCATGGTGGGTTTGGTCCTTTCCATCAGTAGCTCCAGTGCACATATAATAAATGCCCTAAACCAAATTTAAAAGAAAAGGATGAGACAAGCACTGAACATCAGCCTATCCCACCTAAGAGATTAACATGAACTTTCACCACTGGAGGTTTAGAATAAGGCATTTGGTGGTTCTTCTATTCAACCCTTTAAACACCCAGGTGAACCTCCCTGGCTTGATGGCAGAAACACAATTTAAAATAACAGTAATTCCTAATTGCCCCATTTTATCCCGTGGGCCACTTAGGGCAGGAATAGGATCCTTACTGACTGGAGGGAGGTGTGGGCTAAAGAGATCGAGGTGCAGCTGCTGCTAATGAGCCAACACATTCCCAGGGTGAAACCCAATGAATCCTCTGGCAGAAACCCCTTCATCCCTCCCAGGCTTAACAAACAGCATTGCTTGGTGTGCTCGCTACAGACAGAACTAGAATCTCTCCCATCAGGTGTGGACAGACACAGAACCCCTCCCCTGAGGGAATTCCCCCCACAGTCACTCTTGACATTACAACACAGCTGTGAACGAGGCTTCTGCACACAGAGCAGAACTGCCACAGCTTCTGCTGGGACCGGCGAGCCCGACAGTTCCAGGCACTTGTGAACCTCTCAACACGGTGTCCCAGCACTGCCAGGCCGTTGTGGAGGCCCAGTTAGGCAGGATTTCCACAGCGTAGGGCTGTTAACTTGCATGAAGGACTTGCAGGCTGTACTTGTATCCAGTCCTTCACCAACACCCGGAGGCTGGGTTTTACACCACCAGCAGGTACATTATCCAAAGGAAACTTTGTTTCTCTTCCAATCGTTAAAGAATATTTCTGTATAGCATTCAAGTCTATTCTGGTTCTTTCCCCTTTCCCTCTCCACCCAATCCTTCCTTGGAGTTATAGCTTTTGAAAACCACTTCAAAAACTAATCCTAGTTTCTATAGGAGTTCTTATTAGTGATGAGCCGTTTTGCTGAAACTATTAGCTACTTTTTTCAATTTTTAAATACTAGAATAAATGTGCTATTCCTTTTCTCTGTATAGTTTTAAAATTATTCAAATCACAGCTCTTCAAAAGAACTTTAATTTCTGGCTCTAGTTGATGTTAAAACTTTTAAATACTGTGGAGATAAACCACAGGCTACTACACCTGAAGAGCTCATTTCACAATGACTCCAGCAAAGCTGGGGTTTTTTTGGTGGTTTTCTAAATTTAAAAAAAGCATCACAGCTCCTCTAACAGGACATTAAAACACTTCTGTGCAATAAATCTTGCAGCCATGCAGTGTACTGTAATTTTCTCTACAGAATTAAGATTTTGGAGTAAGGCTGTTCATACACCAGCACCATCTCTGGTGTCTAGTATCATCTTAATGTTTCCCCTGTGTTCCCTTCCATCCACATTAATCTACTTTCTTTCCCCAGGATGGAATTCCTGCAGGCAGTATGAGAGGAGCAGACGGCTGTCATGTCCAGCTTGCACAGAACTTTCTGCAGTGGGAGCAGGACGTCAGGAACCCAGCACTGAGGGGGCACTGCCCAGCAGAGGCAGCCCAAGCCTGTCTGGCTTTTACTGCTGCTTCTTTTCAGACTTCTCACTACAACAGTGTTTTAGGGGAAAAAAACAAAACTTCATAACTAACTTCAGTCTTATGCACAGTATATGAACTTCTGTGGCACCAACAGTAAGAAAGCTGGTAATTAACATTTTTCTTCAACAATAAATCTGTAAAATTCCACAAAACTAATAATGCAACCTAAGAAGAGAACAGCCACTTGTGATTCACCTGTTCGAAACCGGATATCGTATTTACTGCTGTTTAAAGTAGGTTTTTATGCCTTTAGAGGGGAGAAAATCCAGTGCTGCAGCAGTGCAGTTGTAACAAACCCATTAGTACCTGTTAGAAAGTATTTACACAGCCAGTGAAAAGGCTGAGCAGAGCTGAGCAATTCCATCCCGTGACAAGAGCTGATCTCTAGAGGCACCAGCACTGGCCCTCAGACCAGCTGACAGGAGCACAGGTGTGCACAGCAGAGCCAGCCAGCCACACAGGACCTGCCCTGCCAGCGTTCTGGGTGTCACACCAGCCTCGGGCAGCGACCTCGGCCTCCAGGTCCCGCAGCTCCTCGGGCTCAGCCGCGGGTGGCTGCGGCGGCTGTCCCTGTGCTGTTGTCGCAGCGCTGCAGCTTCTCCACTCCCAGTGGGGCAAGGTGAGGGCAGCCACTGGCACACAGGGCAGCACAGGCTGCTGGCCTACCAGGGAAACACCTCGCCCCTCTGCCAGTAGCTGAGAACGTAACAACGACATTTCCCCTCTGGATAATTGTTGAAGGAGAGGACAGGCAGGATTTCCCAGCCTCCAAACCGGTGTGGCTCAGCAGTTTCCCACTGCCACTCAGCCCATGTCCCAAGAGGAGTCATCTGACACAGCTGTGCCATGACCCCCTCCCTGTGACTTGTGACAGGAATAACCTGAAGAGAATTTAACCAAACCCCCCTCCCACCCCAAGCAATGGCCACTACCCAACTTTAATCCACGAGTTCTTCTGAGGTGAAACCTTTTGAAACTGAAAAAACGGAGTAAAAGACACCGGTGAGCAGGTGCTTCAGAGCTGTCAAGCACCCAAGGGGAAGCTACTTACCAGTTCCGAGCCAGCTGTACCCAGTCCCGTGCTGGGGCCGTGTGAGCCTCGGGCACTGCCGAGCGCCTCTGGGTGCCCCAAGCCCCCTCTGGTGGCACCGAGCACCGCTGCCCGCGGCTCTGCAGATGAGGAGCTCCGGGACCGCCGCAGCTCCCAGCTGCTTTGACTGCTCTCTACTCACACCTGCTTCTGCAGGGCTTTTTGTCACTTCCCTCAAAGATAACTCAGTGCTAGCCCTAATTCAGACGTGTTGACCTGCCCTTAAATCGGTTTCAGTGTTAGTTTTCACTGTTTCCTGCCCAATCTCCTTCCACTTTCAAGATCAAATCAAACTTTATTGCTAGTGTCTGACACATGCTGCCTGCCCCACTGCTGCTCTTTGAAAGCCTCCATCCGTTCTGATCTGCACTGCAGTTAAGCTGCCTGTGTGCCAAGCCTCTACGTTTAGGCACACAAAATAAACCTGAAACTCGGAGACAAGGCCCTGCCTTTCCTGCTGTGATTTGTGTTCAAGCCAACCTGCAGCTCTGTGCTGATGCACATCTGTAGCTTTGACACACAAGCTTTATTTTAATCTACACGATAACAGAGATCAGATAGATCACTGCAGTAAGACAACTGCATCTTTACTCCTACCCCCTCTGAGGCAAAAAAGGGCTTTCCAGACTGCTCACGGACTGGCATCATCACTCCTTGCAGGGACAGGCCATCTTCAGGTTCCAAGTTCAGCACAGATTGGACACAGTGAATCAGCAGCGAACTTGACTCTAAGTGATCACCTCAAAAAAACCCCTTTTATTTGGGGACTAGCAAAGAACTTTTTCACTGGCTATGCAGTCAAGTGAGCAAGTTCAAAGAACTGAAGTAAAATTAGTGAAAGAAAGCAAAACAGCAAGAGGGTGGTGAGTGTTTTTAATCAAACTTTCATCACTTTCAGTGTTGATGATGAGATAAACCACCCTCATATGCAATGTCTCTGAAAGCTGTACCAGGTTTCTGCCCCCCAACCCTTCCCCTGAGCAATGGTTCTCACACTGAATCCAAGCACCCCTGATGGCAGGAGTGCTGGCCTGCTGTCTCCGAGTGCCTCGGGTGTGCTGCTGGGTGTTTGAGAGGCACAAGCCAGGAGCAGGGACCAGCCTTCCTAACTTAAAGAGATGGCAAAAATCTTCACGTGGCTGCCAGCCACAGGGCACGTGTGACATACCTTGCAGAGCAGAGAAGGGGAGCTCCAGCAGTTCACAGGCAGATGAAAATGGCTCCCCAAGGATCCCACTGCTCCTTTTAACTGGCTGGGTGCCAGGGGACGTCGGCTTCAGCACCACTAAGGTCGGCCTCCCTCCACAGGCAGGGCTCAGCTCTGGTGCCAGCCCCAGGCCAGCACAGCCCCTGCCAGTCTCACGACGGGAGTTCAGCACTGGAGCCGCCAGGTTATTCTCCTGTACAACCCTTCCAAAGCCAGGTCTCCAAGGTGAATTTTTCAGAACTTCTGGCAGACTCATCTTGGGTATGCTGATCATTACTGGTCTGCCAGCAGCCCTTCTGAAAATTCCTCTAGTTCAAACGTTTAGGCCAGACCTACATACAGGGCAGCCAGGTGTCCCAGTAAATGGACAGTACCAAAATCAGTAATTTTTTTTCATTTCCCTGGTACTACTCAATACTTACTGCCTTTCAGGATGGGCCTACATTGCAGAATACAACATTAAGCAAGACACCTTGTCTTTCTAGGAGTCAATTCAGATGCCAGCAGTAGTTCAGCTGTAACAGTATGGAACCTGGCACAGCCTAGTTTTTCCTGTGGAGAAGCACTCATACCCAAAGGAATCCAGTTTACCTACAATCAATCCTGGAGGCAAACATACCTATGGCTTAAGAAGCAAAGTTTCAGTAAAATATTATTTTAAGCTAAACCAACGGCAGTATATCCACATCCACTGCACTCAACAGCCACAACTGAAGGTGGCACTATCTTGCCTCAAAAGCAGCATTAAATTTGCACCAGCCTGTGAGTAGACAAGACTTTATCTTTTACTCTTCATGTCAGTACTTAAAACTCCCTACATCACTATTACTTCCTGAGCCATAACTCCTGTCTTTAGTGCACTCTATATTCCTCCCGCTCTTTGTAGAGTGGTTTGTTTTCTCTCTTTCCTGTCCTCATGCTGTTATTACATAAAGAAAAAAAAAAAATCAAGACACAAGGAAATACACACAAATTATGCATGCTATAATCCTGCCATTTTGATATACACAGCAGTTTCTGCTGGTGGGGCATCCCACTATCCCTGTGTTCCATTCGCAAAGTCTCCTGATTTTGTCAGAGGTGTACAGGAACAAACAGTCCAAGATCTGTAACTACACACGCACATCCTATTCCCTTTGTGTGTGGAAAAGCTCAGCTGCAGAAGAGATTAAAAATACTGAAAATGGGTAGCAAAAGGAAATTTGTATCACCAGAGCCAGGGCTCCTACTTCCAGGAGGTGGCAGCGTTGTTTCTTCGGAATTCCCTGCTGGGAAGCAGGAGCAGGACCACAAACACTGATGGTTTCTCTGAAGGAAACACTCCCCCTTCCAAACCCCACTTTAGTGAAGTACTGGTACCAAATAAGGTATGACCGTAATTTGCTATAAATTCACATTGTATCTGTCTGCAGTTAATGTAAACACAAGTTTAGTGATTTGGTGGTCAAGTGCTTGCTGCTCTGAAGCTGTCCCACAAGAACAATAACTTAAGGCTTCCTTTTGAGCTTTTACCTAATAAACCCTCCTCACCCTCCTGCATGCTTCTCAGCAAAAGCAGGCAAGCTATTTAAGACATTTTAACACCTGAATTGAGCAAATTGTCACCTTGTGTATTTAACTCTAATAAATCAGGTTAACTTCAAAGCTTTAAAGCATTAATGAATACTTGCATACTTAGGACTGGGTAGTTTAAAAACTGGGATACTGCAAATGCTTACCCTCCTCCCCTCCTTTGGGATTCACTTTCTATTTTAAAACTGCATTTGCTGCTGACTTCTGCTTGACAATTATTAGCAAAAATACAGAAAAAATCTTACAAGTGTTGCTGTTGTAACATGGATCTCTGAACAATATTCATAAATCTCAACAATCCAAATACTTGTATGAATTTAGAAGCCAGGATGACTTCTGAAATGCAATATAAGAGCTGAGCACTGCATATTAAATTAATATTAATTTTCCTAACAAAAGTAAAAGCAACTCTTCTGAAAGGGAATGTGACTCAGAGCTAATTCCCCTCTATCTGTATACTTCAAATGCTGTCTGAAACTTTAGAAGTACTTGGACTTAATATTAGTTTATCAAATCAAGGTATTTCCCACACTAGTTTTTAAAAGGATTGTTTTCACTGGGCACAGAAAGATGAAAAAAGAAAGACAGTGTCATTTTTCAGGCACCAGATTCTGATGTACCAAGTCACTTCCAAGTACAGTCCTAACTCATATCCG
Source organism: Passer domesticus (assembly GCF_036417665.1). Lineage (NCBI taxonomy): Eukaryota > Metazoa > Chordata > Aves > Passeriformes > Passeridae > Passer > Passer domesticus. The sequence continues at coordinate 10,049,360 of NC_087489.1, read as the reverse complement.
GAAAAGACACAGGAAAGTTAGAAAGTGAAGCAACACAAAGTAATGGGGTAACAGCAGGAAAAAAATGTGACTGTTCTGCATAACTGCACAGTAGTAGCACCAAATATCCCTTTTCTTAAACAAATGCAGAACAGGTTGGGAGAAGGGCCCTGGTGGTAGGCTTAGATGGAAATACTCTATATGCTCTGACCACCCAGAACATCTTTGAAAGTGACTTGATTTCATTGGTTTTACTTAACAAAACAACTATCTCATGTAATAACAAAGTCTTGTAACTCACAAGTACTGAGTAAATATATAAAATAAATCTATGTTTGAAATTATAAACTGTCTGATGTAAAGAGTATTAGACAGTGATTCTGTCAATCAGGTTAAGTTTTCTTCATTCCTGAAAGGCCTCCTGCACTGAAGCTGCAAACAAGGATTTGGTGAACATGGCTGGAAGCTCTGGAAACACAGGCAGCCTTCTGAAATACTGTATTTGGAAGTCCTTTGCCTCTTCTGGACTACAAGTCCTTCATAATCAATGTTCAGAAATGCAGATTTCTAAAGTGGAGGTTGCTTGGTTTTAAGATCTTTATCTAAACCACTCTGTTTGGTCCAATAAACATGTCTTCCTTGACAGACTAGCTCAGACTTAAGAGACTTCTCATTCTTAGATACCTGAAGTGAAGTGAGAGGATGCTCATGAATTTCCCTAATGCTGTAACTCTTAGGTTTTGAACAGCATATGAAGATTTCTTACAGAAATAAAATTTGGTACTTTTGCAGATGGTGCACTGGCAGCTTCTCAGGAAGATTACAGCTCAGACCTATCCACTGAAAAGCAGGAGACATTTTCTCACAAATACACTAACAATTTTATCTGGGCATTTAGTAATGCCAGAGTTCCCACATATCAATGCAACTTACCTTAGAAAAAAAAAAAAATCTGAAGTTCTTCCTTGCATTTGATATGAGAGTTCTTCATCACACGAACTAGGCTGTTCTCTTGCTAAAGTCTGGTATTTACAATGTTTTAGAATCAATTTCACTATTTAGCTTCAAGAATCCAGTTTTCTACTGGAAGTGGTTAAATCTGTAAAACCCACAGTGTGGTAAAACTCAAGAGCAAATTCCTTTAAAAAAAACCCTCAAACATCCTGCCTCAAAACCTGTATTCCTGTCTCTTAGGAAAAAAAAAACAAACCCTATAGGAATAAGGACATTTTAAGTGAAATAGTTCTATGGATACCTGTAACTGTCAGAGTCAGAAAAATCTGACCAAAAATAAGCTCTTATAGTTTCATTTATGTCTTTTTACTAATTTTAGTTATGTTTAAAACACTACTGTTTCTGATAAAAAAGCTAAATTTTCTTTAAAATAATGTAAAAGGAATGGAAGTTAATTAAAATATATATCTTAAGGGAGTTTACTATACAAGAGGTCAAGGGCCTAATATGCAGCAAAAATACACAGGGAATAATTACAACCATTTAACTTGATGTGGATAAAGACCATTAAAATAAACATGGTATAGGCCATGTTCATCAACAGCAATTTAGGTTAACTGGTGTTCCCTCAGTGCTTAAAAGCTCCAACAAGAAAATCTCATCTGAAATATTATTTATAAAGTTATCTGTTACTTTACATGTAAGTGGTCAATAATTAGGTTTACTTATCGAAATAAAATGTAAATTGGCTGAAGTGCTGTTACAAAAGCTGTGAGAACTGAATTTCTGATTCATTACTCTTCAAAGGAGTAAAGCAGAGGTCACACGGTTTGTAACTCAAGTTCCATAACTCCATTATGAAACTACTCAGAGTGAGTCCATCAAGAAAATGTCATAAGCAAAAAGACTTGTTCAGGCTTCAAAGCAGTATTTACTTACCTTTGCATGAGTTACAAGGATGCTACTCAAAACCTGCAAAAATATGCAAGGCAGTATCTCTGCCCAACATCCAGCTGAGATGTGCTCTTGTGTGTGTGGATAATGTGTGGAATATGAACAAAGGGGAAAATAAATAAAGAAAATAAAGACAATAAGAGTTCTGCCTCCCCCCACCCAGCATAAAAGGATGATCCTTAAGTTATTTCATGTAAGACAGAAAAGCAGCAGGAGAATACTTGACAGTTAAAAGCTGTTTGCAGAGGTGTCAAGTATCGTTGGATACCACGTTGAAGATTTCACTCTCGGCACCAGGCACTGAAAATGCAAGACCTGAGAGACAGGTGCCAAATCTAAATTACAAAAATACAATTGAAATTAGTACAGGCAATTGCTGATTCACAGTGCACATTGCACAACCTTTTTGTAAAACTTAACACAAATGTCTCAATACTTACCTTCTAGATTAGAAACAGACACTTTCTTTATGGGAAAGATTTCAAGCTTAACCATGCAGTTTTCATCCAGAAATCAGATGGGTAGATTGACAGGCTCTTAATCATACAACTGTCATATGATACATATGAAAACCCTAAAAATGTCTCTCATTTGTGTGTATCTGTGTGTGAATCTTTGAAGGTGGAGAAAAGCAGTTTGGTGCCACAGTAAGAAAAAACCCCCAAATCCTAAACTCCCTAGTTTTGCAGAGCCAAGAATGGATGGGTATTCAAAGAAAATATGATTATTCAGGAATATCCCTAAGCCATACATACATTTGAACAACAGTGCAGGTGCAATGGCAGCAGTCCTTTCAGGCTTTACAGCATTGTAATTATGATCGCTGGCCCAGGACGGCGTGACGGGCTCTGCCGCTGGCTCTCGAGCAGGAGCTTGGCTGTTTGCCTCAGTCTTGGCTGTGCTCACAACAGTCTTCTTCACATTCACCTCTCTTTTCTCAGGGAACTGTCTCTTTTGGTTTGAAACTGGTTTGATGCCCACCTGGATAATTAATTAGCTTGATTACTAATAATCATCACATTTATTGCATTTCATACCATTTTATAGCAAACTCCTTACTTTTATAGTGCACCATTTGAAATTATTTCATTACTCCAAAACCCAGTAATCTGAATTTTAGTTTAAAAAGCCAAAATTAATTTGACTTAAAGTAAGATAAAAAAGATGTAATTACTTAAAATAGTACTTTTTAAAAAGTCGTTGCCATCTAGACGGCCCTTGCAAGGAACTATCTCCATCTAGAGGCAATTATTAAGATTTTTTTAAATCTACAGAAAAACATTTTATTATCCTTACCACAGGAAAAGGCAAGAAAATAACAACAAAAAAAGTAACAGAAAGCTCCTCTTCAATGCAGGACTTGGCAGTTTTATTTGAGTCAAAAAGCAGAGCACAGAAATAAGACTAAATCATGAACACAAGCTTACCTGCTGCTGAGGTTTTGGAATGCCAGGCTTTTCAGATTTTGGTTTGATCTTCTCTTTAGGTTTTGGCTTTGCATCCTTGCCAGAACTCAGGATCTTCATGGTGGCAGCAGCGTGTTTGAGGATGCAGTCATTGCTGCAGTACACGGAGTCGGGCTGGGCCACGTTGAAACAGCCGGGGCCGATGCACTTGGAAGCACCAGGAGCTTCAATTACCTCCAAATACAGAGAGAAATGGAGTGAGGTCACACTTCAAAGGGGAAACAGCAGGAACATGGAGAAATGCTTACACAGCTCACGTGCAGACCCTGCAGCTCTGACCTGCACAACTGCCAGCGTGAAAACAACAGCTGTTCATGACACAATACAAACAACCCATACAAATGCAAGAATTTCACTTCTCTAGCACCTTTTTCACTATGTGCTGTATTTTCAAGTGGTTGGTCCGCTAGCCCTGAGATAAAGGAGGCTGGTTTCTTAAATTTTCAAACCCCATAAGTACACAAATGCTTTTCACTGATCCTCCACGTGATGTGAGAAATGTCCTTAACAATGCAAAGCTGGGTTCTCAACAGGAAGGTCTCTAAACCATCCCCATCAGCTGCTGCCCTCAGCCATGCACACGTGCAAGAGGAAGCACACAAATATTCAGGTGTATAGATTATTCTTGCTCTAGAGGTTTCCCCAATTTTAATTTTAAAAGTCTCCAACTTACATAAAAAAGCATTCTTATACACAATGTTCACATAGCCTCTTACTCCTTACAAATTTACAGGTTTGTCTCTGCAACCTGAATTTTCCTCTAATTCAAAATCACTCTCCATTTATATCAAGGTGTTACAGATTAAGAACTTCCTCTTCCAATGTTATGATTCAGAAAATACACATTCCTTGAAAACAGAGTGCATTAAGTTGAGGTCTAGAAATACCTGAAAGCACTTTAGGCTCCAACCTGTCATCCCTACATATTGTGATTTTAGCCTCTCTTCCAAATTACTCCTAAAAATGACACAAGACACTCACAACTACTGTAGTTCTAAACAGCCTCTCATCATGTGCAATTACCCAAAGTAAATTTTTCAGGAATATTTCTAGTTAAATAAACGTTATTTGCATAGTGCAATTGAAATCTCCACAATCCAAAGTCAGTACACAGCTTTATCTGCAGCAGCCTGATAAAACCTGGATTTGGGAATTTTCCCATTATGTACACACTTAACAGAGAAGTAAAGAGCACTTGGTGATATTCAGCAGCAGAGCCAACACCAACAGCAATGGACTCCCAAAAACCTTTGTGTACAAAAGTATTTGAAAATATTTTTGAAAATACTGTTTTAAGGTAAATGTGTGGAAAACAGTAAATATTTATATACTCAGCTCAAACTGTTGTATCTATACATTAATCTCACTGTGCTGCCATGGTCAGCTCTGAAATCTAAAGGAAAATGTCCAAGACACTGGCACTACTGCAGCACCTTAGGCAGAACAGACCACTGTAGCACTTGTTTTTTTACTTCATGTACATTAAGCTGAAGAAGCTTCTATGCCTTTCCAATTGGGCATGGAACTTTTTATTATAAAATTTAAATTTCAAATTTTGAAATAGTTCAAAATACACATTTTTAGATATAAAAAGGCAGTATAAAGAAATTCCCTATTTGCTGATAACCTAAAGCAGTATAGGACAAAAATCAGAGCTTCAAAGACTAACTGGAAGTACAGCTGGAATTAACTCCAACAGAGACTTGTTTATGTTAAGTAAAAAGGTTCACTACCATTGAAAATTTCCAAAATGTTTGAGATTATATCAAAGATAGTATAAAACAGCACAGCATTCTAGTATTTTTATTAAAAGAACACATCACTGTTCAACTTCCAAAACAGTATTCAAGAAGGGAGAACAGCACAAACTACTTCCTACACCTATATAAAACTTTTAAATCCCTCACTTGAAACTAAATTTAATTTCTGTACTGATAGAACTATGGATAAACTTCTGCTAACCAGCAGTGTTCAGTGGGCTGTTCAGTTTATGTGTAGCTTTAAAATCAGCTCAGATTTATAGCCATACAGGTCACTGTCTCCATGTACTCACTGAAATGTGAAAAATAAGAAACAATTAAAATACTTACAGGTTGAAATATCTTTAGCTTTTTCTTTCCACTCGGGTTTGCAGCTTTTTCAATCCTACCCTTGATTCCTTGGTCCTCAACTGATTTTTGTTCAATTGTTCCTATGCTTGTGAATTCTGTGCCATCCGCATTTCCTGGTTCCATTTTAGCTTCCTGCTGGTCTAGTTCTGAAACAGGCTCATCCTGTCCCTGGAGAATGGTGCAGTTTGGACAGATATAGTCCTCACCATTCCTCTCCAACAATCGCCCTCGAGCCTCAGAAATACCCACGCAGTCACCATGAAACCATTCCTCACATCTATCACAACAAATCATAAACCTGAAAAAAAAAAACCAAACCACCAAGGAACAGTAAAACACTGTGAAATGAAAAGACAATATTCAATTAATATTTCAAGCAACAACTTCAGCACCCCAATAAAGCACCAGTGCACAGTTCTGCCTCACTGCTTATTTCTGTATTTGTCTATCCTCTTTTTAAGCATTTGTTCTATAATCTCCCTGCCAAAATTAAGTATACCCAAAAGCCCAACCAAAAAGTTACCACTAGCATCTAGCTTAACTTTTAATCATAGAAAAATTCCAAGTCCTTGCACGGTGTCTGCAGCTGAGCCCTTTGCCTACCTGTTGTTATGAGGCTGACGACAAATACAGTACAGGGCGTTTGGGTCGTAGATCTCAGACTCGGGTTTGCTTTTGGGCTGTTCTTCAGCTTCCTCATCTGAGGCCCCCTTTGCACCAAGGGCAGGCTTCTCCTCCTTCTGAGCCTCAAGATCTTCGGTGTCCTCAGACACAACCACCTGACTTGCAATCTCAGTGCTGTCTGCAGTCTCAGGCTCCTGTTTGACAGGCAGCTCAGACTCATTCTGTTTTTCAGGTGTGACATCACCTGTTTTGGCAGGATCTTTTTCTGAATTCCTTTTTCTCAGGTGATTCTGCACATCCTTCAACACCAGCTGAGGTTTCTGCTCAACACGTTTCTTTCTTAGGCGATTCTGCAGCTCCTTTAGTGTCAACCCATCACTGTCACTATCAGAAGTAGCTTCTTCCTCTTCCTCCTCCTCCTCCTCTTCTTCCTCTTCCTCTTTTGTGGGTCTGCTTTTAGGGCTTTTTTGCTCCTTACAACTCCTGGTGCAAATCCTCCTAGTGACAGGTTTTGTATCTGGAGTGCTCTCAACACTGTCTTCAGAAGCAGTTTCAGCATCAGTGGCTGGCCCAGAGGCTGCTTCACTGGAGTCCTCCAGGGTGGTGGGAACGCTCCTCCTGCCCCTGCGCCTCACCGTGGTCAGGAACTCCTCCACCCTCTCTGTGCGCTTGGGCTGCCGCCCACTCCTCCTCAGGTTTATGCCTTGCTGCTGCTGCTGAGGCTGCTGCTCACTGGAGTCCACATCAGCATCTCCTGCACCCTCTCTCTTGGCAATCGTGGTCCTCCGAAACCCCCAGGTTTTCCTGAACTCTTTACTCGTTGGCTTGACAGATTTTTGTTCCTCCTCATTGCTTTGCTCACCTTTATCATCCAACACTGATGCTAAAAACAAGGGAAGAGTTAATAAAGTGGTGGTGATGAATGATGCGCTTTCTTAAAACCTTTTTTCAATTTATTTTCTTTGTGACATCTGTGTATCTCTACTTCATATGATGAGCCTCAAAAAATATTTTCTTGTGAATGTAATACAACAGCAGTAGCAATTAAATACATCACTGATCACTGTAACAACATAATCCAGCTGTTCCTGTTACAAACTCGAGTTATTTAAAATAATTTACACACATACATACATGACAGACAAATAAGCACATTTTTAATTGCAAAGGAAGAATTCTTACCAGGAGAACTGTTTTCCATGTTGTCAGTATTAGGTTCAGACTCTAAGGGCACTGTGTTTCCAGCTTGTTCCATAGCACAGGCAACACTGTTCCCACTCTGAAATGCTGAACAGAAACAAAATGTCCAAACCTCTCACTCAAAAATATTCAGAGCCCAAGCAATCAGTAAACATTCTGATTTCAGTATTAATTGTAACAAACACTTATACTTCAAGCCACAAATGTTCCTTCAAGGTACTAAGTTAAACATGTAGGTCTGGATACTGTACTGACATTTTATTGAGAAGCATTAGGATTTCTGATATTTTCTGGTATTTCTCAAAAAAAACAACCAAACACATAACTCCTTCATGGTATGAATCTACCCCCTGGGGACTGCCTGGGCAAAAACTCTACAGCAGTTCCACTCACTTCTGTGTGGAATGAAATGCAAGAAAGGCTGGTCCTTGACATGGTTATTTACAAAAATGTTTTCAGCCTACGTGATCTACCAGAATGACCCAAAAAAAACCACCCTGATTCAGCAAAGAACCTCCCACTGTCACAGACTCCGCTACAAAAAAAAATGAAAATCTGTGCTGACAACCAGATCTGTTTTCTCAAAAGTCTTTTCCAGCTTATTAGAAGACTGTTATTTGAAAAGGCAGAAGCAAGTGACAGAAATACATGGAGGATCTGTATTTTGATAATGTCAGGAATAACCTGGTTTGAACAAGTATTAAAGCTGATATATTTCCAATGAGCTGCATGCCCTGGAACTGCTCCTAGGGGCACAGACACTGCCCTGCAGCCACTGCAGTGACACTGCTGCCAGGGAACTGGAATTTGAAAACAAAGGACACACCCCAACTCTCCCCAAGGATGTTTCTGGATATGGTATCCCTGGCTGAGGAATTGCAAAGGTACACCAAAAGGGAACATAAGCAGAATTTCCAGATAACAGCACTGAAGAATCAGATGTTTTTAACAGCTGTACATAACACAGCTACAAGTTTTCAGAGACATCCTTCAGCAAGCTTTTCCCAGTTTTCCAGTGTTCCCGGGAATAAATGCCTCCTTATTCCATATACTGCATCACTTCCATCACTGTTCTGTCTTAACACAGTGCCTCCTCTGCAAATCCTCTGCTTTCAGTGTTACATTTAACACTGCTGGAACAGAAACGTTATGGGGCAATGCTATGGAAACAAAAATCTATGCAGATATGCTGAAAAAATTAACACTTCAGTTGTAACTGTGAATACTATAAATGTCCCTGGAAAAGCAGCAGACGTCAGAACATTAATTTAAATAGCAACTGATTACTTTTAACATTACAGACAGAATAAAAAGTGAAATTTAAGCCTGCAGCACACAGGCAAAGAGCTCAAACTGTCTCAATCCAGTTTGAAATTCCTTTAAGTTCCCCCATTAAAAAAAACAACTCACAATAAATTTTCAACTTTTTTTTTTTTAAACAGCACTAAAATTATATTTGTAGCAAAAATGTCACAATATAATTAAGGGAGCAAGTCAAAACATTTAAAGTTTACATCTTTGTGTACTCTGGAATATGAAGAAATGTTCAAACCTAAAAGCAGAGGTTACCCAAATTCTGAGATCGAAATTTCAGCTAAAACAGAAATAACTAAGAAGGCTCTGCAATGTCCTCAGTACCTGACACAGCATCAGAGGCTCGAATGGTTTCTCCTTGAAGGGCTGAGCCAGAGGAGGGCAGCACAGGATCAGAATCGTTCAGCATCCTCCAGCCAGCACATGCTGAATTTCCTGACTCACAAGGGCCACGCTGAATCTCAGCAGGTCCAAATGCTATCAATCCTCTTTTTCCTGCTGGCTCCTGGAAAACACAAAGGGACAAAATAAGGCATCAATATATTTATTAACATATCTCACTGTTGTTTAACTAAATTTGGAATTGGCTTGCTTCTATTACACTATAAAGTAAATTCCATTATTTTGTCTTCTTGACAGTTTTGCACTTTCAGAAATACACTGGAACTGGGAAAAAAGTCAAAATTAAGTAATAGCACCTCCCCAGTTACCAACAGCCAAGACCTTTGAAAGAAACACAAAAGATTATTGCACTCTCATTAATTCATTTAGATTCAATTAAGATTTCCAGAACAGCAACAAAACTGTAATAAAGAATTTAGTCCTTGTGCAGCATTTAAAAGCATTCTGGGAGTGGAATTTACTAAGTGCAGACTGTCAATGAAAATACAGAAACGCTTTTCAACTCCATTAGCAGGCCCAACTTACAACAGGGCAGATTTACTGATTTATACAGTATTTCAATCCAGCTTTGAGTGCCTGAGTCTGATCATCAGCAGGCAATGCCTGCACTAACCCAAAGCAGCCTACCAGAGTACAAGAGAAAAGAATTTGGGAGGGAAAGGAGGACCAGCTGGACAGGATGAACTGGACTATGACATCAATTAGGGAAGACAAAAGAACGAAACTGAACACAGACCCTGTGAGTCAGCACCCTGCAATGAAGGATGCAGGGGAACTGCCACAGCAGGTGTGGGACAACTAAAACAGCAATAGTTCTCTGAAAGGAATAAAAATTGGTTATTAATACTTCAGGTGAGGAGACATACAAATTTTAAAATAGGTTAGATAATCCCTCAGACATGCCAATATATAGTCTAACTTCATTTTTTAAACAGTGCCTTATTTTTTTTTTACAAATCTCTGAAGCCTCAGCTCCTAAAACATCTGAGCTCTTCAAAAACCACTTCTGACTTCCTAAGCAATAATAATCTCTAGGTGTTCTCCAAAGTCACTGTCCCAAAAAATAAGGAATGGAGAAAAGACAAAACCCTCCCCAAATGCATTTTTCATCAGTGCATCATTTTATTTCATGAATTACAAATCTCAAGACTTGCATGACTGTGGCAGAGCAGAATTAGTAAAAACAACACCAATTGTACTAACTGGAGTACAGAGCTGGACTCACATCAGCATTTCTTCTTCCCCCTGTACCTTTTCTATAGGGGATTATGTACATTCTTTGCCTCAGCCAACCACTCCAAGAACAGGAGGAAAAATTAAACAGCAAAAAAGAACAGAACACACTCATTATAAAGACCCTGGTGCTGTATCTCATGGCTCTAATAGGTATTTTGCTCACTGCCTGAATCAGGGATTGTATCCAGGGACTGTCACTGAGTTTAAAGTGCCTCCTTCCATGGTGTAGTTCTGCAAGAACCTTTCAATCTCCCTGTTCAGAATCTCCAACTGATCACACATCATGCAATTTTTCAGTGATATGCCTAAAGGGAGAGGACAGGCAGCTCATCATTTCACTCTGTATTAAACTGTGAAACAGCCTGTAGCACACACAAAAGGTACCTCCTGTTTGGGTATTTACCCTGAGGAAGGAACTGTGTGCAGGGCTGTGTTCAGTGCTGCACCTGGGCATTCAAGGCCCTGTGTGCAACCTGCTCTTCAAATGATGTTTGAGTCACCAAGTATCACAATTCCCCAACATTCCAAACCCAGCACCATCCCTTAGGAGACACAGCTGGCTGAACACAAAGTGCATTTTCCAGGGTCACTCACAGCCCACCCAGTGTCTCAGCTGCACAGGGTCCAGCTCTGATTTAACAGAGAACAGCAGCAGCACCTGTGATACCTGAAAACAACAAAGATTCTATGCCAGAATAATTCTTCTTTTTGCTGTTGCAGATATTATCTAATTGCTATTACCTATATTATCACCATTACCTACGGGAAAAAGATTTATGGAACTCCAGTTTTAAGACCATTCAAAATTTGAGAGATATAAATATACAGTGCACTTAAACCATGAAGTTACAGATCCCCTATGTTTGCTGTAAAATGCCTGGTTGCTTCTTGTTACTGTTTAGTATCTCCACTTTTTCCTTTCCTATGTAGTTCAAAATATTTTTCATGAAAAAGAGGAAGTTTCATACTTACTTTACATGCACCTGCTCTTGCAGAATTGCATATTAATATAGACTAAACTTAAGTGCCTAAAAGAAGCTGAAAAATCAAGTATTATCAAAATAAAAGGATGAAGCCTCAATTCTCAACTACACTTCACACTTCTAAGCAAATGTTCTACAAACTGCCTGCAAAAATATTAACTACAACATATGGCAGCTTTGGAATCTTCAAATACCTCTTTCTCCTCCAGATTCAGTGGGACTTTTTGTTCATTTTGTTGTTTGTTCTTAAGTTCAGTGTTCAACTGCAGCTGAGATATTGACAGAAATGCCAACAGAAGCACAAAACTGGCAATCTTGTTTTAAACGAGCTGAACATCCAGGGTTTTACTTATTTCTCCTAACATACTATATTAATCACATTTCTGAAATTGGAAGTTCCAGCTGGAAACTAAAATTATTTCTTTCCCCTAGTAGACAATTCCCATCAGCATCATCCTGTCTTTCCATGTTAGGTAACTATATCTAATATTATGCAGAATATTAGAAGGGATATTTTGTTCCTCTGAAAAACAGAGGCAAAAAAACTCTATAAATGATGGGCAAGCTAACATTACCAAACATATATTGAAAAGGCCGAGTTCCTGCTGAGGTTCACAGCTTCTGTGAGAAGCAGTCTCCAGTGGGAAAATGTCTAGGGTTTTTAGACCAACTATAAATGAATTCAGAAATACAAATCAGAGTCGCTGCAGTAGCATGAGCATTCCAGTGAAACAGAACAGTCACTTCACTGGAAGTGGAGCATAAAGATGATGCACAGTATCTCAAGAAAGAAGGTCCAGTCAAGGAAATATTTATTTAGTCTTTTCCTCTCCCACTAAGTTTTCAGGTAAAGTCTTTCAAATTTTCCAAATAAACGAGTCACTTGATTTCATTATGGACTTAAATTCCAGAAGCAATGGAAGCATAGAGGTATTGTAACCTAGAAAAATCACAGAACTGTCACAAGCTTTAAACTTCTATTTGGTCAATTATTCTCAAGTAGTAACAAACCCAAAATCACAGGGCTGCTACACTGCAAGAGCAGAGAGCCCAGCACTCACATTCAGTAGCCCTGTGGATTCTCCAACTACTGCAAATCCTTGTGGTTTTCAATAAACAGACTGAAGACATTCCAGAGCAGCCTCAGCAGCCAAATTAATCAGAGACTGAAAAGAGAGTCCCAAATTTCAAATCCTGCTACTGCAACACCTCACAAGAGACACTAAGAACATAATTTCCAACACACCTTCACTAATCAAACAACCACCCCCTGTCATCTCCTTTTCACATTCAGACAAAACCTCACCGGAAGCATTCTCTTATCTACTGCCTTCCATTGTGAGCCAGCGCGCAGCAATCACAGGTGAAAAGGAGAGATGATCTCTGCCAGTAACACAGAGCTGAGATATTCATGGCAGGATGGGCTGAAGACACCTGGATCTGCTGCTGCTGACTTCATTAAGCCTTTTCAGGGTGCCCAGGATAACATCTTTGAGGTGATAGAGCAACTTGTTCAAGAACACCAACATTTGCCCATTTTTTTGTTTGTTGTTTTTTTTTTTTCTAGGTAAAGAACGATTCAATAAATGATGACAAATACTCATTCAGGTGGGAATTTCCACTTTTATTTTTTCTCATTTCCCTGAGGAGGAAATAAAAGCCCAATGGGTCCTCCAACAGCATAAAGGTTTTGTCTTTACTGGAACTGATTATTTTAACTGCATTAAGAATTCCATGCTTCAGGTAAGGGGAAGACTTCACTCTAAGAAATGATCTTGAAAGAAGCCTAAATAAAACCTTTAACATGAACGAAATCCATCCCACAAAATGTCACTACTTGTTTATCTGAGGACTTGCAGATAAAGTCTGTTAATAGTCAGGATAAATTCTTCAGCTTACTGGGGATTTTATTCAGTGTTTGAGGAATATGCATGAAAGACCAGTGATCTTTATTCTCTCATTCTCACATCTAGATAGCAAAATATGCCACATTTTATTCCCTGATCTTGGATGTCAGCACCCTTCAACGCTCAGCCACTTTGCTGTAATTGCCCCAAAGCTGGCACCTCATTAGGGATTAGAGCAGCCCCTTGCACAAATACTTTAGTCCAAACGATTAATACCTGACACCTGTTCATTCTTATCTGCTACTGGACTCTACAGGAACGTCTGTGATTTTGAAAGATCACAGAGGTACTCACCCCTACACAAACACCCATGGAAAGAAGATTCGCTCCTATTTAAGACTTGTGATAGACAACATTTACATCTTTTAGATTTTTACAGTCTTCATACCGAAACTCCAGTTACAGTTTTAGATACATTAAGGAAATGCAATGGCCACGCCCCAAGGACAGGATGGAAATCTCAAAAATTACAATGGCCGGCGTAAGGTTCTGAACATGAGAGTTGGTGAGAAGACACTCTGCATCTGCAAAGAATTTCAAAGCATGATTTTACACCAGCTAGGTTTTCAAAGCAGGTATCATTCATTAGTGACCAATTTCATGTCCATGTCCTAACAGAAATCCAGTCTGTCCCAGTATGTAAGATACTAGCTTCAGTTAGAATGACTTGTACCTGGTTTTTAGATGTATTTTTCTACAGGTTTCTTCAAAATTTGCTTTATATGCAAAGTATTTGCTGAAACAATGATATCCCAGTCAGGTTTCTTAAATATCAGACAGAGAAGAAAACATCCTTTCCAAGGTGATATAACAGTGATTTCAGTCCCAATTTCCACTGTCTCATTTTAATCCCTGTGAAAGAGTTACTGGGATTGGCCTATGCTAACCTCCTTTAAGTGTTAAAAATTCCTAATCAGCAAATATAATCACCAAAACAGTGTGAGAACTCATGTAAGGATTTAATTTCTGATGCAAATAAATGCTGGCATGGCTCAGTTGATGCACTCCTACTCAGAAGATTGATCCCATTGAAAATTATTCTGCATCCTTTTTTGGCAAAGATGACAGCTGGGAAACCTGCACTTTCTGCTAAGCAGCAGCACAGTTCATCCCTCACATCAACAAGCACTACAAAAGCAGCCCTATGGATGCCAGTAGGGCATCACCCACTTTGTACAGGAACAAGCAGTTCCAGTGAGAGCAGGGACAAAAGTGCAAAATCAGTGACTCCAAGAACAGCAGGAACAGGTTCTGCCCTGGCTCTGGAGATGCTCCCTCCACCGGCTCAGCCATGAAAGATGCAAGGACAGATACTCTAGTGGCATGGAAAGCAACAGAAAGATTCCACAGTACAGCCAGTCTTTTATTTTCATGTGAAACATATCCACTGCTTGCTAATTTTAAGCATCTTATGAAGGAAGGGAAACTTCTTCCAGACAGCTGTGAGATGCACCTTGTGACAAAGAGAGGCAATGAGAGCTGAAGAATGAGAGGTGACAGTCCTAAAGCTTAAGTCTGGATATTGTGACACACAAAAACTGTGGCCCTAACTCCTCCCCTGTGCTCCAAATAAGTTACTATATCATTGCCTGCCTGCTATAGCCAAGCTGGAGCTCAAGGTCAAAAGTCCAGACATTCCTGGTAAACACAAGAATTTTATGCCACAAGTTTATATTTGAAATATGTTATAAATCAAGTTTGCATAAAATCACAGCACTTCAATGCTTATAGTTAGACCTAAAAGAAAACCAAAGAGAAATAACACTACAAAACCTGTAACACCTCTAAGTGCTTTGCTGCCTATCATTAAACACACTAAATTAATTCCAAGATCACAAACAAAGCCATCACTTCCTCTACCTACAATACTTAGAACTTAAAAGTGGCAGTTCATTTCTTCCTATTCTAGAGTCAATGTATTATTCCCATTTTAAAAATTTAACAAGCTTTTACATTTGCAAGATGTAGACTGAGCAGTAACCCAGCCTAATTTAAGAAACCTGTGCTCTTCTTAAACACCACAGGAAGCAATAATTCCTCTAGGCCAGGAGGAACAGTTCTTTACATCCAAATTAAGACAAAATATCACCAAGATCTAGTTTTAAGGGAGCTTTTAGCATCAGGACAGTATTTCAATGTCTGATGCACAGAGCATGGCAGGGTAATAATTTGTCAGGGATGGCACCATGGACACCTACAGTCCAGTCTCACACCACACCTCAGTCTGCTCAGAGCTGCTGCTTGTGCCCTCACCTCCCCAACTCCCATTACAGACAGGCTCTACTCCTTGTAAAGCCCCATTTTTCAGTGCTGGGGAGTATCCCATTGAGTTTCTGCCAAAAGTAATGGAAAAGAACTGGTTTGGGAGATCAGGCTGTCCCAAGACAGAAGTGGCTGAAGCAGAGGATGAAGAAGAACCTGCACCCTCTGAAGGTGGTGGAAAGAAAGGGTGTTTATGGTACCAACACCACACGAGGGCAAAGCTCCCCAAGGACACCTGAGCACACCAATGCAGTGAGATGGCCAGAGAGAGCAGGTGAGCAAAAAATGAATCCAGAGCTTTCTACACATCTGTTGAGATCCCATTCCTCAATCTCCCTTGGAAGTTACTGTAGGACCCTGAGGTGCCAGGAATTATTCAGCAGTGCCCATCTGCACCCCTCTCTGCAGCTGGGACACCAGGACATTTCAGTGGGGCTTGGTGGACTGCAGACTTTCTGCCTTTTTATGTTTGGTGCTGAAAAATTCTTTCAAATATTCATGGCATGAAGACTTATCCTGCCTTGGTACAGGAAAGCCTATATAGTGCACATTCACATGACACCACATACCAACACACAGTGCTGATGACAATCAACTAATGAGATTTAAAATGTAAACAAATATCAACTACTTTTTTGAAATTTTCAAAGATGCAGAAACAAGTTTTCAAGCACCTTCTAGATTTTTCCATAATGAAAAATGACTTAATAAATGTATAAATTTCACAAGATCAATACTTTTAAAAGCAGAAAATAATGAAGAGTTTAACCTTAAAATAAACTTTAGAGCAAACCAATTTAACAGCTTACTTTTTAAAATACAAGGAAATTGATTAATTCCAAGAAGAAACAGCTTCCCTTAACAACAAGGTACACTCATTTGGTCTCTGTACTTGCAATAATAAAGACATTAACCTTTCCAAATTAAAATGTCTTTAGTCACACATTATAAACTCTCTGCTGTGTCTGAAACTAAAACACCTTCAGGCTTCCATGGCTTCTGTCAGGCTGCTCACTTACCTTACATAAGCCTCACAGAAGGGCCAGTGCCTCACAGGATGGAACCCTGTGCTCACACAGGACAGCAGGGAGTGTGGCACCTCCTGGAAGTGAGGAATTGCATGTGTGTGCAGAGCAGATTATCAGATTAGCAGCACACAGAGAGCAAAGACAAGGAGGGACTCCACAGCACAACAGAACTGCACCAAGCAAAAACACAGAGCAGCTCCCTGGTTTATGCCAAGCCAAACACACACACACACTGAGGTTTATTTTGATGTCTTTTAGGTTAAAACCCTCTTACTTCAGATTGCAGCACACAGGACCCAAGCAGTCAAGGAAAAAAGGGATGGACTGCTGGGTAGGTCATGCACAGAATGAGAATGGCACCAGGCATTACAGACAAAAAGAGCTTCTTGGAGCCAGACTGAAGTTCTCACAGTTAAATTCAGCTGAATAGCAATTTCTCTTAGAAATACTCAAGGCCCTTTAGCAGCAGGCCCATCAGATATCTGGCAAACACGAAGATTTAATTTAATAACAGATCCTATCTGTACTACAGGTGTTGCCTGTCACAATTGCACAAGTCAGGAACACTTAGGGCTACAACCCCTAATCAAGAGAGCTGTGCTGGCACAAGTGCCTCACACTGCTGTAACCTGAGCTGCAGAACTGCACTTTTAGCAGTCTGTGCTGTTTGCAGGGTGAGCACCACCCTGTGCAGGGGGCTCTCAGTGCAGCTGCACATGGAACCTCAGCTCTACCACAGGCCCCTGCAAGCAGGGAAGCAGGAAAAAGACTTGGAAAGCTCAATCGAATTCCTTGGGAGAAGTTGTTCCATTGGCAAATGTAGGCAGGTGTGTAGGCAGGAGAGGCTTTGCCAGCTCAGCTCTGTGTCAGCAGCCGGGGACAGAACTGTGACAACAGCACTGACAAGCTCCAGTAACCCCTAACACAAGGCACTTGCACTGTGCACTCCTGCAAGCTGTAAGCCCATAACCGTGTTTGGGAAACAAAATTCGTATTGACTGTAATGCTTCTGGCATTTATAAAAACATTCATTTAAAGAGGGAAGTAAAGCATTACCTATATTTTTATTTTCTAGTCAGAGCTCCATGGGTAGCCTAGGCAGATACTGACTTAGTAACTGACTGACATTTGGCATTTCACTACTCCTACAACGCCTTCTGAAGCCTTTACTCACATTCTTCTGAGCAAGATAATCCCATGCTCACCCTAACAATGAAAATTTAGCCCCCAAAAAACTGAGGTTTTGAGTCAGGTTTATTTCTGCTTTCAAGGTCTGAACAGCATGAGCAAAAATTAGGTAAAAAACAGATTTTGCCCATTAAGGAAAGTTGTGAGAAGAATGAAGGCAGTGTAGAGAGCTCTACTGTTTTGGGTTTTTTTCCCTTTAATACAGATTAAGAAGCAATAAACACAATTTCAGGTGGTCAAATGCTTAGATTAAAAGCCCAAGCACGATCATCTCTTAACAAGAAACCTTCTAAAGGCTCCAGCAAAAGCCAATATTACAAGTCATGGTTGAAAGTTTAGTCAACAGAAGTATCAATTACAAACACTGCTGGGCTATCACCCAATACACAGGATCTTTAGCCCTCCTTTTCCATCATCTTGAATGTAAGTATTTTGCAAATATATACTACGTACTTGCCTAATGTTCAATTTCTGCAAATGAACTTGATCTCTTTAGCAACTGTCCAGGAAACATTGCTTAGGGAAAGCAATTCACACCCTCTGGCATTTCTCCACCGGGGCCCCAGGGAAATTAGCTCTTTATCAGGGCCATTAGGAACATTCAGTTGTAAATCCAACAGCTAAATCAGAGAATCTTAAAGTTTAACTTTTCACAATCCCACAGCTTGTTTATCTTCAAATAATCTATCATTTTTGATCCTACCAGTACAGCTGTTGAAGAAAACAAAATCATGTGGTTATGCAACTTTGTCCCTTATTTTGTCTGTAAAAAGTGAGTTAAAATATAACCTCTGAAACTCGCTATCATTTTTATTCTTATCCCACCAAAACAACTTCATTAAATAAACAGAAATGAACTTCTCCCAAATTTGGTGAAACACTAACTGCAGCACGCTGATTATGTTATTAAGGATGCAGTAAACACAGTTGTTTCCAGTTTTGATTAAAATTTACTGTGACAAAACACATAATGCTCATTTAATATGTGTGTCTGAGCTGCCTAGCTGGAAATTTAAGCTTTTTAACCTCAAAGTCTATCAGTGCTCAAGACCACTACCAATTACACCTGTCAAGTATCTGCTTATTTGAGGAGCTGCCTTAGATAAAAACTTCCCAGCATGAATCCTCCAAGCACAAACGGGGAGCTGAGAACTCAGGCCTGACTGCACACACCAACAGGAACCAGCTCTTGCACAAGCTGGGGACACCTTACTCGTGTTAAAATCCTCTCCTTGTGTCTCTCACTACTGCTCTACTTGTGGCACAAGAGGCACAAGGCACAAAGTGCACCAGAGAATGAAACTGGTGCAGAGACACCATTTCTGTCAACTAAAGCCATGGAATGTCACTCTCACCCAGCCCAGACCCTGCTCCTACTTCCCTCAGTTGCGTTTTATAACTCTCAGCCCAACCCTTTAATCCTTGCTCTTCCTGTTCTCACTAATACCGCCAGCTTAAAGTTTCAGGCTGTACAGAATTAAAATCCCACAGTCGTTAAGTTACAACTATAAAGACAATTACTACTTTAAACCCGAAACAAATAATGGCAGAAAAATCTTAGTAGTAAAGCTGGATTAATCAGAACAAACACTGGCTTCTAGGAGTCCACTAGACACTGAAAAAATATTTATTCAATTTTATCTACTAACCTAGATTTGATTCTATTTGCATTGCTTTGGGGAGTTTCAGGGTTTTGGTGTTATTTGCTTTTTTAATTCAAAATCCATCTTTTAGTTATATGGAAACACCCTCTGAATCATGTGTGAATAGATGTTAGTTTATATTATTATATTTCAACAGTTTTAAAAACTGCAGGTATTTTTGCACTGTACATATATTTGCAACACAGCAAAACCTTCATTTGCATACCAACAGAAAATACCTCCTAAGAGAAACAACACAAAAACTTTGTAAAAAATTATTTAAAAGCTGGTCTTGAAAACACAAATTATTTGATTTTCTAATCACTGGAGTCAAGCAGTCTCAATGGAGGCTGAAGGCCAACATGAGCCTTTAGTTTTTCACACCAATGCATTAAAACACATTTATGTGTGACATGTTTCTGGAACTGTCAAGGGAAAAAAATTAAGGCCTTACTGATGGCTATTTTAAGCTTACTTCTATATTTATTCCTATAGAAAGTTCTAAATGTCAAGGAACGATAACAAGCGGCTGGCACACATAAAAGTGGAGCACAACCCAGAATATCTACTACAATTAACAGGGTACCTGGTACACTTGGACAGTAACTACACATCATTTTCCACGGACCTGCAATTAAATTGCTTAAACAGCTAGCAAATTTTGTTTGTAGAAGCAGCACCAAGACTGTTAAAGCTAATATAATTTGAATTATCCCTTAAAACTGAGGAAAATACACAAAAAAGCATACAGTGGAAAAAATTATCATAAAATGAGGCAAAATATAGTTTAATATTACTTGCCAAAGAATTTAGTTAATCAAGACTGTGATTACTGGGTACTCAAAAGCGTTATTTCTGAAAAAAATGTGAACTCCATTATTCAGGGAAAAACCAACGAACCAAAAAAATCCAGTGAATTTAGGAATGCAATGTACATTCTTCTGAGCAAAATAAAAGGAATCAACTTTTTTTTTTCCTCCCTGAAGTTCCTGAAATGAAAACCCATGAAAGCCCATGCATGAAGAAGTGCACATTACACTGTTTCAAATTATTGGAGATAAAAACTGCAGGGCGAGCATAATACACATTCATTTTATAACACACTGCTTGATTATAGCATTCTTTCCAAGTTAAAAAGGACAAGCTAAGATAGCAAGATTTTCATAACCACAACTAAAATATAAGCTGTTGCTTGGAGGTATAAACTATTTAACTGTATTAAACACGATTTGGTCGCCACCAAATAATGGTTTTTGCAAGCCAAACAAACTGCTCCAAATTATCACCACCTCCAAGAGACAGCATTTAAGTACATTAGTACCATTTAAGTACATTAGTGCCAAGGACAGGGAATTGGCAAGGAATTTATTAAATATTTTTAACCGATCAACAATTTGGCTAAATATTTTTTTTTTCTCCCTACAAAATAGTCAGCAGAACACGATTAAGTTCAACTCCTCGTGTTTAACTCACCAATAAGGAGAGCCCCTCCTTTGCCCAGAGAAAACTAACACCTCTCCAAGGCAGGGAAGTTTCAGTCCCTCCCGCCGCAGCCCCGGAACGATTTCGGTCGGGTTTTTCTGGGTGCCCACGGGCGCTGCCCGCCCCAGCCACCCCCGGCGCGGGCCCGGGGCCGCCGGTGCAGTCGGTGGTGCCGTCACGAAGCAGCTTCCCGGCGTCAGCTTGGCCATGGCGGCGACGGGCTCCGAGCACACCCGGCCTCTCCTCGCCTCTCCTTCCCCCCAAGATGGAGGAGCCGCCTTCAGCCCGCTCCGCCCGGGGAGCGGCCCTTCCGCTCCGGCCCCGCCGCGCCGTGAGCCAAAGGCTTCCTCCGGAGCCCCGCACGGAGCCGCCGCCTCCTCCGGACCGGGCCGGACCGTGCCGTGCCCGCGCCGCGCTCCCCCCGGGGCACCCCCCACACCCGAGCCACTCCGGCCGCCCGCCCGCCTCCATTTTATAGCGAGCCCAAAGGCGGCCTGGCCGCCCTTCCCGCGACCTCCCCGCCGCAGCGGCGGCCCCGCTCCCACTCTCCTCCCGCCCCGGTGCTCCCCCACCCGCCTCCCGCACTCACCGCGAGCAGAGAAGGGGAGCTCTCGCCGCGGCCGCCAAAGGTCTCTCAGCCGCGCCGCGCCGCCATTTCCTCCTCGCTCCGCGGCAGCGCTGGGCGGGGCCGCCCCGCCCCCGCCACCATCGACACCGAGATGGCGGCGGCGCGGCCAGAGCGCCGCCCTCGGCGCGCGCCTCCCGGAGGACCCGGCGGGCGCTGGGCGGGAGCGGCGCCGCCCCTCGACGCTATGGCGGCCGCTCCGCGCCTCACGGGGCCCTCAGCGCCTCACGGGGCCCTCAGCGCCACGGCCGCTCCTCCCCACACGGCGCGCCGCCCGTGCCCCTTCTGCGCTCGCTCCCCGCGCCCCTCCGGGCTCCCTCAGGCCCGCTCGCCAACCCGGGAACGGCAGCTCTAGCCACGGTTCCTCAGGGTGGAACATGGCAGAGGAGCCAGGCTGCTGCTGCACAGCCACCTGCTCACAGCAGCTGTGCTCCCCACCTGTGCGCGTTCCACTGGGACCTGGTTCTTCTGTTCTACTCACACTGTCTGGCAAATAGCTGCTGTAATGCTTCCTCTGCCTCCAGAGTGCTGATTTCTGAATCTGCCCATCCAACACATGGAGCCTCCACAGGAAACATCCTTGGTCAATGATTAAGCTACTAAAAAACTACTGCAGGATCCAAGCTGCTACACATAGCTACAGAACGTTAACTTCCACTTACATATGGAATTCCTTCTGTTGCTTTTTGGGACATTGGCTCCCAGAAACATCCACTCCTGACAGACACTGAGGGATCCCAAGGGGTACAGAACAGCCCCATCACCATACAAGCTCCTGACCTGGGCACCTGAAGAGCCTTTAGACAGCTGGAGGTGTGAGGTTTGGCTCTTCAGTTACCCTGATCCTGCACATTTTTTCCATATGGGTTGATAACGCACGTTTCAGGTGGATTCCAGACAGATAGTGTTTACTGAGATAAAGGAATGAAAACATGAAGAAAAAAAAAAAAACTACCTAGGAATAATTCTACAGAATTACAGGATTCTGTCAAGTAATTTGATTACATCTTTTAGGAGTCTGTTCATTACACTTCTGGTGGCAAAAGCTCGGGATAATGTTGGAAAACCTGCTATTAGCATAGTCAGCCTCTTTCTCCAGCTGTAAAACTGGGCAGTTTTAATACTTCACCCAGGAACACCAAAAGGTAAAAAACAACAGATTCTTGTGCAAAAGTACAAAACACCACAATTACAGGCAAGCAGGAATTATTTTGTTCTGCAGCTACAGAGTTGCAATAAATGAAATCACATGGAGGGGAAATACCTTAGGGTTTGGTAGATCAAGCTGCATTGTGATTTATGCTCTGGGAAAAGCTATTAACATGCTTTTAATGGATAAATTTAGCATCTAGGGAGTGCTCAAACCCAGGAATTACACACCAACAGGGAGGGAACACACAAAAGAAGGAACTGCACAGCAGCAGTGAACAGGGGATGCCTGCCACAGGGAATCCTGCAGTGAAACAGGTATGAAATTCCTCTTACACACATTTAGTAAGAGGCTTACACCACTTTAACATAGTGGTGATGCAATCTGCATCCCCAGTGAGCAGCACCTGAGCACACCACACTTCCAACCACAAAACCTCTACAACTTTGTGTTACAGCTGGAGGATTCACCTTTGCCGACTAAACATGTGTCACCTTCATCAGCAGCACCTCAGTTCTTTCCTTGTTGTCTTCCTAATTCTTTTCCTATTACAGCCTAATTTCTTTTAATTTGGGAAATATACTCCTGGGTTACTGGTCTGAATCTACATCATCCTGGCAGCAAAGCAGGAGGAGCTTTTTTTGATTATTATGTGAATTTTGTTTCACTTTTGGCCTTCTCTCCTGTAATGTGCCGGTAATTAGTGACTGGTTTGAAATGAAAACTCTGCTGGGAAATCCTAGAAGGGATTAATACCCATCAATCAGCTTCTAAAACAGTCTAATAAGCACTTTAGCTGTCTCTCCTCCTTAGACACCAAGGAAGCTTATGCTGAGATACCTACAAATCCCTCAGCACTAACTCTCCTTAAAACTTTTTTCCGCTTCCTTCCAAAAGTGGGTGGGTCAGTGCACTAACTTTCCTCTGCAGCTGACACATCTTATTTATGCATTCCCTAATTAATGTTTGGTGGTTTTTTTTAAACTTTGGGTTTCTAAAATTGGCCTCAGTTATATTTGTTGTGTCTCACACAAGGGTTGTTAGGTGTGGCCTATAAAATCTCATGACAAAACATCACTGTTGTGTGGCACAATGTCCCCAGATCTGGGATGTCACCTCTCACCCACCTTCCCCTTAGCCACTGTTTGAAGATGCACAACCCTTAAATATAAACACAACACTTATTTTATGTTCATTCCTTCCCTCAGTTCTCCATCACTGATTTCTCTGAGTGAGCCAGCAAAAACTGCAAATGAGAGCCCATGAAAAGAGCATGGATGAAAGCAAAGGGACAGGTCCTTTCCCCTCCTCAGTCTCTGGTGATTTGGTTGTATTTAACAGATAATTAATGCATTTAAGTCAGAAGAGACTAATTTATGTTGGCTGTGCTTCAACATTACCTTTTTTCTTTCAGTGGAAAAGGACCTCTGTCCTCAGAGCTCTGCACATCACAAAACAGGCACGTCAGGAGTCAAGGTAAGGCTTCTTCAGGACTCTTGATTCTCCAAGGCTCCTGATACTTATTTTCCAAAAAGACTAGATGAACACAGAGAAATACTTTAATGAGGGTTAATCACATTCACATAAATAAATAATACCTTTCTTTAGCAGTTGACACAAGCTTTCAGAATTTTCCCCCTCTCCAATTCTAGGCAAATCCCTTCAATACAAGCATTTTTGTGAGTTCTCCTGGAATTAGTGACTTTGGTTTGGGATTCATTCCATGTAGCTTCAAATATTAGTCATCAAAACACCTCTTTGAAATTAGGATTTAACAAATTCTCATTCATATCAAAAATCTATAAACTGCACTTACAGTTATTATAGGTTTCTTTTAATCTCAATTTCGTCATCTTGCCCCCCAAAAATCCAACTTTCCATGTTACTACTGCCTCATCACAGTAAGATTCTTGTAGAACTGTGGCATATGGAAGCTGTATTTTGGGATAATTTCCCAAGAGCAAAGTAGTTGTGCATTTTTATAGAACTTGGAAGTCACAGGAGTACCCTGCAATGTTTTCCCTGAGCAATAAAAGAAAGGGTTTTTTCCAACTTTTGGGAGAATTATGGAGGTTTTAACAGAAATCAGTGTTTGGTGCTAGGAGAAGAGAGAATGATGTAGGAAACCTTTTCCCCTGCATTGTTGCACAGCTTTGGATCTTCCTAGAGTATAAAATATGTATCATTTATTACTCAAGATACTGCTCAATTCCCCAAACATGCAGAATTTTCATTGCACTCAGAGCATTAGGAGGGGGGAAAAAAAAGGCATGGATCAAGATTTCCATCCCTGGTGGTGTTCCAGGCCAGGCTGGACTGGGCTTGGAGCAACCTTGTCCAGTGGAAGGTGTCTCTGCCCTCTATCAGTTTAAAGCTATTCTTGCTTTTCCTACCACTGTGGTTCCTGATGAAATTCAGCTGGCCATGATATTCTGCACAGAATCAGAACTTAAGACTTTGTGTGTCTCTTCCCACTCAGGATATCCTATTATCCTGATTATTTATTACATTGTAGGTATTCTCTGTTTCAATGTAAGCACAACTATAATTGTGATTGTAATTGAAAGTGAATTTTAGAGCCTGGGCTTTATTGCAGTTACAAAATCAAGAGTGAAAAGTGTACAACTGTATCCACATTCCCTGTGTGAGTGAAATGACATTTTCCTGAGGTGTATCATTTGCAGCATTTCACACAGACAAGTGTACATTTTAAGCCTGTTGTCCCTTTAAATGTACATATTGATGTTTTTTTGCAAAATGTGAAATATGTAAAATTTTCTGAAGGTTCTTTTTAAGTTTAGGGGAAGTTCATAAAGCTTGCTAAGAAGGATGTACCAATGATAGTGGACACAAAGATTGCAGAGTTCAGGGGCCACAAGGCCATCTGACAGAACTCCAAGATAAGGAACACTCTAATAAAGCCAATTCAGCAATTGTTCTGAAATCAGCTCCAACTGGGTTAAAGGTAATTAGGGCAGGGGCAGATCGTGACCACTGATGGATCCAAAACACAAGACTGAGCATGCGGATTAAGCAACTTGTAGCCAACGAACACTAATTCATTTGCTAAAATGTATAAATAGTAAAAAATATTGATAGTTGGTGCGCTGGCTGCATGGATTTGCCACCCAGCACCCATTTCTGCGCAGAACTGTAAATAAATCAAATACCTCGACTCTGTGTGTGGATTGGCTTCTTGTTCACCAGCCGCAAGAACCTATTTTGGCAACATTGTGTTCCTGCTTTATCTGCAGTGACCCACAAACCCCGGCGCGGGTTCATCCACGCCTCGGCAGCCGCTGCGCGCTCGGACACGGAGCGCCGATGGCAGCTGCCAGCGCAGCCGATCGCACACGGGGAGGCCGCACAGCGATGCCGCAGGCCGTGCCCAGCCCGCTCCCCTGGCACAGCCGGG
Organism: Passer domesticus; assembly: GCF_036417665.1. Classification (NCBI taxonomy): domain Eukaryota; kingdom Metazoa; phylum Chordata; class Aves; order Passeriformes; family Passeridae; genus Passer; species Passer domesticus. The sequence continues at coordinate 10,023,437 of NC_087489.1, read as the reverse complement.
GCCGCAGCTCCACGGCCGCTCCCCGCAACCGCTGCTCGTACCGACCCCGCCGCGACCGCGCACGAGCCGCCGCCGCCTCACACGGCGGTTCCTGCGCCCCTCGCGCCGGGCACGGCCCGGATCAGCCTCTGCCACAGCTGCTGGCGGCGGGGCCGGCGCTCAGTGCCGTGAGGTGAGCGCGGAGCGGGCGCGCAGGGCAGCAGCAGGACGAGGAGGAGGAGGCGGGCGCGTCGCTCAGAGCCCCGCGCTCGCCATGGCCGCCCCCGCGCTGCCCCGGCTCCGCTCCGCGGTCGCGTGTTCTCGCCCGCTCCCCGCGCGCTGATTGGCCGCGAGCGCCGCTCTCGCGAGACCCGCGCGCCTGCGGCCCGGCGGAGGCGGCGGAGGCCCCGCGTTCGTGCGTCGGAGCGGCCCCGGGCGCGCGCGGTAAGATGGCGGCGGGGGGGCCGCGCCGGCCTCGGGGCGCGGCGGGAGCGGGGCCCTCACCCTGACCCGGGCCCGCCGGCCCGCCCGCCGCTCGCCCGCCGCCGCTGCAGCGGAGGCGCCGGGCCTGTGGCGAGCGCGGCCCAAGCGCTCCCGTGGCCCAGCGCCCCTGTGGCCCGCGCAGGGCCGGGCCGGGCCGGGCGGCGGGGGCAGCCGGCTCCGCGCCGAGCCGAGCCGGGCCGGGCCGGGCCGCAGCAGCAGCGCGGGGCGGCGGGAGCCCCGTTCCCCCAGCGCGGTTGCGGGCGGCGGGGCCGGGAGCGATCGGGGCCCGGGCGGGCCGGCTGCCGCTGTCGGAGTTGCCGGGTGCGGGCCGGCTTCGGGCGCGGGTGAGAGAAGGGAGAACCTGTTGGAAGCGGCTGGCGAGGAGGAGTCGCGCTGCCGCTCGTATTGTCTGACAGGGCCGGCGGTGCCTGTTGCTGTTGTTGGGGCCGCCTGTCCTCCCCTTTCGCTGCCCCCGCGGTCGTGACTTGGAGGTAGAAATCACTAAACGCGGCTTTGGTAAAATGCTTTGCCTGCCAGTCCGAACAGAAATATTGTCTAGAAAAATAGTGGAGATAACGCTTTAGTAGCGCTGACAGGAGAACTTTCGGGGACAGCGAAGCTGAGCGGGTGTAAAGCTTTGAGTTGTACACTGGGCAATATATCGTGGACAGTTTTGTTGCTGTGCAATATAGGAAGCTGTCCGAAGTTTTGGTGAAGATTTAAAGCAGATATTGTTTATGTAGGCATTGCTATAAGTGTTTGTCTCTGTCTGTCTGTCAGACTTTGATTCGCTGGTTTCACACTGTGATGCTGCGTGTGTGTAAATTCTATACAAGGTTTTTATGGAGTGGAGTTAAGAGTAAGTAGAAGAAGATGGTATTTGAATTTTTTATTCTGAGGTTTCTGAAAGCAGCTTTACAGCCTGGCAAATAGATATGGGAGAGTGCAGGAATGAGGAGGAAAAAAATACAAAACTGTGGTTTAACATAAAAGGGTCCGTTTTGGATTATTAATTTAAAAGAGCTCATAGAAAGCTCTAAAGATAGCAATAACACAATTCTTACACACAATAAACTTATTTCTTCTTGAATCATGTTAAATGAGATACTTTTCTGTTGTAGTTGGAGTCCAGGATGAGTTATGCAGAAAAACCTGATGAAATCACGAAAGATGAATGGATGGAAAAGCTTAATAACTTACATATCCAGAGAGCAGACATGAACCGCCTTATCATGAACTACCTTGTCACAGGTAAAAACACCTGCTCGTGCCTGCAGGCTCTTCATGTGTGTCATACTTTATCAGTTTGGGGGAGAATATGGAACTGCATGGAGTGGAATTAAGGGCTGTGAGAACTTAGTCATTGCTGCTGGTTTCTCTTAGCAAAGCCCAGCTGCTCTGGTGTTCTCTTAGCTGCAGGCTGACAAAGACTCAGAGACTGAGCAGTTCTCATGGAATACAGATGACATTTATGAGCCTGAACTCTTCTGCTAAATGATAGAGAAAACAAAGTGTTTTCTGCAGTGCTGTAAACATGACCTGCTTCTCCGTGATGTCCTTTTTTGTGCCACTGAAACAGCTCAAGATAAGTTGCTGTTGTTAAATAACAGTCTGAAAGCTGCAAGAACAACTATCAGAAGCAGGTTTTTAACTGGGCAGAAAGATAAACTCTGAAAGGGCACTGTTGTCAAAATAATTTGAGACCAGAATATTAACCCCTTCAGCACACAGCCTGGCTTTATACTTGGAACAACCCAAAGCCCAGGGGAATTGTTGCCAGTAATTAGGTGCATGCCATCCCAGGAAGCTGTGCTAGGGCGGAGGCCTTTGTATCCATCTACACCCCTGTTTACACTGAGCCTAGTGAAGCCTCTGGGTTGCAGGAAGGGCATCTCAGTGGGTGGTGTAAATCAGTTTTGTGTCTGTGAAAGCAAGACCTGGGGTTTAAAAGAGCTGTTCTAACCTTAAATACTACACAAGAAAGCAAAATTATATCTTGTCTATCTTCTCAGAAAAACTGCTGGATCTGTGTAAACAGATCTGGGGCTGGAGGGCAAAGCAAAACCACCCACTTGAAAGTGTGACTTTCACAATCTCATTTTGCAATAGACACAGTGCTTTATTTAAGTATGAAACAGGCTTCCATATTAAGAGGTATTGGACTACAAGTTGCTTCCCTAGAGAGTGAGCATACATGAGTTCAGAATGAATTAAGCATTTACTTTAAAATGCCTTTTGGATAAATGACTTCTTATATAGAGGAGAATTTTTCACAATTTTGGGTTAATCTTTAAACCCCCAAATTGCACAAGCAACACTCAAATTAAGCTGATAGGTTTTCTTCTAGTGTTTAATGCAATACATTCTATGGGTAAAATGTTCCTGTTTCAGAGGGCTTTAAAGAAGCAGCAGAGAAATTTCGGATGGAGTCTGGAATTGAACCCAGCGTGGATTTAGAGACTCTGGATGAAAGAATAAAAATCCGTGAGATGATCTTGAAAGGGCAGATCCAGGAAGCCATTGCTTTGATAAACAGCCTCCATCCAGAGCTGCTGGATACCAACAGATATCTCTACTTCCATTTGCAGGTGAGCACAGGTGGCAGACTTTTATCTTTGTTTTAGAGTTTGCTGAGAGAATGGGAAAAGTAGTGAGGAAATTCAGGTTATGTTGGGAAGTTGGTGACTGAACATGGATGCAATTGTGGGAGTTCTTGGCAATTTTCAGTAGCAAGGGGAAACTTTGTGGCATGGTGCAGGAGCCACCATAAACAGTTATTAACATGAAAACTTGTAACAGCAGCAGTGACCTTGTGACTTACCAGCTTCCAGTTGCTGTTGGCCTGAATTCCTTTAGTAACCCATCTTCTCAAACCCTGTTACTCAAAAGCACCAAGTTCCCTTTTTCAGTAGATTTTGCAGCCAAGTTGCTGCTCCTTGTCTCACACATTGAGAAGAATTGACCTCAAACTGTCAAATTACAGATTAGCGTTTGTCTCAAATTACACACCAGTGTCTGAATATTCCAGGCTTGCAATAGTGAAGATTTGTTAATTTGTTGGGCTAATATTGCTGTGTCTTTCGTGTGTAGCAACAGCACTTGATTGAACTGATTCGGCAGCGTGAGACAGAGGCAGCTCTGGAATTTGCTCAGACCCAATTAGCAGAACAAGGGGAGGAGAGCAGGGAATGCCTGACAGAAATGGAGCGCACGCTGGCTCTGCTTGCCTTTGATAATCCCGAAGAATCACCATTTGGAGACTTGCTGAACATGATGCAGCGACAGAAGGTAGTCCTTTCTCAAAGGGAACTGATGTGTTTTATATGTATGTTATGAAAATAAAATCTAAATATTTTTGAAATGCTCAGAGAAAACTTATATAGTGATACGCAAAAGAACAGAAGTGTTTATTGAGCAAGATTTAAAAAAATGGTGTTAATATATTCCAAATGTATTCAGCTGCTTGGCTCTCTTCCTTGCTTTCTCCAGGCTTGTAAGTCTGTGGAGCTTTGTCCTGGCCATTTCTGAGGAATTAGCACACTAGGTGTGATCTTCCCAGTGTCTGCCTGACTTTAGCAGTGTTAATTGTATGAAAACTGTCACTGAACTCCAGTTTTTGTTTTCCAGGTATGGAGTGAGGTTAATCAAGCTGTTCTAGACTATGAAAATCGTGAATCAACACCCAAGTTGGCAAAATTACTGAAACTACTACTGTGGGCTCAGAATGAGCTGGACCAGAAGAAAGTGAAATATCCCAAAATGACAGACCTCAGCAAGGGGACGATTGAAGAGCCCAAGTAAAATGTGTGCAGATGGACATCAAAAATCTTAGTACTGCACAGTATACATTTATATCAGTCTGTGACTGAAATATTTTTACTACAGTACAGCACTCAATTCAGATTTTTCAATGAACATCTAATTTGAAGGGAGAAAAGTCCCTTTTAAATGCTGCAAAAACTGCATTGAAAGGCGCTGTATCTCTTTGGAAGTCTGACTTAGGCTATGCACTATAATACATTTTTAAAAAAACAATTAAACAGGACAGGAAAAATAGCATTTTTAAAAGTACAAAACTCAAGCTTTCTAATTGGCTGCTGATGCCTAGTTTAGTGGCCAGTGAGTTAATATGGAGTTATATTGGCAACTGTTCAGTTTAACTGTCTCCTGTTTGAAATGTGTATATAGAACAGTGAATATTTTCTACCTTTAAGTTATAGCCAGATATACATTCCCCTTAAAAGTAACTGGTCAAGTTTTCATCTATAAACTTTGCAGTAAGGTCAACTTTTTGCTTAGGAAATAGTGTACAAACTTGTAAATCATAATTTAAGGACTTTTGTTTTGGTTTTTTTTCTTCCTTGTTTCTGACTTCTTGGTGCTTTATATGGTGAGAGCTATGTTCATAATGGATCAGTGACCCATCTTTTCAGGAGGAGTATTGATGGAAATAGGTTTTTTCTTAATATTCACAAATGACCAAAACGGCCCCAGAGGCATTTGAGGGGTTTTTTTTAACAGGGGCCTTGTCCCCCCTATGTTAAATTTGCAGCAATTCCAGGTGGCTGCTACAGCTTTGAAGGCCACTGGATGTCTGTAAGCTGAAATACTCGTGTTAGGAAATCAAGTGGTGGGGAGAGATGCTTGTTGAGGCCTCTGATGCATCATCTTGTGCAGGATCTGCCTTCATGCTTGCTGAATAAGAATTGTAGTTTTAGAGCTACTTGGGCTGCTTTTATGCCTTGAGCTAAGCAAAGCAGGGCTGTCTAAAACCAGAAATTTGCATTTTGTCACTTCTTCCATACCTTTCTGAAGAGATGCAGTTCATCCTCATCTGTATTTGTTTACTGACTGTCCTCACTCCAGTTAGAACTATAGTTTTAATGTGAAGTCCAGACTTTCAAGTCAACAAATTGTAATCTTCTGGGTATGGGATGTTCTGGTCGAGCGATTGCAGCGCTGCACACTGGTTTATACCCAGTGGTAGGAAGCACTAATCTTGCCAAATCTATCTCTAGATTTTTAGGTCTATAGATCAAGTTTTGCCAAGCACAGAGCAAGCTGATGAGTGAAACAGTTTAACATCATGAGACACTGGCAGTTGTCACACCAGTCCCATACTGTACATAATCTAGTCTTGTATGGTAGGTATTACCCTGTAGAATGAAACTTAGTTTTCACTTAATTTTACTGGAATACTTAATGCATTAAACTGTATAAAGCTTTGCAGATACACCTGGCTTAGGGGAACTAACAAAACATGTTACTGATTGCATTACTGTGAACACTGTTTACTTGTGTAGCTATTTTTGGGGGGGAAGCCATTGTTTGTTAAGCAGCTGTGAGAGATGCAGAGCACCAAGGTTAAGCGAGATGATGGATGTAACAAAATCATTTGTTCCCATTTCTTACTGATTGTTCTGTTCTCCACTTTGAGGCATTTATGGTAGGGAGGTCTTCAAGTTTATATATAACAAACAAGCTATCAGTAGCCCCCCAGCTACAGCAGCAGTTTGGCTTTCCTTCACCCAGGCTGGTTATTCTAACACCAAACTTTTAACAGTTGTGGGTTTGGTTGTTTTGGGGTTTTGTTGTTTTTTTTTTCTTTTGAAGTCGGTTGATGTCTGAAAACCATGTATAACTTTTAGTTTGTGAGAAACTGTATGGTTAATGTAACTTTGTTTAATAACAAACTGCAGAAACAAAACTGGAATAGCACTAATTTCTCTCTGTAGAACTGATCAGCTTTTCCTCTCTGTTCTGACACTTGTGTTGTTGAATCTCCTGTAAAGCTTCTCCCGGGTGAATGGAAAGCGGTGCGGTTTTGTGGCACAATGAGCATTTTTCTCCATGAGAAATGCAGTATTACAGCCCTGGGTGAGAAGTTCACTGTCCTTCTAGAACGCTACCTTAATTCCGTAGAGTATTTGGGCAACGATTGAGCATAGATTACTTGAATTTCCACTAGCTTGTTGGTTTTTTTCCATTAAAAAATAAACACGTTTTTAAGGGGGTTAATATAAAATTAGTCTAGAACTATTTCACTTTGTTTTTATGAACATGCCACATTGATAAGCAGCTTTAATCTGTAAAGTTTTTGGTAACTGCAAGAAGATACTCGAAAGCTATGCATTTTAGAGAAAGCATAAAGGTAGTGATATTGGTACTTCTAAGGATCTTTATATTAGTGTATATAAAATAGTTTGCATATACAAATATAATATATAATCTGTTTGAAATATTCTTGAATGGTAGGGGCTGTGAAACATATTATAATTTATGGAAATATTGTACACAGTAAACAGATGTCTCAGTACACAAATGAATTTTTGTCATATGCATGAGAAGTGTCTTATTTGGTGACTACTAATGAATGGGCTTTTGTTAACCCATTTTTGTTAGATAACCACTTTAACAAATACTATTAAATGCCACTTTGATCAGTTTGCTTTAGTGTAAAAATACATATTTTGTTCCACTGAATTTAGAACAATATGAAAAGAACTTTTTGTAAGAAGATTTGTTCCAAACCCAACATTGGCAGACAGATCTGGTCATTAGAGGTGGTGCACTCATCCTCCCCCAGCTTTGCCTTTGGTGAAAGCAAATAAGATTTTTTCATTCATGCTATGGATGTGGAGAAGCTGGATTGTAAAATATCCTGTTTTATACCTCTGCAGAAAGGCTGCATAGCAAGTGTGTTTGATTAGGCTACAAATCTCCCTCCTTTTCCCAAAGCCATCACCTCCCTGTAATTGTCTTTGCTGTTCCCATGTTTTGTTTCTGCCTGTCAGATTTAAGCTAAGCTGTGGCTGCTTCTGTTGTACAAAGGAGGGATTTCGGAAGGGTGGGGGTTCACAGACTTTCCTGAAGATGAAGTTGTGGTGGTACTTTGAGAAATACTTACTGAACTGTTTAGTTTTATATAGTGGGAAAAGCAGAGGCTGCTGCACAGAAACTTAACAGCAGAATTTTGAGTAAAGCACTTCCTCTCAAGACTTTTGAAGAGGCAAACATACACCTTTAAGCCAGATAAAGTACCTCTCTCTCTTTAAGATTATTTCATTGAAATACTTTCAGCTTCTTCCACCCACATTAAAAGAAAAATTGAAATGAATTCTGCCTCCTTTCCACTCCTTGTAAATACAGAAAAAGCCACTACATTATTCCAGGGTGATTTTATTGTTTTTAATTTGTAAAATTTATGCTTTGTATGCTTGAGTATAAGCTTAAAAGCATTACTTTAAAAAAATCCTTGACTAGCTGAGCGTTGTTCAACTTATTTCAAACCACCTTGTGTCCAAGTGGGTTGCAAAGCTCATTAAATGGAGTTGGATCCCTGTGTGTTGTGTCTTCAAATGGGGCTGCTGCTGTCAGCCACGGCTGAGAGCATCCTTGAGAGCCAGAATAGGATATGGAGTCCATTTGCCCTAAATCTGCCTTGAGGCTACAGGTTCTGACCTGCACTGTAGCTCTCTCTTCCCTGCAGAAGCGACACCATGTCAGGAATTGTTTCTGCTCGGCTGTCCTTAACAAAAAGGGACGAGGAGGGTTTGTAGCTTTTGTGTGAGATGGTGTCCCCAGCCCTGCTCGCTGCTGGGTGTGCTCAGCTGAGCACAGACAGAACACAGAGCTCATGAGCAGCACCCCCAAAAGGATTTGTACTACTCCATGGGCACCTCGAGGTGCTACAAATTGTTTGTATTCCTTTCTGCTCCCCTTCTGCCTTCACCTGATCAAGTTAAGCACAAAGTTGGTCAAAGCACTGGTGGGCTGTGTGCTGATGCTTTCAGGCACCTCAGACCAGAAAGCCCTTAGAGTTCTGTCATGCTCTTCATAGGATTACAGCATGATTCCAACAATAGTGACATGAGGATTCCAACACTATCCTGCTACCTTATCTCACCTGGACGAGTTGCTGCATGGACGTTCCTGTTCATTTACAAGCAGGCTCAATTTGCCAACTTCTCTGATAATTTGCTTTTATTCAGTGTGTGGCTGCCTAGTAGTTTTGCCAAGTTGGATTATGTAGCAGTAGAAACCCATGTGTGTTTTCTTTATTGTGTGGAGAAGTTGCATTGAAACTGTGCTGGGTTAGGGAGCTCTCAAGCTGCAGTCACTGTCCTTTCAGGAGACAACAATTGTCCTTCATGGAATGTATGAGCCTATTGCTCCTTTCAGGATTTGAACCTAATCTGTGCTTAACTTGGTAAAATCTTCAAATAATTCAACCATTGTATGGGTGAACTACAGGGATAGTAAATGTCATGTCAAATATTAACCCGATAATCTTTTGTTTGGTTTAATCTTTTGACAGATTAAGCTGAACATAGGAAAAATGAAAGGAGGTTGTATTCTTGTGTAAGATTATTTCTTTAGTCAGCACCTGTCCTCTGAGCTGATTCCATTTGTCATTTAATCAGCTTGGGAGAGGTTTGCTTATAGAAAATCATACAGCAGTAAAAGGAACCATGTCTGTGTGTTTACTCTTTACATTTATTTATGTGAATGTGATGGATGTTGCACTCAAACACTTTCAAGTGCAGCTGGTTTGGATAGTGAAAGTAGCTTCTTATCTGAGAGGCAGATTAGTCAAGCTCCTCATTGAAGAGGTGGCACTGAGCAAAACAAGGAAAGGAACAAAAAAGTACAAAAATAATGAAAATTTGTGCTTGATTTCCAACTCAACTACTAACTCACTGAAAGTATGATTCATTGTTACAGTGTCAGGGTTGGAAGAGTTTGCACCCCTCAGCAGTGAGACAGAACACAGGATCCTTCATACCTGGCTGGGAGTTCATAAGTTTTCTGGGTCTGTGGTTACTCTACCATGCCCAAGGCCTCTTCAGTTCTTTCCTGAGCTTATTGCATGGATTTCACTTCTGTTGTTTCATCAGAGCTCATCTCCCCTCCTATCTCCAAACATACACACAATTTAAAAAACCCAAAATACATTGTCAGTGGTTTACATTTTTGGCTGCAATTTGCCATGACTTGGCTCCCTCTTCTGGAAAAGGGGACAGTAGCAGAGTGAATAAAAACACTTCATAGTTTCATTTCCTGTCCAAATAAAGGGAGGAAAGCCTACAACTAAATGAAAACTTAGGTGGTTACTACACGTGGTTCCCCTCAGTCTCGACTTGCAGCAAAGCTCATTGTATTTGTGTTCTCTGTGTGACTGTGCCTGACTATGCCACAGACCTTTTGGGGAAGACCTCTTTTTTTCCTGAGGAAGAACTACCAAAGCAAAGAATAAAGTATGACTTGATAATTGTTGCTTTTTCAGCAACCTCCTTCTCCTGGAGCTGTCTTTGGTGTGTAAGGAACCTTTTTGCTATTTCACTCTCAAAGGTTCAACTCAATAATCAGCCTCCTGATTTATGTAGCAAACTGTTCATCAGGGGCCTGCCAAGGGATTCATGTTGGGAGAGGGATATTTGAGTTACCTAAATATTAGTCTGCTAAAGGCTTCATTCCACCAAGGACTGAGAGGTTTCTGGCTGCAGGAACAGCAGACAGGAGGTGTCTGCCCTGCACCTGCGCGTTTTGGTGCAGCCCAGCAGCTCCGCTACCTTTCCCAGGGGCCATGCACGACCTTGCTCAGGCTGTGCGGGAGCTCCTCCATCCTTTGCTCACCTCAAGTTTTGCCGTTCCTGCTGCCAGGCTGCAATCGGCCACAGCATCACCTGAACGATGCCTCCACAAGGCTCCTCCAGCCTGCTCGTTCATGATCTTTAAGTGAGTCACGAGTCCTTTTGTTGTGGACTGAGATAACCATCATCTAAATTATTTATTTCCATACAGGAGTTTGATTATCTCTTTCAGATACAGCAAGTTCAGCGCCTCTATCCAACAGGCATAAATCAAGCTGTAACAACACTCATCCCTATTTATTTTACCTCGGAAGCGAATGTTATACTCCCTTCTAATCCTTAAAAAGCAGAAGCAGAGACTTTTCTGCCGCGAGCGCAGCGGGAGCAGGGAGCGATTCCCTGCCCAGGTGTGGGAGCAGGAGGACAGACCGCGGTCCGTGCCCTCTTCCCGTGCCCTCGCTGTGCCCGCTGGGGCTGTCAGCACTGACCGGGGCAGAGGGAACCGCGCGGTTCGCGGTGCCGCCAGCTGCCCTCGGAGGCTGCCCGGGACCGCAGACGGCACCGGGCCGGGCGGGACTTCCCGGCGGGGGCGGCGGGAGGCGCTGACACGTGGCCGCGATGTGAGCCGGGGAGGCGGAAGGCGCTGCCCGCATGGCCGCGGGCGGCGGCGGCAGGAATGCGCCCCCGGGCAGCGGCGGCATGAGGCGGGATGGCGGCACCGAGCCCTACTGGTCCAGGTAAGGCTGGAGCCTCGCTCCGCTGCTGGCCGCGCTCTCCGGGACTCCCCGCATGCCCGCCCGGCCGGTGCTCTCCCCGCATCCTCGGTCCCCGCGGCTCCTGGGGAAGATGCGGCTCCGGCATGGAGCGGGTCGGGCGGCCCGCAGCGCTCCCGGAGAGGGGATTTCCGAGGAGCCTGGTGCTCCCCGTCGGGCCGGGACCCTCCTGTCCCTGTCTCCTCGCTGCCATCCGGAGGGACACGGTCCCACCGCCCCGGGCGCTCCCGCTGTCTCACTCCTCCCGACTGCAGCGGAGACGGTAGAAGGAAGGAGGAAGATAGGGAATTACTGTGAAAAACAGGGGAAAAAAAACCCAACTACTGAGCTTATTTCTGGCCTGTAATCAGTGAATTAAACACAAAACCGCTGCGAGGCTCTTATCGAAGTGTTCCAGTGGGGATGTTTGCACTGGCGATAGTCATTCATTGAGATAAAGTCTGGAATAGGAGCTGGGCAGCAGCTAGGCAGCACGAGCTGCTCTTGATGCAAAGTCATTAAAATACTTAAAATGCAGTTAAACCCCCAGTGACCGCTTCCAACAGCAGGGGCACAGGCAAAGGCAGTGATGCAGTGCTTGGAGCTGGCTGGCACACCTGGGGCAGTGCTGCTCCTCTGCCACCCTGGCAAAGTCATCCAGCACCAAGACCTCGGCATCAGCCCCTTCTCCCGCCTGAGGTGGGGCGAGATGATGATTCCAAAGTACCAGTGGGGCAGCAGAATTCATGCTCAGAGACTTTTCCAAACTGGGAGCCCCGGGACTCCCTGTGCTTGGGACATCTGGCTCGGTTTCAGCTGGCCGATGTCTGGCTGCCACCGTGGCCAGCCCTGGGGCTCCCCTCTTCCCTCGCCTTGGAGTCACACCGTGCCGACCTCGCCCTGGCAGGAGAGCAGCGGGACAGCCCCAGGACAGGTGGCACCCGTGCCAGTGCACAGGGACGGGATGCCAGAGGGTGGGATTGCCCCTTCCAGCAGCAATAGCCATGGATAAGCTGGTGTTCCTCATCCATGGCTTTCTGCAGGGGCAGCAGGCTGATAGCCGGCTCTGAACCACCGTCCCGAGGGGGCTCCCCCTGCACTCAGAGATTTGGGATGTCTCATAAAATCCACGCTCAGCTTAAGAGTAACGGGGTGGGTCTTAAAGAAGACTTTTGGCACAGAGATTATTTCTCCCTAAAGCGCTTAAGAAAATTCCTTCTCTGTCTCCCCCTTGCTAACTTTTCTCTAAGTCTTTGTGAAGTGGCAGTGGTGGGACCTCACACCAGAGTTTCACGAGGCAAAACTTTAGTTTGTAGGCTTCTCCTCTAGAAAAAAAAAACAACAAAAAAACCAAGAAAGCATTTGACCAGAACGAGCTCTCCTGTTTCTCAAATCTCTTCGGAAAATATGCAAAACATAGATTACACTTCCCAAAACAAAAGGGATGAAAACAGCCTGTTGATCGAGACAGACATTTTAAGTGATTCTCACCATGCTAAGTGCTACTAATAATTGAGAGGATCCTGTTAATGGGAAGCAGCAGCAGGATAACCCTAAGGCACCTCAGATCATTATCTATATTGCTGTAGTTCACAGAAGCTGAGATCATGTCCCCATTGTTTAGTGTAGACACACACGTGGGCACAGCCCTTCTTTGGGGAGGTTTTATGGAGGTTTTATGGCCTAAAGTCACCTGGGCAGGTGGAGGGTGAGTAAGGGGCAGCAAAAAGGGGGAATGAGCCACCAGATCATTCAAGCAGGTTTGTCAAGTTGTGTAAAGTACCTCATTGGGTGAAGTGAATTTGGTGGACAAGATGTGAACAGCATATGCAAATAAATAACTTTCATCGTTTCCAAGTAGTGAGTTGCTGCCATAGGGGCAAGGTGTTATCGAGTGGGGGAAGTGACATGGGTTCTCCTTTCATGCTCCAACAAAAGACATGCCAGGCAGCCTTCCAAGATCTGTCAGTGCAAGGAGAGATAAACAGTTATCTTGGCAGATTTATTTTTCCATCTTTGTTCATGCTGCTTCATCTTTTGTCCTCCCTTTTTTCAACTGCCTTTTCCTTCCTCTTCCACTCTTCTTGCCTTGTGTTTTCTCCTGCCTGCCTTTCCCAAACTTTTCTGCAGGTTTCCAATGGCTCCATTATCACACATCTCTTCCAAGAGCAACACTTGGGGATTTCTGTTTGGGGCTTGAAAAAGCCCTCACGTTTATGTAGCACATCTGGACAGTTAGAGAGCATTTCTAATGTTGATCCCAACATGCCAAAGCAGGACCCCTCGGGCAGTGGATGTGTTTAAGCATCTCTGGTTTAACTGAGGGAAGACCAAAGCAGTGAAAAGAGAAATCAGTTGCTGAAGGCTGCACACAAAGCCACCAGCAGATCCAGCACTGGATGTGGGGCTCACATTTCCTTGGATGGTGCCTCCAGGAGAGAAATGCAGCATGAAAAACTCACTGTGCCCTGGGAAAGCAAATGACTCCTGAAGCCACTCTGCATCTCCCAGCCTCTGGCTACACCTGAAGACAAGGGGTGATTATAAAAGTTTCTTTAAGCTCCAGAGATAAAAGGAGTCCTGTCCCAGCCACAGGCTGATCTCCAGTCACCTGATCTTTGCCCAGAGACAACAGTCAGTTGTTTTTTCTGAGTTCTGTGCCCTCATCTTCTGTCAACGTGGTGTTGCAGCTTTATTTGGTTATTTGGGGTATTTTTGGTGGTTGGGATTTTTGTTTTACAAGTTCCTCACCCGGGGTTTAACAGTGACCTTGCTGAGAACTTTTTTCACGTGGAAAACATAAGCAGGGCACACATTTCATTCCTGGCTGATCCATGTATGCCCTCAGATCAGCGTGCAAAGCATGCCTCTGCTTTATTATTATGCTTTCTCACCACCTCCACCTGGACTCAACAACTACTTCCAGCTCATATGAGCTGCTGAAATTTAATTTCATCTTTGCTTTTGCCGAAAGCAAGAAATGAAGAGAGGGAATAAACCCAGAGCTCGTTTGCTGAACACCACTTTGTTGCCATCTGCAGCTCTGTGGAGGGAGCTTGAGCACAGGAGGCGGACAGGAAGCCAGCAGCTTTCCCAGAAAAAAAAGCCCTGTGTCCTCTGTGCTGCTCTTGTTGCCTGCTAGCTGGATTGGGAAAAAAAAAAAAATCCAACAACTCTCCTCTAAACCCCAAAGCTAGTTTTGACAGTGACAAATCATTAGCTTGGGGCTGGTCTACAGCATGACAAAATCTGCTTGAGGAGCAGGGGGAAATTACTTCAAGCCTCTCTCTTGACAAGCATGTTAGATTTTGAAGGAGAAATTGTTGATAAAAACAAAGAATGAGAAGTGAAAGGACTGTCAAACAGGGTTAAAAATAACAACCTGGGTATTATCTCCTGGCACAGGAGTGTCTGCATGACTGCCAGTCAGTCAGTCCTGCTTGTGGTGATTATTATAAATTAAAGCTATAGGCAGGTAAGCTGGAAAAGAGTGTTTTGGAAGGAAGGTGGTCCTGGGAATGGGTGATGAGGGGGAAGTGTTGACACACCGTGGCTGACAGGTGACCAAGTACAGGGGCACCACAGGCCTGTGCTGGGGACATTCCCCTGGGGGTGGCCTTGTGCCTGGGCTGTGGATGTCTTGGGTTTGGAGCTGTGGCTTGGCTGGGAGCTCAGGGTGGGCTCATCCCCATCCTGGGGTTCTGCCAGGGCCTGGGCAGTGCCCAGTGCTGGTGGCTGGGAGCAGTGAGAGGGCAGGGGCACAGGAGGTGTCTGCACTGATGTGTCCTCCCTGCATCTCCCAGGAGCTGTTTCTGATCTCCTTTTAGAGAGGGGAGCTGAGGTAGAGATGCCCTCCCTGGGAGGGTGGGCGTTGTGCTCTGCTGATGGTCCCTGTGCCCATCCTGTGCAGATCAGGAGCTGCAGTTCCCAGTTCTTCTTCCAGTTATGGAAAACACCCACAGATATTGCAGATGGCTTCTGGCCAAGAGCTGTTGCTGGGACAGGCTGTTGGTAGTCGTGCTGTCTAACACAGCTCTCTTACCACCTGAAAATACCTGGGGGTCCTGACTTGTGCCTTGGAGGGAGCTAAACTGGGATGTAATTGACAGCCTGAACTGCAGAGAGTCCATCTCAACAGTGACCTGCAGTGTCTGCCAAAGCCCTGCAGACTGGGGGAGAGGAGGGAGGCGAGTCAAGAGAAATAAAAGTTGAATAAATATTTGCTCTGTGGCATCTACTGGAGAAATTCCTCCAGGAGGAAAACACACTGCAAATAAAGATACCCTGTGCTGCTGGCTCTGCTTCCACTGCCAGACAGCTCAGCTTGCTTTTGCCCCTTTGGGGATCTCAGGCATCCTTGAAAAATCCATCCTAACCACTGTGCCCTGAGTGGGGGATCCATTTGGTTGGTGGGAGCTGGGTCTCAGGGATGTCAGGGGGTGCTCGGAAGCAAAGCCATTTCCACCCAGTGTCCAAGGCTGCATTTGGAGGAGGGGAACCAAGGGACATCAGACAGGCCTGCTCAAAAAGCCACCCAGGAAGAGTCATTAGGGCTTGGGCTAATTATAGTCTGGGTGGTGGTTGGAGGTTTGTGAAATAGGAAGTGTTTCTAGCTGCATGGCTGCTTTGCTCAGTGAGGAAGGTCTCGGTGATGTGCAGGAGGGGATGCACCTGCAGTGCCTGTCTCCTGTGGGGAGGAGGGGACTGCACATCAGGCTGGGCACTGAGGAGCCACTGCCATCACTCAGCACCAAATTACATCGGTTGGGTGGCTCCAGACAATCTCCAGTGATTCCCTGCCAGTGTGTGGAGGGCTGGCCCCTTTCACAGCACTGCCTGTCACACAGAGGCAGGACGGGCCCAGGAATCCTGGTGGGAGATGCTTGGTCTGGAGGGTGAATCAGGCGTGGTGGCACCAGTGACTGCACTGGCTGTGATTTCCTGTGCTCTGACTTGGGCTGGTTATCTGCAGCACATTCTGTCTCCCTCCCTCATCAACAAATTAAATCTGATTTGTTAGATTTAATCTGTTACCGTTAGATTTAATCTCTTACCGCTCGGTGAAGTTTCACTTCTCACATGGCTGATGTCACCACAAAAACTTTTGTTTGATTTGTCACTATTCCTTAGCTTTGGAAGGAAGGTTTTAATTCCTGTCTTTGTGCTAGTCCAGGTTCCTCCCGTGTAACCTCTGCTGTTGTTGTTTTGCACTGAGCAGAGTTGAGTCATCTGCAGCCTCTGTGATAACTATAATTAGGAGAAAATGCATTTACAAAGCTCTTTCCTGTGATGCAAGCACGTCATTGTCCTTGCAGGGAAATCATTCCTGCCATGTTTCCAGGTGGGTGTGAGCAGCTACTGATTACATTTGACACTCATACTCTTTGCATGGATTTTCCTAGCTGGATGTGCTGCCTACAGAGGAAGTGGTAGTCTGAAGCCATCATTATATTCTCCACTTGTTGTGAGTATAATCCCTACTGATGTAATTAAACATAAAGGAAGAGGATATAGAATGGAGTAGTAGTCAAAGAGAACATTGAGAGTGTGTCATACACCCAGAGATTTATTTAGTACTTTGGAATAAAAATAAAAGTCAAGAGAAAAATATATCCCTGGAGTTTTGTCAGAACATCAGTTGGAGAGGAGGCTTCTTGAGAGAAATTGAGTAAAGAATCCTTGAGATGCTCAGGTCTTTTTCTCTCCCTCTTACACCTTGCAGAGTTATACAGGGTTTAGGATAAAGGAAGAACTGTTGATCTGGTAATAAAATGCTGCTGTGCTTATCAGGATAACTGCAGGTTATTCTGAACACACCAGAATGACTGGAGAGACAGAGCTCAGCCCCACTCCAGTGAAAGCTCATAAAGGTCTCCCTTTGCTGCAAGGAAAAAGTACAGTTTAGGAAACTGTCTTGGTGTCTAAATAATAGAAAATACCTCCACACATCACTGGCTGCTGTGCTTTACTCCGTCACCTCGATGGTTGCAGGTTCAATAGCTCAAATTTATCAGTGCTGTGCTCTTGGAGATAACAGAGATTACTGCCCTGGACTGGCAGCAGCCCATTGGGGCAGGGCAGGCAGGAGTTGTGCCTGGAAGCATCCCATCCCTGAGGGCTCTCTGGGAGCTTTTCCGTGCCTGTTATCCCCACCTGCCTTTGGTGGGGGATTTATACCCAAAAACTCCTGTCATATTGTCCTGCTGGGGTTTGCCTGACCCAGCCATGCAGTGTCCTTTGATTTCCCTGTGCTTTTCTGAGTCAGTGGAGCCACTGTTCCTGGAACTGGCTGGGGCTGGTGATTAAAAACCAACCCACCTTTGGCTTTGCAGCCAATGGAGATACGATTGAGGATAACTTCCTCTCAGGGTAAGCCCGGGAGGGGCTCTGAGAGCATTTCCCAGCTGGTTGGAATGACTGAGGCAGGTCAACCCCTGGTTACTCATTCCTCCAGCAAAGAGAGGTTTTGCCAGTTTCTGTGTTATTTTGTGCACTCGTGCGTGTGCTCAGTAACAACAGTTCCAACCCTCTAAACACCAACTGAAACACTTCCAGTTCCTCCTGCCAGAGGTTAGCCCTGAGCTGCTTATCTGCCTTGTCAGGAAACAGCAATAAATCCATCTCCAGCAGGTTCACCTGCCCTCCTGTTCTGCTTTTCATTGTTCCTTCACCTCCCCCCTGTGAGGGCCCATTTACACCTTTATAAATGGGTTTGTGCTGTGTGGGATTAACCCACATTTATCATCATTCCAGTACAGAGAAATCAGCTCTGTGTTTGCTGTAAAAGGTGACCCGGGTTGTTTCCCACATGGAGGGTGGGTGTGTTCAGCAGGGTGGAAAGCCCAGAGGTCACTGCCCTGGTACAGTGAATTCCCCTGGAGCAGTCTCTCAGCTCAGTGCTTTGTGCTCTGGGCAGAGAAATAATCAAATACAAATAGTACCAATAGTGGGTGTTCTTCCTCAGCTTTTAACTCTGTAATTCACTGGCAAAGGGGGGAACCCAAAGTAGCATGGCTGAGGGAAGGCAGAGGGATTTACCTACACCTGGGCCTGACATTTACAGCAAAATGTGTTTGTTTGCTCCAGAAGCCATCACTGACTTGCTTCTCTCTTGCTCCTGTAGAAGCCTTTGCTTGAGGCTGAGAATTCACACACCAGAAATATATATTCTGTTAACATATTTTCACTCTTATTATGTAAAATTTCTTATCTGTCCAGACTTAATTATTTTGCTTATCTCTCTGAGCTCTTCAGGCCCATCAGGTCTTGTCTCTCTGAAGAATTCCTGCATATCCCTCCTTTTTAGGAGGTAACACACAGATCACTTCCCCTAAGGAATGTAGAAATCCCAAATGACTACCACGTTTGCTACCAAGAGGTGTGTCTCATGCAGGTGCTTCCAACCTCATGCCCGACCTTTCTTTTGTTATCCTTATCTCTTAAAGAACAGTTTATTTTTAGGGAGAAAAAAGCAAACCAGGTTCCTTCCTGCCTTTCCCTCCATCCACAGCCTGTGATGCCCAAGCAGCCCATTCCACCTTGCAGCCTTTGGACAGACATTTGCTGCTGGAGTCACACAGTGTTGGGATGAGGTTGGCATTGTTCCTAAAAGCCAGCAGATGGGATGCACTCTGTGTCAGCACCGCTGTGCCCCGGGGACTTGTGC
Organism: Passer domesticus; assembly: GCF_036417665.1. Classification (NCBI taxonomy): domain Eukaryota; kingdom Metazoa; phylum Chordata; class Aves; order Passeriformes; family Passeridae; genus Passer; species Passer domesticus. The sequence goes on along the minus strand of NC_087489.1, from coordinate 10,004,964 downwards.
TGACCTTCATTTTATCGAGACAGACTCGGCTTGCTGTGGAAACCCAGGGCACTGGGAATGTTTCTCTGTCTGCTCTGGGGTGCCCTGACCCTCAGAGGAGCACTGACTCTGACCCTCATTCCTGGAGAAAGTTTCCTAAACTTCAGGATAGACTAGAATCCACTAAAGTGTGAAGTAGATTGTAAAGAGTAGTGTAGGTGTATTACTTAGGTGAGAAATTGAGGTTTTGGGATTTTGAGTATGTTGTGGGTGGAAGCAAGATGGAGGGCACAGGGTGTTGTCCTGTGTTTCTTCTTCATGCTTCTTCCTCCTTCTTCATGGGTTTGGGTGGTATTTTGTAATTGGGTGGAAAAATCTGCACTGCAGGCTTTTAGGGATCAGTTATTGGGTTAAAAGGGGAGATAATCCAGGTGTCAGTTCTTAATTGGATAGTTTAGTTTTAAAAGACCATGTAACAAGAGATAGTTGGCCATTTTTGCGGTGCTTTTCCAGTGAGCTGAGCCTGGTATGAACAGCGTGCAAAACTCAAGATAATAACAAACAAGAACCTGAAGACTGAAACAATGCAGTGGGTCTCTGTTTCCTGACACAAAACCACTCCAGGAGGGTCTCCCCTGACAGGGGAGCCCCCTGGGAGTGCCCAGCCTGTGACCCAGAAGTTGAGGAATTGACAACAGGAACCCTGGCTGCTTGCAAAGCCAAGGCGACCCCTCAATCCTGGCTGTGCACAGACCCAGGGGCCCAGCATTCATCCCCCTGCCCTTTCCCACCTTCCTCTCCCTCCCTGCAGGCCTGAGTCCCGTGTGTGGACGGCGATGCTGCTGCTGGGGACGTGCCTGCTGTACTGTGCCCGTGTCACCGTGCCCATCTGCGCCGTGGCCCTCAGCTCCTACTTCGACTGGGACAAGAAGCAGTTTGGTGTCGTGCTCAGCAGCTTCTTCTGGGGCTACTGCTTGACACAGATTGTTGGAGGACACATCAGCGATCAGTACTGGAAATTATTCTCATGTGTTCTTGGTTTCAAGATGCTTAGCTTGGTTTTGACCCCTCAGTTCCAGTTCCAGACTCCGGTGATGGGGTGGAGGGTTTAGTGTGTCCATGGGGAGAAGCTCTGGCTGAGAAGGGATGTGGGTACTTTAGACTGTGGATATCATCCCTCAAGATTCTAGGATTCTGTGAATACAGCTTTTTTGATTTGATCTGCACAGATGATCTTTGTTTTCAGTTCAGCACTTCCAGTCTGCCCTATACTCTCTTGCAGTCTTTTCTCAAGCAGGTCCCCATACACTGTTTCCATCATGTTTAGAAAAACTGTCTCCATTGTGTCATATGAATTATAAAGTAAACAATTTCCCCAGCTGGCTGTAAGGATCTGAGTCATTACCTGCTTGAGTCCCTTTCTCCAGCCAATCTATTCTTAGTGAGAGAGCTTTTCCATGAAATCTTTTGTGAGGAGCACATGCCTGGAAGGGATGCATTATCTGTGCAGTGCACTTTGCTATTTAATTAGGGTCCTTAAGAGTTTGCAAGAAAACACCCAGAGAAACCTGAATGGTAAAAGGCATAGCTGAGGGTTGCAAAAGAACAAATGGAAAACCATCAGTGGTTAAGAGGAGCAGAAGGGTAGCAGCAGCTGGGCTTCCCCTCCACCACCATCAGAGAGCTGAGTGGCTCAGTGCTGTGAGATCTCTGGGATCAGTTGGATAGACAGTGCTGGCAGGAGCTGGGAAGGGAAAAGGTCAGAGCTACTCCCCAAGGGCCAAGAGAAGAACAGGTTTGACCAAAAGGTTGCTCTTAAAAACTGGTTAAACTGGGAAGGGCACTTGAGTCTGGACTGGAGCACTTTGCCCTTTTGCCCTGCTGTCTTTGATAATGTGTTTTCTGTCTTCCAGAATAGGAGGTGAGAAAGTCCTCCTCCTTTCAGCATCAGCCTGGGGGTTCCTCACAGTCCTCACCCCAATGCTCACCCACATCACTTCAGCCCATCTGGTTTTTATGACCTCTTCCAGGTTCCTCATGGGGCTGCTGCAAGGTGAGACCCCTGTCCTGAACGTGTCTGTGTGTCTGTCTGTCCAGGGCCTTCCTTGCACCACATTGAGGTGCAAGTCCCTTGGTTTGCAGTGCATGAACCCTTCCCATGGGTGTCTCAGCAATTCTCTGCCTCAAAACAGCCTCCACATCCAGAATTTCCAAGGGAAAAACCAGTGGCATTTCTAGAGAAAGTCACTGACAAGTCACTTCCCTGTAGAAATCTCTCTGCCAGACAGGGGCTGCTGGCTTTGGAAATCATCTCTAGTCATGTTTGGTTTTCCACATTTTAAAACTCCTTCAAAACACTCGGAGAAAATTGGCCCTTGCTAAAACTTCTGGATAATTTGGAGTGATTTTCCTTCCCTCTTGCCAAGCTGCAGCACTGGGAAGTGCATTGGCTCTGATGGATTTACAGTAGCAGTGGCGATGATGAAAGGGGATTATGGAGAAGGCACAAAAGCCCTTTGATGGCGATGGATCCACTCAGTTCATTTTATATCCCTGTTTTGAATTCACCAAAGGTTTTGCTGCTGTGTCTCAATGTTTTGCTCACTCTTGAATTTGCTTTTGTTTTGCCTAACTGCTGCCTGCCTTGCTCCTGTTTCTCTCAGGGGTGTACTTCCCATCCCTGGCCAGCCTGCTGTCCCAGAGGGTCCGGGAGAGCGAGCGAGCCTTCACCTACAGCACAGTGGGGACTGGGTCACAGTTTGGGTGAGTTCAAAGGCTCAGTGACAGTCTCTGGACATCCTGTCTGATGGAATGCCATGAAATAGTTGGAGGCAAAACTCACAGCCCAAAGTACATGCGGATTCACGGGTCCTCAAGGACTCCTGCTGCAGCTGAGGAAGCCTCAGGCAGTTGCTGTCCTGCCTGCCAAGGATTTATGTATTGTTTTCTCTTTCTTTTCAAAACAGACTTTGAAGACTGTTTGCAGCATTTAATTACTATGGGAAACAGCCCAATTCAGTAGGAAGAACAAGGGTCAGCCTGACACTGGTCACCTGTCCTCTCTGATAGATAGGAAAAATAGAGCTTCTCCATCTCTGCTGATCTCCATCAGCATTTCCTTTCTAAATGGAAAGGTTGCTTAAAAGCCAAATAGAAATATCAGTGTGTTGAATCACTTAGTTTTCCAGTGTTTTCTCATTTCTTTTGCTGCTTTGCACATTCTCTGGGATACTGCACACCAGCAACCTCCTTTTCTTTCCCCAATGACCATTTTCCAGTGAGGGGCAGGTGAGGGTGAGGTCCCTTTGGGATCTCTCCTGCCACTGAGGATCTGGCCTGAGGTGCCACTCAGGGAACAGGACAGGTTGCAGAGCCATGGTGGGACTGGTGGCAGCACCCAGACATGCAGTGACTGAGAAATTCTCCTCTGTGAGGGTGGGCAGGCCCTGGCATAGGCTGCCCAGAGAAGCTGTGGCTGCCCCATCCCTGGAAGTGTCCTAGACCAGTTTGGATGGGGTTTGGAACAACCTGGGACAGTGGAAGGTGTCCCTGCCCATGGCAGGGGTGGAACAAGATGAGCTTTAAGATCCCTTCCAACCCAAATAATTTTAGGATTCTGTGGTTCAGTGGCAGCAGTGTTGACCCCAGGGAGAGTTTCCCATTGATGTGCTCAGTGTGAGCTCTCAGCCAGGCCAGTAAATCGGAGTGCTTTCCCTTGCAGAACACTGCTGATTGGGGGTGCAGGATCTCTCCTCCTGGACTGGTATGGCTGGGAAAGTGTTTTCTACTTCTCTGGTTTGCTCACTTTGCTCTGGGTTTACTGCACCTGCAAATACCTCCTGAGTGAGAAAGGTGAGTCCAGCTGCATCCCTGGGGCTGGCAGTGCTCCCAGGGATCTGGGAACTAAATGATTCCTCTCCATTATTTTCTGCAAATCCTGTATTTTCAAGATCATGCCTGGTTTCACCCAAAGGCCTTTTGCTCAGCTGTGTTCTATAACACACACTGTGTCTCACCCAAGATCCCCAACCCAAAAACCAGGATTTGAGCTCTTGCAATGCTGATTTCCTATTTCAAGTCCCATGCTGGATTATATCATTGCTGAGAGCCTGATCTGGCTCCTCAGTACTCTTTAAGCACCAGTGAAAACACAAAACAGAGCATGATCTTCAAAGTGGATTAAGCTAAAGCAGGACAAGATACTTACTCCAAACTAAGAGCATCTACACACAGAGCTTTTAAAAACCAGTTAATCCACAATATCTCTTCCCAAATAACTGCCTGGGAGTAATTCCACATATGGACAAACCATTACACCTGGCTGCAGCATTATTAGGGTGAGCATGGTATGCAGGAGCCCAGCTCACTGGGTGTGTGCCTGGTGCTGCACAGAATCCAAACCCAATCCCTACCAAGGGACTTGTGTTTAATTATAAAAGAGATATAACACATGGGTGAAGGTGGCTGGGTAGGGAGGGTGTGGAAAAAATTTGGTCAGTGTAGCAAGGTGTTTCTATGAGCATTCAGTGCTGGCAGAGCCAAAAAAACAAGGGCTAGAAGGAGATTAAAAGTGGTTGTACAGCAGTGTCCCAGGGCTGCCTCCAGCTCCACAGGTAATTACTGACCACAGCTTTCTTTTTTTCCCTGCAGAACTCACCATCCCCATGAACTATTTAAGCAGAGGCCTCTCAGTACCCAAGCAGCCCAAAGTTCCCTGGAAGCAGCTGTTCAGGAAGGCACCGATCTGGTAGGCAGCTGCATGCACTGCCCAGCCTGGGAGCATCCCCTGTCTTCTCTCTGGGCTTATTTCTTCTGCCTCTGTGGGTTTTGTCCACTTATTATATATATATTTGAGAAGCAGAACCAGTTTTCTAATTCCTTCAGTATAAATTCAAAGGTAAGCTTGGCCAAGGTGGTTTATTTCTGTCCACAGGACTGTCAGGCTCCAATGTTACTGGCAGATCTTCCCAGGCTGTTCCCCCTGG